>NC_068946.1:54037332-56947332 GCF_026419915.1 Harpia harpyja
TGGGCCAGCAAACCTTCTCCTGAAATCTCAGAGCCACCAACGAGGAGGAAGAGTTTTGGAGACTGGTGAAAGTCAAACCTTGAAACGCAACCGGGATGGTTTCAGTGGGTGTGTGAGCTCAGCAGCATTGCGCTAATCGTTCGGCTAGAATTAATGGAAAAAGCAGCTCGGTTTGTGAAGATTTAGACCTGGCTTCTTGCGCAGATTGCAAAGAGAGAAACGAGTGCAAGAACCAGCTAGAAAACATACAGTGCTGAAGGCACAGAGCGTACGTAGTAATCTTGTCAGCTATATTGCATACCAAACACTTCAGAAGTTTCATGAAACCTATAAAACTACCTACAGCAATGAGCTCAGGCTGGTTAGGGTCTACGCTGGCCTTAAGCAAGCCAATTCCTGCAAGAAAACATATGGCCCTGTTCGTAAACTTTAGTCATTGCAGTGCAATTTCATGTTCGTATGATCATAAGATTTCCACAGCAGATTTGGCTTCCTCCTAACCAGCGCAGAGTGAATGCAGAAGAGCTTGGATCTGTCACTAGGCACTCAAACACACATACCTAAACATGAGGAGCTGCTAAAACCACCAGTTCTAAGCCCAATAAATTGAACCCTGCAGAGGATAGAAAATCCATTTCGCAAAGCATTTCAAGGGGTTAGACAGGATCAAAACCTGACCATTAAAGATTTTTAACAAAGACTAGTCTGGAAAAAGGGGTTGGGTCGAGTAAAACACTTCATTTCGATTTGGTGGGGTTTACTATGCTCTGAAAAAAAAAAAAATTAAAATACATTTTTTTGTGGAAACTCACTTAAAAATGTAAAAGTTTTCTTTAAAAACTTGTGATTTCTTCCACTGATTTTCTTCACAAGAGCGTGTTGGTAAAGACGTGATTTCTTGAACGCAAACTTCTCCGTTGATAGAAATGTATTTTCTGACAGAAAAAAAGCTTGTATTCGTTTTTTTCCTGACCAGTTCTGCTGACAGTTCCCACTGGTGGCTCAAGCACTAACACGGGGCACCCTGCAGAGAGTCGGGCTGCCCCGGGGTGTCGGGGAGCCCCGAGGAGCCCCAGAGCAGGAAAGGGGCTCTGCCAGCAGCCCCGTGCCGCAGGAAGAAGATGATTAAGCAAAGGTTGATGACTATCGGTTAAGAAAACATAAAACTGACAATCCAACGACCTTTCAGGAAGGAAACGGCAAAAAAGATGCCATTATAACTGCAAGGAAGAGCCTGAAGGCAACTTTTCAACCATAACAGGACGGCTCGTAGAAATTAATAACAATTTCCCATTTACAAGCTTTTCCTTTGTTTTTGCAAGAGAACCATTCCCAAGGTACGACTGGTTTCAGACAATAATTACCTTGACAGGTGCTGTATTAAATTCACCATTTCTTCCCGTTTCTCCCATGTTTGTAACAGGAAGCATCGGATTAATGTTACAAAACTGGTGCTGACTGCACTTTTTTTTCCTGCTGAGTGTGTTTGCTTTCTCACCTTAAATCCTGGCTCTCCCCAGGCTGTGAGCATTGCCTGGTTTCTTATTCTATACCTCTGCAAGTGTTTACAGGCTTCATATATAAATTACAATTCCCCTTTATTAATCTAATTGATCGTTTCGTTCCAAATGCATATGCAAGATCTTTTGAAACCTTTTAGACCCCTGTGGTTCAATATCAATCTCAAAATATTAAAAGCATCTTGTGGAAAATTAGAAAGCGGATGAGACACTTTGGGACTGGAGATGCTGTAGGAACTGAAACTTTTAAAGCAGCATTGACACGATTATTGAATGCTGTCATTGCTCAAAAGGGCTTTTTATTTCATTGGTTCTTCTGTATTTGTTTTGCACTTTTACTCTGTCTGTGCAATGTGGCTGCCAGGAATTCAACTTAAATGAGAAACAACGTTTAGATGAAACCAAATGAAGCCCTACACCTTGGAGGTTTTGTTTCAATCTTCTTTTTCATGCCCATTTTCTAGGCCCAGATATTGTGCTATCTGAACTTCTAGGAGCATTCTTGTCATCTAAGAACAAAATATTTTGGAAGTACAAGCCCACATTCCCAATTGATGAAAAAACCCTTTGAAAAACACAACACACACAAAAAATGGAATATAGCTCTCTCCCGCATGGAGCACTTTACTAATTTCTGTTTGCTTACACAACCTTTCCCCTAGACTTGAAGCATTTTGGGGAAGGGGTATGTCTCATGGTGACTCTGTAGCTCTTTGGGAAGCCACCCTCGCTGAGAAAGAGAAGACTGCATTCAGCAACGTACAGCGTGCAGAGTCGTGACTGCAGGTGGCATGATTGTTCCAACTGAATTAATGTAACAAACATTGTTATTTGGATTCCTTGCAAGGATAGTAGCAGTTTCTTCAAGAAAAGTAAGGGAAATTATTTGTCTGCTTCTGCCCCTTTTCTTAGTTCTTATCAAAGCGCACACTGGCAAGGAAACAAGTAGAAAGGAATCAAAGCAACCACGCCGCCCATTCTCATGGTAGAAAGCAAGAATAAAACTCGATCAGTATCACAAGTAATTTTGTTGCACCTGTAAGAGATGGCTGTTGAATTCGAAACACATTCATAGTGTCTCAGTGAAACATCTAGTGTCCTGAAGTGCCGTGAAGCAACATGACGTTTAAATTAATGTGGAGCAGCGTGAAGTACCAGGGCATTTTGAGAGAAAGGAGGCAACAGTCTAATTAGTCTGAGAATTTTCAGCCAAATTTTAGACGAAGATTTTAAATATTTAAGTTTTTCAGTGGAGTTAGGAGACTTTTGCAATACATAACAATACTAAATACAACATTGCAAGTGGATTCTTAGGAAATACAAGCAAAATAACTTTAGAAGCAACATTTTTTCTAAAATTCCTTGCTTAAAGATTTTCATGGTGAGCTAGACGGTAAAAACAACCCAAACAACCCAACAAAAACAAACAAGAAAACCCCACCACAAATACAATCATGTGAATCTCAACAAAAATTCTCAAATGACAATTATCAAAAATTAAAGTTACCAGATACCATTTGTTAAAATTTTTCCATACTTTTAAATAGTTTCTTCTATAGAGGCCTTTCTGACTGTATCCCAAACGAGCTGAGTTTAAAAGTGGAGAACATTGGCCAGAAGACCCCGGTGAGTCCAATGGAAAGGGGTAATGAAAGAACTTTTGGCAGAGATCAGGAAAGGTTACTAGGGTGAGTATTATGGACACTGGCAAAGACAGTAATAGGAGGATAAAGTAGATGGAAATAGATAAAGTAGGAAAACTAAAGAAGAAATGTACAGCAGAGTAAACAATTCGGAGAATAAAGTAAATTTTGTGAGACTTTGCATCATTTATTTGAACTTTTTTCTTTACTACTTTCTCCATTACTATTTCTCGTTTTAGAGAATTTAGTCATGGGACTAAATATGTCTTATACTTTGTAACTCCCTCCCTGTGTAAATGGCTAACACTAAGCAAATCCTCCATCTCCAGGCACTCCAGAAAAAGTTTCCATGAAACCTGTCATTCTTCATGCCTCAGCTATGGAGCTCCTCCAGTAAAATCAACATTTATAAAGATATATAAGAACTGGGAATATTCACCAGCAGATTAGCAGGAAGACAGAAAATGCAGACATCAGCTGAAAAATAGTTATGTGAAGGCCACAGCTGCCTGTCTGTATCTCATTTAGAGTTAGCCTTAGAAAAGGAAAAGGCTACCTAACAACACAGTCCTAATTCAGCGAGGGAAAAGCAATCATAAAGGAAAATCATCTGCCTGCCATGATTGTAAAGAAAAAGAAATAAGAAGGCTGTTTTTATATAGGGAAAATATAACTTAAAACAAGTCTACTCATAACACTGTAAAGATGTACAAAAGACAGACTGCAAAACTTTGAGAAATCCAGCTTTTCTTACTCTGATTTTATCAGTCTATTTCAGTCCAATAAAGAGTTAATGGATGAAACCCATTCAGCATGACCCTTTTTTCACCAATCACCATCCCGTTCAGCCTACATTCAAAACCTCTTTCTTCCCCACACCTGAGGGATATGACCTCTCCCCAGTCCCCTCGCTAACATTATCCGTTACTTCTATGGCAGGACTGTTTATTCCTGAACTATCCTCCTACCACAGCCACTGGCCGCGTTAGGCTGTAGCTTACTTAATTCCACACTGTTAATTGGCAACTGCCCCACTCAGTTGACTCTCCGAGCTGGCTCAGCCACTTATTAGCCCATCACCGTAACACACCTAATACATCTGATTTTGTCCGTTTGAGACCCCCGCCCCAGGAAAGCCCACAAAGACTCGGTTGTCTTCCCAGTTCACAGGTCAGCAATGGCAAAAGCCATTACTTCAGTGGTGATTCATGAAACAGTGACGACAGCTCCCCTTTATACCTCCTTGCAAGGATGTGGATAAGACCACAACTAGATAATAAGATAAACTTTCCCAATAAATCCTGACTCAGTGTCACTCTGCAGCAAACCACAGCATCATTCACCCGTAAATCAATAATGAAGATGTTAGATGGATGTAATTTGCCCACTAAAGAGTGTGAAGAAGCGAAGAGCTGCTTCTAAATAAGCTTTTTCTCCCCTGCCACCTGATAACCTGAGGTCTGGGCAAGGCTCACTTACCATTCTCAGCCATCTTCTAGGATCAACACATTATCTGCAAATTTGGATAGCCACCTTGTTCTCAATATCTCCAGTCAATTACAATCAGAAGAGACTCATATTCTTCCATTTGCTCCTACACGTCAACATTATGATCTAGGCAAAGGTCATAACGCTCCAATATCCAAAATCCAGTTAATTGATTCCCTCTGGGTATCAAATCCCTCCAGCACTGCAGTTATTGCTGCATCAATCATATTGCTATTCATACCAAAGAATTAGAAGGATGTCCAAAACACTGAAATCTCTTGCTACTCCTGTCCTCAGCTTCTCCTCCGGCCATTTCTAAGCACACCAATTTTCTTGATAACACATTTAAAATTCAATTTCCCTCATAGGATTTGATTGTGCCTATAAATCTGAGCCTGGCCTCTGATCAGATCTCCAAAATGGTCCAGCCCCCAAATTACTCCAAAATTCCTGCCATACTCTCATTTATTTTTGTCCAGATCTTAACAAAAGACCATCTTTACCATCTGTTTGGGGATTACTGTGTCCTAGAACCACTGATAACTCACATTAACTTTTTCAACATCATTCAGATTTCCTTTAGCGGTGTGTAACATGTCTACGTTTTTAATCTCACTTCCAAGTATGTCAACTTTTATCTTTTTCCCAGAGGGACTACTAAGAAAGGTATGAGACTCCCACCCACAAGGTCTTCATTTTGGGTTTGGTTTTTTTTTTTCCTTTTCAGTAAATAACAAATCCATTCAAATAACAAGGTCCTTCCTAGATGAAGTCTCAGAATCAGCTACCTGTCCAAGCAACTGCTGCAAAGTTTGCTGCTCACAGAATATATATTCAAGCACAAGCAAAATCAGATCCTTCAGCAATCAGATCCTTCAGCATTACCTTAGACCTGAAAAAATTGACTTCGGATGAGACTATACATTCAAATATAAACAAAGATCAATACAGTAATTTGCTGATGAATTTCTGTGGTCAAATATAACACCAATAAACTCTCTCTGAGTTTGAGAGATGAAGGCCCTTGAATGGATAGTTGCATCTTCAGCAACGGTAAGTTGAAGGACCCAGCGTCTCTCTCTCAGCAGTTCCTTGCATTGATTTTCTTCTACTTAGAGATATTTGTTCTCACCCTTTAGGTGATTTTAATTTTAATAACATATTATTATGATGTACTCTTCAACTACAAGGGAATTACTGGAAACTTGGCCCCTGCAGAGGGACCCTGATATAGCCAGGGAGACCCGAGTTATCTTGGGCAAACCTATGACAATCATGACCTCTCACAAAAAGCACTGAAAATTGAAGAAGGCAGCATCCCCTCCTGTGTGATTTTCAGCAGCTCAGGTTGAAAGGGGAGCTACTGCAAGATACCATAAGCCTTTTGTGGAGTCCAGTGGAAAGATTAGTTAAATAGTAAAATAGGGTTAAAATGATAACTAAGTCATGACAGCTGGGCAAACCAAAAAATCTCTTGGCCTTAGGGGCAATCATTTTAGGCTGAGATGGCCAATCCACAGATAGAATGGGCACCTGTTCGTGTCTAATGCCTCTTGTTTCTATCATGTCTTTTACCTTCATACATATTTCTTCAGCTCTTTGCAAAGATGATGAAAAAACATTTCACTGCAAAAGATGCAGTTTCTGAAGAAAAAACCCCACAACAATGGAACTTTGAAACTGAAACATTTTCCAATCACCTGGTATAAAGTATGTCACTGAACTTTCTTTGACTAATTAGAGAAGCTCTTCAAGCTAGGGATTATGCTTTCCTCCCCTGAGCACAGCAATAGTGTCAATAAATAATAATAATTGCAGGGTGGATACAACTACAGCTTTTTTATTGTTGAGGAACTCAAACAACAAATAATGCCTCTACATCTATCAAAGAGAAAGCAACACAAGTTCACCGAACCATCCTAACTGTGTGCATTTATTTAAAATAAAAATTGTATGTAAATGTATATGCAAATGATGTGTGGCCCTCAAGCTCCTGGAAAGTTGCCAAAAAAGCCTTCAGTGTTGCAAAGTTGAGCATCCTATATACCATATGGTAGTACCTATCAATCTCGGAAAAGAAAAGATACCAGCTCCTCATACAGATGGCACCCATCACAGTACCTGTAAAAAGTTTGGGGAAGTAATAATGAAAGGGAGGCCTTTTCAATGTTACAAAGAGCATTCAGCTTTCTAATCACAGTTTAACCATTAATACTATAGTAATATGAGGTAAAAAGTAATACTAAACTATAGCTAACACACCTAAAATTCTTCTAGGAGGATTTATTAACCAATGAGAGAGAAAAAAAATATTTACATAGACGTGTCTGCATTAGTTGGTGCATTTTACCAGGAAAGTGTATCCCTGGGACAGAATAGGTACGTCTACATTAATGAGTTAGTTCAGATGCCCAGTGGTCCCTGCTGATTGCTCCTTGATTTGCATTAATAGTATCAAGGCTCCAAATAAACAAACTGGATTTCTTCTGTATGAAACGAAACCAATTTTTGAAACATTTCTAGGCTTCAGCATCATGGTTTCACTCCGCGTATGGGCTCCCGCTGCCCCACACTATGGTTGACGTACCCGTACCCAGCACCAACGCAGGACCTAGAAAAACACTGAGAGCTGGCTTTGCTGCAGCAAGCACATGGATGTTGCAAAGTATCTCAACTTTCCTCAGTACTTTGGGGGTTCTCACTTCTCTGAAACAAGAGTTTGGAGAGATGGTTTTCGCTTTCGATATTGAGCAGTCATGCCAAAGAACATTCCCGTTCTCCCATGCATACCATTAGCACAGTGTACATCTGAAAAAATGTATTTATATATCTCAGAATGTGAAGTGCTGTGTAATTAGGAGTTTAGATGAGAAATTATCGTGGAGAAACAGGACTTGGGAGTTCTATCATCTGTTCGGTGCACCGCTCGCACGGCTCCGCGAGGAAGTTGCACGTACGCTGCATGGCGCTTTCCCTATTTATAAAGCGCCGAGAACATCGCCGCTCTGCTGCGAGGCCCACTCAGTCAAGCTGTGTGAATATTTCATAATGAATAACTCATTTGCAAGATTTTGACTCTTTGTCTGTTTACATATTGCTATTTAATGGCGAGGTACTTATTCCCGCGGTCCCTGCTTGAGCAAATCACGCGCTGGAGTGGATGGGAGTTTCCCTTGCTACAGGCAGAGCATGGATCTTATGATTTGGCCCAGTGGGAGCTGAGGGTGCCTGGAAAGATCCCAGGAAGGGAAAATGGTTAACACCGCGTTGACAATGTGCCTTAGTTTGATACATTGCCAAACAAGATGTATAGATTTTGTGTAGTGTTGCCTGTAATCAACCTACTGTGGTATAATTAAGGGACTGGTTTAGTTTAGATACAAGAAATGAACTCTCTTTCTCAAATGCAAAATTGGTCAAGGGGTTGGTTGTTGGTTTTTTTATTTTTTTTTCACTCTAGCTTATTATCTTGCAAGTGAAGAGAACATTTATAATTCCTGTTCTTTCTGTTGTAAATTGCGCAGCGCCTAAAGTTAAAAAATATCTGGCAAGCACACTTTGCATATTGCACTCCACATGATTACTACAGGTCCGTTGGTAACATGAAGTCAGTTCAAACAATGGATAAAAATAAATCATTACTAGGTACGCTAGATTTGAGATGGAAAAAGCACTAATGGTTGTTAAATGAGGTATATTGCATAGAAGGATTATATTTTGAATGTATTAAAATTGCTTTGGGAGTGAATATTCTGACTAATATTATTATTTGTATACTTGAACTGTGGCATGATGGGGTTGTATTCCTGAAGAGAGTTTATGAAAAGTACAAATACATTATCGATGCCTTTTTTTTTTTCCTTTTACAGTCTGAATAATAAGAGGGTAAACTATACTTACAATGTATGAACTGCAGCTTTATCTATTTCTCACTATGATTCAATCAAGTAAAAAATTTTCTCAAACATTTCTTTTCATAAAAACATGCTGTTCCGTCAACACCAAAGGATTTCATAAAAATGTATTGACCCCCATTTAAATCTTAACAGAACAGCGTCTCAGATAAAGATGGAATTTGGGGAGAGAGGAGGGGATTCAGAGAGAAAGACCTTGCCATGCCACTGGTAAATATTTCAGAAAAATTCTATTTCCCCAAAACCAACAAGAGAATTTTTATTGCAAGACTGCAACAAAACAGAGAGCGCCGAGGTCCCGCTGCCATTTCTGTCCTTTGCAGCTGGAGACAGATTGAGATCTGTGTCTTTTCAGAAGCCCCCTTGACCCGAGACGACCTCCTAGCACACTTCCAAGTCACAATGTAAATATTTGGTAAAAGTTTACATACGGTTAAAGCTTAGCCTCAGACTCACAAGTACAAGCTGGTTGGGTATTGGCTTAAAGTCTTCATAGTAGCTACATGCTGTCTTAACTATGCTTTCTAGTAAGTCCTCGTGGCCACCGTGTAGGGGACACAACCCCAACCTCTGGCTCTTGCCACCTGCCAGTGCCATACCCATATTTTCCCCTCTCCAGGGTCTCTGCCAAGAAATTTGAACACACACACACACACACATATTTTGCTCCGTCCTGCAAAAGATGCTGCAAGAGGTATCTTACTCGCTTCTTATCCTACCTCCTCTTTCTGCTGCCTTGTTTGGTTGGTTTTTTTCCCACTCTTACCTTTTCAGTTGAGAAGTTTTTTCTAAAATGTGATGCTTTTCTCCACTGTATGTCTTCGTTTTGGTACTGTGCCATTGTTGAAGGCAAGCTGGCAGACTGTCAGATTGTTTTCAGTAAGTTATACCGCATTCAAAGTTAAAATGGGACCATTTATCCATGTTTGTATTTCTGGGATCATGGTTTGTAGAAACAATTCATTCCAGGAATGGAACTTTTGTTATCATTTTCAGAAGAACATTTGGCAGAATAGGCCCATTAAAAAAAAAAAAAAATCTTGAAAAAAAAGGGAAAAAACACTACTGTGCTTTTTCGATTCTCCTGTCTCTGAGTTATCAATAACTACAGCTAATGCTGCACTCATATTCTGATAAAATAGATCTTTTCCTTTCAGATCCACCTCCTCTTTCATAACAGCCTCTCTCACACATAGCTATAAGTGAAAGTGAAGACTGCCTAAAATTTGTGTGTGGTTTAAATCTTTTTAGAATAAAATTAGTGGGGCGATGATATAGTTTCAGGCTAAGACTGGATTAATGTTTGATGGATCTATCCTGCATAAAGGGCACCCAGCAGCTCTGAAAGGCTTCAGGTGGTGTATTAGGACCAGAGAAAGGGTGTAATTTATCTCGGGCCACAGCTGTAAAATAACTCAGAATTCAAACTTGCTTGCAAATGTGTTCCTTATTATTCACCTATCAGCTAAATGATGGTTGTTTTGCTGTTTCTCCCCTGCTCCAGAGTAGAATGGATGAAGTTTTTATCTAATTGCTAGTACATTTCACACAGAAAAATAAAAATTCTGGGAACTAATCTAATCACAAATTCAGATCTCATCTGATAAAAAGGACCACAAGAAGGAGATTTGCCCAATATTTGTTTGAAATTAAATGTGTTTCAGAAATGACGTGTTATGTTTTGATGCTTTCAAAGTGGAACTTCTGTGGTTTTATTTTTTAAGTGAAATTTGAAAAGAAATGGACTCAGAGAAAATTAAAATGTTAAATAATTCAAAACTAATCAAAACATTTCACCTTGGTCAACTATACTGAGTGAACTTAGGCTTTAATATCCTAAAATTATTAGTAATTCTTATTAATCCTTTTCTTTTTCCTTTTGTGCCAGAACATCCCTATTGATTCTTGTTTAACGTGACCCTTTTCAGGTTTCTTCTAGTTTTTGTATCCTCACCTGAAACAGAACAAATTAATTGTTTGCCTAGCTCTATCACACATTAATGAGCTCACGAGTAAAGTGCAGTAAGTCCACAGGCTGTTGCCCTTTCTTCTTTCAGCCAAATTTCACAAATTTACCTGACTAATTATTTGTATCCAACCTGCTGCATATTTTGTTTCTGTTGGACTAGAGGGTTTTATTCTCACTTATATTTTTTTTGACTTTCAATAGTAGAGTTAGCTGATGTCCTGAAAAGATTCAGTAGAAAATACGAGGTTTGTTAATTCTCTCTTGGTGCAATATTTGCACCATAAAAATTGCCAATTTTTGCTTGCATAGAAGACTCTTTGTTGTGTAATTTTTAACACTGATAGTAAACAGATATGATTTTATAGAGTGTTTTTATCTCATTGTTTCTTATCAGTTATATTTCCCTGCAATTTAATGTAATCAACAAAATTTGAAAACTTGCTTTCAGTAATACATAGTACCCTGTAACTTTTTACATAAACATCTGTGGACCTAGGATAATTTCTAATATATCTGACTGCTAAGCTTCCTGGTTGGTACAGGGTTCATTGATTGCTGGTGTGCTACACTTTGTTTTGTGTTTTTTAGCCAATTTTAAATCCATTAAACCCAACTTTCCACTTATTCCGTGGCTCCACATCTTAGCATTAACCTCTTCTAGGAAACCCTGTCAAAGGATGTCTGAAAATGTAAGTATAGGATGTCTCTTGTATTGCCTTGTCTATCCTGGTAGAAATAATAATGATAAAGGATTCCAGTATATGTCAGACATGAGGACTTTCCCGCCCTCGAATTAAATTTGCTTTCTCTAATCAGGCAGTACTTGTCCCAGTGTAGCTTTCATTTGATTCCTTAAAATATTATCTAGGACATTCTCCACAGTTTATGCCAGAGATATGTTCTTTCCCCATATGCCCCTGGACCATTTTTAAATAATGCCTTTCTATTAGATTTTGCCAGTCTTCAAGGATCTGAAATTTCTAATGAAGTCTCCAATTTCCCTTCTTGCTTCATTTGGCTCTCTTGGATGTATATTGTCTCATTCTGATGTCCTATCAATTTTTTAAAAGCCTCTAGTCTTTTAATAGTCAATTTGAGTGATATATGCATGCTTCCTAATTCCTCATTTTCAAGCTTTTAAATCTGGTGTTGGATTTATTCAAATGAAGGGGACAGGTGTACAGAAATTGTGTCAGAAATTTTTACTTTCTTTTGTTTCTCTACTTTATTATTTCTGACAGTGCTTTGGGTTTTTAATAATGCAACAATTACAGTCAACCTTGAAATACATTTAAGATACTTTGTAGAATATTTTGAGTTTAAATTTAATTTTGTGTGCCTACACCATATTTATGGTATTACAGTGATGCCCACTGAACCTTGCTGGAGTTAAAACTCTGCCAGCATTTCCATCCGAAGCCAGTGCTGCAGTTGTAACTTAGCTGTGAAAACCAGCCCCAAGCTAAAATAAGGCATTGAAAGTTTTCTCCAACGACTGTTTGTTTGGGATTTTTTTAATGGTTTGCATTAAAAAGAATGAGGCTTTTTTTAGTATATGCTTAATTTGAAAAAAATAATAATAAAAAAAAGACTTCATAAAGAACTTATGCAGACCATTAGTCCATAATGCGGACCAGACTTTGTATGTGTGTGTATCTTTTTAAACGATTAACTGCAATGTGAAATTATTAGAAACAAGAAATTGGCAGAAGTAATTTTTTTTTCAAAGAGCAGTTTAATGAGGATGGATTTTTAAAAAAAAAAAAACAAACATGTCAGCCTTTGTTAGACTGAAAAGCTGTTTCCAAGCCAGTGAAATTCTTGCAAAAAGTCAGAAGCACCCCACAAGGTGCAGTAAAAGGATCTCTGCTGCTACGTGCTCATGTATTTGTCTCTGTATGGTAAGAGCTCCAGTTCTGCACCCACACCGTGTGAAGTGCTGAGGACATCTCGGCTTTGATCAAGCCATCAACAGCTTCAAAACACCAGAGCCAGGAACCAAGAATCACCAAACTAATCTCATGGATGGGGTTAACAACGGCGCATAGATGATGGCACCATCAGCTGCTGCATCTTTGGTCCTGCGATACAGAGTGCCAAATCTCTACAGGCTGCATCCCGTAGTGCGGACGCAGAACCCAGGCTTGTACAGAAGCATGTGTGCATCCAAATTTCAAATTATGGTCCAAAGGAAAACACCATTCAGCTGGCCCTACAGTTGCCTCAAAGCTTTAGATGCTGATTGATTGGGACAAGACTCATTTCACCTTACAAACCCATAGCTCAGCAAGTGCTATTTTTATTCAGCTGTTTATGGGTGCTCTCTGGTACTCTCCTGAGCCATGGGTCAGCCTTTCCCCCTCAGGCTTGGCATTTTATAATGTTTATAATGCATTTTCATTGCAGTGACAAAAAGTGAAACAGAAACAAAACAGTTGATGATTAACAAGCGGTAAGAAGGAATAGACCTTTAACCTGTAAGAATTTTGTATTCCCAGAGATTTCCTCCCTGTTGGTACTGACCTCAAAGCAGCTTCGGTTCATCCACCTGCCCTGTCACACAGCGCCGGATCAGAAAGTCAGGGAAAGAAAGAAATCCCCTGATTGAGAGAGATATATATATATATATATGTAAAATATAAATATATGCAGTGTATTTATATGCATATATGTATAAAGTGATGTCACTCTCGCCAAAAATGCATATTCAGAAACCAGGAGTTAAGAGGGGAAGGCTGAAAATTTCCCACACGCTCAACCTTTCAGGAGGTTTGAGTGCCAAGGGGACTGAACGTGATCACAAGCTCCTTCTGCTTTGTGAAGTACCTGCCAAGTGGTGGAATAGCCATGCAAATAACCCCAAAACAAGAAAATTGTAAGGATCAGAGTTCACATTCACCAGCATTGCCATTACTTTGTCAATACTTGATAAATGAAAGCATGACCTGCACAAATTCAACAGCTGAAAACGTATTTCTGAACTGGTTTATATGTTGATTTCCATCCCACCAAACCCAGCCTCTTCACCTCCAGAAACTTATGGCAAGCAGAAGAGGCATAGACCTGAGAGCAAATCGCCTCGCAGCGTGAATGACTTCTCAATAAAATCAGCACACATTTTTAAAATCGATTTTTTAAACCACTCCAGAAAATGAAATCCGTGTGTCCGTTCTTCTATCTCCGTGTGCCTGCCATGTCTTCACTGGTGCCACTGGCTGCGAACAACAAACGTCAGCTAACAAAACACCTAAATCCTGATAAGAGTTTCGCGGCAGGTAACAACATGTTCTGATCCAAAAAGCAGTCACGTAGCAGATTTAGGAGATCAGACCTCAGGAAAAACATCACCTCCCCGACCTCTTATCTGCAGGGTCCCGAAGGTCCGGGCAGCTCCTGAGAAAGGGCAATACCTGAGCTCAAACCTCCAGCCCCAGTGTCTCCATGAAAGAATCTAACTCCTGAGACTGGCCCCCTAAAACCTTCTTACTGAGCTTTCCTACGTCAAATAAAGCACGTTTATTAGGTGAGGGAGCTTGTTTAACAATCAGGTTACGTTCGCTCGCGGTCACCTGGGAAACATAGGTTGCAGCCCTTGATGTAATAAATCATTATCAGGATTTTGAACACATTTGAACACATGGGATGTTTTGCCCCATGCTGCGTTTTATACAAAAAGACCTGAGCAGTTTGCATCTGGATCTAAATTGCCTTTAGGTTTTTTGGAATATTTGTAACTGCTGTTTCAATGCATCTCTAATACGCAGCGTTCTCATGATCTGCTTGGGCAACATCGAGATTTGCTTCCTAGCTGTTTGAAGTGTACAGATTTATGAAGGAGGGCACTTAATATTAGCATAAAGAGAAGAAGCAGATATACAGACTTAAGCACAGGAGTGAGGGCACTGAAAATTGAAAGTGATGCCATGGTGCTTCATTCATTCATACCAGAACATCACAGATTAGATAAAAACAGATTTATATTTAAAAACAAACCAAGGTTTAACATTATTAATCTAAGTCATGCTCCAGGGTACACTTCTCAAAACTGCCTAAAAAACCTCAAGTCGCAGTAAACTTTGGTCACTTGAAAATGTTACCTGCAAATTACTAAATATATTCTTCAAAACGCACAGTAGACATAGCTGTCACTTGCTGTGTGGAGCTGGCCAAATATCTCTCCATCCCACAGGTTGCTTATTTTGAAATAAGGGTTTTAAAAAAGAACGATAGATGGACAGACAGACAAGCTCATTTGCATTCATTACATATGTAAAGTCAGTTTATAACACTGAAAGGAAAGGTTTGGGTTTTATCCTTTTACCTGGACAACCAGGGATTGTAATCGTAAAGACATTTTTATACATTTGTAAAATGTACTGAATTCTATCATTTTGTTGCCACCTGCTCCAAAATTAGCTACAACATGTTTCTGCTTTAAGACGAAATGCATCGCACAACGTCATAGCGTTTTCAGAGAAATTTCAAGTAACAAAGTCTGTGTTCTTTAAAAAGTGAACCAACAGGGTCTGCAGAGGTCGCAGGCATCCACCAAGTTACCCACCTAAATAATATAAATTTACACACTGGAAAGTCTAAATAGTTGAAAGCAAATCTGTTGTTGCTGCAACACTGGAATATGTTGTTAATAGGTATGACAAAGCAGTAATAGCATACCAGCATTTTTTGTATTTCCACTTCAAACAGCAAATCCGACTGAATTTACCTAATACTTCAGTAATCCAATTATAACACTTTACTAGCAGAAATCATCAGCACATAAGCCTCAGAGTCTGTTAAATTAGGACTGTGTCGAGCTGCTCACCCAAGATGCATTTCAAACTCTGGTAAACAAGTTCCTCCAAGATCATCGGGCTCAGCTTATGCCATCACGTTGGCTATAAGGACCAAGCAAAAAAACACCACTTCAAACACAGGGCTACCAAGCTAATGAGAAATCCACGCTAACAAGGCAGTAACGATAGGCGCAGGACATCGAGCAACACGGTAAAGCTCACAGTTTTCAAATCAAACTAGAATACAACCAAGTTCTCAGTTTGTGACTTGGCAGAAATGGTGCATTTTGGTGTCAACCTCAGAAACTGTTGATTCATTGATGAAAGTCCATTTATACTAAATACTGCGTGTTCTAAACACAAATAGCCAATGTTTTTCAATACTGGAGGATTTAGTGCCCATAAGCGTAATTTCATTTATCTTTTCACAGTCATATCACTTCTCTTTACTCCCTTACACCATAAATCTGCACTCAGTGATTGTGGTTCTTGCATATCAATCTAACGCCTTTTTTCCCCGCCTGTAGTATTTATTTAATGGATCAAGGGAACTATCCTTCAAACAAAATGGGATATTCTATTCACAGTTAGAACATTAATATGTCAGTAAAGTTACTTTCCTTCAAAGTAGGAGAAAATAAATCTTGAAGGCTTAGATTCATACAGGCCTGCTAATGAGCAATGATGGTGTGATTTTTCAAAAATTACGTGACCTAGTCAATTCCTAAAATTTAGACAAGAGTTTCAGTCCATATTTTAGTAATTACAGCAGAAATACCTTATAAGATTATGATAACAAATAGCTTTCTGGGTGTCGAGTGTTCACAAAATGTACCTTGTTACTGAAGGAAGGCTTAGAAATGTGCAATGCACTACGACTAGAGAAAGCCTTGTGTCAAAGTTAGTTCCTAGACCTAAAAAGTAAAATTAAACCACAGATTAAATATTACCCATAGAGTAAGTATTATCCTACTTCCCCAAACTGGTGCCTCTATGCAGATCTGAGTTTCCTCAAACCATCAGATGTTCAAGCCAATAATTGAGCTGGGTCCACTTCTAATTTTTTTGGAGAAATGTATGGTTAAATATCAACTGCAATTAATAGAGTGTTTTGAAAGATAGATTATCACTGTAATTTCTATTGACATTTTGTGTGCAGTATGTTTTTCTTTACTAATTAAATACCATGAACTATTTTCTGAGGCTTAATACATTTCACAAAATTTCCAAGTTATAAGTAAGTCAAATTCAGAAAATTTATTTGCAATTACAGGACAATATAAAACAGAGGTAGGAGAGAAGAGGTAGACTGGATTAAAAAAGCCATAGATTTTATCTCCTCTATGTTTGGCAGTTGGCTGTGGAAAATATAATCCAACCATAAATCTAGGAACAAACCCTGAATTTGTATTGCATTATTTTTAAAATAATTGCAGCATTTTCACATCCCCTAAAATGTGCCATAAATCCATAAAAATTATCCATATGTTATATATCTAGGAATGAATTAATTACTTTTCACTGTACTGTAAAATACAGATAAAGGAACTCTACCCAGAAAGTTAAAAATGCCTTTAAAAGATGCTTTTCCATATGCATAATAAGGAATTATTGCACTAAGGGATTATCTAAAACCTGAATTCATATGACAAACAGTTAAAACGGGAATTTAAACTGATGCTTCTATCTCTACAAGAGCCCGTTGGAGTGCTCACATCTGGGAACAGATGTGGACATGGAGTACAAGTTACCTGTGCTGACAAACCCGGCACAGGCTCCAGCACAGCTCGCAGACCAAACTTGCTGAAAACCCTAGTCCGGAGTTCCTCATCTTTCCACAGGAGAGCTTTTATTAAGTGCTTAAATGCAACCCATAGCAATTTTAAAAAAATTCTTCCGATTGTTTAGGACAACAGCATGAAGAGCCTCATGTGTAAGGTCTATGCACCCTTTTGCCATGTCAGTAAAGAAGACAAGATCTCTGATGGAGAGGAAAAGAAATGAAAAGGAAAAATCAGTATGGAAAAATTGAGTTTCTTGTAACAAAGACCTTTTCAAACTCATTTGTTCTTTAAATTTAAGATATTGGATATCCCTGTCCAGTAGGGTTTCTAAATACGTAAAAAAAAAAAAAAAAAAAAAAGGAAAAATTAAAAAAAGCAAACACAAAACTGGAATATGCCTTTATACACAATTAGAATGAAATCAAATCTGCAGATTCCCCACAGCCCATCTATTTAACCACATATTCCTCCAGTTCCCATTGCCCCGTCCCTTGCCATCTAATGCTTTTGCTATGCTAATTTTTTAAAAAGGATACCAAAGCGGTATGTGAGAAACTGCAAGTCTGAGAGAGCCTGGCTTATATCAGCTTGTCATGCCAAGGCCGATGCCTGGACCCCCCCGGCCGCAGCGGAGCTCGGGGAGGGGAGCGCAGGGATGCAGGTCTAGGTGATTACTCACCCACAAAGGGCAGGAAAATGCCGGGGAGGGGAGAGCAGAGCAGTTAAGAGCCCCAAAGTTTAGACGCGGAATATCTGGAGGACAGCTGGAAAAGATTTAAGGAGTATTTCAATCTCTCTTCAAGCAAGGGGTGCCAGCAAAAAGCAAACGTAGCTCGCTCACTCTATATATTTTTCGTGACAAAAGCTGATTCTCAACTTGTGGATGTTTTTAATATTTAGACAGAAAAAACTAACTCTGAAAAGATATTCAAGAAGTGTTATGAAAAGGGAAGATTGATACTTCAAAAAACAGAAGGGACAAAGTGATGTGAAATCACAGCAGAGCTGTGACTGATCCAAGACTAAGAGCCAACCCCCCTCCCCAATCCCAGGGTTCTCACTAAATCTTGGGTATTGATGAAATTGTGGTTGTGCCCTGAGACAAACATTCCTAACTAATCCCTGCAAAGCAGTTAAACTTTGCAAAGGAAGCACCAAGGCCAGGGTGAAACATATGGAGGGTGAATACCCCTATGGTGTCGTCGATCGATTTGGGAACATCCAATATAACAGGAAAGGTTCAAGGTGAAAATGTTGCAGTACAGAAAGTGAGAGACCCAAACAAAATAGCACATAGAAACACATGTGCTGTGACAAACAACTTGTGTCAAGGAAAAGCCCAACATTCAGCTGAAGGTACAAGATTTTAATGGATTACCCTGCTTGGGAAGAGATTTTAACCAGACATAAAGAGCACATGGTGTGAAGAAATAGGACAAGCAGCATCACTGCCTTGGAGAAATTTTTCCAAAGAGCCAATGAACTGTACAAAAGCGAAGAAACAAACCACTGATGTGTGACATTTATTAATTCTGTACGGAGCACCTATATCAATAAGGTGCTAGACATAGACCGGGCTAAATGAGTCAGCTAGTATGATTTGGGCTGCTAGAGGCTGACAGCACTTCATATGTGCTTAGGATTGCACAAAAAATCTCAGGCAGAGCCAGTGCTATGACATCTAGACCTCCAGCTACCAACTTATGAGAGTATCAGGCCTCATGAAAGAAGTTGTACTACAGCTTTACCCCAGATGTATATCCTAAATTGGGATTTTAGAGGCTGCTGATGGTATGTGAACATCATGCAGAAGTGACACCTCAAACTCCTTGCACATAGAGCCAGACCTACAAAGCACTTATAGCAGAAACAGCATTTGTGGCTGCAAAAACCCAGCACCTGGGTGAGAACAGCATACACCTTCATAAACATCTTTAAACTGTTACAGTTGCATCTCTACTATAGCTTTCACCATGACAGCAACTCCTACAAGATGCTCTGTGAGCAGACCCTGATGTCACCATGTAAATCCGTGACTTTTCTCTATCTAGAGACCATTTTCTTTAATGGAGTGTTTGAACAGTGCCAAGCATAGCTGAGGTCTCCTTGGTTGGGACCTTTAGGAACTTTTTCAGTACAAAAAACACAAACAGGTAGCTAATAGCGATCTATTGCATCTAAAATCCATCCAGTGATCACTCTGTGGTGCAGCCCTGCCTTTTATGTGGTTTGTTAAATGTCTTGCATAGTGTGTGGGTGTTGCATAAGTAATAAATAATAATAACTAATATTTGTAATGCTCTTATAACAGTGGCTAAACCACTAACGTGCAGACTAATACTGTCTCACTGGCTCCCTGATCTGTCTGCAATCTATCTGCATTCATCTTGCCTCCTACGCAAAGAGCCAACAACCCAAGTGTAACACAGGAGAGACCCTCCTACAGCGAGGTGATAATGAAAATGACAAGTTAATAATATTAATAATATCTTCGTATGGACACATACGTCTTACAACAGGACACTGTTTCACAACAGACCGTGCCTTTGCACATGTGCTACCTTCATCTGCCCCTTCCAAAGACGTATCCCTGAAATCATTTAGCCAAGGAGTCAAATGCGTGTTTCACCTCAGAAAGGCAGGATGCAGGCAGGGATGGGCATGTAGGATTATGGTTGTGTTCAACCCGTTCGTGCTTGCATCTGTTCCTATTTGCATGTATCTGTTCTTTGCCGAGGAGTTGAGGAAGCTGCTCCTCTCTTCTTGGTACCCGGAGCTGCCCCGGCTGGAGGGTGAAGCAGGTGTTGCCGTGTCTGGATACGGGCTCCAAGAGCGCTGGAAGCAAGGCAGATAGAGGAGAAAAGCACCGGGGGAGTTGAGGAGCAACTGGAAATTGTTTATATCGGTACAGGGCTGCGGAGGAGTCGAGAGGTTTCTTATTATTCTGTTGGTCAACAGTTTTGACCATCAGAAAAGAGCAGGTGAGGTGGAGGGAGTCACCTCTGACCCCTGGATCATTGACAGGTCCTGAAGGACCTGTCCAAAGGCTCTAAATACATCTCTTACTGCGCCGATCTTTGCGAGACTGGAAATGAAAGATAAACCATGATCTGATTTGACACCTCTCTTTATCTCGGGTGGAACCAGGCCCCAGATTTTTAATACTAATGCTCTGGGACATTTAAAATCCACATGTGAGGCTTGGCTCTCTCCCTGCTGTTTACATGATAAAGTGACATTCTGATTCAGTCTATCTCATCAAATTCATGATTTCAGAAGTTCCTTTAAACATGTCTGCAACATCACGCTAACTTTTCAATACCTCCATGTCAATACATGCCAGTTGCTTAGGGTTATTTTTTTCCTGTTGGAAAGAAGGTCAAAACGGCAATGCAAATGTATTAGGGGGAAAAAAATGCATTCAAGTAACATTACTTGTTTCTGGACTCAAGATGCCAGTCCATCTTTAAATCACACAGTTGAGTATTCAATTCACAAATACAATGAGGGTACTTTTAAATTTTAACTGTCATATTCTGTTATGTTGCCTGATGTTAAGTTGCATTATGCTAGCAGTGAATGGGATAGGACAGAACATAATTCACCGCATTATAAACAGCATAACATAACTTGACAACTGGAATTTAAAAGGAGGAAATTCTTAACCGTAGGATCATATTCTATATTCCTATACATTTATAAACCCAGCAGCAAAAGATCCAAGCATAAAAGCTGATAATATACCTATTGCCAAGAAACAAGTGTTGGCTCATTTGTGTGACATGCAAATAATTGGGGGTAGTGTTCTTTACATTTTAATTTCCCGACCGCACAGCTGCCACTTTCCTTTCCGTGCTACTTAGGGAGGTACTTGGTGGTGGTATCATCTGAAAACTTCTTTCATACCTAAGCCGCAGAGCAGGATTCACTTTTACGGAAGCTGTTTTGTTTGCTCTCCTGGGCTAAAATAAAGAATGAAGTAACACATTTCTTCAACATGAATATGCTAACAGCCATAAATCTGCTCCCTGGCATTACTGTAGAACAAACCATAGTAAATGTTTAAAAATGTGCTCCTAAAATAAGCCCTGACTGAGCTTTGATGTCACTTTATTTAATTCACATTGGCATTGCATACACAGCTCAGTTTACCAGAGAGGATTCATTCTTTACTGAAGCATAATTACATTATCAGATATTCAGTAGAGGCCATAAACCACAAAATGGAAATTAGACCGTCAATGGCCATTTTATACTACAAGGATTATTGTATTTTAACGTTTGTGTTGTCAACCACCGTGCTGGCAATCTAGCGTGTGGACCCCAATTTTCAACATCACTCTAACCTGAATAAAATTTAAATATATGAACACCAAATTGAACAATCAATAACAATCTTTTAAGCTATATAGGCTTCTGACTGGCAGCAATAGCACAGAGGCAAATCAATCAGGAAGCTCTGTTTGCCTTCCTAGTCCTATGCATTCCAGGCTGAGTGAAACTTATTTTGGTGCATTGTTTCCTGATCTTCAATATATTAAAAAAAAAAAAAAAAAAAAAAGTGAGCTACAGCTTTCTCTTCATTGCCCACTCAGATTTGTAAATGGAATTTATTGCACGCAATGTCCTCTTATAGATTAAATTAATGTTATTGTAAAGAGGTTTAATGCTCAAAGATATTTATGACTCATGCTGAGAAAGAAGCTGTACTCAGTTATGATGATTAATATAATTTTCCTAAGTTCTCACAGATGAAATTGCTCCATGTGCATATTTTGAGTACAAAACAGATAACCATAATTCTAAGAAAAGGCAGCCATGATTGTGTTACTGATGCATCATTCGGAATTAGCAAGTTGCTTGCGGAGCGCCTGAAATGTTTTTGTTGGATTTGGTTTCTGCTTGATAGACAACGGGAGAAGCAACGTTCACATCATCACAACCTGTGTTTGTGTTTTGATCTTAGCATAACAAAAGTGAGTGCTTATGGATAGTTAGTGCTTATGGATAGTTAGCTTTTATGGCCAACCACTAATAAGACAGGCTGTGATTTAAAACTTATATCCTCTGTCCAGACTGAAAACCAAACGAGATAGGATTTGACAACTTATATCAAGAAACTGAAGATTTACTAACTCCTCCGGCACATGGGTTTGAAAATGGTGCAACCTCTACATTGTTGCAGTTAAAGCCTAAAAATGGAACACACGTGTCTGATTAGAAGAGCTCTCCAACAATTTTGCAAGGTCAGTGAAGATTAAACTAACCATCTCCGCTCCTTACCTTCTGAGGGTCAGCTCTCACTAATAATAAAGATTACAAATGTTCCTTTAACATTCTGCCTATTATGGACTTAACTTTACTATAATTAGATTGAAGTGCTGCGACTATTACACAGTCTAGTTCCAAACTGTGAATTTTCCTTTCTGATTTTAGCTAGCCTTTCTGTTGTGTGGGAATAGCAAACTAGAGTCTGTGTAAAAAATGAAGAAATTTTGAAAAACTAATAGACTGCAATAATCAAAAAAATAATTTCCTGCAACAGACATATGTTGGTTCCTGGTATATTTCCTTCCTCTTGCATTTCTTTATATTATGCCTAAGAAGCTGGTAAACTTGCTAATCTAGATAAATCGGTGTTAAATGTTACCTGAGCTGAACCAATTTTATGATTTAAGTTTGAATGATTATCTGTGCGCTGGAGACCACAAACGTTATAGATATTAGGGACTCGATACCCTTTCTGCCCAAGCCAAAGGCTTCCCAACCTGGGTCAAAGGGGACTGAATTTGGTCTGAAATTGCAGTGAACAACGTATAGCCATAAAGGGACTCACGATATCAATGCCTGCTATTGATGGGACTGATGCATATTATAAAATAACACAGTCATACGAGTTGACAGAAGTGCCAAAAAAAGAGTTTCTCCAAAGTTTTCATATACTTCTAGTATGATGAAAGTGAAGAAAGTCAATTTTTCAAGAACGGCTTAAAGTGAAGGCCTCCTGCCTCTCTAGGTCCCATTGAGGTAGGACCTTAAGGTTATGCACGCCTTGACGTTACTGACTTTCTTCAGACTCTGCCGAAGAGTATATGGTACAAATGCTTTGTTGAACATTACTGCAGTGGATAGTGAATAGCTGATGAACTGGAGTTAAATCTGCTGCTTAAACCGTCTTTTTTTTTTGTCTTTTTTTTTTTTTTTCCCTTTAAGTATTATTTAAGATTATCTTTATAAACAGCTTTGGAATAAATGTTTCTCAGAGGAAATACAAATATATTTCCTTCTCACTTCATCATATCATTGGTCCCACATTTCAATTTCCAGACCCCCTTTGAAAACCACACGCTATAAATTAATTGGTTTAATCTGGTTGTGGGAGTTATCTATTTTTACCTGCAGTTATATATGAAACAATTACATATGAAATATTTATTGTTCATTAATGCGGGGGATATCTCCCTGAATACATTTTGTAATAGTTCACGCTCCTAGAGTATACTAACTCTGAAGAAGAGGTCTAGGGAATTTTAACTAGCTTGTAAAGTTGTAAATGTTATTTCAAATTGCTTGGCATCTGAAGTCAATATGAAGGTGTTGTATACAAATAAAAGGCATAAAAATGCATCTAAAAAAACCCAGCAATGTCACTGTATTAAGGAATATATAATACCTATAGATATTCTTTCAATTTCTAGTTAGTTAATAATGAGAAGAACATACTACTCTTTACAAATGCATTCTCCTTCTGTTGGCTTCTGTGGAAGCTGGTCTGTATTTAGGATGCTCATGGTTATCCATTGCTCCACATGAAAGAGTCAAATAATTTATGGTACAGATACTAATAGCAATAAACACAATTTTCTACAACGATACGAAACAATACAAACATCAGTTTTAAAGTAAGAGGTAGTAACTACAGCTTCAGAAGTCCAGAAAATTCTTAACTCCCAAATCACTTCTGTCTGAAGGCTGAATACAAAAGCGTAGAAAACGCAAACCAGGTGGAATACAGTTCTCAGAAAGCAATGAGATAATTTGTAATAACAGTGCAGTTTATTGCATTATCTGTAGCTAATATAAACACTTAAATTTGTTTGCAAAGGTTACTGCTGAGAACCATATGATGTATCGATACAGCTATCGTGCTTTGGGACAAATCTTGATCACAATGGGATTTCTGACACTTCACTAATATAAGGAGACTCCATCCTTAGCAACAACAATTTACAAGATTTACAAAAACGATATACTATAATCATGATTTTTGAAAGGGGAACATTGTAAAATGGTTGAAGTACTCTATGGATAGTGTACCTAAACTCAAATCCATTCAGCCTAAAAAAAATAAGCTGTTCTGCTACCCCACCACTTGCAGTCTTAGGTGCCAAATCCCCTTCAATCATAAAAAATCCAGTCCATCGTGCTGGGTTTTATTCATGCTAGATGATATTAGATGTTTGCAGAGATTAAAAAGGTATTTTTTTAAGGGTCCTATTTAAAACACGTTGAATTTCTCTAAAAGGACATTGGAAAAATTCAAACAATGCACATTCTTCCAAACTAATGCATAACCTGATTGCTGTGGAAATCCATGCAACATATCAAATTATCAGAGATGTATACATTGCATTCACCATTTTTCTCAAGACTTACTATAGAAGATGCTAGTCCAAAAAATTTCCCAGAAATCTTTCTCCACTCAACAATTTATTCCAGTTTCCATCCTCCTCCCTCTTTACGATAGCTCTTGTCAGCTATCATTATAAGTGAACAACACAAAAGCTTAAAGACAGACCCTCTGGTTAAAAATAAAAAATAAAAAAAAAAATCCCACAGCTTTCAAGTGTGAACCGGATTAATCACACATAATAATTATACAAAGTGATAACACTTATTATAAGATCACATAAACACCGTTAAACGAACAGTGGCAGTAACCTTTAGGAAGGAAAAATAAAGCCACCAAAAATAATACGAATCAAAGTTTCTATTGGAAAGACTTTCTGGGTAAGGCTTCTCTGAAATCCTTAATGAAACTAATGTGCAGCATTTCAAAGCAAATGACAGTCACAGTGGATTTACATGTTCCATACATCTTCAAAATGCAGTATAAAAAACATATACAAAATACGGGTGGGGAAAAATTACTGGTCCCCAATCTCTCATCCTTCAGCAGTCCTCAACAACTTACAAACCTCTTTTTCTAAGCTTGTTTTCTAGATCATCAATGTAATTATACAACAATTCATACTCTCCATATTAGCAATTCTTTGTTGAGCTTCATACAGTTCTAAACCAAGGCTTTCAAAGACTTTAATTTTTTTTTTTTTATTGCATTAGCTGTGGCTTCAAACATATCAGCCTTTTCCTTGCAATTGCTTTGTTTTTCTTAAGAAACTCCACTCCACTGAAAGTTTTGTTTTGATCTCATATTATCACTCATTTTTATAGTTCCCACTAAGTATCTGAGGAATAGTATCCAAGAAATTCTTCATGGACAACCACACATTTTTTAAGCACAAGAAAATCCTGGTGAATTCCGGTACCAAGAAGATTTGTTACCCTCCAGTCATGGGGTGAGCAGAAGATTCTAATGCATTTCCACAGTGGCAGAATATGCCCCAGCATGGGACCTTTTGACTATGAGGATAATGCAGCCCACAAACCTGCTACGGCTTCCCCATTCCAGATGGATAAATGTTAGAAATTATCCAGAGGGACTTGTCGAGGGGATCGTGATCTAAAGATAGAGGTCAGGCAGAGGGGAAAAGTGGGTGAAGATGCAGAGCTATATATAAGGTACAGAAGTTCAGGGAAGATGGAACATAAGAAATTTTTCTATGCGGGTAGTTAGAAAGACAAAATATCTTGAAATTTTTGAATCTCTAAATATATTCAATGTGCAAAACTGTAAGATTTGTAAGCATTATTGGGAAGACAGACTTAGGGAATGGCAATGACTATATGAAAGTACTGAGACCATAGTCCATACATATGTTAAAATAAAAGCAAAATAATTAGGAATGATACAAAGTTCTGCAGGTCATGACCAGAATGGGTTTTAGGCAACATTCTCGGTATCACAGAACAGAGAGTAGGCATGAACCTGAATTGAGGGTGCATGATGCCCTGTGTCACAGCGAGAGGAGGGATAGACTTTGGTGAAAAGAGAGGGGTCTGAGCTGATGACAGGGCCTCTGGCAAGAGAGAGAGCAAAGAAATCACAGAAATTCTCAGATAAATCTTCACCTTGCAGAAATTCAGAAATGAAAGATCACCTGTCCATTGCTAAATGTATGTATAATTATAGCACTAAAATGAAGTGGTTTTAATCTTCATAGTAATTAACAGCATGTAAGCAGCTACTATAAGAAAAATAATTGCAAACATAAGAAAGGAACAGTTTGTTCACGGAGCTTTTTTCCTCTCCTCTTTCAAATGAGTGACATTTTGCTGTTTGCGTATTGTCCAAGAAATTGTTTGGGATCATTAAATATATAAGGGGCTCAGATATGTATATTTTACCTTTATGTCAAATATTTACATGTCATACATAGGACCTCACCAAGGAGTTGTTGTGATTAGTTGCCAAGAAGCATCAAGAATCAAATACAATTGTTAGTGTTTAAGGGTTTTCCTGTTTATTTCTACAAACATACAGGATAAACACTGTCAGGCCAAAGTAAACTATAAAGTACACATTTTTTTCCAAAACTAATACACTATAAAAGCCTAGGATGGTTGAAAACTACATTTAAACCAATTCATTCTGGTGACTAGTACCATGTGTGAAGACTCAAAAATATTTCATAACCCAGAGACCCTGTGAATTAGTTAAAATTATCATTAAAAAGCTACCCTTGGTGTAGACCTAACAGTTGATGAAGATCCTCCTAAACACATCAAAAAATGTGGTCAACATTTGGATCTGATCAAAGTAAGTAAAATAGATATGGACACAGTTTTAAAAAACAAACCCTCAAATTCAGCTTAGATTGAAAGAAAAAACAACAACCCAGCAACACATATGTACAGTATCATAAAATCTAAGCCACCACGCCAGGGACTGAATTTTGAGTGACATTCAAAAGATTTTCATTAAAGCATCCATTTGTTTCAGTCATTTGAGAACTATTTAGTCACTTAACTCTCCCAGCTGAATTTTTTTCAGATGCCAATTGACAGAGGAAATTCATTCCAACTAAAGATAAATCCCTACTTTCACTGCCAAGAGTTTTCCTGCCATAGACAATTATTGGTCTAGAGGGCACTTTTTCTTTCTTCTTGAAATTTAGCTCCTTCTAAGAAACCTATGTAAAATTAAGTACTTCATTAAACTGACAATCTGGTAAGTCTACCTTTGTGCTTTGTTTCTTCTAAGGCAAAGTTAAAGAACACATGAAATGGAAGAAACATTCATATATAGAGAACAGTAAAGAATTTGTTCTTCAATTCACTAAGTAGAATGGTAAAACGGGTGAAAAAAACCCCAAACATACAGTTTAGGTCAAACAAACACTTATTTACTTAATAGTTTTTAGAAAAAAAAAAAAAGTATTCAAAACTGAAGCATTTATTTCCAAACTGATCACCCACAGTTAGTTTCAAAATTAATTAACTACATTAAACCCCTAAATAACTTGGTTTTAATTTTGTCTCATTCCATGATATTATGTCTTCTGTGCTAGATAAACCTTTTTCTAAGTATGCATGGTCTTTGAAATCTCTGGGTGTAAATTTATATTTTAGAAGCAATGCTTCCATGAGAGCTCATGGCATCAAACACCTGTTTCAATGTCGTGTTTTTAAATGAGGAAAAAGCTCTGAGTTTACTAAGGCTTTTCAAATGAGATGTATAAAATAAGTCTGTTCACTTGTGGTCACCAAGGATCAGAATGACCTTACTTTTTGTCAAGTAAGGGCATTAAAAGCAATGCCACCTCTAAGATGATGTTCCAGACAGGTGAATTTTTTTCATATTTGGACAAATCCAATTTTTATTATCTCTTATATCTCCTGTCTTTCTGTTAGCTACTGTACTATTTATTACTGCACACCGTTACCCATTAAAGCATTGAATTCATCCACATTTGTCTTCTGTGCTCTGCCCTGGTGTGCTTTAAGTGGCCAAAATATTATGAAATGTCTGAAAATTTCCCCTGAAATAAATGACAACAAAAAGGGCAGAGCAGAAAGTTCATCGTTTTAAACACTTACAGAGTGGCAGAATAAGGATAATGGATCCAAATTGCTCAAAATTAGGTCCAAAGGAGACAGAATTTTGTTAGCTGGGAAGTTCTCAGAGGATTATCATATTCTCAAAGAACAGCATAGACCAAGCAAAGAAGAAAGCTATAATTTTGAAAAAGAGAAATATTAGAATAGTCTACTAAGTACAGGTAGAAGCTTTGTTTAGTAACATCCATAATGTAATATATCTTTCAGTGTAGGACTAATTTAAGTGTAATTTAAAATATAAGGCGATGGCTAAAAAACTATGTGTCATTAAACAACTGTAAAAAGAAATTTGAAGACAAGGTTTTGCCACACTCATTATTCACAATTACATGAAGGAATACTTGGCCACTGAGGTGGTATTGGGAAAAAAACCCAGTTATGTAGAGCAACAGCCAGTCTGCCACATGGCTGGGCAGCATACATTAAAATGGACCTGAGGAGGTTCATGAGATGTATTTCCTTTTTCCAAGACGGTTATGGCACAAATAAAGGCTTCAGCATTTGTGACCTGTGCTTTGCATTTGGATTATCATATATCAGAAAGAAATTTTCGATAGGACTTCATTTTGTGTTGATACTTACATTTTAAAAACTATTCCCCGTAGCGTAAGAAAAGAGCTGGAAGAAAAATTTGGGGTTGTTGTGTGCTTTCCTCCTGCAGCTGCCCCACTGGCATCACGCCGTTATTGCATCTCAAGGAGGAAGGGGTGGGAGGGTATTATTTTGCTCACTAATTGGCAGTGTGTTAATTGTATGAAAACAATTCCCTCAAAACCAAATCCTGACAAGTTCAGGAGACTTATCCATTTGTTGGCTTGAAAAGGTTTGCTCCAGAACACAAATTAGCGAATGCTGGTATGCTGTTGGTTTGGATGTTGCCAAAAGAAGTCTTGACAGGCCAACGTGAGAGCCCGTGGCGGTCATGGGAGAAACTCATTTTACCATCGATGGTCTCCACGTCACGTTCAAGGGAACCAAAGGGAGTCAGCAGCACCACGGGACACACGCAGCCTGCCTTCAAACACCCAGCGGCTGCTGGAGCTTGCCTCTCCATCTAAGAAGGGGCCCATTCTGTGTCCTGCACTATTTAAAAGTTGTCATTAACGGCGAGATTCATTTTTCTACATTTTTTCTCATAGTGGAGGAAAATAGATTAGAAGTGCAAGAAAAAAACCCCCGCGGACTAGTAAGATTTAAAGCAAAAATAGGGTTCGGTCCTAAATCCCTCATGTGCCTGGAAATCCCACTGCACTTTTCCCATTTTGGCGCTTAATAATTAGTCATTAACTCCTGTCCTACGATGAACAGAACACACTCATCTACCACTTACTTGACAAGATCGGGCTCATGTTGATTATTTTAACAGACTAATTTAATTCAGGTTTCTCTAGTTTCTCTAGGAATTTGCCAAGCAGAAATTTATCAGATTCCATATAAATCTATGTCAGGGGGAACTTTAATGGAAATGACTACATTAAGAATTCAGGATTGGGCCCTTAATAGCTGCTATAATTTATCATCTTTTTAATATGGAGAAATCAGTAAAATGAAATATTCTAAAGACATAAAAGTAATAACCCAATCATTTAATATGAAAGAATAACTAGACAATACTGCCCCGAAGAACTATAGATAGCCTGACGGAAAGGAACTGAATATAAAAGCCAGAAAAGCATCAGTATTCATTTTGGGGAAATACTGTGTAGTCGTGTAAAAAAATACCAGTGAAAAGAAAGCAAACCAATCAGTTCTTCTACATCCTCAGTACTTTTTTGGAGGCCTTCAGACATGGCTTTGGTGGCATTATCGTGGACAGAAATCATTGTCCTCGGCTCTGGGAGGGAGAGGGAATATCCTGGCCACAAGTAAAAGGAGCCGAATTCCTTTGGAAAATTTGCAATTTTGATATGTTATGAGCAAGAAAAATGCATAAATTTGCAGTAGGTAACTATTAGCTGCATTTTCATCCATAGCCATTATAACTCTATAAATACATGTTTTGAAGGTAATATAAGCCAAATAATAATTCAGAATCAAAGCAAAAATGTGCAAAAATGAGAGGCTGTCATTTTAGTCATAATAGTAAAAGTAAATACAAATTCTAATAAAAAAGAAAATAGTCTGTTTTACAATTGTACCTACCCACTACGTTGCTTTCAAAGAGAGATATCAAATTACTTTAAAAAGGAAATTAATACTTATATCCTGCTTTTATTTAAAGGGAAAATGAGGCATGGAAATTTGCCCACACTGGTCTTAGAGGCCAGTGGCAGAACTGTGCTGGAAGGTGAGCAGCCCAGTAAGCTGGATCTTAGACTGGGCCACCAAAATTGTGCTGGCAGGAGCAGGCACAGGGATGTGCTATGGGTGTAGGTACACCCTGAATCATAGCTGGTCACTCCATCTTTGTATTTTAACCCCAGATTTACTTTCCTTTCGGTGACCCTTGCTGATTCCCAAGAAAGAATGGGGAGCTGATCTTAAAATGTTGCGTACTCTTGGAGATTTCTACCGCTCATGAAGTTCCTGAAGCTTCTCTGCTGCTCTGAGAGGCAACGTAAAGACAAAAATCTCTGCCCAGCTGTTGCTAGAGTCTGAGAGACTCGGGCTTCTGGGCACCTCCAGATATCCATTCAGAAGGTGGGATCCGGACATGCACAGGCCCTTTGGGATCTGGCCTCACATGTAATCAAATATAAAAAAAAGTGACTTTTTGCTAGTGGTTATTTTCAAAGGGAAGGTCCTTTCCACTGTGTTGTGATAAAGGATTAGAATTAAATACATTTACAAGCAACAAAAATTTCTTAAAACATAGCACAGAACAGAAATGAAGGGCCTTCATTTTTTTCCCCTGTAACAGGAAATTACCATTTGCCTTTTCTAGTATTACATGAACTGTGATAAATTCATCTTTATGTGCCAAAGAAAGAAAAAAAGCTCTCACCCAATTAAACGTGTGTGTGCTTCATGCCCACTGCTACAGGGGCAGGATGCAAACTTCTATCTGTGACTGCCAAAAAAAATGGTTGTGTAGCTCTGGAAATGCTTTACTGAGCTACAGTAACACCATTTAACGATTTAGCTAACTGATAAAACTAAAAATACTGCTAATTCCCATTTGTAATATGCTAAATTGCCTGCAACTAATTCAAACAATAAGCAAGCCAGGCTGTGAGTTGTTATCTGTGGCCAGTTGAGCAAAATACTTTATTTACCATCTCTTCATAAGCAGGGGGGGTTAATAGATTAGCTCCTAAAATATATTCTGTAAGTGGACAGTCTGTACAGCCTCAGAACAGTTAAATTCTGCTGAGAATTCACTACCTGAACTTGCCAAACTTGCCATTTTCCGATAAAATAAATTTATACATAGGCAAAACTTTTAGCTTTAAGCAGCAGATTTTTCTTTTTCCTTTTTTATTTTCCTCTAAAGCTTAAAAGTTTCCTTTGGGTTCAGGTATTTCTAAACGCCCAACGAAAACACAACCTTGAAACAAACAAAAAAAAATATGCCAAAGCAGATGATATGCTCCGGTAGCTTCCTGCAATGCTAAAAAAATTAGCTCAAATCCCAAGATCCATCCTCAGGAGCTTAATTGCTTCAAAGAATAGGAATCTTGTCAAATTCAGTCCAAACAAACATAATCAGTAGCTTTCAAAGCTTGTTTGACATTGAGGAGGCATGGAAAACAACATAGGAACCAAAGAAACATACATCGATGGTCTGTCAAAATTTTTTGTTAGACATGATGCTATTATCAAGGCACATCAGGATGAAATAAAGTGACCTAGCTGACCACAGGCTTACAAATGTCTTGGGAAGGAAGGAAAAACGGTGAATCAAAAGGTAGCTTTGTTGCACGTCCCCCCAGGCCGTCTTATTGACAGGGATGACAATGGTCCCAAGATGCACCATTATCTATGACCAGCAAGCAGACATCAAATGCTACCGAGCTGTCTCTGTCAGAATAGAAAATGCTGCTCAAAATATACAGGGCTTGTTACATTTTGTTCAGCAAAGGTTTGTCAAAAGCCAGGGTCACTCTGTGTGTGCACTGCCCTGAAGGGTAATTTTAAAAGGCAGGAGAGATGCACTTGATTCTTCAGTGTTTCTGCTGGAAGGAGACTTCGAGTCTGTGGATGACCAAAATGTTTTGAAAATCAAAGAATGACTCAGAAAAAAAATGAAAAAAAAATAAAATGAAGTAAAACAAAGCTAATAGATGTTCATTACGGCTGTGTTATTAGAATGCAAACCACTTTTCAAAATAAACAGATTAGGGAAGTATTCCCATATTTAGATGTTGTTTCAATAAAAATTCGGGTGATTTCTAATACACCAGGGGTGGATGCTACCGTAAAGGCATGACTCAAATTGTAGTGGATAAGTACGCCCTACTCAAGTATCTGTGTTGTACCATTATGCAGCTAATTGCAGTAAAAATATTTATACTGGCGAGAAAAGAATTGTTAATATGGTACCCTTTGGAAAGAAAAGAGAGAGACTGTATATACAAACTCCAACCTCAGAAATGTTTGGGTAAACATTGTTTTTCTGTGAACATCTGCTAGGCACACACTGAGGAAAGAAAGTCCAAATGCACTTCACTAATTGACACAGAAATCTTTGTTTAAGAACTGCGTTACTAAAAAAAAATAAAAACCAAAACCAAAACAAAACCTGAGGGTGAAAGAACATTTCAGGGGGTGAAAGGCATTATTGATACAGAAAAGGCATTATGGAGGTTGCCCACTGGTTCTTGCTTATGGGTCAGCTCTTGCTTTTTCCCTTAACGGTCATCGCTGCATTACGGATAAGCATGGCTTTACCAAGAGAGCAAAAAAGGGGCCACAAAAACTCCCCAGCGCTGCCCTATACAGACCAGGCAACACAACGCGACCCTCCACTGTTAACTTTGCAGTTGCATCTTGCCCTGGCAATGTTAATTAAATGCCATATGAACCTTTCCGTACCTGTGAACCCCCATATACCTGGGTGCTCGGTGGCACTTAGGGGGGCTGATGCGCCCCGACTCTGCTGCTCATCCCTGACAAACCGTACGTCCCGAAAGCATCGCGCTCCTTCGCTTCGGTCCTCAGCTATCCAGACCCATTTCCCTGCTGGCTTCTGCTGTTGATTATTGTGAGTCCTTAGAGCACATAATTGTCTGGTTTTCTTTATTTCCTTTTTAAGGATAAATAACAGAACAAAAAAAGGAAGAGAAAAGAACAATCTAGTTACAGCCTTTTGCTTCAGGTTTGCGGCTCCGAGGTTACAGCTGATGCTCCACTGTCCATACCCATATGATTTTCAGGACAGAAATTAGGATAATAGTCTATCAAATGTACTTTCTCTCCTCCTAGGCCAATCTCATGATGATAGATAGGATCCTTTTGCATCTCATGGGACGTGCTCTTTTGTCCCCAAACACAATGCTATTAATTCGATGCAATAGTTCCTTTTTCCATTCACTGGAAGTCACAATATGCTGCAAGTAAGGCTGGCTCATCTTTCCTCCTGTTGGAGGACCTGTAAGTGCCCTGAGAGTCGAGGGAGACTTTGCATACCAAGTATTTGCCCACCAGTACTGCTTTAGCAATATCATCAAAACCTTTATGCATTCTTGCCCTTTTTTTCTATTACTCACTATTTATGTGGACTCATATGTAACATCTAGCTTTCAATGGGGGTGGAGTGTTGTCCTTTGGTTAAATCCTACTTCTTATTTTTTCAGCTGTCAAATATTGATAGAGACATAAATGGAGAGGGAAAAAAAGAAAAAAAAAAAAACCACACACAAAACCCCGAATATGCTCCTCAACAGTAAATTCAATGTTTGGTTAAAACATCTGCATTAATATTCTTGCACATTCTAGCTCTTAAAACCAGGAAATCTTACTAGTGACTTCCGTGCTGTAATACTCCATGGGAAATTTAGAGCTTTAAGGTATCTTTAGCATTCTGACATCAAAGCCTTCACAGAAAAATAGTTGCCTGATGCCATCTGGGAGCAAAAGAAGGCACAAATATATCTACAATCCCTTTTGCCCACCGTTCAGTCTTGCTTGAAACAGCTCCCTGAGACTAGAGACACTGGATCAAATTTATGTGAACACTGTGGTAGGTTCATTCTCTCCTGAGCCAGGTTTCAAACAGATATACCATGGAGACAAAAGAGTTTGCAACTGTTCGTTTTATAAAAAATCCTATTTATTAAATAAACCCCGTTCTACTCACCACACTACTCATTTTCATGATTTCTGACCACAACAATATACTTAGCCTCCCATCTGGTTTTCACAGTATTTCACCTTTGTTTAGAATCAAATTAAACTAGAAAAAAAAAAAAAAAGGCAGCATCAACTCTACTTAATTGTTGTGCATCCCCAGGGTGATCAAAACAAACAACCTAAGGCTAACAGATCCACATCACACACGAGGTTACGCTGTGTGTAATGAGGTAGCACACTCACGTGCGTAAGCTTTCCACTCCAAAATAAGGAGAACAACATCACCTCTGGTTTGTTGCCATCAGCAAGAAATCTAAGCAGTACCTGTGATTCTGCGATATTTGTCTAGCCCTGCAATAACCGTTTTAATTTATGAATAACGGAGGGCTTACAATTAATGACAGCTAGGTTCTTGCTATAACGATAGGCACCAAGCAAATGAGTATGATTGCAGATGTTTAAGAGTAAATGTGAAAGGAGTGAGCATTTAAAAAAAAGAGAGAGAGTATTGATTCAGTGTGACTGATGTGAATGAGTTAAATGATTGACTATGAAGTGTGAATTCAAATTTACTGTGAATGGAATTTACTGTGAGTGGAACAGAGTATGCATGACCATGACTGAGTGTGACTAGGTATCATTAGGAAGAACTAAGCGAATATGAGTGGAAAGCACTGATTATCTCCCCTGTAATCTATAAATAAACAGTATTGCAGGAAGTTTTGAAAAATGTATTTAATAAGGGATTTCCACTGCCTGAATAAACTTGCTGAGGCCAGACAGCCTGATCTGGAGGAAAATGCATCATTTTACTCAAAGCTCTGTCATGTAATAATACGTGAGCTCATATCTGACAGCAACAAAATAGGCCTAAATTTACAGCAAAATAGAATCACTGGACTTAAAATAAATGTCTTTCTAATTATCAACAAACAAATTTACTAACTTATATGATATCACTTATCCCCTCTTCTACTTATGAGTATTTTCCTAACATACATGTTTAAATTCAGAAATACGAACATTCAGGACCTGTCAATTAGGGAACCGATGCTGTCTTCTGTAGCTCCATATAATAAAGTTTTATTATCACCAAATAACTCCTTCAGCAGAGTCAAATAACTAAATTGCCACCAAATATTTGCCCTTGTGCAGAGTAACAGAACTGAGCCTGACGTTCCCTCCAGTTTAATTCAGTGCGAGAGTAAAGTGTGTTTTACATCCCAGGATCTCAGACCTCACACGTACAAAAGTGTCTCAGTATCTTCTCAGCTGCTGCCCTTTCTCCACAAATATCTCTGTTTACTTGAGCAATTTTTAGTACAAGTCAGACCAACGGAGTCTTGGTTACTAAAGATCTGCGCAAATAAATGTTGATTTTAAAGGTGGATCCTGCCAGAGATTAAAGTAATGTCAAATTCCTAGATCCTGGTGTAACCAACATGGATTTTACCACTGAAGTCAGTTATTAGCCTTACTTGAGTAATTTTCTTCCCCCTGATTCTTCTGCAATCATTACCTATCAAACAATCATCAGAATTTATGGGGTTTTTTTTTATGTCAGACTACTTCCACTGAAGAAGAAAAGACGAAAACACTGAGCTCTCTGTTTACATTGCAGTAAATTAAAAATCAAAACCAAACAATGTGAAAGAGCAGAGAGGCCATTTCAGCCGGCAGAAATCTTTCTTGGGAAACCTGCACCACTCCTTTCCTCTGCTAATACGCTGGTGATTAATTTACTGGGGTAAAGAAATTCCCCAGCCCTGCCTGAATTAGCTGGGGCTTAATCTACGCTACGCACACGAGCATCTCTGAACCCTGCGGTTCTTTGAGTTAGAGGCATTTTAAACTGACGTTCAGTGGATTTACATCCTTAGAACTGTACAGGCTCTAAGTTAGCTCTGCCTGTTAACAGTGTGCGAGAATGTGGCCCAAACTTTGGCATGAACTTTTGTTTGCATTAGATTTTGATTCTAGGCGCATTTCCATTTTACAAAGACTAGGACAGAAACTGCTACTAGTTTACTTCTACTGTCTGACCAGTTCCAAAATGAATAAATGATTCCTGTTTGGGTCTTACTGAGCATCAGGAAACACCTCAAAATTGTTGGCACTGTCACCTTACAATAATTTCAGTTTTCAGAATCTGCAACAGAACTAAGAAAAAAAAATCCACTGAAAAAAAAAAAAAGGTTATGAGAACATACCTTAATTCATTAAATCAAAGACCATCTATTTCTTGAGATCATGAAAACTCTCTCCCCCATCCTGCCAACTCTCCTTATGAGTTAGGTCAAAGATGGAGTGTCTGAGCAATCCTCTCTAGATGTGCATCTCCCAAGCAAGACAGAAAACCATTGACAGGAAACAGTGGGTAATTTACACCATTTGTGCCAAAGCTGCACATGTTCTGTCGATAAATGGAAGACTTAATTCTTCAGGATAGCAATTCAGGCATTTTAAAGGATTTCCTAGTGAGGTAAAATTCACTAATGAGATACAGGAAAAAAAAGAAGAAAAACCCCACCTTTTTCACCTGGAGTTGCAGAAATGCAGCGTAAGTAATTTCCAAAAATTTTCACAGCATTATATGATAGAAATGGGTAAGAATGAGATCATTAAAACTTTGCATTCTCTATCCAACTCAATATGAAAACCTGTTGGTAATAGTTATGCTGAGGTATCTTTATTTCTATAAAAGACTTGCTATTAAAAAAAAAGCACAATTGATGTTACTAATTCTGCTACCTTGCACTGCAAGATTGCTAATGAAAAGGTGCCCCACCTTTTCACTTCTCTGCATAGGCACCATTACCAGAATCCCTTAAATTTAACAGAATCACAAAGCCACTGGCCACTGCAAACTGATATGCAGAATAGTAACCTCTTGTTTATTCCCCGTGGACCTCTTGCACCTTCCAACAGCCTTCCGATAGCTCAGAAGTCTTGTGTGGGGCAAAGACCAGGATCCATGTCCCCTCAAGTTTACCAGTGATTAATACATCCTCATTCCTAGTTTCAGCCTGGGAAAGATAAAAGGTCTGGGTTTTTTTTTCAGATTTTTTCTACCTTGAACAAAGTGTCTTATTTCTCATTTTCTAAACAAATATTTGCTGATTCCGAGGCTCTTTCTACAGCTCACAGAAAGGTTAGGTATTGAGTGGACAATTACCACTCTATGCTCAAAGGTTTTATTTTACAGCTAAGCCCCTAAACATTGAACTAAAGTGAATATTTCCACTGCTTGCTTTCCTCCTACCTACCTACCCCTGAGTTACAAAATCAGCTAGGACTACATCTGAATTGCATGTCAAGTTGATGAAGGACATAGCTTCTTATTTGCAGCAGGACAGAAAGAAAGGATGCTATGCTAAAAGAACAGTTACAGGCCATTTTTAACAGTCAAACAAAATATGACACACTTAAGTATCCGTATTGCCTCAGTAAAACCAGGTTGTCTGTTCACCTTACATTATGCTACAAATTCTTAACATAGCTTTAGGTTATCCAGCTTTTTTTAGCTGCCGACAGAAGGACTTTTACTATTGTGGATCAAGGCAACTGTCTCTGGAATTGATCTCATTAGCAAAGTTTCCATAGGAAAGAAGATTAGAGAAAGCAACTGATTTTCTTGACTTGTACTGGTATTTCTACGGCAGCGAAGCAATTTTGTCTTCCTTAGAGGCATTGGTTTCAGGTCGCATTTTTAAACTATAGTTAAGTCCTCAAATAATTCTGAAGACAATCAAGGATAAGTGACTACTCTCCACTACAGCAAAGCAAACATTCAGCATGGTCAAGCCGTAGCTTTTGACGAATGTCATTTCTTTTGTAGGCTTTGTATAGAACATTCAAAATAAAGACAGCATTCTGAATTTAAATGCATACTATATACCTCCAGTTTAAGATGACAACAATCCAGTATGCATATCCAAAGATAAAATTTGCCCCTAAATTAGGCAGGTGGAGTCCAAAAAGTTTTCAATGTCAGACAAGAACTGCTTTCTGGGATGCTAAGGAATATTCCATTCTGTATATATTTGGGGCAATATTTTCACATACATTGTTATTTTAACGTAATTTAAATATCTGTAAAAAATCTCTGGTTTTCACTGAAAAAATCCTTCAATAAGAACGAAAGAAATTATTTAATTTTGCAATTGGTAAGCTCTATTTTTTTATTTTTCCAAAGACAATATCCTGCCTGACATCAGAGCAGGAACACTCTGGACCAGTCAAGAGAAGGAAAGGCAACTATCATCTCTGTGTTTCACAAGCAGAAGGATGAGAATAGGGCATGGACGGGAGAAAATTAATGTGGCAATTCGGAGGATTCACTAGTCTAAATCCCTAGTTCAGAGAGAACTAAGGGGTTTAGTAATACCGACAAAGTAGCTATGATGTGCTTCTGCCTCCTGCAAACAGCATCCATGCAAATCCCCGTCCATGCAGGCTTGATGCAAGGGTCCAGATTTGGCCAGCAGTCATTATGTTTGTCTCCAAATCGCAACATTTTTATTGAAGTCACGTTTAGAGTTGAAGCTGTCATCCTGAAGCAGAAAATCGTTGTGGTTTTTGTCCTGTATATGTACATTATATAATTCTGACTATTATCTCTGGGGCCTCTCTGGCAAACTTTCCACCATTCTTTCTCTGTTAGGTCTCGAAGTTATCAGAGTCAGAGTTCATTTATACTCCTGATCGCTGCCTAGACAATGTCCCCGGGGTTGTGAAGTCTAGTATGGCAGAAGAGAAACATAATTTTATGGCCACTGTATTCTAATTCATTTAATTAGGGGTTTTCTTGGATCTCGGGGCGGGGAGTGTCCTTTCATGTTTAGAGGTTTCTATAGAAAATCTATCTCCATTCCAGAAAGTCATGGGGAAAGTTCTCCTGCAAGTGCAGACCTTGTTTGCTCTCCATCAAATTAATATTCATCACATCATGAGCAGAATATACCTACCCGTGTTGCCTCTGCCATTAACAGTTTTGAGGAAGAATTCTTGCACAGTAACCCACAAAGAAATGCACATAATTTAGATATACTAATAATGAAAAAGAAAACCCAAACATTTTTATGTTATATTTTTTAAAAGTGGAGACCCTGATAAGATTTAAATCAAAATGGTTAAAAGAAGCAGACTGATAAGAAGAGCTGTAATTAAGAAACATCTTGCTGCTAAAAATGTGAACTTTTACACATATTTCATACCTCAGGCAGAGCGCAAGCAGAGGTAGATTGTATCTTCTTCTTTAAATAAATGAAAAAGAGGAAAAAATATATTAATCTGCATTGTACTAATGCTTATGCACCCGAAGCTGAACTTCCACTTCATTGTGCGATGTTCTCTGCGCAGATGTAGCACGGGAGTCTCTGCCTTGAGAAATTTTCAGTTGAACCAAGAAAAGGTGGGAGAAATAATGTATTCTTTTAATTTCACAGAGGCGTGGGGAGGTTACATGATTTCTCCAAGCTGATGCAAGAAGTCTCTGGTAATATCCAGATCTTCTGAGGTTTTGGGGCTTTTTTTGGCATCTCTGAAGAGGTAGGTATGTGCAGGCACACACGTACAGTGAAACTGAATCCATATTTTCCATATTGTCTCCAAGGTGATGTACATGAAAGAAAGGAGAAAGAGGGAGGATTTCCTAACTAAATGTTTAGTACTTCAAACGTAGCTACAAAAGCACACGTAAGTGCAGAAAGGAATGTCACTGTGCACTTCCTACGTCTAAACCAGAGCATATAGACTGGAGCAAACAATATTATGTTAAATGGGAGCTAATGTTAAGAAAGCAAATCAGTAAAATAATTCCAGAGATATCACAAAAAAAATAGTTTCAAAGTGCAGTGTTTTTAATACAGAAAATTGAAGGAAAACATTTAAAGCCAAATTTCATTTAATCTTACAGTGATATTTTTTTAGCTTTCATTTCTGTAAGAAAGTAAGTAACAATAACGAAAAAGCCATAATTCAAAGTGTTTCATTTGTAATTGTCCTGCTACTATTTTTTTTATTTTTTTAGAGAAGCTACTTGATAAACTCTAATTTGAGAGCTATGGAAATGAAAGAATTTTTAACAATCCAGACATGCATGGAAAAGTCTGCCACCCAAAACCTTAAGTGGGTACTCTAATTTCCTGCAAAAAATCATTCACTAATTTACTATTAATGAATGATAGTGTTTATACACTTAGCTAAGAGGAAAGTGATTTTTTGAGAGTACTGTATTCTCTTCCCTCACTCACCATGGTATAATTACAGTCAGGAGAAGGCTTTCTAAATCAATTACAAATCATGTCGTGTTTCTTGTGGCATTCCTGGCCACAGTATCTAAAAGCAAAGATAACCAGAACAGACCAAGGTTGATAAAAACTTACATATCTGAAAAAGACTGAAGTGTTATCCTGGAGCATGAAGAAACAGCAGCTGTAAATTACTTTATTTCTGACATTCTCAGCCCTTTCCAAGGATAGGAAAAAATAGCAAAGCACAGGACATCCTGGTCATCTTTTGCTGGCCAAACCTATTTCGGTTCACAGAGGGGGTGAAAGCCAAACTGCCTCTGGTAGCCAGTACTAGTGGTGGCAACGTTTCTACCAAGGTTGTGGTTGTTAAATGGAAGAAAGAAATAAGGAAAATTGGGATGTTCTGAATAAGGGTACAGTGCTAAAATGAAATACTCAATAAACTAGATCTATTTATGAGATTCACGTAGAAATAAAACTGATGACCCTTAATCTACTAGCATCAGAAAAACTCCTCCAGGGTGCTCTTATTACAAAGACTCAGAACTAAAAAAAGATTATCTGGGCAGGGAGAGCATCTACAGATTTTTTACAGTCCTCAGACAACTAGAATCGTAATTTGCACAAATATCAGGACACAGAAATACCACTCATCATTTTTCTTTTGTTTGGCAAAGTAGTAAGAAGAAACTGTAGAAGATGTTAACTTCTGAAATGATAGATAGGTAGCTTTGTCTTGTTTTGCACATTTACTAGAGCAATGAATCTGAACAGAGATTTCTGGGTTTGTCTTAAAAAAACAAAACAAAACAAAAAAAAACCCCAAAAACCAAAGCTTCTGGTGATTTTTAAATTCATTCAATAAAATGAGGAAAGATACTGCATTGTTAATTCTATTCTTTTTTTTTTTTAATCTGGGTACCCAAATCTTGTTATTTCTACACCTATATAGATATGCGGATACAGATATTCCTATATATTCTCTACCTTTGTAATTCATATTTGCCTTCTGTTTTGTTTTATACCAACTTTCTACTATCAATGTGATAGCACCCCAGAGAGTGAGAAGTGCTTAGCAAACCAGGGGGAATGAAGGGGCACAGAATCACGTTTATTTTTGCCTGCTCTGCCGTCACAGCTACGCAGCCGCAGGTGAGTACCCAAGCATGGTTCGGGGCATCCTGGAACCTCATTCAACTTTTGTCAACTCCTGGTTATGTCAAGACTCTCAGACCTTCCAGATCCCAGCATCGGCTCTGGTATTTAAGCTAGAGCGAGTCAAATGGTTATTAAACCTCTTTTTATCATCCTAACTGCTTTACATCCTTATAACGCCATCTTAAAGTCATTTCAGTGGGAAAATCCTTCTACAGTTGCCTGCATTACTGGTAAGGCAGCCTTATAGGACAAAGCTATTTTAACGCAGACCATAATCTGTCCTACAACAGTCCCCATGTTCTTGCGTGAAACACCCTTCTTTTCACGTTCCTTTGACATTATTAGGTAAGGAAACGATGGAGAAATAGCAATCCACTTTCCATCACTGTCCCACTGACCTTGGGACTAGATATCCCAGTGCTGTTAATGGAACCATCTGCTGTAGCTCCATCCCTGACATGGAGCCAGCCAGGTGATCCAAGCATTTAAATCGTGATATGCTATTCTGATGTTGACTATTACTACAAAATGAGATAATCAAGTTGTCTGGCAAGATCTTTTTCTCCTGTCAAGAAGAATGCCTCACTTTGCTATTATAAACTTGAAATATTCACAGTACAGGGCTCACGACCAAAATCTGACAATTTAGCACAAAGTTTTTAGATGCTTAATCATATATCTTAATAAAAAATTATACATTCACTGACTAACTGAGACAGATTCTGATTACCTGTCTTTAAGGAAACAGACTGCTTTAGAAAATTGTTTGGAGTACTCTACTATTGTACCTGTCATATACTTTTAATTAAAAATGTATTGATGCATGACTAAATTGCACACAGTGAAAACCAGACCTATTTTAGTTCAATTGCAATAATGTACACATAACCCAATGAAGTAAGCCCATACAATTATAATAGGAAGACAGCCCCGGCACAGTTATACTTTTTCAGATCAACCTCATACCAGATGTATATGCTGTGGAGCCAATCATCACAAATCAACGTGGACTCAATCAGCACAAACGAATTTACTAATCTACTCTAAATACCTGTAATGAAGTCATTTCACTAATCTATTGTAAATTAAATATGTGGTGAAACGAAGACAGAATAATGATTAACATTATTTTATGGAGTATTTCTTGACAAAGTCCACTAACTAAGTCAATCTACACCCAATATTTTAATACAAGAAGTACATGCAACGAGAAATACATTGGTTACATTCTGTTACAGCTAGAAGTATGAAATCAATGCACTGTTTACAAAAACTCCTGCCTTTTGAGGCCAACATCCTCTGTTAGAGGAATATTGAATTTAGACTGACAAGAGGTAAATGGGTTCTCAGTTAAAATGCACTGAAGAAGATTTGGAATTCAGAATAAAATAGTTATCACATGGCAAAGAACTAACACCTATATTGCAGTGTCACAAAGTTTATCACAAAAATATCCAATTTGAATTATGATTTAGATTTGTTATGATATATAAGACATTAAGTTAGACATAACAATATTTGCACAGAGGGCTCTAGAGCTTCTTGAGAAAGTGTTGATAAAAGTGTTGAATGATGAAAATGAATTATAACTACCAGGAATGATATCATGATTAGGATTCTGAATATTTGATAGATGGGCTTAGTTCCTTTCTTCACTAGAGGGTATCTGCTTGAGAATCAAGGTGCATCCCCAATTCATGGAAACCTGTGCTAAGGACTGAACAAAAATCTGAGTTGCTTAGATACTGCAGAAATAGGAAATCTAAAAGTAGTTGGTTTTTCTAGAGCATTCTTGTCCAGATAGTTGTTTTCTCTTTTGTAATTCGGTATTTTATTTCTGCAATTGAGATTTTATTTAGATTGCTCCCCAGTCCCTCCTTTTTATCCTTTTCCACAGCAGAAACTCTGCACTGCCCTTGCACTTGCATCACCCACTATGACTCTTCCAGGGACAGACAAAAATAGTTAAAAAATGCAGACAGTTTCTTGAACACTGTGGGCTGAATTTCGTCAAATAAGGTTCCTTGCATGTGAAAAGAAGAAAAAAAAAAAGGTATTAAATGAAACAGCCTTTGCATCACTGTTTTCATTCTTTCTGCGTTAAGTGCATAAAGATTTTTCCAGCAAAATGTTTTTTAACTGAAAATGCCAAGATGCTGAAAGCAAAACTTTACACAGGAATAAACCTGGAAAGTTTTCATACTCGGAATCAAATTTTCACCAAAATCACAGACGGACATATGGAGGACATGGAGGATCTAGCTTCTCCTCACTACTCTGCCTGACTGAGAAAAAAGGCAAGCAAGCGCTTAAACAACGATATTCTTGGCTCTCCTGGTGTGTGCATCAACTTTCTCAAAGCTGTGAAAATCCTCCCCAGCACGGGAAGAGACCCTTCTCCTTTTCTCCTTACCTGGACGGCACTCTGCCTTCTCTACAAAGACACTCTGGACCAAATTTATAGTATAGCTCTGTTTCATTCTGAGGGGCCATTTTTTATGCACTCCTCAGTTTTCTTATTAAAACATAATTTTGTTCCCCCAGATGGAGAGTGCAAAGAAGAACAAACATTTAATTTTAACTCTCTCAACTGAATTGAGCAGCAAAAATATGGAAATCGTGTTTTTAAATATAGAAATTTATATTGCAAAAATTGCTAATAAAAAATAGCCGTTTCAGAAGTTCATATAAATTCAGCCTGTATTTGGTCCCAGTCTGAAGAGCTGTAACAATTTGATAAAACGGTTCTCAAAAGGAATTCCATTTGGTGGTTTATTCTCCAGAGTGACCAGAGACGAAGCACTGTAAGTAACATCACTCCTTGTTACAAGATCTCTGCTACAGTGAGGAACAATGCGATGAATTTTAGATGTAAATCTGAATTTCATGACCTTTCAAGTCAGATTCGTAAACCTCATTTGAGCAGCATTTTCTCTTTATGAATATGCGGTTGAACTGAAGACCCAGAACTGACATAATATTTTTTTTCTCATTTTTTGGCCCTCTTCAGGTGTAAATTAGGCCTTTACATTGTCAGCCTTATTTACTTTGTGCTCTACAAAGTTAGCAATCGTTAATATTATATTTTTGGTGCGTTACATTTAGCTCTTTATGCCTGATAGGTAACGCTTTCCCTTGAACAGAAGAGACAAGACAATTGTCAAATCACTGAAATACAAATGAACACTAAAAAAGATTCTTGAAACAACTGTACTCACTTGATTTTAAACATGTGCTGTATTTTTAAATTTGAAAAGCTTCAATGCACTTTGGAAATATAGCGTGAGTAAAGAAGTACAAATAATCTTAAAAAGAAATACTTGATTTTTATTTCATTATAAGCTAAGCAGGTAAGCCAAAAAAATTAAAGTATATTATATTTTAATTTAAAAATTTAGGGTCACAGAATCATTTTTTTAAGGATGTCACTTATAATAACTCATTACTTTCAAGGGCTTTCAACAGAAATGACTGCATAGTGCTATCTATAAAAAAATCTCACAAATATATGTGGGTCATCCTATAACTATAATACAAATATGACCTAAAAAGTGACAAACAGATATCATGCTATTTTCCTAAATATACCATGTTGTAAAAATAATAATAATAAAAAAAATTATAATCTCCAGAGCATACAAAGCAGGATTTCAGGTTTAGAAGCCTAAATATATCTGGCTTTGCAAAGAAGACAGTGACAAAATGCTAATACTACAGTATGTCACTTATCAAAATGCACAAACTGTCAAGCAGTAATACACTACTGTACAGCTGGGAGAGGATTTCCACTTTTGCTCCTAATTCACTTAGGTACTTTTAAAATCTTACCTCTCACAGAGGTAAAACAGAAGCATTTTTAATCGGTGTTCACCCTCATTTTCAAGACTGCCTCTTCAATTACGAAGCTCTCCTTAGTTAGGAAAATTCAGAACCAACTTTTTTTTTTTTTTTTTTTTTTAAGATTAACATATACATGACATATTGCGTCTTACTACTGAAAAGAAATGTATGATCTTGAAAAGTAGTACCAAAGCGGGGCTTGAAGATTATAGGGTTGGGTTTTTTTTTTTTTCCATTTCTGAATGTAACTTACTTTAAAGTCCCTGAAACGGGGTAACATCCATCACAGTATATTTCATTAGTCTTTAAGGCAGCCTTAAATAACTAGGCCTAAAACCAGATCTTGGTTGATATGGCAAGTATCTAAAAAGGATAACTCTGAAAATATCCTCTGCTGGGTTCAGCTTGGATTTTGCCCAAATAAATTCAATCACCTTTCATTATGATTGAGGAGAGGAGGGAAGAGAAAAAAAGAAAAAAACCTCAGGAAAGCAAAGTGCAGCTCTGTTTAATCCATATAGACATGTCTACCCAAATCCCTTTGCTAATGTATTTCTAATTCAGATAGGCTAACTCATCCTGTAATAATGAGAGCTCCTGTGAAAATGTAGTGCATTTTTAGTATTCTTCAAATGTATTAATGCACTTCTATACCATTTTTTAGGGCTTTAGCAGGAAAAAAAAAAATATATACACACACATATGCAGCTTTCTGAAGTAGGCAAGCTGGTTTCTTTCCCAGTGTAATTGTGAAGCTATTTAGGAGAAATGAGTACCTGCTGGACAAAGCCACAAAATGAACAATATTTACTACACAGGTAGAGATCCACAAAGGGCATTTCGTCTCTTCCCCTGCCCTTCAAGCATCCTGTATACCTTGCTAATGTTGACAGCTACCACTAAGTGCTAAATTCTGACTTTTTACAGCTGCAAACAGACCTATCATATCTGTAAGGGAAGAAATATAGAGGAGTACTTCAAAATATATATTTTTTTTTTAACTTCCAATACTTTTTTTTTTTTTAACCTGCCTCATCCTGCCAGTTGTGCGTGACAACTGAAAATTGACAATGCAACCTCAGCAACAGAAATGTGGCTGGAAGTTCGGAGAACGGGAGATTTGTGCATTTGTGCAGCTATTACGCTCGCTTCCACGTGCGCTGCAGCCCGTGCTCGGCTCCGCGTTCGTTACCGCTTCCCAGCTTTCCTCCTCTCTCCCCGCTAACGTTAACTCCCCATGGCAAAGCCCTATAGCCCCAAACCACACACTGCTAAACCAAACGCTTCAGCTACAGGAATCAGGCTTTTAAATAATCACTAAGGTAGAATTTTAAAAAGCATAAAATTGAAATCATCCAGTTTCTGAGCCTTTACCACTTGCTTACAACCAAGTTGAGGGGGTTTTAAAGGAGACTTTGAAAGGAGGAACCTTGCTTTTTTTGGTCTCCCCCAAAATCTCTAACAGTAAGACTTTTGTGCATGCAATCTATTTAGGTAGCCTACTTCAGCCACAGCTCCATTTATCGCACAGTTTATACTAAAGACGGAGTTTCCAGTACATGCCCTTCCATCCTCCTCTTGCATCCTTTTACTTGTTTCACCCTTTCACCGTTTCAGATATGTGCCAAACTCACCTTAGCAGAGGCTCCGTGTGACCAGATTTGCTACCATAGTCCTGTTGGTGTCTATATTTATATAACTTGATATCACATTTCATACAAAAGCAGCTTTGATTTAGCGTGATGGCCATACCCGTTAATTTTCTTCTTAGAAAATATACTGTTCACTAATTAGCACACTATTACTCCAGTGTTCACCTTATATATCCCCTGTCTTTTCCTCTTACAACCTATTCTCCTCTTTTCTCCTCCATTCTAACCTTCTTTTTTTTCCCATACATTCCTTAGTTCACATTGAACTGGAGAGCTGAACACCTTGAGAACCTGCGCAAGTCCTTGTTGTGTTTTGGACATTTGGAGGCAGGCAGAGAACAAGCAATTGTCAAGTGGGTCATCGAAAGCACGGCAAACTCCACACACACACAGCAGCAAGCACCTACCGATACGTTAGGGAGGAATTATGGATCACGCGGATGTGTAAGGCAGCTCCCAGCATGCTAAATAAACTGGGAGAGGTAAATGACAGGGCTCCTGTTAATATGTGTCACTATTTATTATTTGCCTTTGGTTATTAATCTCGTGATTATGTATTTCTCGTAAGATGCTAGCCTTATGCTACTAAAATTTTAAATTATATCATAATCGTGTAGAAAAAGAACATTTTTCCTCTATTAGTAATGCATAAAGTATGCATTAGATTCATGTTTACATATGGTTCATCAGACATTTTAACTGGACTTAAATTAACAATAGTGATATACTGACACTTCTCATCTTCAGTCACAAGTACACACAGACTATAGTTTCTTTTTAAAACTCAGGTGCCTAATATTAACTAAGAATAATTAGACTTTGAAGGTCACAGAGCAGCTGATGCAATTTGCATCCGTGATCAGGGAATGAATATCCCATAATCAGATAACCAGTACAGATAGACTGCTTTATAACACATACCACCATGCTTATTTTTATTCATTTTAATATGTCACCTTTTAGGTGCTTTAACTAATCTGTAACATGCAAGGAAATGAATAATGCTATTTAAAGTGGGAACAAAAGTTTCTCCTCGGAGAAGGTATAGCAGATGATTTTGAAATGAAAAATTAAAATTACGTGGACTTTCCTACATGAAATGCACAGGGAAAATGTTCCATTCAGATGATCCTGTTTAATAATTTTACATCACCGTGACACGAGAAAACTATCAAGACGTTTGCTCCTCCGATAGAAAGTATAACACCTCACCTACTTCACAGGAAAAGATATTACTTGCGCTACAATATTAACTGCATTTTGAGGGCTTATCATTATATGGGTTATAGAAGAAGATTTTTTAAGACCATATAAAATGAAGGATACAGGAAGGAGAAAAGGGTTCCACATTCAGATGGATGTTTGGAAAATAGTGTTATACCACTCAAGGATACACATCTCCTCTCTGCAGATGCTTTAGCAAACCAAATCATGGGTTTACAATAAAATTATGGCTATTCATTACTACTATCATTTTAAGTGCAGTTGTAATGGCATAGATATTAGCAGCACTTCATACCGTCGTGACTACTGAAAGGTGCTGCGTACTCACTTTTCCAGTCCCACACAAGCAGCGAGGATGTGTGTAGCTTTCCTAGCTCCCTGGTACTATTCCGAGTATGTAAAATCGTGCACATACTCACGTCTCTGTGTGAGCAGGACATAATAAATCGTACTATTAAGTTAATGTCTTCCCACAAAACTAGGTTTTGGAACGGAAAGACAAATGGACGTTTTAAAAAACTCCTCATATATAGAGGCTTAAGCATATGCAGAACGTTAAGATACAATGGTCTTAAAATTGAACAATGTAAATAAATATTAGCTGCTTGACCTTTTTAACTGACAAATATTTTTCCTAATTTAAAAATACACAGACACGTTCCCCTTTCCAAGCTGAGTCCTCCACAAAATGCTAGTTTTAAAGGTAGTATAGTTTTTAATGGTTCAGTAACCATATACAACACCATGAAAACAGGGGTTTATGATGGCCTTTAGCTACAGCAATGTGAATGGCGCCTCTACAATTTTATTTGGTTAAAAAAAAAATACTTGCTCAAGTGATGTAATAGACCTTCCCATCAAATTTCCTTTCCTGCTTCACAGAACTGCACATGTATTGTTTTTTATATGCCAATGAGTTCGTTGGTGATAAAACGCTGCCAAAAGCCGTCTTTGATGAATGGTAATAAATTCAAATGCCTCATATTACACTGCACATTTTTTTTCTTAAGGAGAGAAGGGAAACATACAAATTCATCATAATTCACACTATCTATTTGACCCTGTAAGTGTGAGCCAAAAAATCATAGCATCAAAAAAGCAGCAATTCCAGCTAGATATTCTTTTTAATTCTGATACTGCTAAACATATTTACCACACAGAGTTCTTACCACAAAATGAAGAAGAGTGCATTTATGCTTGTTAAGCTATGAAACATGAATGGGAAAATAAAAATTAGATTACTTTGCATCAAATCCCCCCTTCCAAATGAAAGCACTCTGGTAAAAAAGCCATTTGTACTGTGAAATTTTTCTAAGGGCTTGGGTAAAAGAGAGTAACCTCCCCAACAGAGAAGCCTGAATTCAGAGTATATGTGCTGTTGTCTGGAAATGGGAAGAAAGAGGATTACCTAGATGTTCAGGCTCTTGGATTCAAGATTTGGAGGAAGGGGTCAGTTCAAAGGTAGTGACATTTTACTCACTTCATCGCTGTCCCTTGCACCTTGGCCATGCATGATACTCTGGCCCCCATTTTCAAACCGTTATTTCACAACTGAATGCTACCTTCTTCACCTTATGTATCTTCACCTTCTCTTTTTTAACAAAAGCTATAGAAAGTTTCTCTACACAAAGAATATCACCACACCATTTTTCCTACAAATGACTCAACCTCAGTTCTTCTAAGTAATTTTCAGACCAAGATTTTATGTTATTTCTATGCAATATCTTTCTCACCTTGCCTCTGAAATTATGTAAATATTAATGAGCTGCTCTGAAGATATTTGGCTTCTATACACCTGTTTCTCAAGTGCTATGTATCTCAGATATAAAATCATCCGTAATCTGATCCAGCACTTTCCAGACTCACCGTCAATATAGCAGCAATGCATGTGGCAGATTCAATTTCTCAGTACATAAGAAATGTTTCACCATTAGATATTTAAGGAATATTAATCAATAGTGTGCCATCAGTTTTAATACTTTATTGACTGGCTATATCCTAAATATGGATGAGTGTAAATTCAATCAGAGATTCTTTTTCAAAATAACCATGATGACCTATGTAAATACAGTCCAGGAGTTGATTTACACTGGGAAATAAGTATCCGATAAATAAGACACGTTTGCCACAGGCTGTTTGAAGACAAAAACCACACCGACAACGTGGACTATTTTAATATAAGGTCTTTTCCTTACACCCCATGGGGATCCCCTGGTTATTCACTGATATGGCTAAGTCTAGCGCACCTTTTTAGCTGCCTTTCCATTATCCATTTGTATCAATATTCACTACAGTTGTTTGCAATCTGTGTCCCTTCAACTTCAGCTGTTTTCTATCTCATATGGCAACTGAACCTGTACTGAGGTCGTTAAGCAGCAAATGCGTTAAATAGCCTTTAGCGTACTTTCAGCATAATCTTCCAATTGCTTTTCTCTCGGTAGGTAGATACAAAACAGTTTTTTTAAAAGAGAACGAGAGAAACACAGTGGCTTATCCTGTTTCTTTAATGACTTTTATTGATAGTTTTGTTTTGCTTCTACTTTGGGCCTGAATCCCACAGACTTCCATATCTATGTCGGCATTTTAAATCAGTAATTTATGTCATAGGTTGAATCACATAATAATGGCATTTATAGTTTATCTTACTCACATAGCTTTCTGGGTGTGTACCTCGGAGGCAAAAGAAGCAAATTTTTATTAACACATGTTTATACATAATTGACCATTTGGGAAGTAGGAAGGAGAAATGGCTGTGATTTACATAGTTTAAGAAATGTCTTAGAGCACCTCACCCAGTCTGGAGCTCCCACTGTGACAGATGAGCAAATGCCCATGGGAGATGACAGCATGGTATTTATGGTATTTCCTTCTGAGACAATTAAGTAACATATGCCAAGACCATAGGGATTATCTCTGAGCTACACAGTATGTAACTCTATCTGAAGAGAAATATAATATTTTATAAATTTGACAAACCATAAGAAAGAAAAAATTGATTCACCCATTTTAATAATGCAGCAACTTTTCTCTGACTTAATCAGACATTTCTTGATTTTTTTTGCAATAAAACGGTGACAAGCTAACATCCCACACTCTACTTCAGAGCTGCTGTGCAGGGCTAGGGAAAAGCTCATACTCAAACACAAAGTACACACTGCTATCCCGTGATTAAATGATTTGACAGCCGACTTGGTCTAGAACAGCCCTAGTTTTACACCTACAGTAAAGAATAAAGCAAACTTTAAAATCCATGCGCTTTTCTTCATCGAAGGCCTTTGACGAGATCCCCAAAATAAGAGCTAGTATTCTGTTGCTTTGAAAAGCTCATGGGTTTGGATCTTCACCTATTTTCACCTTGTGCAGCCATTTCTTCTTTTGCAAAGTGGATGCAAAACATAACACTAATGATTTGCTATTGTTTTATGCACGCTTTATCTTAGCAACCTGCACAGTATAACAATTTATGAATATACTGATACCCTCAGGTGTTCAACAACTCTCTATATTATGCTAACATTCTGCATCTGTGGGACCAGTAGGATACAGTTTAAAATACCATAGTTTCTATGTGTATTAGCAACAGTGCAACCACTCCAAGTATTCATTTTTTAGGTTCCTGTTTTAATTTTCTTATAAACTTTTTAGAACAATGGGGTTTTCTTGTCTTCCAATAAAGAGAATTAATTCAGAGGAATGCTTAATGAATGCATCATTCTGCAGAAATTTGCTTTACAAAGCAGTAGAAAAACACATTTTCTCTACATATTCAAAATGTATCGGATATTAGGTGAACCACTACAAGTGAAATCAGATACACGTCATAACATTTAAGATATCACATAGACCACTTCAGAAACTCTCACAAGTATATCTGAAATTTCTCATGCTTAAATAAGAGAAGAGAATGGATCAAGAAACAAGAGAATTCCAATATACCAAAAGATCGGGTTGCATATAATCTCTTCACAAATACCAAAAATGCTGAAGAGTATTACTTCATAGATGCAAACTCTTTCATTTTCGATATAATTTTTTATGAGTTGAAATTAAAAAATCCTGATTTTTAGGAAAGTTGCAGCAGTAGCCATTTATATCATTGTATGTACTGTGGGCTGTTCTTCCGCAGCCCCTAGTGTAGCAGGATACTGGCTCATGGTTCTAAAACAATAATATTACTTTTCCAAAATTTATAATCAAGTCTTTTGTTATGCATTGCGTGTTCAAAGAGTTCATAACCTTTAAACCACTCCTGCTGAAAGAAAACACAACTCTCCAACAGAATATTTTCTACGATTCCACACCAATTTTTTGTTCCAATTCACAAACCTGTGCCAAAGTCTGAACTCGTTTTTTTACTTTATATTTAGTCCAACAGACTTCCATTAACATGGAAATACGGATCATGATTTTTACTTCAGAAATTACCTAATGGAGAGTGAGAAAAACCCAACCTAACCAAGCAAACAATAAATACAAATCTCAGGAGATATATTGATTAATTCCTTCAATAATTGTAAAACTTAGGTCAAGAATATAATAAAGGCATTAATTACAAAATAGCCAAGATGTCAAGGCTACTTTTTCTTTCAACAGTCATAGGCTGAAAGCTTAAGTTCCCCTACTACAGATATCATGTGATAAGAAAGTAATGCTCCAGAGAGGACATTACTGAAAGCTACGGATGGACCAGTTTGGCAACTAATAGATCCTTAATGGCTTTCAGAAGTAGCCTATAATCTCTGGTAATACCATCTCTAGAGGGTCTTCATGATGTATTATGTAATAATTGTAATGCTTCTACATATAGTTTGTATTACACTGATTACTGCGCCATTAATTTTTTTTTGTGAGATTACAGTGGAATTTTTGGTGCTTGTTCTATCAACAGTGAGAACTTTTACAGTTGTTAATGTTTCTTATTACGACATTAACTTTATTTCAAAATACTTGGGGTGTTGATTATTTTGTGAAAAGGGGAATATTTACTTTGAAAAGGAAGTCTGGTCCTTTTTTTCTTACTGCTCTTCACAAGCTAATTTTTACATTTAAGATGGTGACAAGAAATCAAAGGACACTGAAAGTAGCTGTGGGTCCTACCACGAGTGCCTCTTTCATTGCTGTTTGGCTGTCGCTGTGCATCACTAGAACTAAGGTTACACATCCTCACCTTTTTTGTTACCCTTACGAAGATCTCAGACAATGGGCCTGGCTACTGGGCGATTTTTATGCGAATTAAATGTTCTTATCACGTAAACAAAATTGAAGCCAGTAGTGGGTTTCTCCCCCACATGACTCACACAGCAATCAATTAACGTGATTTCTCCCTTTGCTCCAAGCTGACCTGCTCTTGCAGGTGCTGACGCCTTTTCCAGGGAGGCTGCAGGCAGCATAGGAAGGGGCTCAGCCCGGATCAACACTTGGGAGAAGCATCCAGCCTCTCCCAAAATACTCCTAGGGCAGGAATAATCCTCCCAGCCATACCTTCGGTTTCCTCTTCTCCCCTCAGATCACCAGATGCCAGAGCCTCACAGACACACACTTCTCTCTCAAGCACCAAATATACAAATAAACATAAATGTGGATCAGCCACCGCCTGGCTGTACCACACCACAGTACTGATGCACAATGGTCAGAGTGCAGAAGACCTTGTACGCTCCCTATTATTGTGGTTAACTTCACTGTAAATGAATATATTCAACAGTAATTATGAAAGTCAGCTCACCTCTTTTGCATGTTATAATCATGCTATTATAGTTTAGATCGGAACAATATTTCCAAAAGCCATGAAATATGTTCTGTCCATAACCACCCTACCCTCACCGCTCAATTCACAAAACTAACGTATGTATGAAAGTAGCATACTTTCCTTTTGAAGAATTGCTCCTCTTCCCGTGAAGACACACAGTTTGGCAAAGTAGGAGGACAGGCATCAGTTCTCATAGATGTTCTTTCCGGATACAAGCCTACGAAATAAAATACAGACAATATATACTTAATATACAGGTATCTCATTTTATTGAAAAAGTTCAGTAGCCTTTTCTGTTTTCTCCTCCCCCACCCCAGGACCTCCTCTTTTAACACTTTGTGAGCTGCCATGCATTTACACGGTGCAAACTGATCAATAGTGAAATTGCTAAGCAGTATCTGAAAGCGTAAATACACCAGACAGTGGTAACCATGCGTGAGCTCAGTTCGCTGCTGCAGACACTCAGCAAAAGGAGGTTCAGGTACCAGAACATCTCGCTATGCCTCTTCTTGCATTGCTCGTGAAGGTGCGGGCTCTGGGATTAGTCCCGGCGTACTAAGAGCTACACCATAATCTTACACATGAAAGGTCAGAGCACCACAGCACTGTTCATCCTGAGCAGTGATGATGTCAAAATGCAGCATAAGACTTTATGCTTAAGTCTGTTTTTTTTTTCTTTTTTCCAAGAAGAGGAAATATGAAGTAAGTATTACTGTAGAAAAAAAATCACACGTTGCTATTACAGTGGGGGGAGTTCAGGATGAGTGCAATTACATCAATATTATTGTAATTAATGATTACATCATGCTTTAGAAAAGGAGTACAGAAAAGGTTGGTATTAACATGCAAGACACGGCAGAGTGATATCAATACTCATTTTACTGTTCAGATTTTTTTTAAAAAGCTAATAGCTGTCAAAAATACCCATTATAGGCTAGTCTATAATTTGTAGAAGTCAAGTAATACATTTTTTCTGAAGGTATAATGGATGCTCCATGGAGCAATTATTTTAGAAAGACAACTTCATCTCAGCTGTCTCATGCCAGCAGAACTATTTAAGAGCCAGAAATGCATAATTCAACATGGAAGAGCTGTCAGATTTGAGAATACCTTTAAATTATAAAAACTTAGCACCACTAGTCAGTTATAATTATAATGGAAATGTAGTTTTCTGTCGTTTTATCATAGCAAACATCTCTTAAGAAGCAATTTCATGTGTTAAAATATTTTGGCAAAGTGACTTTTGATTCTAAAGGAATACAGATTATCTAGTTTTATACCTGAATATTTTTCTTACAAATTGAATGTAACAGCTTACATCGTACAAGATGGTAAGAGCAAGAGTATTATTAAAATCCCATTGGAAATTGTTACTATGAAACAATGAGCAGCATAACTCACTAGGACAGGTCAAGTTATGCACAAAAATATTATTTTATTACAAAATATGACAAGACAGTTTTTCATCAGACAGTCAATTATTTTATACAGCACACAGCTAAAATACAGAAGATGGTTCTTCTTTTGACTTTGGCTTCTTTTAGTAACTAGAAAACCAAATTGTGAATAGTTGAAGTAGTTACTCAGTGGTTTTAGGATCAACAAAGCATACTAAAAGTGCTCTCAGGAAATTAAGGTGATATTCAAATCCTTTTCATTTTCTTTTTTTGTCCGCTGTATTGCAACGCCAGTTCTTTTCTCTTTAGGCAGGACCAGGAAAACAGTTTATGGCTTTGCTCAGAAACCAGCTTATTGACTTATTATAAGGTTATGTCAGACGCCCAACATGTGGTTTTTGTCAGTTCCCTCCAGAAGCTTAACTGGATCCGTGCACGAGGGTCGTGGGCCATATTCCAGGTACCAGGGCTCGAGTCCACTTTTCTTTCTCACTTTGTTCGCTGAGACCCACAACACCTCCCAGTCCCCTCCTCCACAGAGGAGATCACGAAGTCTGGAGTTGTTATTCATTTGGTTTTTAAATGAATTCTCAAGAATTTTATAAACTGAACTCTGTTCAAGTCAAAAGAAAGAAAGTGATTTAGGATTTTTTTTTTTAATGTGCACAAATAGTTCATTCTTCCACTAGTTCTACTATTAATGTCACGGAATTGCCTTTTTGAAACTGTTAACAAAGAACTTTGTGTGGCCGTTTTTCAGGCTAATTAGCTGTTTGCTGTTGTTGTTGCTGCTGCTGATGACCATTACACTTCCCAGATTTCTACTGGCCTTTCTGCTCAGCCCACGCATGCAGTGAGCAGAAGAGCATTTTCCCCTCATGGGTGATTAGTTGTGATCAGTTGGTTTTATTTATATATTTGCTAACTAAATGCCCTGGTACTGTATGTATTCATGTACATGTTTAATTTTGAACAACTTAATCATCTAAGGTACTCCCAGTAAATTTTAAGCAGGTTTGGGATGAAAAAACGTTGGATTTTATCATTAGATGTAACAATCTTGACAATAAGGTTTCAATGCATTAAGTTCTTGTAATTACTGTAGCAGTATAGCTTCATCATCATAAGACAGGAGGGCAGGAATGATTGCCCTCCTTTTCTGTTATTTACTCCTTTTCTCCTCCCACAGCATAAGAAGACATTACATCCAAAAGATGGAAAGTTATCTTATCGTTCTCTCCCTAAAGATACCAGCATATTAACAAAGTGCTGAGAAACAGAAGATCTGATTCAGAAAATATCAATTTCTCGTTTCTATGGACGCAACATGATGTAGTATTGCATAACATAATACAAATTAAGGAATTAAATTGGTTTCATTTCATCTGATTTTCTGGCAGACTTTAATGTGTTAAGTATTTACTAAAGAGGCAATTGGAATACATACAGCATACAGAATTATAATTTATTAACAAATCTTCAGTAGTGGCACACATTATCTTCCACAGTCTCACCTGTAAATTTCTGGGTTAAATCAGGTTCTATCCCAATAGCACATTAAGTCTCAAGATAGACAGTAGTGTATTCAACCAGCAAATTTCCAGCACACTGCAAGATTTACCTTTATTCTACATCTTTTTCATGTAATACACAGATGTAATTGCTTAAACGGAGCTTTAAAATTAATGCTATAAATACAAATTTGGGTTTTGCAGGACATCACACCGTAGACTTTTAATGAGTCAACAAAATTGTAAGTTTGCTACTCTATAGTACTCCACATGCAGGCAATTTACTAATAATGAATAATAAATATATTTTAATAGCTCCTCTGTTTGCCGTGCCACATATTTGATTTAAGTGTAACATGGGACTCCCCCCATCCTCTGTAGACATGGCTGCTAAAGGTTATCGAAGGGGCTGCTGCTGGTGAGCCATTGTTTCAGAGAAACTACAGAGATTTTCTTATAAGCGATGTTTTCATCTAATTTCTAAGTCCACATAGAAGGAGCAGCAATAATGCAAAGCTGCAGTAACTATTAAATTTTCCACCACATAATTAAAATTAGCAGTGCTGGGACTCCACACTTGTGTGCCCTACAACACAAGAAACGTTAATATTGCATGATTTGAGACAAGGAAAGAAAAACTTCCCGGTTCTTAACAGCAGCAGACGCTTCAGATATCTAAAACAGGTGGAGACCAAATTGGTTTCCAAGGACATTTTTCAAAACCCAGATACCTAGTTGGTATCAATTTCAATGGGATTTGAACAGCCCTCCAGAAACCCTGCACTCCGTTTGGGAGCCAGGCTGGTATCTCTGCACCACAGCGTATAGGGACCATGTGGAATTCTCCTATAGCCGTGCTGCATTGCGATCCGCTGGGCAACAGAGCTGCACTCGCTATGCAAAATGAGATATTCTAACACGTTTTTATCACAACAGATACTCCAAATACAGCATTAATAGTTGGTAGGGTTTTTTTCTTCTTCATTTCACTTGAGAGTGAACATAAAGATGAAGCAACTCAAGGACATATTACCTCCTGGCTTCCCTTGACACAAAGTGTATTTACAGTATGGCCTAAAAGTTTTTAGTCCAGTTTCTCAGTCCAACACTCTTGAATTCGATTAATGGAGACATTCTAGCACTTACGTCAAGTTATGCTGCATATAAATGGGGATAAAAGGATTACCAGGTTATAAATCAATTGAGAGATTCAGGGATATAAATCTCAGGGACACCGGGCTTCGGCGTTAATGGAAATGCAGAATTCCATTGGTTAATCACAATTTAGATTGCTACCAGATACATCACTGGATTTCACAGGGTGTCCTCATAAAACTAGCACTAGCACTGCGGGGAGGTGAGAAAAGTAGAAAAAGCCTTTGAAGGTGGCCCACAAGAATCTGCTTCCATGCTAGCCATGGGCTTATACACTAAACCATGCCAACAAGGCTGATTTCTTAAATGAGGCATAAGCTACATCATGGTGGTGGTAGGAGTCGTTTTTCTTTTTTTATGTGGGTAATGCAAAAAGAGACCGTTGTACCTAAATTAGTCTCTTAGAAAAGTAGGCACAAATATAAGTATAGAAAACTATACGTGTACAGAAACATAGAACTTACGTGACAAAGTCGTGACATGGCTAAGTTAAACAATGTTTTGAGTCCCTTAAGGAACTTCAGCTTTGTAGCAATACAGTTTTCATTATTACATAGAAAAGATTATTTTCCTTCTCTTTGGCAAAACGGTGCAAGATAGAAAGAAAGCTCCAATATACAAAAAATATAACGGAACAGTTCAGGTACCCTACGTGGTTTTTGCTGAAAAGGAAAGAAGATGGCTACAGATGAGTCGGTTCAAAAGGCAGAATTCTCAAACTTGGTGCTGAAGAAAATAGAAAGAGGGAGTAACAGCTGGGAAGATATCTTCACTTCAGCACAACTGGGGAGGGGGGGAAGAATTTCATGGGAACACAAATACTCAATTTTCCTCAAGGGTATGATATCTTCTGGCTGTGTTTGACAGAGTACATTTCTGCTGAACACTATAAGAAATAAAAGCCAAGGAGACACTATGGGAAAGGGAATTTTCGTCTGGATACGTAAAAATGTAAAGGACAGTTTATACCCAAAGGGTCCTCTGTGAGTTTATAAACACAATATGCGGTTCTTAGAACAAATCAAATACAAAAAAATTAAAACCAACTCAACTCATTCACTGATTAATTGAGGGCTTTTGTAGAGTATGATATATTTTAAGCTTATCTAGTGCCTAATATTATCATGAAAATGACCTAATGTTTAACTAATCATTGTCCTATCTCCTAGATACAACAAGAGGGGAGAAAGTCTATTTTAAAGGCTTTCCTTTGTAAGAAAGATTTCGTATTAGAAATCCCTTGACTGTTGTATTACATACAAAACATATCCAACAGAGAGGCTCTTGTAGGTTCCCATAAATACTTGCTGAACATCAGGATATTCTATTGGAAATAATGAGAAAGCACTGAGAAGGCATGACCCTGAGCAACTTGAGTGGGGAGAGTGGCATGGAAGATATTAAATCATGCTTTCTTTTGTCATTGCCAATTATATATTCAGGTTCCACGTCAATGTTTAATATATCATCATAGCAATGTATTACAGTTCCAATGTGTACTCCATAATCACAGTAACATCACTCTGATGTCATATTAGACACGGGCAAAGAGCCACAGTATGAGTAAAAATTGGGGCTTACCAAGAAATGTCTACAATATTTTTTTTTTAAACATATGATTAATTTTAAGCCAAACCAAAGAAACACCACATTTGAAGGAGTGGAGGTCATTTCCAACTGTTACTTCATAGTGTACGTTGGCTCAAAGCCAAAGAGACAGAAGGGGAGACCCTGTAATAAAATATCTTTTATTAATTTTTTTTTTTTTTTAATAGTGAGGCTGAAGATTTAGAGGCACTTTGGCATTTTCTGATGAGGTTGGGGGCTTCCTGAAATTACCACTGTTTCCCTTTTGCTAGGCAGCCAAATGTATACAGCGTAGTACAACACATTTTAAGTTAAATGGTCAATCATTGTCTAAAATATCTCCAACGGCATGCACAGGTTTCAAAATTCATTTTCTGGTGCATTTTTATGAAACACTGAATGTTTTAGTTGTTATTTGGAAGGTTCTTGGAAATCTGGGAATGTTGAAGATGAGAGGACAGAATCACACACTATTAGATTTGTTCTGCCACAGTAGGAATGAACAACATGTAAGTGGTCAAATCTGGATTTCTGGGATCTGTTCCTAAATTAGTTAATAGCATGTTCTGCAAGTTTTGCTAACTCACTTAATTACGGTATGCTCTTTCACTTTTCCCGTCCATAAAATAGATGCATTCCCAAGTTCACAGACATGATGCATGCCTTCATTCATTACTGTTCATAAGATAATTAGATGTACTCAGATGGAAGGTATTATAGCAGAGTAAAGTATTATTATTTTGTAACGTGTTCTCTATGGTAATGACAAATTCAAGACACCAGAAACGTATTGAATTTTTTGTAGCCAGAAGGGATAGAGTAATATTAACTCAGCTTAGTTGTTTTGGAGGAAAAACTTTTTATCATTTTCTTCCATTCACCTTAAATTAGAGTTAATTGGATGCGTGTTATAAGTAATAAATATCTTAAATTTATTAAAGTGAATTTGCCACAAGAACTAGATTTTCAATCAAAAGTGCCCCCCCATCAAGACACGGACAGCACATGGTGTATGTGCAACCGGGCTGTAATTGCTGTGTCCTGTGAGGTTCAGTCAGAGAGGCTCATCTTTCTGTGGCTGATGATAAATGTGGAAAAGAAATAGTATTCAGGGGGTTAAGTTGATGTCGCTGAACTTTTTTCCCCCAAATACAAAGAAATCATTAGGATATTTCAACTATATACTTAGCAAAAGCAGGTTTCAAAAATCAATACCGACAGCAGACCCCTGGCCAAGAAACTGCATGTAAAGCTCAAGTTTCCTCTCATTCATCCCTCAATAAATTCAGCTATTAAGTCCATGAACAGCAGTAACCCTGGCCCTCCAAGGCTTCCTTTTGAGATGAGACTTTCGTTGTTGAAAGCATGAGCAATATTTCCTTACACTGCATCCCATAACTTGATCACAGTTGGTCTCTCACCTGCTTTTCAGGCAGCTGACCAGGAAGCATTTTATCTCTGATAAAATTCCTTATTCATATCAATGTGAGTACAATAAAGAAGGTGTTACCACTATTTTTTAAGTATCTTGCAGTAATGTTGTTTTTATAACATACCCCTGTCCGATGTCTCGTTTAGTAGCAGGAGAACAATTTTTATTACTTATTTCAGAACTTTTAGATCCTCAGAATATATTACTTAAATATCTCTAACTTTCATTCATTCTACACAGTAATTTTAGTAAGTATAGCGACGTAAGTGATTATGAAAGCAAGTTTCCCTCAGGTACGTAGTTCTAAGAGGAAAAGCTCACCCTAAGAATACAACTTGAGTTATTAGCATTTCCCTGTATTAATGTTATTCCTCATATAACCACTTATTATGGGCCAGACTCAAAGACAGCTGAAGTCAATAGGCACACTCCAGGGCTTTCCCCACCTATGTCAAACTGTGTTTGAACATTCAGATAGCCTGTAACAGAATACAAAAAGCACCTTGTACAAAATTATTAACAGTAGAATGCAAAAAAAAAAAAAAGTTAAAAAGGAGGTTATTATATGTTGTATTGTTGATTAAGACCCAGATGCTTTCTCTGAAGGACAAAAAAGGAAGAAAAACAAAAAACCCACCAAAAAAAAAAAAGGCATTTTCCTTGAGAGTTTGATTTTATCATTATTATTCCAAAGGTTTTGCAAAGGATAACAGCTGTTTGTCACAAATATTAAAATGAAAATATCTGTAACTAAAAAAGGTGTCAAATATTTAATTATCTAATTTAGACTTTTTTTGTCCTTTTTTGCTGTATCCATATGTATGTTTTCTGCAGACACGCACAAAAAATGGCATGCAAAGAGCAAATCAGCATCTACAGTAGCAAACTACCAAATTCACTACCAAAGGCAGAAGTAACACATGACCCGTGCACGCTTTTCAGCCAAATGCTCAACGCAGAGGGTGATCTCCCAGAGATACATGCTGCACAAAAAAAAAAAAAAAAAAAAAAATCCCTTTTGCCTAGGAAATACCAATGACTGGTCTTACAGACAGCTAGGTGGAAGTTGAAAGTAAACTGGTCTGTGTGTCCCAGCACATCGCACAGTCCAGTTGGGGTTCAAAAGGCTACAGAGGTGGTTCAAAGATCGTTTCTATCTGAAAATGCTCTTCCACTCGTTTAGTTACTTGGGGCCACTTCGTGACCTAACGAACGCAAGTGTACAGCGAGGAAGGGTTATTGGTGCTAATACAGGAAGAATCTGCCTTGTAGAACTACGGAATTTCATAATAACGTGTTCTACAGAATGGTCCAAGCCTAATTACTTGTAGAAAGGAGAATAAAAAATGAAAGCAGATGCTCATAAAAAAACTACAATATAAACAAAAAATACAAACTACGTTAAACATTTCATTGAATTAAGGAATGGAAGATGGAGTTCAGATTTTATTTCTATAATTATTTTATTAACGGAGACAAAAATACAGATATATTTTCTGAAAACATGAAGGTGAAGAGAAAGAGTCTGCAACTCGCTTGATATGTATTTGCAAGGATGCAGACTTTTGCAAGAATGTTCATCACTGTCCACATATTTTTACTCTTTTGGAATATTGCTTTTCATGCTTGCAAACATTTTTGAAGCTATTGTTAAAAGTTAAAAAACTGTAGTTATTCTTGTCCTTTGTTACTAAATAAACTTCATAAAATTTTTGAGAAAATGCAAAAAACTCCAAACCTCAAAACTAAAATAACACTAGTAATAATTTAAAAGTATTTTTTATTATTCATACTATGATAAATATGTACTTTCTCAATAAAGTACAAAGAGCTACCACCTTTTTTCAAAAATTTAAAACTGAATGCCAACTGTTGAGGAACTGTCAGGATAAGGTTTTAAACCTGGCTCTGAACTCTGTCCATCCTCACCAAGACTCATCACTCAATCTTATTTCTTGGTATGAGAAGAAGGAAAGAATCTTCTTGAATTTTCAGATTGAACGTTAAAATTTCAACACCTGAAGCAAGGAAAAAACAGAGCAGGAAAACAAAAAGAAGGTGACCGCAAGCTGGACTCAAAAAAACCAGCCCCTCTGCACTGGAAAATCATGTACATTTGATGGGGATGTTACTAAGATAACAGTGAACGTGAAATCATCAAAGCAGAGTATTTCAGAGAAGATTTGCAGTTTAAAGCCAAAGATGGTTCCTAAATGTGTACCTGTGAAATGGATACTTGATTCCTTTTAATCTTTTTCATACATCTTTAGTTGTGACATAACTTGATCTTTGACAGAAAATTTTCAGTAAATTTACTTGATTTCTGCCCTCTGCCTGCTGTGCAACATGACAAATGCAATGAAATCCAGTGCAGCCAAATACAACTGCAACTGTTGAAAGAAATGGTTTGCATTAATCTTCCTTTTTTTATGGGAAGAAGAGCCATCCATATAGCTGTGGATGTATGTGTTTAAAGTATTAGAAATGTCCAGATGAACAAATGCGGTTTTGTTACAAGTTTTAAATATGTTTATACACTCGTATACATAAAATGCATGTGTATTTACATATCTATATACACTTTTATATAAGTGTATACTATACATATGTTTCTACCTCTGTGTGTTCATGTATCTGTACATATATACATATACACACACAGACATATATATATATATATATATATGCCCCTCTGAGCTCCTTGCCTCACCATGAACCGCTGTGTTTCTTTCAGTGAAAGTTCCAAAGTGCCTGCACATTTATTTCTGGATAAAAGAAGCTGTTTGAGCTCCTGACCACTATTCTCTAAAAAATAATTCTTTGTGGCTGTAATTAAGATGGCTCTGAAAGACTGCTGGGATGTCTTAGTGGTCTGAAGAGCACTCCCCCTCCCCTGAAACAAAATCCTTTATCACATTTTTGAATTAATTATAAAAGTTAAAAATTAAATCTTTCTTGTGTCCCCCATAATAATCCTCCCAGATCAGTTTTTGTCCATATTAATGGAGAACACATCCCTAGTAAGATTTAATTTCAAACTTTTATAATTATGGTTAAAATTAAATCTTACTGTAGCTGTATTACACATTAACATGAATGAAAGCCAGCCTAGGAGGATTATCAATGGTACTCTAGCACGATTTATTTTTAACTTTTGCAATTAATTAAAATCTTTGGATAAAGATCTTGTTTTGGGGTGGGGGAGTCCCTATTAAGATGAAGCCCACAAAGTGTTTCCATTCTTGTGCGGGGTATTAGAGCTGGGAAGGAAAAGGCTGGGAGCTCAGAGAGATCATCCAATAAATCACTCCTCCCTGGTGGAGCAATACTTAGTTCTGAGCTCCCTCTGCTCTGGAGAAAATGGTAATAACACCCCAAAACAGCAGTTTATTTCTAAAAACTCTCAGCAATACTCCACCCAAGCATGGATATAACCTCGCACCATCTCGTAATACCGTGAGAGATGCACAGTGGTTCTGTATTAACAATTCCTAGATTTTAATACCCTTTGGGAGTCTTTGGATTATCTAGCCTGACCTCCCAGATAAGTCAGGTCACACACTTTTCCATGTGAATCCCTGTTGTGGAGGGAATTATTCTTTTTTTTCTTTTTTTTTTTCCTGTGCGCATGGAAACTGTTGAGCGCAGTCCCTTGCCGAGCACACCTTTCCAGAGGGTGCCACGATGAGGAACCCCAAATGATAATGAAAGTATTGCTTCCTTTGGGACAAAACTGTGAACCTCTGCTCAGAAGAATAAGCCTGATCACATGCCTTGCAAGGGAGAGTTCATCAGCTGCCTTAGGGTGAGGCGTGTTAATGGCTGGATAGCACACAAGTTAAATCTCAGAAAGCACCACATAGATTAACTTCACAAATTACTTTATCATTTCAGCTGTGGCTATCATCCCATTTAAGTTCTCCTTTTCTCTTCCTCAGAAAAAAAAATATTTCTAAGGGTAAAATAACTTTGCCTTGACTTTTTTATTTTTTCCCAAGCAGAAATGAACCCAGTTAGCAATCCAGCGAGCAGCACAAGGTATTCCTCAGGTTGTTGCATCAGCAGCACTTTGCAAGCCAAAAACCAAGGTGAAGCTCCCGGGGAGCTTTGTCTTCAGAAACGCTGAGTCCCCGCAGGGCTCAGGCTGGTCTCTCTCACCGTGCGCTGAAGAGCACGTCCTGCTCTGCCTCAGACAAACTACGGCACCCACGTGAGCTGCCTGCCATGGACCGATCGGGAACTTGGGGTTTTCTTAGAATCATAAGGTTGGAAAAGACCCTTAAGATCATTGAGTCCAATCATAAACCAAACACTGCCAAGTCCCCCACTAAACTGTGTCCCTAAGTGCCACATCATCTGGCATCAGCTGAGGATGAGTAGGATTTAAAATGAAAATATCACAATAATATTGTTTTGCTCAGAGAAGTTTCTTCAGTCAATGGCTTTATCCTTCCATTATCAAACATCCTACACTACTGAAAAGTTACATTAAGTCATAACGTATTCAAGTTCCCTCTGACAAGCCAACATAGAGTTTACAACAAGGGCTCTGCAGCACCTGGCTTTTATAAAATAGTTTTTGTTTACCATCAGTTATGCTTATAGGCATTGTTTCCAGCATTACATGTATGCTTTTGCAAATGGATAAAGCCTCCTTCAAAGTAACTTTTTTCAATTACCAGCCTTCAGATAAGATAGTTGGAAGATGACCTTTACGTACTCAGGTAGCTGAAACTACGTCAGCCTCCGCTCCACACCCAGACCCAGGTCAGTACTTAGGGCAAGGATGCGCCCAAAGCACACACGGATAAAGGGTTTTCTGAAGATGCATCTTAGAGAAAAATAAGCAGAAAGAGAAGGGAAGCTGAGAAAAGACTAGGCACAGTGAGAGAAACAGTTGTAGCCAGACCCTGAATTAAATCTATGAAAGGGATCACACTTGGCTGGAAACAAAAATGCTGTCTCCTATACGATTCCTTCAGCAATCAGGAAACGGGAACCTGCCCATTTTTTGTAAATATGAAAGTATTTATATTGCATCAAAAGTATCTGATTCCACTATCATGTTTTTCTTCTAAGACAAATCACAGAGCTCAAAAACTTTGGCTAACCTCATTCTTTCTCCATGATTTGCTTTAAGTTACGTGAGAAGAATATCTCAGTTGAGGATATTTGGGGGCTGCGATTTTGTGTTTCCCAGAAAGCATAACCTAAAAAATAAAAATTTTATGAGAAACCTGTAAGACAGGGTCTGTTTTTGACATGGGGAGGGGGGCCAGGAGGAGCAGAGAAAACACAACTTTGCATATCCACCTTGGAAAACCCAACAACATTGCAGTCAAAACATTGATGGCTTTTGTACAGTGAGAGGCTGAAGCATCCTCACTAGCTTCTGTATTCCCAAGGAAATAATTTTACTTCCTTTCTGTGATGTAGTTAATTATCTGTAAGTGTTCACTCATCAATCAACTAAAGTTCCCTTAGAATAAAAGGTGGAAACATCTCATTTTCAGTGATTGTTAAGCACAGTATTATTTAATGCTCAAGTGAAGGGAATTTTATTCATAATACCAATAAATCCATAAATATCAGAATATACATATCCATATATTCTTTTTTTTTTTCTTTTCCTTCTCCAAATGAAAGGGTTTCCATATTTGATATTTCCATGTAGTAATATCATACTTAGTCCTTAAATAACAATTCTGGTCAGTTCTGACACAACAAAGAATAAGCAGTTCTAAAAAGAAGGAAATAAAAATCACTTCAGGAAAGTTTAGACTATTGAATGAGATGTATTAAATGAGGTCTTCTTAAACAATCTTCTCCTGATTTGCAGATACCTCTCCGAATTATCCGGAGATGGGTGTTGAGGTCCTTTGCTAGTTCCCCCCCTCTATTAGCCCAGGAATAACGGTCTCCCCATGTCTTGCCAATAGTCTTCATTATCCATTATATTATATTGGAAGCCGTTCCCTACATCTAAGCAAAGTATAATTTCCAATGTGAAAATAAAACAGCAAACAATTCACTCGTAGCTTTTCTTTCCCTCCCTTGCATATTGCCCTATATACTCTTGAATAACTAAAAGCCATAATTATTTACTTTGGGGAGTCCTGTAAGCCATGTCATCACGAGTGCTGATGAATTTTCTGAGAATGATTTGAAATGTTTCCAGTTAAACTCTAGACTTAACATCTCAAGAAGAAAAAATAATGTTTCTACCACATATTTTATTAAGCCCTTTAGGTCCTTTTACAAGGGAGGAAATACCAATTAACGTATAATTTAGCAGAACAAAATATTATCCCATTTCAACCAGTACCCACTTCCTTGAAGTTTATTCAAGCATTAATAACCATTTAATGCAATTTAACTACACTGAGGTATCCGTTACATTAATATCATATATCCATCAGGAAATTAGAGTTTTGTCTCTATGAATTTTGTATTACAAGAAAGTCTTTATAATTTTATTCTGCACTTTATGGTGGCTAATTTAAGTTTTAAAATGGTTCAGATAGCTTCCCAGTCTCTCTCTTCTACAGTGTAATATGACTAACAAATTGTTACTGATGTTAAAAGATCATGAACACATCATTTATTAAACAGGGCTGGAGAGAGAAGTTTGAAAGAAGAGTGCATTTCCCATATAATACCTGTATTTTCAGGAGCTTACACCCAGCCGCAGTAACAACCTCTGTGGATCGGGATGCTCAGGACCCTGGGCTCCACACGAGTGGAAACAAACTCAGGAAATATACACAGCACCATGAAGAATTGAATCCCTCAGCTCAAAGAAAATCCCTGCCCGCTCTCCAGTAATCTTTAACATGGACATTGCGCTGCAAATGTAATGAGAAAAAGATTTCCCCCATCCTACCTGGTCTGGGGATCATGGATCAGTAATGCCCATGAGAAAAGTCTAGTTGGGGTTCAACGATAACCCAAAGCAAAACAGTGAACCCTCCCAAAATCCTCAAATGTGAGACAAGCATACGTAGGTACAGCTTCTCTGAAGTTTCCTCAGAGAGACAGAGTAGTTTTGGTTATTTCAGCATCAGTTTGTTCATCTTTTCAGTTAAAAAGGTGTTTTTACCTTTTGCTTTCATCAAAATATCAGATTATACACCTACATCTGCTGAAAACAACAAGAAATATATTCTGGGACAGTGTAAATTATCGAATGGTAAAAAAAAAAGTAATAAATCTTGCTATTAAAGATTGGAATGATATTTAGTGTTTAATTCCGCACCACAGATTTTCTCTGACACTTTGCCCAAATTGCTTAATCTTCCTATCCCAGTTAAAGAGGGATGAGAACACTGGTTTGCTTCTTTCAGGTTTAAGAATGTAAAGCTTTTTGTTGCCAAGTCCTTTTCTTAATAAATATTTGCTACACTGCAAATTTTTATGTATCTTTATATATGTGTATATATATTTGTGCATAGCAAGATGGGCAATAAATCTTCATTCTTGCTGATATTATTATTTATAGAATACCTTCCCTCTTACTTTTACAAACTGCTCCACTCTAAATGCAGCATAACTTCTTTCGGACACACATTTTTTTCTCACCCTATGAGTGCTTTTGCAGGGAAACTATTTGACAAGAGATGGGTTAGGTGCATCTCAGGGTATTTGCCAGCACTGCCTACATCTGTCTTCCCCTACTGCTACACTCCTGGATAGCATCCTGCAAATCAGCTGATTGCAGTTGACTCCTTTGGTAATTACGTTTATCACCTCCTTATTCCACTGGAAAATAACCATGCACTTTTCAAGCACTGGAGATCAAATTATACAGAGAAGAAAAGAGTTACGTTATGCCATAACCATACCCGAGAAGTTCTTTATGTGTTGGTTTGAGGGTCGGTACATCTGGACTAGCTACAGAAAAGATAGCACAGGTTCAAGCATTAGGCAAGTAGCTGAGATCTCTGGAAATTGTCCCATAAAAAGGGTTTTATTGAGAGCCTTGGATGGAGGGAAGGGAGCAGCACGCTGAGCAGAAGAACCCAGATAATGCAGAGATCAAGCTGGAGACTCTCCCCACCGATAGCAAAGTGGTGCCACCACTAAGGGTTCCAGGTAAGTGCAAATTCCCAGAGCACAGATTATAACCTAGGCTGTTCAAGGGAAGAAGTCTTCGCTATATAGCCTTCAAATAAATAAATAGTGCTACAAAATATCCTGCCTTTTATGTCTCATCCAACAAGATAAGCATAAATAAGCTTGCAAACCTCTCAACAGTCACCAAACACGCAACTTCATAATGCCGCTACTCTTGTGATTTCACTGCAGTATTCAGAAATAACATACACTGGAAGAATACTCCACTGCACAAGTACTGCTTCTCCTCAATCCTTTTCTCAGCACAATATGTTTTTCTGTGTCAGAAAATTACAGATTCTGAGAAGACGAATTTTCCTGGGGTGCATTACTCAGTCACCTGCACGCTTAAATGAGATGGTAGAGAGTGATAAGGGAGTCTATATTAAATTTCTTTTACTGGATCACTATAGAATAAAGAATATCTGTCACACTCTTGATATGAATCTCCTCCTTGTTGTGCCTTTTGGCATCCATGGGTAATTAAAGAAGCCTGAAACTGCTTTTTCTGCAAGTTCTTTCAATTCTTTAGTTCTTTTTATTTGTCCAGCAGGCTTTGGTCTTGTTAAACTTTGCCTATTGAAGGGAAGGAAAAATAGGTCCAATATATTTTATAATTCCAGAAGCGTTATTTGGCCAGAGGGAGCTGGCAAAATTCTTTGGTGGGATATTCAGCAGTAGCAGACAAAGCAGCTTCACAATGTAACGAAGTTTAAGACTCGGAAGAATAACACCGTTTAGATATTATAAATGTGTTGAGTTTAATTGTTTGGTGCACATGAAGTTTCTTTCTGGGCACTAGTGACAGATGGGCAGGCCACCTTAAGCATTTGCGTGAAAATAGTCCAACGGTACCATTTAACACAGGAAATCAGCACAGGGCATGCACAGAAAGCTTGAAGTTGACATTCCCTTTAACTTTATCTGTATTAGAAAGCATTGTCACAATCAAAAAATATACCATTGCGATACGCACAGACGGAGGAAAATTGCCAAACGCTGAAAGAAAATGAGAACTAGCAGTGTCTCATGTGTTACAATGATTTGTGCTAGTACAAATTAATAATATTGCTGTATTTAAATAAACTCTAGAATTAAATTGTGGTTATACCAGAAGTTCCCACCCAGCTCCCAGCTAATGATCTTATCAATATAATTAGCTCGGACCATCTCTACTTTTTTTTAATCACCCCTAAAAGAAAAAAAGATATTAACCAAGCCTCAGCCTGTAGCACGAAACAGACGCTAGAAATACCATCGATGCGAGAGGAAATAATAAGCAACTGCCAGGAGAGCCTACTCTACCTAAAATCCCACTTTTTCTCTAATGAACTTCAGCAGAATTTTAACCAATTTCTTAGTCCTGCAAAGTACACACATTTAGGGTTTGTGATCTTCTTTGTATAAAGTTTTTTCACATCTATTCACAAAGGGGAAAAAAGAAATAAAAATATCCTGAATTCCTCACAAAAAGCTTCATAATGTTTTGATACATTGGTAACCCCACATCATACCACTACACTATATTACCTTAACAATAAGAAAATCTTTTTAATATATCATTAATTAATGCTTCAGACTGCAGGTCACATTTGTTGTATTTACTGGCAATTAATGCACTGCTATAGGTAAAATATAATACAGTATGTCTTTGGGAGAAAACCAGATATTTTCAATATCACATGCAGTATAGCAGAGTATATAGCCAAAGTAATACACTTTTGCAGGAATTTAAAGAAAAAGTCTTGCCTGGAAAAAATCAATACTCAAAATATTACTGTGCAGAATTACATCATTTGGGATATACAATATATTGCAGTAAAGTGCAGTATCATTAGTTCATTTAAACATGCTTAAAAATAAAATTAAGTTGTGCTTTTATTTTCTAAATATTCTGTTGAGAAAAGTACTGTTCAGAGAGACATTAGTGTTTTATGACAAAAAGATGTAGTTTGAGCATAGTTTAATATGTCACAAACTTTGCAGATTTCAATTCTAATAAAATCCACTCATGAACTTCTTCTAATAAAAGCTCCATATGTAAGAAAAAGCAGTCAGTTTACGCAGTTTATATTGTTAAAATGGTACACCAATAAAACATAAGGAAAAGCCCACACATCAGAGAGGGAAGTTGAAAAATAGAAGCGTTGAATTCTTTCTTGAAGCAGTATGAAAAAGGTGAATATTATTATGCATGCAACTATTTAAAATGTTTAAATATAACAACAATATAATATATTGGTTTTCCTTATCAGATCTGTTGAACGACAAACGACATGCAGACAGGCTTACGAAATTTCAGTAGAAAGCAATTTTTACCACTAACACAAATTATAAATAATATGTGCCTTTTGTCAACTGCATTCTTCAATAATCTAATTGTATCATGCTAACGAGACCTGGGTTGGGAAACACACTGACATTCCCATGCCCCAGGTCAGAGGAGACCGAAAACATCTTGAGATTAAGCACATCTGCTGCACAAGTGGGGCAGCTGCATCACTTGGTCAACCCAACGAGCATCAGCTACAGAAGCGACCACGCACTCGACCTCTCAGCTGGAGGGAAAGTGGCAGCCCCTCGGCAACTAGGCAGGGAGTAAAGCACGGGCCATCCCTCCTCCCTGCCAGCCCCCCCGCCCCAAACTCTTGCTCCGTGTTTTTCACATCATCGTAGAACAATTTAGACCAACCTGCATGTCACTGAATACGTACATGTGTCAATACATGCCATATTACTACAGCAGGTGGAGATCAAGGATATGAGTTATTTTAAGATTATCCTTGCTATGGCTGTTGGGACGCTAGAGACTGTTGAACATAAGGAAACTTCATTTTTAATGGAAACTCCACCTGGAAAACTGAAAATATTTTCCTTCTCTAGGCACCAATTCATTTTTCCATTATCTTTCCTCATTCCAGAGAATAACCAGGGATAACTTCCAAGCCCACCTTTTTATCTAGAAGACAGACCCTTACAACAGAGCACATATCTAAATCAGGAGAGCTTGTATAACCATCTTCCAGCTCCAAGTGGCAACTATGGGGAGTGAGGGACAAAACACACATCCTTCTATTTCTTTTATACATTTATTTATTTTTACCCCAGAGCATTTGCTTTGTTTGAGCAAACAACGCTTCCTTCACACCTTTTCATTCCCCATTTACTTATACCTTGGATGGTCTAAAAGCAGCTTTGCATGAGTTAGTTGGCTATCAACGGTCCTGCAGCAATCATTTTAGGAATGTGATGCAATTTTTAACAATTTCATATATGTAAAAGATAGACTAAATTTCTCCATAGAAACACCCGTATAATCTTCAGTGACACTAACAGGTTTTACAGCATACAATTGAGAGGATAGAGAAGTGAAAATTCCCATCTATTACAGCAGATGAGAAGCCAGAGAGGTTAAAATGTAGCTTTCCTTAAATGGTAGGTTTTTGGTTTATCCTGTACATTAGTTTTATTATTAAAATCATGCAGTATAGAAAATTTACTTAATATATACAGGAAAGCACATTTTTTCTGAGCCATTTCAAAAATTATCTGTTCTATTGCTGCCAGGTTTTGTATGTCTAATGAACAAAAATATGTAGTATGGAAACATACGTTTTTGTCACAAATTTCATTAATCCATCATTTCAAAATCTTTCATCAGACATGATTCAAAGATCTCATTGGACCTACAAGAAAAATTCAAGCTAAATAAATTCTGGAAAGAAACTTCAGAAAACAAAAAAAAGCACAAGTGAGTCTTATTGTTGTTGATCAGTCTGAAAGCTGAGACTGCTCTTGTGTGATGTTCTGCTCTCCTCCAACATTTCAAGATAAGAATGACCTGAGAGTGATCCATTCTGACCTCTGTATAAGCCAGGACCACAGAAATGCATGCAGTAATTATTTTTTATTATTAAAAAAAGAAGAACAAAAAAAAAAACCTCCAGCAAAAACTCTCAACTTAGGTAAGTTATAGCAGTGAGCTTTGATCAGGAGTAGGAAAAAATCCAAACTGGAGTTGGAGAATTCCCATAATCAGCCTGCTCCAGGCAACTCAATCCCAATGGCCAGTTGTTAAGGTTTTTCCAAGGAATCAGATGAATCAATGTATCCCAAAGCATTTTCCTTAACTGATTTACACTTCCAGACATGCAAGATTCAATAAATAGTAATTGGAATTCAAGAAAGATTAATCAGAGAAGGAGTTTCCAAAATGCTTTATTCAAGGAGCCTGGGAGTCTGAAGTTCTTTCTTCAAACATCATTATTGGCAATGTATTTTGTACTTATGAATCAGCAAAGTACTGATAAGAAATCAAACATTCAATAAGTTATTTTTTCACTTTAGAGCACTGTGGGAGAACAAAATGATGTGTTCACATATGCAGTTCTGCTGTAGCTATTACAAGAGTTACAAGTTATGAGCTCCCAAACTTTTCTACAATTGCTTTTATAATCTCTTTATTTTAATATTCACTTTTTAGGCTATAACTTTAAAATTCTCTCTAAACCAATTGAGAAGCAGGAGAATAAAAAGCACGAAATCCAGGGATTTTACACTGAAAGCTATAACTGTGTAAGTTTTTTGAGTAGCAGTTCTGCTAAAAAGCAGAAGGGAGAGAAAGCTGAAATTTGAAAATGTTGAAGGGAAATAGTCCCTTTGTTGAATATATTTAAGAAAAAGCATTGATATGGAACTTCTTAGTGTGCTCTCTAAATTCTTTAATACCACATGGCATGATTCACACCTTCTGTTTTCTTACCAGGGCTTTTTGAGAACTTTTCTTATGAGACATTGCCCGAAGTTTTCTCAGGCACGTGAATGGGATTTCTCTTCGCTAGATAGTTCTGCTACACATTCTTCTCTTAGAAATAACTGTCTATTAAGCATCCTCAGGTATTGAGTAGTTAATATAGTTGAGATTTTGGGTCTTTGATCCTGGTTTTGATGCAGGGGAAGAATTAATCCCTTAGTTGCTCACATTTCATATGCATTTGTTCAGGACTATGGGGTGTGTGTATGTTTTCTTTCCAAAGAAGAGTGTTTCTTGGAAATCGGAGAGTTTGCTTTCTGGGTGTTTTATTCAAAATCTTTGCCATATTCTTCCTCATTTCCTACAAATTCACTTAACATATTTTTGGCTCCTTTACAACAGTTTTTATATAATAGTGATGGACAGTCATAATCATCTGTTGTCCAGTAGCTGAAAGTATTTGATGATTCTGGCTCAAGACAAATTTTTTTTTTTAGTCACCTCATCAGATTTTTGCTCTTTCTGCTATCTCCACAGCACTGCCTCACATTTTTAATTTTACCCATCTGAGTTCTGGTCCCCATCTCAGCATTAAGTTAGATGTTCACCTTTGTGGAGACTGTTATTGACATGTAAAATACCATACTCGGAGAAGCTGAGAAGGCTCTTATGGACCCACCTTCATTTCAGAGCTCTATATTATCCACAGCCACACACTCTGGGCTATGAGAATAGTTTTGAAGCTGCGGCTTCAGGCTGGGTAATACCCAAATTAAAATTCTAGGAAGAACAGGGAAGTTTTGTAGGACCCCCCCAAAAAAACCAAATCAGGCAGATAAGCATGTGGTTTAGTTTACTGAGCAGAAACTAAGTTTAAATATTCTCTCCCTATGTGGGGCTACTCGTTCCCATCAATATCTCATAACCGCACATGGGAATACAATACAAAACCTGAAACAACTTTTGTTTTTTTTTTTTCCAGAACACACACACAGTAGAGTGGAGTAAGCAATGGTTGCCCCACATTTCATCCAGTATTTTCCAAAGAGGAGCCTGTGTGCACGCACTATGTCGTACACGGTCTGTAAGACTGATGATGCCAGGAAAAGTCTGATTTACCGTGCATGCCCCAACCATGCTGTTTGGGCAATGGGTTGGATGCTTCCTGGAAACACAAGCCTCACTGCACTTGTTCTCTGCGGACGACATTTCTAGGATTTCCAGATGTCCAGGGGACCATTTTGATCTACTCCTTTTCCCAGGCTGTCAGATGTCCAGAAATCCTGAACAAATGTATTTAAGTCACTGAATTTCATGCAGACAAAATTTCTAAGTGGGGGGAAAAAAACAAACAAACAAGCAAACCCCCAAAACCAAAAAAACAACCCCCCAAACCCACCACGATTTATCTGGGGAGTCTTAAACATATGCTAGCCCTATTTCTGTAAAAAGAAAGAGTGGTAAATGGTAAAAGTTTTTGCAAGAGGGTGATTGTCAACCCTGTTAAAACCATGAAAATCTATGGTAAGCACAGCGCTCATCAAGGAGAAACTGAAGTTGAAGGAAGAGAAATGAGGTGGAAAGCAGAAAAAAAAGAATGAAAAATAAAGAATATGAAGTACCAACCTCAATATGTTATGCTCTTGAGTTGGAGGGAAGATACTGGGGAAGTTCCTCAAATAAGATTTTTAAAATAAGCCTTTGCATTTCATTTATGATTTTTGCCATAAAGAGTAGGAGTGTGGTGAAGTCTGCTGGCAATACAAAAGTTAGCGGGTATCGTCCATACACAGAAGGATAGTAATATTTCCTACAGACGTATCATGTGTCCTTGAGGACCAGATTAATATAAACATAATTAAATATAGCTATAAAAGTACAAATTCAAGATGGGATATTAATCCCAGGCAAAGCAGTAGCAGATGAGGAACATGACTGCTCAGGATAGCAGAAAGGTAAACGAAGAAGAGATCTTAATGCTGGCACAGATATAAATGGGTATAAACTTGCTGTCAGTGAGTTGAGGCTGGAGACCAGAAAACAGCGGTTAAGCACAAGAGGAACATCATTCCTGCATAGCCGCTCCGTGCACCACATCGTAGGCAAAGCAGTGGAAGGAAAATACTCAACTAGTTTCAAGACAGAGGCTGACAAATTTATGAACAGGATTTTAGGCTGTGGGGGTTTTGGGCAGTAGCCAAAAATAGAGCCTAAACTCAGACTGCGTCATTAACATACCTCAAAAATCTGTGTTAAAATCTTAGGAAAAAGACTAAAATTTATTATACTATAACAACTAGAAGTTGTTATACTTTTCTAGAAGAGCAGAAGGAAGTTGCTAGAAAGGTTAGGAAACCTTATCAAGGATAAAATGAGTCTTCTGTGCATAGAGAGGTTGGGGAAGAATTTTGAAAACAACTTGAACACTGCTGACTGGACATCTTTGCATGATAAGGACCAGATGGAAGACCCAGAAAAGACTAGATGAATTCACTTGCAAAGTGTCTTTTAGTATTAATTATGCCCAGAAAGCTGCCTCACATTGACATTTGTATTACCAAATACTACAACACGAATATATCTACGTAAAAGTTTATAATCAAATCCATGCAAAAAATTTAAATATTGCAATGCTGTAAACAGATTAAAGATATGATTTTAGTTAAGTATTTGGGTTTGCAGCAAAACATTTCACCATCATGCCATGTGTGGTTTTTCTGCTTAACTGCAATCTACAAAAACGCTGTAATAACACAGCTTTCTGATTAACCAAACAACTAATAACTGAGAAGACATAGTGACTAGCTATCATCCTTATGTAAATAAGGAAAGCTTATTTTTGCTCACTAATAGCTGCACATAACAATGAAATGCTTTTAATAAGTTTTAAGAGGATAAGACCAAGAAATCAATTTGGTGAATGCCCTTTTCAATGACCGCACACCATGTCTACGGCTGTAGCATGACATGTTTGCATTGTTATTTGGCTGTAAACAAAATGAAAAGATCTGTCATTGAAATTTAAACAGAGAGACTGGTTACATAAACTGAAACATTCTCAGCCCCAGTACAGTACAATCAACAGTCTGAAGAGACTGTACAGCTAAACAAAGTTTGGGGATGTTTTTGGATAGAGGAGAAAGATTAATAACCAGAAAATAACTCTTGGCTCCCGTTACAAACTCTTAGGAATATTATTTAAAATTTGTGTAAATCCAAAGACTGATGTTCCAGCTTATGAAATAACCATTTTTCTGCAGTGTTGAAATACACACCCACATGGAAAGAAATCTTTTTGCTAGCCAATTTTAACAGAATATACTGTTTTTACCAAAAAAAGCAAATTAAATAAATCTGACCTATCTGTTCTCCTAGATAATTGTAACTGCGGTCAGCAAACAACAAATCTTCTATAAATGGTCATCCTTCCAAATTACACTGGCTTCAGAACATGCTTGATTAATTGCGCAAACACCGCGTGCCTACAAACGCAATTTGTCTGCGGGGATCAACAGAGGATGCCCGAGACGTTCCCAGTAGTCACGTGGGAGAGGATTTCTCTCTCTCCGTCTGCGTTTGTTGCAGGTAAACAACGTCGTGTTTCTCACGAGACCTTGCGTATCCCTCTGGTCCCAAACAGAGCTGTCGTCTTGCCCTAAATGGAAATATTAAGACAACTGGGATAAGAAGAAATGAGCTTGGAGGGGTCTCCTCCTAGGAGAAAGCTCCCCTCTCGAACAGCATCTCCTGCTGTCGGCAGGAGGGTGGGAGGTGAGCGCTCCCAGGTCTCGAGCCAGATTTCGGCAGCTGAGTTAAATCCCCGAGCCTGGCGTCGAGGGAGGGCTGGCGCTGGGTCGTCAGGCTTTTCTCAGCAGGAATCAGCGTGGGCTTCGCTCGAATCTCAGGCTGGTGTCTGGATCAGACGGACACGCAGACAGACCGCTCCGCGCACTGAGATCTATGTTGCTATCAGCAAATGCAAAACCCTTGCAATAAAAGCGTAATGCTCACCAGCATAACTCAAGTATATTGTAGTAAACTGAGCTCTAGAAATGGGAATGATGAATCACAGGCTAATCGACTCTTCTGCAGTATCTATCTTCTTTACTGGAATGTAGTAGAATTTCATAAATTCAGGTTAAATTTTAGAAGTGGCATATTGTTTCTAAATGGTCTTTCTTATGTGCGATTAAAACAAAATGCCCGTAACTCCATCAAACATATGTCAGACATCAGTGATACTTAGCAACTCAGAAAAGAGTATTTCGGACTCAGAGCAGCGAAAGAGTTAAAGGGATCTTTCTACTAAGGAGTTAGGGTGAAGGACAGAGAGTAATCAGAGAGGCTGTAGAAGCCCATCTAACTGCACTCTCCTTTCACCTTCAGGAGAGCAGCTATCCTGTTATAAATACCAGGAGAAAAAGATCTCGGAGACAGAACTGATAAGTAAGGAGCTGTGCACAGATAAGCTGGCTACACGACTTCCTGCAAAGTAACCGACACCTCCTCTCCATAAATCCCGTAATCTGGAACAGGCATGTGATGTACAACATGGAGCATGGGTTTCAGTCTGGAAAGAATCAAAATGCTTGTGCTTAGGGGTATAAGAGATGAGATTTGAATTGCACAGGAGAGAGGTGCTTGCTGCTGCCCCGCGTGCTCCCCAGCTCACCCGGGGACACATCCACGGCTCCCGCTCTCCCTGCCTTGCCCCAATTCCACCCTGTTTCTCAGGCAAAGACAAAATGGGATCCACATTCCCTTCTGTTTTGGCAAAGCCTTAGCAGTTCTCGCTGCGCCATTGGAAATTTAGAACCAGGTCCTGTTTCGTTCCAGTTGTATACGCCCAAAAGAAAGCAGGGGTTTTGATAAATGGTCCGGTTTATGGCACATCTCTAGTTTCTCCTCTTTTCTCTATGATACTACATCACAGTTCAATTTGATTAATACTGAAAAACATTTCAGGGTATATACATCTACCCACCCAGTCAACCATATCAGGCAAAGAAAAAAGAAAACACATGTTAATAACACTAAAAGATACGTAGCTTAGAAACAGCAGTAAATATAAGATAGCAAAAGGGTGTTTAGGGTTCGTTGAGGTTTATTTTTCTGCCTCCAGACGGGGTTTAGCCTTTCTTCACAACAAGAATAAGTACCAGAAGGAGCAAGATACCATAACCCTTACATTTTAGAATAAAGCAAGTTTTTTACGTTATAATTAAACAACTTTTTTAGGTATTAAAATCACTCTATTAGTCACCTGGGCTATATGGAAAAATGAAAGCTATCCTGAAAGCTAAGGCAGTCGTAGCACAAAGTTAAAAGTTAACAAAAAGTTGCTGTTTTGCAGGATTTAAAACATTACACATGCACATTGCCCAGATTGACAACATGAGCTGGAATGGTGCCAAAAGAGCAGCTATGATTTATTAGGTCTGTAGCACTTAATCCAAGAAATAAAAAGGACTTAGGTGACAGATGAGCATAAATGAACTATTGGGTCAGACATCCATTTCTTAAAAAGTAAAACAAAAAAGGACTGAAGCAAGATTGTATAGGTTTAATATACATTAGTGTATTATAGCTTTCCTAGTCTACTTTTAAATTTCTGAGTTTTAACCAACTACAAAATTATTATTATTTTTTTAAACCAGACTAGTTCAAATAAATATTTACCAAATCCCATCACGTCATACTGCCCTTCCCTGGTAATATCATCATGGATCAGAAAACGTTTACAAAGAATTAGGACAGAGGCTGAAACCCTGACCCGACTGAAGTCAACGACCAAGTTCACATTCTCAGGAGAGATGTGGAGTTTCATGCTAAACTCTCTCCTCTTCTACAGTGTAAAGCAGTGAAGGATGAGGGACCATTTATAACATCCTAGCTGAGATCAGAATCAGCCCACAGGGCCAACTAGTCTTTATAGCTAAGTATGGTCTGACTCAACACCAGTAATAAAACAGTACTTGAGTTCCTACACGTGCCAATATTAAGTTCTACAACAGTTTTCTTCTCAAAAGAATGGTAGTAGATCGACAACGTATTTACTTCTGTAAGTCTAGGGAGATTTTAATGAGAACACGATTTTATTCTCTGTGAATCTCTCTGGCAAAGCCGTAAGCTGCCGTGCTTTGAGGTTCAGTCAACTGAAACAGAATAACTATTTTTTTTTCTCCTATCTAATGTATTGATAAACCATCTTCAGCACATAAATTTCCCTCTTATCATAAAAACTTCATCAGAAAGCAATAAAAGGTACAAAAAATAGCCAACTACGCGCTAACCTGTGTGGTTTGATACAGCTGAACAAGCTGTGAAAAGGAATATTGTTCCTTTAATAGAATGACTGAAATGGTGCTCAAAACAGATTGGGCTGACAATTTTTGCAACCTTGGTGTCTCCTCCAAGATTTACAATGGCACAGCTCCCCTTTTTAGCAAATTAAACCTTGTGTCAAGGCTTAAAATTAAATCCAAACTTCTTTTCTTCTCTGTACAGAAGGAACAAATTGGCACCACATGCCGGTAGTCAAGGAGTGCTGATGGGAAACAGAGTGAAGCGAGCGCCCTCCAACCTGGAAGGCGTCACTAGTCAAAATCAACTGGGATAAACAGTCAATTCCACTTAAAGTTTGACATATAAAGGCTTGTAAGATAGAAACATTCAAATATAAGAATTCTTCTGTACCACACAAACCTGTCTCTGTGCCAACACTTAAACTTTCTGTGCTGTGCAAGCACTTTGTGGAAATCTGCCTTTAGTACAGTTTGATGTTATAAGATCCTGTGTTGCCAAAGCCTGTTTAGTTTGTTCCAGAGGAAAAAAAAGAAATGCAACAGAGACCCAGAGCGTATGAATGGCAGTGACTTAATATCATATTGCCCACTGTTACCGATAGAATTTTTTTCATTATTCAGGATTCTCTTTCATAACATTTTAAAGCTTACTTGAACAGATATACCAGATAAAACAAAAGGGTATCTCTAAGGATGGACATATGAACTGCTTTTCATGGACAGAAATGTAAGAACAGCTTTTACAAAACTACCCAAAGGCCAGACTTCCCTCCAGTTAAGGAAGGTACCTCATGTAATTATTTTGATGATTACTGAAGCAGGTCCCATGTCCAATCCATCCTGAAATCCACTTTGCCCACCGTTTGCATGCAAAAGTAACCCTGCTTTTCCCAGGTCTAGAATCAAATTCAGGCCAGGCACCTCGATAGGACTCTCAAAAGTTTAGGAAAGGTTTTGCTTTCCATTGGGGTCTGTTTAAGTAACCAGCACAGAAGCTGCTGCAAGAAAGGCCTCTTTCTACAATATAAGAAAAAGGTTGAATAAACCTAGTTTGAAAAGCCCCTTTTATCTTTTTATATTAACTGCATAGATACGCGAGATTGTCTGAGAGGTGACCTGATTCCCCGCTTCAAGATTTCCGTTGGTCTTCCCTTACTGCTTCTAACCAAAGTCCTCACTCAAAAAAATATCAGCAGCAAAACACCACACCCAGTTACAGAGAAAAAAAGGGAAAATAAAGGAGTTCTTGTCTCCTGGTGTAGCACAGCAAAAGAAAGCGTTCTCTCCAGTTTAACCTCAGTTTTAAGCATATGCATAAGATTTTTAGAGGAAAAGGAGCTAGATTCACAATTAAAACACACTACAGAGATGCTTGCAAAGCACACAGCAGAATCATCAGCTCACAACCCAGCACCACCAAGGCAGATATTCTTAACAGCAGAGAGATATCGCAGTAAAAGTAACAAAGAGTCCAGCTCAAGATCCCACAATCTTTGCTATATTCTCTCTAGCTCCCATTAGTTTTGAGTGGGTTAATATGAAATATTTGTCATAATCTGTCATAGCAATTTATATTGCCTTTCTAGACAAGTTCCATAGTTGCCACGCTAGTGTGAGCCCAGTTTAGGTTTGCAATTGGATACTAAGACAGGCTTCTTCCTTCCTTCAGCCTGACAAATACATCGGGGATGGAAATAGCCTGACGCACATCTGGCATATCATCTGTGCACTCTCTAAGATATACAAATAGGGGCTACTAGCGGCTAGAAATAGCCCCAGAATTACAGAGTAGGAACAATGAAGCTGGATTGCTAGAGATGGTTAAAGTGTACTGGAATGGGGAGTACAAATTCATCAATTTTTTTTCATGCATACATACATACACGTACACTAAAAAAATCTGAAACTTTTTATTGATTGACTTTAACTGGTTCTAACATATATGTATGTTTTAGCTTTTCAAGTGTGTTTTTCACATTGACATCTGAGTACTATCTGTGTACACATCTGTGACAACTGCAGGTGCTGTCTCCCGGTATTGAAATGAGTGTCCACAGGCAAGGTTTCTTTTGCCTTCACTAAGACACATTAGCTAAAATACAAGAATCCTACAACATAAGCATCATTTCTAACAAACCTGTAACAGTTTAAACAATTCTTGCCAACTTTCTCAAAGTTTAGGAGGAGCAAGCATTACAGACCATCAACAGTCCTAACATCAAACCTGCCTGCATTAGAAAGCCAACATGAAGACAGTTGTAAAGTGACATTATTCCAAATTACCAATTTTAAAATTGAGGTTTTATTTGCATAGGTTGGTTGTTTTGGTTTTTTTTTTTTTATATGCTGTTACAGGTGGGCTATTCTGTACTGTTAAAAAAAAAAAAAAAAAAAGATTCTATTGCCATTTTGTAAAAATGTCAAGATTTCCAGACTAGAGAAGCACAAAACTGTGGAGTTACATTGTAGTGCTGCACATTAACTGGAAGCGATCTGCCAGCTGGAAGGCAAGAGAAAAGCCTGACACCCCCAGCACGGGACTACACTCTCAGGTGAGGACCAGGCTATCAGAGTCCCTGCTGAGACAGTAAATCTCTGCACACCATTCAACCTGTGGAAGTGCCCAAATTCCCCAACAACCACCCTATAAACTTATTGTTTGCTGGTACCTAAATATTTCATTGGGATCTTCTCATTACATGGGGGTAATTTCAGATGGCAGGTACAAAATTTTAAACAAGGATAAATCAAAACATGCAGCCATGCTGAAGGTTTGCACAACTTAGCAGGAACTTTTATTTCATACAGCATTTCTCAGCTAAAGTTTCATTTATGTTTTGCAGCTCACCTCTATGTTTAAATAATAGTTATGGCTGTGACATACAGTGACAAAAGCCAGAAAATTCAAAATTAGCAGAGACATACTCTGTCCATTGTTTGAACGTGCTCAGCTGGTTTTGCTTTACTAGTACCACCAAGACAGAAATTTTCATTTCCCAAAAACACAAACTTCTGGCAAGGGGTTACAGAGTGAAATAAATCTTATTCTTGGAAAAGATTTTTGTTTGACACCTGAATCATTTCTGCTGGTTTCTCTCCTTTTTCCTTCTTCAAATGGAGTCTTAGAACTCTAAGCCAAAATACAGAGTCTTAGAGCTATCACAACAAAAGCTCAGCATCCAATTTCTCCTTCCAAATACACTCTTCTCCCAAAACATATCAACAAAGCCACAGCCTTATTAGCCTGCACAGAACTGAGAAGAAGGCTTGCCACAGCGAGAACATCGTCTCAAACACGCAATTGCTTTCTGAGTGGGTGGGGAAGCAAAGGTGTCAAGACACATACTTTTAGAGCTTACTATTTTTGATTTAGAAGTTTTAAGATAGATGAACTTCATTTTGATTTATAATAGACTGGCAAATGTTAAATGCATCTGACATCAGCAATACTACTATGCATTAAAATGGTGAATAATGAGTTTATTCTACTGTGTACCTTTTTTCCCCACCTGTTTTCTCTCTCATATTACTCCTTTTTTCTCCCCTTCTGCATACAAGTGAGAAATCCCCTTTTTATACATTTATATATACACATTATACATCTCCTGTTTTCTTTTACATTGAGCAAATATGAGAAGGCCTTATTATCAATAGAGTGGTTTCATATTGTTATTCTAATACACTAAGTTTTTAAGCAAACATTTTTTTTCCCCTTCTGATATAAAAGAGCTCCAGATCTTTTTTATTTACAATGCTAGAATATTCACAAGATTTTTCCAATCTCTTCATTAAGTCCCAATCCTATATTTACTGGAATTGACTGGAAATTTGCCATGGACTTCTGTGTATGCAGGTTTACAGTTTTGGTTTAGTGGACTAATTCCAGTATAATACTATTGTATCTGTTGGGTTATATCCCACAGGACTTTGGCCCACAGCTTCACTAATTAGTATATGCTATGATAGGACACCGAATCCGCCAAAGCTTTGAAGTGGATCTGCTGAAGCCATCACCTACAGCGAGATCCCTAAAGACCAAAAGTCTTTTAAACACAAGAAAGCCAGGCTTTATTTGAATAAAATTAGAAATTTAACTTTCAAATAGAGAAAGCTCAAAGGGAAGGCAGGGCTGAAGTAGAAAGGTTTCTGCACAGCTATCTGTCCACGTCCTTTCTTGTGGGCTTTATTTTATCTGACTCAAGTCACTTGCGGAAAACTTTGCCCAGTTCTCTCTCATTCCTGCAACAATCCCTGCAGCCTGCTTGGGGACCTGGCAGGTGCTTTCTCCTCCTCGCTGCTATCTGTGAGCCCCAGGGCATGAGTGGAAGGCTCCTCCGTTTGCACCAGCGTCCCACCACCCCTTGCAGTCCAGCTCAACGCGCTCCCCAGCCAGGCAGCCCTGTGGGAAAGGACCTGTCCCTCCCACGGCCACGGCCACCTCCACCTCACCGCTTCATCGACAGCTCCCTTGGGTCCTCAGGTCAGCTAACCTTCCCTCCGCTTTTAAACCACGTCTCCACTCTGTTCTCTCTTCCTGCCTCCACAGCTCTTAGGGCATAGGTTTTCATTGGGAAAATAGGAAAAAATGCAATAAGCTTTTCTGTTTTCTTCCTCATTCCTTTTCTTCCCAGAATTGTCCTCCTCATCCCATTGCAAGGTCAGAGGGAGCTCGGCAGGCCTCTAGCACCTCGTGCTGCTGGCAGACCTATATTTGTCTCTCAAATCTATAGAAATCACTTCATCTCTGCAGTCCACTGAAACCATTCTTCCCCAAAATCTCACATGATTTCTTCCTGGGTTTCAGTCAGAACCAGAACTTCGTGGTCATGTTCATGTGTTCCCTAGTCCCCTTGGGAGTGCACGCCGGTGTCTCTTTCTGAAAGCCTTATTACCCCCAACAGTTCTTTGCTGTTGTTGCCCTTCTTGTTTCACGTGGACAATATTAACATCGCACTGTACAAGCATCATTTGAGCTTCATCTCTTGCTTCAAACCAGGTTATCCTTAAATCTCACACAGTCTTCCTATAAATCTTACCTAAATTACAGTTTTCTTGAAGAGGTGTAACTTCTCAGGCTGTCACCGTTTTATAGCTCTCACCAGGAATATTATTTCCTCTGACTTTGAGAAACACAGTCTTTGTGTTTCAGAACGTGGTTGCAAAGCTCCATCAGCAGCAACTGCCTGGACTACACTTTCCTCACTTCTTCTTCTTCTGTCACCAGGGGCCATTTGCGCAGACTATAGTAATCCATCATTTCTAATTCACTACCAAAACCCCAAATTTCTCCTCTAGTCCACAACTAATTCCAACATCCATTACCTATTTGTTACAATTTCAAAGTCTTGGGATTTTTTTCCTCCCTTACTGCCCTATACTCCTCAGATGTTCTTGCAAATGTGTTAGTAGCCAGACCATCTAGTGGGAAAACAACAAGGCTGGCTAGTCTTTGATTGTAGGGTTCTTGGGGTTTGTTTGTTTTAATACTTCTTCTAGCCTACAGGGATGTCTTTTTACCTTTGTTACGTTATTAGTTTAACAACTGTATTATTTATTTTTGTTGCTTTTCATCCTGTAATTGTTAAAAATCCATTAAACTATAGTAACTGAATAATTTCAGATGATTTCTTTTCCCTTCTTCACACCCAAGAATCAAGAATTAACTAACAGTTTAATTAAAACAGATAAACTGAGAGAGATGTTAGTTCCCCCAAGAGGATTACATACACATCTGATATTTTCAGAAGAATAACCAGGAAAAAAGTTTTTATGAGATTTTAATTATATGCAATGCCATTGTCTATTGAAGAGGAAAAATAACTAAGTGGTCTGTCTTTCCACCTAGATCACAGGCCTAATGTTCACCCAAGGAGGGCAGCGAGGTTCTACAGTGGAAGCAGGACCAAGTTTTTTCAGAGATGACTTTAGGTATGCGGGGTTGGCTTTAGGGAGAGGTTCCCCACACTTATACATTACAAAAGTCACACTCGCACCCAAATACAGTGTTGCATCTCAGCAGCTCTGGCACCACCAGCCAAGTAAGGTACTAATCACTTGCCACGTGCATCTGTTTCAGGTATGGTCTACCAGTAACGGAAAATTCATATTTTCCAGAGCAGGGCTGTTTGCAAAGCTCACATTTCACACCAAGCAGTCTGTTGTCAACAGACACAGAGCTCCAACTCTTTGCTCAGTGTCTCAGACACTATTGCTATGCCCAGTGTGGTTATAGGATGTTCTGGCTATTACTGATGTCCATCATGGTCAATGCTGTCAGAAGCTCTACGTAACACACGTACTACGAACGACGGTTATAGCAACATATGCGCATTGACCTAGGGACTGAAACAGTAAATAGCTAACGACAGTGCGCCAAATAGAAATGCAAAGCGTAGGGTGCCAAACGCCAATGTCGTTGGTGCTGTTTTGTGCAGAGCAGATGCTGGTGTCTTCGGTTCCCTGATGCAGGACCCACACCCCCGTGGGAGGGCAGATCCCGGCGTGCTTGGGGAAAGCAGCGTGTTTGAGCACAAGGACATCGTGCGGCAGTGTGGCACGCACCAGGCGAAAAAAAACCTGTTCCAAACACACCTATCCACATGGTCTGTTTTCAGCATCAGCCCACAAGCTCAAAAGCTTCATACCTTCCTCCTAGGAATAGCTCAGGATGGGGAAAAGCAGCTCCACACCATCTCCAGCTATTTTCCCAAAGCCATTAACACAGGTATCAGCCACAGGATTAGCATCAACATTATATCCTCTATACTTGTCAAACCTGTGCTTGCTCAGCTCAGCTTGCTTTCATCTCTAGTAGTGTTAAGATTTGAGGAGAAAGGGAGACATTCTTTTTTTTAGCTGATGTTACTGTGAAAACCTGGAATCCAGAAGACGTTGGACCCACCACAACCACTTCAGGTTGGAAGGCTGCTTTCAGAGACTCAGTACCGCAGAAACCAATGACAAGCAAATTACATGCTTGCCTTGGAAGTCCACCAGACTTTAAAGCTCCAGTGACACGTCGGTCTCACTCTGCTCCCTACACACCAGACAGCACTTATCTCAAACTCAAAGCTTTGGCCCCTGAGAACGTGTCGGATCCTTGACAGCTCCTGCTCACCTACCCAGCAGAATGTGAAGGCTGAAAGCACACTCATGCAATGTACAGCAAAAGGTGTAAAACTATGTGCTAAATAACCATTAGTATGTTTTCATTTCCCTTTTTTTTCTTTTAATAAAAATAATTAACATAATAGAATGCACATTTGGAAATAAGAACAAAATTTCCTTTAGTCCATTTTTAGGAGATTGCATAATAATTTTGGTCTTTCTCCAATATTAATACTATATTGAGGTAAGGCAGAAAAAGCTGAAATCACGGTTGAAAGCAAGTCCTTAGTTAAAATTCTTCAAAATTTTAAATTTCATTTGAAGTAACTGTTAAAAATAACCTTCAGAGGTCTTCATCCATTCTTACTGATTTGTTAAATTAAAACAGATTACAGTGGATATACATTTTTCTTTGCTATGAATTGCAATGGCATAATATTAAATGCAGCTCAGAAATTAAGGAATCAAGATGTTCAAAACAAGTGCATGTGTTAAATGACAACTTGAACTTTCACATAAAGATTAAAAGTGGTGACAAACACATTTTTATGTTTCCTTTCTTTACAGTAACTGTAAAGAAGCTACTGGGTCATAATTAGAGCCCTTGATTTTAAAATAATTATCTTTAATATTTCACTCTGATGGAAAATATTCCATTAATTTAATAATAAGAACTTGACATTATTTCTATGTGCATTTTCTGATGAATTCAGGATATACTTGAAGGAAAGACTCTGTGCACTCAGCTACCAAAAAACCCCCAAGCTCCCTAAAAACCCACCACAAAACATTAAGACCTTAAAATTTTCAGACAAGCTTCCATTTCTGTACCTAAAATAACTACCACCTCTGCCAGTCAATATTTTGGCCATGGTTTGTTTGTTTTTTTTTTTTTTAATTAAAAAAAAAAATCAACGCTTAATTTACAGTGTAAAGTTGCTGAGGCACAAAATAAAGATGCAAAAACTGCAGTCCAGTTAAGAAATCACATTCTTTAAAGTATCAGTACAAGGCACAGTAACAGGGATACTTCTTTCTTATTAGTCAATTTAGTAACCAGGCAGGAGACAGTGTTAACTTTAACTTGTTGAAAATGAGCGTGTATTCTAAAAACCAAAATCCAAATAGCTAACACAAATATTGTCAGATTGCTTGTCCATTAAAAAATTAATTGGAATCAAATTTTGATACAATTATGTGCAGAATAAGAACTTCTGCATATTTGGCAGGCAGCCCACTTCTGTATGCAATGCATAAAAACTGTAAGAATGGATTCTATACTAACTACGGGGTGCTTACTTTCCTTCAACGATAATTGTCTTAATGCCTGTTTTAATCAGTATTAACTACTAGCAATAACATGCTTTTAATTATGTTTTAAACGAGTCCTTTATTGGGCTGTTTTGGGAAGCAAATTAGTCAAAAGGAGCTGTTAATCAAAAACGTGTTACTGGCACAAAATAAATGTTCATTTAAGGAGCCATTTGAAATAAACCTGGCTCATTGACTCTGACAACCTACAAGGACACTGGGGCCTCCTGAGGATAACTCCTTCAGTACTCTCCTAGATACGCCTTGCTGCTCAGAAGTTATAAGTAGAAACATTAAGCAGTTTAGGTCATTCATCAGCTAACTTTTACTACTGTACTCAAGAAAATGAGCCTCCTAGGAACTTCACAGCAGATCTATTCCTTCATTAGCTAAGTAATATTGAGAGAGATGTTCCTGTCATTATGAATGGAGAAATCTATTGCAGTGAATTTTACTAGTGTCCCCTTTGTCTATGAACTGTCTTTGTAGATTCCAAGGTATTTAGGCTGAAAAACTAGCATAATTATCTTTGAACATTATTCGTATGTATTCATTTCCTTCTGCTGAGTGATATCCATGCCCGAAAATTCAACCACGCAAGATTATATATTCCGCCTAATACACAGGCGCATAACTTGGCACTGGGTACGAGTACATAATATCACCCTCACAGCACAACTTTAAATAGAAATTTCATTAAATCTGTTCCATCGCCAGGTTTGAAAACTTAATTTTGCTGTAGCCGTTTAATTTGAAGCACTTCAGCTTCAAACAAACCGAGGATTGCTCGAGTTAGAGCAATAGCCAAGAGTCTGGGTTTAAAGTCCATAGATCATGGCTTATTGGTTGATCCTTTGACTTTCAAATCTTAAACTAATCTTGCTTCATGACAATGAAAAAAATAGATAATAGTTTAAAAATGGGGCGATTTGCTTTTACTTCTATGGCATGTCTCAGTTAACTCCTTCAAAGTCCTTAACCTTCATCTCCGACACACATATTGTACAAAATGGGTACCCTAAAAAGGTCATTGATGTACTATTCCCCAACCCTGCCCGCGATGACACAAAGCATGCTGAAGAAAAATAAAATGAGTTATTGTAATAACAAAACTAGGTTTTCCTTTATCAAGTGCCCCTTCAGGATCATATTGGAGTAAGCTCTTCTTGGGGAGGCAGGTGGTTAATTAAGCATCAGTTCACAGTATGTCCTTAAGAGACTGAGCCTAGGGGTAGGAATGAACTTGCAAGAGAAGTTATCACTGGATTAACACCACCACCAAAAAAAAAAAAAAAAAATAAAAACAAAAAACAAACTGGGGGAAGGGTGCCGAAAATTATACACACTGAAAACACAGGGCATGCTGTATATCCGTGTTTTGTTTTCCAAGGAGCACTACGACTCAGAAAATCCACTGGCAACGGTCATGGCCAACATTACGGCAGGAACAATGACAATATCAGTATTCAGACTCCCATCTTCAAAAGGCAACTGGAGAGAGCAGCAAGCCGGGTCTCTGGGGTATCCTTGACACACATTTTAAATGGCCTTCTAATAAGAGTTTACAAGCATAAACCACCACCCTTCCTTCCAGCCCAGCCATACCTAGAAAATCTTTAACCTGACTAATTCCCTGCTCTTTCATGCTTGTTGAAAACCGAACCTCTAGTCATGACTATGTCAGCCTGCGGACAACACCAGCACTTCATCAGCACATCAGCTTGGGCAAGCAGCAGGAGGTGGCAAAGCGAGGAAGAGGTGCAAAGACCTGGTGGGCAGCAAATTGCTCGGGGACGAAGCTGCCTTCTCCTCCCATTTATTTTCATCAAAGAAAACAGCGCCAGAGCAAACCCCACCTGGCAAGTATATCTATGCCATAAAACACAAACAACGCGAGAAACCCAACCTGCAGACAGATCTGCAGGACTTCCAAAGCACTAGGAAAAAAAATTTGGCTAGTCCTGCCCCGTGACTGCGCTTTAAGACTCAACGTCCTGGGCTAGGGCGATAGGGAAAGGTGAGTTTCTTATATCCGACCGAGCGCAATTCCTTCTTCATTAGCAGCATACCATGTCATGTTTGAAATAGTTTTATGGTCTAATAAACACGTCTTGATTTTATTGACTTGTCTTTAATTCTTTCAGCATGCATCTAAGGGGATAAAATGTCCTTTAAAGACTGAAAATTATGGCTTTAATCCACTTAAAGAAAAAATTAAAATAAAAATTTTAGTAAGGGACAATCCAGTAAAACACCTTAAGACAATTAGTCTTAATGAAATACAAAGATTACCAATAGCTTCTGACTACTCCCATTACAAAAGCCATTATAAATTCTGTCTCGTGGAGAAACTTTCCCCCCTTTTTGAAGATTTTAACCAGACCATAATTGCAAACCTGATTTTTATTTTATTGCATTCAAAGCTGATTGCACTTTTTGATGGACTTCGTAATGTTCCAAAAATAGCCTAAATGCTTTCTAAGATGTGGGTTTAAGAAAGTTATTGGGACTGGCAACTTATTTTTCAAATTATCATTCACGGATCTATTTTCAACACCCTCTTTCTCAGTCCATTAAGTGTATTTCTGCAGCATTCATCCGCAAGCCACAGTAAAAGGTTGTGTCTGACCCTGCTCAAGAGTAGCAATACTCTCCTGCTTCCAGTTAGCAGTATAACCACAAACGTGGTTTTTATTTCTTCTTTAAGTTTCTGGAAATGCAGAAATGTGGTCTTTTCAGTATACTGTAATTGCTGCTCTTTTTTTTTTTCCTTTTTTTTTTTTTTCTCTTCATCACACACAATTATTCCAGTCAATACTGCATGTATTTCAGTGTGTTTTGGCTTTAGCATTTCTTGATGCAACCTGTCCTTTGGGGATCCAGTTCCCACGTTTTTATTCTTATATTAAAAATAATGGGGAGTAAGAAGATAACCATCTTGGACCTGGTGAAAACCTGCAGAGATTTATGCTTTAAAGCAATCACTTCATTCAAATTCAGCATGGGCTTGTAACTACAAAGACGTTACCTTAAACTAACAAAATCTAAGGTAAGTTAATTCATTTTCTTGGCCTCCACAACAGAAAACATACGATTCCAACTGGGTTTTGCTAGAAATTTGACAGAAGCTGAGATCCAGAGACAGAGGCTGATGGACTTAAAGAAGAGAAGAAAAAAAAAAAGAAAAAAAAAATCTGTTGAAGTCAGTGGAAGATTTGAGTGTTTTACTGGTCAGCCCAACATTTGAAAACCTCCATCATGAACACGTAGAAGCAAAGACCGTGCAGTGACACAAGAGCCAGCCCTGTCCTTCGATCACCTTCTTTTCGCACTAAATTCACTAAGTAAACCTCTAAAGTGCAAAAGAAAGATAATACTCAAATACAAGCAACTAGGACAGGTGGTACAGAAAACTGATGCAAAAAAACCCATTACAATATATAAGATTTTAATCTCTTATTTATGATTCTTCCATAAAGTTTATTATAAGTCATTATATACATCTCAAAATATCTCGTCACAAAATGACATTTACAATGTAACCATAGCAAAATAATTCTACACAGAACAATTTGCAAAATATCACATCAAAGGTAATGTAGGAGTACAACATAATTGTAGCAATTTCACCATATTAATACTATACTGCTTATACTTTGGGCCCCCAAGCAAAATAACTTTACACACAGAATAGGTAGGCAAAAATACTTATCTCTGTTTATATCATTTTATCTCAGTTAGATCTGCATGGAACAGAGTGTGAAATATATAAAGTACACTCGACATGACTAGTAGGTCCCACTATTTCTTCCAGTGAAATCTAGAGATTTTTGTTACAGTATTACATAAGCGGTCCAAATCCTGCTTTACATCTAAAAATCAACTCAACTGTAAAAAACTCTAAAAAGAAATACCTCTAAAAACACAACAGGGAAAAAATCATTACTGAAATGTCTATTATTCTTATTCCATACTAACAAAGCTTTCAACTCCATAGGAGAGACTGATAGCAGCCCTGAAAATAACTTATTTAATGACAGAACGAGAAGGAGAGTAAGGGGAAGATAAAAATAGCTTAGGACCAAATTTGCACTAAACATAACATGAAAGTTTTCTTCTAGACTTGCAGAGCTCTCTAAGTTGGTCTGTTGCAGGGGCATTCATCTAACCAAATATGAGGCCCTATGGGAACTCTGAGGAGATTAAAAAGAAATAATGAAGGCATAATTGTGGGTTAGCTGGGAATAGTTCTTTCTCCTCCTCAGCATATGGAGAAGTGTGTCAGTCAGATGGTGCACACTGGAAGGTATAATACCTAGGGGGTTTGAGCGGCTGATGCTTCTTTATCTCTTCGTTTTGCTTTCAAATTTCTTTTTTCATCTGTTATTTTAAGAGGTACCAGGGCTCGAGGTATTCTCTATGGGTTTGTCTCGCTGCTTTTTTTTTTTTCTTCCTAAGGGTGGGAAATTGAAGATCCACATTCATTTATACATGGAAAATTATTTCATATCCTATCCTTACAGGTGAAACGTACCTGCTCAGACAAATGGATCAGAAATTATAAAGTCACATATCTATTACTATTACAGTTTTTAAAAGGAATTTTTAAGAAGGGCAAAAACAACACTGCAGACCAGAACTTTTGATAGTAAAAAGATGAAAGAATACATCTATTAGTTCTTCCTTATGGCCTTTGCTGGACATAAATTGCTTCTACTGTGTTTAAACTCCAGCTTTCAAATCTATTATTTTCCATCTGACAAACAAAACAACTGCATCAGAGAATATAGACAGATTAAACTGGCAATGTTTTTAATGCTGTCTTAATTGAACCTCAGTATTTGTGCAAGCAGCACTGGTAGCGGTCTGTCTTCAAATGAGCTCAGATTAAAATAGTGAATGTATGCACCTTTCCGTGCCTGGTTATAGGTGCATATCAGGTGAAAATTTTGAGAACCAGACTATTAATATAAAGGTGCAGATTAAAGTCCTGCCTCCACATGGCACGGTAAGCTCAGCCCAACTAAAAACACCATCCTGAAAACTAAGCATCAGTGCCTACGTATTATCTTCTCCATTATCAGCAGAGCGAAACACCCTTGCCTGTATAATCTTCAGCTAATGTAGAAGACGAGTTTAAGTCCCATTGCAAACACAGAAACTTAAACCAGAGTGACACATCTCAAGGCAAATTGGTTTGGAGCTAGCTTGTGTCCCCTTCTGTTCTTCTCCTTACTCCACAGAGATTGTAGCTGGCTGCTTCTGCTGTTATGAGACAGAAAACTACTATACCTCCTCACGTCAGCCAACATTTCATCCTGCCCGTGCTGCTGTAATCCAGCAACTCCTCAGCTCCTTATGACTATGCCCCAGGGATAATAATCTGTATTTTGGAGCCAGTTTTTAGCTATTTCACTGTACAATGGCACACTTAGTCAAATTTACTTGCTCTGTTTACCTGCTTAGTGGCTTGAGGACGTGACTGTGTACTGGGTTTGCGTAGCAAGGTTTTGGTAGTGGGGTGGTGGGCTACAGGGGTGGCTGCTGTGAGAAGCTGCTGGAAGCTTCCCCATGTCCGACAGAGCCAATGCCAGCTGGCTCCAAGACGGACCCACCGCTGGCCAAGGCCGAGCCCATCAGCAATGGTGGTAGTGCCTCTGGGAGAACAGATTTAAGAAGGGGGGAAAAGAAAACTGTGCTACTGCAGCCGGAGAGAGGAGAAGATGCGAGAGAAACAGCCCCGCAGACCCCCAGGTCAGTGCAGAAGGAGGGGGAGCAGAGATTCCCCTGCAGCCCGTGGGGAAGACCCTGGTGAGGCAGGCTGTCCCCCTGCAGCCCAGGGAGGTCCACGGGGGAGCAGATCTCCACCTGCAGCCCGGGGAGGACCCCACGCCGGAGCAGGGGGATGCCCGAAGGAGGCTGGGACCCTGTGGGAAGCCTGTGCTGGAGCAGGCTCCTGGCAGGACCTGTGGATCCGTGGGGAGAGGAGCCCACGCTGGAGCAGGTTTGCTGGCAGGACTTGTGACCCCGTGGGGGACCCACGCTGGAGCAGTCTGTGCCTGAAGGACTGCAGCCCGTGGGAGTGACCCACGCTGGAGCAGTTCGTGGAGGACTGTCTCCCATGGAGGGACCCCATGGTGGAGCAGGGGAAGAGTGAGGAGTCCTGCCCCTGAGGAGGAAGGAGCGGCAGAGACAACATGGGATGAACTGACCCCAAACCCCATTCGCCATCCCCCTGCGCCGCTTGTGGGCAGGAGGTGGAGAATTTGGGAGTAAAGTTAAGCCCAGGAAGAAGGGAAGGGTGGGGGGAACATGTGTTTAAGATTTGGTTTTATTTCTCATTACCCTACTCTGGTTTGATTGGCAATAAATTAAGTTTATTTTCCCTAAGTCAAGTCTGTTTTGCCCATGACAGTAATTGATGAGTGATCTCTCCCTGTCCTTATCTCAACCCATGAGCCTTTCATTATATTTTCTCTCCCCTGTCCAGCTGATGAGGGGAGTGATGGAGCAGTTTTGGTGGGCACCTGGCCTCCAGCCAGGGTCAACCCACCACAGACTGTTATTAACAAATACAAAGGATAAGAGTGGAGCCAACTCACCAAATTTTCTAGATTTAAAAAAAAAAAACACCAAAAAAACCACAACCAACCAAACCATAACATTAACCATCAAGCTGCAGTCCACTTGCAGTCCAGCAAGCAAGTCTTTAGCTAAAGTAGAACAGCCTTGTCAGGACAAAAAAAACCCCTCTCAACTCAGAATATGTAATAAGTAAGTGTTTTCTTGAGATTTGAGAGAGGCTAGGATCTGCCTCAAATCAGGCAAAATGCAAGGTTGAAACAGGTCACTACCTCCAGGTTGACTTCTCCAAACCCCAGGCATGGAGAGAAACGACTCTTCAGTAGCATATTACTACCCGGTTGCCACTTAGGTAATGGTTGAGAAAGAAAGATCACTTGGAAAAAATGAGGCAATGTAAAGGAAGACTTCTAGGCTGAGAATATTCATGAGACTTTTGAACTAATGCTCTGATATGAGTCTGCAAGCATTTTTGCAATGCCTATAGGAGCAAATTCAGGTACTTGTATGGATTAAGGTAGTAGATGGAGCATGGATTTAGACGTATTCAGTGATTACTTCATTGGCAGATACATATCTGGCTCCTTTTGTGGACACAATCATGAAATGAGGCTACGGACCATATTGCGTTCTACCCAGTTTGGAAGAAACGGGTTTTAATTTTGCCCAGGGCTGGTAGGCTTGTGTTTGACCCTACTTTCATGTTGAACGGGCATTTAGCCTGAATCATAACCCGGTCCTTCGTTTGTAGAGCTTCCAAAAATATATTTGAACCCACTTATGAAAATTAAGCAGAGCAACAAAATTATTAATAATTGCTAGAAAAAAAAAAAGGCAGGAACTAGTGGAGATTAAAAGAAGATGATGTATTAGACTGGAAAGAGCTAGTCTCCAGAAATTATCCTCATTTTTTTTTAAGTTGAAATGGGTGAAAGTATTTTACAAAAGTTGTTTTTAATGAGACATTTTCTCTACATCATATCAGGACAGAACTGTGAACTTTTTTTAATGGAATTACTTGACAAACTGATCAGTGCCATATCACTGCCTCCAGACACAGTTCTTTTAATGATGTCCAAACTACTTAACTATTAAAATGAAATTGTGAGCCAGCACAGTAGGAAGTAGATTGAGCAAGCTGAAGATCAAAGAAGATACCATCACAGTGGCCTTTGTGTGCTCACTGTAGGTTTGCTCTAACTGAAGGGTAAAGTAGTAGTGAATTGAATTATATTGGGTTGGTTCTGGACCAGAGCATTGAAAGCAACATAATAGAAGGGTCAAATAAAATATTGCAAGCCTACCTACCCAGAGCAAGATTATAACCTGTGCTATAATGCCATGAGCCATTTTATCACTTCATGTAAATAGTGCTGGTGTGCCTGTGAACACAAACCTCAGCAATTTATTTATTGTATTGTTTTGTACTTGTACTCTACACACACAATTTACACGCAGGTTGGGTGCGATATCTGGGTACATGCTGTACAACAGACTTGATACCTGTAGTTCTGCCAGAGTGCTTTCTTTGTGCATCAGTAAGACCGCCCGAGAGGTATGTTGAGTTTGGGTTTCTTTTAAAATGAGTCTACAGAAGAAAAGCATGGCAAACAGCAACATTTATTCTCTGCCTTCATATCTTGAATCACAATAAATTCTGAGTACTACCTGTTTTCTCTGGACCACAAATTGTTTATTGAGTTGCTGCAAGAGCAGCATGCCTGCGCGTGCTTTGTGACTATCCCCACTCAAAGGTCAGCACATCTGTTGGACAAATACCATCTAAAGTATTGTATCCGTACACAAACTAGGGTGCAAATTTCCTCTCCTAAAAGAAAACAACAGCTGGGTCTTACAGCCCTCAATGAATTGGTTGTATTTGAAATCTTAACTGTTGTGCCTATGTAAAGCATTAAGAGAAAATACTGTCTTCCCACGATATTTCTGCTGGTTGTCTCATTTTATCTCCTGCGTGAGCTATGCGTTGGCTCACTGCTGGAGCTGATGTATAGGGAAAAGCAGCACTGACCAACTCCACTCTGCTTGGGGAGTGCACTGGTCCTGCCCCGAGCGGGCACAAGAATGGATGAAAAATTTGGTTTTTTCTAGATTTTCCTTTTAGGCCACCATACCATCAGGGCCTGAGCACCCACACTTGAAAAGCTTAACTTAGCTGGTGCTGGCAATAAGATTAAATCATACGAAATGCACAGCATATCTACACAGCCTTAGTTTTGAGAAAGTCAAGTGCAAAATGCAATCCAATGGATAACAACACAAGAAAACAGCAAATGTTCATTAACATACAAAGAGCCAGATTTAAGTATTTTGTACCTGCACATCCTAAAACACCACCAAAAACATTGGGTTTTTTTGTTGTAGGGTTTTGGTGGTTTACCTACTTTGAACTTGCACTATTTGGGATTATTTTCAGCTGCTTTTAGACTCTTTTTAAGAATCCCAGGCAAAGCAGTGACCAGACTGCAGGAGAGGCTGTCAAAGTTGCAAGACAAAACTGGTTTATTCTTTACCTTTGCATTTTATTCCACAACCACCCCTTCTACCGAAGCGGTCCATAATACATATACGCGGTACAGAAATGCAAGCACACAGAGCTTGTGCTGCAATTTTAAAATTTATTTAAATGAAATGTAAATAAATTTTAAATATTAGGAAGAAGTTACAGGTGCTCAGGGAGAAGTTATTTGTATTTTATGGGATTCATTTTCCGCACAGTATGTGTAGGGAATTAGCTACAAAACTTTCCATTATTACCCAGGGAAGTTGCCTGTTTAATTCTCCTTGTGTTGTTAAGAAGATTTACCTCTCTATGTTGTTTTAATATTTAAAATATCAGAGTTGGAGTTTGGGCAGGGGAAGAGGGATGGCAGCGGAGTCTCGGGCTGGTTTGGATGAGGTACACTAGAGCGTTTGTAGGCTGTGTCCAGCGCAGGCGTGCCTGGGGTTACGAGGGTCTGCCCATCCCTGCCAGGCTGTCACCTTGCAGAGGGTGAACCTGGGCAGGTCCAGCAGAGGCACAAGAGGAGGAGGATGGAGCTGTACTATTGCAATTATATTGCACGGTAAAGAGCGACCAGAAGCCCAACGAGCCCTAGCAGGAGCAGAGCATGGTCCCTGCCCTCTGCTCTGATCCGTCAGCCTCCAGCTCAAACGTACAACGTATCTCCATGAACAAGAACCCGTTGCCTTCTCAATAACCTTCTCGTCCTACGTCCCAAAAGACTTAGCTCTCTCTCTTCCTTCAAAGTGTCTATAGTGAAAAACAGAACTAATCACAAGAAAATTTACTGAACACAAAGTGCCTTTGTATCTAGAATGTTGCGGGAGCGAGGTCTGCGAGGCTTACGCACTTGTAGTGAAACGTGAAATCAAATTTGCAAGCACATGCTAAGAGCAGATTAGCTAAACCATTGTGCCATAGACAGTTCAGCCAAAAACACAGGGGTTAAGAGCACCATGTGCTCTTCTAATCAACTTGGCATCTGTATTGCGGGTACACAGTGACACCTGTAACTGAGTGCAGTACTGCCTCAGTAATACAGCACCAAATCCCTGCTTACAAATCCCTGAAGCAGACAATATCAAAATAAGGATGAGTTGGGCCTAATGCAGCAGAGACTTGTTAATGGGACCTGGATGATTTAATCCACCACATCCTGGAAGCATTGCATTCCTATTTATAGCCTTCTCTTTGCTTACTAGTTACAGCACCTAAACTCACCTGTGCAGGAATCACAGGTTGATCTACCCCAGAAACGTACCCTGCACCGGCAATGCGACACAACAGATACTGCACAAGCTCAAGGAGTGTTCTTTAAGATCCTTCACATGTTTCGTTTCAGCCTAGATACACTTCTACTATGAGTATTTTTGCTAAACTCCATGGAAAAATTCTGACAATGAAACTGAAACAGTCCTCTGTTTGACACTATCTGTCCATCAAAATTCAAACCACTGCTACAGGAAGAACTCATCACAAGATGAGATAAAAATGTATAAGGCACAATAGGTAAAGAGAAACTATTAATATGATAACTATTTGTTTTCCCTAAAAGAAAAAAAAACAGCAAATTGGCCCCAGAAATAGAACAGTCACAGAACAAAACCTGCCCATGAGCTCTTTCCTTCTGTGCCCTTCTCAAAATTTTCTGCATAGAACATTTAATTTTGGTGTGCAGCCTCTCACAAACTGAGGAGAATAACTCATTTTAATCGCCCTAAGTTTGTAGTGAATCACTTGGTTAGACTGCAAGCCACAACTCTGATCTAAGATGATACAAACTTGTGTGTCAGGGAATCCTTGGATATTTGGTGATGGAACAGAGCCCTAAGGCACATGCACCATTACTAAAGCTGCTCTGTTTTCATCCACTTCATAATTACAAATGGAGATTTTTAACATACATTTTTGTGGAAGTTAAAAAGAAAAAAAACACACTTTTTTAATTGAACAGCAGGTCACATGACCAAGTGGACTATGTTCTAAGTTTCAGTATAACAGTAAGAAATCAGGGAGCAGACTTCCGTATGATCCTCTAAAGAAGAAAAGTCAGCAACTTTGAACTGAGAGAACTGAAAAAGCGTGATTAAATAGTTATATGCTAAACCTAATCAAAACACTTAAGGAACACTGATGAAATTTGATTCGCTCATATATTTTTCTGCTTCATGCTATTATATGCTTCCTACTTTACCAAGAGATGCAAGCCACAAAGAATAGTACCTGCATGCAGAGGGAAGGTAGTCCAGCATACCCAAACAAAGTTTCACCAGAAAGACTTAACTTACAAAAATACTTGATGTTTATAAAGGCATTTAATTAAGGCTCTCATATATATCTCAAAGTAGAAAAAGGTTGGCAGCAATTAACATAAATAAGAAACTAGAGTCCATACAAAACTGGTAAGTGGAGCAAAAGATGCAGAAGAAGAAAACTGCTGGAACATAAGTAGCCTTTTTTCAAAAAAAAAAAAAAAGTAAATTATAATGTGGCAAAAGTGCTAAATACTATTTCTCTTTTATTTATGGAAAAAGCAAAATGAGAAAGCAATACCATAAGTAGATGGTAGGACTAGAAAATAGACATAGCTAGAAGAAAGCCAATGCATTAAAATAAAATAAATTAAAAAACCCACACCCCTGTAAAAACAAAAAATAGTTGAGTATATCTGTCAGCCTGACCTATATCTGGGACAAAGTAATGTAATGGCTAATATAGGACACAATTTAATAAAGAATTAGGTGTAGTACAATTAATAGGTTTTTGGAAAACTAATTGTGTCACAGGAACCTGATCTTTTTAATGAGATTATGAGTTTGGGTGATAAAGGTAATACCATGTTTATGTAATACACTTCAGTGAAGCATCTGACTTCCTTACATATGACATTTTGATTAAGAAACCACAGTAAAGAACAATCAACCCCACACACGTTGAATGGATTAAAAATTGGTTATGCCTCAAAACGCAGCTGTGAATAGGGTATCCTAATTAAGCAGTTTCAGAGAAGCCCTGCGAGAGTGAGGTCCTGACTCTAAAATATCAACCAAAAACAGGAAGAAAAGGTATAATTATGATTTCATCAAATCTGAAAGCAATGAGATTAGAGAAAGAGATAATGATAAGGAAATTTGACTAATACAAAGGTTTCTGGATTTTCCTGAGAAACCAGCCTTTTCAGGACGGGTAGTGCTAGGCGTAAAAGGATCCCCAGACATGTCAAGCCTGAGCACAGGATACACACCGACATTGCAGCAAGTACACATACAGCAACTGCTCAAACATTCCATGTGTAGTTCTGGTGTCAGCTCCTCACAAACAATCAGGAGAAACTGGAGAGTTTTAGAGAAGACTCCCCAAAACGGTCAAGAGACTAAATAAGAAAAGTTTTACAGTTGTAGGTTGAACTAACTACAATCAGTAACCTTCCATGGGGGGATGGACCACAAACTAGAAACTGTGGTCACTTCATATCAGCCAAGCAGGATACACCACTACCCAACAACTAGTACCCCAAACTAGATTAAGACTAAAAAATGCGGTGATTTTTGAAAATAAAACCAAACATGTATTTCATTAAACTTCCAGTGCAGACTACTGCTAGTGGGCTTCCTAGTATCAAAAATAGTAACATCACAGTTTCATCTCTTTCTAAAAAATATATGCTACAAGTAAAACCTGGTTCTTAGATTTGAAATTAATTCAGGGAATAGCCTATGGCCTATAATATATGAAAAGACAGATACCACCCTAAGAGATGATGAATTCCTCTCCACTGATTATAGAGGTAGCCTGGTTAGATAACTAGACCAAAAGCTTTTTCAGGTGGCTAAAGTTACATGAAATTAATCTCATCCTAAATTATCATTTATGTTCCCAAAGGTCTGTGGCAAAACTAAGAAAATAGATGACATGCAACTCCTAAATCTTAAGTTTAAAACAAAAAAAGGTCTCCATCTTTTTATTCACTGAGATATTTTTACATCATGGCATACAAAGGCTCCTTTCCCATATTATTGCAGAAACTGGTGTACAGCTCTGCTTATAACAAATTCTTTTTGATCCACCTTCAAGCCAACCGACACTTCTGAACACAACATCTACTGAGCCACCAACACAGCTCCAAAACCTTTGCAAAGTCTCTAAGCCAATAATTTCCATAATATGTAGGTGCCGTTACAACCTTAATGAAAGCATTGGGCAGCATCAACATTCCCCCCCACTCCCCGTTTTCCCCATCGTGTCTTGTCTTTTGTGGATATGGGGAAAATACAAAAAGAAAAAGTTTTCATTGCCTTGGATCTGCCAGGTTATCAGTAATGTTCTTTTTCTCTACAATATAATGTTATTTGTTTGAACTACATTTTCTCACTTACTGTTACGTTAGTTCCTATAACTTTAATTATCAGCCTTGATAGCACATTAAATGAAGGTGCTGTCATATCTGTGCTGCTTCCAGGGCAGGCTTTTTCCCAAATGATAAGCCTCCTAATATCCATTTCCTTAAGCTTAAGGTGATACCACTGGACAACAAGGCACAAAGAGCATTTTCCCTTTCCTCATCTCATATGGCTTTTGGGGGGATATCTGCCCTGAAGCAGATTCTTATTTTCAGCAGCACAATAGCATTTAAATAGGGTTAAAAACCTGTCCTGACCTCTGTCTTTGCCTTGCTCCCCACTTCCACAATTATTTCACTCACCTGCTTGCCTGCTTATAATATATCTTGGCTGAACCACTAACAGGAAAGAAGGATTAAACAAACCTCAACCTCAGGGACAGGAAGGAGGATTTGAAATCCTACAACTGGTCAGGAATTCAAAACACAGAGATCAGACTTCCAGTGTCAAATATATTCTCCCACAGTAATTTGCTTTGTTAACATTGCACCTTCTTGTTGCCATTCCCTATTACAACCTAATCACTATAAAGACTAATACACCAAAGATAACAGTGTAGACAGACATGTACAGATGTCTACTCAAAGCCAGATTGCCTTCTTGACTAGCATTGGATTTCACCCGCTATAAATCCAGCAATTCCAGTTTCAGGAGTTTCAGGAATATTTCTACACTCCTGTGAAGATATATTATGTATTTTTCCTTAGTTCTGTAATGTCATATGCAGGCTAGACCTTTGGGTTTGTTTGGTTTTTGTTTTGGGGTTTGTTTTTTTTTTTAAAAGTTGTAATCTTACTTTTCCCATCATTTTTGATCCAGTATTTTTAACTGTTATGGCAATATAAGAAGAAAAAAGAAAAATAATACTGTAGTGGCATTAGACTGACTTTTCATTTGTCTTTTGGTATTTGTATATATAAATGAACAGTGGCATTTGCCTGGTTTAAATTAATTGTGGTGGTCCAGTCACATAATCCAGATCTTTTCTGTAGTGCAAGATGGAGAAACAAGAAAGAAATAAAAGCTGATATTAAAGCAGAAAAGGCTGGTTTCCACTCCCTAACCTATTCCCTATGACTTCTACTTTTCTACTGTGTTTATGAATCATGCCGATGATGGGCTTTTTGACGACATGATTAGGTTTGTAACTTGCAGAGTATTAAAAATATTATCACAGCTCAAGAGATCTCAGTAGGCATCACGACAATGTAAATAAAACATTAATTACACTGATAATAAGATTTCAACTACTATTAGAAGTTTGGTAATTTGCCAATGGTAAAAAGTACCCCTATCCGCAGCCAGGAGATACTTCAGTCTGCACGCTGAAAGTGAACTGAGACTTTCCTGAACTCAAAAAAACCCAAACCTGATACTTTCCAAATTTTATTTATCACAACACGCTAGCTGGAGTTATGGCACAAGGTGTATTTTTATTTTAACCTCCTTTAGCATGAGCACTTCAGCAACGTGTCCTCACCTAGATTTAGCTGGAGAATACATCTCATATTTCTTCCTCACCAAAATACATGAAGCATCTCTCCTTCTTAAGTCTTTCATTATATTTATTAACAGTCCAAGTCAAAGCCCAAGATAATATTTGCCAAAACGCTTAATGTCACAAAAACTGAACCGTGATTTTACTGCAGACTATACCAGGTTCAAAGAGATCTCATGTTCCCCATTTTCTCATGGTAATTTTAGAAATAAATTCTTTTGCAGGACTACACATCTTGAATTTGTCTTTAGTACAACAGTTTCTTACTTCACAGATGTCTTCCAAGAGTGAAAGAAGACTTTTGTCTTGAATTATTCAAATAACCTTCAAAAATCTTTTGTGTGAAAATGAGGTGAAGATCACTATGTAAAGATCAAGCAAGAAACGTTTTCCTTGTGGGCATTTTCAAAAGCTTCTCCATTTATATATTAAAAAAATCCTTTTCAAATAAAACAGAGTTCTCAGGAAATAAACTATATAATAAAATTAACGAGAGCAATCCTTTCCCTCTCACAGTCAAACCCTTCTTTTCCTTTAGACTGAGTAAGCCCAAATTCACCCAGTTTCTCCAAAGCCACCCCTTACCACAGAACTTACCAAGGACACCAAAACATCTGCTTTGCGACTCTCCCCGCAGAGAAAAGCCATCTGTGTGTCGTGGTGGGCAGGTCTGGAAACCGGCAAGGACACCACATACCCAGAGAAGGGAGTTTTGCAGAAGGGCTGCCTGAGCCTGGATTTTCAATTACTGAAAACACCTGAAGGAATGATGTTAATGAGCTGTATTAAATAAAGCAAAGAGCAGCTAAAGGCTCTTTTGCCTTGTGAAACATTTCCACCCCTCTTTTAGGGAAAAAAAACATGGAAAAACTTTTTCCTACCTATACATCAGCTGCATTTAAGCCTCCACCATTCCGCACATGGCTGAAATACCTTAATGAGCTTCACCTAACAGCATTTTACTCAATGCTCAGCAGCTGAGGCAAAAAATAACAACCTGGGAAAAGCCCCATGCTCTTTCTAAACTTCAGGGTGGGAGCTTAGTGCTCTCGCTCCCTGACAAGTGCTGCATGCAATATTGCTCAACATCTTCTGAAGCCGTACGGTCCAGCTTCCCAAAAGCAGGGCTTTAATCCTATAGCCTCTCTGTATGGCGCACAATCATACTGCATGTGGTCACATTTTATTGTTTCAAGGATAAAGATTGTTCAAGGCATCTGACACTACACTTAAATTATTCATCCACTGCTATTATTTATTCATCAGCTCTTGAGTTATCTTGCTTTGCTAAAGTACCTGGTTTCTATTGCTCACAGAAAAAAACATGCCATTTTCTTTGTTTTAATTGAGATTTTGTGACTCTTGCAAGCAGCTGATTGCGTAGCACTAATACCCCGTAATGTGTGTTGCCAAGTGTTTGAATATAAATGTCGTTTCTGCATGCAGGTATTGAAAGGAAAGCACATGCTGCCAGGTCCTGCACCTAACTCGTAGAGGCCTGGCCAAGCTCAGAATTTCTGGGGGGTAATGGGGGGCTCTGGGAGTCCCTTCCCAGGGCCACACTCCGTAGCTGGTGCTGGACAGGGGAGTTATTATCTCTGGTGGTTGTGATATTTGGGAATGTGAGGGATACATCTCATCTAAACTGCTACCAGAGTAACAATAATTAAAAACCTTCCGTTTGAAACAGCTCCTTGATCTGGAAGCATAACAAAGAGGAGCCTGAGCTCCTTGCGTGTTACATTATAAGGGAAATACTGGATGTCTTTTATAGCTCATGGCTATCGTATTTTCCTCTAGGCATAGCCAACCAGCAGAAGCTGTGCTGAAAGAGCAGGAAAGTTGTGTTTGTCAGTGCACAAAGCTGGGAATGACAAAACTTCACAGGTTTTGTGAGCCTTACCCTCTGGAATAAAAGTGTATTTTTGGACTACAGTGTTTTATTACATTTTTTCTATCCCATGATTACACACTACTTCTGATATTTAACATCTCAGAGAAACAGAATAAAACGTTGACTCCGCAGCTGTGAATGGAAACATTTCTGACCACAACTGCCATCTCTCTACATCATTGTTCTTCCGTATAAATAAATAATGTGAAAATGGCAATCACATATTTATTTGTGCCAGAAGTGGAAGCACAAAGGCCAATTCCAAAATTTCTTCAAAGCACGGAAATTTTGAGATTTTCATTAAGAACGTATCTAGGACTGCAGTGTTAAAACTGAGACTTTCTTATTTATGGAGGTAAAACGTAAGCTATGACACCTTCCTGCAAAAAGGATCCCAATACCCCCAGATATATTTAAGAGGAAAGTTAAACTACAACAGAGAGATGATCCTACTTCCCGATATTGCAGATGCCACACTGACAAAGTCCCTACTTACTACGGTGGGTTTTGCACCATATGACTGCGCACCAACATTTCCAGCATCAAAAAAAGGTCTGCAAGGCTTAACTCACCAGTTCAGACATTTCTCTTGCAGTTAAAAGTTGGCTTGTGATGAAGGCTTCAGTCTGGGAACAATCTTTACCCACTTGAAGGGGAAAAAAATCCAACATCTTACTACTAGGCACTGTCGTTATGGTGATATAAATTGCATTTTATCAGTTTCAGCTGTTTTTTTCCTGGCCTGTACATAAAAATCTCTTTTTAAACTGAAGTCCTTCAAGGTTTACTAGCCAAATTTTGCTATCAGTTACACATGCAGCCCTATTAATGTTAATGAGATGGTTGAATTTAAGCAAGGGTAGAATTTGATCTTTACCTTATTATGTTGTAGGCTGTCTACATATTTGTCTGTTTTAACTTAAAATCCATAGCGCAATTTCTTCTTTATAATGAGGAAGTCTTACAAAACCATATCACAAAATGCCAAAGGTATAACAACACCAGGTCAGAACCGTATCTTCTCTCTGAAAATGGCCACTGCTGGGTGTTTCCTAGAGAGAACACAAAGCCTTGAAATGAGCTATTATAAAATAGTTTGCCTAGAGAAAAATATCCTTGACCTGACTCTCTTCTGGCTTGTGCTCTGAACCATGAGTTTTTTCCATTCCTTCCAGACTTCTTAAAAAAAGGTTCTTGTAATCAAATCTCTGAATGACAGTCAAATTTTGCAGCCACAAAGAGGCATGTGCAGTGTGTGCACAACAGTTTCCATTAATACACAATTACTAGATATATTTACAAGCCATTTACTTTGTTAAGATTGCAATTCATTCTGCAGTGGTTCAAAAGCAAACCCTCCTTTTCGGATCATCTCACATTACAACCCCGGCCACAGTTTTTTAATCATTTCTAATTTAAGAAAAATTAACACTCAATTACAATGAGTTTGAACTCAGGAAGAACTGCAGCAGTAAGAGCCTCTCTCTTTTCTCTTTCTGCCTGTCTCTGCCTTTCTCTCACCCACGCATTTCTGCAAGAACATCGGTGCTGCAAAATCAAGGGTTTAGACCTTAAGAACGGTGGACAGTTTTAACTCTGTACCCTGGTACTTGTTATGATGCAGCTTTTATTTGCCTGATCACTTCTTTACAGGCCTTTCCTTATTCAGTTCACAACAAACATTTGCTCTGAGGAAGTATTAAGATTAGACACAAAAGAAGAATTAACCTGTGATAATTGTATAATCTGTATAATCATAATTGTATGTAAATATATTTAATATCTCTGATATCTATCAATCTCAGTTGTTGCACAAGTTGGACAGTGTATAACAAATGCAGAAAGAAAATGTACCATCTCTAGCACGGACTCTGGTGGGATGTGAGGCAAGTTACCTAAACCAAACCATTCCCATCAGGCGGTTATTTCCACGTCCCTAGCTTTCTGGAGCAGCAAATATGAGCTCCTTCCCAGCTGCAGCTAACGTCAATGGAAGTGTGCTCCAAACATGGTGACTATAGTGTCATGATCTGCGCGTTACCTGGAGTTATTTGGGGAGCTGGTCTTTGATAACATTCCCATGCTAAAGCTCCCAATCTATTAGCAGAGAAATTGCTGTCCCTACTAGGGGTTGTGACAATTAACAAACATTTCTAAAGTACTCGGATATTTTACAGATACACACGACTGAATAGCGAATGAAACAAATTAGTAATGATGTCTTCAGAGTCAGGTTTGAAGAGCGCGCAACACGCGAGACACTCAGATATACGATGAGCTGCGTGAATAATATATTGTCTGCAGAGCTCCCATTCTGTGCACTGATCGAAGGGAAGATATTACAAGATTGTGTGATTTCAGCCTGTGTCATAATGTAGAAGCAGAAAATGCAAAAGCTACTTTAATTATATCAGGTTGGAAGTATCTGACTTTGCAGCCTGAAAGATTTCAGTGTAATTTTTGGTTTAATAAACGGGATCAGTGATACACAAGTGGTTCCACAAGAAGTAGCATTTATGAAGTATGGTTTCCTCCTCTCTCCAGCATGGATTTCTCACTTTGTCACAGTTAAGCTAGTGATGCTGCGTTTTCCCCACTAATTTGAGCCTACCCCATTTACCCACCTGCCTACTTTCATGAAATTTATAGGAAATTAATAACATTATGACCCTTACTCTCAGTGGCTAAAATTGACCAACAATTTTAGAAACTATCAGGGAAGGGCAGGCACGCACACAGAATACACAGTTATATACATCTGCTTTCCTTAGGATGGATTTACAAATCCTTGTCACGTGGCATCAGAACTACTTGGCACGTTCCACATTCTCGCTTCTCCCACCATTTCATCTTTCTCTCTCCTGCCACAGCCCTTTATTCATGTACTTGCTGCTCCTCCTCCTTATGGCCTCACCAGGCCTGAATCCTTGTCCTCCCTTCCACACTGGTTCCTCTCCCAGATACTAACCCTGTCCCCAAAATCTCATTATTCCCCCATATACCACCAGCCTGGCTGGTGCCAAGTCCATAACTACATTGTTCCCACCTATTTCCAGTTATTAACCCAGCGTTCAGCCTCACTATCTTTGCCTGATCAACACCTTCTCCCCCTCTCAGGTCTCTCAGACTTTCAGCCCTGGCTTCCATCCACTTCTGCTGCTGCACTCCTGGACAGGACTCGTCTCATGAGCACATCAGCCGTAGACAGCAGATGCAATGGGCTGGCGCCCACCAAGCTTGACCAGATCTAGGAGCCATGCAAGGTACAAGCATGCTCCCTGAGGATGGACTTTTGGGATATTCTATGTAGAAAAAGTCCATACCTTGCATGTTCCATAGGTTTGTGAGAGTTTGGGTGTATTTTCACAGGGCCAATAGCAAATAAATTCCTGCGACGACAACCCAGCTAACTCAGAAGTTGATGAATGCACACCAAAGCACAGGGACATGGTGGCTTCTCTGTGTTACTACTTATTTATACTCCTTTAGTAACAAGAAGCACCAGTTTTTGCACAGATGCAATCTGATGGGCAGTTTGCCCTGTTAGAGTGAAATTCCTCCTGTGCAAATGAGAGGACAGAGCTGCTCATTTCTCTAGAGCCGGTGTTTTTGGTGGAGAAGAGAAACAAGCCCATCTCTCCGCTGCCCCCTCCTGAAGGATTCAACATACCTTTGGCTCCAAACCCGGGGCTCAGAGGGTTCCCACAGATGTCACATTTCACATGGTCCAACCTGTCACTCTCTTAATTTAGGTAGTCAGTGGCTCCTCCAGATTTCTTGTCAGACTCTGTCCCAAGCTTGGCTGGAACTGCTTGCTGGAGAAGTCCCAGGTATCCAGTGGCCGCTGCCATCCTTGAGAAATGGCAGTGACAAGCAGTTGTCCTTCAAGTTGTGTCCCATGGGCTGGAAGGCGTAGGAGATGTTCTCCCTGCCCTCCCTTCCCTGTGAGTTTCAGGTTGGGCATTACAGAAATGCCTCTGTTACTACCTCCCACACCTACTTGTCCTTCCAAAGCTGTTGAGATGATGTCTCAAGGGATCAACAGGACCAGTTCCTCGTGAGCTTCCTCAGTCCACAAGACGACTTTCTTTAAACAACTTTCTTCCCAGCAGCCCTGGACACCTCATACGGTCAGGGAAGCAGGTACAAAGGCATGAGGTTTTGAAGGTCTCTCTGATGAAGAAGCTGTGGAGATCTTGTGAGTCTTCTGCCTAGCTTCTGCAAAGTGGTGCAAATTAAAGGCAAGTCCTAACGTAGGCATTAAGCGGTCAGTGAATACACCACCACTAAAAGCAATCAAAAGAAATTAAAGAGCTGTAATAGAAGAACACAGAAGCTGGAAGGGCTTGTGGGAATTGAAGTGTTCTGGAAATAGGGGGAAAAACAGATAAATGTTTAAATGGCCTTTACATCCACAAGCAGTGCAGGCCAGGGTAAAAAGAAAAACAAAACCTGACAAAGTTACCCTTAATTCCAAGTGTTACGATGAACTACATTTGTGTAAGAGCTTTCAGTTAGGAAAGACAAAGACTGCAACTATGAAACTACTGTATAAAACCGGAGATTTTGACACTTCACGTAAACATGGAAACAGAATTCATAGCATAAAGGTGTTAAAGAATGAGTAAGCAGATATGATTAGGGAAGAGATGTTGGCTCATTTAAGGGCCTTGCTAACAGGACCCCTGTTCCAGATCTGAACCCAAATTATGTCCAAAATCTGACTAAAACCCCTGAAAGAGAATAGGAATTCCACTTCAATGGAGAATCACAGATTTAATTAATCCTCCACAAAATAATTTGAGACTATCACCGAACAAAGCTACTCTGTCCTGAACGGTGGTTAAGAAGGGACAGACATGTCCTGAAATCGTGGACCTGTGCTGTATCAAAAATACTGCAGAAGAAGAAATGTGAGAATATTAGGCCTATGAAGCTCAAATTCTACCAGAAAAATAGCAAAATAGATCTGCCTATACTGTGGGATAGAGCACAATACCTAGGATGTGGCATAGATGCTAGAAATGCGATGCATTGCCTTATAGTACAGGAATCTGGAAAGCAAGCGCATCATGGATAGAGAGGATAAAACGGCATTTCTCTTTTAAAAGAATTCTTCACAGGCTATTTCCAAAAGGCCAAATGGGAAAGTGGTGCAAAGGAATGCTAAATTGGGTCAGAGAGCTGGCACATCACCTAGCTGCCTGCTCCTTCCTGCCATCCAAGCAAGCTACTGTCCTCCAGCTTTCCTTCCTGGAGGAACAGAAAGCAAGTTTTAGCACCTTGAGTTTTTCAAAAGTTGTGTTAGAGACTGAGTTTTGAGATGATATGAGAGTAAAATTAAATCATCCATAAATGGAAGGTATGAGTGCCACTGTTTTATAACTCTATGGTCAAACCTGCATAATTTATGCATCTTGAGGATACTAAACCTGAGTTTCTATATGCCAAAACAAAGAAGGAAACTTGGCTTCAGTCTATGGGCATAAACACTGTCATGTCTTCGTTTCTTGGAAATAAACATTATAAGCCATGGTACTGCCACTAACAAAAGAAGCTTGTCAAACAAGCTCCACAGTAACTTTATTTTTTAGTTTACAAATATGTGAGAGGTGAACTCAACATAAATCTGGGAAAACATTGATGATTGCAAGCATACTCTCTAGAGCCTTTGGGAAAAGCAAAAGAAGCAAAGTTCAGAGTTAGATTTTATACATATCTGTGTGTGTATATATATATATGTCATATATATAAACACAGACAAAAGGAATTTATTCAACAACTGGTAAAAGAAGCTTGAGCTTTACTATATTTTGCTATAAAAGTTGCAAAAACTTCCCGGTTACTATTTCCCCAGAGCAAATGCCTTCTGTCTATCATTCAGGTGGTGGACAGTGATTTCCTGATTCTGGTCACAGCCCAAGAACTTGGAAAAGTTATTAAGGTTTTTAGCATATTGCAGGGGCAGAGTGTGCTCTCCATCTTAGGGCAACTGAAGGATGCATGAGCACACAGGACCAGGTAGAACACTGGGCTTCAGACAAACAGAAACACTGCGGAGACATGAAGGCTTGTTGGACATGCAAAAAATACAAGCCATCTTATATGAAAGAGCCAGTCTTGATGGCAAAAGAAAAGTTTTTGCAGCCGTTGTCAAATTAAGGCAATAAAGATAGGGTCCTGTTGCATGAAAATTTAAAAATGAAACCGTGCACTGATCTTGGACTGCTCTTTTCACCTCCTGGGACAAACTGAACCTGGGCCTGAGCTTGCAATCCTGCACAGCAAGGCTGGCTTGGCCGTGCTGCAGCGAAGGGAGCAGCCTGCACCTGAAGATGAGTATTGAGAAGTAAGAAGATGTCCATGACCTCCAGTTCAACGCATCAGTAGAAAATAGTGCCAAAAATAGTAAAAAGCCTTCAGAAGTGAATGTGGTGTTCGCCTCCGACCGGTATTTAGCCCGAAGCACACGCGTGTCCGTGCTGCTGTGAATTGTCTGTACATGGAAATTCACAACTTTAAAAGGGCAGAAGTTATCATGCCATCAGATGCTCATCACATTTATATTCATTTTAGCAAATCCAGGATTGGCCACAGACTCCTTACATATTTTATGATTTACCAGAATCTGCTTTAGTCGAAGAGACCTAATTCTTCCATTACACATATCACCCATCTTTCTGGCAGCATAATTTACATCTCAAACTGGAATAATTTTGCATACTTTTCATTTTAGCATTCTGACATCTTGAAAAAAAAAAAAGCTTTAATTCTGTGGAGTAAATTATCATCAACCTTGGGAAAAAGTCCTGGAAGTTATTAATGTTCCTTTTATGCATAGTTGTCTGTACAGTTTTGGTGTCTTTCTCCTCTCAGCTCTGTGTAGTGATATATTAGCAAGAGTGTCGCAGAGCATATGAAATACAAAACAGGACCAACTTCGTGAGGTTTATAAGAACATTTAACACATGACATGTAACTTGAGTGTTTTCCCAAGGGAATCGTGCAACCTTTGTTTACTCTTAGACTTTTCTTCCACAGACAAGCTTCTAATCTTTCTGTATTCAAAGAACGTGTCTTTTACCGTTCAGTTCATTCACGGGACTGACACACATCAGTGCTAAAACAACCTAAAAAGCTGTAGAAAAGAAAAGTACTGTTAAACAGGGACTTTGAAGCAAACCTGTGGTTCTGATTTTCTGTACTTCTGATATCACAAAAAGAGGGTCTTTATTAAAATTAACTCTGAAAACAAAAATACTGATGTTTCTGGGATGTTACTCTAAAACTTCAGTGAGGTCTTGTTTATTCCTTGTTAATCCTGTCTGAGATGAATGCACTGGAAGCACTTAACCAACAACAGCAACATTCTTCCGATGTATTCAAGCACAAGAAAACACAGAGGTTCTCAATATACACAAGACAGCAAATTTTCAACATTATTGAAGGTGTTGGGTTGTGAATCATTTTAAAATAAATCCCTTCTGCTTCCAGAAAGAAAACCTTTTTTTTTTTTTAAGTCCAAGTGTTATGAAAACTTAATATTTGTGTGTTTTGTCAGTATTTTTTAATATTAATTAATTATATTTATGTAACATGTAGAAATTAAGTCGTTTTTACAAAAAATAAATCCAGCTTATACTTTTTTTTCCCTAGTAAGATATAGGCGGTGCATATACACAGAGGTGGAAAAAATAAATCGAAACAGAACGGTATTTAGTAGTAGAAGTCAAATTCATGTTGGTGTGTGACTTGTTCACATCCAGCACCAGAAAATTCCTGGAAAGATCCCATATTATTTAAGCACAGGAATCAGGAGGTTCAACTTCTGGTGGGGCCTTGTCATACCTGAGTGCCCCCCAGCCCACCTGCAGCTATCCTTTCCAAAAAGACAGGCTATTTAATGATTAGCTGGGGCATGCGGTAACTGCATATCGGCAAGGTAGATGCTCTATATACTCTTGTGCTGGTATAGAGGGAAGGGCACCAAAAGGGCAGGAGAAAACCATCCTGGCAGGGTGATTCCTGTATCTCCAGCATCTCTGCAACGTGCCATTTGCATCTAGCTAGAGCCCAGCGATGCCCCTGCATGAAATAAGGTCTATACCCTGGCTACCCCATGCACCAGGCAGGGAGAAGGGAGGAGAAAGACATTTCCCACAGCCTCCTCCACCCCTGCTAAGCTACAGGCTCTCACAGAGACTGCATGTGTTAAGGAAAGGAAAAAAAAAAAAAAAAAAGTCTTTCTCAATGCTAGGATTTCCTCCTGATGTGAATTTTCCCTGCAGTGCTTGAGCATAAGAGAAAGTATTTGCTGCTAGTCACCTTTGGGTGTGAGGCAATGTGCACTGAAATCGCCAAAGGCCCCAAAAGAGGCTTCAGCAAAAACTCTGGGACCTTTGCAGGGTGCAGCATAACCTCTTTATCGGCGCTACACTGCTTTGTGTGGTGCAGGAGATGAGAGAGAAAGTTTTGTACTCTCTAACGTATAGCCCGTAGGAAGACTCCTCTAACTGTACGTATACAACGCACCCTGGCTTCGCTAATCCTTTTATTCCTGGTACGGCCAGATCTGAAATTTCCTCAACGGCTGCAAACATTTTAGGGGTGGATTTTATAATGGTAATCAGTGATTTTAGAGGAAATAAATCTATCCCGTAGCCCATAGCTCTGTATAAAGCATCCCAAGAAATAAGTCAGGGAGACCGTCAGCAGTGAAGAGTGCTACATTTCATGTGCTGCCACAGATATGCTTTCTGGCTGAGGTCTAATATTAATCTATTTTGTCCCTGACATCCAGTAAAACTACAGTGTAGCAAATGCTTTTAAAACATACATATTCAATAGCAGATGCAATAAAGTATTCAGAACTGTTGGTATGAAGAAGGTTCACACACACACAAATATCTTTGAAACTCCAGTTAATCAAGGTGTCAAAGTAACTAAAGCAGTTTTACAGATTTTATTGAAAATAAATCACTTTATTATATACTGAAATATATATTATTGTTTCCCCATAGAGTTTTACTATCCAGTTGCCTGCATTTATTTTTTAAATAGAGTATCTCCTGCCCTCTTTAGTCCAGTTTTTATAACTACATTTACAAAGGAAATTCAGCATTAAAACCTATCTTTAGTCTGCCTTCTCCTATTGCCCTATGCAAATAGCCCATTATTAGCCATTTTCTGGCAGAAGTAGCTGAGAGGAAACAGAAGAGGAAATGATATAATGGCTCCAGAGCCGCACGTTTCCTTTCTGCCCAGCTGTTTGCGGGATGACCTTACGGTTAACTGGGAAGCTGTGAGGTGGCATTGAACCTCAAAAGATTTACACCTTTGTCTTCTCATTTTTCAGACTGAAGCTTCCATGCAGGAATACATAAAACTTCACAGAACTCGGTCTGGGGAAGGTTAAAATGAGTGAAAGGAAATATTTGATTCGATCTAATGGACATCCTAATAGATATTTATAGACTTCACAGGGAAACTTTTCACTGAACGTTTTTAACTCCCATTGCTGAGTAACTGCTTGCTTTTTTAAGTATGAGATCTGGTTCAGATCTAAAATAGCCAGCGTGTTGTTAGACAATGCATTTCTTTAAAATTCAGTATTACGTGAAGACTCGTATTATTTCATTCACTGGATAATTCTATTTTTTTTTTCTGCCACAGTGCACAGTTTCTAACAGCTTAATGCTATAAACGCACAAATAATCACACGTCTATAAAGATACTGCCTCTACATGAAAAGCTTCGCAATCATTTTTTTTTTTCAACATTTCTCCCTAAAGTTAAAGGATGTCTAATACAGTCCATGTATACAAAAGAAATGCTTTCAGCATTTTGGACTGCTTTCTAAACTGATAAATTTCACATTGATAAATGTAAATTCAACAGCAGTTCTCCTGAGATTACATTTTTTCACCCCCAAACTAGCTTAAAGTTGAGGCACAGTATCTAAAATGAATTTTAAATATTAAAAAATTACATCTATACTCAGAAATTTTATACATTTTGCCAGTGGACAGGCATTATGAATGCAATATATTGGTACCCTAGGTCATGTAAGTAGTTGTTTTACCCAGATACTATATCCTAACTACTAAAACCAAAATTGCTATACCTAAATAAGCATAAAGGTGTTTCTTATTCCCCACCCATGAAAATCAATGACATTTTCTGGTCAACAGAGTGATGAGGACTCATCCAGGGCTCTATCTCTACTGGTTCCCCAGTAGGGCAGTCTGCAATGGGGTGACCCAGGTGACTGAGGAGGATTGCCTGCAGCATCTTCGCTTACGGACTGAATTCAGAGGCACTGAAATTAGTATTCAGGTTCACCCCTGGGCATTTCTAGGTTGTATGTCATGTTTTAAGACTGATCGTTATAGATCTTTACCTATGTAAACCCCAGTGACTTTTAATACGAACCTCAAACTCAACAGTACCTATAGCAAAGAATTTTATCTTCACCTCAACCTTTAAGCCATGAACATGCCAAAAAATACCAATTTTCCTGAGAAAGTCCAAAGAAGTGTTTCACTGGACTCATTATTTGTCACCAGCAATCTCCCAAGTAATTTCAACCACAGAAAAAAAAAGTACCACCTTTGTAAGTAATGTGTACATGTTTTCTTTCCAGCTGATCAGCCCTGAGAGCACATCAGATTCAAAGGATTTTGTCCAGCTCTTACATTAGTTTTTAACAGCAAAATGTGAGTGTGCCTTCCATGCTTTAAAAACTGACTGTAATCAAAATCTAATTAGTATTCTATTTTACTAGTGGGAAAACTGAGAGAAATGCACACAGACGTACATGGTGTTAGATATTAAGCCAAAAGATGTCTCCAGAAACCAGCCATTCATCTTTTGCCTTTTTTTTCTTTATCATCAACATCTTGTCTCTTGAAATATAGACATCACTAAATCAAAAACACTTACCTTTTCACATCATTATAGAATTGCTCAGATTAAATAAGAGCTCTGTACAGCTTTTCAAATCTCAGCTCTGTTTTCAAACCACCAGGGAGGGCTAGTTCTTCCTGCTCAGACAATTATCAAATTGTTGCCAATGTGAGCGTTCCTTGTATCAATCTCATTATTATTAAGTAGTCTAAACCACCTATGGATCTCATTACCATCACTTTGAAAAAAGGTCACAAGGTAGCATCTGCGATTTACTTAAAATTTATCATTAAAAGTAACCTTTTTTTAAAGAAGATTTAGGCTGCTTTAGTGTATTTCTGATGTTAACAAACAGAACTCTTAGAGACCTGAGAAGTCTGCTCGATTTTGTTTGGTTGTTGTGGGATTTTATTCTTTGTTTACTTTGGAAGTAACAAGGACATCATCATCCGTCCTTTGTTTTCCTGGTGGAACTCCTGAGGTTATTGGGTGGTTCACATTGTAAAAGAAAGCTAGGTCAAATCACTAAAGATGAAGTCCTTACTGAAAAGTTAATTAGTCACTGAAAATGCATGAGCATTAAGGAAAAAAAAAAAAAAAGCAGTTTTAGCAGCACTTTCTCTTAGCAACTGCTCGGTTTTCATCATTTCATTTTGTGACGGTATCACTTTATCAATTTTCCAGCCATAATAATAGTCTTAAGTAGGTAAGAAACAATTTTTCATTCTGAATAAAAAGTATAAAAATTCCCTTCCTTATTTTTTTGAAAGAAAAAAAGACTGTCAGAACTTGTTTATAATTTACAAATAAACACAAAAGAGAATAATCCTTGCTGTCCATCTCCCACTCACTTTTAAGTAGATCACTCGGCAAAATATTTTGCAGTTGGTTTAATATTTTTAGAGGAAAACATTTTTGCCCAGTAATACAGAAAAAAAATAATTGCTATCACTTCCTTCCTCTGAGAAAATGACACATAAAATTTTATATTTAAAATTCAATTGAGAAAGAAACTATTTTTTACCCAAAGCCTTGTAGCTATGCATCCTTTTTTTTTTTTTTTCTCTTTTTTTTTCTCTTTTTTTTTTTTTCTGGTCTGTACAGCCTTATGCTGCATTTTGGATATGAACTTAATACAAGATGTTGCAAAAAGTAGCAACTTCAAGTAGAGACATAGACTTATCGGACAAACACGCAAGGGCAGAACATACAAGATGAACGGAACAACACTTCACAAGTTCAGAATATGATTGCTCCAGATAACTATATACTCTTAGATATTTTCATTCCTGTGTCTCATTAACTCCTCTTGCTCCTGAAATGGTATCAAGTGTGATTTCTTTCTAAAATAGCTGATAAGATCATCCAGCTTTTTAGGCACAGATCTGCTATATTTCAGCTGTGCAAATCAGTCATAAAACCACAAAAATGATCCCTATCAACATTTTCAATTGTTGTCATTTATAACTATTTAAAGACCATTTTACATTTCTTCACTTGTGAAGAAAGGGAAGGTGCATATTTTTATGCATCTCACGGCAGATAATGCAATACAGCTTTGCATCAGGCTCTTTGACCTGAAAGCGTGCAAAGTATTAGCTCGGTTTCTACGTCCTATAATGACTCAACACGTTCTTGCCACAGACAAGCAAATGCCTGAAACAGTACAGACCGAAATGTAAAATCTACAAATACTTTTATGAAACAATGGATTTGTCTGTTTCAGAAATGTATTCGCCTAAAATGTGAAATGTCGCTGTATAGACACAAACATTTCATGAGCAAACCATTTATATATCTTTCTATTTATACTCACTCATGCAACTCTACATAACAGCTCATAAATGTAGGACTTGTAGTACAAACATCCATAAATATACAACGCACACACTATATATGTATGTATATTAATATTTGTAATAGAAATCATATCTTTATATCTTCTAAAGGCATCCTTTGTAGCTTTCTTGCCTTTTAAATTCAGCTATTCTTGAACACGGTTTGTCTTTGAAATATGTCAGGATAATGCATTATTGAAGTACTGTACTGCTCGCTTTTTGAGACTGTACATAAAATCAGTCACGTTCAACAAATTTCCATTTTACTTAGGTCTTTTTCATAATTATTCCTCACTTCTGTCACAGCCCTGTCCTCAAGAGCTCTCTGGTTACGCCACTAAAATTAACCGCACACTACAGGTTATGCCTCCAAGGGACTTGCTATCAAGAGAAACCTAAGGTAAAGGAAGAAAGCAAAATAAAATCCTCTACTTTTTCTGAAACAGATATGACTAATATACGAACCAGGTTGCAAAATTAAGCACCGGACAGATGAACTAGATTTGAAAAAAAGTTTCTTATTTCACCAGATGCGTCAGAACCATTTGGTTTATTTCTTAATGTATGGATTTTGAAAGCTACCGGGGATAGCCTATCGGGGATTTAAAACCTGTCTTAAAACTTCTGGCTTAAATTGGTATCATTTTGTTCCAGAAAGAGTTAAGTCTAACAAGCAGAAAAAAAGAAATTAACTAAAGTAAGGCCCTTGTGATACAATGACACTTGCTCTATGCTCTTACAGAGAAAAACATGATGATAAAACACCACAAAGAGGAGTGTTATGAATTTTATTAATGACTAGAAGACAGTGTGCAAAACATCAAAGGTCTGTGGAAAAGATTAATGACCCCGTGTGAGACTGTTTAATTACCTCCAGCTAATTAGATTCTTGACCAAATTTTTAATATCTGCATTCCTTCTAAAGCCTAATTGAGATTCCACATTATTTATCAATCTTTCAAAAAGCCCTTAGTGTGCTGCTTTTTTTAGGGTTTTTTTTTCCCTTTGCACTTTGACTCCATTTATGGTCAATTATTAAATAAATAGCAAAGTAACTGTTCTCTCCAAACTGTATATGTGGAACACTTTATGCCTGTTTATTTTGACTAGGAGACTATCATTGGCATCTTTTATACATAATGAAGCACTCTAACTAATAAACTGACTGACTTCACTGTAAACAACGTTGATAATATTTTTGTTATCTGGGCTGTGCTCAGGAACTCCTCATGTGGTTTCTGAAAATTAGCCTTTGCTATTGTCAGTTAATCCTTATTTCAGTTTACCTTGGTCCGGTCCCAGGCCCGGAGTGGAGCGTTATCATGCAAACTGAAGAAGACAGCCCTCGCCGTTTGATTATTTTCCCCCGTTCATTTGGAAGTACTTTAGTGCTATAAAACACCGCTATTAAATGACTTGCCTTTATATAAGGAAATTGATGTCAGAAGGCAAGGGACACTTGCAATAATTACTTATTTTTTATACCCCTTCAGATCTCCCCAGTTAGGCACTGGCATGAAAAGAGAGGCCGATGTGTACAGCACATCTAAAGACTGAACTTGGTTTAGGGTTTTCTGCAGAAGTTCTACCATTTCGGATTGGAGTGGAGGAAATGGGGAAAAGTCAGGCATTTCAAGGTATGTGATGGGGAACACATTTTTTGTGGACAGATTGATAAAAAAATACTTCCCAGTTCAGAGGAGGCAGGGGACCCCCCGGTCTCCCTCTTTGTTTTAGCTATAAAACAAAGCGCATTTGCTTTGGAAATCTTTTTGTCATTTTTAATAGAAGCAAGAAAAATAAAGTGTGCACATGTGAAATTATATATTTATAATGCATGTATAAAACAAAACACTTTGGGAAAAATTATTTGTAATTCCATATAGATTTTTTCAAATCATCCACTAGAGTTTAGCTCATAAAATCAAACCACATATACAAAAATATATGGAATAGCTTAAACAAAAAGAAAAAAACCCATATTCTCTATTAAATTTTAATAGGTTTTATGTTATTTGTATAAAATATTGTTGGCTGTACCCCTACTAAAATACACAGGATTTTTTCCCGTGCAGGAGACATGAGTGTCTGCATGTACAGACAGTCATCAAAAAAACCCACTACATGATGATCTATGTCACTGTAATAAATGTAGAGGGAACAGGGCTTTGAGGGAGGGATCGCTTTTTTCATTATCATGTTTGCAACAAGCCTTGTCCAATGGGATAAGAACATCTATGCAGTATCACAAAACACATCATTTCATAATATAAAAAGTATATGTCAAAATAGCAAACAATGTAAATCAATACCAAAGTATAATGAACCAGGCATTAAAGAGACACATAATACATTATGCTTAATTTCTTGAGAGTGACAAGAATATTTGGTTACTTACTAAATCACTCACAGGAATATTGCAGCAATGAACTTATTTGGGATCCAGTAGTCAGAGCTACTTGATCTTTCTGATGCAATAAAAAGCTTAAAGTGCCTAAAATCTATGTACCCAGATATTTATTCTGTGCTCCAGTTGGTGGAGGAGTGCTTCAAACCCATTAAAGATTTTATCCTTATAGCTATGGATAATAATGATATAATTTGTATCGTATCAGTGCACCATAATTGAGGGTCATGTTTTTATGGGAGGTACTTGGTAAAGAAAGAATTAGAAAAAACAGGCCCTGTTTAACAGAGCACCCACATTTTGCAAAACTGAGGGTACGTTTAACAGTTTCCCATGGGAAAGGAACTGAGATTTCCTACATCTCGCCCTCCAGACTACCCTTATTTCTTTCACCCAGCCGTCAGGTTCAGCAGGGTCAGTGGTTTCTCTCTTACAGACTGTACGTACCTGTCTGGGACACTCTCTGTGTGCCTTTTACATCTGATCTACGACGCCAGCCCCAAAGGCATGACAGGTGACGGATACTCCTCAGTTTCTGGAGGACCGTGATGGATATTGGTACTGAAATAACTGATCTGGAGAGACAAGCTGGTAATGGGATTAATTCAAATGGCAATTCAGGCCCGGTTTAATCAAATGCTGCATGGATGTGCTATAGATCAAGCATTTAAGTCTGGTGTTAGAGCCTCCGTCAACCCAGGGAGACTCTCCTTTAGTCCGTGTGGGCATCCTCCAGCCCCAGGGATTTCCCTTCTCCCGCCTGCCACAAGCACAGGCTCCTCCGGGGAAAGTTCACACTTACCACCCCACGCTCTGGCAAGCTGAGCAATTTTATATTTTCCAATACTCCATTTCTTTCCAGCTGTATGGATGCTGCTGATGGTACAATAATAATAATAATTAAAAAAAAAAAAAAAATAAAAACCAACAAACCAAACAAAGCAAACCAAAAACTTTGTCCAGCTTGACCCAGTAGGAAAAACATCTGTGATGAGGAGGAAAATCTGGACAGTTGTATAGCACCCAGAAAACATAGTGCTAGGCTACGGGGAGGGCACGAGGCAGCACAAGCATTTACTTACTTTAAAAAAGAATTTATTAGCCCAGTCTTGCCCCTGTGGCCTTTGAGAGACTCAATAACGAGCTTGTCTCCTTCTTCATCACCCTGCTCTTTCACCTAGGAAAGACGGGCAGGGGCTGGCGGATACCTCCCCTGCGCTGATCGATAACCTGCTTCCCCCGCGGGAGGGACGGTCAGCCCACAGGAGGACACACGGGCAAGAGCAGAATTTCTGCATTTTCGCTAATATTTATTCTCAATATTCTTCTCTGAGAATCTTTGTTCCATCTCATACGGGATATTTAAAATATCAGAATAATGGAAGCCAAATAAATATACTGAAAGAATATAGTAAGACAAATTTTGTTGTTTGAATTTTTGGTTTGTTGCATTTTTAAATAATTTACTTTGTCCTAATCTGCTACATTAGTTTTTGCCTTTATACCAATATGTTCTTTTATATCGGGAATTCTTTCATAATTTTACATCTTTCTACACCAAGCCTGCCCAAAACCAAGATCACTTCTAACTTAAAGTGCTCCTAAAAATTTGAAGTGCTCTATTAATTTTAAATTGCTCTACATCATGTCTGCTTAGAATTCCAACTGCTTTTTCACGCAAAAAATATTAAACTATAAAACGCACATCTGCAACATAACAGCTACCCAGCTTTTTTTGATTTCAAACATCAACTTTCTCCCCTTTTCCTTTATCTTTGAAAGAAAAGAATGCTTTGGGAGAAAAATAATAGAACGACTCATCACACGTTTTATTACGAGCCCCCCTCTATTGAAAACCTTTTAGGTATGTCACAGGACTAAATATATTTTATGTCTACCAATTGGTAGCACATAGTCCAGCCCATTAACCCGTTGACCTCAATAAATTATGATTTCCTAGCACGAGCGGTATTGCTAGAAGATTGACACATCACCAAACGCGCACTGAGGGTTAACAATACTCCCCAGGATTTTTACAAGATGACTTCTGATCTGAGACTTCTGTCTTGCAGGCAGTTCTTTCGAAAACGCAAACAAAAATGTTTTTAAAGCCTTTGGTGTTTTTAGAAATCTGACTTTATCCTCAGCAATGAGAAAAAATGGCATCGTTTCCAGCTGAGCCCCTGTCACATTATCTGCGGAACAACAAAGGCACGGTGCAACACCAGCACAGCCTTTCCCACGGTGGACCTTTGCCAACGCAAACCTCTGCTGCGGCACTGCACGCTCGCCTCCCGCTGCCAGGTCGCGCAGAGACGTCTCTCTGCTTCCCTTTGCTCGCATCAGTATTTCCACGGAGCAATACTCTCACCTGACCCTTAAAGGTCTATGCAATCCGCTCCTGGTTAGCGATTGCTGGCTATCTCCTACCACCGCTGTCTTCTCTTTGATGTTCTTAAAGGGATGTTGTTAAAAGGAACTTGTTGAGTGAAAGACACAAAAACTCTGTTTACTGAAAAGATAGGACTGACTCAATATAGCAGTGTACTTTGGCGGCCAGGCTGATTTTTAGGAAAGAGTTTCGAACTGAAGGCCTATTGTTTCTTCCACTTGCATAGCAACTCAAGCGCCAACAAGTGGATTCACTGTCAAAGTCATTTTACTTGTGCTACTGTATCTGAAGCACATTATATTAATCTATCAAAGGGTCACTGCTCCTTTAATGAGTGACCATAAATATACATAAATACAAGAAAACCCCGTGCTCTGTATATCCCATGTATCAAGCACTTCCAGATCCCTATATATTTGCTACTTTGCCATGCAGATATAAAACCATCTGAGTGATGTGATGAAGCAGTAACCCTTCCCAGCTACAACGCTTTATCATGGGAGTAACTTGGGAGGTGCTGATTATTTACACACAGTCTATCACAATAAGCTGCTCTTGGGATATTTTCCAAGCAACAAATTCAAGCAGAGTTTCTTGACTTTAAATTGGAGCTTGGTCTCTACATACACTCTGCTTTTCAGAGCATCTGTCTATTACCAGAGCAGCCAGGCTCCTGCTGAGGACACGGACTTTTGGTCCGGAGGGGCAGGTCGTCCAAGATTAGATGTACATTCCCAGCTAATACAGGAGTCACCCCCCCTGCCTTGACCGAATTCCAGTTTCTTTTCTGATCCAGTTGGATCTCATATTCTTCCCTGTCCCATTTTACACAGCCTGGAGCTGAGATAATCCCAACTGCATCTGCATGCTTCTCTGTAGGAGAGCAGCATCAGTTTGTTACTGATGTAAAGAAGACTCGTACCTTAAAAAAGGATGTGATTCTTTTTTTGGTAGCTGCTGTGATACCTTCTATCCATTTGAGCAATTTCCTTTTTACATTATCACAATGTAACCTGTATTATTCAATGTTGAATCCTATACTACTTGTGCATCCATGTAAGTTCATGGTGGCGTTTCTGCTCCTGAAGACTTGTTTGATGCTCTCATTTTTTCTGCATGCGAGCACTATCAGCTGAAACTTTTTCGGTCATACTAATCTTACCAGACATACTAATCTAAGGGTAGCTAAATGTTTGCTTGCTCTACTTCAAAGACAATTTCTATGGCAAAGGCATTGAGGTTTTTGTCTCAAATGAGATTAGCAATCCATTATTCACTGGATCACGACTTCATATCAAGGTAGAGGCGGCAGCTTTATTTACGCAATGTAGCATCTCACAAATAGTAAGCATTAGACCACAAATGTTGTAACGAATCAATAGCAACAAAACGAGAGGGTGATCTTGGCTTTCACTCTGGGAATTACATCTGCCCCAGCTGAGGAGGAGCCAGCCACAGCCATCCATGCTGCCTGCAACAGCGGAGCTGCCTCCTGCAGCCATGAACAGCCTTCTGCCAGACAAATAAATGCCTCTACCTGTAAATGTGATCAAAACACCCCATGTAACTTTCAGTTATAACTTACAGCCATATTGCATACTTATTCTTCCTTACCTCTCAAGGAAGTTATGGAGAAGTTATGTTTTGGGAACTTTATGGGAAAGTAAGCCTTTGTTAGCAGAAACAGTGCGATGTTCCCATGAATCCACCTTAGCTATAATACCTCCACCACTATTGCGATTTCCACTCTCCAGCTCTTTACCAGGAAGCATTGAACTCAAATTTCCCCTTTACCCGACTGCAAGATATTTAAAACAAAGTGGCTATAGCTGCCATAACAAACCACCCATCTCTATCCCATCCCCTGGGTAAGCCTTCTGCTAACTTAAAATGTTCTCGGTCAGAGCCCGAGAGAGGCAAAAGTTTCCTGTACAAGCCAGTGGTCCAATAAAATATTTGCTGGATGCAAAACATGTGGTTATATTGCGTTTTGTTAAGCAGTTTCCTAATAAAGGGCAATGCATGTTCAGCCTTCATAGTAACTCAGATGTGACACAAATAATACAGCAAATAATTACGATGACCTTTCGCTCACCTCAAATTTAAACAAAGGTTAAGCTGCCCTTTAGAAAAGTAAATATTTTCTGTAGTCAAATAAGTGTAGACACCTTTAGAAACGAGGATATATTGCCAAACTAAACTAAACTGAAAATGGTTGCAATAGAATGATTTCAAAACATAAAGGATGCAGAGCTGCTCAGCAGAAGCAGCAGCCAGACATTCTGGCATCGCGGCCGGTCCCTTACCTTACAAAACTCCCAGGCTGATCTCCATATGTTTTCCAAGAACTGTTGCTTGAAATTTCTGTCCAGTCACAGCAGATAGGAGAGAGAAATATTAAAAATAAGAAAGTGCATAATCTCCTTGCCCCCTTAAGTCTGGTAAACAATTTATATTCAATTTCATACAACAGAATGAATCCACGGACCTTTAAGTAATTAAGAAACAGACACTGAGGCTTAAAAAATAAACTTAATGGAAAATCTCACATAGTGGCCAGGAAATAGCTCATAGGTTTTATTTAGTTCTCATAGTCTAAGGTTTAGCTGTTAGCTAGATAAGAGCCAGGTGTGTTTTACACATCTAATTTGTTTAGTCTGAAGCTAATTCAAACAGAGCTTTTTAACTACAAGTCTGCACCCAACTTTTAAAATCTAAATCCAGAATGTATGGGTGTCATACATATTCAGGGTCTCTAAATGAGAAGGATCACCTTTGGGGAAGGAAATTCTCATTTATTTCTGGTACGCTTGGTTTTTGGGGGGGTGGTCAGGCATCGTTCTGTTAGCTGCGTTAAGATGACTAGCAGAAAGTCGGTGTTGCCCAACGCAGCCTCTCATACCAAAGGCAAGAGGAAAAAAAACACATTGAAGACCACTTCTGAGTTTTCAGGGCCAAATAACGTCTTTCTGCTGACCTGTCCAGCGAAGGGATGAGAAATGCCCTAAGAGGTCTGATTTTCTATTTTGACGTGAGCGAGCCATGAATCCCCCGTGGCCGGGCGAGGGGGAGGCGGCTGAGTGTGCGGAGGGAGCTGGGAGCCGCGGGGAGCTCTGTCGGGAGGAGACGCTGTCACCTCCGGGGACGCGCGGGGACGAGGGGCCATGCCTGCAAATCTACAGGCAGACATCGCATTGGCAGGGGTAGGTAGAGGCTATATAAAACATGCATAGATGTTCAAATCTTGGATTCTTAACGTTTTGACCTTCAACCACCTCTGACGATAAGAGAATTGCAAAATATTTGGTCGAGAATCACTTCATACATGAAAAACAATGGAGTAATTTGTGGCAGTAACATTCATAATGCTCTAATACGGGGCAAATCATAAGAAAACAGGCGTAGTATCCATCATTACCATTAGAGTGTTGACTAACCTGGCTTTCAGACTCTGATTGAGACTTCCAATCCTATGGGTATAAGTAACATTCAACTTTAACTGTACTTTCATTTTGACAAGTATTAATCGTGCCCTTCTCTGTTTGATCTACTAAAAAAGATAGTCAATGAATTTACACCCTGTTACTTATTCATGAACAAGTTGTGCCCCTGAATTTTAACATGCTATGCCTTAAACTGTTAGCTGTATATCTGCTTTATGTGATGTTCCTACATAAGCTGGCAGTCCATCAATTTAGTGTCCATACATTTCTTTGAAAGCTATATTATAATTAGAGCTTAGGTTAATACTATTCAGTAACCATAAAACAGACATAAAATAATTATAACTCATTTAGTGAAATTAGAAAAAGAGCAATTATTAGACTCCCATTGTGAGGCTTTGCTGTGAGGGACAGATAATCTATCTGCAAGATGTACTTTAAGAACACCATTTTGAAAGAAATAAACTAGATAAATTACTGTTTTGTTTTGGTTTAAGAAAACTTAGACCTATAAATACAAGTTCAACAAACATAAAGGATGTGTGTAAGGGAAGTGAAAGTTCTACTGCAAGAAGAGAGATTAAAATATTTATATGAAGTTTTCCTGGCATTACCTCTCAGGATGTTGTGAAGCTAGATTTGTTAATATTTGCAAGGCATAAAATACTACAGTGATGCGGACACAGGCCTATAAACTCTTACAATTAAACATAAGGATGTGCACAGTTTGATCAGGAGGGAGTGGACTCACTGATGCTAATGTTTGCCTCAGCACACTTTGAGTACAAGATTTCTGGTAGCTTTAATGAAGTTTTTATATATCAGGAAACCTGGTTTTGAAATTGCCTGTTTCTGATTCTCTGAGCTCCTGGTATGCTGAGATATCCAGTTATACAGGACGAAATTACTTTTCGCTGGGAACGCACCTCCCTGGCTGAAATACAGCTTAGGACTGTATTGAGCTGACAATTTGCCCATTTTTTCCTTCTTTGGTTGGAGACTAGGACAGCAATCTTTCTGATGAATCAGCAACTAAAATAATATCTCTTCCTGATGGACTATTGTCCAGCTACTGTTCGCACAGATGCAAATCCCTTAACATCTGTATTTCCAAGTCTTACAAGGACAGACCCTTCTTCAGATAAGAGGGATTTTTTTCCCCCCAGTACAGGATCTTTACATGTCTGAGTTGTGACTTTCTTTTCAGGTCTTTGGTCATATGGGTCTTTCTTTTTTGTACTCTTTTAGTAATAGAACTTCACATATTTGTCAATCTATGCCATTCATAAGGAAGTTTGACTTTGTTCACCTCGGAAGAGCTCCGTAAAAGCCAAATGTTTCTTCGAGAGTTCCCATGAAAGGAGAAAGAGGACCTGAAAGAAAATGCTCCACGTGGTACTCGGAGCCCAACTGAAGAATGAGAGAGGCCCAGGTCACAGGGAAATCAATCTGTTCATGATAATGTGTAAAACACATTGCTATAGCACAGCTAAACAAAACACAGCCCAGAAAGACTACTGTTCTAACTGCTAACATTAAAAACCATAATGAATTAAACACCAATTGGCTTTAAAGTGTCAGTAATTTATTCAGAGCAATACTACAGTGATATTTCTCATTGCTTTTAGGGTCAGCACATTTAAGATTCATATTTTCAGTCTTATCTCTATAGTTGAGAGAGACAGAAAGAAGTCTCTATTATCAGGCTGATTTCAAAAGCTGGAGGTAAAAACATCAAATGTCACACAATATGGCAAAAATTTATCAAACTCTATTAAATTCTTTATTTCTTTAGAATAATATCTCTAGAATGCTTTTGAACTTTCAAAGAATCCTATAAATTCCTCCCTACTTAATTTATAGGAATACTAGAAATGAATCACAATTAAAATCAAGCTTTTTCGTATTAACACACAAAAAAAGAAAAAGCACATAGAAAGGACTTTTTTGTTTGTTTAAATACATGTGTGATTCAGTTAAGACTTTCCTGTGTTCATGTAAAACCTTATTTATTGGTTTACATTGAAACATAATTTCTCGTTAAATGAACCCTTGGAAACAGAAGTCTGATGAGAGAAGTTCATCACTACCAACATTTGTAAAAGTGGAAAGGGTTGTGTTATGCTGCCTGTTTAAATAGTGTAAATGTACTGTTGTAACTGTAGAAATGGGGGAATGACCTGACTTCATCACTAATTTTACTTTCCAAGTGACTAGTAAATTCTCCTATGCTTCCTGTTAAACAAAACAAAAGGCAAGTTCAGAGAGCTAGTACCTCTGACAGTTGTGAAAGACAGGAAAAAAATGAATGACATTCTCCAGAGAATATTTTTCTGTCACTTAAGCAGTTTACATATTTCTCTATTTTTACCGTATTTTTCTTCTTCTGATCACCAGGGATCGTATGTGAGTTTAGGGTCATTAGGGCTATGTCTAGTGTCAGACAGATTCTGCTACAGTCAGATTTTTATGATGACAGCGTGAAATTTTTGGAATGCACTGGTGAGTTGTGTGACTATTGTTAGACTGTCATTAAAAATAAAAAGAAAATATATATATATATATATCTTCCCTTTATTTTACTGCAGGCAAGCCCTTGATTTTAAATTTTGCAAAATGTAGCAGGATTTCTTAGAAGAGATGAAAAAAGTAGCAAGTAAGTTTAGTAATTAGTATTCCAAAATATATTGCAACTGATTTTTTTCCTTTTCCATCAAGAGAGAGTGAGAGAAGAGAAGATTTTTTTCAGCGTTAAGAGACAGGGAACAATCATTGGGAACACGCAAAATAAAAAAGCAAATTAAGAATTTGACCTTTTTATTAATTCTTTCTTTCCTTCTGTCTCCCTCCTCTTTCTTTTCAGTGTTTCAATCTGTTCTCCCCATCCTTGGGGAACACTGCTTGAACCTGCATTTGTGAATTATAAGCTCTCTGTACTGTACACAGCAGTTGTTAAGGATCAACTGATTAACCATTTTATAGAAGATTTAGAGGACTCATTCCAATTTTTACTACTCCATGTGGTTTTTAAATATTGTAATGTTTTCAACCAATATGTTTTCTGCCTCCCAGCTGTAAAACAACACGTATTGGCTTGGGGGGAGGGAATTTGTTTTTATACAATTTTGTTATAATACAATTTTTTCATGCTACTAACAGTGTCTTCTGGGAAAAAATAAAAACCCCTCAAGATGAAATACTGTGCTCTTCGCTCTTCGCTCACTCACTTAGGTCAGTGAATTACGGTAGTCCAAACATTAGGTATCACAGTACACACTGAACAACCTGGAAGGGACAGATTATGGGATTCATGAATTCGCTTGGTTTTGTTGGTTTAGCGAGACCCTTTACATTCTTTCCTATATTTAATATCCTGTGTATTTTTAAATGGGACAATAAAGGGCTCACATAAAATATGTCAAGCTCAAAAGACTTCTCTGCATGGGCACTTTTGTTGTACATGTGGGTTTGTTTCAAGACACTGGGGAAAACAGACGTGGCCCAAATTCATCCCCTCTGCAGCTTGTAGCAACAGTATTTTCTCTTGGGGTGACTATGGACTCCTTTACCTTACAATAACTCAAAAAGTTGCAGAGCAAAAGCTGGCAATTGTCCTAAACAAGGTGACAAGTGATTTTAACACTGGTGTATTGAGCTGGGGAGGTGTTCTGAGCACCTTAGTCTTTGTTTTCTAATGGCCCTAAAAGGAAAGCCTTTCCTTCGGGAAGTTCAGAAGTGTTTTCCTGTGCATTTTATGGATCTAAAATTCTAAGGGGTGATTTTCAGTAGCGATTTTTAGATCTTTACTCCTTCTGCTGATCTCATTGCAATTGTTAAAGTCTTTCATCCCATCATGTTCCTACCATTGCTCTACAAAGAATGTACCTATTTACAGAAATGGATGTGTATCACTACCACCATCACTGATAATGTTATAATATGATCATATTATCACAATATAACAGTTAATACAATGTGAACTATAATGATTGTGATTATAATTTTAGTTAATGTTGTTTAGTGCAATATAGTAATGCTCTAACAAGTACAGTAACAAAACTAATACTTAAGGTCCTGAGGAGGAGCAAACATGCTCCTTTGGCTAATGTAAAATGTATACTTAACTATTGATTTTGCAACAAAATCTAAATACTATCAAAAAGTATCAATATACCTCACATGAACTAACCAGGCAGGACAAATTTAAATTGGTTTATCCTGCTTTCTCTGTGAGCTAAACTAAAGTAAATAAATTCACATTTGCCACAGAGCACATACATGGGCATTCACTGCAGAGCCATTGATGCCCAGTTAACTCGTGTTTAAGCTCTAAATCAGGAAGGCATTTCTATGTGGCTTAATAGACCCTTCTTAATTATCACTGGAGCATCTTCATTTCACTATAAACAGAAGAGTGGCTAATTAAGACATGATCAAATACACAATCAGATCTGGGATTCTGCAAGACACCACCCCTCTGACTGAATATTGCTTAGAGTTATGAGCTACCAACTGAATTTACCTCTTGCTCTGATCCAGAAAAGCAAATCTCCTAAGGAACAGCCTGAAACCGGCGACATTCAGTTTGGATGCAGAAGATCCACATTCAGATTCAAGCCTGAACCACAGCAGGTCTCCTGCAGTTTTTAGATTAGGAAGAGCCTCTCCCTCCGGACTCTCTTTGCACCACATACACCATCTGGGACCTGGAAACTTTTCCACATGAAAATTCTTTGAAACTGGTATTAATTACTAATTTGGCTCCTGATAAAATAAAAGCCTTTACACAAATAATACCCAATAAGCTGTACAAAGTACTCCCCAGGAAGACAACAGGAGTTGTACAAGCATTGTACACGTAAGGGAAGAACTTGGATCTGCTATGTCCTAGCACTTGGACTTCCATGCTGATCACTTACAGATCTTCTTTTTTCCTCTACATTAAATGATGACATTTTCTTCCTAATTTCATATTTCTCCAAGTGGAACTTGGAGGTTCCTGCAGGTACCAATCCAGAGGGCACCACAGAAGAATGAAAGACTAGTAAATCATACAAAGCTGCAAAGAAAAAGGTCAAAAGAATCTAGATATATTAGTTTACTAACACCTGTGAATCTTATAGAATCTGTGTAAAACATTTCACGCCAGGATCTCTTCATTCTTTCTGTGATACTCTGCTACCTGTAGAATATTACTGCAGTACTTCTCCCAGCACTCACTAACTTAAATTTCCCATTACGGAAACACAGATTGCACAATCAATGCATTCTTAATTTTTTAGTTAATGATATTGTAAACGCCTGCTGTACCTTTCAGAGAAAAGCACCAAAAGCTCTTTTCATATGCAACAATTTTTCTTATATAATTTTCTTTTACAAAAAATTTCTTCTGCGTGCAATATCACACAATTTTTTTACTGATATGCTGTTCCTAATACTAACACTGCTAGGAATTCAACAATATTTAAACTTTTTGACCACTGCATTTGCATACGTGTTAAAAAAAAGTTAACACAAGACTCTTAAGTGAAAGAAAAAATGTGAAAGATACAATCCTGTGAGCTTTTGATTCAAAGCATCACCCACTCTGCTACAAAGATTTTCACAATAGATTTGGTAGGTTTGGGCCTTCCGCTCCCTTGAGGTATGTAAAAGAAAACATCTTGTAAGGTGTACATCAATTTGACACAAGCCAACTGCTACGAGAATCAGATAAAGCTGCCTTGAGCTTGGAAGTGTACTCACAATCCAAGTCATCTGCTTGATGGCTCCATTACTGCCTATTTATAAAGTATTTGCCACATATTTACAAAGGAGTTACGTGATTATAGGGATCTTGAAATAGGAAGCACTGCCAAATTATATAGCTATAAAAGTGAAATGAGAATCCAAACTAAGGTCAGGATGTCCATGTCTAAATATAACAAATACTGCACAGGATTGGATGACACAAATGGTGTTTTCACAGTCAAAGGCATTGCCTGTCCTGTTTCTGCCAGATAAATCACTCTTGTATTTCCCCTCTTCAAAACTAATCTATTGTGGTTTACATAAAACTGAGCTCAGTGTTATGTCTTGCAGTTACTGTATCTCCAATGTCAAACTTGCATTAATCAGCTTATTAGACGTGGCTTAGATTGTACGTCACCTCTAAATTTATTCACAATTTTCCTTGACTTTATCTGGAAGACTTGGTCCAATCCATATTATGTCTTACCTTTTGGCTGTTAACATTGATAGCATCTCTTTTTATTGGACTCTTGATGCCCACTGATGTTTTATGCATAATGATGCTCAAGTTTAATTGAGCTGTAAGCTTCAGTTTAATTATGAGCCTTCATGATACCTTCAGCACTTTTTCTTCTCTGATTACTGTAACTGGTTCTCTCTAACCCCTTTAAAATCCTTAATCTATTAAACCACTTGTAGACAAGTCATTTTTAGGAGAAAGTCTAATTAGACTATTGCAATTATCTTAATGCATCCTCAGTATTTAGAAAAAAAAAACCCAACAACCTGAGTGAAATGCACTTTGTGGAATATTCCAAACACTCACATTTAATGATCTGATTCACTGCCTGTGTCTTGTGCTTGGAATGAATTTATGCGGAGAAAGAAAAGTGACACTCGAAGAAATCATCTCTTTGGGTAAGTTTCTGTTCATTGAATTTCCCACAGACTTCATAGCTGTGACTTTAAGACTTACTGTGTAATTCTGCTTCTTTCAGTTTCAGAGTCAAAGGAAGAAGTAAAAAAATGGAAAAAATCATGGCAGATACATACAGATACATAAATTGCATTTCTTTTACACAATTCGTTTACATATGTCTCTAATGTAATTTCAAAAAAAACCCAACCATGAAGTATTCAATAGATCAGCTTTGTCAAAAGTCTGGTGGTTTTTCATGGAGTTGGAATGACGGAAGCTGAAATTATCCATATTTCAATAAAAATAATGAAGGAAACTAAGTCTGGACTTATATTTACTGCTTTTGTAAAACCAGATGTATCTCAAAAAATGGCGTGTTTGATCCAGTTCATTCTTTCAAGTATAAATTCTTTCTATAATTTTTATACTTACAATTTTACATATTATATGCATAACCCCTTCCTACTGACTATGAATAATTAGTACAGACATTAAATATTTTTCCTCAGTTTTGAGCAGGAAACTCGGTGTCATTTGACTATCATACAATGTGAACTGCTAATGGTAAGAAGCGTCACTCATATTGGGATCTGTAAATGTTTTCTGGGATCAAATTACTGCATTTACAATAAAAACCATCCATAAAGAGACATGGAGCACTGGAGGGATGATTTTCCTGAGATGGATCCAGATGAAGGCAGCAGCTTATTTACTGCAGAGTGTATCACTCAGCAAAAAAACCCATACTTAAGTATACAGGCAATATTTCATCAATTTTGAATTATCTATAAAAATTAACACTTTATAATAAATTTCTTACAAAAAAAAGAAAATAAGTAAATTAAGTAGAAAGCACTATCCCCTAAGTCTTTTGGGATCCAAAACCTATGGGCTGTTTCTGAAACTGAGATTCCTAGTTAGCTGACATACTTTAAAATGCTTCCTGAAAGTCTGAATATAAGTATCAGAATAAGCTAATTACATGTTATTCCAAAACCCAAAGAAGAGATATCTGACTTTGAAATTCTTTTGGTACATCTTTTTTTAATTTTTTTTCCTCCTTTTAAAAATATCTAAGAAATTTTGTAAATTTTATAGCTATGCGTCTAGTAATTAAACCCTAAAATAAAAAAGATGTCACACTAAGGAAAAAAAACACAACAGCCTAACAAATGTGTGTATGCAAGAGAGAGAGAGAGAAGGGAGCTGTACATTGTCTGGTTTTGTTCAGTCAGACTTGAAAATCAAATAAAGTCTAAGCTCTCTATTTTTCTATGTCTTAATGCTGTTTGTGTTAATAATGCACTGTTATTTATATTGGCATATACATTGTGAATGTGGAAAATAAAAAAAAATTCATTTTAAAAATTAGAAGGGCAAGGTTCAGCATTAATGCTGACTTTTCTCTCTTTAGTTCCAATTTCCTTACTTCTCATTGTATAAGCATAACCTTAATGTTACACAAGTTGCATGCATGAAATAGTACTTTATTTAGTATATTGCTTTCCTCTTCAGGATTCGTCACTTGTTCCCTAATTTATATACTTGTTTTCTGCAACAGGGATCTTGATGGGGTTTTTTTTCCATTTCTTCACTTGATGGCCATGTAATTATCTGCCTGTTTGGTTAAATTCCTGATTTTGGGATCAAATAAATTTCTTGCATATAAATGAACATATCAAGTACAAGGAACATATCAATTCCAAATCAGTGATTTGTCTTCTTGCGTTATAGGGTACTTTCTCTAAAGGCATCACTTTACATTACGCACTTCACCAAGTGCAAGACTGAGCTTGCAGTTCTTGAGATTGCTAAAATTTTCTGCTATGCCTATCCGAATAGCGTGATTTGCTGAAACAATCCTTATGGAGGACAATTGTGGTTGCCTAAGGAAATGCAGTATACAAAAGTTTACAGCTTATCAGCAAGTCATGAATATGGTTTTTTTCTTTATTAGAGAAAAGGGCTGATACGTTTCCTTGTCTCTTTCTGCTCCTGTTTGCTTTTTTCATTTAAGCTTTCTGCAACTTCAAGGCTGTAATTCAAAGTACTGGCCAAATGTGCCCAGAGTGTATTCATATTTTTGTAAGAAACATATTTAAAATCTATATGAACCTTCCTAAACAGCAATCTCATTTTGTATCAGGGAAAGAGATATAATTTCTCATTTACAAAAGAAACGGTCCCCATTTGTCTTTATTCCTTCAAAGCAGTATATATGACTTTCCATAATATATTTATAGTGTTTGTATTCTAACGCAATTTTTCAGGCAGGAGGCTTATTTTTGTTTCTTCCAGATCCACGACACAGAACACTAAATCTTGTCGCGGGGCGACGCAGAGTGAGTTTCGGTAACGCTCAAACTGAGCCCAGACCAAGAGGAGAGCGAACAATGGTGGGCTGACGATTCTCAAAAGCAGAAGCACTTTTCTGCCAAAAACGTTCACAGCTGCCTTCTCGTTTCCTGGGAAAGTCAAGGTGTTCCCCTGGACCTACTTTACAGATTTGTGATTATGCAAGTATTCCGGTCTTCCTTTGTAATATATGCAGATCAATTCAGTCTTGTTAGTATTACCCCATCCTCGTTCCTGCAGTCTCATGCCAGCCTCATCTGCGAGGGTCGGCAGCTCTTAGCAGCTAAATATGCCAGCATTCACAGCTGCTCTCACTTTGCGCGGCTCTCGCTGCAGCGGGGCAGTCCTTGTTTAGTGCTGTCTGCTGCTCGCTGGATGCCTACGCCCGTGCATACGAAATGCCGGGCAAAGAGGGACATCAGCAGTTGCCTTTCCTTCTACGTGCTCCTTGCTCTTTGGGACGCCAAAGAATTCGCCTTACTCACTCGTATCACTGCTAATCCTGACAAAACCTAATTAATAAGCCTCCCCCACTGTGCTGGTAATCCTATTGCGCTCTCCATTAATGCTGTTCACCAAAATTTGCACCTTTACCACTTTTGCATCGACTGTACTCCAAAATCCAACCCCGGAGTAGCCAATGTAATCTGCAGCCATTCGGGTTTTTAGTACTTAAAGCACCAGCTCAGACAACCCATAAGGAAGAGCTACAGTCTGAATATTGCAACTTCTAGCACACAAAAAAGCAGTACTCGGGTACTGAAATGTTATCGTAGCTCAGACTAACCACTTGCAGGCTGCCAAATGATTCTCATGCCTTTTTGTCTGGCCCAGGTATTACCCTGATGCATAGGGAGTTCACTTCCATCATTATTCCATCCTCGGAAGAATCAGGCAGGAAAACATGCACTATCTTCTGCCCCTCTCTGTTTGCTACTTCAATGCCACAAACCTGGGAAAGGTTTAAAAAAGTGTTTCTGAAATTTTTTGAAGATATGTCTTCTTGGGGAGAGACTTACTAAGCTAAATCCTTCTTACTTATCCCCAGTAAAAGACAAGTGCCTCTACCAGAAGGAAAATACAAAGTTCAGTTGCTATTAGAGAAAATAACATAAGTAGCTCCAAAGTTTGGCAAATGCAAATACACACACTCAAACCCAGAGCAGAAACACAACACCATTCTTTAATAATTAATCACAGGAACAATTCATATGGATCGCCTTCACTCAAGGTCTTTAAATCAATTCACAATATTTTTCTAAGAGGTTATGCTCTAGTTCAGCACAAGATATATGCATGATGTAGAAATGGCTGAGGTCTACAACGTCTATGCTACAGAAAATCAGCCTAGATATTTTCAAAAGTTTATTGTGCTGCTACAGGTATGCTATTCTGTACATAAGAAAATATTTTATTCTTGGAAGCTCTATTGAGCAAAAGGAAAATGTTCCCATCTATGCATAGTATATATGCGGGAAAAGACTTAAAAACTATATATGCAGTTGACCATAGTTTTTCAAAGAAGTGTTTTAGAGGAGATCAGTTCACACCACCAGCATGAGCGATGGTTGATGTACCTGGAAAATGTGCACTTTCCCAAACGTTCTTATATCTCCATTAATATTTTGCCAAAAATGGGGGGTTTGACTAGGAACATAAATCTCTGTGAATGAAATCAACTACCAATAATTCATAATTTTGATGGAATATGAGTCACTGTGTCTAAAACCTGGAGAAAAATAAGATCAATAACTGGTTCGCTGTGTGTTTAGCTGGCTTGCTGCTCAAGCCAACATTTATCAGAAATCATTTTTCTTCTGGACAATGGCTGAATCTGATGCGTTCACTCTTTACACTTTCAACATATTAGGAAGTGGAACACAGTTCTCATTTGGCGAACACCAAAAACTGAGATTCAATTACCAAAACCAGGGGTTTTCTTCTTGCTTGATTCGATATTTTTGTAATAAACTCTTTTACGCTTCAGTAAAGAGTATTAGGGAACTGTCGGAGCACTCATGTCAACTGGTCAATGCTAATGGCACCAAAGACCAATATGGCAAATGATTTAAAAACTAAGAGCTGAAACACTAATATATTGCAGTGAAGGTTTATTGGTGAAACACAGTAGCAGAGAGTCAACAGGAGAGACAGAAGAGTCTACCTACGACTGCTCTGCATGATGCTCTACATCTCTACGTCTGCATCCCTACAGATGGTAGGAAACACAGACACGGGTCACACCGACAAAGAACAGAACTGAACTCAAACTTCTAATATTTTGGCTGAACTTGACCGTTATATTTTCTTCTCAGCTGGAAGTATTATGCACACTCACAAGTTGGGGATGATTGCAACCACATTTCCCTACCTCCAACTATAGAGTACCCTCCAGCAATCTACTTTCTACTTGCTGTGCCCCAGAGCAGCTCTTCTCGTGTGAATGTTTCTTGCGGCTTGTATGAAGCACAGACTTTTAAATTTGATAGGTGTGAATGTTGTATTAGATCAAAGTAAAATTAAATAATATTTCTCTGTTTCAGTATCAAAACTGTGGAAGCTGGTAATTTGGCAAAAAATGATACATTTGTATATTTTAGGGTCAGTAGGGACTATTACCACACCCTTGCTAACATGCTAATCGTGTAGCCAAATGCATTTTATTCAAGACTAGATTTTTCTATGCAATATACACTTCATAATTTCCCAAGAAAATATTTACTTAAAAACTCATAGGAAAAATATATTTCATGGGGAAAAGGCTGCTGAATTTAAGTAGCATGGCAAAATACCATGTTTTGACTGGCATTCTACAGTTATTAAGACACTATTTTTTCATAACTTTTAATAATGTGTTTCACTTCTGGTTTATATAATAAATCTCTCAATCACTTGATACTGAAATCACCCTCAAAATTTATTTTCTTCCATCAGGCATACGCACCAGTTTGTTTTTTATAGGATAAACATTATTATTGTAGGGTTTTCCATGGATGTTGACTACTCACTACTGACTGATTGACTGACTTTGGAAAAACAAGATTGCTATGACTTATTTTAAGACACTATACCAAGAAATTCATAGACTTTATAAAGAAAAAGTGAGAAAACAGATCTAAATTAGTGGGTTTCACTTAAGAACTCATTTCAGTCCATTTGATGTTGTTTCTTTTTTTTTTTTTTTTTTTCCCCAAGGAGTCAGAAGTATTTAAAAAAGACTAAATTTGATAATTCTTTCTGCCCATGCATATGAACGACCTCTGACAAAGGTTCCCTGGAGTTCTTCAGTGTCTACCCCGCAGCCCAGGATCTTGCGGCATGCCCAAGTCCTCTTGGTCCGCTAGTCAATGAAAGACACTTCTGCTTCTCTTACTGCTTTAGTGTCCTCTCCTGGCAGTCAGAATCTCCTTGGTGTATACCTTCTGCCTCATCAGAAAAAGTTCACTTTCAGAGATCCTTCACTGAAGGATGCACCCAACCGTTAAAGTGAGCTTTCCTTTGAAAAGCTCACATCATGTAACAGCTCCAAACCCTCATTTCAACTGCATGAGCCAAATGGAAAAGAAAGGCAGAAGTTTTTTTTTCCAGGGAAAATCAGGACATGTCTCTGACACACAGCAAGATATTGAGACATATGTCTGACCTCCCAGAGGAATCCAGAAACTATGTCATGATCCCACTTAGAGTAAATGCTCTGTCTCTGCATAACTAGTCTTGTATCGGGGGGGCTATTTTAGACCCATACTTTTATTTTTAGGACATGTAGAGTTACGTATGTCGTACATCCATAATGACTGTAACTATGAGTGTACTTACAATAAATTCATTGCAAAGAATAGATGCAATAAGGGAAACTGATCCCACAGAACCAGAGGAAAGAAGAAAGAAATTACAAGAAAATTAAACAACATCACTGTTGGGGGGGGGGGGGGGGGGGGGGAGAAAGAAAAGAAAATATTACAAGAGCCTTGCAGAATTATATTATTTCTCTTTTCCTGCTGGAAATACCTCTCTTGCTAGTGTCTAAGCTTTTTCATAATAGTTTTGTATGGGTAGAGCTCAATCACTTGTTAATGCCCTTGTGCAATCAAATACTTTTTTTTTCCTCTTTTGCTCTTTGTTGAGAACTTCCAGTTCATAGAAAATTTCTTTCACAAGTAGCTAAATTTCAACAGTGCTAAATTTAATCGCATATAAACTGCTTCAGCATTCAACATGGTCTAGTTCTTCCCGTATATCTCAAATCAGTTTTGAACTGGTGATGTTTCCAAACTTTGTGCCAAAAAATACGTCAATTTTTTGTTGTTGTTGCAAAGATCATTCATTAAAATATTACATAAAATCAGTTTTAAGTCTGATCTCTGATAACCTCTACTCTAATTTTCTTCCAGCATGTCTCTCCACCTTTTACTGCTCCCCAACATATATTTGCTATATCTGGTCCTATAGCTATATCATAATTCTCCCAATTCTTCTTACCAATTTCTGAATGGTACCACCTCAAATTATTCACTGAAATGGTTCAAGTTGTAAATATTAAGTTTGGCCTTAAAGGTCCTACTATTTTCTCTTTAACTGTTCGTATACATTACACATGTGTTGTGTAGAGGTACATCTTCCACCCCTCTCTGGTCATTTAGTATTTAGGCTATTGAAAAGATGGTCTTAAACAGGTCATTAGAGCTGAGCCTGTATTGCTCCTGTAATTTCTCAGACTGAAGTACCTAAGCTGAGGGACTCAAAGTATCACAGATGAAAAGGTTTAGGGAACAGATCCTGAAAAACGTAACTGTTAGACTACAAAGTCCAGACTACAGGTTATATATACTGTAAATAAACTGAATAGGTACAGCTGAATGTACAAAATTTTACCAAATTAACATCTGAGTTAATGTAATCAGAGTTTTTAAAAAGGTTATTCAATTCACAGAGGAAAAGACTGATATTTCTTTGTGCCAGCCTCCAAAAGGTATGGAACTACATTGAACTTTGTATTATAAACATTTCAGACACCAGTTAAAAACTTACGTGTTATGTGTACAACTCTTTTGAAGTCTGATTGCAGCAGTTTACATTTAGAAAACGTAAAAACGCTCCTGATCTCCAAAGCTAAACCTAATCACCTGCTTTAGCAGTTACAGGCTCCAGCTTCAGAGGCTGAACTTCTAAACAGGGCTCAACTTTTGACTACCATCAACACAAAGACAGCGGAGTTTCATGACTGTAACACCAGCACACAGCATTTTCTAGTCTACAATTTGGCCACATAGGTAGACTTTTGGTCTCAGTCCCTTACACAATGGAAATCTCCACGTGTACAACAGGTAGAGCAGATATCAGCTGGTACACTGAGAGCACTGCTTTCCATGCGGACCACATTTTGGTCCCATCGACGGATACTGTTATGGGATGAATGTCATTAATAATTCGTAAGATCATTCGAGTTCATTGTCAGACTGCGTGCCACCAGTTTACTCTTCAAATTCTGGAATGCTAAAAATATACAAAAATCTACCATACACTGGGATTTATTTATTTTTTTAATTCTGTTCTACAGATCGCTGTTGTAGAAGCAGACTGCCAACTAATGAAGTTGTGATCTCAGCAGCAGACTTCCAGATAAAAAAGGATTCTGTATTTGGAAATCGAAAGCTTTAGTCTCTAACACTGTATAGACTGCTCAACACTTGCCAAATTCTTTTCTAAATCAATTTACACCAGCATAAAGCAGATGGCTAATAATATTGAGTAGTAAGTCATTACTGTCATTCATATCACCTTATGAAAGCTATTACTTTTCTTCATGGTAAAGGAATATCTGAAAACAGCAGGATTTTCACAAAATGCAACATAAAACGATAAACTCAACAAATTCACCCCTTATTCACTATTTTCTCGATTTCATTATCTTACTTTAGCTGCCCCATTTTAAGCAGACAAATATCTAATATCTTTCCCTTTTCAGTAAGAAAATGATGAACTGTCTTTCCATTAGGACCATTGCAGTAGCTGGTGTTTAAAACATATTGGCTCAGAAAATGAACTTTCTGGATTAGAAAACTGGTAATTTTTTACAAAGTGAAAAAAATTAAAATTCTCTGCTTTGGAAAATCACAGTTTCTGCACCAAGGTTAGTGACAGAAATCTTCAAATCATATCTGATGCAAACAGAAAAGGCAAAAAAAAAAAAAAAAAATCACATTTGGGCAAGTTTGCTGTGTTAGTTCCAACAGCACAGAGAAGCAGAATGCCTAATCTTTGGCTATGCATGAGCTTCATAAACTGCCTGAGGGACTGGCAGAAAGGGACAGAAAAAACAACAGTACGACCATTTTCACATAAGAACACAGCTGGAAGGAGAGATAATAATGATGCCCTCCTTATGCATAGCAGTCCTGTGTTTGGAGCACTTGGGAAAGAGTTTACTGCTTCTCTGGAGACTACCCACAAAGTCAAGCTACAGATTAAGTTGGGAGGGGGTCATCTACTCTTCCAAATGAACTATGGACCTCTTCTTCTTGCAGATGAACAAATGTGGATAAAGAAAAAGGAAAGTCACAAGGCAAGAAGTAGAGTGTGGAAGAGGAAGTCAAGCTTTGTGTCCTAATGATGAGGGCACTCAATGTGGGGGGACGGATAAGGGATCTTTTCTGTACCATTCTGTTATCAGTGGTTTCGCTCTAGTGACTGAGCAATGGAGAACTGGCTTAATCATACTCCGGGAGGCACATCCTCAGTGACACAAGACGTATCCAGCATTGCAAACCCTAACAGGTCAAAGCTTGTTTGTCTTGCAGGAAGTCAAAAGGCTTTATCAATTACATAGCGCTATTCTATTATTTATCTCCAGAAAATTAAAAGCACACACAGTCCGTCAGGTTCACCTGAGTTCTCTTTTACACACAATTCCACTTCAAAATGCTAACAGTTAACTTCTTAAATTGAAACCGAGAAGAGAAATTTCAAGATAAAACTGTGGAAATAGAGAAATATAGAGATCTGGCTCTTATTCTAGTTATCACCTGGGCAGCTCTGCGGCCCGCAGCAAAAAGTGTTGAACCCATACCCCGAGCCCTTCATTTTTGGAAACTCCCTGGATTTTTGGAGCCAGGAAGGCAACAGAAATCACATTCATCCTGGATGAATCCACTCCAGTGGTACGGTGTGGTACAGTGTGGTTCTCAGCAGCGGGTGCTTCTCCCAGCAGGTCCACTCCCACCACACTGGACCACTTTTTCATAGCCCAAGCTAGGAGAGCCGGGAGCTCCCACACCTGCAGCGTTAGTGTGGCATTAGATTTCTGCAAACACAAATCTACCCAAAAACTCTTGCAGGTGAAGTGACCTTCTTAAACAGCACTTACAAGAAATATAGAGGCCCTTGTGAAATTGCTCTTTGCAGATAGGATGGAAACTATCCCTCAGTCACTCATTACGCACCTTGGATAACTGGTTCTATTTCAAGTCTTCCATATTCTTGTGGTACCTCAGGCTACGATTTTACTTTTATTTTTTTCCGATGACTCGAACATTCTTCATTAATCATTTGGATGCATTTGGCATCAATACAATAGAAAGACTACGTTGACCAAAATATAAGCCATTTATGCCTATGAATAGAACTTCCTAGATTCCCTTAGCTCACTCTTTAATTGTTGGCTGTTTGTTTCTTCTCATGTAACTATTGGTTTTCAGAGCAAAGCTGGTCACTGCATTTTGCATTGAGTAAACACAAGTCTATCTGCTGTTTCAAAATGCTGGAGATTTCTTCCAAAAAACCCCACCAAGTTTAACTTCATTTTTTTAATAAAAACCAGTTTCTTCTGATCTTCATATGATAATAAACTTTCCTAATATTTTCCATTGAAGATTAATACACTTCTCTAGAAAGTTATATCTAATTTATGTGACTTTAAGGGTCATGCTTTAATAACAATGATGAAACACGATTATTACTTCCTAATGCTGAAATTACAGTTTTTACATTGTAAATTTTTCCTGCTATGCGCCCTGTGGCACTAACATTTTTATCACTCCATGTGTTTCTAGTTTTAAAACCTTTACCCCTGCTGTTTGAAAAATATTTCTCATTTTCGTCCCCTATGGAGTACAGAAATCCCTAAAGGCAAACCATTAGTGATCTTTCTGCCTTTTCCCAAACACTTATTATGATCACCAGTGTTGCTTCCACTGCCTCATTGGCTTTTGGTAAAGTATGCAAATGAGATGTTCAAAATACACACTTTTTGCAACTGTGCAAGTTCATACTGATTTATAAAATGGGAAGGCTATTAAAGTGACTGAAAATGTCAGCAAGATTTATGCATGGGTGACAAATTGTATTGGAAATGCTCATTTTTAACATGCTGGCCTGGGTTCCTTCACTTTTTAAAAAAGTATTGTACGTGGTACATTTGCTTTAAGGCCATTTGCCCCTCCCATCTCCCCATTTGTTTTACATATACTCTGACAGTGACTTTTTCACCAGGAAAATAAACAAAACTATTCACATTGATTGTTTTTATCATGGAAAGCAGAAATTATTTTTCTTCTTACTTGTGTTTTTCCATGAAGCTATTTAAGAAGTGACTTTCACCTTTGCTTTACGATGAAACACTTGGGGACCAAACAGCTACCTTCCTGGAAAAAATAACGCACGTTATCTGAAACAGCACAATTCTTCACATACTGGTATAGCCAAGTCCTGTCCTTGGGTACACACAGACGAGTAACACTCCATTTGAGACTGCAGGGCTTATATTTCAAGATAGAAACAGCCCTGACACATGTAGGACCCAGTCTATGAGACCAATGTTCATTCTCAAGCAACAATAATTCCATATCCAAATATCATAAAGACCATTAAAAAAATCAACATGTGCCACATACAAATATTATAGCTGTTGAATTTGCCAAACATGCATAGAGCAGACGTGGAATCACATGAAAACTAGTAAAGAAACCCTATTTTATAATTGTATGATAAAGAAATATATTCTGAATCAATGAAAACACTATAGTACATTTCACAATAGCAAGGAAATGATGGAGAAATTTATGAGGGTTCATTTCAATTTCGGCACCGAAGGCAAAAGGAACCTTGTCATTGATGTTAAAGAGAAAAGGTTTAGGCCCATAATCACACATCGTATTATCAACGTATGTAAAGGCCAAAACATTGTAAAGAAAAAAAATCAACAAACTATTGAATGTCTTGAAACACTCATACATAATCTCAGATGTGTAATGAGAAATGCTGGTCTGATAGAAATATATTTATAATTTCTGTCAATGCACAATATTATGTGAGGTTTTTTAAATAGTTTAAAGCATAGCGTGTTCTACGATGTTAATACTAAGGAAGAAAAGCTGTGCTTTTGTGATTACTTTCTTCTATTCCTCTGCATTCAGTTTGGTGCAAATCCCAGTCCTATGAAAGATTAAACCAGTGTTTGGGTTTATGCAGCGATCCCAGTATGCAAGGTTTCATGTCACCAGTCTGCAGGATCAGCCACCTAAGCCATATGCTCAAGGTACTTAAGCACCTACTGACCACAGATATCAGTATTTCAACAGTATTCAGGGACACATAAATGCAAATGAAGCTTTTAAAGATCTGGTCCTTACTTGTTTGTTGGTTTTTTTTAAATTAGTACACGAGTGTACTTACACAGCGAGTTCAGTACATGAAACAGCAGATCATTTGGGTACCCACAGCAACTACAGATGCAATCCTGCTTCTCCCCAAATTCAAAATGCTTTAAAAGTTATTATATAACCCTTTGTATTGAAAAATTCAATACTGAGAACTTAATTCTACTTTTTATATTCAGATCAGTCAGTACCAGTACCATTATTGCTCTGATTTTCCTAATTAGTTCATTAAGTTGCATAATAATTGGTTTACTGCCACCCACTTTTTATGATGCTAGAACTGTGAAAATAAAATTGATTTAGGGCTTTATTCTGATCTATTATGCTTACTCACTCACATATCCTGGTGCTTGCTGCAGGTTTTTTTCCCCCTTCGTCTCTCAAAGTCTGCATATTTTTCCCTGGTTTCACTTAAAATGCAGCCCATATTCCAGTTTTATATAGGTGGGTTTCAGATGTGCATTTTACAAAAATAAACAAATAACCAAAGCATTGCCAATGGAAAACATCTGTCTCTCACCTTAGGAGGTCAAGATAAAACTCAGTGTGTGAAATACAATGTATGAATTTAAATTTATTTCCATTGTGTTAATGACATATATCAATGCCTTGACATAAGTATCTGGCATATTATAATAATGGGGTCCCGTCCTAAAAGAGACGGCTTGTCGCTGAAATATCCAGACAAAAAGATGAAGCATTATATGGAAAAGAATAGGGCAACTATCTGTTGCTACCCTGTCTGAGTAGCATGGTGTACGATAGCAGTACAACAGAGAAGGCAGCATGTGAAACCCAGCATGTTTCTCTCTGGAGGACAAAACTAACTACGTAGTCGTAGAGAGTATCCATTCAATGCAGATGCCTGGTGCAATGAGAGAGAGAGAAAATTCAGGTCAGGAAGGTGGTTTGGATTTGGAAACAATTTGACATGAACCCGGGTTTCATCAACGCTGAATTTATATGGATGACTGGAAGAACACTCATTTCTTTCCAGTACATAATAAAGCCGTGGCATCCTCGTTCTGGGTAGTCACAGCCAGAACAGGGCAGCGACACCACACCAAAGGATGCAGGAAATATGCTCAGATACACCATACAATCAGCTGTGGAGGTCACTATTTTGGAATAGAAGTGAAGTGAAATGAAGTGACCAAGTGAAGTAAATTGCTCTTCTCTCATTTTTTTTTTGCTTCCCAAAAGCCACCCTGCCAAAACAGAACAAGGAATGTTTCATCTCTTCATCCACTGTGTGAAGAATGCACAGCAAAAAGAAAAACAAAAAGAAGAAAAGCTCCGAAAAGTTATATATTTGCTTCTGACTTGAAGCACTTATTGGTTGGAGGCACTTCTGCACATTCCCAAAACCAAAGTCTCAAAAAGAACTCCTGCCATCTCCTTCTGTGGAAAAAACAAGCGAGGTCCACACCTTGCAGCTCCCAGTGGCCTAATCCAGAAGCCCAACCCCAAGCTGTAGTGGCAAAATGAATACAACAGAATTGAAAAACAGTGAACAGAGGTTTTCATGAGTTTTTCCTGCTCTTGGACAGCTTTTTTATTTTTGGCTGTCAACTTTGCACCTCTTGGAAAAGGAAGTATACAGACGCTATGTAAATCTGATATTCCCTCCAACAGAAGCAAGGAACTGACCTCTGTGCATGTGTTTCAAAAGTTAAAAGTTTACTGAGATTGCAAACCGTTTAAAATGTTATTGGGAATGCAATATGGTGCATTATATTCTCATGTTTACCAGATGGCTGCCTTAAACAAATGCCATTAGTTGTGCCACTAACGTTTCCAAATGAAGAGACACCGGTTTAGAGGTGGCTAAGACCTTTCAGTCCTCCCTGCCAGAAACACCTTTTTCCTCCCAGGTTCCAATACACGATCATTGCATTAATTGCTCTGGACCATCGAGCCTCAAAACTTTTGTGCCAACCGACTGCTGTCCACCCTCAAAATTTCTCTCGGACGACAAAACACTCATCTCATCAGAAATTTAGTTAAAAGCACTCCTGAAGATGCAGTTGACTGATTCTGACTGTAACCAGTTGTTAAGGCATCTAGATAACAATGTCTTCAGACTACAATTTGAGAACCACTGTCAATCCCATTTAATATACTCGTGACAACCTGAAGCACAACTTTAAAGAGAGAGAGATTCATCTACGAATACTGTGCTGCAGAACAAGTTCTGTAACTTCTGTCTACGCTGAGATATATTCGTCTTGCTATATTGATACTACCATTTTCCGGAAAAGGGCTATCGAGTCAAGGGCCAGTTCTTCACCATGTAATATTTCACTTACATTACTCTATTTTCCCTGTTCTCCCAGAATATGGCCTCATTTGATGAACACTTTTTCTTGCTGATGTAAATATTTTCAAACATTGCCATAAAAATTTCATTACAAAAGTGATTGAGATGTTTTGGGTAGTTTTACTAAAAAGAGATGATTTGCACATTTTTTTCATACATACACTTGAAGGGAACTGATGTGAAGTTAGTGCTATAATAAAAATGTAAATAAAATTCATTATAGTTCATAGATTTCCTGATATCATCTTTATTGACTCAATATTATTGAAATACGTAAAAATAAATACAAAATTATTTTGAGACTACATCAGTACACCTTATTTTATCATCATAAAATAATAATGGAAAATTCCTTCAGGAAAAAAGATGACATTTACAATACATGAATTTTCTTATGTTTTCCACAAGTGTGATGTTACATAAAATTAAATGTATATAATTAATGTTCCTCTGTTTATGAGCAGCATTGCTTTATTCTTACTGCATACAATGTCTCAATGCCAAGATATAATATAGACCCATTGCAGCCAATTTCCCTGCAGTATCACAACATTTTTACGGTTTCTTGTAACCATCTAAATCGTACTACTTGAATGATGTTTGTCAATGAATCTTTTAGCTTAATTGCAAGATGTCGTCTGTGCTTCACGACCTGTTTTTGAGGTCAAGTAACATTTATATCTCACTGGAGCAAATATAACTGTTAGCATTGAAATGCAATATTCAGTGGGCAATATGCTGGAGCTGACAGATGTCAGAGATGATTTGGGATTCTCATTAGATATTGTAATTTACTTTTAGCATGTAACTCAGAGCTGACAAAGTGTGGCTCGGATTTACAGATTTGGATTTTTTTGAGCATTTCCTCACATCCATGGGATACAGAGTAATGTGGGAGGTTAAGGGACGTCTCTGCCCTGACCTCCTGCCCCAGCAGGGTCAGCTCTGGGGTCCGACCTGGTTGCTCAGGGCTTGATCCACTCGTGCCCTGCAAACCTCCAAGGATGGAGATGGCACAACGTCTCCCACCAAGCTGCTCCCCTGCTTGACTGCCGTCAGGGGGAAAACGTTCCTCCTTGTACGCAGTGTGGAACTCTACCTTTCCAACTTATGCCTGGTGTCCCTCATCCTCCTGCCCACACCAAGTGCTGAGTAACGGGAGATAATCAGAGCCCTTAGCATCCTGCCCACATCCCTGCTCCTAGTGCCCACCACCATTCCCTAGACCTGTTCACTAACCAGATAGTCCCCAGCAGAATTGTTCACAGGAATTATTCCTTCCTGGGGCAGGATTTTACATAGCTGCCTGTTGATTTTCCTGTAGTTCCTACTGAACCACTCCACCAGGTCCCTCTGAAAGCAAGTCCTCTGACTTGGGTGTGTCGCCTGGATCCCTAGTCTGGTGTCATCTGCAGGCGTGTTGAGAGCGCATCTCATTGCCTTCTCCACGTCATTGATAAAGTTGTTAGCACAGAATAAGTCCCAGAGACACCTCTGCGGGTTCTATCACTTCTCACAGACATCCATGGGTCGGGATTTAATCCATCCATTAACTCCTGCCCCCTCTGAGCCTACTCATGCAACCAGGTTTTGTTTGGTTTGTTGGTCTGGTTTGTTTCCAACTTCAACTGAAACCACCTGAATTCTTTCATAGTTCGTACTCTTCAAACATTGCCTTGCATACTAAACTCTGTTTGGACAGCAGGTTACCAAATTTTATGAAATTTCAGTGAGAAAGGAAAGCTGAAGTTTTAATGTCTCCACAGACAGAATGGGAAGCTTCTACTGCCTGGATAAATTTAAGAGTCTGACTAGGAGTACCATAAAGTTCTCTAGTCTGTTAGTCATTCTGTGGTTTACATCATATGGGAGAGGTATGATCTTGTGAGCACCAAGTGAGCACAAGTTTAGAAACTGGGGAGTTGAATTCCAGTTCTATTTTTAACATTAATTTGTCATATGCGTGGTCAAGTGAGCGACTAATCTCTGACCAGGGTTCAAGAATATAATACGTAGACTTAAGAAGCTGTAGTGCCACCTGAGAAATGCCATGACTGTACGGCACAAAGCCCTGATCCAGTAAAACTTCGTTCTGCCCCCCGAAAACTCTTCAATGTGTGGCAATGGGTCAGCACCCCCTTCACAAGCTTTGTGCCAGAGCAGTTACCATCAGCCCTCCTGCAACCACTATAAAACCAGCAGAAATTTCTCTGAACTATACAGTTCACCAGGAGTCAATAATGTGTACACGCTGATTGAGAACAAATTGATACTGCCGGGTAACCTGGCCGTGGCCACCACCAGTATCCATGGTCACATCACTGCTCCACAGCCTCTGCTTCCCTGCTCATAACAAAACAAGTCACCAAACAAAAATCACCACTTTGAGATTGGCAGTGAAGAATCACAATACTTCTTTTCTGAAGAATTATTTTAAATAAGCTCTGAATATCAAGAATTACGCTCTTCCTATTGCTAAAAACTCCGTACAGCTGTAATATTTAACCCAGCCCTGTAATCGGCTCTGGGTAGAATTGAAGAAGTACGACACCAAATCCGAGGATAAACATTTTCGGTGTTTTACAGTGGATAAACAGGCATTCTTCTCTGTGCATTCCTCACTGGATCATCAAGCCTTTGCCAACTCGATTACACAATTCTTAACTAAATATTTGCCAACTGCAGCTGCGGTACTAAGTGGTGCTGCTTGAAAATTCCTTTAGCAAAAAAAAGAAAAAAATTATTACATCAGTTTTATTTCCAGCATCTTTTCTTTTTATGAAAAAAATCCATTTAAGAGTATTAGATGGCATGTTGAAATGAATAAGAACTTAAAAAAAAATATATATATCTACCAATAATTTTATATTTATTGCACTTAATTTAACAAATTATTGCACAAACTACATAGACAGCATTTTTCTGGTGAAATTATTATACTTAAATGAACTTTTGACAATGTATTAATTACAAGGACATGACCACATTTATTCTGCTGATCCTGTAATTACATGCATTAAAGAAATATTTATTCAGAAACCATGTAGTGTACTTCAAAACAGGCTTTTATTGCCAAGTTACATTTCCTGTATACAACTGCCTTTTTGCCATTTATAAGCCTTTTTCAAACTTTTACAGAGGGCAGAAAGGGGAACAGAAATGCTTAGTAAACTCTGGAGTGACAACTTTCTCTGCACACTTGAAAGGACCAGCAGTCTCGGTCAGACACAGATCTGGGGCTGGATGGAGATGTTGGGGCAACTCTCTACAGATGTGTCCTACCTGGGTTTTACACTGCTGTTTAATGAGAAAAAGATAAGAAACCAGTTCGATAATTTGCATTCTAGCTGGCACAAAATTAATTTGTGTTCTCTAGATGTGAAATTGATGCAACCCAGCGTACCTGTTATTCCGATACTAAAATTGCACAACATTTGCCTTGCTAGATATGTAGATAGCCCTAATAATAAAGTTTTCTGCCATCGTAACATGCCTGACCATTCAATATGCACAGGTGAAATGGAAAAGCATTTCAGTCTTTGCCCTTGTCACAGAGAGAGATACAGAGCGATAGCCAAATTGACCACCAGGTTTATTTTGCAGTTTGTGGCGCAGCCTTTGAGTTTCGCTCAACATTAAAACCTGTGAGTGACTAAAACCTGTGAGTCACTAAAATAAGAAAGGCAAAATCTGAAAACCATAGGTCTCATCTCCAAAACTGAATCTAATTTCTCTTTTTAGCCTGTGTATGTAAGCACTCAAATTTTCAATTAGTTTCTTATTTTCTTTTAAGGCCATCTAGTTCTGTTGCATTTGATAGCCAGTGTAAAAAACTGAAATATTCTCACTTGCATCACAATCCTTCCATTAAGCAAAGGAGAACATCTTCACAAAAGGAGAATGTTTGTCTAAATTAACACATTTCTGTCCTTTTCTCTAAACGGATGTTTCAGAATGCCAGGAAACATATTTATGCCGTCCTCTAGTAATGAGCTGTTCTTGCCTATCAACAGCAGCCAAAGGTTAGAGCCACCTGAAAAAACTACTGCATGTTGAAATAACCTAATTCTGCTCTATAATTGTTCTTAACTGTTACTATACAGACCTGGCTTTGGATTCTTTTTAGCATGTCATTACTTTCATTTTAAGGAAAACTTATGATACAAGTGAGGAAAGAGTAAAATTTGGAATTCTGAAGGAACAGCCTTAATTATCATAAGCATACCAGCCAAAAGAAACAATTTGTTATAAAAGAAGGGACGTCACCTACTATAAGTGGTCTCCCATTAACAAAATACAAAGGAAAGCACTGAGGGAAACAGGCACGGTGGTCCAAACATTCTGTATGGAAAAACATGGGTTTATGTTAATTCATAGTTTAAGTCCCTAAATTAATACAGAGGGACCTTTCCTACCCATGTGAAAAGATTTACTCATGCAACTTGGTGTGCAGAATGTTATTCTAAGGTAATTAGGACTGTTCCATTGTATTTCTGCCTTAACTATTTTAATGAATATTTCTTTTCCTTTGACCGACTGCGAAATCCTTTGAATTGAAGTGCAATGGATCAAATAGATAGATGGAGTTACTGTACTAAAAGCAAATGAATATTGACATAAATAATCCTCATTTACTTTCAAATACTACATTTTGATAAACTGACTGCCACAATAGCATGGTTACTTCATAATCTCTATAAACCAGTTTAGAGGAAAAATACAGGCACTTTTGTTTTAAAATGTAGACTTATTTAATCATTTATTTTACTCATTACTAGCATATAAATACATATATATATTCCACAAAAATAAAATCACTAAAATAGTGGGTTATTTGCTAGAGCTGACATCGAAAGAACTCTCTGGTGGAAAATACATCAAGCTGATCTTAACATTACAGGCTCTTTTTCAAACCAAATTTTAATTTTTATGGTTTTCATGATTTCTGGTAATTGATTTTCATAGCTAGCTGAACTCTACTGCTGTTGTTTTATAAATTATCTTGATTTTCTGGATAACATTTAAAAGAGTGACATAACTGCCAAGCTACTACTTGTCTCCATGCCTAAGAAACATTTTCTGAAAAAAAAATATAATTACGCAGAACATGACTGGAAGAAAGCTAAGGAAACCTCTGACCAAGGACTTGACAGGCTGATTCACATCTCCTTTTCAATACGTAGTTAACCTGCAATCCTTTCCAGCAAAAGTGCTGCCTAGCCCACACGCACTCCATTGCTATCAGGGAAAGAACCATTTTCCACCCATTGCCTTTGCCAGCCACAAGCATTTTTTTAGGAAACTGTTACTTCTAGCCATTTGTCCTGAAGGCTTTCCTTTTAGAAGCATTGGCAATGAATTAGATTAAGTTGAAGTCAGTAAAAGATACTAGAAGTAGAGACAGTAAAAATATTGTTCAACTCTTGGTTTCTCAGGGGCCTGTTTTGTTGATCAAAAACTTTCTGTTTTGCCCCAACACCTAACGAAGATAATTGTTCAAGCTACGGTATTTCAGAGTTCCACTACTACTACTACTATTCCCTATTTCTTCCTTTATTTTATAGCCGCTCCTCCAATAGCATTCCTGATAGCATTCTGACCTTGAAGCCATATCATCCCAACACTCCACTTAAACTAACCACCTCTTCTGCACACAAGCAGAGTATCTCTGCCCGAGACCGCATGCTGCCACAAAGGCATAGCTGAGTACTCACAGGCTGAGCCGGTGAAGATACGATACAAGAGGGATGCAGATGGGAGTTGAAAGAGGCTACCAAGAAGGGTAAAGTTCTTTCTCAGGGAGATCTTGGTAGGAAGGCTTTCGGGAAGACGTGTTTCTGAAGGAGTTCAAAGCAACGGAAAAAGCTCAGTAAGTGAAAAATGAAGGGATATGAGACATTTAAAAAAAAAAAATAAATTGAATGTGTTGAGAAAAAAAATAAGTAGCTAAAAGAGAGGAATTAAAAAGAAATTACTGCAATGTAGTCGAAACAAGGATTATGGACAGCCCTGGCTTGACTCCTGAGTTGTAATGGGAATTGAGGGTGAGTACAAGGAAGGAAAGAGGAGCTATGTGCTAGTAGGGATGGAGAGTAAGGTATTTTGGTAGCTGCACTCTGGAAAGAATAAAGGAAAGGAATGAAAAGCTTAAGGGGAAAAGATTACAGTAATCAAGGGAGCTAACGGCCATGACAGGCACGGTGGAGAAAGCGGAGATATAAAGAGGGAGCTGTGAGAAGACTAAGCTAGAAAATGAATATGTAGGAAAGAGAAAAGGATTAAAATCGACTTGGAAGCTGCAATCCTGGCACCAGGGAAAGAAAAGCAGAGAAGCCTGCCATGATAGTTTCAGGATGGGAAAAGAAAGCATTTGAGGGAAAAAAGACTACCTGCACCCAGTACTGCTCCACCTGATGTTGCCTCCAGCACAGGAACCATCTAGTCTTTTCTGAACGTGAGATAACTATACATTATTTAAGTGAAAACTGGAGCAGATTTTCTTTTCTTCTGGTTACTGTTAACTATATGAAAAGGCCAGTAAAAAGTAAAGAGCATGCTTTCTCAGAGTAATTGCCACGATAGCTGACAGCAATGCTAGACTTTTTTACTATAGCTATTAAGACAGGTGGGGTAATGATCACTCTTATCCTTCTTTAGTCATCCAAAATAACACAGAGAGGCACCAATCCTGAAGTCACATTATGATACCTGCATAAGTTAGCTTGGAGTCTGGCACACAGAATTAAAGCAGAAGTTCTGATTTACTTAAAGGAAATGTTGACTCCCACTGCAGTGGGGCCACAATTTGGCTCTAAGAAATTTGCCTCAATTTGTACTGCAAGACAGCCAGACAAATAAAGCCCAGGTGTCTTAACTCCCAACCTTCTAGTCAAAAAAGTAGACAAAGTTTCCCTAGTAAATAAAATTGGACTGGTACATTCCACATAGACGTTATCTAGTGCTGGTCCCTGGTGTTAGCAATGGCACTTGTCATAGAATCATAGACTCCTAGGATGGTTTGGGTTGGAAGGGACCTTAAAGATCATCTCGTTCCAATCCCTCTGCCATGGGCAGGGACACCTTCCACTAGACCAGGTTGCTCAAAGCCCCATCCAACCTGGCCTTGAATGCTGCCAGGGATGGGGCAGCCACAACCTCTCTGGGAAACTGTTCCAGTGCCTCACCACCCTCATAGTGGAGAACTACTTCCTTACATCTGATCTGAATCTACCCTCTTCCAGTTTAAAGCCATTACCCCTCAACCTGTCACTACACACTCTTGTAAAAAGTCCCCCTCCAGCTTTCCTGTAGCCCCCCTTTAGGTACTGGCAGGCTGCTGTAAGGTCTGCCCGGAGCCTTCCCTTCTCCAGGCTGAACAAGCCCAACTCTCTCAGCCTATCCTCATAGAAGAGGTGCTCCAGCCCTCGGATCATCTTCGTGGCCTTCCTCTGGACTCGCTCGAGCAGGTCCATGTCCTTCTTATGTTGGGGACCCCAGAGCTGAACGCTGCAGGTGGGGTCTCACCAGAGCGGAGTAGTGGGGGAGAATCCCCTCCCTCGACCTGCTGGTCACGCTGCTTTGGATGCAGCCCAGGATACGGTTGGCTTTCTGGGCTATGAGTGCACATTGCCGGGTCATGTTGAGCTGCTTGTCAACCAACACCCCCAAGTCCTTCTCCGCAGGGCTGCTCTCAATGCATTTTCTGCTCGGCCTGTGTCTGTGCTTGGGATTGCCCCGACCCACGTGCAGGACCTTGCACTTGGCCTTGTTGAACTTCATGAGGATCGCACAGGCCCAACTCTCAAGTCTGTCAAGGTCCCTTTGGATGGCATACCTTCCTTCCAGCATGTCGACTGCACCACACAGCTTGGTGTCATCGTCAAACTTGCTGAGGGTGCCCTCAATCCCACTGTCCATGTCACCGACAAAGATGTTAAACAGCGCTGGTCCCAATACTGACCCTTGAGGAACACCACTCGTCACTGGTCTCCACTCGGGCACTGAGCCATTGGCCACAACTCTTTGAGTGCGACCATCCAGCCAATTCCTTATCCACCGAGTGCTCCATCCATCAAATCCATGTCTCTCCAATTTAGAGACAAAGATGTCATGCGGGACAGTGTCAAATGCTTTGCACAAGTCCAGGTAGATGACATCTGTTGCTCTTCCCTTATCCACCAACGCTGTAACCCCATCGTAGAAGGCCACCAATTTTGTCGGGCACAATTTGCCCTTAGTGAAGCCATGTTGGCTGTTGCCAACCACCTCCTTATTCTCCATGTGCCTTAGCATAGCTTCCAGGAGGATGTGCTCCACGATCAGGCACAGAGGTAGGACTGACTGGCCTGTAGTTCCTCAGGTCTTCCTTTTTTCCCTTTTTAAAAATGGGTGTTATGTTTCCCCTTTTCCAGTCAACGGGAAGTTCCCCAGGCTGCCATGACTTCTCAAATATGACGGATAGTGATTTAGACACTTCATCCGCCAGTTCCCTCAGAACCCACGGATGCATCTCATCAGGTCTAATGGACTTGTCCACCTTCAGGTTCCTTGGATGGTTTCAAACCTGACCTTCTCCTACAGTGGGCAGTTCCTCATTCTCCCAGTCCCTTCCTTTACCTTCTGCATCTTGGGCGGTGTTGCTGCAATTCCTCTGTGCTGCTCCTCAGGTGCTCCTCTGCTGAGCTGTGATCCCTCTCCAGGCTCTGGGCATCTATTGCTGGCACTGGCATCAAACTGGTAGGAGTGGGATGGATTGAGGTTCCCCTCCCCCAGCAACTCTTCGCCAGCTTGGCAAGCCTATGGCTGAAGATGCTCTTCCCCTTCTCTGACATATGGATCCCATCAGCCCTCAGGAGACCGGGTTTCTCAAAGCAAGTCCCATGGTCTAAGCAGCCAAACCCCTGGCTGTGGCACCAGTCCCGTAACCATTTGTTGATTCGCCAGATTCGACTGACCCTTTCAAACCCCTTCCCTTTGACTGGGAGGATTGATGAAAAAAACTACCTGTGCTCGAGTCCCTTACCACCGCTCCCAGGGCTCTGTAATCCTTGATACTCCTCAGACTGCTCCCGGCTGTATCACTGGTGCCTCCATGAAACAACAGCAGCGGATAATGGTCAGTGGACCGTACGAGGCTTGGAAGTCTCTCGGTGATATCCCTGATAGGAGCCCCCGGTAAGCAGCCCACGTCTCTAGAGTGTGTCGGGTCGGCAGATGGGTGCCTTCGTACCTCTCAGAAGAGAGTCGCCTACTACTACCACCCATCGCCTTTTCTTAGTTGCGCTGGTTGTTACGCGGGGAGCAGATGGGGCTGCCTTACTCAGCTCTAGCGTCTCTCCTGATATGACAGGTCTTTCCTCTTCAGTCTGCAGAGCAGCGAAGTAGTTCTTCAAGGGCACCTCAGGCTTCGGGGGAAGTCCTGTCCTCCTGCAGGTCCTTGCTCTTGCAACCTTCCATTCTTCTGCATTGTTGGCCCCCCTCCCTTCTGTGTGTGCCAGTGGGGGAGTTTTTGGCTGTTTGGCTGTGGGTCCACTGCAGACTGCGCTTGGAACCAGCTATCTAACTCCTTCTCAGCCTCCCTGATGTTACGCAGCCTTCTCACCACCTTCTGCAGCTCAGCCACCCGCTGGAGCAGGTCCTCCACCTCCATCAAGGACGTGGTGGAAGAGCTGGAGTCACCAACCTGGTGACAGCAGCAGCTTAACACACCTCTTGGAGTGAAGAAAAGTGTAATGTATAGCTTTGGTGAATTCTTCACTGATTATATTTATTTGGGAACTGCGTTATACCTAATCTCATTGAAACCTTTAATTTCTCATCGGGTTTTCCCAATAATATACATACTGAATACTTAGGCTTAAAATTCCCTCCTTAGAGAATTTGAATATGTTAAATGAGTCAGTCATCCTTGCTCTAACCCCAACTTGTTTTGTGACAATGAGAAAGTGACTTTTTGGAAATGGTGACCCTCTCTAGGTCATCCACAGGTTATCTGGGCTTGATGGAGATATTACAAAGTGATGCATGATGGTCTGTGCCAGAGCATGTGACCAAAATGGTCTCTTTGGGCCCTAAATATCATACTAACTCATGCCACTTTTTCCTAGTTTTTAAACATTTCAGCAGTAAAGTGGCTGTTATGTACCTGACAATAACTGGAAAGGTACCCACTGATGAGGTTAGCTTTTGCTTTTCATCATTTTGCAAGAACAATAACCACGACTGCCAGACTGGACGGATTTTGTTTCTCTCTCTTAAGAAGAGCCAACAAAGTCAAACAGACATATCTTTGGTTTAAGGAAAACAGGCCATTTGACAGGAAAACAATGTCATTGTGTGATTTCAAACCCTTTTACTACTATAACAAACATCAATTTTGAATATAGAATAACCACTGCAAGGTGGATCTAAAGTGGATGCTGCTAAAGGTTATGCAAATGTAGGAAATTATAATTCTATCTCAATGTCATTACATGTGTCTACTTAGATGCACATTTTCTGCTATGTTTAAGTTAAACAAAACACTAAATGACTGTGTAGTATGACATCTCATTAATATGTTTCCATTCACATCTGTGCCTTTAGTATTAAAAAAATAGGCTGTTCTAGTGATAAGAGATTAAGTCCTTTAATTAGAAACAAATGACAAATCACTGTTAACCCCATGTGATGCTTTCTAAAACTTCCATCAAATATTCCCCTTAAAACATTATTAAGCACAAGTTCAGCAGATCTACTTCCTAGAAAGTGCTATTTAACAAAACCCAGGCAGGATGTTAATACTGAGGCCGAATTACAGGTTGCCAATGCATTTCCTCCAAGGGGATTGACAGGGGATCATTTTGTTATGGGGCCACCTCCAGCGTGTTGTGACAACCAGTCATTACACCTCTGAGCACAGCACTCAGCTGTAGGTTTCTACAGGATGCAAATAGCTCCAAATGGGTTCAATTTAGAGACAGCAGATAATGTATCATTCACTTCTTTAAGGTAGAAGCTTTTAATTTTCAAGGAAAAAGAAAGAGGAGTACATTTCAGTCTCTGGAAATAAAGATCTACTTAACAAAGCACGCCAGAAAAAAATGAGAATAGAAATAACTATTATAAAAATAAAAAGCTTAACTTGCTCTTTTCACTTGTCTCAGACACATACAGGCTGTGTTAGCCAGCATCCCTATATATTTAGGATGCCATACAATTGTTCATTTAAAATCTGTGCTTTGCAACTAGTGAGAAATACTAGGGAGTAAGATTTCATATTTGCATAGCAACCCTTTCATCTTGAGTAATCCCAACAGATTTTGCAAAGTACCCATACATGAGATCAAAATGGAGAGCAATAAGTAATAAGGACAACTAATGCATAGCATAGGCACAGTAATAGTTACAAAAAATAGTTTAACCCCCAAAACCAGGGATAACGAATGTCCAACCTGTTTAAAAATGGCCATGTTCATGAAACACAAGTAAGAATTTTCTAGTCCAAAACACAAACATACTCCCAGGTATTGCAAGCTTACCCATTTTTAAAAGTGCTGAATATATAGTAAACAGAAAACTAGGTAAGTAACGGGCAACAGATTCACAAAGTTTTGATCGTAACTTATGTACTTCTGTCATCTTATTGCTGCCATTAAGCTCCAAACAAATACTTTAAACAGTGCTGTAGTTTCTCAAAGTCCACTTCTTCAGGAAATATTCCACAGCTAAGTCAAGAGGCCTTAAATGTCTGTGATTAACAGATCTACTCTCTCTCTTTCTCCCCCACTTTCTATGTATATATATACATACATATATACGTATATCTACCTAACTATCTGCGTGTGTGATATACTTTTAAGTATCTTATCTATATAACAACAGGGCAGGGTCATCTTGTTTTGTGGTCTTGGTTTTTTAATGAAATATGGATGCCTACAGAAAGACACTTCAGAAAACTGTTTTTCCACAACTACCTGTCCATCACAGCTTTTAGCAAGCACTACAGACAACTTCAAGAGTTTGTATGTTTATTCGGTTTTGGTTTGGGTTCTTTCTGATCATCCACAACACTCTGACTTAACAAAAATGGAAGTTAGCATCTGACAAAGCCAGACAAAAAATGCTTGCGTACTGAAAAATGCTGGCCAAAGATGCAAATGTGGGTGCACTTCTGCAATCCTGCCATAAATACAGTCCAAAAGGGAGGTATTTAGCTATTACATGATATATTAGAGAGCTGAAGATTTGGTATCAAGTGTATTTCTCTTTGTCTTCAAAGTAAAGGAAGGAATATGCAAATCAAAAGCCAAAGCAAATTAAAGGTACTTTGTAACTGACATTTTAATTATCTTGTTTGGATATTATTTATTTTATTTATTCTTCTAAATGCAAACAATTCTGGACCACTGTATAAATATTATCTCCATTGGAAGTCTACAGTACCTCTAATAAAAACGTACAATTGCTTGGCTACCAAATCCAATGAAACTTATTCTAAACATATTCATTATAACAATGTAGTTCTGCAGAACACACAAAAGACTTTGGAAAGAGGGACAGTTTAAAACAGGCCAGTGAAAAGATGTAATTAGAGCTGTGTGGGCTTGGCAAAACCCTCTCGACAAACAAGCTTGAGGTTACTTTTGCCAAAGCACTCCAGGCTTACTGAGGTTTCATTACGGCGAGGAGAGATTAATTCTGGTAAGTATCAGATACAATAGGATGTAATCAAATATAAAATAATAATAAAAAAGAAGCCAAATGGGAATGAAGAAACTGAACCCTACTCAATGAGAGAGTTAAAATACAACCAGCGTATTAAGTGTCTGTGTTACAAGTGATTTCAGTTGGTGCAGGTTTGTTTGGAAAGAGGAAAATCTGCAGATGAATTAGTAGGATTATCATGAGCAATTTATTTTCTGAAAACACCGTCAGGGCCCTTGTCTGTACTTGGACTTTGCCCACAAATATACAGGGGGTTTCATATCTTCTGATCACCACACAGATGCGTTTGATGAACACAGCGTGCCCACACAAACACACTCTCATGACTTGCTCACGTGTCAGCCATAAGCTTTTCGGGGTTGTTTCATCTTCAAGGGGGAATGAACCTTTCCAAAAAGGAGCACGTAAACAACTCATCCAGCTTTGATTGCCGTTGGACGAGGGAGAGACCAGAGCATGTATTTGAAGTGTTTCAAAAGATTTGGAGCTTCAAAGGGAAGCGTGCAGCTCCTGGTGCTGAGGCACAGCAGAAAAGGACCTTCCTGTCCTCCAGCAGGCACGCTGCTTTCTGCAGGGATATTGCCACCCATGCACAAGCAACATCCTCAACACTGAGCAACATCAGTGGAAGCTGGCTTGTCCTTGTCAACGCTGGCTTCTGGCAGTTATCCTTTAGAAATGCCCCAACCTGGATCCTATACATCTGGTAAAAATGCACAGCTGCCCAAACCAGGATCCTTTGGCTCTCATTTGGTCCATGTAGCTAAATCAATCCCCCCACAAATGAAACACAAGGTGCCATAACTGGATCTCCCCCTGTCCCCAGGTCTAGGTACACAGCTGTCCTGTTCTCTTGTCTTGCTCCCACTGGTGTCCTGAGCAAAACGGTCCCTGTTAGGAAAACAGCCTCTGCACCACCCCACTGCCCTTTGGTCTTTGCAGCAGAGCTTGCCCTGCTCTACCTGGGATCTAGAAGGACCAGCCATGGCAGTACCTTCTGCCACCTGGAAAAGGAGCATTTTCCAGCATCTGACAGAGCATAAAAGCAGCTGTATTAGCTGTTGGTCCCCCCCTGCCTCACCGTTATTACCAGGAGCTCTGAAATACTGCACCCAAGCAATAACCCATGAGTACACCAACAGGTAAGCCTTATGTCACACATCCATCTCTTGCAGACAAATCCTCTGTTAAATGAAACTGAATTTCATTTCCCAGAGAACAGGCTTTTCCCACATCAACCATTAGCAAGAAACAATCAAAATGGTCCAACCCAGTCTGCTAAAATTAGGCTTGAAAGCCTATATTCTGAATGTGAGACATGAGCTGGAAAGGTGCAGCGTGCTCGCACACCTGCCCATTTTGGTGGGTGCTGTGTGCAGCCCATCAGGGTGCTGGCGGAGGCGTATCATACCACTTCAGTTTGGATACCTAAACATAGACCTGGGACCCTAAATTTAGCTTCATGGCCTTAAATTTTGGCTTAGACTTCTTTGGGAAATGAAACAGCTAAACCAGTTGTTAAACCACAACCTCGGTCAGCTGGGGAAAGAAAAAAAAAAAAAAAAAAAGCAGATTCCTGTATGATGCTATTGCATTACACCTCACTACAGGAACCAGTGTGGTTTTAGCAGTCTTCCTGATTTACTCCATATTTCTGCATCACTGGAGGAAGGCTCGGACAGCCACCAGTGTGATGGTGTGACCGGTCCCAGCCCACGGTCTTGCTGTGCCACAGCAGGAACTCAGCCCTGGCATCCCACAGCCACACTGGATGGCAAATCGATGGAGAAAAAAGCCCAGGGATTTCCATCCTCCGAAACACTGTTGGGGAAAGCAGGGCTGAGGCCAGCCCAGCACCACCAGCCTCTGTACCATGGCTCGATTTGCCCCAAATCAGGTCCTATATGCATGTTCCTGTGGGGCAGAGGAATTGCTTTCAACTCTTCACAGCCCACAAGATATCAAGATATTTTATTGTTAGGGACATGTCAGAAAGGTGCTGTATAATCACAGTAATCACTGTGGACAGCCATAATAATAATAGTAATAAGAATATTTAGATATTTTCATCTTCAAAGCACTTTTAAAACATCTGCTAACAGATCTCCCCAGCCACTGTTTAAAGAAGACGATAATTATAACCCTGCTGACACTCAGGGGTGGCAGAGATTTCTGTGGGGATTAATGATGCCATTCTCATCACAGCCAGGCTGCCTTGCTGCCATTTTACAGATGTGAAAACCAAGGTTCAATGGAAATGGGTGGTTCTCCCTGTCGTACCAAGAAGCTGTGTGGGGATTCACATTTTGGTGCTCTCAGACCTGCTCCATCCTCCAGCCCACTAGGAAACACTGCACTTAGTAAAGAGTCATAATTTGGGAGGGACAGAGGAAAATTCAAGAATCTATGTTTTTTGACTTTTTAAATATTTTTAATCTGAATTAGGATTTGCAATACCCTGGGATTTTATTTCCCGTGCACTCTTACCTAGGGGCCAGGCGGGACATCTAGTACAACTCTGATCTTCCCTTTAAATTTAATTAATAGTTCAGGGTTTGCAAGCTTCTTTATTTGCCTATTCAAACCCCAGCCATTTATTTTTAGAAAAACTTGTGCCAGTGTTCAAAATCTGGACAATCCCTTTATCTGCAAGGAGTTGCAAGGACGTCTCCAAGGCAAGCCGTGCTAATTTAAGGTTGACAAAACGGCTGTGAGTGCATACAGCAACATACCTAGTTACCTTGTGAGCATATAGGTTGATTTTAGTTCTAATCATTAGGGGTTTGGACCTGAATCTTAACCCACTTGAATCCAGATGAACCTCCTCCCTGGAAGAAGAGTCTCAAACGGGTGGATTGCTCACAACCATCACCTTCGCTAGCTCTGACATGGCTCCACCACCTCCCCTGATAGTTAAGTTCCCATTCTGGCAGGCAAAATAATCTGATTTAGAAAAAAAAAAAAAAATTAAATGTTAATAAATAAAATTGTTCAATTAACTCAGGTTCTGGCGACGCTTTTCTTTTGTAGAAGGTTGTAGTGCAAAGCCACAGCCTGATAAGAACCTGAGATCTCAGGGGTAAAACACTATTTAACCCCTAGTTCAACTTCTAATGAAAGGAAACATAGAAATGTAGCTATAATTCAAGATATTGTATGGAAGTCTGTTCAAAGTTTTTTCAAAAATATAAATTACAAGAGATTATTGATTTTTAAAAAGCTTACTTCAACAATCAGCTTTCTATCTCATTCTATTTCACTCTCGTTTATTCATTTCCTTATGTAAAAGAATTTAACAAAAGGAAACTAGCATTTTAATTCAATTTCTCCTATAAAATATATAATTTTATTTTGTCATAATGGCTGCTTTTATTTCCAGAGTCAGATTTTATTTAAATTTCAGTCCATTAGGAACAAAACTTGCCATTTTCTGATAAACAAAATCAGCAGGGAAGCCTCTTCAAACTAGGAATGTATTTTCTATCAACCTTTGTTCTAGCTGGTCTAAATGACAGGTATATTCCACTTTTCCTGCGTTTAGTTTTAAAGATTCTATGGGGAGGAGGGCGAATAAAAAGAGTGACATTTTTAACAACAAAACTAGCAATCAGAAAAGCAGCCCCATGACAGGCATATGGAAGAAATACGGGGGGGGGGAATGAAAAAAAAAATATATAATCCATTGCATTGGACCACCAAAGAGGACTAATATGAGTCATTAACAGAAAACCGTTAATTTTCCTCCCTGTGACTGTTGTTTGTACAAGTACTCAAACCTTTGAGATTCAGTCATTTAAATGTTTCTTGGTAGGCTGGAAAACAGACTCCAAGGAATTCGTTAAAAAAAAAAAAAGGGCAGAAAAAAAACCCAAAATAAATGTAAATTTAGAGTTTGTTAAAAAATAAAGAGTATTGCTTAAAGCTGCACTTAGTTTAGCCAAAAATCAGATGGTGAGATGACAGCTTTCACGAGCGAAAATAACATCCTGCGGTGTCACGTTCTGTTTTAGTCGAACCAGCGTCGCCAAAGTCAGCATTCGACCTGATGTGCTGAAATTTAGATCCCTGGCCCAATCTGACAACTGGTTTTCCCTCCGAACTACCTTTCAGCTTGGTGTTTTTCTTGGAAAGAGGCAGTAATCTCGAGCATGCGGGTAAAGTGAGCAGCCACGGTAAATGCACGTAAAGCCCTCCAACATGCTGCATAGAGCTTTGGAGCTAAAATTAAAATGTTTATTGGGTCCGTGGGGTCTCCCGTTCAAGCATGGGGCCATGCAGCCCCTTTTGGGCATTTTTAAAAATTGTTTTCTTGATTTCCAACTTTGGCACACATCCCACAACACGGCACAGAGGTGACCCTCTGACCGCCTGAGAAACAGCAAACACTGTAGAGCTGTAAGAGCATCACCATTTCTTGTATTGCCCAGACTGGAGAGGAAAATGCTACCGAGACCTTTGCTGGAGAGCAAAGGCACAACCCCACGGAGGGAAGAGCTGTCCGGAGGATGCTCTGCATCAGGGTCCAGCATCCCCCTTCCATAGTCACAAGCCATTGCAGAGCAATGACTCGACTGATGCTGGACAGTTGCACGACGAGGACCGAGAGGAGCGACGGCACACGGCTGTTTTCGTCAGCACTTCCCACTGTTGCTTGATGACTGCAGTTTTAAAAATCCTTAATCCGTACGTTGGGAAAGCAAATAAATTAGGCACGATTTGAGCAAATCTAAGAAATTGGGTGATGCGGGCAAGACCTTCCTTCTGCAAACCTGAGCAGCTTAGGGCAGCTGCAGATTTGGAAGTAGAAGACTGCCACGGGAGCTAAGGAGAGCACCAGCGAGTGGGTATTTCGGTGCATCTAGCTCTAAAATGTTTCCTGACCTCCGAGCAGCACTCCTCCTGGGCAATATTAACGATCAAAATTATAGATTGAGCCTGTGGGCCGTAAGCCTGTTTCTTTGAGGTTTAGTGCAACCAGTACAGCTCCTCTGCAGGTCATTACTCCACGTTTTCACTACGGTAAGAGAAAAAGACATCTGGATATATCTAGACCACACTCAGCACGTGGAGTGTAACTCCACGAAATCCAAGCCCCGGTAGTCAGTGTGGGAGGGATGGAGGGACCCTAGCAGTTCAGTGTCCGACTGCTTGAGGGGTTTTTTTGGTCACTGCTGGAAAGTTTTCTGCAATCTCTTTTCTAGCACTGGCCTTTCTGGTTGAAAAAGTCCAGATTCTTCTAATCTTTTTGTTGTTTTTTACTAATTCTGACATGAGGATTCACAGGGTATTCCAAAAGGGGAGAAAAACTAAGGAGTTATTTCAGTCCTAAGAGACTTAAAGGATTATTTCCTTGTAAAATACGAATGACAGTTTTCCTGTAATGTTTCTCCCACATCACGCACATGTTAATCCTTAATTTCCTTTGCCAGATGCAGTGTAATCCTTCTCCTGCAAACACCACAGCACAACTGCTGTTGAGAAAACAGGAGCAAAAGAAGTTCATCCATTCAAACGTGGTAAAATGCAGCTTCATCATCCAACTTTTTGGGTTATGCTTGAAGGCAGTCATGCAGCCCTAATACAGAAAGATGCAACTCTCTGCCTTCACAGTTCATTCCTCCTTTGAAAATAGTTAAATTGCTTTTGGTACCTGATTTCAGCCAAACTCCTTCTTTAAAGCAGGAGATGAGTCAGCCAAAGAGCTGTTATTACATCACCCATTGCAACAAACTGGAAGAAAATCTACATCAATATAGAGAAGGGGGTTTCCACAAATGTGTCACAATCCACCTGTTTAGCAGTTGCTAATGATTTGTCATGCAAAAAGACCATGCTATTAATCTGATGCAGGTTCAGTAAATTAGTTTGTAAGCAACGTCTTTAAAGTCTTTAAGTAGAAAAGCAAATCCGACACGTTTAGGAACAAGTCTATCACACCCCATTAAAAAAAAAAAAAAAAAAAAAAGGAAAATAAAAGGGATCTGGATGGGTTTGCAGAAAGGACAGAGAAATGGTTGGTAAACCACACAAAAGTCCATTTTGTAGTTCTATAAGAGTAGTTCCTAAGCAAGGAGTTAATGCACCCAGCACCAGCCGGTTGCTGGAGATTTAAAGAGAAACATTAGTTTCACAACCGCATATGGGAAAAAGAAACATGTTCACCTACATATTTCCCACAAAGATCAAAATATCTTATACATGCAGTGCAATACCTTGTATATTTTATATGCATAAATGCATGCTCTCTTTTTCTAAAGACACCTTACAGAAAAAAAAAAGTGACCCGTCTCCTGACTCTCCCTTTGTACATACAGTGGAAAGTTTTCTACTTCATTTTATAGTTCTTTGGGGATTTCCTCCGTGTCTTTGTTTCTTTCCTATTTGATCACTGTAGGGAGAAAAGTGTAAAGATCTCCATAGCAATCAGCCCATCCAGCTCCTTCATTTATCCTCTGCTGAAGTCAGAGGGAAATTTTCTGAGCAGCACAAAGCGTGGGGCAATTTGCCTGTTGCTGCTCTGGTCTGCCCTTGGGACCGACCCTGCACCGGGAGGGAATTGCAGCCCCTTCCCCTGCCCCACAGCGGGTGCACCCCTTCGCAATCCCAGAGGCAGACACATTTTTCTTTATTATGGGTGGTTATTGTGCCCATGGTAATTGGCCTGGGTTTCATTGCATTCTCACCATATACATCTTTCAGTGGTAATCATCCCTTTCACATATACTGTGAAGGACCTAAATCTCATCTGCTTTTCCTATTTTCAGAGAAATTCAGCAGCCCAGTTTCAAAGTTCTGCTTTCTCCTGCTCCATCTTCTTTTTTCCCCCCCCTATATCTTTCTATATGAAGTGATCTGCAAACAGTGAGTGTTAACAGAGCCAAGAAAGTCCATACTGCAGAGTACTTTAAAGTCATCCATGTATTTGTATCCACTCAGGTAAGGAATTAATCAAGCAGCAACATAAATTGGGCCACAAGTGCTAAGTCCAGCAGCACCCACCCCATCTCTCCAACTATAGCACCCCAGAGGCTGCAGAAAGCAACTCCAGAAGAAGTTTGATTTAATCAGGGTCTTTGCAAATGGTTCCTGATGGACTCCCTAAAGCCTCAGTGTCCCCACAGGTGGGGGAGAGACCCCGAAGCGACACTGAGCTTTAGATTTTAAGGCGTGCAATAATTTAAATCATGCAGAAGAGTTGCAAGAGAGACGCAGGAGCTGCACGGCACCAAACCCTGCAGGGAGCAAGCACTCAGCGTCTCCCTCTCCCCCCAGACGTGGGTCTGGCACACATCCACAGGCCCCACGGACACTCTCAGATCTGGGGGCAAAGTCAGGGAGATCTGTACAGGAACTCGTTAGACCTTGTGTATTCAACAGCTGAAGGTTATAGACAACAAATAATGTAGTTTTGTGCACTCAGTCTACCCAGTTCTCCAAGACATCCTGCTGATATCTATATTCCCACTCCATCTCTACAAAATATACTCAAGCAATACATATTGCAAAATAGTTGTCTCGAGTAATTAAAGTGTAAGCGGTAATGCTAAGACACTGTATTGTCTAAAGCATGAAATTCAACAGTTCTCTAAGATTAATGTCCTGTTCCTGTAACTTGGTTGTTCTTGGCTTAAGTATTCAACATAATGCTACTCATTACAGAGAGCAGTGACATCTATATCCAAGGGGGAAATATGGTTCAAGTCAGCTTTTGTGTTTAAATATTAGTAGTAAATTCAAATTCAATTTCACATGATCAGTGTATGTGACACTAACTACATCAAGGTAGACTTGGGGATTTCTCAACTCTATATTGAAGAGAATTACATGACTGAAAACTAATTAGGGAAGCACATAAAGTGAATTTATTTAGTATTCTCTTGTATGTAGTTAACTTAAAGTAATGTATCAAATTTCCTACAGAAAAATGTGGCTACATAACACTGAACAAAATGCATCAGAAATCAGATCAAGCAAATTATCTTTTTTTTTTTTTCTTCTTCTTTTAAAACTGAAAATGTTTAAGCTGTAATGAAAAAATTATAATAGTAGGGATTTTTCCTCTGGAGAAGAGGAGTGCTTTGGTACCGCATCTCACACGGGGAATAAGAAACAGCTGCAATGCAAATAAGAAAAAGCAGTCAAATGTTATTTGTCTCTCCTGACCAAACAGCACCTGAATTTTGCTTCCCGAAGCTCCCGGGTGCATTTCTGCGACAGCAGTGCCCTACGCACAGCCGGAGCAAAGCCCGGCGGCCGCTGCGCAAGCAGGAGCGCTGCGCCAGCATCCCGCAACACGAGCAGGATTGCTCTGCGACGGCGTTCAAAATGAATGTGTGCGTCATGCTAAAAAACACTCTCAAATCTTTTATCTCATCCCTTGCACGGACCTTTCCTCCTGCCTACATCGTGTTTGAAGATGAACCCGGCTCCCCCCGCCTCTCCTTCTCCCCTCCGCGGCGCGGCACCGTGATGCCACGCTGTCGCGGTTGGGCTCGCTGTCTTCTCCCTCTTCCTCGGGTCCCTCTGCAGCAGGCAGGTTACCCGAATGCATGGCGCTAGTGACAAAATGCTACCTACAAATGCATAATAAATGTTTTATAATGCTTTTGCTGCGTGTTATAAATGATAAATAGATGACAATAGATGTCTTATAAAGTATTTATACCCTATTGTCGTTATTGTTGTGCTACAGTTTTGAATAAAGCATTAAAGCAAACGCAGGTCTAAGTGTTGGGGATGATATGTATTAACAAAGCCATTTACGATAAATGGACAAACCTTTGAGGGTCACTGACACTTTGACAAGCACTACATAGGCATTTTTGCCTGTAATATTTTTGCTCCATTTTTACCACCCAACTGAAGTAATTGCATTTTAACAACAATAACAAAATATTTTATTAATTGGGAATAAACTACTAAACCCGACTCTCGTGAAGGCGATGGCGCTGAAATAAGAGGGTGACGTGCCTGCAGTGGCAAAGGGATTCATCCCATTCACTACCTGCAATAGTGTCCTGAAGAGCAGAACAGAGGACCACATTATGTCCAAAAAGTTTTTGCACTGCAAGAGGGTAGTTCCTTCAGCTTCAGCCTGAGTTTGTCATTGCTCTTCCTAAGGCAAAGCCCTTTTTGCACCCTATCAGAAATAATATCCACAATAGGAACTTTGTTAAACTTTGCTTATTGACACATTCCAGCAACATCTGTGGTTGCAAGCTGCCTGTTACGTACAAGGACATGGGAAATGGAATATTGCACTCGGGTTTTTGTGGGAAAGCTCCGACATGCAGCCGTTGACCCCTGGATCAAGACAATGTTGCTCCAAATTTTTGTTCTGCGTATACATTCAACAACAACATTCAGGTTCATACATTGATCAAGTCAGATGAACCAGACCAGGTCAGCACCTGTCTGCAAATCTGCTTTAAAACAAGTAAGCAAAAACCCAGACTTATCGCCTCATTTCGCAACCATAGCTGGGAGTATAAAGGGAAATCTCAGCAAAAGCTGATGGGAAGCGTGCTCGGGGAGTGCCCATTTCTTTCCCTGACTCAGAGGGCAGTTGGGTGATTAGCTCGGCTGTAGAAGTCTGCGTTGCAAACACCAGAAGTCAGATAAGGCAAATCCTATCCTGGGGGATAATCTATTTTTTACTTAGGCATGCTCGAGGAAGACTAAAGTGATGAGTAAACAGATTTTTGAGGACGCAGTTTTAAGCTGTGTTGACTGTGGAGCGGGGAGACCATCCTCTTGCATCAGGAGATGAATTTGCCCACGGTTGGAAAGTCAAACTCCGCTCCCTGCCAGCCTGGGAGCGTGCTGCAGGGCCTTTGTGCCCCAGAAGCTGGGTTTCCTCACTCAAGTAGCACATTTCTTGAGAGACAGAAAGCTAAAGTTCGCAAAATAAAATAAAAAAAACTTTCCAGTTTCTAACATGCACTTTTGGTAAATGCAATGCTGCTAATTGCTCAGGATTTTCCAAAATGGGATACTAGCAGTCTTAGAAGCCCACTCTTTTGGTACAAGAGGCAGCAATACAACTATTAGATTCAATAAAAATAGCAAACCCTAAATTTAAATACAAAAATAATGGCCAAAAATAGATGGTGAATGGAACAGGGAACTTTGAAAAGAAAAACAAAACAAAACTCTATTTTAAAGACAATCATTTTGCAAATATCTCAAAGGTCATCTCAATAGCCAAGTGCTTGTCTGGTAACTTAAGAGTGTGTGTGTGTGTGTGTGTGTGTTATATGAACACAAAAATGAATGGACTTTACTTTCTTTCTAGCACTGGAAATGTACATGAGGTATTTTTTTCTCTCCCTCACAAATTAATTTTCCCAGGATTAATATGAGTAAAAGAATATTCAACCATTATTTTTCCTTAAGCATGCAAAAATTTGGCAAGTTTTTTGGTTTTTTGTTTTTTTTTTTTTTTTTAAGTTCATAGTCTGTGTCATATATATGAAAGTGCAAATCAAATTTTCTGCCATGAACTTCTCTGCTTTCTTTTTTAAACAAAGTTGTCAGTTCCTAAAAATTATGGGCCTCCATAGCCTTTAGGACATGGGTCTCAGCCACTAGTGATGGTTTTCTACACAAAGTGACAGGAGAGGGGAAAGCAAGAGACAGAGGACAAGCGCCCTGCACCCTACTCTTCCAGCTCTGCTGTGAAGGCCCTTTTGCCTTCTGCAAAACCCGTTTATATTAGAAATAGTTGTTTCAAAATGCTTTCAGAGAGGTGTTTCGAATGCCACCTGATTCAGCATTGCATTTGTTGATAGAATCAACAGGTTTAAGGATAAAAGACTGTCCCCAGTTTCAAAACCGTCCATCCCCATCCCACATAACCAAAGGACAGAGTGGGGTATGATATTGGACCACATATATTCAGGGCAAAGTCTAATAAAAATAAACACACACACCCACAGAAACAAACCCCAAATATCTGCACTCATTTCTAATTATTATATTTGATTGTTTGTGGCTTGAATATTTACCTGGCTTAAGCACTACTCATTTTTAGGTAATTGTTCATCTAGTAATTATTCCCTTACCTTAACTCTTGAGATAAGAAACAAAAGGCTGGCTGGCCTGGGTAACGTGATCTGTATAAAAACGATAATAACTGAGATGGTTTAACCTAAAGGGAAGAATAAGCAGTGGTAAGTTTGTACATAGATGGTTGGTAGCTGCAAAGGAATTGCTCAGTGTGTCCACTTCAAACAGAATAACTAGTAACAGGCTTGAACTGCTGAGAAGGAGATTTTGATTAGACATTAGCAAAAAGAGCCTATACAGATTGTGGAAACTCCATCACTGAAGATTTAAAGAGCAAGTTAGACAAGTATCTGTCATGAATGATTTAGGTAGAGTTGATCCTGCCTCGCAGCTATACTTCCTATATCTATGCTCTTCCCTCTCTACTTGTATTGTTAATTCATACCTTGTTTTTACCGTGGCTAAAGTGAGAATATTTTTGTATTCTTACTTAACTTGTAAATGAAACACATTCAATATTCCTGGTTGTCATATTGTTTTCTGAAACTTTAGGCATCTAAGAATTCACTAAGTATTTTAAAACAGGTACAGTCTTCAGTAAAGCAAAATAATGGTTTCTCTTTATGTATATATTTCATTTAGCAAATAGCACACATGTTAATATAAGCATTTTTCAATGTGTCACACAAAAGACAAATTAAAAAATGGATAAAACCTGAATGGAATGAGTAAATGACACTTGCTAAAAGCACTAAAATACAAAATCAAACTGGCATCAGACATCTCAATGCTGAAGAGTAGACTTTCCCTCCTCCGATTTTTCAGATAATGTCAGTGAAAAAAAAAAAGAAAAAGAAAAAAAAAATCTTGCTAAGGAACATTACCCTTGACCTAATTTAAACTGAAGATTAAAATGAAGATGCAAAGATGAAGACAAAGTAGTTTTGGTCAATGGACAAACAGCTATTCATTTCCATAAAGATTACGCGTGAATTTATCTACAGGATCTATTGCTTTTCATCAGAGATGGCTAAACCAGTCTCGGAAATAAGAGACAAGTGAAACTGCAGTGCAAACTGAAAACTACTCAGAAAATTTTCCTGAGTTTTGAAATAGTTTGAATGACGTTCTTGGGGCATTTCCAGAAATAGAAGTGCCCAGTACTCAAGTACAGCAAAGAAAGCAAATAATCCTGCTACAGCAAAATCAAAAATAGTCATGGAGCTTTCAAAACCTCCTATCATCATTTCTTTAACCTTGTCCCTCTTGCCTGTGTGAATTCTCAGTCTGCGTTCCTCCGATCCACCCAAAGTGTTGGCATCAAGCACAATTAATGGCACTTTAATGATGCAGTCATAGCCACACAGACCTCCTTCAGCTGGAACTACTTCAAATCAAGCTCTCCATCCTTCCTTTCTAGGCTTTTCAAAGCCTGTCTCACTTTCAGATTTTTTTCTGCTTGCCTAACACATTCCATTTTGCAGTCAGTGCTGAACATTGTTTCCTTCGTAGTTTTTTCCACCCATATAAAAATAATATTTTTTTTTAAATTTGCTTTTGTCTATACAGGCCATTATATTTAGATTTCCTCTGTTATTTCTACATACCATATAATCTGTCTCCTTCTTCGTACCTACCTCATCCTTCCTCAAACTAGCTTGCTACTGCTTATGCTCCAATCTATTGGAACATAAGCAATAAAGTGAGACAATGTATTTCTCCTATTTTTTGTAACATGGTCTACAATAGAAGTGACACATCAGAAGTGATTATTAAAAAATCAGAATCTGATGTATAAATCAGAAAAGCATCTCAGGTTTTTTGTTTGTTTGTTTTTAAATTCCTCTTTGTACTGTTACTCCCCATTGCAGCATTTGCTTCGGGAACTGCTTGTTGGAGCCTACTACCCATGGTATTTAAAATTATATAGATTAAGATGAAGTTTAGAAAAAGTTAAGCTGATAATTTGGTCTCTAATCACCTAATACAAAAATCCCAGTGTTATATAATGACATCATACATAATCATAAGGCAAAATGGAATGCCATGTATCTGTTTTGCACCATTTCCCTTTGTCTTATTAATCAGAACATATTTCTGTATCTCACTTTTTCTACTCTGTGTAGATAATTCAATACATGTAGCCCCTTTTATAATTCATGATGTATCTCAACTTCAGGTTTTCACTATTCTGTCAGCTCATCAATAAATTCAGCATAAAATTGGTTTTCCTTATTTGTTATATTATTTTAGAGGTGCGATTGGGTCATAACTAATTCCAAGAACCCACAAGAAATTTCAGTTACAGTGCAATGGTACTTCAATCATATATACTATAGACGAACATTTTTTTACATTCTCCTCTTTTTGCTCAAAATATTTAAGGATCAAAATGTTTCTCATGAGCAAAGTTTACTTCATACTTGTGTACAGAACTTATTACATCATTGGCTGTCACTATTGCTTTACTTCAACCTCTCGTAATAATGACTACTGCAGCCAGATCACGTAGGCATATTATTTGTCCTGAACATTTCTAGGAAACAAGAGACCCTGATGTCAGTCCAGCCCAGAGAGGTTTTAGGGTATCTGAGCTGGCCATCCAGACACTTTCTTACAGCTCTCATCCGAACCCTGTTTGTGCCCAAACCCCTTACAGCATCTGTACAGACTCACATCCTTTCTCACAGATGGGGGCTGACTGTTAGCATGCAAAAATACCCAATATGTGGTTTCTAAATGAAACTGCTGTTCCAGTCTGAAAAATACACTTATTTTTCATAAATCTGTTTCTGTTGAATGTATACCCACCTCGCCCCCCAACCACGAATAGGAATATTCCTCCCAGCATAAACTCTTTGGGGTACAAACTACGCCTGCATCTATAATTGAAATTACGTAGCACACTGCAGCATTCCCCAAAACAAAATAATAATATGCAGACTGCAGAATGTGCTTCTCCAGCATAAAGCATCTGGTTTCACAGTTCATTAGAAGTTTCTTTTTCTCTTATGGCTTTGTGGATAACTTTATACATACTATTTAGAGCCAACAGTAAATTGGCATTTCCAAAGTCACAGTTTGAACACTTTTCAAAAGCTACGGCAGACGCACGTCGTGTTGGCTTTATCAACTTATGCCCCGCTCCCCTTACTCTCCTGATAGAGTTTCCTACACACAATAAACTGATGTTTTCAGTAAACTCTTGTGGTTTGCTTTTCACTCTACCTTTTTAACCATTTCTTTTATACCCTCCATTACAGGCTGCTCAGCTTTCTGTGCTGCGCAAGGCTATTTATGCAGATGACTGAGCTATGCATTCCTGGAGTTTCACGAGTTCAGGCTTGCCTTCTCTCCTTTATTTAGGAATAAATAATGTAGGGAAGCCCTAAACATGGGGATAGATCTGATTTACCCCTTAGTTCTTAGGTATACTATGTTTCCTCCAGTCTTGGTGCTTTTAGCAGACGATCTCTCTTAACTGTTAATCAGGTTTTACGAATCCCCCGTTAGCAGCTCGCTCTCTGCAAACACAACCGCCGCCTTGCAAATGCGGACCACAGGGCTCAACGGGGGTTTTGGTAGTGATCACAGGGGCGATGTGCTATCTCCCAGGTACCTACTCACTCGTGTAACATGGCATTAATTAACTGGGGGAGGCGGGGAAGGTGTTAATTCCAGGCTGGGAGTAAGCCTCATACTCGCCGCACTGCCTCCCTCCCCACAATCTCATATTTGACTCTGGTAGAGCTAGAACTGATCTGAATTCTTCAAACAAATTCAAACCAGCCTTTGCAAACGTGGGGGTTTTAAACAAGGCTTTAACACAAACCAGCTTGAAGCGTGAAAAACCCACCCGGCAGGCTGCCAGGGCGCCTGGGCTCTTCAGCCAGCCGAGGAGATGCCGAGGACCTGGACCAGCGCGGCATCAGCGCAAAGTCCCCGAGCATCCCCCATCTGCCGCTCCAGAGCGGTGGCCACGCTGCTGTCCCCGGCCAGAGCCTCTCACCATCCTACAAAACTGAGATGGGCAAATTCTTGCTCCGTAAGAAAGGTTCAGAGCCTGATTTTGTCTTGGTTTTGTAGCACTACCACCTTCCCCACTGGTTTGTCAGTGTTTTCTGACGGAGCACAAAGTCAGCTTTGAAGCTCTGTCTGATAACAAGGCTCTGTCTTCCAAAATAGTCTAGATTATTATGTAAACGACTCTTCCCTTTATTTATCACTCCTCTAATTCTTGTGTGATCCACAAGCTTTAAGAGGAAAGGGGTTTTTCCAGATCATTACTCATATCATGGAAATGCGTTAGGCCGGGACTAGATCCCTATGAGACGCTGCTAAAAACATCCCAATTACTTTTTGCAATTAGTTTACCAGTTTTAAATCTGTTTAATATGGGCTACACTAATTTTTTATATCCTAATTTCTTGTATTGAAATGTCATGCAGTACTAAGTCAAGTATAGGATTTTAAGTATATTATGACAGCTCAGTAAGCTTTATCAGTCCCTTAGCTCAGATCTTTGCTCCCAAAGTCTGAAATCTTGGAGCTAGCTGGCTGTCAAACTTTTCCGTATATCTGTAATTTTTACCATGACCAGTGCCAAGACTCATCCTTATTTGAAAGCAGTTCAACCAGTGTCTTATATACAAATCACATGAGGGATGATTAAATAAAATAAGTTAGGATTTATCAAAATTCAAGTGTGGGGTGGGCTGCTGGTTTGGCTTGCTTTCTTTTTCACTGTTTTTATCCTGTTTGGGTTTTTTTTAAATACACTATCCTGGCAGAAACTATTCCCTCTTGGGAAAAGACCCTTCTTCAAGAAGATAATTTAAGTTCTTTTCTTACAACAAAACCACGTCCAGTTTCAAAGGAGTCTACCTTTGAAAACAGGTGTCATCAAGCTAATAACTATTTCTGACTTAGTCAAGGGGTAGGAAGGTCCCTTCCAGGCAGATTTTTAAACGCAATTAGACATCTAAAGATAAGATTTCTCTTTCCTAGGACTCTCTAAAGGGTTTAGGTGTTTAATTTCTTTCAACAAATCTCTAACTAGCAGGAAAGCCTTTTTGTTGTGATTTTTTGGTTTGTCTATCACCAGATCATAGCAGCTCACAATAAAGGCCAGAGGAGGGATGAGCTGGGAACCTCAGCCCAAGCAGCTTTTCATAACCACATCTTACTATTTTTTTCTTCCTTGTATTATTAATTACATATTAAACCTGTCCTTATCCGAGTACCAAGGATCACATAATGCTTTAACACCACCAGAGATGCTGTAGCCTGAAAGTCTGACCATCTGACAGGACGTGATTGCGAGCATCCCCTACGGGAAGGAATGGCTCTATGGCAGGGTCAACAAATTTATATGGGAACAGGCAGTTAAAATTTACATTGTTCTATGTATTTAAATGGCTTTGTTTGAATGAATGACTTCTAGCTTCCAGTGTTTGAGAGCTGCACATTAGTTTTGGTGGTGGTGTGTTTGTGGAGCTGCAAAAGCACAGGAACATTACAGCAACACTCAGATGCATTAATTCCATTTATGCTTATTTTTATGTATATTAAAAATGTATATGTATGTGTATGTGCAAATATAACAGCTTTCTATACCAGTTTCCACAGTTGTTCTGTTTTTTCCCTATTTTTCTATGAGTATAGTTTGCTCAGCTAAGAAAAAAAAAATAAAATCACATGATTTAACTAAGAAAGGTAGATATTTTCACCAACAGTCTGTGTGTCCGGGGGTACTGCACTAACACTAATACATGTTTCCAACAGGCAGTAAGTGTCCCCATTCACTCCAGGTTCAGTATTTCCGTGGTTCTCTTCATCTTGCACAATACTTGTGCGTGGTTTGTGGTACAGAGTCAGTTCTAGTGCCTCTAAGTGCTCAGCCGAGGATATATCATTATACTTGCAGCAATTAGATTTGACTTTAAATCAGCAAAATGGAGATTTCTCCCAATCCCATTTACGATATTCTTGGAGAAAATAGGTATGCTTTCCAATCTCAGCCTCCCTTATGCTCCATTATTATACAAAATGGGCACCAGAAGCTACGCATAACTATAAAATGATTATGATTTATCTGGGTATTTTGTTCCTTTAATATATTATGCCAATTGTCCTAATTTAACTAAGTAATTCTTTTAATTTAACTTTGGGGTTAATCTTGCTTTAAGAACACTTTTTGCTGAACAGTAAGACCACACTCAGTTGATGCATTTTCTTTCTTTTTTAGACCTGAGTGTAACCTTTTTAAAAAAAACAAAAGTTTCTAGTATATCATGTGATCAATAGATACAAGTACCTTCATTTTTTAAATTAGTCTAAGGCTATTTTCCTTTTACTGTTGTATAAACAGGGAATTGAAGGGTAAAATAGTTAAAACTTAATGCTATAGTGCTAATGTGGCTTTTAAATCACGTCAGCAGCAATCACTGCATTATAATTAACAATTTATTGAACCAGCAATAAAATGAACATCACATTACTTCTTAAAGCAGCAGAATAAAATGGCTAATAAATAGCATAAGCCAGACAAATTGCAGAGTAATAGAAATTTTCTTAAGATTTATAGTGTGCAGAAAGATGGATGTGCTATTAGTAGGAGCTCCAATACTTGACAAAATTCTTTTGCAAAGACATAGTTACCATGCATGTCAGAGTTCACAAGTCTAAGTGGTTTATCCAAATTTCAACTCACTGCTATTACAGTGGAAAATACTCATTACAAGGTTTTGTAACTGCAAGCAATGTGTACATTTGCCAACATTCAAACTGCTACTGCCAAAAAGATACTAAAATATTTTATAAACTGTCAAATAACAAGTCTGCTAGCTTAATCTGAGTCTATTTTATACTTCACAGGCGGTAAAATCTCCTGGGCCTGATCCTGAGGTCTTCACTCAGGCAAAACTTTCCTTGGCTTCAAGATTTTAAAGTTACCAGGAGTTTCTGCCTATGAGAATGGCTGGATTGGGCCCGACGTTACGAGGAAAATTCATTAGGGAAGAAACATAGATTCAGTGAAGCTGGAAGCTCAACTAAATACCTCATCTCTATCAGGGCTGAGGTTACTGACAACGAAACCGTGTTGAGTTTTAAATGTTCCTGCTGTTAAGTTGTGTTGTGATTCGTCATGTCAAAGTGTCTCTCATGTTCTTATTTCAACATAACAGATGCAGTTTTACATGACATGTCACAACATGGAGCATCAACTGGAAAGAGTCTAAAAGAGCTCTTTTTTTTTTTTTTCCCCTTTTAAAAAAAAAAAAAACCGACAAAAAACCCACTCTGCTTTTCACTGAAATGTGTGGCAAGGGAACTTGCTATGCAGATTTTGTGAGCAGGCAGTACATTTAGTCACTGTAAGGAAAAGACTTTCAGTCTTCAGTTTTAAATTGAAATATATCCATCAACTAACTCATGTTCAAATTTCAGATTTATTTTACATACAAATTTTAATGTGAAATCTGGAGTTAACCTCTGAGGTAATTAGCTGCTAAGACAATAGATGTGAAAAACACATGCATGTCTTTAACAATGCATTACTCTCTGAACCTTGAAGACAAATTACAATTAACTTACCGGTTAAAGGTGTTGTCAGTTACATGATGAGATTACTATTTTGCCATTTTCCCAAAAAAAGCAGTTCTCCTAATGATGGTGCATTTCCAAGAGGCTATTGTACTGAGGAGCATCTTCCACCTATTCTGTCGGAGACCACGGGGTGAAGCTGAACGCACACCATGAACACGCATCCATGCACACAGGAGGAAATTACTGGCTACAATCTATAGTCATGGTGCCCGTATATATTAGGTACACTAAAACAATAATAAAAAAAGATGGACCAACACAGCTGTCTGCTTAAATGGGTAAGCACCAGTCTAGCTGCACTGAAGTCATTATTTATACTAAGTGAGACTCAGGAGTTTGGTCTCCACAGACCAAGCAGGATTTTACTAAGCCTCCATTCAACAGAGCTGTGAACAGAAGGAGGTATTTCTGCCTTTATTAATTAACTCCTCTAACAGGGAGCCCCCAAAGAAACAACAGCATTTGCCTCCTTGAGACCTGTAAACTTTTCTCTGCCCTCCATCCCCACTAAGCATGTTCAACAACCACGTTTCTAGCTCATCCCACACCCAGAGCTTTGGAGCACGAGGTTTTGGAGGTGGTTGAAACACATCGCTTGAACAGGAGCAACCACGTCTCTCACCTGAAGATCCAGAGAAACCCAAATGAATCTGAATATGCCAAAGATATAGATGCAGCCTCAGGTACCAACAGGACTAATGCTCATTAAACTGATACCAAACATGTTGGGGTTTAGTTCATGTGACAGAACACCACAGCATGTACTTCAGTATGTCATGTTAATATTCGTAATTTCTGCAGTGTAGTGGGGTAGCGTTCTTCATTAAAAAAAGAAGAATGCATTGCCAACCCCAGCTGAAAGTTCACATATTGCAGAGTGCTTCATTCACCCAGAAAATCAGAGAAGGTACAGAGAGGCATAACTCCCTCTGGCAGTAGACAGGAATAAACCAAAGCCATGGGGATGTTTTTTTCCCTAACATTAGTTCAGCTGTAATTCATTGCTGGCAGCAGCTCTTTTCATTTGCACAAAGATACAAATTCTTCTATATCAGCTAAAAGAGCTACCAAAGCATTCAATAATCTATTGAACATTAAAAAAATGCTTGATTAAGAAAGTATTTAAGTTGTAAGCCTTTCCCTTGTTTATATTTAAAGGATTTGCGATCAAGGTACATTTCATGACACAATGAAACTGGGAATAATAATAATGGTAAAATGAATTAAAGGTATTTCAAAAGAAGGTCTGTTCTAATGTTTTGAGGGTAACTGTTATAAAGAACTACTGAGAAATTTGGGCAAGTCTTTTATTCCATGTCCAATTAATCCACCCTCTCTAGTAGAATAGGTGTATATTTGAGTAAGACCCTAAACTTTGGATGATTGTCCAACTTGAATTCAAGAAACTGTGGCTGTGTACCACAAGTAAAAACTAACATTTAGTATGAAAGGAATGGAGGAGTGATACAAGGAATCTAAAAAAAAAAAAGTTAAAAATAGAAAATACATCACAAAAAATTAAAAATTCCATAATTCCATCATATGCAATCTGTGTCTGTGTTTTACATCATGCTGAAGATACGGCTTGGTAGACCAAAGTTACTTTTTGCTGCATAGGTCTTAAAAGGAACAAATACCAAAAAAACACGTCTGGTGCAGTTTTGCTAGAGATAGGCACCTTCAGGTCAGTCAAGTTAGCTGGAAAGTCACTCATATGAAAACAGATCTCCCTGAAATTCAGCTACTGCCTACCTTTAGCTGTACCAAACATAGCAAAACGTCAAGGTCTCTCAACACGGGAAACGTAGATCAGCATGGAAATTAATTAATTCCTTGCATCAACTGAACCACACCAAGTTCTGCACTGTACTCAGCTTGGTTCAGGTTTTAGTGAACTACTCACAACAGCTCAGCCTTCCCTGAACTTAGAAAAATTTTAGAGCTTTTAGATCTGGAGGGGTATCATTTGTATATGTGTATACACACAGACACACACACTTATTTTTTGGAGACATATATAGATAAAGAAAAACTGGTTGTATATGAAGTGTAAATACTAATTGACACAGATAACTGCATAGTCTCATCTCTGAACCGTGTACATTCTCATCACTGTCACAGCTCTTTCACCGGCTGTGCTGCTGATACCCAACTAAATCCATAGGTAGTACCCCGTTTATGCCTCAAAGTTGGGGAGAAAACTAAAAAAGAAAAACAGAAAAAATGTGGGTGGGATATGCTTAGTTAAAAAAAAAAAAAAAGCTTTGCTACACATATCTTCTATAAATATGTGCAGATACCTACAGTATTCTAGATTACATCCAAAGAACATTGTCAGCTTCTCATTTTAACAGGTCTAAGTGGCAGGTGAGAAGGAAGGGGATGGTAATGACCTGCTGGGTAAAGAACAAGATGCCTCTCTTCACCTCTGAAGTTACATCTGGGATTGCGACGCGCTCCTGACCTTGTACGGCAAGGAGCAAAGCGAAGGACGCTGGGGAAATTGCTTTTCTTGATTACCTCTGCAACTACAAAGGGGAACTGAGAACTCTGGGTCCATAAAAGTGATCCAAAAGAGAGAAGGGGACAAATGTTGCTGCAAGATGACAGCCACCTGATCGCAGGTGGATGTAAGACTTCTACACGAACTACGGGTGCACCTGGATCATTTTATTGCAGTTTGTGCACGTAGATCATAACGTACCGAGACTGTTCAAACTAAGCCATTCTTTTAATCAAAGTCTGTTTGGAATCAGCGTACTCAGCTGAGCCTGTATGCTCCATTTCTTTGAAATGTGGATCGCTGCATGCAGCCACGGCTGCTGGTCGGCATGCAGTGGGGTAGAGCCTAGAAATTACAGGGATTTCCCCCGTGAGGTTTGCTTTCGGGTTTTTTTTGTTGTTGTTTGCTTCCCCCCCAAAAAAACCATGCACATAGAGACAGTAGACAGGGATCAAGGGTGAGAAAGCTCAGCATCCCTGAATTAGATCCTTTTTCTTCATTCTGAGCCTTTAAAATACATTCAAGTCTCATATCCAGATTTTGGTTGGAAGCTTGCTGTTTTACATTAGTCATAATGAAAATATAAGTTCATTGGATAGGTCTGAAATTAAGAGACGCCAAACATCAGAAGACTTGCAGTATAATCAGGAGAGGCCAACAATGTTTTCCCAAACTTATTTCCTAAACAGAAAAAGCAGCACCCTCTGGGTTACGGAAAAGGCGATAAATAAAAGCCCCAGTGGTACATCAAAACACCAGTGCAATCCTCCTGCATCTGTGCAGGCAGTGGAAAGTATACGTAGCTGTCTAGAATTTCATAGCAAAATATATAGATAACTGCATCTGACTGCCTTTCAAGCTCTCCATTACTACATGGTGAATTTCTTTAACATATTTTTGTTGGCAAACTAGAAGGCAACATGAATTAAAGTATGCTCCAAGCCTGTTTAATCAATGGGACAGCTTCCATCTTCAGAAGATGGCATTAGAAATACTTAGGTACTTGTATAAATAAATGTGAATACGGATCACCTTTTTTGTTTGGGTTTTTTGTTTTGGTGTGGGTTTTTTATTCCTAAATTTGTTCTATGTGCAACAAACTACAGCTTAACAAGTTGGCAGACAGATATTGGAGGCATGAAAAGGTATGGCAAAGCACTATATTTTAGATCATAGCTAGGAAGCCAAAAGAAATGAAGCAAAATGAGAGTTTTGTGTGAGCTTATACTAAAGAGTTTTGTTATCCTCTGATATGTTCGATAAAACTCTAACACACTGTACAAACTAATAACAACAATTCCAGTGTCACAAGTGGCTTATAACAAGATTAAAGTTTTTACGGCCGCGGCCTTTAGCAGCTGACATCCACGCACAGAGCTGTCTCTTTGGCCATCGCAGTATTTATTTTTCGAGCCATTGTAGATGGTCACGGGGTGCTGTGTAGTAAACCCAAAGGAAATATAGAACTTTTGTGTCTGGTTTTCACATCGCTCATTGTTGCCACAACTGCATGGATTGACATCGCAAACCTCAGAGAAACAGCACACGTTTTCCAAAGACCTCAGGCTCCCCTGTGATCAATGGGACTTTGTTGGTTAGCTCTAGAAAGCAGAGTTGATGCAAAATAATTTCCACAAAAGCAGAACACCTTGTAATTTCGCTTACAGAGAGCATTTTTCTACACATTAGCATACCCAGAAAGACCTCTTAGACTACAGACTCTCAAGCTAAATGACTGTACAGAGCATCATTTCTCCAAAGCATAGCATAACAAATATCAAAGATATCATGGAATTGTCTTATGAAGTATGCAAATCGTAAAGACACAACAAAGGAGTACACTGGGGAGATGAAGGTATAAACCTCAGCTGAAGGTTTTCTAATACCCACTGTGGTAACACAACCAGTATAATGCTAAAAGAGAACCCCATGTTGAACATTTCTTATTTTGGGTTCTAAAGAGTTACAATTTCTTACCCAGTAAAGTCAAAGGCTCTACCAAAGCTGCAATTTCTAGTGAAAAAAAGTCAGAGACTGGGATCTCCAAATTCAGCATAGACATATTTAATTTGCTATAACTTAGCTTTCTGTTTGAAACAGCACACTGTGCCCTGACAAGTACCTCCTAAAGGGGCATACAGAGGACATTTTATCACAAAAAAAGCTATTGGATAAGTGCCTTATAAAGTCTAAGTCTCCTGTTGATCTTACTCCAGATGAAAATAAATAACTGCGGGGCGGGGGGGGGGAGAGGAACTACCAAAAATGTTTATTAAAGAAGAAGTTTGTGTTAAGAAAGCAAATTTTTATAAGATATGAGTTCACCGAGGCTTTGAAAGAAGGAGGGGATTTTTTAAGATGATCAAGTGATAGATTGTCTTAGTAAGAAGTTTTATTAAATCTTATTAAATCTGCCCAAACCATTTTAAAAACTTAACCAGGATTCTCACTTTTTTTTTTTTCAGTTTAGACAAGTCAGCTATTTCTGATGTTAGCAAGTTTTCCTTATGCTGCCATCTTGTGCCCCTGAATCTCAGCTTACTCTAAAAGAAGAGAAAAAAAAAAAGGAAAAAAAAAAAAGAGAAAAAGAAAAACCCCAACATACATGTTTCAGGCCTTCACAGCTCTAAAAATACCCTTCAAAATATAAGCAGGACATACAGGGTATAAAAAAAAGTTTGCCAGTGCCCACAGCTAGGTTGAAACAACAATTCAGATACTTATGAACCAACTCAATGTTAGGGGAAGGGGGAGGTTAATCTAAAATAGCATCACACTTTTATTGTCAACTTGCAATATTTTCATTTTTAAATGCTTTTTTTGCTAATAATATTCAGTCTGACAGAACCACAGAAAAGAGCAGTGCACCATGAGGAGTCAGCAGGAGATGGCCCATCTCAAGTTAACACAAGCAAAGTTCACAAGAAAAGTTCAGCAATGCTCTGCTGTTATATAACTGCTTTTCTTTGCATTTCAGTGTTTATCCATAGCCAGCTAGATTCAAAAGTTTCAATTATGTATTTCCCTTCACACTTACCTTGGCTTTCCAACTCCTAACCTATTAATTATACCGACATCCCTATTGTATCATAAAAAGCTTCACCCACCATCATATTTTAATAAGTCGTACCAGATCTTTCACTACTGCCTTATCTATTTTTCCAAAAGGAAACTATTCAACTTCAACTACTGAAAACAAAACTGCATCACTGAATTCACCTAATGCATTTAAATAGTGGTTATAGTAATAGTTAATGGAGAGATCTATTGAGTTATTTTGAATACGTTTCATATTTCATGGATAAGAATTTGTCTGACCAAGGTCCCCAAGGCTTTGCACAAGGACTAGTGCTCCATTACGTTGGGTGCCATAGAAATGCAACATAAAATTCAGTTCCTATTTCAAAATACAAGAGAGGGATATGGACAGCTGGATGCGAGCCAGTAAACTGTACTGAGCCATCAGTAGTACACATGTGACTGACTTAACCTTTATTAAATTTCCCTAGACGTTTCAGAAAGGTAGGAAAAGGACTGTTTTAAAGCAGAATTTGAAGGAAAACACTGAGATAACATGAAAGTTAAGGGATGATAGGACACACACAGTGCTAGTTAATTTATTATGTGCAGAAACAACATCAGGCTTTGTGTTCCCATGTTTTAGATCAATAAAAACCAAGCTGTCTTGTTTTGAGGACAGTAACAACAATGTGACCAGAGTGCTATAACATAGCATTAATAATCAGTCTGACTAGTTGTAGTAGTGCAAGTAAAAGGAAAGATGGCTCCACAGCATTACTGCCTCTTCCTCCTTCTACCTTTCTCCTATGATAGTACCCTTTTCTTTCCCTGTCCTGGCAGAAATGATATAAAAATCTATAACTCCTATGAAAGAAACATTTTTTTTTTTTTTTTAGCTAAACTATGGAAATTTAATCTTGCCCTCTACATTCCATCAGTGTGCCAAAAATTCAAGACAACTTGCTTTTTCCTGTTTAAGTTCCCCCTTTAAAGAACAGGCACACGAATGCTCCTTGCTGTCCACCTTGCATAACTTCTTCACTCCAAAAAAAACCCTAAAAATCTCCCAAATCCCCCATGCTCAGAACCTCTACCAGATGATTTTTGAAAGCCCACAAGGGTGGAGAACCTCTGAGAAGAGCCTCCATGCACCTGATGCCACCATCCAGGTGGTGGCAACACTTGCAGAATTGCACGGGCTCCGTCGGCAGCTGCCCTGGAGCAGCACTGCTAAGCTGTCGGCTGCTGGTTACACCTTGAACAATCAGCTGCTGTGATTTTTGCTCAGCAGTTCAACCAATTGACACCCACCTGGCAGGCCAACCACCCAGGCTAGCTTCTATGTACTGGTTTCCCATCTCTAGGTTGCTAGAAAGCTGGCCTATGTGTTTTGGTGTTGTTCATAACAGTTGTGCAGAATAAGAAGCCCATACTTAGCCCTTGCTATGTAAATGGTGTACAAGCTTCCACAACCCTTCCCTGTGCTCCTGATAAATGCCAGGAAATAAAGATGATTTTTCTACCAATGCCTATACTTGCATATCCTGTTGAATGTCTATCAGGAGATACTCTTTAAGAAAAATTAAGTACAGAAAAAGATGCTACAAGATACCCTCATTTCCAAATGAAATTTGGAAAGAAATGCCCAAAGTGGACACAGAGCTACAAAGTTTTCCCAGACCCACTGATACTACAAAGAAACTGGAAAGGATAACATTCTTCCCTCTACTCCTATCTCTGACCTTCATAGTACAGACTTTTGGTACAGAATAAAGCTAAATCAAAGGAGTTAAGAAAGAAATTCTTTTGTAGACGGTACAGGTGCCTTGAGCACTACCCTTCCTGAAACAGATTTTACTCCACCGTAAATTCACAACTTTTGCACTTGCTTGAAAAGCCAGAAAGCTGACAGAAATAGCTTAATATTTACTAGCATAAACTGGTTTATTAGGAATATAAAGAGTATGTGTTGGTTCTGGGCCCCAGTTACTGTACAATAATATCAGACTGCTAAATCTAATCCATAGTTCACACCCGAGAAGCGTAAGGCGAGATGTCTTGTTCTAGCCAAGCATGAATAAAGTCACCGGGGAAACATACCCAAACCAACAGAACTTCAAATCATTTTCCCGATTGCCTATACGCACATATGACACAAAAGGGAAAAAAATAGCCTTGGATTGGCAATATTATTACTTATATTAATTTAAACTATTGAACAGCACATCTAGTGTCAAAAGCATGAAATGTGGTGTTTACTTCTCATAGGATTTCACAGGACCTTATACTGGAAAAGTGACTTGCAAAGCATGGTGAGTTTTCATTTAGTCAACTTCAGTTCAGATAACTACATCAGGAAATTATTACGCACACTGAAATGGACTACAACACACATAAAAAAAGAATTTGGCAAAATTGTTCACTGTACATAAGAACAACCCAGATTTCGTAAGTGACAAAAGGAATAGCAAACACCGATACCCATTCAGCACTACAGGTGCAGAACATCCTTAAAAAAGAAAAAAAATTTACAAAAAATAAAGGCAACGTTATCCTCATTTATAACCCTGCTTATACCTACCTCTGTGGGTACATAAAAGAGGACATATCATGAAATCCAACCCAGCCAGCATACTAATCCCATGCCTTAATGCAGACAGAACACCGTGGGTACAGTGGCTAGCTTAAAAGCAATAGCCTAAATGCCTCCCTGGCAGGACTAAGTTAGCTCAGCAGGTGAAACCAATACTGCTTCCAGGTGGTGGTAGTGGTGGTGGTGTCTTCTCAGTGCCTAAATAAAGGATGACAGGAAAAAAAAAAAACTGGTGTAAACAATAAAGAGATGGCGGATCAGAAAGCCCCTGTTTCAGAAATTTTTGTTTAATGATATTTCACAATAAGGCCAGATGTTGCTCACCCTTATCAAGGAATCCAGGCCAGTTGCTACATCTGGGATTCAGGATTTTTATCTATTTTAATTAACTGTCTGCATTACTTTCTGTTTATTGGGTATACCACATTGAAAGTTAAATTTTTTAAAGAAATGAAGCATCAGCTCTTGGAGATGGACAATTCCTGCAATGGTTTCATACTTACAGCCAATGCAAAGGTCAGCAAGCTGGGAACCACCAGCTAAACCATTCCTCTGTGCTTGTTCACGGTGTTCCCGTGCAAGGGACGGCTTTATGGAAGCAAAGGAAGGAGTAGATGTGGGTTCCTCAAAGGCAGAGATGAGTCATTCCCTTCCTATGGCCTTCACCCCACCACAGGGAAACAGAGGGTTGGTTTTTTTTTTCTTTTAAGAGGAATAGAAAACTGGGAGGGAGAAGTCATTCAGCAATCATCCAGAGAGCACAGGGGTCTTCCAGGTGAACTGCAGAGCCCTCCTAAAACCACCTTCAAATTAAACGGCATTTCATATGCAACCAGAAGGGTTATATCACGCTAAAAAGTCACCATTTCTTCAGATGGACAGAGCCGTGGAGCCCGAGCAGCGTGGCAATTTGGGGATAATTATAGGACTTTCCGAACCACAGCCAAACCTAGACAGCCGGCAGGTTGGTGGGTACGCGTGTGCGCATCGGGGATGGGGTCCTGCGTCAGGCAGGCCTCTGAGCTATGAAGATAAACGTCCTGAGTCAGCCGCCACTAAATAAAGATGGGACTCCACTGATTTAAGTGGACGTCGGGCTGGAAAATATGTCACTACTTGTCCAGATGCAGCTTTGGCGCAGTCCAGAAAGGTTTCAGGGTCTGCACTACAGGCACCTCCTCCGGCTCCTCTTACGGAGCTGCAGCATCCAACAAGGCCATCCATCCTGCAATGCATTTGGGAACGAACTTATTCTTCGGGAGGGTATCTGTGAGCATTTTAATTCTGTTAAGACCAAAATAATGCTAAACAAGGATAATAGTCACAAAAAGCTCCCCCTCCCAAAAGAGTCCTAGAAATCCTAATTTACTGACTGGTAGCTAGTTTCACTAAATAGAAATACAGTAATTTAATAATCTTAGCATAGCAGTTTTCAGTAAGGAAAATTAACTAATTCATTATCGCTTATAATTTGCTGAGGCATAGCTGCCATATTTGTAAAATCAGCAGGTTCAGAAAAAAGCAAGTTTTTAATGAATGTTCTTTTTTTTCCTTCCTAGATACATAAATGATACAATTACTTAGCTCCCTCTAGTGCCAATTTCTAAAATAAATTTCCCACTAATGACTGTATTCACCAATGTAATCATAGGAGCAAATTAAAAATTCACTTGGCAATAATTAACTAGTGAACTCTCAAAGGATTTAGTAAATTGCCATGAACTAAAGCAGAATTCAACTAGTGTCACAATTACAAAGAAAGGTCAAATGTAGGCTTTTTGCAATAACAAAAATATGACATCAATGTTCAGACATTGTGTAGTTTGAACAATCGAGGCACACATGCCAATAAAGAATAGCAGTCAGGGAGCAGTGATAGCAAATGCAGTAGCTCTATCATTCCTCTGACATTTCCAATGCCATTATTAAAGTTGCATTCATTTTTTGTCATTTGCAGTCTTCATTTCTAAGGCTCTGTAATTTGGCTTTCGAAAGATACTCCAGGCTGAAATAGCAGGCACAAACCTAAAAATACATTCTTTAATCTTAAATAGTAAAAAATGTCCCTTTGTTTGTTCTGGGTTTTAAAAATCAGCACAAAACAGTTTCATATGCAGTTGCCCTGTTCTTAGATTCTTCCCTTGGCATCTTCTTTCGGCCAGAGAAGATGCTGAGCTAGATCAAACTTTGGAATAACACCATATAAGAAGTACTCTAAAATAATTAATAAAAATAATAATAGACACTGGTAGTAATAACAACACACAGACATGCAGTACATCCAGAGGACTGCTTGCGCTCATCCAGATGTTGGAGGAAAGAGGCACCATGGGGGAAGGAGGGGTCCTTAACTTGTATTACTGGTATGGCTCCTACGAGTTACACTATACATAAAAATAACCATAAACACAGCCATAAGAAACAGTTTATTTTTAAGAATATTTGGGTTTTTCTTATAATTGTGGCGTGCTTGTTCTATGCCCCATTTCTAGATTTCTTTCCTTTGCTATCTTCATACAACACACTTCAAGACAAAATAAATATTCTCTGTGCAGAACATACGCTGCAATTACCTTTTACCTGGAGTTTTAATATAGTAGCCATTCTGCAAATACAGGTCTATAAAGTAGTCCATGCTCAACTTGGAAGAGATGTCACAGCCTACCAGAAAACACATGTGGATGCTACAGTAAAAGTTCTCTTTTAATATATATATTGAGATAAAACTGAGGACTGAGGTGGGTTGAGCTTCCACCAGCATGAGTTCGCCGTGCCCCATTGCTCAGAGACACCAGATTAAACATCAGTCTGGGTCAGTCGGTTGATTTATGGTACAGAATCATCTAAAAAGCAACTGATTTCCAAGAAAATTCATCTCTCTCTTTTGAATTACAAAGAATATAAATCCAACAGCTCTTTACAAGGCCTGCTAGACACCACGTGCAGTGGCACTGCAAAAGGAGGTCTTCCAAAACAAAGACAGTATTTCTTTTACTTCCCATTTTTCTTAATCTCTCCTTGGATTTGCTTATGAAACACCTGCTCGACACACCACAGCAATGACAGTAACTAACTGACAGAGCTGTGAAAGCCCACAGAAAGGATCCGGAGAGCTGCGTTTCCATGGGAAGCTCATAAATGCGTTAGAGACACTACAGTGGGCTTCTGGGCATCCCCACCACCCCACCAACAGCTGTGGGAAGGTCAGCCTCATCTCAGCGACACTGAGATCCCATCAAAATGGTCCTCTTTGGGGAAACCCATCTCATTAAACCCTTTCCCATCCAACGCTTCCTACCACACTGTCCTGCACCCTTTTCCCGTCTGTTCCAGCTCCATTTCTCTGCTGCTTGGGTTAGAGCAGCCCGTGTGAAAGTAGTTGTGACTAATCATGAAAGGACAACTAGCTTTCTGCAAACGCCAGCCTTAGGGTGTTCTGTCGAAACTGAACTAAACATATATATTGAAAAAAAAAAAAAACCAAGCTCTTGTTAAGGATGTGAAGGAAAGGGTAGTCCACCACGTCCCAGTGATGTGATCCAGACCTCAGTCACCCTTTCCGCCAGCAAGCTGAGTCTCAATTCCAGGCTGAGGTGGCCTGACTTCAACTTCCAAATATTACTGTCTGCAAAGTCAAAAACCGAACAAAACCTCCAAACAAAGGACAAGCAGCCAGTATCTTTCCATTCCAAAGCAGCTCAGCAGGCACTCAGCTCACCTCGGAACCGTCAACGACATGAAGGCTGACCTCCTTAAACCTCACGTCGTAAGGCTTATTTTCAAACAAAACTGTTCGTATTTGTAGTCATCCTGTGAACTCTTGTCAGCAAGTTCATGTTCCTCCTTGAAGTGCAGACACTGGAAATAAAAGAGCAGCCCTGAAGCCCTCTTACCAGAGCTCGCTACCTCTGGGTGATAGCCCCCTTTTGTAATTCAGGGATTGCATTAAGCTTCTCGCGAGGGCTGATGTGAACCAGCTGGCTGGGGAGGTCCCCAGGAGGCCCGAAGGTCCCTGTGTCACTGAGCCAGGGCAATGCCCCAGACTGCCGCCTTTACTTGCAGACGTAGCTCCTCGTCCTTGGATTTACCGAAAAAACGTTTCAAACACCGTGTCCAAGAGATCTTACAAAATAACCCTAGTAGCTCACAGAGTTCCTCACCTGCTTCCTTTAAGATTCTTGAATAGAAGTCACCTGGTAATATGAAAATATTCCATTTAAACAGATGTTGTCTCATAAACAGGAGGTTTTCATATTTCATCCACGCTTGTCTTTTTTTTTTTTTCCTTCTAGCATTTAATGAAATGGGTAATAGCAATTGATTTTAATATTCCAGTCACACAACCTATCCCACAAAATGTCAGTCGTTCTATCAATACCATACAACAGCATCTCCACCTCCTCTGTTACTGCGTTTTCATTGAGAGGAGACCTAAATAGGGAGACACCTAAATTAGCTGTATGACATAAGTTATAGTCTACATTGAGATTTTCCAGCTCAGCCATAAGCACCCCATATTGTTTCTGTTCCCTTAAAATAAAAAAAAAAAAGCTTAAATAAATATTACTGCAGTTGAAGAACATATCTTTATTACCTGTAGAGCAAGAGAAGAATCTGAAACACTCATATAGAGATAGACATTACAAGCTACAGGCAACCAGTAGTGTGTTACAGTCCCTCAACACTAAAACACATTGCTTGCTTTGTGCAAAGGACTAACAGAAAAACCCCCCAAATTATATCAAATAAAGTGAGGAGCACATTTATTAATTTCCTGCAAACATATGCAGACAAAATATTTTAAAAGCAATGTGATCATCTGGAAATTTTTAAGCCATGTTAAGTTAGAACAGAAAGAAAAGAAAAAGAAGGGAAGGGAAGGGAAGGGAAGGGAAGGGAAGGGAAGGGAAGGGAAGGGAAGGGAAGGGAAGGGAAGGGAAGGGAAGGGAAGGGAAGAGAAGAGAAGAGAAGAGAAGAGAAGAGAAGAGAAGAGAAGAGAAGAGAAGAGAAGAGAAGAGAAGAGAAGAGAAGAGAAAGGAGAAAAGAAAAGAAAAGAAAAGAAAAGAAAAGAAAAGAAAAGAAAAGAAAAGAAAAGAGAAAAGAGAAAAGAGAAAAGAGAAAAGAGAAAAGAGAAAAGAGAAAAGAGAAAAGAATGCATGGCAAAACATGAAAATTCAACTCAGGGTAAAATTTTAGATAAATTCCATTTTCTTAAAAACTCACAGAAATCTTTTTTCAATCTTCAGAGAAAGATCTCATAAAAAAATGGTCCCAATTGAACTATAACTTATACGAAAATTTAAATTTTCCATTTCAAGGCCAAAACTTAGGTTTCTTTATCTATTTTTATTATCAAAATTATCTAGTTGTTTTTTTTCAGAAATGCCAAAAACCCCACCTGCACCTGCAGCATCAACTAACAGTACCTCAGAAATCAAATTATTTTTAAATGTACCCAGCTACTAGTCACAATTTTCTGTTATAATTTTTTTCTATGCAAAACCGTATTTTACTGAAGATAAAGATTGATCAGACAGTATCGCTTTCCTCTAAAATTTTTCTCTCATTCAAAAAAAAAAAACTTAAAAAATTTAAAAAAAATTTAAAACTTTCTTTTTTATCTACTTTCACATTAGAGTTTTTCAATTTAGGTAAACAGTATTTTAATTACAACTGAAATTTTCTACTCAGAATGATTAAAACCAAAAAACTTTCACTAAGATTTTTCTAACCTATTCAGATTTTTCGGCAAATTCTTCTAAATACAACTGCATTTGTCCAACTTTCATCAATAAAAATGGAACTGTTTAACTCCAGGTACTCAGTTTTGAAGGCTGCGTGCTTTATGCAGATTCTGCATGTTTTCTTGCATATGGGTGCAGCAGGATTAAATACTTTTTTTAACGAGAGTTACAAAAATATTTTGCGGAGAGCTTTCCTTAAAATAATTTTAAATTCATGCTTTGTCCATTACTTTTGCCTTCATTCTTTCTGAAACTTTTTATTAATCATCTTTTATCTTTTCCTTTTTTGTATTCTTACTTCTTCACATCTAGCCAACACTCTGTTATTCGTGACTCAAAATCTTTGCATATTTTTATTTCAATTTTGTTGCGTATTTCCATTTTCTAGTGTCTTAAAGGTTTTTATCCATACCTTCCCATTCACTTCGCAAACTTTTTTTTTTCCTTTCCTATTTTTTCCTTTTGTCATATATGCTGATGCTCAGGTTAAGTTTAATTTGTCTCTTACCATCTTCTTGGGGAAGAAAGCAAGGATGAAGTGAAGGCAGCATGTATGTTAGGAGGAAAGGCATTAGTCATAATTCAGGCAACATCAGAAGTTTCAGTTGTTTGGCACTACTTCAAGATTTTTTTTCCACAGTGGTTATTGCAATCACTATAAGAATATCTAAAAAAAAAAAAAAAATCACATATAACCGCTGTGACTTCATTAAATCTCTCCACCGGCTTTTGAAAAGACAATTCCTCTAATCTTCCCTTTTGCAAATTCTTGCAAGCAACAGCAGTTGAGTGATCAGGTCCATTTCCCAATAAGCCTATACTCACCTCCTCATTTTTTTCTAAGCAAACCGTATTGGCTTTAAACAACAAACTTATGTCCCCCCCCATATACTCAGAGTGGTCTGAAATGGTTTCATTTATATTTTCTTTGTCATCTAAAATGCAGAACAGCCTGTGGGTGCTACTGACTCTCTTCACACGTTTCAATGGTTCCTTTCTCTGGACCATGTTCCCATTTATAAAACAAAACCAAAAACAAACACACAAAAAAAATCCAAACAGTGGCATTTGGTAATAAAATACTGATAAAGCCTACACGCCAATATCACAGTAGTATTCTCCATGAACTAAACTGATGAACTGTTGAACATAATTCTATTAAAAAGAAAGGTGCATTATAGATAAATTGTACAGCAGTAATTTCTAAAACGCATGATACTTTTTCCAATGCTGCCACAGCACCTGCTGCTAAGTATAAAGATGATTAGCCACAAACTAACCCACTGCAGAATTATTATCAGTATATATTTGCGCGATGAAGAACTAATGGGAATTATGCAGATTGCATTTCCTTTCCCGCTGAAGGCAACCAACCTTCACCATCAATAGCAAAATGAAAACAGAACTCAGCTGTGGAAGAACAACGCAGGTTTTATTTTATTTCCAAATATGTATTGTTGATTATTTCAAGACTTTAAGACACATGTTTCTTTTTCACATAATTATATGACAAGCAGTCCGGTACCATTTTTAAAGGCGTACAAAATTTTCCGTGCATTTTAATGGCTTTAAATACGCAATAACTCTACTGCTGTATGTAGAAACCGGTAAACACACATCAAAGCGGCTTTTAAGAATTATAACGTAATCAGTAGGTAGTGCAAATCAGTGGCGATTGGTTTCCTTAACCTGATTAGAAGTGCTGCTTTAACTGCTCTGCCTCCAGTCAGAGGGCGAAAGCCGGTTCCCGGTCCCACTCCTCTTGCGGATGCCCCATCCCTGGGTCGGGTCGGGACGAGCTTCCCGGGAGCGTGCGGGGACCCTCCGCCGGCCTCCGTCCCCGCAGACTGACATCCGAGGCCGGGCAGGGTCTCCCGCCGGAGCCATCGGCACAAAGGGGCTCCCAGGCTGCCCAGCCTCGGGGACCGCTCTCGTTCGAATAAATAAAGAGCCGTTGATTTGATAGACCTCTGTCCCTACTTTGTTCGACTTGGATGCGGCACCTTAGAAACGAACAGTTAGGAGGGCTATAAAATTAGGAGTTGGTAGTCTATGGGCAGAAGCAAAAATAGGACTACCTAGAAAAAAGCGTTTGCGTTTTTTCAAGGCAGCGTCTTCAGGCGGGGGGGGAGTGGCTGCAGGATTTAATTTGCTGTGCTTTGATTTCTTGTTTCTTTAAACTTTTGCCAAAGGTGATGGGAATGCCAGATGCACATTTTTTGGTATACTTTAAAATCCAAATAAACACAAATAACGTATGCTTGGGTTTGGTGTTTCCTTTTCTTTTTTTCCCTCTGTGGAAAAGGCATTCCATAGAAATGTAGGTATTTCTAGTCTGTCATAAGGGCAGCCACAATGAGGATTCAGTAAATCTTTCTTAAAGAATCACTTACAGAGGGATTGCAAGATGAAGAAACATTTTATGCACATGAAGAGATGTGTAATCAGTGGCTTTCTTTTGTACTGTAATTGATGCTTCAAAAAATACATTTACTTGAGTACCGGTATTTAATGTTTCAGACTGGAAAAACAAATAGGAATGATCAAAAACAAACAAGAGTTAAATTCTCAGATGATCAGCTCCGTTGCATAGGTCCTCTATGGTTCACTTGAATCAACTAAATACGCAAAACAACTTCTCTCATTCTAAAACACTTCATGACAGTAGTCTGAAATTTTACATTCATTGTATGGGAAAAATGAGATTATTTAAATATAACCTTAATGTAAACTGACCAGGATACCTTAAAATGAATTTTTGTAAAGCAGAATATTTTAAAACAGCAGAGAATAATTTACTGGATTATAGTTAGTGCATCGGTTCATTCAATCTGCATGTACAAGTTCCTTAAATGTGCAGAATATTCTTCAGCATAGCCTGAAGTATTCAAGGGTTTAGATCACTAGAAATTTCTTTGCACATGCTGAAAATATGGACTGCTTACTGGAAAGGAAATCAAATGTGTATTTGATTAATTGATGTAGTCACATATTAAAAACTTTTGCTTCTTATCCCATTAAAAGTAACACTAATGAGCAATGGCTGTGACCTTCAAGTGGAAAGCCACATGTGCTTCAACCCCTCAATATTTACCACCCAAATTTAATCTTTATAATGGACACCTTAAAAGGAATCTGATAGAAAATTCTAAGAGCTGCTCCAAAACTAAAACACTTAAGGAAGATTTTGATTAATGCCTCGTGATTAATCAATTGATTAATATAGTTTTCAATACAGATGTTAGGACACTGTCTACTTTAATCAACCATCCTGAAAACGGTGAAGACAAATGATCTATTTTTTTGTCGATTTAAAAAAGAAAGCCTATTTTAGCAGTTATGTAAATTATAAGACAAGCCTTCCTTACAATGCCCAGATTTTCCCTTTTATAAAAACCTTACACATTGGAACTGTTAATTAGGTAAGTGTCATCCTTTTGGGCAGGAACTTGGTATAAACCTAAAAAAAGTCACACATTCAGCCAAATGAGTCCACTTTTTTAAAGAAATTGTTTTAGAATTGCACTATAATCCATATTTAAAGTCCCTCTCCCTGATATTTTTTTATTCTGAGACTGTTTCTAATTTGTGATTATGCTTTCTACCATACTAAAACTGAAATCTTTATTCCAGTCAAAAATAATCACCCCGTAATTACTGTGACAAACTGCCCAAGCTGTATCATTGTGGCCATTTCGACTAATGATATTGTATTAGAATGCCTAGCAATAGACTTCAAATGGAAAATATAATTATGTGCATTAGTTTGTCTAAGCATTTATAAGATCACATATCCATCAGTTATCAGGTCTCATAAAAAAAGCCATATATCACTGTCACTGCTAGTTTTGTTATTGGAAATGTGGGCCGTTATGAACTCAGCTTAAGATGTGTGTCTTAAATTTCACTTATTCTGTTGTCCAGTAAATCCATGTAAGCTGAACTCCTATAAAACGAGCGGAATTTTCAGCTGATGGCACAGGAACAAATTATTTGACAGTCTCACCAAATGTAAACTAAATGTTTAAGGTACCATTTAAAGCTGAAGGCCTTAATCTTGAAGATATGTTTAAGTTTACACACTGGACTACTTACTGTGCATAAAGTTAAGTGGTTCCATACATCTTCGCTGAACTGAATCTATATGTTCTCCTGTTTTGCAAAGCTAAGGCAACATCTGAGCAACCTCTTTGCATCCCGGGCAAACTGAGCATCCGACCCAGCTTCATCTTGTCAAAACTGCAGTTCTGCAACTGCCTTAATTTCTCTCATGCTCTTTCTCCATATGCTTTGCTTTTCTTTGGAAAACCTCAACTGAACATTTTGCATTTCAAAAGTAAATGCCGCTTCAATTTATGATCCCCAATATCCAAAAGCTCTGATGGAAGAGCTACCAAAACCTCAAAACGAAATAAGTAGAGTCAAAACAGAAGAAAGTCGTGCCTGTCTACCGAGTTACTGGCACTTGACTTGTCTTTTAAACCAGGCTAGACGAGAAGCAACCCTTTTGCTGTTAAGAGTTGTCACAGTGATAGCAATGGCACCTGAAAATGCCTGGTTTATGTCAAGGAGGACACATCTCCCAACATTTGATGTCATCTTATTGCACAACAAGGATAAGTTACTTCACCAGCTATTATTGCGTAACAATGATGAGTTACTCTCAGAAAATAGAACATTTTTCTTCCACTTTTTGGGTCATCTGAGATGCATATCTGTGGTTTTAACACCACACTTAAATAATATCGCTTGCTGTGTTTTGGTGCCAGTATAAATTTAAGCCATCCAAACAAGATTGTATATTTGAACTGACAAAGAATAAATTATTTGCATCTGGCATAACTGATGGTTGTGTCAAAGCCCTGGCATATAATTCTTAATCTTAGAGATGCCTGTTTACTTGTGCATAAGATAGCTGTGCTGAGTTTCTTCCCAGAACAATTATCAAGTTATTGCTATGGGCTAGCCTGAAACTTCCAGGGGAAGCCACCTATAAATGCAGCCACCCCGGAGCAGTCTGAAAGGGATATTTTGAATTAGAGATCACTGCTCTGCTCTTTCCTCTGTGGGGCCGGTAAAATGGGAATGGGAGCGTGCCGGGTGGGCACAGAGCCGCAGGTACGTCTTTGGCTTCCATGTGCTTCCCAGCACAAGGACCCCCAAATATCACGTAATCAGAGGAGAAATGTTATTCACGCCTCTCCATGGCTGAAAAGGTTCAGTGATAATCTTAGCCTGTGTAATACAATATATTTTTTAAATGAAAAATGTCTTTCAATGGGCAAGGAGGTTTTTTACGGTTGGTTTTAATTAATATTGATTTTACATGTTTAGAAAGAAAATCCACCAATTCAGACCTGGGAAATGTTTAAGATATGTTGTTTTTCTAGGAGAATTTTCATTGATTTTTATTAATCCTGTAGTTTGCGATGGCTGGGTTTTATCTCCTATCGTGTATTTTATATTAGGATGCTAAAATAATCTACTGTATTTGATATCCAAATATGTAACAGAAGACATGTGAACTATGAATCTTCAGAGGAACCGTCCTTGCATCTACCTGTTTTACCCCAATAAAGGGCCAGGGCCCTATTTTGAAAGATCAATAGGCTATGAAATTTCTGCCTCCTTATTAGCAGAATTAATTTTAAAGTGGCAATCTACATCCTAGAAAATTTGTTTCATATTAAGAAGTCCAGATGTTTTTGGTCTCTCTGTCTGACATTCCCACCATCAGAATAAATTGTATTTCCAGACTAATGTAATAGATAAGAGATATGAATAAATCTCATACAGTTCAGTTGATAAAATTAACATGCTGATGATATTTTAATGTTTCCATATAATCAAGGGGGCATGGATCATGCCTCCACCAGTTCCAATGTAATTCTGGTCTTTTAATCTTTTCTCAAGAAAAAAAAAAATAGAGCATTAGAGAGGATTATACAGTAAACAGTATGTGCTCCAGTCTTAAAGCAAGTTGTTTGCGATACGGTTGAATGGCTTTGCCCAAAGGTATTGCAGCAAAGCAACTAATATACTGGAGACTTGGGGTCACAACCAGTATTCCTGCAGTGCAAGTGTGTCACTTACACATTGTAGCTTCTGGTGGAGAAGCTCCACTGATCTGGAGAATAGTATTAACATATCAGAACCACTCATCTTCCATATGACCTTATACAGAGGACATAAAATTGTACTTGTCTTATGCATAGGAAATCTAACTGACTTTAAACCCAAGGCAATCAGGATTTGGCCCAAAATGCATATGTGGGTTTGCTGGAGCAGGGCACGGGTATAAAGCGACTTGAAATAAAATTATATTTGATGATCAAAGACAAACTAAAGACAAAGAAATCAAAGGGAAAGGAGACAACAAAAAAAGGAAAGGAAAAAAAAAAGTCTAAGTCTTGAACATAAGAAGTATTCCTATTTGGCAGAAATTATTGGTATGTGCTGGAACTCATCAGGCAGAAGTCTCAAATGTAGTTGAAGGGGTTTAAAGACCCAATTCCCACTACATTTTGATGCTGCTTGGGTATCTAACTGACTTACACAGCTTTAGACTCCTGACTTTAGTCTTTAATGTGAGACACATCAGAACGCATCGCCTTCAAATATTTGCAAGGGAAACATTAATCAGCTCCAGGACTAAATGGACTTTGAGATTGATAATGCTTATTCTACATTACTTTTTCTACCCCTGTGATCTTTTTAAAGTATAGAAGAACCCATTGTTTTTCAAACTAAAAATGGACGCAATTAAGTGTGAATATCATTAAATAATGTTGACAGAAAAGGAGCAGGTGATCCTGTACTACAGTGCAGATCAATATGATGAGCGCAATATTCAGAAGGGAACAACCTTAAATTTGCATGTTCAATCCTCGTTTTGCCTTCTAAAGGCATTTTTATGCTAAGTCCTAATATATGTTTGAATTTTCACATGAAAAGAATATTGCAATCCTGTTTACCATTGCTTTTATGAAGAATCTTAACATTCCTTTAAAACTGACAATTAGCTGGTGACATTCCGAGGCCTAAAAATTCACATGCAAATAATCTGAAGAGATGTAATGAAGGTGAAATTAATGAAGATCAGCTGCTAACTGTGCGCACAACCCCTGTGCTGGGCGATACTGACAGGAGAAAGAAGCAGGCTCAAATAGCCAGAGGTTCCTCTGGAAACTAATCTCAAAGTCTTATCCGGAATCAACGCGTTCCCTGGAAAACCTGCAGAACATTAATAGGCAACATGCAAAAAGCACACACACACTAAGACTACGAACACAGCAAAGAAAACCGTATTAGGAGAAAAGGAACCCATCGGAAGTGGATCTTAGTGAATGAAAGCAAAACTTTCTCCATGGTAATTTCGTCAGCATCTCTTTAGCCCTTTTCCCAACATACCCGTATAATTCTCTATGGGAATGTCTCCTTACCGTGCCAGTTTCCCATGGTTGGGTGTCCAGTGCCAGTGGACGGTAGCTCTGGGCCCCTGAGATGCTCTTAGTGGTCCCAAGTCTCTCGAGAGCTGGAAGTGTGTTTCTGGTTCCTGCCCTGGTCATGAGGCTTTTATCTTTCTGTAGAGGTAAGGAGCAGCTAACACAGTTCATTTGCTTTCTGCTTAGGAAAACAGCTCTGTAGCAGCTTCCCTCAAATATCTCGCAGCATTTCTCATGCAAAATCCTCAGTGTGTGGCCTTCTACCATGACAGATAGAAGACGTGACCTTTAGGCAGAAACATTTCTCCTTGAGCCAAAACGTTACTGCAGGATAGAAGCCCTGTTTCACCCACCTCCACTTCAACCAAGCAATCAATTTTGACATGGGATTGACTCATAAAGCTGGCAACTGTGTTGACCTGGAAGAATCATGAACAGCAAGTTCATGCAGGTGTGTTCTTTCTGTTGCCACCAGCTCCATCTCCGCCAGGAGACCACCAAAAGATGCTCCTCCTGGCAGATGCAGGACGCTGACCTTTTCCATGGAAGGAATATCAAGTGTCAGACATTATTTCATGAAAAAATTACCAGTCTATTCTCTATTATAGCAAATAATCTTTGAAGAAGAGGCAATATTGTCTTTACCTAAATGCGCACGCTCACACGCACACATATATATAAAAAAAAAGAAAGCGTCTCACACCAGGAATGAAAGTACCTGGAGGTCTTCCACCATTACTGGTGAAAAAACTGGCACCTTAGTTTGAAACCTACCACAGGAAAAAACAGTGGAACAAACAAACAAACAAAATCTTGTGTGTATACATAACTAATTTTTTTATAGCTGGGTGCACTAATAAGAATCATTAGTAGATTCCTCTAGGAGGGGAACTGAAAACAAATTAAATACTTTGCTATGTGAAAAAGGATAAGCTTTGAGTGAACACCTTTTCCTATTACCCTGAAATGACTGACACCATATGCTAGAGACACAAAGGAATAAGAGGTATATAAATTTTTACAGAACACATCCTGCTACCTTTTTAATTCACCCGCATATGAAGATCAGCAATGACGATATATTCATATAATCCTCTACCGTGAGCACCTGTACACAACTTCCTTTGGCATAGCTAAAAATAGTGGTATTATATGAAGAAGTTATTGTAATTAAGAGCATTGTTAAAAACTATTTTAGCAAAACAGCAAAAGAGAGGCTGTTCCAGCTGAAAAATACAGAAACTTTATTCCAAAGTAATCCTTGTACCTTTGCAAGTGGTCTGTGAGTTTAGCAAAAACCTGCTCAGGAGGAAGGGAAAGGCATATCTGGCAGAGAAATGGCAATGCTGAAGACACGCAGCTCAGTCTTGGGCAATACGAGACCCAGAGACAATCCACATAGCAATTGTTTCAAACCATCTCAGGAAAATGAGAACGCTGAAAGTGTTCTTGGGGGTGTAGGAGGATGAGGAAGAGGATGCACAGGTTTGCAGCTAGGTTTATATTCTAGAAATTCTTAAAAATTATTTCCATTTTCCTACTGGTGACCAGTGCACTTGCACTGTCATCTTTCCCTCTAGCATTTCCCACCCTTGGAGAGATGGACCAGAATCGTGCCGTTTCCATCAGAGCACAGGTTTCCTGTGCACAGCACACCGGGACCGTGGACGCAGCGCTACCAAACACGCGTGTCAGGTGCTGCAGAAACAGAAAGCTCAACCTTTTGCCTCATAAGTCACCTCTCTCAAAGTGATCTAAGAACACTACACTCTTTGAGCAGCACAGCACATTTTAGACACTACAGAACCACTCTGAGCTGTCAGCATATTTCCAACAGATTGATGACTTTGAAGACCTCCAGTGTAGAGGGTAATGTTAAGGATCTGCAGTTACTCAGCTAAAGTTGAGATGAGGGATGCCTTCTTTCCAGTCTTGGTTATTGAATTTGAAAACCCTCATAGGTTTTGCTGTCAGAGTTGTTGCTTAAAACAGACTATTATAGGAATGAGTTAAAAAGGAATGACTGGGAAAAGTTTAAAGGAAAACGAAGATATATCTTTATCTTTTTCAGGTTAGCGCAGTGACAAAAAAGTAGTTTCACAGTAAAGCAAAAAAATAATCATTGTGTTAGATTCTTGTCCTTAGAATAGCTTTTTTTATGGCCAAAACCTCCTTAATGTAGAAGTAAGCTCAGGGCCAACACATTTTACTATATAAAAGTTTACCATAAGCAGAGGCTCACCATGAGCTGAAACACAACTTATATATTGTATTTCACTGTTTTTATTCTATTTCACAATGAATACCCTTCAACACCAGATAAAAAACTAAAGATAGAAAGTAGACTGTAAATAAATGCTAAGCCAAAGAAACATTATAAACCAAAGCAATAAAAAATATTTAAAGATTGTCTAACGTGTTACATTTGAAAGGTAAAGAACTATAGCTCTAACGCTGTAATTCTTTCTCATTTTCTGCATAAACCCATTTATATTACTGAAGTAAGATATTATACTAACCATCTGCCTTCCCAGTCCCTCACATTCCTTCACTTACCCACCTACAACTCCATGAACTAATCACCCTGTAAAGTTGGCCTTCGATGTTCAAGGTATCTTCGTGTAATCAGCACTCTGTGCAACGTCTGCTAGAGTGTAACGAGTATAAAATGGCAAAAATGTGAATCGGAACATATGAGAAATACTGGAATAGCTAACAAAGTTAATGCTTATGTGGCAAAGCTGGCTGTACATCTGGAAGTTTGGGAGCAATGTAGTTCTAAAAAAATAATATAATACTGAATACATATATCTCTCTAGAGAGTGGTTTCATTGCACTTGAAAACTACATATTTGTTAAATATAAATAACAAGTACATTTTTTATTAAGCATCAGGAAGGTAGCCAAAATAGTCTAGTATAGCTGGAACAGAAGGCTTCACACTAAAAGGAATAGTTTGAAAACTGCTTCTTCTATTGAACTTTCATCTATGACCTAAAATTGAGGGTTGTCGTATCATTCTGACATTGCCTGCTGGGAGGTCCACGGGAAAAGCAGGACTTCATGAATCTTCTTGAGAATTAGTGCTTAAATTTCTCCTCCAGAGGCATTTGTCTTTGCAAAAGAAGGCTGCCTTTCTTTTCTTCCAACCCCGTGGAGATATTTTATTTCTTCACCCTTAATCAAGCTTCCAGTACCTTTTATGAAATCACCAGCAGCATTTTGGATAGTTCCATCAGGGGCATTAATTATCTGCAAAATGGGCTCATAAATTCCAGAAGTGATATATTGCTCTGACGTCCCTCTTCCCCTCTCCAGCCCCATCTGGAGGACAGCCCACCCCTGCCTACCGCCGGTCGTCACGCACGCTCCTGGCAGGCAGCTGATGTGGGCAGTGCCCACCGCTTACCCAAGACACCGTGTAGAGCTTTTACTTCTTCAGTGAACCATTGGTGTAAAACTTTACATATAAAACAAAAGGCAAAGCTGCTCACAAGGTTTTTTCCACTGCTTTTCGTATGGCAATGCAATATTTAATGAATCAATCAATGTAAAGTCTCTAAGCAGGAGGGTTCTAAACTTACTGTCGTACGTAGGCATTTAATTTTGATTTACTGAGGTAGTTATTGCTTATTAATCGGATAACATTATGAAAGCTGAGTATGTGTATGTCAGTTATACGTTAATTAGTTAGTGTAGTAAGAGATACTATATAGCACTAGAAGCTGCTTACACATCCCTTGAATAATTTTAATTACAAGTAAAGAAGTTCAGGAGCACATTCTTCTATATGGGTAACCATTCGTATGAAAAACAAATTGTAGCAAATAGTAAGGTTCTTCAGACAAAAAATGGCTTCTGGAATTCACTTAAGTTGTAGATATATGATAAAAGTGTACACAGAACAAATTTCAAGTGATTTTTTTTTGTCAGCAAAGTCATCAGGCATGTACAGGCGAATCAGAAGTTAGCTTTTTTTCAGAATTATCCAGATGTTATGAATGTGACTTAAGAACAGTTTAGCTGTAAAGCTGGATATCCCATGTGAAGGCAGGATCACATCATGAATTTCTAATTCCCAATAACTCTTAGTGGCCTACTATATCTCTATATATTTTCACTTTCTTTTTAAATGTTTCTCTAAAATACTCATTGGACACAGCTCACCAATGGAAAAACCCAATATTGTCAGCGTTTAACCTGCCAACCCACACTGCTTCTGCAGCAGGGAAGCAGTCTGAGACTCATGGATTTATTCCCAGAGTTGAGAAGTGCACTTGCTCGCTGTAGTCACATTAGCTTGCCTCGCTTTGCCCACCACTCTAGTTTATGTTCCCTCTCCAGCATGGGCTAAAATTAAATTTCTTAATTTGGTAATAGTTTTGCAAATGACCTTTGGAAATTTGGCTTATGTAAGAATATTATCACTTAGAAGGTAATCCCGTAGTTTCACTAGACGTCATGTTTAGAGTATTTACTGCAGCTGAATGTTAATCCCAAGGACTGATTTCAATGACTTTCCTGGGGATACCCTAATGCAACCAGGTAATGGCTCTGTGAAAGGACAGCCATCCTGTCCTCCTTCGCCATCTCCTCACCAGCTAGCCCGATGTTCGGTGAGAAAGTCAGCACCTCTCAATGCACACACGTCCTGGAGAATGTAAAAACAAGTAATAGTCTGTGTCATACGGTGACAAATACAGTTCAAAGTACCATTATCACTCGTTCTTATGGTGATAATTAATCCCATCATCATTATCATAATGAGAAACCATGTTCAGAAAATGCTGATTGAAAAACTCCAAAATAAAAAATACAAGTCATTCACTGCCCTATCAACCTAACTGATTCTCAACCTGATTCTTACATTTGCTGTTGATTAGCACACAGTCTTCCAAATAATTTCTATACCCCAATCCAAACTTTTCTAGTGTTCTTATGTTTCACTTCATGATTTTTTAAAATGTTCCACTCTAGCATGAAGTGCTAGGATTGCACTTTTGTTCATTAATTTATGATGGATCTTTAATCAGAATCTTTTCCTGATTCTTCTCCTCTCCCAGTGATGTGGTGACAAAGAAAGAGAAAGAAATTGAGAGAGACAGAGATTTTTAAAGTGAGAGAGAAAGAGAGAAAGGAAGAAGAAGAGAGGAGAGAAGAGGAGAGAAGAGGAGAGGAGAGAGGAGAGGAGAGGAGAGGAGAGGAGAGGAGAGGAGAGGAGAGGAGAGGAGAGGAGAGGAGAGGAGAGGAGAGGAGAGGAGAGGAGAGGAGAGGAGAGGAGAGGAGAGGAGAGGAGAGGAGAGAAGGGGACAGAAGAGAAGAGAAGAGAAGAGAAGAGAAGAGAAGAGAAGAGAAGAGAAGAGAAGAGAAGAGAAGAGAAGAGAAGCAAGAAAAAGCATAGAAAAACAAAGCAAAGCAGAGAGAAATGAAAAAATGAGCTAGGAAGTGCCACAACTATAAAAAAGACATGGTTTTAGGAAGTGAATCGGTGTAATGCCATGGACCAGCCCAGCGTTTCCAGCCCTGCCCCTTCCCACCAGGCAGAAGCTCAGAGCCTGCCCGCGGCTGCCGAGCATCCCTCGAACACGAGCCAGCTGGGCCCTCGGTGCCCCCAAAAAATCCCTTGCAGGGTCCCCCGTGCCAGCCTGGAGTCGGACACGGCTCAGGGACCCACTGGGGTGGGACACGGGCTGGGAGGCTTCGGGACGGAGCTGCCAAGCACATGTCAGTGCTCAGACGGCTCCGTAATCTCCACGCGTCCTCCAGGCTCAGCCGTGCAGAGGGCTGTAAAGGCAATTAAAAGCACACCGGCTCTTTGCTGCACTTTTGAAATGCAATACAGACTCTCGTTTCAACTTTTCGTACATCTTCCTGTATTAACAGTCTGAGCCTAATAAATAATCCAAGCCTATCACTTATAGACTACTCTTCAGCCAGGCTGATAAGGCAAATCTAAACTACATTAGACAAGCATTACATTTTTATAGGCCTCAATTTTTTCTCCAGTTTTAAGCTCACAATTAGACTGCGTAAACACAAAATGAGGTGTCTGAAATCACAGGACGTTCGATGCCACGGGGAATACGGCCCTACTTATATTTGGCCATAGGTACACACACAAATCTATGTAATACTATACAGTGCTACTTTTTAAAATCCTGTACATCAAGAAGGTTTCTGAAATATGTGCTGCATAAAGAATATATCTATATTCTCTGGCAATATATCTATAGGGAATCACCTGATACTGGTTGAAATTAAAGGGTCGCACTGTAAACAAAGGTAGATCAGTTGAACAGAGTGGCTTTTTCTAACATTTTATCTGTTCTGAATATATGAATTCACCCGCAGCATGGCTGTATACATATGCACAATCATTATGTGACAAATTAAAAAGGGGCATATAATAAGCTTAAGTCATCATAAATCATATAATAAACATCTGAATGAGAAAATTTAATAAACGATATGTTTCCACAACAATTTCATCCCCTTCCATTAAATCCATATCCCCCTAGGACTTGTTCTAATATTCTCAATTCCTAAGTACACATCATCTATTCAAAGGAAAAAAAAAAAAAAAAGCACAACTCACCCTGCCAGGATATGTTTCTTCCTCTCTCTTTCTGGTCTGGCATTTTCTCTTCTGCGGCCAGAATTCAGCCTCCAGCCCGTGGCTATTTTGGATGGAAAATGGTTTCCTGCTCCATGAAAACTTTCTTCGTTTTAAAAATGTTTCTAATCTGCATCAGCAAGAAACCAAGTGAATGGGTGAATAGGAAAGTCACAGGGAAAGACCTCCTTGTAGATTGTTACTATGCCTTCTTAAGGCCAACAGCTTGGATTTACAATTCCTGCATCCTATATGAACACCTTACGCACTGAATTTTTGGCCAGCAAAGCAGGCTGAGAGTTTCCTTTGGTGTGAGCTGAAACTCCAGCTTAAACCCAACAAGCTTCTCCTATAATAACTGATGCATATATTGCAAAAAAGTTGTTTCTTTTTCTGCAAATAGTTTTGTTGCAGCAAGCTCTGTCTTTGCTAGGAAGAAACTTTTTCCTAGCTTACAGTTTTCTAGTACATGTTTCCCAGTAAATTTTCCTTTAGAAAGAAAATGAATGTTTCTCTAATATAGAGAACACACTGGGATTTAGACCATCTTCTTCCCAGCACTCCAATGTGACTTTGGACAAATCGCTTTCAATCCCATGTTGCCTAGGTGTCAGAACTGATCTTATTTAACAGTTTTGATAATTAATTTGACAGAGAATGCTAGTATACCAATTACATTTTTTTCATGACATGAATTTGGAAGACAGTGCCAATCCAGAGGAATATCGGACTACAGGTAAATTAAATGATCTGGGGACTGCAATGACAGCAGTAGGATAACATTTAGTAATACAAAACTGCAAGTTCAGGAATTTAGGGGTGAATAATCAGTATTTTTCCTGACAGTTTGAACTTATTGCTTGGAAATGGAACAGGAAAGCTAAGATTTCACAATATGCTGACTATAAGCCACCGAGGCAATGCACCCATGAACATTCAGGGTAGGTACGTGGTAGGATAGGGAAGGAATAGCGTTCTCATTACAAATAGGAAAATATTCATACTGTTGTACAAGAGCATGTTGGAATTACCTGGTGCTTCAGATTGTTCACACACGGGAAGAAAAGCCATCAAAATATGAAAAAGGGATACTCAGGCAAAAGTCCAACTTCTCTTTAGTGATGAGAACAAAACAAAAAGTGCTTCATTTAGCCCAGCAAAATGAATGAAGGCTGGGGTTAAAACTATTTTAAATCACTAGACAATGTTGGCGCAAATATGAACAGGCATTCACTGGCTACAGATAAATTTGGACTATTAGAAGAATATGTCTAAATGACAACTTCAGACACAAGAGAGGTTCTCCCATAGTAGTAGTGGAGGCAAACAAACGACCTGACTCTAAATTAGAGTGGTCACTTTATGAACCCAATTCCATCGTATACTTGCCTGGAAAAGCTGGGGACTGAATTTGACAGCCCATGCTGTCACTTCAAATATGTTGAGTATTTCTAGTCTATTCAATGGAGAGTTGGAGCCAAGAGCCTGACATCCTTAGAGCCGCTTGAAAATCCCAGGCAGAAACAAAAGTTGCGACTGCAGGAGTTGAGTGTAACGGTTTTATTAGCACTCATTTGAATCGGATCTGTCACCCAGGAGAGACGTCTACGTTCCATATGTATCCTCATAAAGTGCTATTATAGCACTTCACATCTCTATAAATATAGATGCATCATAGATAGTACATACCTGCACCCATATAGGTTACAGATATGCACATGCTCACTATACAAGAAGGGACTTCAAAATGACAGGTAAGTGTATGTTTGAGATTCATAATGTTGTCATCACATTAAACAATAAACATGTGTGTAAAAGATCTTGTTTCTCTATTTCCACTAGTTCAAAATACAAGTTACAGAGTCCCTCCATTTTGCTATCCAGCCAAACAGCACAGAGAAACCAGGATGTTAAACTAATTTTTCTTACACTAAAACCTTCCATCTTTTGCAACTAACTCATCTGATTTCTATGATCATAAAGAACTGTATAATATTAAATTACAACAACAGCAATCAAAGGCATGGGGAGCAAGAGGATTCTCGATTGCAGCCCATGCATCACTCAATATCACCACAGAAGAAGAGATTGAAAAGCACATCAATTCACATAACTTCCTCCCAGTGCCCATTGTCTTTTTCAGTTCCTAATGATGCTGAAGTGTCTCCATGATTAAAATTTAAAGGTTTCCCAGTAACCAAGTAATTTGCCCAAAACTCCTTATCTAGCACTCACCATGAAGACTCTGATTTTAATATACCATTAATCAAGCTCCAGCCAAGTTTACTACTGATACTTTCAATTACGGAGGAACTAACTTCATTCTTCTCAGTGTGTCAGTGAGAGACCACTTCCTTGATTAGCCACAGACCCTAAAAACAGATGGATAACAGGGCTGGGTTTGATGCACTTTTTACTGAAGGAACTATTTGTTGCGAATTACAAATCAGTAAACAGAATTGGATCTCTCTGCTGCAGGATAAACTCCAGCCAAATTTTGAGCCATACATACGCCATTATAATAAAAAACATTAACTGATTTCAAGTTTTACAGTGTAATAATAATATGTGATTTGATTGAATGTAAATTAATGCAATGGTGAATCTAACAGGCAAGTTCTAAATATCAGCATATTTCACAACACAAACATTTACACAAATGCGCATGATGCGTGCTTAATTTAAGCATATGAATGGATCCACAGTCTTCAATAGGACATCTCATGCTCTAAGTGATGCACGTGCATAAGTGATTGCAGGATCAGTTATCAGAAAATGATCCCCAGTACAATTTATAAGAATTCCAACAGATTGCAAATAGCTATGATTTGTCACACAACATCTGGTCTCTTCTCTCCGCAATCAAATGGACAAATGGAAATAACAATACAGACTGTGAAATCGCAGCTTGTAAAAAACAATTAGAGGGAAAGGGACCCATACCTTACCCTGCCAGAGTGATGGAATTTGCACAGGACTGTCTGGCTCAGCTAACAAAGGAAGAGTCAGCATTTGTTTGATCTTGAGTGTGATTTCCACAAAACAAAGATTTAATTCTGAAGTTATTTCCCCAGCTACAGTCAACACTTCAGGAAAGCCTCTGGCAAAAAAACATTGGAGGTCCTGTTAGTCCCCCAGCAAGCTCCAAAAGCTTTACCTGTTCTGCAGGACCGACCTGCTGCGTGGCAGTGGCGACAGCACACCGGCATCGTGTCAAGACGGGTGAGGAGGAGAAGTGGCTAGACAAAATTGTGAGGTTTTACTTAAATATAGCAGTAAGATCATTTCAATGCACTCGGTTCTGAATGCAACTGACCATTAGGTGAAAATTTTTTTTTTTCTTCAACTAGAGGACATTATAGCACTTCCAGTCACGTTGGAAAATTGCAAGAACTGTCTCAGCAGTGAAATCGAAGGGACAGGTAACAATTAACTTGGCCGTGACGCCATGGTCATATCTTAAAAGCCACCTGAGAGTTCCATTTAGGAATGTCCATCACAAAGCTCAGATTTATGCAATACAATTTAAACCAAAAGGAGATATCAAATTTTTGAGAAAAACAATTAAGAGAGTATATCTCTACAATAACAGCAAATGAGACACATTTTCATTCCCAGCTTTATTAAGTCTCCGGATGGCACCGTCTGCTGGTAAGCTTGATTATCTGGCTTACCTGCCTAAAAATAAGTTTGTTATTTAAGAAAAGAGCGATGATACAGTTCTTTGAAACATCTGAGTTTACTGACATTCAAACCTAGCCTTCACATATGAGTTGGCATTCTCAACATTAATTAAGTACAAGTTTTAGCTCATACGTGTGTTGTGAGGTACCTGAAGACAAACCCCAGCATCTCTTTAGGACAAGGCTGCAGTGTATATGTGGAAGCCTGTTTTACTAAGAGGAGAGACATTTGGGTAAGAGAACAGACTCCCTTTAGAATGATGTCCAAAGGAACTAAAGATCTGGGTGTTTTTTCAGATGATGAGCAAATCTGCTCCTTTGGAGTGCCCGACCTCACCACGGACCTCCTCCCAAACGAAACCCACCACAGCTTTGCAAGCAGCGAAGACAAGACAACGTTTAGGCAAGAAACTTAACTTTTTTGGTATTCAACCAAAACAAAGTTCCAAAATTTCTACTGCTTACTCTTCTTTTAGATTTTTTTTCTGCAACAGTATAAAGTGGAATACATAAGGCACACACACAAAAAAAAAACCCCACCACACTATGATTTTTTCTGAAGTTGTACTTTATCCCAAACACAGTAATACCTTTTTGTAAGATTTACAATGTTAACCAATTCTTTTCTGTCAACTAGCAATTTTTTGGCAGATCCCTTTTGCATGATTCATGAAGGACCAGTAAAAGGCTAATTGTTCAAATTAATTTGCGTAAATGACTAAGCAAGAGATAACAAAATTACATCTGCACTTGTTTGGCAAAGATTCAATAGCAGCGGCCCTGTACTGCCAGCTGCTTCCAGACAACACTCTTGCAGAAATTAAAAGCTACAAATATTAATTAATACACTTTTTTGGTACGTTAATTTGCACTGAAAGGTTCCGGAGTACAAAACTGCTGAGAAGATGAACCATGATAATTAGAATTAATGGGATGGATGCATGTTTTTTGCAGCTGAAGTTTTAAAAACCCATGAATGGAACTGGGAACTTGGAACTGACATTCTCATAAATCTCTATGATAATGCCGCTATTAGTATTAGAAGGATTAAGTACTGTGGCTCCAGCGTTATCCATCACATGACACGTTGTATCCCATCTGTCACTGCAGCAGCTAAGACATGATAGCTGTCCTTGAGGAAGCTGTATGAAAAGCTTTGGGAATTCAAGGAATTGTGGTGCTGAGTGTCGGGCTACAAAATGAATAGCTCAAACCTCTGACTCTCAAACAGAAATAATGGCCGGTGCTCTGTACTTGTCAGCTTAGTGCTTTAACAAATACTCTGACTATGGTATCTGTATTTAAGTTAAGTTAAGCAGTCTGAATTATAGATAAATCAGGCAGGGAAAAAGAACAGTCAAATGTCACAGATTTTTATCTTTAACTCATTTCTGTCTTTGTAGGTTGGATGTCTCCGGAACTGTTTTTACTGATGTTCACCCCATTAATTTTGCATATTTTAGGGCAGCGAGCACCACTGGAGCCCTACTCAGTGCATTGAAATAACAATGAGTTTTTACAGGAAATCACTAATGAGACCATTTACCTACTTCACAAGGTTATCTGCACATTATCATGATGTAAATCCCCTTCTACATGGAAAGGCTGTCATGAGAAAATGAAATTTTAGATGCGTTCTATCTTGAAACTTTGCCCGTCAAATTAACTTTAAATTTTGTCTTAGAGCTTTCCAGACTTTCAAAAAATTATTGCATTTTTAAATTATACAAATACTTTACAGGGACACAGATGCAGCAAGGCTATGCTACCTATTTTACTAATTAATTTTTCAATGCTAAAAAAAGTCATGGGACAGGAACTTTCAAGCTTTCAAAGGTAAGAAATTCTTAAATAGCACTTTTACTTCTATTTTTAATGATACCTGTGTACACAGGCAATCTAATTGGTGTGAAAGGCTGGACCAGAAGGCAGGTCTAAGAAAGACCAGACGCTGGAGAGGCAGGAGAGACCGTCTTGGGAAGGAGCAGCTTCCTCACCCTGTTCACCCAAAAAGCCACACCGTGGTGTTCAAAGCTGGCCAAAGCAGGCAAAACAAGCCTCCACTAAGTAATATATGCCAGAGAGTAGGCTGCCAGGCTCCATCCAGAATGTATTGCCCCTGGATAGTTTGGTAGAAAAAAATCAAAATTATGCTTTCACAATTTCTCAGACTCCCGGAACGTTACTTTACCTACCGAGGCTGACCATGAATCCCTCTGTCCTTTTAAGGGACAATCACTGCTGAATTTAATCCATGCAGCTAAAAATTTTGCAGAATAATAATAATATTTTTTTTTCTAGTGAAGTTTGTAAAATAATGTCAGCAAAGGCAGATGATCAGCAACGTAATTTTATCCCCATTTTCTAGCATAACATTTTCACAGGCCACCCATGTTATTATTCCTTTACTATGAACTATTGGATCATTTTCCTCTTCTACAATGAGATGTCTGCTGCTATTCGGCTTTTATTCATCTGCATGAGCTACAAAAAAAACAAAACCAACTTGTTATGTCCCATTTCTGATGACATCATTGAACAAAATAAAAAATTCTTCTTGACCCTGATCCTCAGCATCTGGGTTGTTAATATTGTGCAGTCAGACTGCTCACAATCTCACAGCACACAAAGTCAATGCAAATCTTTCCATCTCTGGGCACTGGATCAAACTGAGAGCACAGCACCAAAGGCTGGTGCTGAGTGCTCCTTTCTTGCTCCCCAAACACAGATTTTCAGTGCCCCATCCAGCAGAAAAGCCTGAAAAATCACAAAGTATATGTGTCTTTAAGACCTTATCTGTATAATAGTAATAAAAGTAGATTATAATTTATTAACTATTGTGAATTATAGTATGTGAATACTTTTTCCTCACCAATGGTGTTAGATTTACAGTCCAAAATATTCACCCAGCTGGGTGGGTAGCAACCACCGAGCCTCAGAAACTAATATCTTTTCCTTTTCTGCACTCTGAAGACAGAAGTGTTTACCCCTACACAGAGATGTGAGACAGAACTGCTCTGTTGGCATACAGCTGCCACATGGAGTAAACTATTCAGAGAGGTTTTGAGTCAAGTAAAATCAGTGATTAAAGAGAAAACTGAATAAGCTCGTGAAGCTCAACGCAATAGATAACATCATAGAAGAAAATAGGAGCATGGCTAAAACAGAGCACAACACAAAATCAGTTCCTAACCACCTAAATTGTTAAATGTTAACAGAAATTGCAGGGGGGGGAAAAGATAAAATCAACAGTATTTTGCATTTCTGTAGCAGCTTACATACGGAACATCCAAAGCACTTTATTGATGCTTCTGTGGGTTATGATCTCTGAAATCCCAGCGAGTTAACCATTACCACAACAGTTTTGCGGACTGGAAAAGGGAGCAGAAAGGGAAAAAACAACTTGCCCAGAGCACAGGAAAACCCAAAGCTGCAAAGGGAGGCAGTGCCCCGGCTGGCCTCCGGTGCTGCTTGGGATGCTGATCTCAGCGCTGGTCCAAAACGCTCCCGGGGTGGCACCCACTGGGACCTGGGCACAGGTTTTTTTCTTCACATGACAGCATGTGCAGTTGGAGAGCCTGCCAAAGATCACCCTGAGCAATAAGTAGTTTGGTGCCCAGGGAATTTGTCTGAAATATAATTATCACCTCTATGCTGTCTCATTAAAGCTAAGAGTAATTGTGGTGGCTATTTGATACCAGTTCTTCTAATGTGGATTTTGCTCTCTTCCTCTCTGGCTTTTATCAGCATATTGGACCTGATGAAACTTTACAAAGTAGGCATCTGTTTTTGTCAACAGTTTTGGCTTTTTTGATGATGCTGGTTTTTCTGACTTGCCTCTGCATCATAAAATAAATTTCTAGCCATTTCTGACACTAAAGTTCATACTGAGAGCAACTTGAAGATGAGGAGCTTAATTATTAATTAAATGAACTTCCTTTAGGCTGTAATAATAGACCAGCATTACTAAAAAGAGTACTTAGATTCGCCTTTATGGGCCTTTACTAAAACCATTTTCTTCCCTCGAGACAGTCCTTTCTTCTTCCATCTCATCAGTCTTATGTCCCAGTACAGGGCATCAAACTTGTCACTATCAGTCTTAGCCTGCTTGATGCAGAAACTGGAAGTTTGTTAAAATGTCACAGTATGGTACTAATCTGTACATTTCTTACAGCAAAAAGAAAAGCAATGCAGATTTTAAATACGAGACTGCCTGCGACTCACATAGTCCCCATCTTCTTCCAATAGCATCCTTTACACTGAACTTCTCAGGAAGACTTAGGGAAAATTAGACATTTCCAGAGATCTAATGGTAGACAGTAGGCAGCTGTCACCCAAAACTAGGGGAATTTGTGCCACAGAGCAGGTAGGAAACAGGTTACGGTGGTCAGTGAAAACAGTATACCTAACCATGCTCACTCACATCCAGTGCCCACAAATGCTACTGAGATTCTGTACGGGTGGAGGAACCAATTTTGTGGAAGAGGTTGGTGGCTGATGGGTCTCTTCTTCTCACCAGATTTCTACAGACTTCCAGAACACAGATACTAAGAATAGGACATTTTCTAAAAATGTAAAAGCAGATGTAAAAAATAACCATACTGTGGGTCTATAATGTTGGGTTTATATAGCTTAATTTCAAGAAAAATATTCTTAACACACAAACTGAAAAATCTGGCTATTTGTGATAAAGAGGTTTACCCAGTGCTCGTTGTCGTCTCCCCAACATTGCCCCTCACCAGACAGCAACTGAGTAACTCCCAAGTAACTCCTTTGTTTTGGATCTTGGCACTACCAGCTCACAACTCTTGCAGACTGGCAAGGAAAAAACATCTATTTCTGAGATCTCCAAGCTGGCCTTGTCTGGGATGCTCTGCAACACTTTCCTGTATGGGTTGGTTGCCTGTGTGAACACATCTGCCTTGGACTGGTCAGAGCCCTCTAAGTTCACATGGACGACTAGAGAGAAGTCAAAACTGAAAAGAAGTTGTGTTCCAGCAAAACAAAGAGTTACATTCTCGATAATAAATAAAAGATTCATCAGGCACAAGCAAAAAAAAAAAAAAAAGACTTAAATAAACACCACAAAATTGGAATATCCTTGGCACCAGTCTCATTTCCTAGCAGTCTCTTAACGACTCTTAGAAGCCGCTGCTGGTGGCAAAGGGATGGTGTTAACTCGAGACTGAATTCAGATATGGAGAATTCAGATATGGAGAATAGGAAGCATCTTCGAAGAGCCCATTTATATTCTTCCAAAGGCAGGCCTTAGCTGTGCTTTCCCCTTGACTGAACAGGTTGGCCCCTGCGGGAGCAGTAAAGGAGCACGTGCAGGTTTGTTTGAGAACAATTTCCCCATGGACATGGCAGGGAACCCTCCCGAGGCTGCTTTTCTTTAGTCCCATTATTTTATTTTCCCCTTAGGAAGTCCAATGAATTACAATATAATAACCTGCAAACATACACCACAGTCGTGTTTCCCCCATTTCTGTTACACAGCAGGGCCTGTTTTCTGCTGGTTTACCAGGATTTTATGGAGAACCCTGGTGACTCTTTAATATGCCCTGTTTGTTATCGCTGTCCCTGAGCCACAGACTATAAATAGTAGCAGGTGGTACCTGCAGTATATATAGCACACTGTTACACAAAGCATTTGCAAATACTCATCCAGTCTGGTTTTGGCATCCAAGCGAAGGCTTAAGGATGGAATTTTTAAAGTGATAAGAGGTAGTTAGTCTTTCATCACTTTTTAGTGCAAACATCTCTGTATCTAATATGTTGCTCTTAATTTCCTCACCAACTATTCAAAGACCAACCCTACAACCTCACCCAGCAATAAATGAGTGTTCAGGGTTAATGGTCTTAACCAGCACTATGCCCATCAGTACTTGCATCCCTTCCATAATCACCATTTGCACGGGCATTTCTTTTTGTTTCATTTTCTTTTCCACTATTCCCTCTAAATGCCCCTGCCGCGCTTTGCATATTTTGGTTGCTACCATAATGAAAACAGGAGGAAAAAAGTCCCAGACAGGCAGCTGTAGGAAATGAAGTCCTCTGTTTCTACACAGAGAAGACGTAACGTGTGTATCAGAAGGGCTGCCTTGAGCCGAGCAGCTTACACCATATCAGCCCCGTTCTGCAGGACCATGCCAGAGGGTGGCGAGGAAGAAATGATTTATATTTGTGCATCAGACATCCTAATTCCCTCATGCACAGTTTCAATAGAAAGAGACACCAAGAGCTTTAGAAATGTGTGGCTAATTATACATCTCATCAAATGCTCAACACTTATACTCACGATGAGCACAAAGCACTTGTCTACTCCGCCACCTATCCCCTTCCCGGGTTGTCCTTTTTAATGGTCTCTTATGTAAAGAGAGTTGGCCGCTTAAATATTTGAAGTCTGCCAGTTTAAAAGATTTAAAGTATTTTAAAAATGCAGAATAGATTTTTTTTGTGCCCTTATCATTCAAGAAAACCTTCACTGATACTTTTTTTTAATTAAAAAAATCCCTTTGGGCTATGAATGCCAAGTTTTAGCCCAGAGGGAATTTTTATTGCAGATATAAACCCCTGGAAATCAGAGTATGTATACATATACTACAGAGCCTGATAAACCCTTGACTGTGACACTGCTACTGAGGGCTGCTATAATATCTGATGACAAAACTGACAGATTACTTCTGATGAGAATGTGGAACCCTTTTTGTTTTTAACTTGACCCTGAAGACATGTCATAACATTTGTAATATCTGCAATAAAGTGTCAACTATACTGCTGTAAGACTGCTGGAGCTTGGAGTTAAGCATTCAGTTTAGTGCTCCTACAGCTTTCAATTTAAAATAAAAAAGACTCTTAATTTCCTTTTGGACAGTCCAAACCTAGTATAACTACACTAATTTGTCTTGGCAAATATGAAGCCGTAGTGGGGACTACTGGAAAAGAAATCCAGAGCAATAGACAAAACAGAATAAAATAAGCCTATCAATCGTCTCTACATAAATTCAAGATTTACAGTTCAGTAGAAATAATCTTAAGAAGGGATTGCAATAAAGCGAGTGTCAACGACCACCTCAGTGGCAGGGCTAACTTGATTTCAGTTGGCGGCGAACTAAAATTTTGCTCTAACCTCCAAGCTACGTGAGGCTCATGAAGTATTTTAAGACTGTTTCAAGAGGGATAAAAATGTCAATAAAGTCTCCCATTCCCTGTAGTCAGATGCGCTGCTTTGGAGCCCGGTCATTCAATTAGGGAAACGGATCCTCCTGGGCTGGTCTCACCAACCCCGTTATCTCCCACGCATCGTTTATGTCCTGCTGTTGAACCACATTAGTCATGACGACCATAAAAAGCCTAATCTTGCCACTGATACAACGCGGGCTCTTTGACTTGGAGATGGTATTTCTAAAGATGCTCCCTGCAGACTGGAACAGAGAAGCCCCACTTCTCTGATAAACTTGTCCTAAAATTAATAGCTTGATATAAAAGTAAGCACCAGGCACAAGTCCGTGAAAGACAATATTTTGCTGCCACTAACAAGGGTTGATTTCTTTGTCTAAGCGTACAATATAGTAAAACTAAGCTTTATTTCCCAAGAGATGAAATACTTCATTTATTTGTGCAACTTCCTCAGACTTTATATTCTTGTGTGTTTCAGGACTTCAGTAGTTGCCTTCTTGTAATATTTCAGCTTTTAAGCTGTTTTCTTGCCTCACTGAACTCACATAAGATACATCTGAAAGCTTTAGTACAAATTTACTTCGAATAAAGTCTTCAATTCATTTTCATGGCACCAAAAAGACAGCTTTAATAACTGCAATGACAAATAAACTGGAAATCATTCCAGGCCTTTTCACTTAACTGACAAGTAGAACGCTCTCATAATGAGCCGCAGGTTTTACGTTTTCTCTTTGACCATAATAGCTTCATTTAAGAGCGTCAGACCCTGACACTTCATCATTTATCTACATTATTTCTCATCTTCTTTCAAATAAATTATGGAATACTAGACTGAGCACATAAAAACAAAGTGACTTGTTATCTGTAAACAGCAAGATAAATTGTCCAGAAGTTCCTCATTTAGTTCCTTTTAAATTTAAGGGCAAGTTATTGGTTGTACCTTTTTTTTTTCTATCCCAATTTTTTGCATTTTTTTACAGCCATCTTATTCTGTTGCCAGTGGCCTTTGTGCAGCCATCCAAAGCCTGATGATAGTGCAGAAGGCATAAAATAATTCCATTATCCCAAGGTTGGACAGGGTAGTACAGAAAAGAAAAAATATTGGAAAAAATCAAATAAACAACTTACATGGATATTTCTCGCCGTCTGTAAAATTCCTCGTCCATAATACATCTTGTCATACTAGCAAATGTGACACATCCAAAGTAATGAACAGTGGGTCTGTAACTGTCCTCGCCTTTAGAAAGATAGCTCTGATATTTACCATCACCAAAGCCCCTTTTCCCTGGTGAAACACATTAATTCTTGTCTTAGAGCGGTGTTGAACACTTGGAGTTCACATTTATTTTATTTTAAAATCATATTGTCTGAAACACAATTAGCAACACTGCATTTACATTTTAATTATTAGTGACAGATGAAATTAAGAGAGGTTCAGTTTAATAATACCACGCATTTCCACCGCACCTCCCACTGTGAAAAATCACCGAGCGTGTCTACCCAACATCCCAGGGCGCGGAGACCCCCTGGACCCCGAGCCACGTACTGAACTGAAATCTGTAAAGCCACACCGGTGGCAAACAGCCGTCAGAACATTTAATCTGGCCGTGAGAGGGATTCTTTGGGAGACCGGTTAGATTATTCTTGTTTTAGAGATGGGGAAACAGAGACACAGTGGGTCTGTAGTAGGATTTCGATGGCTAAATCCAATACCCTTAGTTTCAACTACAGATTTTAAGCCCTACATCTCAGGACAAAGTAAAAAAAAGGAAAAAGTAGGTGGGAAGCCTTTTCAGAATTGCCCTACTTTTTACTTTGAAGGATTTCCTTAAAAAGTACAACAAAACTACAATGTCAGTGGCTTCCCTGTGTATTCCTCATCCCAAGAGAAACTTTCTCTCACCACCACCCTTGAGAAAACAAGGAGCTGAGAAGAGCCTGAAAAACTCAAACCACGGGGAAGGATACCTCACCCAAGTGAGCCAGCTTGGCTTGAACTTTGTCTTTTGGTAGCAATTTTAGATGGAATCTTCATCGACCAGTGCGCTGCACCGTCCGCCAGGTTGAGACATGGCGACATTTCCTGGTGTAGAGCAAACAGTCCCAAGCTTTGCGTGATGCTCAGGTTTGGTAGCAAACTGGACAGTGGAATCGCAAGTTTTATTAACAGGCTGGTGAACAATTCATGCATGAGTCGCTTCGAGTCCGCGGTGCAGAAGGGCACCTGCCCATCACTGCCGCTCTCACCTTGGACCCCTGGAAGTCCACGAATCCTCATGCTCAACCCCACAGTCACCACCAGCTTTGCAGAAGAAAACGGTATGGTTAGAGAAGGACTTCTCAAAGGATTCCTCAGCACATTTAAGGCCAGACCTTGACCTGTTTGATTTTCCAGGTAATGTTTCTTTCAAGCTCTTCCCTCCTTTCTCTTCTCCAAGCTCCTGGTGCTGGCACTGTGGGCACACAGCCATCTTGCAATTCAATCATGTTATCTGTGTAGTGCAGGCAACAATCAAATAAAGACAAAAATAAGAGTTTAAGCTGAGGTTCCCATCAGTTGCAATTCCATATACATAACATTTTAATTATATCTCATCTCCAGTGTAATAGTTAGAGATGCCATTTGATACAGTTTTTTTTTTTTATTTGAAAAATTAAATCTAACTAAATTAGCAAAAATAAAGTAGTAAAAGTTAATTGGGAATTATCTACTCCAAAATAACTCTTACTGGTAAATGCTTTGTGTGGTTATAAAAGGCTGATAAATATAATTGTATTTATGTAATGAGTATCATGTTTAATTTACTGTACTTGGTTGTTATACACCATTTTATGCAGGCCTCATAAGTGAGCTTCATATTATTGCTTGTATCGCTTTTAAAAAAAAAATCACAATCAGATGCAGCACACAGGAAATGTCCAACAGATTTTGAACAAGGTAGCGATTAGCAATTTGTCCAGAGAAATATTCAGGATGATCTGCATCTGTGTGACCTAAAAATACGAGTGTTTAGCAACACTCTGTACACTGATGGTTCATGCCTAAGTGGCTTGACACAACGCGCGCCGCGGTCTGGCATATGTAGCCTATGGTTTAAGAACTGTGATGTTAATCTCCGAGCTCGCCGTCAGATGGGCAATTACAGCCGAGTGCATGACAATGGAGTAATGCTTGCTCCTGGCAGGGCTGCGCTCTGGAAAAGGGTGAAATTTCATTTTTTGCACTTAGTCTTCCGTTAATACAATTTTGGTCAGATGTTTTCACATTCCAGAAAGCACAAGTCAACCCAGCCGCTGACTTCGTGGGTTTCTCGGTTTGCTCTGGTTTAGGAAGGGACTTGAGACTATGCCACTTTTCTGTTACTGTTATTAAAAATTATGCACAAAAAAAGCCTTGGCATAACTCGCCCGGTAAAGATCTTTATAAAGCGAGTGGCACTACGTCTGACACTGGAGATCTGTACATAATCCATGCATGTGCATACCATTTACAATGCAGAAAATATCCAAAAGGAAGGTAAGAATTCTCTTTTCTAAAGTTTTTCTTTTCCAGGGTTATTTTAAAGTGCGTGTCATCAGATACAATACAAACCAGCTGCATGACCCCAAGCAATCAGTGGGAAAATAGCACTCTAAACTGAGAAAAAATACACAGAGGACTGTGGTTTGTCTGAAGAGAAATTTCACATGCAAATAACAGGACACATTCTACCTTAAATATCTATGTTCAGCTCGCTCTGAAGTTCGTGGTAGGAACGTCTTTGCTCTACAGCTTTGTTCAAAGTCTTATCTTTAAGTCACTGTTGGGGGACTGAATCAGATACATGTCTTTATCTGCCCAGTCCCAGAGTTTGCCAAATAAATTCAAATTTCAATATATATAAATGTTTATCAAATCTAAGTCATGATGTCTCCTTCTGCTTTGAGGAATAACTATGTTCATTGGTCCTATAAACTTAATACTTTTACATCATTTTGGTGTTGGCCTTTAATTTTGAAAATTACCTTCTATTTAACCCACTAAGTACTGGAAACCCTCTGCATATACAGGATACTGGTTTTTATCTCACAGAATTGTTTAAAGGGATAGGCAGCTTTCTTAATCTAAGCCACCATTCATGAGACAAGTGAAGAGTTTGGCTTAAATTTGGGCCTTTCTGTTTGCACGTTCTTGAAGGAGCAACCGTCATTTTCAAGTCATCCATCCTGTAGATAGAACAAGGCTTTTCACCGCAGGAAAAAAAAAAAGTAAAACCAGATCTGCAGCAAAAACCTATGTGTTGCCATCCAAACCCTTCTAGGCTGACAAAGACCAGTATAGAAATACAGAGCCTGTAGTAGATTTATCAGTGCTCCTCATCATGATGGTGGGAAAACCACAAAGTTAATTCTTTCTTACCTTAGCGAGACTTAAAAAAACAAGGTTATACAAAATGCTAGTATTGCTGAAAAAATACATCTGAAGTCCAGGCCCTGAACACTGTTGAGAAAATCAGCCTCAATCTCAATAGTCTTAGGACCATCCTTAATGTAGACAAATAAAGATGCCAATATGTGCTGATTTTTATCACAATTTTAAGATGATTCCATGATTTTCTTCATTTCTAGCTAAATCTCTTTGAATGTAGGGTGTCGGCAATACGACAAGGCCATGAAAACCCCTAGTTCCCATTATTGGTGTGCGACATATGTAGTAGATTAAATTTCTTCATTCTGCTAGCCCCTATGCACACAGTTAAGGACCTGTTCACATCTTATCCTGCCCTCCAGCCATCACGTGCCACAGGACACCACATCTCGCACTCTCCTCTTGGTCATCGTTTACACTGCAGAAACTCACTATGTCCTCTGTCTGGACAAATTTTTGCCAGCATCCTTGCTCCCGTTCAAAAAAAAACTCTCAAAAATTCATATTATAAAAATAATTCATACTGGCCTTTCAGATTTCCTTTTAAACCACTGCAGTTCACAAGACAGCTAGAAATCTGAGATTCTCATATAATTCCAGCACTGGGGTCTGAAGACCAGCTCCCAAAATGAATACTGAAAATTCCAAAGACCATGTGGATTTTGAAGCTCTGGCAATGCTGCGTTGCTTTTAGGCGAAGAGTCCAACCAAAAAACCCTTCTTCAGAGCAAACTGATTGGCAGCAAGTTGGCAGCAATGACTTGTTGACTTTGGAATACCAGAAAATCACCATATACTTTTAATTAAAGAAAGGGCATGTTTATCTCCAACTCCCCCATACCTATTCCAGCTTGGCCTGGTTTCTGTTATTTCTGTTGTGGATACATAGCTGCAAGATTTATTGTATCAGATTAAAAGTAAAGGCTATTAATGTCGGATTCCATAGGGACTTTTTGTTAAGGCTTCTTAGTTTTCGTTTATTTATAAATTATCATCCTGAGGCTTGTAAAAAGGGCCTTCCTCCCCCCTCTTATTCTAGTGACACTCTAATTTATATTGCTGGTATTTCTATAGGAGAAGTCAATTAAGAATCACAATTTGTTTCATTATAACAGGAGCTAAATGGGGGCTGTGCCTCTATATGCAAACTATTAACAGATTTTACACTATTAGAGTGCCAAAAATTAATATATCCTGCACCAAAACCTACAAAACCCCCACAGTTAAGTCATTTTGCTTTTATGGACCACAAATGTGATCAGGCAGTTTGCACTATGGTTCTCTACCCACCCCAGGGTAAAGAGCAGAAGCCACAAAGGGGTGTAATTGTAGGGAGCAAACAGATCTGCCTGCCTTAGCTGTTGGCCTACCATGAAATCCAAACGCTTGCTAAATGTTTTTTATTGTAGTGAGGGAAAGAGGTACTTGATTATTGGCTATCACCCTCTTAGCTGACCCATTTAATGTTTTAAAACATTAGTCCTGTTTTGGTAAACCTTCTGAATGTGTAATTGTGAGCAAGGTGCTACGTCTCACTAAGCATCCCCATGGCTTAATTTTATTCTGCCAAGTTTCTGCGTAAGGTTTGGACAGATATTTACTGGTGACTAGAAACCTGGCGCTTGTCACTGCCAACCACGGCCCAACAGAGGGGTTATACTGAGATTTCTAACAGCACTAGCTGAAAGATATATAAAGCATTCTTCAGCTCATCTTCCTCTGCTCTCACCTGAGCTGACCTACTCAGATCTTTTAAGTCTTTCATACATTTTTACCTTCAACTATAAGATTCTTTTAACAGAAAGATACAAAGTCAAGTACTCCCGTATAAATCATAATATCATAGATCATAATATACATAACTATACTAAACCCCACAAGATGGTCTTATAATCACATTTGCACCAAATATTACTTTTCCTATAGCTTGGGTTCAAAAAATAGTGTGCTTATGTTTGCTTGACTTTCTGCATCAGCAGACTTGAGAAATTTCATGGCATAAAATTACTATTTGATAAAAACAGAGAAGATAATAATTAACCAAGAGCCAAAATTCAATGGACAGAAAGCACTTAGGAAAACAGAGAGGACAGGTCTTGCCCCAGACAGTATGTCCTCTCTTCCAGTTCAGTGCACCAGCACAAGCTCGTAACATCACCCAGCTTCCAGGGTACCAGCGAAGGCCAATGAACACAGCATAATCATCAAGTGTATCATAATTACAGAAACATCTGTTCCAAATGTTTTTGATGCATTGTGCATCACCATTTTTCACAATAGCCTGCAAAAGTTTGCATTTCTTATCTACAGCAGATTGATGGTTATTATTCTTACTATTTCAAGTAAAATTAATTCTCATTAAAGGTACTAGATGACAGCCATAAAGACTGAGAGCCTTCATTTATTACCAGCCAAATAATATTACAATGGCATCAGCAGTGCAGGTTTTTCTCAGTGTTGCACCAACACACATACTCACAATATTATGGAAGCCCCCGGTGTGGGAAATTTCAATGCACATGGTTGGACCACCCAGAGGAGCCCCGAAATGGGCACACCAATACACAGCTTCACTCAAGATAGCTAAAGTACTGGTCTGGGTTCGGTCATATGGTAACTGATGTGGAAGACACAGAATTGAACATACTGGTTACCCGAGTTCTAAAGTAAAGCCAGTGGTTTAAGAGAAAATGATATCCTTATAAGGTCTTCAGAATCATTTGGAAACACAGCATTTGCAATAAAATACACCAAACCTATTCTCACACAAAAAAAATACTGATCTTTTTCTTTTCGATACAGTCATAGGTGCCTTAGACATTGGAATAAGGCAGTGAAAACTAAACCAATTAAGTCATGATGAGCTTGAGAAGGTATGCATGCATTAGTTTCTTTTTCCCTTTTAAAGCTGTCACATTTCTCCTGCTTCTTGTGTTTTTAAACTGTAAAGGATCCCTGTGTTTCCCCGAGACAAAGGATGGGCTCTAAAACTCTGTCTTCTGAAGTGATGAGTTAAAGAACACTGCAGGAGTACTTGCCAAATCATACCACCATTATTAATTCAGGCATGATGAAAGTGTTCATTTTAGCTATAATCATGTAATTCATCAAAATACTACTAGAGCATATCATTCTGAACTATTACACTGATATAGCACCTTATTGCACCTTCACCGAAAGCAGGAAATGTATTTTTTGATGCTTATCTACTGAAAAGCAATTCAGTTTGGGATTTTGGAAGCACTATCTTATGTTACAATAAAAAGGAAATTTCAAACATATTTTCTTGTACTTGTGTGATGTTGTTATTATGTACTTGGGTGATTATCTCCAACGATGAAGTTTAAAAATGGTAGAGCACTGAAACAGCGTATTTATCCAGTGCTGACAGAAGGAAAGATGGGGTTATGAATATACAACATTATATGAAGTTTAAATGTAGATTTTGGTCTGAGAGCCCACTTTTAAAATAGCTTTAGAGGCCAAAATCTGTCTGCTGCAAGAACCTTTCAAAAAAAGGGTTCTTTGGAGTTCTTTCAATGACAAACAATACTTGTAAAAAAACTGAATCCCGTGATAAATCTCGGGATGTTAAAAGGAATAGCAGCATCCTGGGCTCCAAGAGAACTGAAGATCCTCATCTCATCGTCTCGTGCCGTGATTGCCCTCTTGCTCTGCCTATCCGTCTCTTGCTCGGCACACACTTTTGTGAGCAAGTTGAAATTACAGAAAAAAAAAAAAAAAGGAGATAGAAAGAAATGTGAAATTAAATAAAGCCCTGCTAAGTACAGGCCTTGTTGATTCTTTTCACGAATTAGCCGAGGCGCCTTTGGCACAGAGCTGGCTGGTGCTGCAGCTGTGCAGACTGCTGAGTGACGCACCTAGATAATTTCCAAAGAACAAAAAGTCGTTAATTGTCCACATCAGGAAAGCTTCATTATTACAAATAGAAAAGCAAAAAGTTATCCATTCTCACTCTCAGGCAAAATCAAAGAAAACAAGATTAAAGCATGCTAAATGCATAGAGGGCTACATTTAGAAGAGCTGGCAACGAACTCCAGTACCCCTTTTTCTCTCTCCCCTTTTCCCTCCCCTTCAGCCCCGGAGTGGGCATCCTCCCACATGAATAAAAAGCAGAATTTGGGGACTGGAGGTAACTGAGCATGCAAGAGATACAAATGCACCTGAGCTTGCCATGCGAAGATGCCCGACGGGTCCCTTTTCACCTACACAAATTGGGTGTCAGCCTCTCCCAGTTGGGCTAAGAAGGTCAATCAGGATTTATAAAAGCATCTTTTCATCTGGAGCAAAATACCCATAGCAAAGGAATAAAATGTAAATTCATGACTAACAGGAAGGCCGTAAGCTGAAGGCATATACTTCCACAACACGACAACAAGGTGAAGGACCAGGGCTTGGCTGACAGCGGAGGAGGAGAAAGAAATCTTTTCTGAATTGCCCCTGTCTGTTCCACTAATACAATAAAGCTACAGTGCTCTATCCTCCTTCATCCACACCACTCCACGTTGGCACAACAGATACATCAAACTAGACTCAATGCTTTTAGTTGAAAGTGAAAACCAGAAAACACAGAGAAAAGAGGCTGTTACTGTAAAGACTGAGGAATATAACCAAGTTATACACAGGGAGAATTCAGCAATATATTAGAAATTTACCTTTTAGAGGCAGCTGGCAAACCGAGAAACGGTTGGAAATGCTGTTCTAGTGGAAATCTCAATGTTTAAGAGAAATTCAAAGCAGCCCAGAAATGGACTGAATGAAATGTATAGGAATGGAAATTTAAAAACTTAACCCACAAAACTGAATGAATTAAAAGGCTCTAAAAAGGTAAGCAGCATAAGAAGAAACGCAGCATAAAAAAAATTTATCATTATTTTATGCTCCATTATTTGATGGTTATGGCACCACAGAATTGCTATTCCATGGTTCTGAAGCAAAAATAAAGAAAATGAATATCACAACTGGACATTTGAGGGAAAGTATATATTTGTTATAAATAGAGCCCCCGCTTTGGGGACTTTGAAGGTTTACAAATTTTTCTGGATATTACATGATGCCCTAAAGCTATAGCAGGCTTTTATTCTTGATACATCAAAACCCAAACCCTTTTCTTCAGGAAAAAATGAGGTCTCAAGTCAGCTGTAGGGGGCAGAGATTTGTACAAACTCTCCAAAGACGATGATGCAATATAAATTAGGCCACTAAGTCAGGACAAACTAATCAGCTCCTTCTGATAACATATATCTACCTGCCACTAAGTCAAAATCACCAATAGAGAGTGAAATCACAACTCTGCAGACTGCAGGTGCAACACCTGAGCTATCATTGTGCTCCCAAATTCTGGAAATCAGAACCATACTTACACATCGAACTCCTACTCTCCTCCTGCTTGGGGGTGGGTTGGTTGGGTTTTTTTCTTTTTCAGTATTTAAGTTTGCTTCCCCAGTGAAGGGACTAGTAGTTTAACTTCAATGCAAGCAGAGTATGGGCATGCAGCATATAGGTCTCCTCCACAGAACTCTGACAAGAATTTGATTTATTAAGAATGTTTACGAAGTAGCTCAGTTTTACATGTGTATATATTAAAGCTGAACAAACAGTAAATTATTGTTGGAAGCAATGTTTTATGTTCAATATTAAAGTAAGCTAATAACATTTACTATTCTATTCAGTAATTATTTGAGAGTAATTAGAAGCTAATAGCTACCAGTTTATAGCTATTAAGCCTCTTTAGCACTACAACTTGGCTTTTATATGATCCTTTTGTTTATTTTCTCTATAATAGTCTCTGCAGCCTGCCTTCATGCAAACACAAACCCCTTCTTCTCCACTTCTTAAAGTGCCCAAAACCCAGGCAAATTAGTAAACCAACCACAAAATAAAATTGTTTCCCCTTCAAGGAAGCTCTTTCTATTCTCCAGCTGCAAAAGTGATTAAATTTAAGCATGTGAGTAATTATATTAACAGATTTACTGGGACGATCAGGAGTGTAAGGTGCATCCACACATGCCTGGCTCCTCTAGCACAGAAAGCACTTTTCTTCAAGAAGAAATTATGAGAAACAGCAGACTATGTATTTTACGCATCAGGGAATGAGAGAAGACTAGAGTTTCTTTTGTCCCATTTTCCAGCAAGAAATGGATGCTGTTCCATTGCTGGAGCTATCCCACACCAGGAGGATGAAGCAATTTCACAGCATGTGGGTACAATATGAGTTTTTCACATGATTCCCTTTGTTTCTAAATGCTGCACTGGATCCAAGATTTTCCATGTCTTAAGTAGTTATTGTTGTTGTCCATCCATAGGTGTGTTGGCACTGCTGGTGTAACACATCTGAGCTAGGTACAAATTAACTTTGCAACCCACGCTGATCTGCAGTGTGCCACAGGTACACAGATATATCCATTTGGTACCCAGTTTGCCAGCAAAAGTTTACTTTCATAATAAATAAACCTCACGTGTCAAGCATACAAGTTCCTATGGAGCAAGATATAAAGGCATGCTTAAGTTTAAATACATCATCAAGCGGACCAGGCTCATAAGCCAGCGTCAGACAGTGTACATCTCCTGCAAGCTGATGCAAGCCCTAAAATGTGAATATTTGGTGCCTGCTACCTCGCAGACATTTTTAGGTAAGAAAATTTCATTCCATTCAAGGATGCTGAAAAATTTCCTGACAAAAGCATAGAGTAGCAAAAGCTGAAACAACTACATTTTCCAAAAGCAAACTTTGATATGCCAATATTCATCTAGTACCATCTGTTTTATGGAACTAAGCCTGTCGACGGGATGCAGCAAAGCCCTGCTGTGCTCTCCAAGTTTCTCCACACCCATATCTCGAGGAAGAGCTGTAGGAAACAGAACTGCATCTTCAACCGTCAGAAAGTGCTCTGGAAGAAAGCACGAGTGGTCAGAAATATTCGAATAAGGTGTGACAAGAATGTCCCCAAAGCATCGCTTCACTGGGGCAGGGACAGCAGCCTGCGGACCAACCGCTCCTCGTCTTGCTCATCCTTGAAGCCATCAACGAGGGTGACAGGGACAACTGTGGCATTTAACTACTCCTGAACTTTTTCACTGGACTAGGTTTTGCTATAATATAAGCTCACTTGTTTTTTTTAAAAATTGTCATCTAGGCTCACAAGTAATATTTCTGAAAGAAGAGAATCTTAGATATAACAAAATAATGATGAAAATCTCATTTGCTTAATAAAATTCCTTTGATTTTAAATCAAAACTGATCTCCATCCATTTGAACTTTAACTACCTAATTTTGTCTCGCATTTCAGATAACACATAGTAAATGTAATTTGTCATCATAAATGTATTATTATTTAATCATATGAAAGTTTTGGTTTATCTTGAGAAAACATTTATAGTAGTTTTAATACACAGGATCCATTCTTGACAGAAATGATGAAACAGATTTATCACCCTTGACAAATTATATTGCAAAATGTCCTCTCCTGACTGCTTACAACAGAAATATTAACAACACACACAACTGGAACACCACCTGTGATTCTCATTTCTTTAGGCTAATGTCATGGCACCCTCAAATCCCTTCCACGAAGACTATACAGTACTTGGAATGTGAGTTACTTGTAAGAGCAATTCTATGAATGACTGAAACCTGTAGCCCTTTAAATCAAACTAAGTAGTGTTTTATTAAAGTGCCCAGCAAATCAATCTAAATCCAAGGATAATAAAGCCCTAATCAGGTGGTAGAAAAAATAATAGGTTGTCATGCATGAGGAAAAATAGGCAATCATGGAATGTTTTCTTTAATTAGGTTGTGTAAAGTGGAAGGACTGAGTACGAACTGGCAAGACATTCATCATGAGCAAGGTGGGAAATTATTTAGATTACTGAGGAAGGAAAATTGAGTGTGAAATACTAAGATTTGACTGGACAGAAAATTAAAACTGTTTTGCTATTCGTGTCACTTACTTTTGGCAACTTATTGGCAGGTATGGCTTTTCAAAGTGGTGTGAATCCAGATATTTCTGTAGTTTAAAGACCCTATACAACTCGCTCTAACTTTTAATGGCATTAGCATATGCAGATTCTGCCTGTGCCTCTCAGAGGGACAGAGTGGAAATTCATGTCCACAGAGTTTTAGCTAGAAAAATCGTGTGGATTCAATTGCTACTTTAAAATAAAGTGATTACCTCTACTATCCCAGGTCATTAGTACATTGCCATGTATTGAAGCTGCTTTACAAATGACGAACACCACAAGATAGGTTATTTAGACAGTCAATGAATTTTCCAAACTTAAGGTAACTATCTTAGTACATTCAATAACGATGATGATAATAATTATTATTATTGTTATCGTTTATTATTATGAAATTATTTCTGAGCCATCCAATGCTGAATTCAGCTCTGTTATGTATAAAAATATTGACAGTACTAAGATGAGCTTATAAATGTTGTCAAAAATAAATAAAAAATATCCTAGAGCCTTTTAGAGACATTCTAATTAAGGAAATTATAATGCACTTCAATTTGGTGAGCATTTTTAATACCTATCCTAAAGTCTTAGGCAGCACAGCATACACAGAGGACTCCTGAGCTCTTCCCAGCTGTGATAACATTTCAGTATCAGACTGAGGGACGGTCTCTCTGTCTTCTCTCTCATTTCATTGAGATGTTAAAATGGTACATCAGTGATTATTTTGGAATTCCATAATTATAAATGTTATCAAAACAGGGTTTTTTCATTATTGGCTAATGAGAAAGAGAGATCTGGACTCTTAGTAGTCCCTTCTTTCACCATTATGCTTGATGGTGGCTTCCATACCATAAATGCAGAGAAAGTTCCTAAACATCTTTAACGCCAATCTTAACAACGAAAGCTGCTTCCTCATAAAATCAATATAATAGCAGAAAGCATTTTAAACTTAAGCTGCCTTTAAAACCATCTTCTCCTAGGCAGAGTTTCAGTTTCATGAAAATTACGTCAATATCTAAGAGCTTAAAAAATTTTTCTCAACTGAAATCTCATTATTTTGTTGTAAAAACTGCAGCTGAGGGGTATCCAGGAATGAATTATGCTCTACAGATTTCCTCGGAGCAATGGATGCTGGAAGCCCTGAGGTCTTCAATAAGAGGTGAGATGTTTGCCCACTTTTGAGCCAGTAACTCCAGAAAAACAGACACAGTAGCAGGCAAGAAATCAGGGACTATAAAATCATGATGAAAATCATGATGACTATGGACTCATAGCCATCAAACCCCAACCATTCCTACGTGGATGCTGATGAAACGGCGAACTCCATTTCAGAACATGTTTCAGCAGAAACCTTTTAACCAGGTCTACTCTGGTAGATACTCTGTGCAGGAGAGGATATGACGCAGTTATTGCCAGATTTGTACACAAAGTTTCTTTGGAGAAAGTCTTCACAAAAATAACTAAGTTTGAGTTTAAAAGCCGGTATTGGCCCACTCCAAATCAATGTCCTCTGGTTTTTAACGGGAGTACTACTCACACCTTTGAAAAATGGTGCTGTTTTCCCTTCCATGTTTTTTTAAGAGTAAATAGAAATGCTTCATAGATGAATTTTCACATCAAAAATGTTTCACGATAATTTTCTCCTTATTAACTAGCCTGAGCCTCTGAAATGGCATTCGAGGTTTCCTTCTGAGGCTGCTTGGCTGAGCAAGGCTGTGAGGGGCCACCTGATTTAGCAGTTCAGAGCGCCAAGCAGAAGAGTTGCCACCTCCAGCCCACCAGTCCCAAAGAACAAACCTACAAATCACTTGTCACCAACTTTGATCTACCTTGTTTCAGGTGGTTTCCCCTCTGTCTATTATTTCTGCTAAGAGACCCGTGAAAATTAAATACAGACCCCATCAATGCTTGAGTGACCTAGTGCTCCATCATACCAGCAGTGTAATAGCAATAAATCATTTCAACTTTAATCTATTGTTATTGATGAATGTACAATTATTTGTCATCTAATATGCTGAAAATGATGACCAAAGAAATAGATCAACTTTTTTTCTTCTTCCAAGTACGGCATTGATGGATTGTATCCCTAAGCTGTTATTACACTTATAATGTACTCTTCTGCTATGACAGCACAGCTAGTTTTTTAATCATTCCATAGTAATCAACTTAAGACAACATAGCAAGACTCATAACTCATGTTCTTTTCATTTTTGGCAGTGATGGGAAATGAAAATGGTTTTATTCTTTTGAAATAATTCTTACCTGACTAGGCTGAAGATTGCTTTAAAATTGTAAATAAATGGTTGTTTATTGAGCTGGAACTGAAAAGTGACACATTCAAATGCCCATTTCTGAAGAAAAAAATAATAATTTAGGCCTGAGTAGAGTTAGAGTTGGTTAAAAAAATACTTTTTTTTCTTTTAACTGGTTCAGTGCTAACTAAAATCTGTACTTGCTGGTTAAGTTATACAAGCAAGGCTCCTATCGCCATATTTAAGAGCAGAGTAAGTCTCTAAAGACAGACTGGCTTAGTCAATTAATCTCAGGGTATGTTTTCAAAAACTCCTTTTGAAAATCTCTGGGCTTAGGAGCCACTTTCCACTTTCAGTAGCAACTCAGAAGTAAGACGTTCTAGAAATTGTGATTAACTTAAGTTTGGTAGATTAACTGGAACTTGTAAAAATCTCTCGGAAGAGGAAAACGCAAGTCATTTCTCAAGGCATTGTAAGGATCAGAAGACCAGACGCTGCTTTTAGGAGTTACCAGGCTTCTGAAATACGTATGCAATATAAGAAGAGAAAATACTTCAGGAAACTATTTCTTGATCATACGTCTGGAAAAATGTGGCATTGCAACACTACCAAAAAACACACACTAATAAAAACACCTTTTATTTTTAAATGCTGACTCTGATCTGATGGGGTTTATATGAAAAAAAAAATTACAGGATTTGCCCCATTAAATGGGATTTGGCTTTTAGTGCACATCCCCCATATTTTATTTTGAAATCCCTATGCTAAAAAGATCATAGAGAACTTTTTGTCTTACAGCATATACAGGACTAATGAGAGGTCTTTAAGTGTTTTATTGCCCAGCAGTCTCAGACAGCCTTCACACCACTCGACAGCCTGCGCAAAGCAGCTTTCTCTCACCTCTGTCATCTCACTTCTATCTTCATATATTTCTATCTATTCTTCTGCTCATTTTTCAACTCTTTTGCAGTGTCATACCCTTTGCTGGGCAAAACCTGACCTCCTGCCTTGCTTCTGCTGTGGCTCCGGGACTCGTCTCACCCCACTTGGGTGCTGGTGGTTGCTGGGCTGGGAGTCCCCTGTCCCTCCTCCGGCTGGTGGTGACACCCTCTGCCCTCCCCGTGCAGCAACACGTCTGCCGGGTTTATTTTGCCTCTGAGAATTCTTGATTGGAACCCTTTCACCTTATTTCTCTCTTGTTTGTAAATAATAAACTCGGTCATTTGCTCTCCTGTCTTTCATCTATCTGTCTTCCCATCACTCTGACGACTTTGGTTTCTGGGAATTTTCATTTTTAAACACTGCTGCAGACCAAAGTCCAATATTAGGCTGGGAAAAAAACCCCATCATTCAAAGTGCAGGTACCGTATCTGAATTGGAGGTTTTACTGGACTTTTGTGATAGATTAATGCAGGTAACATGTCTAGCTTTTCTTTCAAGATACTAAGCCATTCCTCCCCGATCTCAAGTCTTGGTGAGGAATCCACATGATTACAGCACAGAAGAGTTTAATTCTCCAAAGCAAGAATTTGACAATGAAATTTGACATTACTTTTGTTTTGAAATCCCTTTACTGTTATGGCTTGTTCCCTGTGGCAATTTAGGAACAAATGAAACTACATCAGAATTTTCCTGACAACCATTATGACCAACTATTTCCTCATTCACCAAGTTGCTTTTTTTTCATTGCCATTAACACAACTTCCATACATGAAACAGAATCAACGAATGGGGCTAAATATTGAAAAACGACACTCCGTTTATGAAGCAGCAGCATAATACACCTTCAGGAAGATGCTTTTCAAAGATTCCTAAGAAAACAGAGAACTCAAAACTTAGTTTTCTGCATCAGGGACCCAACCTGGTTCAAAACCAACATCGAATCTATGAAAACCACCTGCTGCTTGCACCCTCATCTCTAACCCAACTCCAAAACTGCACATCAGCAGCAATGATGAATGCATTCCCTGAAGCCCACGTACCTAGCGATGAGTATAATTTTTTGCTGATCCTATAACAACGGACCATTTATGGCCTCCTCTGTATCAAGGTGTCTGCCAGCCTGCTCCCGCCTACAAGCATGGAACCGGTTTTTAAGCGATCGGGGTTCATGGATCCTCCCCTCAAATGATTTAATTGATCTTGAACACCTCAGAAACATACTTTCACGCAAAATGAGCCCTTGTTGCTGGCAGACAGAAGCTTCACTCACTGCTTTGAGCTGGGTGGGAAACCATCTCTTGGCTCAGACTCAAGCAGCCCACCAGGACCTGGGCAGTTTCCCTCAAATCCAGAAAAACCCTCTTCCAGGAGAGGTAACCCTAGTGCAATGTAGGCCATATGTTCAAGAAACATTTGGGGGGAAAAAGAAAAAAAAGATTTTTAGGGTTTTTTTTATTTATTTGAGTTGACAGCAAAATTTCGCGTGAGGAATTTTCAGGGAAGTTCAAGTCATTGTCAGCCTCTCCCTGCGAGGGAGCCAAGATGTAGCTACGGCTCTTCCATCCCTGAGTAACTTGTAAAGGAAACTCTGCTGGGAACAATCCTCCAAAGAAACTGGGATCTCGGCACTGCTCTCAACATGAGTGCTCCTTTACAGCCTTTTAAAAATCTTAATCTTTCTAACTGCCAAACTCGGATACCAGAGCTGGTCAGCACGCAACCTCCCCCAAGAAAAAAAAAAAAGAAAGTGAAAATGCCGCTGTAAGCAATGAGAAATGTAGATTACCAACTTTAACAAGCCTCCACAAATCACCGACGTCTTAGGTTGCAAAGGTCGGCTCCAGCATGGTTACTGATATATTCCACTTGGTGATGGCTGCGCTCTTGTAAGGCTGAAATGGGCCCTATATGTCATCCAGATTGGGTTTGGACTGCTGCCGATGGAGCAACGGAGAAGCAAAGCAATCACTCTACACACACAAAAATACCGGGTATCTTGTTACACAGGAAAGTCAGGAGTCGAGTGTTTGTCTTCCATCCTAAAAGAGCCATAAGTACCATAAAATTCCCCCCCAAAACCTCCTTTAAATGTCTACGGTTTAAAAAGTTGTTAAAATCAATAAAGTCTTGTTCTGATCATAGGTATATAGCTTATGATAAAACTACAATATGCAATGTAATTTTTTAAAATGTGAAAAGTGATTTAAAACAAACTGGAAATGTTCCCCTTAATGCACCGCCTCCATTAGAAAGCTGGTGCACACTGATTCAAAAGCACCCATTAATCACTCCCGAAGACGGCCGAGCTACGGATGAAGCACTAAGCTGGCAAGGTTTTTTTCTGGTTCTGCAAAAGGTCAAGACCTTTTAAAATTATTTTATGGGGAAAGTACAGCAACGCTTCACATGCACGCATCGAGAGATGCAAGCAGTAAGTCAGAGCCCTTTAGTGACTTCAGTATTGCACCGCGGCACGCGGGTACCAGTTCTCCCCATAACGTAATAGGAGATGAAGGAGATAAATTCAGACCTGTTTAACATCTGTTCAAAACTCCTTTGTATAGTCTAATTCCAAGACAGTCCCGTGATATAAAACACATCTTTCTAGAATGAAGAACATTTTCTTTTCCTTAAGAACCTTTGTCCCCTGCTTGTTTTGTTTGCTTTTCTCATCCCCCACTTGTTGCAAATGCCTGTAGCAATTTTCATTGCATCACCTCTACTGATCATAGAAAAACATTCCTTTATCAATACACAGCATTGAAGCAGCAGAGAGACAGACTCGGTAACTCTTTACCAACAAGCATAACTAATTCTGGAAGATAAACTATTACATCTTCATCAAAAGCACAGAATATTCAACTCCAGAAATCTGCTTTTGTTCTTAAATGTTGGGACACCATTAATCGTGCCTTTTTTCATGAGAAATGACTAACAAATAATTAAAACGGAATGTTACACTTAAAACAACAATAAAAAGACCCAACAAATAATACCTAAAGTGCTGCCTATTTAGCCACCAGACACACTAAGCTGTATTTGCTTTTCCACAGAATTTATTTAGGGAATTATGAACATTGCTAAGTTGCTCGGTGCTCCTTGCCTTTAGCCATCATTATCAGTTATCTTTAGGGGTAATCATTTTTCTTAAAATCATGACCCATTTGATATCTTAAAAACAGCAACATTAATTTTCATTTGTCACATAGTAGGGTATAAATTGACTAAATGTTAATAGCATTCTTCTTGAGTAATCAGTTCTACATGATTAACCTAAAAATTGCCAAAATATTGTTTACTATTCATTTGTATCTGAAGAAAAAGAGAGCCACGATCCATGAGTTAGAGTGGGATTAATTTAGTTTCTGATCTGTATTAAAACTTGCCACAATGATTCATAATCATTTTACTCAATATTTATCCTGACAAATCTATTTCATTCGGAGATCTCATCATAGTACAGTAATGCTGCCCAAAAGCATCACTGCTTTCTCATGCTTGCAATCGGTTTCAAAATATGCAATGGAGAGGTATGTATGTTTATTTAGTTAGGGGCTTGGGTTTGGGTTTGGTTTTTTTTAATATATTCTTAACTTTTTCCTCTTCTTTTTTTTCTCTTGATACAGGAGAATACAGTCGATGGTCTTTACCACCATCTAGTGGATCTAATTACTTACAGCAAGCCACAATAATATCAAAGAACAGAGACAAAAAATATTTAACCTGTCATATATATGGAATTTATCCGTCCTGTGGAAAATATGGCATTAGTTATCACATTGTGTTTATTTCTGTGTGTTGCATCCTGTAATACAACACCACCACTTCATTAAAAATGGAGAAAACAGACTCCAAGTGCTTAAAATTAAACAAACAAACAAAAAAAAAGTGACATGGAATACAGGGCATAATTGAGCTTACAGTTATTTTTATGACATATAAAGAGCTTTGGGGTCAGAATACTACTCCAGATCTTAAAACATGAACAGCAGTTAACCAGTGATTCTCACAAACAAAAGAGCCTGAAATATAAATTATTTCCCCTCTGAAGCACTGATGGAGTTTTTCGGAAGTTTGCGGCTATATTCTCAGTTGTTGAACTAGCACGGCAGCTAGTACTCTATGCGTGTTTTTATCAGCCCCCGGCGTGCGTCCCTGGGCAGTTCTGCTGGAGCCCATCACCAGCTCCCGCGGTGCTGCTGCCAGCTCCGGGGGGAAAAAGGCAGAGCTTCATGGCCCTAAGTGGGGAATGTTCGGTATTTACTTCTGCACAAAGATATTCAGCCCAGGCACCTGCAGAAAAAGAGCATTAAAATCACGCCCTGTCAAAGCCGAGCGAATTTAAAATGTGCATCGGTGATGCTCTCCCTTTAAAAATGACTCTCTCGCTTCTTTCTCCAAGCAGCAAAAAATGTCTACAGCTAAAACACATCTTCAGGATTTTTATTTTCTTTTTTGATAGAGGGAAAAAAAGGAACAGTGATGAATGACAAATTTCCCCCCATCATATCAAAACAGATTCCCACCCCACAGAAAGACTTTTCAAATGGACACCGCTGCCCACTACTTGGAGGTGGGAAAGCGGAGTGGGTTTTCCGTGCTGGGTTTAGTGATGAGGATCTGGCTCCTGCTTGTGCTATAGATTCCCGATATGATTTTTGAGACAGGACTTTTAGATTATATTCCCTTATCTGCATACTGGAGAAAATATCTCCATCATTCACAAGTATCAGGGTATAAGGAGTTCACCATCACGGGGGTCATGTGCACTGTAGGAAGACAGGCAAAATGCAGATAACAAAAGCATAAAAAGCTTGACCAACTTCATCGTATTTAAAAAATAAATAATAGTTTGGCAGGTATAGAAAGCTACTTTTTTTTTCTCCACATGTCGCAGAATGGACCTAAATTGACTCCCGTGGCTCCCACGACACCACAAAGTACGGAGCAGTATTTTACACCTGGAGAACCGAATGGCCCAGGCACTTCTCAGACCTCTTCCCCCAGGAAAGGGATGGGCATTATCTGCACTCCCCTCTCACAACACCAGCCCTGGCCTTTTGTGACACCTGACAGGTCAAGAACTGCACCAAAACCCACAAAAGCAAATTAATTTAAGATTTGCTTCCAGCCTTCTTCAAGGTGGGTTTTACTGGGGAGGTTTGTTCTCCTCTAAGCCCCTTGGGTAAGGCTGAGACTAGTGACACTTTTCTAAAAATGCTTCTTGTTCCAAAATTTTTGCTTCTTCTGAGCAAAATGTATTGGTGCTCCAAGAAAAATTATTCTTTTAGTGTCAGAAGGTGTATCTGTACTTTCACCGCCACCATGCTTCTCCACACACTGCCAGCCACTCCTACTGTTTCCCTGAAACCTTACTCTGATATTTGCCTTCTTAGGAGCACATGGTTTTATAAAAAAGCTTCCAAAATAACGTCGAGTGGTTCAGTTACTGATGTGGTGTTTTTCTCTCAAGCACATAAATGTATCGCCCAATTAACTAATCCATTATTTTTAATTCTGCATCATGATATTCACGTCTCAGCCCTGGCCAGGTTACAGGCTCACCGAGCCTTTGCTCACCCACCTGGAAAGAAATAATATATTAATCGCCGTGCCTGTGATGTGGTCAATGATCTACATCCACAACTGCTGTATATTTCTGTATACATAGCTGCACAGGCGTCATTATACAAATATATGGCTTTTTCAGTGTCCCTAAATGATTTTTAGTATTGCTCCACATCGGTAAAATTTGCTTGTCTTCTCCCTCATTGCAAACAGCACATTTTTAAGCAGTGAGCAGAAGTGTCACCGTGCCCTGCAGCTACTTGTGGCTTTCCCCACCTTCCTCCAGTCTGGGAAACTCTGATCACCCAGTTTATGAAGCACTCAGATGCACAAACGAAATTTTATGCACTGGCCAAGACACTGGAGGTTTCGTCTCAAACTTATGTTTATCTTGCTGCTTTCTAATATTTGAAGGCAAAATCACAGGTATGATGCCCAGGTCCCTTTCTCCGGCACTGGACCTGACGCCAGGGAGGGTACACCAGCACGCTCATCTGTCACCATGCTCAGCCGGGCTTGCTCCTGGCTTGCAGATGAAATGGTATTTCTTTAACCAAAATATCTCTGTAAAGGAGCTAACTGCACCCAGCAAACCCTGGTTTGATGCTGAATTACCAGCAGTCTCCTTCCCAACTATTCAGGGTTTTGTTTTAAACTCTGGCCTTTAAAAAAAAATTAGAAAAAAGAAAAAAAAAAATTTTAAAAGGAAAGAAAAAAAGCCCCAAGCAGCTTCTCTCATTGATACCCAGTAGCAGGACTGTGTCCTTCCCGGAGGGACCTCGGATTTTGCACCTGATTAAATAGTAACTCAGGGTTAGCGTCATGCTCTTGGTGACTCAGTGATCTGGTTGACTGGCTGGCAATCTCCACAGGGTAGAGTGCGATTTACTTGTGTGCCCCAATTAGCAGTGCTAATTGGGGCACAAAATCTGTGTAAATTTTTTTTTTTTTTTTTTTTTAAGTCAACCACCATTCTAGGAATGGCAAGCGGGCACTGAAACAGGAGGGGGGGCTGATCTGCCCTGCTCTTCAAACGCCTGAACAGAGTGTGGAAAAAGTACTATTAAAAGTTACCTATATGAAGGCAGAAGTTTTGGGGTGTTTTCTTAACTGCTTCACATGCCTGGGTTCAAAATTCTGCATTTCACCGTGCAACGGGCAGAGCCGGGCAGGTGCTTGAGGGGGGAATTTCTCAGGGCCTGGCAAGCCCCGGATGATGCTCAGCTCTCCTGGATCTGCTCTGCAAACTTTGTGCATCTGTAATTTTGTACTGCCTACACTCAAGAATCCTGAACCTGGTATTTTAGCTCTGGTTTCAATCAGCTACTAAAGAATGCTAAATTTATGGGGGGAAAAAAAAAAGAAAGCAACACAGGATTTTAGAATAATCTGAAAGATTTCTGATAATATCAAGTTTTATAAGTTTTTCTTAGAACAATACAGCAGAGCAAAGAAGTATTTTTTTATTAAAATGTGCAGGGAATTACTTAGGCTTACATGCAATTATTTCAGCTGTATGCCAGATACCACAGGTACTAAGTAAATGCTAGTAACTCTCTTAACATCATTATTCTGGTATTTGCATACAGAAATGGCACTTCAGATGCTTAACTGCCATTAGCATGCATTAATATTTGTTTTGCATCCACAGTTGTAAGTTAACTGTTTGTGTAAATATAGGCACGAAATAATTTGTACACTTTTGCACACACAAAAATTAGCTCTTTTAAGATCAAGCGATACTTATTGGATCATTTCTGTGGCTGATGCTCCAAACAGAATCCCAGATTTGAATATAAATATTTATCAATTCAAGAGGATATGTAAAATAAACAGCCTTGAAAATGAGATGCTTTTTGCTTTTTTATTATGCCATTTGATAACACTGTAAAAGAATTACTGTACACTTCTCCAGCTAAAAAACTCTCAATTTCAGAAGCGCCAGCTGATTTTATTTTGATCTATTATAATAATAAAAGAACAATTATCTCTTTCCTAGAAGCTTCAAGCCTAAATCACCTCCTGTGCTTAATTCAGGATACCGTGAAAAACCATGGTATTAAGAAAGGGCCATCTCACATTGTTCCAGTCAACCACCGAACGGTATAAAACCAACAAGACATTTGAAAAGTGGACTTGTTATTTGTGACTGTTACTTGAGGGCCATAAGGGTGACCGAAACAGCACAAGGGAAAAGCACTTTATCTATGGCAACCTTGAAGAGACCCTGCACCAGCACCTCCACCCCACCTGAGACAAGCCGAGAGATGGAGGAAGGGCTGAGAGCTGGTTTGGGGTTTCGGGAGCCGAGCGCTGCCCGGTGGTGGGGAGCTCTGCCGTGGGACGTGGCAGCACCACGGAGAAAGGTAAGAGGTCAGTCTGTCGGAGCTAAACAGAAAAATGTGGTTTACAGAGGAGACACTGATAACTCAGCTAAACAAAAGCGTGCTTTCCTATTCCCCAGTACCTGGGGCTGACACAAATGCACAGTGTGCCGATGCAAAAGTTGGATAATTTTAAAAACCTCCATTACTTCACTATGCATGGGCTTTTTACTTTGGAAAAAAAAAAAAATCTGCTTTTATGGATCTATCATAAATGACAAGCAAAAATGTTTGCTTCTAGCTTGCTGGGACTTTATTTGATTAGAGCATGTATGTAACCAGTTAAATCCATTCTTAACTTGCAAACTAATTAAGCTCACACATGTACTAAGGTACCGTGGAAGCAAGCGGTGAGCCAAAAAGCACACAGTCAAATAGTTTTTAACATCCCACGGTCCTGCTTGCCAGGTGGCATGTCTGTAGGGCTGCTCCATGGTATGAGGTCCTGCCCGCAGATAAACTGCAGGAAGCATTTTCTCCACTCTATAAATTATCCCTCCTATAAAAAGATTAAACCAGGTTGCATGTGCATGCCCCTGGCACTTCGGCTAAGCCAAAGTGTGCCTTTGCAATGGATTTAGAAATAAGAAAGCGACGATACATCTTCTCTCTGAGCCAAAAGGACTGTCTTTATCAGGAGCTAAGCAGGACCATGGATCTGGCCCATTTTAATTACACATACAAATATAGCCAAATGCTTTTGAAGCTGCTAAACAACGGTTTTAAAACAAATACAGGCAAAATCAAAAGCAAAGATAAACAGAAGCAGTTCCATTAGTATAACTGCTTTGGTCCCAACAAATATCTATAGCTTACTCTGAATCACTTACACCCCAAAACGGAGACTTGTGACACTGACATTAGCATCCTTCGTCACCCACACATTTAACACTCAGAATTGCATAATAAAGTTTTTATTCAGCGTCAGTGAATTATTCCCACGTCCTTGCCTGTAAAATAATTCCCTTTGTTCAGCCACACACGCACGTTGCTGCTGGAGCCCTTGTCTCACTTTTTGCAGCAGGGATAAAAGGAATCCCCAGCTCCGGAGCCTTCTCTCAGGACTCACTTCCCAACCAGCCCAGGCAGCACCCTGGGGTCAGCGTGGTCCAGAGACACATGCAAGTAGCAAAGCAGCCAGCCAGCAGATGTTTCTCTCCCGAGACACTAACACCCGTCTAATTTTATCTCCCAAAATTGAAAGCAGACTTTCTGCCCGTCTTCCCATACCTGCCTTCCCGTCCTCCTCCCCCCTTACCCGTGGGGTTTCACTCTAAAGGCCGAGACCTTTAAAAATGTTCAAAACTAAACCTTAACTTTGTAACCCGAGCTCATCTCGAAGTGAGGTACAAGCCCAGATTCCCAAATGCCCTCCAGGAGTTAAGCAGCAGCTCCCATGTGTTTTCACTCTCCCCTTCGGGCTCCTCTAAAACCCCAGCGTTCTTCATTGCTACGTTGATGCTTCACCACCTCCCAGCAGGTCCCTTCCCTTCTCCTTTCCCTGGAAAGGTCTGGCAAAAACATCTCTCCAACGGCTTTTGAAATGACGTCTCTTCCCCTGTTTGCGTTACTCCCCTCCCTTCGTGTTTTCACCTTTCCAGAGCCATTACCTCGGCCCATTCATTCCCCAGGGATCCGCTCTGTCCCTCGGGGCTCACAAGTCAGCCGCTTTGCACAACGCTGTCAATTTATTTGCATGCTCCTCATTTCAAAACAGAGGCCACATTAAATTTGATGAGACTACACAAATGCTTACATTTCAGCACACACCTCGTTAGACTGAGACCGACTGTGCTGTCCTTACGGGAAATTTGAGGAACGAAAAGCCCACGCAGTCACACTCCACGTTCCCAGCTGGGGTGGGGGAAAGGAATGTATATATGCATACACATTTTGAAATAAATGTATATTAAGAACAATACTTTCAGTAAAACAAATTCTCAGCCATTCCTTTTTTCCCACAGTAAGATGAATAAGCTCAAAAGGGAAAGAGTGTGATAAAAAGGAAAATCCAAAGAGGAAGGAACAGACGGGAATTGTGTGCAGCTGGGAAAGGAAAACTTTGTAACAGTAATTAATATGGAAATAATCTTCACCCACTCTGCAGAAAGCATGACATATGTTAAGGTCATTCCAACTCAGAAAATCTTTTCTAAGCTGAATCCTTAAAGGAGGATGATTTCGATTAATAGGTACAAATACCCTCAGCTACCCGGGCTGCACAACAGTGACCGCAATTACAGGCACAGGCCAAAGGAGAGGAGAGCAGATTGCCCAAAGTACAGCCTGACCCGCCAGCACCCTCTCGAGAAGGACAACAGAAAGGCGGCTCCGTCAAAGTCCTATCTATCGACACAAAGATGTAGATGGGGAACCGTAAAATCGGTAGTTCCGTGTCAGATAGTACTCTCTCACAGTATATTTAGGAAGAGCACAGAGGAGTTATAGCGATTAAACACTACCATTAGAGCCGGATGGTGAGGACAGCTCGCCTAGTTGACTTCCAGCCACCATCACTAAGGGCACAAACCCACTTGACTTGCACAAGTCAATCCATCCTCCTGGTTCCAGCACAACCCCACTGTCTTCCCGGCAATGACAAACTCTGTCTGCCTTCACCACCGGGCCGAAAACAGAATTTCCCATGCAAGTCACACCTGCAAAAATATATTCAACATGACAGAGCTAATCAATGACAATACTGCGGAGACAGTTGAACAGCGCTTCCACGGAGATCAGCCCTGGTTTGTAAAAACTCTGGGCCACAAATAATTCATCGCCCCTTTATTAAATAATTAGATATTAACAGAGAACCACTGATTAGACTGTACTGATATCATAGTGTGTATTTTCTCTCTTGACTTTGTCACCGAGGTCACCATCCAACCCCAAGCCGAGGAGGACAGAGGGAGACAGTGTATGGGCATGGCTATATAGAGAAGCCTTTCATTAACCTTGCTGATCCCCCATAATTTCATATGTCAGCAGCTAATCAACGACTCACTGACATCATCAAGGGATAGGGAGAAAAGATGTCCCCAGGGACCGATCACTTCTCACAGGAGAAAATCTACACTTATAGCGGGAGGTTACGTGTATTTTGCAAATAAATAAAGTGTTCTTGCATTAATTTTAATTAGTGCTGAAATACATGTTTCTACTGTTGGCAACAGTGATTTATTTTCAGCGTGATGGAGATTGCAGTTAAAGGAGTCAGTCCTTGATAGCCCGCTCATTTCAGACCTTGTCCAGTTGTCGTACTTGGTCGCTTAAGAAACATAAGAAAAATCATCTTCTTACTGACTCCTAGCCCACAGTTTTACCAATGTCATTGGTTTCCCAGCCAGAAGAGGAAATACAAGGGACGCTGTGTTTTTCGTGCAGAGTTGGATTTTAATCATTTTGTATTTACTTAATACTTTTATCCCCAAAGATTTTGTAAATCTAATCAACACAGCAGTTAATTCATCTACAGCCAACATAAAGCCTGCTCTTAAGCGGGATATAGATGCCTCTTTATCAGCGTGCCATGGTACCAAAAGGACAGCGCAGATTGCGGGGGGGTCACCCACATCAGCGTGGGGTCTGCAGAGCAGAGCTAAGGATGCTGGCCAGGGGCTGTGGGATTATATACCTGAATTTCAAGGAGATAACATGGGATCTGCAGGGATAAGAGATGGTCAAACCTAGCCCATGTAATTCATAAGGTTTCCCAAAGCGCTGCGTTTTCCCGCACCCTGCCTGAGCACCAAGGGAGAAGGGAAGGGCAACGGCCTGCGTTGGTGCTGCTGAACTCCCCGGGCTCTGCTCAGGAGCAGCGGTGGTTTGTCTGGCTGGCTGTCAGTCCGGCCTAGACCTTGCTGTATGTGTGATCTCAGGAGATCACAGCCTGGAGTGCTGTAGCTGCAGGGGTATTTCCAGCGCATGGCGTGGATGGGGAGCGTCACACAGCTCATTCATACTAATAGAAGGCACTTGCTAACAAGGAAGAGGCGGGCAGGTCCCTCACACCCCCAGAAAACAAGCCTTGAAACCCTGCATCACTTTCCTTGGAGATATATCTTATATTTGGAAACAGGCAGCCCACCCGTGTAGTCTTTCTACAGCGTATCGTACAGGCATCAGTTTAACAAAACCGACCCATTTGGAGAGCCAGACGACGTTCTCCCCGGCACCGTGCCGAGGACGCACCTCACTCACCGCAGGTGATAACACACACCTCCCACTGGCACTTGTTACAGCATCCTCAAGACCAGCTCAGTATCATGTTGCATGGCCGTGAGGCAATTACCTCAACCAAAAATTATAATTAAAAAAAATTATTCCTTGGTCATCATTAGCCTATGGACTGATGGATTTGTGCAACCGGACCTTATTTTGCAGGATGGTGAATGCCCTAAATCCCTAATGACTACATGTGAGCTGAATGCCCAGTGTCTACGTGTCTCTACATCCATCGACCATCCAGGAGGATACATGTCATCCCCCCCATATGGAAAAACCTGCCTTACCCCAATTAGGCATTTTATGTGTATAACTACTACATCACCATCAACCATCTAAATAAAGGCTTTCCGAATAACCAGGTTAGCTTGAATGTGTAAGGATACCTTGTATCCAAAAAAGGGTATACAAAATATAATTACAATAGTGCTTGATGACAGTTAAAGTGCAGAAGAACCTCACATTGCAGTCTTTCAAAATCACCTGTACCAAATGGAAAAATAGACATTCCTGCCTTAACGGCGTGATCTGCCCTGCACTGACAGAGAATTTTGAAGAAATACATATCCAGACAAGAGATCATGGTATGTTAAAAAAAACATGTAAAAAAAAAGTAATTATTTAAATAAATAATTTTAGAGTGGGGGGAATATTACAGTTGAATTCTATTTAGAACCAGGCATTTTTTTCTACTGTAATAGATGCTGCCCTTCAAGCAAACAGATCTTACAGAGCAGATCTGTATTCATTTTTCTGAATTTTGGAGGGTTATGAGCTAAAAAAATAACGCAACAGAGGAAGACAGTGTACTTAATTTTACACAACTCTCTCTTCACAGTAGTAAACTAACGACATCCCAAATCACTGAATTAAGCAACTTTCAGGAACACGCCTAGGTGGTAACATGAAACATATTCACTTATATTGACTGCAAACCAACAATATTCTAAAATTTTATTTTTGTAAAGATTCGTGCACTTTTTTTTCTGGCTGTAATTATATACATTTCCAAAGCTGCATTTCTGCTTAGCACCTCTTCTCCTCTTAGCACTGAGACATTCTGCACCTACAGATCTCATGGATCTCAGCAAGCAGTCCTAATCTATGATTTAACATGCTGGAATTACAGAATTACTTACTTCTGGTAATCTTCATTCCGCTTCTTCTGTTTTGTTGAATACAAATATTTTAATTGCTAGGGAACTGTGCCTAATATGCTACGTTCTAGTTCAAATCATGACCATATGCATTATAACACAAAGCAATTAATAGCAGCATATCCAGGAAATTGCCACTTAGGATCAGCTGCCTGCCGACACATTATAACCACACCAAAATCAAAGTTGAAACAGTATTTGCCTGGTAATGAGAATATTTCCTATTTAAGTTGGTACAGAGGTTATTCCTTCCACAGTTCTTGTGAAGTGGAACATCCCTTATTGGGAAACTCTCCCAGGTATGATTTTTACGGTTGCTAATGTATCCACTTAAAACCTTTTTCTTGATTTCTGGAGTACAAGAGCTTGATCCAATTGCTTAAGCATAGGCACCACATGCCACTTCTTTAGGGTATCCAAGGCACGCGCATGGGACTAGCACATAGAGCACAGGATCTGCTCGCTCCTGCCATGGCAGCTGGGGACCAGCCAGAGCACCCAAGGGCAACTGAAACGGCCACCAAATTGAGCCCTAAATGCAATAAATCTTGAGGAATACTTTTTCATTCAAGAACTGGAAAAAAACACTCTCTAGAGTCAATGTTAAAAAAAAGTAACAAATTAGCATTATACATGTGGGATAATATTTTAAGAATAAGACCTTACCTCCTTTCCTCAAAGATGATGTGGCTACTTAGACGCATGAGCATTGCAGAAAGTTATGGCTGTCGTGGTTTAACCCCAGCCAGCAACTAAACACCACGCAGCCGCTCACTCACTCCCCCCCACCCAGTGGGATGGGGGAGAAAATCGGGAAAAGAAGCAAAACCCGTGGGTTGAGATAAGAACGGTTTAATAGAACAGAAAAGAAGAAACTAATAATGATAATGATAACACTAATAAAATGACAACAGTTTGGAATGTAAAAGGATTGGAATGTACAAATGATGCGCAGTGCAATTGCTCACCACCCGCCGACCGACACCCCGCCAGTCCCCGAGCGGCGATTCCCCGCCCCCCCTTCCCCGTTCCTATACTGGATGGGACATCACACGGTATGGAATACACTGTTGGCCAGTTTGGGTCAGCTGCCCTGGCTGTGTCCTGTGCCAACTTCTTGTGCCCCTCCAGCTTTCTCGCTGGCTGGGCATGAGAAGCTGAAAAATCCTTGACTTTAGTCTAAACACTACTGAGCAACAACTGAAGACATCAGTGTTATCAACATTCTTCGCATACTGAACTCAAAACACAGCACTGTACCAGCTACTAGGAAGACAGTTAACTCTATCCCAGCTGAAACCAGGACAATGGCACTTCAGGTTTCTTCATTTTTAATTCCACCTATGTTGCAAAATTTGGAATTCAGAATAAAACAAACAAAAAAGTCGCATAGCTTTAAAATTGAATTCTGATTTTGGGTTTTGCAGCATGTTATTGATTTAGCATTATAGTGAGACCTAATTCCTACTTATTGAGCGTTTTTTTTACTCACATCTAGTTCTCTTACAAGGTCCATTTATAAATATAAAGCTGAATTTAACCCAGCTTTTACTTTAATTAAATTGTTATATAATTGAGAATAAGGATTTTTGAACCCAGGACCAAATAACCCCATTTGATCTCTGTGAGCTGGGCATCATCTTTAGGCATGTCACCTAAATAACCTTACATGATCACATCCTTAAACACAAAAAGAGATACAGGCAATAAATAGAACAAAATCCAAACCCCAGGTAAAAACAGTGTTTTCCAAGAGTCATCTTTTCAATGGGTCCATAAGAGTAAGTGAATTTGCCACATGCAAACCAAGGTTTCCCAGTGTTCTGGGGTTACCATGGTATAGGAAATTCAGTAGATCTATATATAAACAGGCAATTCTTAGCATATGCAGAAGTCACAGCCTTGTTATACAGTTTGTTCTACTTGGGATATAATATAATTTCACACCTAAAAATAGGTACTTTAAGGTACTAACTGTTAAATATCTGTTCTCCATTCCCACCTACCCCGAAGTTACAAAAAACTTCCCTTTTTTTGCTGTCATTGCTATCTTAGTGCTGTGAAGAGGATTCAGTCAACCTTCTAATTTTAATTTTCTTGAAGAATCCCCGGAAAGATATGTAAATTGTTTCTTTTAAGATACTGAGCACTTTGTTTTGCTTTAAAATACATCACTGGAAGCAAAGCCTAGGCTTCAATAACTTCTGAATGTCAGCACATCTCTGATTTCTAAAATGTGTGTTTTAGTCAGTGATATTGTGAGCGAGGAGCCTGTTCCAACTCCGCGATAATGCCGGCATTAATTTTCACTTATAATTGTTTCCTCCTTAAACAGCCCCACAGAGAGAGACTCGCATCCCTTCATTACACATAACTTATCACGGCATTAAATTTGCCTAAATTGTACTCTAGTGCTGCCATACTGCTGACCCTTAAGTCTGTAAACAAATACATTTGTTCTCCATATATTTATGTTTTGTCTTCTAAATTGTGAGAAAATGAGCCTAGAATCTTCATATTGTAATCGTATCATCAAAGCCTGTTGAGAATACGATAAAGTAACCAGAAGTTAAATTATCAATAAGAGTCATTTATTTTGCATTTTTATTTTAAAGAATACTTATGAGAATTGTGATAAATTAGCAGTGACAAACTACTTCTTGCAGGCTGATTTTGTGTGGAGAGTTTAATTAAACATTGCAGCTGTTTATCTCTATGGTGATTAAATTTTCATATGTAAATTACATGTATTAAGATCAAGATACTTATGTAAATGTCACTTGCCTTAATGTTTTGTGTTACTGTTATTAACATCTAACCATCAGCTTGTAATCTTCTTGTATTGCATTACACTGGCATGCACTACATGACTAAAATAAGTAGATTTATATCTCAATAACAAACAAGTTTTTAAAAAGAACATCTTACTATGTAATTGAGATGTAGATAAAAAATAAAAAATAAACTGTCGAGTGAAAACTGCTGTAAATTTGAGAACCTCATTGGTTCGAGCCACATTCTTTGAATGCTTCCCATCTGTCAGCAAACAAAAACTTGAATAGAAGTTCACTGGGTAGCGATGTTTTTCGATACAAGGGCCAAGTACAGACCCCAGAGGCAAGGGTGCTACTTACCGTGCTGGGAGAGAGCAGCACAATTTCGTTGCACGTACCCTGAGACCAAAACCAATTTTACTTGGACATCAGGGATCTACACGTCCACTTAGAACAACTCTCCCACTTGCCTGATAGCAATCGAGGGTCTAATGTTTTATTTGGTGTCGTCACTGCCAAATAAAAACAGAATACTATTACAGTTCTGATATGAACACTTTCTAAACAACAACAAAAAAGATTTCTATTTCAAGACGAAAAAAAAGCTCAAGATATACCCGCACCTATTCCCAACAATGAAAAGAAACCCCTAATAAATCACAAATGTTTCTTTAGCAACAGTATTTTAAAGGCCTGGATCTTATAGAGAGTCAACAGAAGAAAAGCACTGGGATTTGCCATTTACTACCACATTTTTTTTCTACTTTTGCTGTACCCTCATAAGTATTATTCGTATTCACTTTGATGATAAAGATTAGCGACAACTTGGAGTGAAGAAATAGGAAGATCTGCCATCTGATCTTAGTTATTAGAGAGAGAGAAGTTCTTAATATAAAAACTTACAACTCCAATGCAAGGAAGACTTTTCATTATGCCAGTCATGCTTGGAGCCTACCGAAAGGCAGACACTCATTGATAGCAGGAAATCAAATTCATCATTTGCAAAAACAAATTAAGAGACCAAATTGCAGTAGGCAATACACAGAAAATGAGATAAAAACAGTTAGGATTAATTTCTTTTGAGGAATCTATAGGTTATATATGAACTCAGAGTTTGCATTTGTGTGATGTGTAGGAAGAAAGGAAAAGATCACTGTGAGGTGGGGGCTTCATTTTCTGACATTGTCATCCAGGAGGCATGCCACTATCAAACGAGAGTGCATTATCTCAATGATCTACTCAAAAGCAATGAAACACTTTGAAGATGCCCCAAATAATTGTATGGATGTTCTGATGGGCAAATTGAAGATGAGCATTGTCTAGCGGCTTAGAATAAGTTCAATAACTCTCTCAGCAACACAATATGCTTTGAAGAAAGAGCAGTCAGCTAGCTTGGCAGCATAAGAAATTAGCAGTTATTTTAATGGGTACTATCTCTCAGTGTTAATAACTTCATCAGATGACAGTCTGACTTTGTACTCGTAGGGTGTCGTATACGCATCTTCCTCAATAGCCGCAATCTGTAAATTCATTCTGAGTTTCCTTTTTATTTTGGAGTCTTAAAGTACATCCCAAACACTCTTTGGGGATTAATTCAATTTACTTCCAAAATTTTCTATTTCCAAATTAAAAATACACAATATATCTCCTTTAAATCTACTCACACATTAAACTGCTAGGAAAGTGCTTGTTACTTTTCCCAGCACTGTATTTCAGGTCTTAACAGAAGATGATTGCAGTGTTCAAATTCTCCTCAAGTCTTTGACAAGGTTTTGTCATCTGGGCTTGATTGCTCCCAGAAATCTCAGCTGCTCTGCTCTACCTCTAACACATTTTTCCATGAGAGCTACCTTCACTTGTTAAGCTAAAGAGATGACAGTAACATTTTGGAGAGTAGCTACCTTCCTTTAAAAAGAAATGTGGTAAATTCAAGAACGAGAACACGTCTAGGAGGAATTGGTGCTGCAAGGCATTTCATTCACTCTACTCATTTACCCTGAGGACCATTGTAAATTTACCCTTACAAATCTCTTTTTCAAATTACAATAACTCAAATTCCAACGAGTTTCTTTATTTTTCAATGAAATAAAGTCAGGTTACATAAACTTCTGGGCTTGCAACTGTTCCTTCCCATGGACAAGCTGCTGTGGCAGAAAAAGAAATCTTTCCAACTTTTATAGATAGCTACATCTCCAATAAATTAGAAATAGAGTTCTGGGTATCATAACAGTTTGTAGTGGTTGTTGGGGTTGTTGGGGGGGGGGGGGGGGTTTAATCTACTGTTTTTAAAACTGCTTCTCAGCAACGCAATGCTAGTGACAGCAGCTTTTCTTTCCTGCACTGAGCACACATCTTTGATGAGAAACTGAAGCCCATCACTCTTTACCAGCTGAAACGGGATAGCATTTTTGCAGCTGTACAAAGACCTAATCCAGACAAGCAAAACTGCTGACGAGCTCCAGAGAGCCATCTCCAATGTAAGAGAAGTCTCACGGGCTGCCAAGGGGAAAGACAAAGACCACAAGCTCATTTCTCAGAGCCATCTTCACCGGCAGCTCCTTACTTCAGTGGATTTCTTGGGCAATGAAGTGTCATTCAGCGTAAGTGAAGAATTCATCCTTGCGTGCATAAATGGCTTTGTTTTCTATTGCTAGGATGTTTGCAGCTGCTCAGGCTGGAGTGTCTCAGTTTATCACTATTACAACCACCACCATGGTATAAAAAATGGAGTGTGGGACCATAAAAAGACAGCCAAGAGAGGACCGGGGTAATTGTAAGGGAGAAAGCTTGTACTTCTTCACGCAAATCTCACTAATCAATAATCAGGGAGAAAGAGTGAAATACTGTTTATAGGGGTTTTTGTAAATTACTACATTATCATAAAGATTGCCTGAATCTCTCAGAAGCTCTTAAACACAGACAGATCATGATGAAGTTCACCAAGAGGCATTTTTCTTCAACAAGAAAACCTTCTTGTGCTATTTAAGTTTAGTTTGCCATAAAACTTCCTATATTCACTGGCTGACTGTCTACTGAAAATAATAACCCTGAATAATGATCATAGCCGGGATAGTTGGCAGCAGATCCACTACAATTACCAAAAGTTAATTAGAATTATTAAAATAACAAACACAAGGCCACCGATATTATACATCTACATTTAATAATGGAATCCAACAGTGCATCTGATTCATGAACTACATTACATTATTTTAAAGCCTTTTCTTTCTTACCAAATTAAATATTGATGGATTATCCTCTCCGAATCAGTTGGTGGATTGAATTCTATTTATACAGGCCCTAAAAATTAAGCTATAGAGCAGAACTATAAAGAGCCTGTTGTCTCCCCGAACAGTAAAATAACTTGCAGTTCATTTTCACTTGTTGTTTCCCTATCCACAGTATTATGTTTGGAAAATGAAATTCCAGACTTAAAAGCAATTGGCCAGACAATTTCATCAGAGTTTCACCTCCTGTTGCTGATTTAATGTGAATTTATCTAAGGCCATGCTTAAAGAAATTTCAAGTTCAAGTTGCCAACATCTTTGCACCCATATGAGCCCTAATAATTTTAACATGCTGTATATGAACACAGTCTCTCACAGCTTTAATTCTGAAGAGCATTACAACACCTCTCTGCTCTCAGAAATGCTTGTCTGCGGCCCTCCTGCCTTCTTCCTTCACACTAAGATTATTTTAATCAGACAGCTCAGAACAGATTTAACACGTGTTTACTTCACTTCTGCGTGTGCACAGTATTGTAAAGAACCGTGCTTTATTTTTAGATCCTAAACTGAATTATGCAGCACATGGTATCAGAAGAGAATTTTTAAGCTTTTATATTGGCAAATTTGAAGAGGAATTGCTGACACATATAATGCTGCTTTACACAGACAAGCATTGTCAGGGCCACGCATAGGCATATTTTCTGTTCACTTTTTTAACAAAATCAACACCATTTCGGGCCACTGTTCTCTTCAGTCATTTGGCAAAATGCAAACATCAGTTTAACTGCCATAATTGAAAAGATATAGAGCTCACTGAGCTGCTCAGAGGGTTTTCTTTCAAGTCACAAGAAAAAGTGCAACTCTTTCTCTAACCAGCTTTCTTAGCCATCAGCCTTCCCGATTCCTCCTTTCTGTATATATAAAAAGAAAATATATAAATAGTCTTAATATTTTAAAGCAAAATATTCCTAAAGGCAATTAGGAACATAAGCAAGAAACCAAATACTATCTATTAGGATAGAAAACATTACAAGCCAAGTAATGGATTTGCATCTACTCAACCCTCTGTTAGTTACACCAATTATTTAAGAAAGAAAGAATATAAGATTCAACAGAACCATTAAAAATGCTCAGAGGTCTTCAGGCTGTAAATTGCTTTTCTGAACTTCACATACATAGCAGGAGTGAAAGTGTGGAAGAGGTAGGAGATACAGCTCCACTATAATCCCTTAAAAGTAAAGATTGCCACTTCCTATCTGAGTGCCTTCTCTCCAAACTATTTTCAGATCTTTAATTCTAAGTAGTTGCAAGGTTATGAACCCAAATTTCCCCTGTGATGCTGTACTGAACATAAAACAAAAAAAACAGGGGGAAAGATGATTGTTTTGAAAAATCTTTTTAACAATAACCACAAGCTTAAGTTATAGATAAACTGTCCTGCAGCAATCATAGTTTAGGAAAAAGCAATGAAACGTAACCCAGTCACATCCAGATTTTGACTGTGAAGTGTAACAATTCTGTAAAGTATCTGTACACGATGAGCAAATCCTATAGCACAGAATCAAATGTATCAACCACTGCATTTAATATAGGTACAAAAAAATAAGATGCATATTTTAACTTTAAGTGACTTAATGTAGCTTAATTAAAAGCAAAACCATAAGCATTGAAATAAGATTTGTATGTATTGTGACTCTATCTCCTCTTTCATTTGCTATTGCAACCACAAGAATATGGAAAATAAAAGCAGTTACCTGGCAAATCAGCCAAAGAGAATTTAAATAAGGTGACCAACTCGAGCTATCTAATCACCTTTCCTTCCTCACAGTCCAGGTCATGAAAAGACTGAAATAACAGTGCAGTGTTGTATATTAAAGTTTAAAAATAATAGAGGAAGAAAAGAGCAAGAAGGAAGAGCTTTCCCTGCTGCTAGAACTTGAAGCAAATTTTAATGTCAAATATGGTCTAACCAACCCATCCAGGTGGCTGGTAGAGGAAAACACTAACCAGCTGAGCACCCAAAAAAGCTTCTACATGTATTCTGAGGGGAAATACATATAAGCCTGAGCAACAGGTTGCTGTGAGGACAAGTTAGAAACTCTCAAGCTTAAAAAAAAAAACCCAAACGGAGTGTTCATCAACAACTTACCATAGTGTTATCTGTAAAAGCCCTAATAAAGATCAGCCTCTAAACAGCAGCTCTCCAAAATGAGTAACACTTCAAAAATTATAAAATTGCAAATAACAACCTTAAAGCACAGGAATAACACAGAAATAACGCAAGATGCTAAGGAAAGGGAGACGTCAGGAAGGGCTGAGGTCCTGGTCCAGCACTGGAGATGCGGCTGCCGTGCGCACGGACACCCATCTGTACAGACATGCCGTTGCACCTGCGTGCCAATTCCCCACCATGCACGTACATCAGAGCTAACAAGACTCCAGCTCACCAGAGAACAACATTTGCCCTTTTTCTCACTCCTCTAGTAACAATATGAAGCCACGGAGACTCCTTCACTCATCTCCTTGACCACTTCGACATTGCTTCTCTTCCAATCTGCTCCTTTTTGTTTCCCAGAATATCTAGGGATTTTTACTAATTAAATAATTTCACACCGTATTATCTATGGTTAACATGAAACCAAGCTTTACTAATTTGATCTCCATATGTCTAGCACCATTTATTCATGCTGTATCACCATCTCTGAACATAGATTACAATTGACCTCTTGGTCTCTGTTCTAAAGCTTTCACAACACTCAGAGCTATCAAAAGTCAAAAGAGTTGAACATAACCTAGTGAAGCCAGTATCGGGACTTAGCTAAATATGTAGCTGAATTGCAGATTGATTAGCTAGTTATATTTTTGTTTAATACAAATTTGCATAAATTTTCAAGGAAGTTTGTCCTTCTAGTGGGGCACTGGAAAAGGAGCAGTTTGGGGACTTGTTCTCCTGCCTTTTTCCCTCCCTCTCTCTCTTCTGTCCTTTCCATTACTCTTTCCTTGTTTGAAAAGTTGGCCATCGTTGGTGACCATTTCTTTGGGGGTTTTATTATTGTGAAAATGCCTTTTTGACTGCCCTGACACCGTTAATTTTTCACTTTCCCCCCACCGTGTGTGCAGTGCCCCCTCCCCTGTATGGCACGAGGATGTGTACATCCAACACGGGCTCCCCTGCACACCAGGAACGACTCAATTTGTTCAGCTTTTGCCTTGAGTGGACACATGGATTCCCTTCCTCTTGCTTTTAAAATCTCCCTTTGTAAATTTACAAGTGGTGATGTCATTTTTGGTATCGTCACTCCCTGAGGATGCTAAACTTAATTATATTGTTTTTACTTTTCTCTAATTAAAATAGCCACTCTGCTTTTCCAAGAGAGCTGTTCTCTCTTGGAAAACAATTAAATGATACTTGAAACTTGTCCAAACTGTGTTTGGGGCATCATGGTTTAAACAGTTGAGAAGTTTTAAGAGTTGGATCCCTCATTAAAATCTGCACAGTGAGTTTTCTGAAGACCTAAAATAACAAGCCACTGAAACCTTAAGGTGGGGGTGTCATTTTTAACATTGATTTCCACTGCTACGGCTGAGTCAAAAGGAGTCTTGTCACTGACTCAGAAGCTTTCATGAAGCCAGGCCTTCGTGTACCAGTTGCTGAATCAAAATTCCACCCAACAGAAGTGTGAAAATATTTTCAGCATATTTATCAGCACCTCCTCTCGCTCAGAACGAAAACAAAACGACTAGATTATAGGAGAGTGAAAGACAGAATATTAGTCCTCTGTGCTGCCAGTGCCCCCAGATTTCTGCCAATACATGTCACTCCCAACCGAAGCGACCTCACGCTATTTTATTTAATCAGCCCATTTCCAAATTCTTTAAAAAAAACAAATGAAGTTAAATAACAAATAGCATAAATATTTTAATAGGCCATCACATTACCAACTGCCAGACCAGCTGTCTAAATTGCAAGAGTTTTGGTGGCTTTTTTTTCTTCTTTTTTTTTTTTTTTTTTTAATGAACCAGAAACACATAAGTCTATGCCGTGAAAGGCATCTGCCTTGGGAGTGATCCCTGGCCCCAGGCGGCACGGCACAGACGGGTCCGTGTGGACGCTTGTCCGCTGAGGGATGCTGGGTCCCATCTCGGCAGCCGTACCGGCATCGCTTCCCCAACCTCCCTCTGCTCTCCCGTCGAGGCGGGGAGAGGACAAAAAGAGTCCTGATCTCAGCATATCAAGCTCAGCTTCCTTCTCGAATAATTTTCAACACTACACGGAAAACAAGATGGAAAAAATAGAATCATAGAATCATAGAATCATTTCGGTTGGAAAAGACCTTCAAGATCATCGAGTCCAACCATTAACCATGCCCCCTAAACCATGCCCTGGAGTACCCTGTCCACTCGCTTTTTGAATACCTCCAGGGATGGTGAATCAACCACTTCCCTGGGCAGCCCATTCCAAATAATTATAATACTGTGTATTTCCCTGCAAACCATAAGGCAGCCAATAAAAAACAGTTCTGCTCGTGGTTCCCCACTTGTAGAAGGTCTCGTTTTGCACAGCCGTGCTCCCAAAGAGCAGACGTGGCTTCATCCAGCCAATATTTTCGGAATGTGGTGGCTTTTGTGACAGATGCCCCTTTATTTTGAGTATTTTACAACACGCTACTGGAAAACACGAGAAAGACGATGCTTGGAACACCATGCCCCAAAAAGATCGGATCAGAAGGAAGTGAGTTAAGTATCTACAGCTGCACATTTAATGGTATGGTCACAGAGAGAAAGAAAGATGCTTTGAATCTGTAAGTGAAATACCTCTGATATTGCATTAAAAAAAAAAAAATCTTAATTAAACACTCCCAGTCTAGTCTTTTTTAAGGTAAATATTATTTTAAATTTTTATGAAACTAGGAGAGAGAAAACAGTATTTTCCCAAAAGCAGAAAAGATCAACAATAAAAAAATAGATGATACAAGCTTTGGCTATGAAATATGAAGAAGAAACACACACACACACATACCCATGACACTGAAACAGTGAGATGATGATGATAATTCACTTGTCTCTTTGTTTCTTTTGTAGGCTAACCTGCAAGCAAGTTCAGTTTTTAAAGACAGGCCTAATACCCACTAAATGCAAAAGAGAGAGAAGCTCACTACCTGAATTTTAAGGAAAAAAATTTTCACTGCAGAACCTGGAAGTCTCACAGAGGCAATGCAAGAGCAGCATTGCACACCAACTAGATCCAATTTTCATGCCATGAAGTTGTACATGCATAATAACAGCCAGAGTTTTCATTCTGAACTTTTAATAGATTAAATAGTAAATAGACCACAGCTATATACTGATTTCATTTAATTAATATTCACTGAGTAACCGTAGTTGATTGTAAAATTTTGTACTATTCTGAGGATACTGATTTTCACTAGGAATACTGATTTTCCTATAACACCATTCTAATAACATGCTCTATATTTTCTACAACTTAACCTCAAGTCAAAAACTTTCATGGAGCCTCGGGAAGAGTTTACATTCAGCAAAAAAGATTTTGCTGAAACGCTTACTGTTGCTTACCCTCAAAGTTCCCTAGACTTCTGTATAATACCACCACTATTTTATTTATGATTTTCCTGCTCAGCTAAATTACTCCCCTGCCCATCGGTAAAGCACTACACTAATAACTACTCTGAATATTGAGTCCCCAATAGCAAGGCTTCCCAGCAGCTTAATACAGTGAGCTTGTTCATCGTGCTTTAATAAGAATGTCATGAGCAGGTTTGCACCTCTTTCTCAAATGCAAGTGGTAGATGACACGATGGCCTTGAGCCCAACAGAGTAATGCAAGAGTTCAGCAATTTTTTTCTCTTTCTCAGCCCCTCGAGCAGTCGAAAAGGTCCCTACAAGGCTGTGTTAAGACTGCTACTATGGCAAAAAAGAACGATTTTTAGTTTTCTTCCGAAGGGCAGCAGCGGAGGAGGTTTGTGTGTGGTGCCACCACACGAGGGAGCCATCTCCTCAAAAATTCCCCAGTTTAGGGTTGGGGAAAGCCAAGCGAGCCCAAGCCTGCAGGGCCTGGGTGACTCCAAGGGGCACGGCCCCTGGGCCAGGGCCAGCATCACAAACCCCAAATCAGCCCAGTCAAGCCTTCAGGAAAGCCATGGAGAGACGAAATCCCCAGCCGGGGAGAGAAACCCCATTTTTCGTGCTATTCTTATTTACGAGTGAACGCAGAGAAAGTTTATAGTAATAACCGTAATGGTGAGGTGCATTATTTCTGCCCAAAAAGTAAGTTCAAGGCGATAATAACAGCGATCAAATTCACACACAACGTATGGCAAAGAGTAAGACAAGAAATCTGAGATGAGAGGCGTAAAACTTTTATGTTTTGCCCCACAAATTGTGCCGCCAAGGCTGCTGTCCCCCCGCCAGGCAGCTGGCCGGCAGCTTTCCCTTCCCTTCGCCTCCCACCACCGCTCGGCCTCCAGCATCTCTGGCAGCTTCATCGCTGCTATCTCTGCATTTTAAACTTTATTTTTTAAGTATTCATATAGAAGTGTTTGAACCGCACAGCCTTAATCTCTCCCACCACCCTATTACTGACCTAATTCATTACCAAGTAGGTGCTAAAGCGGCCAAGGTGATTTTTCACTCCAAATTGCACAAAGCTTGTATGAATACAGAAACATTTAAAATATTTAAATCACAAATTTAAATGCTTCAAACTGAGCTTGCTTTGGTATCTTAATCCTCCCCTCGTTGCTGCTGTCATGTGCACTGAATATGACTGGGTTCCCGCGGAGAAGGTGTAATTACAGACTCTATCACACCGCATGCAGAGAAGGGAGCTGGATGAAGTTTGCACAGCCTTAAATCCGGTCCTTCCTGATGTCGAATGCTTAATTCAAAACATAAATAACGGTGCTTTCCTGCAATCCTATTCCGTTTCCACTGCAGAAGACCCCGCAATCTGCCACCACACAGAGGGCTAAAGTTCGGCAAAAGTCACGGAAAGACAGGTTTATCATCAGCATTCAGCCAAAATCCCAAAATCCTGATGGACACAACGCGGTGCAGAGCTGTGGAACCTCCCCACTTTGAGAGCATCCCCCTCCCAAATGTCAGAGCCCTGAGCCCAGAAAAGGCAAGACCCAGAAACCAGAGTGAACCCCCGTAATGGAAGGTGGTTATACAGGGGAAGCATTTTGAAAAAGAAAATAATCATGAAGTAAATGTACGACTTGTCAAGAGTCTTCCTGAAACATTAAAACACAAGAATGTTTCTCCTACCTCATATTACTTTACAGCAGCTTCACCTAACTTTACGTGTTTTGCAAACTTTAACAATTAGCTTTAAGAAGGTATCTGCGCACCGTAAGACAAAATATTAGGGAACATTATTACACATCTGTCCTCAGTCTCTCACTGCTCGTAAGGCCATATTATCCAAAAGCTTAAAGACAAAACTTCTGAGACTCAACTTCCACCTACACCAAATTCCGCTGCTCCCTTATTTTTAAAACTGTGTATATAAATGCGTATCGTGTAACAGGAGGGTGGCAGAATGGTGAAGCACCACACTCTTCTACCTACTAATTACCATTAAATGGGAAAAGATCTGACAGTACACTGTATACTACTCAGAAGAGGTCTCATTTTCTTTCTTTACTTTTATTAACTAACTTGGTCTATAATTAAAAGAACAGCTTGAATCCTTGTGATAAAGCGACACGACTACTTTACTCTTCACTTTTTTGCTGATGCGCTGCATGCATTGTACCGTGCCTGATCATACTGTTACATTTTCTAATTAATAAAGAACGAAAGAGCATTTCAGCTGGGTTCAGCAGCAAGAAATCCTGCACTTCTCCTCTGCCTTATCTACAAATCTTGTGCTGTGGCCTTCCCCCAGTATGCGCACAGCGAGCGGACTTGGCAATGGGACTTTCGTACCTCTGGGCAGAGCTCAGGCAAGCCAAGGATGCCTTCACAGGAGCAGTGCTGCGAGTCTCCAGACATTTAGGTGTTTATGTGAATTAAACACCTTGTGAAGTCAGCACTGCATAAACATGAAGTAATGGAAAGCAAAGCTTTCCTGAGATCAGCTAGGTTCCTTTCCTCCCCACACACATTTAATTACAGCGGTTGGATCGAGCTGTCAGTGCTTTGTGCTCTTTTTCTCCCCATCCATGACATGGAAAAAGTAAAGACTTGACAAAGAAACATCCTCTTGGTTTCCTACAAGATATATTTTTCATCTAAATTAGCCGTTAAATACATTGTCCTCATCTCATCAATCTCTACCTCTCATGTTAGACTCCTGGTCTCAGGATGCAATGTGAGCTTTGCAGGAAGCTTTCGTAACACTGCCCATCCTTGACCACATTGTTTGGGAGAGGATGCTGCTCACACCATCACACTGAATTCCTGTGGTTTCATCCTGAGTAAGAGTTATTTGCAAACTCTTCCTTGGATGCAAACAGGGAACCGAGCAGATTTATGTATGCCTGTAGGTATATACATATGCACACAAATCACATGCTATATTTTACCTTCCTTTAATCTTCATCTGTTTCTATTAATTCAGCATGTGCTCTCAGGATGGGACTACCGGAGGGAGCATGAGCGTGCTGAAGTCCTGGCAATGCAACTGGCCTCACCACACTCCCAGTGTAGGCAACACATCATAAATCGAAATTTCATAAACTGATGACAAACTGCCATTGCTACCTGAAACTGCCTTCCAAAACCCAAGAGTGGAATGAATGAGCAAAGAAGCCTTCTCTAATTCACGCACTTATATACTGTCAAAAATGATGTAGATGATGCTTCCATTCATCTAAATTTGCCTGGCAATAAGTCAAGCTGCCCACAGAATTTTCTATTAACAATTACACATGCACGGCTGCAATTACGGCTTTGCCCACGCTGTTCACCTAGTGCTGGATAGTGCCAAAATAACTCTGTGTGTATATACATAAACATCCATTTTCAAGCACAGCTTTAAATTTCATTACTTTATCCTGAAATCTCTACTAAAAATAAATGTTTAGGATCATCTAATCTGCCCTTCTATCTCACATACTTTGGAGCTCTTTCTGCTTCAGGAGAAAGTTGGTCTAAGAGACCTCATGGACAGGAATCCTTCCTTAATTTCATTCTATTACTCCTGAAGTCCCTCTACTCTCCCACACAGACTAGCCAAGTATTTCTCTAAATATTTGCTTAGCATAAGGCCTACAAATTCATACCTAACACCTAGGAATAGGAAGCCAAGGTTGGAGAAGTCTCAGATAATTGATAAACACCAGTGAAATCTATCTTTCGTGACAAGGCCAGTGATGTAGATACTTAATTACCAATTACAAGTTTCCAGAAATGTCATTTACACATTTGTCCAGGACTCACATTTGCCTGAGACCTAAAAATAAATGGATTTGTTGACATTCAGAGATAACGACTGCTTGAGTAAACAGAAATTCAGATCTGAAACATTCGATTTTACAGAGAGGGTCCCAGTAACATTGCCTGGCACAATTTACATGGATTTATAATTTACCTATCAGAAACAAAAATTACATTTTGAAAAATAAGTGGAAAGAAAACAAAAATGTCGCCCATCCTAAAGGAAATATAATTACAAACAGCATTTCATTGTTCAATTTTTAATAAAATGTAAGCGTTGTGATTGCAGCAGATTTTGCACAGTCTTCAGAGAAGCATCATTTGTCTTTAGGTCAAGTGGTTTTTTACATCTCTGAAGACACCACAGCAAGAAAAAAAAAAAACAGGAGTGAAACATGGTCATTCATGGGCAAGAACATAAATTGCTAGATACCTAAAAGGTTCTTTTAAATAGTGTATTCTTCACCTACTAATATAGGTGCCACGTCTTCCTTCTCTCTCAATGAAAGATTGCCTTCTACATCAGCAATTAATTTGACCTTGTCTTCAACCACCACAAAAAGAAAACAAACTAGTGGTAACAAAAATGTTTCCTGATCCAAAATTAATGCCTTTACCCTGAAAAGAAAGTAAATATTGGTTTGCACCAGAAGCCACTGCAGGGTGGACATGAGCAACCCCAGTCTGACCAGGAGAGACTCAATGCCCCGATGCAATGCGGTGACTTGCACAACGACAAATGTCATGCGGATAAACACTAATTATGGTTATGTTGGACTTTAAGGGAAAGCATTCAGTACAAACACTGCACTGCTGCAGCTCAGATGAAAAGTTGTTTCTCTTAATCAACCAATTCTATTACTTCCAAAGATGACCTTTTTAGAGAATATTTTTAATTTTTTATTATTAATTGCTGCCTGAATAGCTTGCTTAGAAAATAAAAGACAAACAACTCTTCCCTCTCCCTGTAACAATCAGCAGAGATGATAAAACTCAAATTTCTAACTTAGTTAATTTAGCATGTCAAAAACCAATCTCCCTGGTAATTTCAATACACTGAATGTCACAGAAAGGCCAAGTGACAGATTGCTGCATTTCAGTCAGAACACTCATCCTACTAAAAATGTAATCACTGATGTTCAAATTTCATTTGACTATGCACTGTACAATATTTGGTTTGCGGGTAGCCTTTGGCATCCTCTTTTCCCCACTCTCATAAAATAAAAAAATGAATTAATGTTGCATACAGAGTAAGTTTTGAGAATTACATGGACAGGTAAGCCTAAACCATGATACTTCCATTTAATTCCATTTAATTCTAAGTTCAGATTTGACACCGATGAATACCAAGTTCAGTATTATTACTGAGTAATACTGAGTTCAGATTCAATAACATTGGTGAGAACTGGAAGTATGTTTCCAATTCATACTCGGGAGACTACAAAGTCCATCAAAAACAAATTAAAATCCTTTACCAATCATTATCATGCCCCATGCTTAATCACATTCCTAGACAACTGCCTGAACTTCATTATCGCGGCACAAATAGGCTCCAGTTGTAAGCTGAATTTCAGGGCTCTCTCATCTTTACTGTGCCCCATCTTTCAGCAAGCTTTTCATGCATCTATTTGTTACAAATTATTTTGATGTACAGGAAATGTATTTGTCTTCTTTTCCAAGAATGGTTTTCATAACCTCACTATGTTCCAAAGCTAAATAACACATATGGTTCGTGTTTAACAACCTCCATTTGGTGCTTCGTATGTGTACTTTTCCTTTTTGCTTCCAAGTATATGGCTGCAGAGCACTGAGGATCAGGCACCAGCGTGGGTGAACGCTCTCTGAATAGGCTTGCTTTTCAATTGTCAGACAGCAATTGACTGAAATCAGGGAAAAAATGATTATTCTGACAGCCTTTGATAAGTCATTGGCTCAAAAACTCTTTCTGTTCAAAGTCTCCTATGTCTATCAGATATTCAGTGAGGCATATGGCATCTTCTTGACGCGATACCCATTATTGATATGAAATGGTAACCTCTATGTTCTGCAACAAGCCTCCCATAGTTCTGCCCGTGCTTTACTTTCTCTAACAGCTTCCTCCAACCAGTCCACGCAAACAGGCCTGAGGCCGCCCTCATCTGCTCTGCCCACTGATGTTTGTCAGTTTGATTCGCACTTCAGGTGTGAGGAGAGTTTGATAAATGACTGACTTTGCCCAAACTGAAGCGATTCCAGCCGAAGCTACTGCCAACACGCAAGTGCCAGAGGTAGACAAAGGAGCTACGCTGGAGGACGAAGAGATACAACAGTGAGAACATAAGACGCGGCCTTTTATGCAACACCTCGTTCTAACTGTTTTTAATATTTACATTAAAATATAGGTCAGCTGATATGATGGGCAGGAGATTAATCCCTTGGTGAAGCACTAACTGCATGTCAGCTCCTGTACGCACGGGAAAGCGGCACGGTCAAATTATCCCTCTTCAGGCTCTGCTTTACACGTGTCTTATCTTTCCCAGTTTCCCTACATGACCTGGCATACCCGTGCAACCTCACCAGAAAACTAATTAAGCATTAAGATGAATCCTGGATGGAGCAGTATTAGACAGGACCACTTCCAGCCTCTAGACACCAATGTATGAAATAGCATCGGAAACATGCGCTTTTTATTACAGACCTTGTTAATAGCCTAAGGAAGTGCCTCTTGCAAAGTATCAGATCATAAGTTGTAACGAGCATTTTAATTAATACTATCCCACTGCCAGGGAAAAATATTATATGTAAATTCAATAAATTATTTGCACTGGGGAATCAAGGCTGTTTGTTCACAGGTAGTGTCAACGCAACTTGAAGACTAAAAACGCTGGTGTATCTCAAACACCTTAGTTCCTCGCAGTGTAAACATGTATCTGCATCAAAATTTCGAGATAGCTTCACAACTGGCTTCTGAATCCAGATTTTCCACATGTGTAGTCATTTTTATTCATACGTTCACAATAAAAGAGTTCAAGGTTCAAGGGGAAATAGTAAGAAAAAAGAAAAGACTCAAGGAATTGCCGTGACACCCTAAGATTCGTGAAGAAACATTCCTAAATAGGTTATTTTACACGAGACAGCAGCTATAAATGCATAATAAGTTTTGTATCCTTTCTGGATGGGTAGAAAGAACTGCACCTCTAAGTAATACAAAAAACTTTAGTTCATTAAACAAACCTTAAGGGGAAGCATAAATGAGAAGTGTTTTATATTCAGTGTCATCAATTCAGCTGAAAACATGTTTGTACCACTCCATGAAATGAATGCTTTTTATAGTGCCTTTCCTGCCAACGTTGCCTCATGAACATAATAAAATTAAACATGTAAAACCAACTCTGGAGCTGGCAGTGAGCAAATAAATTCCCGAGAAACAGTAATACACATTTCTAAACAAACAGCTCTTCAAATATGAGGAGAAAAACAGGTAAACTGAGGAAAGCATAATGCAGAGGGTGCGTTGAATATATATATAGGTCAGAGGAAAGGGAAAGAGACTCTTAGCAGAAGAAACTTTCTCCCCAGTTGCAGCCCCCGCAAATAACCACTTTAGTCCCTGGGGTCAGTCTTTCCACATGTATTTCCGAAGCCTCCTGCATTACAGCATTGGCAGCAACTCCGTAGCCCACAAAAGTGATTAATGTACAGATGTTTCTGCACTAGATCCACCAACGGAGGTCAGTTACCATGGAAGCAAGCTCAACTCTAGCCCCCAAATTTGGCTTCACGCCGCTGCCGCAAAAGCGACCCTGATGGCCGTGGAAGGGACCCTTTGTCCCAAAGGACGGCGTGGATCACACCACAGCAGGATCACACCATGCGGGCACGGCCACGGCCAAGGAAAGGGCTCAGCTCCCGCTGCTGTTGCCCACGGACATCCTGCCCGCGATGCTGGCGAGGACCCTGCGCTCCCTTCCTGAAGCTGAGCGGCCACCCTTGACGTCTCGGAGAAATTCGGACATATTCTCGTCTTGCTCTTTTCTATTCCTTAGCAAAACAAAAAAAATCTAGAAAAAAGGAGGAAGGGGGGTGTTTGGGGGTTTTCTGTGGGTGGTTTTTGGCATAGAAAAAGCCCATCCTCCCTTCATTCCCCTCCACTCCAGCAACAAACCCTCCGAAGGCAGCAAAGCTCTCCCCGACTGCCACCCTTTCACATCAGTTGCTCTCAAAACAGCTGAAAGGAGGACTATAAAGCGCACAAAGATTTCCAAAGTTATGCCACAGTCATCAAATACCAGAAGCATTTGGAAACCACTCTTGTGGCCCCGAGTAGGAGCAAACCTCTCCAAATAAGGAAGCATTTTTCCTCCAACGTGCAGAAATTGGCAGCTCCCCTCCCAGAGTTTATGTAAGATTTCTCAGACAGATTAGCCAACAAACAAATGTCAAATAGCCTCCTTTCTGGCTTCGGAGAGAAATCAGCAGGCTTTCATCCACAGAAATGGATTCTGATAAGATTTCAAGTTAGGACACAAGTTTCCATGTTGCCACGATGGAGCTCAAGCAAATCTCCAAAGATGTTATAAATGACAAAGTAACACAGTGAAGTCCATGGGCCTTATTTCTGCATCTACAGACAGACAAATTTTGGTTGCTATTGTCAGAATTGATGAGGAATCGCCACGCTGCCATTCTGGACTCCCCCCCTCTCGCATCCCCATAGGGGTAACGTGCATTTACAGAAAAATGTGGGTTAAAGATCAAATTACAACAACGCTACATTAAATAGCAATAGGATCAAAAGTAACATGGCATGACAAATGTGACATACTGATGGAAAAAAGTTAATATGAAGACAAAATGTTCCAGAGGGCTCTCAGAGGGGTCAAATAATGCTGTATTTTTTCATATTTAGCTATACCTATTTCTCTCAGAAGACTAAGTAAATTCAGCTTCGCTTTCCAGTAAAAGGCTGCAGGACAGCTATTGAAAACGTTTTGGAAAGGAGAGCTTAAAACCAGGCTATCCTGGGTGCTGGTTAACCAAGAGATGATATGGCAAGTGCTTAGCAACGATCTTTCCCAATCTTTTTTTTAACCTCCACCAGCCTCCCACAGAGAATGACAAGGAGTTATTACCTGCTGACAATGAGCTCTTTCTTCTGCTTCTTGTCCCATTAGGCCCTGATCTTTGATGCTTCTGCACAGAAGGTATTTTGAATATCTAAATACCTAAAAGACGTGATTGGGTGCACAAAAGGCTCTTCATAGCGGTGAGAATTTGGGGCTACTGAACACAAAATCTCAGAATAAGGGATCCGGCCTGTTTTGCCTGTAAAGTGCTCAGCGCTTCAGAGCTCAGAGTGATGGTGGCACTGAAAAAATACAGTTTCAGTTATTTATTAAACTGTCTTATCAGAATTAGTGATGTTGATATATGCATGCACTTCTGTATTTTCACTTTCTGCGCAGCAAATAAAAATAAGCAATGGATTACTGGTATAGTCCAATAAAATAGAGAGACATTCCTTCCTTTGAGGCAAAATCCAATTTTGTGGGATTTGAAACCTCACAGCATATCTATTGCTTTTTCTTTCAGTATACACAGCAAGTAACACAGAGGCCAGGCTAGCATCTGTTTCACTGACAAATCTCAATCTCAACGAGATATTCACACACAGACAGCAAAGAAAAAAGGTACCAAAGATAATCAGGTGTTTGGAGGCACTGAATAAAACAGGCTTTGATCCACGTTCACAGAAGAAAGGTAAGACGGTCATTTACCAGTGTTTAAAGGGACTAAACATAGAGAAGCAAAATATGGAGGATAGGTTTAATTCTCCTTTTTCCACTTAAAAGCTTTTTCCACACCCTGCATAAAGACAAACATGCAGCTGATGGCAAAAGAGGGCATGGCAAAATACATCCGGGAAGATGCATGAAAAAGTCATTTTTCAGATACTGTTCTCTGCAAACTCCACTGCTCTGATCATCCCTTCCACCCGCATGATGTCAGGCCCAAGTTCTTTTATGTGGGCAATTAATAACTCTTGTCCATTGCTTGATTTATCTTTCTTCAACATGTGTAGATCACATGGAGATGAACTGTGTGAATTATTACCCTGTGGAGCCAAGCGAAGAATTTTGTTTTTACTGTCCTGAAGTTCTTATTTCTTAACTTGAATGAATAAGAAATACCATATATATATATTTCAAGAGGGACACAAGAAACTTCCTTGTCTAAACACATGCTTTTCTCTTGATTTATTATTCAGATTTATAAATGTACTCTCTTCAGTGTTTGAGTTACACATTTTTTCTCTGTTAAAAAACAAGGATTAAATCTTAACCACAATGCCTTGATTTACGCTTAATTTTTCTGAGCACTGTTTTCTTCCTTGCTTTTCTGCCTCCTGCAAATCAGAGGTTACATGACTAAGTTCTTCCTGCTGCCACAAACCAATTTTTCGAACACAAGATTTCTCTTGTTTGGCTCATGCATAGAATACCATAAAATCCAATCATAGTGTCTACATTGACTAAATCTTTGTTTATAACTAACTATGGAGGCTCAGCATGCCCTTTTCCTCCAGAGCACACTGGAGACAGCTCTGAGGGAGGCAAAAAATGACAGGATTCCTCCAAGGACATTTCTAAATCAGCCCCAGAAAAGGGGCACTGAGCAAACAGGGACTTCAATAGTTCAGAATTCAGCCTTTCAGTTGTATTTTATGAGAAATAAGTTCTCATCCCAGTATGGCACAATCAATCATTAGATAGCACGGAGGAGTTTTCAGGTCAAAGGTGCCTCTCCTGTACAACGGGCAAAGATAAATGTGAGAAACAATCTCTGATACCTTTTCACTTTCATGACCCTGGATCTTCTCCTCCGCCTTCAAGTCCAGGGACAGCTGATGACAGAGGCACGATGCCAAGGAGGTCGGAGCCATATTTCTCTTTCCATGGCTGTGGCAAGTACATTGACTCTAGTTTATTAATTAAAAGCCATTAATGAATGTGAACTACGAAACTGTGAAGGTTTCTCTAGCTCTACTTCCAAAATAGAGTTAGGCATCACAAGTTCAAATAAAAATATAAAAGCAGAAGTGCTATATTGAATTTATCAATGCTATTCTCTATCTAAACTACAGCAGCTGTAGCCAGCAGCAGTTTCATTCAGATTTGTATCCACAGGGTATTGCTGTTGCGGAGTCACTCTGACATCTTTGGAAATTTTCGTTGTCATTTACTCAGATAAAACTGAGAATATCACAACAGCAGGCCCCAGGGCTCTCTGAAAATATATTTTTTTTTAAGTCAAAGGAGTGGCAGTCAGTCTGTCCGTGAGGGTCAGCGTTGTCAGTGTTAGAATGACCTGATCTTCCCAGGCCTGCACAAAGCCAAAGCCATCCTTACTAGAAACTCTTTATCATTCCAGATCCTCTCTCAGTGGAGCTTGTATGTGGACTGTCAGGTTTAAAAGCCCAAAGTGTTGAAGATTAATGCCCTAGTATGGTTTGCATAGATTTAAAAAGGTACCAAATGAAAACTCGTACCTGAAGGAGCCTGTCGTTCCTGAAGGAAACACAGTCAAGTTATTGATTATACCAAGTTAGATAACCCTCCTTTTTTTGCCAAAGCTAGTCTGTTAGAGGGCAGAAGACAACAGCTTTTGAAAAACCCTCCATGTTGAAGAAAATCTGTTCTCTCTGGATAGAGGGGCATCTGGTCCATTAGGTATACAGATATATTTTCATTGCAGTCAACATTTAGCCTTTTCCAGAGTTTATTTTCCATCTAGTCAAACTGACCTGCAATGATTGATAAGCAGTAAAAAAGAAAAGAGAACGAAGAATAAAAGTGTACTCAAGCCATACTCATAAAATCAGAGATGTTGCTTCTATCTGTAAACTTAGAAATGAATCTGAGCTTAAAGAAAAGCCCATGTCAAGTTTAATACTTCAATTACATTTTCACAGGAGCAGAAACAGTCAATTGAAGATAGGCCATGGTGCCTTTCTGTTATGGACACAGCTTCGAACATGAACCTGGTGATACACAAATTGTGCAATTACAGCCCATTCAGCAAACAGGGTTTTCTTTGTGATTATTTCTGTACCAACATACTTTTCAAGGAGATGGTTTGATGTTTCCCACAGACCTTTTTTCAAGACAATGCTGCACAACATGGTAATTAACAAAGTATTTAAAAGAAAATAGAAACTATGCTAACCAAAGGTACATAACATGTAAAGCTCTTCTGTACTACAATTGTGGCTACAGGAGCTAGTAGGTAGTATAAACAGAATGATCCTAATAAACTGAAGAACTGGATAGAGATTAATTAAATCAGAAACAATAAAGACATATTAAAAAGATTTCTAGAAAGAATAAATCAAATCACAAATACATTATTACAGAACCTGGGGTCAGCAATAATATTATTGGAAAGGATCTTTGAATTAGTCTCTCCTTGCTTATTATCTAGGCAATCATACGGTTCACGTCACTGAAGTATCTGAGTAGCTCCCAGATGCTGGTAGCTCGGTCCTTCCTAATGCCCTTACGCAATGGGGAGAGTAGCATTTGCTCTTTACAGATGGAAAACAATCAAATGACAGGTTAACTCATATGTCCAAAGTTACACAGGATCTTGAGAGAATAGGAAATTCAGGAATGAAATAGCTCTCCTATTTAGGCAAAGTGCCTGCCAGTGTAAACAAACCTTGTAAAAACAGCTTTGCCAAATCGGTCTCTTTTCCAAGTTCACGTCTCTCTGTGCTTCCCCGTGCTCAGGTTATTCACTTGCAATGACCTTCTCACACAACTTTATGGGAGCAAGAAAAAAATTGCCTAAAAGCCTTACCCTTCATACAAGCTGTAATGTCTTGACTAAAGTGTTTTGGTACCTTCTCTGATATTCAGTTGACATGCTTTATCGTAGTCATTTTCATGACTAAAACCATCTCACCTCAGCATAAAAAATCATTCGTCAAGGATTAAAAGCAGACAATACCCTATAAAAAGACCAGAATCCTTCCTAAGCAACCTAGAAGTTAACCCTAGATCAATGCCTAAGACAGGTAGGTATTATCAGAACATCTTAGCTTGAAGTGTTAATTTTGTCTTCAAGTGAAATTCCTGAAAGAGTTTCTGACATTCACATTGAAAAGATCCCAAGTCAAGACTTTGCTCAGCAATTTCATTCAGCTTGTTTTGTTGTATCAGTTGTTTGTTCAGTATTTATTCCCAGGTTTTGTTTTCATGTCACCTCCGTACCTGCTCTGCTGCCCTTGTTTATCACGTGGGTTTCTATGCGCTCATAATTCTTTGAGCTTCCTTTCAAGTAGCTTGGGAAAAAAAAAAATCACAGTATGAGTTCATGAAACAATGCATGCATAAGTCATTTCCTGCTTTAAATACGCCTCTGAGTAAATGATCCAGAGACTTTTCAAGAACCATTTACATAACAGTCGCTGATACAGTCGTCAAATTTTCATGTCAATCTCAAAATGGCATTTTAAATCACCCCATTTTCCTAAATGAGGTGAGCGAATTTTATGAGCAGATTTTCCAACTTCTAGAGCTCTTCTTTTAGTTACAAACCTTTAAATGTTGAATTCCCCTCTTCTTTCTTCGTTAGGGGCAGCGCAGAAATGTCAGAAATGCTCTGTATGTATAACCTATAATCCAAATGCAGTAGGGGTTCTGCTTCAAATAGTACATTTTCTTTTACAACTACAAATGCCATAAATTTCAGCAACTGTCAATCGCACTTCACAGTCTGCAGTTTGAAAATAAAATTTGGAGGCTTTGCTAGATGTGTATAACCATCTACTGCAGTACTACTGGGAAGACACCTATGAATCACAAGATGCTCAACTAGTTACAAATAAATTTAGGTAATTTCCAGGCATAATTCACAGACTAGTAAATAAGAGAGAGGAATTTGCCTTCCACGTGGATTTCTGAAGTATTGTAAGAACACCTATGCTTCCTTGCTCTCAGAAGCCAAGAACGGGCTCAAAGGCGAACGTCTCCTTCAAATCTTGTTGGAGTGGGAATAGCAGTAAGGAAGGTCAAACACCACTAACCAGCATCCAGAGAAGCTTCTGGACATGCTTCCTGCAACAGCGCGATTGCTCCAAAGACACCAAGGGATGCATGCTAATTCACAAAGTGGATCATCAAGGGGTCACAAGCAACATGTGCTAGCTCTGCACAGGGTGCTACAGGGCGTTACTGAAAAGTTTCTCTTTGCCTCAGGGTGGTACAGGGCTGCGCTGAAGAGCTTCTCTCTCCCTTTGATTGCACAGATGGAGTCAAGGGCTTCTGCTGCCAGCCTGAGAACAGAAAGCCAGTGTTCAGATGAGCTTCTCTTGAAATGTCTTTGCACTCAAAGGTCTTGGAGCACAAAGGAAAGGGGAGAGACAGAGATTGTGATCTCTGGCACTGCAGGAATCTCTTTGGAGTCCAGCCTCTACATCTGCAACAGTCCTGATTAATTTTTTTGCTGAGCCAGGAGTTTAGGAGATGGAGGGATAAAAGAGCACATCCATAGCCGTTGGCACTTTTGTTTGATTGACCTAAAAGAACTCATGGGTTGGGAGACATAAATTCCCAAAGATACAGCCACAATTCTTTTTTTGACTTCGAGTCTGAATGCCAAAAAATGGGACAGTTGACTTTGATGTGCCCTCCTCCCAGACAGCAGAGGCAGCAGTTGTGACCCTGTGAGACTAAAACCCACAGAATAGCCTATTCTTCAAGTTCACTGAAGAGGTCGTAGCCTTGTAGGTGTTGAATCCAGAAATACAAAGTGATTTAAAACAGAGCCAAAGGAGAAGACAAAGCGACTGGGGGAAGGGAAGTTGCCAGAAGGCTAACTCCAGGCTGAAGCATAAAAAGAACAAGAAAAAGGCAATGCAAGTTCACAGCAATATTAAAAGGGAATCTGCAAAGAGTCAGAGGGTGAGGCCCTGTGACCCTACCCTAATACAGCTGAGCATGAGCACTGGGTCACCTAAGCATTTGAAAGGACCTGAGAAGGAGAGGTGCAATCCATCATTTTTATCACCAGCTACGCCGCGCTCAGGGAAGGGCAGAAGCTTGGCGTCACCCCCGTGCTGGGCAATACTGGTAGGATTTCTCAGACAACCTTCATGCATAAGGCTTAGCAAAAGGACAGCGCTGCCAGAGGAGAGGAAATTATGAAAGACAATGTCAAAATTAGAAAAAGATGGAGCCAGTGGAAAAGCCAGCAGAAATAAGAGGGAAAACTGCTTATTGGTTTTGTTACAGTAATCTCAGAAGTGCCTCCTTCTGGTGGAAGTCATGATTTTATCAAATTTCAACAGGTAGTGGTGCCAACTCTGTTGCACAATAAACACTGGGGAAGAAAGCTTAGAGAACGTATCAGTCATAACTATATGACATGTTAGTGATGCATGTTTCTTAGAGTGAGAACAAACAGTATAATTCAACTTCTAATGAAGTCGAACAACCCAAAAAGTAAAAGAGCAAAAGGAAACTCACTCTCTCTCTCTCTCCCATCACAAAACACATTAGCAAAATGGAGTGTTCATGATTAATTCACATTCCTTTCCAATCGTCTATCTTGCTAAAGCAGCATAAAATTCAACTCATTGTTTCTTCTCTCTGAAGATATAGGAGACATGACATCATGGCATCTCATGTAACAGTCAAACCAGAAAGCACAGCTGAGAGGTTTTGAGGTTTCCTAGCAAACATCAGGATGTCTGCAGTAATTTTACCTATTTGGTGAGAACTTCAAACTGTCTCCACAAGGAAAGGATTTATTAGACACTTTGCAAAGAGCGCAGCATTTGCTGCCCCCGCTGTGTGTTGATGGACAGAAAATTCCACAACATCACATTATTTTAGGACTCAAGGCTCCTAAATTAGGCCATAAAAATGCAGAGTGGAGATCTTTACAACTATAGAGAGACTCAGGGATACACTGAGATGGACTCCTTTACTGGATAGAGAGATAATTAGAAGTTAGTGACAATTTGTACAATATACAAGGAGAGAAAAGTTTTTTTCTTTTCTAAAGAAGAAAGCTAAAACACTTCAAGTATACTGTACTTCTTCATAAGAGCAAGATTCTCAAGCAATTTCAATTAAGCCTAGCAAACTCTTCAAAATCTTTCAGATTGTTCCAGATCTCACCTGACTCTGTTCTACATTTTCATGCAAGAAAAAGTTATTTTACTTTGAAAATCTCCATAATTAAAAATGGTACTGTCTTCTGATTGATAAAGTTTCAAGTGACAGCTTTGCAGCAAGCTGCCTCCCACACAGAAGCAATTTGTAAAAGCCTTTCAGAGTTTTATGTAACTGAAAAATCCAAGTTGCTTTCATCCAGGTCTTTCATTCCAGCACCAGTTGAAATGTGACTGTAAGGAACTGCAACAAATATATGCTTGAATATAAGATTAATTTAGATACCAATAATTTTGCCTAATTATGAGGCACCGACTGACAGCAAAGGCTTTTTCTTTTTTCCTATTTTGTATATGGCAAATTTTGAAACAATTTTATATTTAAAGCCCAACTTAACCCTAATTTTTCAAACACATCTGGACACACAACACACATTTGCTATCAGCTTAAATGGGTTTGCGATTCCCACGAGAGCAAACCCTAAAGGAAATTACACAAGGAGAAAGAAAAGATTACATTAATTCTTTCCCTGGGTTTGGGCGAATACAAATCTGTATTTGTTTTCTACTTTCAGTCATATAGTACATTAAACACTAGAGGGAGTACAGAAGAAAGTTGAATATTTCCTTCGGACAAAAGTGGAGTACGATCAAAATTTGAACATGAGTTGTAAAGGTTTCATCTGAATCCATATATCTCCAAAATTCCCAGAGATCTTGAAAGCTGTTAGGGACAGTACAATTACCCAGGCTAGATATAAATTTATCTGATGGCTTGTAAGAATTCTAGCTCTTAGGAAATAATCTAAAACCCAAACCAGTAACCTGGATGTAGGTATCTGCCTTCCCAAGCACATCTTTAGCCTTTAAGGTAAAGTACAAGTAATGCACTTTGCACAGCAAAAAAACCCTGAAAGCAATGCAGCTGGATCAAAGTTTGCCCAATATAACTCAGTAAAACACATTTTTACTAAAAGCAAACACCAGTAGTGGGTTTTTTGCTTGTTTGTTTAATAAAGTGATCTAGTTCATATAACCAAATAATTGTGATATTTACAGACCAACCATCGTAACGTTACACAAATGTAGTAGAAACTGAGTGAAAACATTAACTTGAGTCTGTATTGAAAGACAAGAGAAGAAGGTATTAAAAAGAGTAAAATACTAAGAAAATTTAAAAACATTTCTATTTTAGTACTCTTAGATATGGCTAGTAAATTATTTTAATGCTCTGAAATTACAGTCAGCTATTTCCTAAGGTTCACAATAAGTACCTCTCCAATCATCATGAACATGAATTTTCATTTACTTTGTATTTTGATTGTTCAACAGAAACAGGCCAAAATCAGTAAAAGAGAATTCATCCCTTAGATGAGACTATCAGGACTAAAAGTCAAGTCAGAAGAAGAGCTGCCTATGTGTTATATTTTGCTTTATAATTTTCCTTTCCTTTGTGATAAAGAACCAAAACCAAAATTCAGTGCGATTTCCGAAAAGGTCATACTCAGATAACAACACAAGGAAAGTGTTAGGAAAAGACAGCTCCACAAATCCTCTAATACTGAAGCGAATCCACAGGACAAAGATCTGACCTCATAGACTAAAACTCTAGTAATTTCCCGTTTTGGTACAGAACCGAGAAACCAGACGCTCATAGAATAACCTCATCTGAAAGATCTCTGGAGGTCTCTGGTCCAAACACCTGCTCAAAACAGAGCCAACTTCAAAGCCAGATCAAGTCACTCGAGGCCCCATCCCCTTCTTCACTTCCCACAGCGTTTTAAATGTTTTAAATACTATTATCCCAAGGTCACTGCAGCTGGGCTGCCATTGACCTGCACATCCCCAGCCAGTTCCTTCTCATTCCTCAGAGCAAATCCAGCAGAGCACCTCCCCTAAGCAACCCATCCTGGGGGCTCATCAATAACTTGTCCCCAACAGTCTCCAGAAATCTCCGACATTGCTTCTACCCTAACCGGTTGTCCTTGCAGCAGATGGTTAAAGTCCCCCATAGGAATTAGGAGGCTTCTTCCAGCTGTTTGAAGAAAATTTGGTCCACCTATACCTCTGCAGCATATGCCTCCCATGCTGTGCCCTCCATCAGTTTCTCCAATTCTCCTGCCCCAGACCCTCTCTGAGCATGTGTTGCTCCTTTGAGCATAAACTCCCCTGTCCTCATCTCAAACTTCATTCCCAAACACTTGAAATATACCCTGTTAATACACAAATTCATCACCAACGTGGAAGGAGATGGATTTGTTTCATGCTGGTTTCCTGCCCTTATGCAAAGAAGACGTCAGCCAAGTAGCCGTACCCTGTGCTCGCAAGCCTGAAGACTTTTGTTTCATACAGAAAATGAAAGCAGCCTGAGTGATGAGGTAAAAATGCTCAAGACAGCAAACCCAGAATACCCTTTGCCAGGCACATTTGAAGGACTTGCTTTTTTACAGTCAGTAGACTTTTCTCTTTTGTTCCAGCCCTGTTGTGATCTTTCAACATCCAAGTATTACTTAATTCAGGAGTTTGTCAGATAACAGAGATTTTTTCTTTAGAGGTTTTCATTTATGAGGGATTTGTTCTTGCTGGGGAGTATTCTTAACAGCAAATCTATATTAATTGTTGTATTATGCAAACCAGAGTGCTAAACACTTACTTTAAGCATATTTTTTGCTAGTTACTTGCACATGGAACTTGCTTTTTTAACCTGACCAGTAAAACAGGAAGCAACAACTTATCCCCCATATCTTTGGACTATATAGAGTCCAAATTCCCTTATATGAGAGAGAGAAGGAGGAATTTTGACTCTCATCCTGTAAAACTTTGCTGCAAACTTTGTTGTGTGTGATTGCTTCAAAGAGCAAATGTGGAAAAAGAAAATATTTGTATCATAGTAATGGTCTTGTCTATCTGTAGCACTTGACACCACAGCTGCCAGCTATACGGATAAATATCAAGTTGCAGATAGGTTGTGTCTGCAAAGCAGTGAAAATGGAATGTTAATTTAGGCTCAGCAGCACTAAAACCAGGGAGGGCTCTGAGCATGCTTGGGGTAAACGAGGTCTCCACAAAAGCCTGTGCCTTGGTCTAAGCCAAGCGCCTTCTTAAAGTACTTTAAATTACTAATTTCTCTAACTACCTTGAGTATTGAGTCTGATGGCTATTAGAGAGAGAAGCACACATATAGATTGGTCAAGAGAAACCTTTTCCTTTTCTTCTAACCCAAGTGAAGATATTTTCCTTTTATCCAGCTGACTGTCCATCCATCTGTGTGATTATGGGGATAGACCAAAGACAGTATCCACCACACCCAACAACTAGAACTTCATTGCTGTCTTCAAAGTGTAATGCATCCAGCCCAGCACTGTTTTTCTTGGATTCACGCATGCAAGCAGCTTTCTGTGGCTTAATGAACCAACACATATCTCCCAAACCAAAGTAAGTCCCTGCATGGGTTCTTAGCCAAAGAGAAGGTGAAGTGCAGTAACTGGTTAAACTGCAATAACATAATTAGGTATCTAAACCCTCCGAAGTCCTAACAATTATTCCACATTAAGCCAAAAATAAGAGGGACAAATACTTACTCAACAGCTCCAAAAAGCTGTCAAAATGAACTACTGATGTCATCCTGACACCCAGCATCTAGAGGAAAAAAAAAAAAACCAAAAAAAGGAAAGTCGGCTCAACCTCGGTATTGTAACTGCTTCTGCTTCCCAACAGCGCCGAGCTATTGTGCTTTCTGTTCTTCAAGCAGCCAGATTTTGCTCTCCCTGAATAGCATCTCTTATTGCACTTCCAGAGACACAAGGCTGGACCAAGGCAGACACTGGCCTGTTCCAGTAGGTCATTTCTTATGTTCTTATCTATTTTCATATACAAAAGTAAAGCAGCTGTTACTTGCACGCTAGAATGTGTAGCCAGAGAAAGCATTCATGTTGGGACAGGTTCCAGTACATTATTGCAGACCACTAGAGAAAAAAAAAAAAACTGGACTTCCCTTGCTGTCCTCCAGACTCTGCCACTGACGTACTGCACTTGCTTATGCAAACCCTCTCTGTGATCTGTCATTTCATCAAGATTTATAAAATTGCCTCTGACCTTCCATAAGAAGCTCCCAGACGCTTTTCAAAACCTTGCCTTCAGCAAACAAGCTTGCAAACTTGCTGACTTCATCCATCTGAGGTCAGGCACTTAACTGAGATGCCCGTGTGGAAAGGCAACTTATGCTAGACTAAATGAGCTAATTTAAATTTTTGCTAAGTTCTTAGAGTGTAAGGACTAACTTAGGCTATATGGATCTCAGGAATTATTCATTTGCCTTCACAGAAGAAGCCAGGACCAAAACCACTATGAACTTATGTTCTTCACAATTACTCCAGGCTAGATGAGACGAATCTGGTTTGGTTGTATAAAACACTTGGTTGCGATGGGCTCTGAACAGCACCGAGGTATCTGGGCACTACAACACTGCAAGAAATCAGTGGAAATATCCAAAGCACAAAAAATAAAGCAGAAGTGAGGAAGGAGAGTAAGAAAGACCATTAAAATAGGAAATGAGATATGAGCAAGTCCTTCTTAACGGACTTTGTGGTACAGTCCTTTCTATTATCTTTGCTGGTTTTAAATCACTTCTGTCAAGCCAAGGAAAGAAAGAGACGTTGCTCTCAGGTTATAGACAGTGAATATCCTTGTTGTCAGTCAACTGTTACAGAACTTCAACTAAGCAGTGTTAATTATCTAATATCTAGGCAGTTTTTCTACTTCATAGTAATTTTCCATCCTATTAGTTTTTATATCAGAAGTCATGCAGAACTGACTCTATTTATCTTTTGCACACTGGTATAGTTAAGAGTTTCTTAAAATGCAGACCTGAATAAAATCTTAATATCCCTGTTAATTTGTCACTGATCTGAAAACTGAACTTGAAATAGTTTGCAGAATCTCTTCCACACAGGTCTTTTGTTTTAATTGAACTTTTCTTTTTCCCACAGGAAAGCTAATTTAGTATGACTTGCCAGTACTAAAATTGAAATTCTTTGGCTAATTAATTTTTGTACCTGAAACTGAATATATCTGACATTTTTTTCCCCCCACTTTTTAATACCTCCCTCTCAAAAATTTAATCCTTGGCACATGAAACCAAAGGAGAGTTAGAAAAGTTTTCAGGAATTAGAAAATTTTACAGGAATTATAAGGTTTAGCAGGGATTATTTTACAGGGTTACAAAAGTTTTTCATCTCTACAGAGCCAGTAGCTAAAATACATGCAAAGTCTGGAGCCAGCGTGGGCTTCCATTATAGAAAAGTTGCATGGTAAGTCAGGAACCCATGAACTTTTCAACCTCATTTCCACCAGTAAAAACCAGGAGACACGTTAAAACTAATTTTCAGAGCCAGAGATGAGATACACTGGTTGTATGATTAGATAAATCCATCAGAGCTAAAAGAAATAACTTTTATGTACTTACACCCTAAAGGGGTAAATTTCACCCCAGGACTACCACTGGCGATGAATGTGATTTGAAGCATCAAGACTGTTGCTGACCTTGGGCTTTTATACTAAAATTGCTTGTATTGCATTAGGTTAGGCCTCAGACATTTCTCTGCTATTTTCTTTAATCTACGACTTTCTATTTAAATATTGCCATGCCTTTAACACTCCCAAATCACCCAATCTTTTACACTAATACAGATATTTCTAACTGTTCTACATTTTTTAGCAAATGTTCCTCACTTTGGATTTTTGCCTAGCTGATAGAATAATATCTTACTGACTTATATTTGCCAATGGCAGAGTTAAGATCAACTCCGGTAATTGCAGCAAGACCTGTAATAAATTTCAGCCACTTACATTACGCATACAAATGCTTCTGTGCAATACCCAGAATACATAAAAGGTCACATTTCACGCCCAGGTGGGACACGTCACTTCTTCAGCAGCACAAAGGACCAGGGCTGAAGGCTGTCTCCCACCACACAGGACTTCTCAGCGCACAGCCAGCAGCATTTGCCTCCCCACGCTTGTTTTACTTTCCTTTACACACCATGCAAGACCCTACCAGTGCAATATAGGGAAGCGATATACCCCAAGGTAGAAGGTAATGCACGCAAGGTTTCGCCACGTCTCCAGCTGCGCCGTGTCCTTCAACAACGGATGCGCCCAATAAGCTGCAAAACAATTGTTTTCCTTCTCATACACAGTTCTGGAAGCAGAAAAATAACTTTTTTTTCTGTTCCCTTTCCCTTTTCCCTTGTACATCTTTCTGCACCATTGGTGATCTGGTTGAAAGCTTTCAAAGAATTAATCTGAGGCTCCAGAAGAGACAAAGAAGCACCTGCTGAATGCATGACGGCAACCCTATGCTGCGTATTGGCACGTTTCGCTGTTCCTTATTCTTCATGGCTCTCTGACCAGTCACACCTTCATTCCGCAGGTTTTGAGTGTATTTGTGGAAACTCCTATGCTGCAAAATGTGCACATTTAACACTGCACTGGTCAGACACCAAAGTCATCTGTGTACAATATCCCACAGATTTACGAGGATAAAAGTTTCAGCTGCATATTTTATGAATCATCGCTACATATTTGAACCTTTTGAACTTTCACAAACGATGGCCAGCCCTCGGGACTGCTGCAATGCAGGTGGGCTAGCTCTGTTTTACAGGGTGAGACACAGAAATGCCACCTGGAGACACTTGTCACTCTGGAGCAGACCCTCCAGAGCCACCTCTCCAAACCAAATGCAGCAGCCTGGAAGGTGATGCGAACAAGACAGGACAGCAACACCCTTCACAGGCTTAGTTATCTTGAAATGCTAAATTAAAGAAAGAGCAGGTGTCCGTTAAGTCTGGGCTTGCAGTTCCTTCAGATATGTGGGGAAGTGTCAGCATTATGCTTGCATTGATCTGGTTTTGGCCAGCAATACAAGTTGGGAAGGAGAGAGCGGTCCTCTGTACATGCCCGAACATCCATCACCCGCAAAGCACAGTTCTCCCCTTCATCTCACCCTCCTTTGAAGGCTTCTTTTCCCTGTCACACAGCCCAAGGAGGGACCCCAACCCCTCCCAAGCACACCCACAAACAAATGCTGACTCCCAGCAAACCAAAACACTCACTGAACCCACTTTTTAAACTTGTTTCCCAATTTGGGAGCTCTGCTTGTGCATTTCAATATGTACATGGCAAACATACAAAGCATGATATTTATGCAACTCAGGATGTTTGAAGCAGCAACAGACAAATATGACTTCTTCAACTCTGGTCTTCACATTATAAAATGATCTTTTCACATATGCATATTTGAGGGAAAGAAATACATTTTATAAGTGCATCCTATATAGGAAGCTACACGTGAAGTGCCTCATACGTTGTGACTGTAAACGTGCATTGCAACCAGTAAAGCACTTCACCGGTTGTACTTTCACATGAAACATTCACCCATAAATTATCATCTTTCTCAATCATAATGTCTATAGTAGAAAACACCTTTCTGAATCTAAGCGGTATGACAAGTACAGTACTGCATGAAATAATTAAATTTACACTTATTAAATTAATCTAAATTCATAATATATTAACGTCCAGGCCAAAGGACATCTTTCAAGGCATGATACAAAACACAGATATTTAATGAAAATGGGAAGGAAGGTTTTGGAGCTATTTTTTCTTCTAATGAATGACCTCCCAAACACCAGGAGGACCTCGCAGGAACTGTGAACTCACTTTGGTGCAGATACATTACAATAGCTTCGGCTGCTCTGCTGGATTCTGTTTTGAAAACAGACTTTTGGCAAAGCATTAATATTTTTGAATTCTGCATAACTGAAGTATGTTTTATGTTGCGTACTGTATGTCTTTTTACTTAAATCTTACCAAAACTGAGGTGGCTTTGTCTTAGAGGTAGATTTAGTTTTCAGGAGACATTCATCAAGCGGTATGTCATCTGTCAGACATAAATCAACTAACCTCTGCTGAGTAATTTTTTTTAATTACTTGAAAAGCAAAACCTTTAGAAGTATACGTGTGACTTTTTTGTTTTTTAATAAGACACTACTTTGCTATTTATATTGTTATCTTGGTCAGAAGCCTGGTGGTTTGTACGTGTGGTTTTGGACCTTATAAATAATCAGTAATAAATAGTTAGATGCCTATAATTCAAGGATAGCACAGGATCCTGTCACTGCTATGCCTGAGCAATATTTTAAAATGCAGCAGAGCGATACTTCTGTTATTTTCCGACCTGCAAGGGGAAGAAGTGACACCTAAGGCTATGTCTACATTATTTATACCACTTTGATAGATTAAATCTTTACCACAAGGATGAGCTTTTAAAACGTGCCTGAAAATGTTTAAGGATTCCACAGGTGCTCTTCCTGAGTGCAAACAAAGGCTTCTCTTTGTAGTACGAAAACAAAATTAAAAAGTAACAAAGTCCTGGGAGCTATAGTCTCTGCTTAAAACAAATCCTTGACTGGACATGTTGGATTTATTTATTTTTAACTAATATATTTTTGGAACTCGCCAGAGTAATATCTATATATATATATATATATATTGGGAGCGGGCATGTGTGTGTATATACATGCATGTATATATGTGTATCTGTATGTATATATGCACATATATTTGCAAAAATCTTTCATAGAATGATAGAATACCAGGTTGGAAGGGACCTCAAGGATCATCTGGTCCAACGTTTCTTGGCAAAAGCACAGTCCAGACAAGATAGCCCAGCACCCTGTCCAGCCAAATCTTAAAAGTGTCCAATGTTGGGGAATCCACCACATTCCTGGGGAGATTGTTCCAATGGCTGATTGTTCTCATTGTGAAAGATTTTCCTCTTGTGTCCAATTGGAATGTCCCCAGGAGTAACTTGTACCCATTAACCCTCGTCTTTTCCACGTGGCTCCTTGTAAAAAGGGAGTCTCCGTCTTCTTTGTAGCCACCCTTTAAATAGTGGAACATGGTGATAAGGTCTCCCCTAAGCCTTCTTTTCTCAAGGCTGAACAAACCCCGTTCTCTCAGCCTTTCCTCATATGGCAGGCTTCCCAGTCCTTTGGTCATCTTTGTTGCCCTTCTCTGGACCCTCTCCAGCCTGTCCACATCACTTTTGTATAGCAGGGACCAAAACTGAACACAATATTCCAGGTGTGGCCTGACAAGCGCCGAGTACAGTGGGATAATGACTTCTTTATCCCTGCTGGTGATGCCCTTGCTGCTGGTGATGCCCTTGTTGATGCAACCCAGCATCCTGTTGGCTTTCTTTGCCACAGCAGCTCACTGTTCACTCATATTGAGCTTGTTGTCCACCAGGACCCCCAGGTCCCTTTCCACAGAGCTGCTCCCCAGCCGGGTAGATCCCAGCCTGGGCTGCGCTCCTGGATTATGATTTCCCAGGTGCAAGACCTTACATTTGTCTTTGTTGAACTTCATAAGGTTCTTGTTAGCCCACTCTTCCATCCTACCTAGGTCTTCCTGCTTCCTCCCTTCTGAATTGTCCACCTCCCCACTCAGTTTGGTATCATCAGCAAACTTCATCAGGGTATCAGGGTATGATCCAGTCAAACTATTTGCTCTGATATCTTTTTTCTCTCTGTGTGAAAGTCCTTGAAGACACTAAATTCTAGTATTAGAAATATTTGCTATTTTACCAATGTTCTCTGCACTTAATAATAGCCACTATAGATAATGATAATAAAATGTGGAGATTATAAAGACCTTCACTAATAATTAAGTAATCCTGGTACATTGTTAAGTATGCAGAACTATGAAAACAAACATCACGCTCTTAGCTGAACCTCTCTTGTCTAGAAAAGCACAGATGATACCTTCATTTGAGATATCTCATATCAATTATTTGTGCAAATTTCAGTTTCACATCCATACATGGTATTAGCAAAGACTCGACAGTATTACTATATGAAGAAATACTTTAAAGATAATATAAAATACAACTCACAGGTGAACATACAGCATACAGTTACCCAGGCAGTATTTTTTCAATTCATTTCTGTATATCTAAAGACTGTGTGCTTCCCCCATAGCCCTCATTTTGGAAGGAATTCAGTACTGGAGGAAAGGCTCCAGTGAAAGTATTCTTTCATCATAAAACTCCTCATCTACATTATCATAGATGTCCCATGTCGCTAGAGATCATGACAACACAACATGCTGCCTTCTGATTTAATGGCTTTTAAATTTTTGTCAAATCATTAATGAATTACATTTCTCCGACAACATTAGTTTACACTGTAAAACCATCTACAGACACCAAGGTTCTTGAAATATAGCTGGAAAGAAAGTAAATCAGTCCATTTGAGATTTCAGGACATTTCATATACTGTCAAAAACATGTAAAACAAGAAATGAGATGTGGTGAGGTCCTTGTGTGGGACTGTGAAGCTAACAGATAGATGAACATGAACGTCTTTGAAATCTGATTTATTCAAATATATTTCTTAAGTATCGCTGACATTATTTGTACATGTGGGGATTTCAAAGTGGCAAAAATGGTTATGATTATCTTATAAATATGTAGAGTAATTAGCAGGAGCACAACTTCTGCCATTTATGACCGCGGACTACAGCAGGCAATGCAGAATGCAACAATTCAGTAAAAACTTTCTACATTGTGAGCTTCTGTTGCCTCTTCAGAATATTAAATTTTCTAATTACCTTGAATATATCAAACACTCATGCCATGGCTCTCACAGTAGTGTAAAGAATCAGGTAACATGAAGATGAGACTGATGGAATGGCTTTTACAGTATCATACAATACTCCCATGACAGATTTGGGGAACAGAACCAAGTTCTCCCATCTCTTCAAGTAATGTTCCTTACAAGAATTATCCTCCTCTGTTTTTCCTGAAATGAGATGAGCTCTCAAGAAAGTGAATCAATTCCTCATTTTGGAAGAGAGATGCACATGAAAAAAAAATCTACTGGAAATCCTGGGGTTGACAATACTGTGCATGGGCCCTGGAAGGATGCACAGAGACATTATTTGGGGAGAATTAAGCCAACTGGAATGATACACCTTGTACAAGAAAACTGTCTGCTATTACTTGGTCCTCCTGAGTTCAAGGAAACAGAATTTGGGGTATGTTTAATAGTAAATAAACACAGTTCCACAGAGCGTATAACAGACTTGCACAACCATGTTTCCCTCCTCTTAGAGACTGCTTGAGCAATAAGGGATAACTCCTGATAGGAACAAGAACTACAAAAAAAGACAAAGAATGAAGCATGGTGCAAGACCTCCCTTGGGGCATAAATGGAAATGTCACCAACAGCTCCTGCAGACATGAAACTCCCCACCAAAACCTGACTTCAAATAGTCCATCTCCAAAGAGAGTAACTTCGGAAGAAGAATCATCAATTTCCCTAGCGATGTTTTTCTTGTTTCTGAAACCGAATACTTTGGGGTTTTTATGAGGATTTATTGAAATGGCATTTTCTTAATGATATAACAGAAGTAATGTAATCATTATATCCTTCCAACTGCACATTTGGAATATTTGTATTTTTATAGTACACACCTTTGGATCTAGTTGCCAAAGATCTTGAAGAGAGCAAGAAATTTTTGTAACACCCCTTGACTGGTGTTAAAGTGCCGGGTCCTGCACTTGGGTCGCAACAACCCCATGCAGCGCTACAGGCTTGGGGAAGAGCGGCTGGAAAGCTGCCCGGCAGAGAAAGACCTGGGGGTGTTGGTTGACAGCTGGCTGAAGATGACCCGGCAGTGTGCCCAGGTGGCCAAGAAGGCCAACAGCATCCTGGCTTGTATAAGAAATCGTGTGGCCAGCAGGAGCAGGGCAGAGATCGTCCCCCTGTACTGGGCACTGGTGAGGTCGCACCTCGAGTCCTGTGTTCGGTTTGGGGCCCCTCACTACAGGAGAGACATGGAGGTGCTGGAGCGTGTCCAGAGAAGGGCAACCAAGCTGGTGAAGGGTCCTGGAGCACAAGTCTTATGAGGAGCGGCTGAGGGAACTGGGGTTGTTTAGTCTGGAGAAAAGGAGGCTGAGGGGAGACCTGATCGCTCTCTACAACTACCCGAAAGGAGGCCGTAGTGAGGTGGGTGCTGGTCTCTTCTATCGAGTAACTAGTGATAGGACGAGAGGAAATGGCCTCAAGTTGCGGCAGGGGAGGTTTAGGTTGGATATTAGGAACAATTTCTTCACTGGAAGCGTGGTCAAGCACTGGAACAGGCTGCCCAGGGAAGTGGTGGAGTCACCGTCCCTGGAGGTATTTAAAAGATGCGTAGTGCTTAGGGACATGGTTTAGTGGTGGGCTTGGCAGTGCTAAGTTAACAGTTGGACTCGATGATCTTAAAGGTCTTTTCCAACCTAAATGATTCCATGATTCTATGATTCTATTCCATAGGAGAGAACATGAGAAGTGACACAAATTCCACCACTGCAAATAGCTCTAGAGTCCTCCTGCCAAATCTCAAGCCCAGTTCTAGCAGAAGAATACCCCCAATATATTAAGCTTTTTTTTTTTTTAATAAAGTATAGCTATTATACTACTGACATTGATTTTGTTTCTTATTCTTAGGCTATTTAATCATTTCCAAGTTTGGAGGCAAGCAAGAATTAAAAGATTAAAAACCTATAAAGCATATCTGAATCTGCCATTAGAGCTAGAACAGAAACAAATAACCCGTTAACTAGCTCCACAGATTACAATGGTATTAGTGGAACAGTTTGGTCCTTGAATTTGCAACTGAAGAAAGATGCTGAGCTCCATTAAAGTCGGTAAAAGCTCAAGGAGAAGGAAGATCAGAATATGTTCTTTATTCTGATCGCTGTAACCTAAGGATGATCACTGGCTTCTCTTATGCCTCCATGACAGAGAACAAAAGGCCAGAATTTTAGGACTCATTTCAGCATAAAATTACTTTAAAATGTGCTTTCTGAAATAGATTTCTTCTTTCTAATTCCCAAGAAGTTCATAACTGTATTTTTAGAAAGGCAATTTGGAATTTAACAAATACAGATACTTGGAAATGTCTTTGTGCTTTCTTACTTTCACGAAAAGACATTAAGGTCATATTTTTTTCAAAAGCGGAGATTACTTTTGAGTGGTCGTAACCATGGCTACCAAATTGGGAACCAAATAAAACTCCTGAAATTGGAACCCAGCAAGATGTATATAATGCACATGATTTGATCCACAATAATTGTGACTCAGAATTATGGAAAATCTTCTCAGCTGCTATTGCAAGCATTCCCACATAGGGAAGAGGAGAGACCTACACTGCACCAAAACACCGCACCAAATTCATTCCTGGATCTGTTAGTCCATTTTGCAGCATCCACTCCAATGTTGCTATCACCCCCACCCCTACTTTTTGTGTGATATGAGGCTTCACTGACCCGTCCTACAGTCTAAGGTCTTTACTTTTGTTATCGGTTTGCTGTCCCCTCAGCAGAGAGACCATGAACTTCAGGAATCTGGTTCACTCATTCGGTTCAAACTAAGTAAGTAGGAATGAGAAAATCAGATGTCATCTGATTTATTTAGGGGAAAAGGTACACTGCCCTTTTACATGCTTTGTTCAATCAGCTTTCCTCTTATTCCAAACAGATTTTCCTGTTACAGAATTCAGGAGTCTTCAAAGTACGACAAGGACTAAGACTTAAAGGACTAATACGGGTAAGTTGACAGGTATATTCATTTTCAAAGAGTGATGACACTGTTTTAAATATTTAAGGCACTGAAAAACATATGGAAAGAAAAATAATGTGAAGTTGGCTTTTGCACGATAACATAACACCATATTTTCTGTATCTTTCTATGTTGCAGCCACATTATACAGAACTGTAAAAAAGAAAATGGCAGATTTCAAATCAGTTATCATGGTGCTATCAGCTGTAAAAAAATTAATCTTTTTTTCCATTTTTTCAGTGCAATCAATAAATAAGCCATGGCTATCAATCTCCACGCTATGTAGCAATATTTTATTTTCAAGCTGATAGTTTCACATGATGAATTATAGTCATTAGAAAGCATGATAGTGTGTTACAGTACCTTCAGCAGACTCGTAAGTGTTGCTGACAGAATAAAGTGGCAGGGTTTGCTTATTATTATTATCTTCATTCGAGATGTAAATATTACCCTGAGTATGCACCGAGTATTCTTGACAGCCCATCAGAGCCAAATTTAATTTTTTCCAAACATTTGAAATGACATTTCAAGGCTATTTCTCCAATAAATATTTTGTATTTGCAATGTTTGAATGCAGTTTTATGGTCAAATATTTGGATGGGTAACCATTTATGTTAGCAAAAAGTGAAAAGAAAAAAATCATCTGAAGTATTTTTCTGCTATCCAGGTACGTTAAAATGTCCACAAAGACAGGATCATGACTGCAAAGTGAATTGTAACCAGGCACCTCCGACTTAGAAAGCGAGACAAAGAATACTTTTAGTAAATAATTATGCACGTAGCGTAATAAAAGTCATCTCAGCAAAGCTCCTGCGTTATGCAGCTTAACAAGCTGCCAGAAGTCTGAACTGAACTAGTAAGAGTGACTCTCTGTGCCAGTAAAACAGAACGGCTTTACCATCTTGGAGACCTTTCTTCTAAATCTTTTCTACGTAAAAGCTTTTTTGCTCCCGCACTTGTAGCAGCCAACACAAAAGCGAGGCGTCTTCAGACGGATTGAGGGACTAGAAATTAATATAGGTCTCTCCAATGCCTTTAATGTCACCAAAAGCCACCCTGACAGGAGGCACACTTGAAGGACAGACAGTGGAAATGGGTTTTGCAGCTGGCGAGTTCGCTCTCCGGAGCCGCGGGATCGGCAGGGGGGAGAGGCGAGGCGGGAGGGGGAGCAGCCCGGACCGGGGGAGCTGGGGAGCAGAGAGGGATAAAAGCCCCGGGATAAAGCCTGGGAGAAAATTTAGTGAAGGCACTAGAAGTGGAGAAAATGAGGGAAGGGAAAAAAACGTTCCCCATCCTCCCTTTTAGTCACAAGCCATCCGGAGCTGAGATTAGAGCTACATTAGAAGAAAAAGCTTCCACTGCCAAACTTAATGGGCTTCAGATCTGAGACGTATCCGGACACGGTGTTGTGCTCCTGACTCTGGTAATAAATAACATGTCCAAAGATGCTGTAGGGGATAGCTACAAAATCTAAGCACACACTACTTAGACAACACTTACACGCTTATTATTGTTCTCTGTTACATGATCTGCAGACGATTGAGAACCTCGAAAAATTCCAGAAACATCTGAAAAGAGGGGCAGAGGTTGAATTTTATTTTAAAAAACCCCAACAAACAAAGCCACAAAACAGGAAAGGAAAGAAATATAAATGATAAATTTGCACTGAAAACAAATGAGGAGGCCATGGCTAATTATTGGAATTTGGAGGAATATTTTCTAGCTGGTTGCTAGGAGAGGGTCCAGAATTGCAACTGAAAGATGGATTCCAGGTGAGATATTTGGAAATAATCAAAGCAGCAGCTTCTGACAAATTGATTGGGACTGAATTGTTTCTTCTGTAAAATCTTGCAACAAACACGAGCTTTGAAATTCTGCCCTAAATTCTTTGCTAAAGTTTATTAAAGAAACTTGTGCTTTGTCCTGGTCTAAACCAGGTGTCTGGTGTTGAGACCCAGAGTGAAGGGGACCAAAGCCAGTTGGATTCAAATGCAGTCTTTCTGCAGAGACAAGATCCTTGTGCAAGCAGGAGTTGCGTCCGAAGGGACCAGCTTCCTGGGAGATGTCAGGGGAGCCTGAACAGGCCGTATCCTGTTTATCCAGGATTTATCCAGGGGTTTATCCAGAAGAGCTGGCTTTGGGGGAAACTTCCTACTAGCAAGAGCAAACAAGCCTCATGCCCAAATGAACGGAGAGCAAAAAATTACTTCTCATCTCCAGGTAAACCTCTACAGCATCACAAAACTTTTAGCAGTGTACAGTATTTATTTGAAGCATCAGTAGAGTGTCATAAACAAGCATTAAGAGTGTTACGTATCAGTATTGTAACTGAGATAACTTTTTGAACGTGAATAATAAAGAAATGTTCGTTGAATTGATTTTAGCTGTTTGCAATTCTTACAAAAGAGACTTTCAAATGTCTATCTGCTAGTGAAAGGAATGAGAATAAAGACTAATTGCTTCAATTAATTGTAATATATAAGATAAGATCTAAATATTCTTAAATTTCAAGTGTGTCCTCATCTCAAAAGTAAACATCTAGCATATTAAATTCCTAAGTGAGCATTAAGGCTTTCAGTCTTCTTTACAGTAGGTTACATTATAACCTACCTACCTCATGTTATACCAGTAGGTTATACGATAACCTACCAGTGAGTTATATTAGAACCAATAGGTTATACTATAGCCTACTGTAAATTTAAAAAAATAAATTTTGTAGTACAATGAACAGTATTTACAAGTAGAGTTTTTACATCCTTACATAATGATAACTAATATCTATATTAACTCAAAGATTCACTAAATGCCTTCTGCACCTACAAAAGCCAACTAACTTTGCCCCATCTACGTCTAAAACCCACTTAACACCTCCAATGCATTTTTGTTCACTGACACCAGTAAGAGCCAGACTAGGACAGGCTACAGATCTCAGCACAGAACTGCAACACTTTGTACTTTTCTATCTAGTTCAATAAGCAACTAGTTAGAAAGACAGAAATAACACAGCAGCTGTCAGTCATTGCAATAGTCTCACCTCCTTTTTTCCTTTATATTTTCCAACTAGATGCAGTGACCCACCTGTCTGTCCCTACTCCAGAATTCTGCTCTGGGCACTTCTTCTAAATCTGCTACACCCGATACTGAAGATTTCTATCACAAGCAGAGCAGAAGTGCATTCAGCTCTGATACTGGCCAATATTAAGATCACACTTGTTCAAGAACCTTGCTGCTTTTACACAGCAATGGATCTAAGCCTATTGCACATTTTTTTCATTACATGCAAGCTGCCACCTTGTAAGAAAGGAGGAATAAACATATGGATATGAAATATGTTGGAATAATCACTTTCTGCACTGATACATGTCTGTCTGTGTAGACATCAGAGAACACATAATATCTAGCTTTCTATATGTTGTGTTATTTCACACCGCCTCCCATTTCACAAGGAAAAGGCATTTGACTTTGTCTAATACAAGCTCAATTTCTCATAGCTTTACCACCAAGAAGAATCCAACTATCTAAAGTAGTCCTGTTTATTTCAGCAAAAATCTTGTAAATTTAAGGTACGAAATGTTAAAAGAGCATCAACATCACAGTGACTAATGAAGATAAAGGTCACATAACTTGCTTGAGTGCACAGTTCACTATTTTTTCAAGGGAACAAGAAAAAAATGGATCTAGTGTGCAGCAGGTAAAAAGCTATCAACTACTTTACGCATTTAAGACTTGCGCTGTTCAGACTTAAAATTATATGAATTTAGAAGCAGTACTGACATAACTTTATTAGAAGCCACAAAAACATAGAATAACTAAGCACAACAGTTAAGAAACTCATTTTGCTTTTCTAAAGACATGGAGCCAATTAAACATGAAACAACAATGCAGAGATTTATATCCTAGGTGATTCAGGTATTCAGACCAGAAAGAATTTGGGGACAGGGAGAGAAGTAAGTGAGGAGCAGAGACATTACTCTGTCTGTTCTCTTATATGATTAATAAGCAAATTATATATCATCACTTCTCCTCCAACATTTCTGAAGCGTATCTGGTCTTTTGGGGAATCTATCTTAGTATGCCAAGTAGCTGCCAAGACTTCCACACTCTCCATGCAGATGATTAAACTGGTCAAAATATTGTTATGTGAAAAATGAGTAAGTCGGAGGATAATGAATCTCTGGATTTTGAGCCGTCTGAAAAACCTTAGAAGAAATTTGGCAGCAAGGAACATGCTCAGGATGAAACGGAGCAGAGGAAAAGACAGGCACAGGGTCTCAAAAAACAGTCTTGCACCGTAGTGCTCAGAGGTTTGTACCACTCTGTAGTTGAACCTATTCTGTTTTGTTCTTGTTTATTTTGTCTCCATTGAATAAATGTGGATAGGAAGGAACAAAACAACAATTTTTTTATAAAAACCTACCCCTGCAGCTGAGTGAGCTGACCGGTTTCGCAGCATCTAGCGACCGCCAAGAGTTTGCATTTGCACTTACTGTGCACCCTGTGTGGAAGGAGAAAGTCGTGAATTTTAGTCACCGCTCTTCCCATGCCGCACAGTACGAGCACAGCACATCCACTTTGCTGCTCACCTCACCTTTTCTCACATGAAAAATGGGTAAGATCTGCTGGCATCACGAGCATCTTCCTTTAATTAATTACCTCTTCTCACAGCAGAGTGTTCAGCTCACAATGCTATTATTATTATTGAAATACAGATCCTCCACGCTAATGACTATCCTGGAAAGATATACAACTAAATGGCTAGATATAGGAGATACTTAATGTTGTCAGATGTTTTAATGAAAAATATAAAAGTTTTGAGTCGTACTTTGACCTGGGTGTGCTTTCATTAGTTAGAACAAAATATTATGAAAGCCATGGAGGGGTGCCGCAGGAGCTCAGCTCTCAATCAGATACTCCTCATAGCAGAGGGATGGCCAGAGCCAATGTCTGCAACTCTGCTGATCAAAGCGTAAAGCTAATAATTTCAAAATTCACAGGCAATACTTTTCCAGTATTTTCATTTTTCCAAGTCTCCTCCTTCTCAAACCAATTGACCCCCTTTCTAGAGAGTCAAGCCAAGCTTTGTCATTTATAGTAACTTGGAAATAGATGCAAAAAACTCACCTGTTTCCCTTCTGTATTTGGAAGAGTGTTCCCCAGGGCTGCTCTGTCTTTACAGGGATTTAAAAGCAAGAAATCTTCCAGAATGCAGAGTTACCGGAAACACATTTTGATCTGTAAATACTATCCTTAAAAACAAAATCCTCCAAACCTACATTTATAGGCTTATTTTCTTGATGACAGTTTCGCTACATTTGTTGAATTGTAAACCATGTAAAGCTCAGCAATAAAATGTCTGCAATCTGTAGCAGTAATGGGAGGCATGTCTCATAAACAAGATAAGTTGTTTCTTGCCAATATTGTTACACTTCATAAATACGAACTCAAGTCTGTTTTGCATTTCCTAGATCAGTAGCAGACTTTTATTTTAATTAAACACAACATATAAAATATTCATTTAAAAAACAAACATCATTGTTTTAAAGACATTATACTAAATTAAATTATAGTGCTTTTGCCATAAAATTCTTGCACAAAAGAACAATTTTGAATTCTGAGTGGCTTGAGACAGCACAAGTGTCCATCAAAAACCTATAGTAGGAAGATGGTAGCTGCCCTATGAATAAATAAACTATTTATATTTCCTGATAATGTAAGTGCTTATATGAACTCTTTCCAATTCCCAAAGACTACTCATTTCAGCTGTGGTTGTAATTAAGAAACTGTATCACATGGCAGCAAGGAAGATGCTGCCAGTCCCATTTTATGCAGCACAACTACTAAGTGTTTCACTTCACACTGACATAATTTATAGTCTCATTTCATTAGACTAATGCTGGATATCTTTGATAGGGCCGTTTTTGACAAGTCTCTATCCCAAAAGTTTAGGTTTTGAAACCTACCCTTTTGAGTATAGATTGACCAGGATCCCAGGGTACGATCACAATACGTATCAGCTAGAGCCTCATTCAATAAAAATGCTATTTCTAGTTTCATAACACAGATCCAGCTTCTGGATTTAGCATGGCCTCCAAACACATTTCCTCTGACATGAGCCTGAGAGATGGTATAAATTACAGAGGACAAGTTTTTAAATTGTGAGTAAAGAGCAATTTTAGGGATTGAGAAGAAACTAGCCAGAAACATCTGAAAACTGGTTTGTGCTATAGAACCAACAACCCACAACCATGGCCTAGGAGGCAGAAGCCATCTACAAAAGGTTTCCTGCATGGCCAGCACGGAGAAATGTATCGCTCAGTTGTAAATCTACCAAAACAGCTAGCACCAGGAATTCACTGTGTTAGAGGAATAGGCAGAAATTTACTTCAGAAAATCCTTAGCTGAGAGCAATAGCTTGGTTGCATCACATCACCCTTCTGTGCTTTTAAATAAAAGTTTTAAAATAACCGAAATTACTCAATTATGGTTTTAAGTGTTACACGTTACTACATTGCCTTGTTTCGTACTAAAGCCATTTAAACAGATTTCAGAAAGTAGACTTGGGCTGTCAACATGTGTACCACATTCATGATCTTCTCAGGTCACTGCCTGAAACAACTCTGCAAAACAGACCAGTTGCCAGAGCTTGTTCCAGACTGGGCAAAGCTTTACGTTGATTTAATTCCATCCTTCTACTCCAGAAGGAAACTGGAAGGAAAAGAATATGCAAGAAGCAGCATTAATGTACTGCTAAAATTTCAGGCTTCTATGGAATTTCAGCAGAGTAGAAATGGAGATATGAAATAATAGGAAAAATTAAAGTCTTGAGATGTGCCCATGCCTTGGGTCACTGAAAAACAAGATGTGCCTCAAACACATATTCTACTAGTAATCTTCCAGAAAGGAAGTCCTCAATCGGCCCCAGATTCAAGAAGATGAAGAAAAGACGCATTAAAATCCCTGTCCTGTCAGGCTAGACAACCTGGCACCTCATGCAGTCCTGGAGTCCTCCAGTTTTGGTGCAAGATATGTGAAATATTTATTTTTTGAAGGTAAAACAAACATTAACAGTCAATGGACTGAATGGGGAGCACATTCTCAATGGGGATCTTCAGAGACTTCCCTCCTCAGGCCATCCTTCTCTAGGATTTGCCATGTTTCAAGCCTTAAACGCATCTTTTTCACAAGAAGAAGATGAAAAAGATGGGTTTAAGGCTTGAAAGATGTCATTTTCACAAGAAAAAGGTGAACAAGAAAATGCATAAAACCCTGACCATCACCTTTACTCTGATGACACTTTAGTCTGATGACTCTTTAGTCTGATGGCTGGTAACAGTTGCATTCATTTCACACAGCCATATGCACAAAAAGAGCATAAAACATCCTTTCCTTTATGTGCTCATCTACAGCATGATTCATCTCAGCTCATTTTTTTTCAGTTTCTAATTTCTAAAGTTTTAACAACTGTTTCTAATAAGCAAGATCATAATTTTCCAGTTTTAAAAAAAATCCCTTTCCTTTCAGATTTCCTCCTATATTCTGCAAATGAACTGTTTTTATTAAAAGCAGAACTCGCAATTGCTGTTTGGCAACAGGCTTGATGCTTTTAGCTCATATATACTACCCCTAATCTCTTAATTTGGCAAGGCATATACTTTCATTCCAAATTGCTGTTAGTACCTCTACTGAGTCATTACACACAGATATGGTGCAAAAACAAAGTCCTTTTAGCAGGTTTCAGGTTTTATAATATGGTAGCATTCCTACATTAAATAGTCAGTTATAAAAGACAAAACCACATTGGGAATATTTCTATTCCTAGTTGATTTACATTAAAATAAACAGGAGGCAATTTATATAAATGAATTGCAGTAATAAACAACTGGCACTAATCAGACCAAGTATTGTATGGGGTGGGGATGGGGAGAAGGGATTAATTGTACCTCCAGATTGAGAAGGAATCTATGAAGTAGGATTCCTGCCTGTCTCCTATACTTCAGCTTATCAAGAAGCAACTTCAGCCTTGGCACAAACACTTCAAACTCCTCAAGAGATATCTGAATAAGTTGGATAAGTATTTAGTGAACTAAATTTGGTCACTGCTTCCCGTCAGCCTGAGTTATCAGACCTGATATTTTAATCACCCAGTCATTCATTTTTAGAAAAAGTGTAAAATTTAAATTTACTAAATTAGACTGGTACTCAATATATCAACAAACTGGTCAGTAATTGCCCTTCATCTGGATTCCCAGTGTAGGCTGTTTCCTGAGCAGTATTTTCCTATAATGAAAAACTTTTAATGTTTTCAGATTTTGAGACAACAGAGCTATAAAAGCTGTGAAATCAGTCCCTTCCGTAGTCCGTGAGCTGTAAAATCACCAGATGGATCCTCTTTGCTTACCCTAAAACCTGAACGAGATTTCTTCAACATAAATCACGAGCCGTGCGGGCTCTGAAAGGACAGAGGCACATCAATTCATTTTGCACTTCAGCGGGCTATAACCAAATTTGTGTTTTCTCTCTCCTCCTTTTCAATACATCCACAGCTGGTGCCGGTGGAGGGGAGCGACGACGGATAACCCGCTGGCTGGTAGGCTGCGGGAGCAGGGAATTCAAAGGGCAGGACATCTGTTCTTCTCATAGGACCACACGTCCATCAGCAAGGCAATATTAAACTCATATTTGGCTGAGAAGCACGGAATTTCAGGCCTGGTAGCTCCAAAGAGGGACTAATATGTCGCAATGCAAAGCAGCTGAGTCCAGACGTCTAATATTTCTGCGCATTTTTTTCATCACACAGAGCTTTAGAGAGTCACCACTTTCTCTAATAAAAGTCTGAACAAAAGCTGGGCTTCTTAAAGCAAGGATTTGGGCTGCCTTTGGAGGACATTTTGTATTGTCAAAGTCTTTCTGTTCTCCTAAGCAAAAACAATCTCCCCGTTTCTCATTCTCAGATGTCTATCCTTTTCCACGCTAACCAGAAAAGTCTGTTTCTTGATTGGATATCATATTCTTTACAAGTCGTAAATATTCGCATCATGTGAAAGAATTGACTCACCAAAGATATTTAATTACAGAGTAAACTGAGAGGATTATTATTCATATTGCCAAATGTAGTTCAGATGCGGGTCTCCTCCGCAGCACAGACTGCGCCCATCACCACCTTAATTCATGTCTTCTGCGAAGCAAGAGCTTGACCAGGTTAAGACCCCTTACTGTCCTCACTGGGGAGTCGGATGTTTTCTTTCTGCAGCCTAAAATAAATGCATAGCGAAGCTACCACCAGGATGTGTGCAAGAACTGGACCACATGCTGCTCGACAAGACCGACCAGAAGTCCAGCCAAAAGCAGGCGGTGAACGTACGCAGACCATGAAAAATTTCTCTGTATTTTTACAACACAGAAGGTGCAGTTATGCCACATCATAGATAAGGCACGTTACGCCAATCTCGGTGTTAAGAAAACGGAGCAACGTGTTAGCAGAAAGATAGTACGCTGATGGTAGGGTGGCTGTCCTTACAGTAAATGCCGATACAACCCCGGGGCAATGTTAACACCTTTGCTAAAGGAGTCTGGCAGACAGCTATAGTGGAAGTGCTACAGAGCCTTCAATTTTCTCTATTCAGTCCAGCAGTATTGTGCTTACGCTGATATAATCAAATTGGAATAAATTACTCTTTTTTTAGTGATTGTTATTTATCTTGAGTGGCTGTGAACTATGCTTTTGCCGATGAATGAATTGCTATCTAAATAACAACTAAATTAACTTTGGTGTTTTGATTAGCATGGCGAGAGCCTTGAGCTGTTTATTTTATAATCATTCAAATACTGTTTTTACTCAACAGCTTTATCATAACATTTTCATAAGCTAGAACTTGCATAGCATTTAGCAAATTGAGAATAGCTACCAATATCAATACCAATACTAGGACACAATCAGTAGCTAGAAATGCAATGTTATCCCATTTTACGGATGGAAATGCAAGGAGTACATTGAAAAACTTCTGCACAGCCACATAGAAAGTTATTAGCAGAATGTATACAACAATTATTCCTGTAAAAGTTAAGGATATGTTTAATAGGGAATATATAAAGCATCTACATGAAATTAAGCATGTTTGTAATTACTGTGATGACTCAAGGAACATTACAGCAGGTGTGTAAGCAGAGTCACACCTACCAAATAGGAATGGGAATATGAAATTGCCTTTTTATTATCATACTAGTTAGGCAAACAGCCATTTAGAAAAATATATACTAAAAGTTTCTGCCAAGTTAAATACTTTCTAACATATTAACTATTATTAAAAATGCTTAAGCAAATCCCCAGGTATCTTTATTTTTCCCAAATGTGTACGATATGCCTCAAACATACTGTACAATCCTAATAAGCAGTTACGTACCTTCTGTTACAAATATATTAAAGCACGGAGCCTACAACAGGATGTATCTGGGTGTCGGATTGTGTGTACGTATTCGGGAAAGGAAGGACCGTGTCTCACGATTGCTTCACTCTGCCATTAGGAGCGATGAAAATCTCTCACAGGGTTCGGCCGGGGTCCCTGGAGCCAATAATTCTCTACATCATAGGCATGGGATCAAGAAGCGCCACTGATTTTTTTCAGCTGGACCAAAGTCCAGCTCAGCAACATTTTCCAAAGTTAAAAAATTTACTTCCACCAATTCTAAATATATGTAGAGCTAAATATAGTAAACCTCAACTTGAAAAATCACGGCTAAAGCTAACATACACTCAGTCTCAGTCTGTGCACCAGCTGTGGATAAAAATGTGCTGAAAAGTAGAACATTTTGTCTCTTTTCATTTATCAAACATTCAGTTGCAAACACACAGTCATCTGTTTAAGAAGAGCTGAGAATCTGTTAAAATTATTCATTTGATGGTTTTGTGAATTTAAATCACAATTTTCCCTGGAATTTAAATTCTCAGGTAACTTTTTATGGATAATGCTTTCAATCAAAAAAACTTTGGTTACTGAAGGTCTTTTTTTAAATGTACTTATACATTTTGGCAATAATTTTTCATTTATTTGTTCAAATTCAGATTTAATTAAAAGAAGCAATGTCATTTTGCTAGACGGTTGTAAAACACATATCTGCATCATGCCTGCAGATTAATGAATCGACCTAACTGCTAGTATGAATTCAGATATTATTTTATTTCTTTTTTCTATATGTTATCATAAGTATTGTGGATTGCTAATGTGTTGTCAACTTTGACACTTCCATCTTTCGTAAGGAAGGATTTACATGTTTATACAATTAACTAAGTCCCTAAATGGATCTGTGTGATCAGGAATAAGGCAACACAGGACCCAGGTGGACTCCAGATGAAAGGTTTTAAGCAGACCTAGGAGTTTATCCTCTATTTTCTTTTCAAACCTGTAAGAATAATAAAGGATGTTTATTGATTTATTTTCATTTATTATTTATTTATTTTTATTTATTATTTATTAAAATAATAAAGGGTCCATTGAACTGGTGATTCTTTGTAAGCCAAATAAATTTTTCGCTGTCTAGAACACAGTTATCTATATCTGAACTAATTCCATATAGTCTCTTTAAGGCCAAGAGAAAGAAATATGTTATTTCTCCGCCTTGAATGTTCCTATTCACTCACTGGCTGTGTCCTGTTCAAGACCCAATCCTAATCCTCCTCGTGATCACTCTTTTTCTTCTTTCTTCCTTGCACATTCCCTTAACATTTTGCTCTCCTATTCTTTCCCCTCATTGTACAAACATATATTTAGCCCCTGTCATCTTAAAAATGCCTGCTGCTACCCATGCTCCTCCCATTACCCTTTCTCCTTTTTTCTCCTTTTTTCTCCTTTTTGCTCCTTTTTGCTCCTTTTTTCCCCCTTTTTTCTGAGTTCTCTGGAGCTGCTTTGCCATCTCTCCCTGGTGGCCCTTCCCTCTAACTCTCTTCCAGATTGCCTCCCTCCCCTAGGACTTCTTCAGCTCTGCTAGAGAACCACCTTCCAAGGACAGGAACATTGCAAATCTCCCTTACTTCTTAAACTCAAAACCCAGTATGACTTCATCTTTTTTTTAAACCACCAATTGCCTAATTTCCTTGCCAGGTCTTTTTTTTCCTGAGCTAAGCTTCCAAGGCTCCATCACCTTTTTTCTCCTCTCCACTCTCTATAGGGGAGGATGGGCCTTCAAGACACCCCCCTACATTACATTTTTCGTAAGCAGCTTTGACGTATCTTTACATTTGAGGACACCATCCCACTCGACTACCTCCTCATCCTCTCTCAAATGCTTCCTAAAAACTCATGGTGTTCCTGGTGACAGGAAAAGAGTTCATCAAAGTGCTGGCACTGACTTGCTCTGCGAGTGAACCTCCTACGCCCTGGGATAAAAATAAACAACAACAGTCAGAAATATTGCTAAGAAACCATATGCTTCAGATTTTTGGCTATCACCAAAAGAATGGGAATCGTTGGTACTCTGGGTCCCTGAGAATCAAACCACACATAAAGTAAAAATAATAAAAATAAATCTTTCAGATTAGTTTGAAGTATCGACAATCTGATGAAGTGCATTGGCTCTAGTTTTTAATTCTTAGCAAACTATTCTAGATCGTTAAAGTGTCTGTTATGTTATTTTTCCTCCCAACTCAGAGCCCCAGACAGCTGGAGGTGTTTAAAGAAAAAAGTAACGTGCATTTTTTCCACAATATGTAGAATTCCTATTCTTATATTAGTTTTTATTCTTAGAAGCTTGAACTGAAATTTGAGTTCCACTGCAATGCTCCCACTAATTGCCTTGAATAATTCAAATTTTACCACTCTCAAGGGCACAACTGGAGCCAGACTGTTATAAGCCATATTTGTTACTCTGGAGCCAACAAAATAAGTATGCTTTATGCTGTAGAGCACGCTGAGCTTAAGTTACATTATTTTGTTTGTTTCGAATTTCGACGAGTGAAAAAAATCACAGTGGATTGGCTTGTCAAAGGAGCCTACCAATAAACACACAACAAGCCAAATTTTACTTTTAAAGCAGCAGGAATATGTCAAAATCACAGTGTAACCCTGAATATTGTACTTTGCCGAACAAAATTAGAAAAGGCCTGAACTGTGGGATCTCTCTATTTTTGGCTCAAGAGAGAAATTCTGAAGCTGCTGATGATTTGAAATGGGTCCTGAAGAGAAGGAAGGAAGGAAATTAGAATTTTTTTTAACTTACAAAATTGTCTTGCCTGTGTAATAACACTGAGCATGACTGTCACTCTGAAGACATATTAGCTCATTTAGGTAATTAGTGTGAGCAGCATGTTTCCCTGCTTATTCCATTCAATTATAGGGTGCTCACTTTGTCATTACTGGAGTATCTTAATGTGACTTGTAATTAGTGTAATTACAATCCAATGTTAATTATATCTGCCACTTAGACATAATTTTATATAGTAATGGTCTTATTCTCAATAACCTTATTATGTTGTTTATTCAAACAGGAATTTAGCCTTCTTTCATGCGTCAAATATAGAGATTACAAAAAGTACTGCCTGTCATTTTTGTAGTTATGACTAGGGGATCTTTGCATCGCAAAATCATATTTGGGGCAATCAATGAATGGAGAAAACCAAATTACAGAGACTGATTATTAGAGACATGCTGAACTAACAGAAATAATTTGCACAGGAGGCACATTAAGACGTACTCTGGTTCATGAGTGCCGCAGAGAGGGAGGTCAGTGTCCATAAGTTAACCAGAGAAGAAGAGACCACAATATATAAAGTGTACGTGGTGGTATATATATGTCTAGCGGTGGTATTACTGTTTCTCTTATTAGCAGGGTAATAAAATAGCAAGATTAGATGTGCCAAATAATGTCCTGGGTAAAGCTTCTCGGTGGCAATGCCACCTTCTAGCACAGGGCTTATGCCTCTGACAAGGGGGTTTATTTTTTCAACAGCATTTTGGCGGGTATGGCCACACCGCGGGTTTAGTTCCGACAAGGAGTAGGGTTCTGCACAGTCTTCCCCGCTTCCTGAGCTTTGTTTCACCTTGCGGGGTTGGACTTCAACTGGATGAAGCAAAACTGTAGGACATGCCCCAGGAAAAGCCCTGATGCCCTGGTAAAGGGCGCTCTCCCGTGGCACCGGACCATGACGAGTCAGAATAAAAAGCCCCCAAATGCAGCCAGCGGGTTCTCAGCACCATCTTGCTCTACAGATCTGCTCCCACCGGGCCCCACCACTTGCTGCTACAGCCACAAGCTCATTAGACAGTAAAGACAGAGTCGTTCTGCAAAATGAGGTTTTCTAGGAATTAGCCCCAGACTGGAATAAACTTTTTCTGGAAGTAAAGAGTGCTCCAGACCCAAATCACACCCTACCCCATGCATTCTTACCTGCTATCTCTAACATACACAGTTACATATATTTAGATTAAAACCCCCTAAAACAGCCAGTCAAAACAATGCACATATTTCTCCCTCCACAGAGGCCCTAAAGGACAAGTAACACATGACAAATATTAGTCATGTTATTTAATGCACTATGTTGAAGAGTGGCATAAGAACCGGAGGAGCAGGGAAGGGAATTTGGCAGCTCACTGGGAGATGAAAACCGAGATCCCCCCTAATCCATGTCTTTTACTGAGAGTCTGAAAAGGGTTTCAAGCTTTGAGCTCACTCTTCGGAGGCTAATGAATCATTCAGATTTCCATGGCTCAGGGTGATGTCCCAAGACAGCTGGCAGCTTTCTTTGAGCTTAAGAAAATCAAGAAGTTTCAAAATGAAAGCAGGGAGTGAGTGAAAATAAAAGTAAGTCAGGGGCATGTATACCAAAGAATGGTGTTATCGCTAACCCAGCTGGATAACCAGGAAACATTCTCCAGTACTGAAGAGAGGCTTAAGGAGCAAAATCCTACGTTGTGAGTTAAGCCCTCTCCTCTGCTTTCTGCTGCTGAGAAGCCTTTCTCCCAGGTCCATGCGGTTCTCCACGCTGCCGATCTCTGCCTGTTACCAGAAATGCGATGCAAATTCAAAGGTTTGCTCTTGTGCGCCTTCCCAGCTATGGCCTTTTGGAAAACGTGTGCACAGGCACATTCCCGCATGAGCTACTGCAAGCAAATACTGCTTCTGCCTTAGGCCCCTCTGAATGGCAACGAAGCTCTCTTGTTTTCCTCAGGATCGTGCATAGCTTTTGAACGATTTTAGCAGTCACATGCAAGACATCGCCTTAGTCCCTTTATGTTTCTTGCACATAAAATAGAATTATTTTTACTACTAAATCTGTTGCATTAAGTGGGTATGAAATCTGCTTAGATTTACTTTCTTTAAAACTGTCAGGCATCCTAGAATCACTCTATCGAAAAAAGAAATCAAATTTAAGATATTTTTTGACATTTCCGAAATGGCCCACAGGAAAAAGAAAAATACTTTTTTTGTTGTTGTTTGAGTGGTTGCACAGAACACATCTGGATTATCACAGTTCCATAATCTCAAGGTTATTTTAACAAGACAGTTCCTATTAACTATGACTAGCAACTTCATATATGAAATTATCTCAAATACAACAAATAACTTAGTGCACAACATCGCTTAGGTAGACACTTTAGCATTACACAATCAAATATATCACTTGGTTATACAATAACTATAATCTATCCTTCATGCAATATAAATCTTACCGGTACTTCTGCATAAAGAGTGATTTCTCACTGGCTGCCAATTAAATCATGTTTCTGCCAATAACGCTCAGTAAATTGACTGGCCTACCTGTTTTACTTGCCTTTTTTTTTTTTTTTAAACTCAAAGTTCATCTCCTAATAGCAGGCAGTGAATTTACAGTTCTCCAGTGATTAAAGTCACTCAGCCCTCAGTCCTGTGCATTACAACACCACATGAGGACTGCTGTAATCGCCTCGAAAAGCACCGTCTGTTGCATTTTATTGCAGTCAGCAGGGGCATCTCTGGAATGTGCATTCAAACCAAGGCTGCTCATTAACTATTAACAAGCAGCTATCCTACGTTGCTTCACTTTGGAACTGACCCCTCTGTACCTGAAAGGGCGCAGCAGGACAAGCAGGTCCACCGTGTAAGAAACGCCTGCTGCCTTTTACCACCTTGCTGTGCGGCTAAAAAAGTGCAAAGTTATGTGTGATAAGAGATTAGCTTCCTACCTTTTAGTATTTTTTATAAATAGAGCGACGCTACTGGCCACTACAGCTATAGGTAAACTATGGTTGAAAATGAATTCAAGATGATTGGAAACAGAGAAGTCTGTACTAGCTCATCATACATATTCTTAACCCTAGGACAGACTGGGAGCTGGTTACACCTCCAGGAATCATCCCCTACCTGGATGCGCTCGTTTCCCTTGGAGAGGTCAGGAGTGACCACGTAGGAGCCCATTGCACCGCTGACGTTGCCTGCTCAGGAGGGACTTCCCAGGTGATCTCCAGGATGGGTTTCTGTCTTCCACACAGCCCCCCAAACAGCAGGGTTTGCCCACCCTGGACTCACAGGAATCAGGCTGGAGGAGGTGGCCAAAGGTGACAGGGTCCATTCACCTGGTCCAAGGATGGAACAAGCTCCACCGCAGTGCTCCTCAGAAAGGTTTCCTCACATACCATCCTGAGACTTCCATGGAAGAACTTTTCACAGTCTCCGTAGGGAATTTATTCCTGTACTTAACTACCTTAATGTTAGAAAAGGTCCCCTCATTTTTTAACCAACTCTTCCCTGCTGTGATTTTTTGAGATCATTACTCTTCTTCTATCACAAGGGCCATGGGGAACAGATTGCTTCTTTTCTTCTTGCAGAAGCCTTTTCCATATTTGAAGACTGTTTTACTGTCATTGAGTGTCCTGAAGCTAGAGGAGAAAACAGTGCAAGGACTAGATCTGGGAAATACACTCAGCCTCTTCATTCTTAGGCTCTTCCCATTCATTCCCGCAGGCTTCCCTCTTGGTCACCTTCTGCACCCAGTACACTTCCACAGGGACAAGGTGCGATGTTGCGGTCCTCGTTTCAGCAAAGATTGTATTGCTTTCTCTCCTCAGCACCACGATAGCTCCTGAGCCACTCACATCCCTGATCCCACAGTGAAGGACAAAAAACTAGAGACCAGCAGGACATCTCTGAAGGCATCCAGCAAACACGCTGAGAGCTACCAGAGAGCTCATCGGCGATCGGTACAAGGTTACCTAGTGCACAACTGCGACTCTGAAGCTGGGCTATGATAAAGACAAATGACAGCTATGCTCCATCAGTGGTCAGACACCCTGTCAAACAGTCTGCAACTACGCGCCGAATTCCTGTCTTCTCGTACAGCTTCACAGTAACCATAATGTCAAGTCCAAAACAATTGATGAATTATGTCAATTACTGTATTGCAGACATACAAGTCACACTAATGCACAGCAAATACAGCACTCCTTTAATTAGAGTTACAGACATGTACATTTGTTTTTCTTAGTAATTAAAATGTTCTATTGTACTTAATACTGTTATCTGTATTCTTTGGTTAAGTGCAATTTAATTTGCTTTCTTAAGAAAGCTGGGTATAATTTAAAATGAAAAATATATCTCTTTTGCTAATATTCTTTTTCTAATGCTATTGCTTTCCATGACTGCAGATCTAGAACACAGTAACTTCTCCTGAGTTTGTCCACAAAGTTTCTAGAAGGTAACACTGTTCTAAAGCCCCCAAAAAACATTTATTTGTGATTGGTTCAGGAAAATTTCCTGGTTGCTAAAGCACTTAATGTGATAAATGAGGTACATGAAGCATTTGCAAGGCAAAGGAGCTTTCACAAGGAAAGCAGAGGTTGCACTAGAGTACTGCCTTGAGTGCACTGTTCATAGCTGATGTGCTGTAATTAATTCAAGAACAGCTGAAGGAACTCCCCTTAAGCCATCTAAGATGAAAAGTTCCCCTACAAAAGGGGAAACATTTTAGGATGTTCCACAGCTGAGGAAAAAAATTGCAGTGGTGATGGAAGCAGCTCAGTCCCACATCCACCTGCACAGGGAACCGGAGACCCTTCTTACTCATTATTTCTTTAATGCAGCTCACAACTGCACATAGGAAGGTCTGCAAATATAAATTTGGTCTGTCATTAACATTATTATTATTATTTGCCTTGTCACAGTATAGAAAGAATTTCTTCCCTGCAGGAAATTGTTATATTCCTTCTCTGCATACTGTCCCCTCCGCAGCCACAACCCATCCTTAATCAGCTCACCCAGAATGATCAAGGATGGAAAAAGTTACAGGAAGGAAAAGTATTTCAGCACACATTCAGGGATGAAATACTGCAGACTGTAGTACTGACTACCATACATCCTACACAAACCAGGAAGATATCCAGACCAAGAGCTTTAAACCACAGTTTGGCTGACTTGCATTTCGAGAGAAAAGAGGTTTTTTGTAAACAGCACGAGCGAACAGCGGGCTCTTACAGACTCTCAAAGAACATCCTTGCTCGTGTTTGCTGTACAGTGAACAATGCATTTCGAAACGCGTTCTCCCTGACGGCTTGCCAACAGCAGGCTTTCTCCAGTGTCACAGAAACGGGGATATTGTGAAAGTGTTCACAAGAGATGACCTGTTTTAATCTCAGCTGTCATTTCCAATACTGTTTAAGTTTACGCAGTCTCTCTAGGAAGGATGGAGCAATGTTTAAATATTATCCACTCCCTTCCTGTAAATTCTTATACTGTTTTTATTCCTTATCTCAAGCTGGAGAATCTCAAACTGAATCTGAGATCCTGTTCTCCCTGTATGACTCATTAGTAGAGCACAGAAATAATAATGCCAGTATTCACTTAAAAGAGGTTACGGTTCCGTCCAGATTCACAAACTTTCATGTTTTCTTAGTTCAAGAACCGGAAATTCCCCAGCCCACCTTTCCTGCACAGGCTTGATTTCATCAGACTATGGAAATACTCTTCCAAAGCAGATTTTTGCTTCATATGAAACACAATGCTATTCGAACCCAAATACCAACACCAATACTCTCTCATACCAAACAGATGCAGACATTATGTCAGAAACCAGCTATCTTGCAGGATTACCAACTTACAGGCAGGGAAAGAGTCACCTCAAGCATTCAAAGAGCAGCAGCAAGTTATGGAGAAGTTGCTCCTGGCCCTCGGCTGTGAGCTTGAGACCCACGCTGCATCATCTTCCCCCCCACCAGCTGTGCTTGTATTGCCCTGCACACACAGATCCTGCCCCCGTCTGCAGTTTTTTCTAAGATTCAAGGAAACCCAAACCTTGCAAAATAATAATAAACATCACAAAGCTTCACGGTATAGAAATAGAAACAGAAAACTGAGGGAGGAAGGCGGTGCCGTTAATTGAGAATAAACCCTCTTCCTCCCACAGAAGGTATCTCAAAACCACGCCATTAATGAATTAAGTCTGCATTTGTAATGAGGTTAAATGAAGCAAGTTTGGGTCACTACTATGAACATTTCACACTATTTTAATGAAAAAAAGGTCAACTTTCAAATGGAAAATTTGCAAATGGCATTAGGATATGTCATTCCCATTAACTAACAGGCTCAGGTACCTAAAAATCTTTGAAAGTTGCTTGCAACATCCACTTTTAACCACACAGAGGGAAAGGGAATTCACTTCATTACCAAATCCTTTGCTCTGCATGTCGAGAAGCCAGTTTTCATACAGGTATCGTAGTTGCATGTGGTTAATAGGCCTTAGTAATTTAAGAACACAAAAGAGGGACAACAATACCCTGCATACATGATAGGTGTCAGCCTACTGTAATGTGAAGAACCTAAAGCGCTGCACTATGCTGTCCTTTATGCCAGCAGTCACATTTATGATTTGCCAACCAGCCTAGCAGCGCTTTGTATTTCATTAAAACCTTACCATGTCCCCAGGGGACTGCAGCCCAAAACGCACTGCCTACATCAACGGCCCTAACACCATGTGTTAAGGACACATGGCTCACAAGGACGGACGCTTTCCGAATACGCCATGAGCGACTTACTCTTTCAGTTTTGTTTTCATACTGAGATTTTCCTCATCTCGTGTGCTTAAGCTCCAAGCAACTCATCTACATTTCTCCACGACAACTCCCCAACTCTTCAGAGAGCGCATCGAGGCAAACACTATCACAGCCAAGGAAGAAAGCAGCACTCTGAATTTAAATCAGTGTAGTTTAAGCCCTCTAGCAAACAAGACCTCAGCTGCAGGCTCTCCTCTGCTTCGCTGCTTCCCAGCCATTGCCACCCTCATGTGAAAAAGCCCCTCCTGCCACGAGCGAGTGCGACTCCTTTGACTGAAGTAGCTCTGAATCCATTTGCACAGCTGGTGAATTTGCCCCACTTGCTATTATTAAAACCTAAACAAGAAAGGCACAGACACAGAATTCATTTCTTGTTTGTTTGTTTGTTTGTTTTTTCTCCTGGCAAACAAAACATGGCCAGAATACTATATTGCTGCAATACGCTAACCTAGGGTTTAACTCAGCCAGCTGCCACATACTAAAATTACAACTTGTATTCTCAGCACCGGGATTTTAACATGTGCTAGTTAACCTCTGTTAAAAATTTTCCTGTTTTCCCTTGTGGCTTCAGGGACGCATCTTTCCCACAATGTGCAGTCATGGTATAAAAGTAAGAGCCCTCCTGGTCTGCAGCCCATCCACCTGAACCGCCCTCGTGAATCCTTCCCTCTCTCTGTCCTGAAAGGAAGGGATGATATAATTAATATATATACAGTTATGTATAATTAATAATATAAGGAAAGCTTTCTCCTCTGAAAAGCAACAGTTAGATATCGAAGCTCTCTGTCAGGCCACATAATATACTTTGTAAAGCACTTTGCAATACATACAATTTCAATTTTCCAGCAGAGACCAAAACAAATTAGCTGCTTGTATTCCTCTGTGCTTCGATCATAATTTGTTTCCAGTTCTGTGTCGGTGATCAGGGTTAGCGTAATGAGGGGCAGGAAATAGTAACATCCTAATTAAACTGGGGTGCATAGGAAGTAAACCATAAATCAGCTAGTTAGCTGGAGCTCAGTGGGCAGTGTTCCTCCCACGTGCTGAAAAGAAATTAATTTTTTTAAAAAAATAAATAAATTAAAGGCCAGAGCAGAAACAGAAAGACAGTTGCTTTGACCTGGATCGTATTTGCCCAAGTTCTTTTCCAAAATCTCTTCCAAGCCTGCATGCTGTTTACTGAGTACATACAGGTTCCTAGATGACACAGAGAACAGTATATTCATCCCCAAACTTAAAGATCTACTTTCTTGTTCGGGGGACCAGGGCAGAGAACAAAGATGATGCACAGCTTGCATTCTCCTTTATGAAATTAAGCTACTTTCAATTTACAATAACCCATGTATACATACGGATCAAGAAATTACTGGCCTCAGCAGCAATACATACAGCTAAGAATAGCAGCATCAGCAAAACGCTACTTTTTACTAAGTCCACCTGCAGCACTTCTAGAAAAATATACTTACTATATAAATTATGCCTCACCTGCAGAAGGAAGTCTCTGTACACTCCTATAGCTACATATACAGAGCCTCCAGAGTAGAAGCAGCATATGCTTATGGAAGGAGTTTTTCTGCTGGCTTAGTAACACCAGCGTTTAGGAACATAAGCGAAGCAGACAAGAGCTCCTTGGTCAGGAGAGCTGCATCCACATTGTGGGCTTTTGCACAGTGATACCATCTAGAGGCATCAATTTTTCACAATTGGAGCACACTTAGCTATGCCAGCAAAACTTTGCAATGAGGCCACATTTCAGTCTTCTCGCACCACAAGGGAACCCTGTGCATGCCTATCAATGGGAGGAACAGGGAACAAACCCAAAGTGCCAATATGTTTCAGGAGAATCAATCCCTTATATTTTGGGATTTCCAGATGCCTGGCTGGAGAAAATCTTAAGAGTATTGCCACGGAAAAGTTATCACACAAGCCCCAGATCCAGAACTTTATATGTGTTCATGCAGCACTTTTGGGAAACATATGTGCACCTTCAGGATCAGGACTTCATCATTGCCACACTCAGGTTTTTCCCACTTTGCCTCCAGTTATTACACTTCTTGTTTTATTTGGATATAAACTTGCTTAGGTGGCTTACATCAAAAATTGTGCTGAAATAATTGTCAATAGTATCAGTAGGAACACCAAAAATCAATAGGAAGATCATGTATCTTCACAGTCATTCGAGAAAAAAAATAAAATTGTTTAAAACCAAATTGAAAACATTATCTCCTTCCACCACAGAAAGACTTTTTGGGCACCTGCAGAACATTAAGGGTTTTTTCCAGGTCGACTCAATAACCCCCATTTGACTCTGAGACCTACACATGAGGATTGCTGTGCCCGTGCCATTTTACAGCCATAACTGGTTTCTCTTCACCCTCCCCTAAGTTCTCAGCCTTATCAATGAACAAAATCAGTTAAAGTTTTTGAAGCTACTTGAACATGAAAAAGAGTTAAGTGTATTTAAGTAAACACAAGAAGAGCTGAAATATCTCAAAGTCCAGAAGACCTCTGCGATGAGATTCCAGAAGCCCAGTGTATCACCGCTCTACATGACAGAGATTGGGGATGATAGCCTAAAAAAATCCCCTGCTGTGCTGCATTAACATTAAATCTCCAGCAGAGTGTTTGCCCTGATCTATCAGGGAGCCAGTCTGAAGTTAGCCTTCATCCATTATTTATCTGATATTAAGATCTATTTATTTCAAAACTGATTTTGTAGCTTCAAGTATTATATGGTATTTCTTCCAAATAAATAGCACATCTGGTGCTAATAAATCCCCTGGGTTGCAGTTATTGGCGCAGCAGGACTAATATCTGATGTAAATAATACATACAAGATGTTCTCTTAAATCAAGTGTTAGACCATGATATTAAGACTCCTGCCTGAGGGCTCCAAACCCCTATGTAATATTCATTATAATTACTTCATTAAGCCTGCTTCTTTAGTACCTTTAACCAAAGCAATATCAGTGAAGGAATTTGAAGGAATCACCTAATAACACTAAGGTAAGTCACGGTAGGGTCAGAACCTCTGTTTCTGAAGCATCCCAGTAAACATCCTTCAGAACCAGTTAAAGACGGACCCCAGTCCCAAAGAGCAGAAAACTTTGGGTTTCAGACCCCGTCCACTACATGAGGTCCATGTCCAGAGACTGATGGTGTGAAGTGCTGAACATTCATTTCAAATGGCTTCACGCTGAGCCACGCACGGCTCCTGCAATGTGCTCCCAGCAGAGGCAGGAGGACTTGCTCAAACTAAGGTATGCTGCTCACAGCTTCTCTGTCTCTTGTATTAAATTTGTGGTTTACGACATTCACAGAAAGAGCATAACTATAAAAGTTAAGACAAGTGACCATTACCATGGCCTGTGTCACGCTGCCTGCAGCTCTGCTCATCCTAAACATCAGGAGTAAATACACAACTCCAACAGCAAGCTTGGCTTGCCCAGACCTGGGGTATATCGCCTGCATCAAAGCTAGGAGCAAATAAAGCAGAGTTTTTTACTGCATATAATATTACCAGTGCATATTATTATTTCTTTTTACAGTTTTGTTCCAAAAATTTGTATTTTTAAGCAAACATCTTCTTAAACATGTCTTAGATCTGTGGTGAAGCTGACACCATCTGTCAAAACATGATGTCACTTCTAAGTTAGTAAATCTAAAAGGATTAGATAAACCATTATCTGCTGGGAAATTCCTAAAATGTCTGCTGTCCAGCAGGTTGTGGCGTTCCCAAAAGTGGGGCAGTCAGGCCTAAACAGTCGAGGTCTAACCACAGGTGGAAACATAGGCTGCCACGTTGTGAAATGGCACCTCTCCCGGCTGGTCTTGCCCCGAGCCTCTTCTTAACCCAGCAGGCTGAGACCTGGAAGTCAACATGATGCACGTTTCGTGTTTGGACAGCTAAAAAAAAACCCCAGGAATGCTGTTTCATGAAGAGTCCTGTGTTTGTCACATTTTTTTTTTCCCTTCTATGTCGTCAGTTCAGCCCCATGTCAGACAAGAGGGGTCCTCCAGAGCTGTGGGGAATGTCCTGATGATCTGGCTAGGAGTCAGTTCACTCCCTCCTGTCAGATACACACCAGTACGTGGAAAGAAAAACACAGGTCTCATCGTTCTTCTATCCCCAATATTAAACTAGGGAGGAAAAATGTGTTGGTCGGGAGAATTTGGACTACTACAGAAATTCTTACATCCAGACACTACCTGAGAACTTTGGTTGGCAGAAGACATTGTTGGTTTTTCAAACGTATTAAGCAGCAGTGATGGATTTGAACAGCATTTAGCCTTCAGCTAACGCAGAGAAGTTTAAGATGTAAAGCATGCCTTTCCATAAGAAATCAACAGGAGTTACCTACTTAATCTGCTTAAACTCTCCATAGGAGTCCTTATTTGCATACATATTTAACAGCTTTTTGAAAACAGAGCCCTTATTCTGCCACGGCCCCAGTCAGGATTGGCACTCCGTTGGCCTATGCTTCATTTATACAACAGTACACAAACATTTCCCTGCGGTTGTACCCCAAATGGCAAGTTACAGGTGATCAACATGGGAGAAAGACACAATGTAATATAGAATCTTATATACATTATCTAACTATAAGTTGGGGGGTTTTTTTTCCATTTCAGTCTTTGCTTTTCCCTAACCCGGTTTCAGAAAAGCACTGCTGGCATGGGGTGAAGTTAAAATGAGAAGCATTAGTAGCCCCAGGGTTCAGACCAAGACGCAAAACGCCAGCCTGAAAAGCCACAGAGGTATTTGAGAAGCCACCAGGTAAAGCCTGAACAAAAAAGCCTTCTCATAACGTGCAGCAATCACCACAAAGAGGCCAGACCTTGTCTAGAGTGATCTGTTCAAACACAGCTGAAATGTTAAGAAAAATATGTATTTTAATTCCCTTTCAACACCATGTTCTTCTTCACAGATCTCTTTTCAGGATCTTTGTGGCATTTCTTGAGTTATCGCATACCTATCAGAGATTCACCTCTTCGGGTCTGGCACATATTCCAGCATTGACCTTGAAAACTTCCTACTTATCAAACTATACACATAAAATACATGCATGCACATACACATAAATAAATACAATTATGGCACTATTCGGATAGATGAGCTTTTTGGTAATACATTGCAAAGTCTCATGAGTGTCTTATAGAACAATGTTTTGAAAAAAAGATAAATACTCAGCTCTGAACCAAGCTGTGTCAAACTTATTGCCAACTATAACAAAGGACTACTGTGAAACGTAACTCTTCTGTGGAATATAGTATAATTGTACTTTTTGAAAGCAATGTCAAATCATTGACATTGACTTGGTATTCCACGGTATGAGAAATGCAGAAAAGTTACAATATATATAAGCCATAAATTAGACCCTAATCCAAACTTATCACTTTGATAATTGTTAGACAGACTATTTGGGTGCATATTTAGCTCTGTGATTTTTCTATTCCTTTTTCAAGCTGTTGTCTTTTTCTCAGATTTTCAAAACCAGATTTTTCAATAATCTTTACAATAAATTACATTACAGTTACAACAAAATACAGTTAAAATAAAGTTAAACTCAAGCCAAATCACAAATACAAACTTACCAAAGATTTATGAAGACAAAAATCAGAGTCTGGCAGACGAAATCCAGAATGCAGTATTTTAGACAAATATTCATTAGTTGCCAAGCATATTCCCGAAGGTAAACATCTGAAAAACAAAATTCACATAAGCTCAGAAGTGAGCAGTTATCTCATTTAGCATACACGCTCACATATCTTTTTTAAATTCATCTTGCCTAATTGATACTTTCTCATTCACAATGAACGATGCAAGGAACAATGTAACATATGTCTACGTTAGTAAGCACTGACAGTCAACGGGATCATCTCAACAGAGCAAAAGAATTGGTGCTGGGGGTCTCCAAGGTGCAAACCTAAGCACAGAAATGTGGACACTCCTGTAAACTTTCCACTGAAAGCGGGAGAAATCCTGGAAGGATTCAGGCTGAGCAGATGTTGGCATGTAATAGATTTACATACACAAATTCCTCCATGTGATAAAGCAAGATCTTAAAAGTATCTTGTTAATCATCAGAAGACGTTTAATGTGTTCATTATCACCTACGTTGATGCTATTTCATAAAGCTACAACATAAAGATTTCAGATGAAGATTGTACCTTCCAGATGGAAATGAAAACATAACAACACTTATGTGCAAATATAGGAGAAAAAAAAGAAAGAAAAGCATATTTTCCAGAGAAAACAAGTTCTTATTCTCTTGAGGATCCTCCCTCAACTGCCAAAACTATGACAACAAAAAACCCTTTGGAGATAGGTTTAAGTGAGATTTTAAAAAGATGTTTTGGTGGCATTTTTCTTATTCTGCCATTCCTCCTAAAGTGACGTAGCTTAATTAGCACAGCCCAAACACAAACAGAAGTATGAACCCTGCCTATATTTCCTATGCTTACTGATATCCTGGAACTACTCAACTTGAAGATACATTTACACAGCATATTTAAGGCACATATTCGCCCCGCAAATTTACATAGCATATTTCCACCTGCCCTGCAAACTACCCAAAGTCTGTGGGACATCTTGGGAGTGCCATGCCTGCTGACATCTTACTGGACTTGCTAGGTCTTACTGGGAGCTGAAGAGGTCCCCCTTCTCGCTAGAAAACAGCTTTTCTGTCCTACCCTCTGGAAAAAGTCCCCTCGGGTCCCTCAGCATTTCTGCTGTGTAAAACACAATGTTTTACATTGGGGTCTCTCCTGAGATCATCAAGACAGAGTTTTAAGTTGAGAAACTGGAAATATTCTGATGCCTTGGTTATTTTTTAATATTTGAAGTTTTGAAACTGGTGAGTGGAAAGTGAAGTTGCTTAGTGCATCAGACTCCAAATCCAGACAGAAATAGAACAGCGGACTGCGAACAGGTGAGATGAGCGAAGGTGCCCAACCAATTCATTTATCACAAGTTTGCAAACTGTCACATGAATCCCTCCTTAAATGACCATGCTGTTTGTGCAACAGATCTCTCCCACAGTTTTACAATACATTATGCACCTTGAACTGCCTACTTTGCCTCCCTCCACCCACTATTCGATCTCTGCCTTGACTACTTCTAACATTTTGAACATCTGACGAGCTGCCAAATTTTTGAAGCAACCTATTTCTAGAAATGTTTCTTTACCTCAAGGTATGTAATTTCTCCCAAAACACTCCTCTGGAGCAAAGCCCAGGACTGGCAATATGTTACCCAGGATCAGTGAAAGGTTTACGTTTCAATACCTATTGCACCTGTCATGATAATACCAGGCATTTTCCACCCACGATGCAGGAGAGAATCCAAACTTCCTGTGGGATGTGCAAAACTAGCACTCAGCCTTGGGAGCCGTCCAGGCATGGTTATCAGGAAGAGAAAAGCTATTTCTGCTGGCTTGCAGGAATTGATGGCACCATTTAATGTCTTGTCTTTCTATGCAAGTGTGTATAACCCAGTTTTTCCACAGCTGCTGTGACGTAAATAAATTCAGTATTATCTCCATTTTACATTGTAGGATGTAATATAAATAGTACTGGAACTTACGCTGGGCATAATTCAATATTTAAGACATTCACCCTTTTCAAGTACAAGGCACCCATATAGCTGCCTGACACTTAGACAAAATATTTGACCTGCTTAAGGTTTGGTAAGGACAAAAATATTTTATATATATATATATTCTGTAGATATATCTCCCTAAGTAGGATAGTATTTCTGGAAAGAATGACATTGAGTGAGTCGATCATTTTTCAACATTGTAAGCTGAGACTTCACTTCAAGGGCTCTTTTTGAACAGTACCTCTATACTATACTGATCAATAAATATTAGTATATGAGATACATAAAGAATACATAAAGATAAAATATCTACGCTTGCTTTACAGTTTTAGCTACACTTGAATGAGTACCTATGTATAAAGTCCTGAATTTTTGCACATCCTGTTACCTAATCAGACAAAATCATTTGCTTCATCAAAATTTACTAGAGCAAAAATGTATCTCTTGGTACCTATAATTTTCGTTCAGGCTTTCCCTCTTAAGGTAGTAGTACTTCAGTTGCAGACTGCAGTGAATCCCCATCATTCCCAGAAAAATCTAATCCACCCTTAGAAATATCTAACACAACAAAGTAGATATGAACTGATAGTTTTCTTCACAATAAATACAGCTATGGGCAGCAAAATGCCTTCTATTTTGTTTCAGTAGTAAATCACTTCCCTGACTTGAGTTAGTAATGAGATTTTTAATCATGTGGATTGAACATATCCTCAAGTTAATAAAAAAGCATGGCTTCCTCTTTATCTTTAATAAAAGATTTGTACACTGCCGAAATGATTAGTATTACATTTTTAAAGAACCTGAGATTGATGCTTTTCAATTCTCCTTCCTATTTTTCTATGCTTTTATAATTCAAAGGTAATATAGGGAAAAGTTAATAATTCATAAGGTAATTTTAAGGCTTTTATTCAGAAACCTTTTGCCTATTGACTTAAGGATATGCCATAAAATATCCAGGTATTACTATCTTAGCAATTTGCAGATCTATACAGATGAAATCTCTGAATTCATGCAAGTCAGGATTCGTGTTTAAGAATCAGAGCACATCATTACAGCCTTGGAAGTGTACAGCGGGAGGAAATAGCTTTACAGGACTATTTAAACCAGTATATTTCATGTCTTCACACAGTTCTGCTTTTTCGCCCTTGTTTGCAGGTTTATTCTTGATGGAGTTATTTTTGCAGTTGCCTAAGAGACAAAGGAGCTAGCTGCATTTTTTAAAAAGGTAAACTCCGCTGCACGAGTCCCGTACTCCCCACCTGCACAAGATTCAAACCAAAACCAGCTCGCAGGGAAAGCTCGCTGGACAAAAACCAGATTCTCGCACTCTCTTAAAACAAAAAGACGGGCTCGTTTGAGATGAAAACATCGAAACCGGCTACCAGTTAATACAGCCCAAGTATATCCTATTTCCATCGCTAACGGACGCAAAGTTGATGCCATGCATTGGCAGGGCCCTCGCTGCCTTCGGGAGGGGAGAGGGATCTCCGCGCAGCCCCGAAAGCGGTGCAGCTACCACCGAGCGCTCACCAGCCGCTCGCGCATGGAGCAGCCTCCTCCAAATGGCTGCTAAATGAGCTGACTAAAGAGTTTCCATCTGAATATTTTTCAGAAAAGTGGCGTTTTTGATCGAGCCCGTTTCCAGTTCGCAAGGAAGAATGGAAGTCAAAATGAGATTTGGGGGTTTCAGTATTTGATTCTTGAAAATGAATTTTTATTTATTTATTTTAACAAAATCTCACTTTAACTTCTCATTTCCCTCAAGCAAGAATTTAATCTTCTTCTCTCAGAGTTGCTGATCAGACTGTATTTTGCTGTCTTCACAAAATACTCAGCAGCCAAGCTTCAATATATTTGGGTATAGCTTTTTTACCTGCTTTAAAGAAACAAAGCATTTTTAGCAGCGTGTGTCCTACTTTCACATATGTGCATAATAGGTACTGCAAAGGAATCACCCACCTCGTGCAAGCTTTCAGGTACTGCTGAGTAACAACGGTAGAGAGCAAGGAAAATTGATAGTAGTTATTATTTCCACATCTAACAAAGAAAATGGAGTTGAGCTGTGCACATAGCCATCATTTATTGCCACAACAAAGTTAATAGCACCACCTTTATTAGCATTTTACTACATAGGAAACTATGAAATCCTGCTGCCCGTTCCTCTAAGTTTGCCAAACGTTAATGCTTTAGGTAAGGGATTTTGCTGTTATCTGAGGGACACAAATTTTACCATCCCGAGAAAAATGGTGTCTTTATAAAGTAATAGTAATGGTAACTAGATTCTATTTAATTTCAGGCCAGCTCTGAGCACATCCTTTGTTCCCCACCTAATTACCATCTCTGTTAGAGCAGCTCTGAACTCCTCTTCTTGGTTTGACCTCCAAGTCCCCAAAACTCCTGACTAAAGCTTACTGCCTCTATTCTCCAGCTCCAAAAATGCAAACTGCTGTCGGGTTCCTCAGTTCCCTCTGCAAGACAGGCAGCATATGTCATGTGTATTATTCAGAGCTTTACATAGCTTCTTTTCCATGGAGGTTTAAAAATGAATAGCAAACTGTGTATCAAAATCAAATCCTCTGCAACAATCATGACAATCATGAAACGAAGTGAAGTCTAAAACTAGACTAGGGTAGGGGTGTTTTTCTAAAGTAATGGGATAGCAACACAACGAATGTACTACTTTTTAGACGGACGGGTCTGAAGGTACACTTTACACAGTCCCAAACAGCTGAGGTCTTTTGCAGATGAAAACTTTGACTCGGGAAATAGTCTAGCAGGAACAACATGGAAAATATAGTTCGTGTTATCTTGAGGAGCAGGGAAACCACGGCAGCAAAGCACGGTGAAAGCTTTGTACTCAACTAAAACAATAAATACATGTACCCTGTAATGAGTGGTCTTCAAAATCCTGAGAGCATCTCTAGGCTGAGGCACTGGAGAGAGGATCAGAGGGTTCCGAGGAATATCATGGTGGGCAAACAAAGTTTGCTAGTTACTAAACATTATTCCCCTTGGTCACCCACACACATCTCTACTCGCCTTAAAGAAACATCCCAGGAGGACCCAGACTTACAGAAACACCCCAAGAAGACCCATCCTTACAGGGACCCTCACTGGAGTTTGTCTCCCACATTTCCATGACAAAGAGAGATCAATAAACTGCTAAGACATTATGCAAAACCATGCTAATGATAATTCAGTACACAGCAGCAGCTAAGCGAGCAAACTGTATCAGCAGTGTAAGTATTAATGCTATGATATTTGTTTATGTTCCCAGAGATGCAGACTCTATGCAAGTGTTGAATGTTATTAGAAGCAGCCCAGCCAACTAAGCAAACACCAAATCCTGCCCCAGCTAACGTTTACAAAAAAAGCCCCAAACTTTGAATGACTCCCAGCACTCAGTCTAGTATTCCCTGCCAGGAAAAAGGGAATTTTGGAGATGGCATACCATCAATTTTCTTCATTTGTGTCAGAAGTTGAGCAGCTGTCTTCTTACCAGACTGAAGTGGAGCCAAAAACCTTGTCAGGCAGCCGAAGAAAAAGCACTTCAGAGGAACTAATCTCAAAGACCCAAAAGTATGTATCACATTTTTTAACAGGCATGTGTTAATATTACTACTACATTATCAATTGGCAATGTTTTGCAGAAGTAGTGGAAAAAAAGACTGCTTTTTTTGTCTACACTGCTTGCTAAGGACAAGCAAGATGCCACACATAGTTGAACTCTGGAGTTTGTTTATTTATTTACTTATGGCCAGCAAAAGATTTTTAGCATTATCTTCCCCTAAGCTGGTGAGGAAAGTGAAATAAGATTTGCCTCCACGGAAAAAAGAAGATGCACCTGGACTTTCTGTGGCAAACAGATCTTGGTTTCAGCAAGCTCTGTTATTCCCCTGGCCCTGCAGACATATCAGCAAGGGATAAATAAACCCAGCGAGAGCTGCGTTTGAATCAGCTCACTGCTCCAGCAGCCACGGATTGTGACAGTCTGGGAAAACTCAATTCACAATTTGGTTTTTTCTTCAGTGTGTGCTCCAGCAACTGTGGGCTGGGCTGAAGGATCCTTCAGGACGGCCCTAAGAGAAACTTTGTACTTACCAGCACCAAGGATGTGATGAAGAAAGCCACCAAATTATAACTGTTATTGCACATGGAGCTTCGCCAGGTGGGATCTTTTACCGTAAGGCACAGTTTGGTCAAACGGAGAGTACCACACTTACTGATCTTAATTCAGGCCAGAAGGCAAGCCAGAGAAGGTGGTGGCCTCTTCCCAATGGTGCGTCACCACCCAAAGCATTGCGATCCCAAACGTCCACTGAGCATAATTCATACTGGTGTCTGACCTCTCACAAGACGTGCTTTGTGACCACGTCAAGCTAAAACGTCACAAATTTCCCCTCTTTGTGTGACAACTCCACTCAGGAAGCAGATCTCACTTGGCACAGGATGGGGGGAAGGTTGGCTTTTAGGAGGAGAAGCAACACCATGGGATTTGCTGCTCTCTCTTGGTGAGATGGATGCTTCTTCAAACCACATTTTGGAGCGGGAAGGGAGGGAATTTGCAGCCATAGCAGGGTATTGTTTAATTATATTTTGATTCTGGTGGATGAACCTGTCATTTGCCAACCATATCGATATAGGTGCCATATACAAGGACAGAATTAAAGTGAACAAATAAATGAATAAATAGACATTCAAGATCCTACTTGGCTAGCCATCTTCTTTCAGCCAGCTTTTCCCCGAAATGTTTATTTACTACACAGCTAGGATTTTGGCAGCGTTCCACTGCAAAATGTGCTGCCCAGATATTACAAAGTGAACTCTAAATGAAAAAGACTTTTTTTTCTTAGGGCTCCCCTTCTTCCACACAGATATCCCTTTACTTCCGAACTGTGTCTTTAAGGCACAGTTGTGCCCAGAATTTCTAGAATACTCAGTTTGAGAGAGATGCGTTTATAGACCATTGCTAAAAATGAGATTTCCTACATGGTCTTCAGCAAACTACTTCAGACATTCTTGTTTCCTCATTTACCAAAGATGCTTCCTTACTTTTCAAAGGTCTACAAATGCAAACAAATGTACATCAAAAATCACTGCTGTTGTATTTTTAACATGTTTAAATTAAAAAAACCAATCAATTGCATAATAGCCCAACAAGATTCTGGCATTCTGATATTGCATGCTGGGGAATGAGGTTTCCTTAGAGCTAAACACACAAAAAGAAAAGAAGAGAAAAAAATGATACTGTGAGTGGCTGAGAATCCCCTATTTCAGTGTATATATATTCAACTACTTTTCACAATGAGGTTCCAGTCATGATTAAGAGCCCTGGAAAAGCAAGAAATATAAATGCAAATCAGTAAGAAAATAGTGTGTCTTAGATACTTTTACTATGGTCCAGCAGAGATTCTCTGATTAGCATTTGCAGACTGTACTAAGCATATCTAATATAAAGGCAGTACATACTGCACAGCTCTCAACAAATATTATCAAGATGGAAATGCCTACTGACAAATTCACAAGCTGCAAATGTACAGTCATGAAATTCAATAGCCTCACAGCTGCACACTTGTAACTTGTGAATGCAGAAAAATGTATGAATTGGCAGCAGGCTTTCTGGCAGATGATATCATTTTACAGATGACACTGTAGAGTCTGCCAGTTTGACGTTGAACTCTCCTCTTGCTTTTTTGTTGTTGTTGTTGTCGTCGTTTCGTAGCTCTTTCTCTGAGATCTACTAGGATCACAGTGGCTGTTCTCATAGGAGTCTGCTATTTACTTTTCTGACTCTGCAAAGTGCTGTACTTGCGCAGCTCGGCTCCCTCGGCTCTGCTGATGTATAGCTGACGTTGAACAGTGTGTATTCTGGAAAAACTTTGCCTTCCTCTACAGTATTTCAGATGCACAAAGTGCACTATTCCATAGATGTGTCCTACTTTTTTTCCTCTATTCAGAATAGCTTGGATTTCACTGCAAGTGACCGCCCTTCATAAATAGTTGAAATGATTGTGCCTTGATACTTGTAATCTGCATATTTTCAGACCACTTAGAGAGAAGGAAGCATTCCTTAGCAAAGAAAAAATCCTTTACATGATCTGCGGTGATGTCTGGTCAGGGCACTAAGTGCCAAGCTGGCCTGATTCCATCCAAAGCTTGACAACATAGGAGGCCTATCAAAAAAAAGCTCAGAAATAAATTTTAGTTTATTTTTTATTACCTTTTCCCCTCTGAGCCCTGTGCAATCATCACTGAAATGTTTGACTGGGATCTGTGACCGGACTCATGCAAGACATGAAAGTAGGGCACCCCTAAACTGAAGTGGTTCCTTGTACCTTGAAGTCACACCTATATGGCAAAGAAATTCCTAAGGAGCCAGTAAGATGACATCATGGTGAACTCCTGGGCTGTCTGGGGTTTTTTAATGCAGTTCAACTTTGAGTCTTTGTCTGTTTATGCTGTGCATCTCTTGCTGCTGGAAGGGGCGATCTCTGCACCTGCACGGTTTGTACTCTCTGAAAGGTCCTGTCTCTACGTAACATAACACCTTGAATTATCACAAAGTACAATGTCAGTACTTCAGTAGAACTGCATCAAATTTGCTTTAAAAAGCCAAATTTTAAGGCATTTTACCAAAGGTTCAACATGCATGGTTCCAACACTGAACACAGAGGCCCTCCTTTCTGTAAACTTGTACACTTAACAAAATAAAGTACAGGAACCTGGGGGAAAAAAACCCAAAACAAACAACACAAACATAAATGTGTGGGTAAGCTCCAAAGATGAGAGAAAACTCAGCTTTACTTCTAATAGTTGTTTTTCTGATGCTGCTCCAAAAGGTGCTTGAGGTTTCAGACAAGGCTCTGCACCACAGCTATTAGGGCTAGCCAAACTCTTTGCATCTATTTTACTAGATGCTTTTTTATAGTCTGAACCATAAAAGCTCATGAGCCGCAGCAACCTCCTTTTTCAACACAACTCTAAGAGCAGTTTCCCTGGTTTACATCTATGCTACTCTCCTCTGAACTTAGTAAAATGGTAGTAACTCTCCGGTAACCTACACACAAAGATCAGGACTTTATCTAGTGCCATACTGTCTGTACTATTTTGCTTTAGATATTCATGCTCAGGAATTACTGTGCAAAAATCTCCAGCCTGTAGTGATGTATATACCTAACATGTATTTATTATGCCAGCAATTGGCATTACAGCAAAGGTTGATTGTGATATCAACTGGTCTCCCTGTACAGATTTTTAATGTGAGAAATGTCTCACACATTTAAAGCTCCCTTTAATCACTAGACCTTGGGGCCACAATTCTTAAAGCATTCACAACCCAGTAGCTTCCACTGTTCTGCTTAGAAAAAAAAGTAGAATTTTTCCTTTAAAAACTCAGACTCCTTTATATGAAGAATGAAATATTATTTACTGTGTTCTTTGAAGAACAGACACCATCCCCTTGAAAAAAGTTCAAATTCTGGGAGCTTCTATAATATCTTTAACAGTTGGAATCATCCACAAAATATTTTCATGGGAAGCCTTCAGGTTATTGCGGACGGTAAGAAATGGAGAGGAAGGAAAATTATCTGGACTCCCAAAATAACAGTCTCTCTTTTGATGTCTCTGATTTTTGAGGGAGAAAGCAAACTGCTCTGCAATACATTAGCCCAAATCCCATCACCAAATTCACATTGGGAGCTGTGATTAGGGTGACTTCCTCCACGTCACTTGCTTAGCTGCAAGAGAGAAAAGTGAATTGCCTCCATGAAGCCTGTCTCAGCCTACGTGCAGTGAGAGGTACATGGGGAAAAAACAAGGAAATGTTTCCCCCTCTGCCCTGCTCTCTGTACCAGAAGGAAGAACAGGCCAGAAACTACCTAAAAATTGAAAAAGCTAGTAATTAACCTAAATTATTCCCTATTTTTCCAGTTATTTCAAATGGACAAGAACCACACTTCACAGCACCTCCCTCGCCCTTCTTTTGGATTTTGATGCTCTTGACTAGGATGGAAAAATTTTCCATGCGTTGAAAATGTACATGATAAGCATTTGCTTAACAAGAGAACAGTTCATTCCTAGCCTATTTCTTAAGACAGCAAATACACAGAAGCATTACTTATCCCCCTCCCTTTTTATCTTTTTCGAGAACTGTTGCACAATCTGCTGTTTCACAGGATTTCAGCAAGAAGTATTCACCACTTTTAAGGCTTGGGTTTTTTATTCACCCTAAAAGCTTTAACTTTTCCTTCAAACTTTGTACGTCATTCTCATCAAATCATACACAGAAATGTGCATTAAGTGTTTTGTTTACTCATAACTTGGCAGAGCCACAACAAAGAACAGAATGTAAAGAATGAACTCCCTTTGCAAAAATCATTCATAGAGAAACAAAAGCCTTTACCTTCCTGAAACAGATTTTCTGAGCGAGCCTCATATATTTCTGAATTGCCCAGCATTACAGTGAGCTCTCAGATAACAAGAAACATTTGAAAGCCAATCTAAAAGCAGAAGGAATGAGAAAGTTCTCCTGGATCTGATTTTTCATTAAAAAAGCATTAAGAAAATATGGGCTTTTCAACACTGCAATCTGAACAAGCAACCGCTTTTCATGTAACATGTAGAAACCTGCTGAATTCAGACTACTTCCAACTTCCCCTCGGCTGCAGCAGCTGGATAGATTTGTTTCCACCTGCTTTTACCGTTTGTCATTACTGAGGTATGTTTCAGAAAGCCAATTTAGCTCTAAACTGTCGGTTTGGCTGAAGCCAAACCAATTCATTTTTATTACTTGATCGCATCCTTCAGAGTGTCTCATGTTCCTTTAATTCCCAGCTCCCCACACCTCTGCACCCAAAGAGGATATAGCTCGTGTTTGGGGGTTTTTTAACCAAAATGCCTTTTTCTAAAGCACCCGAAGTAAAACCACGCGCCGTTGTTCCTATGCACGGGCTCCTTCCCCACCGTTTGCTCGTGGAGTTGCAAACTTCTGTGGTCACCAGAGAAGAGACCATCCAAACATGGCTGCAGGTAGCAAAAGGCTTCTGAAACACATTAAAATCTCATTCAAAAAGGATAGAAACCTCTCCCCCAAAACCCTTTCGAAGGCTGGCTGCCTCCATCACCCGTGCCAGTGTTGGAAATAAGGCTGCCAGGTACATCTTCTACCATTCTCCCAGAATTTCAGGGGGATAGGAGAGAGTGGGTGTGGGGAGGGAAGGTATCTCAAGTACAAGAAAGGATGATTATCAAGTCTAAAGAGAGCACGTCATAAAATGAAGAAATATAAGACTATTTTTAAAGCAATTATTTTGTTTTCAAGATTAAAACGTGCTGCAGTATTCCCCTCTGCTTGGCATTCCAGAGGAGGTGTTGCATTTAGCTAGCAAAATTAATTCACTTGAATAAAAGAAAATTGAAACACTGGAAGCAAAATAGAAAAGCATAAGATGAGAATTTTGTTTCCTATATTTCAAATAGGAAAGAAATTATGTTTTCAAAACTTGATTAACTCCAAGGCCCAGTTCTGCAATAACAACCACAATGATTCACAGAGACTGCTCGTGTGTGTAAACTCCCCCTGGTACGACTGCAGGAGTAGGACATAAATGTGTGAGTTCGGATGAATCTCTTAACCATACTAGCTGCATAATTTATCTGTAGATATTTTGAAAGTTTACAAAACTCACCAATAAGTTAGAAGTATTTAGGAACTTTTGAAAAATGTGACCTGTTACGTAAACCTGTATTTTAAGAAGTGAACTAGAGACAGGAGGAAGGATCACAGGGGTTGGACACATAACCAGCTGTCCCAATTTGGCTGAGCTGTTTTAGCTGTCAGTGTGTGAATTCTTAATGTGTGATGATTATAAAGTACGCAGAGATAGCTCAGCTCTCTCATTTGAATTATTTTGCCTTTGCCTCAGAGTAACAGCACGTAGATGGGCTGCTACCCCAAAGCTAATGCTGGTGACTTTTATGTCTGAGACCCACATGCCTAAGCCACTTGCAAAGCTTAGACCTCAGAATATTTATTTGTTAAGATCTACGGTGATAAGAACACGCTTAGCCTTGGCTCAAATTTTCCTGACACCTTCACTAATTACACAATATAAGGAAATCCCAGAAGCACTGAAATAATTGTTCCAGCAGGAACTCAGCCAACGAAACACCTATGGAAACTTCTTTCTATTCATTCATCACTATGGGAAGCAATCCCGCAGTCCTCTCCAAAAATCCCCTCAAACAGATGTCTTGCAGCATATCAAGACGTTATCAAATTCAGACTTGGAGGAAGCACGTTCCAAAATCCAAAAGCCCTCCGAGGGAGTGTTTTGCCAGACACACCTTATCATCCACAGGCAAGAGAGCGGGATCTGGGGTGGGCACCTTCAGCGAGATAGGAAGCACAGGGAAAAGCAGCTATTTTGCCTGTCCGAGGCCAGATATGACCAAATAAGACCTTAAACCTAAGTAATACTATAGCCTCTACCTAGACTTGAAATATCAGGCAAGATAGACCTCAGAGAGAGCTGCAGGGTGACTTCTGTCTGATCGCCAAGCTGAGATTATGGATGCTCCATGTCGCTGCTCTCATTTGGTAGCCTGAGTCGGTCACTCAAAGTGCCCGTGCTGAGAGCATCCAGGACGGACAACCCAGTCCCGGAGCAGGCATCCGTAAATGTGCATAAGGAACGATCACAGCAGTCACTGATCGGGCACCCGCGTCCCCAGCAGCTCTGCCTGAGCACACAGGAGTCGGCATGGGGATCACCGGCAGCAATATCCTTGCAAGGGCAAACGCACCATGCTCCTACTGAATGAGTGCCTGTATCTATTACCAGGCAATACCGAGATAGGTTGTCAGCTTTCCCAAGAAAATATTTTCAACTGGGATTGATTTTTACTGTTTTAAAACTAACATTAGCAAATGTGATTGCACGGTGCACAGATCTGTCAAATTTGTTCTCAGCTGCAATCCTGAAACATATCATTATCGTGTACTGTGTGAGCAAAGCTGGGCTTGGCTTTCATGTGACTAAGCTTTAAATTAGTTTATGGATAATGTTCCTTTACAATGCATTCAATCTTTTGCTCCATCTTATCTTAATGAGTACTTAACCTCTTAAAAATAGGTTACTGCCAGAGACACTAAATACAGAGTATTAAAGTCTGTGAGAAAACTACAGGAATGAGTGTCCCTGCTCAGGTAGCTCTGTCCTCCTTGAACACAACTTCTTTAGGGTGAAGTTTACAGAGTTTTCAAAGGCACCAGAAAAAACAATTTCCACTGCATTCATTTTAAAACTCATTTGTAATTACAAGGTAATTACAAAGTAGTACTTTTTTTTATAAATACATGTTGAAAATAATAGACTGAAAACTGTACCTTTCTTCTGGACAACTCCACAGTTCCTGCACTTGCAACCTCAACATTTTGGTTTTGGGTACCTTTTGAAAAATGTGCGTGCTTAGAACCTTTTAAAAATGAAAATGTTACTTTTTATGAAGTAGATAACATCTAAACCCTACATTGGCAGTTTTCTAGCTTTTGGTTAGTTTGCATGCACAACATCCCACAGAAGGATTTTAGCACCTGACCACGACTTTGGCACGGGAACATTGACTGAATCCTAGCTTTAATCCAGAACAACCCCTCTCACCAGCCAGTTCTGCTGGAAGGACATAAATCTCATGAAACACCATCCCATTTGGCCTGAAAGTCCTCCAGGTACCTCCCAGAATGTATCTGAGCGCATCCAGAGGTGCTGCAGATATTCCTGCAGCAGGCAGGGAGAGAGAGGGCTCTGGTACCGCTGGGGTCCAACGCAGCCGATACCAAAATTAACACCTTGCAACGGGAGCAGCCGCTCTCCAAACTGGAACTGAAGCAGCCTCCATTTTAAAATTCAGCCAGAGCTGCAGCACACGTTATATAAAATAATTAGATCATTTAATCCCCTCATATCCCTGGATAAAACTCCTATTTGGGAAGCCAAGGAGCAGGCTATGGACCAGACAGTTTGTTGGATTTGTGCCACTCCTGCAACAACTTCTAAAACTTCCGAGCAGAAAGACAGCAAACAAGAAGGTGTGCAATTCTGGACTTCCTCGGTGAGGATACCAAAACAGGTGCTCCTCCCACGCTGTGTGCATTTAATGTAAGTGTGTTTCTGGATTGGAAGGAAAAAAAAAAAGATATTAGAATTTCCTTTTAAAATCCCTACTTTCTTCTGCTTCTCAGCTGGCCTATAATTCGTGTTGGGAATTGCAAGAGGTGGGGGATGAACAAACTGTCCCCCACACCCTGTCTCTTCAAGAAACTCACTGTCATGTGGAATTAATTTCTTACCTTTTTTTTTTTTCAAATACATATAATTTCAAGTTCATGGTCCAGCATTTCTGATTCATAGTAACAAAGGTTGCACAACAGCAGAATTGTGTAGAACAAAGGTTAATTTGAGGCTAGAATACCCCTCCTAATGAAACACAACTGGAAACGTGTCTTTTCAGAGACAGCCAATACCTGCAGCACTAGTGATCTTTAATTTCTGATTTCAAGATTTAGAAATTTGGTGTATTTAGACCTGAGTAAGAGGAGGCAGAGAGAGAAAGCAAAGAGCTATTCAAACCCTGCAGTTTCTGGCCTGTGATTCTCTTGAGATGTTGCAGGCTAATTCTTCTGTGTCACATAACAGCTTTATGACACCTACACCTTCTTCACTTACAGGTTAGAGCTTTTCAAAATCTACAAAGAGCAATATCAAAAACCCAAAGATCAGAACACGGGTCTCCGTGCCAGCCTCAGATATTTAGAAACCAGAGCTCGCTCTTTCTCTAACTCCAAAACTAGGAGTCAGTTTTAAAACAACAGTTTTTAACTGCTAGTTTTTATATTTTCAGATTCTCTTTCAAACCGGCGAGGACTGGAAGCGTCCTTTCTCGCTTCAGTTCAGGCTGAGAGCCTGACGCACTCACAGGGCTGTGGCTGTGGGAAGAATACCATATATGACGAGAATCCAAACAACATTATGAGATCTGGCAGCTGCGAGATCATGCTCAAAAACATAAATGAAGCAAGAAAAAAGCAACAGAGGAGGAGAGGAAAGGCCAGAAAAGCGACAGGAGAGTAAACAAATGGCATTTTCTAACCGTGAAGAACTATTACTGAGATCAAAACTAAAGCTGTTCTAGGAGTTTCTGATTAAATTCTGCGATGTTCAAAAATGCTGACATGCTGAAATCAAAATGATTTGGGGAACGTATCAATCTGATAGGACTTGTTCCTGCTGGGTCATTTGCCTACTTGCTTTACTAGAAACCTTGGCTCCTAGACAGCCGCTCAGATGGGCTATTGGGAAAGCCAGATTCCCAGGCTCCCCAGAATCTCAGTATTAATAGAAATTAATTATTGATACAAGTCTATGTTATGCATGTTTGCCTTATCAAATTATCTGTAGCTGTGCCTGTAGCATGGGAGTAGCACATCTGATATGCTTTAATGATGCAAAAATCTCATTCAAGAGGCAGGGAAGCCAAGCCAAGTAATGCTCCTGCTCCATGCTCCCTCTCACTAAAAACGTTAAAATAAGGAGAGAAATAAGAAGTGCAACGCTTCCTTCCAAATGTTATATAGAAGTTTTAAACAGTTCAAGCTTCCCTGTTTCTATTAGGCAAATCATTTGAGCCAAGCACTCTGTCTGCCGCTATGAAAGGTTACTTTGTAGTAAAATGCATTTACACGGTGAAATCATAATATCCTGGGCATTTGGAGCTGTATTATGCTATAAAAACGAAGGCCAACTCCCTCCAGCTATTACATTTTTGGACTGGTATTTGATCTGCTAAGTTCTGCAGCTTTCTTCTGCTCAGAGGGATCCGCAGCGGAACAACTGGCAGCTGTTGTGCAGGGATGCGCACTCTGCATTTTGCACCGAAGCCGTTAGGTGGTGCTTGAAACAGAAGATTGCAAGAAAGAAAAAAATCTTGTGTGCTGCCCAGGCAGCCTGCTTAATAAATATTTTATGCTAGCAATTTCTGAGACACACAAAAAAAAGCTTGTTCTAGGATTCAGTTTAAAAATCTGATTTCTAGGCCTTGGCAGAGCTGAGTAATTAAATAAATAAATAGTCAACTCTTCCTCCTGCCTCAAGCATCTCTGCTGACACACACACGCTCCTTTAAATAAGCCTCTGATACTTCGGTGCTCAGCCAAACTTCTGCTCATCATGCCCTAGATCTCTATCTCTCTCCTAGGTTGATAACTGGATTTCCAGTAAGTTTTGAGTCAGAGACTGAAATACTATTTAATGTACCTGCTCCAACAGAGGTTTCCAGGAAAAACTGTCCAAGCGCGGAGTGGCATGAATACTTTTTACATAAGGAAGATCTCACTAGCAATTAGGAAGAAGTCCTGCTTCTGCATGGAAAAGCAATAGCTTACTCCCTTTCCCCTTCTTCAGCAAACACCTACAGGCAGTCCTGATTCATAAAACACTCTCGTCAGTTGTATTTATAAATTTTCATGGCTTCCCTTTAACATTCCATTCATGGAAACCGCCCTGTGATAAGCACTAAGAAGAGGCCACTAATTAAATACTTGCATCCCACTACAGATAGCACGCAACCCACCTGCCTAACTTTGGGCTCCCATTTTGTTATTCTTTTTTCCTCCCTTAAACAGTCCCCTTCAGTCATTGGCATTCCCCTCTCTTGCAATGACCTGTAAATATTTCATGGCACTTTACCTCCCTCTTCCCAAGTTCAGAAAAAAATCCTCCAACACTTTTGTTGTAAAGGTTGGAAGACCCCAAAAGAGCTGTATGAGATACGATCACAGGTTTGGTCCAACCTCATGCCATACCCCTCCCGGTAACAGATAAGGATGCTCAGGGAACGCACAGAGCACAGTGGCTCTCTCCTCGTGTGTCCTTCCAGCCCCTGCCAACAGCCAGTGTAGGGACTGCCTGAGCAATCCGCTACATCCAGATCATCATGTTTAGTAGCCACAAATAAATTCATCACTCAAATTTTGTCTAACCCTTCAGACAACTCCTGACATCCACCACCACCCTGTCGCTCCTTTTCTTTCTTTTTAACCAGCTACCTTATAATTTCAATTCTTGCATTACTGAATTATCATGAAGTAATGAATAACGATTCTTTATTCATGTTCTCTGTGCCACTTTTGATTTTATAGCAACTATATTTTGACAACTCTCACAGCAAAAGACAAAATGGCTGAAGGTAAACAAAAAAAAAAAGTAATCCTCCAGTAACTGTTTATGAAGCTATTTAGAAACCTACAATTTGCTTACGTACTGCACGGAACGATTAAAAAATAAATACGGAGAAATCTGAAGTTGAATATTGTATTTAACAAAGGAAGAACTGCTCGTCGCTTTTGTGCGAGGACTCGAAGCTCATAAATCCCTGGAAGTGGACTAAGCAGCTTTCTCACCTCTTCAGAAGTTATCTTAAATACAAGGAGGTGGGAGGTAGTTGGACAAAAGATATAAAGGGAGGCAGCTGATCCATTGCAAAGCCTCTCTCATTCCTTTTAGGCTTTAGATTTCACATAAATATTTCTTTAAATGCATACATCTATGTACCAAAACTAACATTTGAGAAGCTTCCAAAACTTGGCTTTTAATTAAACCCATGAAAGTATAATGCTCACACTGAATAAGTATCAAAAATAGAGACAAAACTGAGAAAATATGCAGGCATTTTTCTTGGGTTTTGTCAGGCACTGCAAAGACAATTAAGTTTCTTTTCTTCACTATACATATAATACTCAGAAGTGAAAGCTTAATTAACTTGTCAGAAACTATGGCATCTCTTTTCTTGAGCTGCTGAACCCACCTTCCCAAAAGACTTGAAGGGAAAATAAAAAAACTAAATGCTCTCGCTGAAATACCTGATCATGCATGACATTCCTGCCCTGTAACACAGTTTGTCTGTCATTACCAGAGGCTTTTTTCTCCATCTGGGTGAGCACACTCTTCTTCCATTTGTCTGGGAATGTCTCAGCACAGAACCGCAAGTGCCCCGAGACGATGGACGTTGTGTGCCGTGCTGAAGGAGTAAGACACGGTGGCACTAATTACATAGTACAGCACGCACATTTATCAGGCAAAACCTGAAAGTTTCAGCAAAATATCCTTGATCACACAGCTTTTCGTGCCAATTAAAGGCCCTGAGCTCTCCTGTGAGGGGCAGATACAGCAGTTGTGAAAGCAAAACTGGTTTTTAACCCTGAACAATACCATTTCCCCACTTTGCCGAGCACATTTCAGATACGTGGAGAAGTGGAGCCCAAAAAGTGAGGAGACCTATTTACGCCGCAGCGGCCAACGCGACAGGCCTGGGACTGCACAATTCTCTGCTGGCGGGCCTCTGTTTTTTGTAGATATTCTGCATTTCTTCTCACTGAGTCCAGTGGCAGCTGTGGCCAATAAGTCCCTGTCAGCAAGCGGTGCCTGGAATTGTGCTCGCAGCAGCTGGAGGAGCCGCCGCAGCCCCGGAGCGACTCCTGACCCTGCTTCCAAGAACCGGGACGGCTTTGAAGGAGGGTTTTGGCGAGAAGCGTGGGCTCAGCCCAGGGAGCCTGCAGAGCGTGCAACACCTCGCAGCTAATGCCTCTCCCCTGACCAACAGATCCGCTCCAATAACAGACAGAAGGTCCTTAGTTTAACAAAGGTTAAGTTAACAAACCTAACATTAACACTTAAATTTGGCAAGCGTAATAAGTGGCTTTCACGTTTTTGCTTTTTTGATACAGTCTTTCAACCTGAGCTCACTTAAGTCTGAAAAATATTGTACTTTATCCTCCTGTAATCTCCTCTCCAAGATATGCATGTTTAAACAAAGTGCAAAGGTCCAGGTGCTTTACTGCATTAGTAATGACCCAACATCTCCTCTTTAATAATGCAATACAGAACGGAGCACAGCAGTTTTTTGCTTTCTCAGTTTAAAAATGTATTAAAACTTTTCTCCGTGGGGCCAGGTGACAGTATGAGGGAGTAGAAAATGTTGTTTTTTTCAAGGCAGAATATATTGCTGAGGCATTCAAGGGATAATTTTTCACCTCCCATATAAATCACTATCTTTACTTCTCCACTAACTTTGCTGCTGTCTTTCCAGCACTATATCAGATTTTAGTGAGCTCTGGGATTTGGTGCATGTAACTGTCTGCTCAACAGACCTGAAGCCTGTGCGAGTAATTCCGAGCCCATGCAATCCTACCTAACGTGTGATATTGAGAAACCCTCTTCTCTTCTGGTAGATATTAAAAACAAACACACACAGTTCTTAACCACTCAACACGAATTCATGCTTCAGGTCTTTCTTTTTTTCTTAAAAATAAAAGTAAATTAAGGTTTCACACTTTCTCTGTGACAGAGCGCTCCAGAGACTCACACAGACCCAACCTGTGAGTTTTCAGAGCAATCTTCATTAAGATATTTCTCTTGATACAGAAGGAAGATTTTCTGTGATGCATCATTATATTACCAGGCCTCTTTGGGCAATCCTGGTGACAAAAGATACGATAGTCTACTGTAGAATATATAAACCCCTGTCTCTGTTATTTCGTATCTACAGTAATTGATTGTAGTTCTTTGGTTAGATGTGTAGCAGCTCACAGCTCTGGCTTTGGAGGTACCCGATTCAGGTCTCCATATACCAGCCAGGATAGGAGTACAAGCAGCTGATGAGCACTGGCGACACGTCTGTATTTATCAGCTTAAACCAAAACCAGTCAATGGGATGAACTTATTGCTGGGAGAATCGTCAGCAATAAAACATACGGGGCAGACGCCCAGTGACCGGCGCTGCTCTGTGAGCGGAGTTAAAGACAAGAGGCACGCTCGACGGTAGAAGGTCCTCCAGGAAAAGGGCAGCTCCTTCAACTCCCGTGCACGGGCTTCAGATGTAAAAACCGCAGCCGTACCTCTCCTACGTGCGCAGCAGGCCACACCTTTCTAAACTACCATTTGATCTGTTATCTGCAAAATCCAAACAGAAAAACGAGCCGGTTTCCCAGATGAGCATTAACACTAAGCCCTGGATGTTAGTAGGGAATTTTCCCCCCACTCGTACACGCTAGCATAGGGCAATAATCCTTTTCCCCATAACAGATTTAGATTAGTAATGCCAGCAGTATTAAAAGGGGCCTTTTGAGCAGGGAAACATGTGCTGGTAGTCTGGGAAGGGTGTTTACAACATGTGTTTTGCAAGTATTAATGCTCATGAGGCACGGCGGTTTGTAAAGGCATAATACGTCCTGGCGTTTCCCTGGGGCCACCGCTCTCCTCCCCACCTCTCTGTCCCTTCTCTCTCTCCAGAGGCACAATTGAATTCTTAATTGTTTTGCTACAGGTATAGGCAAAGCCATAAAATACACCAGTCGGGACACAATTAGCGCTCTAAAAGACGAGAAAACCACATCTGGCAAACAAGTGTGAGAGCCCGGGGAGCGCTTTATTCAAAACTGAACTCTCCAAGGGGGAGAAATATGTTCTTAAGCATGTCTGAGCTTTCCAGTCGCGTTTTGGGCTCTCACCCGCCCTTCCAGGCTGCTCTCTTTTTCTGATAAAATAAACAAACCTCTCCCTACCAAGATGCTGCATAAATCCTGGTCACATTAAGGCTGGCTCTCATCCCACGCAGACAAATGCCAATACCAGCGAGGTCGCTGTGGTCATCGCTGAGGCTTTTCCAAACAAGCCTAAAGGTGTTTGTTCATCAACGCTGAAACCTCCAGCGAGGCCCTGCTGTAGCACGGGAAACACGTTTCCTAATATTTAGCACACCCAAAACGTTGAAACTTCACCAAAGTAAACTTGGAAGTGGAAAGGGAAAATGTTCAAGGTTTGATACTGAAATGAACTGTCCTGAAGTTACTGCTTCCTATTTTATGAAGATGTAGATTACTCTGTTAACACTGCAATTATGCCACCGGTAGGTATAAATGTATCATAAAACTTTCCTGTTTCTATCTAGACCTTCCAACATTTGGTCTAAGCTCAAAGGGTTTATTTGGCCTAGAAAAACCTGTACGTTGAGAAAAGAAGGTAGAAACAAATGGCTGAGCATTGAAGCTGACCGATAGACTTGTATGACAAAGAACTGCTATCCACCTTGCACTCCTTTGGGCACCAAACTCCAGAAATTCAATCCCCAAACATCTTAATTTAGGGTTACTGCACTCATGATCTGCCATCTTACTAACAATAAAAATATACACGCATCTTAAAGAGCAGCTTATTTGGGTCCATAGTTGCAAAGCCTATAAAAAGATCTGTTGATGGAAATAATCGATACCTTTGTGCCCAGATTCAGAAGGGAATGGATTTTTGTTGATTTTCATGATTCAGAGGAGGAACAGGGAGTTATTTATAAGAATGATGCAAAACATTGGGGGAAACAATTTCACCAATTCATCTTTCAAGTTTCTGTGCTGTTACTTTTTAACCTCGTATGTGATTATATGTACACACCATCTATAAGAAGAGTCAGGACCTGGTCCCCCAGTCATAACTCAAGTGCCCCTCTCGCATCCATAACTAAACTCAGAAAATATAATGCAAACAGGATGGATCTCACTTACAGTTAGTCACACGTACTATCACTAGCAGACAGAGTGCCTATCATGTGGCTGTATAAAGAAGAAAATCTCCTTCCTAGCATCTCACTGAGGAAAGAGCAAGTTTATGTTAGTATCACACATGGAACTCGCCTATCAGAATATTAAAACCATATAGCCTATAGGACCCACACCATACTGGGAAAAAAGAAAACAAACCTTTAAACCTCACAAGTATTTTAAAGAATCTGTTTTTCATAAACAAATCAATCATAATTTCCAATGAAATGATCCATTTTAACTAATCTGAACTATGGTTATTTATTGACGTGAACAGCACGCTGGTCTCATGAATGTGGTTAAGGATCACACAATAAGCTGTAGTGTGATTTACAGCTTTCGCTGTTCCTATTGACATCAGCAGAAAAGCCCAAGGAGAGCCAAAAGTCTAGAAATGTCTTTTGTCTTTTTTCTACCATTCTTTAACAGATATGTCACTGAGATTCTCCCCTACCGTTTGAGCAGTTACACTTTGCTTTTCTGTGGTTAATTAGAACAGCAGAAATCTTGCAAAATACACTGGCAAGTATCTAAAAATCTTGGTGATTCACAATGAACGTAAAAGTTTGACCAGTTCCCTTTGCTTACTGATTCATTAAAACTAACAGTAAAGAATGGACTTGAATAGTTTGGGGCAGCAAAAATACTTTTAATATGACTTTGATTAAATTGTTAGAAGTGATGACTGCACCTAAGTACTCGGAAATACTGGTGCTAAGATGTTTGACATTGCCTCCCACAGAACTTGTTACAGAACACGTACCAGCCAGATGGATAGACACTGAGTTAGTGCCAGTGGAGATTTACGATAAACAATGAATCCAGAGTTAAGGGTGTAAAAGGACTCTCTCCATCATTCCTTTCACTGGTAACAAGCAAGTCTTCAGTGTTCAGCAGTTCCACACTCCCTACCACCGTTATATACCCTTATAACCCTTATATACATTTGTTTATGTATATATACATATATATATATATATATACACACACAGTTTGTCTCTTACAATCAGTCTTGCACAGTAGCTGTATAACGTTGCTCAACAGCATCAAGGTCCACCAGCCACAATATTTACATCCGGCTTCTCAGTTATTTTTCTATCATCTTATAGATAAACATATTTGAATGGAATGGTGCATGAGAATAAACTCCACCTCTTTTGTACAGAAATTTATCTATTTTGCTTCAGTGGCTATTGTTGATAAAGTGTTGTGGTTTTCCAGGGAATTTTTTTTAGCAGGAGAAGGCTATTTTTCTGTGACGAGGTTTGATTCCTGTCCTATCTCCAAGTTATTAGTGTTCGTGCATAGAGTGGTCCTGGATGAGCTGTGCTGTGCAAGAGGGAAGGGAGATAAACTTGCAGAAATACCTTATAATAAAGAAATACTTGCGTAAGCAGTATGTTTTCTCCAAAATAAAAACCTTTTGACCAAGTTGGTAGAAATAAGAATTCCAAACAGCATACACTGTATAGATAAATAAGAGTATTGTTCACATTTGTCTACAAAACATGTTGCAAAATGCATTTTAAATGCAATTTGCGTGTTGAAGGAACACCAGCAGTTTATGTTTGTTATTTCGGAAAATTCTCAATGAAACTGTCAGTTCCAAGAGGAGGCTGAAGAAATCTGCTTCAGACTCACAAAAATGACTGAACCAACAGTTTTTAATTGAATCTCAAATGACTGTAACTGTGTTTCGCTCAGCAGTCAGCACCCCATTCCATGTAGATACAGTCGGTTATAGGTAATAAGATTACTTCTGGGTTACTGCCTGTAGCCTCTAAAATACTGCCAAGAGTGAATACGCAACATGTTCTAGGGTTAAGGAAGCCTCACACGGTGCCAACATCATACTGTGACATTGCCTACAGAGTGTGAAAGGATTATATCCTGTCTTAACATACCATTTCACCCATGCCAGAAAATGGAAAAGAGTCTAATCACTGAGTAAGTATGCAAGTCACTAAATATAAATCTAAACCGGTTTCTACTGCTATAATATCAAGTTTCCCTTGAGAGCAGCTCTCCTCTGAACAGTGGCTCTGAAAAGTTTGTGCTGTAGGTTCTCATATTTATGGCATCTTGGTAATTTCCAGTTGAAATCAAATCACACTATAAGTAAAGAAGTAGAGGGTTGATGTTGGGGTTTTTTTTTTTAATACGAGCCGTGCAAACTTACTCCAGTTCTGGATTCTTTCCAAGTCACGCATTACTAAACAACAAAGATTTGGCAGCCAGATTTTACAGCTAATTTTTTCTTCTGGCTGCCTGAGTCAGAACTGAATTCTAACTCCGCTCTCCTTCATACATACTGGGTCTACCGAGGGAAAAGTAGGTCATGAAAGATAAAAACAAGCAAAACCAGGACAAAACTGTGGCCCTACCAAAGTAAACGGCAAAGCACTAACTTTATCGGGGCAAGGGATTCACTGGTAATACACAAGGACTGCATGACACAAAAGCAGCTCGAGTGAGTTACAGTAAGGCCATTTTTATACATTTCAGCATAGTGTTGTGCTTACTATTAAAAATTTTAAATATGGCATTGTAAGTCACGCAGAGCTGCCTTTCCTCACTTCTCAAAGGGATGATTCGTAGCACCAGAGAGACCTCATGACAAACCATGCCTAATCTTGCCACGGCCCAGAATGACTCCGACAGATCCTGAAAGCTATCCTAAGGAGCCGGGCGGCCACGCACCCCCAGGCTAAGGAGATAAGGCAGGATCATTTAGGATCTTCTCATGAATGTGCAGGGTATGGGACCATGGGTTCACCATGCCAAAGGACAGAGAAATGGCAGGGCATCACGTGGGAAACCATAACGTCAGGGAAATACTGCAGCAACTGACTTAGGGCTGCAGTCGTACCTCGCTCAGAGTGATTTAGCAGAAGAAAACAACAGCTCTTTGAAGGACTGCTGGGGTTTACCTACCTTGCATCATTAAAAAATTTCTATTATTAAAATAAGAGAGAAAAGATTAGAGTTTGTATGCCTTTTTACACTGGTAAAAATATTTGGCTGGGGTACGTCATTCTCTGCATCTTGATTTACTTAAAGTGTGAATGTGGTGACCTTTAAAAACTTGAACAAAATGTGCTAGAGAAGTTTTATTGTTATATTATAACATGATCAAAAATATGATTGGGAAGAAGAAAGGAGACACCTTTTTTTTCTAAGTAACCGTTAACGCTCATGCCCTTTAAATCTAGTTATAATTCTTACAGTCTTTTAATTTTCTCCTTAAACCCATCTAATCAAAGTCACACTTTCTTCTGTATTTTTTGTTTTCAAGAATTAATCAAGTTAATGTTCCTCAAAAGGTGCAAATTTGTACTCAGTTATACTGCAGCTACTTCTGATAACATCATTTCATTTTCATCTGACCTCCGATCAGGAAAACAATTTTAAACAATGCCAAGGAATATATATTATAGCACAAAAAAAGCAATCATAATTAGAAACAAGATTTAAGACCTCCAAAATTGCATCAGACATTTTTCCGTTGAACAGTATATCAAAATAGTGTTTCCCAATCAGACTTTAAAGTCAAGTTGAAATAGCCTCACTAATTTGCACTTTTTCCCAGAAAGATTGAAGTTACTCACAATAGAAAGTAAAAAACCCAACAGCTGCAGCAGAACACACTGCCTGAAAAGGAAACCACAAGATCATGTCTGAATGGAAGTGGAAAAGGCAAATTAATGAATAGACAGACTAAAGACAGAATAGACAAAATCAAGGTTATTGGTAACCTGAAAAGGCAAATATACTAGAAGATATTTATTGATAGATGAAGTTTGCTAGTAAATTAAGATTGCTAGTAAATAAAGAAAGAAATCTCAGTAAAGGTGTTTTCAGTCTTTGTGAGGTTTTCAAGGAGGCTACAGATTTTTCTCATGTGCAAATTCCACATTTTCCCTACACAATGCTTGTAATCCAAATTCTGTTCTGATAATCAAAGTGAGGGCCTTTAGCATACGAAGAAAAATTTGCAATTGTTAAATTCGGTAAGATTAAGCAAGATGGTGTTCTATGGACTAGATCCAAAATGGATTTTGGATCTTCCAGTACTAACCGAAAAGGCTACTATCTTCTTGCTTCAGAAGAAGTTTTCTAGATGTCTTAGCTGATCTATGAGCAGGTCCACAAGAAAGGGACATTTCTGCTCCCCTCCTCTTACTCCAGCTGCGTGTCCCCACTGCTTCCCCCCAGCAGCTCTGACATTTCTCTGACCCCCTCCACGAGCCGCTGAAGTTCACTAAAGTGGCAGGAAACTAACACAGCCAAAAAAGGAACCATCTTCTACCGGTTCCTGTCCTCAAGCAGAATCAACTCATCAAGGGGAAAAAAGAAGACACTTTTCACACCAACTGGAGAAGAAGCCATGGTAGGGACAAGTCTTTGGTAGCCCCTCCAGCACAGAGGAGGGCAGAAGAGGAAGGCTGCCGCTTGCGTGGTGCCCCAGTACTGCTGTGGGAGTTGCCCACCAAGCCCTGGTCACCTCTGCCAGGTGAATGTTGAAGGTACAGGGAAGAGCCCCAATGTCTTTGCAGCGGGACACCACGGCCCCGATCCTGCGTGGGGCATATCTCCATATACCGCTTTCCGTATGGCTCTAGTGCAGGCTGACACTCAAACGCAACAGACCTATAATTTAAGGGTGATTTCACATTACACGTTCTCAGCAATAGGTATTTTATGCTTGCATTGTAGCAAATCTGCTTAATATTTGGCAATTTTTGACTTCCGTTTACTTTTTTAACACAACACAAAAATAGAGTTGAGGGACTAGCTCTTGCCACCCAAGTGAAACTCCATCTCTGAAACCATCCCTGAAATGAACCATTTCTCTCTTCAGAGATAAAGGCGGCTATTCTTTGATCTCAGTGAAACCAATGACTCAGGCACTGAAATACAGACAAGCCAAACATAAACAATAAATTCAGTATTAATTAAAATATCAATAGTAATAACAGTATCTTGCAGTAACATTTATCATTTTCATGGTCTTTTCACATCTAAAGTTTTACGGTTCTTTACAGTAACTCTTAAATACAATGAAGAACAGCCAGATCCTTGTGCAAGCTATGGGAGCTCACAAACACCCAGGATGCCACAAAATTTAAAATCTAATTTCAGATATGAGCTGTAAGTGACTTCGGAACGAGTAAGAGACATGAGAAACAACACGGCTTGCAACTCAACGCTCACGCAAGTTATGTCAGTAAGAGCAATAAGAACTACACATTACTTAAGCCGTTTCCCTTTATGTCCACTATCACCATTGACAGGCAGTGCTTGTATTTTGATTTTCTTTCTAGGTGAAGGTGGCGGAGGAAAGAGTATGGAAATGCGGCAGTAGTTAGGGATCCAGGAAATAGCAGGTGTTTGATCAAGGACAGCTTTGAGGTGGAAAAGGCAGACGTACCGAGCGGGGGGATGAGGGAAAGAAGTCATGCCTACGAGCAGGTGGTCCCCGGGGCCTGTCAAGTGACTGGATGGATGTGGACGTGATTGACAGCTTCTGTGCTGGCTGTCAGGGGGGCTTGCTTCAGCTTAAGGAAGTTGCCAGGGACATATGGCAGGAAAGGGATAGCCAAATTTTAGGAGCACGTTGACAATGTAGTCTATAAAAATACCTTCTCTGGAGCTTCTGGTGCCTGAGGGAGCCGCAGGAGGGGAGTGGAGAGGGCAGAACACGTCCCAGCCCAGCGCCCTACTTACAGCAGGAGACTCAGGTCAGCTCCCGAGAGAGGGAGAACAAGCTGTCGGTTCCCAGAGCCACGGCGGTGACCGCCCTGGTCTCAGGGCAGCCCACACACGCACCTCCACCCCACCGCCGCTGCAGCTGAGGTCTGCGAAAGATCCTCATCTCCTGATGAAAAGCCGCCTGAGATAAGCCTGTTGCTAGCAGGAAGACAAACAGAGGGTTTACTGCTTTCGGGGAGCCTTGAGAAACCGGCGCCACGGCTGAAAATCTCCATCTCAAAGGGTAGGTGACTCCGGGAGGGCTGGAGGAAACACGGTGGGGCAGAGCACCTGCGTGGGACACAGCACCCGTGTGGGACAGAGCCCTCCACGCGACACAGCACCCGCACGGGACACAGCCCCGCGCTCCCCCCGAGCCGCACGGACAAGTGGGAAGGCAGGACACGAACCAGGTCCTGAGCTGAGGCCGTGCCGTGGCTGCAAGTCGGCATGGGGAAATCGGAGGAGTTGAGGCCAAGCTCGGAGCAGTCCTGCAAACAGCACGACACCCAGGCACGCTGCACTAAACAGTCTACCCCCCACACACTGAAACTCCCGTGGAAGTAGAGACCCAGAGAGTTTCCTACTTCTTTTAATTAATAGAATTTGCCTACAGGCGTTTTGGAAGTATTCAGACAACCATTGTTGCCCGTGTTCCCACACTCTGCTGATTCTCTGCTGTTGCAAAACTCAGAGGCAATGACACAAAACAATGTAAGTTCAAAAAACTTAAGGAATGCCATCGTTTGTCCCAGAAGCTGGCTCGGGCCTCTCTCACACTCTGCAGAGACGGCACCTCAAAGCTTGCGAATGTCTACACAGAGGCCAGCACTGAACTGGCTGCTGACAGATTAAAATGCCTGTTATTTCAATATATCTGCATAGATTTTGAATGCTTTATCAATCACACAGGAGATAACATCCAAACAAACAAGAAATGTGTTTAATGATAAACGCTATCGGAAGATATTAACTTCCAGATGTCGGGTAAATATTTCAATGTTTGGCCGAAGCAAATGGAGACAAAGCTGAGATGTACATTTTGAAATGAAATACTTACATTAGCCTGATTATAGCGATCTCAGTGGATGACTTGCATATGACTATGACAATCGTGCGAATACAGAGATTATCTTGCAGTGATGGATTATATATTATTACAGTCCATTAGGTTCATCTTCTAAGTATCACCATTTTAATGGCACATCTAACATCAAGCACATAGTGGGGAAATTATCAGTTTCCTCACTCCTTTTTCAGCATTTTGGATCCTCAGCCTAAATTTATCCAAGACCAGTCTCAGAAAATTTGTATTTAAGTTAAAGGAGACTCAACAATTCATTTCACTAGTGCAAAGAAAGCTATCGCACGACCCTACCAATAAAACCTCTTAACACATGTACTGGGATATTTCACCACCAGAGTACAGAAGCTGATGGAGGAGCAGTGGCTCAGTCTGATAGATTTATTATAAACCTGCTGTTGAAGAACTGAAGGGTCTTTCCACCCATAAATACTGGTTAAAATATTAACTACAAATAAATGGAGAGAAGAGCCTCTGTAGAGCCGAGCACCACAGCAAAGAACCCCGCTGCCTTCCAAAGCTGCTGGCAGACAATGGGGGAGCAAACTACCAAGTTTCTCCCTACAGGGTGTTGTAAAAATATTTCCTCCAGTTTCACTCCATGAGAAAGTCAGTTGAAGTCCCCGAGCCTCTCCTGGTTTCTTGCCAAAGCCATGTGAAAATACAATTGTTGCCTGATTTCAACATATAATATGACACAGACTTGATAAATACCAGGCTTAAGTTCATAGGCTTTAGAAAGCCATTTCATTGCATGTTTAAAGGGCTTGATCCTGTTCCAGCTGAAGTCAATGGACGTTCTCTCATTTACCGCAGGACGAGGTCCCAAAGCCTTGAAGGAATCCAGCCTTGCAGTTATAAAACACTCTCTCTCATGGACAGAAATGTTTCAGGCTCATGAAAAAGCCTGCCTCACTGACAAAATGCAAATCAGTTACTCGGTGCAAAACCGTTTTACAGTACAGTGCAAAATATCTAATTTCATTTTGATTTGGTCTGGTTTTGTCCAGTTTATCTCTTCTTGCATTAAGCATTCCCAGCATTTTCACGATACTGGTTTTTAATGTCCTGCAGCTGGATCTGCTGGAAAGGACTGTCAAGCCCTTGCATACAAACCTAAGGTAACAAAGGCAAGTTCTGGAGAGAGGCTCAGGTACTAAGCACAGCAATGTGGCCTCAGTGGTTTATATTTGGGTGTACTTGAAGGGAGAGTTTTAGAAGTTTAAAAAAACAGATGCAATCTTGAACTGAAGCTAGTTTGTGCTCATTAAAGTTTTTCTTCCATAATATAAACCCATCAGTTAGAAAAGTAAATAAATAGCAAACTCAACAAATTCATAAATAGAAAAAAAAAGGTATATGAAAAGTAATATGTAAATTACCTAAAATTAATTTTTTTCATTTAATATCAGGCTAATATTTGTTGTGGAATTCCTTATGAATGTTTCTCCTAATAGGATGTAAATAAAATAAAACTTTTCTTGGGCCTGAACTTTTATGACACCTATGTCAAGTTACTGTGCTATGTTCTCATAATTAAGAAATAGAATCTGTAAGATTGGGACTGCTGCTAACGTGTGGTTCAAATAACAACTTTTGCTACAAAGCACATAAAAGTTCATCAGAGAGCCAAGGTCAAGTAGCTCCTGAGTACAGCACCCTGACTCATGGGCACGTTGCTGCCTAAAGATGATGATGCAAAAAATATTAAGGTGGTTTTCTGGAGTACTGAATACCCGAGTCATGCATGACAAGTGCAGTTCTTCGGATGCAATGAAAGCAAGAGCAGCCTTTCCAAATGCAGAAGGAGGGGCAAACATGTTCATATAACTAGGGGTGTATGATGCAGATCTACTAAAACCTAACAATTACGTTCCAAACTCTGACATCTTACTTCTACCTTATCTTTTAAGTCACACGTCGGAGATGAAGAACTGCTATCCAGTGAGTAACAGAGGCATAATCTGGTCCTCAAAGAGAAAGAGTGCAGCATACAGATGTTGAAAGGTCAGCACATTGCCACTTGGAAGTTACTCAGCAGCTATCCCAATTTCTGTTCCTTCTTTAAACAGAAGCCCAACAAACCCCGAGTTTCCGATAACAAATGTCATCCTTTGGGAGAAATCTCTTCCTACTGCCACTGTACAATCCATAAATTTGACAGGAAATCAATCACTACCACTGCAAGAGAATTTTAAAGAAAATCCTGACTGAATTCTCTAAGAAACTAAAGAGAATACCAAAAGAATCAAAAATCCCTAGCCTGAATTTCTTTTAAATGTACAACCTTCCAATGGTTTCTTTCCAAAACCAGAACCATCTTTGATAATTAATCAGATATTTCTCACACATTAGCACTCCCCTCCCCCAGTAACGCTAAGGACACCTAGCATTATGGGGATAAACTTTGCTTTCCCATGCACCCTGAATCTCCCGCTGTGCTATCCTGCCCGACATCTCAGCCTGGGAGATATCCCACGGACACCACAGCTTTATAGATACGACCATACTGACATTTGCTCTTCCTTGATGAGCTGATACTTGACTTGTTGACACTTCAGACAAGAAGTAGTTGGAGTGATTTCAGCAGGACTATCTGACAGGTAACAGCTGAAGGGGGGAGATGCACAGCGCGGTCCTCAGGAAGAGCCAAGGGCTTTCTGAAAATCCCGCAAATTCTCAGAGACCTGAAGGATGATAGCAAGGGCACAACTTCTGGCCACACCATTTAGGGAAGTAGCAAGAATCAACACTTTTTAACTAATAACCAAGTCATCCGATCCTCTACATATGATGTAGATGTTGATCTCCTTCAAAGTCAGAGGGAGGTCAAAGCCGCCTTCCCAATGGAGTGCCCAAATCACTGTACCACCGACCTGGTTGTGAGAGGACTTTCTCTGCTTTGCCTTGTCTATTGTGCTGCCATGCAACAAGACTGGAGGAGTCACGGGACCGAAAGGAGAAAGGTTACAAAGAAAACTGACTCTGCAACACCATGTCTTTAATAGCAAGACCTGGAGTCTGACCTTGCTGCCAAGACTTGATGCATTTAACGTCAGACATTGAACATTAAAAAGTTCCGAACGTGTGAAGTCCAGTCTGCAGGAGTTGCCTGATGTGCCCACATGTGGTACAGATTTGGCCACAGTCACCCTCTTTTTTTTCTTTTTTTTTTAAATCTCTGGTGCAATACATCTTGCATTAATTCCCACACAGTGGTAAAACTCCAACAAAAGCTTTCGAGGATGAACCCACCCAGCCTGGTCTACAGCCTACTGCTCTGACCACTCATCCTGAAGATGGGCAATGCGGTGGTGACCTCCATGAAGATAAGAACAAGCTGGGTTACCTGCTTCTTGGCCAAATTTCTCCAAAAGCCTGGCTACAGGCTACAGAGGAGGCAGTGACACAACCATCTCTTCCATCAGTAACATTTGAAAAAAAAAAAAAAAAAAAAAAAAAATAGTTACGGCAATTGAATTCTGCGGGGACCAAGGCCTGCCAGCGTGTGGGAGGATGTGCTCTGAGGATCTACGTGCCGTTCCTCTTCCTTTCTGGCTTCCAGCGAGAGCCAGACATCTCGCAGTCAGGCTGAGGCAGCTGGGCACACAGGGAAGCTGAAAAAGAGTGAAATTTCTGACTAAAGGGGGGACGGCCAGTACATTTTCATTACTTCCACAGTCGAGCTGATGATATTTTGGTAGTGCAGTTTTGGATTTAGGCACTGAAGTCTGCCTCACTGCTAAATCCTTTTTTGGATTTGGCCTTAAAACCTTATGTTCAGCAGCATTTGTTTTATCTTCGAGACTTAGAACACAAGGAGAATTTGGCTTGACTATTTTCTTTCTTCATTCACACTAGGAATCCTGTGAATTCATGTGGATGGATATATGATAATAATCTCTCCTTTAAATTCATCACCATTATAGGACACTGAAGCTGCACAGCCATACAGAGCAGAAAGTAAGCGATTAGCAGTTAAGGATGTAAAATGTATCTCCAGATTTCTTGGTTTTCACTATAATATTTAACTAGACTTTTGGTAGCAGAATGTAAGCTCTTTTAAAAATAGTTTAGACAAGCCATTTTGTGCAAAATGTTAAAGCATATTAGCTAGTGAATAAAAACTAACATAGAATAATGTATTTTCTAAGCCATGTAGTTACTGAAGTCACAGCTGTGAGACCTGTAACTCAGTCTCAAAAGACTTAAGCAAATTATATGTAACGGGCCAGCAAATTCTATGTAATAGGGACATTTCTGTTCTGTTTTATACTTTTCTTTTTAATTCATTGCAGAAGTTAATGCTATATGCTTCTTTTATTTAAGTGCTCATTAAAGAGTAAGAAAAATTCAGACTAAAAATACATTTCTAAAAGTAACTTGATAGTAAATATTTACTGGCAGAGCTTTATCCCATGGCTGCTGAAATAACAGACATGAAATTAGGACCACCTTGTTGATTAGAAAACTTTTTTTAAAAGCTTTGGAGTAAAATAAGTAATTATAAATGTCTAAGCGTTTGCATTCAGTCACCGTATATAAAAACATACAATTTTCTACAGCATGGAGCTGCAATTGGAGCATACATCCAATTGTGACTGTTATTCTGCAGGAATCTTTACATATTACAAGGACAGGCAGAATATATATATTTTTAGTGAATTCAAATGATTTTTGTTTTTAGAAAAACTGTCATAGATTTTCACCAAAGCATAGTACGACAAAATAAATATAGTATGTTCAGCACTTTCATAAAACACTGTAATTTAGTGTCCTCAAGACAGATAAAGAGTACGGTAAAAGGTAATTAAGAGAGGAGTGGACAAATACTGTAAGAGATGGGTAAAGATAAAACAAGTTTCTGAAGTGCGATGGAAAGTCTCTTCAGTGAAGTGATGTCGTACAAGAAGAGAGTACCAGATGGCAAACTGGCAGAGTATGCTCCTCTGCCAAAATGAGTGTGTCAGTAGAAGGAGAAAAGTAGAATTAGACGAACGGAAGGAGATAAGAAGTGATTTGATTTGGAACCACTAGAGCTGTCAGAAGATGAGGAGGAGTTTGGCTGAACTTTGTGAAAGTGAGAAGCATCCTGCAAAGCAGGGCAACGAGTTTATGCTCCTTCAGTAAAATCTAGTGCTGTGTGTGCTCCCAAGGTAGTCTGAATGTGCTTAGCTGCCACAAGAACTACATCTATGTTATAGGGGCATAAGAAAGTAAGTCCTGCTTCATAACGTGGCTAATTAACTCACGCGTGCTCTGAATGAACGTGGCTATAATTGCAGCCCAGCGCAGGTACCGTTCCCCAGTACTTTCCTGGGCTATGTAAGCCAGGAAAGCCACAACGGAAAGAAAGGTTTCCGTGAATGCAGCCGGAGATGGTGATGTAAAAGAAGATGTCAGCGAAGTCACGGCGATGCAGCGATGGGCAATTCTGTGCAAAGTGATCCATAAACATCAATTACAAGCTGAGAGCCTCACAGCAATGAATTAAACATAACTAACTATAAATATAAACTAGATTTTTCATTGCCCTCACTGTTGATCTAAATACATAGGCTAAGCCTGGTATAGAGAACATAATCGTTGAGTTCAACAGAGAGGAGAGTATTTTTAGCGTTCTGCATCCATTCAATTCAACAAATGTGTTGCCACCCGTGCCAGTTAGTACAGGAGCAACACGAGAGTCATGCTCCAACATGCACTGTCTTCCCTGTTCCTCAGTATCAATAGCCTATGAAATATGTGGGCACTCACCCACCCACTTTATCTCACTTCATAATCTCTTTCCAATACTAGATAGCATTTGGTGCTCGGTAGGCATATTAATAGACATAATAGACATTAATAGACATTAATACTACTATGTATACATGAAGCTTATGAACTGAAACCAAAACGATATCTTAATGAGGTTTACTGGAAGAAAGCACAGAGTAAGGATGTCAAATATTAAAAAAATAATTAAATTCTTGTCCAGTCCTAAATGCTCAGCCGCTTAAAATAAACATATATGCAACCTTTAGAAATCTATCTCATGTTTATATCTGAATTTTCTTATTCTTCTAAATGGTGATTATTTATTCTAAATAGAAGGTAGCTCAAAGAATTTTTCTAAAGAAATAGAAAATCCCCTTTTGAGTTGCCGTGAGATGAGCAAACTGTCTCATAATAGTAAGTTGATGAAAAAGTCTATTTAGAAAGGGAGTAAGAACAATGGTGAAAGTGTATTACATAAGATTTAAAACAAATTTTAGCAGACACTCATGGAAATTATGTGAAATAGAATAAATTCTCCTTTCCGTTATATGTTGCTACATATGCCTGATCTTACTAAAACTATTGCCAAAAATTCCAATTTACACTTCTCTGATTATGCTGTTTATTTTGGCTTGGTTTACATTCTGTATTCTCTCAAGTCGGTCTTTACTTTGACCTCCTGGTCTCTGCAAACGGCCCTTATTTTTGCAGTAGCCCTTTGCTGGAGCAACGCATCTCTCAAGAATCTCTTCATAGCTGTTTCTGCAAGCGGCTGCTTGCTACCTTCCCTGGCTGCAAAATGGCATATGGCTCGAAGGAAAGCTGCACGTCTGACTATTCTGCAGACTTTAAGGAGGCCCTTTTCAATGCGAATAAATAGAAAGAAATGGCAATGAGAAGAATGAAGTCAAACATCGCTCCACAAAAGCTCAGTCCAGAGCCCAGACAGCAAGGAAAGTCTCCTTTCTGCCACTAGAAATGCAAGAAAACATCTACTAATCATTTTTATCTATGGCTAACAGTCAGCTTAGAGGCATGCAACAAATATTTCAAACCTGGTTTTCTAAGGTTTATTCCTACAATCCTATTTACATAATCCTGTGCTGAAAACTGATAATTACAACCGGTTTGGAGCAGCAGGATCAAATCCTTGCTTGAAACTGTCCCAGTTTTCATGTTTAATAAAATAATAAACTCTCTAGTACATAAATCATAAAAAAAGCCTTACTATTAGTTAGTATAAAACTAATGTATGGGCATGCCATATTGCCTACTGATTTATAACCCAACAGCCCTTGGTTCACTTGATGTATGTTACTAATGTTGTAATGTTCCAAATTTCATTTCACCTAGAAAACAACACTGTGAGGCAATAGGGAATGAGCAGTTTGACTCTTTGGGATAAATACCAGTAGTCCATTATTTAGAATAGAATAGAATAGAATAGAATAGAATAGAATAGAATAGAATAGAATAGAATAGACTATTTCAGTTGGAAGGGACCTACAACAATCATCTAGTCCAACTGCCTGACCACTTCAGGGCTGACCAAAAGCTAAAGCATGTTGTTAAGGGCATTGTCCAAATTCCTTTTAAACACCGACAGGCATGGGGCATCAAGCACCTCTCTTGGAAGCCTATTCCAGTGTTTGACCACCCTCTCGGTAAAGAAATGCTTCCTATGTGCATTGCTGTGGCTCCTGCTTCATTGCAGTCATTAAAGTCGCCAAGTTTGAAAGTGGATCTTAGTTCAGAGCATTTTTAAAAAGGTGAAAAACATACCTTCTCTGCCCTTAGAAAAACCTCAAGTCTTTTTCTTAGCTCTGTTTTAGACTATGCAAGTTCATACACAGTATGTATCTGAAAGATCTGGAAGGAAAAACCTTTAATCAGTATTATTGTAGATGACGGAGTAAAGATTTCTTTAATTAATGGTCCTATCTGGCAACCTGTGCCACTGTAAAATTAGCTCCAAATTTGTTCTGCCATGTTTATGGGCTCCAGTTCAAAAATCTATGAAGTGTGGAGTATTTTACAAGCTCCTACAGCAACACAGAAAAGCAGGTGGTTGGACACAGTATGCGAAGAAAATAAATGCAACCATTTATCTAGAACAATTTGCAACCCGCCGGGAGAGCTCAGATACCAAAGGAGTGACAACTTCGGAATATCCATCTAGCAGCACAGCTATAGATTGATTTGATTTCCACAAGAAATCTGCAAAACAATTACGCTGCCAAGGAGAAAGAAACGTGCATTGCGCACACACTCTATTGCATCCATTACTCCCAAGTCTCTATCTACATGAATTTACGTATCACATCACCTTAGCTTTCTTGCCAGGTTTTCATCAAGCTCTCTGCTTTTGACATTGTTACTCAAGTCTGTCAGTAACTCTGCAATAGTTAAGTAACTAATTAATTGCTTTGCGTGCCTGAGTAGCAAGGAAAGCATCGCCAAGGCTGACTTTGTTTATAGCGTGGAATATATAGCCACGGCCTGAGATGACCATTAGTGCTCATTAGAAGCTGCTATCTACATACGGACCAGGAACTGCAATGGGAGGGAAAACATTCGGGGGGGGTGAGCTGCTCCCTGTCTTCCCCAAATAAATCCCTATCCACAGAAGCCTGTTCAAAGCCCAGAGCCGTTGAAGTCATTGAACTACTGGGTTGCTCCTTTGTGAGGCACTGTAAGGGCAGAGATGCCAAGGCTGTAAGGCAAGACAGGGTTTATTTGCCTGTTCCTGTTCCCCAGCTCTTAGACTGACGACCAGATGCAGCTAGTCTTGCCATCGCATGCTGAAGTTTTGTGGGTTTAGGTTTTTCTGTTTCAAACAATGCAGCTGCCTGGAGTTTGTTCTGATGCTTTTCTCCAATATTACATTTTCCCCCATGAAATAAAGCATTTTGCCTGCTTCAAATAGCATTTTGAAAAGCTAAATTTAGGCGACCCCCCAATACAAGTTCACGCATCACTATTACTCTTTTGCATGCTGTGTGGGTGTCTTCACAAGGATATTAGTCAACAAGATGGGACCTCAAAGTGGCTGTTTGAAATCTGTGACACCATTCTCCAGAAATCGCTAGGTACAGATGCAGGTGCAGCTGCAAGTCCATCAGGCACAACTGAAAAGTCCTTCAAGGCTTATAAAACATGCAGTACATCTGTTCCTAACATGGCTTCGTGGCTTTGTCTCTGCATCTGTGTAAAACCACACAACAACGAGGCACAGATCTATTTTATTTCTCTAGGCACACATCTTTTGGGGGTTTGGGTTGGAATCTTTTTTTTTTTTTCCTTTTCTTTTTTTTTTTTTTTAAGTGGTTCTGAACGCAAAATCAATTTACACTGATCTATTGTTTGGTCTTCTAAGCAACTTGGCTTGGCAGTTCGGCATTCCCCCGGTGTAACTTACAACTTCTTAAGGGCAGATTGTTCTCAGACTACTTAAAATTCATTACATGAGGCAGGGGGTCTACTCCACGCTTTGCTCTAACATGAAGCACCACATGGAAGTTGTGCTATTGGGCTTCTGTGTTTTCTTCTAATAATGGAACATGGCAGGTGAAGTTGGGGCAGAACAGTTATGTATTTCTAGCCGCTTGGTAAGATCGGCCATCCCTGCTTTGCTCTGCTTTTGTGTCTTATTAGGCTCCTAGTATTATAAGCCGTCACCTCTCTGCTGTACTATTTTTTTGTTTTAATGCAAGCAGCTTGTTTCTGGGCAAATAATGAGATTAGGAAGTCAAAACTCCACGTTTTGACCTCACCACTTAAAAGCTGGCTCTCAGCAGGAGGCACAGCAAATTTCTTGTGCTATGGGACACGTTCCCTGAAGAATATTACAAAAAGTTCAGTGAACATAAACTTCAACAGGTTCATTAATAATTAGTTAGCTTAATGTCCTTAACATACTAAATGAACAAGTAGGTCATTGATACAGCCTCAAGTGACTTGCTTGGCATAAGCAAATAACATTCATTTCAGCACAATGAAATTTAGGGTGTACTTCTAGGAACAAAGAACGCAGTCCATATTTATAGGACGGGGGATTCCTAGGAAACAGTGACTCTGAAAACAGTCTGCCAGATACTGTGGGCGTAAAGTTGAATAGGAGCTCCCAGTTCAGTGCTCTCTCTGAAAAGACCATCCCTCTGTTTTTGAATGCATAAGAAGAGAACATCCTTTGTAAACCAGGACTCTTTCCCACCATCAGGTCTGACCTGGCCATGTCTCCTGGAAAAATTATACAGTGAAACAATTAGCAGAATAAATGTGTCAAGAGCATGACTTGAGTGTGGGTTTTTTTAAAACCATCTTCTAGAGGCTATTCTTATCACGGTTAAAAAAATGCTTTCCTAATATAAAAACATCTTATAAAATGAGACTAGCATACAAAAAATCATGGAAAGGAAGTAATGATACAATTTATCTATAATTAGAAAGACTTATGCTAACACTTTTTTAATATATCTTGAAGAATAACAGAGATTGTAATCAACAATCTGGTTAAAATGAAGATAGCCTTGTGCTGTCTAGTAATTTTTCATACTCCATGAGATTAGCTTTACTTCTCCCTATTCAAAACTTTGCTATATGCTTGAGATAATTTCTTCACTTCAATAAACTCAGTTCTTTTTTCACTCAGGATTCCCATATAACTCTTATCTTTTTCTAATATATATCAGAGGATAAAAAAGGCATCTAGATCATACTTTGTGATTACTAATGTTTAGAAAACTGACTATACAGCCTTTGAGCTGATGAACTAGTTTTTTCTGCATTGGGAAATAGACCAAGACCTCAGTCACTGAAGTATAAGAAACCAAGGATTAAATATGTTCCTATATACAGATCTAGCTATCAAACCTATCTACATACATATGCACACACACATACAATATATTTCAGACTCGCATGCTAGCACTAACAAGTTTTGTAGCCAAGCCACATTCCATTTAAAGGAGTTAGTTTTATGGATCCCCATTCAGTGCTCCCTCTTAGGAATTTAGTTTTCAATTAAATCTAAGTACTTTGAAACTCCCTGGCTTTTTTTAAAAAGAGAAAACTTTCCTCAAAGACTACTACCAGCCTTTTTTACATTACTTATACGAAATGGCACATTTGGGACTTTTGTCATGGTGCTCTGAAACACAATATGCTGTTCCTTAAGGCCTTGGGTGGGGAAAGTAGGGATTGAGAGCCAAGATAATGTACTCGGGGAATTTGGCAGTATACAAAGATGTAGGAAAAACGAAGCAGATGTAGGGGATGCAGGATAATACTGGACACAGGGTCTCGTCGTTTAAACTTGATACTGTTTTCAAACAAAATTTGCCCTCAGCTTTAAAGGGCCCAGGATGTGAGCAGACTACTTATTTTGAGTATAACATGCCAGTGAAAAAGAAGAAGAAGAAGAAAAAGTAAAGCACAATATCCAGTACACATTGCTTACAAAAGCTTACACATTACTTCAGTTATTAATTACGTTTGGTACTTACACAGAAAAGGCACTTGGATCATTTCCTTAATTCTGATAATACTCTAGATATTGTATTCTTATGTGTTTATGTTTCATTTCAAGAGTAAAAAATTGTAATAATAATAAAGAAATCACTTCAAAGGCTTGCAAACATTGCTAACTTGGACTCACATGAGAGCACATCATTTTTCCAGTCCCTTATTAAAAATATTTTTAAAACAAAACAAAACCAAAAAATCCCTTAAGAAAACGCATTGTTCAACATTCAGAAAATGAAAAATCTCTCTGGCATTAAAAAGCCAACATCTTTACTTGATGAAGCCCCACTTGTGTTCTCCGTTCCCCGTAACAAACCGATGCAGTAAACCGCACTGGATTGAGAGCATAAATATTACATAGACTTCCATTCATTTTCAACTTCTCCAGCTTTTCTTTTCCCCTGGGTCTAAAGGAAAACTCTCCTTTCTTATTTGAGAAATCGCACAGGTAGCGTCTCCCCCCCTCTCCCTGGAAATGCTCCCCGCTCTTAGAAAGTTCTCGAATTAAATATTTGTCACAGCTGTTCCGCAGACACAGTATGTCTGCTGTCTACCCTGGAGTGAAAACAAATCGCAGCCAGTTTGCTGGTCACACGTTCCAACTGGGATTTTGCCATCTGTCATTGTGTTTGCAGAGCTATTTAGATTTCCAGTTCATACCAAACAAATTCCACCTTCAGTACCAGGAGGACTTCAAAAGGCGGCCGGAGAGATCATGTTGATGGGGAAACGTGCCCGAGAGTCGGGGGGCTTGCATCTGTTCACAGCTTTAAATATTGTTCGGCATAATTGCATTAAAGGCTCCTGGAGCGGGGTCAGATCAACGTTACCAGATACAACACTGCAATAAAAGTAAAAAATGCTCCCGCCCGATCGTTTCCTGGGCTATTAGCAGTCTACTCTCTGTTTAGGTACGTTAAACTGCGTTAGACAGATCACAGCTTTATACGCAGTGTAAAATTCTAATAAAAACATACTGATCTTAAATACCATTAGTTAAAGGTATTTTTAGTTAATTACGCCTGAAAATGGAGAATCTCAAAACATTTTACAGACATCTAAATTCTCTAAGGGTTTTAGTGTGAAAGAGATTAAAAAGGGGGTGTTTTCCTCTTTCCTAGGGCCCTCTCAACAGTACTTCATTCTCTAGACCATGCCTGTGGACCTGGCCAGAGGAGAATTTAGCTTTTTTTGACAAAAAGCAAACAGAGGCTGATTTGACGCCTATTTAATCTCACCAGCCCTCGCTGAAGAGGGAACTTCAGCCCTTGGTTGTTCCTCCTCCTCCCCCAAAAGCAAAGCCTGTGCGAAGCTGCCAATTCTCATTCTTTTGGAACGAGACACTCTCATTTATTGTCTCAATTTCAATCTGCCCGAGGCTGAAAATAAAGACAGTCACCATTGATTTCAAACGGATATTTAGAAACACATTCAGATTCTTTCTAAGTCAATTAGATGATCATAAATTGGCAACTCAATACATTTCCTGCTGGGGATTAGGTTGTTGCACCAAAACCTCCTACTCCCTTCACCCAAACTTTCACAGTTTTTGACAAAACAGTATGTCAAAGGGGGTGGCAGCGAGTGGCAAATGGAATAAGGAAAGCTCCCTGCCCTTAGAGCAAACTCTCCAAAACATCCCACTGGTTAATGAGAATGACCCAAAAAATGTAAAATGTTCCTAATTATATTTTGGACCTACTTCCCCTGCAAAGAGCTTGGCCTTGAAACTCGTCAGGAAGCAAAAAGCAGAACAAAATAATAAATTCGGATACACCAGAGACCGAACTTCTGACCGTTTAAATACTTTGATGTGTACACAAACAAGTGGCATGCAGATGCTTGGCTTTTTCACTTGCCAGCTAGCTCAGAGCAGATGGGTTTGAAGGAGGATTCCAAAACTGCTGCACATAAGGACGGAGATCCCCAGAGGTGCTAATAATACTAATTTTCCTCCATAAGATGCTGTGCTTCAGCCACAACAACTGCTCCCAAGGCTGTTTGATCAATAACTTTACATCTGAGAAACATTTAAAATCTAGGATGCAAAGTAGCTTCTGCTGGGGCAACAGGCTCGTATTTAAAATGCACCACAAATAAATGCACTGGTACAACAGGACTGAAGAAGAGATCTGTGTTGCAAGACAAAGTATATTTTGAGATAGCATCACCTTAGCAAACACAGAGTCAAAAAACCAAGAAAACAAACAAACAAAAAGTACAAGCATTTTGAGAAGCAGCCCCAAGCCACCACACTCCGCATTTTTTCCATCTATTAGGAAGCGTGCAAAGGTTTGCAGGCAGCAATGCCCAGCTTTGCACGCAAATGGTAAAGCCCGTTTCTCTTTATTTAGGGCTGGTGCTAAAAGGGAAGAGCAAGCAAATGATTATAAAGCACCTTCAGCAATTATGGCCAATGGCGCACTCGTGTTGTAAGTGAAGAAATAAAAGCAGTTTAACAACCAGCCACACTTACCTTTCTCTTGGCAACTTACAGTTTAAACTCTAACAGTGCTTTAAAACCTTCAGGTGAGTGAGTGTAAAGTTGGAGAAGACCCCAGCAATATCACATCTGTTCTCCCCCCACAAGCAGAAGGCAGTTTGCAAGGCAGCGCCTACCCAGCCGCTCGCTGAAGCTGATGAGGAAGCTGTGGGGAAAGATGTTACAGGCAGAGCAGGTTTTATAGCCAGCTGATATCCCACTGCTTTCTAGGACACTCAGTAACATTAGGTACTCCAAACTGATCAGCCTCACTCTCATTCCGGAGTACCAGCTGGGCACGTAAATCTGGACACAAATCGTAAAAAACTCATGTGGGTACTTCATACATATCACACGCAAAAGCAAGGAAATAAAAGAGATATTTTGTACGTTATTCAAGTACTACAAGCATTTTTCTTTGCTACTTTAATCATGTTTACTGTAGTAATGCCTAAACGGCCAACCACGTATAGACTCATTTGATTATATTGAGGCATAGATAGTCCCTGCTTATTTTCTAAGCAGATGCTGCTCATGATTTTCCTGTTCATATTTGATCATTTCTTCAAATAACAGTTATAACTGAGAAAAGAATTGAGAAAACATTCTGTGACAGATTTTCATGTTCTGGATTAACTGAAAAGCATAATCTGATATTCAAGTTGTGCTGTCGAGGAGTGATTTGACACATAACTTGCATCTAAGTGTTTTATTTCCTGCCTAGATGAGTGAGCAAACATTTCTAAGTGGACATAATCACATACAAATGCAATCCACTGCTGTGCAAAGGCTATCAGGCATAAATTGCATCGTACTGGCTTGTGTCACTGATGATTCTCACCCAAGGACGTACTTAAAATGCAGTACGCCTAAACAAATGCAAGTTAATTTTCCACCAACATTTATGACTGTACATTTTGAAAGTATTAGTACACATGGAAAGTGGTCAACGGGGTGCTTGGAGCTCACCACGAGAGCACCAGATAAGTTATGCATCAGATACATATCATCTGTATCTTTTTGGTATTTATTCAAACAAAACTATACCGATGATAGTAGCAGAGAAGACCTGATTTCAACAGACAAAGAGAAAAACCCATTCCAAAAGGGTTGCCATTGTGATTAAAATAGCTTTTAAAATAAAAACCAACACCAAAACCAAAAATTAGCTTAAGATTTATGTTACATCTTACCCTGAGCTTTTTTCCTTTAGTGCATTAATCAAGCTAAAAGCAGGGCAAGAATCAGTGTTTGCATAAACGGAGTCAAATATATTTTAGAAGTTTCTGTTGAAAGCAAAAAAATATTTTGCAGGAACTGAAGCTAAAACATTATAATACATGCAAAAAAAAAAAAAAAAAAAAGACCCCAATTAGATTCCTTTATCCCTAGCATATGGTACAGAGGTATATGCTATGTACTAATGTCTTTTCAGTGCTATTTTAAGATCATATGAGGCTGCAATCTGAGCAGAGTGGTGACAGATACACAGGCACAACTGGGTTACATTCATCATGTATGCGACTTGATAACTCCTAGCAGAAAGGAACTTCACAGAAAGGATAATAAACTTCCCTCTTCAACTCTAAAGTCTGTATTCCTAACATTTTCTGGAAAATAAGACGACAGGAGAAATGTTTAGTGGAAAGAGAACTTCACAGTAAAAAAGTGTGACCAGTTCATTGGCACTTCATAAACTGGGATGTGACAAAAGGATCAGTGACAAATGATGTTAGGAGATGTCTCTTTATCTTTTTACAGACTTTTTTCTACAATCGGTTTATGTATTCAGGTTTAAATATTCAACTTTTTCATGCATTAATGTGTCTGCTTTAGTCTAAACTCAGTTTAAACTTTAATCAGCAGAGAGAACATATTGAACCCTCTTAGCATCAGTGTGACTTCTAACTGTTCATAGCTTGCACCAATTTGACAGTATGGTTATATAAATGTCTGAGGTATGTACATTCCATTTACACAAAAGTAAACAGGTCATTTTAGAGAAGCGACTTCAAAGCCTTGTAAAAACCTGCAAAGAAGTCCGAGTTCCTCTGAAAACAGCGGCAAATTTCCCAGTGATTTCAACAGAGACAGGATTTCATAGTGATTTTAGCAGATGAGCTCAGAGGCTGAGCTATATATTCTGTTGGCAAATAACCTGCTGGACAGACCTAATTTTGTTATGGCAAATTTATTTTTGATGGAGGGAAGGAGAGGTCAGGTTCTCAGCAATGGCGGGAGGAGGACTGCAAGTAGTAATGGGCTTGCTGGTCTTTTCTTTATGATGGATACACAGCAGTGGGTTTTACCTCTTTCTATATTATTCCTTTTCCTGATTACTTTGGCAAAGACAGAACTTTCCCCTGCTCCCTTGTTACTTTTTTCAATAGGGAAAATCATACCCCATCACAGGTCTCCATCTCTTTTGTTAGGAACACATTAGAAAGCAAAATAAATAGATCCTATTTCATCCTTAAACGTTTGGGTTTAAATACGTTTAGACCTCAGAGCACTGGAATGTCAGCCAGCTTACAGGAGCTTACAACAGAGGAGAGGGAGAATATCTGCAGCTTGGGGATGATCAAGTAACAGCAGGAGTGGCAGAAGTGAGCCTCATTCTTCCAGGCCCCTCGCGGGCTACCGACACGCTATCAGCTACCTGATTGCAGTGATGTATGGGGAACGAAATACCAACCTTTCCCCATGGCTTCCCAAGGTCTGGAACCACGCACTGTTTACGAAACGGGTTCTGTCCCTCCCAGAGCAGCAGCTGCGTTCAAACACATACCGGTGGGATTTTATAGTCCATAGGCAAGGTTATGGAGGGGAAAATGAAGGAAGGATTGCACGCTGCCAGGTACTGAGCACCAGCTGTTCCCTTTGGGTTCAATATGAGATGAGAATATCAGCGGCGGCGGGACCGTGTTTAAAAGATTAGTAACATTCACAGATAAATTCGCATAATATTTCATATACAATAAGAATACATAAATCCCATTTGCTTCTATTAAATAACTTGATAGTTATTCTGCCTGATACAATCTTGAGAACATACTCCCTAGGGAACAGCTACTCTCAGCCAGGATGGCCCTACGCTGCGTACATGAGCCTTTTTTAGATTTGTAAGCAAATATAAAAAAAAGTCATAATGTGAACCCATACTATATATGCGAGTTCAGAGGAACAGAATTGCTCTTTTATTTGTAAATGCAAAACCCTACTTTATCTGTTATTGATGCTAGCGAGTCACTATCTGTACATCTGTTTTATAAAAACATCACAACTTTAATTGCAAAATAATCTTTTAAAAGGCAGGGTTATTACGACTGCTGAGTTATCTCTCTCACTTCAGCTCCTTAGAGGGTACTTTCTGGAACAATTTGCGTGGCAGTCAAAGCATGCAAAAATTTATAAATACCAACACAGATGCCAACATGTCGGGAGAAATGTAGTTATAACATTTGAAAGCTAGGAAGAAATTAATGTTGATCCTGATTGGAACAGTCACTGTATTTGCAGTGTCTAGTGATTAAAAAAAAAAACAACAACATAAATTCCGTTTGTAGCAAATACTCCATGTCCCAAACTCCATTTCTTGGCCCCAGCATGCCAGTGTTACAGGAAGAGAAGAAGGGTTTATTTAGAACGGTTCCAGGATTTAAGGCTGAGCTGACATAACTAATTTTTCCATCCAAACATCGCAGGCTCCGACGTAGGCATCAGCTCCAAATAAGACATCCTGGAAGTTAGGCCTAAGCTGTCTAAGAGCAGACAGCACTCTCGCTGGTACTGCTGTGATTGCACAAACAACCACATGCTGAAGAAAAGCAGATCCGCTCCCTAAGACTAAACGGTGTGGCTGCCTTGATTGTTTTAGACTTTAAATAAGAGACGTAGTACCTGAGGCTATGGAAGTTTCCTGGTATATAAACAAAAGTCTGTCTGTGCATGCAGGTTGAAGGCAAGGGAAATTTTCTGTACAGCAATTCACCCAAAAGATTCAAAATACTTCATAGCTATTACTTAATTAATTTCCTAACAGAGCATTTAGTGGTGGGGAAAGCGATGAATTGATGAAGGGATGAAGTTACAGGATTTACTTACAGAGCCTGAGGCAAACTTTTGCTAAGAGTCCCTTACAAGGTACAGCAAAATCCAGCAAAACAAGCTTCTGTCCCAAAATAAGTGCAGCCATATCTGCTCAGCACTTTCCTTGGTTTAACTAAGTTTTATTTCAGCATTTCTAAACCCTTCCACGTGAACTTAGAGAACTGTTTACCTGCTTATTTGTTAAAGAAAGTGTACATAGAGTCACACGGTCACACATCTGGGAAAAGAAATGAGAATCTTGACCCCCAATTTTCTTCCCAGATACATGAAGTGCTGCTCATTGGCAGTGCTCTGACATTTCTTCTCCTAGTTGGGTCAGCGGGAGCTTCACTGTTGGTTCTGCAGCCCCAAATACCTCTCATACCGATGGCAATGCTATTCTGCGAGTAACGCTGCAACAACATATGCTGGCTAAAGTTGGCCAGATCATGCCTCCCACACACATCAAAAACCAAAGTGGAAGAACAGTTTGCCTTTTTTCATTAATTCAGTCCTCATTGTCTGCAATAAGCGGAGGAAGCAGAGGAGAGCTGAGCCAGAGGAGTGTCAGGACACATTAGGACTCATTAGGACTGCTTAGACTACAAGCCTTCAGGACTTTGTTTTGCCGAGTGGGTAGCAAAGGTGAAAACTTAGTTTTGCTTCTAATTAATTTTTAGCCATCCAGTAGAAGTCCCCTGGGTTAAACAGAAAAAAAAGAGATGCCAAACACAGAAATGTAGGAGGTTTTTTTCCGTTATCCATTTCATCTTTGCTGTCAACACCGACCCTCTACAATCTTAAACACCGCTTTCATGGCACGTGCTAAGAGGCAATTCTGATTTACTGGATTAGAGCAAAAGAGCACCAAAACCTCCCTGCTTTGAAGAATGGTTTCATGTAGTTTGGAAAACCTGTAAGCTTAGGTGTAAGTACTTTGAAACCATTCTGATGAACAGATTTAGATAACGTATCATTCTGAGATATAGTATCTAATTTCTCTCTCATGTCTGTGAGAACTGTTAAGAAAGTTAAATTAAAAAACAGCTGATAAACAGCTTAAATTAGATTTGCAATCTTAGCCACACTTGAGAGCTCAGACCTTTGAAACCTCACAAATGTAAATTGCCTTTATATTTTGCCCTGGATGGGGACTGGCTGAGGGCAGGCGGGGACATCAGCCCGTGGCATCCTACAGCATGGCCGGGGCAGGGACTGACACTGAGACAGGGTCCTGGGCCATGGGCAGGAGTTGGGGGGAGGCTGCTCGGGGCAATTAGGACCTATTAGCGTTAGTGATAGCATTAGATCGCTTTAAGAGGTAAGGCCTTGAGCTGGCATACTTGTCAACTGGTTATCACACTGGCAGGAGAAGATAGATCAGAGGACGGTGCCACATGCCCAATGCCATGATCCGTCTAACAATATTTCTTAATAAAAAAATTTATAAAAAATAAAATGCAATGTCCATAGTTACTGCCAGACAGCATGCACAAGTGGTTCTGTGCGGTTTAGGCGCTGTTACACAGCCGTGCTACCAAGGAGTTTGTTCAGCAATTCAGTTTGTCCAAAAACATGAAAATCTACAGACTTTTTGCTAAATCAAACAAGCAACTAGAATAGTGCATACAAAATAAAACCAGAGATTTCTGATAAATGGGTTCCAAAAGCCATTCATAAAGATTGTGACTTACATGTTTTCATCAATACATAAATTGCTGCGTTTAAATTTAAAAAGCATGTGTAGTAATGGACTCTATATCTTACTGTGAAGATGTGTCAAAACAGAAATGAACTTCAGTATGCAATATCAAGGGTTTACTATATTGATTTTGGAAGCCAGTCTATATATACTTTTCTACAAACGTCACATATTTCACAAAGCAACTGCTTTATGCTATTTACACTGCATTAGAGACAGACAAATTGGTTTGGACAAAATGTGCCAAAGCTAAAACAAGTTTAAGGTCTGAAAAAAGTTCAGTTAATTTTTACCTCACACATTTCTTGCCCTCTCCGGTTCCAGGTACTAACCCAGAACACTGAAATACGGTGCAGGTCTGTGTCTCCCTGCCGTTCGATGACCAGAAGCAAGAAGCGAGCAAGTCACAGAGCTCAGACTCGGTCCTGAGCCTGGGCTTCAGAGAGTATTTGGGTCTCGAACCATTTTTGGGTGAAAGCTCTGAAAACACATCTTATGAAACGCTCAGCCCCTTCTGGCTGACCTGAGAAGTTCAGTGACTTCGAAAAGGCAGCCAAACTTTTGGCATCTTGTCCATGTCACAGAAGTTAGCAGAAACGATCTGTTGGATGAAGTCCATCTTTACGATCACACAGTATTTCCCTTTAAAGAGCATCATCACATCACTAAGCCACTGAACATTTTCTAGCTGCCAAATATTCAAAGGGATATACTCGAACCTTAAAAAGGAATCAGAAAATCTCACCACCCCTCTAGCTTCAGTTTTCCAAATGGCATTTTTTGATAAAACTCTTTTAATTTCAGCTTTTCCTCAGAAACATCACTGGTGCTCGGAGGACGAAGGCGTGTCAGAACAGCACATCCCCACATCTGATTGTCAATTTTTTACAGCCTTGACTACTCTGAACTCAGAACATGGTTTAACCTATTCACACCTGCACACACGTCCCTGCCCAGCGCACCAGGGGCAACATCTCCAGCAGTGAGTCCAGCCGACATGGTGCTCTGTTGGAAGGTTATTAACAAGCATCTACTGACTATGGGGAGATATTAGAGGGAAACTACAGTTTGTAGATCAGGTCAACCCAGCCAGCAAAGCTTGCTTTTTAGCTGAGACCACGCTGTCCTCTAAATAAAGTTTTCATCTCAATAGTTCAAAACCAGAGTCCCATATGCTAAATGACACGAATAGCTTGTTCATCTTTATAATTAACTTTAACTCTGTTGAATTGTCTGTCTGCTTGGTTGTCTTTGGCTGCTACACTCCAGCCTTGTGTGATTAGCACTGTGCAAACCTATTTTGAAATTTCACCTTCACCAAGGTCATCCACATTCACGATTAATCAGAAAAAAGGCCCATAGTACTGACCCCACTTGTTTCCCCTCCTCACTCTGAATTTTCTCTTTCGCTGACACCCTCGGTTTCATCTCCACAAGCCAGTTCATAATCCATTTCAATGGCTCTTCTCCTAAGCTATTTTTAATCTTAAAAAGCCCCATCAGACTGTTGTGTCACAGGGTATCTATCGTTCCTTTGAAATAAGGACTGAAATAAGGCAGCACTTCCCCTCTTATCTAGATAGTTGTTGGTATTTTCAAAGACATTGGGGGGGGTAATTAATTATTTATGCCTTTTTTGATTCTTCCCTTTCACTCCAGTGAAACCACACACAAATAACCTAATTTATGCTGCCTTCTCCCTTTCATCTTCATGGTTTCCCTGAGCTAAACCTGCTGGTGGGAAAGCCGTAGTTCTCCAACTCCCCATGGCTCTGCCTTCAGCTCCTTCATGGACCAGCCCTTGTTCTCCCAAAACACATTGATATTGCTCCTGGTTTTAGCTGCTGAGCAACTGGGACGTCCTCAGGACAAGGCGGTACCGTGGCCACTGCAAGCATCCCTCCCATTCCTCAAAACCACGGTCTGACAAAGCAAGCACAGAAAACATGTTGGACTTAGTATTTCCTCCCTTCTCTTCAGCCCTCTTAAAGATTTGCCAAAGCTTTTTCACTGAAAATGTTCACCTTCAAGACACAATCTTCCATTTTATCATTTACTTGGAAACAAAATGCATTTCAGGTTTTCTTCTTCTCTCTCCCCCTACTTTCCCCTGCATCCTCATTCCCTGTTGCTGAACTTTCTTCTCTTTTCAGTGGCAAATGCAAGAAGAAGGAGAAAAAGAGGTGAAGTAGTGGCAAAACCAAACGTTTGGAAAATTCTCCCCTTAAAACACCCCAAAATAAAAGCATTCTCCCCATTCAGCAAGAACAACAGAAGGAAAAGCAATTGAAAATGTTCAAGAATTGTCACAATTTCCTCATTTTTAACCATCCCTAGAAAATAAACGGGAGCTATTCAACCACGAATACATTTCACTGAAGTGACACTTAACAATCCAAAAATATGGCATTTAGTTTTGCATTTCTCTGAGCAGTAGATAATTTTATGAGTGGCTGCTGCAGCAGCTGCACTGGTCCACAAAAATTCATTGTTCAAGTGGAAAAAGGGGGTTAATTGTGCTGGATTCATGATTTTTTTTTTTTTTTTTTTGGAAGCCAGATTTTCACATTAAAAAGATTATGAAAATTAATTTTCACAGACAAATGATATCAAAATACAAATGCTATTTTCTTTTTACCTCTGACACTGAAGATGGATTATATTGACACAAAACTAGAATCTGTCACCTGACATGGCTCTGAAATTGCTCGGTAAGTCCTGGACATGATAATTTCTGCTGACTCTGCATTTAGAGGTTAAGATCCAAGTTTAATCAGTCTACTGAAAACAATGACTGGATCCAAGTTCAACTGCTGTTCTGCCAAGGGCATGAATCATTTTACCCATTCCATACTAGATTTTACATAATATTAAATCCTCCTCTTTTGTTTCAGAGACTTTTGTGGGCAAAGAAGGGAAAGACAGGTAGAATCTCAAAGCAGGCATGGCATCTTGCTGACACAGCGAAGGATGGATTTGTGGGCTGACGATACAGCAGGGCAGTCAACTCGTGCTCTGCAGGGAAAAGTATGTATTTTCCCCAAAACCAGCATGCAACATATCCCAGTTGGCCAACAGACCTAAAAAGACTTTTATCACGTAGTCATTGGCATCGGGGCTACTCAGTGCTGGCAAACACAGGAGCCACATTTCCTTTCACCTTCCCAGGATGGGACTGGAGTCCAAGCACTCCTGTGAAGATTTTTAGCTACGTATTAAAAAAATAAATAAATATTGACATGGGGTGGGAGGGTGGAGGAAGGAATGGGGTCGTGATGACTGACTGTACACAAGAAATACCCAATCGTTTGTCCGAGCTACAGCAGTCCTATCAAGGGAAATGAGAAAATCCCAGCATACGAGTTCTTTAGGCAGCTACCACCCCCATGAAGGACTGAAGTTCCACTGTCTATTCTAAGTAAAGTATATTGGGAAACAGAATTGTTTCCTACACGTCCTAAAAATGCAGCCAGATACACCTTTCTGGTTTTCGGATCCCATCCTACACCATTTTTTGTGGGTTTTTTTTCCAGCATTAGTTCCTTGTGCAAAGGTCTCACCAGCAATTTGAAGGCAAAAAGTACACGGCAAAGTTAAAATGGTTATTTTAATCCTATGGGGTTTTCATCTGGGGCCTGATTTATGGTCTTTGTATGGCTAAAACTTAAAAATGGGCCATGCTTTCTTACGGTTCTTGAATGTAGAAGTGAGATGGAGAGGGGCAGCAGTGTTGTGCTAGTTTGCACTCAGCTGCCAAAGAACAAATCCACAATCCACAACACCTCCATTGGCCTGAATAACACGGTTCATCTCAAGGTCTTTTACAGAAAAAAAGCTGCCTATAGAAGTAAAACAAAACCCTAAGTAAAGACGTAAATATTTTCCTTCCCAGTTTATTAAATTGTATGTAGTATAAAAAACAATCTCAGTGCTGCAAGGTAGCAAGGTTAAACAGAATCTGCAGCCTGTAACTCGTGTGCTAAAAAATAACCCCCTTTAACTTTGGAAAACCTACCATCTTTTAATAGCATAAGAGATCAGCCACAAAGTTTTATTTTAACCTTGATCTCTTACATAGGAATTTTTATTTCCTTAGATAATATTAAATATTTGATGTCATAAAATGTGTTCTTGACCTAATAGATCTTTGAAGTATCTCCCTTTTCTGACCGATATATGTATCCCAGTATACTGGCCAAGTCCAAAGACAGTCTAAACAACTTCCTGGCTTTACCGTGCAGTAAGACAGCTGCCAGCCCTGTTCTTTTTTGCTTTATTTCACAGTTCCAACTGCTTCAGAAGCATTAAATTTCCAGTCATGTATGGTAGCTAGGATGTAAATAGTAAAATGTTCCATAGTATGGAGACATCTACCTATTTTTTTGCCTTATTGTCTAAATACTTTGCTAAACAGAGCGATACATTCAATTTCCAGTAGAAAATGGCAGGAATGTGCATTATTTTTGAGTAAGACTATATCTTTATGTGATATTTAAGCAACAATGGCTGCATGAAGATTATTTCCTGGAAATCAATATTCCACCGGGGAGAGCTGATGGTCTCAGATACATGGGAGAATCATTGACTCCAGCTGCATATGACATAGAAAATACTCTACGTGGAGGCTGTTGGGGCTAAAAATAAAAGTAAAGGCATATGGATTTTTATATGCATTATGCAGTTCACAATTGCAATACATTGCGTGAGACAGTACCAGAAAATTAACGTTCTATATATTACCCAAATAACTCAAAATCTATTCCATGTATACTATTTCTCAATCAATTGTATTTCCGTAAAATATTGGTAATGTTTGCCAATATTACTTACATAAGATGAGAGCCTAAATTAGAGCAGTAGGTGTAAGCAAATTGTCTCCTCCATACTGCTTGCATCACACGCTGAAATGGAGTTGATGAGACAGTGACCGGGTCCCAGAGTCAGGAATAAGATGGAACGGCCCAAGGCCAACTCTAAATTACACGCTAATTTTTTTCTTTTTTTTAATTACAAATGTTTCTGTATTGGGAAAGTGGGACGCAGCATGTGTAATTAACTCGTTTGGGCAAGTTATAGGCCTTTGCTAAAAAACTCCACCTACTTTATCTGATGCGTACACACCCTTGTGTGCCTTCAACACCGCATGGGATGCGTGGGATTTCTCTTATGGCAGATTCCCAATTTTACATAATGTAAACAAAACGGCTACATTCAGCAACTCTTTGGCTCCCCTTTAAAATTGCTTTAAGACCCAGGAGTGCAAGCAAAATCAAGCTGTGGCCTATGAGCCAGAGAAAGAGAAATTAAATCGCTTTTAAAAGAGAACGTCTCGGGGGTGAGGGCAACACCTAAGAAGCAGAGCAAATCCCAAGAAAGAGATTTTATGCCGTTTAAAAATAACAACAAACTCAACCAGCTGAATGCAAAATTCTCCAGCGTCATGTGCAGTGTCTGGGAAGCCAGCCCGATGCCACAACTAAGGTTTAGTATGGGTGGAAATAACGTTTGTCCCTCGCTCTCCAGCCGAGCAGCAAATTACCTGGGTTATCACTCGGGAATTTGAAAGTTTTTAAGATGCTTTAAAACTGCAATTAGGCATTCTGAATATCCACTGCCGGCAAGGACCCTCCATCACTTTTCTCCGTTTGCACAGGAGGCCACGGAAATTGAGATCTGCAAAGGCAGAAGTCCAGAAATCCTGGGCACGAAGCTAATTTAATACCTTTGTAGCCACTCGGCAGCTCCAACCAGAAGCAAGGATAGGACAGCAAAAGTAATAACGAAATTCCAGTGAGGATCTGTGCTGCTGAAGGGCTGAAAATTAGGGCCTTTGCAGGGATACTCCCTATGCAAAGCCAGGCTCGTTTTAATTAGTTAGGTGTTAAGGCACCCGAGTAGGAAATACAGCCACATCTCTTGACAATTCTCAAAAGCAAAACCGAGGGGTTTTTTTCTTTCCTTCCTCCCCCTCCCAGTCTAACGAGTTAAAACCGGGTGAAGCAGCTCCTTCCTTATTAAACCAGCTAACACCAGATGGCTTGACACCTGGCTGGAGTTGGGTTTGGTGACCTTTTGAGTGACGGCAGGTTGATATATTTAAAAGAGACAGTCCTTGGGGGGATGCAGTAGGACACAAAGGATTCTGTGCAGCAGTTGGAGATGGTTTGGTGGGAAAGACACGTCGTTTCTTGCAAATGGGAGCCGACTTGCTCTGCTAAATCTCTCAAAGCCAGCGTGTGCATGCTCGTGCTGTTTTATCTAATCTTTACAGAAACATTAATAGGGACTATGGGAAATCTATAAATGACAAATGGATTAGGAAATGTCCACAGCTGATTACTATTCACTTATCGCACAGAATTGATCCCCCTGGTACTGCTTCCATGTTTTTATGCCACCGCTTTGGCACTCTAACATTTGTCTTTGGCACTTCAGATATTTCTGACTGCTTTCTCAGCCTCTAGTGCTGGAAGAATTTTACCTAAAGAGTGGATAGAAATTCATTTTTTCTTTCCTTTTTTAACTTTCCATAGTCTTGGCAGCAAACTGTGTCATGATGATGTTGGCAACAACATATTTGTGGCAGAAGGAAGAAAGAGAATCATGAAATACATGAAAGAAAAAGTTGACATTTTAATGAAATACCTTGTAACTTCTTGGGAAAAGTTATTAAAATGCATTCAGTTTATAGCTGTTTGTACAGGCAGGAGGAGTAGAATACTTTCTCCGGAAGTCTTTAATGAAAATTCCTTGTTAAGAAAAAGTAATAGTGGCTAGAAATCATTTTCAAAATTCACTGCTGGCATGAGTTTTAGGTTTGGGACATTGTGGGCTTTTCTGAGTGTACATGAAGATTGCTGGCACACGCGTGAGTTTCTGGGAGTGCAGCATGACTTGTTCACGAGAAGAGCGAGCAGAATGACGGAGCATCCAATGTTCCTTTCAACCGGCTACCAAAGCTGGCACTTGTTTCTCACACAGCTACAAATAAATGAAGTAGTTTCTCTTAAATGCTACTCTGTCAGATTATAGTGCCCAGTACTGCCAGCCCCTGCAAAGGTTTTGTCTGCCTTTGAACAAGGAACGATGGCTGCAGCTCTGTAGAGACCCTCAAGCCCAGGTCAGCAAGCCAGGATCCCGACAGCAACACAGCTACAGCCGCAAAGCTGCAGCAAAGGTCTCTCCGGGTGCTACGCAGCAGTAAGGAATCCACTCTTCAGCTAATTAGTGCCAAAGAACAAAGAAATGACAGGCACTCTTCCTGTTGCACGCTGCCATTGCATCTAACCTCTGTAATTACACATCTCATTTTAATATGACATAAATCTGAGGAAAAGCCTCTTACTGCAAAGCACAATAAAGCCAGCACCACTGGCATCAGCTGCACAATAGCGAGGATAACAGATCAGCCACACCTGGGTGTTCTTCACAGAGTAAGAAAGCAGAGAGGGAAAACATTCAGAGCTAGCCATGGATTTATCAGGGTGTAGGAAGAAAGAGTGGAGGACTGTAGGAGCTTTGCTCCCCTGTCTTTTTCCCCCCCAAGCTGAGCTGTATTTTTCCTGACAATAATGGCGTAAGAAAAAACAAAGGGAAAATACTGATCACCCAACTGTTAAATACATTGGACTGTCACCAATTAACATTTCTCCACGAAAATCTTCAAAGTGGGAACTTAGGAAAGGAAGCTCAGACCTCCCTGTATGATAATGTGATTTCCAGACCCAAATAAACCTGCCTGGTTCTGTACCTCCTGTTTCACCTTTTCAAAATGTAAAATTGCATTACAGGTAAATCTTGGGAAAATTATACTTCCAGTTGGTTTCAGCTACAGCTGTAGGAAGGACAGGTGTTGCATTTCTGGAAGGATTCTGACACTGTGATTTAGTTCCAAACCAAATAATCTTCCCCCGTTCAACCAGACTCCATGATGAAAAAAGAACCTTCTTTTTAGGAAGGGTTGAGACATCTCATACACAGTTTGATATCATAAAGCAAGAAAGAGTTTCAAACGGAAGAGTCATTTCATGAGCAGCACAGCAGGCACTACTGCAAAATTTCTGTAGAAATACAGTGCTTTATCACAGCTGGAATTTCCTTTCCCAGCTTCTCCAGGATTAGCCTTCAGCCTCTGCCCAAGCAAAATATCCTTCCCTTGCACTAGCACTCGCATTTGTGTAACACAGATAAGGGAGCCGATCCATGTTAAACGCAAACCCCACCAAAAAATAGGGAGAAACATCAAATAAAAGGTAAGTTTGCAGCACGATCAGCTGCCTGGACCATCCCACTGCAGACGCCCAAGAAGCTCCTGGGCCGGCACGTGAGCCTCGAACCACGGCAGCTCCCACCGCCACGTAACACCTCTCTCATTATTTTTAATAAGCTTTAGTTTCAGGTCTGACAGCGAAATCGTAATCTTAGCTGTGTCACACAATAACCGGGTTCGCTGGGTCTCCCCACCATTTTAGAGCAGACGTTAAGCCCCAGGCAGGTTAATTGGCCGTGACTCACCAGGGCGAGCGCTGCTGGTGGGACTCCTCCCCGAGCACCCCGGGGTGAGAGTGGGACACGAGGCTCGGCTCGCTGCTGGATGGTCAGAGCCGGGAGAAAAAGCTGCTGTCATTTTGGGTGTTATTTTTAAAACTCACTTCTTCTGGTTAATTAAACAAGGTGTTACAAAAGATCCGATTCTGTAGCCTGCCCCCCTCATATAAGGTCTAGACTTCAAATTCTCCAGGACAGCGATTGTCCCTCTCTGCGTGTTTGCTCAGCGGTGAGTAGAAAAGGTTCCCAGCCTCACCGGGGGTACCACGACACCCCTAACAACATATGTACTCTATCAGCTTCTGCCACGAAACTCTGATGAACAACAATTCGTTGTTCTTATTGTTAGGAGATAGTCATTCCAAAAATTAAGATTTCAAGGATAATACTCATTCCACAATCAGTGCAATTGAACATACTAGACATATATATACTCTACATCAGAATAATATATACTATACGCTAGAATACTGAAGTGTATACCAAGCACAGATATACTTACGGGATTCTGTTGATAGTGTTCCTGATTTAAGTCGTAAAACCAAAACAGAAATAGAGCGCAAAAAGTAGAAGACAACTCTGATCAATTATTGGCCCTGAAGAATACAGACTGTTTTGGCAGATCATTTGAAAATTTCACAGCTTGGAAAAAAGCCTTGGTAACAAGATAAATTTTCTTTTATTGGCAACTACTTACAAAGATTTCAAACACTGGACTGGATAGCAGTGAATTTAAATGCGTATTGACAATTAAAACTCTGGGTCACAACCACTGTGTAATAATGCCAATTTGGGAATGCTTATGTTATTTTTATGTTATTCATGTTCTGTTTAAGAACTTTGTTATTAATTATCATACAAACTTCAGTTAATAATCAATTCATGCCACAATTATCGTATCAGTTGTATTGTCTAATTAAGAACTGGTGAGTGATTGGAATTCCAATACAGTAATGCAGGCACAGGCTGCAATCCTAAACAAACACAAGCGTGAAGTTACTGAACAAAAGATTATCTAAGCTTTAATATCTACTGGCAAAACTCTTTCACTCTGGATCATTAGCTTCCAGTCCTATTATTACATACAAATGACCAATTTCTGCTAATTCCTAAAGCTAATTCCTTTAAATCATTATTTTGTATACATTGTGTTAAGGCTTTTCGCTAGTTTAAATTTGCATAATTATAGCAATTGTCTTCTAAGCTTACTCTACTGAAATCATTCCAAATTGGGATTTAGCCTGTTTTTAAAGATTAGTCAACTTCTATAGAGCAACGTATCTGGAATTGGTATTGCCCAGATCTTCTCCCGTAATTCAGCCCAAGTACAAGAGACAGTTTGGAAGGGCCAGAAAAGGGCCAGAGTGGAATATCAATCTGTACGGTGGTCAGGAAACGACAGGTGACTACAATGTAAGAAACAACGCATCTATAGGATGACCTTTCTTTTAGGGATGTACTATCCTGTGTCTATCATTAACGAAAAAATGGACCAGAAGTTGCTTCCTAGCTACCACCACTGATGAAAAGGTAGGATGCCTGGTCCTCTTTGGAAATCATGTGTTGTTTTGCCCCTCTCTCCTAAGAGGATACAGGAGAGGTGGGTCAAACCAAAGGTGTAGAGCAGGCGTAGAGCTCTACATAAGGAGAGGCCGGTCAAACCAAAGACGGTAGCTGGTGCTTGCAGAGCTCTGGAGTGATCAGACCCCAGAGCACAGGCTCTCCCTGGAATTCCAGTGGGAAGGGGCTCCCAGAGTCTCTGCCCTGGCCTCCTGCCCCAGCAGGGTCAGCTCTGGGCCCTTCGATCTGAGACTGTTCCTTAAATGTGTCCCTCCGAAAGAGCAGCTCTAGCACAGAGCCGTCCTCAACCTGCAAACTCATCTCGCTCTCCTGCAACGACCTTATCTTCCTTTAATGCTCCTGTTATGCCTTGATCATCTATCAGCCTGACTGCTTCTCTGGCAAGCTTCCTGCCTCTGATGTGTTCAAAAAAGTTTTTGTGATTATCTTTTCCACGTTCAGTAAGTGCTCAAAATCTCTTTGGCTTGCATTTTGCGTTTAAATTGAGAGTTGACTCTTCTTCCTTTAAAAAACAACAAAAAAAAAACCCCAAACCCCAAAAACAAACCTAATAGCTCCTTTGTATGTTGGCTTATATTTTATATTTGGCGGATCTTCTTTAAAATTATTATATTGGTTGAGTAGTAAAATAAGTTGTTGCCTTTAAAGCATCTAAGACGCCTACAAACATATTCCCCTCTTAGCTGCTCCTTTAATTTCCTTTTAATTATATTGCTCATTATTAGGCAGTTCCTCCGTAGGTGCATTGATTTTTTTATTTTTTTTTCCCCCTCCTACAAGGATGTTCAGTGTTGTTATGACTATTCTGGATTGGCTTTTTCACACATACTGCTTGAAGTAGATGAAGAACTGCAGTGCTCAGAAGTAAATGAAGAATTACTTTTCCTCGTGCCAACTGTTTTATTGTCAAAAAGCATTTCTGAAAGGGGGGACCTCGCTGTGGCACCGACAGTCTGAAGAGGGATAAACCAACTTACTCCTACTGTGCTTTTTATTAATCCTGTGGCTGTTTTATCACCAGGGCCACGTATTTTCCCATTGCTGGGGAACTTGTATCGTGGTATTATGGCAATTACTCTCTTTCTGCAACACCTGTTAGAACATCCCCTGAGCTTTCAGAGTTCTGCTATTCAGATAAAAGCCCTCACACAGCTGGTTTTGATCTCATTGTCTATGTCCCCAAGTTTGCCACAAACATTTCACGTCCTTCGTGATTTCTAACCTGAGCATCATCTGACTTCTTTCCAGAACAAAATTGCCACGGCTTCATCATTCCAGGATGGTTTATCCTGAACTTTGTCCACATCTCCTGGCTTCCTTTCACTTTACCTTCTTATCTGTCTAATTATTAGTGCCAGGAGAAGAGAGCTCATCTCTGCTGTAGGTTATCTATATTTCAAAAGCTTCTCATCCCAATACCTAACAGACCCTTTTCTCTGCCTTCTGCCTGTCTGTCTGGCCTTTGAAGCATTTCATCTCACTTTCATCTGCTGCCAAGACAACTTACTCCTTCCATACCTATGTTCTGAAATATGCTGTTGTACACATACAGATGAGATAATACGCTACTTATTAAAACTAGAGCTATCAAAAGACAATCAGCAGCGCTCAATAACACAAGGCAGAGTCCCCAAAATTTTATGCAAATGAGATATTAAAAAGTTGTTCCTTTGAGAAAAAGGATGAACTGCTGTTTGGTAGAGATCCTATGATCTGTAGGATGCACTTTAAAAAAAAAACAAAACAAACAAAACACAGAGTTATATATCCAGTATGAAAACCCATCTTGTTGTTTAAGAATTCATAGTCATGTAAACAGCTATTTTCTTCATAAACACTAGTAGCAATAAGTGTCATTTTCCCTTCACATGCTGTAACAAATGGGAGCATTAAACTGTGTTGTATTAGTGTCCCGACTGCGTTTTCTTTGCTGATTTCTTCTTTTTCAAAAGAAATGAAAAATTATTATTGCCCATTTCAGTTACCTGTTTCTCACCGAAACATCTGCCACGTACTGGCAATAGGCTAAAACAAATAGGCTATATCCACACATAGTTTATTTTATCTTATTTCAGGAGGAGAAGGGAAAAGGGGGATTTAACTTTTTGCTAGCTGCCCATCTCTATAGTGAGTAAATCAAAAGAATGACTTTTCACAGTACAGATAAACCCTCTTACGCATTAGTACATGTTCTCTCCATGTATCATACCATCTTTTTAAGGAACTGTACAAGATTTAAATGTAGTACCTCCAATAACCATAATTTCAGTTATCTAGGACTCAGAGGCAAAAAAAGAATAGAACTCTTTTTGCATACAAAACAGTCCTCAATAATTTTTTCAAAACAAAACATCAAATAACTCGGTTCCTTCAGATGTTGCAGATGAATGCAGCTTGTCACACTGCCAGTGTGGGAGTATCGCTTCCCCAAGCCTCTGTACAAGCAGAACAAGGGAATTAGCCCTCTTCAGCCATTTTAAAACAACTTGGCTTTGTTTATCTTGCACCAAGTTGACTGATCAGAGGATCTGTCCCCTTTCTTCTATCCCTGCAGGGCCATAGGATATCAGCCTTTAAAAGCCATGATATTTGTCATTCGTCCAGGATTTTTGCTCCTCTTCAGCTTCAGGCAGTGGCAATTTGTGTAGGTGAGGGAGGAGAAAAACTCTAATGGATTTCTGCAGTGGGTTAATTTTTTTAAATCAGTATCTTTTGAAAGTAAGTGGCTGGGAGAGATCGATAATGGGCAGAGGACAAGGAACTGCTCCAAGGTACACGACAGGCACATGTCCCACACAGCCCTACCATTTGTCAGCATTTCCATATGAAAAAAAAAGGGAGCCAAATAATTTGTTCTTTTTGAGTTTTTCCACATGAATGAACAAAAGCAGTTTTCTACTAAATACTCTCTTTGTCAAAATTTTGCATTTCAGCAGAGGTACATAATTTTAAAAATGATAGCAAATGGGGAAAAAAAAAATTTAGTATCTTATTTGGTTTCTTTTTTAGTTTCCTCAGCTATAAAGATGAGTTCTGGGAATTAGCTCTCTGATTCTACCAGAAGTCTACTCCTCACGATCAGAAAATGATTTCTGAGAGAGTATATAATGATGCAAATGAATCAATTTGCAAAAGGTCTGCTCTGATATAGAACGTACATGGCAGCAAAATATACATGAGGTACTCTGAATAGTAACTATGCAGTTAGTGAAGCAATAAGTAAAATTATCATCTTGAATTACTTAAAATACAAATTGCCATAAAATTCCAGTCGCCAATACAAGTATAATGACAATTTTGTTTAGACACAATACTTTTTGCCTTTGAATGGAAGATAACAAATAAATGCAAAATGCAAACGGTCCTGGTAGGAAGTAACTGCTAATTTAAATATCATATGTGGGAGCTCATGTTGCTTTTAGACTTAGGAGTACTATTCACTTTCCTATTGCTTTTGTGGAAGAAGAGGAAGGCAAATAAAATTATATTTGTATTGATTTGTTAGATCTCTACTTTGACATTTATTTGTATAAAATATCTTAGAACAGCTAAAATCATTTCCAGGACAAGCAATTAAATAGAAAACCTAAAAGTATAATGCTCCCTCATCCTTGCATTTGCTTAATATACACAATTACCAGACTTTAAACAGAGAAAATAAGTAAAGCTGAGTGGCACAACTTTTAAATTCATTCTTAAACTCATGGTTTCATAGGAGGTGCCTATTAAAGAGCAACTTAAGGATTTCTTTAATTAATCTTATTATTTTTAACAAGCAATGTCCTCTTCCTTTAGTAAGTGTTACCAAAGGCAAGAGTCTCAAAGTCCTGAGCAAGAGTCCCTTTTGTTTCTCCGGGAAAACACAATTCCACGATTTCCAGTTAGATACCAAATACAAAAATGATGCAACGGATCAGAGGTTTTATGGAAAAGCTGATCTGACATTAGAGTTGAATGGACCAGTACCACTCTGAGGGGTAGAACTTTCTAGACCCCAGATGTCTGCTGTTCAGAGACCTTCATGCTTTGAATAGAAAACTCTACAGAGTTTGCTTTAAAACCCTATTTTTTAATTTTTTTTTTCTTTTAAATCTAGTACCTGCAATATGAAATGATATCTGCTTGGATTTAACAAAGTCCCTTGAAACACGTGCCAGAATTGCATTTGATATTAATGACCTTTTGATTATGAGCAGACGGTTTAAAAGATTTCTCTTTTTTTTCATGTATTTGGCTGATACAGTATGAAAAGCCCTTGCAAAGATTACAAAGACCTGCTTTAAAAGTACTTATATGGTTTATAATTTGGGATATTCCTAAACAATATATTTTTTTCAACTGATTATTTATGCTTTGTTTAGTGCCGTATAACAGCACATACTTCTGTGCTGTCTTTTTTGTTTGGGAAAACAGAACTATTGTTAGTACAAACAACACATTTCTTTTGTTGTCTGCATAAAAATGCATAATTATTATAATATTTTTTCAAGTTATTGGCCAAAATTTCTCCTGAAGTGAGACAATTTAGCAATACATGTAACCTTTTTTTCAATTGAAAAAACCACGTCGATCATTGTCTTTAGTTACTAAAAAGCTACCAGCAGCCACACGATACGCATCTGCATGCTATACATCCCCCATAAAAATGTATCATAAAAGGAGAAAAAACTGGAACAATTTTTCACCCCAGGTGAGAAGGCGTCCCAGGAGGTCTCTGGCTGGACCTGCTGCCCCAGCAGGGTCAGCTCCCAGGTCCAACCCGGTTCCTCAGGGCTCGGTCCTCCCAGGTGCTGCAAACCTCCGGGGATGGAGATGGCACAACCTGGAGGCACAACTCCCATACAGCGTGGCCCTCTCTCCTCCCAGTTCAGGTCTGTCGTATCCTTTTTCCTCCCACCCCACCCTGAGCACTGAGTAAAGGGGGATAACTGTCCCTCGACCTCCTGGCCACGTCCCTGCTCCGGCAGCCCAGGATGCTGCTGGCTCCAGCACCTACCCCTTCTCCCCAGGGCTGCTCCCCAACCAGCTCTATGTACCCGAGACACTTTTCTGAAGCAGCCAAAGCCCAGGCGCTGCCCTTGGCCATCCGAGCTTTCAGGGCTGAGCCCTGGCAGGGCAGGGGGCTGCCACGTAGGGCTCACGGCGTGGGCAGGGATGCTCTGGGACCACTGATTATGTTCCTCGTCAAGGTACTCATTTGCTTGCCAGTGCCGTAGAGTTTGAGCTATTATTAAATGAAGCTGTATTTTTCATTTACATATAGATTTGGAAGTCCTGCTGGTGTATTTGGGATGACAAACAATAGCACTGTATAATGAGATGAGAAAGAGGAGCTATACTGCGACTGTGTGATTAAGGGCAATGCTGACGAGAGCAATTGCTGACTTGCAGCTGACATCTTCAAAACAGCCATCCACAGAAAGTAATGATCTGGCTAACATCAATAATTAACAGATAATAGAAAAATGTTAAAATGGTATGATAAAGCAGGATTTGATCTGCAACATTCGTGTTGCAAATGCAAGGAAGACAAACTGCAGTAAGCTGTACCCTATGAATGGCTATTACCGTAGATAAATATTATGATCCGTAATTATTATTTGTTGTACACCTCTACAGTTATAACATCTACATAGTTTCCATGTGATTTCTCTGAGTTGAGGAGAAAATATTACTGCAATATTAATTACTTGTAAATCGTACTATACAAATTGTACTGAGATAACACTTTACCTTCTAAACAGAATTCATATATAATGCCACTGCTGGCTGCACCAGGAACAAGGTGGTATTTGTGATGAGAACCATGCACAGGTTGTATAAAACAAAGCTGGAGAGTGCAATTTGTTATCAACCCTTCCACCAACTAAAGAAACCACCAAGTATGTCTGACTCTGGAGGACTTCATACCGAGTTACAATTTAAACGATAATCCTTTATACAACACACTAAGGCTGGAATGGTTGCATATATTTTAAACCATCAGGCTGATCTCAATTTAGGAAAGTTCTGCCCCTCCCACCTCGAAGTCAAATATGAGGAATCGCAGAATATGAAAATGGGAAGGATTCAAGATGAGTAATAGCAAGTCTTAAATTTCTAAAATGCATCAACACGAGCTTGTATTAACAGAGCCTGTTTTGAGACATGAGAAAATTACCCCTATTTCACACAGTAGCATCTTTCTAGATATTAGCCTTCGGAATGACTGACAAATTGGGCTGAAACATCTCTGGTGTGAAACACTGGGTTATTAGCTTTGACTGTTGACCTGCTCATAGGTCACTCAGTAATCCCACATACAGCACACTGATGTTGGGAATGTGCACAGAGACATTTCCAGCTGTAGCTCTAAAAATGCCAGATACCTCAAACCAGATCCACTCATGTAACTAACCTTCACATCTATCTACACAAAGATTATGTTCAGGGTGCACAGCAACTCAAACCAAAACACTAAGTTTTGAGAGGATTAAGTACGGCAACAACTGACACCACAGACGGTTTTGTCCTAGAAAGCAAATCCCTTCTTGGCACCACGGGCCACAGGCACTAGCTCTTTTAATTAGCTCTGTTCAATTCAGGTTTCGAACAGTAAAGTAGTAGTTTAGCCCTTACACACACAAACGGAGCTACCCCAGAATGCAGGATAATAATTTCTCAGGGATTTCTGCTGTTGTTCTTTCGACTTGTGCCTGAGTCTCAGCAATATTGAAATTCCGATGGGAAATGGATGAAATTCATTAAATGTCTTTTATAAATCATGTATTGTTTTGCTCCTTGGATGACTGAGTATGCTAAAGAAGCTGAAAAATAAATGAGTGTACTTTGGCAAGACTGCATATGGGTATCACCTAGTTCTGAATAATATTTACATGATTTAAGAATAGGCCATTCCATTGAACTGAAAATGGGAGTTTATTGTTGAATTAAAAAGGACTGAAAATAATTGATGCAGACATACTGAAACAACAGGATGAAGGGCTAATCCTGCCATATTTGGAATTATAAAAAACTAAATCATTTCATGTAGCTGCCAAACTAGCTGACTCAGGAGACTGAAAAAACACTGATTTTTTTTTTTTTCAGTTCTATGCTTTTAATTTGAATATAGATCAGAGGTTTGAATGCATAATACCAGATGATTAGAAAACTGCTTGTTTTCTAAGTCAAAATTCCGGCAGTAGGAAAGGTTACAAAACTATAAATCTTTTTGTGAGTGCATGGTGCTCCTTTCCTCAACTTTAGCTCAAATATTATTCAGGTTCCTACTTTCTACCAGGACTTCCCAGGCAACTATGGGAACATATGGAGCATATTTCTTGCTCTTCTGTCAGCGAATCCCAAGTTCCCACTGATCTCTGGACTCTTGTGCAGTTCCTGATGATGCTGATATTGCAAGTTCAGGCCTGTAGATGATTGTTGCCGTTCGAAGAGATACTTTCTACCAGCTACACAACGACTTGGGTCACGATGCTATTATAATGGGCCTGAATGAGAATGACCTGTTAAACATATTTTTATTTAAAGAAAAAAAGAAAAAAAAAACCATAGAAAATTGAAAGAAAATCTTTCATTTTGCATGCAATAGGGATTTTTCTGATTGGGCAGATAACTCCAATTTCCAACTTGTTTTATCTTGAAAAAGAACAGTTTCAGCGCCCACAGAAACCATGTTTTGTTCTCAGTCATATAAGTCGTCTGCAGACCGCCATCCTCCCAAGCCACCTCTCAAACTTGCACTCTACAACCACCTGCTTTTGCAATCTGATAAAATTGTGCAAGGTGGATACCTAAATGACGTGCTAGGTACATAGCCAAAACTGAAGCCTTGCTTTGCAAAGGACAACGGATCATTTTGGATGAAGTATCAAATACCACAATCAAATGGGATATTACCCATCCAGAAACATAAAATGCAATCTTATTATACGTGTGTGGTGTGCCATCTGGCACTGAAGTCAACACACGCTACAGCTGGGTAACACGGAGAGTGAGCCAATTGTCATCACCTGATTTGCCAACTTTCAGCGAAAACTAGTCTTACTATTTCCAGCCAGCAGACATATTTGTATACTATAAGGAAGGGAAAACATAACAAGCAATCTCTGAGGAAAGTCTAAAACAGGAAATTAAGAAAACCCCTTTAACTATGCACATGTATTGAAAAGGTGAGAACACAAGACTCAGCACATAAAAATCTTTCATGAAAACTAGTGTGTGCCCATGACGTAAAGAACAAATACATTTCTTGTGTTGGTAATGGGAAAATGTAATAGGGAACTATAACCCACAGAAAGTCTCACCATACAATAACTCAGGTGTTGCAGCTGCAGCTTGCCTTAAAAAAAGTAAAGTACTCACTAAAGGGGAGAAAGGTTTCAGATTCTCATGCGATAGCTGTTAGATATGTGAGCTGCTTTGTCAGTTTTATGTTGTAACCGAAGAGATAAGCACCTGTTGCCTGAGGAAATACAACCCATTTCTTAACACAAGGACATTCCACACTTACTGAAATGAGCAGCAAAGAAGAAAAAGGTAAATGAAAAATGAGAAATGAACGTGCTAGCTAGGGGCTTGTTGACTGGCTAGTAAAAAAAATTGGAAAATACCAGATTGTCTTTTGTGTCAATGAGGAAACGAAGACAAACACAGAAAAAGTTCCTACTTTTATATCATAAAAATAACCAACAGAAAGATGAAAGGAGATTGCTAAAAGATATATTTTTTTAAAATGCTGTTTATGTTTCTGCCCATCTAAAATGATCGCTCTTGATTTATTGGTGCAGAATATATTGCTGCAGCAATTGAAGTGATGATAATAGCCCAGGAAAAATGTTGATGCTGTTAGTTTGATGATTGATTGAAGCACTACTGAACCAGCGAGGGGATTTATCAATATGCCTCTGAACTTTGTAAATGATGCTTCTGGAAGTCTGTAAACAAACTAAACTGGAAGAGAACTGCCAGCACCTCCCACCACTGAGATGCACAAGGACTCATTTAGAGTATTGTTTCAATTAGGGATGATTAACTGTACTAACGATCCACGCATTGCTACACTGAGGCCGATGGGGCTAGTCAAACAGAGCTAAAGCAAAAACATCAAAATGGGTTTGTGTGGCCAGTCCATCCGCAGCAGTTAGCAAGGCTGGATGGACACAAGGAGGCACCTGAGGTGTTCTGAAAAAGTCAGTCAATCAGTCACCGCAATCAGCCCGGCCATAAATGCCACATAACCCCATCACTGTCAGTCCCCCAGTTCCCAGCCTTTTGCTTACCAATCAATTGCCTTTACCTTGTGATTTTTCTAGTTACTTATTCTCCCAGGTTACTTGATCTTCTCAAAACATTTTGGGGCCCTTGCATCTCCCAAAGCAAAAATTCTCTGATCAGCACGGCTACTTATTTTTTGTGTGCTACACGTTGCATGAAAGGAAGCAAAAACCTTCACCAAAATTAGTAAAGAAAGACCATTGTGTTGCCACCCACTCATCCGCTACATGGAGTGGGACCTAGGTTTTTACCCAGTATCCACAGAAAGTTCACGCAATTATAAAGCCATTTACTAGAGTTATAGAAATGAAAAAAAAAAAAAAGAGACAAAACAGCATGTTTACCACAAGAAAGGTAAAAAATTGCAGCCACGTGACGATCCTTGAGGACGTAGAAGCCAAGGTACTTGTCAGTCTGCATTTCTGAAATTTTTGCTCTTTCTTCTCAATTATAGACCAAGACGTTAAAATATATAGCCTGTGCCGCTGTTAAGGGCTGATTACTCCACTGAACACCACTACAGAGGGAGGGCGAACTCCCAGCTTCTAGATTCACATCAGAATGCATGAATCTCAGTTTTGTTTTTATTGATACTGGCAGATAAATAATCATCAGAAGTGCTAGAACAAGACAACAAATAAAAGAATCCCAGAAATTTTATAATTGTGGGTAGACCTGTCAGATGAATGTTTGAGCTGACAACAGATGAAAGTTGTATTTCAATATACAGAGATCCTTCCCTTGTTGTCAAACTTCATAACAATGCAGATTAAAACAAATTAATGAGGCAAGTGAATCCGTGCTTCTCAGTGCTCTTGTGGTGCTTTGTTTTAAACTTTGTTCAAGCCACAGGAAGCCAGGCTGGAGCATCGGGGTATTTGCCGGCTGTCGGGAGAGCTCCACCACCAACTTGTGCCAATGACTCTACACCACACAAGGCAGCAAAATGGTTGGACACGAGAGCTCAGGTCCCAGAAGCAAGAAGCAGTAATTGCTCCTTCCTCAGCTAATGAGTCCTGCTGGGATGCAAGAGCAAAGCTGATCGAGGAGATTCGTGCTGCTGGAACACAGAGCTCCCCGGTCCTCCTCTTCCCTCCCTTCCCTGCAGCCTCCTGGACTTCTCCCATGAACCAGGTCAACGCACAAGCCAGTGGAGAGCTAAAAAGGAAACAGTTCTCTGCCAGGCTAAAACCACACGTGAAGGATCTGACAAGTGCCGGAGCACGGAAGGTGGAGAAGAGAGTGGAGGAGAAGGGGAGGAAAACAGGACCTTGTCTTCCTGCGGGGAGAAGCTGCAGGATTCACGTTTCCCTAGCCCGGGCAGACCACAGGGCTGACCTGACCTGCTACAACACATCTCATCCAAGACTTGCTTGCTTGTTGCAACTCGGGTGTCTCTAAATAGTGTTCAGTGCACAGTAAAGACATATCATCTGATGGGGAAAAATTCAACTGACCAATCTGTATCTCAGCTGACGAGAAAGACAAATATATTTCACCTTCTTAAAAGCAGCAATCTTTGTATTACCATTAGTTTTTAAGCAATGACTGTGGTAGCCAAATGGATTAGCAGAATGGATAGCGGAAAGACCCACGATGGATTTTTTTGGGGTGGAGAACTGGAGAATCAGCAGAAATTATTATATACATTGAATAAAATTTTACATTCAGATAACTGAAACAGAGCAATTAAGTTACACTGTAAAAACTTGGGAAGGAAATGCGGAGGAGCTCTGTCTTTCAGATGAAAGTAGGATGGGAAACAACCTGTTCTGTGATTTTTGCTCCCCAAATGTATGTTCTTCCATTAGCAAAGAGAAAAGCATTCCAGCTTGCCGTAAAGCGTTCTGTCGGGTCACATTTTGCTGCACTCGAACATGTTGCATCGGACATGACAGGACAAATGCCATGACATAACACAACTAAACAAAGCGCAGCACTTCAGTGATCAGACGCCGGCTTTCCTTCCCTGGCCACTAACAATTGTCACTCTGGGTAGGAAACAGCTCACCTGGATTTTAAAGTAGTATTGACTAGAAAGTGCTGGGAGGTTGTCTGGCGGAGCGGCTGCCCACAGACTGTCAGAAATCCCCTGTTCACCTCCAGCACCGAAAGGTTCCTGGCGAGAAGAAGGGCAAACTCTCATGCTGTTGACCCAAAAAGCTATTTCCAGGCCTAAACTGCTACAGAGTTAATCCAAGATTTTCATAGTCACCGATAGCAATCTTTTGCTTCTATTTTAGAAAAATAAAACAAAAATAACGATGAATTAATTTGAATGGAAAAGCAGCCACCATTTACATATTACCTGACATTCAGGAAATGGCTGGTTTTACTGCAGGGAGCTGAGCGCCTGAGGATAAATAAACAAATAAGCACCAGTAAAGAGATGAGATTAAACGCAGAGGTTTTTTCTATATATACATACAAATTATTTATAGGAGGCACCGTGAGAGAGGTATGCCTTTGAGTTTGAGTCCACAGCGCACAATTAACCCAGATGACTGGCACCTCAATTACAGCACCAGGGTTACCCAAGGTGGGCACGAGGATCCTCACAGCTCCCATCTCACCGCATCCTCCCGGCGGCATCTCAGAGGCATCTGCACTCTCTTTCTGTGCCAAAATGCCTTGGCATTCCTCTGCAAATCAATGGCAAGAAAAGGCTCGAAGGAAGGAGCAGAGGGGGTGGAAGGAACCTGAGGTGAAGAGGAGAAGATGAAAGAAAAACGGGATTGAAGCACAGCTCAGATCAGAAAAAGTCCAGGAAAAACAAAAGATGCTTCTCCAGGTGTCTTAAGCAGGTTCTCCCACTGGCAGAAATCTCTGCTGCATTCTCCTTGAAGATTTTTTCGTTACTTTGGTTTAGGGTTTGGGATTTTTGAGGGGTTTGTTTTCTTTGTTTTTTGGCCAGACCTCATGGGGTAAAAGGTAGCAGAAAGGAAGACAGCACTTTTTAAGATGACCTTAAAGTACAGTGGGATCTGTGGGCTGTTTTAAGGGTGATGGAAGTAGGGGTGGCCTAAGGCACTCCCCATATCTGTCACTTGACATCGCTTTCCTCCTTTGCCCCTACCAAATCCCAGGCTTTTTGTCTTTAGACTAGGGCCTGGCTCCTTAATGTTATTTAGGTTCCCTACAGACCACTTTATCTGCAAAGTAACAAAGGTATTTCATTCTTTAAATGTGTTGTATTACTGAAAATTGTTGCATTTCTGAATGCACTGAACTCTAGTTTTTAGACTTCATGCCTCTAAGTGGAAAGCTCTTTACCATCTGGAGGTCAAGTGTTAACATATGTGTTCATACTTTGCAATGGACTTGCTTGAGAAGAATTAAAACATTAAGCCTTGATATACAGGGGAGTCAAGCATTTAAGATTTTTTAAGGATCTGCCCTGATTTCTTTGGGATGTGGAATTGCAAAGTGTTCTTTCAGAGCCTACCTGGGCAGAACTTCAATCAACATTAAGACCTCCATATATTACATAGAACAAAATATTATTGACAGAAACAGCAATTTCACTAGAAAAAAAAATTACTGTTGAATAAACAATACATTAAACTCAAATCTTCAGATTTTTGTATAATTTAAATTTGAAAATGTTAAAAGTCTCAAGTAAATTCAAAATAACTCTCGGTAATCTACCACAGTTTCCCTCCCTGACAACTTAGAAGTTGAGTTGAAAAGTAGTGCGATTTTGCTATGCTGAACAAATTTCCCAACTTCAGAAGTTACAGAGCATATGTTTAAAAACTGGCACCTACCGAGGCACACCAGGTTCTGCTATCTTTACCCTGCTGCACTGCGGCAAAGCCCACAAATGCACAATACACGGTGTGACAGTGCTCAAGGGGTTAAAGTAAAACGGTTGAACTTGTCAAGATATTTTTGCATTGTCTAGCAAAGTTGTTTGTTCTGTTGTAGATGCTGCAGGGTATCAGTCACTTTGAAGGAGAGGATGTCCAAGCAGTCCCACAGTTAGACAGTGACTGGCACTGTCAGTAAATCGTTTTGTCAAGGATTCATTTTGCAGCAATGCAAAGGAAATTGTGTGATTGTTTGAAATGAACTGAAGCATTTTGTATTTATCGGCATGCTGAGTCCACAATAAAATGATAAATTACGGCTTGTTAATACCACTCAATAACAGTTTGGACATGAGCTTTCAGACTCGTTTTACTGTGGGTAGTTTCGCAATACAGCAGATCCTCTCTCATTTTTAAGTGGAACAGTGGTATCCTTTCCGATCTCTGATCTTTTCAGTATGAAGCAGGGAAGTAAAATGGTTTTCCACACACTTCTCTTCATTCAACCCAACCTAGCATCTTCTGTCACACAGCTCTATGCACACAGTATGAGCGATTTGTGAAAACAGCGGAGAGAAGCAGAGTTGCAGTGGTCGTGTTTTTGTCATTCTGGCCAGGTCCTGTACAAAACAACTGGAGGTAACAGGCTATGGATTTTAAAGCTCTTACAGAGCGTTGGGATCTTTGAATGTCAGTCCATAGAGAAAGCAGTTTTTTGGTGCAATAGAAAGCTATCACACATTTTGCTGGCCAGAGGTTGGACATTTAAACTATCATAGACACCCATGTACAATATTCAAAGGTATCTGCCACCCAATATCAAAGCATAAATATAAACTAGATTAGTTTGCAGAGCATTTAGTCCTTAACTATTATTTCCCAATCAGCATTGGTAAAATTCTCTCATACCACCTATAGCGCTTATTTCTAATTTACTGACTGGCAAGTCCTCTGGGACTTGAGGTATACTAGAACTGCGTGAGGAGTTGTGCTGAGTCCTACAATGTGTTGGGTCTCTGGCTTCCCTCTGATAAGGAATACTAAAGCCAACAGAAGATAAGCAGTGGATGAACAGTGACAATGAAATAATCAAGTTTTCTACTAATTGGCTTTAGATAGCAATAGAGTAACCTTTCTAGATCTCCCTGTAGGCAAAGAGGAAAAAGAGGAATATTAGATCAAAAAATCAGCTTAACGTGTAGGAGCTGGCACTGTGGCTAATGCTGTACAATGGCAGTGATTCAAACTGTATTAGGAGAGAGACTTCAACCCACTTTGAAATCTTTCAGTGAAAGCCTTTAGTTTTAGCCCATAAATACTCCAAATGACAATCCACAGACAAGCCAGAAGATTATGAAAACAGAAGTGAGGATAATTATTTCAGATATGCACCAAAGCTCTGCAAGAATTTAGAAAATTACAGTTATCAGTTCGTGTTGATAACAAATGTGGCCTCCTTCCCTTGCTCTGGTTTTCCCCAAACTTGGGCATCGAACACATTTTCGGAAATAATTTTAACTAGCAAGCTACTGGCAAACTAGGAACAGAAAAAGAAAAGTAAAAGAAAAACATAGCAGGGGCTATAGAGGTGGATATGGGAGGAATAATTAGAAGCATTTCAATTAAATATATATAGTCAAGCCAAGCAATACCTATGGGCAATATATCTGTCAACACACACATGAAGGATGTAAACAGAAAGAATGGAAAGGGAAGATTTAGTGCAACGCACTGGGCATAGCTAGGAGTGATGTGATTAAATTAAGAAAGATAATTCAGGTTGAATCTGAAGAACAACTTCATGACAGTGAAATGTTTCAGCTTCAGACAATCTCCCAAGTAAGCAGTTAATCCCCATTCTTTAAAACATGACTGGGCAAGTGCCCTCATACATGCAGAATGGGGAACACTGCTGCGTTTGCCAAAAGATGGATTGGAAAATGAAGTAAGCCTTTAATTTCTTTCATATCTGTGAATCTACCATCCCAGTGGGGATAGCATAATGGTGAAACTGAGAAAAAAACAGATGGATGAGAGGCAGACCCGTCTTAAACACATAGTTAACTGGATTTCTTGGAGCAAGTACTTTAATGTTAATATATAAGGAATAAAAAGTGATGCCGGGGAGAGAGGGTGACAGTCCTGGGTAGGAGCTCAGCATACCCCTAGTAATTTATTACGGTAGCTTCCCCAAGGTTTCCAAATAGCTGTGTGTCAGTCTACGGCAACACATCTCTCCCTGGATCACGCTCTACTGGTTGCTGGTGTTTCACATGTTTTCTTCTCCAAGCTGCCCTTAAACACAGGGTCAAGCAGCACAACTCAATGAAGACTAAGTCTGCATAACGCACTTTTCTAGAGTCAGCTCCGGCAGCAAGGTGTGGAGCCCTTCTCCCGCCCTGCTCCCCTCCGGCACGGTGCCAGCTGCGGCGCACGCTCCCATCTCCATCCTCCAGCCAGCCGCCCAGCCAGCTTCTCCTGATCCCCTCCACCGTCTCTCCACCAAGGTCCTAGCAAAAAAAATAAAAGATGATACTAGCTAAGTCTCATTATCCTGCTGCACAAATTAAATCAACTAAGGAGAGGCAAACTTAAGAGCTTTGCCCAAGGTTACAATCATATTCAGAGGCAAAGCCAAGACTAGATCTGGAATCCTGCTTTCTCCTGTAATGTTTAGACTACAGCTCCTGCAGCAAATGCTTTCACACTTTATAGTGTTTACTAACTTCATAATGTCTGCTAACATACTGCTTTGCCTGAAGAAGCTACACAAGAAAGAATTTAATCAATGGAAAATAAATGTAGTTATTAGGAATTACGCAAGACAGCACTTAACAGCTTAGATCACTTGGACAATTTCTATTGTTTCAGGAGAAGGCCAACAGTTTTGGTATTGCTGTAAGGAAGAAAATCACAGAGATTATTCAGGCTTCACTTGGAAGGTACTAGAAGTGCAAAGCACCATCCATCATCTTTATGGTACATTGCATCACCTGAGGCATGAAGTAATCATCTAAAAATGCACTGCCTGACGTGACCATCGTGTATAATCAATAGCCTCTACTATCAGAGATATTAAGAAAAATCTTTTATTCTATCGATGTCTTGTTTTTATACAGCGATGTCCATTATCAGAATGGCACAACTGGAGAACTTACCTGATGTAGATTGAAAAGTATTCATTTTAGAAATAAAAGTGCATGGTTCAATAAATCTGTAAATCATCACCGAGAAGCTCTCATTGGCTCTGTACATCAGAATTAACTCTTGGAGTATAAAAGAGCTAGTTTCAAAAATAAGCCCTCTATATATCTGCATATAATGTTTGCCAATTTCATGTTGATAAGTATGCATTCAAAAAAAAATAAAAAAATGCAAAAATGCTGCATTCCTGCACTACAAAACCAGTGATCTCGGGTACCAGATAATGCACACTTAGGGATGATGCCAGCCAGCCAACACAGCCCACAAAGGACAGTGAACTGCACTGGCTGAAACAATGACTAACGCTGAAGCTTAAGCATATTTTTCTGTCTCTGTAATTCAGTTCACACAAACCAGAAGCTGTCTCTCAAATGGACAGTCTAGGAAACTGATAGTTTTGAAGGACATGAAACACCACTTTAATGACCCATTCGATACAGGTTCTTGGGAACATCATGTGCAAATGTCCAGAGTTCCTCAGGTTCATGACTGAATTGCCACAGACTGGGAGTTATGGAGAAAAATGAAGTATTTTGGAATATATAGAAAACTGTTCTCCACGTAGGTCTAACACACATGCAATTCAGGCCATACATGTAAGTTAAAACCACTAAAAGACTAATGTCTCTTCTCTCTGAAGTATATGCTGTATATATACTGGTGTGTATGTGCGAGCGCTGATTTTTTAGGGGAGGGGGCTTAATCGCTGTTCTTAGCGAAATGAGGCAGGCAGCAGGGCAGATGAGATGGGCTGGGGACGTGCTACGGGACTATACAGACAGACTGTGAAAACATACGCTGGGTCTGGGATGGGAGCCTGTGGGTCTCCTCTTACCTGTTTCTGGTTTCTAAAGGTAAGAGTGGCTTCATATTCAAGCCAATGCGTGATGCAGGTTGACAAGCTAAGTTTCCTGAGTAGGACCATTCAGGAGCCTTATCTGCTGCTACAAAGATGACAGCAGTCATTCAAAGTCTCATCAAACTTGGAAAACTCTTTGTCCCCCTGAACTTCTTTATATACTACTACAGCTCACCAGAGAGCGTCCAAATGCAGGTGACCTGGATTCAGGCTGCACATAACAATGTCAGTCTAGAAATCTTATGTCAGACAGCCATAAACATTACAGAATGGTGTTTCCCTTCTATAACTTTTTTACACGTGATCAGACTCTCTCACTCTCATTCTTTTTTCACTCTTGCAAAATACTCCCAGCTTAAATTGCAGTCTTTGGAGCCAACACGTCTGGCTGTAGCTGCTCTGTCATTCATAACCTTATTATGCAAATAAAACATAGACAAGCTGTAAGTTCCAATTGAATCCAAACACCCTGGAGCATCCAATAAATGGAGACGTCTAAATAACATAACTCCATGGATGACACACATTTGTCATCCAGCTGAGAAATCTTAGATAGAAAGATGAATAAGAGTGAATTTACAAATGTCAAGAAGCTTCAGGATCCTTTTCCCCATTTCTGTTGCTTCAGGGAAGAGTTGAGACCCAGAAAAAAAAATCCCTCTCATGAAATGGCAAGCTGTATTTGCACTTCTTACTTTCCCTGAAAGTTGAACTAGGGAACAACAGGTTTAACTTTGGATTTATTTTTTTTGCAAATATTTCTTAGATACCTAAATCAGAGACGAAGAACTTCAACAGACCTATTTCAAACTACAGTTCATCTGCTTTTCAAAAGGAAACAAAAAAGTTAACAAATAAAGTTGACAGAAGTTAAATAGGCAAACATTTTCTTAATGTTTTGAAAGCATGATTATCATCAGATCATGGACTGAGACCTGTATGTACAGAATACATATGCAAGAATAACTAATATTTTAGACAATGTATTTTGCTGATCACAAGCAAAATGGAAAAGAATGTGAGCCACAAAATATCAATTACGATTACTGGTCAATGGAAGAGATTCTAATCAATATTCTTAGTTTAGCAATAAGTTATTGTTAATACTGGTAATATTAACAAAGAAATCACTAATTTCTAATTGGTAATATTAATGAGGTCACAAGGCCTACAAACAATAAAAGACACTGATTAAGCATGTTGATATTCCTACTAGCTTACAGAAAAGACATGCTAAATTTCTGGATCTGTTTGCCCTGTGTCCGGCATTTCTATTATTATAGGAGGGGTGAAACAAGTATTTAGAAGCCCAGCATAACAACTGAAGGTTTGAAATGCAACCTTTTCATATTGCAACATGTTTGAAAATTGCTGGGATGTCTTACTAGTACAGACTGGTCCATAAATACCATTGATTACAATCATTTAGATGTGATTCTAAATGCTGCTTTAGATAACCAGAAAGCTTTAGAGTAGGTAAGGATGTAGTGCTGAGAAGTGATAGTGATGATGGCTGCCATGAAATGAGTGTTTATAGAGGTTTGCAATTGCTTTTGGATCAAAGTCAATGGATCTATCAGTCACTTTCAAATGCGGCGGATGGAACATTTGTGCCTCGTATGGAGGCAAAATAGCAGCGGAGATGAGCAAGCCAGGACTAACCCAAGAGTATTGAAAGATTTCATGCAAATTCAGTGATTTTTTTTATTACACGTGTACTGGGACATATTCACTGCGGTGTTGGTACCTGGGTTAGCCCAACTGGAGCGCGAGTAGCCACGTCCATAGGTCTGCCGCAGAACTGGCAGGGTCCCCCAGGCTACTCACCTTCCAGCAGCCTCCCTTATGTTTCCCCAGAGATGACAGCATCTTACTAAGAAACTCATATATATTAGTTTGCTCCTGCTGGTCAGAGTAACGTTATAAATGATGAAAAACATTAAGAATTACAATTTCCAGATCCTCAGCTGCTACAATAAATCAGCACAGCTCCAAATGCTTTAGCACCATCAGATCAGTTTACACCAAATGACAGCATGGCTTTGTCTACATGTAGTTTGGTGCCTGTAAGGCTACTTACGCTGGACAAGTCACAGGTCACCAATTAGCCAAAGAAATTTTTTTACGCATTTGTTGTTAGCATATACTGTCACGCTCACCAAAGTTGTTGTTAGCACTGCTTCCTACAAGCACAAAATGAGGGCTGTAACATAAATACAGAGGTGAGATAAAATCAGATTATAAGATCGTTTACTGTCTCCAGTGGTTTACAGTGGTTTTACCACTGAAGCAAGCCTGTTGATACCTACTGACCAGGGTTGGCATACGTTTCAAGGTCAGGAGTGATATCAGAAACAGGTGCGCTTTGTAGCATTACTTAGAACAAGTATCCATAATAATCATTATAAGATAAGATTTTTTTCCAAGCATATTCCACCACGTAAAGATGCAAGAAGGGAAGTTTCCTGTATTTACTTTTACTGGAAAAGCATGACAGACTGGTCCTGACACCACTTTGTTTTGCAAAGGCTAAACTTAGATATAATTACAGTGACAAAGCTACCCTCCCTTGGACAGGCTCCGTAACACTGCCAGGGACCTCAGGGATGCCTACACTCTGCCAGAAGATTTTTACAGATGCCAGGGTAGTTTGAGCCTGCACCCAGTGCAGCAGGGCTAACGCCGCTACCCCAGCTACCTACGAGGGCTAACGATGCCTGCGAGCGTGTTAGCGCTGCTAAGTCCTTCAGACCTTTGCTTTGGAAAAGAGACCTCAAGATGTGTATTCAGCAGCGCATCCCGAGAACTGGATGTCTGATCGCAGTCACTTATTTTCTGAAAGAGATAATTTAAACAACCAGTGACTGAGTAATATTCTGTAGTAAAAGTATGCTTATAGCAGCAAGCTGCATTGCAACTAGTATAAATTGTTGCTTTTAATAACGGCAATTATAAGTAAATTTAATCAATTTCATTGCTTCAAAGGAGGGACAGATTGAAGAAAGGGACTGAAATGGGCATCTGCTGGAGCACCACGGAGAAGACCACCCATATGAGGATACCCTCTCTTTTCCTTCTCTCACGAGGCATTAGTGAGCAGTGCAAGGACCCCAGATGATGCTGTATCCAGTGGCAGTGCCGAAGAGAAGTGTCCTTTTGGTTCTTCTTTCCCTCCTGTCTGCCCTTCATCTACTGCTCTTTTCCTTCTACTTAACCGGTACCTTCATTAACAAGTTACAACCTTTTGTCCCCCTAGCACACAAAAAACATCTGACTGTTGCTATCTCATTCTTCACTCCACCTTTCCGCTGCCTCATCCCCATAAGCCATACATTTTTGCATGACAGGGAACATTTATTACTCTGTGTTTGCACAGTCCCCAGCAAACAGGGACTCCTTCTGGGTAACTTGTAGGTTATTGTAATAAAAGGAACATTAAGAAAGTGTGACAGCATGAAGACTCAGCTGAGTGCTCACTGAGGTATGACTTCATGCTGTTACCATTTTGTTTAGTATTAGATTACCCCATTATCTTCACAGAGTATCAAATGAGGTCCTTGCAACAAAAATGTACCAAAACATATTACGAAAAATGTTTAAAATACTGAATGAAAATAATTAAAAACGTGTTTTACAAAAAATCATCTTTTCTTTGATTTCATCACCACCTCATTTAATAAACTCAGAGCATTTCCCAAAGCACTTGGTGAATCTTAGCTTTCTGAGATCTTTCAGCCACAAAAACCTCCCTATGATTGACAAAGACTGAATTTCTTTATTGTATCACAAACAGTCTCAATGGAGGTTTATGCTATTGTATCCTGAGTTTTTAGACTTTCTCTTTTTTCTTTTTCTTTTTTTTTTTCCAAGAATGCTGACTTTTGTGAATATTATATCACGTTTCCCAAAAGCAGCTATTTATTGCGTCTGTTTGCCCTTTATTACACGAAAAATAGAAAGCTTGTATTTTTCTTTGCTGGGTAAAGATGCTTCATACGTACTCTAAGAAGCTACTTTCATGTTTGTTCAATAAGTATTTCAAGATGCTGCTATTTTGATAATGTGCTGACTGATACATAATTCACAGCAATGCAAAGTTTAATAATATCTTCAAACTCGAATATAAAATGAGCTCTCAATTCTGACATGCTAAATCTAGTTCTAAAGCATACTATTTCTCATTTGTTTTGTAAAATGATACAGAACCGCTATTACTCAACATAATGCATGTGTTTCTTACGCCGACGCATTAAAAAATAAATCACTTAATTCCTGCACACTTATACAAACATACCTCCTAGGAAGTGAAGCAGATGAAATAGTCATCACTCATGGAGAAGACCTCTGTCCATTACACGGCAAACACTCCCTGAAAAATGAACCACTCAAGACACCATTCCTTCCCAGTAAGAAATCGGTAAGAATTTCGACAAGGAAGCCTGGCCTGGCCTCCACAAGGAAGTATGTTAAAGGACAAGAATCACAAATGACAAAGTAATTGCCTGGGTTTCTTGGGAGACTGTGGGATGTTTGCCTTTTGCCACCAGTTTTTATAGTTCTTAAACCTGCTTGAAATTTTGTTTGCTAATGAAAGATAGAAGTGATTTATCTACCTTTAAACAGCTGCCATTAGATATAGCCTATTTAGAATATCTGAGGCACTGCCCCCCCCTTCCCTATTACTTTGGTTTCTGAGATTCTCAGAGCCTTTCGTGCATTTTTTTCTCCCAGTACACCGCGTGGTAGGAAGGTATCGCTCTCCACATTTAATAGACAAAAAGCTGAAATTTGGGAAACTCGCCACTTCCAGGAAATCAGAACATTTCACAGGCAAGGTTCAATTTTTTGCCAAGTACGACCAGAACCCTGGAGGGTTTCTGAAGGAAACCTGCCTCATTTCCAACCACCTTCTCCTCCTGGAGACTTGATAACTACCAGACAGGATGACAGAGCCTCCTTTACTCTGTACGAGAATAAACCACATTTCAGCATCTGATGTTCTTCCACAAGAGTAGCAAAATTCTAGCACAAAAAAAGGTAAAAACTTGTCTAACGTCGAAGATGTCTTGTCAGCTCCTTATCCCCTGCCGCCCTCCTCCCCGCGACGCAGCCCCGCTGAAGTTGCACACTTGCTAGCGGAAATCACGCAGAAGCACTGAGGATCAGCAACAGCCACAGGCATTACTTCATCGTTTTCCTGACTTAGTTTTGCCCTAACACGTGTAACTGCAGTGTTGGTTCAGGGCTGGGAAGGATCTGGGAGAGACGAGATGTTCTAGGTTCGGCGATGTCGCCGCGCGTGGCTTTTGCCTCTCTGCTCAAGTCATGAAACCCCATCTGTGCCTCCGAGTCCCCATCTGCCAAGCAGGGAGGATTCTTCCTCGCCTCACGCAAATCTTTGTGACGATTGCTTTATAAGCACTCTCAGATCCATGGGAAAGGCAGCACAGAGAAGCGAAAGGCATTACTAAGGCACTAAAAACATACAAGGATCTTTCCATTTGGGAGATTTATTTTGCAATATGTATTTGTAAAAAATATATTCACTTATAAGGTGAAGGTGGGGGCAGAAATAAAGAAGCAAAACTAGAGTCCCGCTGCTTTTCCTTGTTCCTGTCCATAATTCATCTCGTACTGCTTTCAAGGGACTCGGATGTCCTGCCATCTACCCTCAGATTAAATATTTTCATTCGTGGGCAGATGAATAAATCAGAGTAGGGTTTACCTCACTGCTACAGCACTTTCTCCTTGTCCCACTTGCCTCCTCTCCAATCCTCCAACTGCCTTTTACCAATTTCATTATAAGATAGCTTCAATAAAAACAGAAGTTAGACAACCTCATAGAAGGGATCGTTTCCTTTGCCTAACTTGGAGTAGTCTGGCATCTACAGGGCCACAAAACTAAGTTCAACATACTGCAATGGGTTTCTAGCCAGTACAAAATGCTGCAGTCAATGGAAGTACAGCAATTTACACCAGCAAAAAGTCCGCTCCATCAAATACAAAATTTTTCACATTCTAAATTCATGGCATGAAATGGACCTTCCTGAACACTCCTGATTGCTCTATCATAACCTAGACATTACAGTCTCTAATACTCCACAAATACTCCTCACCCATGAGCCTTCAGAAACTATTTATATGGTATCAATCTCTCCCTAGCTTTACATTATGAATGAGCAAGATGTAACAAATTATAGAATGTTTTAAGAAAATTAAAATGCCAAACATATTTTCCTTCTTTAAAAAATGCTAAACAAAAATCTGGGTCTTCTGCCTCTCTGCATGCATCACTGCCAACAACTACAACCTGATCTGTAACACCAGAAAATTACAAACAGTAGAAAGAAAAAAAAACCCTGCCTTGAACGAGACCCGCTCTCACTCTGCTGCTACATGAATAAGCACATTAAAAATGTAAATAGGACTAGCATAAGGACAGGGTTATGAGGAAAACAAATGATGACAGAGACTTCAATCATTCACATAACAAATATTTCAGAGTGTCACAACTAAATGAAACCTAGTTTTCCAGCCATTTCAGTAGTCATCTACACTAAACAAACCTTCATACTTTATACCTAAATCTATATAAAATTACCTAATTCTCCTACTATAGATAGGAGAACCTATCTATAGCACGGAAGGAACAAGAGAGCCCTGTGTGCCCTTACCAGACTGTGCTTCGTTGGCAGTGTTGTGTGGGATAAATCTCTCCTCTTCAGATATCTCTCTTTGCTTCCTGTGCTTATCTTATGCAATAAACACTAAAATAAGAGAGTTTGCTTGCCCTTTCCCAGCTGTCTTTTCACAAAGACACCAAACTATTGGGTAATATCTGCCTTCTTGTAAATCTCATTAAAAGCAAAGAACTAAAAACGGAAAACGTTTTTACTCCATTGTCGGGATCTACTGACTTAGGGTGAGGGTTGTGCACCTGGAGTCAGCCTTGCGCTGGTGCGGCTCACCTGGCTCTACACGCTCCATCTGTTGGCACAGATGGATGGTATCCATGAACGGCAGAGGTGTATCTGCTTCTGTATAACAAAGAGAAATTAAAAATCCGATCGGTAGGATTTTCAGGCATGGGAAGCACCCAAAGCTTTCATTGGACACCTGAGTTTGAAAACCTAAAAGGGTTTGCATAAAGCCAGACAGGAAATCTACAGCAACAGCAGAAATTGAATCAAATTGAGCAGAATCCTTGGCCAACATCTCACCACCTTTTATCTTGTGCAAAATGCGTGTCGATGTTAATTTCTCTATTTGCATTTAAATGCAATGTATATAGAGGGCCGCTGTGCCTCCTCTGCATGTCCCAGGAACAGGTAGAAACCTCCAGAGAAAGAGGAGGGCTTTGGCAGCTGTTGGCCATCACCGCAGCCACGGCAGCTGACGAACAGTACAGGCAGCTGCCTGCTCAGCAGTCAGTTCAATTACCAGACACAAAAAGGTCTAGACATGTTAGCTGAGCCAGCCATTCTTAATATTCCTGTGTGGGTCTTTCAGACCGATTCCTGCCTCCAAGATAAGGGATTTCTCTCCTTAGCCTTATCAAATACACGAAGCCAACCTGGAAATTAATGGTAAGGAAAATAAAGGAAACTAATTGGTTAGTTAGCTCTTGAAAAACACCAAAATCATGTTGTTATTTAAAATAACAAAGGTTTGTTTATATTTAGGCCTCTTTCCCCTCTCTTTAGGTCTCTCTGTAGTTTCTGCTGCCAAAATAAAGCCCAGATGCTTCTTCCCTTTGTTACTACTGATGAATTTGCATTTCCAAATGCAACAGGAAGCATTTGCTGTTTCATTTATTGAAACAAAATGAAAACTTCTTGAGTGAGCAAGAAAACCAAGCACCTTGGGTAACATCTGATGATGCTGAATTTCCCAGATGAAGAGTGATCCTAGAAAGCCTGACCTCCATCAGGTGTGCTGCTGCTCCCCGTCACTAGCACAGCCCAGAGCTTTCCCTGCCTTTCTCAGCCTATTCCAGAAGACCCCGAGAGCCCGCTGCTTGCTGCAGAACAGCCTGTCCTGCTCCTACGTGGTATGTATTTCTAAGTATATTCCCTGAAGGGATCTCAGAGGCAGCATACTGATAACGCCATATTCTTCCCAAGCCAAGGATATGGAGAATCAACAGCTCGCCACACAGCACTCCATCAGCTTATGTACTCTTTGCCTTTGACAAACCAAAACGCTGTTTCAGACCGCACAGCACCTCGTACTTAGGATTATCCAAAGAAAGAGACAGAAAATGTGTGCCTTTCAGCATTTAAGAACATCAGGGTGAACAATTCTTGGCTAAATTTGGAAGAAAGCACTGTCAGTGCTGAGCAGCATAAAGCATATCCATGATAGACTCCTATCACCGCACACTACAGAATTAACAAACAGCAACTTGCAGTAGAAAGCTGAGCGCTGCTGTAGCAAACTAATAATGATGTACTTTCAGGAGGGCAGCTGCCGCACTTCTAAGTGCCTCATTCATAAACTCTCTTTTTATTTTGAAGGTAGAACAACGTACTTAGCAATACTGCTGTACAGGCTAATGACAAACAGGACTTATTGTACATTTTGGTTCTCTGGAGCAATTGCTCTGTGTTAATGCTGCAGCATGGTGCTGAGCACTTGCCTCTACAATTAGGTACTCTAGAGCCCCTAATAAATCTCATCCACACAACTGAATGCTTCAAAATGGCACATTATACAAAGATCAGACCTGGATCTGCATCCTTAGGGTGCATAGTGAATCATGATAAAAATAGGCTCCCTAGAGACCTGTGAATGCTTCAAGTAAGATGAGGGGGAGGATAAGACATTCAATTTAGAAAAAAATTCACTTTGTGTAGTGAATTTTCTGTCTTGTTTTCCTTTCCCATTTTTATTACTTAGTAAGCATTCAGGAAAACTGGATCTTTGCTTTTGAGATATTCTGCACCTGCTGTCTAGCCTATAAAAATGCTGTTTTCAATTCAAAGCAATAAAACACTGCAATTAATCTAAATCACATCATTGCTGTTGGAGCCTAGACTCAAAATTGGCTCCTTCTACCTCAGTGTATACCACTTATTTTATTTTCAAAAATATTTGCAAAATGTATTTTGTTATTCTTACCTCTTTTAACTTAATATTATTACTCTTTATTGTATTGTTTGTATTAGGACTCACAGGCTCCATTTAAGATTAGATGGCCCAAAGTGCGCAGTAAGCACAAAGCGCAGATAGATCCCTGCCATCCAGGTTCAGATGGAGACATACTCCTGCACACAGTCAAGCATCGGCCAGTAGGAAAATTAAAAGCTGGAAGAAATAGCATGTGCACCCAACTCCTACAAGACTGTGACGGTCAGAAAGTGTTGTAACAGGGGTCTCCAGTCACGCACGGGCTACCCATGCTGCTGAACATCATATGCCAAGCGCTCCCGAGCTGAGCACTGTACCGTGCCATAATAAATCCCTGCAGCAGTGGAAATGCAACTACCACCATAAGCACTGACAGGGGACAGTGCAGGAGTAGGCTGGATGTAGCTGGCAAGAAAGGCTACAGTATTTCCACTGCCATGCCTGAGCAGCCATGTATCCTCTCAACATGTTAAGTTATGTGCTGCAAACCCAAAACACAAGCAGCTGCGTCCAAATAGTTGATCCCACGGTGGTATTCAGCGAGAACATTACATCACGTTCCATTAAAAAATAACGTGCCAAATAAAATGACCTTTTTCAGCCATTCTCACTTGGTAATTCCACACAAAAATCAGATTGGAGGTAGCTGTCGCTCATATTTACTAACTCTGGAATTTCAGAGATAATAGCTTTGCCTTTTTTTAATATATTAATTCATTAACTCCCATGTTCTCCATTTTTTCGGTCATGCAAAAATATTTACGAACTCTGGTTGCTGCTGTTATTAAGATACAAAAGTGTGGACCAACATCAACGTGTGGTTCCACAAGGTACAGTGACAGAAAAGAAATATGAAAAGGTTTCACAGGAATTTCCATTTAACTTCACAAACAGGACTTCTCTCCAGAGGTTTACAGTGCCAGAGCGTATGACATTACACCTGAAGCAATACAAATGAACAGGTAACAAAGATGCTACTTGTGGCTACAGCAGAGGATGAATCATTCATTTTATCAGATTGCCTATTCTTACTTTGGATAAAGTTTGCCAGCTTGTCTGGACTCAAATACACATACAAATTTTTATTCTGCACTTTCTGACATTAGCAGGAATGAAGAAGTTGGAAATTTGTATTAATAAGCTTAAAAGCAGAAGTGAGAGATAGACTATTCAGTGGAAGGTCAATTGAGTAATGTCCAAGGAAAATAACTCAATTTCTCTTCTTTTCAGTACATGCCAGACTAGGACATAGCTGTGCCCCAAAAGAAGACTTTTATTAATTACTTAGCAAGTCGAACATTGAACTGTGGTCTGTGGCAAAGCCACTAACAGCTAGACCACCTTATGCCTGCAAATAAGCAATGCTTTTCAGATTTCAGTTTTTAAACATTGTTAAAAGCTTCTGAATTCTGTCTATATTTCAGGTGGTATCTTTCAAAAGGCCGCAGGTGGGATAACTGTCTCCCAAGGCAATTTTACCATGGTTTTAGATAGCCGACGTAGGCCTTTGCTAAGTGCTTTTTAGAAGGCTGTTGCATTTCTCCCATCACTGCGACAATTCTGACATTTGTTATTGCAACTTCTTAGGCCCCTTTTTTAGGTCTAATACATTTTTGCATTGTTTTTCCCGTAATGAATAGAGATATCAGGATGATTTTCAGTTTGGATATCAAATGCTCTACTAAGGAAATTGCTCTATGTATGTTGCCAAAATGGGGTTATAAATAAAGTGCTGAAGCGTATGAGATGAGACGCCTCACAGTGACGCACAGGAAATTAACTTGTCTCAGTTGCCCATATTTTGTCTGATAGGCTACGTTCACGCCTTGTTGTGAGACCACCACACTGTCCATAAGTGTATTATGCGATTATTCTCTCATTTTCTCTCCACTTTTTTCCTTTAATGACATCAAGACTCTTCTATTTCCTGTTTTCCAAATTAACCTCTTTCCCCACTCTCTCAGGTCTCTGAAGCGAGCCTCTCCTACACAGAGGAGAGCCCGTGAAAGATCATTTGGAGTCCAGATGCAGCTCTCCAGACCCTGGTACCAGCTATCATGACCTTTGCAAATTATTAGGGGGGAGCTTCCCTGGCCTAAAGGCTGCATAAGGTATTTGGTAGGAAGAAGTGCATCGTGCTTAAAAGAGGAAGGGTAGAGCGCTGTATAAGATCCAAATTTCCTGTTGTACAAAATTTGACACTTAGTAGGACATGTTTTGAACTATCAAGATGAAACCAAGGCCCTTCGATGTCAAAAATTGGGACTTCAGCAAGCTTACGTGAGCCGGTCACAGAGTGGTTCCTCAAGGCAGTCAGGAAAGAACAGATCGTTTAAACCGTAACTTTCCATGTTCAAGACAAGTCCTTTATTGGTCTACTGGCTGCACTAACAAACAGTATGCTGTATTATTTTTGGGGAAAAAAATATTGTAGAGGCCAAAACTTAAAAAAAGAAGCCTTTAACTACATTTTTTATAGAGCTTGCAGATTTTTTGGAGTGAGATGCTATGGAAGCGTAATCTGGGGATTTTTTGAAGAAATACCCTAGTCCTATTTAATTTTTCTCTGGATCTTTACATCATCAAGAACAAAGAATGCTGGAGGGCCATTTTTATTTCCAAGATAATCAAGTTTCTCTTTACTGTGGACTAAGAAGTTAGGAGAAGTTATTATAAAAATAAATCCATCTGAAGCACAAAGTCTAATGCATTACTTTCCCATTGTATCTGTACGCTCAGGCCTAACTCGTAAGACTCCCAAACAGATTTTATATACATACTTGTTTCTGGTTTCTGAGATTTTTTTCTGGCTGAACTCTCCTTGGCACAAGATCAGAGGATGGGAAATTCAGACTAGGTGGCTTTAAACTACCCATTTCTCTGCAGTCTCAGGAACGCTAATGCACGCTCAGTCCAGGCTGTGATGGACATCTGTACAGCTGCTGGTTACTGTGAGACAAGAGAAAATACAATACGGCCTCCATATTCTGGGCAATTGAGGACAAAAGAGATTAAACTGCTATGACGCATGTCAATGACAATTTAATAATCAAATGATAAGTTCTCTCCCATGTCTGAGCTCAACTCAGAACAAGCCAGAAGACATAAAAGAAGACAGTGAGAAAAGCAAACTGGAATCAAGTATTTTGGCATTAATGTTCCTTTTTTTGCTTAAAATGTAGAGCAGAACAGGAGCAGAAACAGGAGCTGTGAGAAACTGAAGTATTTTAGAAAGTAAAACCAAACCAAACCAAACCAGGAAATTATTCCCATATTCAATTTATAAAAACATGAATGAGACTCTGATATAGGATAGGTAGGTTATTTTTTTCTCTTCTGTTAAATCTCAGTGTTGCAAAAGGGCTTTCCAGAAAGCCAAACTCTCATAAATAGAACTATGCCAGCTTGAGTTTCTTGGCATTTAGCAACACTAATTGTCCCTTTTTTCCTTGCTGCTCTTTGCCATATTTCTTGGAAAACAACAGCTGTGTTTATTCAAATAGCAGTATCCTGATGACTTGATGATAGGCTAATCTGCAGGAATTTCAAGTGTGACTGTCCTGTAGGAATCTTCGCAGAGCACCACACAATTGCCTTTGGATGACACAAATCCTTGGAAAGACTTCCATACTTTTGGCCGGTCTGGAAGGTTACCCTTATCCTGGTTAGTTCACTGAATTTCTTGCAGCACGCACCAGTATTTTTCAGGTTTTGTGGAATAATTTCCTCATGCATCAATGTCAGAAAGTAATTCCACAACATAAACAGTTTCCCTGCCGTACACTCTAACCAGAGGGATGTAGGCAGTACGTTGAATTACAATTGAAACAAGCCTCAGCATTCGTCTGGAAATCGGGGCTATAAATTCAGCCGGACTGTCAGTGTTCTCCATGAAACAATGCAAGCCTCAGACTATACGATATCTTAGTAAGCAGTTTACATAATATATCAAATGATCCAGAAGAAAAGCAACCGTATGAGAGCAGCTGAATTAATCACATATATTCAAAGAAGCAGCATTCAGACAAGCACACAGCCAGCCAGACACGTGTCTATTCTTTGTATCGGCGGGGGATGCTCAGCTAATAACTGATCACAAAACATTGCTTACTCAGCACTTTTACTAAGGAGGGGAAGCTAAGATAAAAGAAAATTTTCTCCCCACCTAAGTCCTGTGTTACTGGGCTTCTATTTAAAAAATAAACTGTTACTATATATAAATCAGATGGGAACGAGAGTGAGGAGTAAGGTAGGTGAAGAACAGGGATAGCGGGGCGAGGGGGCAGGATGGTCCCATCGGGCACCGCAGCCGACGCGCAGCAACACGCAGAAGGACAGCAAGGGACACAGGACATACACGAGAAGGTCCTGGTAGCCCAGCTTCCCCAAAAAGCAGGTAGTGTTTACCTATTTCAAAAACCAAACACAGCCTTTTTAAAGGACAGAACACATCCAGACCCACTCCCAGACAGAAGGCATGTTAGTCTCCTTAGCTGCATTTTAGGTAATTTGGGCAAATGCTCATCTCTTCATAATTTATCATAGAATTGTTCCCTGATCTTTCCATCTGGATGACTGGTTTCTACAAAACTGCACCTCTCCAGCTGATCCATCAAAAACTCTTTGGGGAACTCCAAAGACTCCCTGAGTGCAGCAAGAATGTGACTGCAAAAACCTTTTGCAACACAGTGAAGAAGGGAAGTTTACAGATGTGCAACAGAGACCACTGTACTCCTTCAGCTTAACTTCCACTATAACTCAGAGCAAAGCTTCACATTATACTTAATTTGATATAACCATACTCGGTCACCAAGATGTCTGGGAACACAAGCAGATCTACTGCTTTAAAAGCAGACAGCAGTTAGATAAATATCAAAAGGAATGTGGCACTGCACCCATAGACCATAAGAAGAATGATTAATCACACCCATTTGTAAAACCTGCACCTTACATACAGTCAAGTCTGCCTAGTTTCAGCTTCTAGTCCTGGATCTCACCATACCTTTGTCCGCTAAATAATGTTTTATACACCACATAGTTTATTATAGATGAGGTCATTGCACGGTTTTTAGTTTGTAAGACCAATACATCATGTCCTCCACATAAAGAGAGTATATACTTTCTCTATTAACCATTTGCCAGCATTTTACTGATGCTCTTAGTCCTTCTGAACTCTTGTGAGCGAGGAGAGTGAATACTAGGACCCAAACCGTGCAGTCAGAGAGTTTGTGTTAGGGCCAAACACAAATCACCGAATAGGTGAGGTTGGAATGGACCTCCGGAGGCCTCTGGTCCAGCCTCCTGCTCCAGGCAGGTCTGCTTAGACCAAGCTGCTTGGCCTTGTCTGCGCTCCCGGCTGCACGACCCAGTCCCCTCGGCATCTCAGAGCGTATCCCGCGCTCCAGCCCCCAGCCAGGTCGGTGTCCTCCGCCGGACCCGCTCCAGCACGTCAGTGTCTGTCCCGGACTGGGGAACCCACACTGGACACACTCCAAGTCAATGACGTGGCCTCTTCACCACGTGTTACTCCCCCATTCTCTCTATCTCATGCCTGCGAGACCATGACACATGCTTTGACACAGGACATCTCTGTACCTCTCTCTCTATCTCTCCATATGTAGCAATGTACAATCAGTAATGATTTCTTGTTTCCTTCTAGGTCCTTGACAGAAACATGAAATAGCAGTGGATCTATAACCAACCTAGAAGTCTCTCCACTAGAAACGTACTTCTCGGTTACTATCTGTTTAAGCTACCCTTTGAAGGCAGATGGTTAGCCACCTCAACTTACTTAATATGTGCCAGATAATGATTTATATTTCTCAATCAACATTTCAAATAAGACTCACTTCAAATGTTTTATGTAAGTTTAGGTTTATTACATTATCTTTTTCAGCCTAACCTGTAGTCTCAGAAAAACTAAAAACAGAATAAAAGATCGGGTTAGCTTGACCTTCTCTAATTCCAAACCACCCTACTGACTGGCCATTTATTGCTCCCATTTATTTCTTTATTCATACCATTTTATATTCTTTCCTATTATTTTTCTCCGAACTGAGGAAGCAATTTCATTTCTGCTTTTGTCTGTAAGTACGTATTTAATTACATAGCGCCAATCTGCATAGAAATAGAGCCACTTAATCATTTCCTTGCCCATCTTCAAGACATGATAATTCAGATTGTTTTCACATGTACACTGAATCCCAAACCAACTATGCATTTTAAAACAAAGCTGATGTGCCCTTCTCATTTTCCAGTATTACAGACCGGTCCTTATCTTACCTCTCCTACAACAACAACAACAACATAAATCACTAATACCCCTAAAAAGCACAAATCTCCCCAAGTGGTGATTCAGGAAAAAATGGCTTGATTTACGTGTAGTTGTACATAAATACTATCTCATCAATGCAGATGGTTCTCTACAAGTGTATTATCAGTGCCGATGGACTGAATAAAATTGGTGTCATTTTCCTTCACATGACTGAGTTTCTCTTTGCCGGAAAATTAACTACAAGTAACATCTTTGAGCTTTCCAGATTAAAAAATAGGCAAGAGATTTCTTCTGCATTTACAATATGCAGCCAAAAAAGTTCAAAAGCTTACAGAAACAAAGTATAAAACACCTTAGCTCTTAAAGAAATAAGATGCCCTTAGATCAATTAGCAAATTTCTGTGCTCTTGGTCCAGCCTTCCAGCATGTGTCCATCTTAAATATTCATTTCAAGAAAGTTATTACTTTAACAGTTTCACCGTATATTGCCTGATATTAAATATAACCAGTACTGCTTTTGTCAGAATGAAAAAATAAAAAGGCACTTTTTTGCTCAGGTATTGTCTGCGATGTCATCACATAAGAAGCAACCGTCAGCAAAATAAACTGCTCTTAAGGGCAGGATAAGTATATTTAATGATTATTAATGCACTGAACATAGCTGAAGTTCTCAGAATCGTAACGAAGTTAAGATACATATTATGCATGTATTCATTCCTTTCTTTTTCCTTACCAAACTTGCTTACTCTCAGTTCAAGCTGCAATTGGCACTGAGCATCAGAGCTCACCTGCAAGAGCACAAAGCATCACTGTATCATAAAAGCACAATAGCAGTATATTCTCTTTCCTGGAGAATTTATTTTCATATAAATGGTATTAAACTGAGCGGCTGCCTGGCTTTGACGAAATGAATTATCTTGTGAGAGCATCTGCACTAGTGCCGAGAGCAAATGCTCTAGACTGTCCTCTCTGCTTTTAAGCTGGGGTTCCCATGCCAGCTATGGGATTTGGCTTATGCCTCACAAAGACACAGAGGGCAAAGTACACTTTGGAGCCCTTTAGGTACATAAATCAACCGAAAAGCTTAAATCTAAAGCCAAAAGGGGAACAGTTACAAACTTACAGTGCAACCAAGGCCTCAAGAATGTGCACAAAGAGGAGCAGGGATCCCACAACACCGTATAGCCTACGGCTCTTCGCAGCAAACCCCGTCCCACTCTCTGGACCGGCTCCAGTCATCCGTCTCCTGGGGATGCCGCAGCCCTGGGACTCTAGTGCCACTCCAGCTCGCCAAGCTGATTATGTCTGCGTCTACCTTAGCAGATGGTTTCTGAACTTTCTGGTTTCTTTCCCAAATCCCTCAAGCATGGATTTCCAGGGGAAATTTCCAGGGCTACTTCAGTAGCCCCGTCAGCTCCCATCCCCTGCGCCAGCCCGACGCCGAGGCCAGGGTTAGCCGCCTCCACAGTCAGATGGCTTCTCGCTCTCTGAAAGAGTGAATGCAGATAATTAATTAATTTACAATCTACTCTATAATTAAAATACAGAATGACCTTAACGCCACAGTTCATGTTCACAGTTCATTATTCAGCAGGCATCACTCAAACAACGTCAGCCATCTATTTTTTGTATTTCCAGTCTATTCAGGAGCTCACACCAGGCACTCTGCAGGGTCTAAGGCCTCCAGCTGAATTGCTGCTTCTTCTGAATTGGGCTCTTTTCCTACTCTTCTCCAGACACCTTCCTAAGCAGGAAACACTACAACTAGTCCAGCTGCATTTTTTCCAAGGGAATTAATTGTTGCACAACTCTCAGGTGCTCGCCATCCATTTAAATAAACCAAGGCTCAGTGCTCTAGGAGCTGCCTCAGTAGTTTCGTCTGTGGTCGCGTTTGCAACACCTTAATATACTAAAGCGGTTTGAGAGCAGGTTATCTGAGAAGCCACACTAATACCACAGCAGCAGTCAGGAGAGATGTGAGCAAGGCTTCCTGTGCAGAGATCCAGCATCCCTGCAACCCAGTCACTGGAGACTGGCCACCCTTTCGGGTCAAATAGCTAAGCATGGAGGATATCATATGCATGTCAGAAATGTCACCGGACAGTATCTGGAAGGCAATGAGGATATATCCTTAAATAACCTGTGTATCTACTTTACAATGGATCCATTACTTCAATTGTGTATGAGTATTTTTGCTGCTGGGGTATTCATTTTTTATGCAAGTTTAACATTAATGACTCCTAAAACTTTTTTTTTTCCACCTCAATATTAAATAACAACATAGAGTCACAGCAAGTGAGAAGCAGACCAGCATGTACTATGATGGGATTATTCAAAAAATACATATAAAACTCTTTCAGCATCAGGTTCTAAAAGACAGTTAATATTTCTTATGTCACTGAGGTCTGGGTTTCTTACCGCTCCTGTATAAAGCCTCAGCTGTTAGAGCTGACATCTATGCTGAAGGCTCTTTTGCAGTATTGTAATACAAATGAGAATAACAAGTAATACAATGTATATTTATGCTATAATTTGAATCATTAAATAAAACGTCACTGTATACACACAGCTGCTTTTTGGAGAGCAACAGTAATTTCCTGCTTTTCAGTGACTTGAACAAATGTGGTAAGTTTTATTTAAAAGTCTTTTGGCTTATTTCTTAATTGGTGAATTCTTGTGTCAAAGCACCCAAATCATTCACAGAATTGCAAAAAAAAAAACCCTGAATTAGCTTTGAAACACTTACTGGCAGAATATGTCTACTGAAGTTGGAAAACCACAAATACATGCAGTAATCTTCTGTTTTACTTCTTGCTACTAATCCTAGGCTGGGTTGGAAAAAGTTGTTACACTCTTAGTGTAACAGTTGACTAGAGCCCAGTTATCTGTGCATTCTCTTTAAGATGATGTAATGAGGTTGTCAATGCCAGAACAGACTTTCCCACTTTGTTATGTCTTTATAATCATAAAATACCTGTTTTCTTTGCAAAGAGTAAAAAATATCCTTTACAGAAAGCGACAACACTGAAAAGAATAAACATTTCTTAGTGATACTGCATTCATGAAATACGCATAGGCAACAAGGACTGTCTTCCACAAGAATCAGCGTTTTATATTCTCACTATTTAAACACTGTTCAGTTTTGCTGTGACAATATGAGAAACGAATTCCCAAACTGTAGTTTAAGGAGATCATTATCTGACCCCGTAGTCATGGACAGACACCTGGAGAACCAGATGTTACTTGAAAGACTGAATGGTTTTGGTAATCCATGGCCAAGTGAATTGAAGAACCTCAGTCACTTGCCTTTCTCCTCTGCAGGTGAGGTTGGTGTCCACCTGGAGTAATCAGCTGAACGGCCACCCAGGTCATTTGGACACAGCAGCTTAAACTATCACCGATCTGTACGCAGACCAGCAGCCTGGGCTGCTGAATACACAGCTCGAGGTAGAACACAGTATGTGTTCCCCACCATGAGGGAGACAGTACATTTTATCGGAGAGAAATGGGACACTGAGGTGGGATCGGGTAGTCCTGTCCTAGTATGAATGCCCAGGGCTTACGCATGAAGCAGAGATCAAAACTGTAGTGACTATATCATGTCTCTAGCCTTCAGAGTCACTAGAAATTTATAAAATCCTTGACACAAGTTTACAAACCAGTCTGAATGAGACATGACTATCTATTAATGTTCAAAAAAGGAACATTCATCATTAAATTATTATCCTTAGCTTACTCGCCTTCTCCATATTTCATACTGAAGGCTTAGCTTCTGTTTAATATCCATAATAGGTAACTTTAATTCTCTATAGACATTTACATTTGATCTCCAGAACAGTACAAAGGATTTCACACAAATCTTCCTAATTTACTGTGCATACATCACTGCCACCACTCCTCAAAGCCACTATTTTGTCTACTTGCAGTACTCTTTAGATAACACGTACACATATATATATGTATTTATGTATGTTAAATATGTGGAGTTCCTCACCAGCTTCCTAAAAATAAAGCTCCATCAAATAGAGCTGGTCCTATGGAAAATACACCGGTATTTCGAAGACGCAGAGATACAAGGGAAGATTCAGTGTCATTTTTCTTTATACAGGTAAAATTTAGACATTTGAGAAGTTTTGTCCAATGCAGGTCAAAACTGTCAATGCATATGGTCATGGAAATGTCTCAATTTTGCTTATTGCTTTTGAAATTTCAAAACGCAACATTTCAAATTCTGAAAAATTTAATATCCTTTGGGACTGAATTAATTTATAGGCCAGCCAATGAAATTTGGGTTTGAGTAAAAAAAAAAAAATCTTAGTGAATACTGACAAGAATGTTACAGATTTGTCCTGGCAAAGAGACCAAGGACTTGGAAAGAAAACGTAGGTATGGGAAGACCTACACTACTTATTGCTTACAATATTTTGTTAGTGAGATCATTGGCAACAAAAAGGTTCAAATGAATTAAAGCCTGGTGCAGGTGCCGAAACTGTAGGTTGAGGTTATCACAAAATATATCCGAGCAGGAAAATGAGCACCAAATGAAGAAAGAACTCGAGTCCTTTCCTCAGTGACAGACCAAATTTCTGCTGTCATTATTTGTGCCCATTTTGCTTCCTTATTCTGATTCCTCAGTCATCCAATGAGACTCTGAATAAAATAAATTAACCTTATTAATTATGTACACACAGTTTTTGTTGTTTCATTAATATGTGTTGAACTGTGTCTCCACATAATGTCAAAATGAAAAAGGAATTATTATTATTTCAGTTCTAGGAATTTGTCACAGTGATGTACGGAGAAGGAGATATATATGTGCATGCATATACATCCACATACCCACACATATGGGCATGCAAACCACAGGACATTTTCAGCATCTGGCTAACAAAGTTCAAAACTGTCAGTCAAACAGAGAGTGTACAAGTAACAAAACAAGTAACTGTGGAAAGCAGTGCCATTCCTTTCTGAGAAAAGAATGGTATTTAGCAGTCAACCCAAATGCATGCTAATAAAACCAACATGCCATCAAACATTCTGTCCACGGACGAATGTATCAATATAAGCAACAAGATGAACTACCTTTAACTGATATTTTTCAATCATACACAACGGAGGTGAAATCCTATCCCTGAAAAACTGACAAAGTCTGTGACTTCACCAAGGCCAGAATTTTACTCAAAGATGTCTTGTGACAAAGTCTACAACAATACGGGCGGTTTTGAATGCTTGGGGACTCTGCCAAAAACCCATATGTTCTAGCTGGAGTTAGCTTCTTTTCAACCAACCTCAGCTTCAATTTCTGAGGGTTACAGCTCGCATCAGATAAAGACTGGACACGAGCCAGCACACCCCATCTTGGCTAGGAGGGACAACGTGGCAATGGCATGATGCCTAACAAGGATGCAAGGACCCTGCTCTGCTTGTGCGATCTACTTGCTGCTTGGGGAAAGGATGCATCACACTTATACACTTAGAGACCTTCACGCGCTCAAGCCTTGGGCAGCTTGGTTAGCTGACAGGAATTAATTTACGAATTTTTGCCAGTAAACTCAGCGTGGCACAAATAGCACCAGGTAGCAACGTGTGGTGAATTTCTTCTCTCTTGGGTACTTTTTTGCAGAGCAGAGCAGAGAAGGGTGACTGTGCCCAGGCAGGAGAGCAGCTTCCCCCTGCACTTGGCCACGCTGAGAGCAAGGGCTCTTTGGTACCAAAAGGTGTTACTGCAACACACTTACTCACAGCTATCATGTTTCTGACTGCTAACCTGGTAAAACGTATGCTCCTTTCCGTCGCTGTGGTTTGTGGAGGGGACAGGAAAGCTAAGGGACGACCCACCCCTCTGAATTTCTTTTCTATTTATTGACTTCAGAGAGCTATAATTTATTAAGTAAACTACCTGGCACCAGTAGACAAACTCCAAGTCTATGCTTTCCATTACCACTCAGAGGAGAAAGTATCTAAGATATATGCCAAATGCACATAGGTAAAGTAATCAATATGGGGAGGAGGAGAACAGATTAATCACGAGTTATGTAATGCTGCACCCTGAAAGCCGTTCGATTTAATCTCCACCACTTGTAGCTATTTCGAATCTAGTACTGTACAGGTGTTCGCACTCAGTTTTGTGCTAGCCTTGTATGACCCGAGTCTGGTTTTTATTGCTTAACAAACATAATTTTATTAGAGAGATAAAGATATAGCTAACACTAATAAGCTGACTTCAAAATATAAAGAGCCTTTCAAGATTGGATTTTTAGTTAGCTTGCTGCTCCTTCTTTAGTATCTAATTGATTTTCTTGACATCTCTTTAGCCTGGCATACTGCCTGCCTAAGTACTTTATCTGACCTTCAGGCTCTCTGCCAGGTATTGATCCAATCCCTACAATGGCTGTGTTGTAGCTGCTCTTCCAACTTTGATAAGGGCTAATGTACCAGCACCAGCGAGACAGGAAGTCAATGGTCACCAAATTTCTATCATCCCGCTCTCCCTATCTACTTACATGAGTATTCTGAGCAACGCTGAAATAAGATCCTAAGCAGGCCATATGTGCTTGTATTCCAAATTTCTCTTCCAGGAAATATTTTACAAAAAAACCAACCCCTTAAATAAAAGTGTTTAGATAGAATTTTCATCACGGAGCTAAAATAAAGCTTTCCTGATTTGATGAGCAGAAATAGAAGTAAACTTGAGCTGTTAAATAAAATATCAAAACAATACAAAAAGAAGGAAAAAAAGGAAGTCAGTTTTTTCAGTAGCATCTCATACACTCAAGTCAATGAAAATATTTTGGACATTACAGGAAAGTAAAGTTAGTTGTATCTTTAATAACACTTCCAAGACAGCCATTTATTATTATAAATTACTAATAGCAAAATACAGCACAAATTTAAAACAGGAAAGGAAAAAAGAACATAAAACTTGCTAACATTCTTGAAATAGCAACAGTCAAGGTTAAGTCTTCCCAAATCCCACTTCACTCATGTAAGGCCTTGCAGCCATGTTATTAGAGCCATTAAGCAATCTGAAGATAAGACTAATATAAGCTGTTTCCACCAGATGTTATACTATATAAGGGGCTACAACATAAGGCAGAGGAAGCTAATGGATCATCTCCTCCATGCAGACTCCTTAAACCACTGCATCTGATTAAAATGGCAGCATGCTATACCAGATTTTGGTTTGTTCAAAAAGCTTTACAGGGCAAATGAATACTTACAGCATGTGCAAAAGAGCAACAGTCCTCAAGAGCAGTAGCCAAAGTCCTGAGAATGACAACTGAGTCTGCAGGCACATTTCAAAGAATTGTTCAGGTTTTTCCAGTGGAGTCTATTAAAGGGGTTTTGGTTGGTTCCTTGGTTTTATACCCCTGCAAAGATGCAGTGAGGAGCCATTGTTTCATGATGAGACTCAAGAGTTGGGAAGTATTGGTTGAATACTAACACTGTTAAAAACGCTCTTCACAACTATTGAATCTTTCGGTCTCTGTAAAACATTTGACAATGGATGCACAAGGAAAGCTGCCAGATAAATACATTAAAAATTGTATTCAGGGACAACTGTTATAGAGCAAGACAAATACCACAGACAGACAAGAGCCGTCTTTAGAAGATACTGCTGCCCTGAGGCTCCTGCTGCTCCAGAATGAAGTCCAGCTTAGACAGAATTGCCAGTTACTCTGGATGCAAAAAATGCACTAAAATATTCTGCGTTTATATGCTCCTTTTATTTGCTTCAAACAGTTAAAAGAGACCACATTTCAAAAGTTAGGCTTACCAGCCCCGCCCCCCCCTCAAGAAAGGCAGGGATTAGCAGGAGAGTAAATAGAAGTACTTCAACCACAGACTCTTGTAAAGAGAAAGAAAGTATAAAGTTAGCTGAGGGAAAACTTCAGCAGGGAAAATTATGGGTTTTTCAAGTGACAAAGAAAATATTACAAACAGAACATCACATTAAGGGCCTTTTTCAATATACAGGAAAATCCCCTGCGTAATATCTTGCCCTCAGCTGTTCAGGAAACATCATATCCCCTTCACCTGCTCTGCAAACTGTTGTGTCTCCCTACCTTGTTGGTACCAGCCTGGAAAGAGGCTTTAAAAGTCCTACCATTTTAGCAAGGACTCATCTGTTCCCCTTCAAAGAAATAATTTAAGTCACAAATTAAGATTTTGTAGATTGATCCACTATTTAAATTTATTTGGCCTCCCATAAGTGCTATGATGCTTCATATATAAGTAGAACAGGAAGACGCCTCCCAGACGGTTTGGCACAGCACCAGCAGACCATCAGCAAAGTGGCAGCTGAAAGATCTGCTCTTGCAGAGTGTATGTGGAAGGGCAGAAGAGCTCTGCTTTGACTAAGAACGGCTGAAGTCCTGGCTCGTAAAATAAATGCATCTGACAGTGAAGTCAGCAATAAAGTTAACAGAATCAGCATAACTGAAACACTGATGTATAGGGCTTTTCATCTGTTTTCTGGTGGTAAAACAAAACGACTGAACTAAAGGCACACCTCTCTACTTATGTTCCTCAATTTGCTTGTGCCGCAGAAACGTCCTCCTGTGGTTTCTCAATCTCTGCTCCGATGAATGAGTTCAAAAGGAGGAAGGTGAGGGAGGGTCCTACCGCACCTATAAAGGGCTGCTGAGGTGCCCACCACTCCACCCGGAGGGGAAAATCCTGCAGGATCTGCCATGGGAAAGGTCCCCAGGCAGGAGGCTCTGCTGGCTACGACCCCCCCAGCCAAGGCATGGGGAGGGGAACAGTGGAGGGGGCTGCATGAAAACCTAGGGGAAGTTCTGAAAAGAGGGCAAGTAGGGAATGTAACTCAGAAGAAATCTGGATTAGGGAATGTGATTAAGTGGGACGTGGGGTTGGGGATGAGAGAGATATACAGGATCTGGTTTCCTTATCTTTAGGGGAAGGACCAATTTGCTTTAGTTGCAATTAGCCTTTTTACCTTATAAGTGCTGACATTTAGTCCAGATTTATATGTTTCTTTGTGTATATCTGGGAACAGTCTGCGTATTTGGAGCCAGTGATTTTTCTTTATTATTGTTGCTAATGACACAAGCTGAACAAATGTGGCATGGGAACTACTAAATTCTACAGAAACTTTGCCAGGTCTGGAAAATTTCTTTATCATCAATGACCACGATACTTATTGGCAAACCTTCAGCTACAAAGATGTGGGTGGACAAGCTCCTGTTTGGTTTTTTTTTTTCTTTCAGGAAAGGAACGGAGTCATGTTCAGTACAATTCGAATTGACTGATCATCAGAAAAATATTGCAAGGCATACGTTTTTCCAAGCTGATGCTAATTTGTTTCATTGAGAGGTTTGAGAACTTCAATATAGAAGCTTATTTTGTTGGCAAATTTATATTTCATAATCATATTCTAGAGGGGTTTTTTCCTCTCTCTAATAATTTTTTACCTTTGGTTTAGTGAATTTTTAAGTTTAGGCTGAAAGTGCCTTTTAACAGAGATATTACTTAAGGGAACTTGATATAATAAAATTGAAAATTTGGTCATTAACTCTACATCATACAAATGTAGAGTGAATTTTCAAACTGAAGGATCAGTTATATTCTGTTCTTAGACAATCTGCTCCTACTTCCAATTATTTATCTTCTCTGAGCAATTCCTGGCTTTGTGGGTGTCATTTTTATTGTCATCCCATCCTAACGCAAATCCGTGTTATCAGCAACCCTGTTAGAGTAACACTATTTCCTGATCTGATACATAATACTTGCTTTTCTGTATTTATCATTCCTTAATTTCTGATCTCCTTTATGTCTCCTCTTTATGAACTACTTCTACATAACTTGCTCTACTGATGTTACCCATAACTTGGAACTTTTTACATATTTTATTTTCAATAAAGCTCACATCTTACACAGAAACTCTCCAACAGATGCCTTAGATACTTCTGTTTTAGCAACCACAGTTAAATGTACTACATGATTTTAGATGAGACTAATCCAGTTTAGTCTGTAATGATACCATTCCTCTTTTATACAGGATGGGATAATGTAGTCTAGCCAGCTTCAAAATGAACAAAAGTCACTAAATGCTCTAACATAGACACTGTTTAAGGGAACAGGAAAGAATGAAAGACAAAACATTTCTAGGTACTATTCCTTTCTTTTCTATTTCAGGGCCTACTATATATTTGAGTATTATAATTTTTAGTAAAAACAAAAATATCTGCTGATGCAATACAGTGAAGGGTTCTTACAAAGTAAGAAAAAGTATACAGATCCGCAGCAAGTGTCTCAGGTATGCAGTTTTGAAACTTAACAACACAAAACCAAGCAAAACTTCATTACTCACTTTTAATGAGTGCAGCTTAATATCAACACGAGAATACCCTTAATAACTTGATTCCATTCTCACTTCTTTAGAATCTGGTTCAGACTGGGCTGAAACCACACGGGTGAAATAAATCTCTCCTCAAGTGAGTGTCATGTTGTAAAGGCACAACAGAATTTTTCCACGCTATCCAGTGTTGACTTTAGAGGTGCCTTGGCCTCGGATTGACTGAAGGGGGTTCCAGGTTAGATGCAATGGCAGAGATTTATTGAAAAGCCTATTCAGTCCTTGCTTCTATTGCAGTGTCCTCAAAATATATGTCTATATCTCTTTCATGATGATTAAATTTCTCCCAAAAGAGAGTTTGATCCGTAAAAGTGCTGGTTTAATCATCATTGACTTAATGATTCTTTTGCAATGTCAATTAAATGGTATGAAAAATTAAACCATTTACAGAACATGAGGACCTTTTAAATTACACTTTTCAAAAATATTATTTAAAAATCTAGTTATATAATCCTTTTAGAACTGTCAAAGAATAATGCTGCTCTAACATTTGACTCATTACTCATGCCAATGCTTGTTGGAATTCACAGAGTTGGCAGATATTTAAATACCAAACTCACTAGAAATGAAGAAATTAGCAAAGTATAACAGCAAAATTAGCCGATGTTATGCAGAAGGGGGGCATACACACCATTCAGGTGATAAAGCCCGTTAAACATTAAGTTTTACACTGCAAATGTCATGGTAAAGCTCCAATTATATAACATTTTAAAAATTCTATAAATTAAGTCATATATCCAACGTGGGTTTCTACTTTTGTTCTTTGAAAACACATTGAGCCATTTTGCTGGGAACATTTATCTTCCTTTCAGCTGGTTTTACCCTTTCCATCTGTCCCTCCCCACACCCACGCCACAGTGCACCCCTGAATGGATGTTTTACTCTTGACTCGTTCATTTAATTCTCTTAGAAAGTTGCCTTGATACTGCTAACTACCTCAAGCAGCTCTATAATGCTGTGTTTTCAACTTAAATGTACTGTGGAGCATTTATTTTAGCACCCAGCATTAGCAGTGACAGTCATCAAGCAGGAAACTGCTACAGCTCACTCTTCAGGGACTAACTGCTGTTGCCTTCACTGCCTCTCTTATGGGAAATGAAATGAGAGGTTTTATCTGGGACCTGTAGGAATGTGGGATTTCCCCTCAAGGGAAACACATTCAAATAAGCCTAAACACATACAAGAAAGACTCCTTTTGCTTCTCCTAACCCAATAGATACGCACTACAGGTCACAGTGTTTGTCATGTGAGTATCAGGGGTAAGCATTATAATTAAGGAAACTAAATAAAATCTGACAGTTACATTTGTAATAAAAGACACCATTCATGAAGCTGTCTATTTTCCGAACAACCATCATGCAATACCGTACATAAATTAGCAAAAGACAGTAAAAGAATGGCAGGCAGCCAAATTACCATGATAATTTCTGGCTTCAGTGTCCATCGCAGTCTCCAGTGATTTTTATCAGCATGTAAAGTCTCATCGTTGTTGTTGAGCATGCACTACCAAAACTCACTTCTCTTTCAGTCCTGCTAAATCATAAATACATTCTGGAAATGAGTCCGCCCCTTCTCTCACTCCACCTTTTATATATATATTCGTTTAAAAAAAAAAAAAAAAAAAAGAAGAAGAACCAGAGAGGCTCAAGAAACATTAAAAAAACCAAAACCAACTAGTCTAAAAACACTTTCAAGGGACGAACTTCCCTTTTAACACACAGATTCCTTCAAAGACCCTCACTAATAGGATTCTTGTAGCCAGTTTATCACCACAGGCTCACATGACTTTAGGAAGCACCAGTATTTAACAGCAGTTAGGACAGACGTCCAGAAGATATTCAGGCCAAATAGGTTAAAAACCTTTGCACAAATTACAAACTCCAAGTCAACATACTTGTACACTTATTAATCACTACTGACACAAGCAAACAGACTCTTGGCATTTCTTTACATGGATTCCCACACTGTGCAAATATGGTTAACCTTGCCCACACCTACACTGCAGTATTCACTATTCTTTATGCATAAGGAGTTCAAATCATCCTGTCTCCTCCACGGAGGAGAAACAAGACTTGTGTGACCAGTCATACAGTGCAGAGAGTCAACGATCACAATCCTCCACCTGAAATGTTGTTGTCTAAGCTAAAATCAGCCAACCTCACACTCCAAACCACAACACTCCCTTTTCCCTGATGAATAATTTCCTAATAACCATTTGTACTAGTCTTCGTTACACAGCTGTATATCTGGTCAAATGATATCACTGATAATGGTAAGAATATTCTGGAAACAACATTTTTAAAGGTCTATCCCTAGCACTGATGAACTTTAAATGAAATTTTGAAGGTATGGGACATTTTTGTTTCCATGGGGTAATGAGTTATTTTGTAGCTGCCTATGTTTCATGTACTTCTGATAACCTGAAGCTAAGGCTGTGTAAATGGAGCATATCTGTCCTGTCCAGACCTCAGCAGTCATTAACATTTTATGTTCGAAAGGTTATTCTCCAAATGACCCTATTTTGATTTTTGAAAGAGAATCTAATGGAAACTTCTGTCATGTTAGTAACTTCTGTTATGCTTTCTCTTGGCAATGTCAACTGAAGGAAGAAAGTAGAAGCTGGGAAGCTTGGAGTTCTACACCAATTTTAATGTCATTTTGTGATCCTTCACCTCAATTTCCACACTTTCCACATGAGTGTACCGTTCAGTTAGATTAAGTAAACTACAACATCGCTGAAATGCTGCAAAGCACAGAAGGATATAGAGATAATTTCTCTTTTGTAGTTATAACCTAATACTCTGTGGATGCCTGCTAATAAAAACAAAAGGAAGTTGTCCATCTGTGATAGGTAATTATCATTGCTTCACTTGCAGCTCAAGATCACAATGAGAAGACAGTTGCTTGTGTCTTCATGATATGGAAAATACTGGCTAACTCGTTGCTTGTGGGGTGTCCCTGGAGTTTGTCTTCAGGCTTCTAATAATTTAGGACCTGATTACCTGAGATTACCAGGAGCAACACAAATACTTTGGAATTTGTTTCCAGCTTCATCTTCCCCAAACTAGACTTTCTTACCTGCTGAACGTACTGCAAAATGTCAGCTACAAGGACCAGTGTTTCAAAGTTCTCAAGCTGGAGAAACATTTTTGTTGCTGCTAGATGAACACTCAATATTTTGGGGCTCTTGGGACCAGAGGAGAGGTACGTCCTAGGTAGGATTCATTTTCACAGGAAATTCCAGTAAAGCAGACCATCTCTTCTTTACTCAGACACAAGGAGGCTAAACAAACCATTTTTGTCGATCAACTCAAAATACTGCAGTTTGATAATCCAATATTCAATAGCAACAACTAGAGCATACACTCTGATCGTGACAGAGGAAAAAAGAAAGGGATGAGCTGTGTTAACCACAGATTATTTCTTATTAGTCATTAATACCTTTTTTCCCTGCAATCACATCTTACAAGACAAGGTACTGATCTTTATAAGACACTAAAAAGAGAAAAAAAACCCTGCTCAATATTACACGTCTGCAAAACACTGGGAAGATGTACAAAAGGCAACGCAGCACAGGTAAGATATAACCGAGGATTTCTCACACATACACACAAGTTGTTTTTTTTTTTTAAGTAGAATCTGGAAGGCTAAATAAGGGGAGGCTTCCAAATAGTCCTGTAAATAATTTCAGAACTGTCACAGGCATATTTAAACAAGAGGATGGTCACAAGCAATTTCTCAGCAAAGAACGATAGTAATTTCTGATGTTATCGCAATTATCACACCATTATTATGAGATAAACAACCTAATATATTACACTATGTTGCAGCTCAGCTCTGCATATCATCCTGCTGTGTTACACAGCTAGTTACTTATATATTCTAGGCAAACAGTATTGGTACTTAGCAGCTCCTTTTTTTTAAGTGTTCTGAAACCCTGTTATGTGCTGAGATCCCATCTGAGTAGCAACAGCCTAGGACCATTTTCTCAGGAAAATGCAGTGACTTATTTTGGAACTTTGGGACAACATTCTCAGCGATAATTACCATTTTTTAAGGAGAGAAAGAATAGAAAGAAAGAAATACCACACCAGTTATTTACTAGCCTAACTACAGATTTTGCAGATGATGGTTACTTGAAACAAGGTATCTGGGAAACCTTGCAGTACGGTTTACTATGATGACTTCTAATCACCCACCCTGCTATCCTCTGGGAGCTACATCACCTCCAAGAGAGGCAAAAAAACAGAAGGTGTGCAATGCCTCAGCTAACCTTGTTCACAGAGTGGCATCTTGGTTTAAATTGCTGATGAGAGTGGGTTTGAGCCAAGACTCCAGTTATGATAGAAGCGCATTTTCCTTCCTGCCAGTCCTGGCATGAGCTGGTGAGCTCTGGCAGAAAAACAGAGCAGACTTCTGGGGCCAGGAGATCTAACCACCTCAAAGCAAGATTAGCTGGAACAGGTTTGTCAAAGCTCTTGTGCACCACCAACTTGAAAGCATTTATTCTAATGCCCTACTGTATGAAACAAAGCCAGTTTAGAGGAACACCACCAAAATTTAACTCTTATCAGTGTGGTATTAAAAATACATCACAACGTTCACACCATGGGAGCTCCATCCTCCATTCAGGTAGATTTCTGGGCAGGTTTCCATAGCAGTTTGGAGGATTATCATCCTTCTCCAATGGCTGAGGAAACCTGCTGATATACACTTGCAGTAAGGGATTTCTACGGCGTACTTCATGCTTTGGAGGAGGCAGGGAAGGAAAAGTGTGTTACAAGCAATAATTCCTTTCAGACATAATTTGGCAGCTGTGAATAGGCAGGCACTGCCGTCCAGCAAAGAACCAAGGAACCGGCACACGCTAACAGAGAGGCTTTTTAACATTACGGCTGCCTTATACCAGCTCTGGGATGGGTAACCCCGAAGATGGTCAGACTGAAGATGCTTCAGCAGCGATGCCTCCTGAGAAAAGGGCTGGAAGGGAGCTGAGTATCCAGAGAGACATCCTGGTGAGGACACCAGAACGGCCGCAGGCGCGAAGCAGGAGGCAGCACGGGAAGCTTCGTACCGGGCAGGCAGCAGAGCACGCCAAGCAGCATCTGGGAGTTACCGAGCAAGATCGACTTTGCACTGCTAATCGCTTCCTCCGTGTGCAGTTTATGCTTTGTAACACTAACCCAGATAGCCTGGATAATGAGACTAGAGAACTGCTTTCCAGGTCATTGATGATTAAAAGGGTAGAGCTAGCACCAATAACAAACTGTTGCTCTATTTCATAAATGATTATCAGCACTCACTCGGGTAGGACTAAATGGAACCCATCATTTTTATTGTGTATGAAACACCGGATTTTTTTTTCCCATCTGCTTTAATTAATGTTATTATATATGAAATAACAGAATATTACTTAAGGAAATTATATCTTGTTGTGGCAAACGGATGTTTTAGTTGTATTAATACCTTTCTATTATCTAGCATAATCTAATGCGTTAAATGTTTCCAAACCAAATATTTGGTAGATCAAGAGACATAATCCACCCCATTCAAATTGTCGATACATACACTACTTTTGACCACAGTTAATGGAATTAATGTCACTTGTTTCAGTCAAGTCGTATTGCAAAGCCCATGTCTAATCTATGACGTATATAGATAAACAGATTTACAAAGCAATAGCTTACATGGCACCTTGTCTTTCAAGGTCACAGGTTACACTGCAAAGAAGCCAACTTCAAGACACTCTTACATATGTACTTACCCCAAGCGTAACAGTGTATATTGATCTATATATTCCTAAAGCCTACAGACATGCTCAAAATATCAGTAGGGATAGCTATTCATTAAATTGCATTTACTATAAATCTTGTCTATTTTACCACACCTCCACACTGCTAGGGAGCACATCAAACAATCCCAACAGGTATTAAATTTTTTTTTTTGCCTAAAGTTATCATCACTTCTTTTTCAAGAATTCAAATTAAAAACCAAACAGGACAAAATTAAATCTAATACTCATTCTGTTAGGTAAATTAGGCTGCACCTAAAACATGTTTTATGGGAAACCGCTGCTTCATATATTCGACTCCTTTCTGGATTGAACAAAAGAAGTTACTTCTTTCAGGTAACATGATCCTATATACTGAAACATAACACATGGACGTAGCATAACTTCTGCCAGACTATAGCCTGCTTCAGAATACATTGGCTTTCAATCAGTGAGCTGCTTACAAGACACAAAAATTGAGATTAACAAATAACTGTGAGATAATGTGAGTACTGCATCTTGGAAGACTTTTCCATCATTTGTATGTTAATGAACACCTGCCTGTAGAGCTGTATTTTTCCTGGACATTTGCAGCAACTTAAATTAACAGAAGGAAAAGAAGTTAATTTTGTGGCTATCTTCATATACCGTCTTAGACCAAGGAGCTACAACTCAATTTTCTAAACCAGTTTAAAAACTCTATTACAACAAATTTCCTTGTTAAAAATAAATAAATAAACCAGGATGTATAAGCTGAAGCCATTTTACAAGCTCTTAAAAACTGTGCTATGGGCTAGATCTTAGATTAATGTTTGTGATGCACACTGAAAACCTGTAAAGCATTTATGTAATTGCTAAGCATTATTATTTTTATTACTGTAACAGATGGAACCAATCCATCTTCGTAGATAATATCTCATAAATGATTCATTACTATTCCTTTAACCTAAAGTCTTTTGTATTTTGCAGATCCATGAGAAATAACTATTAGGAGGCTTCGTGCATAAAATAGTACTAATGTCTTCCAAATGTAGTAGCCTTGCTAACATTTGGGCCTTACAATTTTCACATTGTTCCTATTCCTCTCAGAATCTGTTACTTCTGCAAGATACTCCTCCTCATTTTCCATCACTGGTTTTCAGGTAATGCAAACACCACTGCAAACTACTGGTAATGTTTATAGCTTATAAGGCTGCTATTAATTGCAAATATGGACTAGACAAATGCTTTATAAGAGACAGAAGTATCTCCCACAAATGCATGGCATAGTTTTATAATGCAGCATCCTTGGCTTCAATTGCTAATGAAGAACAGTTATGTGATCACACTGTCCATCTTTCCTTTGTCCAATAACTTTTGGACCAATTTTAATCAAATCGGAAAGCCAGGTAGACATCTCACAGATATGAGTTTCTATCAGCTTAATGAAAACTGATGGCTGGAAGAGAAAAAAGTACACAAATTAGTACTGTCACTAGTAAAAAGGCTTAAATGGGAGCTCATCAGTCATCCCCCATGCCTGGGCTGCCTCTGGCCATTCAGACACTGTTAGTCCAGAATGAGACACAGCAGATGCCATCTCCTGCCCACCTTACAGCTGATAGACAGACCACTGACAATATTTTGAATGAAGAAAAGCTTGTCTAAAAACGTATTAAAGGCTGACCCAAACAAAGTAATCATAATGATATCAGTGACTGATGAATACGCCAACATTTAAAATGCGAAAAAATGCTCATTCAGACACAAAAAAAAAGCATTTCTTGGATTGTTAGAAGAAAACACAGGAAGAGAAGCTAAATCCACCACACCTAGGTTATTATTTTGATACTGACCTTGGGAGCATCATTAGCACAAAACAGTTTCCAGAGCCCAATCTGTTAACCACTGGGCTTGTAGGCCTATGGAGAACGTGCAGGTCTCCACTGTTTCTATGGGATTATTTGGGTTATTCGATCTGCTCTTTACACACAGAACAATTAGCCATTTTCAGTAGACTTCAATGTAACGGTAAAAGCTAATGGAAAATGATGAGCCCTAATAAGGTACCTGAAATCTTTATGGGTTTTATGAATGAAAAAACAAATTACGTTCTCCATGTATTCATAGAGACATTGTGATTTGAATATGAACAAAAAGATCCGTGTTATTCTGCTTGCATTGTGCATGATGTGATAAATTAAGGCATTCTTCTTTTTGGCTGAGTGGTTTTAGACTCAGCTCTAGCGTCACTTCCTTATCTAGTCACATTAGCTAAGGATTTGGGGTGTTTGAGTAAGGATGCCATATACAGCCTGATTTTCAAAAAGTGGTCACCAGCCACACAACAGAAGTTAAGCTTGTTAGAAGTATACTGGAAATCTCCTTAAACCTCATGAACAGCAAATACCAAGGGATCAGAAGTAAAAATTATTGTGAAAGTTGATGTCATTTTATTTAAAGTACAACAAACTACAAAAATAAAAACTAACAAGACCCTCCAAGACAAACAAAAACCAATAGGCGAGATAACGGTCTGTGCTACAAAGAGCACAGCACGCAGTATCAGTGTGCGCAGAGAACGAGACACCAACAGCTTTTTATTTACCTCTGTAACTTCAAACTCTGGGGGCCTGGTGCAACCAGAGAAGTATTTGAGCAGCTGGGGAAGGCAGGAGCCCCACGAAGAGTCCTGAGCACAAGCTCTACAACCCAGGGCTGGCCAGAGATTCTGTAGTGCTTGCCTCCTCTTTGACTCAATTCATCACTACATACTACACCACGAGAAGTTTTCACGGGCAACCTGCTACTCTACCTGCTAATTCTTCCCACCCCACTAAGATGCAGCAGAGGAGGTTCTGCTGGGGAAATAATTTGTAGATTATATTCAAGTGTCAAGCTTTAAAACCTCCTGCTCAACCTACTTCTTACAAAGGTGTTTTATTTGTCACCAACACATATTTACTTTAGCTGGAAAATGTGTTTGGAGGCTGAAATAATGAAACTTTGCCACCAGCCACTTTGACACTGAGTATATCTAAACAGTTCATAAGAAGTTACTATTCCCCTCGAGAAACCACATGAAAGCATTTCTTGAACAAATGGAGCTACCTTTGTCTTGAAAAGTATCACGTGATCTCAGCCATTCTACTTGCAACTAGTTTCAAACTGGTTTTGACTCACAAAATAGTAAGTTGCCTTGAAAGCTTCCACTTAAATATCTAAATTCATCTAAAATTTTCATGAAAATTCATGTAAAAACACAGTTTGCAATACCCAAAAAAGGAAAGTCAAATGCAGAATAACATGTTTTCTAAGCAGCTTCAAATTCCACATCGAAACGAGAGAGTGTGGAGCCAGATTCTCCTTTGGTCGAGGATGACAAGCAGAATGGGCAGGCAGAGCTGCCAGTCTTACTGCTTGGGATGATGATGCCCTCCTAAAAATCCTTCCCAAAGGGGAACCCTACAAAGTGCAGGGTTGAGGCATCACAGTGAAAAGCAAAGACCCGAATCCTTCATCTCTGATTGAGCTTTTCAATATTCCACAAGAAGGATTGGCATTTATAAACTGCCTTTTTGACAATAATTTATTTTCCATTCCTCTTATCACATAAAAGATACATTCCTTACAAAAGCAGCCACAGATTTGTTCTTGTTGCTAACACCTCAGTTAAATACGATGAACTGCATTTTACTCCACTACAAAGTGCATTCACTTAAATGAAATGACATTGCTGCAAGCAGGAGAACAAAATTTGCTCTAATTCAAGAAAATCCCTCTAATGCACATAAATTTTAAAAATCTCTTACAAGTGGTACCATGTGACTTTTAACAACATAGGTTTGGCAAGTTATTAAAATAAGTCGTGCTTATGACAACAATGTGCAAGCAAAACTCCATTTTTTTCCTAGACATATTTTCACTTGTACTCAGCTGTTCTTGCTAAGACATGAGTGGCTCTGTTACCACTTTGGCCTCTCAGTGTACAGATTTTAACTTTGTTACTTAGTTAATTCATTTGCTTTAACATGAGATTTTTAAATACATCTACCAGCTGTTCAACATAACGAGGTTTCATTTACAATTTTCTAATGACCATGAGGGTAGACAGAAAAGAAAAATCTCAGCTTGAAAATGCACATTATTTTATACCAAGGGAGAGAACAGCAATCTGAAGTGACTGGTTAGGATGACAGTTTTGCAGTGAAATATATTTTCATTTCAAGATCCCCACAGCTACTTTGAATTTAATTGCATGAAAGACCACCAGGACTTCTTTCTCAAACACAGACCAAAAGCATGCCACCGAAGAAACAACTATTACGTGCAGGAAACCAATCTTTAGTTTCTAATATGTTGAAATGTTTTAAAAGGAACCAAAAGACAAAAAAATTACAGGAAGCGAGACTTTCAAGCGTGCACAAACTGAGGTTAGATGCTGTGATAAAAGGAAAAGTTTGCAAATTAAGCTATTAGCAGGACACAGAGCTGTGCATGAATAATGTGCTCCTAACCCAAATGGTAAGGGACAAGCAGGCACAACAGGAAAACAGGTCCCAGCCCCTCTTTCTGTATCAGCAGGGAGCAGAACTGAGACTTGAAAGCCTACAACGCACAACTGGAAGTGTCCAGCATTGTCTTACCTTCTAGGAGCTGGGCATGTGGAGATGGGGGTCACCAGGTTTCAAGAAATGTTGCAACTGCCAACAGAGAGAGAAAGATGGTTATTCCATTTTGCAGGTAAACTGGGGTATGTTTTGAAACAAGAAAAGACCCTGTATGTAAAAAAGATATGAGATGATTGTAAATGAATTCTGCAACATTTAATACAGAAAAATTTCCCCCCACTTGGGTCACATTACAGGAAGCTGAATATTTTATAACTAGGCAGCAGAGAACGGTTGGACAAATGGCAAAGTGTCAGATACAGACAGGTAATAATGAGTTTGTTCTGTAGATAACCTACTCCAGAGAAACCATGTTAAATCAGAAATGCTGAACTAGGGGGAAGTAAACAAAAGTTACTAAATTGTGCTACTCTAACACTTCCCATTCCAAGAGAACACATGAATCATAGATAAGGCTGAATATTTGTCACAGCTGTGATTTCAGCATCAAAAAGAAATAATTTTAGCCCAGATTTTAGGGGAGTTTCCAGAAAATTTGTCAGTTCAGCCAACCGGATACTAGACTTCTCCGTGATCTTCTGCAAGATTAGCTTTCTTTGGGTTTGAACCCACAAAGCAACAAGCACTCACTTTTGAAACCACTGTGATGACTAACATGGTTAAGTGTCTTGGTGTCTTCTTGGATGAGGCCAAAGCTCTCAGCACTCTGAGGTATCAAGCTGTATTTTGATGGGTTTCGGTGCTTTTAAACTGATGTGTGCACTGAATATTTTCAATTTGAAAGACGAAGAAACATCAGCAATACAAAAATATGAAAATGCTGAACCACTGTTTTTCACTTTTTGTGATAAAAAATGATGCCCGTAAGTTTTCTGCTCTGATAAAGCAGTGTGTTTTTATTCCTGGCAATGACAAAACTCAAGTTCCACCCGCAGTCCTGACTCACTGAGAGCGTATGGTAGGGGAAGTGGCCTAGCTTCATAAGCCTGCATTAGAAGCTATAGCTGGCAGCAAAAATGCATAGTTTATATTCCAAAAAAATGATTCTGGAGTAAACAAAGTATTTGCAAGTTCAGATTGAATTTTATAGCAGAGCAGAGGAGATCTGAAACTTGGAAAGTATTTAAAAGCTCAAACCAAAATATTTTATGTGAAACAAAATATTGCATTCAATTCTAAGTTAATTGTTTCTACATTTTCAGTTTAGGCACTGAACTGTAAAAATGCCAACAATTCTGATTTTATTTTTAAAAAAGAATTCCTGTATATTGATGTTCTTACAAACCCTGCCAAAACACAGGCGCATGCATAAGCATATCCAAACTTTAACCCCCATGAGTTCAGTTAGACTTTCCATACTTATTTGAACAATTAGCTGATGAAGAAACTTGTATTTTCACAGATTCCTGCTATCACCCAAAATTTAAAAATGGCTTTAACTCACTCTAAAAGTTTACAGTGGTGATTTTAGATTAGCGTTAAGGCAATCTAAAAGCTAGCTGCAACTGAAAGGTGGTGTCCCACTGGCTCCCCTCCTTTGCTGTTCTGCCCACACTCCGCTTCTCCTCTCCTGGCTTTGGAGTTTGTCTCACTTTGTGGTGAATCAGTGCAGAAAATGAGACAGCAAAGAACTAACTAAACAAAAAACAGCAAGTACTTTTCTGCCAATTTAGCTCCCTGAATCAGCTCACCACAGGGCAAACGAGCCACAGAGCCTGCACCAGGATCACATGGTTGGGGGAACAGAAGAAAAAAGATGACTCTACATATATATGTATTTTTTTTTACATCAGCTAATTTTTTGATTGTCTTAGCTCTAATGTAAGACCTTACAGCGAGTTCTAGCAGCCTTCTGTTTCATACCTTCTGGGCTGAGCAATCTCCTTTCAGGTATAAATAATCTATTCTTAAGCCCACTGACAGAGGGAAAAAAACCTACTTACAGTTTTAAAATTTCTCAAAAGAATAAAAAGCAATTACAAGGCAATTTATGCAGTTGTTATATCTGAAATATAAAGGAGGCTAGTATTATTCTCAAATGTCTTTTTTTAAGCAGCTCATAGTTCTTTCCCTGTCAACCTCTTATTATTGCACCTTTACTTATCAGGACCTGGGCATTCAGAGAAAAAAGCAGCATTTTATTGACGAAGACATCCGCTGCCTCGGATACATGCTACAGGCTCTCCCCGGGCTTCTGCAGCTCGGCGGAGGCAGGGGCGAGTCTGCTTTGTGCTTCAGTCGCACTGGAATCTCAACTGGCAATGCAGAAAGACATCTCCAGCTTTCGTCCTCAGGGCAAACTGCTCAGGGAACAGGATATGCTTTCAACATCTAATATCCCGGAGGATGATTTTCAGGCATATCGTTGGGGATTGATCCGTCAGCTGCTTCACAGCTCGTGTTTAGCAAATACATTTTTTCCTGTGGAAATCCTGCCTAACAGGTTAAAAGGGAATTTTCCATTTTTCAGTATCAGCCATACAACCCACAGCAAAAACCGAAGCGCAATCGCACGGTTAGCTAAAGCTGACCTGAGGACCCCCCCCGTTGCCTCTGGTCCTTCTTGTCATCTCCCACTGCACATCCTCACCCCCTTCCCTGTGGCGGAGGGGACTCTGGATCAGACCCAAGAGCTCTGCTCTGGAAAAGCTCAGCCTGAAAGACAGAGAGAGAAAATTACTGTTCAGCTACACCCCTGAGCTGCTCTACCGTACGGCTGTGGGACCCCCGTCCCCCCCGCCCCGGGGAGGTGCGGGAACGCGGCTAAGCACAGGTGGGAGGACAGGACTGGCCCTTTCAACAGTTTCAGACTGCAGCTTCGGGGTAGAGCTGGTCCGAGACAAGTACGTTCACAGGAAATCTTCCGCCTAAAATAGGCGTTGTTCTTCTACACCTCCTACTGAACAGTGGGTACAATTCATGAATATAGACTTTTGAAACTGATTCAGAAGAGATCTGAGGAATGTATCAAAAAGTCCATATGGTTTTGCCAAATCAAGTATGCAGAACTGGGTAAATTTAGCCATGCGCTTAAGATCTAAAATTTGTCTTGTTTGACCCAACTGGAAGGAACATAGTCATGAGCCACTTATGCACACAGCAATCTGACTAATTCTTCATCTCGGTGAGGTCAAAAATTGATGAGTAACACATTATTTAATGTGTGGAAACAAAAGGACACCTCAGTTACCAAAGAATTGCAGTGGAACATGAAAGCACTACCCAGACAGGTCTAAATAATGCTATTTTCTGTAACATATTTAGGTAGTGAAATTACAAGTGACAAGTGGTTGGCGCTTTGACAGCTGGGCCTATGTTTCCAAGTTTTTCTCCTGTAACTCAGAAGAGTGGAAGCTTTGTTTTAAATGAAGGCTGGAATTCTTACAATAAGACAGGAGGTGGAGGCTCTAAGAAGTATTACACATTGCTCATTGTAAAAATCACAGGTGTTCATAAGAGTGAGGTGTCAAGCACAGAAGGAAAGGCTTCCCAAACCTCTCTACACCATCATATTTCCATTTGCATTGGCATAGCTTAGCCTAGCACCGTTCCATGCCAGGCACTTGGAGCACCAGGGAGCTAGCTTTCAAATACCCCTTCCATCACCAAAGGCCACCTCTCTGTAGCCTTCAGAAGCTGCACTCAAGGCAGGCTCAAATTCCCCAAAGTTCAAGGGGCTGAGCTTTTGCATGCATACACTTATAGGACTAAATCTTGAACATAAGCTTGTTCTTCTCCCCACACCTCTTCTCCCCTTTGTGATCAGAGGCTTTAGCAATAGTTCCTTATATTCCCCTAAGAAATAGGGAAATTAGGTTGCCTACCAAAACCCCCTATTTTCTGGCATACTTGCCATATCAAAAGAGTGGAGACTAATCAAGCAGTGCACGCAACAAAGTACCCCAAATTCACACAGCAATACGAGGTGCAACTAGAAAAGGAAGGGTACTTTAAGCACCAATACTAGTTTCAAGATAAGCACGCAAAAGGTAATTATTTATAAAACTGAATACGAAACATTTAAATGCAATGCTTTTGTAATAGGAAATACATGTAATAACATATCTACATGCAAAAGAAACAAATGGAAGTCTTTTGGCGATTGAACTCACAGATTTATCTAGAAAAATTGTAAAGATTTATAGCTCATTTTTTAGTCGCATTAACCCAGCCCTTTTAATATACACAGAAATGTATGATCCTTGCAGCTGAAATGTTCAGGACATTATTCTGAGAACAGCAAAATCCCAGAATCCAGGAACCTGCAGGTGAATCCTGGCAGTGAAGGAGAATGTAGTTTTACCTTCCAAGCCTGCACTTTTACAAGTCCTCTACATATTAAAAAACATGATAATGCTTTTCAAAAATATCAGCCTATGGTTATAAAACTCTCACCATCCTCTTTTCTCCCTTGAACCTTTAATTAAGTCTCCACACTGCTTCAAAGCAGCAGCAGTCTAATGGGTTCAGAATATTTTCTTACAAATAAACTACTGAAAACACAGACTTGCTGTGAGTTGTAGTCTCTGAACACAAGCTTCTTAAATAATCCCTTTTATTTTTGTTTATTTTTGAAAATATCAGATTCTAATCCTCTCTAACCGATGTATGTTACCAGTAATAAAAAAAATGCATAGCTCTTTGGAATTTTTTTTTCTTTTTTGCCTTTTTTGTGACGAATACATGTATAACTATGCAGGACTTCCCACATGAAAAGTCTTCACAACTGCAAAAGAAAGCATGAAAATGGTTTTCATGAGCAGATCTTAAAGTACTTTTACAAAGCACTATTCTGTAATAGATGGGGAACCTGAGACTCAGGCAGACAAAGTAATTTGCCTAAAGTCACCCAACAAGGTATTAGAAGATGAGTTTCTGCTGTGCTAGTATTTTGCTCTTGTGACTTTTTAGGACTATCTGGAATAAACCTGCTATGTGTTAGACCTTCAAGAATGATTTTATGGCATCAGATTACAAGTTTTCTTTGACAGGAGTGATGCACACCCTCAAAAATTACACCTTGGGAAGCTGCGAGGGAAGGAGAGAGGTCAACATTGTGCTAAGGGGATAGGGATAAGAGTGCAATGACTAGAAAAACCTGGATCCACCTGTCCAGCACTCTCCCTACCAACATGCTGTAAAAATAAAGTGCTAATGAAAGAAGTGGACTATAGGTCTTTGCCTCACTAGCCTGATCCTATGGTGTGAAAACTATAAATCTGCCCCTACGAGTTGTAAATTGCATGTCTTGCACAATAAAACATCACCTCTTTTGTTGGGGATGCTTGGAGTCTCTGCATACTGGCCTGGAAAACCTGTATTAGATTTCTGGACGAAGCAGGTATTTAATCTAAAACCCATATTACAGTATGTTCATACCAGCAGACATTCACTCTGAGCTAACGTGCCACTGGGCAAAGAGGCCTCTACAGCGGAGCTCAAAGTGTTCAGCAGCTAGAAAAGCCATAACGCAACTATTTGTATAATTTAGTGTCATGTAGCTGTGCTAGTAATAAAGTAACTGGACTGTGTATCTAGACAGGTACATGAATGTTTTTATCACATCCCATGCAAAATATTATGAATTTCTTCACCTGTATGAATCATCTTATATTTTGCTGCTAAAAAAACAGCTGAAAGATCATACTGCAGAGGAAATGCATTTGGATGAGTATCTTTTACACCTTCACAAGCAAACCTTATCTTCCACTTTCGAGGTAAACTGTGGTTTTGAGCAGCTGAAGATTAATAGATAAAAGTTGTATTTTTATGTATTGTTAGTAGAGTGATGCTTCACTTTTTTCTGGTAGTTTTCCAAAAATTTGCACTTGTTCTGCCTGTACTGCCATGCTTACTTAAGATTCCCATGATACATTAATACAGCAGCGCATGCAGAGCCTGCCGTGAATGCAAGACACATTTTCCCACAAATTATTTGAAATATAAATTCACTGCTTGGTTTGCTAAACATTTGTTTTCTTCACATTTCGATATTTGGAAAGAAAATAGATAGCTCATAATTAGCAAAACATTCATTGCAGAAGAAAATAACCAACAGTCCCTTTAATCTGTTGTTCAGAAGTCTGCAATAACTGTATCTCTATAAATAGATTTCCACTTGCTTTTTTACGTTTGTACTAGTGGCAAGAAATTCTCAATTCTAACTTGATAACAAAGACTTTAGCACTATATTCTTGAGGTGTGAACCAACAATAAAAGCTATTGTTTTTTATTACTTGCCTGCTTAAACAAAAGAAGACAAAGTTTAAGATATTCAGATTTGCAACATCAAAGTAAACTCTGGTACTTGACAGATATTTAATGAAGTTTCACAAGTCATGCATGGAAAACATGAAGATTACACTGCTGTAAACATTAGCTGGCATGCCTAATATTTCTTGGTGGTCTGAGTTCACGGTTTTATATTTCAAAGGCTATGAATGAAGACAGCTTTACAGTTGCGCGTGTCTTCTTGCCTGAAAGAGCTCTTTAACAGTTCTGAAAGTAGTAACTTTAACATTCTACCCACCTCATCTTACCAGAGACAAATGATGAACATTTATAGTGGTATTTCAAATGGGAATAACCCAACATTTTCCATTGTGAACATACGCATCACTCAGAGCTGCATGATTCTTTCCATATATCCTAGTGAGTTTTGTTCAGCTATAAGTGTGCGGGGCATATATTCTAAATTACATGTCAGCTTGCAGCAATTGTTAATTTGCAGCAGTGTAATAGCCTGTGAAAATGAAAGGTTTAGAAATAATTGTCCACTTTCCTTTGACACAAACCAATTCTCCCTATTCAGACGTTTTCAAACAAAGTCCCAGTGACAGATTGGAGTGCAATACTTAAAAATTGCTATTTCAGCAAATGGAAGCCTATTTTAACTAGATGTTAGGGAATGATCGTGGAAAACACAAAGCGTTCGGCTTTGCGAGTTCAACAGAATAATCTGCTACTCAAGACCTACTTGAACACCTCAGCTGAAGAATAAATAGTGAATCAACAGATCTTGAAGTGACTTGATAGTACTTTATTTTTTGGAGGATGGGAAAGGCTGGACAATATTCACATTTAGGTTCTGTGTCTGATTCAAACAAATTGGAGCAAAATTCTTAAAGCTTAATGAAGCAGATGCTTTTTTCAGCCTCTATCAAGCTTGTAACTTATCAGTGCCGAACCAAGGTAACACTGTCGTGATGGCCACAGGAGGTATGCATTACATATACATTGCAGTGTAGAAGAGAGGTCTATGAGCTTAGGCTGACCACGTTACACACAGCAAAGCCGTATGTCAGTTATGCACATCCCCTCTAACTACCACCCAAACAAAACTCTACATCACAGCAGAGCATTACATGCTGAACAACTCAGTTGACTGCTGCAGAAATGTAACAGAAAATTTTCAGCCATTTTTACTGGAACTCTGGTACTCTAGCGGTAGCAGCAGATGCTGTATGCACTCATTCTGAGAAGTGTTGAACATCCAGAATACGAAGGGAAGTCAACAGCAGCTGTATGCACTCAGCACCTCTGAAAATAGCAGCTACACAGCCTTGAGGTCTTAGGTGTTAGGGGTCCAATTAGAGGAAAATTAAAACAGTTCCATTATAAAGCTACTTTGAAAGCTGTTTAGACAAAAGATATTTAACTTCAAATATGCGTATTTTTAAATTCCTACAGACTCAGAAGTAAACACTAGGTAGCACATTTTGAAGTTACAAGTTTCCACAACTTCAGTAATATAAACGATTAGTATGTTGCCTTGGCGTTTATGCACAAGGTGTGTGTTTTCTTTCAAAAAGATAGTTTTAGGAGTCAGTCAACTCATAGTAGTACTAACCACCCAACTGACTAAGTGAGAGCTAATTTCTGGTCTGTAATAAACAGTGTACATTAATGCCACATATAATTTTGCATAAAGAATGCATGCCGATTTATATTATTTATGTGAAATTATAACACTAAGGGTGTAAAAAGTCTTCAGATTGGAGATTTGGCCGTTGCCTCACTAAGTAATTTGCTATTTGGATTAATGACTTGCTAATATCTCAATCAAGCATAAGAGGTGATTGCACGTGGCCTGCCAAAGAGATTTTAGTAGCTCCAAAAACTGAGGGCAGCCAAGAGCCCAGCAAAAGAAGTATCCAAGCTACATTCTCCTGAAGGCAAAGAATTACGTATGCTAGGAGCTCAGGGATGCTCATACTAAACCTCACACCGACTAGTAGGGTATGGCATTCAGCATGCCTCTCCTGCCTAAGAACTGCAACACCGGACAGGTGCTAGGAGTCGATTACTGTTCAGGCAATAAATAACTGCAGACAGCTAGTGAACCAGATTTATAAGGGACAACTTTTGGGATTTGACAGGTTTGGAAATGTAGAGGAAGTGTAGAGGGTTTCTTTTCTGTCATCTATCGTGACGAACTTCCACAGCTGGGTTCATTTGTTTGGGATTTTGCGAAAAGTCTGATTTTCTTTTGTGTTTGTCAGATCAGGCTAAGGTAAAGGCATTTCAGTCCTTCAAAACAGCTATTCTTGAAACAGGATCATGAGAGCACCCTAGCAATGCTGAATGCCATAAGCTCACTATGGTACACATCTTCTGCGCTGCATGGCCAGTCTGAGGAGCGAGTGGGAGAACTGTCTTGCAGTGATTTTCATCAGCCAACTGATAAGCTTTCTAGAAACATTATGCACATAGGACAAAGACCTTCTGAATCCCAAGCAATATTGTAATATGTCACCTGATAGAAAGTATCACACATCATAGATTTCAGAGCAATAATTTCAAATCTTGGATTTTGTGAAAGACTGCAGAAAAAGGGAAGATTAACTTTTTCTTGCATTGTGATTTACATGATGACTATCTGAAGCTAATGAGAGGGCTGACACATTGGAACTAACACCATGATGGGGACCGTAGAGAGCAAGGCTAAACATCTATACTGTTCACTGCATGTTCAGTATCTCCATTTGTACACAAAATATGTTTCCAGAGCACCCTGAGAGATGATGCCACTTCCTATCAGTTTAATGCAGACAGATAAACTGGAAAAAACAGACACTGTGACACCTCCACCCCCTTTCTGCATCCTGATCTCAGGTTGCAGAGCACACATTGCTGAGACACACAGGTACTCTGAGCCATGTCTACTCTGTGGCTTAGGGCAGACTTCCAAAGTCCCCTGCCAGGACTAAAGCATTGTGAAAAAGATTTATTTCGCCGGCCTGAGCTGAACCAACATTTATCAACCTTAAAGATATTTACCTGAAAAAGCATTAGGTCTGCCTAGTCATAACACTTTGGGTAGACTGTTACAGTAAGAATATTCAGTGTACTAGCACAAGGCTACTTCGCAAACCAGTCGGTTCTGTGGTGTTTGTCTGCAACACTAGGCAACGAGGTGAAAGCAAACATCACAATCTGTGATCAAAAGCAGAACAAATAGCTTCAACACAAAGCACAGCAAGGGTGGCTCAGCCTCATACCGTTCAATCCCATCTTCTGCATTAGGCCATCCTCTGATACCAGAAAGTGGCAACTCGCAGTGGAAAAGCTGCATCCCTTGCTACATGAATTTGTACAGTACTTTAACTCAGCTTCCAGGAGAAAACTTAAGTGGGAGTAGCAGTAGTTTCACACATACAAAAGAAGCCCTAAATAAAAAAAAAAAAAAAAAAGAAAGAAAAAAGAAAGAAAAGGCTAAAGAACCAGGAAGTAGAGGAGTAAATGACAGTGGCAGAGAGAAGAGATGTCTCCTTCCATTTAGACAAGCAGACATACTCTTGCAATTTAATGGATTATAAGGACTCAAAGATATTTACTGTCTAGCCACGTAAGTACATTCCAGCTCTTGATTTGCTTTTAGCATTGAAACCAGTCATATATTACATCAATGTGATTCTTGTTTGTTGAAATAAGTGAATAATTTGGGGAGTATATTCAATTCACTGTTTTTACATTCCCTTGTTTCATCTGTTCTCAATTTCTGCAGTATGCTGTTTGGAAAACTACAGCTGGAAGCACATGGTCAGTCAGACAGATTGGTCAAGAACTCTGACATGTTAACTAATTTGCCCAACTACATGTTAAATTAATAACATACAGGCGAAGTTGTTGCGAACATGACATACACCACTTTTTGGTTTTTGGTATGCAGAGTTTAAGCAATTTGAAGACACAATTCAGTTAAGCCAATTTAATGGCTCACTTCTGCCAAAAGGTTCTACTTCATCCCCCCCCGCATGTACAGCCTCCCCAGTCACGTGTCCCCATCCCCATCCTCGTGCTGGCACTTGCCTGCCAGTACTGGTCTGCCTTCAAGATGTTCCCCCAGCTGGCTCTAAACTGGCAGAAACCATCCACTTTTTTGGTAGTGTTGATTTTCTGCTGGTTTAGGGCTCTCAGCTGGCTCCCTGAAAGGTCAAGAAGTCAGTACAGAAAAAAACACACAAGCATAAAGCGAGGGAAAAGAGGAAGGAACAGACTGTCATATCATAAACCCCACCATCAGAGAGTACCTGGTGATGGCTTCCCTCTTGTTCTTCTCGTGAAAAAATTTAACAGTTCTGAAATAGGTAGGAATCTTGTTTCTAATGCTAAAGCCTATAACTTCTGAAGTTACTAGCTTCTGATGTTCTGCGGAATAACTACTAAGGCAATTTCCCACAAAATCTCTTAAACCATAATTTTTTTCTATTACAGGGCTTAAAATTCAGCTAGTCAGAGATAGCCAGTGAAAACAGAAACATCAGCCATCTAAATTCCCATAATATTGACTTGAAACAAAATACAACAATGTTTACTCTATTGCTTTGGCGTGGGTTGGTTTGTTTGCAGTCAAACCGTAATTTATACTGGCTCCTCACATATTGATATGTTGAGGAAATAAACAGTAAATACTATTTCAATCCATCTGTTTAACTTGTTAGAAAAACAATAGTCAGAGGCTTTTCAGAACTGTATTTTTCCGTACAAAACCAAAGAGGGAACTAGATTTTTGTCACACTTAAAGTACTCTGGGTGTGCGTTTGGATGAAGTATTGTTCCAGTCTGACTTCCCAACTCTCCCTCCAGCCCTGCTGCTCGCAGAGGTTTGAGGAGTTTGCAGCGAGTGAGTGACAATCATCTGGAGGAGACCCACCACATCTGCAAGCCTGGCGAGAGCCGTCCTAAGCTGCGGTCAACTATCCTCACTGTTTCTCTCTGTCTGACACACGACTATGCCTTTTAGAGAAAATGTCACCCACCTAACAAGGAGCTTTCTATGAACGGTGCTGCAAGGAGAATCAGCTCAGCTCCTTCGTTATTCACCTGCTGGAGTGGAAGACACTCAGCTGGTGCGTGAGAAAGAAGTTTTTTGCCTTGCAATCTTCAATTCTTCACAGACAGAAAAATGAAGGTACTTATCTAACATTTATTCTTGAAAACTCATCAAGTACTGAACAGCTTATGTGGACTGCCTAATGTACGTCCTATTGCCAGGCTGTAGTATTGCTATGAGGGTTTAACCCCGTCAGCAATACTTCTGAAGAACATAGCCTTGTTAACTCCATTCAACTCCAGTAGTCTCATTAGGTTTAAACAAGCATAAAAATGAAGTAGAACAGCCTCACAGAGTCTTACCCAGCCCCATTTTTCTGGCACTCAGCAATACTGTCTTATAGCATGGACTATGCGAAGGCCTAGAAGAAAAAGTTATGTTTAAATATAAAGCCAATATAGTGCAGTTAAAATGTTTTAGCAAGTTGTCCACAGACACCAAAGGGGGGCATGGTGCTTCTTTGGCCTGTTAAGCTAATCCGTTCACTAAGCTAAAAGAAAGCCTTCTTTAAAAAAAAAAAAAACAAGGGAAGAAGAAGAAGAAAAAGGAAAGAAAAGACCTGGCTTGCAATGGCTTAGGTGAATGCCAGAGCTGGTAGGAAGGAGCACCTGGTTACCAGTAAGTGAAGGCGGAAAGGAGAGGAAAGGGTAGGATGACCCTTTTGGCCTCAGCCACTGAGCACATAAGGCAGTGGAGTCCAACTGCATCTGTTAGGATTCATGTTCTGCTGAAAGATGGAATAGTCTGGGGAAAAAAATTCCTTCTCTTCAGATTGACATTTTCTGTGACTAAGTAATTTACTGCCAATAAACTAGAGAGGAAAAAAAAAAAAGTATTTGTTGATTCCTGTAAAATAGAACTAGCAGCTTTTAAGGGTTCAATCATGCCGTTTCAAGATCTAGGCGAGCAAGTTAGTACCTTTTTTTAAATATTAAAAATGTCGAGATGGATATGAGTTTTACACTCGAATCCTGAGGTGGGTAATTTAAACCATCTGAACTGCAGAGCTGTTGCTGAAGCCAATAAAAATATTTCATAATTACTTTTTGCTTCCTTTTTCACCAGTATCAAATACCATCATTGTTAAAGTTCAGAAGCATGCCACTTTTCAACACTTTGAGAAAAAACGCTTACCTAACTAGCCAGATCAGTATTGAAACTGTTGTCAATAGTAGAAATATTCTCAGATGTAAGTTATGAGCTTTGGAACAGCAGGTTTCAGACACTCACCAGATTTCTGATACCATGAGATATCTGAATGATTTTATTTTCATTCTGTGATTTTGAGTGTTTTCCTACAACACCCACTCAGAAGAATCTTTCAATGTATTTTAGATGCATTCCACATAACACTAAAACTACTGACAAATTTTGCATTTCTTTTTGTAGCCCGTCTTGGTCAACTGCAGATCTTTTATTAAAAGGATTAAATATGTTCTTGGTTTTTTGTTTAATTCCAGTCCTCTAACAATGGATTAAAATACATAAACAGGCTACAGCTGTTTAGCCTTCTAAATTCTGACACCTCCTTCCTCCATTTGGGACTATAGTCTCTTTTTCTTTTTGTCTTTGACTTTTTCTAGACTGAAATCCAATACTTTTGTCTGCATCTGCTGCTAAAAGCCATTTCTCCCCAGCCACAGACCAGTCCCCTTGTGTCTCATTAAGCACATTTAGATTTGGCTCTTAAAATCCTAAATGCCTAGCAATAGTGCACTGATGAAAGAAGCACTCTACTCATGGCTTCTGTAATGACACATGGTATTACCCCATTATTTGGGGGTACTCAGACAGAATCTTATTAAAAAAAAGTGACTGCCCTGTTACTTTTTTTTTTTTAAATAATTAGTACTTTTCTATAGTAGGCAACATTACATTTCATTAAAAGGCATATAAAAAGTAAAATTTTGCATTGTGGATTAATTCAGTGGGGTGGGTATTTTTGTGAAGCTCCCCCTAAGTCAATCAAGAAGGGTTACCTCCTCAAGAAGATTTTAGCAATGCTGAGAGTCCGAAGGTATGCAAGCCGCTTGGTGACATGAGCCTTCTCAAAGTCACAAGAATCAAGCAGGAATAGCAGGCATACTAGATCACCACAATGTAATTAAATACAATTAATCAACTCTGAACCAATTCCTTCCAGAAGTGCCCACTGAATCTTTTCAGGTGGCAGGAATGTCAGGAATTCATGATTCTGGCACACAGCAGTAGGAAGTAATTCCAGACTGGCTCCTACAAGTCATATTGGCTTCAGTTCAAGGCTTCTATCGATCATTCCTGTGGTAGCATAAAATAAACAACAACAACAACAAAAAATACAAAACAAGAAGGATACAAGCATTCAGGAACCTCGCCTTGAATCACTCGGGATTTAACACGAACAAACAGTATCTTGCTTCATATTACAAGCCAACAAGTAGAGCAACCTGTAGGCCGCAGGTGCAGTATGCTCACCACAAGAAGCTACCTTTAATCACCTGGCTGTGCTATCTGAACTAACTGTATATTCTGTGCAGGTCCTACATGTAGCTCCAAGAAAAATGAGTAGCATTAGACTAATCTAAAGCTAATGAAGGAAGTCAGGTGTGTCCTCGGAGTGAATTGTCACATTTACCCTTGCAAGAGCAGATGGGAAAAGCAGGCTTTTGGATGCTTCTGTAGGAGTTTACAGCCAACAGCTCAAGGTCTACTAGACCTTGAGCTTTCAAAACATGGCTTTCAAAGAATGGACAGCTATCATCACCTCCAGCTGACATAACTAAACAATGCTCTGATTCCTTCATAAAACGCCAGCAGTGTCGGTTTTAGCTGGATTACGTCTCATGGGACATCACCACCAGAAGACATTGTGTCAGCCACTCTAGTGATCACAAAAGCACAATGGGGACCTCTCCACTATAACACGGACAGTATCAGAATGGGCTCAAAGTCTTTTTTCATGCTTTGGAGAATATCTCTAATCCAACAGCATTAACACTGATTCAGCTTCAAAGGTAGAACAAAATCGAGGAACAATTAAGAACATTAAGGTTGCTTAGACAAAACCAACAATCTAACAATTAGCAAATATGATCTATCATGTAAAAAATGTGAGATCATTAAAAACCAGAGACCTTAAATGAATATGATCTCAAGAAAATCTGGCAAAGGAGTACCAACTAGCTCCATGATGGCTGGTCCTTACAAGCCAACAGACATAGTGAGACCATTATGCAAGTAGTAGCCTGAAGTACCCTCCTTCCTTTCAGAGTCACAAGCCAGAAGAAGGTTCAGCTTAGCCCTTTGAAACATTCTTCTCCACCCACAGAAGCTGCAAACTTTATCTGAGAAATTCTGCCTGTGGTACAACCAGCAAATTCCTCAGCTGGAAACAAAGGAGCATTGCTGTCATCCAGCAGTCGTGGGCTGAGGAACTTCCTGCCCCCAGCCAACAGAAGAACTCCCCTGTTGGTGCTGCAATCAGCATTTACCAACCTACTTCCCATTCTCTATTCTGTGGCCAAACTTGCCTCCAGCCAGAAGGAAAAATAGGCAGCCTTCTGCCTGCATTTCCCCTTTACTATCCTTACACATGCACACAGAAGATAAGAACTCAGAAAGAATAAATACTTAGACAAGGTCAAATGTAAGAGTCATCTGACCTCTTTTTTTCTTTGAAATCCTTATTCAGATTTCATTTGTTTCTGTTGCCCCATTCGCTATATGCAGAATCCCTAGTAGGAAGACATCCTCTATCACAGGAATCGCCCTCAAAAACCTCTGGTACCTCTTATCCGGCCTTTTTTTCTGTAAGACAAGAGTTTGAAGCATCAACACGTTTCTCTGGAGATCTCAAGAATCTCCTGTTCTAAAAAAATCTGTAACCTTCATCACATGCGTCCATATAACTCTCGGTTACAAGAAATGAGTCTATCCCTACTACTTAAAGTAAAGAAAATACTGCAATATGGTATTTTCAGCTGGCTATGTGTATACAAGCAGAAGGAAAGCTCTTCCTTCCTTCTTTGACCCAGACAGACCTCTAATTGCAATAGGTATTTGAGACTGCGTTACACTTCCTGAGCAGAGTCTCCCAGCTGCACCTAACTGATGTGAATAACAGTATCTGGTAGACTATTTGAGTCATTTTTCCTTCAGATGGCTTTACTTCTCAACTACAAAATAGAAAGAAGCAAAAAAGTGCTCTTAGGTATCACTTACAATAGAGTACTGAACCAAGCCAATCTCAGAACTGAGTCCGAGCTTTACTCAAATTCCTTCTTGAAATGTATTTCTTCTGTTGATGCATACAGAAAGTTGGGCAACAAATTATGATCAGTAAAAGGCAAAAGACTCAAAAATCTGGTAAGTATTAAGTTGTGTTTTAGCCTGACTGGTGCAAACATGACTCAGTAGTTCTGATATGGCACTAGAGAGATCCAGATTCAAATAAATTCACTGCTGCAGAGTCTTTGAAGTCCTCTTGGATAATCAGGAATATCACAAAGAATTTATAAACTTCCTCAGTTATTCCAGATTTTTCAATGTTCACAAAAGCGCCAAATATTCAGCCACTGGCAGGGGTTCCACAGAAATTGACAAAACTTATTTCAATTTAATAGCCAACTACCCTCTGTAAATATAGGTGTTTCATTTTAGAAATAGAATTCTTTCAAAAAGTTCAGAGGAGATAAAACTAGAGCTACAAGTCTAAGGTAGGACTAAATATTGTAATCACTTTTCATGCATTTTTAAATGTTAAATTTGTTTGACATATTTAGATTATTTCCTTACACCTATGAATAAATAATCCCATGCCTATGTGTATATTATTTGTATGCACAGGAAACAATACAGCAATGAATCTTAATTCTTTTCTCCATCATCCAGCAGGCTACAGCCACCCAGCAGATAGGAGAAAAAGGATGTGAAACGGAATAGATCTTACTTCTGAGAAACGACAATGTTTTGAAAAATCCAGGTGATAGATAGCTGATGCCACCACACGGTGTTTTATAGGCTGCTACTAAGTGAAATTTTACTCTCCTGGGGAGGGTGGTGTGTGTGCATGATTAGACTTGTGAGAAAGTTACTTAAATTTTCACTTCAGAGGCATTCAGAACAAAAAGAAGCAAAAAAGCTTCTTATAGCAAGCAGTCAATGTGAACCATGATAAAAGTCACTGCTTGAGCAGTGCAAGAAAAAAATAGGAACCACGTGGTCTCAATACTACATAGAAATGAGCAAAAGGGGCAGGGAAAGCTTCTCCTACTGTTCATGCTGATCAAAAAAGATTAGAAGTATTGAGCTATTTAAGAAACCATTAGGTACTGTATATAACTGTGCTGCTTTTGACCAAAGCCAAACATCGAAAATTGAAAGTCCTGTTTTCAAGGCCCTGCAAGATAAAAGACTGAGGAAGAAATTGGTAGACTGTATGCGGACTTGCTTATTGAAAAAAATTTACAAGTACCATTTCTCCTAAATACAGGAGGCATCGAACGAGAGCTTGATGTTCTTTCAATCTTGCCAAAAAGGTATGTGAATGCAAGGTCTCCCGCTATTTCCTTTCTCTGTCTCCTTTTTTCCTTAAGTTCATGCTCAGCAGTGCTTCAGGGTCTCTGGAGCCTCCCTGACAACTACCCTGTCTGGGTAAGAGGTTAAATGACAAAAGAACATCTCCTCTTGCATGCGCATCCTCACTTATTTTTAAAAACTGCATTTAGCAGTAACATATATGTAAAGTTTTGTACGCTTTCACACGAAATGCAGTCAGCGGCCCTGTAGTCTGTTGCACATGTGTATTAGGTGAGACTAAACTTTTGTCCCTCAGATGATGTATTTCAGAAAGAGACCACTGTATTCAACTGGCTAGGAAGCCAGTCTTCTGTTAACAGTCTGTGCTTTGCTAATACATCCTCAAACTTCTGTTCTTCCAAATAATAAAAATCCTTACCAATTCTTAGTGTTCCTTCACGTGATGAAGTTCTACTGAAATCAGAGGGGACCCTTCTACCAATTTTAATTAGTGTCAAGTATATCAACTCAGGTTCATAATTTTGTTCCTGTAGCAATACAAGCTAGGCATAGGTAAGAACCAGTCACGGTACAGCTTGCATAAAAACAGAACAGAAGAAAAAAAACAGATTCTGAGCTGTCTGGGGGACAGATTAAATTTAGCACAAGAGCCAAGCAAAGGAGAAAAACTGTAACAGTTGGATTGCTCGAGTCTCTGCTTAATCTCTCTCGTGCTGACCGTTACTGCCTTATTCTTCCTGGAGGCATTGTTGGGAAAAGAAAAATGAGTGACAATATTTATACAAGGCTCTTCTCCAGGGTGAGGGGGAGTATGAGAGAAGCATCGAGTGTTGATTTACTGGGGGTGGAAGAGGCAGCCCTAACATCATCACTGATTTTATTAACATCACCTGGTGCTTCATGTGTCACAGGATGCAGTCCCAGGTCCTACCACCTTTCAGATTGCACTGTGGGCTATGGCATCTGTTAAAAAATGTCATAGATATGTAGCAGAGACTGGCTTAAAAAGTAAAAGTAAGACTATCATTAAGGATATGTTACTACTGTTTTCAGTCCAGGAAGCGAGGTCATTTTGGGTTCCCATAAATAGAAAGTAGCAAGCCAGCAAAAAGACTCAGATTCTTGTTGCACAATTTTTCTCCTCCTGTTCTTGATTTAATGCCAATGTAACAAAAAGATTGACCTACAGGAGCTCAGATTTCCTTCCTGTTTCTTCCCTCCTGTCTCCAAGTTTCAAACTAATAAATTTATGTTATCTGTAAACGCTGTTACAGTTCTCTTCAACAAAGTTAAACACACTGTCGAGTGAATCAGCAGTTAAAGTATGAGCTAACCCCATCCAAACACCATCAAAGGATATATCAACATACTGATGGCTTTTTAGCATGGTTTCCTAAGAAAACAAGGCTTATGTAAACACATTAGTTACCAGTCTGCCTATGACCCTGTTCTCCCACTGCTCCAGTAATTTTTGAACCATTGGCCAGTTTCAACCATATTTAATAAAGGACGGAAATCTCAATGCCTTTGAGGGTGGGGTGGAAGGGAAACCAGAGATACCCAAAACAGTGCTCCTGCTGTGGGCATCAGTCAAGTGTGGGGTGCTACGATTCCTAAATCTCATCTGTAATCGGTTCTTACTCCATTTGTTTCAGAGACACTCACAAGTTTGACCTTATCCTGAAAAGGACCAAAAGCACTCAGGCACTTGTTCGGCTTCATGATGGAGCCACAACAAAGAGGTGAGAGGCCGCAAGGAACAACTTCTGCTCTAGTCTCGGGACTAAAACCTGTGCTTATTTCCTTTGCTGTCACAAGGCAAGAGCAGGAGATTCACATACAAGTCTTCAGCTCTGGAGGATTTTACCTAGCAATGTACTTCATTCACCTCAAGCTCCACAATATCTTGCACCAGAGCATTTAGCATTAATAAGACGTGCATCCTCAAGCAAAGAGTCAGTGCAACACTGGTGTGTTCACACAGACATGTCTTGAAGTAATGACTGCATCTGGTAGTCCACATGAGGGTTCTTGACCAAGTTTGAGGTCCTGGACAAAATTAAGATGAGCAGCCATCTACACTGGTACAAGCAAATCCCGTAGCACGCTCAGCTCAGGAGAACTCATTTACCCTGACATCATAAAGACTACTTCTCATTTAGTTCTTGACAAAACAGGGTTCCCTCGTTGAATCTTTTACAGTCAATATGATCTCTCTCCCTCCCCTGTAATCACACCCAGCTCGCTAACAGTAAAAAAGCCCATCTTGTCAGCTTCTCAGTGTGGCAATAGTGCTGCCTTTTGACTTCCTTCTGCAGAGTGGAAAGATATTATATTATTAACTGCTAATAGCAAGCCCTTGCTGCATATTAATAAGTCAGCCAATGAACAGCATGTACTTTATTATTCGTATTACAGCTAGCACAACAAGCTGAGGTGACAGACAAGTACTGAAAAAAAAAAGCTAAAAGGTATCAAAAAATGTACATATGCTCGAAGTTGCTGAAAAACATGTTATAACCAGGGAGATATTTTTAGGCTTCCATAAACCGACAGGTGCCTACATTATGCTAGAAGTCTTTAATCTATAAAATTGGATTTACAGCCAGTGCTTCAAGAATGAATGCACCTAACAGCCACAAAGACCTACATTCTCTGTACATTTAACTGGCATGAATTTGTAGGACTCACTTAAAACTGTAAAGAAGTGTACACGTGCTCTTTCTAAATTTTCTTCAAGTTTTAATGGCCACAAAGTAGAAGGGGAGGTTGTTTTGATTTTTTTATTATTGTTTTGGGTGAGCTTTCACTTAATCAAAGCTTTAACAATATGTAACTTTTTCCTTGGAAAGTTGGCCTGCAATCAGCATATTTAAATAGCAAACAGTTTATTGTTAACTTAACAGAATCTAACAGCTAATGACTCAAGCATGGGTTAAAGAAAACCATTACCAATGGCTTCCCTAGTCAGTACATCTGTTTTGACTGTAAAAACAAAAACTGACCAGCTGTACAGAAAGGATTTTTCCTCCAGTCTCCAAACAGAGCAGATTATTTCACCACAAATGCTGTCAAGTCTTTGTCTGGCAGGCAGAATTCCTTTCCTGGTCAGATCTCTTCACCACTGCCCTGTTAACAGAAAACATTTGGAAGGTTTTACTTATGACAGATAGTACATATGTTGTATTAAATCACTGTAAATAATTATTAAGTTCATACAACCCTGAACACTCAATTATTGCATCAGGATGACCCCCAAAACCAACTTTGGAATTCAAAAATAGGTGTTTCACCACTAATTTCCTATGTAATCCAAACTACCAAGTATCCTTTATCACATGGACTTCCGTACATCCTCCTTCAGACCCTAAAACACACTCAGCAAAACAATGACTTTTCAACAGTGTGATAACCCTGTTTACTGTCTAGCTATGTATTTCTAAATCTTTTAAAGCCTAAAGAACAAATTCCTAGTGCTTACTGTAAAACAAGTTACTGGAGTTACTACAAGGAATGGGTATTTTGAACACCGTTGTACCAGTTATAAACCTAAGTAATCATCATATGACAAAATGCTTCTATTCACATGGTTCCATTGATTTAAGCAATATTTATTTAACCACTATCAAAGAGTTTCTTCGACTTAAAATGAATCAATGACCCTTTAACTCTAACTGATGCTTCTGCACATGAAACTTCTAAATGTTACAAGAAAACACCTAATTGCCTTCCCTCTCCTGGTGATTCAGTAGAAACACCTAGGCAGACACTGCAATGGCAGTTTGTCAGATCTCTAGCTGCCCATGACACAAAAAAGGTGATCGCTGGTGATTTTGTGCTTCTGAGAGCATCCTCAATTGACTCGTGTTACTGTTTTCCTTGGATCAGCATCCATTCTGTCATTCTTATTTTCTCTAAGCACTACTATCTTAGTCCTACTATCTTCAGCAGTTTCATTTAAGTCAATTACATTCTTATGGACTCAGAAGTTATTTGAAGTGAGAAAATAACTATATTTAAAGCAGGATATGAGTAATTTTTTTTTATACCTTCAACAATGTAACTTGATTTCACATTAATAACATCTAGTTTTAATGTCTTACTGTTAACTCCACTTCAAAATAGGGAAGCTGAGTCACTGAAAAGTTGAATAGCTTGCCCAGATAAATTCAGCAAATTAGATTCCCAGCCCAGATACCGACCACTAGATTAGCCTGTCCTCCAATCGCTTCTCTAGGAAGATTCTCTCACTATTTTTGACAGTTATCAATTTCTACATGTCTGTACTACACAAATGCCAATGGTGAACAAAGAAGAAATTGCAAGTTCTATAATAAACACTTGGCAATCTTCTCAATGGAAGATATTTCTCCTGTCTGACCTTATTATCCCTGAACTAGAATGACAGTGGGATTTAGCAATGAAAAAAAAAAATAAAAATTATGTTTTTAAGTTATTCTAGCAAAAACATTAATCCTTTCTGCCCTTTTAGGAACTGGTTACTTATTCTCCCTGAGTAACTGAGCAATAAATATAAATTGTGCAATTCTAAGCAATGGAAAGAAAATGGAAAATGTTGCTTTGGTTTTAGTAGGATATAGGAGTTACCATAAAAGCAAATCACTAAGACAGATCAGTTCCTTATTCCACAAATATGGAATGAAAGGGATGCATCCTTCACCAGATTCATTTGAACACTAAGAAGGAGGAAAAAAAAAAAACAAACAACAAAAAAAACCCAGAGAAAAAAATACACAGCCAAAGAGGTCACAAATCTCTGGGACAGAAATAGAGATTCCAGATACAGCAGACTCAATATACAAACAATGTGTGTCCAGCACACTCAAAATGTTTTTCTTAAAATTCTAAAGGACAACAAATGGCAAATGACTGAGGGATCTCTGAAATCAAAGAAGTCTTGTCTTCTGCCTGTGTGAATCCTTCCAGAAACACAAGACAGTGTTCTTAAATGCTAGAAGACAGCACTCAATCTGGTGTCGGAGGTCAGCCTCTGAGGAGGAGTAATTCACGGAAGAAGATGGTGATGTCAGCTCCAAACACGAGATGGAAAGGATCCAGGAAACTTGTTAGTTCTGCAACCATTCACGAACAAATATTTAACTTGGGAATTAGCAAGGAGACCAACTTGGAACTGGCGAGGGATCTCTGTAGAGAGGCAAAGCAGGAATTATATAAGAAATGCAGGTCAGAGTCTGCAAGAAACAGGTCCTGTTCTGCTCGTTCCTCCAGCTGTTCCACCCAGACCGAGGCATTTGCATCAGTCAGGCATCTGTATTTTGCATTAACTTTAGCGAGACTGGAAGCATCCACGCTACCTTACGTGGTGGCTGGGGTGCCTTGAAAATGGAGAACTCCTGCCTGGTGGGGAAAAAATAACTTCAATGAAATTACTGTTCCTTGGAATAGAAAAGTAACCCTTTTTTGAACCTGCCATGGTCTGATACTCTTTTCACATCAGTCTAAGGCTGGAAGAACCGGTTTTATACGTCCACTAATTTTCACCTTCTGCTCTTGGAACTTTTTATGCCCAAACAAGCAAGGCTGAAAAGCCCTCCTGTGAGCTGATAATGGCTGATACACAAGTTCATAAAACCACAGCTCAAGCTTCTTTCAGACAATGAAAACTTTAGCTACCTGAGCCTCATTTCTCTCTCATGCAATATTTTCATGGCTGTCTTACTAATTTTTTTCTGGAATTTCTGCACCAACAACTATACATCTCTTTTTTGCTTCAGATACCTAGGTATTTATTAAATATTTCTCCCTTCTCTGCAGTTCAAAGTGAAATATCCCCCCAGCAGCAGCAAGAGCAGTTCTAGGCTCTGACATTTGAGAGCCCACAAGCACGTGTACATGGCTGGCCCAAGATGCAGAGCAGGAACCATCACAGGTGGTTTGGAGAGAATGAGCTTAAGTAAATGCAGTATAATTCAAAGGATGGAGAGAGAGATTTGAGCCCTGATTTAAAGAGCTGAAAAACAGAACAGGAAGGAACCACACTGGTGTGGGAAGCTGGACCATACGGTCTGGGAAGTCCAGAACTGCTGCTGCTGTCACCGCAGCCGTAAAACCTGGGAACTCACAATATGCCACTGATGCCTCTGACTTTCCCTACAAATGTTCTCATCTGGTATTCACTGCCATTTACTTCCTCTTTCCTATTCTTTACTCAGTGCATTGTTGTTTGTTCTACTGCCAATTATTTTCATATTTTTCTTAAGTGGGTTACTCCTTCACCAAATCTTTTTATGTCTGTGGAGCCACAGGTTTTTGATATCCCAGATGATACTTTCAGATAATTCCCAGTTTCCAACAGTATTCCCCACTTTAAGTTACATTCCCAAATGCATTCTGTAACTGCATGCATCAGTATAACTTCAGAAGATTATTCGTATTGATGTGGTGTATATATACATGTGCAAGCACATGGGTGCATGTGCACATACATTTGTGTGCATAAACCATAGATAAATAACTGGAGCCATGTCCTGTTTACAGAAGGTAAGTGCAACCAGATTGCGATTAGTACATAAGGATACATAAGGAAGTGCTCTGTTTTAGAGCGACAAAGAAGCATTCTTCTTTGTCCCTCAGAATTAGATTAGTCTATGTGGTAACACAAGCTTTCTGTGTTAAGAAGAAAACATTTATATTTTTAGGTGACTGGCCTTCAATAGTTCGTTATCTACATGCAACAATTTTCTAACCAGAAAATCTTTTCAGAGTTATAAAAAAGCATATTCATGCAGGCCTCTAAGAAGACTGGCCCAGAATTCACTCAACAGTGAACACCAATCTTAAATTTGAGGAGATAAGAGGACCTGGTAACAAGTTCTATTATGCTCAGGAGAAAACTGAATATAAAACTCATGTCTTAGCAATTTAAGTGAAAGTGTTGCCCTTCTGCATGGCTGAAAGCTTCACACTGTGCTGAGAATAAACTTGCAGACAGCAATGACAGCTGTGGGAATGATGCCACATATTAAAATGTTTAAACTTTCCTCACAGATGACAACAGGAGTAGTCACCCAACAGAGCATCGTTCTGCTCAGGTACAGGTCAACTGAGACAAGGAGCAACACTTTGGGGAAGATATAACTTGAAAAGAAAAATAAAGCCAAAATAAGTTTTTAAAGATAACCCTTTAAAATAAGGAAGAATGCTTAAAAACATAGATTAAAACTAAGAAATTATTAAATTCCACATTAAGCTAATTCATTTAATCCATAAGCAGACATACATCTTGCCAGAGAAAACTGGAAAGCTTCAAACTGATCTCAAGAAATTATGAAAAACTGCAGAAGTAGATAAATAAATAGACATCTCCTGCCCCCATCTTTGATAAAAGGCAAATATCTACACTGAGCTATGTCCATTTGCACTAAAAAAAAAGTTAGCATATGGCATACGTAACAATCTTTTCATTAATTCACTTAAAATCATGTGAAAGATACTGCGTTGTAACAGCCCCTGGGATTCCTTCTCACCATCAAATCTGGAAACTGTAGGTTTTTAATAAGATTAGAGACAGACAAAGGCAAGAAGCCATATTTGGGAATTCCTGATTTGCGCATCACTACTTGTACCTAAGTATTAGGAGTCTCAATTAGGCACAAAATTGGAAAACGCACCTAGAACGCACACGTTCTAGAACACACGGAAAACGCAACACGCACCTATGGCCTGTTGTAGGAGAAAGTTATTTGTCAAAACCTGAGTCTTTGCAGACAATCACCAAAAAGAGCATGAAAAGCCAGACTGCAGCCCATTAGAACAGCAGTTCTCTGTGGCCATAGAATGAAGCACTGCGATGGCTTTTACTATGGCTTTCTGTGGCCATGGAGTCCAACGGTTGTATATACAGCCTCGGGTTAAATGACGTGACTCTGGGAGCGCCTTCCCCGCTTTCCTGGCTGGCTCCATGATACGGCCAGCTGAAAGACTTCTGCAGGATCCCATTCTTCTCCATGAAAAACAACCCGGGAACAAAAGATGCTGTCTTATCCCGGATTGCGTTTTAGCCCCCTCTGCCTATATTGCCTTAGCCAAGAGTAGAAAGATGTTTGCATCTGAAGCAAGGCATTAATTTTCTCAGCCTGGTACGGAGCCAGCATTTGCAGCCCTTCTAGGCCTGAAGGCTGCTCCAGAGGCTAATTTACAAAATGAGGATAAACATCCCGAGCTTCACAGAACAACACAAAATGCACATTTGACAACGCGTTGTGTGCATTTATTCACTTTTTGCTGCAAAACCTGCCATGATGTAAGCTTCCCTGGCACTTTCCCTTCCTGTGCCTCCCCTTAACTCGGGGCAGGAGAATGGTGGGTGAAGGAATGGCTGGAATGTGTTTGTTGTAGCACAGTTTTCTGCTCTGCAATCACTTGCCGCTTCCTGTCAGACTGCAGTGAAAAAACAGGCTGCTTTTAATATCCCCCGTTCAAAATGTAGCTAACGCTCCATTTTCTTAGGATAAAAGAAGGTTTTATTAATGGAAATTATGCAAATAAAAATATTCTTAACTCATTTTTTCCATTAATTTGCTCCTTTTTAGACCGGGACTCAAGCATGTAGGTCTCCATATCTTATCCATTATCTATTCTTATGTACGTATTTTGCAGAACAAAGACATTGAAATTGTGAATCCAGTTCTCCAATCTAGGTGCTTCATACTGTCACAGCCACATAAAGAGGCACTGAAGCTAGCAGAACAAGATTCACAAGGAATAACCTCAGGACGAGGGAGTTTCCCAGCTGTCACAGAGCCAATGGAGTAACTCTGCAAAGTTTCTCCCTGAGCCCTTGTAACCAGGGCAAAAAGTCCTCAAAGATACTTCTGCTGTAACCAGCTGCAAGAATAAACCCTCCTGGCCTTCACAACTCAGCACCAACCTCCCTGCACGAGATCCAACAGCTCATTTGCCTCTTCAGCCTTCCTGAATAGGTTGCAACAAGCAGAACAAATCCAGCGTGGGTTCTTTTGGTACCACCAAAATCCTCACATAAAATACGTGTGTTTCAAAGTTCGGATTGTTGCTCCTCAAAAGGAAGGAGCATGTTTAAAAAAAAAAAAAGTTCTGGTCTGCTACAATTAATACAAGATTTTTCATAGCAGTAGTAGTTAAATCTTTATATCTAGTATAATATCAGAGCAGCTGCCCTCAGCTGTTTAGCTTTAAAAACCAGTTTCTTATTGCAAGCTTTACAGTTGCTTCATATACAGCATTTTCATCTGTTAGATGACATCTGAAATTCGTTCCTGGTTTACAAGACTCCAGTATGCATTTTTAGACATATTCCTTAAATGTCATTTACAGAGGTTAGTGCCTTTGAATATCTAAAAGCAACTGCAGCTGTATCTACCTAAAAAAAGAAAACGAGTTCCATTTATATTGTATTCACGATGCTAGAACTAAAAGCATCTATGGATTCCAAATTATTGAAGTATGTATCTATTTTTGCTTCCACTATAATTGTGAGGAAAATAACCACCAAAAAATAGTAACATATTTCATAACAAGCAGTACAGTTTTAAAAACCCATGCTATTTCTTGTTGATATTTCATCCGGATTTTTCAAAACATGAAGACATGAATCTGTAGATTTTTATTCTGGCATGTTTATACCATAAATTAAAAGTCACAAGACTTACTTACAAAGCACTACCCTCAAATATTCATACCTCAGATTGCTCTTTTCTGATAAGTACTCAAAGGGGAGCGGGGGTGAGGCTTAGCACATGTCTCTATCCCTGCTGGAAACTTCCCCTCAGAGAATTTTCACTAGATCACAAGAAAGGAAGGGAGAAATCCACTATTACATTATTCTGACCATTCCCATACTGGCTTTTTCCTACAGTACAGTCCCCAGTTTTTGGTGTGGTTTTATTATAAATTGAAGTTTAAAAAAAATGAACTGTCACCAATTCTCAAACACTGCCATCCCCCACCGTGTTTTTACATATGGTCTCTGTGCAGCTCCATGCCATTACTGCTAGCTAAGATCCTCTGTGCTGTTTACAATCGTGAAATATTTGCAACTAGAATGCAAATCTGCACAAATTATAGAGAAAAGTCAGCCACAGAAAGGTGTTAAATAATGGCACTTTTAAGCTACAACAGCAACACAAGGCACTTTCACAAGAACATTTTTGAAAGCAATAATACAGAGTGTTAGTTAAACAAAGATGTTGGCACCAAAGGGACTGCAAAATTATTCAAAATGAGTGTTCGTAAAGCTAATGTATGGAGTGCACTTAGTAGTAAGTTTTGTTTTATTTAAAAGTTCAGTATCTCTAAACTACAAGTTAATAAGAAGCAGAGCTCATGCAGATATCAGTGCACTAGACCCAAACATGTACTGCACGCGTGCCCCAAACTCCCACTGACTCCAGTGCGTTCCACATGGCATCAGCCCTGTGACTGTTGGCGGTTAAGAGTTTATGATGAAATTGGAGAGCCAAACCCAAATATCCCACCACTGCAAATAGCATCAGGCCATTACTCAACTAATCATGGAAACGTATTTCTTCCTCATAGTGACTGAATTCATTAAATCACATCATCAGAGCAGCTACAATAACATTTTGCCTTTATAATCTGAGACTTTTGCAAGATTCTGTATCAAAAAGAAAATAGCTTTAAACTGAGTTTTACATGTTTATTTTGCAGAATACATCAGTTTTTCATAGTGAAACTTCTTTTAATGGCCAATATTTCCATCTCTGGAAGCTTCCCTGTCTAAGCATGTTTAATTGCTCCCTGTACAAAATAAATCTCCCCTTTTCCTTCCAGGGATTTCTACTTTACCCACTTATCTTAAAGGCACATAACGTAATTAGGCATAAAACAAAGAACCAAACGTTACTGTCCTGACACCATACTTCTATTTGTAACGTTGCTAAGCATAGCACACCATATTTATTTGCAGAAGACTACTCAATACAGACAAAGTTCATACTAGTAGGAATAGAGAGCTCCAGAGAAGTGCCCTTCAGATCTCGGGATGGCAAAGCGCTACAGGTGACTGTCAACTAGAAAGACTGGCTTCTCAGCAGCAGCTTTTCTTTAAAACAGTAACAACATTCAACACTCCAGCAGTGGAAACTGGGTCTTCTCCTCTACCACCAGAGCAGCCCAAACCCAAGAACAATAACCAAGAATAATTAACAATTAATAAGAATAATTCTCTCTGCATGAACTACTTCTGGAGCTATGAAGGAGGCAGCCCTTTGTGAAAATGCTGGAGGACAATAAGAGCACACCAAATACTAAAGATGTGACAAGGTAAACAATATACTTTTATAGCTCCCCTGTACATTTAAGGATATGAACGTTAGAACAAATGATATGAAGAAAGGAAAAAATCTTAGTGCACTGGAGAGGATCCCTGGGGAGCAGCCCTGCCAGACAAGGACTTGCAGGAGGGGGCATGCTGGTTAGCAGAAGTCACATTTCATGCTCCTTTCACAAGATGCTTAAAGGTCACTGCAAGTAGCAGCAGACTTTTTGATTCTAAGCTCTTTAGTGAGAAAATTATTTTCATGTGGGTTAATACAGATGTTGTTGTGAAGGCAGTGAGGAAGAGAGACGTTCAGCACTGAACCACTGGCTGCTTTTCAGTCCAAGCAGATCAGTCATCAGAGGCAGCCGTCCCCATCCAGTGGTACTGTCTCGCCTAGAAAGGGGGTTACGTGGATGAGTTCTCATTGCACCTGTGTGCCTCCACATCTCCGATTTAAGATTAGCTGGGAACCTCCCCAAAAAAGCAAGAAAGACTTTAGGGTTGTTGGTGGGCATTATCCCCCCACATACTAACCTTTTCCAACACCAAATGATTGCGGGAAATGAAGTATGCGACGTGAAAAACGCATGGTATACTGAAGCGATGTTTTCTTTAAAATTTGCTAAGAAAACGTTTTTCTTAAAAGATACATCAGTAATACAATTCCATGAAAGCCTTGGGATAAATTCTTTACAACCTGGAAGTAATGTAGGAAAACGTTTTGAGTTTAAAAAAAAAAAAATCTATAGATTCTCATATGAAATATGAACAGCAACTAGTTTCTTAAGTGGGAAACATTTGTTTATTCAAGCAACAAGAAAAACAACATATTAAATACTAATAATTATATGAGAGCCAAAAGAATTTAAACTTAATGGTGGCCATCTCTGCTAGAATAGGATCATTAAATGCAGAGCCCTCTGACATGAGCTTTCTCTCATTCTCCGTTCATGATCTACTCTAGTACTGCCTGGATTAGGCCAGTTGTCAACTAAAGCAGGTTTACTCGTCCTCTGCATTCTGGCAGACAAAAATTAAAGTAATCTCAAAGACAAAACTCTAATTAAAATGTTACCCTGTAGGGCAGATACAGGTTGCATCTAATTCAGAGTGAAGACAAAATAACTCTAGTGACTCTAGGGCCACTATTTGAGATTTATATCAGTATTCATCTCATTTACCCTTGATAGAATCTCATCAGTTGGTCCAGAATATCAGATTTCCTGTTTTTTCTATGTTCTATAATGACCTAGTAGGGATTTTATTACTTGTATTTTAAGGTTAAATTCAGCAATATTTAATATTTTTTATTCATTTTTGCCGCTACTTGTATTTTGGAAGAGGTCATTTATAGCCAGATGAAAAAAAAAATTTAAAATCCTCTGCATTGATAAAATATATAAGTAAGCATCTTTTAAAGCATCTATCTATTAATGTATTGTCAATTTATTTCAATGCAATTGAAGAAAGATCGTGCAGGTAACTCTAGATTGGAATCTCACCATAAGGTTTAGAAAAAAATCTAATTCATCTACCACATTACAGAAGTGCTTGAATATCTCCAGAAAATTTGGTATTCACATAGATCAGTGAACTACTGTTGCCAATAATCATACCTATACACAGAATAAAAGAAAAAAACTCTGCCTAACTTTTAGGGCAAGCAAAACTTCCAGCGTCCTTAGCATGCATATTTCCAAATTTTGTATTTTCCTAAATTACACAATAATTGTGTGGACTTAATGCTTTTATAGGTTTCCTACTGCTATGTCAGCATTCAACTGGTTAAGCTTCGACTCTCAGAGTTCTCACCATCCTTAAAACAAATACTGCTTGCAAAACAGCAGGCTTTTCACATCTACAGGTGAGTAAATATCAATACTGAACCAATAAGCAGAAGAGCTCATAAACAATTTAGATCCTTCCCTTTGTCTTCAAAATTAGTTTTCTGGAGGACAAGAAGAAACTAGCACAATGTATGTGTGTATAGGTGTGCTTCCTAGTATGCAATAACATTTTTGCTGTTCGAGAAGTACATCCCAAGGATGGACCTTTATTCTCCAGTACTGGCAGTTGCCACTGTTGGCACTGGGTATTACTCGGAGAAAGCCTCACTGCATCTAGCCCAGCTGTTTACACCCTGTGCATTTATAGACAGAAAATAAATTTTTCCCAGGATCATATCTGATTTCGACATTCAAGTATTTTTCTCATGCTAGTACATGTCCAGTAAAGTGTTGAAATTTAATTTTAAACGCAGCACAATACCCAACTCCCACATACAGATTATTTGTAACAACCATTCTTTTACTTGGCCTAGGAAAGAAGCACAAACAGAAAACCTACAAACTCAAAATTTAGGTGTTGAGGGAAGGTGCCTGGCAGAAGACTGAAAAATAAGCATTTAAAATGGGCCTTACGCATTGCTAAACCCAAAATCTTTAAGAGTCTGTAAGCATCCAGCAAAAGTATACAGTGATACAGAGAAAAGGAATCAGAATATTAGCAGCTTTGCTGTGATGAGGGTGACGATTTCAGTATGTTTATGACAGTCACGGTCTTCAAATCCAGAAATGCAGAACCTACATGTTAACTAGTTTCCCTTGACATTAGATGTGGCTCTAACTATGGGATGTAGAGCGCATATTTCTATTATACCTCATTGAGGAAATTTGTGGGTTCCATTGACCACTCTCATTAGCTACTGAATGAAGAGTAAGCTTTCTAATTGGAGGTTAATTCTGAGATGAGACAGAGGCTACAGTAAAGTCCTATGCTCTTTGTGAATTTTACTGTAGATAGGGATGAGAAAGAAGGAAAGGAGGAAAGGAACAGGAGAATAAGGAATTCACAGCCTACCTAACATTTCTAATACCTTGTGTTCAAACGCAGAGTCAGAACTGCTCTGTTTCTTTGTGAGTGATACAGAAATCACTCAGAGCAAAATATTTTGGTAAGAGTTCACAGCTAAGAGCTCATACCAAGTTACTGAGGGCTTTAACTAGTCAGGCCTTGAAAACCTCCCAGGCACTGCACAACATTTCTGGGCAACCTATTTCCCAGCTTGACTATCTAATGAGGAAAAAGGATTTTAAAAAATATCCATTACACCTTTAGCCAAGTTTGGCTTGGCTTTTGTAAATAAACAGAAGAACTAAATCATTTTATGCTAAATTAGTTAATAGACAGATCCCTGAATATACAAGAACACCACCTACGGATGCATACAGCATATGTAACTTGCTGTAGAAAGAAGATGCATTACCATCCTCCACAATAACAAAGTAGATAAGAGCTATAAATACTTACATTTTGGTAACGTATTTGGGTTTTTGCTTTTTGTAATTCAGAAGGTGGTAGAATCTAAACAAGTATGGTACAACTCAGAAAGCTGATGCATATGTAACGTGACTGAATTTTACTACAAAATCATGCAGACGTGTTCACATATCTCCATGCTCACAAGCCTGCACAGATTTTTGCATATACCTAGTGTCATCCACGACCCCAGAATTGCTACTATACATTTTAGTACTATAAACCAAACTGCAAAGCATTCTTTTGCTGACTCTGCTGAAAATCCAGCTTCCCGGCTGGTCACAAACACCTTTTAATTGACATTAAGTCCACACACAAACATGTACACTAATCTCTTCTATAAAGACAACAACCAAGAAAGCCAGTATTCTGTGAAAAACAAAAGATACAAATGTCTGCATTTGACATTTAAAGAGGATACTAATAAGCTACCAGGAACTGTAAGCCATATAAATATATAGGCTTTTATTTTTCTCTTGCAACTTCAACTCCTATCCAAAACAGGTGGCAGCTTTCCACTCTGCAGCTGATCAGCTCTTATTCACAGCTAAGTGCACATGTAAGCAGTTACTCAAAGATTCAGCTTTCCATGTAATTCTCTTTACACCGTCCTTTAGGACAGCTAATGTTCTTTATGTACCTGCACTTGCTGGTACTGCACACTCCCTAAAACCTTATTCCTTCTTTTTTTTTTTTTTTTGCATTTTAATACAGTTTCTCATGCATTTATAAGGCTAAGATCGACCAGGCCCCATACTCTGTTTGACAGAAGATTGCTCTACAAAACATTTATTTTTGCTATATATGTATTTAATAAACAATGAGAAAAAGGAGAACAACTGGTAGTTTTTAGTGGGACTATTATTGACAATGCTGTACGTAGTGACCATATTCCACAATGCATAGCTCTTATAGCATCATTATACCAACCTAGCACGAAAGTACTAAAGGGTATTTTCTTCCATAAATCCAATTAGTATTAATTGGAGCTACATCCACATTTTGAAAGAGAAACACACACTATAAGATAAGAAGTGACTTATCATAGTAGGATTACTCACCTATATCAACTATCAAAATGTAAGAATTTATTGGTTATAAATACAAGTCAATCAGTTCCACACTGAGATCATTATTCAGGCAAAACCACTATTGAACTCCCTGTGCACTCAAAGCTTCATGATGAGAGCCATTAAAAGTTGCTCTTGCCCTTGAAATGATCTCTTTATATAAAACTTTTTTCAGTGATCATCACATTCTCTTACCATTTCTCTAATCAGCACATGCTGCTGGAAAACTAATTTGGGGAAAAATACATATATACACACACACACATTAAAATACACCTGCTCACTATATACAGATATACTTAACATTTCAAAGTAAATGATACAGCAACATACAAGAATCTCTTCATGTATTTCATATCCTGTTTGCTAATAAATCACTTATTCAGAAACTTTATTCATGAAAAACAGAAGGGGAAAGAAAATGAATCCGGTTTATTTTAGGAAATTTTTAAAAAAGTATGTAACAATGGGTCTGGAACGGCTCCCTGTCTTTCAAGAAGGATGCATTTCAGTCTTTGTTAAAAAAACATATCAATACAGCTTGAAACAGCCAACTGTGCTTTGTGGCAGAGTGTCTGGTATGAAATAACATTCAATTTTTATTTTTCTAAGTTGATAGTTATTAGAACACTATTCATAGGGCAGGTAAATGTTCAACCAAGCTACTAGAACATCGGCTACTTTACTTTTAAAACTGATAAGACAACACAGAATGAAAAAAACCAACAAAAATACCTATGTTGATATTCCTTCTTAAAACTGAGATTCAGAAACTAGTCCACAGACTTTAAGCGATGTTAAAAAGTAAAGGAAGATCACAGCTGAGAGTGGATCATAACATCAGTTAATAGTGATTAGCTTATTGTAGGGTGTTGCATCCACATGAGCCACAGAACAAAATAAGGTCATGATACCATCACTGAAAATAAACTATTCATCCTGAAAAAAATATACTTACATTCTGTATATATGTATGTGTATATATACATGCACATATGTATACATAGATTATATAATACAGATATATAAAGACATGACAAAGATGGAGAACAGAAAAACTTTGCACAAACCATAGTATAAGAATAGAAAGCCTAAGAAGAAAACCTTGAACAATCAATTCAAACTACAACCTATTTGTGGGTAATTCCCGAGCAGAACAGAAAGATAAAGTTGGCAAAGACTGATTCTTTATGAATTACTTGCTTTTCCTTCACAGAAGTAATCTGAAAAGACCGTAAACATAAGCGCTAAGTGAAATGTGTCATCCTAAGATTACCAGGTAGTGGAATTATAAGCGCAATAACTAGATTTTCACACCTGTTTTGAACCCCACATCCAAAGGTTACATGATAATGATGAAGCTCTATAAAACTCTTCCTTCTATGTGGTGCCACAAACAGAAGAGATTCAAAGAACAGGATTCTGGAAAGAAGCATAACAGCATTTTTATTTCTCAAGAGAAAGAGCATAACTGTAACTAAAAACTGATTGCATAAGCCTTCAATTTTTTCAAAGCACAGAACTCCTTCCAAAGCTATTTGTCCAGTAGTAGAATCAGTAATTATTTCTAGCAGAGAAATAACTATTCAATCAGAGATACTGTTTAAGGGGGGGTAGGAAGAGAAAGAGACATTTTTTCTTTGAACTAAAATGTGATCCTAAACAGAGAACATGTAGGGTATGCTTCCAATCCAGAACATATTTTATAGCAGAGTTAAATTAAAAATTCTTGAAGTTTTATAATGGAAATGCTGACAGACCCAAAAATATAGCGACACTAGTGGGCGTCACTATAATAAAGTGGCATTTAAGGGGGGGGGGGGTGTTGCTAGACTTTGGTTTCTGCAAAGGTCACATTTGAATAAAACTCTATATCAGTAAACCTCATTAAAAGTATTATCTTTGCCAGAAAGGCACTTTTTTTTTTAACCTAATTTGCATAGTTTTAAAGAACAAATTATTGTCTATATCAAACCTTTTCTCATGTATCATTATTGATAGAAGTCCTCTTAAAGGTAAAAGGAGAACGAAGGATTCCACTCTCGAACTGAATTCCCTGCTAATGGAGGACTGGGGCTGTGACACAGCAGCAAGGGAAACACTCTTGGCTCTTTCCCAAGCTTCTTTTCTCTTTGATTATATCCCCATGGGGTGCTTAGGAAGCTTAAATACTATACAGGATTTTAAAGCAAAAGAAGGGAGTGCAAGAGGTTCAACAACAAAAATTCACAATTAGCTTTGCAGAAAAAGAAACCAGACTTCAGGTCAAACCTACCTTCCATTGTATTTTAACTTGCTAGCTCTGGCTAGATCAGGCAAACCTTAGCTGTGGCAAAAAGACACTGCAAAACAGCTTTTATTCTTTTATTTATTATCAGCTGAAATACAGAATGAGCACAATGTGGTAAATTTAGAAATATTCCCAGGTTAGAATCTCATCCAAGGCTTAAGGAATTTTTACTGCTTTGCTTCCTTTACACCAGTATTTGTTAATACATAGCTTCATGGAAAAGTTACTAAAACTTCATTTTAAACATATGAAGAACTGACAGTACTGCCTACAATTCAGTTTGATTAGTGTTCTCAGCTGTAAAATTCAGCAAAATGTTGAAGGCACACACAGGCATTAGGATCCCAAGTTCCATTTCCTAAGAGGGTTTCAACACTTAGCTGAACCACAAAGAGATTTAACTGTGGTGATACGGGACTGCTAAAATGAACATCTATTTTAGGATGCCTTACTCCAGGGATGAAATCCACAGCCCTGCATTACAGTCATCAGCTCCCTCACCATCTAAAGAAGGAGAGAAACATCGGGGAATGGATGCCTAGGAGCTGGTGTGCTGAACAGGGAGCCTCACAGGGCTCATACAGGGCTTTGGAGAAGTTAAAAAAACCCAAACCAAACCAAAACAAAAACCCCCACAAAACTCCACCATATAAAACTACTACACAAATTCTGGTCGGACTCTTTGGTTTCCTCTTCCTAGGAATTTAGTATCTAATACCAGTTTAGTAAAAAACTAACACTGGCCATTACTGCTGATGAACTATAGAGCATTAAATTTAAAAAAAAAAAAAAAAAAGTGTTTCCTCTTATCACTTCTGCGTGTGCCGCTTCCGCGATAAGTTCTCAAAAGTGGCAATGCTACAGCTATATGAAAGAAGGATTCACAAATGCAAAACCAGAGTATTTATGAATCAGGTGTGAAACAGATATCACATTTATGTATGTTGAATTCAAAATCACTGCATACAAAATTATTAGAAAGTGCAGTAGCATAATTTGCCATCATATAAATCACCTGAATCTAAATCCTTATGTCTGTCCTTAACTGGCTCATAGCATTGCAGAGTTATCCCAGCCAGAGAAGTGTGATAAAAGATCATTTTACAATTTATCTCTGTGCATGGAAGCTTCATCTGAGCCACATTCAGATGTACAAAACCTTAGTTTTGTTAGGTGCGATGGGTTTACAAAAGCCTTACAAAAACAGAAATAAGAAATCACAAGATTCCAAGATAAGTTAGAGGTCAGGAGATGATCCGTTTGATTAACAAAGGAATACATGGAAGCTATCTTCCTCCCACATTAGTAAATCCTGATGGTTTTGCAGATTTTGCGCTGTACATATTCTTTTATGCTGTCCTAAGGCAGTAATTACATTGCTCTGTGCTCTGCTGTTTTACTTACTGTAAACATCATTGCTTGGTTTTGATCCACTTCCTTTGCAAAACTAAGCTGCTTTTTTCACATGCCTCAGGGGAATTCTGTTGACCATATCAAAGCTACTTCATTAACTGTAAAGGGGTCAACTTCCTCCTTAGTCCCTTCTCTCCCGTTTGCCCTCGCCCACAGCGAGATGCAAGTCTGTAGCACTGGATGCTCGCTAAGGACAAATGGTTCTTGGTGGTATCAAGAACAGTCGCAGATAGCTCAATGGCCTAAGTGCCAGTAGACTTCAGTGATAACTAAGAAATCAGCATCTCACTGGATCATACTCAGAGCCTTCTAAAATTAGTATTAGATATCACTAACAGTCTAGAAATCCCATATAGAAAATTCTTCTCCACTATGGATATAACTGCAAAAGGAGATTCTGCTATCTTATCTTTATCTCATCCCCTCCATTAGTGGAGGCCAAAGATTAGCTTTACACCATCTATTACCGTTTGGTTTTTTTTTCATTTAAGCACCCACATTTATGTATAAGTTCAACACTATTTCCATATTTCATCTGCATGATATATAAGTAATTTAAAAATAAAAATAATTAACAGTGCTTCTAGAACATATATCTTTTGCTTCACATACAAAATTTTCTGTGCATATTTCTCCTTTAATATCTCTGCTTAGAAGGTTCTCTTTTGGAGCTAGATTCCATCTGTATCGGGCTACTTTTAATCTTTTTTAATTAATAAACATTTGTCTACAACAGCTGAGTGACTTAATTTTATTATTTGTTACTTTTCTTTTAGTTTTTGCAATTTCCTACTTTATTTATATTATCTTCTCGATGTTATTAGTTGCATAGAATATCTACTGAAAAGCATTTTTCAGAGATAGTTACAGAAGGCCTGTTCCTGTCTCCTATTTGCTCTGACTTTCATAGAACTATCTGCTTGTGCAAAAGACAACACGAGAGAAGAGAGGCGGTTCTTCCTGCTTTCCACTCACAAACCCTTTTTGTTCCTAAATAATATTGCATAGTCCAATGATTTTCTAACTGAGTGTTGAAATCACAAAATTCACTTAGACCCCTTGCAAGAAGAAGGAATTGGAACTTGCCTCAACCAAGCAGCAACCAAATTAAAAGCAAAAGGCCTGTTCCTTATGCAGTGTTATTTTGCCGTGTTGACACAGGTCAAGATACGGCTAAATTGGTGCAGCCTGAAGATGTCACTTAAAACTCTGAGCATCCGTAGAACAAACAGCCTAATGCAGAGTGATGCTTCACTTGAGTGCATGCTAAGTGGCTTGCAGGAGGAAGCCTGCCAGCCCTCCAGCCCCTGCCATTCTGCCACGTGGACGCTTTTAGCTAACAACTCAGCTAAGGAGGGGACTAACAGCTAAAAAGTAGTTTAGGAAATTGCTTGCCTCTGCTGTGCTAATTACTGCCTTACGAACAAGACCTTGTAACCAACTTTGTAATTGGTTCTAGTCAGGGCACAGTCAGACAAGTTAGCTCACACCGTTCCCAGGACTGGAGCCACTAACGACTACCTGAGAGGACGCAGTTGATACCAGCTCTCATGGTTTTAAGATAAGTTGTTCAACGCTGCACTGGGACCGTGAAGAGATGGAGAAATCCCACAATGACATGGCAAGGCTTCTCTCACACATGGTGACCTAACTACCATATAAAGGCCCAGCTGATGAAATGAGCTGCCAAGATGCTGAGTGCAGAGCCAGGGCTAACAGCTTACGTGGGTAGCCTGGAAAAAGCTTTAGGAACGAGATTTACAGAAGCAAAGGTTTTTGTAAGGAGACTACAAGAATCGCTTGGATAGTGTACGATGGAGTTACAGCACACACACATGCCGTGCCAGGAGAGAGTGCTCCTCACAGGGACACACTTCAGCACTAACCAACCCGTGAGTAGCAGATCTGGACCATTTTCTGTACCAAAATACCAAATTTCAGCTGTGCCAATATATATCCTTCCCCACCTCCCCTCAAATCTCTGCCACAAAGAGCCCAGGACCCAATAGCACATATGCTTTGGATTTCCCTGTTTTCTGAAATACCGAAAAATAACTGCAGATAATCAATGATGTTCAATAATCCCTACCGCTCGCCCTGAGTGAAATTCAGCTATTCCATTAAAAGTGCACATCCTTGTAAATGTTTCCAGATTGCTACTGCAATGGAGCTTTTAATAAATCGACTCCCAATAGCTGTGAATGCTAATAAAAATAATCAATTCAGCACTTAACACTTCAATCACAAGACATATTTTTAGCCTATTACTGATAGCCATGTTATAAAAACAGTAGTCTGTTATGTTCATTCGATGCTTTTCTTGTGAAATTCATGTAACAGCGCCAGAAACAAGCAAATAGTTTAAGCATTTTCCTCTTAAATACTTATTATATCTCAGACTAAAATAATAACACAGAATCTCCGTTAACTTTGACTCCACTATTATCTGGGTGACTATTCATTACGTCAGGCAGGCAACAAAGGTATATATTTAGCAATTACCTGGATTCTTCTCCAGCAGTGATATCCTCTGAATTTAATTTTTTAGGGCATACTTGACTGAAACTGTTTATGTATGTTCAAATCCAGCTTGAAGTTTTATTCTATCATGTCTCACCTTTGCTATTGTTTTTTTCCAGTTTTCCTTCTTGAAAAAAATTCAAACTGACATGAGAAAGCCACAAGAGACCAAAGATGCTTTTGTTTTCTGGAGGTTTTTTAAATTTCTTTTTCCACACATAAATTCATACATGAATATGTCATTTTAATATGTCATTTTAAGTAGGAGAACTTAATATTCAGGAAAGCTAAACTGCCTTGCGCAAGGAAATTACTATTGCAGCAACTGTTTATACTCTCTGTAAGCCCCAGATGCATCTACATCTTGATTCTAACCATAAACTTAATTATAAGCATGTGACTTGTTGCACTGAAGTCAGAGAGATCTGGACAACCCACAGTTTGTCTAACTAGAGAGTTCAATGCCATGTAGGGTGTTTAAGTTTCATGTAAGAATTTAAAACATATTCTGCAGCACCACAAGTGGCTAGAACCAATACCCATTGATTTTAAATTCCTTTATGCCTACATATATACTAACGGTCCCCATCTGACCAGCTCCATGCACAGGTCCTGCTGATCCACAAGTAACACTCAGGCCACAAAGCAGAGCAAGCAGTCACCCTCATTCATGAAAACACACTCAGCAGTTCAAGGAGGAAAATTTCTTAGAGAAGCAGCAAGCGCTACCATCAGAACTATGATTCTGATGAAGTCCAGTTGTCCTTGCAAAGAGCCTTTTGAAGAAAGGCAACTTCCAATGTTTAACTCACACTTTTGGTTTGAAATTTCTCATGAGAAAAATGCAAACCAATCACATTTGATTCGACTTAAACAGACATTATCTTTCTGTCACTGACTTATCATTTTCACTTTACATAATGAACCTGAATCCAAACTAAAGAGCTAGCCTGAGGAACAAAAGCATTACAGCAACTGAATTGCAGAGATGCACACCTGACTCTTGAAGAAACCTTTCAAAGCCAGAATTAAGGGGTGGTGTTAGGACCTAGTCCAAATGCTGTGAGGGCCAGAATAGCCAGAGCCCCTCTCTCTGTGCCCCAGGAGCACCATGAGCTCTGCGGCACTCACAAACTCACCATCTTCTGGCCACTTCTGCTAAAGCAACACAGACATGCCTCTGGGTACACCAGGATCGAGGCCAAAATCCAGAGACTCATTTGAGAAAGAAGCGAGATTAATTATTCCAGGGATACTGTCTTCGTCATGTCTGATATATTTTTATTGATTACTGTAAGTGAACAGCTAAAAACAATTGATACTGATATTTTAACCACTAATAAATAAAACTGCAAGGGAAATAAATTTAAAGAAACTTAAACTAGAAAAGACCTATCTTTTTTGATCTTAAGTTTGTTATTGAATGTGCTGAACCAATGACTGAAATAGCTCGTAGTGAACCAGGAGGCACAAAGATTCTGAGCAGTAAAAACCTTTCCAGACTACATACATACACACATACACATGCATAAATGCATTCCTACTCTCACTCTGTCTTGTGGCATCAGGAGTCTGACTCACAGCCTTTAAGTGCAGTAAGGTCAATGTTCCAGCTCACTAGTATGTTTCGCCACTATCCCAGACATTTTAATATATCTATTAAATTTCTGGTTTATTAACCTTAGCTAAAATGTATAGTAATAACACTACATCAATTAAAGCATCCTGGTTCTGTAATTCCTAGACAAAATTTAAAAAGAAAAAAAAAAAAAAAGAAAATGCATTTGCTTATTTTCTAAGCATTAGCGTTATCTACAATGAAAGAACGAGCAATTTGAGATCATGACAATGCTATGAAGCCCATGAGAAACCCACAGAGTTGCCTGGTACAAAGATCTCCGAGGCACAAGCCCAAAGGTACAAAACGGAGAGCAACACACACCAGAAAAGCATGGCATGAATTGAAATGGCATTAATATTTCTACCTTACAACAGTTTTATTCTGCAACAAGTTCTGATACCTTGTTATCAGCAAGAACAATTAATTATCATATTTAGTCAAGTTTTTGCATTACTTGGAATATGCTGTGTTCTACAGCATTACTTTTTTCAACTAATCCTGCAAAAATCTGTTCTGCACAAGGAATGACACTGACTAAGGAGACTGGTATTGACATATCTTACAGGGGATTTCCAAGTGCACCAAAGCTCCCATTGCTTTAGGAATGCAGGAATTCAAGATTCAGTCTGCAGCTTGATATTTGCCGTATCTTAGACATAGCAAATGTCACATTAGGAAACAGTACGTCAGATAATATCATTTATTTTTATTACAGTTGGTTACACTTGATTGTCATAATAAACTCCTGTGGCCCACATGCACAAAGCCAATGTTCATTACATTATGATCAAATCATGGAGTGATGGACATTTTCTATGCGTTAAGCTTCTGTAAAAGTCTTACTGGCCTACAGTTTATCTAATCTTTGCTCCCTGCTGACTCTCAGAAAGATGGGCTGCTATACAGCAGGGTTATTTGCACAAGCCTGTTATCGATCAGCAGAAATGATCTGTGCAGTTTATCTCTGCTGATTTGATTTGATTTTTACTGTTCCCTATACTCGCATAATGAGGACCTCCAGGCTAATTCTGGTAGATTTTTATCCGCTGAAGTCATCACCATGTCCTAATTCCAAATACTTTTTTTGTTGGTTGGAGTTTAAAGGCACAGCCCAGCATGACGATGCTCTGCCCCACAATCACTCCCAGCAGAACGGCTGACTCACGCAGACGGCCCCACTCCCATCTCTCGTTTTGCAGAAAGAAAATGCTGCTAGAGGGCCTCAATCTCAGCCTCAGATTAAAGAATACCAGTAAAGGAGTGCTATGGAGGATCTCAGCTAATGATGTAAGGAAACACCCCACTTGATGAGAAAGTCTGGGGATATATTTCTTCTCCTCTTCATTTTTTTCTGTGGAGGTATCACCTTTTGCAATTGCTAGTCTGGCTGAAATAGAATTCGGACTGTGAAACTGTTTACCAAAAGGTACTAGGATTATACAGAATTTATACTGTCAAATTATTATGATTATCCTTTGGGCATTAAATTTATCCCACAGAATGGTGAAAAATCACTCTGCACCTGAGTCTTTTCTTTCCAGAAGAGCATATGTGAAAGAAAAAAGGGTTTGGATCAAAGGACAACAGAGAAAAGAAGACAAGAGTTTGTTATGGACAATATTCTATCTATAAACTTGCACATAGGCCTTGCAATATTGCCCATTTAAATATAACTAGCAGTAGAATATCTCTAACATCTGGAATTATTTATTTATGCATAATAATTGTTACTGTTGCTATTTAAAGAACCTCTCTGTAAATTCAGGAAATGGTATACATATACATAGGTCCCCTAAAAAAATAAGAAAATCACTTTCTAAGTTACTGGGAACCTTTACTGCTGATTTTCCAATCCCAGAGGTAGGCTAGATTTCTGTTTCACCCAATTCCTTTGCCAACAGTCAATATTCCATTTTCTGTAAACCGTCCAGTAATTTCCAGTGCGGTTTCATAACCTATTTCCAAACTGCAAGAGGCACTGCAAGGAAGATTTGATTTTACTCAGAATTATTGCATAAGCAAGTATGAAAAATCAACAATTATTTATTATTTTCACGTAAAGAAGCTATTTCCAAGAATAATCATGAAAAATCAGAAACTTGATAGGTAATATTAACTTTACGTACCTCTTTCAACTCTGAAAGAAACTATATGGACCACTTAAAGGCATATGCTTGCTGGCTAAGTACTCAAAGAAAGAGTAAAAAAGACTAAAGAAAGAAAATTCCTAAAGTAAGTAAAACAATAAATTATGCCCCTATGACAAGAAAACTTGGCTGAAATGTAACAGGTTTAATCAAAGGAGGCCCTAACCCACCCTGTTTCTCAAAGTCACATCTCTAATCAAAGGTCCACCCTCAAGGAGTTTCAAAACTCTCTATTAAATAAGGTCTCTGCCAAAATGTTACAGAAACTTTGTGGTGCTTAGCCTGCAGCCCTCCACCACTACCTCCCCCTCCCCCTGGAATAAACAGCCCATCAAACATGCTCAAAAGTATGGTAAAGATTAAAGGAACATCCAAATATCAAGTACTTGTTCAAACTGCAAAATACGTACAACTTTCAAATATAATGAAAGCTGAGAGGGACATTTCTTAATACTCCTAAGGTCAAACTACTTCTCCCTCTCACACGCTGGATTTAACCATGATTTAAAAACAAGATATGGACAATCTCAAGCTACATTTTTTTTTTCTTAAAATCATTGGGAAAAAACATTCTAATTTAACAGGCAACAGTTTCTGTGTTCCGCTTCATGATCAGCAGCAACAATCACTCATACTCTGTGCAACAGAAAACAATTCATGACCTTCAGAGAGATGCAATAAAACCGGAATCAATAAAAAAAAATTGTAAACCCCCTCCTTTCCTCACACTGGCTGACCTTCGTTATAACAGACCGACGAATTCTGAGTTTCAGTAAGTCCTTCACTTTTAAACAGATGCCTCATGACTTCCACGAAGGGTGAGCCAGAGAAGCAAAGCACCAAGAGCTAGCAAAGCAAACACTTGTGGGGACACTTGAGATCCTGTTGCTGCCTCAAGATGTGCTGGCAGAGACGTGCTTCTGGATCCTGCAGACTGCTGCTCCAGATGATGCCCAGCTAAACACCAAAACCCTAATTTGAGGTGTTATTAAATAAAAAAATAAAAAAATAAAAAATAAAAAAAATTTAAAAAATAAATTAAAAAAAAAATAATTCCTGCATCTGATAGCACTATATACCTGAACCAAAAGTACAGATGACAAAAAAAAAGAATTTTTTTTTATTTAACAAGTGAATCAGAAAGTCAGACTCAGCACTCTAATTTCCTCATTTCCTATAATTAACTGAGCTTTCAACACCTCTTCTAATTTACTGATGATTATCTTTTTATTCACCAATCTAGATTAGAACATAACTGACATTCTTTGCTACCCACTGGTTCAGATGTTCTCATCTTTCTGCCTCTAAAGATAAGAAGTAGTTGTTCTCTGGTGGATTTATTTTCTTTCCTTTCACCCATTGCAGACTGCCACGCATGTTATGGAGAACTAGAAATCCTTCAAAACCATCCAAGGTTGCCTTTCTGTGATCACTGCACACTACTCTTTTCAAGAATCAGCTCCTTGTTCATTTTAATCTAGATTATATTTCATCTTGCAAAGGGGTGTCTATTTTATCAACCTGTTTGCCCCTCTCTCCTGCACAGTACATGGAGCAAATTTTTCATGCTTTGATATAGCAACATCGCATATGCTCAAAAAAAATCATGGTACCAGAAACAGGAATTATCCAGGTAATTTCCACAGCTCTTGATGGTGAGAATGTATCTTAAGAATGCAAGAAGGAATAAAAACATAAGAAATTCATATTAGAAATAGAAAACAAAATATTTCTTAGAATTATTTGGAGGTTTTGCCTTGTTTTTTGAATGTAGCAGATATTACCTTATTTTCTTTTCTCTGCTTTCAAATAATGCATAGAATCTTCTTTATCACAATTTTTTGAAGTAACAGTATCTGGGTGACTATTACACAGTAACCCACCAAACTGCAAGATGTTTTCTCTAACCGCCTAGTCAGTATTTCTGCAGACATGAGCTAACACGCAAGTATCAACTCTTTGAATTGTTTTTAATCTAACAGTATAATCAATTGTAAATCAAGAAAATCTTGTCTCACGAGATCCTGTCCCAGCCTACTCCAAAACTGATCATTCCCACCTCTGGTTTTCTAGCTTCCCTTTGCTATTTTTATACTGCTATTCTTCTAGGACGGCTTACAAGTGTTGTTCCCCCAACTATTTTTTAGGCAACAGAAACCGTCTAAGAATACTCGATGATACCCACAGTCTTCTGTAATACACAAGATTTTCATGTGGAGTAAATTCTGAAGAACTACAACTTGCTTTACTAGGAAATTCCTGAGAAGCAATAAGCAGACAATTTTCCAAGTTTCTGAAATAATCTTCCAAGCAACCATAATCCACTTCTTCAAAAACTAATGATGAATGTAAAAGCACATATGACATTCACAGAGAGCAAATACTCAATTGCTTTTGACAAGTATCAGATTTATACTCTACATCCAAAGAACAAGTATCATATGGACTTTCGCAGTGTGAACCTCCCCAAACTCCTTGTTTCACCCAGGAAATATATATCTGCAAATGTCATCACAGTTTTATCTCCAATCTGATCTCAATGCACTTGCCTGACTTTTTATGAATCAGATCACTTACTGTTATTTCTCACCTAATTTAACCTATTCTGTTCTGTAGTCCATAATTACCATATTACTGTAACACACATTTCCTGAAAAAATTAATATGCTTTGTAAGAATTGCTGACAATCAGGACAAGTAGGCCTATGGACCCCTTCTCTTCCCTTTCTACAGTGTTCGTCTAGTTGATCTGTCCACAAACAGAAATTGATCTATAGTTGGTATATTAATGACCCATAGATCTATTTATTTCACAGCTCACTGATCTCAGAATTCAGTTCAGCCTCTCCCTCCTACAGCTGCTTGTGAATGGCTAGGAATCAAACTTCAGGTGCTTTACATAAGCGATTAACACTCCCCATTGCTCTGCACCCTCTGACCTTCTTCACCACCACAGACAATATCAACAGTTTTAATGAATGTTGTCATTAACATTCACCTTTTTTTAAAGCCTTCACACCTAAGCAGTATCTAAGTTGAGTAGCTGTTTCTGCATAAAATCTCTGCACTGCAGCCATTACAGTTGTCATTACTTGGGGCTTTGCTCACCAACTTTCCCTATGCCATCCTTACCCATCACCTTGTCTGCGATGTCCTGTCCACACAGTTCCTCCTAAGTGCCCTTTTCTCCAAGTTACTCAGCTTCACAAACTCTGTACAAATCTACCTCTTATTCACTATTTAGAAGACTGACTTCCACCTCGGAGCAGCCTATAAGCCAGAATTTATCTGCCTTTCACATTTTTCAAATATGTATTTTATGCTTTCTCTGTTGCTGTTCCTCCTATGTGGAAATTATTTCCTGTAAACATGCAAAAGTTACCCAGTTGCCCTCTTTCAAATCCCAGTTGAAGACTGTCCTTTGCGTGTTACCTATAAAAAAAATGATGTTTTCCTTAGACCACTGCCTGCCAAACGGATCCATTTCATCACAGTGTTGCCAGGGGCTTCCCTGTTTTACTGACTTCATAGCTAAATTGTCTCTTAAAACTGAATTCTCATATCTAGGGGACACTTTTAATCCAAAACCTGAACAAAACGCTGCAGAGCAGACCATGTTCTGTAACTTCACTCCCTAGGCACTATAGTTACACAAACACCAGTGAACAATAAAAACTGTGTGTTTGGGTTTTGGGTTTTTTTTATCAGTTTTCTAAGCAGAAATACAAATATAACAAGAAGTTAAATTATTTTCAGTACCAGAAACAGATAAACAGTACAGCCACATAATGTGCCAGAGAACTCAGTTTATGGTTCTTGATATTGCTCTGCTTGTCTTTCTCCTGCTTTTAATAGATTTATTCCTAGGACAGCTACAGCATCCCCTTTTAGGCACCTAACTTAAGAGTCTAGAGCAGGAGTTGGCTGGGAGCCTACTTCTCCAATAACCTTTGGGGAGCCCCAGCTACTCACTTAGGTATGTAAATTACATGCATAAAAGTAGATGGTGTGAAAACCCAATCTTCCATTGTACAACTGTGCAAATGCAGAAATGAATAACAGCCTTGCTGTGGAAGCCAGAAGCCCACTCAAGTGATATGTTTAACAGTACTTTTCTGTGTTCACCGATAACATTTTCAGATTTGGGGGGGTGGTATTTTACACTCTCAGTTCTGAGCTGCAGGTTTTTTCTGCTTTAGGTAATTAGTAATACTGGTCCCTCAGATGTGTGTAAACTCAAGTAACAATAACAAAACAATGTATCTCAATTTATGACTAAAGGAAATTCTTGGCACTGTAATCACACTGCTGTATTTACTGATTTTACAGTGTAAACACATATGTTGCAAGACAGATGGACCTTTCCCCCCCAGCTTTCAGCAATGGGTGTCTCATCAGGGAAGGGATTAAGAAGATCTTAAAATCTTTAAACAAGGTTTCACAGCGCTTGTCATGGACAGCCATCTACAAAGGCTGGGATTATTAGACACAAAGGGGTGTGCTTTCGGGGAGCAGCCAGGCCGCAATAAACAGATAATTCAGCAGTGTTTTAATTACATTACAGAAAAGGGGTTAACAATAGATTTTACTATCAACTGCAGCCAGGTGGTTTTACAAGACAAAATTTTGGCTTTGTAGTCCATGGAATGCAGTTCCTGCATTACTCATATTCTGAACAACAGTGGGGTCTGTGATTTTAAAGAGACTAGCTCTCATCTGAAACTACTTTTGCAAAACGGACACAATATGAAATTTTTGACACATTTTCTATGAAAATACAGTGGATTTTACATCAACATAAACTCTGTGTTTGGGGGTAAAACAAAATTCACATCAAGGCACTTACGTAGTTGCCAGAGCATAAACATTTTACCCTTAGTCTTTGTTTGATCAAAGGTCTATTATAATATTTGTAGAATGAAAGTCCATGTTATAATAATCAACTTTCTTAACTGAGGAAAACTCAGACGGTGTAGAATGCACTCAGTCTACAAAGAAAACAACCAGATACTCCCATGCAACCCTATCTGTGTTCAGCAGCTTCAGTAAAGGATCCCTATTCACAGTCATACCTACCTCTGCCCTCTCTATTATTCTTTGCAGCATAATCACAAGTTTTTCCATCAAAGAATTGCAGGAGCCATCATAGTTCATATTTCTTCTTAAAATTCTTTAACCAGCAAGAACATATTTCTCCATGTTTAGCTAAGGAAGGCTTGACACCAACCTCACCATCACTGCTGTAGAGCTATCAGGAACAGCACTACTAGGCCTGTTGTCTTTATCACTGGCTCTGTGAGAGAATTACATAGAGATTTTTTATTGCTGTTTTTTGTTTTATTTTAAGGTGGTTTTTTTGCTACTAGCAGACTATATAGCTAGGTTCAGAGACAGAAGCTTTAGAATTACGTATGGTAGAACCAAAAAGCCTCTGTCTTTTTATTAAGTTATGAAATCTGCCTCAAGTAGACTACAATCTTTCAAAGGCAAAAAACCACACAGAGACAGCAAAGTAAAGCTGTGCAATGACTGGAAAGATAATAGGCATAAGACTTTTGTCTCATATTTTAGAAGTTATTAACCAATTTTCTTCTGACAGACTGAGTAGGGGAAGGTAGTAAGAATGGATGTGTAAATAGGTTTTGGAGAAAAGTAAACAAGGAGGCAAGGAGGAAGAGATAAGCATGAAGGGCAATACAAGAAATCTTTTTTTTACAACTAGTAAAAACTGACAAGGGTAAGAAATAAGTTATTTCCTGAAGGAAACCAAGCTGCTATATTCAATTTAGGTTATGGGTTCAAATGAAAGCTCTTTTAACAAAGTAAGATGCTGTACAAACAGTACCTTATAGCCTTCTCTGGTACACTTACTGTCTCCATCCTATGACCTTGCATACAACAAAAATGTGTACAACGATCACACTAGTTGTATCATGATGGTCTTGCATACCAGACTTGTTTTGAAGTGCTCTTTATAAAGGTTGGTAATCTAACATTGTGAGACGGCTTCTTCCCCCCATGTGTATCTTGTCTTCCTCTCCAATTTATACTATCAGTCTGATTTTGAAAACTAATTTTTTTCAATTCACAACAACCCTTGCCAGCAAAGTCTTCATGGAATTAAATCTCATTGTTCAGCACAGTAACTTGCAAAACAGCAAACATTTTGTAAAAGGTAGGTGATAAGAACTGACTGGCATTCTCATATGTTATGGATGAACACACACTCTAATGCTACTTAAAAGATTTAACGTCTGATATTCTCCTAATGAGATTAAGGGGACAAAGAATTGAAAACAAGGGATGTTTACAATTACTGGCACCTGAAGAGCAGTGATGTCACATGGAAAAATAAACTTTCCACCACAGATGAATTTCCTTGACAATGTAAACATATTCATCTCTAATTTGTCTCCTCGTACCTAAGACCATTTCAACACTGTAACTGAGAATAGAAATGAACGCAACAAAGTGTAATGGTCATTCATCAGCAATTAAAATATGAGCACATATAAGTTACAGTAGAAATCCACGTGTAACTGAATAACTGAAAGAACAAAACTATCATTAGAAACATCCCACTGCAAGTGGGCATAAGTCTTACCACTCAAACATGTCACAGTTTACAGAACAACATTTTCTTTGCCTTTGGACTGAACTACTTTTACCTGGACAATACCTTTAAAGTCAGCTTTTTTTATTATTATCTTGCTATAATTTCAAGACAGTTATAATGTTAAGAAATTTAAACTGGAACAATGTTTGGATTGTCTCCTTTGTGAAAGGTTGGTCTTACTAAAATCAGAATTAAATTTCCATCTTCCTTCAGGAAAGCAGTATTTCATTCCTCATCTTTACCACTAAACCATTGTAGAACTCTGCCCCTTCTGACATCTCTTTTCTCGTCTCTTTTTGCTTTCCCTATCATGCTACATAGCCTGCTAATTCTTCTTGACCTGTTGCTATTTTAGGGTCTGATCCAAAGGCCTCTGAAATATAAAAGAAAAATCCTATTCATCTCAGTGCCGAGTAACATTATTTTATGACACACTAAAATCTCCTGTCCCCATTGTAGCCAATAAATTTGCCAATTCATAGTGTCTGCGCCTCTAATCTTCCTCCAAATCTCTACTCTTATTCTGTTGTGTTATTTTCAAAAGGCAAATTTTGAAAAGGGATGAAATTTCAAATTCCCTAAGTGACAGCAAAACGGACAATAAAGTTAAAAAAACAGCCATTTGCCTGAATAAACATTACAAAACTCAACTGAAAAGTTGGATAAAATCGTTTCACTTCTTTCTGTTTACTCAGTTGTGTTCTACAAATATATATCTGAGTTTTACTCAAAGGTACAGTCCCACCAACTTTCTGAGCACGAAAATGAACCTTTCATCTGTAAGCTGTAAATTTATTTATTTGTTTATTTTTACATTTCAAGAGCTGGATATGCATAACATATTAATTTGAGCTTGGATCCCCAATCTGTCCCAGGTGAGCACCCCAGCTCCGAGGTTGCAAAATACGATGCCTTCTTGCACCCCGCGCTTTGGGATCACAGCTCCCTGGCTGGGCAGCCCGTGGGCTTCAGCAGCTCAGCACATTCAGTCCTCACAGCTCTGCCCTGGGAGCATTGCCCTTGAGATCTTTCAGATCTTTAAGGAGGGATGAACACTTCAATATACCCCTTCACAGGTGAGTGCTCTGTTAGGCTCTCACAAAAAAAAAGTAAGATTAAGGACCTCCACTATTTTAAAAAGAAGCACAACTTCCACAGCCTTTAGTTACGGGTCTGCTAATGATCCCAAGTGAATGGAGCCTGAGATAGGCACCAAGTTCCAGAGGAGGGCTTTCTCTTGTCTCTCTCTAGAAATTTTTCTAAATCTCTTAGGTGACTTCTGACAACACCTAATTCTCCACACTGACTGCACTTGAAGCCAAAGCACCCAAGTGGGACGCATCGAGTGACTTTCCCAAGCCATACACCTGTACTTCAGACCCTGTTATGCCTATGTAGTACATGCTTAAGCCAGCACTCTTAACATCCCTGATATTTTAGAGATCTGTAACAGTTCAGCATAGAGTTTTGTCTCCGTTACGGCTATTGAAAGCTCAGACCTCATCCTACTGAGTTTAAAACAAAAACAAAAACAAACCCAAACCCAAACAAACCCCTTATTTATTTCTGGAGCCTTGATCCATGCAGTACTTATTCTTGAAAACCTCTTATCAGCTTCTAGAAGGTAAAATACTATGATAAGATATGCAGATCTCATTAAGCTAATTTTTATCTAATGCTATCTATGCTTTTAAAAGAGTATCTAGTAAAAATACTGAAGGCAAGGAATCTCTCTTACTTTCTTGTAGATTTTTTAAGTTGGGGAGTTTTGAGGTCACATTTGGAGGCTTCTCCGGGGTTTTGTTTACACAGCAAACAAGAGTGTTTTATTCTTCAGAGGTACGTTAGACTGCCAAAGTAAAATTTACTTTTGAACCTAGTTTTTAATAAAAATATTGAACTAGAGAGATAATGTTTGGCAAGAATGAAAAACAAAAACAAAAACAAGCACACAAGAAAATGACACCTTTCCCAAAGGGACAAACTAGAATCTAATCTCCTGAAAATACAAAAACTGCTTTCAAATGCAGTTTTCAAACTGCTTTCAAAAAAACCGCAGTCTTTCAACTTTTTAATACACGTTTTAGCTGCTGTGTTTAAATATCTCCTTCACTGATTATATGGAAATGAAACAGCTCAAGCCTTTAAATTAGTCATACTAAGCTTTTACCCGTTAGTGATGCGTCATACCACTGATATATGTCACAATTTCCTCAAATAAAAATGTTCTTTCAAAAGGCGGAAAGTTCTTAAATGCAAATACAAAATGGAAGAAGGCCTTAAAAGAAGTGTAACATTTTTAGATAGCATGAACTGTTTATTTTCTACTCCTGTACTTCTTACTCCAGCTAAAGGAGGTTGAAAATTTTCAAGACATGTTCTTCAAAATTCGGAATTGCCATTCTACCACTTACCCTACCCTCTCCCTAATCCAGTGCATTCAGGACCTCTTACTGTGTTAATGTTTTCTTTCCATAATCATTATAATGAACAACCTTTATAAATAATACATTTCCTTTGTTTCCTTTTGTTCTGTGGGGACAATTCAGTCTCATAAAATATCACGTATGATAGAAAAGAATCGTAATTTTAAAAGATATAAAAATATTTAAGCATTAATTTTTTCCATATAATAATATTTTTTGTATTTAATTTAAATACTTAGTATAATGCCATTTTGTTATAAAATACTCACGCTGTACATATTAAAAAATTACTGGTCTCAAGCTCTTCTCTTTTATGTGCTTTCTGTCAACAACTAGGCACATTCTGTATCTTTTTTTATACAGCCGTTTCAAGAAATGTCATTATTCTCTAGTCATAACTCATAACTTCATTATAGTTGTCAGCCTGCTCCTTGAATATTTATCTCTAGGATTTTCTTTCACTTCAGTGGCATAGAGGGACTTGGAGGGATGAAGACGAAATACAGAATTTTTTTTCACCTTGTGTTTTATATTGTGAGGGCTTAATTCAGGAATATATGCCTAATTTAAACAGTATGCGTAATTCTAAATACACAAATAGTCCTACTGACTTGAAAGATGCTTAAAATTATTTAAGCACATATTTACTTAAGTTTATGAATCATTATTTATTTCTGCCCCAGTTACTTGAAAAGACATTGCACATGTTTACATCTTGTTCTAAACATACTGATCTATATTCAAGAATTTTTCTCAAAACAAGAAACTAGGACTGCCTATAAATTACAGCAGCGTGGATGTCCAAAGCTACTGAATAAATACACAGACACGTGGGGCTATATTCACTGCAAGTAGTATCAGACAGTATCTTTCACCATCACAAACAAGGGCAGTAGCAAGAAACTGAGACAAGAAGCATTTACATATGCTAACACCAGTAGTCAACATATAAAATAAGGTAAGATTCCTAGTCAGGAGAATAGAAGTGTGATCTGTTATAAAATACTGATGAACATTTAAGTCACATAATACTGAAATTCCACTTTCAGCCGTCCATTGGTCTTGTCTGATATATCTAAAGCATACCTGTGGTCCCACTCAGATTTTGACAGAATTAAAGAAGATAAAAGCACATCTAAAAGCAAAAAATAATTAAAGATGGAACCGCAATAAATATAGATGTTCCCACGCTGGCTTCACTCTACCATGCTCAGGTTAACAATTGCAAACCTGGCTTCAACAAAGTGACTTAAAGATATATTTAGTAGCTGGTAACAAACAAAAATAATTTCTAAATAAAGTTACGCGTACATTTCTAGAGCCATCTGCTATATATAAGGAGCTGGATGTTAGAAGCATTTTCCCAGAGAAATCTCATCTGTCTTCCTGTCTGTGGAGTTAGAGTTTGATGACAAAAATTAAAACCTATAAATAAAGATTTTGTATAGTTTTTAAATTTATACTCTGGAGCCTTTCATATAATACAGCTTTTCTGTATTCTGTAGCTTTCTACATGCTGCTTTCATACTCCATACGAATTCTTTCTATTCATATAGCTTTCCTATAATGGGGAACCTTCTGGTCTGAATCCCTTTCAGACAGAGATGAGAAGAAGGGGAGAAGACGACCACTCTGCAGACATTCGTTATGAACCCTCTTCTCCTCCTCTCTAAGGTGTTGAGGATGTCTAATCATACAGCAGGAAGATGATCTCCCATGTCCAGACTGGAGCCACCCCTGTGAACAGCTGCTGAGCATGCCCGAGTCCGGTGGTTTTCATTTTCTGTCCAAGGCACCGTGTCATCATTCTGTTTGGATCCCCCTGCAGCTGCTGGATACATAAAGCCGGTGGGTTTGGAGGGAACATTGATTTAGTGTAAAGTTTCAGATGCTGAGAGACAAGAGCAGCACCCACCTCTCCTCACTACTAGAAAAAATTCTAAAAACAAGTGCTTGCACTGACAAGTCTCCCCACAAGATACAAAGAGCTGGATCCTTTACCACAAACAAGTCTGTATTGATTCAAACTAGCTGATAACCTAGTCCACAGCACTGGAAACCATTTCAGTAAATAGCTTGAGTAAAAATGAAATAAATTACATGGAAAATGTCTTTGTTTTCAATAGAACAAGCGTGCTTCCATCTGAAATACACTGCTGCACTTTGTGAGAGAGTCTGTCTCGGCAAGCTACAAAGAAGGTGGTTTTTGCACTCCTGAAGCAATGGTCGTGTAGAATGACATAAGCTCGGCCGGCAGAACGAATAACCGAAGGGAAACTCTGGAGCGCTCTACTTTCCCTGGCTAAACAGATCAGCAGGCCAATCCTACACTCCTGAGCCAGACAAGTCAGCGTTAGCTCAATGGCATCCATTGGTGACGAGAGCCCAGCCCTGCTCATGACGGGCTTTGTCCTCATCTCCCTGACTTCCGCAGAAGCAAGAGCGCGTACTGCTTTACCTGCATCCCTCCTGCGCTCAGAGGGTGGAGATCGTGCAAGAAACTCCTCCGGAATGCCTGAAGAGCACAGAAATTATTGGTTCTGCAAACACACAGAACAAACGCTACCCCAAACCAACCAGAACGGATCACGAGTACCAGGAGAAGTAGGCGTTGCTCTCCCAGGTGCAGCTCTTGAACAACACAGCTTTCGAACTGCTTCTGAGCATTAAGCCACAGGGGGGAATAGACCCTCCTTGCAACTTCTTTGGATGGACACATTCCCACAGCAAACATCGTAACATTAGTAAAGGATAAATATCCAAAATCAGATGAGCACACATGAAAGTCACTCCTACCCTTTTAGTTGTAATGGCTAAGCTAAGATTTACGAGCCTTTAGTTTTTTTCCTGACCCCGAGAGAAAACTGCTGATGGAGGCAGCTATTTCTTTGATGCAGCCCAGTTTGTTTACAAGAACACAGGAACACCTTTTTCCCTGAGCACAGAAGGAATGAAACATCCGAGCCGGTTTCTCTGCTCGCAGTTCCCTTCCCAGGCTGCTCATACTACTGAAGTGTCTGGGGCTGCAGCTCCTTTCTCCTTCCTCCCTCTCCTCCTTCAGTAACCCTCCAAAACACACCGCTCCAACTAGCAATACTTGATAAACTCCTTCGCTCACGCAATTCTAATTAGCCCTGCCTAGACTGTTTAGCAGTGACTATGTTTTAAACTATCTATCTAGTATATAAATTAGGTTTTTTTTTAACAAGAGTAAGAGGCAGGGCCCACTAATTAACTTTTACTCAAACACTGGCATCAGAGATGATTTCAGAAAAACTAATCAAAGTTATTAATCAATAGCATATTGATACTATTAATTATAGACAATTGATTGTATAGAATCAATGTACGGAATCACTACAGAAATGTGCTCACAGAAAGACATAGATGTCTCATCCTCAACAAAATTGTAATGGTTACATTTGAAGGCTTCTGGTTTCACCGCAGATGGTCTCTAGGTGAGAATATACTGGAATAACAATTTTAAAAGGTATTAATGAAGCAGCACTAGTCTTGATGTAAGATATTGCCATGCTTTTGGGGAATAAAAATGGAATTACAGATTATAGTCCCTTAAGACAGACAACAGTCTTCACTTTTACTTTTCAGACAATTATATTACTTTAAACATAAACATTTATTTTATATTGGTTATTTTTATATATACTTTTAAAATTCAGATTACTGTATCTGTAACTTTAAAGGTATTCTCTCTCAGATCAAGAACTTTGCCGTCAGGTTATTAATACATACTTAAATGTATATGATCCAACTGAGGGGCAGTGGGAATTTTATCTATTTATCTATTTATTTATTCTTTGAATGCCATATATTATGGGAACACCTCTAGAGTTAATATATTGTGTTATAAAATAAAGGAGATTTTCTCTCAGATTTCTCACACAGATTCAACCTACTTCCATAATATCTGTAAGAGCTTTTCTACTGACTTCATGATAGATCAAAGCATAAAGACAGAATTCAAACATGGGGGTTTGTTTCCTTTTTTCAAGAGCTCTATGGAAACTGAAAAAGAAATTATGATTTGGATCACAAATAACACCCCTTTTTTTCAAGTTCTGAAATGAATCCATAAATAAAGAAATACATCAGAATAAATGCACAGTATTTTTCTTTTTACTTAAAAAGCTGTTCTAACACACTGTGTTTCCATTCTGCCCCTTCTAAATTCTGCTGCAATGGAAGCTCATGTAGAGCTGTTTTGTGAATTATAAAGCACTAATATATGAATATCATATTATTATAATGTTCCTATAACATACTCTGTAAAGAATGCAACCTGCTCATACAGAATAATCGAGATATAATACTTGCTTTTAAAGAAGCCAACTCCCAAGAAAACAAACAAGAACACCCTTCCACTGTTTAGAAAGGTCATATGTGAAAATACTAACGTTGCCAGAAGTAATGCTGATGCTTGGAAGTAGGAAAATTATCATACCTTCTTTGCATACGATTAATAATGTTTTATCTCTTTACACAAAATACAAGACTAAAGATACCACAACAATCTCTTGAAAGCTGTTCTTGAATTCTACAGCCATGCCACTTCTCATCAATGTACAGCAATAGTATTTTTATTGAACTTAAAAATAATTTATAATTTTCTGTATTTCAATATATTATGAAACAAATGTAGGCTGGCTGTTCAAAACAAGCCTTTAGTATAGACCTACTCTAAAAAGTTATGTATCATTCAAAACTATCTAAAAACTAAGCACTGCAAATAAAGGCAGTAAAAAGACAACCAGCAAAACTGAAGGCTGGATTGCACTTTCACCAATATGAGTCTGACCCAGTAGTTCATTACAAAAACAGTTACATAGTGCAGGCATTTTCTGCTAACAGCAAAATTCAACAAATAATGACACCCACCTCCACCAGTAGGTCTCCTTGATGCATCCCTATTTAGTAAGGCCTATCCAAAACACAGCGATAGAAAAGCAACAACTGAAAATTTTGCATAGGTACTCTAAGAGGGAATGTAAGAGTGAATTTTTCAACATAAAAGTTTAAAGTTTATAAAGTTTATATCTCATAGAAATGTAAAAAAGAAATTATCATAAATTACTTTGCTAAAAATCAATCTCTGATGCTTTGAAAACATTCCCATGCATTATAGTCTTAAATGATGCCCATTCCCCAGCAGTGAAACTCTGCCAGAGAAATATTAAATGTTCTGTTCTGCAGAAATGGGAATGCACAGATGCGAGCAAGAAATTTTAGTTTGAACAAATTTCCTATGTTTCCTAGAAGAAAATATAACTAAAATCTTAATCTGGGCCACCTGTCCAGTAAAGCATTCAACATTTGAATCTGGATCTGATTTTAATACGATCCCGTATCTAGCTTCTATACAGTATTCAGAAAAGACTATTAAAGACAGCATTATTTAAAAAATACAAAATTCTTAATTTCCAATTGCAAACCAAACAACTCTGTCATGGGTTTCTGAAACAGCCTGTAAAAATACATGTCAAAATCATGACTGAGACTTTTAAATCAGTAAATGTTTGTATTAGGGATGACAATTTATAACTTTCTATCTACTGCCAGAGAATGGGAAATTCAGTAGTAATCGGGGTTTAGCCAAAAAAAGAAAATATTCCATGTGCTGATGGGATACCTGTGAGCAACGTTTCCTGAAAGCAGCTTTAAATGACTGTGTTTCATTTCGGCTTTTTTTAAATTATTATTATTATTTTATGTATTGCATGTGCCAATTTCATGGGTTGCGATCAATGTATCGGTTGTATTCAAAAACATCAGAAAGCCCTTGCAGCAAAATGCTTCATATGTTCAACTCTGGTTGCTCGATAAACAATTTCTAGCAAAACTGATGATCTGCTCGGGCTCTGAGCAACTCTGAATTTCTTGTTGCTTCTAAAATACATTGTGATTACTCAACTATGATAAATATGTTGAGATTAAAGCCACATGAATGTCCTGAGACCCACTCTGGTATTTTTAAATTTCACCACAAAATGAACATAGTTTTAGGGCATGATTCTCATTAACAGGATATATAGTGAACTCTAAAATGTCACTAAGAGCTTGTGCTGTTTTTATTTTGGCTCCCCAGGGAATCCACCAGGCTGAAATAACAATAAAAAAATATACATTCAACCCTACTAAGCTAACCGAACCAAATGTCCCTGTAAGCAAGAAAAATATATAAATGTTCAATGAGATACACAGGTTAGTTTTTCCATTCGGCCCACCCAAATAGAAAAGAGCTATTTGTAAAATCAGAATCAATGGTTATAGTAATTAAATGCTGTTCTAGCTCTCTCCATCATTTTGCTTCTCATATATAGGAACAGATGTTGCATCTAGTCTAGCTCACAAAACACTGAGTCAATACGTGACACTATCACAGGACTCAATTTCCAGATCAAGATCACAAAGGCTGAAGATCTGAAATCACAAGGGCACTTTGTTTTTCAGGTTATGTATGTGGAGTACGTGTGAACTGTATAATGTCAAGTGAATAAGTACATTGCAAGAAATCATGTAACTTGTTAGCAGATTTTAGAGTGAAGTGGTAAGAGAACTTGGTAAGTCCAAAGATCTGACAAAAATGAATGTGGAAGACCAAGAGTGATTTTCACACAGAAAGCTCATGTCAAGCAATGCAGACAGCTTACAGATCTGATAAAGTTTCAGTGCTGAAATCGGATCAAACTGATACCTAATGCAATTAAAACATGTCTAAAGTTCAGAACAAAACTGGTATTTATTTAGTAAACACCATTCAGCCATGCAGATCTAATTTTCGGAATGCCAATAAACGCTAGAATTGGCTAACAATAATGAGTAGGAATAATCACTTACTGAGTCTAAACTAGCAGAAAATAAATAAGGATTTTTGTTTGTTTGTTTATTAGCTCATTAGTTTATGAGGAACTTATGATTAGCTGTGGAGTTTAATGTACAAGTTACCAGTTCAGATGAAACAAGTAAAGAACACGCTTACACAGCTGCTGACAAAATTTCTGCCAAATTTGAATGAGGGAAAAGGGCCTCAAATAGATGAGGTTTGCAACAGTTTGCTTAAAAATTGGAAGCTGGGACTGAGTAAAGAAAGGGTAGGCAGCGAAGAAGTTCAGTCCCCCACCCATACTGAGAAGCAGCAATGTGAACGCACCGGGCAGCCAACTAGCACACAAATACTACGACCAAGACAAGGAACTTTGCCACTTTGCCCAAAGGGAAAGGTACACAGATAGTTACAAGGGGAAAGACTAGGAAACAAGCTTCATCCATCCTCCAGTTCACTACATAACTTACTCGCTTTTGAAACACAGACTGAAACTACAGAAAAAACTTCATTTTGAAACCAAAACCAGTAACACTGAATTTAGGTTTGATGTTTTAAAGGTTGTAGAAGTGTTTTAGTCACATTCACTCTAATTTCATAAGTGAAGTTTCAAGCAGTTTTAATGAGACAAATTCTTCTTTTTAACATTTCAATACACATGAACGTTTGTATCTTTTTAATGAGTTTATAGGATTTTACGGTCTTTGAGCCTGCTTCTACTTAGGTCAGTGTCAAAACTTTGGCCGAGTTCAGTGAAAGCAAATCAATCCACTGGCAAGAAAAATCATACTTCTTATAAGGATCTGCTTTTTCTCTGCTTATTGGAAGAAAACATAAAAACAAGGCTAAGAGAAATTGTTCCTTTCATTGTCACTTACTTAGTACTTCATTTACAACTACTTTTTCAATTATCGTTTTTCTTCTTAATTGGACACTTTATCATCCCATTTTAGTGGCTGCCCCTGTACTGGATCCCAATTAAGGCCACAGCCATACCAGCGGAAAGCTGCGTTTGCTGTTTAATCACAGTTATACATGCTTTAGGCTAAAACCCTTTGTAAAACTGCTATGCCCGATTTACAGTCCAGACAAACTGTTTGAACGGGACCTAAGAGGATTCTGCTTTAATACTCAGAAGGAATAAGGCTCTTTAATGCAGAAAAAGCCTCCTAATGGAGTCTGCATATAAGTCTTCACTACTACACAAGCATGACAAAGGTACCTGGCAATCTTTTACACCAGCAGTCCTAACCTGCAAATGCTAATGGCTGTGACTTTTAAATGGCTAATGCTTACGGAAATGCTGAAGTTAAACACTTTAATGTTTTTTTTTTCTTAGTGAGTAATGCTTTCTCACCACACAAAGTGCTAGACGGCAACGTTAAAATTGGAACTGTTCCTTTCAAACTTCCCAGTTTCCACAATAAGTGTTGTCCTCATAAAGTTTGTATTTCAAGGGAAAGGTTCAAAGACTGAGTGTTTGATCACACAAAGAAATCTTCTGTACTGCAAGTTCACAAAATCATCCATTTTATTTAATGCCTAACTATTGGGTAATTGCTCATATTCAGTCTCACACCGGCTTGAATGATTTCAGCTTTTAATGTGCCTCATCTCATTCTGAGGCACATCAATCCATGAGTAGATCGCAGCACCTTGAAATACTAATGCTTGTCACATACTTTAATCTCCTCTAAAAGGTCTTGTTCGTTGTGTGCTTAAATCTCTTAATAGCTTTTTCTTCTCCTTAGGTTTTTACTTTTGCGGCAACCGATTCTAGTTAGGATGAAGTTTGTTTAATTTTCATCTTAGTGAAGTGCAGGAGCAATAATCTAAAAGCCTGAATTATTACTGTTATTAATAGAAAGGTAAAATTGCTTTTTCTAAAAAATGACTTTTTTCCCCAAGCATGAAACTCTCTCAAAAATGTATCTATAGTAATAAAATAAACTTTTCAAAATGTAAGACATGCGGGAACTTATACTTGATCATGTATGAGGATCACTCAGATATGCACAACTGGATATCACCGCTAAATTTCTAACATTATTGTATAGCACAAAGTCTGGGAATGACTGACACTGTGCTGCTAAACACCTCTTACAATAATGAGATTATTCTTTTATTCCAGACTCATTTTTATTCTCTTGTCTGTTTAACTAGAAACGCGTACTTGCTATTGTTTTACCTCCTTGCACGCATTCCAACTCTGGATACCCTGCTAATTTCCCTCCCACACCAGCCCCTGTAAGGGACTCGCCTTCACAGCTGCGGGGAGGTGGGATGCACACTGCAGCACCACTGCAAGATCTCGTTTGTTGTAGGGCCTCGGCCGAGAGCTGATGCATTCACACACAGGCCTGCGCAGGGTGCCGTGCAGCGGTTCGCTTCCATGTTGTGTCAGGCCTGTGCTCAGGCTGCTGCAGGAGTGAGTCACGACCTCACATCATACCAGCCCTTCTGACAACTTTTCCTTACAAATCAAACTACAGCATAAATGATTTCTGTCATTTTCCTTCCAATATGCAAACAGAAATCTGATGAAAAAGAATTGCTCAGCTGAGCAAACCCACAGGACTTTCCCCAAACCCTCTGGAGAACAGCCACACCTCTTGGGAGAGCATTTTAAGGCTAAATTAATACCATCTGGACAACAGCAACAGTTCTTAAAATTATGCTCCTCTGAAAAGCTGCTGCTGTCACACACACACATTTTTTTAATCCTTTACTCGTTGCTTATTTCAAACCACGTGAAGACGTAGCGTGAAGTTACCTAGTCTCGTTATTCAGTCCACAGTTTCAGACTCATCAATGTTCATTCAGCCCTTCAGCTATCTCCAGTATATACATAAAGTACTGTGCTAGTCAGTATGATTACGGACCTGCTGTGTGATAAATAAAACACAAAAGCTAAAAAAAAAAAATTTCTATCATCTCCTCTGTGGAAATATTAAGCAATCTTTGGTGTCTGGGGCTTTTTTTCGCTCACTGTTATCCAATACACTTAATAATAATTGTCCCTAATCTTGAAGATGACTTTATTTCAGTCTTCTTTATTTCTAAATGAATGATTATTGATGATTTGAAGTGCTCTTACATTGCAGTTCCTGCTTAAACAGTATTTTAGCAGTAATAGTGCCAGGGATGGGGCAGGGTTAAAATATTTTCTTGTTTTAGTCTGTCAAAACACTCGTTGAAACTAACATAACTGATACATTAAAATATTTATGTGAAATCTGTCTGTTCAGCACTCAAGCACAGAACTGATAAGTATAGTCAAATTCTTACTGGATGTCAATCAACTTATGAATGAATGGAACCATTCAATTAAAGAGCAATGATACAGAAGCAGACACACATTTACACCTTGCTATCCAGTAAATACTGCCCATTTTCACTTCAGTATGCAGGACAATGCTGTCCTTATGCTTCTCCACAGTTGTTCATATTTTCTTTCAAAACTATGAGGCAAAAAAGATTAAAATCAAGACATGAGCTGTTTATGAAATGTCACTTGGGGAGTCTAGGAATCTCGCTCTAGTCATCAAAGATGATACTTAATTTCGCTGTGAAAATGTTTACTCAAAAAAAGGGTCATCTGCAAGGTGTTAGCGTAGTTCAAACTGTACTCCCATTTTGTTACAATCTGCAAATAGTTTTTCAGTTGGGACAGTGGGGTTTTTTGTTTGTTTCACCTCTATATATGACCTCTATAGTTTAGGAAGAGATGACCAAACAATGAAGTGCAGGTCAACAGCCATCTTGCCTGAGTTCAGGTGGCACCTGAACTTCCACATTCTTCTTCCAAACCCACAGATACTCAGTTCTGGAGCAAAACCTCTACTTTCTCTCAATGCTTTTCATATTTTGTGGGAGGGGAGGGAAGTTCAGCATTTCCTGAATGTACGTTTCCCACACCTTAATATGCCTAGTGTTTCTCTTCTCCTCTCTCTCACTGTTCAATGAGCAAACAGGAGCAGGAGCAATTCCAGGGCTTTACGAAGTAGCTGTCAATGTCTACCCCACTGGCAGTGGATGAAAAGCACTGCTTATTTGCTGCTGTATGTGTGAGATTTCAGCAGAGCCGTCATGGAGCAACACACTGGGGACCAAACGAGTGTCAAGTGTGACACTTGGCAGGGCTGTCTGCCAGGATTTGAACCTGTGGTTCCAGAGAGTCTAGATGTTAGTCTAGGAAATCCAACCTGCTGCTTAGATGATGAAACCATCCCCAATTTAAAACTTGCAGCCTTATTCCTCTGGAATGTCCCTTCAGATGAATGGAATATCCAACCATGCTGGATAAGCACATTAACTGGATGCTTTTACTAAAACGATCAGAAGTAAAATAACTCTGTTGACATTTAAATCGCCATAATCTGTCTGCAAAGCTAACGCTCCGTTGAGATGAACAGGAACATACATTACTTAGGTTTGTATCCATCTACAGTATGATTGCGCAATATCCGCTTATATTCAAGAGGTTACCTTTGCAGTCAGAGGGCAGTTAAATTAAAAACTTGAAGATGTCTGTTGCATGTACTTATGGTCGTATGGTCAAGATAAGCTTGAATATGATCCCACATATTCTTTAACAATTAATGAGAACTACTGCATCCACAACGAACAGAACTGCAGTGGCTGTCTGATCAGAAAATGAACAATCTCAAACATTTTTAAAAAATTGTCAAGTGTTGATTTTTATGAAGAACATTGAAGATTGCAATGATGAGTTGTCAACAGAAAGTTTTCACTCATTTTCCCAAATACTAAATGCCTACCTTTAAATTAGTGGTGCTTAACAGCTGCAATAACTATAATTGGGTCACTACAGCTTTAATCCCCACTTTCACACTTGCATCTTGAATCTAAACAGCTGAAAATAAAATCAGAAATGAAGTAGCAAAACACACCTTAAATTTCTGAAGCAATAGCACTATTCTAACACTCCAGAGGTAATTATTATCCTTAATAACACCAGATACGATTGAGGCTTTTAACAAAAGGAATGCTGCCTTGAAACCGTCTACTACTACTCAGAATTTGACTGCTATGAAAAATTGTCAGCTGAGGAATAAATGTGCATTATTAATGATAGGTACGTGATGGGATGTGCAAACTCTCTGCCCAGAAAGGGTTGGGAAAGGTTAAATTCCTTTACTGTTAAAGGAGAAAGTTGCACAATATGCCTTAGCCAAGGCTAAAAGGAAGACCTTCTAATGATGATACCAAAACCAACAGGTTTGAAAGAAAAGGGCTTAGATGAGAATGTATTTGTGGGTAGGAATGGATTTCCTAAATATTGAGCACCATTGTTTCTAAACAGTTATTGTTTTCATAATGGTTCTTTCCACATACAGTGTTGTTGGACACTGTAATCAATGATCAAAGTATTTCTTAATATAAAGTTTTGTTATTGAAATTAGTCAAATCAGGCACAATTTATCAGGTAAGATAATCACATTTTTCATACGCTATCAATTCTAACATTTTCTGTTGAATAACTTGTAAAACTATGTGCATGTTTATTTCAGCACTGTGTGAAGAGGACTGCTGGTATTTGGTTTGAAGAAATCAGGGATGTTAATACATGCTTGAAATAACAGAGCATAGCTCCTTGTGAGCTTTCTCCAAAGGATTTAGCATAACTCAGAACCAGCTGGTCTTCTGTTTTTAAGATATGAAGCAAACCAAAATCACATGTTGCCTCCTGAACCACCTTCTGCAGCTCAGATTCAAAATAGTCTTAACAATTACTCCAAATTATGTCACCTACAGACAGCAGTTCATGCAAGCACAGTACATCTCTAAGTATGTGATTAATACAGTGACATCTCTCTCAAAAGTAGGAATATTGACATATTCAGGCAATAGTCTCAAAAAGAAAATACACCTGATCCCGAGACATGCTGTGTAGATTACTTTGTATTTTGAACTTCTAATGCAAAGACCAAAACAGTGATTATGATCCTGCTATTGACTTTACCATCTATTCTTTTAAACTATCTAAAAAGGTAGAGGTAAAAGTTTGAACAGATCTTTGAGAAACATTAGTTTGACTGGGATACTTTCACTTGAATTTTTAAAGACACATTTTTTAGGAGAAAGATATTAGTGAATAATAGAGTCTGAAGATTAACCTTGCAAAAAATTCTGATTAAAATTATGCCCATTAGGATAAGCCTGTGCCAAGACCAACACTGGAGAGTGCTCTCAGGGGAGCAGTCAGTTGCAAGGGCTGGAACTGTACAAGCTGCCCTTTCACTGCAATGGTGTTCAGATGTGTAGGACATACGTGAAAAATACAGATAGATTTATGGAGGTTGAAGGAATATTATGCTATGCTATTATTTATTCTGCTACAATGCTTTCCCCTTTCTTGTAATACTCCTGACCAGTGCTGTTCACTGGAATGAAAGATGAAGCCAGGGCTTCTAACCATGCTTGCCTTCTTTATATTTACATATTTTAAATAATTATTCCTAAATACTACAACAGGTACTATGAAAAATACCTTTATATTTCTCTGTTATATACTGAAACACAGAGAGCCTTTTCGTAAATTAAAAATGAAGGCTGTGACAAACTGGGAAGAGAATAGGTATTTTCTGAATCTGTCAAGCACCAACAGCATCCAGAATTTGTCCCAAATTCACCTTTTCTATCTTATAGCGATAAGAAGAAAGGAAAGCTGTTTGACACATGAGATACCTGGATCAATATCAGAAAGCATGATTCATGAGAAAAGGTGATGATAAGAATGTGAGAACAGAAGAAAATTCAAGAACATGGGCCAGAACATGCAGAAATACAAGCAAGTGGACAGAAGTGGAGGAGAAGGACCAAGAGCCTAAATAAAGCATTGATGATGGGAAAAAGTCCTCTGGCAAGCAGCAATCATCACACTATTAAGGAAAGGCAATACTGACAGAGCTCCACTGTTTGAATTCATATGCCGCCTCTGGCTACCCATTCACAGACAGGCAATATATAGTGTATATACACCAAGTATATACCAAGTATAACAGTACATGTCACAATGGCTGGCATTGTTCACCAATGGAATAGGGTAAAATTTCATTAAACAAAAATTAAAATTTTATATTGAAATCAACAAAATCCAGTAACTGTTGTGCCTGACAGTTTGAACTAACGGTCAGTATGAATTCTTAGTAATTGTCCTGTTCTATCTCTTTCAATGCTCTTAGGCTCCACTACAAATTGTGTGGTTATAAAACATGGTTTCAGAAGTTTTCAGCTGAGGGCTTTTCTACAACAGGAAAACACAAGCAACCACCATGCTTTTACACAAAGAATTCAGCTCAAGTCAAGATAGATTTCAACTTTGACACAAAAAGCAGAGAAACAGATTAGCTGGCAGCTTTTTAAGCAGTTGGCAGGGAATAACTATAAATTCACTTCTCCCCCTGGCTTAAAAAGAAATTTGCTACACTTATTACTGGAAAGAGACTCATACAGGAGATTGTTCCAATCAGAACATTATATGGTACAGCAGCATTTGAGTTCAGAGTTTCAGAAATATTTGTACTGAGATTTCAAAGTCATGTGAACACTACCTTATTTTCTAATTATTCCTTTGATACTTAGCATCGAGTTGTTTCAAAAGATATAAACTTAGTTCCCCACATTTACTCAGTCTCTTCAGAAGTTTCACCTTTCTAATTCTTACTAAAATTTTTTTCACCAAAGACAAAACATTGTCTGGTACACAGACACAGAAGTGTGATTTTCAGTTTCTCACTGCAAGACATGATGCAGAATTGTTCAATTTTAACTTCACAGATTGTAAGGTGCGTGAATACAACATCTATACCTCCAATGAAAAAAACATGAACAGAAAGACGTACTGAACTACTAATCTGCCTTACACTGCCAAGGTCACAGAGGGCACACCAGGTCAATGCATTAAGTCCTGAGTGCTAGTAATAGCTGCTCTTCCTTTAAGATGTCACTTTGCATTTGTCTAGAGAAATCAAGAAAGGAGTTAAATACGCTGTAATGTAGGTGACAGGCAGAGTATGCAATTTTTAATCAGTAAATTGGTTTACAGAAGCAAACTTTCTGTTAAACTGGCTTTCAACACTAGAGCAACATACAATAAATACACTTTTAACAGAGAATGATTCTATTAATAAAGAACTTACCTCATGTAGGACCGTCCTTTTTTTTTTTTTCCTGAATTCAGATGTGTAGGTGATCCATGTCTTGGGCTTCATCTCAGATACAAAGTTGTAAAACACTACAACTGCAGTTAAACAATGAAGGTAAGAGACAGGCTAACTCATACAGTCACATTAAGATGTCCAGACCAGGCAACCCAACCCCTTCTGTAATTTTCAAAAGTAGACAATGGGAGTGCTTATGCCCCTTTTTCCTATGAACATTCAATATTGTTTGGACATCTAAATCTTTCTTGGGCTCCATTAAATCACAAAATTATCAGAAGGCCTCAAAATATATCTTAATAAGGTAAAGGGTTTTTGTGGTTTGCTTTTTTTTAAATCATCATTGTTGTGCAATGTGGCAAAATGTCAGAATTCCCAGCATTTCTTTCGAAGTACTTTCTTCATGGAAATGTACATAAGAGGTGAAAGAATGGAAAGAACTGTAGTATCTCTGGTCACTGTATAACCTAAAGGCCTCAGTAGTGGACATTTTGACTATAACCAGATGGCTGCAGGCTGCCAAACTATTCACATCTTCAGCACAAATAATATTTTAGTAACTCTTGCTTTTCTCAGCAGCACTACACAGATTAGTCTGTGCCCCCTACTTTTGTCAAGTGTCTAAACCAAGGCTACACAGTGGTTTCCAATCTTTTAGAAGTAAACCTTATAGTCATTACCTTCTGCCCTTCATAACTCATCCCCACTGCCAGACCACCACCTCCTTCACTATTTCAAGCCTTTTGCCCACTTGATTACAAACCTTAGAATGGACAAAATTTTACTAGTAGAAAAGTACTTAATTAAGTCATCATCTTAGTCTACTTGTATGGAAATACAGCACAGTGATGTAAGGCCTCAAAAAAGAGCCATACAGCTTTAAAACCACAGAATCTTTTTTATTAACTCAGACCACAGCACAAGCATTTTATGACAGTTGTAACAGCCTATTAAACAATACTATAAGATATGAAAAGTTCGTTGAGTCCAACATGCACAGGCAGACCTACAAAGAAGTCAATGCTCTAATGTGCTAATGCCTTGTCCCTTCTGGTGTGCACTGCAGCCCTGGGTTACATACTATCAACAGTTCTGCAGTGTTTCACAACTACCCGACTCTCTGCCCAAGAGCTGCTGCCTAACCAGAGCCATAACTCCTCCACTATCTGCTCTTCCCTCCCACGCTCCAAGCCATGCAGAAACATCAACTGCTGTTCCTGTCCAAAAAACACACAGCACTCGGCTTTGCTTTTGGGCATGATTAGCTGGTTCTGCACTGCAGTCGACTACTGGCTGCCTTCTTGTCATGCCTGCAGTCCAGACCTCTCCATTGCACCCAAATTCCTAGCTCCCAGATCCCTCTCCCACTTCCCCACTCTCCATTTCCCATATTTTTCAAGCTCTTTCTGTGTTTCCAGAATCTACATTGGCCAGAACTTGCCTGCAAGTTTGGTCACTTTTGGAGTAAAATTATATTCATAAACATAACTGTTTGTGAGGTCGTATCACTTCAGTTCGTAATATCCTACCTTGTAGAGCTATTCATTGTAGAAGACAAATTCTGTATGAGAACCTTGATTATCAAATACTGCTTCCATGTTGTAGAAGCCAGCACAAGTCACAGCCTTCTGTGGAAGGCTGTAAATCATCCCACTTCAACAGCTATTTGAGAGGCACTGAATAATTTTTCTGATTGCCCACATGTCTCCCACAGAAAATACTGGGGAGTAAAGGTGATTAGCATTCCAGTTAATAGAGCCCAAAGCTATAAATAATAAATCCATTATGACTTTTAATTAAAAACCCCCAAACTAGTCAGACAAAATTCACCCCATATAATAAAATAAATCTATAATATCAGTAATAATTAGCAATGTATCCTGTAGGATTAAAAATAATTAAAATAATTACATTTTGCAGTATTTTTAAATAGGTAATAGACTGCTTCAAAGAAGCTAATAAAATTATATTCAGGACCTGTAGGCTACTGTCCTGGCAGGATATACTTTAAGTATAGTCTAAAACAATGAATTTACAAGTAATTAAGAAGTATCAGGCACTGGATAATTATTTTTAATGATCTTGCCTTCCTTCTTGAAGATAACAAAGATTTGGGGCCCCTTTTAGCAAAATTTCATAACAGTCAAACTTAGTGTGTTGCCCACTGTTCACAACATCCAACGAGCAAACAGGTTACCAATGCATTCCAAGACAGCTAACAACTGTGATTACAGGGGTATACAACAGCATACGCACGTATGAAGCCCAAAATTCTTATGTAGGCACCAAAATAAATAGCCAGTTGTCACGGGTGATGGGAACAGGCTTTACTGGCAATGGACAAAGTAGTTGCTAATAATCTGGAGATTTTTTTCTGGGGCAGCTTACATGAAAAAGGGTGGTGAGTAAAGAAGAGCAAAGCAGTTAAGAAGCCAATGCAGACCAAACAGGGAAAACTACGTGTGACACTGTAAAGCTACAGGGAATTTAGAGTGGACCTAAGTAGAGGGGAAAAAACCAACCAAACCCATGCTATTTGCATTGCATTATATAAAGACTTAATGGACTTGGTCAAAATTTGACCAAAGAAGGCATCCTCCAAAGCACTACAGGGAAAATTACTCTGCAGTGTAAATTCATTAGTTGATTGGAAGTTTAAGTGATCTTGCTTGTCAGAGGTTTTCTGCTTACAGGCACTACAGAATTTTTGCAGAGAATATGCAAAAGCATGAAGAACATGGAAGAAAGGGAAAGAGAATTATACAATTTCCATGAGGCCTGACAAGTTTAGGCATACAGTTTAAGATTTAAAAAAGCAGTTCTACTATACATAATTGGCTCTTACCCAACAATTTAGCTAAGTAAGATTTATGTAGACTCCTGTTTCTCAAGACAGATATCTAAACTGCACTCCACCCATACTGAATCTGCCAAATTTTTTGGTTCATAAACAACCCCATTTAGAGATGTACGGAGCTTCGGGAAAGAGAAAAGGAAAGCTCCATGCTAAAATCCCCCAGTAGGAAATATCTTCCTGGAAAAGTTATCATATGCAGAGGAGTTTAAGTAGCTTACCAAAATTAAAAGTGTGTATGAAGAACAGAGCAGCATCACATGGACAAACTGAGTTCCCATACTATAAGCCTAGATTAAATTATCACACTTACAAAACAACCTCGTTGTATAGCACAAAAACTCAAACCCCAGAAGCAATGCATTTCTTTGCCCAAAATGAAGATTTCTTTCAAAATTAAATTTGTTTTTAAAAGAGGTCTAGAACTACTAATTTCTAAATTTCAATTAAAAATTACAGAATAACGTAATAGCACTGACAAAACAAGCCAAACAAAAGCTGTGGTAGATTAAATTTCATGCACCTATATATTGAAGATTCAAAATCTAAATTTCCCCCCACAAAAAACTGATGGAACACTTCTGCTTATTCCTCTTTGAACTCTAAAATGAATTTTCAACCTTTGTTGCTATATCCCTCAGGTAATGTTATCAATACCTCCTTCAGAGAAGAGATAACTAATGCATGGTTTTGGGGTTGGGGTTTTTTTAAGTTATTAGCTTAGCTCTTACACCATGACATAAACAGTAAATACCTTGAAAGGATATGAATGAAAATATGGGAGAACGAATTAGAAGCAGAAAGCATTTTATAAGAGAAGGTGATTTAGAAGGCAAGAGCATAAAAAGCAAATAACTGTGGCATCAAATTTAGTATCATATCTTACTATTATGCATAGTGAGAGAAATTTCCATGTTAGATGGTGAAGTATTTAATCATGTAGCCAAGAAGTTTTCCTTTAAACATCTACTATTCCACAGCTATTAAGTCCAGACTACAGTTCTGGAGTCTGCAGTTCCCTCCCTATCAATTAATGAGGGTGGTGGTTCAAGAGAAAAGATGCACAAGAATTCTGATGTCTACTGATGAACAGAAAATCCACTGAGTTATAGCTTTCCAAACAGGGTACTGTATCTTCTTCTTGCTCCCTTCCCTCCTAGGTCAGCTTCCACAGTATGAGATACACTGGAAAAGCTCTCCCTCACACATATGGGCTAGAGAGGTCATAGATGATACTCAATAAAACTTAATGCTGCATCAGTTGATTTTGAAATAAAAATTCTATTGGGTGCTAAGGGATCCACAGAAACAAGGATGGTCTATACTACTTGAAGTTCAACCAAGGTCTTGTGCAAAAAGGTATGCATGGGATTGCAGAGAGAGGGGCTCAAGAGAAGTCAGCAGTTGCAATGAAGTGTTTACTGTCTTTTTAAATACATACTGATGGCATAAAGCATAGTTTTATGGATTTGCCTGCACTGCCACATTACAGACTGTAAGCACAAGCACCGAACCTTGTTTGTCCACATCGCTTAATTCTCCTCTAGATCAGCTTTGAAGCAATCCAACTAGATTTCTCCAAGACAAACCTAGGGCACAACACTGAGCTTCTCTTCAGTCACTGTTGTAAGAGTCAGCGAAGAAAACACTACGTCAGCTGGGGCTCCCTGCACCCAAAACAGTCTATCCACACAGTCCTAGAAGTTTTTTCCTCAATCTCCCCTAAATGTCTTCATACCACAAAGAGAAAATGTAACTTTGGTGGCATGTAATTAAAGCACCATTCTGGTATACTGCAGCAAAGATTGTGTGTTTTCAGACTGTGAACTGAACCCTGCCCCCTCCTCAAAACTGTGTCTTGGGTGTACAGAACTGCCACACGCTGCCCAGAGGAGACGGATGGGATGGGATGGATGTGACCAACCTGTTTTGGAGGTAGCCATCCAAAGCCTTTGCACTATTTGGATTCGGGGCCAGGGACTGCTGCCAAACTTTCTCAAATTCAGCAGTACAGGCATGCCCTATCAGTTCACTCTCAAGTCATGTTTGTTATTCCCTTTGAAGACCTTTCAATTCACTGAAGATTGCTCTAAAAATCTGCACAGGAAATGGGACCAGCAGAAGAACCAGAACTTTGTTTTGTCTGGCAGCTGTATACAGAGGTGTGAATTCTGAGATACTTCTATGTGACTGAGAGCTACATTGCTGAGTGTGGTTAAGCATTCTCGTATGTTTATCAAAATAGCTACGTTCCCTTTCTCATTTAGATTATATGTAATCAGAACATTAGGTGAGATTGTCAGGTGTTATGGACTAATGTGCTGATGACAGGTCAGAAATGCACAGCCATAATTCTTCTCATCAAAAGTAGATAATCACGTCATATAGCTAACCAAGCATCTGAAAGACATAAGCAGGTGGCTCTGACTTACCTGTTTAAGACACTAGTAGAAAACAGAATGCAATTTGATAAATGGGGACTTGCCTGTTCCTGAAGACATTTGTCTCTAAGCAGTGAGCAGACTTGGAAACTTCTTTGATACCATCTTTGCTTGATATCAAAACAACAGATATGCCAAGAATTAAAACCTTCTACTGATGAATAGAAAGTCTCACAGACATATATCATCTTCGCTAACTTTATAACTAAAATGCAACAATCCTTCTATACCCTGGAATGGAAATGAATGCTACGTAAGAGCTCTCCAGTGCCACACAGTTAAAACATCTCCAATCTCAACTGCATTAGAGAAATCCCATCCTACTGGTGTTTCCTGGATATCCATCCAATAACAAGTTCATGGTCTGTGCATCCTTCTAAAGTCCACAGGTACATACAGAGATTGAAAATAAATACAGGTTGTCAATAAACAGAATGCAAAAATGCAGTCATTAAAAGCAAATGTAATGAACTGTTACATCTAGACTATTCCACAAAGACTGGCAATAGGCTGGATTTTCAGCTCTTCAATTACGTGTCCTAGAATAAAAAGTAACCAACATGGAAATGAACACTAAGAAAAAAATCCTACAGAAGATGTTGCAGTTTTAAGGGAGAATGATAAAAACATTTTAAAAAGTAATCAGAGAGAAGGCAAACTGACAGAACAGGATGAAAAAAACCTTCAGCTTAGAAAATTTGCAAAAAGTCAAAAGCAGAGAAAATGACTGAAATGCTTTTGCAGTAGAAAAAAAAATTAAATAAGAACCATTTAGCAAGGTAACGGTGAATAGCAGCTCTGTGAGTTAGCAATTGAGCTTGGCAGTAAAAATAAAAGCTGAAGTGATACACACTTGCATACGCTGAGACTCCAACTGAGGTTTTTCATTACCAGAAAGATGTAAATTAATGACAGGATATTCGTGGAAGAATAATAAAAATTGTAAGTGAACAGAGACAAATGAAAAATCATTAGAACTTTGAAAAGAAACTCAGATACTGACACCACAGTTTAACACAATTATGAATAAATTGGGGGGGAATGAGTACTGCCTACACATGTTTAAATGGTATAAATATTAGTGCTGAAATTGCTGTATTTATCTCAATGGGAGTTTTGCCATTGTCTTTATGGGGGCAATGAGTTGACTTAGAAGTAGGAAGTGAGAAATATAAGATACAATCAGAAACTACCTTCAAGTTAGACCTGTTAAATTTGTCGAAAGTAGGGTATTTTGAAGTGAGAAGCTACGTAAAAGAAGTGATGGAAGCTTCAGCACATGTGGTACTTAAAATAGCCTGAAAAACAGCCTGGAAAACACATAGCAGGTATAGTCCTATACTGTCAATTGAATGAAATGTTCTCAGCAAATTTATGTGGCTTGCAAATTCACCAATACTGCTGCAATAATTTAAAAAGTCAATGGAGAGACTGTCCAGAAACAAAGAAAGTTCATATCCACCAGCACTAATTCTAATAATAATCATAGTCCCATAATAGGCTCTGTGCTTGTGTCAATCCCTATTCTATATTCCTCTGACTCTGAGTCACCATCAGATTCTGTTTCTATATCCTCCTGCTTAACTTGGATGTAGATTGAGCTGGTATTAGACAGCAACACATGGTACAACCTGATGGAAACTCTTAAATGCTTGTTAGTTCTGCAACAGACTTCTGTAAGATCTTAGTCTTTTATTAGGACATGTCTACACATCACAAAAAAGCATGGTGCGTAGCCCTTCAAGTTAATATTGACCAAACTACTGACACAGCTTGAGTTTGGGCCTCTAAAGCAACACAACTGCATCCTCAGAGGGCTGTGTTCAAGCTAACATGCTCTACAAGAAGCTCTTGCTACAAAGGCATGAAGGCATAGCTACCTTGCTTCCACCACAGCTAACTCAAGTGGGACTGAAGTCCTCATCACACCCTACTCTTCAGAACAGATGTGCTCTAATTACTCTTTTTCACCAGAGATACAAAATTAGAATCTGAGATATCTATGATGATGTTTGGTATCACTGAGCTTTCACCCTAAAATTAGCAACAAGGAAACTCATAAAATAGCAGTCTATAAGCTCTAAGCAAATAATTTACAAGTCTCCTCCTCCCACCCAAAAGAGGATGTGTCAGTGTGAGTGGAAGGGAAACAAGCTATCTGCAGAAGCAAACTTGAGGAAAGCAGCAGGTTTTAAGAAGTCTCATGTGCTTAACAGAACACAGAACAAAAGCTGTAACAATTACAATTACAAACATACACAGAACTAAATTCACAAGAAGCTAAACCCTGCAGAGCTATGTTATTACTTTTATAGGTAAAGATGCCAATGTCCTTTCTAAGATGCAAAACAATTTATGTTTCATGTCACTACTGTCATTGGATCAAGTCTGGACATTTCAGGGACTACAGAAAAACAGACAGTAATTGAGCTCAATGCGGGATTTTTATACTTAAAGTAGAATTACATGTACTTACATCACCTCTTCACCTGAACCAGGCTCATATTTACAATCATGGTGTGAAAGACACCCTGCCATCTGTGATTTTTATTGAAAGAAAATACCAAGCCATAAGAAGCAGCTAATACTAACTGCAGCAGCTGTGCACTGTCTCCAAAGAGAATTATGGGACATGCATTGAATGCATGGCATTGCTTTGTAAGGATTTGATTAGATACAGTTTGGTAAGAAAAAATGTTATCCATCAAATAAACAGTCTGCTATTGCAGAAGTTAACTTCTGTATGTACAGCCTAACACATTTTGTTTCATATATTTCAAATGTAGGGTAATTCCAAAAACTGCTTCACTAGTTATAGAAGTAATTAATTCTGTCTATAGAATAGGGAGTGAAGCTAATTACAGACAAAAAGTATCTATAAAATGAATTAAAATTCACAAGAAAACATTACAAAAGGCAGCTGACCATTTATTTTTAATGCTTTGAGGAGCATCTACTCTTGAAATGAAGAGCAGAACAGCATCTAGCAAAAATTTCTCTTTTGAAGAATATAATTTTTAAAAGGGAAATACACAGTATAACTGCATTTAAGATGTTATCCTACAAGTTCTCAAGCTACTGCTGACACATATGGTACAAATTCTGCTGTCTTTGAAGTCATAAGCTGACTTGACAGTGGAAGTATACAGAGCATTTAATTAATTTTTAGCTCTACCTGCGTAAAATACTAGAAAATACTGGTTACTGCTGACTTTTGTTAATTATTTATATCTATTTAAGGTGTTTTAACAGAAAATAAATAAATAATTGCGTCACTGGAATAAAACTCTCATCTACTATAAGCACTACACTTAACTCCTACACAACTGCTGCAAGTGTATATTAGGAAAAACTATGTTACGCCCCTTACGATATAGTTGAAAACTCAGCCCCGTTTATTTAAGAGCTGTCAGTGACACAATCTGCAAATTCTGACTTTCCATAATCTACAAAACCTTTTTGATGTAATATTTCATGCACCTGTAAAACAATGAAAGAACACAAAATAACATGCATGCATTTTCACTGCTTTCATTGAGTTCTACTATCCTCATTTTTTTCTGTTAATAAAGTGAGAAGAGTATTCTGCGAGATTGATTCTCCAAGTTTTTGAGAACTGTCCTGTTCTAAGAGACAGATCACAACTTGTAAGAATCAAGGATGCAGAGCTTTGTTGCTTTGTGTAATCACAATATAGAAGGGAAGAATAACAATAATTCTCATTTACACATGCAACCATAATTTTTTGGTACATGAGAATGCGTGATGCTTACAAATTATCTTGAATGGCAATTTTTGCTCACGTGACAATTTTCTAAAATTTAGGAATAAACAAATATGAGAAAACAACATGCAATAAACAAGTGACCGTTCTTTTATTACAAAGATTTTATACATCAGTGGCTTGAAATAATATGGACACTATTTCCATCCACTTAAAAATAACTCATAGTGCAGTATTTTCTTGCTACTGTTGGGGGTGGGAGCAAAAATAGCTTTCCAAAAGAATATTTGGCATAGGAACAGCGTGCTATATTTTTTTAAATAAAAGATCTCATGACACCCAGGCATTTGCAACTCAAGAACATGAAAAATCAGCTGGAACTCTCACACCAGTGAGCATAACAAAATGCACCTTATATTCCCCCAAATTCTTGATATGCAAAGAAGCATATTATAATGATGTGGGATTATAAATATTAAACATACTGCAACAAGTTGATTTACAGTAGCAAATAAAAACATACTATCAGGCAGTTAACATACTATTAAGAGTAGTGTTTACTACCATGAGGCATCCATCAGTGTAAATAAGCTTCTTCCATTAGCTCTTTATTGGGACCTGCCAGTGCACTTCTACTTCGAGCTCTCTTAACTGAAGGATATTGTTTAGATCCTCAGCTGGTGCAAAATAAAAGAACTCACCCACAATATTTCTTTACAGCAAAGTCATAGCACTAGAAGGAAAACAAACTGTACTGGCATTAGTTTATTAGTTGATGATCAATCCTGACTGAAGTGCTTTCTGCTACACTTCATTCTTACCCTAGGACTGGATTCTTCCCAAGTATGCGAGCAAATCACTGTTGAGCCCTCTGATACACCATAAAGCTAAAAATGTTGTCTTGGGTTATCAAAATGACACAAACTAGCACAATGAAGCACAGTAAACAGCTGGTCACATGGTTACACACAGCAACCCAGGAGGTCATTCTGTAAGGACAGTGTGAGCTTAAAAAAGATCTAGAAAGAAATAGGAAACTGAACCAATAACCAAAATGCTACTATGAGCTCATCCTTCATTTTAAGAGATACTGTAGTAGCAGTAAAGAGAATATTAGGACTATTTTGGCTTCAGCTATGCACGGATGATTGGTTAGCTGTCTACAGGGAAATACTGTTCTTTAAAAACAACCACACAGCTTTTGAAGTGAAACTGTATCATGGTAAGCAAATAACAGCACTCATTCAGGACCCCAGTTTCAGACAGTTAACATGACCATCTACCGAAAATCTTACCTGGAACTCACTGCAATGAAAACACAGAAAGATTTCAAAAACTGTAAAAAAGCAGCGATGTTCATAGTTCCTCAGTCTCCCCCATATACACACACACACACACTATTTGTCATTTAAAATTATCATCAGCTAATTTTTCACCAAAGTAGTGCATTTAACAGCTACATTTTATTACAAAAACTGGTAAGTATTTTATTTGTACCTATGCTGTGAACTGTACCTTAAGCTGGGCTTGGTGTAGCTCAGCAGTATGGAGCTAGGAAGGAGAACTTACACCTCCATTGCTGTATCTCCCTTTCCCTGGTCAAGGCGAATCCCACCATAACACTGACTCAAGTGTACTGTAATGTATGCGAGTTACACAAAATATTTATTACACTTTTATGCAGGGATCCATGGGATATGGACCCTCTATCCTCCTTTCACTTCTTCTGTGTCCAGGATCGATGGAGGTACAGAACTTGTGTCCAAGTCCCTCACTCAGGAACTCCTTTCACACTTTGACAAATCATCCTGCAAAGACGACTTGAATAGCACTGCATCAGTAAAGCATTATTTTTATTGTTGTATTATCTGTTCCCAAGTTCTAGCTATAAACCCAGAAAGGACTGGCCAATTTAAAATGAAATAAAACAAACCATCCACAACATCAAATGTTCGATGCAAAGCCTAAACTTGGGAATTGCAGCAAAGTTGCTCAGTCAGTTTCTCACATTTATGACAATATTTACGAATGCAAGGGAACACCACCTGCATTTTAATTATTTCATATTCCTCCTCCTACGCTAGATTTCTGTAGGGCAACAGTTTCCACATCTGATCTCAACTATTCATATAAAAGTCTTCTCACTTTGTTTCATACCTCCATTGCTACAAAATACCTTGTAACTTGAAAGCCCTTTTTTCTTCAAAATCACCCTTAAAACCCACTTCTGTCTATGATGCCCAGAAGAAACTGCCAGTTGATAATGCTTAGCTAGCTCAGAGGATGGGGGCTTTTCAGCTCTACCAAGTTAATGGGATTTTTGTACTACACAAAGGAAAACTGCCAGTATCATGATCTAGTTTTGTATGAGGAAGTGTAGAAAAATGAAATATCCCAATGGATCTCAGAGAATCCTGCTTCTGGCAACCTGTCACTTTTTTTTTTTTTTTTTTTTTACCACACTGCCAATAGATTATAGATACTATCAATTATAGAACAGGGTCCATATGGCTAAAGTTTGTCCTATTTTGTAATTGAGACCTCAGAAAATATTCATAGCTGCATGGCCATGACTAGAGTTTTTGTTGACTATAATGGGATTTCCAAACTCTGCACATTTAGGAAATCTAAATGCGAGTACCTGCCATACTGCTACTAACTCAGTACGTTATAAGGAATGTCACAACGATAAGCACACTTTCCTTGAATCTGCAAATCCTACAGTCATGGGTTTACGAGACAATTTGAGATGAAAAGAGAGTTTGTGTTTTCAAAGCCATTTTTTTTCCAAAGTAAATAGCTCAGGAAACAAGGAAAAAAAAAAATTAAAATATTTGGTCATTAATACAAGGTAAATTTCTTTCAGCCACGCTCAACGCACAGTGGATTGGCATGCACTACACATATTGAGTGCCGCTCCTCTTCACTGATATTTCCTGTGCCAACAGTGACACTGTTTCATGGTGGAAAAGGTACAGGACAGCCTCGTCTGCTGTGAGACCCTGACATAACCTCCCCCCCCCCCCCGCCCTTAATTTAAACTGCGAACTCTTTCTACAGACATAGTCTTTCAAATGTCTGTGATATCTAACACAAAATGAAACCCAAGATCAAATGACACTTTTGTGAAGTACTCAACAGGCAGCAGCTTCTGTACAAGTACTTCAATTTTCCCTTTGCAGACCTTTCTTTCCCAGCGAAGGTGGAAAACTGATTAATTTCTACAGTAACCATGAAAAATGTTCTTATGGAAGGTTAACTCTATCAAAACACAAAAAGCCATGATAAAGAGAAAAACGTTGTTACATGGTTATGATGGCAGAATTTATCTGCCATTTTCTAAGGATTACTGACAGATGTAGAGTTGTACAGTACTCTTATTTAAGTCTAATGGAAGAAAAAAAATGATGCTGGGGCCTTAATTTTTCTTCCTATGAGACAGGTCTGACTTCATATTCTATTCTCAACCCTTATTTAATAATTCAGAATAATTATATTATTAAATAATAATTCATAATAATTATGCTAATTCTCAATGAGTCAAAGACATTTTCTTATTTAACTATTTGCATCCTAGTACGTATCAATTTTAGTGGCCCTAAATTCCTCATTAAAAAAAGCTAGACAGAATCTGCAAGGAAGAGAATATATGTTACATCAATTGATATAATTCAGACAAAAGAGACAGATGTTGGTAACAAAGCCCTTCCTCAGGTCTGGAGAAAAACTGCCATAGAACTTTTTCTATAGCTCAAAGTGTATTTTTCTGATTTATGGCATTCAAGATGAGATTTTTAAGTTCAACAGTCTGAAAGTTGACAAATTCTGACAAATTACTTATCAGGTATGACACCATATGTTGTAAAATGATAAAAGTGGAGGTCTAAAATAATATCTCACCCTGATTAGTAAAGTACTGCATGTATGCGAACCACTAACAAGTACGCACTACAGGCAGATGTAACAGGTCCTGTGCTAAGATGATTGCAAGTAAAGAAAAACGTGGACAGCTAGTAAAAGTGAAATTCAGGTCTCCCACCTCTCAATTCAAAACTATATCAAGGGAACTGTATTAATTAGGTAGACACAGCAGCCAAAAAATACTTGGTAGGGAAGAGCAGAATCTACTGCAGTTCTGTTTATAGCAAATTCTGGACAAAACTTCCCATTTCAAGACCTCATGAGAAAGACAGTGGTCCACTATTCCAACTACAGGATCTGGAATTTTCTTCACAGCGTTAGAATAACGAAACTTAGTTTCTTGCCTAGAAGCAAAGAAGGGCATTTTTAGTCTGGCTAATCCTTTGATGCAACTCTGTTTAAAAAAAACAGCAGGCTATTCAATTAATTAGGATTGGCAGCAAAAGCTGTAGCGTAAGCCTAAAGATGTATCAAAAACTCAGCTCAAAAGCAGGCTTTTTAATCCTGATTTACAGGATTTCTTCAGGCACAAAGCTTTGATCATTTTTCTAATATCACAAAAAATTGAGAGGTCTTGTGAAATATATGTGATAGATTATGCGGGCTATATATCAACATAGCAAACATGAGTTCGGCCACCACCTCTAACCTACAAGACTGCTTGCTATCACACACACTCAGACACAAGAAAGAAATCAGTACATATACAAACACTATGCAAATGTTTCCACCAACCCATCATTAGCCTGAAGGATGGCCATCTCAACAACAGAGGCACTATCAAAATCAATATAGAAATACTAAATTTTCCACAATTTTTAAAACACACACTGACAAACTTTATATAATATTTAGGGATAATACCCTTTGAATAGTAAATGGGGGCTCTAAAGAGCTTAGGAATTCCTAAATTCTCACCAACTAAGCGATACCAGATTTCAGCATTAATACACATATCAAGAAAATACGCCAGTAATTTGAAATACAGCAAAACCTCAGTTTGAACTGTCATGGACTATTACAAAAGTGCTGCACTCAATGCCAAAGGTGGCTGCATTTCAGCAACGAGAGAGCGAGTCATAGTTTGTAGAATCGGAAAAACTCTTGGGATGAAAAGTACTGTACAAGGCATTCATATTATCACTAGTGCTCCACTACTGAAATTGGCCATATGCATGAAAACACTCCCACTTACTGAAAAAACAAAGCATGATTGTGAAGTGTTTGGCTATACATCCTATATCTACTTACACCTGTTATCTTTGTTATTTTTGGCAACAGTGGTGGAGTCGTCCAGTTTAAGTGCAGATTTCACTACCGCTACAGCATACTATTCAACCCGTTGGCAAATTCAATCAAGTGGCGTTCTCCATGCTTGGTGTCACAGACAGTGAAGTGCATACAAAAGAAAACATGAAAATTGGAGGGGTGAGCCCTTGTTATGACACTCCCTCCTAGGAAGATGTGCAACTGTAAAGGAAGTAAACAACGGGATGAATTCTGCAGCGCACCCATGCTATTTGTATTCTCTGATCTCCCCCAATTCTGCTGCTACTTTGGAGTCGTATCCCTTTGGCTATGTTTGAGTAGGCAAAGAACAGCTTAAATGGAGAATAAAAACACTGAGCTGCAGACCAAGGATTTTTGCGTAGATTTTTATAATATGGACTGGTATCAACAAAATTCAATTTTTTTAATGGTTCTAGTGACGCAAGCAAAGATAAAACCTAAAATGATTATGTCCCTGACGGACAACCATTTGGGTCTCAATAATGTTCATCTAACACAATATTCTGTCTCTGGGTGTCACCAAGGCCCATAACACCTCTGTCTCCTGCAATCAGCCATTTAGGATCTTCCTGAACAGGAGTTTGTACCCTGAACCATTGTTTTGTGTGTGTCTTTAGGTTTTTTGTTTCACTTCAATAGCCACTGATGGTGATTTAAAAATCTATTCATGCTTTTGGCCTCCACAATCTCCTGTAGTAGCTCATTCCAAAATTTAATTCTCTGCTATTTAAGAACATGTTTGTATACTTCCTCTTTCTTGTATTATGAAAAATGATGAAAAATTATGTTCTGTGCACCTTTCCCACACTATGCATGAATTCATAGGCCCCCTCCATAACTCTACATTTAGCGTTCTCTTTGCAAAAAGTGGAAAAATCCTAAACAATTCAATCTCTCTTCACAGAGCAGTTGTTTCATAATTTTGATCACTGTATCTCCTCACTGCACCTTCTCAAGTTACTGTCTAATCTTTGTAAGATCACAGTGCTGTTTTAAATAAACCATTGTTTTGCTAGTCACAGTTAAAAATCACAGTTACAGTTAAAAAACAAATCATAATCACAGTTTAAAAAGTTAAAAGTTCTCTCATTCAAAAATATAGGGAAAAATGATCACTCACAAGTGACTAACAGCACTATATCACTTACATGTGATATAAATGAAAATGAAAATCTTAAAATGAAAAATCATAATTAACGTTGAGCAGAAAATACATTTCTTAACCTATACAAAGTTTTCAACTTTAAATTTGCGGCAGTCAACCCTGCCATGAAACTTCCCTGTTACCCCCAAGTCAGCATTGGAGCATTGTGACTGGAAGCTGATGATTTCTTTGTAGCTACCAAGCAGGTTTTTTACTGCATGACAGAAATAAAGTAAAAATACTGTTCTGGCTGCCTCATAATTCTCTTCTCTAGTCCTCTCGGAGTACCCAAGTGGAGCAGAATGACAACTCCTACCACCATCACCACAGAGGAGCACAGAATCTAACAGTTATAAAAAGACAGATTCCGTCTAGCACACAGAGACTGCATGAGAATGATGCTGACCATATCTGTAATTAGAGAAAAGCAGCAGCTATACACAGGTAAACCCTCAGCAGTATAAGGTTGTCACTCTGGGTAGATAGACACTGTGGAGAAATACCAAAGAGAGCATATGGGGCAGTAAATCACCCATTGGGCCTAAGAAGATCTCAGACAGGCAAAAAACCACAGCAAGCTGAAACAGCTGTGCCCCAGGAAACAGCAGAACAAATGGATTTACAACTCCTGGCTACAGTGATACCAATACCTCTGTAGAGAACAGCAGGGCAAATAAGGGAAACTGAAAACTGTAAGTTAATTTATTTCATAAACAAGTTATAAATATTCCAAACACTGCTTAATTTCAGTATTTAACATTGTTTTGCTCAGAAAGGAAAACATAGATAATTAACGTTAACAGGATAACTCTGATATCAGACATTGAAAATTGGGTGCTATGTTTCACGCAAGCTTATGTTACACGGTACTGACCAGTTACAGCAGAGACAAAAGCATCTGCCTTTCTGTAGTTCTATTTACACTAAACAATGCAGTGCAGCTCCGAGATACATGACAAACTCTGAATGAGGTTGTATTTTTACGTTGCAAAGAGCATTGCTGTGCAGAGATACCAGGGCAGGTCTTTAACGTAGTACAGCTGCTTCAGTGTAACTCAAGATAGTTCATGAGAAACACGATAATCCTAATGCAGCTATACTGCTTTCAGTTCTGGAGAGGACTTTAACATTGATCTGGATAGCTCAACTTGGCACTGTGCTGCACAATACCAGCATACCATGACAGATTCTGTGTCCTTAGTAATTTCTGTAGTATAAAATAGATAGGATGTTCCTCTATTACAGAATTTGAAGGTGAGAGGTGCTGAGGCAGAACAACTTTCCACCAGAATGATTAACTGAACATGGCCAGTGCACATCCCATAACACTCTTGGCAAACTCAGTGTGGAACTGTGCAATAAGCAGAACTGGGGTCTTAATTCAGACCAATTGTACAAACCCACAGCCTATAATAAGATGTATTTTGGATTCAGCTGACTGGGTTAAAAGATCACTGCCTCTGGCTAGAGGCACCTACGTTACCATCTGTATTCTCCCTAAAGGAAGTTACCATCCTCTCCGATCACTTACGTAACTGCATAGGCAAATGTTTTCTGATCCACCTGTATCAAAAAGATTCAACACACCATGTAGTAAGTACACTGTATGTTAATAGCTCACTTCAACTTAACCTCAGCCATTTTGACAGAACTGGATTAAGAAACGACTATATGTGCAGTTTTGTCAGCAGCTTTGCTAGCTTCTGGCATAAGTGGAGGGATGAAGAAGTGTGGAAATACCTTTTAATAAGTCTCAGTTGCAGCTTGACTGGTACATCTGGCCACAGCAGTACATTTTTGCTGTTTTTACAAAAGTAAAAGAAAATTAAGTAGAACTTGATTTACAATTTATCCACCTGAATTCATTGCTGTATTCTATTTTTCTGTACGCTGTAGGATAGGTATTTCATTCTAGGCATCACCCTGTTACCCTGAACATTTGGTGAAGACATCTGATTAGGTTTTAATTAATTCTTCCAGACTTTGTGACAAAGGCCTGGCCTACAGAATAATTAACTGTAAGTATTAACTGAGACTTGTTGGTATGCGGTGAGAATATCTAAACTATTTTATTTCTGTAAGGAGGAAATAAAGTAACATTAATTTTAGCTTTTAAAAACATACATGAAAGCCCTAAAAAATGGAGACGAGAACAACAGAGGTAAGTATCAAAACCCATAAAGATCTAAGGCTGCTTACTACAAAAATAGCCAAGATACTACACGGTACATTTCAAAAACCTGTAATTAACTGTGCAATTTTCAGTTGTTAATGACATCGGGTTACGGTGTCCCTACATATAAGTCAAGGTCCAAACTGTCTTTTCTTTTTTCTAAGTTAGAACTTCTTTTAATTCCAAAGAAGATTTTTCCTGAAAAACTCCTGAGAAAGAAAAGCTTTCTTACGGTTGGAAAAATATAAAATGGTATTTTTAAATCATGACACGGAAGACTCAAAAGACCCTGAACAAACAGTTCAAATTAATAAACTGAACTAATATTTGAAAATGCACATAGGGATTTATTCCAGATTGGCACATACATTACAGGAAATTAAGATTTATTTATAATAATGAAATTGATATGACAAACATTTCTTCTGAAGAAATAAGCTAGATAAGAAAGAAAAATAAAAAAAGAAAATTAGTATTAAGGACTAAGTTTACTAACATGTAAGAGTTCTGTGGCACATAAAAAGGAAATTGCATCTCCCATGCATTTTGTTCCCAGAATTGTTTATTAACAACAAAGAAACTCAAGTTAGAAAGGAATGCTATCTTCTCTGCCACCATCTGCAGTGGGAAACCATTCACCAAAAATATTTCCCTGAAAAATATCTAACTAGTATTGGATATCATTCTCAGAAAATTCCAAATACTGCTGAACACTATCAAACGCTCTCTTTTTCATTAGCTGAATTAGTAACGCTACATAAATCCTTCAACCGGCCCATGACAAGTCAAACCCAAATCAGTCCTACAGTCTTCAAGAGCCATTACCATCCAACTAAATGCCTTATGGCTTGTGTGATAGAAAAGGCAGGTGTCCTAACAAAAAATGGTAACACAACTGGCTTATGACCATTCTCAAAAAGGAGGTAGAAACTGAACTGAGGTGAATATTGCAATCGTGTCACCTTTACAATTCAAGGCAGAAACACACTCATCATTTTACGTGTTTTTTCTATTGTAAAGATGTTTCCTGTTAGGAGGTATAGCTACACAGTAAAGTAGTTGATATTCAACAGATCATCTCTGCTTGATAAGGCTTGCGATGTGGTCAAGCAAAGTTTGATCTGCAACATGAGAAAGTGTGCTGTGGAACTAGTAAAGAACAAGAACAGACAGTAATATGGATGGCATTAATGTTAATGTCATTTTAGAGTAAAAGTGCTTAGTTTTACCCTCAAAAGCATAAACTGCCACCTATTTTGTTAATCCACATCTAGAAAGACATACTCTTCCTTTATTAAGCATTATCCTAATATTTAAGGCAAAAAATAGCCATTATTTCATCTATTTAACATTCTCTAACAGAGACCATCAAATTTCCATCAATTACACTCATGAAGGATATTTGATGGGTGTAACTACATTTAGCCACAAAAAAATTACTTATTACCATGTTTATAAAAAACATTAGGGATTTAACGAGTCTCCAAGATAGTGTGTAGAGTCAGTTAAACATTAAAATTGATCATAAAATGTTTAAAAAAAGTTTATTCATTTGCAGTTATAATTGGGAAAAGGGATTCAAATGAATCAGCTTAAATAAACTTTAAAACCTCCCCTACCCCAGCCATTAAAAAAATGTTTTAATGCATCTAAAGACTGTAAGTATTAAGATATGGCAAAAAAAAAAAAAAATCAAACTGAGTATTTCTGTATATCAGCATTACATATTTCAGAACTGAAATTTTCCTCTACTGTTCTATTAATCCATTTTAAGCAGAAAACACAGTTGAAAATAACTAAGTCAAATACCAGAAATGATCCTCCATGTATATTTTACTTAGTCTGTAATGAGTGTTTTTGAATGCTTAACTGAACCTTCATAATAAAGTAGCACATAATTAGACTTCTGAATTTCAAGTTGATTTTTCAATATTTATATGAATCACATGACATTATCTTTTATATCAGGTGCTAACTATCAAAAATGACTGAGAAAGATTAGCAACACAGCAGGGTTTCTTGTTGCTGTGTCTTTTGAATCCAGGTGAGGTTGAATCCTTAAATGTTATCAAAGCACTCCCAGTTTACTTTGAAATCTAAGCAACCTAAAAATAAGCTAAAACAATTTCTGTTAAAGAAAAAGTGTATAGTAAACTTATTTCAAAAAAGAAACTTCATAGCAAAACAAATAATCTCTTAGGCAGGAGATGCTGGATGTGAAAAAAGATGATCTGCCATTAGAAAAGCTCTATTTTATAATAAACTATGTATCTTTTAAAAATACGTAAAAATATCTTTTTTTCTCATTTAAAAGAAACAGGGATTAAAAATAATCTGTTCTGCCAATGATAACCTATTTTTAAACTAAATTCTATTTACTTCTTGTATATGCCATCATTGTTTACTTAAAGTTGCTTATAAAGATGCAAAACAAAAAAATAGCATTAGAATACTAAATTAGTAATTGTTCAGTAGATGCACTGCATTTTCTTTCCCTCAAATTACCATTGACTTTTAACAAGATACAGTTGTATTACTGGATTTATTACAAGAAAGATTGCGGGAACTTTGAGGTCCCAAGAGCTTCCCAAAATGACGGGAGAGGAGGAAAAAGTGAAGCTCTGTGTCACCATGTACCAGAACCAGTTGGGTGCAGAAGAGGAAGTACTTTGTGTTTCTAAAGGATGCATTCTCCTCCATGCTTGTTAATTCAATGGGAGACTGAGATGACTACATCAGTGACACCATCCTATTAATTTCACTAGCTGTTTTCTCATTTCTTGGGGTGAGGATTATTGCTATGCTTTCCCAGTTAGTGATAATAGTCCCATTCCTAAATAATACCACAGAGGCAGGCAAAGAAAAGAGAAGCAGCATTAATAAGAGTGTTTGAGATGAAATGAGTAGAATTAGTACAAAATAGTCCAAAACAGAAAAGCACTAGACCACAAGATGAGACTTGTTTCATTATCTGTAAGTAGCACGATGTGTAGGAGCATATAAAGTGTGGCTACATTTCAAATATAAAAATATTACCATGAGGCTTCTCCCTCCCACTCTATTATACTCTCCAAGAGAAAAGAGAGTAGGTAGACAATGAAATTCTTAGTTCACTGCCAAGAATTCCAGTGCAAACAAATTATCAAGAGAATCAGATAAGAATAATGATGTGATATTGATAGAGAAAGCAGAAGCTCGGTATAAATTAAAGTTTAAAATAAACTGTAGGAGTGACAGAAGGAAAAGGTAAAAAAGCAGGAGAGAAAAAGATCTGTATTTTGATAGAGAAAAGGGTATGTACATCCTGTACATACTACCGGTAACAGCATGAACAAACAGATCTCACATTGTAGGCAGTCTCCTCCTTAGATAACAAGAGCATCAGCAATGCAAGACACCGCTTATGTAAAAAAGCAGTATGTTCAGCAGAAAATAGTTCCTAATTGCCAAAGTTAGACACTTGGAAAATAACCTGCACTAAACTATACTAGTATTTGTACTAAACAAGGAAGAGCAAATAGGTTTATTCTACTGTTTCAAAGTTTAAGATTTCAGTAGCTCAGGCCATTTTGCTTAGCTTGTGGGAATATTACCATTGTCTCCTGAACTGCAACACACAAGTAGAAGTATTTTTACCCTGCCTGGCTTACTTTCCAAGGTTATCTAGTCTGAAGTGATCAGGTATGAAATCAGAATTCTCCTTCACAGGCCTTTTTGAACAGTCTCAGTGATCATTTCAATTGACCTAGTTTTCCTCCTTCTAGATACTCATGCTTCATGGTAGCTTACTCTGATGTATCTCATACAATTCTGCAGGGAATTCCCAGAAAGATACATCCCCACTCAAGGACACAGATTTACTTAGCCTGCTGTAAGTGTAAGTACCAAGAAATGTTGATCATTCCAACAAAGACAAAGAAATAGTATATGGAAATCTGCAAAATTATAAATTATAAGAAGATGATTTTGTTTGGTTGCAAGTCAAATTTAATCAGTTCAATGAATTGGCAACAGTATTGTACGTAATCACAGAATCAGCATTAAATGAAAGTTGTATCAGAAGACTCAAGGGAATTCAAATGAATGATTGTTGAAAGGTGGAGTAACTGAAAGAAAATGAAAAAATTGAGGGAAAATAGGCTGGTTTACCATCATACAGGAACACCTAAAAACTTACAAAATAGAAACACTATAATAAAAGGCAAAAGAGCTCACAGGCAGACAGTCGTGCAGCCATCACCAAAGCAATCAAATGCTGATTAGCTTACTATTGACTAGAGAACTGACCATACAGATGCTTGGTTTTAAGCATGAACAAATCACACCTAGTAAAGAACATCCATATTGAACTTGCTCCCACTTAAAGTAAAGATGCTCTAAGATGAAAAGCCAAGGACTTAAAAAATATCACCCAAACTCCTGAAGATATGAACAGAACTTATTAAAACATTTTATATTTTTTTCCATACAAAAGAAAATTCTGCCTCTAGAAATTACATGCTTTCCAGCTCTACAACTAGTTTATTACATGGAGAAAAGTAAAATTGCAGTATAGCTCTGTCCTTCATTCTTAACCAAGACAAATGATCAGAACTGAAATCAAGCCATTAACATGGATACTTTTGAATGTTGTCTTAAAACAAAAAGGGGAAAATGAAAAAAAAAAGTATTGCTTTGTATATAGTAATGAATCACACCTAACCTAAAGAAAAAAAAATACATTATCATCAGAGGAAAAAAATATTTAAAAATACTGATGACTCTCTCACATTTTACACACCTTAACACAAAAAAAAGCATACTATGTAGAAGTTTGTAACTCACAAAAGCAAAATTTCTGTTACTCAAAGAAGACATGAGCCAGATTTCATAAAGCCAGGAAGGTCTTTGCTATCATTTATTTCCCTATCTTTTATTTTATATATACTATTTTATTGTATATGAGGGGCAGTATATGCTTTGAGATACAATGATAAGGTGCATATATGCATACAGGTTGAAGTGAAGTATACTACAGAGTTATGTATTTCAACAAAAAGAAACCTTAGAAAGTGAATTGTCCAGCTCTGCAGCCTTTCTAAAGGCTGAGAATATACACACCACCTTTCATGCTTCTTGTTCCCCCTTGCTAGACTGCCTGTAATGCTTATACATTTAAACAAGTACTGGGTCTTATTACCAGCTGGGCTGATTCTCAGTGCTTACTGACCATTGAAAGTTAGAATTTTTTTTATCTTTAATGGTCGATAGATCCATGATACTTCTGAACAGGACACTGCTTCTTAGGCCCAAACTTAATATAACAGCATTCACAAAAGTATGCATTTTTAAATCATCTGGATTGCTACCATTGCAAACACATGCTTATGTTTATTGTACTATATCCTCACAGCCATTCATCTTTGTCTGATTTGCAACTTCTCATTAACATGAAATATTCTAAGATACCCTCAGATAAACCCCAAAGAAAGCATTTGTTGATACTTTCATCGAAAGTGCATTGATTTTCCCTGTCTACATTAAATACTACAAAATGAGTGAACATACTCACCATTCTCCACCCACCACATAACAAGTTAATTGTAGAGTGATTGAAACTTTACCACAATCAGAGCTATAAATAAAACCTTACTGAAAATACTAAATATATATGCTCTAATTTTCTGTGCATGTGCTTATGTTTCATATCCAACAATAGACAAAAAAGAGCAAAAAGAATGATGTTGAAGCATTTTACAGTTTTTGGTTCTCCTATGCTAATTTGACCTGACTTGAAATCTAATGATTTAAGAAGTATAATAATGGTGGAGAACTACACAGGGAAACATTAACCCTCTTATTTATTTTGTTAAGTAGGTCTACTGGGGTCTTTCTGGGACACCTGAATAAAGGATGTGTGCACTGGGTAGGTCACGGTTTGGCTTCTGAATTCATACAGAGGAATGCTATTTTATAAAACCACCTTACTACTTAACATAGCTACAGATACTCAACAAAACTTGAAATTAAGGGAATAGTAGATCTACAAATCAATCACAGATTACTTTCATTAAAGGAGTAATAACTGTAAGATCAGAAAACATTACTCGGCATCAGGGTAAGAGCAAATCCAAAGATCTTTGAAGTAAAGCCTCATGTCCACAGAGCTGGTGGGTGAAGGTGGCCAACAGTCAGAAGTCCTCAGATGCGCCGGTAATGATATAGTTACAATGGTTTTCTATGAGCCAGTTCATAGAAAGAACACACTGAAATGCACCTTATTTCTTTACAAAGTATTTGTCATTATTGTATACATAGAATTTCTTGGAGCTACATGAGTTGGGTGTCAAGTCCTGTTCTATTGCAATAGGTTCACTCTACAAGTTCCACAGGACAGGGTACCTATGTTAAAGCTGATGGAATTTCACATGTCTATCTCGGCCCATCCTTGTATCTAGTTTTATCTGGAGTATTCAGCAATTGCCTTTACCCACATAACGCAATTAAATCTGAATAACCTAGGTACAGTCAAATGGCCATGGAAGGTAAAGATTTTATGTTAGCTGTTTCTCAAAAAAAAAAAAAAAAAAAAAAGACTAAAAGGTCTGAATCACCTATGTCAGCAGTCAACCATATCAATAAAGTTTGACATAAATGTCTGGAACTGACAGAAACTAATGCTAAAAACAGTTTTACTAAGAACAGCTATGGAGTCCGCATAACATGAATGTTACATGGATTTGTAAAAATAAAGTGATTCTTTAGTACTTCAAGTAATATTACACTTTTAAAAATAAAAAATGTAACATACCACTAATGTTTTACACCTATATACTACTTAAACGCAGAAGTTATTATACAATTAGAGTAGTACTGTAACTACTACAGTAGTACAAGACTTTGACTCTTTCTATTTAACAACACCAGAAATTTGCATTGTTTTTTGGAAGTGTCTGTATTACATTAAAGGATGTTTAGGCAAAGTTTTTAAGCATTGTGTTTATTACATAATTTGGTTTTAAGGAGTTATACTTTTCTGATTCTTTAAGCTCTTTATAACTCCCTCATCTCATTTGCACTGCTGGAGATCTTTAAACCCACTCTCTTCATAGTTAAAAACAACGTAACAAGATTAGGCTTAACCCCAAACAAAATCAACTGTGTGCCAACCAGTCTTCTGAATTCTAATTAGAACATCATTTGTATTAACCTCCATTTTCTAACATAAGGACAATACTATTATTTCTATGATTATATCAGTGAAGTAATTATCTATTCCAGGAATATATTGCAAGATAGAAACAATAAAATGTTATACTAATAGGACAACCTGTAGGAAGTTATTAATAGGCAATTATTCCACAAAACTATATATTAATCTAAAAATGTTTAACAGAAATGCAATAAGGAGATAGCCATTCATACTCAAGAAGAATTTGATAAACAAGAGTACATGCAAGAGTATTTATGTCCTAATCTAGTGAAAAATCTTTCTAGCTGGGCAAGGAATTACTATGCTTTCACCTTTTCTGACTAGCTTTACCATCTATATCATAACTTACTCTGAAGAGAGCATAGCTTTTTTCAGTCAGCCTTGAAAAATATTTTATTTTCAGCCTCTGACTTAAGATGACAAATATTGCTCTTTGTTTTATTCAACTGTTAGGACAAATCAGATTACCTAGTTTACATGTGCTTAGTATATGCGCATATTACTAAAATAAACGATCACGACTATTCTATATATAAAATAAATTTGTATAGTCTCCTTTTATTTTTGTTGAAATAAGACATTAAATATCTTTCATTAACAAAATAAAATCTAAAAAGTTTTCATTAAAAACACACATACATAGATTGGAAATGTGGTCTAGAAATGGAATTAAAAGCTTGTTAGATATATGTTGTATACAAATCCTCTAAAACCCCAAATTCTATTTAGCCACCAACTAAACACATTTAATGCTTAAAAATGCTTTCCTTTCAGTAGATCAAGTATGCAATCTCTATTCCGAACGCTGGTAATGCTGTGCTCTCCTGTCACTTTGCATGTCATTCCTTGAAGTATTCTTTTTCTAATATTTCATGATCAATCTAGGTGTCAGATGTCTGCTCTAGTCTAACCTCTGTCTCCCTTTCACAGGGAAGATCTCCAGAGGCCCCTTCCAACCTCAACCATTCTGTACAATTCTGATTCCCTCATACCCTACATGTACCTCTCCAAATTCCTCTTATGTTTTCACTATTGTACTTTCTGGGTTAATCTTCTAAGCTGTATTGAGACTGCTTCCCCAATACATTTGTGATGAATTTGGCTTGGAGACCAGTTTGGCACTGGGTCAAATTTTAGGGTATTTCGTTATTACCATGTGATCCGTAACACTGAGACATTAAGGAAAGCATTTTTACTAAAAGGTAAATTTTGTAGAATGGTATTATTTGGTGAGCAATCTCTTCAAAATCCAACAAAGGCCCCTAGAATACCAGAGAGAACACTTCTTCATATGAAAGACTAAATTTTAAAACCAAAACCAAAGCACAGATTTTAATGCAAAAATTGCAATACCTTAATGAACTTACAAGAAAATTCTGTGACTTAAATCAGATACTATTATCACTCTCTTGTATTAAAAAGAGCTTGAAAAGCATGCATTGAAATAAATATTAAAAATATACTTACAGCAATAATTTACCTACCTACCACTGGTGAAATTAAAGTAACGTTCATACTTTAAACAGAAAATTACCTAAACCTGTATTATCAATGGTTATGTAAACTCACTGAAACCTACGGCACTCTGTGCAAAATAAACCTAACACGAACCCAACATAAACTAGGGATGTATGGAATGCATGTGTTTATCGTAATACATTTACCACAGTAGAATCATATATTAACATGAAACTCAAAGTGTGAAAACAGTTATGGTGCATGTTTTAGCAGTTGTTTTTCAATGAAGATGCTATTTTTCATTCTATATAAAGACAGACCAAAAAAATGAAATTATAAAAATTCTTTTAGGTCCACTATCTTAGAACAAATAAGCTCAGCTTCTAACAAGACAGGTCAAAACTTTCAAGAGATTATTAATTGTGCATCAAGTTATGTGTGTACAGTTTGAATCATATTTCCACGTGGTAGTGACCAATACTGCCTGAAAAAACATTAAGTACTTCACAGAACATCTCAAGCTGAGCACCAAAATTGTTTATCATCTATGAGAATTTAAGTATGTTTCTTCTTTGCAGACAGAGCAGATAAAAGTATTTTGTGCAAGGAAAGACTCTTCTTATAAAAACAGTCATGAAAATATCTTTGAGTATTATATAAACTCATTTCTCTACCATATAATTTATTATATAACACAAACTCATTTATACAACAATAACAATTGTGCTATGCAATTGTTTCTGCAAAAGTATAAGAATATAATACCTGAAAAACTAAAATACAAAAAATTGGTTTCAAAATCTCAATGCCTGATCTGCCAATAAAACTACTACATATTTAATGATTTTGATCTAGGATATTGAAAATGCTCCTCATTTATTTTCAAGGTAACATTACTTCATAGAATAAACATAGAATATCAGTACTATCCAGAAGCAGGATGAACAGAAGCAATGAGACCAAAAGAATGACACATTTTTACTTAAAAAACAATAGAAATCTACAGTTAGCAATGTAAGGCTGCAATACAGTTCCTTTATTCTAATACCATGAAAGACATGATTACCAAATACCATTACAGAATCACCTCTTTATGTTTAAGGATTGGTAGGGGTTCTGTTACCTCATATTCAACATTATAGTCCCATACTTTAAAAAGTGACTTTGTTGCCTTTGGAAATGAGTACTGCAAGACAAGGGGTACTGTAATAAATATGCAGAGATGGGTATTGAAACCATTCTATCCTAGCACTGGTCCTCACACATTTCAGTGAGAAATAAGAAGTCACAGAGTAAGGAGCAGCCACCTGCAGTACTACAAGCAAATCAAAGCAACTTCAGTATTTCCAATGGGCCTCTTAGCAATTTTGCAGGTTCTTGCTAAAGGCCTGTCTCTTACATTTATACACAGCATGAGAGGTCAAGAAGCAACAACTACCTCTGATATATCTAAGTCTCTTAGAGATGAGTTTGGGAATCCAACTATTCAAAAGTTCAGTTTCTTTATCTTGCTCCTACTTTTTGCATAAGATTTTATTTCCTCAGGAATTTTTCACAGGAGTCAGGAGAACAAAGACACTGGAAAGACATGATTGGGAAGGAAAGAAGGTTAGGGAAAAGAAATGTTAGAAAAAGAGTGTAAGTTGCAGGCTTAATATAAGGCTGAGAGAAGAGGTTGCAAGGAAGAAAAGTGGGAGGATGCCATAGCAGACAAACCAACCCTGTTCTACAGATTGCTGTGGAGAACCTCATAGACTCTGTCAGCCAAGTGGTAAATACATATGGGAACTTGTTGCTTAAGGCTTAATCAAGCTCAGCTGTAACAAAACCTTTTTCAACTATTTTTAAAGCCTTTCGGAATTTATAATGCTTTGGTTGGTGTTTTACAAGTCACTGGGCTCAATTTCATTTAAGAAGTACACTTCTATTTTTGAATACTCTTAAAGACAACCATATGACTGGAACTTCCACTTGATTCTCCCCCAAAATATATTGCCTCTGCAGCTCATTTTAACACTGAGCAGAACAATCTTACATTTTAATGCATTCAGAACTAGGTAAAGTTCCTTCCACAAGAAAATATGATTGATTGTTACAATGACAGTAATTGCATTTTAGTAAAAGTAACCATTATGGTAATTTTCCTCTGGAAAGAGACATTTAACTAACTTAAGTAACTTGTTACTTTTCAACACATTAACTTTGGCAAATTTAACATTACAAACCTACAGAGTTCACAGACACAACAACATGCATCACTTAGGGAGTGTGCACACTTTTTTCCATTCTATATATCAAGTAGTGTTTCCAAATAGTATAAGCTAACAAAATGTGCATACATTACACAGCATTAATTAAACTGTTAAGAGCAGCTACAGTACATCTATTGCCAAGTCTCCTGTTTAAAAATTCTGACTTCAAAGTAGCAAACTTCAGATCATTATGAGATACTAATTCCTAAGCATCTACAAAGATAAAATGCCAACTCCAAGAAAACCATAATAAAAGATCTTCGTAAAGCAAAGCAGATCAACAGTAACTCATGACACACCTCTAAGAGGGTGAATGACAGACACAGAAAAACACTCATAGTGCAAAAAACTGTACGGAACTCTATAGCAATAGATCACAACACAAGAGAGAAAGCAATTTCTGCAATAGACTACCTGTTACATCACAAAGTTACATCACAACTTACTAAAAACCAATATTAACATTTAATTTCATGTATTGCTTCCAAGCACCACTTGAATACTAGTTAGAAACTAACCACTAAGGAGTCTGTAGCACTGCAGGTATGAAAGAGGTGCATTATTTTTTCCAACCTGCTGTTTATAAACATTCAATGCAACTTAGGTCATAGTAGCGTATTATTAAAAGTGTAGTTTCTGATAATTAAGAACTACATCATAAAATAATTTAAGCGTCCAGGTTTTGTTTCATACTACTTCACATGAGTTAAAATAAAAAACCTCCACCTTTAAAGTTGTTCAAGATAATAATCATTCCTTATGCTTTAAAGGGATTCTAAACTGGTTAAATTTCCATACTACTGAACATTTTTACACTAGAAAAGAACTGAAATTAGTCTAGATCGAAATTTTGGTTTTAAGAAATTTCCTTAAAATGGAAATATTAAAAATTTGAACTTCAATAAATCACATTTAAAATTTTCGCTTCAACTCTCCTAGCTTCTCTGAAGAAACAGTTTTTGTATGTCTGGGTCCTTCTATCTCCTATATCCTGTTTGAATTGCATATATTGTTTACGGTGCAGCATTGCGTGTTTGCAACTTGAGTTTTCATATACGAAGTTGCAAGAAGTAAATCCTAGTTTTTACAATAGTTTTTCCTCAGCCCAGCACCCTGTTGGAAAACTAATCTGCTCCTCTGGTTTTTCACACCTTGCGAATGAAATACCATTAGATAACTCAACATAAGAAGGCTTTCTTTTTCTCCCCCCCCCCCCCCCCCCCCCCCCCCCCGTCAAAGGAGTGCTATTATAGAGGAGGCTATGCTTCCATGCTTACAGTATCTTGGCTGGCAGGTCTAGACTAACAGGTTCTGTCCCCCATATCATCAGTAGTGGCACACACTCCTCCCTTCTGAAAATTGCTGACTTTTCAGGTATGTTAATTCAACTATTTAAATATGAAATACTCTATTCTGTATTTTAAGAGGATTTTTTTTAACTGATTTAGATTAAGGAGCTTCAGCTTAAACTGTGGTTTAAGTATTTAGCTGGAACAGCCAATGGTTTTACCCTCCTCTTATTTAAAGATCCCAGTTATACTTTTAAGATAAAATAACATAGATGCTATAAGGTGCAGCAACCTTCCAGATAATTTTAGATAAACCCTTAATTTTTCTTTTTCATTTTTTTTTAAAAGAAATTACACCTGTAAATTGGTAAATGATTTTTTTTGCTTTTATAACTGAAAACATTAAGTTGCAAACTCTTAGTGAAAGAAAAGCCAGAACCCTTGAATAATCAGAACGAACTGGAAATTCACATAGTTCAAGAAATCTTTCTTTCAAATACTTTCAATATTAAAATCTTTCCACTACTGTTCATCTTCTACTACACTATAATGGAAGAACATTCAAGAAAATTTCAAAAATAGTTTGGTTGATCAAAGATAAAGTGAAATTAGAATTACATCAGTGACTGACACACAAACAGCAATAACCTAGAGCACATGTTAAGAGCTTACTAACACCCATTCCACCATGGAATTTTGTAAGACTATTTTTATGAGGCAGTGTCCTAGTTACTTTTGAGAAGAGGAGGAAACTTACATTTTAAACAGAATTGGCAGTCGACCTCTATAATTAGTCCTTTACCTTTTCCATATCTTCTACAAGCTACATTCCTGAACTTTGCTTTGCAGAGTGTAGGACTTAATTCTTCAATATTAGCTGAAGAAATTAATGATTTTGTAGTGTCTTTGCAGTTCCAGAGGTGATGTGCTTTACTGGATGCAACTCAGAATAATGTCTTGATCTTTGAACAGATGTTCAGGTTAACTGTTAAAAAAAAACACAAACAAAACCACCAATCAGCAGTGCAGCACAACTTTTCCCTGTCCATGTCCACACACTGCCTTTGACAGAACCACTGCCTATTTGCTGTAAAGAAAGGTCTGTGCTGGTCAGGTCACCTTTCAGGACCTCCAAAGAGAGACCGCAGCTGGGAAGAGAAACCTTCCAGTGGAGCTCCGCTCAGCAAAGGGACACCTTTTACAGCTACAGCAGATTGCCATGTGGCACCACAGCCTCTTTCCATCCTTTGCTTCAAGCACCTGAGGTCAGAGAGAAGCAGCAGCTGTGGTGCAAGCTCGCAATGTATTAGATAAAAGTGCCAAGCAGGCAAATACAAATTGGGACTTATATGAATAACTCTTGCACATAACGCATTAAATTTGGCAGGCCTATAGTGGAAAGATGGGGAAAAAAATAACATAACTAGTATTTGCATTGTACTAAAAGATTACTTAAATTAAGGAGAATTTCTCTCAAAAAAAAGCATTTAATTTTTATTGAACTAGCTGTAATTGTCCTAGAAATTCCAAGCAATACAGAAGTATGCATAAATACTATGTAAGACCTGTAAGACTAACGAAAGGAGTTGATGCAACTAACCACGATCCGTAATTTTATTCTCATGTCCAACAATGTAATAAATGAGATGTGAATGCGTTTTCTAGTATGTAATTTGGGATGAGTGAAACTCTGTAATTCTTTGTAATCCAAAGATAAAACACTTATGAAACACATAAATTATCTTAGCACAGTTTTGGAGAAAAGGAATGAGCTACTTAAACTGTCAGATTGTAACACTGACAAGCACAATTCATCTAAATCCTGTATTTTTCTCCAATTGTTTTGTTGCATAAATACTAAATGTAACTACCAAATATAGAAAATATCTGTTGTGAGAGGTTTTTAGAGGGTAGAAAAATATTTTAGTGGGTGTGGAAACGTATGTTGGTTAGACACAGTTTGGATCACAGAAGATACAACTTCAAGTTCTTTAGAGAAAAATGGTTAAAGGCAGGCAGGTGAAATAAGACAAAATTAGTCCAAGGCCACACACCCTGGGTTCTATCCAAGGTGTGTCCTAGGAGTCAGGGCATAAAAAGATGTCCATTAAGCCTCCTTTAGAACGGTGGTTTAGCAAGGAGCCACAATTTAAACTGCAATTCCACGAGTCCTTTAAACCAGCCCTTGCATCAAAAAAGCGGCTCCTGGTTTTCTTCACACACTTCTTGTGGTCTGAACACCAGGAAGGTGAAGACCTTCAAGCCAGCATAAATATTTGTGAGGCTAGGAATGAAGTAAGTTCAGAAACTAGTTTAAAGCTAATGTTTTGTTTTGATTTGTTCACTGGGCTAGTTTTAACCCAAATCAGTTGCCCAATCAATTAAGTGTGCAGCTGCAAGAACACTTGTGCAGGGCAGGGCAGGGCATCTCTTGGCTTATGCTGGCTTAAAGTGTTTGTGGAAGTACCACATGAGTGTAACTAAAGATCTGCTATAGTCTAACACTGCTAATAATCCACAAATGCCATTCCAGAACACAGGAATAGTTAAAGCATATAAATGGCCTTGCCATGTGCCTTGCATAGGGGCCTAGCAGAGGAAAGCTTAGAAATTGCTGTAAAAGCATGAAAAATATGTAAGTTTTGAGGTAACTGTATGTTCCAAGAGCAAGGACAAAAATCTGAATCCCAAGTCACTTGCATCACAGTATGATTGATGATAACATGATAAATGTACTTACCAGACCTCTCCCAACGCAGCTTCTGTGAAAAAGCTGATGACACACTGCATTCTTCCCACCTCTCTAACCCTAACCTGTCCTGCCATCATTTGATCCTCTTCGAACCTGTCTGTAGTCTGCAACTTTTCCTGTCTATAAGGCCACTTTGAAGCCTTTCAGTCTCTGCTTAAAATTTCCAGTGATGCTCCAAAGGTAACAGAAAATCAAACTGAAGTAACACCAGAAATACCAGAAGAATCAAGATGGAAATGACACTCTGACTTTCCTGTTACTACTTCATTGTAATATAAAGACTAGCCACAAACAATCTGAATGCTCTTATTGTATGATTTCACAAAAAGCTGGACTGGACATGTGCATATCCATAAGCATTGTCTTTACTCGGAACAAGTTTACTGCCTCAGTGTATTCTACAGTGTCTACTCTGTTTGAACAGTTTATCTTCATTGCTATATTGACATAGCAATTCTACCAAAGTATTAGCTACTCCAAGTATTAGGAGCTATCTATTAGAACTTGCATTAAAAAATTATTTCATGCTGACTGATTTGCCACCTTTTGTACATAATATTTTCATTTTATCTACCTATTTTTAAGAAACTTTTGATAAAAAGATTGTAATTACATTCTAGTCAAATAAAAAAAAAATTTGCCAAAAAAAGCATGTCTTTATCTGATACAGATCTTAAGTAGAATTTAAGCAAAGCAATAACGTAGAAGAATAATCACCTGCTAACATATGTACACAGATATACATCATATATTGTGCATATCCCACTATGTTTTTCTCAGGTGGGAATCAACTAATAGGGCTTAAAGGTGAGAGCATGCTATTATTTAAAAATAATAGTTAAAAAACAGGTTTTCAATATCAAGCTTGTTTGCTAAATATTTGACAATGTCTTCACTACAGTCAGTACTCTACAAAGTAAATCTTGTGCATAAGAACGGTTTTTCTTCAACTATTATATATAACTGATATTAGGCTGCTAGAAGATGTAGTGTAATGCTGATGATCCTAAGAAGATGCACAAGTAAAGCAGTTAGTTATACAATGCCTAAATATACCTGGATAATTTCTATTATGAAGTTATGAAAAAGCACAGCAAATGATCAATTGACAGCATACTACATGCTATATATTGAGTTGAAAAATGCTCCACAGTTGCATGAAGTTACTGCAGCTCAGTTATATTAACTTCATAAAACCTGCTTCGGAAACTATGATTAACTGAATGCTTCCATATTATTTAGTTGGCAAATGAGAGGGAGAGAGTCTGTTCTTACATTCTAATTTGGTTTCTCCCGTCACTACTACAAGAGACAACATGGTTCTATAAAATTCTTCCATGCTAGCTAATACAGATGAAACATCCAACCACATCTTAGTCCTTCCCTCCAACAGCACAGCTGTTTACATGACTCAGTTAATTGGCTGGTATTTTAATGACAATAAAACTTGTAAACCAATGTAGATTGGGACTATTAGTTGTAACAGATCATTAAAAGAAAAACATGAACCAAACAAGAAAAAACCCCTGTCTCTTTCTTTTCACTTGCCTTAGCCAGTGCCTGAAAACTTCATGGCAACGTCCATTAAACTTGGCAAGAAGTGTTGTCTGAGCTTTCTCAAATGTGAAGCATGCAGCATGACCTGAACACTCAAACTTTGAGTATGCTTAATAAAAAAAGTAAAACTACATAGTGCCATGCACAATTCCAGGAGAAAAAACCCTGACCTTTCAACCCAAACTGCAGCTCAGCTACTGTTCCAGTGGAAAAAGCCTTCAAAACCATGGGAAATCTCTCTCCTGAGAGCTGTTTAAGCTTCCTTAATGCTCTTAATCCACCTTGATATTGAAATGCTAGACTCACTGGCACCCACCTTCCAACTTCCAAATAGCTGGTCAAGTGTCTGAGAGTTTCTTTTCTCTCAGTGTAGATCCTGACAGGACACGTGTTAACTGAAGTTTTCCACAACTGTGCTTGTGGCCTGCAAGAAACACCTTACCGGAAGTGAAATCCTCTTATGAACTCTGAGAAAAAAAAAGACTATGATAATGGTGAAAAAACTAAATAGACCTCTCTGAAAAAGAGAGACATTATTTAGGAAACGGCACAGAAAGAGGGACCTCTAAACTACACTGCCAGCTCTACTGGCTATGCCATTATTCATCAGTATTCACGGTAAAAAGAGGAATGATGGTCTTCTGGCTGAGGCAATCCCTGTTTGTGTATGAATCCTAAGCCAAAAAGTCCCCATTCTTTTCACACCTTTAGAAACTTCATTGTTCTGCCAACAAATGTATAATAACTACTAAACCACCAATACACTCATTATCAGAAGCGACTAATAGCTTCAAAATGGTGGTGTTCCAATGGAGTCATTCAAATGTTTTAGGGCAAGTATGTAAAGAAAAATCTAGTACCCATGTGTGTGTACTTGAGCTTCCCTACCTCTCCATATAAAACAAAACTACTTTCCTCTCTGCAGTTTTATAACAGTTAATTACCTGATGTTCCTACAACAGGGTGCGTGCACTATGTATCACTAAAAAACAACCTTAGAAGTATGCTTTCGTTGCCTAAAGAATTTGAAGGCAAAAAATGAGCCTTTATATTAGAACGGTTGACTGCTATGTACAAAACTTTCTAGTTAAATGGAGAAAAGGTTAGCTTTTACTCATTTTAAAATAGCCTGAATTGAAAGAACTTCTCCCTATAGGGACTAAATGGAATTTCGTCACCTCAGACATTAAAATATTTGTTCAATGTCTGAATTGTAAGTATTATAAAATAAGCTGTAGATTAATCTACCCCAAAGCTATTCAGCAGCAAAAGCTGGAGAAGGCTTTAGCTACCCGGTGAGCTGGACAACAACTAAGCATATGTAACAGCAGTAGGCTCGATCTTCTGCTGCTTGCAGAAGCAAGATTTAAGTTGGTTGACTATTAACATCCTATAAACTTTACTGCTACAAAAGAACTCAGAATTTTAAGATTCAGGGCTGAAATGAAAAGTCAAAGGACAAGCTCTGTTGTCAGTCCTTTTAAAAAAATACTATGCATGTACGCAATTTGTTGCTAAACCTTGAATCCAAGCTGCACATCACAGGTCTGATAACTAGCCCACTCTCTTAAAGTTCTCCACCCCCACCCCGGGGGCACTTTTCTATGTGTTTCATTTTGAATCAATGAGCAAAACATATCTAGTTTTCTGCAGAACCTAGGTTGTACACCTGACAATCATACTATGCTTTTCATCAAGCTCCCATAAATTGTTTCTGCTACTAAGAAATAGATGAAGACTTCAGGTACACTTTTGATAAAATGTCTTCGGCTTATGAAAAACATGAATGCATTACCTGTGACAGTGTATTTGACTTTCTTGTGCTCCTCTGATACTGTTTAACAAAAATAATATATATATATACAATTTGTGATTAAACTCTGAAGTTAAACCACATATCACAGCTTGAAAAATTAGCCAAGTCTCCTGATCCCACTCTTCAGTCACTACAGAAAGCTTCTAGTCTATTTTGAATGACATCATAAGTAATCACATCTATACAAGTATTTTCCTTGTTTCAAAAGAACCAAAAGTCATATTAACAAAATAATTCTAAAGAGCACACAATTTAATCCTTTAAGTATCTGACAATCTCTCCCCACTTGGCCACTTTGCTCTCCTATTTCTTATGACTATTTAATTACAGATTGTCAGTCTAAAATATGTAATTCTTTATCAATCAATATATATATATACCTATAAGGACTTTCTAAGTAAGTGTGAAAGGTATATTTTTCAAAATCTAATATCATTGTCAGGACACTGTAGCAAAAGAAAACACTTGTCACACATTTTAAGAATTCATCAAAAATAATGATGAAAACATTACAATGTTGTAGCACTTTTGCTTTCTGTGACAAACACAGAGTTTGTTTATAAAGGAATATATAAACTGTCATACTATATTCTGAGAAGGAAAATCTCTACACAGACCTGAAGACCTTGTTTTCATAATACAGACTAGGGTTTTAAGAATTCATCTTGGACTCTTCATGGCACTTCAAAAAAAAAAAAAGGATTGTGTAGTATAAATGAGGACTATAGTAAAGTATCTAGAAAATTTAATTTTACTATGAAATATGTATGAAATCATACATGATAAATGCCACAGTAATAAAAAACTGTGACACAACAACCTGCCTCTAAGAGACAATGTAGTGTCTGAAAGCAACAGGAAGCTCTAGCCAGATGATCTCTTCTGACAAGACAGTGCAAATCCTAGAAAGAAACATCACTCTGTCCTCCAAGAAAATAGGTTAGATATTTTTGAATCTCTGCACAACCATTTTAAGGAAACAAAAGGCTGGATAGCAGATCAAAAAAGAAAAATAATCATTGGTATAAATGTAGCATTTAATGAAAATGACTTGATGGAGATTGTATTTAAGCGTCAATTTCTGTACAATTTTGTATCTATGTGTTTGTTTTTAAACTCGAAGCAGGGAAACATTCATCTTAGTGTGGGTCTACAGGCTCCATCTGATTACATGAAAAAAGAATTTGTCACACACACAAACTTGCTATAGAAATAGCTTTACGTAACATGATACAAGCAAAATCCTATTCATTTGTAGTTATTAGTACTGCTCACATGAATAAAATGAGCACACTTTAGCCAAATGCCAAAATACCTGAATCCAAAACACGGCTATGATTTCAGCATGTATTTTACTTTGTCTTTGTGGATATCAGCTGGATTCAAGAACTGCATGTAAAATTTATAAGTTTGATTACAAGTGTAAAAGGAGAAAATTTTGATGGATGTATATACTGACCCAATCCAAATGCACACCAAAGGCAAGCTATTGATTTCATTTCAGTTCATCAACATTTAAAAGGTTGCTTAATTCTACATTTTCTCATGCTTTAAAGCTGTGTTATCCATATAACTGTAAAGTATCTCAATAGTTTTGGAACAGAGTAAAAAATGCAAAATACTGAACAATTTGTAGTAATTTTATTGATCTGTCCAGTGCACTAAACCTGAAAATTTGTATTAAAACTTTTAAAATATTATGAGTTTCACATAAGTCATGCATACTCATGTGAAATTAAAAATAACTTAAAGCAGTTATTTACCCTTTTTTGCTAAAAAATTAGGCTGTCATCCAGTATCTGCACTTTTTCCCACTGCATTAAAGTTAAGCTGGCTGGTAAGGAGGAGATCCCTGAGAGAGATTAAGTTCTTGCTGTTTTGGTCATTTTCGTTTCAGTTACAGAAGGACAGTGTATGAACGTGGTCCTCTTCCTTCAGAGTTTCAAAGGGAGAATTACTTAGACCATGAGGGAAGATTAATGAGATGATGACAAGGGTTGTATCTGTTGATGTTACTCCTGATATTATAAACCCCATGTTTCCCACTCTACATTTTAAAAATGCTTCTATAGATACTATGAATGAGTCTCGCACAATAGCTCCTTACCTATAATGCTGTTTCTGCGTAAACAGTATTGATTCAGTGGTAAGCATGGAAGAAGCAAGGGCACAGCTGAAATTCTCTATTCCTAGCAGTGCTCTGAAGAGAAAAATGAGACATTGCTGGGTTTTAATTCTTCTCATTATTCCCGAGAAGGAAGGTTATATTTGTGCTGCCTCTAGGCAAAGTACCATCCCACATGAACAAAAGAATGAAACTAAGATCACATCCATTTCATCTTGCTGCTGCTACTCCTGCACAGAAGCTCTCCGCAGATGCGTAAGTCCCTGACACTGTATCTTCAGTGCTCATATGTCACAGTAAATGATTCATTAAAAATGCATAGACAGATTGATCTTAGAAGAGGGAAAAAAGATCTGGAGTGTAAAGCGAAAGGAAAATAGAAATGAAAAGCCAAAAGGTAGAAAAGGGAAACGCCCCCCAAATTCACATGAGAAAGGCATGCAAAAAAAAAAATTTAAAAGAAAGAGGAGACAGCAACTGTGTTGACATTTAACATATCTACTTGGGATAAAACTCATCCTTTTACTAGCAATAACAGCAACAGCCCAGAGAAAGCCCAAAGCTCTTAAAGCACTTTGCATCAAGTACCTCACACAAATGGTAGGCAATTTCTGCTAAGGTCTGTACAATATTTGCACCAAACTACCTAATTATTATTTTTTAATGTAATTAAATGGGAGCAAATCCTAATGCAGATATAGATAGCTCTATTGATATTGTGCCTATAATGACATAACTGAAACAATATTATGGTGCTGCATCCATGCAACAAAACTGGTTTTTATTGTTTGCATACCAAAAATGAGCATATTTGTACCTCTCCGTATTTGTTTCTTTTCATATGCTACATTAGGTAGGTCTGCAAAGGATGCAAGGCTTACGTGCAGCACCAGTGGGTCTGAAAACAGACTGATGCTTCTGGAGTGGTACAGAAGTCTGGGCAGGCTCCCTGATCCTAGTTACCAACAGTCATCCTAATTTATATGCCATTTGCCATGCTCCCATTCAGCCTCAAAACTAGGAAGGAAAAGAGAGAAAGATATGCTTCATTCGTGATTCCTGTGGTCCTGATAAACATGTGATTGACAAGATTAGCCCTATACTATTACAGTTTTTGTAGTATTTCCTGGATGGCCAGAAGGCTTTACTCTGCTAAAGGAATCCTGCAAGCAAAAACCCACCCATGCTGAAGAATAAGCAGCTACTTGAGTAAGAGACACCTCTTTACTATGACATTCATGCAAATGGTGTTACATAGATGACATATTTATTCTATTTTTATCAAAAATAATTGGTAAAATATGAATGTGGACCATAACTTACATTCTGTCAGTAAAAAAAAAGAAGCCAAATACCTACAATGGGAAGTATATATATATATTCACGCGCACACACGTACAATAGCAATATTTTTAGCTATAATTTCCTACTCATGTGGCAACATGACGAGCATTTTGAAGAAGCTGAGCCAAGTGAAAATACAACCTGCAGAACAGGTCACGTTTAAATATTCTGCTATTGAAGAATATTAAAAACTACAGATTAAGTAGGAGTGTTGTAATACATTAATTAATGCTTGTAAATCATTCTGAAATACTTGGATAAAAGATGGCATAAAAAGTGTTGCCACATGTCTTGATCCTTCTAGATGTGCACAATCCCTTACATCTTGTTTTGCTTTTTGGATGTTTCAAATCATCAAAAATACCATCACTGGATGAATTGAGTGTTGGTAAGTGTTTGAACACGGCAGAGAAACACCAAGGAAGCCCGAATCCTCGTTAAGAACTCAAGCAGACACCTCAGTATAAACAGACTGAAATATCCACATTTCTTCACGTCTGAATCCAAGTGCTAGTGGTGGCTCACCAGGTCTAGTTATTGAACGTCTCTGTTGATCAGTGAATTAGCACAGCTCAGACAGCTTGGCAATGTTACTCAGCCTTGACTTGGCTGTATATTCACATATGTGAAATATCCTATCCGTAATACTCCTTCCAGTCTAGTACCACCTAGTATTCACATCCCAAAAAAACTTAGACCGTGCCATCAAGCAATCTGAAAAGGAAGGTATCTGGAATGACTCAATACCTATCTGGGCTTAGTGAAAAACACAACCAGTTTTCAGAGAACTCGGTACTTCTTGCTTATGCAGGCACAGGCCTTTATAAAATACAGAAATTAAAAGCCAGCATTAAGGCCCTTTTGCTTTCCTGCATTGATCTCCAGATCTAAGAGACATGTCTTCCTTTTTATTCAGAGACAAGTAACATATTTTATGGTATCCATTTAAAAAAAAAAAAAAAAGGTGTCAGGAGTGTCACCAACTCACGAAGGAGCACAACTGCGGTCCTTAAGGGGGATAATTCAGTGCAGAAGTGTTTTATCTAGAGCGACGCAAAGTACCACCAATATACGCATCTTCCCCAAAAGGTGAGAACACTGGAAATTATTCATCCTTCCTGCTCTCTCCCTCCTCTATTCCAAACCGAGCTCACGTGCTGCTTTATACCCACGTTCTGGAGCATGGACCATTTGTTCTGCTCTCGCACAGCACGTAAGACAATGCAGTGTTGTGCCCGTCTCGGGAACTTCTAAAGGCTATCTCACGACAAATAAATACTGCAAGCCGCTGGTCTGTGGCAGCCAAAGGACAAACAATGATAGGAAACAGAAGTTTGTTGTGATTCGGAGGGAGGCTAAGCACGCTGCCAGAGGCAGGAAGCGAAGCCACCGTACGAGCAGAGCACCCTGTTCTTCAGGGCGGCCAGCGCAAACGCAATTAATTGCACGCGATACCATACGTGTAGGTACAAACCACCTATTAACGTAGCACCTTGGTGTGACAGCGTCCGAAAGCGAGGCTATAAAACATGCTCTGGATGTTGTGGCAGCAGTGAGTTGCCCGAGGACCGTGCCCGCCATGGGGACCACCACACGCCCCATCTCCCAGCAGGGCTCCCGGTCAGCGGCGGTGGCACTTCTGGCTGGGAGAAATGAGGCGGAGGGCCGGGAAAACAGCGTTTGACATTGCTGGTAGCAACTCAACAGCTTTACACCAGGTCTCACAGGATTTCTTGTGGTAGTCTGGTTGGTTTCGGGGTTGGTTTTTTTTTCTTACGGCGCTCCATCACCTCAAAAGGGCCAGAGAAAGACTCCCCAACGCCACGAACGAGCCCCGCAAAGGTGAATTAATAATAACGGAGGGGGTGAGGGGGGGGGGGGTGGGACCGGGAGGCGCCAGCTCTCCTCCTCCGGCGCCGAGCAGGTGCCGGCGGGCGGCGTAGCCAGGCCCGTCCCTCACACCTGCCGGCCGGCACGGCGCCCCCCCCTCAGGGCGGGGGTCAGTCAGTCAGCCAGCCAGCCAGCCAGCCAGCCCGCCCGCCTCCCGCTCTTCCCCCCCCCCCCGTTCCCCCCACTACCATACCGAGGGGAGAGGCGACAAAAACCGGCCCCCACCGACCTTCGCTCTTTAAAGCGGGCAGGACACGACCGGGGACCGGGGAGGGGGGGGACACCGGGGGCGGGGACGGGGGGGGGCAGCGGCCGAGCAGCGGCGGTGGGCGGGAAACGCTGAGGAGAAGGCGCGCGAGGGCCGCGCCCGCGGGGGGGGGGAGGGGGGGGTGCGCGCGGACAGGTAGGGGGCGGAGGAGAGCGCGCGCCGCGCTCCGCCCCGCTGGAGGAGGGAGGGGGGGGTGGGGGTTAGGTAGGGTAGGCGGGGCCTAGGCGGAGGCCGCTGGGTCGTGAGTGGGCAGGGCGGCTGTCAATCCGGGGCGGCGCGCGGCCGCCCGGCGTCGCGCGACGGGCTGCCGTGATTGTGGGAAAGGAGGGGAGAGGTGGGGGGAGGGGGGAGGAGGAGGAGAGGAAACAAAAACAATCGGCCGGGCGCCGCCATCTTGGGTCCGTTCTCCACGCCACACAAGTGAATGGGTAGATATGAAATTACCACAGGGGAGCAGCAGCAGCAGCAGGGTACGGAGGGCTGTTCCGAGCTGCCGGCTGGACTCGGGGGACTCTAGAGACGGCTCCCGCCGCCGCCGCCGCCCAGAGAAAACCCCCGGGCTCGGCCTTTTCTCCTCGCCAACCCCTAAACTGCACTCCTGGAGGGACAAAGTTGGTCTCAGCCGCGCTGCCTCCGCCGCCCGGGAGACGAGAGAGTCGGGTTCGGCAGCGGCTTCCTCGGGGCCGGGAGTGAGCCGGGGTCAGAGTTAGGGGCGAGGGTGACGAGGGGATTTCTCCCCCCTCCACCCTCTGGCCGGGGCTCGCCTGGTGCGCTGTGTGGGAGGCAGGAGGAGAAGGCAGGAGGAGTCCAGCAGGCTTTTCCTTTCCACCCCTGCTATTTCTTATTCCTTTCTCCTAAAAGGAAAAAAAAAAAGAAAAAGAAAAAAGAAAAAAAAAAGGCAAGAACTGGATCGGGGGGGGGGGTGGGGGGGGAGGACGGGACCGTCTCGGCTCTCCGTTTGAACAGCAGCGGGGCGGGCGGAGGTGCGGCGAGAAAGAAATGTGTCCGTGAGGAGTTGGAGAGGAGTGTGCATCCAGCAGAAGAGTCACAAGCCTGCTGCTGCACGGGAGGAAGAAGCCGGCGGGGAAGGCAGCCGCTGCATCCTCCCCTCTGCCCGCAGTCTCGCTCGCCTCCTCGCTTCCAAAGAAGCTGAATTCTCCTAGAAGCACGGCAGTCAAGGAAGGAAGGATTTGCCACAAAGAATATATCACCCTCCTCCCCAGCGGCTGGATACTGCATTTTTCTTTTTTTTTTAATTTTTTTCCCCCCCTCCAGTCGCTCATCTGTGTTTAAATACCAAATATAGCCTCTTGCGGGGGGGGGGGGGGGGGAGGGGATGGAAATCTCTTAGAAGAATTTGAAATCTTGCTCGGATTCGGGAGTGCTGGTGTCGCACGGACCTGGAGAAGGACCGGGAAGAGGAGGGGAGGTGTGCGGCTCTCGCTGACTGGCGGCAGGACTAGAGATTTGCCACTTTTCGGGAAGCCCGAAGGTTTGTTTGTTACCAAACTGTTGTTTCTCCCCTTTTCCTCTTCTGGGTTACGCTAAATCCCTCAGCATTATTAAAGAAAACCGAAGCGTTGCCCACGTGTAGCTGGTGGCTTGCTTTTTTTAAGGTAGTTTTCATCAAGAAACTGACAAAGCTTCCTCCCTTCACCCGGAGGCTTTTGAGGTTTGAAACAAATGGAGCTACTTTTCTCCCAAACACTACATGTTGTATGAGGGGAGCTAGGACGAAAACATCGTGTTTGCTGATTTCGATACGACTCCCCGACACTCTGCACCTACGAGGGATGCTTCACGGAGCTTCATGTCGAAAAGATTTGGAGTGTGCTCAGAGACTTCGTCGTGTCCAGCAGCTTAATTGTTGACTTTTTTTTTTTTAAAGTGGATTCGTAGCATACTTTTATGAATTAAATTTTGCCACCATTTGTACAGAAGCCAAATGACACGTGTGTTTTGAAACACGGTTCTAAATATATCCATCCCTCAACCCGGATTCTCGCTAGAAAGAGCCGGAGGGAGATCGTCAGTGTCTAAACAGATCTGATTTTACTGTTTTATGAACACTATCTGCTGCAGAAATGTTGCTATAGATTGCTTTATAACGGTTCAGCAAGAAGGGAGATTTTCCAGCTTGCAGGACCCAGGACCCAGGAAACTGGATACTTAAAGTCACTTAAATGTTTTAACAGCATTGGAAAATGGGAGCTGCTACTAAGTTGGCGTTCGCTGTTTTTCTTATCTCTTGTTCTTCAGGTAAGTGAATGTTCTTGGCTTTGTCGCTTTAAACGTAAGGCTTTGGGGTCAGCCCTTGAAAGCTGGAGGTAACCTTGTTGATTGGTATGAATGAGGAGAAATATTTCTTTTTTCAGATGACAAATGTTTGGGGGTGGCAGTGACTGTAAAGGCAGAAGCTGTTTTTATGGTTATTCTTAAAAGCGTCTAACATGAGCACTTCAAACGCGTGCAGCGCTTGGATTTCAGACCAATTGTGTGGAACAAATGTGGAGACATAACCACCTAGTGTCACATACAGTAATCTGGCAATGCAATTGTTAGTGTTTCATGGGTTTTTTTAAATAAGAATAACCCAGCTGAAATACTCTTAACTTCAATTAGAACTCTTACTCCGGTCATTCACTGGTGAATGGCAACCTTCATTAATGCTTCATTAGTCTAGAATAGGTACAGCTCAGAAAGCATTAGCTCGTCCTTTAATGATAGCGAGGGGTGTGCGCATGTATAGATGTGTACAAAGAATTAGGCTGAAAAGGCAGACTTTCAGTTTCTAAACAATTTTGTATTTTGCTACTCGGTACGTCACTGCCTTGTAGTGCAAAAAAAAAAAAAAAGCTACTACTTTTCTTTTTAAAACAGCAGAGGTTGAGTTTCCAACGCCAGCTCTGAGTCCTGAGGAGCCAGCGGGGTGTGACGACTTCCCCACGCTTCTTTAGGAGGAAAATTGTTATGGTAGCAACCAGTGGTTGGGGGAACTGTTGGTACACTTCTCCTTGAAGCTCTGTCAGTTTCACAAAAAAAACTGTTGTGAATTGTGTAATGGATCTAGTATTAGCTTACACGGCAAGCCTGGCACTTTCTGCTTACACTTTGAATGTGTTTGTAGTCCTCTGTGTAGGTTTAGATGTGCTTTTTAGCCTTCTTGCACGGTGTGCAAGGGTGTACTTGTTCATCAGTCTGAAAGCTAGCAGACAAGTGCTCAGCTTTTCGGTGTAACCGGTGTAAGGGAGTAATGAGATCCGTATAACAATGCCTTTTAAAATTTCAGTGTTATAATGTACAGGATTTTGCTGAACAGGACGTTTTCTTGTGGTTAGTAAATGGATAGTCTAGTCTTATGTCTGTAGCGGTATTGATCAATTCCGTGTGTGCTAAATGTGCTGTGAAATGGCAAGCACTGCCAGAAATAAACCCCAAAAAATCCTTTCTGTTTTAACCAGATAAATAACAGAGCAGGTTAAGGACAGACAGAGGTTTGTTTGGGTTTGTTTTATTTTTTATTAGGCTATACCATTTATTCCTCTTTAAACAAAACATGATTTCTTCTGACAGTTTTGTCTTGCAGTAGAAGACTTGTCTTTCACCTTTTCCTAATACCTTATTTTTAAGTAACTCGAGGAACATTCCTCTTACCTTGGGAATATTTTCTGTAGGGAGACTTCCCCCCCCCGCCTCTCCCCCCCCCAGTTTCTGAAAGACTTTGTGCCATCTGCTCTTCGTGTCTGTCTCTCCCTTCCATGTCCTTCTATTAAGATCCTTTTGCCTAGAGCACAGAATAGTGATCTTGTTGACATTACCTATCCTACTTATTAAAAAGAACGGTTAAGCAACAAAAGCTGTCCTTTCGTTAGCATTTCTTGCTCAGGTTGTTGGTAAGGTGAAATGGATGTTTCTCTTGCCTGTGAAGATGGAATTAATCTTTGCTAAATGAGCAGGAAACTGGTTGCAATTCGGACTGCTTCTCATGTTAATGACATTGTTTTGGTGGTTATTCCAGCATTACACATTAAGTGTTCTGGTATTTAACAATTATTAAACTATTTTCTACTCGCCTAAAATTTTAGAGTATCTGCAGCCCGGGTGTAGGTCTAATAATAAATAAATTCAACAGTAAGCTTATGTTTTTATGATGAAAATTTTACGATTATGTAAGCTTTTAGCATGAAGTACAGGCATTTTGATAAGTAGTGTTTCTTAACTGTGACTTGTTTTGATTTAAAATCATACCTGATCAATTGATTCTAACATCATTCTCAGAAGAAGTAGTTTCTTTTCCAGTCTTTAGTCTGAAAGAAGTCTGCTCAGGCTATATACTTAAGAATATTGGCAGTGGTTGAAGAAATCCTAGAGTTCAGTTGTGAAGATGTCTGGTTTGTCTTTCTCTGGTATGCAGTCTCCAGCTACTCTTGAGTCTGGGAGTGTGGGGGGGTGTTGGTTTTCTGTATTAATTTTTTTTTTATATGCAACTGTGTTCTGCAGTTGTTTACATAACCAATTAATACTAGTGTTCTTTAAACAGGTGAAAATGTTGTGGGTTTTTTCTACATGGTGGGTGTGGAAATGGTCTTTAGGTTGAAGGCATTTTATTTTACTATCTGTCAACTGCTGTATGGAGTCCTGTAAATGTACTTCAAATGGATAGGAATTTCCACTGAATCTAATAATCTTTGCTAAGGGAGTGAAAATATTTCCCCTTTCTAACTAAGATGTTTGAAAAAGAGCATCTGTGTTACGTTATTAGGCTTTAAAATATTTGTAGATGCTTGGATAAAAGTGGGTGTAGGTTTGCACCCATTTGTACTAATTCAGGAGGATGAGATGAATGTGTATTAACTAAACATGAAAACAAAGTGCCTGGGTCAATGTTCTCCGTGTGCCCTCTAATATACTTTTTATATAAAAACCTGTGTGTATTTTTGATTTAATAAAGAACAGAAGATCATGAAGTACTAATAAAATACTTACGAACGATACGCTTCCTGTGTCTCTCCTGTAGGTAAGGCAAGATTGTAGGTGAGCTTAAAAAAAGAAAAATAGTAAATTATATAGGTTGTTCATCAGGAACATTTCTGTTTAGATGCTATCTATGTTCTCCCCTCCCCCAAGGAAGTATGTTTCTGTGTCCTGTAGTTTTCGTGATTGCTGAGTTATACTTTACGAAATTTCAGGAACAGAGAATGTGTACTTCCATAATTTCCTGTGATGTTTCAGGATATATACTCTATGCAGCTGAAAATTTGGGAGATGTTGGAAGTAGTGGATTGTCTTTAACCAAAATCTTCTTTTGTGGGTGCTATAGTTCTTAACATCTCATGGTTCCTTTTGTTACTGTTAGACTCCATGTCTCCCAAACCATCACTTCTTCTCTTCTGACCTACCTGCTCTGCCTTTGGTACCTGGGCAGTCTGTTACCGAAGTAGTTCTGCAGCTTTAAGTCTCTTACAGGGGACAAAACTCATACTTGTTAAAACTCACTTAAGCTCAATTCATGCTAAAAATCACCTAAGCAAAAGGAAGCACATCAGAAAGTATTGGTCCTCTCTCTCTTTTTTTTTTTTTCTTTTTTCCCCCTAATGCTAGGTCATTCTCAAGCCACACAGAAGGTCTTGAGTAATTTTGCTAAAGGAAATGGCATGTCAAAGATACATTTGTAGTTGAAGTAGCATTTTCACTGCATGGGGAACATTCTATTCTTAGAGTTTTTAATTTATTCTTCTCCTGTCTCACACCAATTACTATCAGGGGAAATGTTTTTTTTTTTTAATTTATTCCCCCCACCCCCCAAAAAAATCTAGATAGAACTGTAAAGCCCAAGATACTGCTACAGCTTCAGAAGCTGAATGGTTAGGTGTTCTGAAGGAATTGAGGAGTGGGAAGTGAGACTTTTTTCTTTTAATTTTGCTAGTGTAATGTTTTTTTGACTGTCCTTTCACTATTAATTTGGTAGCACTTGAAAATCCTGCCAAAGGTTTAGGAATATTGTTTGTGAAATTGTCTCTGCTGGTATGTTCTCTGCAAGCTGTGCATGATTGTGGTTGAATTCTAATTGCTTTATTGCACAGGCAGAGCAATAAAATACTTCAGACTTAGTACTGCATTTAAAGTAAAATCCTGCTCAAGGTTCTTTTTTTTTTTTTTTTTTTTTATGTGAGCGTACACTTTTTTGTATTATGTGTGGTGTTATTGGGCAATACCCCAGCACTCTTGATGTTGCTGTTGAGAGCAGGACTTGTAAACCTACTTAATACTGTTTTCAAGCATAGATACATTTACATAGGTATAAATGTTATGTAGTTTACAGAGTTTCATGGCTCCAGGTTGATGTTGTAACTTTGCAGATCAAAATTCTGTTACTAATTCTATGTAATCTGTTAATACTTAACAAAAGTTACAAACCCTAAATCTTCTGGGTTATGAAAAAAACTGTACTTGTGCTAATGCAGTATTGGAACATATAAGCGTAGTTCTAGTAGAACTCTGCTTGACAAATGTTTCTGGAGAGATGCTGCTGTCATGGGTTTATTTGCATGTCTACCCTTCAGACACATGTCTTTTCTCAGAGAAGAAGCTTAAATAAGTTTGTCTTCAAATGCTGGATGCTATGTAAGTTGGCGGGGGGAGGTGTTCTGTGTGTGGGGAAAGCTGTTTTCTGCTATATGGGGGTGCAAGAAGGTAATTACAGCTATCATGAATAATAGTTTTCAGCTGGTTTTAATGGAGTGTATTTGAATGCCATTTCTTTTTTCTCCCCCCCCCCTGCCCCTTCTGGAATTTTGGGGTGAAAGCCCTTAGGTGATGGGCTCAGATGATTTGCAAATGAGGATAGGCAAATTCCCACCCCCCTACACCTCCCCATTCAACTGTAGAGGTTCATTGTTGTCATATCATGAGTTTTAGGTAGGGGGAATAAGATAACAGTAACTCCAATGTTTTTCATTCTTACTGATTCTACCTTCTCTTCCAATTCCCATAGCGTATTTCTCTTTGAAATTGGAATACAGTTCTATTTCATATCATCATTATGGAGTTTATATGTATAGTGTCTGGATCTCTTAAAAGATAGTAGTAACATTTTCTTTATTCACAGACAGATGTGGTGGACATAATATGCAAAAGTAGTCTTTTGGAGACCTATATGATTCGGAGCCAAGATACAGCAAGTCCTGGGTACTTAACCTTGGGAAATCATCTGGAGAATAGTCATTATAACATGGGCTGTAAGAAGATAGAGGTTGACAAGGAATCTGATTGTGGAAGAGATTTCTTGGTAAAGGGGAGATGCGTTTCCGCCACTTAATTAACAGAAAGCAGATTAATGCAAATGTCTGCTTTAGCTGGTTGGTAGAATATGTGGTCTGTTAGCTATCTGATGTTCCTGAAAATGAGAACTCTTTAAAAAGATCAAGAAAATTACGAATTTTACAGCCAAGTTCTTGTGTGATGAAATCTTAATGTGTTTTTGTTGCCTTGGTGCTTAAAATTCAGCACATCTTATTTCCTGTTATTTCCATATGGAAATTGAAGTGTTATTGGATGCCGGTGACTTTATGTGGCATCTCTTATCTTCTCTCCTCTACACTGTCTGTGTGGTGGTGGAGGTTTTTTCTTCGAAATGCTTTGTGACTACAGTGCCAAACAGCAGAGCATATTTAGGCTTAATCCCACAGAAAATGAATATTTACTGCCATATTGTTTACATTGTCTATCTTTGTGGCTAAGAATCCCAAATGTACATTAGATACATCAAATACTTCAATTGTTGGTGGAAAGAGAGCAGAGAAGGGTTTATCCACTGCAGTAATTATTGTAATAGTTTCACGGTAAAGTAAGCCTTGATGAAAGGTCAACATTCATAGTTTTCTTCTGAATTTCCTAGTTAAAGCTGTAACTGGAAGCAAGCAGTCTGTCTAGGAAGAAAAAAAACACACAATTCGCTTACTAACTGGAGGCATAAATCTTTGGTTATGTGGTTAGAGGTATTTGAAAAACACTTGGAAATGAGGGAAGCGTTTGTGGGAAGACTACCTGTTCTTGCAGCCAGAAGCAGCTGGAGGTAGCAGTATTATTGTTGTTAGGATGGGATCTACTGAGGCTGGGTATTAAAGGTGTGAAGTACTTCTTTGTACCGACCTCTGGTTAGGTGCTGTCACAAAAAACTGAATTGCTTTAGATGTAGTTCAGTGAAAGAACTTACCTTCTGTTTTTATCTTTTCTTTCTTAACTTCTGTTGCGCAGTTCTCCCAAATTAATCCCATTTTCAGACTTTGACTTTCAGTCAAAGAAGGATGAGCAGGATGGTAGCCTTTACCTCTCTGTCTTTGGAACTTTCTTTGTGATGGTCCTCCTAATGAACTGTGCTGCTGTTGCTTTCAGGCAGAAACTTTGTTATGGAGCAAATGAGCAAGTGACATACTTAAAATTGTATTGATGCCAACAAAAGTCCAAGTGATGGCTGTGTAACCTAAAATCTTGGTGACTTTACAATGTAGCAGTGGAAGAACAAGAACGCTTGTGTGTATTGCCAACTCAATGTTTCATTGATTTTTTTTTTTTTTTTTTGAAGGCAAATTAAATATTGCTGAATTCTAAAAACTTGCCTTGTATAAGTACTGGTATTCTTGTATTCTACTGGTATTTCTCCTTAAATTGGTGCAAGATAATCTGTTTCAATCAGCATTCAGAGTCAGTCCAAAATTGTAATTAATTTCAGTGTTATTCTTGAGTTATTCACTGAGAAGGCTTGTTAGTAACTCTTAAACTACATTGACTTGGCCTTCATGTGATGTTGAGTACCTTTAGTTGGCAAGGAGGGTACGTGTTGTTGAAGTAATTTAAAAGGCTAGATACCACCTTTTGAGATTCCTTATTTTGTTAAGGTTTAATTTCTATTTTTAAGGATTTACGTGAAGCTGTAATTAGGTGGTAATTCAATTCAAAATGCTGAAACCAGAATGTAATTAAAAGCAAACCCCTATATACTCTTAACTGTGATGGGCATGTAAGAAATGCCAAAATACTTTTTTTTTTTTTTTGCTTTTATAACTCTTTAATTACATGAGGGGAACATTGCCTATAGTTAGTGAACTGAACTGACTGAAAGGCAAGATACTCGAAGAATCAGCGTTTTATAAATGCTAAATCTTAGCTACAATGAAAAACAAGAATATTTCTCAAACTCTTTTGTTTGCTGAGCTTTGAGATAGTCATCAACTAAGCTGAAATTGAAAATGAATGTTGTAGTTTGCATTTACAAACGGTAGGTATGGATGTCTAATCTAGTTTTGTTGTGTGCCTAACCGAGACTCTTCTCACGGTTGGGAAGATTCCACTGTCTCTATAATGGTGACAGCAAATCAGTTAAGTTTTACTGTTTTAATTCTTAACATTGACCCAGTTTAAAGCTAGTACCCGAAAGGTTACTTAAGAGATCTAATTTCATCAAAAGGTTTGTTTTCAGAAAGTGCCTGTACAATTATTTTTAAAACTGGGAATAAGAATCTATATTGCTCAGAATTTTGTTGCTTTTCTATAGCTTTAACTCTTTGTCTTCCATTCCTCAATGGAATGCATTCAATGTACTGTCATTTCACCAGAAAAGAGTTAGTTTTTATAACTGAAGTTGCAGAGTTTCTTGTGGCAGATAGACTTTTTAAATTGGATGGTACATCCATCCTTTTTAGAAATGGAGAAGGGAGAAAGTGGTCAAAAATGTTTAGGTTATTGTTTCTGTATTTTCTGAAAGATACTAAACTTTTTATGAGGGTGAGTTGTCATGCATTTTTTGTTCTGGAAACAATGGAAAGGGTAAGGCAACTCGGTGATTTTTTTTTTTTTAATATGATTGACTGTAGATCTGAAGAATGTTTTAGAGATTGTCTGTGCCTTGTCTCTTTTGACTGTTTCTAACTTCTTAGTGAAATGAGGCTGCAGGGTGAACACAAATACTGCTTAACTACTAGATACTGTTTTAGCTTGTGCCAACTGGTGTCTAATGAGACGACATGGCAAGCACGGTTTGAGGGATAGTGCAGGCAGGGGGCCAGTGCCAGGAGGCAGCACAGTCAAGACTGTACCAGAATTCCTGCAGCTTCAGCACTTCACTGTGCCCTCATCTCATATCTGAGAGCATGGAGTATATAAGTATATACGGTCAGTATGCTGTGAAAACATTATTATTTACACTGGGTGACAGCTTAGCTTTTGCATTATTTTGGATGTTCAAACTGAAAACCTGTCCTCCTTGCCAAAAAAAAAAAACCCCAACAAAAAAAAAACCCCAACAAACCACAAACAACAAAACCAAACAGACCTAAACAACAAACCAATGCATAACCTGCTTTGAGGCCGGCAGAACATCCCATGGAGCCATGAGGAGGAGGTCCATGGTCAAGTGCTATATGGTATGGATGTGCTCAGTCTATGACATGTAGCCAGGGGTCAGTGAAGAGTCCCTGGACCAGTTGTGATCTGCAGTGTAGATACATGATTTGAATTAAAAAATGCCTGCTTTGTGTTTAAAGATCACTTCTATTTTAGATGAGTATTGAAAGTTTTGATGCAGGAACAGTGCAGTTGGTGGTTACTGTAGTCTTGCAGTCTACCTGTTTTTTAATGTCACTTCATAACAATGGCTCTGAATAGGAATGGTAGTTTCTTATTTGAAATCACCTTTTAAAATCATAGCAGTGTAGATTCATTTGGGTCATCAGAGAATCTTCTCCAGCATCATGCTCAAAGCAGTGTATTGTCTACCAAACCCCCAGGTTCTTTTCAGCAGAGCTGCTACCTAGTCTGACAGTTGCTGCTTGTACTGATGCCGAGGGTGCTCTGTCCCAAGGCTCAGGACATCATGTTTGTCGTTGTTGAATTTCATGAGGTTCCTATTGGCCCACCCCTCTAGTCTGTCTAGGTCCTCCTGAGTGACATCCCTGCCATTGAGCACCCCACCCTCTGGCATTGTCTGTAAACTCACTGATGTGCCTTACACCACCTCCTCCAGCCATCGATACAGGTATGAAACAAGATGGGTCCGAGGGCAAGCCCTTGGGGGCTCTGCTTGTGATACTTTGCATCCTGCTATGGACATGTTCCTTATATGAGCGGTTCTATTCCAATCACATGCTGGCTGTATCTCGAGCTTTATTTGCTAGCTCGCATAGCTGATTTTAACTTCGTTTCAGCAGCTTCCTTCCTTTTGGTGGCTTATAAACTTGTGATTCGGGGGGGGGGGGGGGGGTGTTTGTAACTGAAGCTGTAATAGCATGACCTCATTTTTTCAGGTTCAGAGTTCTTATCTCATCTAGATAACGCTAATCTCTAGTCTTTAAATACTGCCGAAATGATCATAGTGATCTTTATTCTCTCAGCTGTATTTTGAAAACTTGGATTTCAGTATCAACATGTAAATTGAAATTAAATCTGTTTTTAAAAGCTATTTTTAAACACAACCAATTGTTTTATCAAGCCTTCTAACATGAAAAACTTTGCTTCTAGGAATTTTGGGGAAGATCCACATGAACAGGAAAGTGGTTTAATTTTGTTGTTCAGTTACAGTGTTAAGTGTATGAGACAAAATTAAACTTTGCAGTAAGTAACTGTTAATTTTAGAAATTTTTGGTAGTGTTTGTCAGTAGAGGGTACAGATAGTTCTCTTTAGCTCATAGCAATTACATGATGGAAGAGTTTTCTTTAAATATTTCCATGTTTCAGGGTTGAAAAACATTTAGGCTGTGAAAGTTGCAAAAATTCTTAAATTGCACACAATTGTTTGAATTACTGTACTTTTTAAGATAAATTAGATCTATTTTTCATCATTTGTTTATAATGCTACTTTAAAAGTAGCGTAGAGAAGATCACTGGTTAAATATTTTCATTTTAATTCCCTGGCCTTTAATTTTGGAAAGGGTCTGTTTTGCAAGTTATCCCTAGGGATAATTGTATTACATTAAATTTAACACAGAGCCTGTCAAAAAGGTTGTCTTAAATGTCTTTTAAAAATGTTATGGTTTGATTACATTTTATTTAACTTCAGATTGTGGCACATAATGGGAGAGGACAGACCCCAATAAATTAAGCTTCATCTGATCTCACCCATTTAGAATGATGCAAATCAGTGGTGAGGTCTTAATTAGTTTGTATGTGCCATATATGTACTAAGAGCAAGATATGAAACCATGAATAATCTGAGAGAAGGCTATGTAAAACCATAAGATGGTTTTGCTCCCATTCCTGCCCCCAAATACATTCTCCCCTCCCTAAATAAAACAGCCCCAAACTCAGCGGCGAGGAGTGACTTAACACCACTCTGGAAAACCCCCTATGGAAAAAAAAAATACTTGACAGTTTGGTGAAAGTCTTCTGTTTCTGTTCCCTTGAAAAAATACTGAATCACATCCTATTAGGTCAGAGGCTTTCAAAGAAGCCAAGAGTGCTGAGGTCCCACTTTTTATTCCAGTGGAAATGGAGTGGATCCCTGATGAAAAAATCTTGATGCTCCAGTGTGCAGCTGTACTTTTCCAGTGGCTTAAAAACCTTCTGATGGATGGCAAATAAAGCAGAAGTCATTTTGGTTGGCTTTTGTCCCCTCTAAATGAGGGGACAGTGCTTTCAACGAGTTGAACTTAAATCCCCCTTGTGTCTCCCCCAAATGACATGTAATTGTAAAGTATTACTTTTTAAAACAAATTTTACTTTTCTTTTTTTTATAAGATAGCTGGAGTGATTCAGAAAATACATTTGAATGCTGTTTGGACCTATGGCAACAGGTGCTCTGGAGGTTATGTTTGAGGAAGGGAGAAATTTTCTCCTATCCCTTACCCTGTTGTGTCCCGCCAGGCTGTGTGAGGGCAGAAACTTTTGTTCTTTTCTAGCATCCCTTAACATACTGACTATGTGCTTTTGAGAACACTTACACAGTCGCTGTAGAGTAGATAATTTGCAAAAAAACCATCAGTAATCCAAGCTTTTCAAATTAGGAAGAAGTATCATTGGAAGGAGAATCATCTGTGGTATATCCTAAGGATAGCCATCTTCTAATGACTTGTCAGGAGGATTCAGCTGTGCAGTTTTTGGTGTTTGGGTGTTGGTTGTTTTGATTGTTTTTTTTTTTTTAAAAATCTTGAGTCTAAAGAGTGATGAGGATATGTACCAAAAGTGATGGTATTGATATTACTCTAATGATGTGTGAGAAAAGAAATGGAATAATCCTTGGATTTTATGTAATCAAGGATAAGTAACTTTTAGAATTTGGTGAAACATCTGATCTTACAATTTTGGAAGGAGAATGGTGCCTGATAGAGTTGGATGAGCTTTTTAGTTGGTGCCAAAATATTTCTTCTGAAATTTAGTAATCTCAGAGGTTTTTCTCTCACCATTATTAGAAATACTTTGGTGTTGGAAGCCCTTTCATTCAAAATGAAGAGGAGGAATGGTATCTGTGGAGGAAACCTATTGGCATTTTTTTACTTCAGTGTAATCACGTTGGTCGAAGTATGAAGCTTCTTTCAACAAGTAATGTATAGCACATCAACTCAGGCAGTTAAAATCTTACCAGCTGAGTGCTAGCAGACTTCAGTATGCGAGAGAAGAGGTAAATGACAAGTTCCTATTTCTTCATATGTAAGAGTAAAAATGTGTGTTTGAATTTGGTTTTGATAGACTTTTGGGATATTTACAAGCTGACAAAGTATGTTCTCGGGGAGCTTCCGCTGACCATCTGCATTCTTCTCCCCACAGTCTTCCTTCTAGCCAACGTCAGTCTTAACATTTTTCTAAGGGAGAAGCTTGTTTGCAGCCTAATTCTTGTTTGAGAAATCCATTATTCAAGTGTGGACCGACACATTCACCAGTTGATAGGAACTCTTGGAACGTTACTAATAAACTGCAAAATCCTTGCTGCGGATAATGAACAAGTTGAGTGTCTAGCATGTGTCAGATTTTGGTTGGTTGACGGTATCATTAGACAGGATATCTTCGAGCAGAAAAAGTCATTGTGAAACAGAGGTTCAGTAATGAAATAAAGTTTTAGAGGTAAGCCAACAAAGTGCATGCTTTTTAATTGTTCTTCCAGTAGTTCAGCTGGCTTCAAAAAACAGCTAATTAGCTTCTACTTGTTCAAAAGGGTTATTTCAGTTGTACCTATTGTTAAAGGTGACAGCCGGTATCTCTTAATGTAGCTATTCAGGGCGGCTTGTCCTTCTGTAATCAAAACCAGCGGGGTTTCCTTCTGTGGATAAGTCCCTGGTTCTCTGTGTGGTAGAAAGTTACGTATGGTAAGAAGTCTTTCCTTTCCCCAGGCATCTTTGAAGTGTCATTACTTAAAATATCTATTATATGGCACTTTTAGATTACATTTCTAGCTTTAAGCTAGCTTCTCTATTTGACATAGTGTGAAGAAGACTTTACAAATTATACGTAATGAAAAATATTACAATGTAGAGTCCTTTCAGAGTTGGTGTCTTGTAGTACTGTCAGCTTTGATTTATGTAGGGTATTTAAGAAAAAGTGCTTGAAGAACCGGGAGACTGACAATTCCTCTTCTCTGTATCCTCTTCCTCATCCACATACCCACTTCATGGTGAAGTTACACTTCGTTGTAGGTTCAACCTTCTTATACACCAGCCCTTGTGGCTATCTGACTTTGTATTGGGCTGATTCAGTTTGCTAAACCAGCAAAAGTGACTTGGAAAAACAGCAAGTAGCTTTCTGTAAGCAGTATCAAATGAGGACAAGAGTTGGGTTAAAAGATGGTGGGAGCAAGGATAGAGATGGGTGGAATAAGGGCTGGCAGTGAGTCTGCGTGAATTGACCTAGGAAATGAATTATCAAGGGAGAATGACACATCAGAGCTGGCGAATAGAGCTGTTCTGTATACATATTGGGTAAGAAAGGAAAAATGACTAATTATCAACAACCTCCATCTTTAAAAAGAACTTGCTTCTCTTTTTCAGAGTTGTTCTGAGGATCTCAGTGTGCATGCCTGTTGTCACAGGATTTTTTTTTCTCTTCTCTAGATTTTTCAAATATCTCTATGTCACATTATTCTCTAGGGGGCCTGGATTAAACATTTCCAGGCAGAACAACAGGCCACTGCCTGTTGCAGCATTGCTCTAGACAGCACCTTTGCTCATCCTCCATTTCAGTGGTACAGAACTACTGGTTTTTTTGTATGGACGTATGAGGCTTGTATGTGAGAAATTGCAGGAATCTAGTGGTGAAAAGTTTTCATTGTCATCATTCACTTAAGCAGCACCCTCTTCCATTGCACTTGCCGATATTTCACAGGTAGCAGAAGGCAAAGTTCCCATACTTAATGGAGAGCATGTTACAAACTGGTAGAGCTGGAGCCTGCATCTGTGGAACCTGATTCAGAGGAATAGGTGATAAAATTCACTTCTGTCTCCCAGGTTTGCTGGTAACAGTGAGGTGGGAACTAAATAGGAGGTTCAAACTGATACAAGGGGCTGTAAAATCCAATTATATCCCAAGTTTAAGAAAAGAATTTGGAAAGACTATTTGCAACATAATCTTAGTAGTGTCTAATTTGTGGTACTCAAATTTTAACCACAAGTTGTCCTGGAAACTTATTCTGAGCAGGTAGGCATAAAACTTCATACAAAAACTCTGGAAAAATTCTGATCCAAGCAGAGAATGGACAGCACTCAAGGATCTAGAAAAGATGGGGGAAGAATGTAGGCGAGGTCCTTAAAATAATGACCCTTATTTGATAGTGTGCTGAATTCAAAACACTAAACACAGCATCAATAATCACGTTTACAGAAAACAGCTGATCTGGTGATTTTCACGTATCAGCTGAACAGCCATGTAGCAATTGCGTCCAGGATCTCCATCTCCCCAGTCTGAGAGGACTCAGTCTTGTGAGTGTCTTCCAGTTGCCTGCGGAGCATGTAAGAACCAGGCTGCTTGTCAGGAGCTTGTCATGTTGTGACCTTTACAAATATGAATGTCTCTAAGCCAGATGAGCAGGCTGGTGGAACCGGGGCAGTCAGGAGTGCAGAGCAGTTATAAACAGTCATTGAATTGACAAAAGCCATAAACCAGGGAAATCTTCCAGACAGCAGGGCACACTTCCTGAAAGAAAAGGTGTGGCTCTGACAAGTCAGGATGAGATTGTGGTACTTACAGTTCAGCTGATAAGCAAGTCTTTGGGGCTCCTACCTAAACTCATCAGCCTTTTGTTACACTCTACTGTGAAGTAAGCCTCAGGCTTTTCTTAGGCTTTGTTCAGACATCATGTTGTCTTTAATCTTCTGTGAAACTCTACATGAGGACTTCTGTATTAAAATCCAAGCATGGGCAGCAAAAGTGAGAGATACATTAGTCTCCAGTAGCTGTATTCTGAAATTCTGAATAAAACATGACTAGAAGTCCAGATCAGTTTCAAAAGCATGGCAAAATCTCACCTTAGGTGTTAGATGAAACCTGTCATCTTTCTATTTCTTTCCAGCTATGGCTGCCTCCTCCAGCTCAGCCCAAAACCTGCCTCCCTTTTAGGAAGGGAAAGAAGCTAATGTTCCAAGGCCCAGGCTGCTATTTCCAGCATCCTGTTCCTTTGGCTGCTTCCAATTAACTATGAAGTTCAAGTTGCTTTCTGCTTAAACAAATGAGAATTTTTAAACCCTTTCTTCCCTGAGTGATGGCTTCTGCTGAGGGCATCTAGGTTAACGCAATGACTTACTGCCACCAGAAAGTGGAGGCCTAAATGTACACTGTTTTTCTTCTATGTCCACCTTCCCTCTAGTGAGGCTGTTCATTCTTCTCTTGGGAGCATAATGTTCCTTTCTTATTTACCTTTGCCAGCACACCTTTCTATTCAACTCAACAAAATCTCCACTGCACCCCCTAGTCCCCAAAAAGTGTTTGTTTATTTGTTGCTGGAGTAGTTGTCTGGAATTCTGGGAACTAAAATGTCTTATGGAGAATTCTCTTAAGTTCTGGAGGAAGAATGAGATAATGGCAGTGGAAGCAGAGACACAGATAAGGTGCTAGTGAGACCTCTGGCTCTCACAGTCTTCATATCCTTTTCCAAGCAGATGCAGAACGTTACATGCAGAAAGCGCATTACCTCTTTGTTAGACTAGTCTTCAGCCAGCTTGGCACATTGGAACAGCTTATTTGTACAAGAAAGGAGGCAGAGCCCCTGTGGGATTGATGTGGGCTGCCATAGAATTGCAGCCACAGAGAGGCTGAGGCAAATGGAATTGAATGACTGTAAAATTCCCTGGTCAGATGATCTTCAGCCCGTTGTGGAATCTAACTGCTCTGAGGCTGACAAGGTAATTGAAGCCTGGGCCCCCTCTTCCGAACTGCTGAGCTTTTACACAAAAAGCTTTTATGTGGAATTTCCAGTAGCTGCCTTCTACTGGAGAGTGAGCTCTTCTCTAGGATGTGCATTCCTTAAAAAAAAAAAAAAAAAAAAAAAAAAAAAATACTGGTAGTCTAAGTGGATGGCCTCAAGCCTGGGAAGGATGGGCTGGATGGAGGCATCAAGTCTAGCAATTTAACTTCTGTGGGCAGGAACTTCTGTTCGTGCTCTGGGTTCACTACTGATTTGGCTAGGGCAACTCTCTGCTCTATGGTTAGGAGTCCCATATTTCTCCACTGACTGTACAGGGAACTTGGGTACCTAAGTTCATGGCATTACCAATCTTGGTATCTCTGCATAAGTAATAGTACAGTCAAATAAACAATGTAAGAGAAGAAATAAAGGCAGTTGGAATGTTACATCCACCTTAACTGTAGAACATTACTGTTACCTATATTCAGGATGCAGGTAGGTGTCAGTCTCTTGTTCAATTTAGTTTTCACAGAAGCTTTTGTTGTAAGGAAGGTAGCTCAGAAAAGCCTAGGATTCCCTGTATTGTCTCTCAAACACCAGTCTTGCTGCTCCTTGTAGGACAGAATAAACCACTCCTAAGAGTGCTACACAGAAGAGTTGAGTCACTGTTACTGTTTGGCCACTGACTTACCAAATACCTGTTGGCTGTGTTGACTACCTGTAGGTAATCATTGTCCTGGAAAAAAAAAAAAAAAAAACAAAAAGCAAACAATTTTTCTTCTCATTTGAAAAGGCTATTCTCCTGTCAATCTTAGTGATAACAGCTTTTTATGTACTCATTTAAATACTCATTGACTACTGCAAAAGTAACACCTTGAACAGGCAAGACAAGAATTCTCCCATAACTTTTTTCTTTTTTTTTTTTTTTTTTTTCTTTTCCAATTGTGAATCTTTGTTCTTCTGGACTGCCAGGAGATTTTTACTGCTGAATGAATTCCTCACTTGTGACCAGATAAACACCTGTTTCTGCCTGAGCAGAAGCACTCCTCCATCAAAGACAACATCTGGCAGTAGAAGCCCTTAAACTTCGGTTTATGACTTCCCTTTCTGCGTAAGATACTCCAAATACAACTTTGGAAGTTCTCGTGAGAAAGTGAATATCGGTGTAATGGGGATTGCTGGCTGTTCTAAAGAAAATACAGCACTAGAAATGCATCATCATTCTGTCCATTACCTTAATACCTGAAGAGGATTTATTTTACTATCAGAAACACATTCTTTTGGATGTTGATTTTTTTTTTTTTTGTTCAGTAACTAGGGATAGAAAGTTACATATGAGTGCATATCTAACTTAATCTAAACTAAATACAAACAACTCAAAATCTGCTTAGTTGTTTTCTGTTGTTTTAGAAGTGTCCTAAGAATTCCAAGCATCAGAATGGAGGATTCAGCTTTTAAGCATCATTCTCTTTTAAATCAGGTTGGGAATTTGAAGTTAATACCCTAGTTACAAGTACTTAGCAGTAATTTCTCCATCTCAATCCATGCCAACATACTACCTCGGTCTGATAACTACAGAAATGCATTTAGGGATGCTTTTGGGGCTGAGTACCTTGATAACTTGTCTTTTCTTCCTGTTCAGCCTGCTGGCCAGCTGCTTCACATCAAATCCAGTGAAGTGACTGATGAAGGTACTTTAAACAGAAAAAGTACATTTACTAATGATGGGTAATTAAACTGTAGAACTCACTGTTTCAGAACATGTGGAAGTAAAAAATGGTCTCACAGATGGACAAATTCAGGGAGGATAGTTTGTTCAGAGGTGCTTAAACTTGGTCTGGATGGAACTTCCAGATCAAATAATTCCTCATTGCTGAATACTCCTGCCAAAAGCCTTTAGTTAAACCTACAGTTAATGTTGTCTGATGGTTTTGAAATATTCTCCTCAAAAGAGTATTTCTGATGAAAATTAGGCAAACGTGCTGTTTTTTCCTGTGTGTTTTACACTGAGCTGGTACCTTAATACCAAAATGCTTTACAACAGTTCATGAAAGATAACTACTGTTCACACACGTTTGTTTTCTCATGTCTTCCAAACAAGAGAAGAGTTCCAGCCCCAGTACTTGCACTTCGGAATTTTGGCATGTATATGTCTGTGAGAGGGCAACATTGAAGAAGTACTCCTTGCACTCGAGATTCCCTTTCACTTCACAGCTGATCTTGTGTAACTATTGACTTCTGCTGAAAAGGGAGTGGTCCTTCCCCTCCCTGAGACAGGTTTCCACAGCCTGCCTTGTGCTGGACCCAGCAATTGTGTGGCAGAAGGGAGGGAGTTGAATCAGCAGTTACAATCTTGTGCAAAGTTCACTTTGCTTCCATTTACCATATGTTTTTGAAAAGCTAAATTGTAGCTTATGCGTAGTTGTGCTTCTATAGCTGTTTCTTTTGCATAGTTCTGAAAGAGTATTCTTTCAGAGGGTGCAAGTAAGGCAGGTTCTGAACAGTTAAGTCTGTGGTGGTAGGTTCATAGAAAGTGCTGGGTAGTTAATCTGCATCTGTGAGTTTGTCATATTGATCCTAGGCAGGGTTAATGTCTGAATTCTCTTCACACTCTGCATGCTTTAAACTTGCTCATTCTGGGTGACTTCCGTCATAGTGGCAGTGAAGAGAGTGCAAATGATATGGGCTAATCCAAAGTAAGTATGCTGGGTTCTTTTTAAGTTGCCTTGATGTGTTGAATCCTCTGCTTCTCCTGCTGCTTTATCATCAATGTTGCTTGAGTGAAATAGATCAAAACTAGTTTATGTATAATAATACAGCCTGTGACTTGTACTCAAGTATAAATTTCTTTTCCCTGGTCCTAAGAATCAGGCAGTTATAAATTTTGGTTAAAAATTCTGGGTTTCTAGTTACCTCACCTAGATCATTGATGGTCTGAAGAGGTTCTTCATCCTTTGTACTGTGTGTAGCTGTTGAGGTGGATATTCAAGGAGTTCTGTTGCCAGCTTCCTCAAAGCCTTAGTTGACACAAGGTAGCCTAGGCTAGTCTTACTTTCCAAAATGCTGTGAAACCAGAAACTCAGGATAATTACTTAGTATTATTAGCCCCTGGTGCAGTCCATGAAGAGATACTTCTTTGCCTCTTACTTACCTGCCTCCATGTGCAGTGGGTGGAATGCTATTTCTAAGGAATCCTGTGAGAAACTGGCATTATTGTAAGCAACTATGTAACTTTTACCATGACTTAAGGTATAGATTGGCAAGTCCTGGTGAATTTGTGCTTACTAGAGAATGACATTAATAGGCATAAATATGACTTCTTTTTTGTAATCTTTTGCGCAGCATAACTGAAAAATTGTCTTTTTCCTCTCCTACTGAAAGTGTCTGATATTCTGGTGATTTCTTAGGAGTGTGGTTGAAGACACCTTAGCAGATAATCTGTCTGGTAGGTGCTCACAGAAATAAACAAGTGGCGTATACCTGCAATCTTCTTTGTCCCCTTACCTTCGATAGGGAGGAGACTGGTACCATTGCCTCTGGGCAGGGGAGTATGTATGGAAAACATGTTTAGTGAACCCTGCTTGAGACTTCTGTTAGCATGGAACTTGGGAGTTTTAATCATCAAATTTAAGACTGTTATTTTGTCAAAGCGTGGAGAGGCTTTTTAATGTAGTAACAACATTCATGTTCTGGCTTTCACTGTGTTCTTGAATAAGAAGAATGAGGTCAAAATCATATCCTAAAGTGCTTTCAGGATTTCAGGTCAATAGATGTCATTTTCTTAATTGTTACCTAAATTTAGAAGACAAATTAACTTCTAGTAGCAAGTGCAGTACTTTCATGTGAAAGCTTTTGTTTATGATGTTGTTTTCTTATATCCCATAAATCCCTGATTCATCCGTGGACTTCTGGACTTCTTTTTCCACTAATAGCTTGATGAGAAGTCTCAAAACGTGAGTTGTCTTTATATATAGCCCCAGTGTTATTTGTTTTAGGCTATGTGGTTAATTCCTTATTCCACAAAAAAAGCAGAATAGTGATTCTTACGTGTCAGTGAGGCCAGCTTTGCTAGGTGAATTTGTAATACAAAACGTGCATCTCTGAGATTCTTCTAGTGAACTGTAGTTCCTTCCTGTTGTGCTCCTTAGATGTAAGGGGCACGTACTCCGTGTTAGATGTCTGTAGACTGTTAAGAGAGTTTCCAGACAGCAAAGCTTGTCTTCTGAAGGGAACAGCAAAGAGGTCACATAGGTCTGGGGGAAGAAGCCAGAATGACAGCCTTGAAGGTGATATGGCCAAGGGAGCAAATGTCTCAAGTTGTATAGGCTGGCTGGTTGGTAGTGGTGATGGGTTGTTGGGTAGAATCACTACCAGATGTGCTCGAGTTGGTAAATACTTTACATAAATAAATCACCGCGCAGTTGCGTTCTAAAAGGGTGAGCTTTTCCTTCTTTTCAGAAACTTTCAAAGCTTAAAATGCTGTTGAGGTTTCTGGGGATATGTATTAATGGCATAGCCATATATTCATTCTGACATGAAAAAAGCAAAAAGACCAGATAATAAAAATTGAAGTTTATATGGCTGCAGTATGATTGAAACTAAATTTTATTTGCTAGGTACAGACCAAAAGTAGTCTGTCTAGCTTTACTTATTCTATCAAGTTTACCTAATTAAAATTAAACACAGTAAAAACTTTTGCAGCCAAACTCAATCCCATGTTTTTGAAGATAAATAGCCAAGCTCTGAGAAAGCCTCTTGCAGTATTTTAAAATTGTCTTCTCTACCTAAATAGTTACAATTCTTTTAAAACTTATAATATTGTGGTAGAATACATCAGATAAGCAAATTGAACAATTGGCCAGAAAATAGATTGCTGTGGTCAGGCTACGAGCTGGCCCAGTTAAATAACAAAAAAACCACCATGGTTTATATTATTGTACACTCATTGCATATGCCAGTCTAATCTGGTTTGTTTGATGCTTTTTGCCACCAGCCTGCTGCTCTGGCAGCTTTGCAGAACTCTCCTGCTAACTCTTGTCTTCGCTTCCTGAGGAAGCAATGAACTTAAACCATAGTGTATTAGGATATTTCTCAGACCACTCTGTTTTCCACAGGTCTAGGAGTCTCAAAAGGTGTGTAGACTATCTCTTTGTTAAACTGCATTTTTTAGGAGGTTAAAGTTAGCATTAAAAAAAAAAAAAAATCTGTTGTCAGTAGGACTAAAGATAGGTAATTCTTTAAATAGATCAGAGGCAAATGAACTACAGCACTACAGAAATACTGCAGAGCTTTAGAATGCTACTGCTCCTGCGTATGCAAGAAGAATAAAACAAGTGCTTGCCATATTCACTTCAATGAAATGTTGACCACTTTAGTGTGAGATAATATTACTATGGCATTGGTGAAAATGTCTATTTTGAAGCTTTGACTTTAAAAGTGAAGCCAACAAATTGGGAAGGGTTCAGAAAGAAGACCTTCAAGAATAATCTTTTTGTCTACAATAATCTTGTGTTACTGAGGGCCTAAGAAATCTCAATTAATTTAGTTTAAGAAACAGCATGAGGACTGGCAATTATTTACAATGAGAAGGGATTTCTGACCTTAAAGGTGTTAGAAAGTATAAATATTAAAAAATCAGTATTTTCAGTGAATCCTGATGAAGGTGAGACTACGTACAGTGTCCATTTTTAACTGAGAAATTTAACACTGAAATTTTGAATAAGACTCAAATTTTGATTTGGCTGCTGCATTTCATTAGATTTCCTGTGGACGTGGGGTTGTTTAAAAAGTTGTGAGCTTGATGCAGAAGTTACTGGTTGCAGTTCTTTGTTCCTTTGGGTTTAAAATGTAAATTTTCACAGCTCTCGCCTAAGGTTTATAAGATGATGGATTTTTTTGTGGGTATTTCTTTCCCAGGCTCTTGTTGAAGGGTAGATCATGTGAAAATTTTGGCAGAAGGGAAAACTTTAATGCAGGACACTTTTAATAAAAGAAATTAAATGACTACTAGTGAGTATACAAAATCGTAAGTGAGAATGGACCAGAACATAAGCAGAATAAACAAATTTACATAAGAAATAGATTATTTTTGTATTAAAGGATATGTATTAAATCACATCAATATTCTATATGTATATATGCACCACTTCTCCAATTTTTAATTCCCCTTAAAAACGTAGGAGCAAGATAAATCTTTTTGTAGTAAAAAAAAAAAAACCAAACCAAAATGAAGCTGATTATTTATATTCCCAAATCATTTCCCAAAGTTACTTTAAGAAAACTGTGTGTAGAAAATATTTTATACTTGCTGCCTGCTGAGTTGTAGTCTTAAATGCAGAAGATCAAATCAGAATTTAATTCAATATTTAGAATAGAATATTTCAGTTGGAAGGGACCTGCAGTGATCATCTAGTCCAACTGGATGGTCCAATATTTAGACAATTCCCATTTTATAAGAGCAATGCAAAAATTATTCTGCTGCTGTTCAGTAGGTTTCCTTACCAATACTTTATTCTGTCCTGTATGTCCCTAAATCCTTTATCCAGGTAACTATGCAAGTGCGTTTAAAATTACTTTAGCATATTTAAAAGTCAATATAATAGCTTTGTAATCAGTGATAAATATCTAATTTAAAGATAATTAAAAATGCTTGTCATATAGAAGCATGTGATTTTTAAGTAAAAGTTGTTTCTGCTTGCTTAGGAGGTGATAAGATTGTAGACTAAATGTGATTAATGTTCTTTGCAGATGTTGCTTTATATGCTTAGGCTTTCAGAAGTAAAGCAGTCTAGACTGTCTGTCTGCATTCTCCTACAGCTTTGATCTTGATTAAAACTGGTTGTATTACATTTATCATCTTCCTTTCTTGAATGCCAGAAAGTATCTTAACTGTTTTTTTGCATGTATATATGTTTATATAGAAAGATACTAACTATCTTCTTTGAGTACTTTAAAAATCACACATTTGGATATGTTCAGCAAGTAGCAAAAACCAGTATTTTGTATCTTGAAAGCCTTAAAACTATCATTTGGCTTTTTTCAGATACAGCAAATGTTATTCAAAATGTTAGTTAAATTCATAGGGAGTGAATCAGGTTAACATTTCTCAGTGTTTTTTCTCCTCCTGTTGGATATATGTCTAAAGGTAGGTGGTGGCTTCTTTGATCTTCTTGCTGCAGTCATCTGTATTTCTGTCAGGTCTGATATTAGTGATTATTAATATCTGTTTCAGTCTACTAAACCAAGATTTTTCTTCCTGACCACCACCCTCACAACTCAGGGTGATTGAACCGGATTGCTTCAAGCTATGAAAAAGGGTCAAACACAGCAGTGACACACAGAGTACCTGAATAGAATAAAATTTATCAGGGACTAGTATATGCCTGCTTGCTATATGGCAGAGCAAAAGATCTGAAAGGAGTGAGTTTCTTTGTTTTGGTATTAAATCTTTCACTGGTTTGGGAGATGATCAGTTCCTTACTTGTGTGCGCCAAGGACAATGAGAATGATGTTATGAGGATGATTTTTTTTTTTTTTTAAAGATTTGGAATAATCAAATTTTCTGTTTATTTGCTTATTTATCAGTTGAAGATTGTATAGGACTGATTTGAGGACTTTATATATTTTTATGGGGAAGTTTTAAGTGAAGGGAATCCTTTAATGCTAATAAACTATTTGATGGTAAGTCAGTAAAATATTTTGGGTAGTTCCATTAAATATGAAAGTAGATGGGTTTATTTTCTACTATAACTTTTGTTGTTGCTGCCACAGAGTGCTTTATGTAAGTGTGTTGGTTAGAGTTGTTTACGAAATGTTTGTAGCTTCTAGACCACAGTGGTGTCTTAAATCCAAGTTTGGGAACATGGCTCCATGTACTCACCAAGTATGCAAAACGGATGGAGAAGTGACTAGATAATAAGTTAAATAATACTTAGCTGTTATAAAACACTTTTGAAGCCATTATAGGAGGCAGTGAGTTGTGCATTGCTCTGTACTTTGCCATTACCGTATTTTTTTTCTGATCCTTAACTACACAATGCTAAAAGTGTTTTGGTTTCATTGTGTCTTGGCAATGATGTGTGATGTATTTATTTATTTAAATTCTGTAACAAAATTTAATATTTTTATATTAGAGCATGGTTGTTATTATGGAGATCTGTAATCTTGCCTGAATGGTGACACAGCTATCAGGGGAAAATTAAAATAAAATATTTTAATACAAGTATCCCACAGCAAATCTGGATTCCCCCTGTTTTAAAAGTATTACCCAGTACATAATTGATGTACTGGCTGAACCAGAGTTGCCATTCTAAATGTAAATACTTTTGTAGTGGAGAAATGTGTAGGGCTCTCTTAAATAGATCTAGGCTTCCTGAAAGTAATTTCTTAATAAAATTTGCGTAAATTATCTTAATAATTTGAATTAGCATATTGAAAAGTTAACAGTAAAAATTTTACACAACATTTTGTAACAAATGGATTTTTAAGGCTTTCTTGAAAAGTTAAATGAAGCAGAAGTGGCTTAATTGAACACTTCAAGGCAACTTTTTCATTGATTTGCATTCTATAAACTTCTTTAAATAGTTTAGGATTATTGTACTGTGTCAGACGTGGGCTATACCGTCAGGGTATGTAGTACCTAAATTCAGCTTCATTGTGTTATCAGATGTGATTTGCTAAAAACAAAAAATCCAGTAGAAATAAGTTTTTAGTGTGGTTTTGAATACTTTTCATAACAAACGTACAGTGAAGCATGGTCCTGTTGACTTCAGTTTTGCTAAGCATATGTGCATGGTTCTTAAATGAGAATTTAATTTGATATATTGGTTATTAAATGTTTAGATGTTTAAAGGCTTTAAAACATGCCTTCAGTATCTTCATACTTACAGATAATTCCAGCAATAATCTTGAGTTTCTAAAAGGTTATTTTTTACGTTCTACGTGAGACATTGTAGATTGACATCAAATTTTTGTTACTCATACATAACCACAAATAAGAATATTTTGGTCTCTTTTTCCTTAGTTGGATTTTTTCCTAAATTACTTGATGTTGGTAGATCATAATCTTCCAAATATTTTTATTTGTGCATTTTAGGGAATAGGGAGATGATTTACAGATTACTAGAATTGAACTGGTATTCACTCTAATAAGGGAAAAGAGGGGTGATTCCATACTGTTCTTCTAAATTTTCCAGTGTATAGGTTGAGTTACAGCAATTCAGAAGCATTTTTCTGGTGGAAGAATAACAGCAATTTTCATCCACTTTGGAATTTCTTTTGAAAAGACTTTCTGGAGAGATTAATATTTCTTTTGCCACTTTATCAGGGCCAAACTTTAGAAGCATGTACATAGTTACCTTTTTGTACACAAGAAACTGTTCTAGTATTTATTTGGAGTCAGCTTATGTATCATTGAGCTCTGATGATATTTTCAAATGTCTGTTTGCCTTGCTTCGTACTGAACATCAAAAAGCCTTAGAAGAGGCTTTTTTTTTTCTTTTTCCTTAAGAACAACACTGAACATGAAAACGTAGACTATGTGTAAGTGCTTGTAGGCAGGTAAGAGATATAAAAGCCACTATCTTGGATTACTTTTGTATTGATCTGATTCTCATGTTAGATCAGTGCTGATTTATTTAAGGCAGCTGTTGCAGCAGTTGCTGCATTTAACTGTTCTAATGACAATAAATGTGCTGGTTGTCCAATATGTAGCATATTCTTTAAGTCACAACTACAGAGTTATGCTCTAGAACACTGATAAGAGTTTTGCAAACATACTTTCAAATTGCTCCCTTTTCCAGTCAGTTATTCTTAAAGCTCTGACAACAAATACAATATGAGTTAAGTTTTAGTATGTAGTATCCTGACTTTAATAACCTTCTTTTGGTTTTGAAATACTTCCTTTTTGGATTTGTTCTTCTAGTTGTCGATTTCATTTTTCTGGATACAATTAGTAATAATATTTAAAAAATGACCAGTGGACAGCAAAATCTTCTTCATGAGAATCCATAAAGATTAAAAAAAATGGAACAGAAGAATAGTCTAATGTTGAGGTCCGTTAGGAAATTGCTTTGTTGTTCCATTGCTTTTTTCATCTTGCGAATCTTAAATACCTGAAGTTTTTGACAGTTTACCGGTCACTTATATCAGATTTTTTTCTACATAAAAACTGGCATAACAATGATTTCTGGTGAAATTCTGTCAGTTTTCACTTCCTGAGGGAAAGCCCACTTTGATGTAGTATCTTTAGAGCATAGGAAGGTGATGATGGGGGTTAAAGGTAATAAGAGTATTTAAATTATGAGCATTACATATGGTGAAAGCGTTTCCCTGCTCTTCTCTAGAAAATAAGTCCAGAACTAGGTACTTCAAACAAAACAAAAAAAATCTTTGTACTCCTGTCTTCCATCCTTCAGTCAGTACCCAGAGTATCTTTGTTAAAGAGGAGTATTGTGGTTGACAGAATTGAGCTGCAGCTGAGGTGGTGTGTAGCTGGAACTGCCTGTGTTGTTGTGTTTGGAGCTTGAGACTGAGTTGATTTAGGAGCTTGAAAGCAAGGAAAGTATGTGCTTGCCACATCGACAGTTGTCCATAAAAATAGGGGTTGTTTCAAGCTATGTCAGTGGGATTTTTAACATAATCTTCAGATTACAGGCTGATACAGTGAGCAAAATGTGGCAGCCTGAGAGGACACAAATAGAAAATCCATTTCAAGTGACAGCCAGTTTAGCTAGAGGTAGAGAGGCAGTTCTGCTGGATTTTTTTAATATAATCAATACTGATTTCAGAACATAAAGACACAAATTTTAAAATTCTTTCAATGTAGAAAAGGTTTGGAGTTCTATGTAAATAGGACTGAACAGTAGAAATAGAATTAAATGGATACAACAAAGTTTGAGGTTATGCAGATATTTTTGCTGTAGGAAGAGGGCTCAGCAGTCAAAAACATATTAGCATTTTTATGATGATAGGTATTTACTCAGGTGTGTAATGCTTCAGTCTGACATTTATTTAAGTTTAGTGGCTGAAGGAAGGAATTACTTCTACTTGTTTGTGCCAGTTCAGCTGTTTGTGAGGTTGTACAGCAGAGTCTGCTTTTTTGATTGCACTACAACTTAAAAATGTATTTCAAACTGTGGTCTTGCATTATAACAGTTACCATGAGCTACTGATGTGATTTGGCTGTGATGCATCCGATACTAAAATGCTTCTGAAGGAGTATTTCCTAGCAAACAAAAACAATATTGATACCAGACAAGTCTTTGGAAATGTCTTAAGTACTGAATGTAGTTCTGGCCAACCTGTGTAAGAAAGATGAACTTGGAAAGGCCTACTGTTGTGATGAGGTAGTGAAATGAAAAAGGGAATGAAAATGAAAATACAAAAAAGCCCCTGGATCATGGACTGTGGGATCAAGACTTCAGTCTTACTTGATGATTCTCCATAAATGTGTTGGAGAGGTAAAATAAGGGAAGGGTAAAGAAGGGTTTCCAGCTCAGTTGAATGGGTGAACCTTTAAAGGCTTGAATTTTTCAATACTGGGTCCTGCCTTTTCCCCACCATGTTATTCTGTTTGCCTGCATGTCCAAGGTAATCCCTCTCTCTATTTACACAAATCTGGAACCTGTCTTTCATACTGTTTAGCTACCATCTGGACAAGGGCAGCTGTAGCTTGTCTGGATCTGCTGGTCAGTGTATGTGGAGAATTTAGATTGTTCAATGTGGTCTGTACAGAGGGCGGAAGTTCACTTGTATCTCTAAGCTGTCAAGATAGCATTTATCTGAAGGTAAAACTTTTTTTTTTTCGTAGTTAGAATTCTCTGTGGCCCCTATTTTATCTTTGGAAAATCTAACATGATAGAGAAGGGTATGAAGAAAAGCCAAATATGACCTCCTGCGCTGCTCTCTACATTAGATGAATGCTTGTGTAGAGGCTTTGAATGGGTGTGCAGGCCCTTGCAACGAAAGGAGCCTACACTGAGACTTCCCATATCTGGTGTGCTGCAGCACGTGCCCTGGCAGTGAAGTACTGCAGGATTCCACTTGCTTTGGGACTCTCAAATCAGATGAACAGCTATGACAGGTATCTGAGATCATTGCTGGGAAACTCGCTGTCAGGCCTCAAAATAGAAATTCTGCTAGTTGCCACCACCAGCATGATAATCATCCTTCAAAACGATTCATATCTTCCTAATCTAGTTTTGATATCCTTAGGTAGTTTATTTAGGCTTTAGTCTGGGAACATGGCTACTGGTGAAGTGCCTTACTTTTTTAGTTTAGTAACAGCATTCTAAGACTCTGTGTGGAAATGGTGTTACTCACATGTGTGCAATGGGAAAGCATCCCTAGCTACTTCATGAGCAGCTGCCTTACCTGAGCTTCATCCAGAGACAGTTGTAGATGATACCACCTAGATAGTCAGGGTACAGCAGAACCCCGGTTTACAAGTTTTTAATCTCAAAACCTGAATGGAGTTCTTATTTGAGTTTTGTTTATACATTCAAACCTGCATACAGTATTGAGGGCCAGTTTTCTTGGGAGGAGTAGTGGGAAGAGACCTGTTAAGGCAAGCACTGTCCCTTTCATCTGTGCCATGTCCCTTTTTCTCACTTCCTTTTAAATCTTGGCTGACTTGAAACGGCTTTTCCTTTGAGGTCAGCTACTGTGATTATTTTCTATAGCGATTGATTTTTTTCTTTGTGTTTGGGGTTTTGTGATGGGGAGAGGAGGGTAATCCAAAATGGAAACTGTGTGTATTTCTAGCACTAGTGCCTGTTTGGCCCGGTCTGTTTTTTTGAACCTCTGAATCTTGTAGAATTTAAACTTTTCTGGTGAGTATTGAGCCCTGTGTTACTTGTGGTAGATTTTTACCATCTCGTAATACCTTCTCTGTTGTGTTGGGGGGGGGACACGACACACACGTTGGACCAGTAATGTCTATAAAAGCTACCAGCACGTATGAGGCGAGTGTTGTCCCAAGGCTGTGCTTCAAAAAACCAAACAATTTACAGAATCTTTCAAGCTTTTTTCCTCTACAAAATCATCAGACAGTAAATAAGAAAGGTTTTCTGTTTTGTGCTGCTCACACCTTGCAGTGACAGGAATGGCATGTTTGAACTTGAAAACATCAGCCTGTGTTTTAGTGTGTTCTCTTGAAGTCAGGAAGTGTGAAAAATAGCGCTTATCTTAACTTGAAATTTCTAGAGATTCCCAGAGAATGACAATCTTTATTTCAGAGGTAGCCAGCTGATGCTATTGATACCAGTTGTGCCATTACTGGCACCTTAATTTCTACCTAAAGAACATAGATGTCGCCTGACCCCTTTTCTCCATTTTCTGCCACGTGCTTTGCTCTGAAATGATTTTGGAAAACTTGGACACCAGAGGTCTGGGTTTTTTTTCCCACTTCCTTAAATCTAGTCTTAAATATATTCGGAAGTACAAGGCAGAAAATGGAAGTTCTCTACAAAATTCTATTATGGCAGCATTAATTTCTTCTAACAAACTGCTTGGAGGGACTGCGGAGAGGAACTCATATTGCAAAAGTAATTTCATCTTCTTTTTTTCCTTGAGCAAGAGTTCAGCAAGATTTAGATGCCGCTGTTACCCCTCCTGCAGTGGCCTCATCCTGAGTACTCCACGTATCACAGTTGCCCACTTAATCCCATTTTCCTTAATCACTCAGATGGAGATGTTACTTTGGATGGTACTGTGGAGTCTCTCAAACTAACAATCAAACTAAGAGATTCCTCATCTTTACTTGCATCCTTTTCCTTGAATTGTTGTGGCCTTACCCTTTAAAGTTGCATTCCATTAGTTCTGCCACCACGATTTCTAAAATCTCAGGTCTCTGAATACTATAGCTCTTTCTTTAAATGAATAAAAAGTTTAATAGTGTCAAATACTCTTCTGGAGAAGTCATCAGAATGAGTTCACAGTTTTATAGATGCACAGGTTTCTTTAACGTACTAATTACTGAAGCTTGAACTTCGAAAGGTCAAGTGGCCGCTTTGCATAGGGATTCACAGGTAGAGAGTTTCTTCTAACTTGGATATTCAAAGGGCATCTCTTCTACAGATTCCAAAGTCCTAGTTCTTTCATTTGATTGTATCTAATTTTATATTCAAAGGGCATGTCTTCCACAGGTTCCAAAGTCCTAGTTCTTTCATTTGATTGTATCTAATTTTGTGTTGCGGGTCATGTTTGGATAGTATTTTGTAGTCTGAAGTGGTATTTCTGTTGAAAAAATGGTGTAAGTTGCATGATAGCTAAGTCTACCAAATTTCTCTTACTAGAACTACAATATTGCAGTGCCTTTAAACGTTAAGTGGAACTTAACTGTAAAAAATGAAGTGCTGATGAGATTAAAAATGGGAGAGTGTTTTGGTCCATTGCTTGCAGCCTGGAGAGAAATGGTGATCTACTCAAGCTGTGTACAGAGTTCTGCAAGTATGTATTAATTCCATAGCTCATCTGAGAAAGGCTGATGCATTGTGCACTGCCTCTTGAGTGTCAGAAAAAAGCTAATGAATGGTCCAACTCCACCTTCCATTGCCAGAGCCCCAGCCTTTGGATCTGTGACAAAAAGAGAGATCAAATACCATGCGTGCTGTCTGATCATTTGTTTCCAAAGTAAAATACATGTATTACCTGATTCTGTTTTAGAAGCTCTCATGGATCCAGGATTGATACCTAATGGTTTTTGTGTTGCCAAACTTCAAAAGCAGATGAATGGTTCGATATATTCTCTATACCGAGTAGAATCTGTATTCACACTCTCTATAATTTTTTTTAAATAAACCCAAGATATATAGACACATATATATATATATAAAATAACAACATTAAGTGGTTATAGCAGCTGACTTTTTAAAAAATTATCTTCCATACTGTTATGTGCAAAACCTGAAGACACATTTCTAGTAGAAAAGTGTTTTCTTGTTGCCGTCCATCCAGCAAACAAGGGGTTTCAGGGAGTTTTTAACAGTATAGTAGTGGAGTGATACTATTCTTCTCTTTTTAACCACCTCCTTTCTCAGTTGTATTTCTTGTTTGTAGGTGACATTATCCTCCATAGTTTCCACTATATTTAGGAACGTAGGCTCTTACGACTTAGCGTAGTGCCATTAGGGAGATCATTCTTCAGTTTATCAACACTGGATTCTTCCTCCGGAAAGCTCTTTTTCAGAAGTGTTCGTCTCGGCTAGGGAATTTAACGCTTCCATGGCAGGCTCATCCATACAAGTTTTCCATTTTGGCAAGGTGTGAACTGCAAAGAAATTGAAATATTTTCAAAGTATATGATGAGATATCTAAGCAAATATAGGTTTCCTCATACTCCTCCCCCCCCCCCCCCCCCCCCCCCCCCCCCCCCGCTGATCATACTATAATCCTGGAGAATTGAAGTTTTAATATAGCTATTGTTATAAAAAAAGCTACACTAAAACTTTCAAGTTTACTGTAGGACACATGTTGAGTTGCAAACTCAATTTATTTTTTTATTTTTAAATATTATTTTAGGAAACGAAACAAGCCTTTTAGAACATCAGGTCAATCTTTAAATTTTTAAGATTAACCTTTTAGCCTCTTAAAAGATAGTAAGTCTTGCAGACTTCTGCACAGAGGCGCAGCGCTTTGGTGGCATTTCTCAGTTCCTCCCCAATGACTTTTTGATTAACTACAATGCAGACTTGGTGGAACGTGCTGAAAAGGAGAATGGTAATGGGAAACTCTAGTCTGAAAATATATGCATCTTCTGTATAAGGCAGTGTGATAACAGTTCAGGTGACTTGGTACTTTACTGTCTTGTTTATCTTTTTCCTGATTCTTGCATTGCTTAAGTTAATTGCTGTTGTGTTTGGATTTAATGAGTGTACTTTGGCTCAGTTTATATGAAGTACAGTCCTTGTTTGTCCTGCGAGCACTGAGAATTATGATAATAGGACTAATACTTGTCTAAGGGTCAACAAAGTATATTTTGGTACGTATTGGTGTGTATACTCCATTCCTTATATGTTTGTGGATCTTGGTGCTCAGAATGAGTTCAAATTAATCTCAAACATCATACAATTGAAGTAGCCTTTCTACTGTAAGTATAGGTAGCTGCCAGACTAAACTTTTCCCTTTCATTCTCTTATATACTAAGTTTTCTAGGGAACAGCAAAAAAAAAAAAAATAGTCCTTTTCTATCACATGAGTATTCCTGCATATAAATCCTTACCGATACTGTCATTAGTGCTTATAATAGAATCAAGTTCAAGTGCAGTGTAATGGACTTGCCTGGGTAGGTTGTGCAACCATGAAATACAGGTCTGATTACTCTTTCCATACTTCAGCATTGCCGTTTGCATCTCAGAAACATATTAGATGGAAAAGAAGTCTGCAGTTCTGTCTAGTGCTGGAAGACATGCAGAAATAAGTTCGAAATTTTATTTTTAGTTCCCTTCTAGTTAAGGATGTGTTAGGTCCATATTGGGAGTGCCCATCAGAGCAATCTCCATAAGTAGACCGGCTTTCAGAAGACTTGGGGTTTTTGGTTTGTTTGTTTTGTTTTTTTTTTTTTTTTCCATGCTGATGTTGTAGATCCCAGTGCCATCAAACTAATCGTTGTAGCCTTTTCACCAGTTTTCATGACTTCACCTTAAAAATTTTGCTAGATTTTATAAACCAGCAAGGAATTGCAGATTCATCTTCCCTTTGACTGGAAGCCTTTGTGTCTTTATGTGGTGTCCCAGCCAACTACGCTGCAGAAGCAGTATTTGGGGATGGGAGTAGGACGCGGGGGGGGGGGGAGGATGTGTCTGTTTTGAAGTCTTCTCAGGAAATGAGGGAGATGATCATGATCATGTTTCAGACTTTTTATTAAAAATGTCATGAAACCTTTCCTGCATTACAGACCAATACGGTTGTGTTGCTCAGTTTCAGGTTTATAAATAAAGCTAGATGATAAAGTCCCAGAGTTTATCTCTCTCTTTTCCCTCTGGGTGTAATGTAGTGGTATCCGTAATAGAGAATTTGTATTTCATCCGGTATCTTTCCGGAAATCCCTTTCTAAATTAGGGCTATGTTAGTATAGTCCTTCTTATTAGCTATGCATAGATCTCATTGTTTGCCCCTCTTTAAATTAAAAAAAAACTGGCTGGATTTTTTTTCAGGCATTCATATAGTCTTTCTGCTTGAAAAAAATGGTAGCCAGTCCTTCAAATTCCTCCTAAGGTGAGGTTTTCCAGCCTGCACATGTGCACTCTAATAAAATTGCTTTCTGTGGTGCTAACAATTACAGTGTATCCTGTATTAACAGCAGTTCAGAAGTTCACTAGCAAATGTTGGTTTTCTTTCCTTACTGCAGCTGTTGTGGATGAACACAAATGTATAGTGATACAGCAGCACACTAACTGCAATATGATAACAGCATGTATTAAATGTGATCTGTCTTAACATGCCGAAACAAAACTGTTATATACTTGAATATTCTTTGCTTTTTTAGTGTGTTTTCCTCTCAGAAGCTTTCAGACTTTAAGTTCAGTCCATAGGATGCTGCTGGTGCTTTGCTCATGGCTTCTTTTAGCAGCAGCATTTTGCCTTTTGAGATTCCCGAGGACCCGACAATTTCATGTGAAAACAATTTGTCAGCACTCAAAATGGTTATAGGAGTTTCATTATAGACATACTATGACTAAATTGGGACCCAGATAAATTTGCTCTTGTTATAAATGCCAGCTGCCCTTCTCCTCTAAGACTTTGATTCCTGTGGAGGAGGTGGCAGAGCTGGTTATAAGCAGATGCTTCCTTTGTGCTGCGGGCTCAGGGCTGCCTTCTTGTGTGGTTCCCCTTCTCTTCTTCCCTTGCTTCCACCATGTTCCCGCTTTTCTACTTTGAAAGATTAATCCAACATTGTCCTGGTATGTCCATACATCAGTTCAGTCTGGCCAGACCTATTGCAAATGGCTGCTCAGCCCCTAGAGAAGGTGTTATGGTTAGATGCTCCAGTCAGATCCAGAGTCACTAAACCAACAGTGTGATTGCTGCCCAGTCGTGTAGGTTGAACTGTTCAAGAGCATTAATGAGTAAGAGAACATGACTATAGAGAAAACATGTATAAGGAGAATATTTGTGCAAAGTCAATTTTACTGTAGTTTCAGAATTTCATGAGATTCGGCTTGTCTGTGGTCCTTCAAAGCTAGGCTTGGCAGCAGAAGAAAAGGAATGGCACGTATGAGAGAAATCCAGGACTTCTGCTTTATTGCACTGACAGAACCAAATTGTTCAATCTGTTGCCTCATCTGTTTCTTGCCATAGCTGGGAGTTGTAAAGGTCAGGCCATTGCAGCACAAAGAATATAATAGTTAACATGCTGCATCTCGCAGTGTTACCAGCTGGCTAGTGCATTTCTCCCATTGAACATCCAGGCTCTTTCCCAAAAAGCATAAGCAGCATCCTCTGCCTATTTTTGGGAATGCGTCAAAGTCAAAAGTTTCTGAAGGTGGTAATGTGGGATGCCCAGTATGGTCAGCACTGTGCTCGACTCTGACATCCTGTGCTGCACTTCAAGAGGGCTGCAGCAATTTTCAGTTTGAAATAATTCTCATCACCCTGAGAGGTGCAACTTTTTTGGTCCCCGTACATCAGGTCTCTGTTTACTGAGGAAAAATTACCTTACCATCAGTTGTGTGTGTTTTGAGGAGGTGTTATGTGGTGGAAGCCCCTACCAGTGTACCAGTCACCCCAATCCCCACCTCGTAGCGCTGTTGGGTAGAGCGTGTTGGTGACGAAGATTTCATCCCACAAAACAAGTTGGAGTTACAGCCGTTCTGCTTGTTATACCCTTGTGTAGGAGAATGAGAAGTATGGGTATGGCTACAAAGCAATAGCTGGTGTATCAAAATTATTGTGAATATATGGGAATAAAGGAGGTAATGAGTAATACAAATAAATATGTATGAAACTGACTGCTATGGAAGACCTTTTCTGTTTAAATCTGATCTTCAGCATGATGTGTAATATAACTATCTTTCTTGAAAATATCAGATGGGTCCACAAGTGAAGTAGATGTGCTTTGTCATCCTCCTGACCCTTCCTCAATTTTGAAGCGAGTTCTCTGACTCTCTAGCTCTTTGATCTCCCTTTCTTTTTCTCCATGTTTTTAATACATGTTAAATGATGAAGCTTGCATGAAGATTAATGACACGCTCTTGGCAGTATTTGACAAGATAAAAACAGAAGTAAAAGCCAGTTATTACTCCCTTCCAGTATTTAGTTACCAGTTTTGCATTCTAACTCCCCTTTACCTTTGCAGAAACCAGATTGGTGCTTCATGTCACGTTAAAACTATGAAGTTAGCTCCACTTTGAGGTGCTTCAGTCTGTTAATATTTGCTGGGTTTTGCTGTAGGTTCTCAGTAAGCATTGATGAATCAATTACACTTGTAACTTAAAAGACAAAATTAAATTCGAAAGGTCAGAAACTTTTATTTCTAAGAATAGTGGGATGACAAAAGAATAAAAATCACGTGATACCAGGATAGGTTAGCTACTCTTTTCTGGTTTCACCAGCATGTTTAATAGAGACTCCATCAGTGCTTTGGGCTCCAAACACCACTTGGCTTTTATTGCCTGAAGCGTGCAGGTCAGCCGTCGTGGTTGATCCCACTGCATATGTTGGGTGCGTGCTGTGGGAAGGGGAGATGTGGCCCTGGGCCTTGTGAGAGGGGAAGCACTTGGTTATTGAGTTATGATAAAGATCTAATGTCTTTTGTGTTGCAGTTGATTGACTGGGTGGGACCACACAGCAAAAAAAACAGCGCTGACCTTGGAGATTAGGGACTGTTGCCTCACACCTATTGGTCTCAATTCCAGTTGCTCACTTGGCAAATCAGAATGACATAAAAGATACTATTTTAGCACAGCGTGTCTTATACTTCAGTGCTTTGTGTTAAGAAGCTACATCGCAGATGAAAGCTAGGGGGAAAAAAATGTTGATTTAAAACTGAATTTGTTAGTTCGGCTTAGGTTTCTAAGACGTACTAACTGCTTTTTTGGCACGTGTAACGAGACAAAAATGCCTTTTGGTAAATTCTACTAGCTAAAACTTCTTCTTTGGCTAATAATATAACTAAATCTTTACTGTTCAGTATTTTAAATTTTCTCTGCTATTGCTATTCAGGGAAAAGCATTGTCATAACTTGTTCTTTATTGCTTCAAGTCTTGATAAGTTATCCAAGTCACTTTTTGACTTAACAGAAGATCTTTGTTTTATGTTTCAACACTTACTTGGAATGCTTGTGAACTTCAAATGTTTTCTTTATTAAAAAAAGGAGGGGAGAGGGCATATTGGTACAAATGGTTTATGATATTTTAGTACATCCTGGTTTTGACTGTTCATATGTTTCATCCTTCAGAATGCTGTTTAATTGTGATTTACTTTTCATTCCTAAAAGGTGCCATACTTGGCAGATCAGAAACACAAGAGTGTATCTACTACAACGCTAATTGGGAAAAAGATAAAACAAATCGCAGTGGTATTGAACCTTGTTATGGTGATAAAGATAAAAGACGACATTGTTTTGCTACATGGAAGAATATTTCTGGATCAATTGAAATTGTGAAGCAAGGTTGCTGGCTAGATGACATCAATTGTTATGACAGGTAAGTGAGTTTTTCTACAAATCTTAAATGTATTTGTAATTTTAAACTATTTTGCCTGTCCATAATTTATCCATCCTCCCCTTTGCAAACAGTACTTGAGAAAAATCATAATACAGTGCCCTATGAATAGTTATCTTGTTTTTAGACACACACACACACATGCTTTTTTCTCTTTTGCTTACTTACCTGTATTTAGTGACCCAACTTCATTGAAGTACTTTGTCTTGTTTGCAGAATAGCATGTTTTACCTTCTCTTATTTACTTACTATATACTAAAAATCAGGTGTTTAATTTATTCTTTTTTTATGCCATTAATAAAATATTTTCTAAAGACTTGTTATTGCCAAGCAATGCAAATATAGTTACTGAAACCAGAATGCAAAATTTTATAGTTCACTTTTCCAAGGTCTTTGGAGAATGAAAGGCAGCACTTTGTGTCTGCTCTTTACTTAAACATGGAAGTATTTTGCTGATTTATTAAAAAGCTCACTTCAGTGGCAGCTCTAAGTGACATCGAATATTCTAAAATTTCAGTCATTTTTTTTATAACAGATGGTCTAGCAAGTACCGGTGAGCAGTAACAGCAGGACTTGGGGATTGTTAGATATTGGCTGAATAAAGGTCATGACTCTCTTAAGAAATGGTATTCTAGTTCTTTGAAGTACTGCATTAAGTTTTATTTGACCAAAACAGTTATTGTTTGGAAAGGGAGACACTTAAGAAAATAAAAGCATAATAGATCTTCATTAAAATGTATTTAGAAATTATTTTTAGTAATATTTTAGAAAAATTTCCTTTTGTGTTTCTTAAATGTTGAATGAGTAGAAGAAATCATTATAGTAATTTCTACGAAATAAATTTTCCCCACACACTAGGATGTTTTCTCCTTTAATGACAGTTTAAAGCTAAGCTGAACGGTAGTTCTGATTTATCTGTTTCTCAGAGAAGTGGCAAAGCATCTGCAAGCTTGCTTGCACAGCATGATTAAAATTCAGCTATGCTGGAAGGCGAAGGACAATTTTAAAGAAATCTTATTTGTTCCTACTAGTATCTAGTAACTGTAAGTCACTTAGGAGGGGAAAGTACTTTTTTTTTTTTTTTTTTTTTAATCCATTTAGTTGTAGCTTTGCAGAAGAAGTGGGGGTGTTTACACAGTGGGGGTGTTCTGAACTAATTTTATTTCTGCTAAATGTTAAACTTTTAGGATGGAAATAGAATTTTTCAATTTGGAAATGGAGTTAGGTTCTATATCATTGTTATCCCTCTAGTTCCACATGTATCTTTGAACAGTCTAAAAAAAATTGATACTGAATTCTCCCTTGAGCAAAGAAAAGAAATTAAAAGAAGAAATAAAATGTAGGAAGGATGGTAAGGAAATAGTTGAAAACTGTGTAAAAATTTGGCTGGCTCTGAGACCTCGTTAACTGTAACTTGTCATAAGAATGCATGCTGCTGTGTTTGTCTAAAATAGCCATTAAACAAAACCTTATCTCTGGGAGTGAAGAGTGGTTTACCAAACAGGGAGTTACAGTATGGTGAACTCCAAACAACAGCAGATTAAGAACATCAAGGAATACATGTTTTACGGAAGTTACAGTACAGTGTAGTTGTAATAGCCGGTTCTATAAAATAACCCTCATTTTTGCAGATAAACCCAAAACTCTTTTGACAATCTTCAGCTGTATTTAAAATCCTCAACTATTTCGGCAGGATTTTCAAATTCTTCTTTTTCTTCTGTCAAGTTGTCTCCTGTGTGATGTCTGTTTTTCTTTCCTGACTTGAAGAGTTTCAGCTTATTTGTTAATAGAACTCCTTTCCTGCAGTTATTTCACTGAGTGAAATAAGCCCTGTCCCTGAGCATAATGTAGGCAGGGGAAATGGGAGAACTTTTATCTTTTTTTCTAAAAATAAAATAAAATTCAAAAATTCTCCTTCTCACTTATCTCCAACCCATGCAACCCTGTACTGTGAGTTTATGGTTAAATGCTAGCCATTTGATCATTTGTTTGTCCTGTTTAAATCGAGATTGTGAACTGTTCTTCAGTATTCTATTGGTGATTTTCTTTAACTTTGTCTGAAAAATAGCAAAAATGTGCTGTTTCAGTTTTAATGATATTTCATTGCAATATAAAATAACAAAATTTTGATTTGTTTCTTCAGATTTAACTCTTATTTGGGTAGTATGTTATCCTGAATGATTTAATGAAGTTCACTTTAAACTTTAAATGTGAGCATATGTTTTCTCTTGAACAGAAAAGCCCCTCAACTTAAGATTAATAAGGGTTTTTTTTATTATTATCTTTTACAGGAATGATTGCATAGAGAAGAAAGACAGCCCTGAAGTGTTTTTCTGTTGTTGTGAAGGCAACATGTGTAATGAACGCTTTTTCTATTTTCCAGAAATGGAGGTCACGCAACGTAAGTTAGACTAACGCATTTATGAAGGAACTGCTTAGCAGAGTTCAGAAAGATTTCATATTGTGCATGTTCAGCAGATAAGACTTTTCAAAAAGTTGTGGTCAGTTTTTCCTGCCAGAAGGTTTCTGATTCCTGGATGATAGAGTGCTGTGTGCATTCACATAAAGAGCCTAGAAAATTGCCAGTTCATTTCTTCAATTTTGAAAGGTCTCTATACTAGAAGTAATTTAAATTGATAAAAGGTACTTCAGCTCTTTTCTAAGGGTGAGAAGGAAGGATAATATGAAATAATTGGCTGTTTTAAGATACAGAAGTTACTGTCAAATCTTACCTTAATTGTATAGTTAAGCTTCTGTAAGTGTCTATAAATCATTGGGCTAAAAGCCATATCATCCTTACATGCGTGTACCAGCCTATGAATGCTCTTCTTCTTGAAACAATGCTCTCACTATTTCTTTAAACTAATTGGACCTTTGAGTTTCTCTGTAAATTGACATAGTAACCTTTAAAAAGGGGGGAAGAATTTCCTTCCAGGTTACAAAGAAAATCAGATAGCCAGACTTAAATAATTGTTTTAAAAAACAATAACTAAAAGATTATTTGATTATTCTTGCATATCTTCTTTGAGTCAAGAATCTAATCTTTGTTGGAAAACTGAATGATATTAATAACTGAACTGAAAACAGCAAATGTCTTGTGTACCAAATAGCCAGAGGAAGTTGTTTATGAAATTAAATAACATTTTCTGAGATGAAAATAGCCTTTGCTGACCCAAGAGATATTCTTGTCATTTTTGTCATGATACTGCTAAGGCAATAATTGACGTTCTTTTTCACTCTTATGAAACCTCTTTTGCCCCAGGGGTCTGTGACTGCCCCTGTACCAGTTGCCACAGAAGCCTTTCTGGAGGTCCTATGGAGGGGGTCTTCAGCTAGAAAGCTTTTACTTTCAGCACATCAACAGTGCATAGAAATGTTGGCAGATAATTTCTGGCCTATTCTACTTATTAATGACATCTTACTGTGTACGTTCCAAAGACTAAACCTCTGTATTGATTCTTTTTTCATTCATTAGGTGATGGCATTCTTACAGTCTTTTTAAAATACAGACACCTCTTACACGCTGCAGATAGGTGGAGCTTAGAAGCACAAAAAAGTTAGATGTGCTGATGTGTAAATCTGGGGATCTAAGTTATTTCTGCGCTTTCCAAAATGCTGCTTTTTAAATATGTGTCTGTTTATATTAAAGTACACTATTTAATCAAGTATTGTTAGCCTGTTGTGCTGATTGCAAGAATTTTTGGAAAATTGGGATGCTAGACATTTCAGGCACTGGATGATTTTTGTTTCTTAAAACCTGTGGGTTTGTTTTTTGTTTTTTTTTTCCAGCAACTTCCAACCCTGTTACACCTAAGCCACCTCTGTTCAATACCTTGCTTTATTCATTGGTGCCTATAATGGGAATTGCAGTTATTGTGCTCTTTTCATTTTGGATGTACAGACATCACAAGCTAGCGTATCCTCCAGTACTCGTTCCAACCCAAGTAAGTTGCTGCATTATGATTTTGGTTTTTGTGAATGGTATAACCATTTTCTAAGGCGGAGAGGAGAGAAAAGGGTCTGCATCTGTCACGTGGCTGAAGTCTTCTGTTACCTTCCTGGTTTAGAGGTGCTAATGCTTGCTAGCCGCAAAAGCAGAAAATTAAGCTTTACTTAAATAGCCTCGTCTCCTTTAATTGATTGGTCTTTGAATGTATGAGCAACTACTTAATGTTTTTACACATCTGTTTGTTTGGGAGGAGAAAAACAAAATACACAAATTCAGATGGCAAAGATGCAGTACTGCTGGACAGCTGTGGGAAGTTTGTACTCCAGGTAGTTAAAAGGACTACTTGTCTGAAAGTTGTGTACAGCTGCGCTCAGGTACTTACCGTTGAGCTTTGTAATGCTTACCTTAAAACAGAAATGAAGGAGACATGCTAATTCATAATGGCAATTTTCAGTGAATAGAAAATAGTAACTAGTAGACGCTTAGCTATTTTTTAAAAAGTGTGGAACTGGCATACAGGTATCAGTTAAAGGGAACGTAAAGAAAATAAATCTTCAGTTGAAGCGTAGTTCCAGGGCTTAGCTCAGCTTGTGGTCTTATCTTTTTCCTCTTCCTTGTTTATGTTTTTTTGTGTTTTGTCTTAAAATGTTTCAGTTTTAGCTATGTTTGCATTTTGCTTAGAAAATATTATGAGATTGTGGTCTCCAAACTTGAAATGTAAACTGGCTGTGTTGCATCAAAACAAACCTTTTCTGGCTGCATGTACATAGTTCCTGCTCTTGTCAGGCTCCAGCTGATTCTGTAGGTGTAATTAATATTAATACTAGAATTCTTCTTCCTTCAGTTATGTCTAGAGATTTAATTGAGATTAGAAGGCCTTTATGAAAAGAGTTAAGATGGCAAATTCCTCAGACTGAAGTAGGAAGGATGAACAAAATGTGGTAGTGGAAATGGAGAGAGAAGCGACTTGCCCAGGGTCCTGCTACACTTGGGCTTTTACAGTAGGAATTGAACTTAAGCTTCCTAGCTCAGTGCAGTGACCACTCAGAATACATTGCCTCTCGTACAATGATGATACGATGATGCTATGATTAAATAAAATGTAAAACGCTTGTTATTTTTGGTAGGACTGCATTTAAAAAAGATTTACATGTATTTGCTCTGTACTGCCGGCTTCTGTGATATTTTCAGTGCTACTGCTTGACTTCAGCGTGTTCCAGGAAACAGTATTGCCTGTGGTTGATAAATAAAATTGTTTCGGTTTCCATTCCGTAGTAATAGATAAGAAAAGTTTGGGGGCAGACAGTGGGCATATGTTCTTGCCAAATGAAAAGAACATAATTTAGAGGAAGAAAGTATGTTTCTTGTCCTTGCAGAAAGTATTACAGATCCTCAAACTTCATGCAATCTGTTAGCATAATTATTTCATCCATCTCAATTTTTATGTATTTGGGACTTTACATCAACCTAGTAGTCTTCACTGTAAGATCAAATCATGACTGCTACTTGTGTGAATAATTTCAGTATGTGACTTCCTTTCTAGACTTAAAGAAATTAAGTAATGGATAAAGTGATAGAAAAGCAAGCAAATGTTAAATACGTGCGAGATATCAAGAACTTGAATTTTTATATTCTTCCTCCTTTTTATTGTGGTTCTTTTCTTGCATGGATTGTTTGGTACAGGAGTGGACATGTCATAAATTTTTTAATAAATAGGGTAATAACCTGTTTTGTTAATGCTCAGATTGTATCTGTTGGGATAAGTATATGTTGGTGCTTGAGCTAGTTATGGTGTAATAGCATTTTCTTATCTTGTGGTGAATAGGCATTAAGGTTTGATGTGGAAAGTCAGGAAAAGCTACTTCTGCCTGAAAAACTAAATGAAATGACTATGGAAATAGAATGTATAAATATTCTCCCATAGGCAGCAGAGCAGTGTTTCCCACTTTTAAATTTGATTAGAGCTGATTTGAACAGGAGGCGGAGGAAGCAGGAAGAGACGGAAAAGTATTAGTAATTTTATAACCATGAAACAAACATTTAAATATTTATGCAATTAATATATTAAATATTAATATTATATTTAATAATTAGGGCATGAGCAGAGTTTGTAGGCAAATGGATTCTTTTCTAAGTATTTCTGTAGCAAATGGTAGAATGGATAGATCAGATGTATACCAGATACTCACTAGAAAACGGGGATTTCTCAGTATGAGATACAAATAAAGGTTATCTCATTTTATTTCTGGAAGGTGATGGGAGTACTTATGTGCAGAACGCCCTGGTACTAATCTTTCTTCCAGTAAAAATGAAAGGATAGATGAGGAATAAGCAAAAGATAAAAATGAGGAAACACTGAAGAATGAGAAATTTTGGAAGAATTAGGAGAAGGGATAAGTTAAAAAAAAAATCAGAGAGCAAAAGGGAAAGAAATTGTTTGGAATATTTCAAAAAAAGCAAGATATATGCTAGAAGAAATTTTTGAACCCCTGGTGAAATATAAAGGACAAGCATCTGAGAAAATGCAAACAACATCATTTCCTTTTGAAAGTAAAATAGCTTCACGGTACATGCATGTATTGGGCAGGCAGTTCCTACCCAAACTGAGCTCAGTTCAGAGCTATGTGGATTAACTTAACTTTAAATTCCCTTTGAAAGTACAGATAATTATTTTAAAATTTCATGCAGCAGAATTAGTTTATATGTTTGGCTTAAGATTGGCAAGCAGTAGATAATTTTGTTTGCTCCTTACATGTTTCATTCTTGCTTTCTTTCAGGTATTCGGGTAGAGAGATCAAGGGGGTTACTAGAATAGGTAACAGCTGAGACGCTCCTTGCCGGTTCCCCGCGTCAGAAGTGCCCGGCGGGTCCCGAGGCGTGTGTCCGGGACAGCCGCGGCAGAGCGAGCTGCGTGCTCCGAGGTACCGCTGCCAGGGCAGGGACCTCTCGCTGCTCCTGCTGCTCTCATTAGTCTTGGCTTCCAGACTTCTTTGTCTCTTGTTTGTGCTGTTAACTGTATGCCTCACTTTATTGTGTGGGGTGCTATCTAGTTAAAGCTGTCAAATTTTATAAAATCTGTCACTATTTAAATTCTTAAATGAGTTGTTAACGAATGTAAGTTTGCTAAATACGTACCGTGTATATGTAAAAGGGTTTGAAAGAACGATTTCATTTTCTTATTTATATTTTATATAATCATGCAGCAAACATATATTCATATGTCTGACCAAATTTACCAAAAACTGGATTAGTATTTTAAATGGTTGAATCTGTGTATTTTTACATAGAGTTACTCCCACCCATTTAATTTTCACTCATGAGCACCAGGTACAGTGAAAACAAAACGCTACCACCTTTGCAGGCAAAGGCTTTCACTCTGAAATTAGGTGTAGTTCAGATTTCCCCATAGCGTCCTACAAATATTCCTGGTAGAAATGTGAAAGCCGATGGCAAGGAGTTGATATGCTCTTTTTTTTTTTTTTTTTTTAAACATCTCTTGAGCTTGGGCCAGAGTTGTCAGTCAATGCTAATTACAACTGTGGTGTTACCACTCTGTCATCTGATAGATAGGACCATAACCTATTTTATAGCATAACTGACACAAGTAACACTTTTGTTTATCAGTTCACACATCTGTGGCTCCCAACATTTTATATCCATACTGTGCGAAGAGAGATTAACCTCTTGTACTTTTTGTTGAGTGCCCAAGTTATGAATATCTTACTGGATCACAGAGTTGCTTTTTTTGTTTTGTGTTGTTTTTAAAATAAGAGTCATATGTTGAGAGGGTTGGAAAAAAGCTTTACAGAGTCACTTAATGTCTTCATAACCTATTTTTGTGCTTTCTTCTGAAACGTTTGAAATTACTTGGGTCAAAGTGTTTTTAATCACTAAGCACAAGAAAGCCCTGATCTAGGCCTGTGTGGTGTGACCAGAAATTTAAAAACTCAGAATGGACAGATCCTGTCTATTAGAGTGTCCATAAAAGCAAGCTTAGTTGCTAGGAATTACCATTTCTTTCCCTCCTCGGAGAGGAAGATTACATGGTTGAAAAATACAACTACATCTTCTGCTTTTAACCTCCAATATATCACTTCATTTAAGCTTTTCACCCTGTATTTCCTATATTGAGCACAGTAATCTTTTATGTGCTTCATTTGGGGGGGGGGGGGGGGAGGTTTGCCCCGTAAGGATGAAACTCACTGGTCCTATATATATGGAGAACGTCCCTAGTCTTCAAAGTCACCTTCTATGTGAACCAAGAATTAAGAATAATGGAAACATATGTATCAAATATAAAGAGATATTGATCTTACAGCTCTGGTCTCAAAAGGTTTTTTTTGAGCATAAAAAAAAAAATACTCTGTGATTTTTGTGGATGGCAATTTTGGTATTGCTGCCTTCACTACCATACCATGGTAGTCTTTCTTCAGTGTATCTTTTCCTGAAGACACCCAAGTATGAATAGAACTTTGTAGCTATGTCATGGTTTTGATATTTCAGTTTCAGCTGTAAGAAATTAGAATTGAAACCAGTATCACATAATGTGAGGTGAATAATGATGGAGAAGAATTCCTAGCAGTGGCAGATGCAAGACACATTCTCAGATACTGACTGCAGGTCCGACTGCATGTTGTAGCAGTGGAAAAACAAATTCTGTGTTGGAAACTAATAGGAGAAGAACATGTAACAAAACAAGCACTGCTCTTTGCTGCAATTTTTAACCTCAGACACCTGGTCTAGGCCACTAGACCTGTGCCAAGGAGTTTGGTCAGTGTGTGTGTGTGTAACTTGAATGGTTTGTTTTCAAAAAAACAAAAGTAATTAGTAATGGGGAAACTTTTTATTGTTGGCATTCAAAAAGATTTTCATTTATTGTTTTTATTCTCTAAATTAACTTTTAGCATATCAAATAATCTACCTGGTGCACTTAAAATTTCTGGGATAACCTTTATCCCTCTGCCACACTAGGAAAATCACAGTTTGCTGGTGAAGAAGAATGAAGAAATTAAATCAAGTGTTCAGATTTTTTCCAGTTTTTATCTTCCAGCCACATTTTTTTTCTTGTCGTTGTTATAGGTATTTTAATAGAAAGATTATAACACTTGAAAAATGAATAAGAAAGGGAGAGGTGTTTTTACAAGGACTTATTCCAAACATAGGAAGATTAATAGCTACTTGAAAAATATATGGAGGAGAAGCTAGGTGCTTATATGAAATGGGAAAAGAGATCAACAAAGAAAAGCTGGAGCTTAGAAAGAGGAAGAATAAAAAAAAAGATAAAGACTGAGTTTGAGCTTGTGGCTAGCTAGGAAAGAGTACATATCAGTGGTTAATGAATGATTAACATACAATGAGTGGCAATGTTGGTATTAAAAAGGAATAGCTGAGTGATCTCAAGACTTGGACTGCTAGATGTGTGCATGATTTCACATTCTCTAATACTGCATTTCATATCTTCAGAACTAGTAAGAATTTCTTTTAGAATTGATTCCAGTCAATAGCTGGAATGACACAGGAGAAAGATCTGGTGCTATCCTTTGATTATGGTACTGTGAGGCACAACCAGGATATGGTTGTTTAAAGGAAAAAAAAAAAACAAACCAAACACAAATATTGGGATACTGCGAGAATGCAGTAGGAAAGTTATTATAGATAAGGAGTCCTTAATATGTAGTAGGTAAATAGCTTGTAACTGTGGGTTTTTTGGTTTGGGTGTTGTTTTTTTGGGGGGGGGGGGGGGGGGTTAGAATTCATGGGCTATTACAATACAAGTAGTTCCTTAAAATCTTTAACAGAGGGAAGAATTTGTATGACAAATAGTTGGAAACCAAGTACATAGTGATGCATGCTTTTTCAATGCTCAGTATACAACCAGACATCTAGAACTTTGGTTCTAAATCTTGATAGCTTTTTACAAAAGTACTTTCCTGAATTCTCAACTTGCTTTCAGAATGAGCTATCTGCATTTAAATAAGCCATAAATGCAGATGTATTTTTTTAAATCTTCAAGAGGTAAGAAAAATACAAATCCAGACTTATGGTACCTTATCCTGAATGGCAGCCTAAAGACAACTTTATAATTAAAGTACAATTAAAATTTTAAAAAGCCTCAAATGTATTTCTATAGCGAACTTGAAGTTACTTTGTGCTTTTGCATTGATTCAAACAGAGCACTGTCTCACAAACTACGCTTTCAATGCTGTACCTTATTCCTGGCTTATTAAAAAGTAGGTTTAATTTTCGGAGTAGGGCTCTACAGAGTAGGTCCGAGAGGGTGGTGCAAGAAGATGTGCATGTGTCTGATAAGACTGGATGTAGGCAGTACTTTGTGTCCTGTTCTTGTAAATGTTGACTTGGCATATACACTTTTAACAACTGACAAGACACTGAAGGCTTTTACAGCACTGTATTTAATTTACCTTGAAGAATTTCTCTCTGTTGTTCATTCATTGTAAACAGTAATATTCAAAATAATTTATATTATCAAGACCACATTTAGATTATAGTCTTAGAGAGTGCTTTGGAACAATCATAGGAAGGGTGAAATACTGATCTCTGAAGTCTGCAATTGGGTACTCTACCTTCAGGAGCTTTTTAATAATTTTCCATAATAAAGTCCAGTTTGCTCCATATCCTCAGATGTGCTGTCCTGAATGCTTTAGATTGACGTCTTTCAGGTAATCTTTTATATCACTAAATGGATGAGAATTACACATTTCCTAAGGTATAAAAAAAGTAATTAATTTTACCTTACATTCTCCGAAGAGGTTGAGGGACTGTGGGTGAATACAGATGTCATATTGAGGGCACTAGTTAGGAACAAATGAAGGAATCGGTGCAGTGAATTTATAACACAATAATTTGCATTTATTTTAACACCATGTTTATAAAGATTTTTGTGACATGTTTGAAGTTTAGAATATGGTTGTGGGTAGCCCAGATTTTGGAAAAGACCACACTGATTGGGTTTTTTTGGTCTAATTGGTTACAAATATTGCAATCACTTACCTAATCCCTGATAAAACCTTTAGAAGTAGTTTTCAGGAAATATAAATAGGAAGTTAGTGTGTTTGTATGTATTTGTATACATGATAGCTATTGGGGGGGGCGGTAATTGGTCCCAGTTTTTATTTATAACAGTTGTGTTAATTCCTGACATAATAAAGCACGTATTTGCCTTTCTGTAATAGCCTGATACTGCTTAAACTGGTGATGCTTGCATTTCTAATGAAAAGTCTGAGGTGGTGGTCTGTAGTCTGAAGGGAAGGACAATGATTTTAAAATTAGAAGGTCTATGATGTGCATAAATCTCTCTTTGAAAATTTTCATGCGTGTCTAATTTATTAGTGTTTGGGGGAAGTTGATCCCCTTAAGAAACCAGTGAGAGGCTTGGGAGAGGACTCTTTATTTCTCAGTTTCATGTTTGCAGTTTCTCATTATGGTAAGAGCAAAAAGGTTGGATTCATATATCTTTTTCCTTATTTCTGAGGAATTTACATAATTTTCAGGAGCTGGAGAATTTTAATAGCAAATAGGCCTGAAAAAAAGGTCTAATAAATTTTTTTTACAGCCATAGGAAAGATGTTTGTTGAATAACTATTTCATATAAGCAATGCTTTTTATTTTTTTTTAACAGTTATTGTTTGTTCTTTGACTACTTGATTTAGTGGAAATATGAGTACACAGAGATATTTATATTACTCTGTTCAGTAGCCGTTCCCTATCAAATTCACAGATTGAGTAATACTTTTATTTTGCTTGGCTGCTGTTTCTGGCAAAGGAATATGGGGGGCTTGAAGGAGGAACTTCTTTAACTAACTGTGCTCGTGGTTTTCGGCATTTGTGCTGCAGAATCTTACTTCTAAGTTTTTCTCAGTATACATGGAATAGCTGCCATTCTACTGGAACCACCAGCTCACAGAGATTTGAAGGCAAAGATGATCGGCTGCTCTGAAAACCACTTTAAGGGTTTGGGTTTTTTGTTTCGCGTAGGGGTTTTTTTTCCCCTTCTGAAATGCCCCAAAATATTTGCAGGCTGTACAGGTCCTGCAAGAATCTGCTTCAGACTCTCGGTGTGGGTATTACCCTCATCTCCCGTGGTCTGCTGACTGACGGCGAGAGGAGGAGTGATCCCGTTGGGCTCCAGTGTTCTTTAGTGCTCTGTCAGTGGCAGCAAGCTCTACTACAGTATTTATAAATCTGACTCCCAACTAATCTAGCCTTCAAGAAATACTTCAGTCCTTCTATTATTAATTATTTACATAATGCAAAGTGTGTGCTAGACAGTTCTCAAGCACAGAGAAAAGCTTCTTGTTGGCTGCATGCTCTGTAGCATCCTAAGAATGTGAAGACAAAGGGTGAAGAAAAGGATGATTGCTGTTACGTGGCAGGTGAATACTTCAAGTGTTTGAATTTCATGCTCTTGCAACATCTATCTGATCAAATTATAAAGGACAAAGAAAATGGTTGAGGCAAAAGTACAGGAGGAGGAACGAAGGTGTCTCAGCGCTTCTCTGCTTGAGGGGCGATGAGATTGTTCAATAAAAAGAGATGAAAGTAGCAGAAGCAAGCGTGTATCATTAAAATGTGTTTTTAAGTTTCGGTAACAGTGCTCTGGGACTTAGATTTTTATAATGGATTTCATTCCACAGGCTGTAAACTCGTGACTATTTTGAAAAAATCGTTAGTATTGTAATTTCCCTTTATATATGCTGGATATAGTGTTTTCAAGTTCACTTGTTCTAGTTACATCTCTAGCATGCCAGATTTATTGATTAAATTTAGTAATATAGACCTAATATATGATGACCTCTTTCTTTATAAGGTTTAGCTGTAACTTAGACATGAAAAAGTTTTCATTTTCCACAGCTAGCTACTAATTGCAGCAAATTTTAAAAAATACAACGCTGCCCTCTACTGTACAGTTGTGAGCATAACTTGTGTTTGTATGTTTAATTTTCTGCATGTGTTTATATACTGTTTTGTAGTAACATGACTGTTTATACACCTACAATGGATAATTCTGGTTTCAATAATAAGATCAATTCAGGTGATGGTCTGTATAATAATCTTTTTTTTGCCCATTTTTCTTTGCTGACATATCAATGATGGATTTTTTATTTTATCTTATTTTAAATGATCTGTTATTAGCACAAGAAAGTATTGCTATCTCCATGAATATTTTTGTTGTTACTTCACAAACAATTGATTTTGTCTCTTTTCTTATAAGCTGTTTTTTCATCCCATTCTTGGTATAAATAGTAATTTCTTTTGCCTGTGTTTTTTCCCCTCTCTACAAGCACGCCTTTCATATAATGATTGAGGTAAGATGCATTGATGTTTGTTCATGGTTATGGAACTTTCTGTGGACATGTAAGAAGTTGTTTTTGTATGAATTACTTTTTTTTTTCCAGTATTTTGGACAAGAAATCTTTAAGCATGCAAAGTTTAAAAATACAGATTTAGTCTGCTGTTCATAGTTTTGTTTTTTTTTTTTAAATTCACTACAGCTTCTCAGGCTTTTAAGTTAAATGTCTGCAGGGACTGATAATGAAATACACCAGGTGTAATCAGTTTGTGGTTCTTCAACTACAGACTAGCTGGTTTATGTCACTTCCACCCTAGTGCCGCGTTGTATGAGCAGTGGTAGGGGCTCTGCCAGTACAGCATTTGCTGGTGACCTCAGTCTCAGGCTGTGGGAGCAGTCCAGCCGGCAGGGACTGCCAGTCTCGCTCTGGTGGGTTGCCCTGGAAGTAAACGACACGTCCTGCCCACTTCTGTCCTGGCTTTGGGTATCTGTTGTCATCTCCCACTGGTAAACTGCTGATAACTGTTTGAGGTGTGTGGTCTTCATCTTGTCGTTCTGGGTGATGTGATGGTTTTTTGTGTCATTCAGGAGCTTGGAGAAATAGATTGCCTGAAGAAAAAGATTCTTTCACTATTAAGTCTCTACTTCGACTTTTTCACTGGCCAGAAGTTACTTTTACTTTTATTAAATTACTGATACTGCATGTGAAACTACAAGTAACTGAAAAGTGTTAATTCAGAAACTTGGTTATTATTGCTAGGTTTTTAAATTGAATATGGAAAAAGTCAAGGTTTGCGTTGTAACATGAATGCTCAATTTCCATTGTCTCTATAGGTCTCTAATTAATAGCTGAAATGTCTTGTAAATGTAATTTAGAAGAAAATATAATGGTGCTATTTAAATATTTTCCTGAATATCTTGCACCTGTGAAGAGTTATCAGAGTTCCTTCTATTTGTGTTACTGTTTTGCTTCAAATGCTGTAATTTCAGTTAGGGAAGAAGAAGAAGTATCCTGTCTACAAGGAAATACTTTGTTTATATTACTTTGGGGAATATGTCTGCAATGTATGGTAAAATAGAGGATTTTGTGGGATGAAGAAGAGAAAAATTGTCACCATTTAAAAGAAATGTAGTTTGATACAAATCATAGAGTCAATTTTAGAATAATTACAAAATTTAAGAATTCCGACTCCTTTTACTGTACTTGGAACCTACCTTTACAGATGATCTGGTTGAAAATGAGCCAGTCCCAAACTAGAAAGGGAGGAAACAACCAAGATCGTCATCAGGCTCTTTCAATGAGAACTTGTCAACCATATTCGCAATATTATCTGTAGAATAAACGTAACCAAGGGGAAATACTGCACCATTTAACAAAGAAAACTTGCGTGTGCTCTGGAAGTTTGAGAATTTGTTTATATTTTGGAGTCAGGAAGGATAAATGCATCTCTGTACAATCCCGTTTGGATAATTGGTCTTCTTTCCCTTTGTTGTACATGATGAATCGCCTGATTCAGTTGCCATATGAGAGACATGACTGGAGATAAACTCAAGTTCTGACCGATTGTGTTGGGGCAGGTCTTTAAACAATCTATTTAGTTGGTCATATTTTTAATAGATTTGTAGTTCTGTGTTTGTTAAGCTTCTCTCGGATCTTGAGAACCATTCTTGAAGACACTTAGGGAAACCTATTTCTGGAAGTTACCATTCTTCAATGAATATTTTTCCTTCTGTTCTTTTTCTGGTATGACTAATATGCACTACCTGACAGCTGACTGCAACTCCCAGCTATAAAAATCAGAACCAAAAAGCCCTGTTTGAGATTTAAAAACCTTACAGTGTATACCATAATGAAATGTCCATCATTTTGAGATCACCATACAAGCCAGACTTAGGGGTTTAATGATCAGTGGCTTTGAGCTATGGGAAGAGTAAAGCCTAGTTGTCTTGAGTATTATGCATCGTATGACCCAGCCAGTTCAAGTACTTTCTGCCAACGTAGCTGCTTCTGCTTTTTATCTGGCAGTAGATCATTGTGTAGCAGGAGTGTTCCTGCTGCCTCTGCTAATTGCCCCAGGGTTAGGACAGAGCGTGTCTTTGAGATGGCGGAGCACTTGGGATGAAGTTACATGGGCCAGTGGCTCGCCGCTCCCAAAAAAGAGTGCCCTGCTTCCCCTCTGCCTTGCAGTGCTTTTTGTGTTAACCGGGACCTTGTTGCAAACTGATTCAATTTGCTAAACTATCAGAAAACTAACCTGATTTTAAAAATAAATAAATAAATAAAGGCTTTCTGGCAATCTAGTGTATTGCCTTGATTTGCTGTGCGGTCAAACAAGCACCAGAATCAGCCCAAGGGAAGGGACAGGGAAAGCTTGGGAATGGGAAACTGGGCCCTTATTTTTTGACAGCTGTGGCAAGCTGTTAGACTAATATATCCACATTATATCTTTACTCACATTATATCATCATCCTTGGCGCCACAGAGATGATTTTAAAAAGCCATACAAAAATAATTATGCCTGTGGCATGTTAAACATTTTTGCTTAGAAGTAGAGCAAGTTGAAAACATTGTCAAGGAATGGTTCTGTATAAAAATAGTACCTGCAGTTTTAGAGTAAATGTCTGTTGTTTTTAACAAAGTTGTTTAGAAGAAAATAAGAAAAAAACCTGCAAAACTATTCTTTTTAGTTACGTTAACAGAAGGCAATTATACTTTCCATTTTAAGTCAGGATTTGTTTTGATTTGTGTGTGTGGGTGTGTTGCTTCTTCATAAGCACGCCGGAAGTTTTGACTTCATAGAAATGCTTCAACACGAAAGGGAAATGTGCAGGGAACCACAGGAGGTTGCTATATAAGGCAGTGGGAAAATATTTTGAAATGCCAGGGTTTTCTAGGAAATACGAAATTCAGGTATATGAAAAGTATTGTAGCCTAATGTGAAAGTAAGAAGCACCAGTTTTCGCTGGCCGCTTTTCACTAAGGAGTTACTGCTTTCTCTCATGTGATAGATGCTGTAATTTTATTCATCAAATCTTTGAGAAGTAGTAAGTGGTCATTTGCTTGACAGTTGAGAAAAAATTTACATAGCGTGCTTCAAAATACCAGCAGATTTTCTGGGTGGAGGGTATGGAAAGAAAGGGGACTTCTTCTAGCTGCTAAAGCAAAGTGAGATTTGGGTTTACTTCCCACAAATCGTTCTCTTAATTTAGGCAAGTCGCCAGTTTCAAAACTTTAAAAAATTGTTGAATTAACTGATTGTAAATCCCCAGATGCTACACAGTGCTCAGGATTCTTAAAAATAACAGAGTTTTTTTACAAGTTACAGTAGGCTTTTTGAGTAAATTTGGGCATCTTTTTTCTAGTTTTGTTTGTAACTGTAACTATTACAAATTGAGGACAGTGATTTCCCTGGTGCCTGGAATATTCATAAAGGGCTTTGGCATTGAATGAAAGGCAGCACAGGAGGGAAAACTTAACTCTTAAACTTCATTTTCTGTATTGTTGTTTGTCCAGTTTAAACCCAGCAATTTTGATTTAATATCTTTAAGCATCCATCGCTGTCATATTTGCGAAAGGATTTCATACTTCTTTGAGGATAGTATTATAATGTGTCTCTAATTTGAATAATTTTTTTCACAGTTATTAATTTGTGGCATTAGGTTACAGTTTCTTTCAACTGCTATAAATCTGTCTCTCTGTGATACTTGTTCTTTTCGAAGGATGTATTTGTTGCTTAATAAGAAATAAGGGAATGGTTATGCGTTCCTGTGCTTAAACTACTCAAAATTTGTGTTGGATACAGAAGCACTTGTATCCATTCTCACAATAATAGTAAAGTATACTTAAACCCACAGTTGTTCAGAAAATGTCTTTAACATGCACAAGACTTTTATGTTGCTAACCAAAGTGCTCAAATACTTAACTATTGAGTACTTTCATTTGTTTTGTAGAAGCAGCTACTCCAGTGTTTTTCATTCTTTCTCTTTAAAACAGCATTACAGCTGTGACTGGAAAAAAATGGAGAGGCCATGTTTTGGAGGGTTTTTTGAATAGTAGACTTCAGGGGTTTTTTTGTTGTATTCTGCAGCATGGATATAATTTAAAAGTGATACCTAATTTTCATTTGCATGTTTGTTTCTTTCATATGTAATGTTGAGACTTGTGGTACAATTTTGTGGTCTCCACAGACCTGCACGTCAAGTAGCCGTTCACCCTCTTCCCATCTGTGGTCTAGCAGCCCGCCCCCACGCTGTCACTGCTGGCATGGATCGACATTTGCCGTTCTCTGTAGTGATTTGGACTGAGGAACAAGTTGTGGTTTAAACGGATACGGGTGTGTGTGGAAGGAAGGTGGAGCTGTATCTCGTGGTGACGGTATTGGTAATTCTGCTTAGTGACCGCTACAGACCAGAACTTGACTTGTTTTCCTGCAGAAAACAGGGATCAGACAGAAGAGATCATGTTTCTCCGGTTCTGTGCATAGGGTGATATTCTTTGATGCAGAGGCATATGTAAATGGGTCTGATGCATTTGTTCATGGTAGGGAGGAAGCTTACATAGGTACAAGCTAATCTAACGTGGTAGACTGGAGAGGAAAGGACAGCCCAGAAAGAAGCACATCTTTGGCAGTAAAGTTGAAAATCTACTTGTTATGTTCAGATGATATGTATGATACAGAATATATAAGGGATATATAAACTATAAAAAACAAGATACTCAATAAGCTGTCACATTTTCTTCCCCAGAAAGGGAGATTGTTCAAATCTCTAGTAAGATTGGTGATTATATGGATAGCTGTATGGAAGCTCTGTCAAACTTGCAATTGTACTTCCCAGCTTGTGCTTATTTGAAAAGGAATTGTTGGGCTAGCCCCGCAGTGAAGTACAAACACAGTAAGATACGACAAGATAATCTCTTAAATTTAATTCCAGTTCTGTGTCTGGGCTACAGCCAAGTACTTGCATTTCAGCAACATATTGGCTATCCCCGTTAGCAAATGTTGGGAGCAGTAGAAGTGGATCAATAGGTTGAAGCATCGGTGCTGTGGTTCCTCGCACCGCCATTCGTGTGGCTTGGGTGGCTGACTGCGGAGATGGTGATGTTTGGTTTCCTGTGCCAAATGTCTGCACTGTGCATGTGGTTCGGTGGTTTCTGAATGAAAAAAAAAAATGTTAGTTACGTACCGGAAAACCTTGTAGCGGCATGGCGTGCCTACATGCTGGTTTGCAACCTTACGTGCCCAGTAAGCAGTGGAGTTGTTGAAGTATTGGTGTGCTGGTACCAGCTCAGTGGCTTGTGAGAACTGAACCAGTACGTGGGAACTGCAGACGGTGAGGGGATTCACTTCGGCTCTGCACCGCTGCCCCCAACCACACTGCTGACGTAGGTATCTTCTGCTTCCCGGCTGAGGGGGTGCAGCGTCAGTCCCATGGAGATGGATGGACTTTGTGGCTGTGTAGAGTCAAGTCACTGGGCTGTTGAACTAAACGATTAAACAGGTCAGACCTGTGTCAAACAAAAAAACCCCAATAAACATATCAAAGGTGCTGATTTTAGTTCTCTCTCTTAAAAAAAAAAAAGTAACAAGTAAAGCTTGATTATCTTTATTCCTTAATTTCTGCTGTGCTTTTACACCTGGTTAGACAGATTTATACTGTAACCGTTGTTATGCTGTCGCTTGCACATTAATTCTGAGCATGTTTTACAATCTCATTCCTTTCCTGCGGAGAAGGGTTGCTGTTTTGTTTCTGGTTTGTTTGGGGGAATTTGTTGCAAGGGGGGTTGGGTATGTGATACAAGTCTTTTCCAGTTTACAAGCCTTTATTTCTAGTGCCATCATCATAGATAGCACATATAATAGCGAAATGAATTAATGATTTTAACCTGATTTCAGGATCCTGGACCACCACCACCTTCACCGTTGATGGGTTTGAAGCCACTGCAGTTACTAGAGATCAAAGCTAGGGGAAGATTTGGTTGTGTATGGAAAGCTCAACTGCTAAATGAGTATGTTGCAGTCAAAATATTCCCTATTCAGGTAAGCAGAAGTTCTTAGTGTCCTGTGTTGCTTGTAATATTGTAGTGTTAAACCAGCTTTTCTAGTCACAATAAGAGGCTTTTATTTTAGAGAATTTTCAGTGTATACTGTAAATCTAGATAGAAATGTCTGGAGCTGAAAAATGTGCAGGTGGAGTTTTATTGAATTAAGTATTTTAATGCAGCAAACATATTATTGAAACATAAACTCTGTGAAATTTATATGTTTCTAGTCATAACAATACGTATTCGGTGTGAATAGTTTTAAGCAGCTCTCACACGTCTCGATCAAGATTTTTCAAATTAAATTGTACTTAGAAGAAATGTCCTGAAATGCAAACCTATAAGGCGATTGTTCCAATTAAACATGCCTCAATTAAGTGAAATAGTATTTATTTCCCAGCAAGTACCCTCTGAAAGCCACGTTTTAGAATAGATTGTGCTCATAATTTTAAGATCCAGTCTAGTTAAAGAATACAAAGTGATTATACACAATAATACTGGATAGATTTTACATTAATTAAAAACACCCACTGCTACTTGAGGTGAAGAAATGTGCTTGTGCGTTCTGCTGATTAACCAAGTGGTGACTTGCTGAATAAATACATTTGCAGGTTCTTATTCTTCTAGGAGAAATAGCATGTATTTATGCTGGTTTCAGCCATCAGCACAACTTAAATTAAATCTGAGACTGTGTTCATTATTTTTAATTAACAAAAACCTATTTCTGATTCTTTATGGGGTTCTTGTAGATTACGGAAATACAAAAATTGAACCATGCTCTTAAGACTAAAGCAATTGTAATGATTTGCATTATGTAGACTCCAATCCTAATCTACAGCTTTCTGTGTTTCCATGGTTCGTATCTGTGATGGTTGAGGTTGTTTTCAACAGTTGATGTTTGTTTACAACAAATATAAGTTTTTCAGACAATTTTCCACTATATGTGAATATAGTGAAATAATATATGTGAAGAAAGACAGTTTTTCATATTTTTGTGTATGTTAGGTCAGTAGTTTGTAGCACAAATAGTGGTATTGGTCTAAACATTTGTAATTTTTAAATAATGAGCCTCAGTGTTAATAGCATACACTATGCTTTCTTTCCTTTAGGTAGTAAATCCTGTTTTGAAAAAAAAAAAAAAAGTTTTAGTGATTTTGACAGATCATTTACAAATGCACGGTACTTTGTAGGAGGAAACTTCTCTCAGGGAAAGTACCTCTTATTCTCATTATAATGGTATTAACTTGGTTTGATGTGTTCTTCTGTTTAAAGGACAAACAGTCATGGCAGAATGAATATGAAATTTACAGTTTACCTGGAATGAAGCATGACAATATCTTGCAGTTCATTGGTGCAGAGAAACGAGGCACTAGCATTGATGTCGATCTCTGGTTAATTACAGCATTTCATGAAAAGGTATGTTTAGTTCTCAATGTAGTTTCTTTTTTTTATGGTTATGACAGAGGAAGAACAGCCTTAGAAATTTGTCACAAATGCGAACTTGAGGCAGTTAAGAAATAAAATTCAAAATAGTTTTCGCTGAATCTTAGCTTGTCTCTTTTCATTGGATATGAATTTATTTAAATTTATTTTCAGCCAGCTGAGAAAGTTGTCTTCAGTCTTTACTTAATGGAGGAGATGTTTTAGAAAACAAACAAAAATTCATTCTACTTTTTTGCTTTTTAGAATAGGTATTTTTGAATATCCCCCATCTAAACCTGCCTAAATTAAACAAACTCCATCTTGCAGAGATTGTGGTGTTCTATTTTTGTTTTACTTTTGTTAGTTGATTTGAGTCTGTAAGAATGAAGTAATACATATCACTTGTATTGTGATAACCACAATAAGAAACATAAATATATGTAATTAAGCATATGTTCACTGTTCTGTTTTATCCACTTAGATTTTTTTTTTTTTTTTTTTTTAATGCATGTAATTGTCACAGAGATGTAAGTACAAAGAGGGGGGAAAAAAACCCAAAACCAAACAACAACCCAAACTTAAATTTAGCACTGGCACAGGCAAAGAGGTATTAGGAAGATGTTACCTGTAGCAGATTTGAGAAAATATAAATCTGTATAACACGGACATGCTAATGCATTCAGGCTAGGTCATAGATCATATTTCTAGTATTGAATGTTACATTCTTCATTCTGGCATTTTTATCCCACTTACGCCTCTGCTTTAATAATTTAGAAGACAAAAACTATCCAATTATTTGAAATTTTTGACAGATCTTCGCGATCAAGTAGATAATATCAAACTAATTTGCCTTTCTGAAAGGTTATTGCCATTTTTTTTGTTTGTTTCTTTTGTCTAATAGTTTTAAAAATCTTGTTACTGTTGGAAAGATGGCATCTGAGATGACTCTGATGGAAAATACGAATTTTCTATTTAATTTTTAAAGTGTAGCCTCTATACTTTGACAGCTCTTTGTTCATTTTTCCCTTTGTATTGGCTTTTCACACTGCAACATGTGACACTGACATCTCACAAACTGGATAATATGTAAATCCATGAAAATGTGTGTATAGAGTGGGCTATAGAACTGAGTTTGAAGAGCTTTATGTTGAATGATTTTTACTTTATCTCGTTATATTTACTCAGAGTGTGTATTTCACTCTGAAACTATGTTGTGAAACTGGAGTTTGCGGTTGTTGGTCCATAAGAAAAGACAGACACTCCATTAAAGGTCCTACAGAATGGTCATACAGAGTTTGGCAAGATTCTTGAAGGTGAATCTAACTTGTAATTTCCTGTGCCTGGAACATTATAAATCATGCTTGTAAAAGCAGGGTTGTCTTTATAAAGAATTTAAATATCTTAAGTCTGGCTCCCATTTCTGACACTGACAGTTAAGCGCAGTTTGTTGTCAAGTGTGCCACTGAACTTGAGTTCATTGTGCTGTTTGCTTGTTGAGGTGATGTGTAGATGCATCTTGATTCTATTCAAGGACTAGAGATGATGCAAAAGTTAATTTTTGTTGTTTAAACTAGCAGTTGTTTGTGTATGTGTGTGTGTAATTACCTGGTCTATCGAAAACAGAAAAAGGCAGACAGGCATATTGTGTTCTTTAATGATGGAGGCCATCTAGAAGTTTTCTTTATGATCAGCTGAGAATGAAATTGATCTTGTAATTGGTTTTCTTTTTTGCTGTGCAGGGTTCATTAACAGACTTTCTCAAGGCTAACGTGGTTTCTTGGAATGAGCTGTGTCACATCGCTCAAACTATGGCTAGAGGCTTGGCTTATCTTCACGAGGATATACCAGGGCTAAAAGATGGACATAAACCTGCCATCTCACATAGGTATAGTATATTTAAAATATTTTCAGGTGACTGTTAGTATTTAACTTTGAGCTAAAGGATATGAAACGTGGATAAATAGGAAGTATTCAAATACTTACTCTATGATGTCTTCCTTCCAGAATTATCGAGAGCCTCGTAAGAAAAATCTGCTCAGCCTAAGCAAAAATCTAGCTAATGCTTTATAGAACTTGGTGCGGTGATTGTGATTAATGTCATAAATTATTCTTTTTTATACAGTTAATTATTTAAGTACTCTCTGCAGTATATGAAATAATTGGCATTATAGCTATTTGAAACAACTTAAACACTTATGCATATAACTTTAAGTAATATTGAATGCCCTCAGACAGAAACATTTACTGTAAGTGGCGTTATGCCTATTGTTGAGTGTAATTGCTGTTTTGTTCTGTTTTTTTTAAATGACCTAAGTATAGAAAGCTATTAATAGAAGTAGGGAGCTGAAATGATAGTGGAAACCAAAATGAAAGGCATACAGAGTAAGAGAAATACAGATTCTGCAGAATTTGGAATTTCATGAGCAAAACTGCTTGACTGATGGTAAAATGGGGGAGGGGGAGAGGTACACACAGGACAGATGGGAGTCCTTGGATCGAGTCCATTATCTTTTGTTTCTGCAGGAAATCATGTATCTCCTTGTTAGAAACAATCAAGATTCGTTTTTCAATGTGTTTTGTTTCCTATTATTTAAACAAATAAAATGTAGTTGTAATTAAAGTATGCAGTAACTGCATTTTTATTCTGTTTCTGTAACATAGATACTTATAAATCTGTATGTATTTTAAAACTAAGCATAGAATGACAGTTCTAACTGCTGTCTCATCTATTTCTATAAGAATAAAGGTGTGCAAGTGTACTCCTAGGCTTTATTATTATTCTTTTGTTGTTTAAATGGACTGCTGCTTTATAATTTTCTTGCCTTTCATATTATAATGTTCTTTTTTTTATTATATTGCTTTTTCCTTAGAAATGTATATGGTATTTCATGTTCTAGATCTCTAATTTTTTTTCCTTAACTTGAAAGGGACATCAAAAGCAAGAATGTGCTGCTGAAAAATAATCTCACAGCTTGTATTGCTGATTTCGGTCTAGCTTTAAAGTTTGAGGCTGGAAAGTCTGCAGGGGATACACATGGACAGGTAAATACTGATCTATTTACATAAATGATACAACTGTTAACTGCATGTGAATGGAAGTCAATAGTTTAGGCATTCAAGGAGTGTGGCAATTTGTGCTTTCTTCTCACAGGCTAAAAATTAAACAATTCTTTAGATTACAGATCACAGCCTCCCCCCATCTCATTACATGGCCTCTCTCCCCCCCCTTATTTTCATTCTTACTAGAGGATTTGGACGTGAAAGAGTGGGTTTGCCATATTTTATTAATTGTTCGGAGGTACTGTTCAGAAATTGAGGAATGATGCTGGCAGCCAGTTTCTACCTTTCTGACCTAGCAACAGTCACTTCCCTGAAATGACAACAGTACTAATCAAGCACTTGTCATGCAACAGGGAACTGTTTTAGTACCATGTACTTTTAAAATAACAAGCTTGAGCTTAGAGCATTACAGTTTCTGGAAAACTAAATATATTTAATTTTAGGCAGAACTTCACAGGTTATGGTTGAGCAACAAAAATAAAATCCTTATGATAAGATTATAAAACCTCAGTAACACTGCTTAAGAGAAACATAGCTATTCCCGTGAAGGTTTAAATAGCGGAGTAGATCTTATTCGGACACCATATAAGTTCTGATTTATTCGGATGATATAATTTCATCATTGACTGTGGTCAAAATAATGGCTATCCCCAAAGTTTTCATTTAATAGCCAGTTTTGTGCAAGTGATTTCATTTAACTTTCACGGTATAAATTGCACTTTGGTAGCTAGTCTTCCTGTGGTATTTTTATTACTGCTCCTGTCATGGGGAGAAACATAAGCACGTTTCACACCCTTTTGATGTGAAGAAATAAGAAGGGTGGCCTTACTGTAATCTGGAAGAGAATCGTAGAATCATAGAACAGTTTGGGTTGGAAGGGACCTTTGAAGGTCATCTAGTCCAGCCCCCTTGCAATGAGCAGGGACATCTTCACCTAGATAAAATAAAGAATGACGGTGATTTGTTATGCAAATGTGTTAGTTTAAAATATATTCAGATTTTCCTGCTTGGTAAGTATCCTTTATAGGGCCCAGTCTATACGATTGTTTCTAATTCCTCTTCCCTATTATTGCATATAAGAATACAAGAAACTTCCAAGATATAGTCCTAAGCAAGGATAACCATGGCTGTTCTTAATCTTTGACAAAAAATAGTACTGGTCTACAGAATTATTATGATCGGCACCAGCTAGAGCGGTAGTTGTGGTCATGTTGATTCTTAGTGTACAAATTGTATGCTTTCCTGTCTTTCAAGGTTGGTACACGAAGGTATATGGCTCCTGAGGTACTAGAAGGTGCTATAAACTTCCAAAGGGATGCGTTTTTGAGAATAGATATGTATGCCATGGGATTAGTCCTCTGGGAATTGGCATCGCGCTGTACTGCCTCGGATGGTAAGCAACATATTTGATCTATGGAAATATTTAATGTAATTTGTGAGAAGTGTATTTAAAGCGAGAAATTGGAAGGTAGATTATACGTATGTAAGAAAATTTAAGAAGGGAGGTAGTCTCATGGGGAAATGAATGAAACACCAATATCATGTAGTCACTTTATAATTTAGTCTCTTCAGTATTTGGCATCCCAGGTAAAAGTTTTCTGATACACAGATACCTGTTGCATTTTTTCTGCTGGTCATGGTAAGGAAGAGAGAGAATTACTCTGGAACTCCTAACCTAATACATTTGATTTATTCCAAGTTCAGCCTGACAGTCTCGGTGCCAACCAATTTATCTTAAAGTATTGCTTCTTTTCGTAAACAAAAGCTCAGGTTAGATTAACTTTGATAACAAAGAAATCCCACCAACGCCTGCTGAGAAATTGATGTCTCCTGCTTGTACACCCGAGCATCTGGACAATGACCTGTCTTTTAGTGCTGCCTGTGGAAGATCTGCGTAGATGCTTATTAGTGTCGGAGATCTGTTCCCAATATAGTAAAGGAATACAAGGCTAAAAGACATGAAGCATTTTCATAGGTATTTTATTACAAAGAGCATTGATGCAGTTAATGATTTTCTAACTGCTCATAAGCATATGCAGGATACTGCCTTGGCCCTTCCTGAATCATGGTGAGCTGCTCTTCAGTGCACCAGGAAGTCAGTTGTCTGCCGTGAGACGTAGAAAAGTCTCTATTTCTGGTTTAACCACAGGTGCCAGAGCGAGACTGTGCCATGGAAGTTCAGTGCCTCCCTACCCTCTCTTTGTGGCTGCTAATGTAACATTAGTTCAGCTCATATAGATGTCAGAACTTCTAATTAATTGTTAATAGCTTGGAGATTGAAAATACAGTAACGTCTGAGAAATCTGCAGCTGATACTTTGTTAGCTATGGGTCCCTCACAGTTGCTTTTCTCATGAAGCAGACCATTGGATCCAATTTTTAAGCTATCAAGAAAAGATGTAAGATACCCTGTTTCAAGTATGAATAGTATTCTTTAAATTTGGTAAATAGAGATCTTTTCTGGGTGCCCAGAATAAGTCCGCATTAATCAAAACCAAGTCAAAAGACAAGGGTCAAAGATGTTTGGTGGGAAAGTTGCATTTTTAGGGCAGTCCTTAAAGCAGTTAAATTCAACCAAGTAAATACGATGGTCTCACTTGGGCTAGTGATGCTGTTTGTCATAAAGCTCTCCTACGAGAGCCCAGTGCAGCTGACAGGTACCCGTATAAAAAGCCCGGGTGAATCGGAGATCTCAGCACATCAGCGCATGGCCACGCGGCGCTCTTCTGCTCCAAGCAGTGCTTTTCTGCTTCAGAGGTTCCTCGCCGAGTAGAAGCCGCTAGGGAGACTTTACCCTTTTAAAAATGTTAAGCTGTTTACTAACAGGACCGACACAATCTTGCACAAGTCTCTGAGGCAGCCCTACATGCTGTATTGATTTTTCATGCCTCAGCGTACTGTAAAACATACGTACCTAAATCTTAACTAGAAGTGTGTCGTAGGTCTCTCTGGCGTGTGTGGTTATTATTCCAGAAAGTAAAGGAGACATCAGTGAAGGGAAGGAGTCTTTCTGAATCACAGCTTTGTGTAGCTCTGCAGTCAGGGCCGCTGTTTTTCTCTCTGCAAATGTTTGGTGGGGTTTTGGGGTTGGTTTGGGTTTTTTTGGTTGTTTTTCTTCCAGAAGGTACCTGGTCTGTTTTGCGAAGTCTCATCAGCCTCGTCCGCACCACGCTGTTCATTTCTTCTGTCATCCCCTTCCTCCTTTTTTCAGACTTTTGATCCGAGAGCACAAAATATCTATTACAATAACATATCATTATATAATTGATAGTTCAGCATATAAAGCTTGTCCTTCTGATTCCGTTAAGGACGAATATCACGCTTAGCCTTTAACATAAGTGCTTTTGTCCGGAGGAAGAAACGCATGGCAGGCTCGTCTCTTGTAGCGTACGCGGTATTAAAAACATTCACGGGTGGCTATCGGGCGCCTGCTTGGTAATCGGATACCGAGAGCGCCAGCAAACTTGGGAGGAGGAGGAGGATTTCTCTCACCAAAGCCACGATTTGTTGGAGGCGGCGGGGGAGAAGCCGTGGATCCGAGAGCCTCCCTCCGCCCTTGTGTTTCGAAGCTTTCAGCGGCAAAGGGAGCTGGGCCGGGAGCTGCGCCTGGCTGCCAGGCGCGGGAGAGCAAAGGCTTGCGGCTCCTCAAAATGCCACTGCTGCCTCATTAAAATCTGAGTCACTGCTTGCTGCTAGCCTGTCACAGGATGAGCTTTTAATGGCAACAGAAAGTAAACTGCTCCCTAAGATTCTGATTGCAGACTACATTCCTAAGATACCAGTCTTATTTTTTTTTCCCCCTTTTTTAAAGCAAAATCGGTGGTTTAACTTTTTTTTTTTTTAAAATCTCTAGGCCCAGTAGATGAGTACATGTTGCCATTTGAAGAAGAAATTGGCCAGCATCCCTCCCTTGAAGACATGCAGGAAGTCGTAGTTCATAAAAAGAAGAGGCCCGTTTTAAGAGAGTGTTGGCAAAAACATTCTGTAAGTAGTTATGCAACCTAGTTCTTCAAAGTTCTGTCACGATTTGAATTTCAAATTTTGTTAATCCTGTGTTGTGTTCATAATACTGTCTTTTAGGGAGAATTTAATAATTCTAGTAAGAATTAAATGGACTGTGAACTACTATGTTCTTAATCTTAAAATACTCTGTCTCGAGTGATTTGGAAGTGAGCAATTTTTTTTTTTTCCACTTTTTTGGTGAAAGAAGAGATTCTTGAGAGTTACTTTTGAATGCACATGTTAAAAATATATTTAAGAAACAATAGTCTTCATTTACTCCAGGAATGCTACAAACCGAACATAACGACATAGGGTAAGCGTGTCATATGAGAAATTTCTGGGATCAGTTCAGGAGGAATAGCAGCACGCTTTCCTGATCTGGTTTACGGCTAGAGACTTGCAGTCACGCCACTGCTTACTGCTAGCACGGGTTTTGTTTGGGGGTTTTTTTTGTTTGTTTTGTTTTTTGAAAAATGGGTTGTTAGAAACAATCGATGACGCTGTCTGTCTGCAAGAAAACCAAGTGTGTGTCACCATCTGCTCCTTGTAATTAGCGTATTGCTGTATTAGCCCAGTGTTACTTTGGAGAAAAGTTAACTGCTGTCAGATAGAAATCCCTTTTTGTACTGTTTGATGTTTCATTGAAGTTTAATTTGATTGCTGAAGAACTTAACCTCTTCTAGTGCGAGATCTTTTAAAATACCACGATGACTCGACTTTACCAGCAGACTACAACATTGTATGGTGAAAAGGGTTTGCTCGCTGTTGTTAATCAAATAGGACGTAAGGCCCCGTATGACACGCTAGGCTTCAAAACAAATACAGTATAGCTTCCTGTTTGCCAGAAGGGTTAAAATCTGGCAGGTGTACCTTAAAATGCAATTTTCTATTAGAATTGGTAGGTGACCCCGCCTTGGCAAAACTTGCTGCTGACCGTGTATGCCGCTATTTCTTCCTTCGCTTTGTTTGCTCGCAGGGAATGGCGATGCTTTGTGAAACGATAGAGGAGTGCTGGGATCATGACGCGGAAGCCAGGTTGTCAGCGGGTTGCGTAGAAGAGCGGATTATTCAGATGCAAAAACTAACTAACATTATAACAACAGAGGACATCGTGACTGTGGTCACGATGGTGACAAATGTTGACTTTCCTCCCAAAGAATCCAGTCTATGATAGTTGCACTGGTCACGTGACTGACCACCAGGACTCTTCACTGGAGCTGCTAAAGCTAAGGGGACTGCTTACGTCATTACTGTTTTCTGTGTGAAAAGAATGGTAAGTCTCTCTGGAACATCATCAAGAGGTGTTTTTCCTTTATTTCCCCCTTCCTCCTCCCGAACGCGGATCCACGAGACTTTTGGCATTCCCTCCTTACACCTGAAGGACGTGGGACTGAGAAAGGGTAACATGCTGTTAAGGAACTTAAATGAAGAATATGGACCTGTACTGGCTAATCAAGCGTTTTAAAAACTGACATCAGATTTCTTAATACCTGTCAGAAGAGACTAATTCCTTAAATGAACTACTGTTATTTTTTTTAAATCAAACATTTCATTTCAGATTTAAAAAAAGGGTAACTTGTTTTTATTGCATTTGCTGTTGTTTATAAAAATGACTATTGTAATGCCAATATGACACAGCTTGTGAATGTTTAGTGTGCTGCTGTTCAGTGTACATAAACAAAAGTAATCGAGTGGGATATAGCAAAGAGGCTTCCAAGTATTACTTAACCTCCCTCAACAAGGTATACCTCAGTTCCACCTCTGCTAAATTATGAGATTGACAACACTAACAAAATTTGAATAATAAATTGATCCATGTTTTGTAAATGATGTATTTCAAATTCACTGTGTTATTTAAAAAGGGTAAGCTATGCTTCATGCCAACAGTAAATGGCCATTCCTAAAGCAGTGTTTTTAGCCTTTTCTTGTACTAGCTTGTTGTGTATAAAGAAAAAAAAGTGCTGTTTATTGAAACAAAATTTCCCTTCCTCTTTTAGTTTAAAGCTTTTCTCTTCCCTCCATTTCCCAGAATCTCTCATACATTTATTTAACGGAATACTATTTAGGTTTGCTGTGTCTGAGGAATATTTGAAAACTTAAGCATGACTTTTTGTAATTTTCTGTGAGCTATGACACTGGAAAGCTCTGAATTCTTGTTCTTTTTTTTAAAAAGTCTTTTTCCTATTTATGTTTGTGAAAAGGTCTGCCTAGCGTGTGTTCTGTTTCACTAAACAGTATGCAGTGGGTTCTGTATCACTGTTTCAGGATCACCTCAGGAAGCTCAGTTACCCCGAATTCCTTACTCTCTGCTTTGAGATTTGCCACTTCACTCTACGTAAAGCTTGGTGCCATCTTATCGGAGTACTACGTAATGTCCGTGATACATAGGTTTATCCTAGAATCATACGAAAAATTCTAGCCACAGATTTCAGATTATAAATGCTTACAAATTTCAGGGATAATTCAGTTACGCTTACGACTTAAAATACGCAATGACTATTTAGAGGTAACGAATACCAATGTCCACAGCACAGACTGACAAAAAATGAGGAAAACCATTGAAATTGCTTTCACAACTCCAACATTCTTTTTGAGTTTAGGAAGTCATGCCTTATATTCAAAGTGACTGGTCGATAGGTGCCAAAGTGCTTCGCAGAAGTACTGTTTCACTGCATTTATTTGATCCTTTACACAAACTTCCAAGTAAAATAAATTTTATAAACCTCTAGAGTACAGAACCGACACTAGCTAGTAGTATGCTGCGTATTCTGTCGTTTTGTTTTACGCCATGCATTCAGTGTCTTTCGAAAGAAGCTTTTAGTGTTGCAGTTAGGAGCTGACTCTGAACGTTATCTTGAAAATCAATCTGTACAGCCACAAGCTACTCTGGGTTTTACCCGTACAGGAACTTCACCTCTGGGAACAATAGGAGGCATTTTGGCTAAACAAGACCTAGGTCAGCGTGCTCTTGGCAGGGAGGGGAAGGAAGGTGCAGCGGCACAGCGACCACCCGGGGCCGGCCGGCCGTTCGTCACCTGCTGCGTGCCTAAGGGTCCAGGTAGCCAGAAGAACCCCGCTCTAAAGCGTCGTCGTGGGGTGCAACGCGGTGGCATTCAGCTTGGCTGTAAAAAGAAAGAAATCTGGTTTGTGGCCGCTTCTTCAGTTGATGCATTTTCCTTCTGTTTTTGATCCAGGGACGGGGCTTTACGCACACAGCAGGACATGAACGTAGCTGCCAAGTTCTGAACAAATAAGAATCGATTTGTACTTCGCTGAGGACCTCTGTGCTCCCAATGAGTTTTAACCCCTTTCCTAGCAAAAATGGAGTAAACACAGATGTTTTCATAATCTGTTACTCAAGCTCTGATGCAGGAATTGGCTGTGTGTAAGGCATGCATCACCTGTGCGTTGTCCTTTAAACTTCAGCTGCCACGGGTTCTCGCGGGTTGCTCATAGGCGTCATGTTGCAGATGGCACAGGGGCACTGGCTAAGCCTCACATCAGGAAATCTGAGATAACTTATCTTCGTGTTTTAAAACTACCTTTGGATATCCTTGATTGTTTAAATGTTGGTCTACTCCGCGTTTCCTGATTTTTAACAGCATAATTTAGTGTCACTGTGAAAAGGATGTTCATAGTATAAAATGCTTTTTAATTGGTAAAAGTAATATCCCCCGAGCTGTTCTGGTACAACTGTTCTCGCAGGGTATTTTGACTTGTATTTTTGTTTTGCTTCTAGAGCATTAAATGTGCAAGTTGAGCAGATGCCTCAGCCGGCAGCACTTTGCAAGTGTAAGCGAGGGCAGGATTCAGTAAGATCGGCGCTAGGGGAAATGTTCTGGCATTATTTAGCAGCAGGCAGTGAGCGTTGTCTCTCTATGTCCTGTAGTGATGCGGGCGTGGGCTCCAGGGGGTCGGGAACAGCCTCTCTCTCCCTCTTCACTTTCGGCGAAGTCGTCTGAAACGATGATGGCAGATCGGCTGGGGGACTGGAAAACAGGCTCGCTCTCCGCCTGGCCAGAGGTTTACCCCCTGCCTTACGTTTTTACATCGTGTTAGAGGGTGAGAAGTTTCTGTATTGCATCCTGTGTGACTTCGTACTTGCGACCACGCGCACCGTAGCGTTGCCGAGTGGAGACCGTGCCTCGGAGTTGTTGAACTAGGGCTGTTGATGGGGGGAGGGGGGGGCGGTCAGAAACTACCCTGGAGGAGTGAAACCCACTTCGTACCTTCTGGGTGAGATTTTTAAACTGAATTGTAACCAGGCAGTAATAAGACTTTTCCTGTTCCTATTAGCATTCAACAGAATAAATAGGGTTACCAGTTTGCTCTTTTTCCAGCTTCTTTTTTTTTTTTTTAAACCTTTTTTAATATGTTTACTTTTATTAGGAACACTTGGTACAAAATGCAGAAAGCTGCAATACATGTTCATGGGCAAAATGATTCAAGTAGCATCCTTGATGGAACATCATTTACCTCAGATACTCAACCAGCAGTACTTTTTTTTTTTATTTTATTTTTTTAATGCTGTTTCAGTCCATATACTATTCGTTACCTCTCAAGATTTTGGTAAGCAATTATTTTAACTTTACTCTTTGTATTTGTCAGTGTTTTGGGCACAGGTTGTTGTACTACTGTCAGAGGGTACTTGCTGTTTTTCTGCAAGTACTAGAAACAAACCAACCCCCCCTCGCCCTCAATAAAGTGATTGTTAAATATTGTACAAATAAAAATGTATACTCTTTCTCCCCCATTCCCCCCAGAAGTTAAAATAAAAAATGTGACTACTACAACTTGCATATGCCTTTTTTTTGCACTGTAACACTGTGGGTGAGGAGATGTGTGGCTGTTCCTGCAGATGCAGCGAGTCTCAAGCCACAGGGCAAGTTTTGTGGCCGAAAAAAAAAAAAAAAGAACAGAAAGACAGTGCAGTTTAAATGCAGTGGGGAAGCAAAGGCAGAATCTGCATCACACCTCCAGCATTTCTGATGGAGAACGCTCCTCTCCCTGTCACCCTCCCCTCCTTTTTAACCAGCAGTGCCCTGAGGAGGGTTTCGGAGGTGAGCACCCAGGCAGAGTCCCTCCCGCAGACTGCTCCTGGGAGGACACCAGTTCAGCGAAAGGCTCCAGTGACCTCACGGTTGTTCTGCATGCTGCAACCCCTATTCCCACTCCAGTCTGTGCCACGGTGCTAAAACTGGTGTAATGGGCCCCAGCGGTGTGCAGAGCCCGATGCCAAAATCTTGCAACAACTTTTTCATTTACAGTTTGCAACTGTTCCATTCTAATAGCGTCATGGAGGTTGTCTAAGCCATCGCTGACAGGACCTAGATCATAAAGTTAGCACAATCCTGTTACTGATTTTGCTGCTTTTCAGAGCACTGCTCTGCTCTTCAAGGTGTGCAGGTGCCTAGACAATCTCTTTACGAAGCAGCAAAGAGCAAAATCAATAACCCTTTGACTGAAAGGAAGGGCTTTGCATGAACCCAGAAGGAAGGGGTCCCAAGCATGAACAATCACAGAAGACATTTCAGCTTTTTGACAGACTGAAGCCACTGGGCTGCTAAAAAAGCATATCACATCATACAGGCTGTAAGGTAAGAGCAAGCTCACTTACTCTTTACTCAGGACAGAGCAAGCCATCAGCCCTTCCACGTCATCCTTTCTGAAACCTAACAGGAGGGTGAGAGCTGGGCCTGTCACTTGCTACTTACAGCCACCATCCTAAGCAGGGTCGGGTGATTCCAGCGACTCGGCCGTACACAGCACTTCCTTCCTGGGGCGATAACCAAAGCAGGGATAACTCTCGCCTGGGAAGGAGCATCTTTCTCATACTGCACCTTGGAAGTACATATATAGTATTATACACCATTCATACACATCTGTCCCTAGAACCACTGCACAACCAATTTTCTACATCAAGTCAAATCTGAGAAGGAAAAGTACACTCAGGGTGAGCTTTAAACTGCGCTTCAGAATTCACAGTGTGAGACCCACCGCTGTTAGTGGCAGCCACTATCTAAGGCACTCGTAATCCAAGATTGAGACACAGCAAAGAGCTTTGATTTCTGCAAAGCGGAAATTGTGTGCACAAAGGAGTTAGCGCTGGGCTGAGCTGAACTGCCTCAGCGTTTAAGTTAAGTCAAATCTAGCCATTAGCAGGTAACATCAGTATACATACATTCTCCTTAAAAAACAAAATCCCAAATCCAACAGCAAAGCAAGCTTCTTTCAAAAATTTATTAATCTGAACACCCTGCTGTGGGTAAGGTAAACATTACATCTTCTGGAGTTACAGCTAACTCCAAAAGCTTGGATCTAGAAGGTGATACCGCAAGTTCCAAACAGCTCACAGCCAACTGAGTGACGAGGCTGCCCACTGTTTAACGTCCGTCGGGCAGTTTGGATACACTTGCAAAGCATCCATGATTTGATTGTTGTCCAAAAGCAGTTTCATTAAGAGGTACTCTCTCTGAGCACGTTCAGATGGTCTTTCTATTGGTCTTACCAATTCCAGTTGTAGCAGGTGTTCAAATGCCTAAAAAAGAAGGAAAAAAAATGAGAAAAATGGAAGATAACGTCATTTGGGGCTGTACTGCTCATTCTTAAGATGCTGGTTTGACAGAAACCTGTGATGTGTGATCCCAGACAGACATTAAGTGCCAGCTGTTTTACTTTACACCCTCTTGCACAGATAGCAAAGCACATCAGCTGTGCCAGCTGAAACAGAATTCATTTTTCTTCTTAAAGAAATAGTATTTGAAATCTGGTGTACGCATCACTGACTGGAAATTACTTTTGTTATTCTGGGAAACAAGTGGAATAGTCAGTTACAAGTGCACAGACAGCATTACATGATTTCCAGTTTAAGTGTCATTCATGAATAACATTGAATCAGAAACCAACGCTGCTCCACCTAAAAGTTGCAAGATGGGAAGACAGCTTTGACCACTGAACTGCTGCGGGTCCTTGGGTGAAGTTTAGGGACTGAAAACACAGCACCTGCGTGACCAGCACTCCAGCAGCTGCGGTGCAGCAGGATCACGCCCTGCGACCAGGTCCCAGCAAAGTGACCTTAATGGAGTGACAGCCCAACAGCCCAGAAGGCCAGCGGGGATCAGGTTTGTAACCAAAACGCCGTTTTCAATTTGCACTTCAGGCAGTAGTTGGTTGAGGCAAAACCAGCCCTATTAGGCTACAAATTGATTCCATGTACCAGCCAGACCTACTGGGGCTTGGAGTAAGGAAAACAGGTTTTTGATGTGGTATGATTAATTTAAATTTTGGAGACATTCTAAACAGCAGAAGGGGATGAGCAACCTGACGATAGCTACACACATACACAAACCTCTCCTTTGGAAGCCGTTTCCGATACAGTCGTTCTTGCTGAACCCCAGTCCTACATCAGTTCAGCTCACTTGAAAGAGAGTCCTCGCCCTGGTGCTAAACTCTTCCAAGCATAACTATTGAGCAGCTCGGTACGGCCTTGAGCTCCCCCTCCCAGGGAAGGCGAGCGGTGGCCAGGCGCTGCCCAAACCCACCGCCCCAGCTGCCTGCTCCGGGAGTGGGGGGTTCTCACCGCCCTGAAGCACCCAGTCCCAGTTTAGGGCTGCATGTGACTACTCCAATCTGTGCACTAGAAAAAAACCCCAACATCTAAATAATCTACAATAAATTAAAAAAAAAACAAAACAACAACAAAACCCTACATTTCAGGCTTACCTTCATGACAACTGGCTTTTCAAAGTTGTACATACAATGCGCCTTCCTTTGTATGAACTTCTGGAATTCTGTATCAGTAATAGGAAAAAAAAAAAGTTAGTTAGGGGAAAGTAAATGATTTAGTGTTTGTAAAGTTCCTGCATTTCTCTCACCGTTGTAAACCATCTGGAAGTTAAATGGTTCTCCTTCATAAACATCATTTAAGTGTTTCATAGCTATAATTAGGCAGATTTCCAGGACAGACAAACCTAGAGGGAAAGACAAGAACTCTAAATATTTCTGTTAAGCATATCAGGAACGCAAGCAGTTCACATACTATTTTTATTCCTCTATTTTTATACGCTGTAGGCCTCACCTATTTGTGTTATATATCTTCATAATGTAAAAAAAAAAAAAAAATCCAGAATTGGAGAAGCTAGATAAGAGAACATTCATTTTCCAGATATTTGAAGCAAGAATGTTAAGAAATGGGCTGCTTCCATCAAAAAGCAAGAAATTTAAAGAAAAAAAACATCATTGCAGATTGGACAGCATGACACAGAATTTTTAGGAGCACCAAGATGATCTCCCTGCTACTATATAGCAAGTCACGAAATGAGAGTTTGAAGAGGTTATTCACTCTTCAAAGCTAAAGAAGTGACAAATTAGCTCCACGGTACTAAGGAGACTTTGAGAATCACAGGGCCGAGCCAAACTAAAGCCTGTAAAATTTGGGAGCCATAGAGAAGCAATGGGCTAAGTTAACTTTTCCTGATCAGGGAAGCAATTCCTCCTGTAACTATATTTAGGCTTAGTATCATCACCAGGAGACGTTTATTTCTTCTCACTGTTTGCACGGGTTCCAAAATGCTTATCGGAGAAAACTTAAGCGTAGCGCTCAGTACGCCCCATCTACTGAGGTTTGGAAAGGGAGAACCCCCAGACCTCGCAAAGGCAGCAGCAGCAGCACACGGAAACACACTAGAGGTGTCAGTACAGCATTAGCAGAAGCTCAGTTAAAGGCAGGTAAGCGCACGCCACTGTAGTTCCGAGAGCACAGAATTCAACTACATACTCCCATCTTGTACATATCCAAGCACAGACTATTGCAATTCTCGGAGCGTTTGTTCCAACAGCTCCCAGCCAAAGTGTCCTCAGTATCCTCCAGCTCCCAGCTCTGGCAGGAAGACGTCAGCATCTTCCTCCGTCACTTAAACAGGACAGAAACGCTGCCCAGGCTGGTTCCTTTGCCCAGGCTACTGGTGCTCTCCCTAGCTAGCACTGCAGCACCACACAGGCTGTCTGGTACTGACAGCTGTCAGCCTGCATTGTAGCAGTGCACTGCCCGAGCTCCCCAAGTAGTAGGATTTATATCCACTATCATGTAACTCCATTTCTGGTTTATGCAGCATCGTTACATCCACACAGACCAGCGGAGAGCGGGCTGCACGGGCGGAGGTATTCCCCATGCAGCCCATACCGACAGGGGACACTGCCCTGTACAGTCTCTCTCACATCAGGAGAATTTCAGGGAGGGACTTGACACATTGCATACTCCTAAGGAACATCTGGGGAAAACAGCTGAGCTTTACCATGTACAATATTTGCTTTTGAGTCCATTCTAGACTGCTTGCTTGCCTCATGAAGATCTGATGCAGTGATAAGCGGGTGATGCACAGTAACATTACTTACAGCGAGCATCTAAAAATAAAGCAGAAGACATTTTTCATTTAATTACTAATTACCAGACATAGTTTCTACTTGGAGATGGAATGCAGAAGAACACATTTCCCCTGGAGTCACCTACTGGAAACATTAATGAATAAAGCCCTACACACACAGGAGGCTCACGCTGAAAACCTTGTAAATAGCTGGTAGCTACAACTACGTTTTGCCAGGAAGGTTTTCCAGGCTTAAAACTTTAAAGCCTCCTCACTAGAGGAGATAAACACTCATTAACTTATTTATATTAATTTCAATGGATTAGCATACTTCAGTGATTGCTGTAAGAATGACTTACAACTATTTTAAATGTACCTTTGTACACAGAGCTACAGCGTACTGCTGTCACTGAAAGTACTAAGGCGGCGTCTGAAGGCACCTTGGTTTACAGAATACAAGTAACCCCTTCAGAGCATTTGCTGAAGTCTCACCTAGCTGCAATTTGAATCTTTAACAATCTTCAACTACTTGTCACAGAAAGTGAGTTTTGAACAAACGTAAGTTAACAAATACATAGTTAACTGACCTCTTCTGACACCACTCTTCCCAAGCTAGTATTATCCACAAGCTGTTATACAGCAGTGGGCACCCTGCAGTGCCCTTCACTTGCTCTTTAGAGCTTTAAGTATCTGCCTTGTAAATACTTTGTAATTTAATATTCATCAACAGAAGAAATGGCTTTTAGTGACTACCTCCTACTCCTTCAGGTCTGTGTAATGAAAAACTGTTCATTTCATCTGTTTAATTGAGGTCTTTCACCAAGAACATCCAATGCTCTCTACCACCAGTCTTTTACAGTCCTGTTTCTCTCCCTGTAGATGTCAATGTAACAGCCTCAAGAAGCTGCATGATCATTCGGACTTCCAAAGGTACAGAATGAGGTTTTATACTATAAAGGCTGAAGGGAATTCGGACAGGGAAGAAAGGGAGAGTGAAGAAATGACAGCCCCAAGTCACTAACAGACATGCACAATGGAAAGAAGTAGAGGAAGCACAGCAGTATCTCCTGTAAGTCACTGCCCCCCCTGCTTCAGGGCTAGTGAAATTTGTAACAGGTAACTACACCTAATGGAGCCTGGAGCACTGAGCATCCTCTCTGGTTTACCAGGTTGAGAGGAAGAAAAGCAGCTGATTGCATGAAGTCACCCACATGAGAGAAACCGCAGAGAAACAGCATCTACCAAAAGCAAACCTAGATTTTACCAGCTCAGTTATGAGCTATCTAGTTCTAGTTACATAAAAAATTGCTTATTTTACTTTGCTATATAACTCAACCATTCAATTCTTCCAAGCTTTCCAAGGTTCAAGATTCTGTGCAGTTCCATTTAGGGTACTGCAACATGAAACAGTTAAGTTTCCATTGAAAACCCATGTGTTCATCTGACAATGCAGAGTGATGGGGAGCACTACATGTAATTTGAAAACAGCTGGTCACTGAGAACAAGTCCTTGCTACCGAAAAGCAGGTCATTAGCAAGAGTAGCTGCAACCCTCACCACCACCACACTGCCCATCACGAAGCTTCTCTCACCAGCTCAAATGGCAGACTCCTAGAGATTTTCAGAATTAAAGAAAAAATCATCCTGCAGGGCAATTAATCCACACTTCAGCTAATACAGAAGAATTACAGAAGTACTAGAATCTGTATTATCTACTTTTATAAGCAAGATGACTTCAGAGTGAAAAAGCCCCTTTTAACAGAAGAATTCAGAAAATGCTGAAAAAAACAATTAGGAACTTCAGCCTCAGCTCTGACACACCCTGGAGCACAAAGGGAGGCTATTCAGATAGCCATCAGCTCTTTTTCTGGCATTCATTCAAGCCAGAGGACAGAATTGGGTGCCCCTAAACTAGAAATGATCTGCAATCTTGTAACTAACTGAAATAAACAGAGGACTACAAAAAAAAAAAAGACGACTCTGATCACACTCCGTGTTTCAGAACTAGAGCAGGAAGTCCGTGATCTAGTCCTCAGAGTGGCTATAAACCCAGTGTTGGGAAAAGCTGTCAGCACTAAAGAGTCCAAGAACAGCCCACCACAGAGCTGAAGGTTAAAATCTGAATACTTGCACAACACAAGATAAGCAGGTACGCTTAGTGGGCTTTTCACACTGACAGCAGCACACAGATATTTTAAGATGGTTAAATAAGTGTTACTTATCATCTGTAATGAATGTTATTGCATCCATATTAACTACATTAAAAAACAGAAGTGAGGGAGGCAGATTAAAAAAAAAAATAAGAGACCCTCCAAGAGAACATGACCACGTGTTAAGCTTCAGCTCATTTGTCGTGATAGGAGGAAGTTCACTGTCAGCATTACCTCCTACTTACTGAATACAGAAGTCTTCTCTCAGAGTTAACAGGAAGGCAGCAGTCTAATTTTTCTCCACACAGTGAGGCCTTTCTTCTCTCCAAGATAACTGGGAAAGGTTGAAGCTACCAAGTAAAATTCTGAAAGCTTCCTCAGGCCCTTGACACCAGGTAACGTGGTCATTCGGAAGATCAGAATTAACTTCCGTCTCAGTATTGCTAAGGGTTAGTAGCCTCAGGCTCCCAGCACCTCAACATTTAAAAGATTAAGATCACATTTCCTGGACTAGCCTCACAGTAACAGAGGAATTCCAGACAGCATCTGGGCTACATGAATTGCTCCATATATGAAACCAGCTCTGGAAAACAAAGTGGTGCCTAATCATACAGTTCATAAAGTGATTTTATCTGATACTCTGCATAAGAAGAAACTGGAAGTGATAGAAGAAAGCATTTCAAAAGTATTTCCTCTGCGTGAATAACAAGATTGTAGACACATAGGAACGCTCTTACTGAAGAGGTATCCAGGAGCAACTAGTCCATAAATGCAAGTAATCTGTGCTCAGGAGCATCGTTGCAAGAACAGTTCAGGAGGAAGGAGGAGTGGGAAGACGGATGACAACAACAAATATTTTAGCTCTAAGTGACAGTTACTCCAAATGCAGCACCGTCTGCTTTTATGTCAAAAGTGCATATACCTACACTGACAGTAATTCAAGAGTAGCTCAGGAAACAGGCCAGGAACACAGACAAACCCTAACAGCGTCAGGAGGAAGACAAAGTAGAGAGTGTTAAAGTGATGCAAGAACACAGTAAGAGACCATAGTTAAAAAAAAAAAAAAGGCACCAAAATTTATTGATATTTGAAGAAGACAGATATTGATGAAGAGAAGCAGGTTTATTAAATAGTGACAGGTTTAGTGAAAGCGGAGGAATGGAGGAATATTTGGCTACAACAGCAGACTTAAAGGTAGATAAAGTATTTTGGTACAAGCAGTTTTCAGGATTCACCAGCAACCAAAAAGAATCTCAGAAAGGTAAAAATACTTTGAAAGTATTTCACCAACAGTTTTGCTTTATAAATGGAAAGACTTGGCAAAAGTTATTTTAAATACCAAAAACCCACCATCACTTCAATTAAACAGTACACCCTCACAACATAACTGCTACAGAAATTGGAACTACTCAAATTCATTAGTAAAGCATGGACTGATAAAGCATGCAAGAAGCCAGGACTGTCAAAAACCCGCTGAATAAAAAGATGTTTCAAGGAAAGCTCAGATAACTGGCTTGAAAAATACAAGCGTTGTTTACCGATTGTTGTAAATCAAGAAGATATTATATGCATATCCAAATACATACCAACAGCAAATGAAGTGAGCGCAGATCTTTAGTGTGGTGAAAAAGGTTCTGCAGCATGTCTTGCACAGTTTTATCCTCTGAGAGATGCTAAAAAAGAATTTAAGTGATATTTTCGTCATCTCACCAAATCATTTCATACTCACCTGACAAAATACCAGTCAGGTAACTTTCAGAAAGAGCTCAGCTTACGCTTGACAATACAATTTCTTCAAGTCTAACCTTAACTTTCTGGTCTTTTTTTGTGACACTTCTAATTTTATCTCCAGACTTCAATAAGCAAAGATTCTCTATCGCAATTCGATTTGTTCCATATCGAACTCGGATAGTGAAAGGAAATACTAATCTTAGGTAAAGGCTTTACACTTATAAACTGGTCTTTCTTTAGAAGTTTTACTGAAACAGCAACTATGAAGAGCTTTGAATACCTGAATGTTTTTATTCCATTTTTGTGCAAAAGACTCATCAGGAAATCCAGCAGGAAGAGAAAGCTGTTCCTTGAATATCCTAATGTATTGTTTAAAATCAAAGGAATTCGTCAAATATATCTGTCGGTGAGAGAACCTTGATTTTACTCTCTTCTCCAAGAGCTCCAGGATATCCTTGTTAAAAAAAAGTAAAAATAATAATTAAAAAAAGCAGATGCATTTAGTGCATTCTTTGCTACAGTAAAAACTACCAAGAGAAAACACCAAAGTAAATCGTGTTGAAAAAAAAAATTATTCAATTCTTAGGCTTAAAATGTTCTAACAAGACCTTTGCTAATTATTATAATTGATGTGCCTTGAAATGCCTAACAACTAGCCATTTACCCAAGTCATGTGATACACCACATCATACAGGATAATTAGTTGCTAGGATACCCGGCAAAATTTCTCCATAGATTATGTAAATATTTCAGTTACTTAAGTCTGCATTCAAGATGTTTCAACCTATCATGGCTCTAGACAAGTTCTCTATTTAGTAGATACGTAGGTTGGCAGCTGTCAGTTCACATGCCTTTTGTCAGACTGGAAGAATCCAGCTTAAAGAAAAACCCCAAAACTTAAGAGCCAATATTTATCTTTTAAGATTGGCACACAGAACTACGCAAGTCTGCCATCAGGTTGTTGGTTGAAGGTAATAGAGAAAAGCTTCCTTTTCTCAGAACACATAGCAATAGACTGGCATCAGAAACAAGCTGTGGGACTCATCCATTTAGAGAAACACAGTACTATTCCCCTACCTTATACTGGGACACAATGATTACACTCCCAGTTTCTAGGAATTCTGGGTAGGCCTTTTTGGTTTCTAAACATTTGTTGTGTGTTGGTTTTGGTGTTTTTACTTGCACTAAAAAAAGGCTTTAAGAATACTGAAATACTGCACCAAAAAGAGAGCAGTAAGAATAAATAGAGAGCCAACAGTGCATAATATAAAGACCCCATTCGATTTAGAAGTCACATGCAACAGGGACCAGTGATTTAAAAAAAAAAACACACAAAAAAAAAACCCAAAACACCACACACAAAAAAACCCTTCAGAAGCAACAGCTATCACCAAAACCATGGTACAGCCTCTGAAGACTCTCCCTTAATTACATTCAAAAGCAGAGCAATACAGGGTTCTAAATAATGGGTGGTGAGGATACCAGACTCAGGGCAGTAATGAAGCCAAAGAAAAAATTGTATTTTATTAAATCATCTATCAACTATTTTACTAACTTCCAGAAATTTGCCCAGCTAAATATCGCCTAAACCTAATCAACCCCAGATTCAGGCATAAATGAAAGATTTTAATTATTCTTCTTCTTGTCATAACCCGGCTATCTTCACCACCAATCCAGTTTTTCCGAATAAACAGTATAATTTTTATAAAGTATCAGCTTCCATAGTGTTACAAAGTAATTATTTCACAGTATACACCTAATCTGTCCACAGTTCCTTACAATGTCACTGTAAAAATCACAGCAAGTTTAACATGGATCTTAAACCCATTTTGAATATGCTACTATTACAGCAAAAGTGCCCTACTGATGTGTTTGCTTAAAAAAGAAATTCCTTGTCCTCAGAACAATGATTTAAACGCTGTAGGTTAATACAAGTCTGTTGTTACCAACTGCTGACCAAGAAACTGAAATGCCAAAGAGTGAACGTTCCAAAGAGTGAATGACAGTATAACAGAAAACAGCCACATGGATAAATATGGCCCTTCTGCAGTAATAGAGGACAACAGCCTTGTGTCTCCTTAGGAATGTAAACCTGCTCCTCTAGCAGTAATACTGAAGGCTTTGCAGTTTTTTGTTCATCTAAGTTTGCTCTCAGCACAAATTATTATTATTTTTTATCCCCCTTTCCAATTCACACGTCAGAAAAATGGATAATTGAGAAAAGTCTCTTAGTAAATTAAGTAAGGTTCCAAGAGAGGAGAAAACCTTCCACCTAAGACAAAAGTCTCTTTAAAACAGCTAAAGACTTTGAATGAGAAAGCACAATTTCTTACCTGTCTACAAGTGAGTCCAATAACTGTTACTGGAGTCTGTGCTGACTGGGATATATCAAAGAGGTTATAGAGCAGTGTCTGATTCTTGTGATGAACAAACAAGTCAAATTCATCCAGTATAAACAAGACTGGACAACTGCTAGTTCGATCTCCTGAGACAACAATTTTAAAAGTTAGTATGGTAAGATCATCATCAGACTTCCATCTCTACAGCTTTCACAAATTCCAGTTTTAACAATTTATATATTTTCTTTTAGCTTTTCACTAAGCCCTCCTTTCACATATGTACTGCTACAACAGTAAAAAGAAAAATACACTGAAAAATTGGTAAGGTTTTGTAGTATTCTGCCAAGCATCATTTCTGGTTGCAAGGGAAGACAGACTTCTATGGCAAATTTTTAAAAAAAACACTTTTAATAGCTTCAATCTGGATAAAACAATCTTTCCTTCATAGCTGACCATCACATGCAAGCCTTTATGGCATCAGATATGTTAGGTATATGTTTGTTTAGTATTACGTATTTTTCACATTATTTTGTAAGCGTGACATATTCTTGGGCTAGATTTCTTCATACCACTTGTACAAGCAGATGAAAAAACATGTATATACTAACTTTTCAGTCAAGTGACACACACTGTATCAGAACAGGGGCTACTAGTGTTTACCTTTCCTTAAAGCTTCAAGTAGGAACGCAAGATTTTCAGCAAAACTGCCCTACACAGAAAAGAAAAAAGTTTCACAATAGATTTTCAATGTAATTCTCAGAATTGTGTAACTACATCAAGTTCAGGTATGTAATGAAGGCCGTTTCCTTCTAAAACCCTGCTTTCAAAACCAGTGCCTATTCAAAAGTTTACAGCGTTACTTCATGTTGTATAATCATAACCTCTTCAGGATAGGAAAACTGATAGTTAACTCCACATTGATCCTCTCCTTTCCAGTCTGAAAACCCCAAACTAATTGCCTCAGACAGGCAAAAATGAGTTATCAGAAGAATGTCTACAATAAGCTAAATTTACAAGTAGCTTTATCTTTCCTTAAATAGCTATTGCATACTCATTTTCCATCTACACACATGCAAAAACTGCCACCTAACGTGTTCCACTGAGAATGATCACTACGAAGTTTTTTTAATTTGCAACCTCATTAGATGAAAGCATCAAACATTCATGGCAGAAAACAATGACTTGCTATGACCATCCTGCTTCAGTTACACACACATTTACACACTCTCAAGCACACAAGTTGAGAGATGGGAAATAACTGAAGACCACAAGCCCTATCAAAGAAGGCAGAAAAGCCAATTTACTCTTTGAATGTGAGTTGCAGAAGCTAAGAAAGGAAAAGTTTCTATCAAGAGAAGTAAGGACATTCGTGCAAACCAGTACGTTTCCGTGCCCGTGTGCAAACAAAGGGATTAGATGGCTAAGAGTTTAAAGTAGTACTCCACAATAACTTAATGGGGAAAATTATAGGGGAATTAAACATATTTATGTCCAGTTTTGCCTCCAGCATTTTTGGTAGTGGAACTGTGGACCTTGAAAGGTTGTTCTAGTTCTTTGTTGAAAAGACAATTCATTTGAACAGCTAGGCTGAAATTAAATACTTGCTATTTCCTTTCATTACTGCAGCTGTATTTGGGAAAATTTTAGCTCACCACCAGAAAGGTTTTCCATTCTCTGTATCTAAATTCATTTGCGGTAAGTAAGAAACCAAAGCCCAGCCTAAGAAGCAAGCATTTCCAAAAGATAATAAAGCCTAATAACTACAACCTACACTTCATCTTGTATTCCACACTAACCTAGTTCTCCAGTTTCTCTTAACTAAAGCAGTAACATCTTAGCTCTTTAGCTTTCCAAATGCAACTGATGAAAATAAACCTCATCAATTGAGATCTCACCTTTCTCGCCTCTCATAATTCTGCTTTAGCCACATGGATCAGTATTACACGTGACTCGCAACGGTGTGAACTCTGCCAATCTCAAAGGCCCTATCTGAGAGCAAAGGAGGAGATGATGCTCAGAAGGACCTTCTGTTGTACCAGAAGATGGCCTCTCAAGAACACTCAACAGACTGTCCTGGTTTCAGCTGGGATGGAGTTAATTTTCTTTCTAGTAGCTGGTATAGTGTTATGTATGAGAAGAATGTCGATAACACAGTGATGTTTTCAGTTGTTGCTGAGCAGTGCTTAGACTAAGTCAAGGATTTTTCAGCTTCTCATGCCCAGCCAGCAAGAAGGCTGGAGGGGCACAAGAAGATGGGAGGGGACACAGCCAGGACAGCTGACCCAGACTGGCCAAAGGGACATTCCATACCATGTGATGTCATGCCCAGTATATAAACTGGGGGGAGTTGGCCAGGGAGATCGCTGCTCAGGAACTATCTGGGCATGGATTGGTGAGTGGTGAGCAACTGCATTGTGCATCACTTGTTTTGTATAATCCGATTCTTTTATTACTATTGTCATTTTATTATTATTCTCACTTTCTTCCTTTCTGTTCTATTAAACTGTTCTTATCTCAACCCATGAGTTTTACTTTTTTCTTCCCCCAATTCTCTCCCCCATCCCACTGGGTGGGGGGGCAGTGAGTGAGCAGCTGCATGGTGCTTAGTTGCTGGCTGGGGTTAAACCACGACACAGGCAACAACCAGGGTAGCTCAGATCACCAGCCCAAGTTATTTCACACACAAATGAGTGAAATTTAATCTGAAGCACTTCAGTTATTCTCTTTTATTACTGACTTTACCACTAATAGAAATGAGTTTCTTATCTTTGGGAAAAGGTCAATAGAAGCAAATATTTTAATACAAATCCTATGCAAAATGAGAGCTCTAGGAAGCCTGGATAGATTTCCCTATGAACTACAAAAGGTTGCAAATATACTAAAGATACTGCTTTTTGACTGGTTAACTTGCTTACTCTTTGTCTTGAAATGGTAAAGCTGGTATTTCCAAAATGCTCTACCCCTCTGAACAAAGTCTCTTCTGAATGCTTAATGTTTGTTTCATTCTGAGGCTTGAAGTACATGTTGAAAGCGCCTTTCCGTTCTTCCTCCTTCTCCAAGTCAAAGTTGATGCTTTTTTGAAAAAGTATCAGGATGCATTAATGTTGCTCAACTAGCAAAATGTAATGTTCAGCACTTGTGTAGAACGTGAGTATTTGTCAGCATGCTTTAAGTGTTTGTAAACCAGGGTCTTCACAGGTGAATGCTGCCACAGTTCACTACTGCCATCAATTATTAAATATTTTAAGAGAGAAAGCTTTCAGAAGACTGAGTCGGCCCATTGCAATTTTGCTAATAAATTCTCAGAGCCCATTCAGTCTCAACAAGCTGTATTCTATAAAGCTAGTTTTCTAGGCAAGGATTTTTGAAGGAGATAAGCGAAGAGTATAATAAAGTCAATACTTACAAAAACTTTATCCCCAACCACATTTTCCAGGTGCAACTGTCTAGTGATCTCCTTCAGGGCCACTTTATCATTGGTTTGCAGAAGCCCTGAAAGAAAATGATTTTTTCATTAAGAACTGGCAGTTCTCCTTCATTCCAAGAGGCCACATCTACAGCCACTAGAAACTTATCCAGAAGCTTCTCTCCATTTCCAGCCTTATAAAGCTATGCCTTTTTATAAATTAACACTGGACATTCTCCATATGTAATAAGAGGTTACTTAAAACAATTCGGTCAAAATTGAACTGATTTTTAACGTTTTGAAAAGTCATTAAAAGCACAAAAGTTCTCTTCATATAGAGAGATACAAAGATGGGAAGGCATTTTGGAGCTCACAGACAAATGTGTCTGTAACCAAGGCTAGATTACAACTGCTGAAACCAAAATTTTTGTTCGGTAGATACAATATATAACAACTGATTATAACATAACATTTGAATTATGCTGCATTACTTGCCATTCAGATGAACTTGCAAGAGGTTCTCTCTAACTTGTTTCACTTCCATGAGCTCTTTTAAGACATGATTTAATAACTAGGAAAAAGATACATAATTTCTTTACAAGATTAAAGTATTAACAGTAAGAAAAGTATACAAATGGATATTATCAGATAGGAAACAGTACGTGCAGTTTCATTAGGTAACAATGTTTTTGAGCATTTTCAAGACTAAAACACTAAAATGACAACTTCACATTCACTATCATGACTGTAGCAATTACATTTGTTCATTCTGCTGAATTAGTAGGGAAAGAAATATAAAAATAACTCCAGTATTTTAGTCACTCATTTTTTGGAGTAATATCTAGGGCTTCTGCCTTAATGAAAAAACCTTTACGAGTTTGAGATGTGACAGAATTTGTCTCTTATGTTAGTAGAGTATTTGGCTTCATTAGATGTTGTAGAACAAAAATATTTGCTTTAAATCTTTAAAGACACTATGCTTATTCTTTTCTTCTTGAAGTTGGGAAGCATGAGAGAAAATGAAGTTGCACATTAAATTGCTTATAAAACTTAGGGGCCCCAAATCTACAGTCCATCAAGAACTTGTTCTCAGTAAAAGTCATAAGGAACTTGTATTAAAATACGTACAAGTAGTCGAAATGTTAACTTTTCATTCACTTGCTACTTCTTTGCTTTTGTTTCCTCAGCTGAGATTGTGCAGATCCCATCTATGTGTATGTATACATACATAGATACACACATACAATTTTCTTGTCTCCAGCAGTCTTTTTTGAAAACTAAACGTCTTTCACTTGATATAGAATAAGAAAATCATTCATTTCGCATACGTAATTTGCTTACTTATATTCTGGCAGGAAGGATGATGAATTTTCATCTTCACTATCCTTATGTAAAAGGTTTGGAAGAAAATTTAAACTTTAAATAATAAACATAGTTTGAGTTTTGGTGATTGGGGGGCACGTGGTATTTGAGGGATTGTTCTGTTGCGGATTTTTAAAAAACTTTCACATTTACTCCAATTTGTTTGCAGTATAGAGCTCATCTAGACTCTTCTATTGATATTGTGTTTAGAAGCAGATACAGTTAGACTCCTACTACAGGTGCCAACATTTACTATATGGAAACCTGGAACAAAAAAGCTTATTCCCTTGGTTTCTCAAGTTTATGCCCAATAAGCAGATGCCTTCCATTCTGGCTAGCCCCTTATCCAACAGTCTCAACTGGACCTTGAAAGTCTACATTGCAAATACAAGAAAATCTAAAAACTATTTTCTGCACTATGAGAGTGCTTGTTGCTTACTTTACAAATCCGTAAGTCTAAGAAAGGAAAAATAAACTCGAGTTCAAGCCCAGCGGGAAGTACATAGGTGGAAGAAACCTTATTTGCCACTGGTTTATCAACTCTTTCCCCACCACCACTCTGTAGTATTTTGACAATTATCCTTCCTCTGAAGCATCGGGTAACAGAAGAAAGTAACAATACTGACTGGTTTTGAAATGCAGAACAAGCAAGCTATCAAAAAACTGGCAGAATGATTGGTGTCAGCTGTATCATGGATATGTTTACAACCTATTAATTTATTTCTATTCCACTGTATTTAAAAGCTTGAAGGCCACTTGCATTAGCACTTGGGAAGACTTCCAAAGTAATTTTTCAATCTTGAATACTTTGTGCAGTAACAATCAACCCATTTATCACATTATATACTCATGTAAACATAAAAGACTTAAGTGTTTGCATAATATTAAAGTATATAACACTTAAGTTAGATGTCATGTGTTCACATGCCTCAACTAAAAAGAGTGCTTTTAAAATACAAAACCTACACTTGTAAATTATAACTACCATACAATACTCTGCCTCCTAGCAATTGAGGTCACAATTTTTTTTGTGTGTTTTTTCTGTTTTTGTCAGCTGCACATGAAGCTATTCTATTTTACAAAATCACTAGGAACTCAGCATTTGAAAAATTCCAGAAGATTGTTAGGAAATCAGTTTCTTTGTATTGTTATTCAACAGAATTAGCTCACAAGAAGTCCTAGAGAATTAGCTCACAAGAAGTCCTAGAATGTTTTGAAATTATGTGTAAAACAATTAGCAATTTTCTCTTTAAAAAGAGGCAGAGATGAAAATTTAGCTCCAAAAGCTCCCAAGACTTCAGCAAGGTTATCTACATCATGCTTAATTTAACCCTGTATCAACTTTTAATACGTGTTTATACCGCAGTCTTTCCTGATCCTCGGGGTCCAATAATGAGGGCAGAATTACTTTCTCCATGCACTGTAGTTCGTTTCAGCAGTTCCAGCAGATGCCTGTGTTGACAACAGCAATAGGTTAAAAACTTCAAACCAGGCAACATTCACTGAAATCATGGAAAATTCAAAGAATCTTTAGGACGTAAGAGAAAACTTGATACATTTCAACTTGCTCTCAGAGCCAACACTCAGGGCATGCAAAATGTAATACAATAAAGTATAAAACGCTGAGTGATCAGCTCTCAAAATATTTTAAAATAGTAAAACATGTAGAAGTCAGGAGTATTACTAATCCATAAAGTTCTACAATACTCCACCATGAAAGGACAGACTTCAATAATTTTTTTTGGTTTTTTTTAAGAAAGAAACAAGATTGCTTTCTGTGATACCACTATAGCTCACAAAAAAGGAAGACTGGCAAACATATTGAAGGAAATCTTGACACCAGGAAAAATTAATAATTTAGTGGAATATATTTATTTTGACAATCTTCATAAAACTGAATATATGCTAAATTTAGGCATTCAGCGCTTGTGAATGCTAACAGCAATACTGAACTTCAATTTCACATTCTATTCCCACCCAAAAGAAGGAAAAAAAGAGCAACTCTAAATTACCTTTAGCTAGAGTTATTACCTAGTACCACATTTAAAGTACTTGTAAAGACTACTGACACTTCCAATTCCCAAATGTTTACAAATGCATACATTTAATATGCCTTTTTTTTTTTTTTTTTTACTTAGAATATTAACATCATGGAATCACTTCTACAGAAGTGATAGAGTCATCATGGAACAGCTGTAGCAAATGCATGTGGTTTTATTTACTATCTGAGAGCTAACTACAGCCAAGAGCCCCGATACATCTTGGGAAAGAAAAACTAAGAGCTGGGAAGTTCATTGTGTTTTCTCTCCAGCATAATTCATCAACAGTGGCATATTAAGTAGAAGAAGGTCTCTAAACTGTTTTTCAGAATTTCAATATAAAGAGGGGAGGCTTGTTTTGTAGAATACTAACATCATAGAAATACATTTTCTCACAACAATAAACACGTCTGTGAGCTCTGCACGTATATCACACTACCCTTGAACAACAGAAATGGTATTTTCCTTCCTGTAAGGGAAAGGAAACTAACGTTCACATCAGGCGATTCAACTCGCATAAAAATGGATTGTTTAAAACAAGTTCTTCAGATACACGTTTGTTATTTTCAGAATTTGACCTACATCTGTAAAAGGATTAGTATTAGAATAGTATATTATTGTCACAATAGGTCCCTTCTTCCTAACTCTAATCTCTGCATTGGATGACCCCAAGAAGTAGGTTGTTTTAAATATGGGTCTCTACTTAAAGAAACACGATGTCGGCGCCCAAGGTTTAAGATTTACTTTTACCACAGTTACCAATACACAGGAGAAAAATCTGAAATAAAAATAAAAATTCGCAACAAGAGAATTTAACATTTTGCTTGGTCGGGTCATTAAACATAGCCTTAGAATATGCACTAAAAGTATCTTTCAGGCTCAAAAAAGCGCACTGCAGGAATTACAGATTTGAAACAAGGACAAGAAGTCCAAAACTCAGAGCCTGACAAAATGGTTGTATAAAAGCTCTTAAACTGAGGCAAACAATTTTTAGAAGCATTGTGCTGCAAGTCATTTAAGCCTGTATAATTTAGAAAAGCAGAGGTAGTGGAAAATTCTGACTTCACCTGATTATTTTACTACTGTGGTTAAGGTAGAAATTACTTAGCATTTGAATCTGCTCGCTTACCTGTACTGATGTTCAATCCCAAACAGTTTTCTAGTAGCACAATGGTGACAGAATCTTTCACGTAAAATTTTTTGCACCTACGGATATAACACAAGAGAGGAAGAATGCTTGGTGCTTCAAACACCAGAACATACCAATAATGTAACAACTCCAGTAAAATATGCACGTTTCTGTGGTGTCACAACTACTCTGTAACACGTAAGCTTTAATTGTCATCAATGATATTGGGTCTTGAAAGTAAGAATGAAGTTGCAGTAGGCAGAATATTTAACAGACTCATCGTAGCAGAAAAGGGAAAATTCAATTCAATTATAGCAATATATGTCTTTGGTCCCTTCTGCTACAGTTTCTTTCCTTCACCCCCCCAAAGGAATGTTATACTTGTCACCAGAATTAGGTCAGTAGTTCATCTAATTCATAGTTCTAACTTACTGTGTAATAAAGGCAAGAAAACATTTACCAGGTGACTTAAATAAAAAACAACCCACTTAGTCATTCCCCCGAATCCTCACTGAATACACTTTTCGCACCACTCGCAACAACATTGCAGCCTACAGCCTTCAAACATTAGAAAGTATCAAATTTACAGTTCCTGTGAAGATGCAGTTCAGTTTGGAAGGAGGACACGAAGCAGTATGAAACTGAAGCTAATATATGGCTTACAAAGGATGGAATGAAGTCTATCCAGCTTGCTTTTTAGATCAACTTCTGACGTCCTTCAAACTGCACAGTGAATACAGTTATTTTAACTATTAGTTTGGATTTTCTCCTTGGGGTATCTTTAGATATACATCTGCGCCGACTTCTGTTTTCCACGTTAAGAACTGTTACTTAAAATTGTATCTTCAATTCCCAAACAGCCAACCTTCAGCATCATAGCAGAATTCTTCCTACCACTTGACTAGCGGCACGCAGATAGGACAATCCCATTTTTTAAAAATTTACGGGACTCTACACTACTACTTCTCCCCATCCCTCATTTAAGCTATCCTAAAATACCTGCACGCTCCATCCTTTTATAACGCTTGGTGTCCAATTTAAGTGCTCATTGTCAAAGAATTTCAGAGATTAAATCGCAAACTGTTAATGAAGTGATTTTCCTTTAAAATCACCTTGCCTTTCAGTCTAAGTGAATGGCCATCTGACCTAAAAACTAACTATATCATTATCATGCATATCTGTATCATTGGTTTTCCATTCTCTTAATCAGAGTTGGCTCGTCTTCCCCCCACGTTTTTTTCTCTACATTCTTCAGTTGCACCTCTTAACTGAGACCTTTTTCATTTCTGCTGAACCCTAAGAAATAATGAAAATAAGTGCAGCGTTCTATCCCAGGTAAACATATATGGAGACAATACTGTACCATGAAGGATTTGCGTTTCTCTTATCTTAGGTAGCAGTTACTCATTCACACCCGTTTTAGCTGATCAGACACTGTTCTGAGGTACATTACTAACAGGCTTTTAGTATCTCGAAGATACATCTTCTTCTAACCCTTAGCTAATTTATAATTTATGACGGAATGATCACCATCACCTCTAGGCGTTTGGTTTAAAAATAAATACATGCGGATGCACCTTTGTGTAGTACTCCTCAGCAAATCCAAATAATGGATAGAAAAACAATAAGAAAATCTATTTTGCTAATAATTCCACTTTATGAAAGGAATCCTTTTTTAATACAAGCTGTGCTCATATACCTGATTTTTCAGTACTCTTGTTGTTCTGCTAAAGTCTTACTGATTTAATTTCCAGATTTATTCTGTTTTAATGAACAGTCAGCATTGTCCATCCACAAGGGAAAAGGTTTTCCTCCTATAAAGGAATTTTATAGGTAAATGAGGGAAAGATATTAAAGTATAAGAAATCGCTGAACCAGAGGTAATTCACTACAAAATGCGTCACAGGTTTTAAGTAGCCACTTTGAGAAAACAGAAGAAGAATAAAGCTTAAAAAAAAAATCAAACAAACTGAAAACTGATTTGGCAGCTGCTGCCCTGCCTAATCTAGGCTGTTAAAAAAGTCACCTAGGTTCTGATTCACCCTACAAACTGGAAAATAAAGAATCAGATTAGATAAAAATAGATTTATGCAAATCTATTGCCGCAAACAGCTGTAAAAGCGAAAGACCACTCTTTACCATTTTTATTAAGACTCCAAAAAGTAGATCATTACCATAACACTTGAAGCAAGCAAGCATCAGGAGAGAAGCTGGAAGAAATACAGAACACAAACAGAACAAAAACCATTTACAGCCCTAGAAATTACATCAAGTATCTGTGCATGCCCTTTTAACTGGTCTAGTAAAAAACTATAGAATGACATGGATGGCAGAGGATGGGAAAGTTCCGTAACTTAAAAACAAAGTCAGCTAATAAAGTTGCTACTAACCTGTGAAATACATTCTCCGTTTGCTCCACTGCTCTCCTTTGACTTGCGTTTACTCATTGCGGAACTTTTCACCTTTAAATAGGAAAGAGAATATAAGTGTTATACTAAATTACTTTGTTTTCCAAATAACTGTTAGTCAGAAACTGTACTTAAAATGTTAGTAAACTAATTTTAGTACAACAAACACAAGGCAGTTGCTCATTCGTAAGAGCTTAAGTTGTAACGAGCATTGTTTTTTAACTGATGAAGATGTATTGGTTCACCTTAGTAGTACAAAACAAAAACCCAAATGACTGAAGCAGTTTTAGTTCATTTCTGATTAGATGAAATCCATGTTTACATACAACTTCTGAACAGCATTTGCTTTAGGCTGCTTTTCAACGCAATGCAAACAGTACCTAATGCAACCAATACGAAAGTTTTTCTTCAAGTTTTCTTCCAAGCTTTTCTAGCAAGTTCTTAACGGCAACAACGACATTGACGAGTCTGCGAATGACATACCAAGTTCCATGAAGACAGCAGAGCTGCACACAAGCTGACCTCGCACAGAACCAGGAGTGTCACAGCTGGTACATTTACACTTCAGACACATTATTGCGAAAAACCGAATCGATAGTCTTCAACTAAGTTGTACTAACAAGTGGCATTTGTACACCTTATCCTCTGGCCAACCACCAAGACTAATTTGTTCGTTTTAATTGCATTGAAGAGAGTTTGGAACAATATATTTATGCTTTCGCAGCTGGAACAAGCTACAGGAGCACGGTAACACGTTAAGTCACAACAACTGAGTTTTTATAGGAACAATTAGCTATCCATGTTTCTACTGCTGCAGCTTATAACAATAACCACAGATAAGCAGCACGAGTAAAAAACAATTCTCCCTCTTTGTGCCAACAGAAAGCTTCCCAGACTTGCTCCGCAACCATTTACGCTCATTTTAGCACAGCCGTTCCCCTCTTCTCCCAATTTTGCTCCTTCTGTTGCAAGGCCCGCATCGTTCAGTCCCCTGGCACAGCAGCTATGCCTGCGAAGAACGAGACCGGCTGCTAAAAAAAAAAAATACAGAGAGAAACGAAGCAGTCGTTGTGGGCCCAGACCCAGAGGAGTGCGAGGCGCGAGAACACAACGCTAGGGAAGCAGAACCGAAGCCGTTAGATTAATTAAACGGGAGCACAATAGCAACAGGACTACCGGACGAGGAGCGGTTTCCATCCGCGGCTCGCTAAGTTATACGGAAGCGCCTCAGCCATCGAGTGCCGCCCACAGCCGCCGCTTCCAACCGAAAAATGCCCCCGGCCTCCCCGAGCAACCCCGGGGTGTGGGGGGGTGTCTCTCCCGCCTCACCCCCCGCCCCGGAGGGACGCGCGGAAACAGCCTCCAGCCACCTCCCGGTGGGGCGGGCGGCCCGGAGACGCTGGCCTATACAGCAGCGGGCCAGCGGCAGCCATTACTCCCCTCACACAAGCCAAATCCCCGGGCGGGGGACGCCGCATCCCCCGTGTCGCTCCTTCCCGCCACCCGGCGCCTCACCTGAGGCGGCGGCAGCAGCAGCAGCAGTAACGGCCGCTCTCGCGCCGCCGCCCAGCTGCCGCGCTCCCGGCAGCGCCCGCGCCGCCCCCCTCACGTGACCGCCGGCTTTGCTTCTTCCTTCCCTCGTCCCCCCCCCCCCCCCGCTTCCTTTCATTTCCCTTCCCTTCCTCCCCCAGCCGCCCCCTCACTTCCGCCCCGGCCTCTCCCCGCCACTTCCTTCCGCCCCGCCGCCGGATCTCCTTCCGGGTGCGCGCGCGGCCCTGTGGGAAGGCACGTCCCTCCCTCCCTCCTCTCCCTCTCCCTTCTACCCCCCCCTCCTCCTCTCCCCTCCACCCCGCGGCCTCCCGAGCTCCCCCGGGGCGCATGCGCAGTGGCTGCCTCCCCTCTTCCTCCCCGGCAGCGCCGGAGCCCCCAGCAGCCGGAGCAGCAGCAAGCAGCGGCAGCTGATGATGAGGAGGAGCGCGGGGGGGGGGGCGCGGGGGGGCCCGTTATTTATACCGTTAAAGGGACAGGGCGCTCATTCCCCTCGGTATCGGCGCGGGGGTAAGGGGGGGCCGGTAGAGGCGCCCCGACTTTCTCCCCCCCCCTCCCCTCCCCTACCCCCCCTTCCCTCCCTCCCCCCCAGCCCGGCCGGAGGAGCCCGGGGAGTTTCTTCCTCCGTGTCTCCCGTCCCCCCCCCGCCCCCCCCCCCCCCCTTCTCCAAGCTCCCCACGGCTCCTCCTCGTCGTCGATCGTCGGGGAGAGGCGGCCCCGGCGGGAGGCACCTCGGCGGGGGAGCGGCAGGCAGTTGGGCAGCCCCCGCGCTCCCCCTCCTCCCCCTTTATTACCCTTTGTGTGCGTCTCCGCCTAGCGCCGCTCCGGGGACGGCCGGGCGACCGGGGGGGGGGGACCGCTGAGGTGAGTGTGGGGCGGCGGCGGCGGCGGTGGTGGCGGCGGGGGGGGGGGGGGAGCGGTCGGTGGTGGCTGGTGGTGGTGGCGGCGGTGGGGCCGCCCGCTTGTTTACCTCAGGGGAGGGAGCGGGAAGGCGGCGGGGGGGGGGGGGGTGGGGGGGGGGGGGGGTGGCCCGGCGCTTGGCCGCGCTGGGCCGCGGGCGGTGGGGAGGGGGCGCCGGGTGCCCGCCTGTCACTTTCTGCCCCCTCACAGCAACGGGGGGGATCCCCCACCACCACCACACACGCACACACACACACCCCCCCCCCCCCCCCGGTACGGTCCTGCCGGAGCTTTGTTGTCGCCGGGGCGCGGGTGATGCCGCGTTTCTCTCCCCGTCGACCCGGGGGGGTTGCTTCTTACCGACACCCCCCCCCGCCCTGCTCCCAGCACCGGGTTTGGGGGGTTAATGTCGGCTTGGGGGGGCTCTGCTGAAGGCGCGGTGTTGTGAGGAAAGTTCGGGGTGGCTCCGGTGGGTGCTGAGCCCCGGCTCGTCTCAAAAGTGTTGTTTTTTTTCTGGCCGCAGCGGGGAAATTCGGTGGCCGAAATAACGGCAGGGTGCTGGGGAGCCCTCGGGATTTGACCCCCCGGCCCCGGTGGGGCTCTCTGCGGTGGTTTCAGGCCGTTCTTTGAGTTATTAAAGCCCTGGGGTCGTTAAGGCCCCTGTCGTACAAAGACCCTACTCGTGAGCTTAACTTCCAGGGATAGTCCAAGAACTGGACTCCCGAGGAACGTCAATGTTTGCGAGATCGGAATCGGTGTTGCGCGTTTGATAGCAGTACGTGGTTATCGCTGGTGGCTGGCTATATTTGGTCAATGGTTTGCTCAATTATATATGTCGTGATCTGTTTTTCCATGGCCTTCTGCTGGGAAGGCCAAATGTCTCCATCCACGCTTACGGTTTGTTAGGTCAGGTACCACGGGTAGGCTGATCTGACCATATGTTTTTTTTGTCTACCGATTAAAAGGAAAGTTCCGTGTCAAAATGTCTGAAATAGATTAAAACGTAAGGGGGCAAACTAAATGCCTAGCTCAAGGAAATATCGGAAGAAGCCTTCTCGAGATTTGCAAGAATCCAGAAGTAAGAGTTTGGGCATTAATGCCAAGTTGAAATAAGAGTCCTCTGCATAAGTAGGATGTTTATATTAAAATTGCTGTTGTCTGCTTATTTCTGGAGCTTAATTATGTCCTCCGTAATTTTAAAAAGACGGTTTGAGTGCTCAGTTTATTAAGTACTGTGGAGCATACTGAACCGTGAAGTAGGCCATGAGTATGTATTTCAGTGGGGCATCACGGTTAAATGGTGGTCAGCAGAGAGCGTGTGTCATCTCTGCCTCACGCTGGAAGGATACCCACAAGAAAGGGCTCTCCTGAAATGCTTTGGTATCTCCCATTTCTAATTGGTACATACATGTCTTGTGCGAAGCAGCAATTTTGTGATCAAACTGGAAAGAGTTTGAGAAAGCCGTAATTTGATGGGGTGGAAAGAATGAGAGAAAAATATAGTTGGACCGATACTTGACAATATTGTGAGGAAGAATTGAAGGTAGCAGCCATAACTGTAGTTCTTGCTAATAGTTTGCCATTAGTTTTCTGCTAGCTTGTGAAAACAAGATTACTTTGGTTTTAAACACGTGGAAAACACGCAATAAGCATAGCCAAAATGGGCAGATACGCATATAAAAACCCGTTCTTTAAATGTGTGACTCTCCTTTTAGTTAGTTTACTACAGGCAAGAGTTGGACAGCAAAAGACTGTCCAGGAGTAAAGGATACAGTTTTCTTTTTTTTGTTGTTGGTTTTGTTTTGTTTTTTTTCATGACAATGCTTCCTTTCTCAACCTGAGATACCATTGATCTGCTTTCATCTGTACATGGAAACCTATAGCGGCTACAGGATTATGCTCCCAGTGTATGTAGAGCTGCAGATCTGCCTGCAACTTTCACAGCCTACAGCCGATGGGATGTGTTATTTATTACGGGGATTTAACAGTTTAATTTCTTTGTGTTTTAGTGTTAAAAATAGGTATGATGTGATTTGATACGATTGCTCGGTAAAATACCCTAACAGAATTCTAAAGCCGGGCAGAATAATGCGGGGTCTTCTCTTACTTTAAATCCTAGCGATAAAATTACTAATAAAACCTTCATTTCCATAGGCCTCCAGCTCCTGCAGCCAAGTCTGTGCTGGAAAGACAATCGCTGATTTGGGGGGATTGGATAGGGACGGTCCCTCCTGAGGAGCCAGCCACTGGTGGGGCTGGGATTCTGAGTTGTGTCGGAGGCAGTTCCTGCATTTCTGCGGCGCCTGGCACAAAGGGGTCTTCAGGCTGGTTTGGGGCTTTTGGCTGCTGTCGCAACAGCCTTCTAAGAGCTGAAAGAATTGACTCAACCTGCGTTAAGGAAGTCTGCGTTATCAACAGCTATAACTAAAGGGCAATACGGTTTGGTTTTGTTTGGGTTTTTGAGCCAAAATTGAGAATTATTTTCCTGTATTCCAGGTTGGTGGCTTCCCAGACTCTAGGTCAGAGAGATTGTTTTGAATTAGCAAGGAGCCTACCATGGCAAAATGTAGGCTGTGCTAGACATAAAGATGCTTGCTGTTCAGGCCAGACTTATATTTGTCTTGAACAGTCTTTCCTTGGAGTTTGCTTTCTAACCTTTCTTTGTAGATGAATGTGTTAGTTTCTATTTAGACTAGGTAGGCGGATGTTTGAAGAGAATCTTTATGATGCAATACTTTCAATAATTTAACTTCTCTTTGCTTGCAGTCCTTTCATTCTTCTTTGGCTCTGGAGGAATCAGTCTTTCTCCTTGTTAAAAAGCACTGAAGATCTTGGCATAAGTAACAGTCCACTCAAAAATGGAATGCCTTGGTTTTCAGCTGGGTTGTTTAATTTGGTTTGTCAGTAGATTTTTGTTTTTTAATTTTCCCCCCCCCCCCTACTGTTATTCGTGGCGATTCCTTGTATGTGGAAGATCAGTAACTTGAATACAGTCCATAACTACAAAATTAGTTTCTGAAGCAGCAGCAACGAGTGCTTATTGTGGATGTTCCTTCTGGAAAGCAGTAGACCAGGTGGGTGGCCCCTCGTGCCCATCTGGAGCCCCACTAATGTCAGCGTGTCTTTCTATGGGCTTAAGAGACCACATGCACAAAGCAGCTTGCAGGAGAAGAATCTCATCTGTTAATGGCTCGGGACACAAATTTTGAAAGTGGCTGAGCTTCCTTTCCAAAAATACTGTTAAAACTTTTGGAAAGTGGGGAGTTAGGTTTCTTCTTTTGGGCTTGTTCAGTTGTTTGGGAGATTGGTTTTGTTTGTTTAGTTGTTTTTTTTTAAGGACCCTGCGTTGGTTTCTGTTTTGTCCCAGTGGAAGTGGGTGTCAAAGTTACTATTGATTTTAACAGTAAAGAGATACAGGATACATTTTTGAATGCTCTTATGTCATTAAGGACCTGTTTAAGAGTTATTTGAATGTTTGAGGCCACAGGCTTTCACTGGCTATTCTTTGTAATTATTTTTGGAACTATTAGGTGGAATAATACTGCTCGATCAGTTTCAAATAGGCCTGCGCAGGAACCAAAGGCTGTATTAGGAATAAAATTTTGGAAGAGCATTGGAGACAGATAACAATTAAAGCATCCTGAAAGCTATGTAGCTCGAGTTAAACCAAGTGGGATGCTAATAAAAAGCAGCAGTTAAGAAATTAAGAAGTGCTGACTCCTTTCCTCTCTTCAAATTCCAAGTTCTTTATTATAGCGATACCTATTTTTGTGATGAATCGTCTAGAAAGGAGTTCAGGCTTTGCACTATTTTTAAATCAAGGTAAAATTTGTCAAAACCACTTAGACTGCAATGTTATGAAGTGTATGAGTACGTATGCATACGTGTTTAGCTACATACACAAGTGCACATGTGTATATACAAACAAGTATATGGAAGAAGTGTAAAAAATAGATACCTTAACACAGTACTTAAAATTAAAGCGACTGCGTGGCTCCAAAGATCTGTATTTCGAGCCTTTTACCTCTAAGTTGTTGTTTTGATCTGGCACATGGCAGCAGGAATCAGTCATTACCGTGAGATGGCTATTCATAGACCTTTGTGAAATGAGTTGATCATCTCAGTTTATCTGCAGCTTGACAGGTGTTCCCATCACAAAAATCTCCACTACCTCCTGTCCTTCCCATGGGAATGACTAAGGAACAAATCGTGGAGAGTGGCTTTGAGTGTTGGTTCCTTGGGTTGGAGCTGAGAAGCACTGTAGAGGGCAATACAGAGGGCTGGAGATGCCCAAGATACAGTTGCCACTTTGTAGTTTGTTTGGGGTTTGTTGTTTTCGTGGTTTTGTTTTTTTTTTTTAAATCCTCTGTTTCAGTAGCTTTAAATTTACTTAAAAAATGAAATGGTAAAATGTCTGGAAATTGTTTTTGAGGTTTCTGATAACTTTCTTTTATCAAGAAAGAATAAAGGATTTCATTTATTACTCTGGTTAAATTCTTCAGTGTGCTATATTTATTTATTTATTTATATGTTCCACAGGAAATATTTTAAAATAAAGTAAGCAAGCAGTATTTTAAAAATTCTTGTCACAATATCTGGTAACTAAGACCTGTAGAAGCAAGATGTGAATTACATGATTCCTATATGAGGTAAAATTGAAGCCCAGGATTAAAAAATATATATATATTCTCAGAATTTTTGCTTAGTCTACATTTTCAGTGCCATTAAATCCAAAATTATTTTGGTGACTTACTGAAGAAGGAGTAATCTGAAATGTAAATAGCATCTTAAATATTAGGGCCCTTGGTTTGCAGCATCAGTAGCGTGGCCTCGCTAAGAAAAATTCCCAAGTGAGGGAACAAGAACAGTTGTCAATTGTTTGCACAACAAATCCTGTTGGATCAAATGGTGATATTCTCAACATTTAGATAAAGAGAGGCTTGCAATAATGTTGCCTTGTACCCCGCTGCCAAAGGAAACAAATGCAGTCTAAGTTAGGAGAAAAGTAAAAGTCGGCCAAATAGAAGCTAGGCCTACGTATTATAAATATAGATAGTCTAATTTTTCCATTTGTACTGCCTAATGTTTCAAAAACACGTAAATTAAATTTCGATTTGCTAAGTTTAGACTTTATTTTTAAGCTCTGGTAGATTGTTGCCACCACATTATTTAGGATTATCTGTTGTGACAAACTAAACCCTTGACAAAAACCAAATGTTTTTTACATTTTTATATTCATCCTTTAAGCTTTTACCTGTATACCTCATGTATATTTTTATATAATATATACACTCATGCATGCATATTTATACATACATGTGTGCGTGTATATATACATGCATATATATATGATTAACCCCACTAGAATGAGTACAAATGTCATGTGTTTTGGTAGGACTCAAGCTGTAGCATTGACAATAACAAGCAGCTGGCACTGGCTTTATATTTTGACTGTGTTTGCACCTAATCTACTTTTAAATTACATATATTTTAAATTTATTTAATTTTTTGCTTTTAAGACTGATGCAATGAGGATTTCTACATCTTTAATTTTTTTATATAAGCACACCGTCAACTTAAGGAGGTAAATTTTATTTATTTTCTACCTATGTAGAAGACAAGCACAAAAAAAAGTTTTTGCTGGATCTTCTCATCCAAGCCCTAGATGAGGAGAAGAATTTTATAGTATCTGATATTTTTGTAAGAAAACACTGCAAAAGTGGACGAACGAGATCATTGATTAAAGAAACGAAGTAGTCAGAAATCTGTAGTGAGCTGATTTTTTTAGAACAGAACTTTCTTTTGTCTTTTATGGGCTTGGGGGCAGAAGGGGGGGATACATTGTCCCCTCATAATCTTTATGGGGAAGAAGCTCGGCTAAAGCAAATTATGAGAGGGATCAGATTTAAGAGGTAGACGTGTTGGTATAAGTTGGTGATGCAACGTGTTCTTGTTATGATGTTCTTGAGCATGGCTACTTGAAATGTGAAACGATATTATAAGCTCTGCTGGTATTTCAAAGTTCAGTAACTTTTCTTGATGCATTTTGAAGTCTGAAGAGAAAAAGCCTTTGGAAAATACCGTTCTGGTTTGCAACCATTTGTTTTAAAGTTTTCTGGCTTTTTACATTTTTTTCTTGAAGGATCAGACCGTGTTTCTCAAGGATAGCCCCCTTTGAAAACTTAAAGTCATTTTCCTCAGAAGACTCCCATTCATACTGTCTTAGGAAAGGTTAGGCTTTTTTAAGGTACTCTTTCAAAATATTTTTCCTGCTTTAACATTCTGTCACACAGGAGTTCTTGCCGAAGGGATTCTTGGCCATTTTAGAAACTGTAATCTAGTTAAAAGGTTTGTTTATGCTTCCCATCTCTGTTCTGCTGATGGTATTAGAGTGCGGGCCAGAGCCAGGCAGCTAACTGTTTATAGCAGTCAAACTTCAATTAAAGCTGCAGCCTTCAGTTTACTAAATATCAATATGTTCATGGCAGCTGCAAAGAATTGCAGAAAGGATGAAAGTAGAGTGGTGGCCTATGATTTCTCTTTCTCAATAAATTTTTTTCACTTGTTCTTTTCATACTTAGAATCCTGTGTACACTTTCGGATTGAAAAATGTTTTGCATTTTGAAAGAAGCTGTCTATGAAAGACAGAGATCTATATTTGGGACTGTATCTTTCTGAGGCAAAACTTTCATTGATTTCAGTGGAAGTTTTGTCCTAAATAAGGGCCGTGGAGTATGTTCCTCTGTATCAAAGCAGGTATCAAAATTTTTCTACCACAACCGTTGCATAGGCTGTTGTCCAAACTCAAAGCACCATTGACTTTTCTCTACTGAGATAATGTAAATGTTGAGGGCTGTGAAGCCTCATCTTCTCAGGGTAGCAAGAATGACCTGTTTAGTGGACGATAACTCAAGAATTTGTGTGTTTAAAAAAAAAAAAAAGGCAAACTAATAACATAGATTTCATTTAAAACTTTAAACTTAAGGCTGATGTTTGGGTTTAAGGATTATGTATTTAAAAATATGTGAATTGTTGGAGCCTTTTAAAACACACATGGTTTTCCTTGAAGTCTGCCTTGGTGTTATAAAGTAATAAAGCACGTATGTGTCTGTAGGCCATCTGAACCGAAGCAGCAAACCGTATCTGGCCTGTAGGCTATTGGTTCCTCACCTCTGTTTTAAAATTAGTAAAATCATTTGCAGTGTGATTCATTTCTAAAAATTACTTGTCCATCTGTGCAGAGCGTACTAGCTATAAAGTTGCAGTGCTCACTGTGATAGTGTTGATGTTTTTCTGAAAGTTGCGTTACTCTTGTAACGTCTTTGTTGTAGCTTTTGTATCACACTTTGGCCAAGTTATTTTTCTTTGATTAATACAGTTTGTATTAGGCATGTAATTGGGGTATTACAATACTGCTGTGTAAGGTGATTTTAATTTTTTGAAATTATCGATAAAGTATTTGTACTCTTGATCTTTTGTTATTAAAAATACATATATGAAATCTTTACACTAAGGAAAAAAAAAAATAATGGGTCTATTCTGTTTTCACTGATGTCAGTGCTAAAATATTTATTAACTTCCTTGGGTGCGGGATCAAGCCCTAAACCTGAATTTTTCATGAGTTCTAACTTCACAAAGGTATTGGGGAATGAGCAGTTCTAACCATGTAATGATCCCAAAAGCTGGTCGTTAGGCAGCTTCTTAATCAGCTGGTATGTGGAGTCCTAGTGGGTCACCTTACATATTTAGCTTTCTTCCTGTGCTTGTGGTTTTTGCTGGTCTTTTTCCCATGCTTCTTTTCTTAAAAACTTCACAGTTATGAATCAGTCTTAATCATTTTTTGTAACTCAAGTCATTGTCTGATGTAAGAGTTCTACTAAGAATCTGCAGATGCATGGTGAGGTAGAATTTAATGAGCATATCCCTAGAACTAAAAAATAAACAGCAAATTAAAAGATAATAATTTTTAAGTCTTTTTTATGTAAAAGCAATTTATGAATACTTTGTGCCAGTAAAGGTATTCCGCAGTATAGGAACTAAATTGTTTTTCTTAAATAATAATTATCAGAGCAGTAACTGTTGTTTTGTCAGAGAAAAAAAAAATATAAACTTTGTAGAACCAGTTGTTTATGATTTTTTCTTTTATTTGAAAACAGTTGATTGACTTTCTCCAAATATTGATCTATGCTGAATAAAAACAAGTTTATTCAGATTTTTTTGAAGTTATGGGCTTGATACAAAAGCCTGAGACACACTTATCCCATAATGGAACTGTTGGAAGTATATTGTTCTCATTTTTTATATTATTGCATTTAGCAAAACAGTTTAAAAAGTATTAATATTCAGCTTTTGCTAATTATTGCAAATAATCATAATACTTTGTGTGCACTGGAATTTATTTATGGTATCTGTACATCTAGAATGTTTCTGAGCTTCTGTTATAGAAAAAATGAAATACTACTTAGTTTCTGTTTTGGTAGATAGTAGTCAAAACTCATATGTAATATATGCAAACGTTCAGTATAATGGTGGTGAATGTAAACTTATTGCTGATGGCTGGTGAACCTTAAACTGAAGATATCTTAAAGCATCTCCAGTTATTGTTGTCTTGAAAGTAAGCTCTTTATAGAGACTTCTATTTAATGTCCTATTGTAGGGTCTGAAAAAAGTCAGTTAGCATGTGTACTAGAGGTCTCCACTGACAGGTAGTATTTTAGGATTAAGTTATATCAATCTGTATGTTCATAAAAAAATGCAAACAATTACCACTTTTTTTTAATCTCTGCATTAAGCCTGTCCAGTGTCATTCATAATTGTTCTGTTCTCAATTTGCATAGACTCTCCTGTTGTTTACTTTTGCTTTACTCACATACTTTATTTTGCCCTAACAGAAATACCTAAGAACTTACTGACTGTTAGTTGGCCTAAGAAGTAATGTTTGATGCTCAACTTGGTGGTGTTTTTCTGAGTGTCAGTAGTGCAGAGAGTTTGGAATGCCACAAATAAACTTGAAACTTCAGAGAACGCATCACTAGGTAGAAATATTTTTTATTTTTGTGCAAACAAAGGATGGTGAAGCCTGTTTCACCGGAGAGGCAGGTTCCCTGAAGCTGCAAGGTGCTGCCTGTGGATAAGTCTTCCTGCTATTCGCTGTGGTATTCGACATTAACTACATTTATTTTAAGGGAAGATGGTGTTTTGCTCTCTGTAAGAAAAAGGAGGATTATAACCGAAAGCTTCTGTAGAGGCCTTGTGGTGTGGGAGTAGGAAGGAAGCAAGCAGTGAGACGTTAGGAAGTAGCAGACTTTGGGGAGAGGGGTTGGTGGTCAGGAGCGAGGCAGCGTAGCGGGGGTGAGAATGGCAACGGGGGAGAGAAGGGGGATGCGGTGGGGAGGGCAGTGGATGGAGGCAAAGGAAGCATTTGGAGAAGAGCCGGGGGCTGGGGGGGGGCGGGGGGGGGAGTACAGAGGTGGTCAGGGCTATAATGAAAATTGGGAGGCACTTGGGGAACAGGGGCTATGTGGCTGTGCATAAAGTATTTGCCATGGCGGAGGGGAGGAGATCTGGTAACGGACATGATGGGAAGGGGAGATAGTGACTATTTAAGGAAAAAAAAAAAACACCCCACACTGATAGCCTTACCAAAGACACAAGCATGAAGCCCCACAGCTTACGTTTTCACACGCAGTATCACCTGGAAAGTGCTGCTTAATGACAGTCCTTACATACAGCAGAGTCTCAGGATGATTTTGAAAAGGGAAATAAATAGGCATCCGACTACTGTCGGGCATATAAATAATTTTGTAATACTGTCACTGTTGCTGCCTCGACTTGGAAGAGCTTAAAGTTGTTACGATCTAGATCATCAGGCATATTTGGACACCAAGCACCACTGTTTTCAAATGATAACTGGTATCAGTAGAAAAGAAATGCTTAAATATCTTTGAGGTCTTTGGCCTAGATGTTTAGGTTTCCATGAGTTGAACTCTCTAGGCAACTAAATACATGACTTGAGTTCAGCTTTTTCTTCTTTGTCCTACTTCAGTTCTGTCTTGTGGCTGCAAACTCCACGTCTTGGTTGAGAAAAGCATCAGAGAATTCTGCTGTTCCCGTAGCATAAACAGCTCTCTTTGTCAAAGACCTACATGTTTTAAGTTTTCATTAGGAGAAGCATGCCATCATTATATTCTGAAAAGGGTGACTGAAATGCTCAGCATGCCTTCTCTGGCTTGCCATTATTTTGTTTACTTTGACTATATTCTTTCTTACTCGTCTCTAGAGTAAACAATTCTAATCCACTGCTGTACATGCAAGTCTTTTTCGTTATTTATTTCTGAACCTCTCTATTTTTTTATGCATCCTTTTGACATCAGATGACCAGAAATAAACACAGTATTCCTAGTGAGGAGAAACCACTGATTTATATGGATTATTCTAATCCAACATCATGCAAGCAAAATCAAAAAATAGTTTGACTACCTAATGATTCAGAAATGCAGAAGTGTTGCCAAAAATTTTAGCATTTGTTAGCTTTACACTTCAGCAAATGCATTCTGGTAGAGAATTTAACTTCTTTGTTTTAACTCTTATCTTCAGAGTTTTAAGGCTATGAATTTATTCCACAAAACCAGAAGCGTGTGTTTTACAATTAATAGAAATAAGAAAATTCTTTTTTAAATTGCTTGCATCTTCCTTTTCGGATAAATATTTCTAGACTTACATATACAGGGACAAACATTCTTCCATTGAATATAGCCAGAAAAGTTTTTTTTTATTGAACAGGAGCTTTAATATGATTTAGCATTTTCTCATTTGAGATAATGGTCTGAAGTATGGCTTATGCCATAGGAAATAAATTCAGTTATACCTTAGTGAGAAAAGGAGTATCTCTTGAATAACATCAGTTTCTGTGTATTTTGAGTGTTTAAATGTATCAACAGAAATAGGAACAAAATTTTTTGAGGAGCCTGAGCAAAAGTAGGAACCAGATGTGTTGATTTTGTAAGCATTAAACAGTCTGCATTTTAAGAATTATTCTCTAATCCCTTTGAATTCAGTGTCTGACGAAATTGTTTTATGTGCCTTTTCTGGACAGTGTTTTTCTGTGTATTTGTCAATCATAACTGGAGCCCTGGTATTACTGTAATATAGAATAATAGTTATAATGAGGGATTTTTTTTTTTTTCATTGACTTCTGTGAAAATTATTTTGGACCTAATACAGGGGGATGATTTTACATAGTTCAATAAAGAATAAAAAAAGAAAAGTGGTAATTTAGGATGAACAGTAGAAGAGACTTCTTGTAATGAGAGAAACTTGAGTTCTAAATTTAATTTCTATCGGATAGCTTAAATTCGAATTGCTGATACCATTCTATGTTAGCTTCTTAGCTTGGCTACAAGGGAAGATCTTTGCACTTACAAGAAATGAACTTAATTTTTTCATTCCTTTTTTTTCTGTTCAAGACTTAAAAAAACAAAAAAAACCAAAACAAACAAAACAAACAAAAAACCCCATACCAAACCCCAAACCTGTCCCAAAGTACTTAAATGTATGTTTTTCTCTAAACTGCAACAGCTATACAACATCGTTTTAAATACATATTCTGATACAGTTCTGCCAAAAACAAGAAAAAGGGATTTGTTCAGTCAGCTGCAATAAAGTTATCTGCAAACTAGCAATGAGTAACTTACGCATTCTCCCCATGATTCAGCATTTGATGAAAAATATGTTAATAAATATTTGCTTTAAGTTAGAAAACCAGATTTGAGAGGATTCAGTTTTTTATTTAGATTTTTATATAGTAATACACAGGTCAGTTGACTATTTTACTTCAGACAGGTTGGGGGGGAATCTAACAAAGTGAAAATGCGTGTTCTGCGTGAAATATAAATATATGCTCAGCAACTGGATTGATCACTGATAATGTTTCTTGTTAGATGTTTTTCTCACTATTATAAAATAAAAAAAAATTAAAATCAAACTTAATTGTTTTGGATAAAAGTGAGGAAAATAATAAATGTCTGAAACATTCCAGTATGAAGTATTAAATGGAAATGTTAAATGTTTAAGAGTGCTGGCCTCGTTTTCATTTATAACCAGGGAGCTTTACAATACTTTTACATGATGTTTACCGTGACTTTTGCTTTTTACTTTATTTTAAAGTAAAATGCTTTTTCTACATAGAAAAGTAACAGTCATGCATTCTGTCATCTTGAAATTTTAGGGGAGTTTTGTTTTCTTTTTAATATTATGTACTGTGATTTGGTGCTACCGTTATAATATTAAATGTTAATAACACATTTTTAGTAAGAAAACTTCAAAATAATGTCTGGACAGAACGCACTGTTTCTGTAGAGAAGATAATTGCTTTCCTAAATTTGAATAGCATACATTTGTGTGTGTATGTATGTGGCTTTTTTTGAGGCTACTTCATTTGATGGTATTATCTCATAGGCATTGCTTCCCTTTGAGATGGATGGGACTTGTACCTCTCTGAGAGGTGAGCTTATGTCTGGTAGTGAAGTGTAGCATATTTTTCTCTGTGCAGTGGAAAAAGAAGTTTATGACTTGAGCAAAACACTTTCCCCATTTCTGTAGAGACTTGTGTGTTTAGTGTCCAAAAACTTTTTCATAAATACAGCTATAGAATACCTAAGGCTATTCAATTCATCTTTTCAAGGGCAAAGGATTTTTTTTCCTTTCTTTTTTGATTAAATTTTTTGAGAAAGGGAGCTGTCAGAACAAACTTTATAGTTTTTCCTTTGTTGAATTGACACTCTATAAAATTTTATTTTAGCAGATTTGATGCAAGAAGGAAGAAAACGATAGACTACAAGTAGGGCACAGAAGAAAGTTGTAGGTTATTAAATCTTTTCAAGGAGAAAAGGAAGTAGTTCAGTGTGCTCACAGAGGTTCCTGTGTCAGCATTTGAGAAGCCTGGAAGAGATTATCTTCAGCCAACAGCAGGTAACGAAGGACAGGATGTGAAGGGAACACTGAACTACCAGCATGAAGGAAATTTGAGATATTAGCCTGTTTCAGAACTGGTTTTGCTTTAAGATGTCTTCTTGCTCTGCAGTTCTTGAGCTATAGTGTGAGAGAGAGAGTTTTGAGCACACAGATTAAAAAGTGAATGCTAGTGTCTTGAAATAGACATTTTAATAGGCTTTTGGCTTTTTTTTTTTTTTGCATGAATTTATCATTAAGGAGAAATGATAGCAATGCAACAGATAAATTGGAGCAATTTAACACTTCACACACCTGTTTGATTTTGGGGGGAGTTTTTCCTCCCCATACTGCTATCCGCATCCGTGTACATTTTAGTTAGAACTGGTTGCTGTGTTGAGGGCATGGGCAGTATTAATAGAATTAGTTAGGGGTCATTTGGCCAAAGGGTTCCTGTCATAATCTGTCAGCTCAGTTCTCTGTGGCAGGTGAGTTGGGTATTTAGGCATGTGTATCGCTCCACCTGCGGCACTGGTATTCTGTTCTGCACCCCACTGAGATTTCTTAGCTGGATTTTAGTTTGTCTCCAGCTGTGGATTTGTCAAAAGGACATCAACATTAAAAAAAAAAAAAAAAAAATTAGCTGTCCTCCCAACCCTGTGAATTGGTAATGCTTCTGGAACGTACACTAGAGAAAGTGGGGTGTGTACGTATTGAAGAGTGGAGCAGGTGGAGCCAGGTAAGCTGTGCTGAAGCTATCAAGTCTGTAAGATCAGTCATGTCCTTGCCAGTTGAAACTTGTGTTAGGCTTGCATGTATCGTGAGCATAATCCTGTACTCAGATGCCATTCTCACAGAAAATTGCTTGTTATTTTATGTGCATGGGATTGGCCTGGCTAGGGCCTTTACTGATACTGACCCTCTCTGATAATGAGGGTCGATGTCGGCATATAATAATGTTACAGAATGTGCCTATGCAAAGACACAAGTATGAACATGTATGGAGCCCGCTTGCGGAGCCCAATACTTTAGCAGTGCTGTCTGTAACCCAGACATGTATAGCCGTATCTTGCAGTTGTGCTGTATTGTTGCTAACTTTCTGAAGTTGTAACTCCTGTAGCAAGCCCGTGAGTTATTGCACTGTGAAAGATTATGTTTGTCCTCCTTAAGCCCTCTTGCACGAGTGTTTGCCATCACCTTTTTTAAGCTAAGGTACAGCTTATTCAATTATGTTCGTCACTTTGGCCTTTTTCCAGCCAGTGCCAAACCCTGATTCTGCCACTGTGGGATGGGCTGCACCTGCTTGGGGCTGAACTGTTGTTTCAGCGGGTTACAGCCAGAGATTTTGAGAGAATTAGACCGCTTTCCACCAACCCCTTCTGACTTGTAGGAGGCACTGACTCCTCTCAGAGGGGAGTTGTTATGGCAGGCTGGAGAACTCTGTCGTTTCTGTAGCTGGCTTCTGTTGCAAGGCAGTTGAAATGAGACGAAATCATATGGATACGAATGCTTGAGAACTTTTAGAAAGAAAGTCTGTAATATGTGGAACTTTTCTGAGAGTATGCCACTTGTCCTTTGTCTAGCCAGGGAAATGAGAAATACAACAACAGCCTGAAAGCAGGTGAACATTATCCAGGCTACAGTAGTTTGGGAATCAGACAAGTTTTGGGAACTTGTCATTTCTGCAGTCATGGAGACGGTCGTTAAATATGTCACATTCAATATACAGTTTATTGAGCAGTTTACTGACAAATGATGAGTAGAACAAATGTATCTTGGGTGATAGCTGGTTTTGGAGAGGATGGTCTTCCCTGGGTTAATCGTGTTCATATCTGTTTGTGAAATTTCACTTGGGAAGATTACTGTGTGGTAACGCAGGTCTTAGCTATGTTAACTCTCTTCCAGTAACAAATATAACAAGGTTGCATTGGCAAAGTGTACAACTTCACACAGCTGGGAAGACCTACCATTGCTTTATTTAGGTAAATAAAGGTAGGCCTATACTTTCTGAACAATGTGACTTTTAAGAGGAATATTCCAGTGTTGTTTCAGAAGATTTTGCCCACTTTACGCTTCAGTGACTACCACAGAGTTCCTGGTATGGCCATGCTTTAATTACAAACCTCGCAGTTACAGGATGATGTGCGTTTCAGACTTGAAGATAAAAACCTGCCATTTGAATGCTGTTAAGCCAGGGTGATCTGTGTTGCTGTGTCATGCTGTGCTCTGCACCGCAGAAAGTGTATGTGTAATTGTTTTAATCTGAAGTGGACAGAAGATGCTGCTGTACGTAGGCACATTTCAAACGGGCGCAACTGTCCAAGGATGGGATAGGTCCAGGTGAGCAAGGAAGGCTGTTTTCTGTTAGTATCTTTGCCTTGTGTGAAGATCTATAAGGTGAAAATCCAGTGTGGTGATAAGGGGAATGTGCTGTTCTCTCGTATAGCCTTTGGTTTATTTTTTTATGCGCTGGTATTACAAACCCTTAGACCTTTTAATAATGACATGAGAAGTTTGGGTGCAGTTCCCTGATTCTTCTTCCAAAACTTAAAATGACATTGTATTTTCCAAAAAGCCAGTTAAAATATAACGAAAGCATTAAACTTACCAAAAGTACCCAGAAAAGTATTCCGGTTTCTTGTCCACTGATAAGTTCATAGTTAGAACAGTGTAGCAAAACAAAAATGGATGTAAAATTGGTGCCCTTGGAGAAATTCTACAAGGAGTCCAGAATAGTGACAACTTCTGCACTGAGCCTTCCACTAGATTTATATATTCTACAGCTCTTCTAGCACAGATAAAAGGGCCCAGATCAATGATATAATCTACCAATTTAGACCGTAGTTTCTATTTTTAAGTAAGTGATACCTTAAATTTTTGCTGTAGGGGTTTGGGAGCATCTTGTGAAAGAACATATGTCCTCTGACCTTTTTGGATTATAAGGCCAGAATAAATATGGAAGGGAGAGCATACGGAATTTCTAAAATACTAATCTGAGGAGACCAAAAGGATTCTTTTTATCTCCTAACTGAAAAATACTCTGATTCTTCCCTACCCCCAGCAGAAGGAATAAATGAACAAAGAGTTCAACTGAACTAAGACACTAACAGAAGCAGAAAAGGTGAAAAGCCACAACCAGTGAGGGAAGATGAAAAGGGGGGTCATAAATGATTTGTTGTGTGGTACACAGGTTGTTAATGCTGTTAATGATTGAACTGTTTATTGGGGATTACAAAGGGTTAGTAAACTACTCTGCTTGGGAATTCCACTGAATCTGACAGAAATAAGCAAAAGTTAAGGTTAGCAGGATGCCAAACTGGGACTCGGAGATTTGCCAGCAGAAGTCATTCTCCCTGCTGAAGCTCCCCAAGCCTGGGGAGGCTGCCCAGGGTGAGGAGACCAAGCACAGATGGCTCCAGGGTCCTTCTTCGCTTAAGTCAGCGGCTGGACGTATTCAGACTGAGACGCTCCTCTGATGCTAATAACTATATAGCACTATTAAGTTACCAGTGTGATAGAGTTACAAGGAGCGTGGAAGTTTACAGAAATATGCAGTAATACTTGCTAGACCTGTAAATCTAGTTTGGGGGTTGGGTATTTTTGGTTTTTGTTTTCTAGGGTTTTTTAATAAATGCAAACTTCCTAAATCAACAGATAGTTATGTATTTGTTATTTGCCCTTGCTTTGAGTCCATCTTAGTTGCTACAGAGACGATCAGGAAAATAGTATTACTAATCCCTTTGCAATTCAGGACATCTAACTTTTTACTTACATGATCCCTCATAACTGTAAAGTTATAGTTTAAAAGCTGGAAGTCACCTCCACTATTTTACCCCATCGTAATAAAGATTACAACTACCACTTACTCAGTTGCAGCTCTGGCGGCTTCTCTTCTGATTGTTCTTTAGGCTCACTGACTCAGATTCTTGGTTTGTGTCCCCACAGGTGGTGACCTTAAAGAGGACTCAGAGGAGTACTGTGACTTGTTCTGTGTTTTGTTTCGCTATTCCAGTCTGCAATCATACTGCTCCTGTTCATAAACCTATCATGCAGAATCTTATCATGAGGTCTATATTTAGAAATCAAGGAGGAACCTTTCAAACTCCCTGTAGTAGAGATGGGAAGAGGAGGAATATCCAGACTTGTCATTTCCCCACAGAAGAGGCTCTTCAGTTTCTGAAAATATTTCTAGTGTTGTACAGCAGTATGATCAGCCTATACTTGTGTTCATGTTTTAAGTAAACAAATACATATTTCTGATGTTTCTTCCAAAGTCATAGACTCATCTTTACTCTTAATAGCTCTTGGACATGTTATTCTCAATGGTTGGCTGTAGAATAGACAATTGGAGTTCAGCTGATTCATACAGATCATGCAAAATGGTAAAAAGGTGCATTTAAGCGGCACTAGGTTTCAGCATTAGAAAATTAGAGGAATGATGAGCAGATAGGAAAGCTGGAACATCTTGGCCGTTGTAGGAATTGTAGGAATACTTTAACATATCAAATTACACACATACACACACAGTTGTGCAAAAATCGTTAATCCAAACCATGTGTTTGTACATGATTTTATTTTACGTATTGATGATACGAAGTCTGGGGCAAAACATGTCTGTGAGTAAAACTTACTGGCATATTCTAAATGGGAATTCAACCACAAGCGATGTATCAAGTTAGCATGATTTACATTAATTAGCAAAATTCATCAGCTGCCAATCAAACTACTCTGAGCTCCAGTTTTGGCTGTAAGTTTATGCTTACTGGGGCTAACCTGAGTATCGTAACTCAAGTGAAGTAACTGTTAGCTGCTCACTGTTGCAGTAATTTGAGCTGACTCTTGCTGTGAAGGTGAGCGATTGCTTGCAAGGAAGCTCCTGATGCTTGAAAGTTGTTCCTGCAGCAAACTGTGACACTATTTGGTATGCATGCCCTCTGCTCTTGGCATGTTGTCTTCTGGGGCTGTTTTGCTTCTTCATAATGTAACGTGCAGTATAGTAAATACAGAAGTGTAATGATACAGTGATGAATCCATCAGTTTAGGATAAATGTCCCTTTTTTGTTTTTTCTCATAAATTGTTCAAAAAATTGATGTAAAACATTGCATTAAACCTTAGTGTACAAAAGCAGAGATCGATATGCCACTTTGCTGTGTAAGTTTAGGTTCATCGGTGAGCAGGATTTTGGACAAATAGTATCTTCTCCCTTCCCCCAGAAAAACCGGAAATCTGCTTCTAAAAACTTCTGAAATTTTGCAGCTGGTTTTGGACACGGGGTAGAAGGGAACGTGGATGTGGCTGAATTATCTCTATCTAGCATTTCAAGGTATCCTTTAGGAATACTTCATGGTATAATTGTGTTCTGCAAAAGTCATAGTATCCATACTCATAAATAATTTGTGCTTTTTCTGAACTGCCCTCCTTTAGAGCCTGCTTTGTTAGCAGTGAGTTTGGAATGAAACCTCACTTGATAAACTTGGGTTTAGTAGTTGATGAGCAGCTAGGTTAGGCGCTGTCTCCTCTGTGAAGCAGCCTTTCTCCATCCATCGGCTCTTAGGAAAAGCAGTCTCCGTGTTGTCATCCATGCGTCTCAAACCAGGCGCTGTGGGTACCTCCTTGGTACTTCTCCTTGTAGCTGCCCTGTATTCCTGGACAACCTCAGCCTTTTTTTTCCAGAAGACAGCCAAAACTTTTGGCATGTCTCGCCACTCAGCAGGGTGCAAGGAAGATGCCCCAGGCTGCCTCTGGACCTAGAAGAACATGCTGTGTTAGCATGTATCCAGGATAACTGACCTTACGAGGTCACCTGAGCACCTCCTGGGCTTCAGGGATCAAGCTGGAGAGTGTCTATATTGTCCCGGTCATGGAGGAGATGAGTGATAGTATCACATTTTCTTTTTTTTACGTGTGGATATTTACAGACAGTAGATTACTCATCTCTGCCTTTTTTCTGTACAGTGCAAGAAGTTTTTCTGGAATTAAAGTAGGTTGTCTCAATTTGGAATTTTTCCTTTTAGAAACAAACCCTTTTACTGCAAAAGAAATATTAGGGGAAAGTTTTTCTTAAATCAGGATGCATGTACAAAATGATGGCTGGGTACCCACCTACAGTTTAAAAAATTCATACTGGTGGTAGTACTGTTCAGATACAGCAAAATAGTTGTGTAGAGATTATAAGTGTTAGAAAGTTGCTGTTGCCTGTTCTAGGAAACTGCAGAGAACGAATGCCTGACTTTAGGTTAGAACTTGAACTGCAAAATACTGAGGAAGCAGGATGGAAGTTCTCCAGCCTACACTAGTATTTATTGCCCAGGATACGTATTTGTGTTATTCTCTTTAAGAGACTCTGCAAGACTCTTTGTGTCTGAAGTTCACCTACCTCTTAGAAGTTTTTGATGTTCCCGATAGAGGATGATGAAGTGGGTTCTTCTGACTTGTGATGGCTGTAAATTCATAGGTAAAGAAGGCTTAGCTTTCCGTGTCCATCAGGCTTGCCTAAGGTGTTTGAAAAGACCTCTTCACTTGCATCTCGGTGAACGCTAACATTACAGAAAACATGCCAGTGGGCTGTGCTCCGGCTTAACGAGGAACACAGATACATTACAGGTGCTGCACGGTATCCTGTCTGCATTACCTTTTCTTCTTGCCTTTACCTGTACAGGTGTCACAGGGCTGTGATACAGCCACCTGAGCCCCCTCCCTCCTTTCCCCAGCAAAGCCCAGATGCAAACATGGCACAGTGTTGTGGTTGGTAAATCACTTCACCTGTGAGCACCTTGAGTCATAAAGTAATATAACTGCCTGACAAGATACATTTAGATCCTGACAAGACTTTTCGGTTACCAGTCGTGTGTTCAGTACTCTGTAACACACAAACACAGATTTGTCATAAAGACCCAACAATTTGGAAAGGAAACGGTCATTGCAAGTGTATCTGGAAGATGAGTTTGTAAACCCAGAGAAGTTTTGTGCCAGAACCATTCTGAAACTAAAGGTGTGGTGGCTGCTTTTTATTACCTGGTGTGTCTGATTCTTAACTGTAGCCATACTTCTAATTAAAAAAATTAAAAGTAGTTACTTGGTATCATGCTGTGGTCCCTTATTAAGCTGGAAACATATGCCACTGGATGAATGACTGAATACAGACTTTTTGTAAGTACAGCTGACACTGAGATGAAGTATACCTGAGCAGGTTTTGCTTGTCTCTGTAAGGAATAAAGTTGGAGGGATTTTACTGTTTGGTAGTTTGTTTATTTTGCTTTTGGAGGAAGAGTTCAGATGTGTTAATGAAGTAATCCTCATTGATCCACCTTCTGGGTTTTATTAAATACCTTACGAAAATTCCTCTGGATCACTTACTTACCTAGAGTTGTCTTTTTAGAATGCTCAAATGAATACTGCCGTTGTTACTGGAATCAAGCGTCCTCACTCTCGTGTACTGCTACTGCAAGTACTTCTTCAGTCTGTGTGGACAAGGATAGGTGCTGTTTTTATTATGAAGCATTTACTTGAAAACAGGCTTGTTCCCCATGTCTGGATATTGTCAGCTTGTTAACATGGCAGTTTCCTGTCAATCTGTCACACAACTGTAATCTCAGATTTGGCCCATGTGAAATTTCTTCTGGCTGTCATTGTAACCTGAGAGAGATACCCCAGACAGACACAATTCTTAAGGCTTTGGCGTAACAGCACATCAGCCCATTTGGGGTTTTTTTTCCATGGTAGTATTAAGGTGACGGAACAAGTAAACGGGGAGAGCTTTGTCCCAAACAACCAATAAGGTCTTCAGAAACAGCAAAGTTGGCATTTCACTAATTTTAATCTTCCCTAAAGAAACTTACACAACTTTAAAGGGAGAAGAGGGCTTCTTCCTTCCCTGTTATCTTTCCTGCTCTTAGTTGCTTGACTTTCCTGGCCCAGAAACTTCAACGTTGTACTAATACTTTAAGGAAAGGGCTTAAGCATCTTGGCATTCTTTAATGTTCATCAGTAAACAGTTCATCAGGAGGAGATAGCAATTACATGTTTCGTGCATGGGATCATTGCTGGGGATGGGACAGAAGGAGAAAATAAAAAAGCTGCCAGTTAGTTTCTGCTTTTGTCAGTGCTCTTGCTAGTTCATGGAGAGTCTCGAAATAGGAAGAGAAAAGCTCTGACACGAGCCTTTAGGAGACAGATCTCCTGTTTTCAGCCGAGTGCTCAAGTGACTTTGTAAGAAGCAGGCTAGCTTGGAAATGTGTAGCTTGCCTTGTTGTGTGTTTGCCAGAAGTCCACATCTGCTATGTTTCTGTGGGGTCTTGATTTCTTTAATGATCATCTGGCTATTGGGAGAAGAGGCGGCAACAGGTTTTCAGTTGTGGGCCTCGGAGGTGTGACTGTAGCATATTTAGGCATACTTGAACTAGCTTGGGTACAAAAAGCAGTAAACCTGCAGCAGAACAGGCTTCAACATGCTCTAGCTACTCTCACGGGCGCTTTTGCTGCTGCCTTTTTCATTGCTATTTGTACCCAAGCTGGTGAGATTAAAACTAGGTCATGTCTGTCTGTCTGCAGTTACACCCTTGTGTTAAGCAGTGTAGGCATACCTGAAGTTTGATTTCCTCTAACCCAGCGAGTCCTCCCTCTTCTCCTTCCCCACCCCACCCCAAAGAAGGGAGAGTAAATGCAAATCCAGAGCATTAGATCAGAGAAAAAGGGGTTTTGCTGCTTTGAGAACACTAGAAATTTATTGCTGTGATTCTTCCTGAGTTTAGCAAGTAGAAGAAATAGCGCTTTCCTGGTTTTAGGAAACTGGAAAATTAGCATGAGTGCGTATGTTCATAAAATATTCAATTACAAGATGTCAATTATGACATTATCTTAGCATAGGTAAATTTGGCTAAAAGCCTGAGCTCTCCTGTTTTATATGGCCAGGATTGTTCTATCCCTGCATGGACTTATCTGAAGACTCTGGGTGCAAATCCCAAGCCTAAGAATGCATTTCTTATGCCCACGTGTATAATCCACAGTAATTCTATACTATGGTAATTATGTCCTAAAAAGAAAAAACATTTTTAGGCAAAAATAACTAAGTTGTACTGAAGTCCATTCATATTCACAGTGGCGAATATCCAGACATCCTTCTTTTTGCCTACTTCCTTTCCCATCCTCCAGTCTGCACATTTGTTTTTTTTCCTTAAAGAAAATAAACTTTCACTTCCAGTTTCAAATGCATTTCTATTGCTGTAAATCTCAAAATAAGCAAATAGGAAGGGAAGACCTTTGGGTAAAAATCATAACCTAAAACATAACTGTCCTGTTTGGGGCATTCATTCGTTATTTGTAGCTTCAGTTTAAAATACAGAAATACTTCCCCCCCACCCCTCCTCCCCGCTAAAGCTACTTCACAGAGGAAATGTCCGAACAGAGGTGTGTTATACCTGTATAGGGTTTTTTTCTATGGAATTCAGTATAGCTGTAAGATATGTTTTAAACAGATAGGACTTTTGAAAATGTATAGGTCTTTAAGGAATGCATAGTTCATGTTGTCGTAAATTTTCAACTTACCACAATCCAAACTTTGTTTTAGATAATGCTAGCCAGATGGGTTATTGTTTTGTACACTAATATTTGTATTTAGGATTTTTTAAAGATTTGTACTAATACTGCTGAGGCAATATGCATTATGTAATAATGATTAAGGTGGGTTTTTTTTTTACTTCAGTTGTTTTGTTTGTTTTTCAGTGTTAGTTATGGATCAGGTGTTATGAAGATTTGATTATTTTGTATTTCACTAGGAAAAAGGTTGCTTAAAAAAGGGTTTCTGGTATGCTTTGCAAGAAAGAAGAAGAGTAGTTTATACAAATGCAATAAATAAATAAATAAATCTAGAAAAATGTATGCAAGTACAATACTGCAGGAAACATGAGACAGCATAAAACCAGCCTTCTTTGCAGAAATATTTGATCAAGTATTCTTCTTCCCTGAGAAGTAAAATACAGATTAATAATTGTGACAGTTGTCAACTTGTAAATATGATCAATTTTATAAGCCCAATTACAATTTATTTTCTTTGTAGATCATAATTTCAGATAAATATCACTAAAAGGCAATTCTGTGCTGAAGAGACAAAGGCAATTACATTCTACATTAATTTGTTTACCAGTGTCACATGGAATAAATCGACTGTAAGTTTTCATAAATTATCTAGATGTGCCAGTAGAGGAATAATTGTGTAGAATATTGGAATGGGGAAATCTGAATTCTTTTCTGTAGTCACGTGTTTAATTAAACATTATGTAAATGATACTTTATATGACAAAAATCATACTGGCCAACTTATATTGGGATGCCAGGGCTGTTTTTTACATGCAAAAGCAAAAAATGGGAGAAAAGCAGGGGCAAGTGAGTAGAAGCTCTATGAGCAGAAGCTCAAAACCAGTACTTGCTTATTCCCTGTTTTCAGACAGTGGAACTTCTTGTGAGCATAAGCCCCATCCATGAAGGGGTACCTATTGGCTTGAAATGATCAATTTTGAACTCTTTTGGCTTTAAAGATAACCTTTAAAATGTGAGCCAATGCAATGTAAAGCTTCTAGGAATACAAACAGAACCATTGCTTCTGCTTCAAACCTCACTGAATGGAAAAGCAACAGCATAAAAAGAAACTGTAACAGTTTTGGTTTTTTTTTTTTTTCTTCTTCAAGGTACTGCAGGCAACATGAGAATTAAGACAAACATCTCAATTTTATATTGTTTGGACTATCTATGAGTAGGAATAGCAGCTTCATTTCCTCAGCTACTAATGCCTTTACTCTTCTAGATTTCATGATTTTTGCTACTGCTTTTAAGATAGATGATAAAATTGTAGAATATCCTGAGTTGGAAGGGACCCATGAGGATCGAGTCCAACTCCTGACTCCACACAGGGCAACCCAAAAGTTAAACCATGTATCTAAGAGCATTACCCAAACACTTCTTGAACACCGACAGACTTGGGGCTATGACCACTTCCCTGGGGAGCTTGCTCCAGTGCTTGACTGGAACAGATAAGGTATTAGTTGCTAGTGTTGACCATAATACCTTACTTGTAAGTATTTCTTACACTTAACTCTTTAGATCTTTTGTGTTCTCTACTGTATCTTTGGCTGAAATGAGAAGCAGCTTCCATGTTTTTCATCATTTATAATAGGTTTCTCTTTGTTACCTGAAAAAATACAGATAAAGGTTTGTCCCTAGTGTTAGCTGTGAGAGCCAAACATGCTCACTTTGTTCTTTTTTTTTTATTATTTTTAAACACAAATACAAGATAGCAATAGTGATTAAAGTCGGTTTTATGGATTTTCTTTCAGTTCCATCCTGATATGCTTAGGTTGTTACCCTTTGCTGTAATTATTTTATTTTATGATACCTTCAGAGCACCTTATTTGTTCTTTATCTTTTATAGTTTGGTTGGGGTTGTTTTAACGATCTCAAAGCCCGATCTGTTGCTGCATCCTCATAGTAACTTAGAGTGAAAGAAAAAAATATGTCATTTGGCAAGTGGCAGCTGAGAGAGATTAAATAACTTGCTCAAGTCAGTGTCAGAGTTGGGATTAGAAGTCTGTTCCTGCTGTAGTCTCTGAACACTAGATTATGTTGTTATTTCTGTCCTGAATTATAGTCTAATAAAAGAGATTTTAGGAGATACTATGGTTAAGTGTGTCTTCTTGGCGTTGTTCATATCTAATTTAATCTTTGAAGAGCAGGATTTATCACCCATGTCTAGCCACTGTACAATCATCCTTCGCTGTTCAGCAATTAAACTTTTTTTGGTGTGTGTATGTAACAACTGTTTATAAAGATACCAGTTTAAGAAGATATTTAAGTAATTGTCATATACCTATTTTCACTTTGGGATTAGTTACATGACTGAAGGAATGAATGTTGACTGCATGCAGTGAGAAATAAAATACTGAAGAGAGGGGGCAAATGTTCTGAGCTCTCTTAAAACTTTCTGTTGATGTTCTAATACTGATATGGACAGGGAGTATAACCAGGCTACTGTCTTTGTAAGCTGTTAGTTGACATTGCATAGACCACAACTAGAAGATAAAGTGGCAAGAATATGAGCGTGTGGCTTAGATAAGCATTTCCAACTTTATTAGCAGTAGCAAGCCTCCATCTATGCCACAGTCATGTAAGAGATTCATATGCTTTTGTTAGTGATTTGTGTGTACTGGGAAGAGGACGTCAGCAGAAGAAAGAAATGGGAACTTGTAGATTAATTTAGTGGGAATTTTGAAATGCATTTAGGAGGTAGCAGAATTATACCATGCTGGTTTGTGGGTTTATCATATGTTGCATTCATGGATGAAATGGTGAACTTAGCACGTGAAAACTACCTTGTCAGAGCTAAAAGGACAAACATGAATGGGTCTAATAAAGGTGAGGATGAATTTTTGTTGCCAGTCTTTAAGTAGAACCATGAACCTGGACTAAACATCATTTTAAACGAAGATGTTAGGCAAGTATGTATACTGTAATTATGCACATCACTGTATTAATGAGAGGAATTAAGAGCAAAAAAACATAAGGCTAACTTTTGCTGCTCATGGTCGTTTTTGTGCTACAAATAGACTAAGGAAGGACAATTCAGGAGACTTTTTTTTTTTTTTCCTTTTATTCAATGGGCTCTAAATCTAAGGAAAAGAATTTCAAAGCAGAATACATTTTGCATGGTTGTCACGGTGCTGTCTAAATAATACCAGATATCAACATGGTTCGGAAAAAAAAAAAAAAAATTACTCTCAAAGTAAGATTACTTAACATCTCTGGAAATTAATGCTTTAATGAATACTAATTTTTTGGTGCTTAGGATACTGAATTAAACTGCTGGTTTTTATTTTAACATGTTTTAAATATTGGTCTTTACTGAGTAAAAGTAAGCTTGTACACAAACAAGCACAACTTAGCTAAAAAGATGAAAATATGAAATCAACAGTCTCAGAATATATGTTGGTCAATGCAGATCATCAAAAAGAAAACCCCAACCCAAATGCATGTTTTTTTACTTTTTCACCGGATAGAGAATTGGTAATTTTTTGAATGCACTTTGAGTTTGTCAGAAGAGTGAACGGTTGTCAGATGAAGAACTTTAATCTCCACAGGTTTGTCTGCCTGCCTCTGAGAGTGGTACTAATTGTTACCTTACGGTAGATAATAAAACACATCTGTTCTTTAAAAAGAAAAAAGTTTTCTGCCCTTTCTTCAAGTCTTCAGAGTCAACTCATCCTTTACAAATATCTTTTATTATTTGGGTTTCCTCTTCTGTACATGTAAGTATTATACATGCTTATCCTAGCATGAGAATAACTTTAAAAAAAAAAAAATACAAATTTATTATCTGGATGTATGGTGTCTGTGCCTCACCTAGAGGGCGGTGGGTCCCTGTCACATCTCTGTGACTTTCCTAGGAATAGTGGAGCCTTCAGTTGGCCTTTGGAGAGGGACAGAAGTTCTTTCTCTTTGGTTCTTCTTGAAAGCCACTGCTGTTTGATCTGCAGCAATGGGAGCGTTTGTCAGGCTGTGAACAGCTTTTTTTTGTGGCCCTTTCTGATGTCCCAGTGGGCAAGAGCATGCCAGTGGGCACAAGGAGAGAGGGCAGCGTGCAAGAGGAACGGTGTTCCGTGATGTTGGAGCCTCAGAAGAGTTAATGTGAGAGAGAATGATGCAAATTCCTTCTGAACATTTTCCTCAATGTTAAAATCACAGAATCAGAATAATTTAGGTTGGAAAAGACCTTTAAGATCATCAAGTCCAACTGTAAACCTAACACTGCCAAGTCCACCACTAAACCATGTCCCTAAGTGCCACATCTACACATCTTTTAAATACCTCCAGGGATGGTGACTCAACCACTTGCCTGGGCAGCCTGTTCCAATGCTTGACAACCTTTTGGTGAAGAAATTTTTCCTGATATCCAATCTAAACCTCCCCTGGCATTGCTGCAACCCGCAGGCTTGACTGGATCTTCCAGAAGGAAGAGCTGGGTTTTGAGCTTTCAGCCCTTTTCTTCAGCGTGTCATTAACAGACATCAGGGGTCTGTGACCACTTTCTCATGTTTGTGTGGCTAATTGAAAAAAGGAGGTGTGTTTGGAGCAGTCTGGCTAAACAAAATTAGTGTGGGAAAAGGTTGTCTGGTAGTTAAAGACACATTGGGATGCCAGGGGAGCATATGGTCTGTGTGGTGAAAGGTCCGGGGCGCAAATGGCTGAGCCGTATTCTCAGCCCTGTCACTTACTTCCTATGTGCTGTTGTATTGATCACACTCTTCTGCATCTGTGCTTTAAAAAGTGACTGATGGTAGCCTTGCGTCACTCTTAAGATAATGTTAAATTTATTCATGTTAGTAGAGGGCTCAGGATTACAGTAACTGAATGCATGAAGAAGCTGAAAACAAGTATTCCTGACAAGGTTTATGGTGGTATAATTTCAAAGTTATTTAGTGAAATTTCAGCCATGTAAATTATGTCTGACTCATGCTCACAGTATTCAAAGTCAGCTTTTAAAATACACTTTTCAAAGTTTTCAGTGTTGCATATGCACTGGTGAGGCAAAGAGGAGAACATACAAGTAATAAACAGAAGATTAGCAGGCTCTGAGAATTCTTGGCAGTTGTGTAACTCCAGTATAAATTTGCATTCCTTTGTTTTGCTTTTAAGTGGCCTTTTCATGATATCTTTACTTTTCCCATTTATAATGACGGAAAAATTGACTGCTATCAAAGCTAAAATGTGCCAAAAAGGGTAGGAGCTTATAACTTCTGAACTTGCATAATGATTTTCTGTCATATTCTGTGTGTATTGCAGAAGTTCATCATTGCAAATACCGAAAATGTCACAGTAAAAATTTCATGTTTGATTATGTAATTAGAGAAGTCCCAACATGATTTGTTTGGGCTTTGTTGGGGTTTTTTTTAGATTAAAGGAAGACAAGGTTCAATCATATGTGCAGTACCTTGCTGTAAGACGAACAGTTCAGATTTGTCCTCCGGCTCTGGGTAACTTTGCAAATAATAAATTGTCTAAATGTTAGCATGCAGCAGTCTCCCGTCACGTATGTTAAGAGGACCAGTAATCTGGTAGCAGAGACCTGTGTAAATGGGTACGCTGGGAAGAACTGAGAGAAGGAAGGAGATATTTCACTGCTGTCAGCAAAGGAAACGGGGCATGCCTCCCATCTACCGAAAACTCGGCTTGCTTCCCCCAGCCTGTCCCCCGGAATTGTGTGCCACTCGGCCCCGTGACAGGTGGCCTCTGAATCTGCTAATTGCAGCCTAGCACAGCATGTGCAAAATGCTTCCTGCCTTATGTCCTGCTTATGTGGGAGCCCTTTTGGTGCTATCCTGTCAGAAGCCACAGCAACAGATGTGTTCAGAAAAGGCAAGAGCTTGCATTTCATTCGGTTCAGTTCCACGTTTTCACAGGACCATATGGTTTATATAGATGTTTTGTATACATCTTATCTAGCAGATTATTAGAAGTTAAGGATTAAATGCAGAATCGAGTTTCCACTGACACCTACGTAAAGTGACGTTATCAAAAACATGACTGAGCCCTAAAAGCGAGTGACCTGCCCAGACATCTTTGTGTTTGAGAATATAGAGGAAAATGTCCATTGAAACATATTTTAATACTATACTTTAGAAGATGTAGCTCTTGCCAACCACTTTGAATTTCTAATGTCCACATATGAAATGTTAGCTTTTCTTTTCAAAATTACTGTTGAGTACAAAGAAAAAAGACATTTTGTTTTGGTAATGGGATACAGAATTGAAAGATGGATGCAGGTGCCTGATTGTAAGCAGGTAGTGCTTTTCGATGGCGGTCTCCTCCCTGGCCTCCAGTTGCTGCTCCGCGCGGTCTTCAATTGGTCTTTGTGTGCCAGGCACAGCAGAGATGGTGTTGGATGCTTACGTTTAAGCTGAATCCCACCCTGAGCAGTTGTGATATGCTTAAAGATGAGAAGGAATTGTTATCACAGCTGGGATACCGAACTTGGGCTTTTCCCACACCCAAACTTGTTTCTTGAATGCAGTGTTCAGGACTTTGTCTTAAGATGTCTCCGTTATCGTAGTATATTACAACATTAGGGAATACTGGTGGGTTTAAAAAAAAAAAAAAAGAAAGTCTGAATATACTGAACTTCTATGAGTTTATATTCAGTCTAGTTGAATTGAGAAAAAGGAACTTTTTTTCTGATTTAAGAAACAAAACTATTACAGGTGCAAATATATCATAGGAGATTTTACTCAATTGAGTGTACAGCCCAAACAGTTATTTTTGTAGTTTCACTTATTGCTAATGATAAAGCATCATTAAAAATAGCGCTTTTTTTCTCCTCCATTTTGAGAGCATTCAGCTTTCTATGCAGTTTTAATTTGGCAGATATAAAAGGGATTTGGGAACTTAGGATCCTATTTCAACTTCCCATACTATTTAGACTGAGTAGCCTCAGAACTGAACAGCCCTCAGAATTTAGAAAACATATTTGTTTCTTGAATTAAAAGATACACGTGTAAGTCAACATTCCTTAGAAAAAAAAAAAAATCAGTGTCTTCATTCAGGCAGCAATTGAAAGACCAGTACCATGGAATACCAATTAAAGGCATCTCTTGTTTCAGGTATCTGAAATGGTCCTCCTCAAGTCTGAAACCATGGCCTGGAGAGGACAAAATAGAAAACGTTGTTTGAGTTTTTTCTATTAACTAAATATCCAGCCAATAGGATAGAATAAAATAAAAGTTAAAGGGAGATAGAAACAAAACAGAACCCGTTGGTATTCAGATTATGTTTTTCATTGTCAGTTTTCCCCATGGTAAATGTAGAAATACCACCAATACGCGTGATGTAATGGTGGTTAGTTGTAGAACACAAGTCGCAGTGATGTGTGTTGTTGAGTTTTTACCTCCTGTTTGCCAAATGTGGAGTACAGGTTCATTGTTCGGGAAGGTGATGTTATTTAGCTATGGCAGCTGAGTTGCCCGCGGTCAACTGCAGAGACAGCAGCAAAAAAGGTATGCAGCCAACGGCCTTTTCTTATCCCGCGTTGTCTGAAGACTGCATATTCCTTCCAGCTTCTCCTCAGTATGCTTGGACAAATTAAAATGGGGCATTTTCCAGAACTCATTGATGATTTAATCAAACCTGTTAAGATATACCTTTATATAATGAGTATCCATCCCAGCTCAGGGCAGAAAGCCCAGTCAGCACTCAGCAGGCCAAGAGAGATTTAGCCTACAGATATCACCGCAGTTCTCCTGCTTAACTCTCTGTTAAAAGTAATTAAAACATTCAATGATAAAAGAAAAATCTGTAATTAAAATCATAGGGCTGCATCCAGCCATATACAAGGCAGAACCGCTTGTGTCCTTCCATTGCCTCATAAAAAACCACATTAATTTGAGGGGAGGGGAGTCTTGGGCAGTGATTGAGTTTTGACCCATAGTCTTATGGTGGGATATTTTTAGTTCTGTAGGAGCTTCATCCTTTTCTGGATAAAATAAAATTTGAGCCTTCAGATTTTTATGTGAAGGCTGTTCTGCTTCACAGAATTGAATGATTTTAATTGTGGTTTAATATCAAAATAAATGGTATATGATGCATCTGTGTAAACGTCATTTCCATTTTTATAGATATGAATCAGTGTTTCTTTCGTGTTTGTGATAACTATGCCCTTAATTTCTCACATATGATGATATCTGAAAAGTAGCAATGTTAAAGAATATTGGAGCAATCTAACAAAAGGTATTTGAGGTATCTAAATATGGTCAGATGACTTTGTTCATACATTAAAAAAATAAACACAAACCAAACAAAACAAAACCAAAACCCCAAACCAACCCTTTGACAGCCTTTTTTTGTATTCAAGACTGAACATTTGAGAGTTAAACAGAATATTGTGTTCACGGAATTGAAGGTGTATTGATGTAGAAGAGAATGTACCTGGGGTAGCATCGTGAAAACTTGTACAGTTTCTAAGTAGCTTTTGAAAGCACGGTTGTTTTCCTGCAGAATGGAAATAATATTTTGCCAATCACAAATTGATTAACAAATTTCAAATATTTACTTAGAAGAAATATATTTGCTAATTCATTGAATTTTTCATTGACTAAAGAATTCTTGTACAACCAGAGCATTTTTAGATTAATAAGCTTTAGGAAAAAGATAATTCTCTATATTATGATATTTCTGGTATTAGGTTATGAATATGCTAATATAAATTAGTATATTCTGACATTTGCAAGTGTGAGAGATTGCATTTAAATAAAGTACAAGGAGTCACTCCATCTGCATTCTCTATAAACTTGCCTTCTCGGAGTGATGAGCTCTCTCTGTATACTTCCTTCCACGTGTAAATGATGCTGAGCGTGAGATTGCTGGCTGATAGGAGATCCTTCAGACCTTCTTATAAAATCTTCTGCAAATAAGGAGTAGTTGCTGATTACAGCTGCTAGTAGTCTTGGTTTTTTGTGAAAAGTTTCAGATTTTTTGAAACAACTATGGGCTCTTTGACTACTTAGTTCAGAAGTTCTCAGATTGCTTTCTCTTGCACAAAACTATTACGGTACTGAGTAATAGGAAATGTTGATGAATGAAAATTCTCCAGTCTCCTTGCTATAGGTTCACACACTGTTGCCCAGATATATCTGTTTTCCCTTCATGCAGAACTGCTTCAGATGTGCTGTTGTGAACCTTCCAGCCTTCTTAGCCTAGCTGAAGCTATAATTTATTTAAATACTATGAAAGTAATGTTCTGCTCCTCTTGACAGTTTGCAGTGACTGATCTCTCTGTGTGATCTCAAAGTAGCGGAAACTGTAGTTCAAGGTGGAATTATAGTTACTAGTATTCATTTGGTGTCATAGGAGGGTTTCTAAGTGAAAGGATCTCCAAGTTGCAGAGGGCAGGTCATTGTTGCCAGTCTAAATCCTTGCCGGTCAGACAGCAGTTCTGCCATCCCGTGTGCCGTTCTGGGGTCAGCAGCAGATGGTATAAGGGTTTGCTGCATATTTTTTAGTTTTTTCTGATGTAATTTTCATGGACTATTACTTCAAGGATTTAACTCCTTTTGAAAAACAACAGTAGTGGAAATGCAACGGAAGTTGAACATTGTCATCTCTTGAAGTTGTCTTAAAAGAAACTTAGGGTTCTTCTTGTGTGATTTTCCCATGGGGGTTTGTCCCTGGAGCTCATGTTTTGAAATTTTCTTAGGAGACTCTTCTGAAGAACAATTCCATTTCTAAGGTTTCAGCAGCTTTTTTTAGCAGTTAATGAATGACTGCTCTGTGATTTTAGTTTGGGGAATGTTTGCCTTTTTCCTGATGTCTTCTTTCCTGCCATGCATGTTCTTGCAGCCTTTTATGAAACTTCTTTGTTCATTTTGGTGCTACAGCTTCTTCTCATTGAAAAGCCCATTTTTAAGATATCTGATGCCTATATAGCATCCGCCTGTAGTCTCTGAAGCTTTTATAAATATAATAAATAGTTACTCTATCTAGACTTGTAAGTCATTTGTGCTTCTACGTTCTCAATTCAGTATCACTACTAGATAATCTTTATTGTTGCCTATTTGTAACTTTTTTCCCTCATTTACCCAATGTGCTACACTCACTTTATGTTCAAGGCCTTGACATTGAACATACTCTCTTTACAATTTTTTCAACACTTCAGTTACATTTTTTTACCTATTCTTTGATATACCTGATAATATTAATAAATATATTTTGTCTTTATTTCCATTAATCGGCATTCTTATTTACAAGTTCAAGCACAAATTTACAATCTACATATTTACATATTTTAAAGAACCCTAAGAGGTGTTATCACTCAAAATACTAATTAATGCAATTATTAGTCCACGTAATTACCCTAAAAGTTGTAACAAATCCTTTCTTCGGCTTTTTTGTATTTTGTGGACTCTATGTTTACACCAGAGCTTGCCTTAGTAATTACTATTTGCATCGATTTTTAAACAGTCATGAAAATGGAGGTTCTTTTCGCAAATGCAGCAGTAGTTTGTCACTTCTTAACCAAATTGTCAGATATCACTAAAAGAGGGATCCTGGAAGTATTAACCAACTTGAAAATAGTACCTGTGGGATCTAAACTTTGTGCCTACTTTTCTCTGTATTCTTTTTTTGCTTCCTTAAAAACTGTTAGAGTTTAACTGAGGAAATAGTTCAGGTTTTAAAATTTGGTAGTCAGGCTACTCAGGTTGAGGTTGAAGTTTGTGATTCCATCTCGAGATGAATGAAACTTGCTTTAAGTGATGAAGTAGTAACTCTATTGTGCTTTACACAAGAATGATTTTGACATGCGAATGTTTTACTTGTGTTGAATATTTTTACACTTTACACATATATGTAATTGTAAAATTTTAATTTAAAATTCTATTATTCTATGTCATGTTTGTTCCTCTGGGATTTAGTCAGCTTTACGGGGGAAGGCTGGTATTGAACTATGGCTGTAAAATCTTAAGGTGGAGCAGAATCTTCAAAGTGCTATGACATTCTTGGGCTTATTGTCTCAAAATTTGTTCTATCAGGAAGCAGGGGATAATTTGTGAGCTAAGCTTTTGCCTATTAAAACTTAAAAAATAGCTGACTGTTTCTGGAACATTAATTTTTTTTTTTTTTTTTTTTTTTTTTTCATTTTTAGAGTATTTTCTATCCTTTTTTTATAGCTGGGGTCAAGGCTTTCTTTCATCATTTATCAATCTCAGCTTTGCAAAATTTCTGCCAGCTAGTGTACGGACCTTTAACTAAGCAATGTTGAAATTACCAGTGAAAGAGTTTTATTCTTCTGAGCAATATTTGCCAACCACTTTGCCTAGGAGATTAAAATAAACATGTGAAGGAAAATTTGGCTGAAGGTTTTGCAGGCAGACGGGCAATCATACTGACTTGAACTGTCTGTACCGGCCGTATTCAGGCTTTATCCCTGCAGTGGGCTGAGTGTGTCATGTTCTTTTGTTTGTTCTTTTGCAGTTACTTGTTCATACTTTTTGTGAGAACCCAGTGCCTGCGTGATGCAAGCTTGCCCACAATTTTGTGGAAGAAAATAAATAATGTATGTACTACACTGACATGCAAGAGTAGTGATGGAGCATACTTCAGCTTTTTCCACCTGTGGCGCAACTGATTAAGCGTAGAGAAGATGAAAGTCAGAAGATATAATCACATTGGACATGAGAACTGAAAGTGCATTAGGCCAAGCGGTTCCTAATGTGAGGAACTATTACCAGACTAAGAGGGAGGTAGTCGTATTTTTAGTTTATGAGATTGTTATTGATGTAAAATCAGAAAGTAAAGGATGAGGAGGAGAACTCACGTTAATAGAGAGAATACACAGGTGAATATGAATGTGATTTAATTTTGGGGATGAGTGGATGAGGAAATTTCAGGAGCCCAAACAACTGTGGTCAGAGATAAGAACTTGATTTGGGGCTGCAGTGGCAGAAAAGCAAAGCTTGAAGAGGGAGGAGACTAGGAAGAAAAGTCATAAAAACAATGAAATTAATAAGGCTTCTAGTGTTTAATATAAACAAACAAATCTCAGTCTCATGTTGTTGGCCTTTGTGTCTGAACTCAGATTTGTGCAGAGGAGAAGAGGCAGCAGCCTACGTTTCTCCTTGTTTTCCTGGGGTTGTCCTGTGGTCTGAAGAGGTCTGTTACTATCTTCAGGAGAGCTGTGCAGGGTCAGGTCTGTGGCCCATCTGTAGCCCTGTCTGTATCCTGTCTGTGACAACGGATGGCACAGGGGCTTAGCAAAAGTGGATGTATAGAGATATACTTCATTGATTATCAGAACCTCAGATACCATCAGGCATCTAGAAGCGAAGCTTGGACTCGCACCATGTGTTTTTAATAGTTACTAATGGATCTGTAGTCCATAACTACTATTTCCTTTTTGAAGGCATTTATACTTCTGTCCTCCACAACCTCCTATGGCAGCATTAGGGATGCTCTGATCGCTCAGTATATTGTTTTTAAGAGTATAGGAACGTCTTCCTCTTTATATTCCTTAGATCACACAGGAGGTTTTTAGCATACAGACAAGCGTGTAAGAAATCTCTTCGTAGAGGAGTCAAGGTCTGGGAAGCTCTGTGCTTGTGGCTGCCTCTGACTTCTCGTGCCTCCTGCCATCATGCACACCTCTGCATGAGATCCTGCTAGAGTGACCATGTGTTCTGGGACAATAAGTCAATATCCTTGAGACATTCAGGAAATACCTGATGGGAAGTGTTGGGGAAGAAGCTGGGGAGAGGCATTCAGAGAACCTAGAGTGGGTTCAGTGCGTGCTGGTGGCGTAGAAGGAGGCAGATGAGAGCACCCAGGGAGACAAATGGGAGCACCCAGGGAGACAAATGGGAGATTTACATCTTGGAGCTATTTCAGACTATGTAATTCTCTATGGGGAATTCCCATTCAGCTAAGAGTGGTGACATTCTTGTAAAGTATTTCAGTGAAACTTCGTGATACAATTTTATATCAGAAACTATAGTTAAACTGTAGAATGTAGAAAATACTACAAGAATTATCCACTTCGTCAAGGCTTTTAAAAATGAATAACTGTTAGTATTGCGGAACGGGAAACTGTCAAGGTAGCATGAAGTTAACACAGGAGTTTAAGGACAGCCTTAACGCTGATTTTAAGTATTTGTATTAATGACTTTGGAAAGGCAGTCCTGACAAACAAAGTTGGGAGGCATCACTACAGGGGAGGAACAAATAGGGCATGAGAGCCAGCTGCCTGTGTCCCTACTGCTTCCTTTTGCATTAGTACTAACATTTGTATAACCAGAAAATGAGCAGAAGCTCATCTCTTACCTATGTCCTCACTCCCCCAAAGTAGGATTTGGTTAGATCAGGTGCTCAGCCTGGCTTGCCATGGTTCATTGCATGGCCCCATAAATGCCAGTGCTAGCAGGGGGAAGTAGTGGGAATGAATGAGTGGGTTTGTGGAAGAGCAAAACGGCCCTTTTCAGAAGTAGCATAGACTTATATCAAATGAAGTGAGGGACTCTGGAAGCATTGCCTAAACGTCAACATAAAATAAGCTGGATTTTGAATGGCAGTCCATCCAAAGGTGTTTGAATGAGACTGTGTCAGGCCAGATGCCCTTTAAAAGGGAGAGAGGTACACAAACCAGGTCTGGTGTCCAGCTGGATGGTGATGACTAGAGGCCAGCTAAGTATAATACCTTGCAGGAGCCGCATAATACGGAGGAAGTCAAGGCGGCGGTGGCAGGATCATGTGCTTATGGTGTTTTGTGGTTACAGGGTGATGGAGATGGAGAGAAAAAAAATACCGTTTTGTGTTGCTGTACTCTGCTGTAAAGCAGCCAAGATTTGGGAACACATGTACTTCTGTAGGTTTTGGGGTTGTTTTTTTTCCCCTCCCTAAAAAGGAAGCAACTTCACCTTCTAAGCATATTAAAAACAAAGATTATTAAGCTGATTAAATTATAACATTATTTACAGTAAGTAGTAGAAGACCTAAGGAACCCATAGCCTCTGTACCTTTTGCTAACAGCAGTGACTCAACAACAAACTGACATTGTAACCTCAGCTGCCTAAAAGGACCCAACTTACTTTCAAAAATATTTCCTTATGTTTCAGAAGAAAAAAGAAAAACTTGCTGAGGTATTGAGATTTGTTGGCAGTATCTCTTGCTCTTACAGTACACAGAATTCAGAATATCTCAGACCTTGACAACCAAGAAATGAAAAGTTATGGTACAAGAAAATCCAGATTTAAATCTTCCCCTGCTGAGCTGGCAGTAGCAACTGAAAATTATTTGCATGCTAAGGTGTAATTGCACTGAATAGTGGAAGGAGCAGTTGAAATATCTAAATGGAGCTGTTGATTGGATTTAAGGAGATTTATTAAACTTTCCCTGTTCACCTCATGTACGGTCTTTCTGCATGTTTATGCTTCATTTCTACAGTAAATGGGGCCCATTTGCTATCTGTAAGGTGAATAGGAGATAGACTTGTGGGTTTACTGGTACTCAGTCAGAGTTGGTTGTCATCCAGGGAGTGGGAATTATAAAAGCGCATTTCTACCTGGTTGGAGGGTATGGGGAAGGCAGAGGTGGGCTTGTCCTGGAGGTGCACAGTGAGAGGCAATGGACTCAAGTTGGAAAAAAGGAGATTCCAGTTAGACGTAAGGAAAATTAAATCCCCATGAAGGTGGTTGGTCACTGGAGAGGTTGTAAAATCTTTGTCTTCAGAGGAGTGTGAAACTTGGATCTATCAATGGCCTGAGCATCCGCATCTAGTTGGACCTGCTTTGGGCAAGAGGTTGGACTGGAGACCTCCAGAGGTCTTTTCCAACTGGCGTGTTCTGTGATTCTAACCTACAGTTAAGTGTAGGTTTTCTGTGGAATGAGTGAAACACGAGGTTATAGGCCAGGTGTACTGCCCGAGGTCAACATAAATTTAGTATGGGCAGCTCTGCCTTGTGACCGTGATGACTCCACTATTTACAGGCCTCCACCTCTGTTCTGCAGTGCTCCGTATGGCCTTATCTCTCCGTAGTTACCTTCTTGTGCCCTGCTTATGATAAACTACCCACAGAAGCTCATTGCTGTTACCATGTTGTCACGGCCTGCCTTTTGCCAGCACTAGTGTTTGTATGGTGAATTACATCAAGAAGTTAATTCAAATTATAATTAGCGCAGCAAGAAAACATGTTAGTTTTAAGGGTCAGCCTCTGGTGCAGTTAGCTGGTTGTGCTACTGCTAGGGGAAGGGTGAGGTGTAGGGCAGAAACAGATAAAGTGCAGAAAAATTAGGACCGCTTCCTTCAGCAGTTGAATGTGAAAATGCAGAAATTTGGTATCAATTCCTGATAGATCATAAAGTTACATTTACTTTGTGCTAATTATTTTTTCTTGATCCAAAACGTTGGGTTTATTGCCATAACACTGTTCAAATGGCCAGGATTATCTATGAACAGGCAGATATTTTTCTAGGTTGATTTCATATGAAACCGTATCATTATGTATTTACTTTGCACAGCAAAAACGTTTAGCATTTCTGTGAATAGGGTTTTGGTTTGGTTTTTTTGGTTTGATGATAGTATTTTGTGTATATTTTCATGTTTGCATATATTTGCTGTGCATAGGTTACCAAAACCAGAGGATTTCAGGAAATACCTGGTTTCTTAGAATTTTAGTACCAAAGGCCCATACATCATGGTGTGTGAGAGCTAGACACAAATATCAAATTTTAGGGCCTCAGTGCAATCCACTGAGAAGGATGTAACTGGTTGCATGACTTATAGCCATGTCTGTGTGGACACTCACTCCAAGGGATTCCAGCCAGATGATTTAGTATTACTACTTCTGGCCTAAAATGGTGGTTTGCCTTATTTATCGAAGACACCTGAATGTGCCTTTGTCTGGTCTGTTAAGGAAGTAATGTTATAGAAAGACTAAGAAAAGAGAACAGGCAAGACAAGACTTAACAGCCTACGTATATCTAAAAATTGTAAACAACTAAGGATAAAAAGGAAATATTCAGGCTAGCGTAGGGGCTTATAGCTAGAAATAAAGCAGTGAAATGAAGAAAGAGAAGATTAAGGCTAAATGTCATGAAAGAGCATTCTGCAACAGTAGTGGTTTTTTAGATGACTCTTCCAAAGAAAGCAAAGAAAAAACTGTTTCAGGACAAAGGCCCTTTTTTGCTTTTTCTTTTTTTCCCCTTTTCTTTCCTTCAGCTTAACCACTCAATGTAAAATAATCTCATATGGGTATATAAAAGAATGTATTAAATTTTTGAGGCATGAATGTGAATCTCTGCATCCTTGGGAGCTGCTGTGATGATGCCTGAATGCTGCACAGCTTTACAGAGCCGAAGGCGCAGTCTTTGCCATTGGGATCTCGCAGTACAAGGTTCTGATCTTGTAAATGAGTCGATGGTAGTAGGTCTGTGCGCAGTGTGCACTTCACTAACTTCAGCGGGACTTTGTAGGAAGGGAGAGATCGGGGTAGTTCAGGATTTAGTTTTAGATCAGTTGAAAAAAGTGAGAATAAAAACTGTTTGGGCTGAAGTGGGTAGCGATGAAGGGGGGAAGATAGGAAGAAATTATTAAGCTTTTATAGGAGTTTTTTGCTTTCTTTTTTGAATGCGTACAAATGCTGCCGCTTTATTTACTGTCAGTAGGACCTAGATGGCAATTCTACTAGTAATTTGTACTATTTAATTTGAGATTAGAATCATTCTAAAAGAGCAAGAAGGGGGTATGTATTTGTGGTCTGTTAACCACCAACGGGAGATGAAGAAATAACAAACCAAAATCCTGAATTTAAACTTCTAAATGGGTTAAATAGATGACAATTTTTAACAATATCATTATTTTGACATGGATACTGTTAGCTAAGCTTTTGATGTCTTTCCTTAAAAAACTTCTAGTATTATCTCCAGTGTCATAAAATTCTTGCAGATCAGAATTGCTTTGGTAGTTTAAACTGGTGAGTTACACTGGCATTAGCAACACTGCCATAAAAAGGATACTTTGCAGTTTTCTCCAGCAGCCAAGCTGGTTGGAGAAATTTCTGCCCACTTCCTCTTGGCCAGTTATTCCTTCTCCACATGAAGGTTTTCTCCCCTTTTGTACTTGCACCAGTGGAAGCGCTTGTGGTGGTGTATCTGTGGGCTAATGAAATGGTGCAGATAAAACAATTTTTTGTGTGTTTTTATTGGCGGGGGGGAAGGTGGTTAGCTGGATTCTGCAAAATTTCCTCCAACAGGTTCAATTTTTGTTTCTCTGGATTTTTTTTGTTTTATTTGTTTGTTGTTTGCTGTAAGCCCCAATAATTTCAGTGCTCTGGTTTTCAGCGTGGCTCTGCAAATATTTGTCTTGGCACATTGGGACGTTAGAAGCGCTGTAAGAGCCAGGTGGGAAACACGCAGCTGAGGACCAAGCAGTGAATCTGTAACAGGCTTGGTACTAGAGAAGACACACAGGCAAAAGTGCCCTTGGATTTTTCTTTTTCCCACATATATATTTCCAGTCTTCTACATATCCCAAATAACCATTAGAAACTGATTAAGAAATCTGTTAAAATACGCAGTGCTTCTAAGAAACTTTTAAGTGCTGTAGCTGAAGATGAAAGTTGTTTCTAAAATTGTTTGAAATTATTAGAGCTATCAACATTACCTTATTCTCGTTTTTGATAATATAACAGTAAACTTGGGTGTTTTTCCTTTACTTTCTGCTCTTCTCTGAATTTGAGCAGTGTTCCAGCTGAATTCTGAAATCTGACAGTCATCACTTCCAACCTGGTAATGAAGTGTCGCCTGGGTGAAACTGGAGACTAGCCTGGCTCCAGACCTGTTATGTATTTGCTCCATATTTAAAGAAGAGGTGTTATGTGATATTTTGTCCAATGTAACAAAAATAGTTAAATCTCTCCTTAAGATTTAAAACACAACTTTTCCTTGGGCTCAAATGCCTCCTTGCTGCCCCAAGAGGGTCTTACTGAAATGCAGACACTCAATCTTTCCCTTTCTTAGAGAGCAACCTGTCTTATCAATTACTTCCATAAAACAGCATTTACTACGAATACCGTTTCTGCTGTTAGACTGTGAAGAGACAAACTGCATACCTGATATGTCTGGATACTAAGGAAGTTAAGCAACACAATCCTTGTAATTCCTCCTGACGACTGTGAAACAGGGATGTGATGATTATGGTTCTCCTGGGAGATGTCTTAAAAAATTAACAAGGTCATTTTCTTAACAAAAATTTCCAAACCTCATTTCAACCAAGTAGGAAGGGAATACTGCTTTTATCTGCTTCTGACTTAATTGTTCATGCGCCTGTTGTGGAGATGTCATCATGTGATAGTGGTACCGCTAACGGCAGAGAGGTGCCTCTCAAACCCCTGGGAGGAATAAGGCAGTTTCCCTGAAAGATTTTCTTTTTAGTAAAGATAAGATGGAAAGAGTAATGATGGAGACAAAACTGATAAAGGCAGAAATACCAGAAGGAATGGCAGGCTAAAGCCAGAATTTTTCAAGCTGCATTAGATGCATCGTTGGAGCTGGAAAGGCCATTCAGAAGTTACCTACATCACCAAGGCCTTTAATAGCAGACGATCCTTTCTCTGCAGAAAAATAAGGAGCGCTGAGCTCTTAAACTGAATGTGTCTTAACAGGGGTGTCTGGCAGCATGAGTCAGGTTGGCCGTCTGAGCAATGGCAAGCACAGGTAGCCTAGAGAAGCTTGGTATCACTGAACGTCTGAAGGTTGGATACAGGATTTCAGAGCCATACAGAAACAAGTACTCCCTCTCTGATGCCTAAGTCCACTTTGTTAATAGCACAAAATTACAATTGAACTAAGCTGATTAAATGGCACAGTAGATTTGTCACACAGAAACAGTGTTGTTAATCTGGCAGGCAAATATATTGGAGGGGAAATGAGGTAGAAAAAATTATGAAGTCCATCCAGAATTATGATTTTCCTTCTTTAAAAAAAATAAAAATAAAAAAGAAGGACAAAAACCTCCTAAGGCTTTTCTTTTTTTTTTTTTTAACGTGCCTAGAAAGTCTGCTTTTCAAGAACACAGCACAGTGAACAGGGAGGAAATAGGATTTTATCTTTTATTTAACCAAGGAAGGAATACAGGCATAACTTCAAATAAATCTGCTATTAAAAAAAAATTGCATTATTACATTTGAGGAGTATTCTGAAGTTTCTTGGAGTGATTTGCAGGTTCCACAGGACTGATCTGTATGTGCTGCACACACATAGTTAAAAAGGGAGATAAATTCCTTTCTGTTAGTAATACAATCATCTCGCAAGGTATTTTTTATTAAATTAGACTCGCGTAACTAAATTGCTCCTGATGCCTTTTGTGGATGCTCCTAAATCATCAGCTAAATAGCAGCTGATCTTAGTTTGGCAAAAGGAAGAAATGAAGTTTTGGAAGATTATATTCATTGTTCCTGATAGTAATCAATCAGAATTTCTTACTTGTATACCGTCTTGTTTTAAAAGCATTATAAATATGGCAGTGCTACAAATCTTACGTTAATGGAGGAAAAAAGAAAAAATAGTAAATGTGACTCGTACTTTGAGCTTAAACAAGCATATACTGGCTTACCTGGCCAATTAGCGAATTGTCGTCTTCTGTTATTTCCTGTTTAATTCATGCTTTTGATAACTATTCTTTGTCTTTAGAAAAATCTTTCCTGTGTTCTAGGGGTCTTTTTCAAAGCAACACTCAGACAATGAGACATGTTGGTATTTAGGGCATGTCCCCAGCTTTCATCTGCTTTTCCTTACCTTTCATGTTTGTTTTTTCCCATTGTCAGAACCTGCGGTGCCTCCTCTTTGGTATCCCTAGCAGCAGCCGGTTGTGTATTTGTTTCAGGAGGTGGGTGGCCCTTCTGTCCTGCTCTTTTCCAGACATTAGGGCGAAGGGAAAGCAGGTAGAGTAATAGGTATATGTGAATGTAAAGCCTGAAAAAGTGGGTGTTAGGCTTATGTATTCAGATACAGGCATCGAAAACATTTTAATCTCACATGAAAAGTTACACTAGATTTCAGTTTGATGGTGGACATGCACTGCTAATATAAAGAAATATTCCTCTGTTAAATCTTGTGGGATTTGGGGCCACTTGTGAATTAATTTGTTTCTAGGAGTTCCATCGAAAGAAAACTCCTTTGTAAAACTACAGATGTTAAAATACGGACAAAAATCACTTCTTGTTCTGGGAAATTATAAACAGTTATTAGCAGTTGAATATTGAAATTAAAATGCAGAAAAGACCCCTGAAACCTACTAACTTGGTTTCTAAGAATTCAGAGAAACACTTTTCCTAGACCTTCTTTCTGGTTCCTTTCCTTAAAAATAAATAAGATACTTACAAATTCATGGAAATATCCATTTAATTTTACTTAAAATTTCACCAAGACTTATTGCTTAGACATTAATAGAAGTTAGGTAAATTACAATGAGCAGGAGAACACGGAGTAGTGCAGACACAGGGGAAGCCCCCAGCCATGGTAGTACCCATAACCAGGCAGAACAGCTCACCCTTTCATACTGCTATGAATGCATCTATTACACTTGGAGATCCAGCGATTCCACAGGAGTTTTCATTTTATGTCTTCTACCTAAAATGATTTTTCAGGGTTTAGCACTGCCCTGTTCCGTATCCCCTGCCACGCATCAGGAGCTCTGTACACACACAGACACCCACACTCTGGTCCAGCAGCATTTGCCATCCTGTTTCTTGTAGCCCCGTGACCCCATCCGCCTCTTCTTCTCATGTTTGTGGGGTTTTGTTAGTGTTTTGTTTTTGTTTTTTTTTTTCCTGTCAGGTGGGAAAGTCATCGGGCACAATAGGATATTGAACTGTTTTGAGAGTCTGGCCAGAGGTAAAAAAGGACTACTGCTCTACTGAGTGCCACGTATAATTGGTGCTATCAGACATCTGGCTAACCTGATACCTGATATTAAGGTATGACTGCTGAACAGGTAACAGGGGCTCTAGTGATGTCCCTATGTTCCTCCTCTTTTGGTACCAGTTTTCTACAAAGCAGTAGCATTCTGCCTGTTGGTATTTGAAACGTGGTATAAAACTATGCGGTTTGTGCTGAATAATTCTGTTGCAGCTAAATGAATGGAAAAAATAACATTGAATGGAAACTGTCACAAGGTCAGCCGATTAAGACAAATTTTCTGTTGCATTGGATTGCCTTTTCTGTTCTTTAAAGAAATCAGAAAACAAAACAAGAGATATATCTGAAGAGATGCTTTTTTTTTTCTTTTGCTGTGTAGTCATCACAAATTCATACATTCTTAAATTTACAGCGTTTTGTGCTTCTAAATATTTCTAATTTAATTTTGGAGGAGAAGAATATTTCTTCAAACAACTGAGGCTCAATGCTGCCTTTTTTTCCCGTTTTAAAAGAAAGTCTCTGAAGAGTTGTCAGTGTTTTATCTGCTGTGTAGTGTCCTCTTTTCAGTTTTTGATTCAGTGTCATGATTTCTGGTATTCAGTGTTTGAAAGCACAAGAACACTAATTATTTTATAATAGTAAATGTCAGTAAGCAGTTTTCTTAAAATCAACCAAAAATAGAACTTTAGTCCAACTTGTAACATCTTTGCAGGTTTTAAATGCAAGTATGGATAGGAATTAGCCATTCAGAAACTAAAGCTTTGTATCCATAGTTCTATAATGCAGTTCCTTCATTCTTTAGTTCTATGTTTAGAAAAATTATTACTATGACATCAGTTCTCTACAGATTTGTTATAGATACAGACTGCCCTGGAGCTATAAAATGCTGTTAGGGTGATAGCAACTGCCACAAATCGGAGGTGAATATTTTTGGAATCGTCTAAACAGCAGCAGAAGAACAACGTGTTGTAAAGCATGGTGATACAGTTATAAAGAAATATTTTTCTGTTTTCTTTTTTCAATCCAAAAATAAACCAACAGGTAGTATTCCTAATCCTTTCATTCATTTTTCCCGATCTACGCCTTTTCACATTTTCAAAAGAATTTCAACTATCTTTGCAGTGTTGTAACCACAAGATTACAGTTGACAGAAATTTTGTTTCCAACCGTGTCACCAACATACCAAGAATTTGAGGAGGTCACTAAAAATCACTCTGCCACAGTTTTCTGTTAGAAAAGTAAGAACTCTGTCATCTTCACATGACTTAGGAAATGAATTACATTTGAGAGTATATTTTTAGATACACTAGACGTTTGGATGAATGGCAGTATAGAATGGCAAAGTATTTTATTTTGTATATGGAAATTCAAAAAAGGTCAAAGCCATCTTTTTTTGGAGAGATTGTTCAGATTTGCTGATGTGTCATCTTCAGTGAAAGGTGAGGTATTTGTGACTGGTCATTTAGTGGTTATTTTAATTAGTCAAAATTCAAAAGAGTACTTGAGTGAGATGTGAGTAAATCTCATTACTTTGACAGTGGTTGCATAACTACAAAGAAAGCATATATTTAGTAAATGTTACTCACTTCTATGACCTAGTTTGTTATGGATAATAATTTTCTTAGGGCAGGACGGGGCTTCCTTCCCCTCACTTTTTCCCTTGTTTAACTTACATGAATGAGGGATTTTTCCCATCTTTCATCTTAATTTCTGGCTAACTCATAGCAAGGCAAGGCTCTTCCTGTTGGTGTCCATAGTAACTTTTGGTTTCCACTCTGGCTTCACTTTGGTCTGCTCCCAGTCCTCCTCCTGTTCCCATGGAAGCGCTCAGAGTTTCCTGGTTTGTCGTTTCTCTCTGATAAACTAAGAGTTTAAACCCTACGTTCTTCATCTTCCTATGTCTGTGGATGGTATAGATACTGGTTGGGCAGCCTGACTCAAAGACCAGCTGAGATGTGAAATAAATTGATGCAAAAGCTTCTGCATACTCAGTTGAATGAGTCATAACTTCTGTACTCATGTAAAGCGTTCTAGCTTTAAGAGCGTGCTCTACTATTAAGGTAGTATCAAATAAGTGAGAATAAGAAAGAAAAGGGTCGATGCTGCGTTCGCGTGTTAGTGAATGATGTGGCAGAGTATAATGCATGGTGGGGACTGAAGTAGGGGAGCACGCTTCCTTAGTGGTTTGGTTGATAGGGGATTTGGGGGGAGGTTTGGGGGGGGGGGGGGAGGTATGTGTTTGTTTTGTTTTTTCTCATTTGGTTTGTTCTACCCATTATGTAGGCTCAAGTATAGTTTTAGTTTCCTAAGATGTACAGCCTAAAGTCCTATGATGCTACAGAAGGTGGTTGCACGTTAGACAATCTCCGTGGAGAATTTTGCTTTTGCTAATTGTAGAAGAAGAAGTTACAGTGTTCAGCTTTAAAGAGAGATTAGCTGCTAAATAAGTATTTAGAAGTAACCTAGAAAGGAAGGAAATGCAAATATTCATGTTTGGAAGAGAAATGGGATTTCTTTATCATGTAGTTTGTGTCTCATTGAGGGATGGCTTTTTCCTCCAGAAATATTGTTTTGTTTCTCAGAACTTTTAATAGTACTGGGATTTTGACTATCTTAAAAAATAAAGTATCAGTTCTCTATATACATATACAAAATACATATTTGTATTTTGTATATATTTATAAATATAATATTTATATGTATGCACATATGGTTTAGACTTAAACATTGCAAAAAATAGATATATATAAGCAAGTATCTGTTACAGAAACAATGCCCAAATTGAAGCAGTCCCACACCACAGCGTTTTGCCCCGAGGACTGCAGTGCGCTGCATTGCCAAGTCCCGCTTTGCTCGGTGCAATGACAGGGGAAGTTTCGTTAATGACGCGGGCCCAAGTGCTGCTGGAGAATGCTTGAAAACTGCAAAGACTGGCCTTCACCAGCTTACTGGTGATAAAATTAGTGAGGCTTTCATACTTTTAGCTAAAATGTCTTCTTTTTTTTCTAATGCTAATTAGAAAATTCAGTTATATTGGTGTCAATAAAATGGTAAATAACAGTTAAAAGCAGGATGAAAATTTTTCTTAGAACAATATTGGAGCAGTCATCTGTCATGTGATCTCATTAGTTCTTGCTTCCTCATCTGACAAAAACAAGGCAGACCTGGTTTATTTATTTCTTGCTTAAAACTATAAATTTTAAAAAATATTCGGGCTGCCTTTTCTGCATTATTGTGGAACCAAAAAAGAAAAACACGTGCTTTTTCCTCCTAATTCTTTTCCAGTGGTAGCCTTTGCAAGTGAGTTGAATCATCTTGTGGATTCTAAAATCGGAGGAGAATGTAACCTTTGTTAAGGATCGCGGTGTGTTTTGTGCAGTGCTTATTCCTGTTGCTTTCTTCCTCTTCCCATATGCAGATCAGGTGTGATCACCAGTATGTGACGTACATGTGTGTTTGTGGGTGTAAAAGTAGAAAGCTGGAAAACAAAGATCTCTTCGTGTTTTCCAAATTTACTAGTCCTTTACATCTGTCACTAAAAAAACATCTAGAAAAGACTTTCAGTTACCCTTGTGTAGCTGTATGCAGATATTCTATTATGCGTACTAAAATTTCTCACGTTTTCTGTGTACATTTATCTTAGCGTGAAATAATCTTCATGCGACTGTAAGGTTTTTTTTTCTCACAACTAAGAAAAACATACCTCCCAGAGGCAAATGACTGATGGAGATTGCAAAGGCTTTGTAGTGTTTCTGTGCTAGTGCCTCTCATATATTCCCTTATCTAAAAGAAAATGGTCTGAGATTTTTGCACCTGTCCAAGCTAATAGGTTTCTTTTAATACCTAAACATCTATCTGAAGCTAGGGCATGTTTTTCACCCATGTGATTTGAAGTAACACATGTAACTTCATCAAAGTTACTTTTGATTTATGCCTGTGCAGAAGCTGGCTCTTTCAAGAACCTTATTTGCTGAAACTAATGCAAATATTTAATTCCTGAGGTTAGAGTGTCTTTTGTTTGCATTTGTGTTATTCTAATTAAAAGCAAACCCCCTGTGTGGGGTGGATGTGGACAGTTACCACAACTCACGGACAAGCGAGGTTTCACCATCAGAGCTCTGGACCGGCCCAGAGATTCATCTAAAGAAATCCGGCCATGGGGTCAGGGTGGTCTATGCTGTATCATTTTCTGCATTCGAGTTATTTTTGTAAAATGTTTGAACAATACTTTGTGCCGTTGTGTCAATAATAGTGGAAAATCTACCTTATCCCAAATAATACAAAAATAGAGTAGAAGAGCTATTTACAGGGGGAACAAATGGAAGGCTAATGACATTAGAAAAACATATTGATGTTTTTGCATAGCTATGCAATAAAATATTTAGGTTAAAAATAAATCTGATGGTTTTAAGACTTAGTAGCACCCATGAGCATAAAAAATAATGTCTAAACCAAATTTATTATTTTTCCCCAATGATTTTTGAGCATTTACTTTAAATGATTATTGTCATGTGTTCAGACAGTTTAGCTTCTTCAAAGTTGCTGTTTAGGAATAAATTAACAAAAATATATTTGGGATTTAGAAAGTTTCATATCTCAGAAGATACTAAATGTTGAGTTGTATCTAAATAAATGTTTTGTCCCCAGTCCAGGAAGAAATTAAAAAAAAAAAAAAAATCAAAACAGATTCTTACATTTGAGCAGAGACATATGTTTTGTGGGTTGGCACCAGACTAGGATGCAGAATCTTGTAGAACCAACTCTTCATACTCTAGTATATTTAGAGGAACAACATTCAAAACAAGGTGCTAGAGAATTTTAAAAAGGGGGGGGGGGGAATATAGATTTTCTTTAAGACGGAAAATGTCTGTTTTGAGTCCCTTCATGACTGTCCCTTTATTTCTAGTGCTATGTAACTGTGTCTTTTGTGTCAGTGTCAAATGACATAACAGTATCAGATATTGTAAATAAGATAATGTGTTATTAGAAAGAAATGTTTTAATTTCATTGGTAAATTCACATTAATTGAAGATGAGATCATAGTGACTCCTTCTGGCTGTTAGGATGATGGTCTTAAAATCATATGAAGGAAAAATAACAAAACGCTTGGGTGCCATTCAGCAGAACAGGTCCCAAGAGATTTAGAAGATTCCCCTGAAACACATGGTTTAACACAAAAGAAACTTTTTCCCTATGATGTGATGCTCAAACTCCTTCGAGAAGGCTTAGAGATTTTTGAGAACAAAATTAATGATACCCTTACAATTACTGCAGTTGTTATGTATGAGAGAAAGATTATTAAATTTGATCAGCAATAACATCTGCAATGGGAACAAAGTTTAAATATCTGGATTTTGGTTGTGCAGTTCAGTGCCAACAAAAAAAAGAAAATACTATCTATTAACACAAAAGGCAAAGTGAGAATGATTTACTTGTCAGGCAAAAAAAAATATTTTTTCAATGGAACTTAAAAAATCTGGGGAGTTTTGGGTATGATTCAACTTAAGAAAATTGAATGCGAAGTTTGAAGGGCAATTGATAGAAAGCCTCAATATCAAATTACATGCACAAAGTCGCTTTGGGGAAAACAAGTCACAGACTCTGAAACACTTTGAAGAATAATTGTTTAAAATGGCACAATGAAATGTTGCATTCATTTCCCTGTAGTTTCTCTGTATTATGTGTTCTCCCTTAAAAAAAACCCTTTTTTTACTCCAGTTCTCAGTGCATCTTCAATTTTAAGATCTCCCTGTCAGCAGGTGTGCTTTCTGGTTTGTAACCACTGATAAGTATCTTCCATGCTGAACTTATTCAACAAATCTGTTGATGGATTCTGCTTTGGCTTCTGTTACCAGTTTGCTCCTCTGACTTTATTGGTTTGGCGTATAAAACAAGTGAAGTACAGCCAAAGCCAAGCACAGCTAACAAAAGAAGCCTATGTCATGACTGCACAAGATACAGACCTGTTGAATTAAAAGTAATTGTTTTGGGTTTAATGTTCACGCGGCATACCTTAATGCAGCAACATTTGGTATCTTAGATCGGGTTGTTTAGTGACTTGGAGCAGCTTATCAGCAGAACTTGTTGTTCGCCTGTTTCTTTCACAGACTACTTCTGTGCACTTCAAGGTATTTTGTTAGATTATTTGAAACTTTTTTCCATTACTCTCCTGCCCCTCTGTCTTGAACCATATCTGAAAATGCAGTGGCAGTCTGCTGGGGCAGCGTCACTTTCAGTGCGTACGCAGCAGCTTTTTAATACTTTAATAGGGTCATTCTGTATCTGGAATTTTTTCCCCATACCAATCCATCAACTCTGTTTGGCAAGCATCAAGGCACAGTGTACATCCAATTTCTTTTTCAGATTTTTCATTAGAAAAGGAGAGTTAGCATAATCATGGTATAGCCTGTGCAATTTTATTTCAGAGACTGATCTGACAGTTATCTTTTCTACAAGGATTCTAAATTTTTGGAAGCACTAGAAAGAGCAGAGAATATCCATTTAAGTATTCAATAACTTGCTATTTTGCGGAAGAAGTTGATTTGAAAGGTGTTTATTCTCAGATGATGGAAGTTGGGGGGCTTTGGATTGATTTCAGAAGAAAGAAACGTAGACAGTTCAGATAAAGCATTATCATAAAACTGAGATGAAATAACTTTTTGCATTGATATAGGCAAACTGCAAAAACTTAAGTGTTTTTGCTATTAGAGACATTTAACTATTATTTAAGCAGCAATTAATTGTCCACAAAGCCTGCTAAGTAATCTGGTGATCTGATCACCTTTCCCATGTGTCCTGACTGCTGGCAATCGGATGTCCCAGGCCTGCAAATAAATAAATGAGTAAATAGATAAATCATGTTCTAAAAAAAATATATATTCAAGACGGATTAGTTGCTTGTGTTAACCCAAGTTGGATTGCTGCTGTGGTTGTACACTGTCAAGAGGCAGCAAAAGGTTTTCCTTTGCTCAGAGTTGGATTCCTCCGTAATCCAAGAAAGTCTAAACCAAGTGGAATCAACTGAGTAGAGGGGAAAATTTTTTACAAGACAGAAGCTTTTTGACTTGATTAGTCTTCTAGTTAATTGAATCTGTTGCTAAGTGAGGACTGAAAGATTTCAAAAGTATTGCAGCATATGGTAGGTTATAGGGGTACCGGCGGGGCTTAATTTTGTATATACCATCGAGCATGTACATAAGGGTTGGTTTTACTGACTTAAGCCTGTTATCAAACTTTGTCTTGTGTTACACAGCTATGCTTTGAGGTTCCTTCATTAAGGAAATGTTCTGCAGAGCAGAGAATGTCAGGACATTCTGGACTTCAGGAAACACCTTTTTACTGTGAGGGTGGTTGACCGCTGGACCAGGTTGCCTAGAGAGGCTGTGGAGTCTCCAGCCGTGGAGATGTTCAGAGTCCAGCTGGCCACGGTCCTGGGCCACCAGCTCGGGGTTGCCCTGCTTGATCAGGTGGGGTGGGCCAAATCATCTCCAGAGGTCCCAGGCAACCTCAACTACTCTGTGGAAATTTTAGCGTGGTTATAATAGACAAGTGGTTTGTCTTTCAATGAAAGAAGTTGAGACCTGAAAAAAAAATATTGTAGCTATTTGGTGTTTTAGTAGAAGTTGATTCCAAAGAAAGTACATGCATAGACTAGTTCATTTGATGCTGACCTTACCATAAGCATAGTAATTTTTTTTAAATTCATCTTTTCATAGTTACACTATTGAAATATGAAAACAGCACTAATAAATTATACTGTATGGTTATACTGTTGAATTTTTATTTTTTTTTTAAACATAACTGGCATTTTTAGGGATGTTGTTTTAAAGTTACCTTTAGTTTGACTTTTCAAAGTTTGGGGAGGTAGTTTAACTTTTCATAATCTATTAGTGCTTATAATATAACACATTTCAATACTAATTTGTAATTTTATTTGTCTTTTCTAATCTTTAATTCATGGGATGATTACTACAGTTGTTGTTTTGGTATGATGACAGTGAATTTCCCAAGTTTGAGCTATTTAGTCTTAACAATTATTCTGCATTAGTATATTTATATGCCTCAAGTAGATAAATGCCTTCCCATGTAATGGCTCTGGTGCTTGTCTTTGTTTTTAACAGCAGCTAATAAATTCATGTATTGTATGAAATGCACAATTTTACTTTGTGCCTTCTTAATAAATAAATAATTTTTTTAAAAATCCTCAGTCTAGTTGCAACTAACCTGGCTTACGTACTGCTTTGTGGTGTTTTTCTTCAGATCCTTATTGACGATGGTGGTCATTGGAGGCATAAATATTGAAGAAAATATCATTTACAGACAAGATCTTTGAAATCTGTTTCCTTCAGACAGCAAAGGTAAGTAAAATAATCTATATTATGCATTTGTATATAAGCAGTAAGGTAGATTATTTTTGAGGTCAAAAAACTACTAAAACTGAACAGCAGCTGAAGTTCAGGAGCCTGACTACACTACCAAAAGTTTTAACTTTTTTTTAGTAAGTTTATTTATCGTACTAATGTGAAAAATAAGCTATATGGAAGGAGCTTGATTTCTTTTCCTCTTTTTAGTTACAAGAATATGAGTCCTTAGGTCCTTTTTTTCTGCAATTAATGCTATTCCTTATTCTTTCTTTCTCACAAGTTTTTTGAACTACAGATCATTTGCAATATCTGTGTGTGATACTGATGAGAACCAGGAATACCTTTTATGTTAAAAACTGAAGAGTAGTTGGGCATGGGGATTACTACTCAAAAAGACAAAAGTTATGTGGAAAAGAAATAAATAGCCAGCAACAGAAAAAGTAAAATAGTGGTCAATCTCTTGAAGATTTCTTTAGAAGTGTAGAAATGTGACTTCTTTTTAATTAAATATTAGAGACACAAATCTGATGTGCACTCCACTTGTATTATTTATTTTGAATGTGTGGGCTTTTGATCAAAATAAATGTTAGATATTTGGGAGAGTTTTGTGTATTATTTTTTCTATTTTGAAACTAAGTATATAAAACACTCTAGGTAATAATGGGAAGAATTTTTTCTGTTATGGAAATAGAGCTAATTTTCCCACTCATTATCTGCTGTTAATTTAATGTGTGGCAATATCTGAAATTTAGTGATGATTATATGGCAGTAGATTTTTGGTTAGCTGTACAGCTCATCTATAAGCAAACCAATTAAGACATAATTTCAGAATATAATTGAACTCCTAATGGGGCACTTTAATTCACTAGAAACTTACATGTTTGCTTTGCTTTGTTTTAGTAGACAGGTCCAAAATGAGGGTACAGCTTCATTTTTGAACTTCTGAATACAGCAACTTCATCTGAGACTTTTGAAAATGAAGCATGTAAAATGCTGTTGAATAAGAGGATGGATAAGTTCATGAATAAGCTACTTAGTTCTCAAATCCGAACTTTGGATAGCTCTCCTTAGCTGTTTATTTGAAGAATAAGGCTTGCTGTGTTGTTAGGATGCCATGGCCCTATTGACAGTCTTTTCACCTGAAGTGCAACACCATGCGATGCAACACAGTGAAAACTGATCTACTTAGTACAAAGTTCGTTCACTGTTTGTAACTAATTTGCTTCCTTTAGGCATGTCTGGGCAGCCTTGATGTGCTGGGAAAGGGCTCATTCTGCAGATCTTTGTAACTGATTTTTCAAGCAGTGTGAATAGAAAATTCTTGGAACCGCATAGTTAGCCCAGACCCAGCCTGATGGAGCATCCAGGCTGGGACACACAGGGTCAGAGATCTGTCTCACTTCTGTGTTACAAAAATGACGTACCTCATTTACGTAGTGTTTGTAATGCATTTCTGGTTTACTGCTCCTTCAGTTTCTTTTTATGCAAGTCAGAATGAAACTCCCTTTTTACTTTCTCGAGGTTTTTTTCAGCCCAAGTTTAACTGCAAGGGCACTAAAATGTTATGTTACTCATGTGTATCGCCATATGCAGTGGACACTGGCTAATGCAGCCCTGGTTCCATTGGGTTTTGCATCGTTCTAGATTTGCTCAGCTCCCACATGATGCTGCAAGAGAACAGCAGATGGGAAAGAGTTAAAAAGTGCAGCATGCATAACTCACATGACCTAAAATAAGGAAACAAACAGTAGCTGTTTATTAGAGCAAAGCTCAAATTAAGAAAGAAATGAAGGCAGTTCTCATCTTTTTCTTCTTTTTCCCTTTTTTTTTTTTGACCCCCAGAATGGAAGACCTTTTTCATTTAAATGATAAACACTACTGAGCTGAGAGAGGTAATTTCTACCTCTGCCATGTTGAGGTTAAATTTTGGGGTTTGTTTTGTTGTTACTGTTTCCTTCAAGGATAGACCTTTGCGTATGTTTTTGTTTGTTCTAAAATGGGGACCTACAACATTTGGTAAAGGAAAACCAAACGTTTTGGGGGAATAATTATCAAAGTTTGCATTTGGGTTAAGAAGAAACATTTTTTTGTATGTGAAAAACTGGGACAGGGAAAATATTTCTTTCTGTAAGGTTAATGTTTTACTGGTTATTTCCTTAAAGTTTTCATATGTACATGTGGATAAACCTCAGAATGCTTCTACAAAATCCAAAAAACCACTTAGCTCTCATTCCCAGCATCTTAGCTTTTATTTTGTATTCCTTTGTCTACCGATAATAAAATGTTCACAGCTGTATAGGTATGTGCAGACACTGTTTCTATTCCATTTGGTCTATTTTTAAATGCAGGGGCTTTTTGTATTTAATACGCATTACTGTGCTTGCAGTCTAATACTTCAAACCTTAGTGACCTTGGTTCACCCACTTGTACCTTGTACATTATCATGCAGTCTTTAATTATACGATAGCATGCTATTTTTCTCCATAGAAGGAAATCTTTGCAATAAATAGATGGCATTTAATCAGTATGGAGCTATCTAGTATTTTTAATTGTTCGGTGTGTGGTTCCAGATCTTCTGTACTATATAATTTTCAAATGTCACTCTGCAGATAGAATTAAGAATTTGCCTTTATGCTTTACTGTACCTTTTAGCAACAGGTTTTCTCTAAGACTTTCTGACAAAACCCAATCTCTGAAGCCCAGCTTATTTTGCAGAAACGTTTGCAGTTCCAGGAGTTTCCCTTGCCAGCTCTTTTGATGGACTGCTGGGGTTTGTATACTTTTACAGTAGTTGCAGAACTGGAGTACTCCCTCCATGAAGATTCTTTCAAGCCAGAAAAGCAAGAGCAGCAATCCTCCATGAAAAGCACGGGAATTGAAAGGATTGTTGGCCTAGGCATCTTTTTTTGAAGTCATGATTTCTTTCTTCTTGATTCTCAGTTTCCCATTCAGCTATTCTTACTGGTATCCTAGTTCCTTGTATGTCTCGTGTCCTGCATCTCTGTTTCATTCTCCCTCATCCAAGTAATTTCTAATATTAGCCAGTTTCTATTTCAAGTTCATTATGCATTCTCACACGGTACCAGTCTTCCCTCATTTCACTTGCTTTCCAGAATTATTGTTCTATTCTGGCTCCAGATTTGCGCCCATTTTTCTCAGGGTGAGCCTGCACAGATGGGTCTTGAAGGTTGCACATCTTTCTACCCATGCTCTGAGTCAGCTGATGCAAGTCAACTTCAGTACAACAGCCCTGTAGCTACTTCAGCATGTCTGTGAAGGGCTACGGAGGAGCTAAGTCTGCCTCTGCTGTGCTAAGAAGGTTACACACAACCGTAATGCAAAGATCAGCCGTCTGCCAAATGGCATCCTTGCTGTAGTGCGTATATACATGGAAATTTTGCATTTCCAAAACGGTATGTTTCAAAAAGCTTTAAATTGTGTGTTGGAAACCAGTTTGGAATTTACAGTTATTTTTAATATGCATATAGCAGTTTTAGCATGAACACTGTGGATTTTCCTTATCCGTAAACTGAGATGGCACTTACTGATTTGTATTATTTATTTCAGCATGTGAAAGAAACTAGAACGATACATTACAAGTCCTCATAATATTTTTTCTTGTTAGTCACTTAGAAGGGTGCAAAAATATATCGGAGAAATATTGCATGAATAAAATAGAAAACTGGTTATGCAGACTTAAGGAGGATGAGTGAGGTTTACATCTGTTTCTTGTATTTTGTCTTTTTAAACAGTACATGGAAAATTCTAGTAGCTAGATAGTATTTTTATATTGTGTGATAAAATGATGGACATGTTTAGTCCCCTGTGCCATCTCCAGCTGCAAGCCATGTAGTCGTTGAGAACTTTCTGAACTGCGTAATTCTGGGACTCATGATATATCGCAGCACAAAATCGGGCCTCTCACTATCCAAACTTCAGAATTTATAAGGCTGTTTAATTATACTGAAGTATATAACGTATGACTTGGCGCTGCATACACAGTTCTTCTCTAAATAGTTTGTCTTAGAACTGTGTCGTTACTAATGTTTTGATTGTAGTTATTCTAAGACAGAGAAGGAACAGCGTCATGTTGCATCATTTTTCTCCCTAAAGCAGTCTGCAGTCCGGATTGATGGACAATTTTTCCTGTATTGTCATTAAAACCAAGGAGCCCAATTGTCTTTTCTGAAGCCCTGATGTTTTTCTGAGAACAGTCAATTTTCTGTCTCTGTCTCATCTTTTAATATGAAAAGGTTGGGTTTTTGTGAAATTCCAAGTTACTTTCTCTAATACAAGATGTAAACTAATTCTACCTTCTTATATTTAATAAAGGGAAACCTACTTAATTTGAAAGTTACTGTACAGAAATTATTTAAAGGATTTTGGAAAAAAAAAAATATTCCTATAATGTTGCTCCACAATATGACTACTTTTAGGTACATTTTAGAGCCAAATTTTAGAGTACGTTTCAAATATGGTAGATTTGATAGGTCATTCTCTGCCTTAGGTGAAAATTTTGTACCTCTTCTACCATGTTTTTCACATTTCACCAGAGCAAGAAGTTTGTTTTCAATGGTCCCCATTTCTTTTTTAGCTGGTCCTTCTGAAACAATTTTCAAATAAAATATGGGTTGCTGTTTTGAACTTTTTCTGGAAGCAGATACTGTAAATAAATATTGCAAAATACAAGGGCTTTCCATTTTGAAAAATTGGAACAGCAGGCACCCTGAACAAAAGTAAATAGTCCCAACACTTTTTTATTGTGACCAAATTAATCAAGCTCAGTGGTTTAATTGTAATTTCAAAGTTAAATATTTAAGTAATGCAAAAATTTCTGACACTGCAGTGCATCTCTCTTTAAAATTAGTAACATCACAGCAAAACTGTTAGAATTCATCTTTTTAATATATAATTTTTCTTAGCGAAGCTAGACATACACGCACACAGCTTCTGAATTAGTTGCCTAAGGGTTGGCTTCATACAACCACAGTAACCTGGATATCTCCAGAAAGTTTTGGGGTTTTTTATTATTTCAGTCCATGATGTTAGAAAGTTTTACAAATATCTATCCTTATGTTTTCCTGTAATACATCGAGAAATTTCTGTGAAGTAAAAACCACATCATCTTTGCCTTTCCTTAAAGAGCTATGGATTTAAAATAACAGATAATAGAGTTAGCGTCATTATTTTTTAATTACACAAAATATTTAAAGGAAGAATGTAGTTAGAATGTAGTATCTAAGATAAATTAGATTATTCTTTTCTGTTGTAACACAAAACCAAATTCAGATCTTTGGTTTTTGTTTTCATAATTCCTTCTGAAAAAACAGTGCTCTGCAAAGAAGCTCAAGGGTAGCAAATTTAAAATCTAGCTGTTAATGAAAACCTAAGAAACCATTGTTTTTCTTTACATGAAGGTGGCCTGAAAGGTTGTGGAGGTATTTTTTTTCCTGTTTTGCTATTTAATGTTGTTTTATTTTCCCCTTACTATAAATTCACATCCTTGGAGGCCCACTGTCGTGATGAAAATCTATTGAAACGGTTAAGGAAAGTGAAAATACAAAAAAAGAGAGATGTCTGTGCTATGTTTCATCAGCCAGTGGTTGGTTTGGGTAACTGGCACTGGCGATTCTGACCAGTGGGTGCTGGTCCCAGATACATGTGTCCCCTCAGCAAAGGCCTGGCCACGTTGGCCTGGGTCCTCATTTCTGTCCTCATTATAATGTGCAGGGAGAGGGTGCAGGAGCTTTCCTTTTGGCTCTGTGTTGAGCTGTTTGCAGTTGGCTCCAGTTAAGCAAGAGTTTGGTTCTCCAAAGGGACTGGTGGGAAGGGATGAACTCTTAGCACTCCCACGGCTTTGCATACAGCCCTGGTTTGAAGTTGGCACGTTCAGCTTGGGTCACCAGCATTTACCCACATCCGATCTGGCCTTGTACCACCAGGAGCTGCAATTTATATATTCTAAGTATAGCCACAACAGCTTTCCTACAATGGGAAATGAGAGCTTTGAAATTAAACTAATTCTTGCTTTTGTTGGTTTATCTTTAAACAAGGCATCATCATTTTTCAGGTTCTTAACTGGCCTCTGTTGGCATATCTGTACTGAAGGGAGACCCTACCCCAGTTAGTTTCTGCTGATCCAGCTCAGTAAATCTCAAACATCTTGGTCTCTTCTCCTAGAAGAATCCCAGTTCAGTGAAATGCTTTTGAATTAAAACCAGTGATGCTTTTAAATTCAAGCTCACACAAAGTTTCTGAAGAAAAAAGCCACTCTTCCTCTGAAAACTTGTGGTGTGATACTCCAGAGCTGTCATTGAAAACAGAATGTTTATTTTTATTTTTTACCACATTCCTGAAAAATATTAATGAGGCAAGATTTTCACCAAGATGGTTCAGTAATTGCCACAGTTGGCTTTGACTTAGTCTCCCAAACTACAATTACATCACTTCAAAGGATTCATTAAATTTCTTTTGGGTTTTATCCTCAGTGTGTGAAAGTTTATAGGTACCATTCTGAGAGTGGGGGCAAAAATACTTAAGCTTAGGAAAAAGATAGGTGAACTAAACTTTCCATTTGGAAGCTATCATGAAAAGTTAAAATACCTCATCTTTTTTCATCAGCTTCATCCATCTGTTGAGTCCTTAATACAGGAACGAAAACTATGTAGGACATAGATCCCAGCGTGAATTTTCCAAAGTAACTGTAATGTATTTGAGATGCATGTTGTTTAGATGTTAGAAAACAAAATGTTATTATTTTTATACTATTGATGCATAAATGGAAATGTTCATTGTTGAATTTCATGTATGATTTGATCATAGTTTATGAGAAGGTAGCTCCATGACAGAATTCTCACTTAATTGCTGTCCTGACAAAGGAAACAGGAAATGGAGAGGAAACCTGGCCACAGGTGCACCATCAGTAAAAGCAGAAGAACAAAAACTGTGTAATTTATATTACATGTATTATAATGTATATAATTTAACCTCACCTAGATAATTCTAACACATTGGTTTGCTTATGCTACTAATTCTTGCTTGGAAGTTTTATGCATTTCCTACTGTAGACATTTATATTGGTTCAGGTATATATCTTTTTGCTTTAATTTTCTTTTCATCTCGAGCATAGTTTAAGTATTTGAGTGACAGCAAGTGACATTTTCATAGGATAGATTCTGTAGGCAAATGAACAGTTGACAGTAGGCATAATGGCAGCCTGGAATAGTCTGACATGTAGGTGTTCTGACTGGAAGATACTCATTGTGTTGAATGAAGTTCTCATGTAGTAGCTTTCCATTTATATTGTATTCTCATAGTATAGAATTAAATATATACCCATGACATATGCTTCAGATGGGTTTTTTTTACACAGTTTCATCACTTGAAGGAAGAAAGGGTATTACATAGTCTGAAAGGAAATTCAACAGATAGATACTGGCTTTAGTCAAAGTCCTTGGCTTTTGCATTCTGTAGATGTGAGAGACTGAGATGTCTTCCAAAGTGGATAAAAACACTGTATGTTCCCATACAACATCTCTGTAATTAGATAAGAACAACACAGAATAAAGGTCTTGATTTTTTTTTTTTTTTTTTTTTTTTTTGAAATTAAAAGGGAGCGCTCGGTCGTTAATTGCATGCCAACTTTTGGCCTCTCTATGGACTTATAAACCCCAGATATTCATATTCAAGCAATCTTGGTAAAGTTATTGAGTACCTTGTGTGTAGTATGAAATTTCACAGCTGTAGAAAGTAAGAAAACTTCATCTGATTAAAGTTTAATGATAGTGTTTCCGTTGACTTGCAGAAGATGAGATAACTGCTGCTAGCTGGAAAACATGATGAATTCAACATTAACTTTGATGATACTAGTATATTATTTTGGCTGTATGGAAGATTGATCAGTAGATCATTTTACTCAAATATCATTCTAACTCTTATAATACCATTTAAAGTGTAAAAATCTTAGTAAACTGTCTTTAACTGTTATATCGAGAAATTTATGCATATGCCTTGATCAGGTTAATACTTATTAAAATTGGTTGTGATCTTTGGAAAACAATTATTTGGAACCAGTGATGGAGAAAAGCACTGCTGTTCCTGCAAAGGGGCATTTTCAAACACACTGCAAATTCATTCATATTATGAAACTGCAAAACATGTGTCTTCCAGTGTAGCAAGTTATCAATTTGCTGATTTAGATGATATTACTTAAAAAATGCCACATTACTAATATTTAGCTGATTTTGCCATCTGTCGTGAATAATATTAAGACTGTGGATAGCCCTGATACCTTATCTGCATATCTGAAATCCTGTAAAAACCAGTTGGTTTACAGTGTCAAAGATTGAGAAGAGTAAAAACTGAGCCAGGCACCTTCCTCAGCATGATGGTATAAAATTCAGTGGTTACTACCAAATGTTGTTTCCATAGTTCAGTTGGTTTTGTCTGTTTACTTTGTACTTAAAAGACTTCTTTCTAATATTTTTTCAGTGGAAATTATTATGAAGTAGTAGCACATACATAAAAATGATGATTTTCGTTATTTTTCTTAAATCGGGTTTTGTTGATCTACAATTTGAAGTACATTTCAAATCTCTAAAAACAGGTATGCTATTTCAAATGACACAACAAATTCACTTTTTGCCTACATGTTTCGGACGGTGGGAGTACCATCCTAAACATACCTATTTTTATTTAGTCCATTTTCTTAAAAAAAAGAAGAGCCTTGTCTTCACAGTGTGAGCAGAATATTGACGTTTCGTTTTGGCGGCACAAAATATCTTGGAAAATGGTGGCTTTCTTGCCCTCCTAGGACATAAGAAAGATCTTTCTAGGTTCTTGTTAGCAAAATGGGTCACTGCTTTAGCATGATCACCTGGTACATTTCCCAAAAAGCTTGTCATTCCCAGTTCTACTGAAGTTAAATGTCCACTGTAACAACTGGAGGGGACTGTCATTCAGCTGTAAGATACGATGTTCTGAAATCCTCTCTTTCATGTGAGAGGACAAGTCACTGGTTTGACACAGATGTTTCCGAATGAGGTTCGATGCTCTCAGATTAGATTATCACAATTGTCCCACATAAACATATAAAATTATGCATTCTTTATGAATACTTTTGATTCGGGCTATAGGAATGCAAAGCCAAAATTCCATCTGAGACAGTAAAAGATGGTTTATAATTACAAATGAACCAGCCTGGCTGCAGCTGCAGGGAGAGGGGGTAGGGAACAAGCTGATGAGACTGAAGCAGCAAGGTCCGGAGATGTAGACCACACACTGCATCAGATGGTGCTCATTTGGGAAGCAGGGTGAAGAGAGACAAGCTGCATTTCGCATAGCTGCCGCCTGTTTCCCCAGTGAAGCAGACTCTATGAACGCATGCTTAATGCACAAAGTTACGTTTAAGTACTTTTGCAAAAGAGTGAAGTGCAGCTGATCAATGATAAAATGCTTTCAAACTAGAAATACGTGTTGTAAAAGCATATCTTCGAGCGAAGCTGGGAGTGGTGCCTTCAATTGGACATAGATTCTTTAGTAGTGTCTTCCACCTATACATCTACTCTGCTTGTTTTACTTTCCTGCCCAAGAAGGGTCCTTTTTTTTCTAGGCATCTAAGGGAGAGTGAGGCAATTTAAAAACCCAAAGGTCAGAAGAGACCACAGTGACTGTTTTCTGGCTTCCTTCAGCAGAACCTGGATTAAAGCTCACCTATTTGAAAGCTACCTGATCTTGTTTCGAAGCCTGGAAGGGATAGTGAGTTCACCATTTCACCTAGAAAACTGTTTCCATATTTAATTACCTATTATAGTAAGAAATTGCATTTTATATAAAATTAATACTGCTCTACCTTTCATCTGGAAGGATTTAATATTTTCTGTTTGTTTATATGTACTAAATCTTTCATAGTTTTGTTGCTTCTTGTTGTTATAGTGTGGTATACTTTCTTCATCTCCCTTAGCTCTACGCATGCTTTAGCATTTTCTTGCATTATTTGCAAAAAGAAAAAATTATGCCAATTGGGAAAAGTTTGTGAAGGCCGTTTATGTGAAGATGATCTGCCATACAGTGTGCTAAGAAACACAGCCTAGCATACTTTTGCTATGGCTCTCTAGCATAAAATTGATACATAGCATAGTAAGTTTGCACCTATACTACTGACATGCCTTATTGCTTTATCCCCTAAGTTGCTGATAGAAACAATGTGGTGGATGTTAAATAGAATTTAGAGATTTTTTGGAGGCTGAAGCATTTTTTTAAGGCTAGTGCTGCCCCAAGTATATAGTTAAACACAAAATTCTGTGATATGGAAAAATTACACTGCTGTATATTTAGCGCCTAAACTCCAGGTACTGACTTACTGCAGAATCCCTCAGTGCTCTGTGACCGGCACGGTCTGTCCTTTCCCGTTACGGAGCTCTTCTGGTGGAGCAGCTAAAGCCGTAAGTGACTTCTGGGTTTGGGTCAGGGGGATTACATTTTTGACTGGAAGGAAAGAAGGGTCTGACTTACTCCTCCATGATCAATTCCTAAATCCAGAACTAAGTATATAAGAAGCTAAAACCAGTTTAGCCCTTCAGCCTGGGAACTGAACTTGCTGGCAAGTGAGCTGAAGGGAAGGGAAGCAAGGAGAGGTTTCGGGGCCTATAGGTTCTTCCTTATATGTTGGAATAGCAGGACTGTGTTCCTTAGAGTAAGTTTTAGCTTAGATTCAAGTTAATATAATATTTACAATAATGGGATGTTTTCACTGAAAAGGCAGGGTGCAGGGGAACAAACCACAGTGTACAAAATATCTACTGGACAGACACAACAGTAAATTATTTGTTTAGGTGGAAATAGAAGTTTATAAAACATGAATCTAGGTTTGAACTATATGTTTTAGCATTGAACTAAATATGGTCATTTAGTGTTGATTAAAAGGTGATTTTAAAGCAGACAGATTTGAGGATACAGTCATTGTTCATATGCAATTACTGAAGTCTGAGTTAGGTCCTGGCTCTGTGGAAATTGATGGCAGAACTGAAAAAACATTTCAGTTATGTTCACAAAGTGCAGCGCTGTATTGATTGAAGTGTGTTTCGTTGCTACATTCTGGATGGCATCTCATTTGAAACACCTGGCCCTTCTTCTGGATTTGACACATTTAGGTATTTTTGCAGTGTGTTTTGTAATATGAGCTCTAGGCTAGAGATTCGGTATCAGTTAAATTTTTTTCTTATCTGTCCTTGAACTGATCTAGTATTTTGTCCCATCTAAAAACTGTTCATTGACAACATTAAGGAACCCTGTCTGAATGCTGAAGCCATCTCTGTTGTTCATTTCCTTGATTCTTTTGCTCTAATAAAAGGGAAAAAATAAAAGATTTTGCAGGAGTATTGAAGATGTTTCTAATGAGGTTCTCCTGTGAAGATTTTCTAGAGAAATTAAACATGGATTATTTTTTTTGTAGATTTTTCTGCAATTTGGTGATCTAAGTGCAATAAATTACTAGATTCAGGGTTTGGCCAGCAAATGTAAATGGTGGGGTAACCTCTGACACATCTGGATTTGTCCCAATCTATGTTGAATGTGTTCGTTGTGTACCCCTCAAAGTTCCCTCTTCTGCATCTGCTGAAGAAGAGCTCTCCAGAAATTGGTGTCTGACCATGCAGTTGCCGACATGGGATCTTTAAAGACTGCACAGACAATCCTTTGCCCCCAGGTACTTCAGGCACCCATTTTCAGATAGGTTTCACTTGCCTGTCTTCATGCACTGCTCCCTCCTGACCAGTCGCCCCTACAGAGGCAGCATACCCCGAGCTTGTCCTTGTCCACTGCAGTTCAAGGCTTGACAGTAAAACAAAATACCGAAGTTTATTTCTGAAAGCTCAAAGCAGAGAACGCTGACTTAATACTTTCAAGACTTGGAAGCAAAAGAGTACAATAAAAACCCAAACCTAATCTGTGCTTCTAAAGAAAATATGCTAAAATAGCTAAAAACGTGCTACACCTTCAAGGCAGTCTTTGAACATTAGAAGAACTTGCATTTTATCTAATATTCACTCACCTCACCCTCAGATACATGATCTTGGTGTAGTTTCAAATGCAAATGTTGGTGATCTCTAGAGCCTGTATGCTTTTTACCTTTGTCATTTCATAACTCCGTAATAAAGAATGGTAGGGCTAGCTGTCTACCTAATTAGGTTGATTTAAGTTTTTAACAGTCAGCTTTCAATAGATTTAACATATGATATCTTTGGATGTATTTTGACAGAAGTACAAGATTTAAGGCCTTTGGCCAGTCCTTTTCAGGAATCAAGCTGTCTCTTCATCTGTTGTTGTTTCAGTGGTTCATGCGCACAAGTCCAAAAATGGCTTTAGAGATTTGGGATGCAGGAGGAGAGCTTTCCTGCATGTCTGTTAATTTACTCTGATCCGTATTGGTGCTAAAAAAAAAAAGAAAAAATCCTGATGACTCACCAGGAGGAGGTTTCCATTCTGTGTGAAGTACTGTTTGGATGTTTCACTAGTGTGGTGGTGAATATAGCATCTGATAGTAGGACATCAACAGCTAGTGCTTTTATGATGGACACTTACATGGCGTGGGCAGCAGTTCTCAATGCTTCAAGTCCCAGATTATGCCAAGGCTTTTGACAGAAACTGCATGTTTCCATTGTGCAATATATCAGTGTGTGTCCAGGAGGAGATAAAACTGAGTAAATCAGTTTGGGAAAACTTGTACTTGGGAAAGCTTTTAAACACTTGTTAGGTGTTTAAAAAAATACCAGGTTTTACAGCATTCCAAAGAATGCTTCCAAAAGAAGCTTAATAGCTAATAACTTCACCCTGTTAAAGGTAGGGTACCTCGAGAGTTGGGTATCCATAGGTCATGCATGGGACAATTAGAGAGGCAGGAGGAAGCGTCACACCTGGGCTGCAAGACTCAGAGTGATACCTGCCCAGTAGTAACGGCACATGGTGAGTTTTGTATAATATATGTGATGCTAAAGCAAGGTAATTACTGATGACTAAGTTAGAAGTAATAGACTTTCAGCTCGTCTTCCACAGTTTGAAGAATTGTTTCCTGTGCTAAGGGAGATGGGGCTGGCAGCAGGGAGAGCAGGAGGAGATGGAATGAGCTCTTACTAAGGAGGTAGGGAAATCTGATGTATTACTTAGGCACTTACAAAATATGTTACCTTAGCATCATACGCTGTCAGTTCTGATTGCTTTCATAATTTCATCCTGCTTTCTCATTTTGTAAACTATTTATGCTTCAAATGTTTCTGTTGAAATAAAATTAACATTCCAGAAAGCTATCTGGTAACTGTTAGTATGCACCTGAACAGCAGTATCACATCTTACGCAAAATATGGAAGAATATGTTTAGCATTGCTGTTAAACGAAACGATACCAAAAATAAATTGGATGCCTGTTCCTTTTTGTCCCTTCTGAAAAACAAAAACTAAGCTCAGAGTTGTGTTATATCCCTGGCACTTTATTAAATCCAAAAATATAACAGCTACTTAATAAAACAAAAAAAGGAAATTCAGAGAATGTATAAGTTGATAATTAGAAAACAAAAAAAAACCCCTGCTAAACAGCATCAAGCATCTGAAGTTGCACAGGCATGCAAAGAGCAGATAGTTTGTCCTCAATGTCCCTTGGCTTTCTGTGTGCTCTGAGGTGTATGAAACTGCTGGGAAATACTGTCCATCCTCAGGGAGAGCAGTGAAGGAGAGATGTCTTTTAGGGACTGGGAGAGTGGAGTGAGTCCTTGTATCCTGTGCTTACAGTTCGATCTCAAGATCAGGATTTGTCTGCAGATATGATCTCGGGTGCAGCAGGCATCTGTGGTTTAACAGGACAAAAAGCTTGTCCCTCTCGTATCCAAAATATGTGCATATCTTTGTACAGTACTCACAGTTCTTTCTCATAGGTTCACATGCTTCTCTTTCTTTCTTTCCCTTCTTTCCTTCCTTTTTTCTTTCTTTCCTTTCTTCTCTTTCGTTCTCTCTCTCATATAATTTTCTATGAACAGTATTTTTAAATCACTGTTCTTTGGCTAGATTTTTGGTTGGGCAAGGGTACAGATCATTTGGTCTCAGCCATAAATTTGATCAGCACCTCATAGAATCATAGAATTGTTTAGGTTGGAAAAGACTTTTAAGATCATTGAGTCCAACCATAAACCTAACACTGCCAAGTCCACCACTAAATCATGTCCCGAAGTGCCAGATCTATCCATCTTTTAAATCCCTCCAGGGATGGTGACTCCACCACTTCCCTGGGGAGCTCTCGTAGTGCTTCTGCTTCACTCCAGGGTGCTGGTGGCTGTAAAGGCTCAGACCTGAGCAGTGGTCTGAGCTCTGAGCTGCCAGACCGGGATGCTTGGGGAAGTGAAAAAAGTTTTGAAATCTTGCGTACTTTCCAGTTCAGGAAGCAGATAGACGGCTGTCCAGCCAGCCCCCAGAAAGAAATATTGTGCTTTGCCATGGAGAAATCCTGGGGTATCTGTGCTTATGGTGTATATGGGTTAGAGAGGAGAGGAGGCACACCACCTCTAGGAAGTCCTGTTACATTTTTCCTTGATTTGAGAAAGTCACTTCAGTATATAGTGGAAAGAGAAAATTAGCCTTGCTCTAGAGTGCTGGAAATCAAACAGTTAATAGTACAAGAAGTCTTTATGGCTCTCTTGTAAATCTTGCTCAGTTAAAGGGAACATGGCAATTTTAAATCAGCTGTCCCAGGAAGTCAACACTGGTTTTAAATGTGTGCAAACTGAAAACAATCTATGCCAGAACTTCTTGTGCTAGTGCCAGCTAAAAAGAAGAAAGAAAAAATCAAATTGATGGGTTTCAGAGTTGATAATTGTGCTTAAGTGCTATGCCTGTAAATTACTGAATAACTTTTCCGTTGATATAATAGTTACTGTATGTAAATGTACATATAGTGCCGTTGCAATAATACAAAATACCTGAAGTCCTGAATTCCTTGCTAAGCTCGCAGCGTTGCAGTTACTAAAATACAACCCAATGCAATATATTGCCATTTGGCTTAACCTGAGATGATTCCATGAATGTCAAATAACATAATGCTAAGGATATTCAAAATTCATGCAAAACATGAATATCAGTATGTGTGACCTCAACTACATAGTAGCATAATGTGTTAAATTATCTTGCTATAGTTCCAAAAAGCTTCATGGATTAGGTTTTTAAAAAGTGCTACTCTTTAACAGTGGGAAAGAAAAAAAAATGAAAAAATTCTACCTCTTCAGCTTTTTAGTTTACCTTAGCTTCTCAAAAGTCCCATATCTCAAACTGTCTTTATAGGGTGACAGTCCCTGCCTGTGTCTGTAGTCATTTTGGGCAGAGAAAATCTTTACTCTGAAGGTGTATTAGATGTACTTCTCGGTATGAGAACACCTAGTTGCACACATGGCAGTCTCCAAGTCGTCTTCTATTGCTGATTGCACAAAAATTTGAAAGCAGAGATTAAAATCAGCTTCTATTCCTTTTTATTGGTTTTATGCATTAGTCTTCTCTACTGATAAGTGGCATCTGGAGAGCGTGCTCCAAAAACGCATTTCTATCAAACATATCAGCAAAATTAATACAGAGATGCTAAATAGTCTGCAGTTGGTAAAGTTCAGGACTGTGGGGTTCAGCTGAGAAGAATTTAGAAGACCAATGTGAAATCTGACTGCTTCAACAGACTTGTGCTCTTTAATACTTGCACATAAATTTTGCATTTTCAGCTTTGAGACTGGTGTTGCAAGGGCCCAGCCTACCATTCAGTGTGCAGTTGCAACAAATTTAGAGTTTGCTGTGGGATTTGTATATGGACTAAGACAACGAATAAAATTAAAAAAGCAGAAAGGATAGTTAGACTCTGTGCTGTCAAATTAACTCTGCCGCAAAATGACTTGGTTACATCAAGTGGGAAGAAATACTGATATAAAATATTTTGGTACGTGTGTATAACAATAGTTCTTGATGATAATATGAGGAATTCTAGGGTACAGTGTTACTTCTGTGCAGGTAAATTCGTATCTTCTGTATTTAAGGTTTCTTTGGAAGAATAAACCAAAAGTCTGTTTAAAGAAAAACCTTGTTTTAAATGCTCATTTTTCTCTGCTGCCTAAAATACTTGAAGGTGCTGAATTACAAACTTATTTTACGCTACAGTATTTACCATAGTGTGCTTAGTTGGGCTGAGCTACAGTAGCTACAGACAAATGATTTGACTGTTTCCATTTACTACAGTTTTGTGTATGTTTTAGGATAAATTCTTACCCTGAGTAAACTTATGCTGCTTTGTAGCGAAGCCTGGTACGCAAGATGAGGATCTAGCTGCATGAGTAGATTCTTAATTTTGGTAGTTTAGCAGAGGACATGTTTATAGTTCAAAAAATAAATAATTCAGAAGACTGTATCTGGTTCGTGTTGACTATTTGGACCCCTACTTAAAAATTACTAGTGCAGTCATTCCACTTAGTAACAGCTAACTATTACATATGTGAACTTTTACAGCATTGCGACTTTTTTAGTAATGTTCATATTCTGTATTGTGGCTTGGTTAGGCGTTTCACATTATAACAACACATTTGGAGGTTAATTTTAATAGTGCTTGTGTTGGCTTTTTGAAAGGACATCAGGCTTTCTTTCTAAATTTCCTCTGAAACTCTTGTTTTGTGTGTAAGGTGAGTCACTTTCCCTAGCATCAAAACTTTTGATGTGGTACATGTTACTAGAAGTATTCAAGAACATAACCCTCAAAAATATTGTAGCTACTGGAGTTGAGGAAAGACTTGAACGCTGTTATTTGTACCTGCTAGTGCAGAATGTCAAGAAGAGTATACTGACATATTCCCCAGTTAATATATTATGAGGCTGCTAGAAACTTTGGATGATGCCATAGAGCAGAAAACTGTTTTGACTGTTTTAAAATCTTATCACTAATGATTGGGGTGTTAAACTAGCCACATTAGGCACAGATCTCAGTTCACAGAGAATTAAAGGCATTCTTATCTGTTTTTCAGGCTATCTTGATATTATTAAGAAATTATTGAATTATTAAGAAATAATTCTTGTTGCCCAAACTTTAAATATTTCCATCTGTTCTCTGAAATTGAGCAGTAGCTAAAATAGGTATTTCCTAATGCACTACTGCACATTGCCATTTTATATAATAGCTTACTCTTGTGTCTTTATGTATGACCATGTTTTGTTGACATCTTCTTACACTAAGATAAGACTGCAGGTCTTTAGTTCCTCAGGTGAAGTTCCTCAAGTGTTGATCATCTTGCTAATCCAAAGTGAGGCTGAAAGTAGAATTTCACATGGTTATTTTAGGTCCCAACTTTTGTTTAGGTGTGTTTGCCACAAGTTTCCACGTTCATAAGTTCAAAAAAACTGACTGAAAATTTCTCCATTGACATAGCTACGTACTGCCATCCCCCGTAAGACATTTTTAAAATCTAATCAAATTCTTCGTGTATGCAATTACTTTCAGCCATGAGTGCTTTTTGAAGGCAGCGCAACCATTCAGTTACTTTGTCAGGCATGCACCTGTTTGGTTTGGATCAGTTTTTAGTAGTTAAGAGCTCAAAAATACTGAAATACAGGGGAGGCTGTCTCACGGAGCATCAACTTACATGTGTTGTAAGGTAAGGAAGAAGTTTCTACATGAAGTATGTGCCCAGACACCTGTAGTTTCTGGTTTCCTGATGAGGGAGACAGCCTATAGGTCCCTATAGGTGGCTTCAGTTCCATCTGCCGTACTCTGCTGTCTCGCCACTCTGCTCCTCACTTTAGGTGCAGGCGGTTGGCAGATCAGGCAGTCCAAGTAGCTGGACCTGGCATGTCTGGCTTATTACATGTCAGACCAAAGCCACTGAGCACCGCTTCCAAAAACTTGGGAAGTGTACTCTTACAGCTGTCAAATTTAAAGCAAGTTTGCATTAAGATGAAGATGTGCTTTGATCCTTAGGCTTCAGCTCACCGTTAGTATCTCAGCACTTGGTTTGAATAGAAGTCTTTTTATCTACCAGATTAGTAGCTGCCAGGGGATGTGATTGTCCCATCAATTTCAATCTAGCATAATTCAGTAGGAATTTAAAGTTTTTCTCCTTGAACAGATGTCTCGGTACTCTCTTTGGGAAGTGAATTCTGTCATCTGGAAGCTCCCATTAACCCCTTCCTACCAGCCATCATACCTTAGAATTAGAGAAGTTTACAAGTACAGAAGAGGAAACAAGCTTCAGGGGTCAGAAACTTTCTCTTACATTAAACCTAAATCCAGACAGTGTAAAAACATGCATGAAGGAACTGGGACACTTAGCTTGTGGTTCTGTGAAGAAGGAAAAAATCCAGTCATTAAATTAGACCAGTTGACACTGTGTAATTCAGTGTTCCTAGATCCATACAAAATTCTGAGGCTATGCTGCTATTACACTTGTTTTTTTAATTATTAAGTTAAGATTGCTTGCAAAGCAATTAAAATTGTTTAACATCTTGTTAATGACTGGAGGCCTTAAACAATTTAAGTCTTTTGCACTGTATATTAGAAGTTTCTTTGGCTTGAAAGGGTGGGGTTTTTAGTGGTAGAGAAAATTTCACATAAAAACTTGTAATTAAAAAACAAACTTAGGTGTAACAGAGTTATCTGTTCACTATTACTGAAAGTCTTGTTCTTGGATCCTTTTTCTGTGTGCTCCGCTGATGTGAAAAGCTGGCTAAGATGAAGCTAGCAAAATTCGTTTGTTAGCTGCTCTAACGTATGAAACACTTTTCTTGATCTCTGTATGACAGTATTAATACAGCCATTCATTGAATTGCTTCCCAAAAAATATTTTAGAAGCAAGAAACCTAACGCAATTTATATTTTGAATTCATTGTAGATTTTGGAATATAACAAACTTAGAGAAAAAAGTTAAATCTGTGATTATTTTTTTAAAGGATTTCTTGTTGTTGCAATAGCTTTTTGTCTTTAACACTTCAACATAAATTTCTGTATTTAATTTCAAAAATCTGGTTCTTACCTACTCCTATTGTTGATTTACTGCCGAACACTTTGACAACTTCAAATGCTTTTTTTTTTCTCCTGTGTCCTCTTTTTCTTGTCTAATAATGCTTGTAGAGCAGACATGTGATCAAAGAATCCTAAAATGGTTTGGGTTGGAAGGGACCTTAAAGATCCTCTAGTTCCAACCCCCCTGCCACGGGCAGGGACACCTTCCACTAGACCAGGTTGCTCCAAGCCCCATCCAACCTGGCCTTGAACGCTGCCAGGGATGGGGCAGCCACAGCCTCTCTGGGAAACTGTTCCAGTGCCTCACCACCCTCACAATGAGGAACTTCTTTACATTTAGCCTAAATCTGCCCTCTTTCAGTTCAAAGCCATTACTCCTTTTCCTGTCACTACCTGCCCTTGTAAAAAGTCCCTCTCCGGCTTTCTTGTAGGCCCCCTTTAGGTACTGGCAGGCTGCTGTAAGGTCTGCCCGGAGCTTTCTCTTCTCCAGGCTGAACAATCCCAACAAAGATGTTAAACAGCCCTGGTCCCAATACCGACCCCTGAGGAACGCCACTCGTCTCTGGTCTCCACTTGGACATCGAGCCGTTGGCCGCAACTCTTTGAGTGCGACCATTCAGCCAGTTCCTTACCCACTGAGTGCTCCATCCATCAAATCCATGTCTCTCCAATTTAGAGATAAAAATGTTGTGTGGGACAGTGTCAGATGCTTTTCACAAGTCAAGGTCGATGATGTCATTTGCTCTTCCCTTATCCACCAACGCTGTAACCCCATCGTAGAAGGCCACCAATTTTGTCAGGCACAATTTGCCCTTAGTGAAGCCATGTTGGCTGTCACCAACCACCTCCTTATTTTCCATGTGCCTTAGCATAGTTTCCAGGAGGGTGTGCTCCATGATCAGGCACAGAGGTAGGACTGACTGGCCTGTAGTTGCCCAGGTCTTCCTTTTTCCCCTTTTTAAAAATGAGCATTATGTTTTCCCTTTTCCAGTCAGTGGGAACTTCCCTGGACTGCCACGACTTCTCAAATATGGACGGTGACTTAGCCACTTCCTCCATCAGTTCCCTCAGGACCTGTGGATGCATCTCATCAGGTCCAATGGACTTGTGCACCTTCAGGTTCCTTAGATGGTATCAAACCTGATCTTCTCCTACAGTGGGCAGTTCTTCATTCTCCCAGTCCCTTCCTTTACCTTCTGCATCTTGGGCGGTGTGGCTGGAGCACTTGGCGGTGAAGACTGAGGCAAAAAAGTCATTAGAGTTTCTCAGCCTTTTCCATATCCCAGGTAATCAGGTCTCCCGTTTTCTTACAGAGAGGGCCCACGTTTTCCTTAGTCTTCCTTTTATCACCAACATACCTACGGAAGCTTTTCTTGTTGCCCTTGGTAATAAAAAATTGCATCTACGTTTGTGGAAGTGTTGAGGGGGAGGAGTGTGTTTGGGAAGGGGGGGCTTGCTGAGGCAATTCTTTCTAGTTCTGTTTTCATCATCTTCCCCCAGAAGCTATTTGGTTATCTCAGTAAACCAAAGGGATAGTAAATTTACAATGCTGTGTAATAAGTTTTTTTCTGAAAAATTATTATAAGTTTTTAATGACATGATGTTTTTTCTGGCTTTTCATTTGCAGTTTGACTAGGTGACATGACACTTTGTCATACATTGGCACCTTTAATTTTTAGCTTGGGAATCTGCCTTGTTCTTTCTTGTTGGTGAATTGCTCAGAGTAAAAAGAACATGGTATTTTATCAAGTAAAAATTATCACTTCTGTTTTGCATAATAAAGTGTGCAAACCAGACCAATAAACCAGTTACATGCCTCTGTCCACTCATTATTCTCAAGCCTGCATAATTCTATATTGCAAAGTACTGCATTAAAAAAAGGAATTGGAAGATAGAAAACTTTTTATTTGTAGTGATCTGCAAATTGAAAAAAAGTTAAAATCCAGTCAAACAGCTGGTTTTGAGTGCAAAGGTATCAGTAGCCATTTACGTGATGGTCTGGGAATTACTCTTTTTTCGCGGTAATTAAGAACTGTGTAGCAAAGGTTCTTAATGCCTCCCTGGTAGCTTTACACCAACTCTCTTTCAGTATTGTAAATGCTGAGTTCATGCTTGAGTATCTTTGTTAGGTATCGAACTAAGTATCAGAATCTAATTAACTTACCGCTATCGGATGATTCTTATGATCAACTTGCTGTAGGAGATGTTTAATGTAATGCTTTGTCTATGTCAGCTGTAGCTAATACTGCAATCATTGCCACTGAATTTGATTTATAATTTTTTTCCAATTACAATCCGCTGCAATGAGACAGCCTGCCAGAAAGCGAGGATGGTGTGGCAGAAAACACCATGGATGCCCAAGTCCCAAGGCAGCCTTACCTGCTACCTCCCTAAAACTCTTACATTAGTACTTAGAGCCTCACAGTTTGCTGAATACAGCTGGATGGCATCCTGCTTTAGGAAATAGGCTTGGGTTCGGTCATCCTGATTTTTGTGACGTCAGGAAATCCGACCAGTGACCTATGCTAAGTCTGCCAGCGAGACCGTTGTGGATTGCTTGGTCATTTGCTTGGAAATACTCTCTTATGTGGCTGAAATCTTATCTCTAGGGTGGGAGTTCTTAATGTTGATGGGGAGATGAGTGGGCTTCTGGCCATGGGAAGGCGGTGGGACTGCTGAGGTCCAGCCTGCTTCTGGGGAGAACAGTTCCTTAGTGCCAGGAAAGAAGCAGGGAATAGGTGTGGATTAAGAGAACTGTCTTCATCCTTGCTTTGCATGCACAAACTACCAGCTTGGGTATTTGTCTATTTTTAGATTTTTAACTGAAAAAGTCTGATGTGACTAGAAATGCTTCCATATCAATCACTTGCTTAAACTAGCCGATGTTTAGGAGAGGACTTGAGCAGGAGATGAGGAAGACTTTCAGGACTGTACTAAGTGCAGGCTGTCTGCTTGATACATGTGGGGGATTAGATCCAAGAGGAAAAGCGTGGTGAGGAGAGGAAAAGGTGAAGGAGCGAGAGGAGTTGGTGTTGAGAGAGTGCAGGAACGAGCTTTCCAGCAAAAGCCCTGAAGGCATCACAGCTGCTTCTGCCAGAGGGGTAGAAGGGGAGTTGTGCAAGAGGATTTTTGCTTTGCTCCTATGTCAGAAACAAACTAGTGGAACTGAGGTATACCCACCAAGCTTGATGAGTTCTCTAGACATCCCTTTATCACATGCTCGGGAGCATGGGTTTTGTGGCCTGTCCAGCATGACATTCTCTGAGCCAGAATCTGAAAGGATTCTGGCAGGTTTGCAGTGCTGACTGCTGACCTGCTCTGCAGAAGCTTGTCAGAGGGCAGTCCAGAGTTTGCACTTTTATGAATGGCTTTCTCATTGACCGTAGGATGTTGCTGTGCACTGTAGTTGTAGGCTATTGTCAAATCAATTTTCTGTGGATAAAAAGTTAAAAAATTTTGCTTTAGTAGTAATCGGATTAAAATTATGGTTTACTCTTGCCAGCTTTCTGTATGTTTTTATTTGCTTCTTGGATTAGGATTTTTTTTATTTTGTATAATTACGTAATATGCATAATTATATAATATACATATTCTGTATTTATATAAAATATTATATAGATATTAGTATTTTTAAATTTCAGTACGGATTGGTGTTCAAAATGTGGTTTCAGGGAAAATTTGGCTTTGTCAAATTCTGCAGTGAGGATAATTATTTTTATGATCACAGGAGTGGCCAGAACAATACATGATGTATGTATCAATAATTGCCCAAGATCACCATAAAAGTTCCAAATTAGTAAATCCAGTAAGACATCATGAGGTCTTAGATATATTTATATATTAACTATTGTCTGAGGCATTTTTCTCATCGCTGGCCTTTTCCCAACCTCATAAGGCTTCAGAAAACCTTGCAATGAAGAAGTGAGTTTTATTAGCCTTTTAAGAGGATGGGTACTTTTTTTTCCCCAATGACATTTGGTACGTTTGTCATTAAGGGACCTTAATATTATTTCATGTCTCTGTTTGGCCTTAATGCAGGTGATATATATTTCTAAAAAACAAAGGAATGTTTGATGATTTAGTACCATGGTACTTAGAAATACCTTAAAAACAGACTTCATAAACTCTATCGAAGCTTTCTGAAAAATTGTTCAATCCTAGGCTAAATTTTTAGAGAATTTTGACCTCTATCTATGAATAAATAAGGTGGATATTTTTAAAATGATCAAACAGATTCAAATAGTAGGGCATTTTATATAAATATAGACTCAGTAGTGATCCAATGTGAATTATATTAAACTCAGTGGGAAACCATCTATTAACCTTAGCAAGAATAGAATTAGAATTCCAGAAACTGAATTCTGCTTTAGGAGTCCTGTGTCAGGGGATTATTAAAATACCATCCTGATACTTTATGAATGAATTGGACAATTAGTAGTACTAATTAGTAGCAACGTCAGTTTGAAAGAACTACTTAGAGGAAACTCAATGATGAATATTCCTCGATGGTGAAGGAGGCGGCCTTCAGTAGGCAGCGTGGTACGTGCTGGGTAGTAAAATGAAATTCCTTTGCTAAGTAAATTTATCATAGGATCATAGAGTTCTTTGGGTTGGAAGGGACCTTAAAGATCCTCTAGTTCCAACCCCCCTGCCATGGGCAGGGACACCTTCCACGAGACCAGGTTGCTCCAAGCCCCATCCAGCCTGGCCTTGAACGCTGCCAGGGATGGGGCATCCACAGCCTCTCTGGGAAACTGTTCCAGTGCCTCACCACCCTCACAATGAGGAACTTCTTTACATTTAGCCTAAATCTGCCCTCTTTCAGTTCAAAGCCATTACTCCTTTTCCTGTCACTACCTGCCCTTGTAGAAAGTCCCTCTCTGGCTTTCCTGTAGCCCCCCTTTAGGTACTGGCAGGCTGCTGTAAGGTCTGCCCGGAGCTTTCTCTTCTCCAGGCTGAACAAGCCCAACTCTGTCAGCCTGTCCTCATAGGAGAGGTGCTCCAGCACTCGGATCATCTTCGTGGCCCTCCTCTGGACCCGCTCGAGCAGGTCCATGTCCTTCTTACGTTGGGGACCCCAGAGCTGAACGCAGTACTGCAGGTGGGGTCTCACCAGAGCAGAGTAGCGGGACAGAATCCCCTCCCTCGACCTGCTGGTCACGCTGCTTTTGATGCAGCCCAGGATACGGTTGGCTTTCTGGGCTACGAGTGCACATTGCTGGGTCATGTTCAGTTTTTCATCCACTAATACCCCCAAGTCCCTCTCCGCAGGGCTGCTCTGAATCCATTCTCTGCCCAGCCTGTATTTGTGCTTGGGATTGCCCCAACCCATGTGCAGGACCTTGCACTTGGCCGTGTTGAACTTCATCAGGTTTGCATGGGCCCACCTCTCCAGCCTGTCAAGGTCCCTCTGGATGACATTCCTTCCCTCATGTCCACACAACACAGCTTGGTGTCATCGTCAGACTTGCTGAGGGTGCCCTCAATCCCACTGTCCGTGTCGCCAACAAAGGTGTTAAACAGCCCTGGTCCCAATACTGACCCCTGAGGAACGCCACTCGTCTCTGGTCTCCACTCGGACATCAAGCCGTTGGCCACAACTCTTTGAGTGCGACCATCCAGCCAATTCCTTACCCACTGAGTGCTCCATCCGTCAAATCCATGTCTCTCCAATTTAGAGATAAAAATGTTGTGTGGGACAGTGTCAGATGCTTTTCACAAGTCAAGGTCGATGATGTCATTTGCTCTTCCCTTATCCACCAACGCTGTAACCCCATCGTAGAAGGCCACCAATTTTGTCAGGCACAATTTGCCCTTAGTGAAGCCATGTTGGCTGTCGCCAACCACCTCCTTATTTTCCATGTGCCTTAGCATGGTTTCCAAGGGGATCTGCTCCATGTTTTCCCTTTTCCAGTCAGTGGGAACTTCCCTGGACTACCACGACTCCTTAGATCTGCTGGATTGATTTTGAACTTTCTCAGCCTTTCCAGTTTCAGGTGGGATACTTGCTGCAGTACACACTGTCCAGGCTTTTCTGTAGCATGACAATTTTTAACACATTGTAAGGCGCTGTGGAGATAATAATAATGAAATCTGTGTGTATGACGACTTTGGTTATCATTTTACCAGGAGATTAACACCCTCTAGCCGTAGAGGGATAATAGAAGCAAAGAATACGGACAGTGTGCTATGGTGATGAAGTTGGTCACATCACTAAATAAACAAAGAGTAAAATTCAACATGTTAAAACCATTGACTCTGCAGTTAGTAGTGGTGGTGAAAGCTATTCCCTGACCTTCCTTAAAGTAATTCCTCTTTAACATGTTTACTGATGAGCAGATTGTGAAGCAACAACCTTTTTTTTTTTTTTTTCTTCCTTCTTTTTTCTCTTAGCTTCCTTAAATGTTTCCAGTTATCTCATATCTGAGCAGTAACAACACAAAAAACATTTATATGTGGTAGTGTTCATGTTCCTGGGTGGGGTGATTCCTTTCCATATGAACTTCAGAGGTATGAGGTAATGTTTCAGATTTAGCAGAAAACAGATTTCTCAGCCACCGGCATTGGTTGCAGACTGAGTCCAGACCAGAAGGATATTGATACAAAGAGTCTGTGCTGGACACAAGTCATTGAGTCCTCCTCCCGTCAACTGTCGTGGCAGCATTTGGCCTGCGTGAGAGTTGCCAGTTACGGAGAATTGCACCAAGAATTTTTAAATAAGAAATAACATAGTTTAGAAAAGTTTATGTTATTTTCCTTTGGGGGGATTTAATTTTAAACAGCAGCATAATGTCCTGTCTAAAAGAAGGCACTTTATTATGTGATGATAAAGTATCATGAGGCAAAAGTACAAACTGTTGGTGTGCTTGCTGCATTAAATTTCTTGTCTCCCTAATGAGTTCGAGGCTTTGGATAACAGTTTAACCTTGAAGTCGAGGTATCCGTTTCTTCTGCTTCTTATGCTGTTGGTATATTTATTCAAGTATTTGTACAGTGCTTCAGCTGCTTACACCGTGTTCTTAGAGGAACAGAAAAAGCTTACAATCTTGGTGTCAACGCAAATATTTTTATATAAAATAATCTGAATCATAACTGGTGGGTTCAGTTAGGCCTTATCAGTGAAAGACGAGTTCCAGCACAGTGTGGAAGCACACAAGCAGCTGGAGGGGCAGGAGGAAAGATGGGTTCAGCTGTCTGCAGGGCAACATTTGTGTGTCCTGTCAAGCAGTACAAAAAGAATGTACGTTAATGTAAATAAAATGCATATAACATGTATTTTGGCCTTTAAGCAATTTGTAAATATGCATTTGAGACTCTGTTTCTGCAAGTCGTATACATTACGACGTATAGGAGAGGTTAAAAGTCATAATCCAGGACTACTGACCCCGCTGACAAATTCTCTTCACTTGTTTCCAATGTCAAGATACGATGCAACAAACAAATGAAGCCATCTACAAATTCTTTATTTTCATGTGTGGAAAGAAAGAGAGGAGTGTGTGCATTTGCTGATAGTGGAAAACAACATTCCTATCAAAAGAAAAATACTTTTTTTTCCTTTCCTTTTTGGTTTTTTTTTTGGTTTTTTTGTTTGGTTTTTTTTTTTTAAGTTTATGACTATTACCAGGTTTTGTCATGGATCTTTCTTCAGTGGATGACAGCTGAGTGTGCAGTTAGTCTGGTGGGGACCCCTGGGGTGCGAAGAGAATTGTTTCTCTCTGCTGTTGGAGTTATCAAATGTGTTCACTTTGGGGTATTTATATTTTGTATGTTAAGGCTTTATGTTAGCCATAGAAATCAAGAAGAAAATGGATTAACATTGTCGTCTCCTCATTAGAATGGCTCTTGTACTGATGGCTGGCTCTTACGCACCTTTTGAAATACCACTGCGTTTCAGGTAGAGACAAGTACAGAAAGAAACTTAGTTATTTGTTAGTTTGCAGTAGTAATGACTAAATAAATTTTTTTACTAATGCATTCTTTTGTACCTCTAACAACATTTGTTTAGGAAAAAAAGGAGGGGAAAAGACAAATTGGTATTATACAGAACTAAAATGATTTGTTTATCATCTCAGTTCTCATCAGTTTCACAGTTATCTTTATATTAAATTAAAGATCAGTGAAGGAGAAAAGTAGATTACATTTCCATTGTGAGCTAGAAAATAGAAATGCATGTACAACAGATATGCAAACTAGCTAATGGAAATAAATCACAAGTTTTTAAAATGCTGTGTTACAGATGAATGAAAATAATTTTTAAATTAATGAATAATTTTTAATTCTAAGATGTTTTCACAAAACCAAAATAAATTGGAATGCATGATTATTTGAGAGAACCTTCAGTTTCCATACCTTACAGGTCCTAATCTTGAGTATTAACTTCATCAAAATATCAAGAACAAGGAAGCAGAAAACATATTACTGTTTAACGTACAAAATACAGGCAAATGCTTGCCATAGCAACCAGCAGTTAGGTAAGATGAGTGCTATGGTACACGGGCCTGCACTGTGCTTACCGCTTTATTACCCAGGGTTGTACATGGGAGTGATTTTCTTCAAAGTCGGAAACTGATCTATTTGTCAATTTGATTGTTTTCGTTCAGTTTTTAAATCGCGGGGTGAAGACTGCATGTATGCTGTTTCTGAATAGTAGCATGCACCTTTCCTGTCAAAACCAAGGCTTTTTATAAAATAAAAGTCTTTTCATGGTTGTAAGATATATTATTAGTACTTGTCACTTTCTTTATGAAAGTATCAGATATGCAGGATTTATAGGATTGAGACTATTGACTAAATTGATGTCTCTGATTTTCTCCTCTTGCAAATTAAAACTCCATTTCTTTTTTTTTTTCCTGTAACTGGAGACAAAAAAATAGATAGTATCCCTTCTTACATCTTCTCCGTTCAAAGCTACATCCACTCAAACGATACTGTTGCCAAATCTGTGAAAAATGTTAGTATGTTAGCCTTATAGCTATATATCACATACATAAAATAAATATGTTTGTGTGTTAGCCTTATAGCTATATGTCATGTTAGTAAAAGAAATGTGTTAGTATGTTAGCCTTATAGCTATAGCTAATTTTTAATTTAGCTTCTCTGAGAGACCTGCCTGTTGTTATTGTATTTGGTTTAGCTTTAATGTTTTTCACTTGGTATATTGTGTTGTTAGGCAGTTAAAATGCATTTTTGAACTGTTATTAATATGGCCAACTTGTCATACAAAAGAACAGTATACTTGGAAAAGGCCATATGTTCATGCAAAGGTAGTCTTGGAAGGTAGGATATTTGCTTCTTGTTTTCTTATGTCATCCGTTATGTTTTAACTTCATTTTCTCCAGATACTGGGTCTGGCAAATATTCGAATAATAGATGTGAATTCTAATCAGTAAGGAAGCAAGATTAGTATTTCCAACAGCTTTATGATGACTTTAGTCAGGTACCCAAAACAGATTTTTTTTTTTAGACATGCCTACCTGCTCTTTGGTATCGTAACAGTTAAATTTTAGAATTAGGATCATACATTTTGAATATGTAGACAGCTAAATATTGCTTTTATTTAAACAATGAAATATACTGTGGTCCTCCTATGAAAACAGGAGATAAGAAGGTATTTTCAATACTACAGCACTCTAAAATAAAATAAATGAGCAAACAAACTGGATTTCCCCAAGCACTTTGGACTGGCATGAGCCAAATTCGCTGCTGCTCCTTCCACTTCGAGTTACTCATTCCTGTACACATGCCACTCCTTCCTAAGCGTCTAGTCCAGCACGAGCATTCCTCCAGCCACAGAGATTAGGGAACCGATCTAGGTTAAGACTAATCCAGCAGAAATACACAAATCGGCTCCCTTATCTGATTCCCTGGACCGGCGTTAGCCTCTGCGCAGGAGAGGGAGCAGCACCGACCCGCAGCCTGGAGCAGGAGGAGCCTTTTAGCAGAGGGTTGAGTTGTGCCCTCTAACCTGAGTAAGGGGGGCTACACATAGGGGGTTTCCTCCTCGAGAAGTGTCCCAGGAAAATGCAGAAGTAAGGAGAAAACCTGGTGTCCCCATAGTTTTCAAGCTTTCTGCTGAGGAGCTAACAGAGCCCTGATTTAAGCCAGGTCTTGTGGATTGATCAAGGTTCTGAGTCTATGTTGGGGAAACCTGAAAATCCTGTCATTCCCTGTAGTTAGTCCAAGCGTAGTCATGCGAAGATATTTTCGCTCACTGTTTATGCTGGTTATAAGAATAAAATTAAATACAACGCTCTGGTTAGGCTGAGTTCATGATTCTCCATCACACGTTCAAGTCACAGAATTAGTTGTAGCTGTGTTTGTTTTAGGTGAAAAATCTACAAGGCATTTTGGGGAAAAATGCCTACAAGTCTAAAATCTATTTTCAATGGTATCTAAGCTACATTGGGGTTTTTATGTTAATTTATATATATGTGTATGCGTGTAAGTGTGTATAGAGAGAGAGAGAGATGTGTATATAAATTAGATATAAATAAGCAAAACTGGGCATCTTTTTTTACAATTTTAGTTGTCTGAAGTTTTATGGTAGATCTTCTCAAGAATATCGCATTAAAAAGTCCTTTCATACATTCTCCAGCTGTGCGGCCTCTATTTCTGTAGCTTTAAATTCTGTGGAAGTGTAAAGCAGTGGAGGATATAGCCAAACTTGGACCCAACTCTTGGACACTAGGGTGTTCTCCTGATTTTGTGTTTGTGGTCAATGAAGAAAGAGAGATCCTTCTAGAGGGCAGTTCAGAATATAGCTGTATTTAGGATCAGATTAGATTATTTTAAGTCACACTTTGGACTCTACCTTTCTTCACTGACTACTGAGAGTGCCTAGGTAAACTCACCAGTTTTGTTCAATGTTTGCTTTTCTGAATGTTCCCATGGTTTTTGTGTAGTGAAGCAGTCTGTTAGAGAAGCTGTGCAGTCTATGTGAAGCGCAGGTATTGATAACTTGTCTTTCTGCAAATCTTGTTTTAGTACAACATGTATTTTATTGCAGGAAGAAGCGGCTTTATCGCAACAAAACGGGCAAAGAAACATAAAGACTTGAACAAACAGCACTTCTCTAATTCTTTCCAAAAGTTCAGAGACTCACCAAAACCTTGTGGATTACCTCCACCAGTCTTCCTGATTTGAGGTAGGTGAATTCTCTCTTTGCCACTCTTTCTCTTTTTCTCACATACATATGGATAGTAAACACAGTGATTTCAATTTTTAAAATCGTTTCTTCTGATTTATTTGATATGTCAGGAAATAATGGTGGGCTTTCAGTAGGCTGGTGTTATAGGCAGTGTTGTTTATCTGGTGGTAAAGCAGTGCCACCACTAGAAATTAATGATACCGTGGTTTTAATATTATGGAAGATGATGCAACTACTAAATATAATTTTGTGTGATTTTTCCACTTAACAAAATAAAAATAGCAATTGTTGAAAATAAAATCAGACAAAATCAGACCGGATGCTTGTAAACAGGTCTCTAAGCTTTTGCCAGTGTTTTCCAGCATGGAGCCTGTGGCTCTGATTTGGATTTAACTCTTCTGGAGGAGTGTTTTTCAGTTATGCCACAGGGTAAATGGGAAGAATAACCTGAGGAACAGCCAATAATCAAGTTGATTGTTTTAGCAGAAACATATTTAAAACCTACCTGAAGACAAAAGAGAACTGGCTGACTGCCATTCTCTTTCACTACTCATTTGTGACAGCACACAACTGAAAAGTTCCTGAGTTTGTTTCTGTTACTGGAAGATCGTTTTCTGGTATTTTTCATTTGTTCTTATGAAAAGTAGAGTATCTTTAATTTTAGATACATCAAATACCATAGTTGTAAGAATATTGTATGTATCTTAAGAGATTAGATGGGGACAGGATTTTTTTAATCTGTTAGCACAGACTTGTTATGTAAATAGAAAGCTCACAAAGAGAATGAGACAGCACATGCACTGAAAAAACAGATGTCTATTCCCCAGAAATACATTCACCATTAGATTCCTGCAACTTGGTGAGAGCTCATTGGGAAGTTTATTGTTACGGATATATGTGCAATTGAAAAATAAACATATTGTAGCCACTGTGTAAGTCCTGTACTTATCTCTGAATGATAAACTGCTCTTTTCACGTGTGATGCAGTGCTATTTACTAACAGCTAGGACAGTCTGTGACAATCACCTTCTTACATTAAATAGCAGACTTCAGAAGTATAAGTGCTTTTTTCAATGCCAAGTGTCCATTTTTTTAATTGAAAAATAAAATCCTTTGCAGTTTTTTTACAAACGCTTATTTTTAATTCTTTATCACACAAACTGTTAGCTCCTAATAGGCAAAGAAAGATAGGAAGGCTGGTTTAAAGGAGAATGAGAACAAGACTTTCAGGAGGGGAAAAGCAATGCACAGCCTATTGAATTAGCCACAAAAACTCTCTTGGCTCACCGTACAGGAGCCTTTTGATTATCACCAGTAGTCTATGCTTAGTATTCATAAAACTGTATTCTGTAGCTGGTCATCTGACTCTATGGTGCTAATATTTTGATGCTAGTGAGTTTGTAAATGGCATATGCATAATTAATGTCTATTTTTTCAGCAGAAACTTGTAATTACATCTTTACTTATATGTTTCCATTTCTGTATGCTCAGTATGGACAATTTTTGTGACTCATTTGTTGTTACTATTTTATTTAGATATGTTAAAAATCAGGTTATTTATTTGAATTCATTTTGATAATGTGTTTCTGTAGATTTCTTGAGGCCTTTATTAGAAGCTTCTTTTACTGATGCTACTTCAATCCTTAGTACTGTCCACATGACCTAGTTATTTTAAGCCCTAGTATGACTTACGTTTTGGTTTGGGGCTCTTCTGTCCATCTATTGAAATTGTTACCAGTAAATTAGTTTTACAGTGTTTACTGTGATTAGCATTATATGCTCAGGGGAAGTTCTTCATAAAAATGTCTCTTATCAATACCTTTCAATGTGTTTAAACATTAATAAATAATTTTATCTGAAGAATGTAATATCCATAGTGAACTTACAATCTAAAATTTATTTGTATGCAAATTCTTTAATGGTAGGTTATATCATCTTTCTGTTTGTTACTGTAAAGATAAGCTATGTTGTGAAGCCATGGATTCTTATTTATCTATAATTTTATGAATAACCTATGTAAAAATGTTCATTCTTTGAAATATTTCATGCAGCTTATATACAGCAGAAACAAGTTAAAAAATTCTGTCATTTCTACAATTGAAGAAGAAATTCTTATGTTTAAGTTATGCCATTTATATGTTAGATTTTAAGATTTAGAATTGCTGGAGTAATTTAGAAAACATTGGCATTCAGTTTGTTGATAAGCTGAAGCTGGTAGCTGAGGCCCATTGGTCAGACCCCAACCTTGTGAGCCTTGTGGATGCTTCACAGGAGAAAGTTCAGTGTGTCTCAAACTCTGTGAGATTTGTATTGTTCTCCTTTCACAGTATGTCTGACTTTGTTGTGAGTTACCTCCACTGCAGCTCTGTCCATTGAATACCCCAATTCTTCACCTGCTAAAATGCAGTATTTTTTTTCAGTCACATATATTCAGTATTTAGAGCTTTATGACTCCTTCTATTTGTAAACTCACAGTGTTGTTTGTTCAACAAAGTTGATTAACCCTTTCAACTAAGGGGAAGAGGCTTTACTTTACTAATAGCAATAATACTAATTTTGTTGTTATGTATGATTTATTTTTTTTTATTTTAATCATTTTAATAATATCTATGGACTGGATGTGCCTTGTTAGTATTCTAGATACATAAAAACATTCAGTATTAAGAACAGGTAAGCCCTGTAATGTTCAGAAGCATTAAACGTATAGTGCTTAAACACGGAAGCTGTCTAGTGCCCCAGTCTTCAAGAAAATCTAAGCATATATTAATAATTTTATAGGGATGTAATTTTCAAAGTGATACTGGTTGGGGAAGAACTTTAGCGAGTTAATCATTTTTCTTCTAAGTAGTTTGCATATGAAAAAACTGTTTGCTGAAAGGTTCTACTGGGTTGGTAAATGCAGTTTGGAACAACCAAGACTCGCTGGTGCCCATTTTTACAAAATGCTGTGCCCCAATTTTGCCCATAAATTGGGAAGATTCCGATCAACTGATAACTCAGTTAAATTAGTGGTACTAATAAAGTCAATGAAAGCCAAACAGCAGGTCATCACCAAGAAAGCAAAAAGGGTTTGCTTATAAATTTAACTAAGTTATTTTAATAATCATAGTAAATACTGTATTTGGTATTTGCAGCCAATGTACTTTAGGTGAATAATGTGCTTATAGCCTGTTTGTTTGGCTTATCTGAAATTTTTTGTTCACATTTTGTATCACTGGGTTTTCTGTTAGGCGGGAAGGTTTTAACAGCAACCGAGACCTTTACTATGATGACAAATGGCTTTAAAAGAGATTCCAGATACGTGATCTGTAAATCAGAACAAATTCATTAGACTTTCTGTAGGATTCAGAAAGCATTGATTCGCTATGTTGCATCTATTTTAATTGAAGATTTATTTTTAAAAAAAGTGAAATCCCCAATAATTCTGAATTTGTTAAATGTGTATTTGTAATCCCTAACTGTGCCCTTACTGAGTCCTCAGGCTTTCAGGTATAATGTTTTAAAAGCCTCCATTAACTCTTTTGGATATGCCTTTAACCTAATGAACTCCAATCCATTTCACCTCTAAAAGAACTAATTAATTGACTTAAAGTCCTGCAAAGACTGTTAACTCCTTTCAGTGTCAGAGAAATTGAAACTGGCACAATCAAAGCCTAGCTAACTCTGAGCCGGTGGAGGACTGCAGGTACATTTTGGTGGTGATTCTGAAGGAAATGGCTCAGTAACAGGCAGATGTTACAGAATAACCCAGGTTCTGGTTCAGCTGGGGGTTCAGCAGTATCTGTGTACCTGTGCAAAGACTAATTTAAGAGCTCATCAACAATACTGGTGGAACCTTTTACATAACCAAGGCCATTTGCAGTATCATAACTCTTTAAAGCCTAGACTTTTTGCCTTTGTAGTTGAAGGGTTTTAGCATGCATCAGTACAACTCAAGTTGTCTGAAGAAGTGACCTTTTTCGGTATGCATACTACTTCCATCATAAAAATCCATATACTCATTTTTATAGAAATCTACTCGCTCTTCTGGACAGTGAACCACCATAACGTAGTAAAAGGTATCTTTTTTTTCATCAGTTCCAGTCAGAGCCATCCTACCCTTCTTTAAAAGCAGATATTATTACAGTTTATACTACAAAGTAATTGGATAAGGGCTTACAAAGCAATCAAGAAAAGTGAAATAAAAATATTTGGCTCATTCTTTAATTTAAATAATGGAACTGTCTCAACAGATGTAACGTGGGGTGCAAGAGTTCCTCAGATGAGGGGTGTAGTAAGACAAGGAGCCAGCCTCGATGGACATAGCCCCTTCTCGAGATCTAAACAGGAGACTATCTAAAGCAAAGCTGAAAGTGCATCAAGACTTTTAAGAAGCCTAAAGATCCCCAAGGTGACGAGAAGCAAGACCATGAGGAGTAATGTAGGTAAGTACGCAAAAGTTAATCAATGCATTTATTAGGCTGACAAACTTTTGATTTTATTTTGCTAGTTTTATGCTGTGGTAGTAAAGTTTGTTACAAAATGTATTTCAAGTAGTATAATACAAAAGATTTGAGCCAATATTAAAAAAAATTAAACAGAAGAACAGCAGACACCTTCAACATTTAATGGTGCTGAATAGGAAAGTAAACAATTTAGCAATTCATATCTTTGTACAAGATAGACAGTGCACCCATACGTGGACCTTTTTGATAACAGAACAAAGAAGAAAAAAGCATTCTTGACCTAGATTTAACAGATTGTATTGAAACAGCATATGAAGCACAGTATTTTAATGGTAAGAAAATTACCGTTTTGTGACAGTGTGATTCATATGGAGTATTAGTCATAATTGGTAGTAGTATATTTTGACATAATTAAACAATAGAACTCCAGTTATCTATATCAGAAAATATGCAGCACCATTCTTGACCTAGATTATATTGTAGTAGCAAAGTGTAGCTGCCTTGCCCTGAGATGAAGCCAGAACTTTACAGTAAAAGGTAAAATGCAATGCTCTTATTCTTATACATTTTCATAATCAAAATATAAGGTTATACCATGTCAACAACCAGCAGATGGAGAAAAAGAACGTCCTAGGAAGCTCAAAGAACACGCTAGGAAACTGAGCTATAAATACCAGGCTAATTCCATAGCTTTAAGATTTCTACAAAGCTTTTTTAAATCCCTCCAGGAAAGACTGAAGAGATCCCTAATCTGAAGTGCCCCAGTTGAAGAAATGTGTATGTTTTTATTTTTAAATAAAATTATGTTAATCTACAATAGATTGTTTGGACAACTTAATGAGTCAGCGTAGTGTCTGTACTATATTTGTTGCATCAAAGTAAGGTTTTTAAACACATTGGTACATTTTCATTCTTATCAGTACTTTCTTCTCCAGAGAAAATACAGAATCCTGTCTGATCACCTCTGAACCGATATGTATAGTATTCCCACAGAATACTTGATGTTCACAACTCATTTTGAATCTCTGTTTTTTAGAGAGCTGTCCCTTTCAGTAGAAAGAGCTAACAGAAGAGCAATCTTCTTTAGTAGGATTTTATGAAAATTCAGAAGATCTTCTGATTTTTTTTTTTCCTTTGCATTTGTAAATTGTACCTATGGAACCTAATGTTGCTGCTATATTTAGAAATATTTGTTTTTCTGGCTTCCATACTTAATATTCTAAATTCTTGAAAGCAGGCTTTCAGATTTCATGGCATTCCAAGGAGGATGTTATTCTCATGTTGTTATTGAATTTGGTGAATCTGCGATGTGAACAGGTTTTAAGACAAGTGTCTGTAAGAAAACCTGGATTGTGAGAAAAGTGAATTGTTGAGCATATAAGTGAAGGGATTCTTTTCTCCATTATGTTGGATGAAAAGATGTATATACTTGTGTTAATGAAGCACTGTGTAATGTTTCCTGTTGAAGTTAGCAAAACCAGTAGCTGGGGGTGTCATGAGACAGAATTATCATGTAACCATAGAGTGATACTGGTTGGAAGGGATATCTGGAGGTCACACAGAATGGCCGAGGTTGGAAGGGAGCTCTGGAGGTCATCTTGTCCAACCCCCTTGGTCAAGCAAGGTCACCTACAGCAGGTTGCCCGGGATCATGTCCAGACAGTTTTTGAATATGTCCATGGATGGAGACTCCACCAGCTCTCTGGGCAACCTATGCCAGTGCTCCGTCACCCTCACAGTAAAGAAGTATTTCTTGATGTTCAGAGGGAACCTCCCATGTTTCCGTCTGTGCCCGTTACCTCTTGTCCTGTTACTGGACACCACTGGAAAAGAGCCTGGCCCCATCTTCGTTGCACCCTTCTTTCAGGTATTCATACACATTGAGAAGATCCCCCCAGAGCTTTAATTTTCCTAATATGTATTAACAAAACTTTCCATGTTGCACCTGTGTCTGCTGCTTGTCTTTAACTATGGGCATCAGAAGAGACTCTGGCTCCATCTTCTCTTTAACCACATGTTAGCTAGTTGAAAACAGCAGAAAGATCTCCCCTAAACCTTCTCCTCTTGAGCTTCTCCTTCCATAAGGATCTCTTCAGTCCTTAAAAATGTCTCTTACTTTTTGTACTCATGTTTTGCTTGAGAAAGTGCATTAAGAACAATAACTTTTTCAGAAACTTCTGAGTTGCTATTGCATGTTCCCTCTGTAAGAGGAAGACAATTGGAGAGCTTGGACAAAAAAAAAAAAGAAATCACAAATTTTCATTCCTAGACCACTGGAAATTTTTACAGTGTGTAGTACCAGTGTCTGACACAAGACTTGGTATGTGTTTGCTGTCAGTGAGACCTTAGGTAGAATATATTTCACAGTACTGGGCACTGCCTTTTAAAGAAAATTTATATTAGCCAGAAGAAGGCAAAGCAGAGCAACAAGCTAGTGACAGATTTAGAAAGCAGGACTGTTAAAGAACAGCTGAAAGGATTGCGTTTGTTTATTCTAGGAAGAAAGAGAACACTGTAGGATGGGCATAAGGTTTTAAAAAGATAAGAGGTTCTTATAAAAGCAATGGAGGCAGTTGCTCTGTAGATTTTTTAAAAAAAAAGAAAAGGCAAGTTCAATTTGCACAAAGGATAATTTAGGATAGATGTAAAGAGAAAGCAATCCAAGGTTTTTTGTTTTACCTCATTACCTGACTGCAAATATGGATGAAAAACTGGGATATTTTACCTATAACTGTCATGAAATCTATGATAGGAAATTTTTAAAAATGAATAAAGCAGCAGCTTTCAAAGACGATCTTGGTAATTTTGACCTTCCGCCACTGGCAGTGGGCTGAGCGGATTGCTCTCCTGAGATCCCTCTTCAGATCCTCAGTTTCTGTAATTCCGTCAACTTAATTGTGGGATTAGCTTTGTTTTGTTTCCCTGCAAACTTTTTCTATTCCTGATAATATACTACAGTTTGAGGTATGTGGTATTTAAAGTCTTTATGTGTGGCAGTTTTCATTACAAAAAAATGAACCAAAGGACCTTTTTTCTTAAATAAAATGCTTTGAAATGCTTTGCAAAGCTCTTATTTTAAATGAATTGAAATTCAGGTTCAGCAACCTTTGGAAGTTTGCCACTGATTTCCTTGAATTCAGATTTCCATTGAGATGGTAGGCTGAAGCGTAACATAAGAAATAAATATGTGCAAAACAAATGTGGGAAGCTATCGTACCTGTCTGTAGCTTGAATTTATATTTCTTAGATTTTTCTGCCAAGAGTTTATGGCATTTGTTCATGACACTAATGGCTTTGTTTATGGAGTTTTTTGTGACAGAATATATTTGTGTTACTAAATTAATTTCTTTTGATCAAGCTTTAAATATGTTGTGATAAGGAGCTGACTAAATGTTTCTTTGCCTACATTTTTTCCAATAGCTCACTTTTTGGAGCATGGTGCCAGAACATGCTAAATATCTGTGTTACATCCCTACTGTCTGCATTTCCAGAGACATTTTTCATGCCTTTTCAGAGAATAAAGGACTGTTTGAGTTTTAAGTTAGTACCTGGCACAACATACTGTCCTTCGATTGGGATGAAGTAGTGCTTTTTCTAGGTTCTCATCTTTTTTGGAGCTTTGTTCTTAAACTCTTGGATGTACTACATCCTTAAAGGGACACGTGGTTTTAATTTCTGGGTGCCTGCGGTCCTTAGTCTCATTTTTCTTTTCTCTGCTTTGACGAGCTGGTGGAATTCTCTTATACTTGTCAAGCTTGAATGTGATTCACCCTTTTGTTTAGTTCCTCCTGAAAAGAATCAAACCTTTACTGCGCATGCAGTAAAATCAGGTTTTATAGTGCATCAAGTGAGCAAAGCCATGGATACCTGGCAGGACAGAGTTGAGCATTGTTACTAGGTACCATCTTGCTCTACATTAAACCTAATGATGTTGTGTTTGGATGACAAAACACCTCCAAGGAGAGTTTCACAACCCCTGTACTGAAGTAGAGAATAGAATGCTTTTTATTATCATAAAAACAAATGTTTTGTTTTCTAGGAGCCAGACTGCAGTCTTCACGGTTTATTGGACAATGAAATTTATCCTTATTAAGGTGTCAGTGTGAATATGTCTGATAATTGTTATATAAAAAGTCAACCCCAAAATACACAGACACTAACATTTAGGTACTTTGCTCATTTTAGTGGGCCAAAAATACCTCGGCTTTCTTAAAAGTAAATCTCTGAGTGAAGGGGATGGGACAGCCAGACAGGAAAGAAGTTTTTCTCTCATGAAGCACAAAATCTTATTTGAAACTAGTGGTGTGTGTGTACAGTTGAGAACTTTATCATTTTTGTTGCCGGAATACAGATGAAACTTTAGTAGAGTAGATTTTTTAAAAAGAAGTTATACTTTAGCATTTTCTTAAATATTAGATGATTTTTTTCTGTCCTCATGATGTTTTATGGAAATCAAGTGTGTACAAAATATGAAGTGGAAACAGTTATTTCAGAGTTTCAAAGGAAGAATAATATTCTATGAAACCTCTCTGATTAAGTGTTTATAAATATGAAGAAATAATTAAGAATCATTTAATATTGATCTTAACATCATAAGTGGACTGTATTGCTTACTGTTGCTTATCTTCTGTTTCAACTGATTCTTTATTTTTCAGCTTGGAATGAACAAGATGAACATATCCACCTTCAATCTAATGCTTAATGAGGAAAAAGGTCAGGCTTTTTTTTTTTTTTCTTTTTTTTAATCCTGTGCCCTACTGTTAATTAGTACATTAAAAAGTACTTTATATTTGCATTACTTATTTCATAGATCCTAAATAACAAACGAAATGTGATGTTTTAATATGAGGGCGAGAAAGTATTTTTAAATCGAACGGTATAGTCATAAAACAGCTGACTCAGACCAGTGTAAGTAGAAAAAGAAGCTATGGAAGGAAAGGTCATGTATACAAATCTTCATAGAGATTCATTTAAAAATGATTAAAATTATAATTAATGGACCTCTTGTATATCAAGAAAGAAATATTTATCATAATTTTCATGGAGTGAAAGCATTTAAAAGGATTAAAATCACCCACTTTTTTTTTTTTTTTTTTTTTTAAATATCCTTGAACTTCTGAGTCCTCTTTTAGAAAACAGAGAGAACTATCTGTCTCTTAAGTAAAACAGTGGGGCCAAATTCTCCAAATACTTACACATTCAATTAGTGTATCACTGAAAGACAGTAAGTAATAATCTACTAATGCTAGCGATTCATCTATCATGTTGTACAGGTTTGTAGCATACCAGATTTCAGAGAGGCAGCCTAAGCTCTCAAACACTATTATATTTATGGCAGATAAGGCTGTAGAGTTTGCATTAAGGTGTCTGAATAGCTGATTTTTATATTATCATTTTTTTTTAATATCTTAAGAGTATTTTCATTAGGGAAATTGCGGAGTAGAGATACATAATTCAGTAAACAATTTAAAAAATAGCACTTGGAGAAAAAATACCATGTGTCTAAAAATAGTATAGTCATGTGACTTATTACTTTGGCACAAAAGCATAATTTACAGGTTTAATTTGCAATCCTGCTATGTTTCTGACATTCTCTTGCGCAGAAACTCTGTCTGAATTATTCAAATGATTTAAATATTGCTGTGTCCTGAACTTTAGGTGTCTAATACAAAGGAGGTTTATACAGTTTATGGAGACCTCTGCATTTAAGATATGGGAGTATGATTTTCATTTTTACCTTTTATTGCTTAATTTTTGGTAGTGCAGTGCACAGTTAATGGAGATCTAGGGCTAATCCGGTAATTGTTATGCCAGCAGCTCAGAGCCTTTCACCGTATTTCCACCAATCTGATTTTTTCCTTTTTTTTAACTGTTTATCTAAAATCTAATTGAGTTTTCATGTTCAGGTTTTGAATTAGTTACATTAAAATATTTTGTTTTCACAAATTTATATTTCCCTAGTAATCGGTAAGTCATTAATGTACAGCAAAGCTGTCAAGTAGAACTGAACACTTACAAATAGTTATTACCTATTTATTTTCTGCATCTATTTTTTAGATACCTTAAGAACATTCTGTATCAGATGTTCCTGAAATTCATATAATCTTCATTATAAAACCATTATAAAACTATAATAATTTCAGATTTTTGGAAGCCTGAAACATGAGAATTGTAACAAGAAGTTTGTTATTTGTTTATTCACGTGCTTGGATCTCCTTTTGAAGTAATTTTAACTTTGGTCTGAAACTTTAAAATACTTAGAGCTAAATCATTTCATAATAATCAGTGTGTTGCTATTAGAGTTTTAAGTTTATGTTAATTATAACTTCCTTATCACTTTTTTGGACAAATGTGAATGTCTGCAGCGGTCACTTTCTAATGGATCTGTGTGTTATGTTAGCAAGAGCGATCCCACTGTGACAAAGCAGATTTTCCTCTATTAATATCGTCTTCTGTTGTGGCAGTTGGTTTGGAAGGTCTGAATTCTCACTCTTGTAGGCGCAGATTGCTTTTTTTCTTCCACATTTTGCAGTCATCTTTTTTTCTTGATGTGGAGTCATGGTAACTTTCCCTGATAGACTCTTCTAGAGCTTTTGATGTTTCTTATAGAGCTAACAGAATGGCAATTGGTGTAGAAAAGTTTCAGTGTTATAGCCATGAAGGATACCTGAAGCCACAGAGAATTAAGATTTACTCGTGCTTGTTCCAAAATACTAAATTCTGGAAAAGCATTACATAAGAAATTAAAATACTTTAAGAATTGTGACTTTCTTATGGCAAGATGGGTTTTGGAGGAGGCAGAAATTCCTATTCAAACAAAACTTAAAGGGGACCCAGAAAAGGTGGCCTTCCCAGTTGCAGAACTGGTACATACTGGTGATGCATCATCACTGCGTGATGGAGAAAGAAGAAAAGGAACTGAAGAAAAGCTGTTCAGAAAAAAGACCTCAAGTGTAATTTCTCTTTATATTGTAGAAAACCTAGTCCTTCAAAATCCTCAGCTAGGAACCTTGCTTTGCAACTCTTCTGTGCTATGGAATACTTTACTTGCTGTCTTGTTTCAGAGAATTAAAAAAATAACCAGTTTGTGTAAGATTGTTAAAGCTTTATGCCTGCACATTGAAACAAGACCATTAAAAAGTAAACGTATGAATGGCTTTTGGCCATTAAAAAAAAAAAAAGATAAAACATCCGAGTCCAGGTTTGCTTTTCCTAGATTTGTGGGTTGCTGACGATGGACATCATATATTATACAAGTTCCACGTTTCATTATATGAGTTCCCCTAAAGTGACAAAGTGGATGTAATAATGTGTCTTCATTTCTTATTAACATATAGGTTAGTACTATTCTATTTCATAATGTTTCCTAAGAAAGGCTTTGATAAGGGTGACATGATTCTTACCTACAGAATAACTTGGTTGATTTAAATTGCATACCAAATACCAGTCTTAATTTTTAAAAAATCTGAGCGCTTACATTATTTTGACAGTAAAGTAGACCTGTCTCACATGCACACATTTTTGACCTATTTCCCTTGTAAAGAAAAAAATTAATGTGGTGGAAGGCCTGAAAGCGCATTATGACTCTTCCGTTTCTTCTGTGGACTCTATCGGGTGACCGTTGTATTTATTAAATTCTTATTGAGTAGACAGAGGTGAGGTTTAAAAAGAAAATCCCTTTGTTTCCTGCCATCTCTTTTTGATTGCTGCATAGCTCGGTTTTGCTTATTGTCAAAACCCTTGCAGAGATGCTGTGTGTATGCATACGTGCACATGCGTACACAAAGGAGGTTCTTGAAAGCATGTACTTTCTCCATTCTTTCACTGGAAGTGAAAACATCAGTTCCTCCCAACTCTGGGAGTTACACAGATAGATGTGTTAAAAGGCAGTCATACTTTGAGAAAGTTTCAGGTTTTGGTACTATACATACATTAAGTAAAGAACGTTAAAAGAATCGTGCTCCTTCCGAGTTCAGCCATTGCCTTGGACAACTCTAATGACACAGTTAAATCTCCTAAATTGGGGATACGTTGCACCTCAGTGAACTCCAATTTTTACCTGCACTGTGAACATTAGTGGGAAGGATATCGGATGTAAGGTTACAACTTCTGATTAGTAAAAGCATGCTGGTCCAAAATGCCCCAAGAGAAGAGATTCATATTTTGTGCTCTTAATGACCAGCTAGAATCCGTGAACATAAATCAGTCTTCCTGTGTGAGAATTTTTTCCTAAATAGTAGGTCTGAACTGACAGCTTTGGTCATCTAGTCTGGCAGGATAGAAAACCAAATACTATAGGGTTCTGTCCATCCATGTGCAGGTAAGCAAGGCTGGCTGAGCTGGGGCATGTCCAGTGGGCTGCTGGTAAAGGTCGTGGACTGCGGGTGTAGAGACAGGTACAGCGGTCTGGACCCTTGAAGTTTTTTTGCTATTTATGAGTGAATTCATCCAAATAGCTATCATTTTTTATAGAGTGGTTAAATTGGGGTCTGCCGGTCCTAAGAAGTTCTACAGCATCAAAAATAGTATAAATTAGGAATACGTAAGCCTTGTTATAGTACGTTATAACACTGTCCTTTATACAGTTCAGAATAATTCAATACCAAAGGTAGTTGGACTGGTATAAACCGATTCGGCACTAGGGCAATTTAAAATGTATCATTTTAATTAAGTCGTTCGGTGCAGATCAATTTTCTGGTTGTTGCAATGTATTCTTATACTCTGTGTTTACGAGTAAGATGAAGATGTCTTTCTCAAACCAAAGGCCAGAGTGTATCATGTGTACAGCTGTATTATAGTTCTGGATACCAATACAATGAGATAAGATTGAAGGAAGAAAGGTTTCCTTTATACTTCAGGCACATTTGTTTGTTGAATCACTTGCCTAAAAATAGGGCTTCATAAAGTATTCAATACCAATCTAATTAGTCAAGAGAATGCTTCTTTGCAAAATGGAAAAGCATTCCCAAAAAAGTGATGCAGCATTTGTATCTAATTAGATGATACGGGAGAATCCTAACTAATTGCTTTGATAGACTTAAACAGGTTAATAATGTGCAAGCGATAACTAAATAAAAACTCATTTGAACTCTGCGTGGTTTGAAAAGAATGCTTTTTAAGAAGCGAAAACTTCCTGTTAGTTCTAAAACCTCAAGATGGTGATTTGAGGGCATTTCTATTTCTGAATGTATTTTGTAGGTTTTTCTGTGATAGAAAGGAAAGCCTGGGAAATTAGATTGAAATTTGTATCTATAAGCAATGTTTTGAGTACATTCCAAGTGTCTGCGAAACTTTAGACCCAAAACCTGGTTATTCTATTTGTAAGCACTGGGGTTTGTGCATCAGAGAGGCAGTCCCTGATTGTGGACCTCTAAATAGCCTTTGTGATACATGGAATTGTTAGGCACACTTAAAAGTTCATGTAAGAAAAAGTATCTTTGCAATATTAGACTATCAGAATTTGTCTTAACTGGCTTTATGTCCACTTATTAATAAAATAAATGTTACATGGTATTACTATCATATGTGATAGATCTGAATCCAGGTCATTAGTACCTAATTTAAGTTTCCTTTTACTTTGTACCAAGTTTTCTATTTCACCACTTGACTAAAAAATTTTTAAAGTAAACATTAACAGCTGAGTGTGCAAAGAGGCTTCCTAAAATGCAACATTTCAAAAAGTGAGACAGTTGCATTAAAAATTGAAAACATACTTTCAGCACATGAAAATTAAGGAGAAATTTTCCGGGGGGGGAGGGGTTTGAGGGGGCTAAAGGGGGAAACAATTCAGTGTAGTTTTGCATAGTTCCCCAATGAAATACTTTTAAGCATATTGTAATGAAACTGGACTGCAAAACAAATCTAAACGGCATGTCTTGGCGCACAAAAAAAAGAAGTAATTGATTTAGATGTGGAAAGTTGTGTTACTCGTGGTGAGATAACATGAGTTGTCTGGAGTTGTTATGAGATTACAAAGAAGAGGTATTTATTACATGGGTTGATGAAGATCAGGCCTTTGGATAGAATCCCGTGTCCAAAATACTTTGGATTTGGTCCAAAATCCAAATACTTTCTATCCCAATCCAAAGTACTTCAGATAGAATACTTTGATGGAGAAGGGGGAAATGGTACATCAAAAGAGATGGGATTTTTCTGCAGTTGAGTTGGAAGATTCTGGACTGGTAATAAATGTAGAGGTTTGAGTAGTCAAATGGATGCTCTGTATGTCAGAGCATTCACGGTCAGGCTGATCCCTACTGGGATTTAAATGTCTTTTTTCAGTCACGAAACAGTTTGCCAAACCTAATAGATCAGTGCTGCTGTCCCCACCAGTTGTCCCTTTAAACTTGCAGCTTCTCGTCCAGGCTGCCTTATCGTTTAAAATGTATTACAAAACCAGCCTACGCCAGCAGTAGCGTGAAAAAGAGCCAGACCCAGCCTGGTTTAAGTGACTGTCATCTTTTTGACTGCTATCTTCCTTAGCTCTGTTTTCTTTGTTTGGCTGATAACCGGTTATTGGGAAAATGCAAAGGGTGTCCTTTGTTGAACCAGATTTGAGAGGTTTAACTCTTCTTGGAGAGACCTGTTCTACACTTAACTTTTCTGTGGTGTTATGCAGTTAAATAACACATAGCAGCTCTGCATGTAAAGTTTAGTGAAGGATTTCTGTACCAAAACATGAATGGCAACCTCTTACTTTTGCTGTTCATGCTTAATAGAAATGCGCAACGGTTACAATATGTACTGGGTATTTTATTGCCTGCAGTTTGTGGGAATCCACACAGAACTGTGCTGGGGTTTAGTGAAAAAATCTCACTTCCATGAGCATTTTCCTATAAAACATGGCTAGTTACACACTGATTAGCTGTGTACTTCTACATGGCTAGTTACACACTGATTAGCCGTGTACTAAGAAGCTTCCAGGGAGCCTTAGCCCTCTTTTCTGTAATTCATTGCACACAGGCACATTGGTGTGTCCTCACAGACCCCAACTTGCATATAAGTACAGTAAATTACAAGACAAAAGGTCAAACTTCGATGATGTGAATAGCATCGTTCACTGTTTTCTGCTTCAGGTCAGTATGGTGTTTGAAGTATTTCTGTACCTGGGGAAGAATGAAAAACGGATCATCATACCTGTGCTCTGATTCATTTTTATTTTTTACGTCACTCAAATCCTTGTGTTAGTTTACAGTTCTTTAGTCTCTAGTACTTCTCAAGAAAAAGTCATACAAACAATAAACTTTGACTGAAGTTATATGACTGAAGCAGCCATTTTATTCCAATTCACTGTACCGAGTAAAAATATTTAAATATTTTCCACAGACAAAGCAGTTAAGTAAATTCTTTTGCCTCTTTTAGTACTATTTCAAGCTATGTGCGGTGCTGAAAAATGGTTTATCTGGGTAGATGATGATAAGTATTACGGTGGTGATGGAATGGGATGTTAGCTGAGGCAGAGCATTGCAGAACCGGTAGAAATATAAAGTTACTTCAAAGTGTCTCTTGCTGCTTGTGCAAAAAAGAAATTGATGGCTATTATTTTCTCGTAATGGATCCAATGCCATTGCCCTAAATAGCAACATGAGCCACAGCAAGACTGGGCTAAGAGATGAGCAACCTTCTCTGCACTGTGTGCTTCCAGTATTTTAAATATGTATTTTCTGATTCTGATTTTACTGTGTTACAGAAAGTTAATTCTCATTAAAAATAGGGGAATTATTTACCTATTTTAGCTTTACATGGGACCTGTAATAAAAATGCCAATGCAGCATTCAGTAATAACGCTGAAACTTGGAGGTAAATTGTGCCTTGGTTCTGATGAAACATCGTCTGCTACCTTCTTAATCAGGATAAAACCAAACACCAAAACTTCTAAACTGAAAACCTGAGAGAGTCCTGAACTGTTGCCAAGTGCTCTCCAAATCCTATTTCTGTGTACCAGATTTAGAGATTAAAGGATAGATTGTTTTTATGTGAGAGATGGCAAGGTGTTTCACGTGACATTCACTCTAACCTTCGCTAGCTGGTTCTCGGTCACCTCTCCACTGTCAGCGACCAGGATCTCTTCATAGTCTCCCGTCCCTTCCCCGGTTTTGGCCGGCCAAGGATTGCATCCTGTTGGAGTGCTCCAGAGCATAGGAAGGTTGAAACAGATCCCTGCCAAACAGTGCCAGGCTATTCTAGAAGGCTTCATCCTGCAGAAAATCATAGTCTTTATTCCAAAAATCGCACTCTATTCTTTAGATTTCAGCACCTTAGTCAAGGGGGTGGTATGTCCAGCCGGCTCCTTTCTAGTCCAAATCCTTCTTGTAAATACCACAGCTATTTTTTTTCTTTACATAGCGTTTTGAACTTTACGTTTATAAGTAGCACATCTAAAGAGAATGTACTGCATAAGTGTACTTAATGGAATATTTTTGAGGACTATACTTATGCCTCTATAGCCTTCCTTTAGTGGTCTTGAAGGAAGGAGCTGTTGTTACTCTTAAATCTAGATGTAATGTGTGGTCGGTACTCTTGTTGCAGAAATGTTGTAGGATCCTATGTCTTTATGTTCCATCTCTATCTCAAAAACCCTTTTCTTATTAAAATCAGTCAGGTCTATAGTAACGTTTACTATGTTTTAAAATGTCAGCATAACATTAGTATTAGGAATAAGGGAGAATTGACATGCAATTCCAAATAAAACCTGTTAGCGTTGTTACTACAGTAGTCTTCAATGCTGTTGTACATTTGAGTTCTAGGATTGTTGTTTTTTCTGACGTATTTACTATTTGAATCACGTATTCCATGTTTGTCTCACCTTAATAAAACGTACCGTCTCAAGAGCTAAGTCTCACGTGGTCAACTTGAAAGACGATTTTGGGGGAATAACACAGTTCACGTCATTCTGAACTTCTTTCAAGAAGATTTGCTCATACAGTATAATCATATGGGGGGGGAATTTTTACTTACGATATTCAAATTGTTTCATAGGTATTCTGAGATCAGTGGATTGATGCTGTCTTTTCCCTTTTTGTTACACAATTTTTTTGTAAGGTGATTATTTTAATTTAGTCTAAATGCAGGGTTATTCCATTTTTATGGATATTATCAACCTTAGAAGCAGCTTCCTTCACATTAAATTCATTCAGTTTTATAAACAATTTTTAAAGGGCATTAATTGAGCTAGTCATCTGTTGATAATTCTGAACAGAAGCATATGTGAAACTATTTAGTTAAAAGATACATCCCTTAATTCACCCAAACTGTACATTAACTATTTAATAACAGTCGCAGTCTTGTAGCTTTTAAGATGCAGCTCTCTTGCATCCGCATATAAATAGAATATGCTAGCAGGATTATATTTACCCTAAGCCTTATTTTGATGGTTCCATTGACATTTAGAATTTTGATTCTAAGCTCTTTAAATGGATGCAGCTGTATACATCTTCACAAGTTACTGAACTGGGCTGAAAGACTTCAGAAAATGGCTCATGTGTTTTCTGTATCTGTTTTTTTCAGGCTGTTTTATTGGCGCCAGGGAGTCATGAAAGAAACTCAAGAAGACAACTTGGATAATGAACGGAAGATAAAAAGAAAACAAAAAGAATGTGGCATATAAAGGGTATAATACCTGGAGGTATTAGATCTGACTCATATTTATAAAAATGAGACGAGCTTTCACAAAATACAAGTTATCTTAGACAGTCATCAAGCTTGGAGCCATGCTGTTGAACTAGAAATTCTCCTTTTCCCCATTCTCCTTTCTGACAGGTAACAAAGGATTGGTGAATTATGATTTTCCCAAGTTGGAAGCACTAATTTTTATCTATATAGTTCATCCTTATGAATATATAAGGAGTTAAACATTGCATATTTAATGTGGATTATAATGGGAAACTGACTCATTAACAAAAATGGCCACTTATAAGGACTTGGTTTCAAACTGAGCTGGAGCCTCCCAATGCACTTTGTACAGTTTGGGGAAAGGTGTACTGAATGGCCTTCTTTGGGAGGCCATGATGACATGTAGTAAAAGGATATCATCTTACTGTTGATATCTTTGAAGACTCGTAAACAGAAACAGAAAAATGAATGGTGGAAAGGAGTGTGACGGAGGGGACACGGATGGAGGGCCACCAGCAGTGCAAGTTCCCGTTGGTTGGCAGCGACGGGTGGACCAAAGTGGAGTGCTCTATATCAGGTAAGGTTATCTGAGGTGGTTACTCATTTTGTTTTCGTTGTAGTTTTGCCAGAACGTGTGGTAAATTAGTGGCTCAGCTAAGCTTTTGTATTCAAAAACTTCAAGGGCTTGTTCTTTTGGAAGTATGAGGTCATTTTTTCTGCTGATAATAGTGGAGTCCACTTATGTCAGTTGTGCCATTTGCATGCCCTTAACGTACTCTCAAATCTAATATTGCTTGGTCTTGAATATTTGATAATCCTTACTATACATTTTGCTTTAGGCATGAATGGTTCTTTATTACTTATTATTGTCATATGGATTTTAAGGCTGAGCAGTAGCAGATTTAACCTTACTTAATATCTTTATTATTCAAACCTTTTACAATGAAACTAACCAGAGGTTTAGTTATATGACACATCTGAGATGATGAGAAATCTCTGCTGTCTTTTGCCTACTCCCAGGTGCATAGGCATTGCCTTTTCCTTGCACCAGCACGGGCTTTTTAGAAGAGCCTTTGCTGGTAAAATTCAAAGCAGTGATCAGGCACGCAAACAGTTCATGGCAGGTAAGGTAGAGCGGGACTTTCTTCTTCCGTCAGCAACAAGCCTTCAGCTCAGTTCATGCAGTGCCATGCAACTTTATCCTGACATTCTGGAGCTCTTCTTCCCTAAGTCTTTTCTCGGTTTATGTTCCAGGTCTCCATTATACTTTTGTGTTTTACTTACTCTTTTTTGAAAGGAAATTTAAGCAGTGTGACTACTTAGTAGCTGCTGAAAACATCCATTTTCATATGCCGTGGGAAGGGTCTGAGTTTCAGTATCACTGACGTTCTCTGGCAAGATTTACTTCTATGGATTCCTCACATTTCTCACGTAGAAAAAAACAGGAACACAAGCCTAAATCCAAAGTTTTAGGTGTTTTATTTGTTTGTTAGCTTATTGGATTTTTTTGCTTCACCCTGTAACAGTCACAAAGAAATGCATTGAAATTACTATTAAATGAATGTGTTCAGACAAACAGACTATAAATTAGATGTTATTGGAAAAAAGATCAAAGTTAGCTTTAACAAAATATGGGTACATCAGGTTTACATCACAGAAGTCTAAATGATTATCAGTCTGTTATTTGCTTAATCTTATTCCACTATTCCGTGATTAAAATAACCACTTCTTCACAACATTTTATGTATTACCAATACAAAATCCTTTAATGAGTCAAAGCATACTCCAATTTTACACTAAACTACTGTAAAAGATCAAATGCATTCCAGGATTTCTTGTTTATATTCTCAATTAGCAGAATCAAACAAAATCCATGTCAGTGATACGCATGTCAAAGATAAATCGCCTTCCCCTTGTTTTTCTCATTACAGCTGTAATTTACTGGGCCTCTGCCTAAGTTAAAAATCAATGTGAAAGAAAAAGTTGTGGGTTGGGGTTTTTTTTCTTATCATCTCTATATCCAGGCATCAGGACATATAATGCTTTGGTGTTCTTATATACCTGATGATCCTACCTGCTTCTGAACTTCATTTTCCACAGCTATAAGAAGCAGGCCACGAAGCTTGTGCTGCCTCTTCAAGCACGAGTCTTACATGTTTATAAGCTAGTAAATGTTGGTATAATTCTGACAGTTACTTTCTTTTCTATCTTCTTTATATATACGTTCTCTTTGTTCAGGGGGACTTTCTTGAGCCTATTAATCAAGTTTACCAGTTGCCTTTTTCAGCTTAGGGAAGCTTTTATTATTTCCTCCCTCTTCCCAAGTTTTGCCCACGTATTTTTTCTTCTCTTTAATCCAATGGTTAATTTTCTTGTTGCCTTCTGTAAGCCGTTCTGATTAAGGAAAGGTGCTTAGTATGGTCCACAGCTCTTACATTCTTATTTGGTGAAAGGTACAGAGTTGGACATGTTGGTTGGAAAGGATGGAAGTCAAATAATCCAAATTCCTGCTTGATGTGGAGTGTCTGCAGCACTCGCTCAGGTCAGCCCTTGGTTTCACCAGCTGCATCTTCAAGGATTGAGTTTCTACCACCTCTCCGGGTAACCTGCTCTAGTGCTGCACTGCCCTTCTGAAGGAACAACTGCCCTGAAAATATGCACAGCCTTTATTGAGAGAGTGAAAGGTCAAACAATATTGACTCAAAAGCTATCCAAGGGAAAATTAGTATATATATTAAGATCTGACATGATTTAACCAGAATAGATGATCCCACCTGAATAGGACTCATTCTATTTGTGCTTCCTTATAAAGCACGCGTGCTATTCCATCAACTGTCAACAGTTGTTTTGGATTAAATCCATTAATTAACTAGTTTTATTACCTGGTAAAAGCACTGAGTTGAGTCTCAGTGCTTTTCTTAGTAAAACAGTACTGCTGCCTTAAAGCAGGATCTAAATCTCTCCTTCAGCTTACTGTTCGTGAATAGTCATCAGTAGAATAAACTGAGAAAAGCTCTTTAATAACAGGAACACGTTTCACAACTGTCAGTAACAGATCCTAATATATTTTATAATTTCCTATTTCTTGTTTCTTTGGGAGGCCTAAAACTTCTGGATGACCTCAGAGCTGAAAAAAAACTGGTAGTTTTGTACAAAGGAAGCAGTGGATTATCCTTTGCAGTATAGGAGCATGAGGAAATTTGTGCACACAAAAGATACTTTGCAATTACATAGGTCTGCCCAGGAACAAGGCAGAAACGGAAAAACTGGGCCTTTTTTAAATGTTGTTGTTCCTTGTGGACAAATAACCATGCATATAAGTGCAGGAGGGATGCTGAATCTCACATGCCACAGATTCAGTGGACTGATCTGTGCACTGCTGGTAAGCATGAGTATCCAGACCTTCCTTTACACCCACGGATCGTCGGTGCAGTACGTGTGTGCCTTACAGGTCTGTTGTTTCCAGGCTCCAGTATCTCCTTGTGCCTGAACTGGATACGTGTGCCCAGGCAAACTGCACGCCAAGGAAGGTTATTTGAAATTGCTTTATTCTAGAAATAGGGGAAAAAAATGAACTCTGATGGTATAGCTTTACTCTTGCTGCACAGTAGGTCTTTTTTACCAGTGCAAATAAAATGGCATCCTGACTCCAGAGCATATTCCCAGGGATGCCATTTAACCTGAGTTTTTAAGCATCACAGAAAGTGTCTGTAGAGATTTTGCATGTAGATGGGATAGTGTAGAGCAAATGCCAGTCTGAGTTTCTCCCGTGGGAAGCTGTTACATCTTCAAGTCAGGACCTTGCCTGGGGTGAGCAGTCCCTCCTGTGTGCGTAATCAGGACAGGTTGGGAAAGCCCAAAGCGATCGGCCAACGCTGGAGATGTGGAGCCAAAGTAGAGAACAAATGATACTCGCTGAGTTAAAATGCGATAATGGTAGCACCGTGGTTTAACCAGTCTAAAGGTGAAGTTAAAATAAATAAAAATAAAGAGTAATTTCCCCGTTCTCCCCAAGTATTTCAATTTAAGATGGGGAAGGTTTGGCTTTCTGACCTATCTATCACTTCATACCCCTACCATTATTTTTAGATTGCTCTTTTACCTTGCTTACTCTCAGAACTGTCACTGTTTCACATGCGCGATCTCGGCAGTTCTCTCTAAAATAATTATTTCAGGGCAAGTCTGGCAAATAAATTACTTATTTAAACAGTCAGCATAACTTTAAATGTCACTTGCAGATGTTGCTTTATATGTGACTTAGTTACTGTGCAGAATTAAGTGTTTATACATCGGGTTTTAAGTACAAAAGTTCGTCATAGTTTGGAATTGTGACTCTTGACTGTTATCATGATCCAAACTATTCCACTTAAGTTTTTTTTTTTGTTAAAATAAGGGCTGTTTACAGCTGCCATTAAGAACCAGTGTTTTACCCAGTCCTCATAAATTATTGTATTCTTTCCCTGATAAACAGTTTAGATGGCTAAGTAATAAAGAGCAACCTGGAAGTTAGAGGCTTGTGACATGAGAACTTTTTTCATCTTATGAATTAGTGATTTTACCGTAACAGAATTTCCAATGTCCTATTTTTGGATATGGAGATAATGATTTTTCTGGTGGGAGTTAGAGAAACCCAAGTGCAGTTTATCAGAAACTCACTGGACTGGCTTCTTGGTGTAATATTTCTCACTTTCAGTGAGAGAGTTGAAATTTTAGCTGAATGAAACCAAACTGTTTATGCAACTAAGAGACCCCGCTACAACAGTTTTGTTACTGTGCCCCCTTTTCTGTATGGGTTTTCTCGTACTTCTTGAAACACACTTTTGTGTTTTTTCTTTTTAAATTAGGTCCCAGGTCTAAAAAGTACAGATGACTGTCATGCCTGCATGGAACTGCAGTGATGTGGTGGAGGGCGAGAAGGTCCATGGGACTGCACTCTGCCTGTGTGTTACACTTTATAGGAGAGAGAAGGGAGAAAAATAATCTTAGTGTAGTTAGGCAGTAGTTAAGACTTTCAAGGAGGACTGTAATGTGAATAGTAAATATCAATAATCTCAGTTCCTTCTTTTCTCTGCATTTGCTATGCTTGTTTTTCTATAGTAAAATCTTCCTTTAAAATGGGGGTGTGGGGGCTGGTTTTGGTAAGTATCAACTCAGTTCTTGACTAAAAGGAAGAAGTACTATGGAACAAAATACGAAATCTTAGCTGTGTTATTTTAAACACTCTCTATGTGAGCTGTTAGAATGGTAGATAGAAATCATGACCTATCAAATAGCTTGTATTCATCATTTCTGTTCCTTTACAGTCCCAGTGGGTCTTTATTATCCTGCTTGGAGCAGGTGAAGACTTACTTGCTGACTGATGGAACATGCAAGTGTGGCCTAGAATGTCCTCTTGTTCTTCCCAAGGTAAAGAAAAGCATCATTTTGGATCGCTGTGCTATAATCCTCATGAGCTAACTATGTCAGCTGATGTTATATGCTGTGACTCAGTCTCTGTTTAGATCATATATATAAAATGACATAAGTGGTATACACCCAAAGATCTACCATAAAATACAAAACCAATCTCAGCTCTGCCTTCTCCCCTCATGGAAAAGACCTGACTTGGTTTTTATGGTGTTTGAACATTCTCCTATTAAACTGGAAACCTACCGTTGGCAGCGTCGTGTTAACATGTGAGAATCAGAGCGAGACACTGACTTACGTGATAGATTCAGTATCAGCTTCACAATTTTATTGTCTATGCACAAATTGTAAACTTTTCTTCATCACAGGGCAATCTCAAACACACGTGGTCCTTTCTCCTTTTTTTCTCTGTACGCTTTATACTGAGGAGTGTTGAAGTTCTGTTGCTAGATGACAACTTCTGTGACTCTGTTTACTTATTATAAATATATTCACTTTTTATTTATAATTTTGAAACGTACTGTAAAGGTATCTCTTGGGCAATGTAGGAGGAGTCAGATAGCTGAGAGGAACAGAGGCAAATTTAATTTTGTGTAAAATTTCTGGTTTAGGTATATTTGGTGAGTTTGCTGCCTATAATCATTATTTTAAATGTTGGAATTTTTACTCTTAGGTCTTTAATTTTGATCCTGGAGCTGCTGTGAAGCAGAGAACTGCTGAAGATGTTAAAGCGGACGAAGATGTCACCAAACTATGCATACATAAAAGGAAAATTATTGCTGTGGCTACACTTCATAAAAGCATGGAAGCACCACATCCTTCACTAGTTCTAACTAGTCCTGGTGGTGGAACAAGTGAGTAAAATCCTGCAGAATCATTTAATTACCTAATTTTAAATACATATAATTACTATGCAAAAACACCCCCAAAAGTCTAATGTGTCTATGAGTGCAATAGTAAACAGATTCAAGGAAGAAATGGAGGTAGTGATTAGAGAGGTGTAGGTAGATAGAAAATGAGTCTAAAAAGCAGGTCATCGCAGACTAAGAGCATGATTTTCTTGGAAAAGATATCAGATTGTTCTAGACAAAGAAAATACATTAGCTCTCATCTTTTGGAACTGTAGTAATATGTCTGATATTCTGTCACATGGGAAATTAGGGAAGCAGAATAAAGTGATTATAAAGGGATTAGAATGTGGCTAAGGACTTGGCTAAATGGGAAATTGTATTGCAAGGCAGAATATACAGCAAGAGAAGATCTCCACTGTAATTTCTCAAGGATTATTTTTGGGAACCAACCTGGATTAGCATTTTAATTATCCATATCAACAAAAAAATGAGGTAGTTTGTTGATGGATGGAGTTGACAGGTATTATCGAAACAAGAGAAGATCAAAACATGTTGAAAAACTGGGGGATCATTGAGACCTGGAGTGAAAGAAAAGGTATAGCAACAAATCCTGTTAATTGTAAGGTTATTCACCTGGGGACTAGTGAAAAAAGCTATTAGCTGTAAATTATTGAGAAAGAAGCCCTAGATATAGTAGCTGATCAAAGATGCCTGTGAGCAGTACCAGATGGCAGCATGGTGCAGATCAATGTGACTCAAAGAGAGAGAAGTACAAATGCCGTTGTATGCTTACTGCCTTTCCACGCCCCTGTTCTCGCTAGCGGCGCTCAAGCTGAAATAGAGCAGAGGCTTTTCTCTTAGTGAACTGCAAAACCCGTTTTATCAAAGTCATCTAGAAGAGTTTAGCTTGTTCAACCTGGCAAAGTGGTGGCTGAAAGGAGATACGATTGCCATCAATAAAGGCATCAGGAGAATCAGCACCAGAAAATAAAGCTACTGAAGGACAAAGTTAGCACTGAAAGAAGCAGCTACAAAAACACAAGTTGCATAGAAACTTAAACTGAAAATTAAGTGCTTTCTAAGGATTACAAGAAAAGGTTTCAAAGTAGTCTTACAAATCCAAATCGTTAGGACACAGGAGTGAAGTTGCTGTTAAGACAGAGCTCAGTAAGTTTATGGTTATTTACTATGATGCGTGCAACTTCTGGGAAATGGCCCTTGATAATCTGAGAGATCTTTTGCACCCCTGCATTGCTGTAATAATAGCTGGGTGATTGCTAGCCGCTCTGCAACCTGACTTCAAACTGGAAAATTTTAAGGATATAAAAATAAATAATAAATTTCAGATAGGTAGGCAGTGCTAAGATACCAGCGCTGTTCATAGTGCTGACGTGCTCTTCCATTTTCAAATTGCTATTTATGATTTTAAAGCTTTGTTTAAATTGATTTTTTTGCAATGTAATTTATGTTTTTAAACTGAACAGTGCAATTTGCCAAATTACTATGCATTTTCCTTGTTAATTTTTTTTAGTAGTAGTAGTACTTAAATTACATTTTTGTTTTCAAAAACTTAGCAAAATGAAGGAGGTAAAACCAGCTAAATATTAAAGACTCAAGTCACATTTATGTGGTCTTACCTTCTCTGTTGATCAGAATTTTGTGCACTAAGCAAAGAAGAAAATTTCCCAATAAATTCCTTTTGTAAAGGAAATGTCTTTTCATTTATGCACGCTTACATTTGACCATTTGCTTAGGTCCAGCATTCAAGGTGAGGGTTCTCGTACATGCTTCGTTTTGCAATTCAGTCTTGAGATTTGTCCCTAAATGAGACTTTGGTTGTATTTTGGGAAAGGTAATATGTTTGTTTCTGTCATGATGTAGCTGGTTGAGCAAATAGGATGAAGGCAGGATTGTCAGTGCCATCTGTCTGCTATGGCCAGGCTGAAGGAAAGAAGGGAGTTGGGTTCTTGTGAGTAGAGGAATTTAAAGGCACCTCTGAGTTCATTTGAACATGAAACCTTTAGCTCATTATTCGAGTTTAAGTTTGCATATTCAGAGGCTGCATGCCAAGCAGTCCAAGATGAATTACAAATTCCCAGAGCAGCAAAACTGGCAGAAAGTCTGCCAGACTTGGAGCTGCTTGTGATGGGATTCTTAAAGTAAGACATTGAAAAAAAAATCTTTTTAAATAAAACTGATATTAGTGAGCAGAAAAGGAAAGTGGTCTTGTGCTTTTGTAGGAAGGTCTAGTCTCAAAACTGGGGTTTACAGGAAATTGTTCCACTGTAGACGGGTTCCCGTGTCTGCATATGCAAATATCCCCAAGGCCTTTATCCTGAAAACAAATATATAAGGTAGAGCCCGTTCTTAAATTTAGCATCTTCACCCCAAGCAAAGCTTGTTGCAGCACCTGTAGGAAAAGCCTTAATTCAGTAAAGTAATACAGGACATGATACGTCCTCACCTTTTTAGCAAAGCAGTTCCCAGGAGCAGATGAACTCAGAGGACTGGAACTCGGTGCCCTTGTTGCCAGCGAGGGATGCAGAGCAGCCAGAGAAGCTGCATCCTCCCTTGCACAGCCACGGTCTCTTAGGTCTCTGCAATTAAGTGCTTGGCTGAATGGAAATCTGAGCCAAAGTCGTATGGCACAGCTCCCCATTCATCCTGATCAGGGACAGCATTTGGAGCAGGACCCTTTTCTCCGCAGGGCATGGAGAAATTTAGTCTAAACCCATGTTGGGCTTTGTTCCTCCTGTACTCAATAGATGGTGCCAGAGGCTCCTTTTCCCTGTGACAGTGATAGCCTGCTCCTCCTGCCAGCTCTTCCAGCGGTAGCCAAAGCGGTGGTGCTGGAGATTCAGGAGTAGGATGCTGGAGATGATGGTTAGAAGGAAAAGACCAAAGTGAAGGAAAAGGTTTTAAAGTTGTCCATATTTATGCGGTCTTTTTATGGGATGCGGAGTTAAGGTCTGTAAAACTGCACTATGTAGTAGGGTAGCACGCACCATTCCAGCAACCGCTTGGTGATTTTGGTATTATTTCTGTTGAGGCAAAAGTTTAGCCAAAAGGCTTTCTAGCTTTGATGAATATTTTCACACACAGTAGTTTTGCACTGAAATGTGTGATACCGGATTTCAAAACAGTAACTGTTGTGTTTTTAATACCAGGTGCAACTCCAGTAGTTCCTACTCGAGCAGCAACTCCAAGATCGATGAGGAATAAATCGCATGAAGGAATTACAAATTCTGTGATGCCAGAATGTAAGACTCCTTTCAAGTTGATGATAGGGGCATCTAATGCCATGGGTAGGCTTTACGTGCAAGAAATGGCTGGAAGCCAGCAACAAGAACTTCATTCTGTCTATCCTAGGCAGAGATTGGGTAGTAATGAACTTGGACAGAAGTCTCCGTATCGTGGCAGTCATGGTGGGATGCCCAGTCCAGCTTCATCAGGATCACAGATATACGGAGATGGCTCAATCTCTCCTAGGACTGACCCACTTGGAAGCCCTGATGTTTTCACAAGGAACAATCCCAATTTTCATGGAGCGCCCAACTCTAGTCCTATTCACATGAACAGGACACCTCTATCTCCACCATCAGTAATGCTACATGGTTCTCCCATACAGTCATCCTGTGCAATGGCTGGAAGGACTAATATACCTCTTTCCCCAACCTTGACCACAAAAAGCCCAGTAATGAAAAAACCCATGTGTAATTTTTCAACTGGTATGGAAATACCACGAGCAATGTTTCACCATAAACCTCCCCAAGGTCCACCCCCACCTCCTCCACCGCCTTCTTGTGCTCTTCAGAAAAAGCCATTAACATCAGAAAAGGATCCACTTGGCATACTTGACCCTATTCCTAGCAAACCAGTGAATCAGAATCCCGTTATCATTAACCCAACTACTTTCCATTCAAATGTCCACTCTCAGGTACCCGTGATGAATGTAAGCATGCCTCCTGCTGTCGTCCCTTTGCCAAGTAATCTTCCTTTGCCAACTGTAAAACCTGGTCACATGAATCATGGAAGTCATGTTCAAAGAGTTCAGCATTCTGCTTCAACTTCCCTCTCTCCTTCACCAGTGACGTCCCCGGTGCATATGATGGGATCCGGGATTGGAAGGATCGAGGCTTCTCCCCAAAGATCACGCTCTTCTTCCACGTCATCAGATCATGGAAATTTCCTGCTGCCTCCAGTAGGACCACAGTCATCCTGTAGTGGTATTAAAGTTCCTCCCAGGTCCCCAAGGTCAACAATAGGGTCACCGAGACCATCTATGCCATCTAGCCCTTCCACCAAGCATGATGGACTTAATCAATACAAGGACATCCCTAACCCATTAATTGCTGGAATGAGTAATGTATTAAATCCTCCAAACAATGCAGTTTTTCCTACTGCATCGGCTGGAAGTGGTTCCTTGAAGAGTCAGCCTGGTTTGCTGGGAATGCCTTTAAATCAGATCTTGAACCAGCACAATGCTGCCTCTTTTCCAGCAAGTAGTTTACTCTCAGCAGCAGCCAAAGCACAGCTAGCAAATCAAAATAAACTTGCTGGTAACAACAATAACAGCAGTAGCAATTCTGGACCTGTTGCCAGCGGTGGCAACAACGAAGGACATAGCACTTTAAATACCATGTTCCCTCCTGCTGCCAATGTGCTTCTACCAACGACTGAAGGGCAAAGTGGCCGAGCAGCACTGAGAGATAAATTGATGTCTCAGCAAAAAGATCCTCTGAGGAAAAGAAAGCAGCCGACCACCACGGTGTTGAGTTTGCTGAGACAGTCTCAGTTGGACAGTTCTGGAGTTTCCAAAGCTGGATCTGATTTGATAAGAAAGCAAAGTCAAAGCTCTTTTCCCATCAGTTCTATGTCCCAGCTACTTCAGTCCATGAGTTGTCAAAGCTCTCACATGAGCAGCAATAGTACCACCAGTTGTGGGAGCTCAAATACTGCTTTACCTTGCTCTGGTAACCAGATGCATTTTGCAGACACCAGTATGAACTCTGGCAGTCTCCAGAACTCGCTGGCACAGAGTTTACCCTTGCGAGGGGAAGGTGTGCACTGCCAGAACACAAACACTAACTTTGTCCACGGTACTAGCCCGGGCACAACCAACCATCTTGCAGGTTTAATAAATCAGATGCAGGCTAGCGGGAACTGTGGGATGCTCAGTCAGTCAGGAATGGCTTTAGGAAATTCATTACATCCGAACCCACCTCAGTCGAGAATCCAGGCATCCTCCACTCCAGTGATACCAAACAGCATTGTTAGCAGCTGTAATCAAACAAGTCCTGAAGCAGGTACGTTTCCTTCTAAAAGGATACCCCTATGTTTGACTGCTTGGAAATATATGATGACTATTCTTAAACGGGTTCCTTTTACGTATCTACTTTTTAAACTTGAGTTTACCAATATGAAAAGTCTGCCTCTCTCATGCTGATACCCAGATACTCAAAAATAAAACAAATAAGAAAAACCGGTGGTAGACTAAAATATATCTCCCTTTTTCTGAGCAAAATCATCCTGGCCTCCTCCTTGTGACAACTCTTGCTTCTATTAACTTCCACACACTCTGCATAAATAAAATCCATGCACTTCTGTACATACCCAGACCTCAGCTTTTGTCACTTGCCCAAATAAATTGGTGGAGGTGTTTTGCAGCATGCCCTGCTACTTCAACCCTAGAATGCTATGGCTAACCTGGCAGTGTATGTCCAGGCTATACATGTGTTCTTTACTGCTTGCATTAAAGAGTTGGTATTATCAGAGATTGGAGCAGTTACTAGGAGTACAAAAGTACAAAATAACCCTTTTCAGGGACATCGTGGGGGAATGGCAAGTCTGTGTTTGCCTTTATCATGATAATTTTACTAAGCTGGTAATTAAATGGTTGAATAAACTGTATATTCAGTTGGAAGAGTGCAGAGAGATTTCCTGGTTTATGCATCAGTGAAGACTTGGAGAGGAAACAGGTATGCTGCGGTTACTATCTCCATGCTTTTTGAAGATAAAAGGGAGACAGCTCAAAAATGTGTATTTCATTTAACCACTACTGGTTGAACAAAGTATGCAGTTTTGAAAGATGGTACTGTGTTAATTTCTTAAGCAGAAAGAAAACCTTCCGTTTGATATTTCAGACTTTCAGCTTGGTTAACTTTCAAAGCGTGTATTTGATACAGACATAGCTAAACTATGTCAGGTCAAACAGAAGTGACTGTAAGCATGCAAGCGGTCTCTCTCATTAACCCAAGAAAGAACCTGATGTGTATTCCTGAGCTTCCTCCAAGAGAGCTGTTTATTCTTTAAAACACAGAATGGAATTACCTAAAAATGGACTTATATAAAAATATTTTCTGGTATCATGCTGGTCACAGTGTCTGATGACTTTTAAGGGTTTCTTTCCATTCCTGGGGAAAAAAAGGCATTTTTTTTCCTTAGACATGTTGGCGGTTTGTGTTGCAAGCAAGCAGCTATTAATCCTTGTATGGCTGTTTTGCCTTGTCATGCTGACAAAGAGGAGTATTTCCTGATACAGTCTGTCTCTTCTGAGACTTTGTACTCTCTTCGGAACAGAGCAAAGGTCTGGTTTTGCCTTAGGAGCTTGCTTCCCTGTCCCACTAAACATACTACGAAATCCCTTTAGCAGAAATTCTTTGGGTTTCCACCTCTGTTGAGTTCAGCGGGGACCACTGGTATGTATGGGTTCTTCTGAATTGTCACTGTCCACACAGCTGAAGAAAGCTGTGAACGTATTGCAGCATTGGACTACGTTAACTTGCCCTCCAGAGAACAGAAAAGACTGAACGTTATGTGAGATAAGAGCCTGTGCGCCGGCGGTTACCGTCAAGAAGCTGAGCAGTAGTAGTTCACCCCGTGTGGGGTAAGGGTTGAAAAGGTTCAAGATTAAGAAAAGTTTTACGTTACATAAAAGTTATCAATAAAATGTTCCTTAAAGACTACTAAAGTGGGCTTCTAAGAACGAGAATCCAAGTTCATCCCCGTGTGGGATCTTCTTGTTCCTGCTCCATCACTTTGAGCCAGCCTTATGCTATAGGCGTGCCCTGCTTTGGTGTGGTGGTAGCTGGGACCACCCGTGAGGGCTGCCTTCGGGTCGATGTGTTAGTTCATCAGAGCCTTTGCTTCTGTTGCCAGTCCTTGTCTTCAGGCAAGCTGAATTTCTGCCTCAGAAGACAAATGTGACAGAAAAAAAAATCTGTGCGTGTGTCAAAGCCCCATGAAGAAAGGTTTCAACATAAACAGCCAGTTCAGTTCTTGTCAATATAGTAATACGTATATAACCCCACCTGGAAACTTCTGTTCTGCTGTGGTATTTCTACCGAATGGTATTTCTAATACCCTGGAGGTAGCTGATAGAATTATAGCAATATAATTACGGGGCCTTAAACTGACACTTTTTTTCTTGTCTAAATGATAAATGGTAGTTCTGTGTAGGCAAAGACTAGAAAGATTTGAATATGTTCTGTTCCTCACTACTGAACGGGTTTGTTGCTTTCATTTTGATGCTTGCAGAATACACACAACCTGCATTTAATTATTTTATTAATATCCATGATGGCTAGAAGACTAGAGACCTGTTTTCTTCTTTAAGATGAAATTTCAGATTCTGTTATCTTTGTATCATTCCCAGGAGCAAGGCCCTAAAACGGTGCATAAACCTTCATCCAGCCTCCTGCCTGAGTCATCGCAGCAGCATGGGGCTCAGGCATAAGATTTAAATCTAATCCATAGCCTGTGAAAATCCAGATAGCGGCGTTTTGTCGTATTTGCAGGAGAATGGAGGCATTTTTTCCGCGAAACAAGTGTGAAATGTTGAGTGTTTTGCATTAATAATAACCTTTAAAAATAAAAGTTAGTTTCCAGTCTGCATTCAGTTATGTAGACAAAACTGCTAAGAGGTATATTGTGAATTATTCTGTACAGAGGTATAGAGAGTTGTTAGTGTTGGTGGATGGAGCTGAGCAGTGTCAGACATGCCACGTGAATGTGCTTTCAAGAGCAGTTTAGCTGAGTAAGGTGTCTTTAGGAAACTCTTGTGTTCATATTTGAGTTTGTGGCTTTTTCTTTTGTTTTATTTCTAAGTATTTTAATTGCTAAATCTGTTTTCTGTTTCTGTGCCAGCATTCAGAATAGCTACTAATCAGAAAATAGTTCCTGAGAGGAAAAATACTGAGAATCATCACAATTAGATAGCTGCTTATTGCCTAAGCTTTTAATTATATTTTAACCACATGGACCAAGTTTTATTATTCTAGCTTTTGTTTTTTCTTCTGCAGATAATATCTTTAGTTTCCAGGTAATTTTCAGTATGAGTGTGATGGAATTAAAAATTAATAAATACAAAAACAAAAATTTCTATTTATGCAGTAGAAAGTTTTTGTGGTTTTCCAAGTTTGAGCCCTTGAAAACAAGTTTGATGCTCAATTAATTGTTTATTAACAATTTCAGTCTCTCAGTTATATAGTATTTGGGTTACAAACACTGTTTAATAACAGCTGTCTTACAGGAAGAGCTAGCAGCAGGTCTGTATAGATTACTTAGGGCTATTCCTTTGAAAAGAGTCCACTTTCTGCCAGGAGACGGGGTTCTAGACTCATTTTTTCTAATGAGTGGTGTTAATATTTCTGTTAACCTTTGACGCTGTATTCCTCGTTAATCAAGCCCTCAGTCTTCTGATACAAGCTGAAGGTAGAATCCAGTTTGGAAGCTTTAAGATTTATTCATTACGCCACTTTGCTTCTCAGAAGTAGCCTTTGGATTTGTCTGTTCTTTTTGTAAAATGGGACTGCATCACTGTGTGATACATTTTATTGTAAAGTCTGCTTCATTTATTTTTTTCTTGCTGTTAGCATGTGCCATTAGTCCAGAAGTTCACAGTGTAGAAAATCTGTGTGTGAGTGTTGAACATTCAACGTGCAAATCCTGCTAAGAATGCAACATGCATAAATGATGGGATTGATGAAAACAAGTGAAAAATATTTGGGAGTAAAAACTATATACAGCTGATAAGGGAAATGAAGGGAACTAATATAATAACCATAATGAATAGAAATAAAGATGATAAGTTGTCTCAAATATCAGAACATCAGAAATACGAGAAAGTCTAGGTTGAGAAGTTTAGTAGTGACAGGTAAAGGGCAGATTTGGCAAACAAAGGCTACATCCCTTCCACAGACTCAAACCAGTAGTTTTTACTGGTGAAATTTACAGAACAGAAAATAGTAAAATATAATTAAATAGGGGGGAGCTTCTGTCCCACTCAAACAGAATTTATTTTAATGTAGCCAAGTACAGTGTAATATAATTGGGAATGGAACATTGCCTTGGAAAACAGTGACTCAAAGAAGGGTTTTAGGAGGCTTTGATTTAATAGACTTAATGCAAACTGTCAGATCAATGATGTTGGGAAAAAAAAAAAAAAAAAAAAACCAAACCAAAACCAAACCATAAAAAGAAAAGCTTGGTGGATCCTTGGAAGCACAGAAATGGGAATACGCAGTGGAACTGGGGATGCTCCTGACTCTGTGTATAGTTGAGAAAACCAGAGTTAGGATGTGGCATTTTGGCTAGCAGTGGTCACTGCTCGTGAAAGGTACAGAAATACCAGCAATTTCAAAGGAGGGCAGCAAAATTGGTACGGGTGGTTGTCAACCAGACCTGGGGATGCAAGCCCTAGAGGCAATGTCTGTGCTCTGTTTTCCAGGAGATCCTGAAGTCAGGCTCACCTCCCACGCTGTCAGCTTGTCAGCAGACCAGATGCCAGGGAGTTGAGCTGGATGTGAGGTATTCCAGCGCTTGGGAATTCCCTGAAATCTGCTCTTTCAAAGAAGTACCCAGGGAATAGTATCTCTTCTACAAGTATTTATTCTTGGGCACTATCTGAAAAGGTGGAGGGCTGAATTATTTTTACCTTGTTGGCAGACGTTCGCTAGCAACTTCAGTGGCTGAAAGCTGGTACATTCAGCGTCAAAGAAACGAGTGGTTTCCTTTTTGTGAGAATACTAAATGTTGAAATCCTCTAGCAGAGGACATGTTGAGTATATGAACAGGAAGAGTCTTAAAGAAATTTCGCGAACCGCATGGGCGTAGGATCATTTTGAATGATGATGGTGGTCGCTTCTGACCTTAGCATCAGCTCAGCTCGGTTCCCCTCTTGCTGCCCTCCCATACTGACCTTCGGGTGTCACGAAGAACTGCGCTGCTTTCACACTCACTGCTCAGAATAGTTATACATCTGTGTTAAACTTTATAATGTAGCCTCATTATCAGGATTTCATCCCAATATAACCTAAAGGACTCGTGAAAGATTTTTTTTCTGCCAAACTGACAGTTGGCTGGAGCTAGTCAAAGTGGAGCTATCGGGGATTGTCTTCTTGCAGAATCAGAAACTATCTTGTGGATAATCAGATTACAGCTCAGAGAAAAAATATTTTCAAATCAGACCGGCCTTTGGTTTTTTTCTTCTTCAGCAGCATGGGGGGGACAGGTCCCAGTTCTCTGCCATTTGTCCTGTTTAGTTTGCTCTTGCCTGTGCCTGTAGCACAAAGCTATGTCTCCTGAGGAGTGGATTCCTTTAGTCTAACTAAAGGATTTGTCCTTAATTTAGGTGAAAAATACTGATGAAAAGTACTGCTTCAGATTTTAATTTCTGAACCTGGTTTTCTTTGTAGTTTGGGGTAAGTATTCTCCCTTACCTGCTGGGAGAGCTGTGACTAAATGCTTTAGATGGAAAGGAATGATGCTGCAGTCACATCCGTATTTTAATGATGTGAGGAACCTAAAGCGTAAAGTGTTACATGAATAAAAGGTTAAATGTACTGTTGGATGTAGTGGTAGTTATCAACATAATGTAGGCCCTTGCTTCTCTGAAAACGGTCTTTCCTATGCGTCAAAGAAAACAGAGTATTTTAGAAGATATCACATTAAACATTGTACAAAGTGGCATATTCTAGTATGTGAGTCTCTGGATTTGCTCCCCAAAATTACTCTTATACATCATAGAATTACAAAATCAGTAGAACTTCTTGACTTGAAATTCAGAAGAGTATCTGGCTGGCATCCTTCATGGGGCTTGCTATGTCTGAGAAAAGTTTCTATTAAACTGAAATAACCCCTAGACAGGATGCCAACCAGCTACTCTTCTAATTACAAAGCCAATTGAAATGTTCTATTGATTTGGGATTTCGGCATTTATATAAATGTACAGAGGGACTTTTCTCGGGGGGGTGGGGGGCTGTGACTATAAGGAATCACTGTTACTTAAACCTGGAACTCAACATTCTACCCTCTTTCCCCTTGTTATTTTGGGGAGAAATAAGTGATTATTTTTCTATTCAAATGAGAACTATGAATAATGGGGAAAATGTTCTCCATGAAGAATAAGGTTTCCAGGTGTGAGACAGGTATTGTAGGTCAGGTCTGCTCCCTACCCTGCAATTCAAATGAATATTCTCATTTGTTTGCTCTTTTTAACTCTTGATAGAAGATTTATGCACAAAACCACTCTCATTCTCCGAACATAAAGGAATTGCTGACTTAGTAGGCATCAGCAATCGTATTAGGTAAAACTTAATTGTTAACCTGATAGACTTTTATACAGTCAGTGTAAACATACTTGCTACCACAAGGTTTACAGTAGAAGAAAAATTTGGAAGTGGAATAGATTTGTCTTTTCAAATTACCTCTATTTACAAATGTTTATTGTTAGCAAGTGCTAGCAAATTGGAAAAACTTAGGAATCAGCTCAATCTCTACTTAGTTAACTCAGTTGTTTAGTTCAGGGAGCTGAAATGAATAAGCTTCTAATTTTAGTAGAAGTGAAAAAAGGAAATGTAGGAATAATTTATTTATAGCTATATCAGACATGTTATGCTGGTTGAGTTTTGGTGAGCAAAGACCAGAAATGGTACTATTAACTGAGCGCTGGCTTGTCGAGGGTTGTGCTGGGATGATGTACCACTTCTCCCGCATCCTGGGGCACGTGCGAGGCTCACTCGGGAAAGGCCTGCGGCTATGTAGACCTCAACATTGTTACTACATCCTTCATCCTTGTCTTTGAACTTGATACCGTCAATGTATATTAGCTATACTCTGACCTCACCTGCTGTCTGGGGCCCTTCGGGCACTGCCGGACGCAGTGCCTGAATCGCAGTGGCGTTACCTCTGAGATAGATACCAAGCTTAAAAGTTCAGCTCTGCTGAGCTCCGCTTACCGAGAACATCGCTTGCTTAGACACACAGCTTGGTTTTTTCTTGTGGTGTTTTGTTTCTTAAAATTTGAATTTGCTGGTAACTCTCAGTGTTTGAGTTAACCAGACTCCTACCTGGTTAGTGTTTTAAGTGCCATACATTTTTCTAGGAATTTATATTAATAAAAGTTGGAGTATTTGTAAAAAATAATAATAAAATAATGCAGAAAGATGAGTCTTATTTTATTAAAGATGTTATTGTGAAGGAAAACAACTAGTTATATAAGATTTTCCATACATATTTAGCTCTCACCATCTTCTGAAAATATTCTTAAGCAGAACCAGTGGGCAATTCCAAAACTTGCTAGAGGGTGGAGTGGGCACTATTGAAAGAAATAACGCTTTTTATTGAATTTTTAGTTTCCAAATTTGCAATAAAATGTTGTAACTCATCTGCAATGCATCTCCCACAATTGTGAATGGGGGAATGATACAGGACGAGGTCAGACCAAGTGCCAACGCTGAGAAAATACTGAAAGACTTCCTTCATTTGTATGCTGTTGTCTTGACAGTTTTTTACTAGAAGACTGCTTCTGCTTTCGACTGACAGCTAAGCACATAAGAACAGTTTTCCCAAAGTCATTTTAAAAACAGCAGTGATGGTAAAATGCAGAAGTTGGAAGAGACAGGGGCAAGGAGAAGAGCCAAGACCAAAATTCGGTCAGGTATTTTAAAAAAAAGCCTAATTTTAAGCATTTCTGTTGTCGTAGAAACTGCTTTGGGCTTTTTGCCCTTCCCCCAGAATTCTGACAGACTCATTCTTGACTAAGTCACTTTTCAGAAGATGCAGAGACTGCATGCTGTAGTCCTCAGTGATTTTCATCCTTAAAATAATCTGTTAAAACAAGATTTTGAAAAACACTATTAAGAAAGGGGCCAACATTACAGCTGTTTTGTTGTAAGTGAGAAAAAAAAAATATGATCATGCAGCGTTATGCCTTTGGTAGTCATAGTAATACGCTTAGCTGCTACAGTGATAAGCGTGATATTATGGATAGGCAGTTAAACCTGTTTCACAGAAGAGCACATTCTGTGCGGACGGAGTATTGTATATGAGGGGAGTTCATGTTTTTAACTGGTTCTGCTGGGCTGAGAAGGATGTTTTATTTATTGGTCCGTTGTTCGTGATTTCTCTGTTGTCTCAAGGGAGTGCGTGATCTCGATAAGGAAAACAACTGACAGTAGTTTGCGGTTAACTGCTGAATTATGGTTTCTTCGGAATTGAAAGCACTATAATAAATGTGATACCAGATAAATATCTTAAATGTTTTCCATTCCAAAAAGAAAACGGAGAGTATAATTATAAAAATGTATAGCTCTTGGTTCTAAGTTTATAGGTAAGTGATGGAATATGTAGTTAAAGCAAGAACATGTTGTCTCAAATTTTTAAGGATTATGAGGTCATATCATTTCCCTCAGCGATTATATTTCTGTGAAAGTTAAGCCTCTTAAAATCACTAATTTAACAATATTGCTACTGATGCAAACTATGTGTTCGTATCTCTAAGTTGATATTAATTCTTATTTTGTATTAGTATTGCAGTAGCTTCTGGAGGCCTCGAGCGCGGATTGGTGACCCCTATGCGGTAGAAGTTGCACTAACATTTTGAGATAGAGTAGTAATTACAATGCCTAAGTGATCTTTTCTACTTTCACACCTTCATAATCTCAGGGTAAGGCATGCAGTGGAACTTTCCTCTCTCCACTCTGGCTGGACCTTTTTGAAAGGATCGTGCAGCTCTCTTCTGCAAGAGCTACTGAGTTTTACCCTAGGAGAGGTTGGAAGTGGTGGAGGGTTTAGCAAGAAGCTCACTACGTGGCCAAGGAGTTAAATGTGAGTTTCTGTCAAGGGTTTCAAAAACTTGAAATGTTCTAAACTAAAAAAGCAATAAAGAAAATATCAAATATAAAATAAATCTAGCTGCATTTTTATTGAATATGCAGAAAAGTAAGAATTGAGAAAGTGGTATCTATAACATTTGTTCTCAGCTCTTAAAATGTTTTAGGTGTTAATGGCTAATGAGCAAGTTCTGCACTTCTAGTTTCCCAAGTACTTAATACACCTGTTTTATCAGTTATTTTTGTTTTACAAATTCCAGCAGTGTACTGTTGAGACTGTTGAAATATTAGAGTACATAATGGATAGTTTCACAGAGAAATGCGTTGTAAAACTACTTGCATTATCATTTTCTATTTGGTATACTTTAACTGCAGTTTTTTAGGAAAATGCATATGTAGTTAATGTTCTTTGATTTGGTAGAAATACTTTTAGCATCTCTGAAGACTACTATAGTTTGCTTTCGGTTTGAATTGTCTGGTTTCTAGGGAAGCTGAGCATTATTCACAGTATGTGAAGTCATTACTGTTCTTACATATTTATATGCAGACACGATGATTCTTCCACTGCAGAAATGATGTATGGTTTTTGATTCTTTCCTTTTGTTTAGTTTGAAATCAATAGCTCATACCCCAAATTCTCTTTCCGAGGACAGCCATTGAAGCTTGCCATACAAGTCTTCATATTGTTCAAATCTTAATATTGTTTAAAAACCAGGACTGAAAACAAGATAGACCTCTGACTACATCCTGCCATCGCAATAGCATATGTGTACATATGCATCCCTGTCTTTTCATGGTAGCACAATGCTGAGATATTAATGATAAATATCTTCTGCTCTAATTTATTTTAAGTGAGCAGGGAGAGTGAATCTTCTCAAACACAAACTGATTTCATAATGCCCATTATTTTATTGTATTCGCTTAAGAATACCTGTCAAGCAATACTTCAAAAAAAGGTACACGGATAAAATCCACGCAGGAAAATAAACCTTCTTTCAAAAGAAAACAAAATAAAAATGCTCATAAATAAAATACTATAGCCCACAAAGTAATAATTTTAAAAATGTATATCCTATTCAATTTCCATTTATTTACTCCCAAAACATTTATTTGACTCTCTAAGAGAACAATAGATCTACTTTTTCAGCATTCTGGATATTTCTTCTTCTCGCTGCATTACAAAGACAGTTCCTTTTTCTCAACAACTGGCAAAAGAAACTTTTGGCAGGCACTTCTGTCTGCAGGAGCTGGAAGCCAGTGTTTGTCTTAGGCTTTTATGGCTTTTAGTCTAACTCCTTCATCTTTTTTTTCATTCCCCTTTTACTCTTAAGAGCTTCTGATTATTAAGGCCTGTTGTTTACGGAGCCAACACGTATGATACCTTGGGTTTCCAGAATTCAAAATACCTTGTTTTTATGAAACTTGGAATCAAACTTGTGATTTCCTTTTAGCTTTCAACTCCCATTCGCGTTTCTCATCAAAAGCCTCCTAACTGTCATCTTGGAGCCTTGGATACAGTAATAACGAACCGTTTCGTGGTGGAGTTTTGGGTGAGCGAACACACTGTCGAAACTCTTTGGTGCTGCGGCGCATCTTCTTCTGGCTGTCATCCTTCTGCAGGACTGAAAGAAATCCAAGCGGTCGGAATCGCAGTCCTGCTTTCCTTACAGCACTGCTGGCCAAGACAACTTGTTTGCGTAGGGCTCTTTTTTCAGCTGACATCCACCATCTGGTTTCCACAGTCATCCTGCCCTCGTTGAAAATTCTAGAAAATACAATGTATGGGTCTAGATATCACTTTGAATAAAAGACAGACCTCAAAGGACATCCAGAGTCAGTTCCAGATCACCTCTGCTACGCTTTGGTGCTACCACCCAATTTGGAAGGACAGGCCTTTTATTAGGACTTTTCTTCTCTTGTACTTGCAGTGTAGCTGACAGCGTTGCTTTGATGAGGCACGTTACGTTTTTCCGTGCTGTTCAGAGAACTCTTCACAGCTTCATGCTGCCGATGCCAGGCATCGCTTTCTTCTCATTGCACCTTGTCTCCTCGTGAGTCGAAAAGACAGGACTGCTCATGTTTGTCCTGGAACTTGGAGATTTCATTTTGAAACTGGGGAAGGACAGTTCAGAGGGCTCTCCGAGGGCTCTTGTGGTCCTCCCAGAGGAAGATGGCCTTCTGCACCTTGTTTATTCAGTGCTATCAATCACAATTATGGAAATTATCCATGTTTTATAAAGGGGGAAAAATAATTCAGATTTTTGTCTTTTGGATTGGGGCCAAACGTTCAAAAGAAGTTTAGCAGCACTATATTTTAATGAGAATGGGTGTGCGTGCATTTCTTCATCTGGAATATTGACTTGTTGGAGATGGCATTTTGGAAGAGATCCAGAAATCATATTGTGGCAATTCAGTCTGTTGCTGGAGATAGATTTGTCCCAGAATGCAGTTGTAAATATTGTATTGGCTACTACCCAATTCAGGACTTCTCTACACCAGTTCCTACCGTGTCTTTCTGTGAGGCAGGTTTAACAGAAGCTGGGGGGGATATTTGCCTGTGTTTTCTTTTCCTGCTGAAGTCTGGCTGCTCATTGCCTCTTCAACTCCCAAACTTCTAAAGTCTGGATTGAAATAAGGACACATTTTCTTCCTCCTACTCAGAATCCACCCTTTTTTTTTTTCTTTGTTTCCCTAGTAGCAATTAATTAATTGCCTAATTAATCTGGAGAAAGGACGAGTGTTGAATGCACTCTAGACCTCTCAGGTTAGATCTCCAGAAGCAGTGTTTGATGGGGGTTAGAAAACAGAGCAGTGTTTGACAAAAACCTAGCAACAATTTTACAAGTTTGAGATTTGCTTCACACCAAATACTATTCCATGTGGTCATTTACCTGTGTGGAATGGAAAGTAGGATCATAAATAAATTAAAAATGGAGATTAGGTCCACTTGAAAATACCAAAATTAGGTTTTATATTCATGAGAGCTCTATATATAGAATAGTTTCCTCACGCCTGAATTAAAAATCTATCCATGTGCTGCTTAACACATTGAATACGATTTCTAGTAGCGAGGGAAGCCTGCCTTAGCTACCGAGGAAAAAGCCTGTATATCTGTCTTTCTCCTATTGCGGGAGTAAAGAGTTTCCAAAAAAATACTGCCTGAAATGAACTCATGCCTTAGAAAGTCCAGTATATCCGACTATTCCTGCAGGTCAGGCTAAGCAGACGGTAACCTGGTTTTATCTATATGACAGTAAGATTTTATATGGAAGGTCATTTACAAGTGGGAGAAATAGCCATCTGAAGATGTTCGGGTATTACCTGGCCATCTTAAACTGGATTACAACTAGAGACACTCACGTTAAGTGTGTCTCGAAGTGCAGTGACAGTTTTGGTTCAGCGAGCAGTTCTTCAACCAACATTATTTAAGAGGCCCTATGTATTTTTTAAGTACGGTAGGCATCCATCTTGTGTCTTTTGAGTGGTACAGCTGATTCTTCTGTTAAAACCGTATAGGAATGGCTTTATAATGGTATTTCTTACATCTGTAGTTTGGTCTTTGGGACTTCTCCTAATATTTAAATCCTTGGAATGTCAGTTCTGGGTACTGATTTAAACAAAACAAAATAGAAAAATTTGAAAATTTCCTTTTTTGTGAGCAAACAGGTACCTGATAGTTAATAAATTTCCTTTTTTGTGAGTGAACAGGTACCTGATAGTTAATAATGTGTATCACTGCGGGCTCTGTAGCATACTGATCCATTACAAGCCTGGCATGAGAGTTTGAAACTATTACAAGTGGGTGTGTTTTCTTTGGTGAAACAAAAAGAATTTGCTTTTAGCCACAAGATTTTAAAGACTTCTCTGTTACTTTTCTAGAAATGCAGTTTAAAATATTTCAGAGATTAGTAAAAAAAGGAAGATGTGCAGTTGTATTTTAGTTTAGGTTCTCTGGGATTTGCGTAATTGAATTTGAGTAGCCAGAGTTTACGGTTGTGTGTTAAAAATAAGTAGTAAACATACACGTTGAATTTGATTTTATGTTATGCCATTCATTTGTATGAAGTATGTTTTACTATTGGCTTATTTACAAAAACAGCAAAATACTGAAAGGAAAAAAAAGTGCACACACATGAAAAATCGTTCTAACATGTCATCTCAGTAGGTCATGTACACCTGGATGTGTAAACATGTGCTTGAGAGAATCTTTCTTTTTTCTGTTATGTTTCATTTTGGAGGCATTGCCAGAGGTGGCTTCCCTCCAGAATTAGGTAACGAGTAGCAGGACAGATACATTGGCAGAAAGCTGTGTTTTTCATTCATCTCTACCAATAGGTTTGCTGTTACTAGCTTCATCTTAGTTTTGAATAATTTCTGAGCAACTTGTCTGATTAGCAGCTTTTCATTGACTTTTATTGGGAAGGGTCTATAATTTGGAAGTCTGTATTTCTGAGCTAGAAAGCCGGGGAGGGCGTGGGTGCCAGTTTCTCAGTATATATGAGACATTTGCCAGGCCTGGGGGTGTCAAGATATAGAGCATTTGCTATTCCTGCCTAATCTGAAATGTTAAACACAAAACCATAAGTGGAGATCCAGTGGGACATATATTTTCAGTGCATGGTTGGCTTTTCGTTCCTCAAGTGCTTATCTGTTTTTTTGTTCCAAACTGCTGCCTAGAGAAATGTACTTGTCATGAAACTGCTTTTACTGCTTTGTTAACATATTTCTCATCACAGCAGAATAGGATATCCTCTGCTTTATGATTACAATTTGTTCTTACTTTATCTTCTGTTAATTTATTATTTAATTTCTGTACTGATAATGGGACCTGGGAGAGAGGGTGTGATCTTTCTTCTCATGAATTCAATGCAGGGCCTCATGTACTGTGTTAATTTTGTACCTTTTTGAGTTGTCATAACGTTACAGTACTTGAAAATGGTATTTTAAGTTACAAATGATGTAAAGATTTGATTCAGTTCTTACCAGTTAACAGTGTAGTTGCATATCCCTTTTCAAATAGTATTTGTTTAGAGAAATGATAAGTGATACTTTCTGATAATCATAGAATTATATGGATCATAATCGATACCTTCTGATCTCTGTCATGTGAGCTATACTTGTGGACAGTTGGAATGGAAAATTATTTTATTGCATCAAAACCATAGCTAAATACATTTATAATTATACAGTTTTATATAAATGCAGTATATAATTTTAATACCCAAATTTTCTCCAGTGAATAGCAATGGATAAAGTAGAAAGGCATAGTTCACGGCAATTTCACTTGCTTTAATTCTCCTAGTCTCCCTTTATAGGTTTTTTGCGCATGACCACTGTCAGTTCAAGACTCTGCCTTAAGTGAAAGACAATGAATAATTTATTTTATACTTCAGATTTGGTAAAGGGCTATAAAGATACCCAAATAAACTTTATTATTCTCTCCCTCTTTCCATGTAACACCCTCACAGTAGATCTACCCAGCTGGTCTTTCTTTTCAAGCCAAGTGATGGATATGACTAGACCACCCCAATTATTTACATTTTTTTCTTTATAAATTGTTGGGGTTTTTTGTCTGCTAACCTACATTGACCATAATGTGTTTTGCTCATTAGATTTTTGTCACAGGCATCATCATGACATGTAATTGTCATGATTGTATTTTTTCTTCTGGAGTCCAAAATAATGCTTTAAATAATAATTCTCCAAAACCCCATTAAAGGAATAGAGCAGGAAATAGAAGTGCATAAGTTTCACATCTACATTTAGATCATGTACTCGCACTCTTTCACACAACATCATTCGTGTCTCCCATTGATCCTTCTTCCTAGTAGTTAATTTCATACTGGTCCACGACTAGCTACATTAAGTTATGGTTGCTTTTAGGTTTATGCTAATCAAAATATGTAATGAACGAAATCCTATAGTATCCGCGCTCAAAGAAATTTAAGGGAAATACAAGTGTATAGTTAAATAATTTCCAATGAGATGTAGCACAGCACGTAGTATCGGAAGTAGCTGATGGCAGATACGTTCATATTTAAAAAATACTCAAGTCCAGATGCTCAAAGGATTTTCTTTCCTGTGCATGGGTATCAAACGTTACTGTTTTGGATTGATCTAGTTAGTTTATAACTTTGACGATAGTCTCCCAACAGGCAGTATGCTGTTAATAGTTTTGTTCTTTTGCGTTGCAGGGGGTTCAGGACCGTCATCATCAATAGCCATAGCTGGCACCAGCCAACCGGCCATCACAAAGACAACATCTGTGCTTCAAGATGGTGTTATAGTCACTACTGCAGCTGGAAACCCACTTCAGAGCCAGCTGCCCATTGGGAGCGATTTCCCTTTTGCTGGCCACGAACACTCGCTTCATTTTCCGCAGAACAGCTCTTCAAACAACAATCTTCCACATTCTTTGAATCAAAACCTCCTCAATTCTCTACCTATCTCTTTGCCAGTGAATCAGCAACATCTCCTAAACCAGAATCTATTAAATATACTACAGCCTTCAGCAGGAGAAGGCAAGTCTGAGGTCAACCTCAACCCTTTAGGTTTTCTCAACCCGAATGTAAATGCTGCTTTAGCTTTTCTCTCCAGTGACGTGGATGGGCAGGTATTACAGCCTGTTCATTTTCAGCTTCTAGCAACCCTCCTTCAGAACCAAGCCCAAGCAGCTGCCATGCTTCCCCTACCATCTTTCAATCTGACCATCTCAGATTTGCTGCAACAGCAAAATAACCCTTTACCCTCAGTAACCCAGATGACAGCCCCACCTGACCATTTGCCAAGCAATCAGTCAGAAAGCAACAGGGTGGAGACCCTTTTAACCAACCCCCTGGGCAACCCCATACCCAGCTTTTCAGGCACTGACACTACTTCTAACCCCCTGCTCCTCCCAGCTGTCTCTGGGGCCTCAGCATTAATGGCCTTGAACCCCCAGCTGGTGGGAGGTGTCCTGAACTCTGCATCGGGCAACACCGCTCATCATCCAGAGGTTTCCATAGCCACCTCCTCCCAGGCAACCACTACCACAACCACTACATCATCAGCAGTGGCAGCACTGTCTGTCTCAACCCTGGGTGGTGGGACAGCAGTGGTGTCAATGGCAGAAACATTGCTGAACATATCTAATAATGCTGGGAATACATCTGGTCCAGCTAAACTCAACAATAACTCTGTGGTGCCACAGCTACTTAACCCTCTACTGGGGACAGGTCTGCTTGGTAAGTTCAATTTCTTCACAGATATAAAAGGAAAAAAAAAAAAAAAAAAAAGGAAGAGGGTTGGGGAGGGGGAGTTTCGGATTCTAGTTTCTTTTTTTAAAGACTCCACTTTATCATACTTCTTTTTGTAAGGCTTTTGTATGTTACAGCTTGTTTATTTCTATTGAGGAAAACATAACTGTTATTGTAAGAAATTTAAAATACAATCTAATTTAATTCAGTAACATTTAATACTAGTTTTGGAAATTATTTTATACTCCATTCTTAATTCTGATGCCACCTAGACCTACTATATACACCTTAAAATTCTGTAAGCAATTGGACTTGTTTCTTTTTTCAAGTAGTAAAAGCACAGGTGCATCTCTGGGATGCGGTGTTTCATTTCAAGTGCATGTGGCATCACAGGGTTAGTATGAGTAGCTGTGCAGTAGATGAAAAATGGCCAAGTGCATTTTTCCCAGTGAATTAAAGGTGCCAAAACCATAAGCACGCTCCCTGTAAAGTAATCCGTAAAGCACTCGAAGTAGGTCCTTGCACAAGTTCAAAGAGGAAGGTTGCCCTTCGAGCCCTTTATTGTGTATTTATATTTTCTCATTTCTCGTTTGGTTGTTTTTTTTTTAACTCGTAGTTTAGAAACCCGGGGTATTTCACTTGACAAACATGTACATCCCAAAACAAGTGATTAAAAAGCCCTTAAATACAAGTTTTTTCTCCTGGGTCTTTTGATGGTTTTTACCAAGAATATGTAATACAGTTAGTACTCCTCTGTTGTTTGGACTACGTAATCTAATAAATAGACTAGGAGGAGGAATTAAGTAGTGGCAAAGAGCTGATAAGTATTTTAACTTATTACTTCATACTTACCTACTAAATGGCTATCGTGAACTCAACTCTGCTTTGCATTTTCCCTGTAAAGTACGACTAACCAATGATTCTGCAAATGGCAATTTTAAGAAAAACATGAGCTTTTTATTAAAAAACAAAAAGCCACCTAGGAAATGGATGGATTTTTAAGCTTTATTATTTCATAAAGTCATTTTCAGCAGCGTTTTTTACTAGAACCATAATTTTCATTCATGTAAAGTGAGATTTTCATGTAATACAAAATGTGAATACAGTTGTTTCTCTAGAACGTAAAAAAAAAAATTGTTTAGTGTTGGCTGACATGTCTGTGAGCCAAAAAGCCTTTGCTCATTTGCAGTTAGCTCACGTTATTTTGTCAGTGAATGAAAAACTAGTTTTGTTGGTTTTTTGAAATTATTTTCTCTTTCTCTCTCTCTCTCTCCCCTCCTCCTCCTTCTCCCCCTCACCACCCCAGTACTGTTTGAAGCAGTCACTCTTTGGAAACTAAGAGTAAAATTCCAAGATAACAAATATCATAGAAGCTCATTCTGCCATACTTGGCTGTGTACCGTTCCAAAGGCAAAGACAGTCATGTCAGAAACCTTTAGAAAGAGTCCAGATAGATGTGACGTACAAAAGAAGCAATACTGAAGAAATACAGAAATAAAGAGTAGGAGACACATGCCTTGAGGACCATTCCGTAGAAGATTGAAGGGGAAAAGTGTTGTTTTACAGAGGCATTTGCTTAGCAGTCAGTTAAAATTGGAGTCAAGGAAATTCCTCCTGACTGTTGAAAACTATACTGACTTACGTTTCCCTGTGTTTGAATTACAGGTGACATGTCATCTATAAACACTGCTTTGAATAACCATCAGCTGAGTCATCTCCAGTCGCTATTAAACAACAATCAGATGTTTCCTTCAAATCAGCAGCAACAGCACCTTCTCCAGGGGTACCAGAACATGCAGGGCTTTCAAGGCCAGCCCCCAATTCCTGGCCCAGCTAACAACCCAAACCCCATGGCATGTCTGTTCCAAAATTTCCAGGTAGAAAGCAAAATGAAATCAATATTCAAACAAATGTGCAACTCTCAGTAGGTAAAATTACATCCTCCGTAGTCTGTTTTTTTTTGCCGAGTGATTAAGACAATATGATATATACGATTGCTTGCCTGTTTCAGCAGGTCTTGGATTTTGCAAATCAGTAACATTTGTTACTGAAATTTTATACCTTGTTTCTTAGAAATTGGGTATAGTTTCTTTGGAAAGAGTTATGCTGCATATATTGCAAAAAAAAATGCTATGTATGTTCTGACAATTACTATTCATTTTTAGCAAAACTATTTTCCATTCTGCAGAAATGATCGTAAATTCCCATTTAGACCACTCTAACAATTCAGCAGTGAGAAATAAATATTGATACCACTTTGCAGTAATTAGAAACTTAATACATGATTATAGGGGACCGTGGGTACCAGTTCTCTTATATTCCCACTGAAATTGAATGGAAGAGCTAGCTGTGATGTGAATTGTATAGACTGAAGAAAACAGGTATTGGAATGAATATACAGTGACAAACTGTGCAAAAATGATACCTCCCTGCTATCCACCTAAATAGACAATTCTTCATAATGCAAGTTGAACTATCAAACTAACATACTGACAGGAAGCATAGCAACCAAAATAGGTAATAAAACCAGAGTTAAAATACATATTTATTATTATTCAGTATTACCGTGGTTGCTGCAGAATTCACGTCATGAAGACGGAAGCATGCAGATAGTGCCAGAAAGTGCTTTTACCCTTTAAGAAGGAAGAAGAAGACGTGCCATTTTCTCAGTGTAGATGTTTCACTGCTTTCGCAAAATCATAGTCCTCTAACTGCCTATTACCTCTCTTTGGTTTTGTATGAGTTTTGGTAGCTTTATCTCAGTATTTTTTGCTTCAGATTCTCAGTTATATAAATAGTAATTGTAAGTATCTAAAGGAGCTTTTGGAAATATTTTACCCTTGTTTTTTACAGTTTTTTGTTGTAGCACTATTATTGACATCAGCTTCGCTGCCTATGTATGTGACAAGAAATATAAAAAGCACAGTTACTTTAATCTGAAGGTTACAGTTTACTGTGGCAGTGCCTGACATTACAGCTGCAGTGTAAAGGGATGCAGGCATGGTTTACAAGGGACTGAAGTAAAAAGAGATCCCACAAGAGAAGCGCATAACCAAAAGGGAAAAAACAGAAATGTTAGCCAATTCCAAAAGGACAGTGATGGCCTACGTTCCAGAAATTGAATGAGGAGCATACAAGGAGCACAGAAGAACAGTTGATAGGGAGGGAAGAAGCAAAAGTGAGGTCTGGGAAGGAACGAAAGAGAATAGTTCAGAACAGAAATATTGGCCTTGGTGGAGTTGTTCAGGACTTGAGAGAAAAAAGGAGGGTGCCGTACTTCAATCGGAAGAGGAAATCCTTGAAAAGACTCTGAAAGAGATGATAATGTGCAGTGCATGGTAGGTTGTATCATCTCACGCAAGGCATCTATTTTGATCCATGAGGCAAAGTCTAAGAGCCAGTGTTTTTGTTTTCCTCCAAATTATACCTTTTTTGTTTTCCATCTAGCTTGTTCAGCATTAAACTTCATAATGGATGTATAACCAAAATAAAATTACGTACTGTAACAAATAGTCACCCTGGCCACCATCCTGATTTTTTTATTAAAATGCAACAAAGTTTGTCTGTTGAAATGGAACTTTAGGCAGAATAGTAATTCCCATCTTTTTCTCTACTATTTCCAGGTGAGAATGCAGGAAGATGCTGCTGTCCTAAACAAAAGAATGATCACTCAAATGGGAATGGCACCAGTTCCTGAGAGCTCCAACACTATGCTTCCTCCTTTCCAAGAAACATCTTGTGATTTGCAGCAAAGAACTGAATCATCTCTTGGACAACAGGCAAAGGATAACCTCAATGTCGCTGCTCAGGGTGATACATCGGTGGACGCTATCTACAAAGCAGTTGTAGATGCTGCAAGCAAAGGAATGCAAGTAGTAATCACCACTGCCGTTAGCAGTACAACACAAATGAGTCCCATTCCAGCTTTGAGTGCCATGAGTGCCTTCACAGCCTCAATTGGTGACCCATTAAATCTTTCTAGTGCTGTCAGTGCAGTAATCCATGGAAGAAACATTGCCGTTTCTGATCATGAAGGTAGGATAAGGAACACTAGAGGAACACGAATACTGAAGAATTCAGAGCACGGTAAAAATTTGAATGAAGGGGATGGGTATGAATATTACAAATCAACAAGTTGTAACACACCCAAAAAACAGTGGGAAGGGGAGCAAAGTCCCATCAGTGAGATAAATAGATGGAAATGTGATGAGTTTCTAGACCACTCTACCCATATCCATAGTAGTCCTTGTCACGAAAGGCCCAATAACATCTCCACACTGCCATTGCTACAAGGCGAGCAGCATCAGTTACTGTTATCACAGCGAAACTGTCAAAGTGATAAAATGTTGGAGGAGAATTTCAGGTATAACAATTACAAAAGAACTATGATGAGTTTTAAGGAAAGACTGGAGAACACTGTGGAACGTTGTGCACACATAAACGGAAATAGGCCTCAGCAGAACAGAGGATTTGGGGAGTTGCTGAACACTTCTAAACAAGACCTGATTCTGGAAGAGCAATCTCCAAGTTCCTCAAATAGCTTGGAAAGTTCGTTAGTTAAAGACTATATCCATTACAATGGAGATTTTAATGCCAAAAGCATTAATGGGTGTGTGCCTAGCCCTTCAGATGCTAAAAGCATCAGTAGTGAAGATGACCTAAGGAACCCAGATTCCCCTTCTTCAAATGAGCTGATACATTACAGGCCGAGGACGTTTAATGTTGGCGACTTGGTCTGGGGCCAAATCAAAGGACTGACTTCGTGGCCTGGAAAACTAGTAAGAGAAGAAGAAGTTCACAATTCATGTCAACAAAACGCTGAGGAGGGGAAGGTATATTTATATATATATGCACATATCTATCTATCTATATACACATGTACCTATGCCCATACAAATGTTTATCAAAACATATCTCGGTCCATTCTTTATTTTAGTCTTTGTCTCTTGTTTTAGTAGTACAAATTGCTTTTTTTCATAACTGTAGCTTGCAGAACTGAAGTTTTCCCATAGTTACCTAATAAGAAACTTCTACAAATGCCATGAAACAGATTATTATTTTGGCCTGATTATGCTTTACTGACTAATTTGTGCACAAAAGACTTGCTACACAAAAAAACATTTAACAAAAAATTGATTAACTTACATTGTGTATTTAGTCAAACTTCTGGCTGTGTCCAAAGAAACTGATATAGAGATATGTAGAAGTGTTGAAAACTGCAAAAAGGAAGAGTGATCTAATCAGATTGAGGAATCTATAATAAGTAAAAGCTTGCTGATTTATACATACGCTCTTTAAGAGGAAATGCATGCGCATTTTCACCTTGAAAAGAGGTTTTGACCAGCTTTTAATAGTGAGGAAAGCATTCTAATTTGCTCTCTAATACTAAAATCCTTTTTTTTTTTTTTTTTTTGTCGACAAGCCTTATGCTTGTTGGGGAATATATAGAAAATACAGTTATCAAGGAATTATTGGTTAGTTATTGGTTATTTTATTATGATAAATATTTCAAATTCTGGTCTCCACTACTTCTGTAACTTTATATTTTTGTAGTTCTTATAAAAATATTTATATATGGAAGATGGGAAATATTTTGAGTGCCATTTTATAAAATGCAAATTTTAAAGATACGTAAGGAGAAAGATCTAATGAAATAACATTTTTGCCTCTGACACAAAGAAATCAAACCACTTAAAATTATGTCTTTTTTTCCCCATATACCTGCCTAGTACATTACACAACAACAGTCACAAGAACGGTGATAGTGGGTTGGACCAAAGTATTCCTTTCCCCCGAATTTGTCCAACAGCAGATATCCAGAGGAGAGGGACTACAAGAACGTGGTGAGGAGTGCTTCTTCACCAGCAGCCTCTGACTCCCACCAGTGTGTAGCTTAGGAACTTCTTGAGCTGGAACTGGTGCATCTATAGTGTAACCACTGCTGGTCTTACTGCATTTTGTAATCGTAGAGTTATCTGAGGCTGATGTGTAAATGTCATTTCCCCAAACAGTCCAACAGGTCTGTGATGAATTGGTGCTCTAAATAACTGGGGTGATGGTTGGCCAGAATGGTTTTAACTCTGGTTCAAGAGAACTGTAGTCTCCCTTTACAGCTGGCTTCTCTGTTGATCTCCTTAGCCACAAAGGTTTCAAAGAGACTTTTATAGAGAATTCAACACGCTTTAGTAACAGTATTTGAATGCTTAAGAGCTCATTCCTTATAAAGGTTATATCCCCAAGTTACAAGTCAATTTAGAAAGTATGGGCAAATGAGACAGACCACAAACTATAAAAGATGGAGGTGCACAATATCAATGTCCCATATGAATTACGAATACAGTTCTTACACTGCACATGTGTTCCAAGTATGCATTTATGTATTAACTTCACAAAATTGTGTATCCATATCTATATGACTGTTTTGATACATTTGAAGAGCTTATTTTTTATAACTTTTGTAAAGAGGTGAAGTTTTTTTTCATTTGCATTCCTTAGCAATTTTATAAGTTTTCGCCCCAATTTGTGGATACCAGAATGTATAGTTGCTTTTGTGCAAACCTGCCTTTTTCAATTTTGTGTCTCTTATGTACATTATATAAGCATTGTGTAATATTATATTCAGTGGCACAGATTTTATTGTATACTGAAGCACAAACAACAGGGAAGCAATCTGTGGAAATGTGTATATTGCTGCTCATGCGGTACCGTCAAGGCGCTTGTGGAGGCAGCAAGAGAGACTGTTTCAAGTTCTTCATCAGGAAGTCCCACCTAATGGATCACCTCTCACATCAGAAGGCCTTTAATAATAATAATTTTAAATTAAAGGAAAAAAAAGTATGTCTAATTTTCCCCAAGAAGAAGTACAGAGGGAATGACCATTCCAAAGGTCAGGAGTTGAGGTTGAAAGGTGGGATACAGGGGAATATGAAAGAAGTGAAAATATGCATGTGCTGTCTAATAGCTCTGTTCCTAGTTGAAAATAGGAACTCCCATGCACAGTGGCAATCTGTACACGTGTTCAGACACTCCTATAACATGTTGTAAAGCTACATTCTTCAGATGTTTGGGCAGCCTGGTCTGAAGAAAAAGGAAAAAAAAAAAAAGAAACCACACCAAACAGAAAAAAAAAAAATCACCACCTTGAAAACCAAAAAGAAATAATAACCTTGAAAACCAAATGGTCTTCAGAAATTCTGCGCTTCAAAAAATCCTGAAAGGTTACGATTCATTGTGGGAGTGACTAGCAGCAGTTCTGAAAATTCTATTTTCTGTGGAGCTTTCTTAAAACATCTTTTAGAGTATTTGTATAATCAAATGTTAACTTCCTATATTGTAACATTAGTTTTGCTATGCTGTTGGGATTTCATGGTACTTTGTATATTCTCTGTTCTTTATATCATACATAATTTGATTTTTGTTTCCATTTAAAAGACTTTGGGTATTAAATGTAATAATGCTTCTGTTTGAAGAGCAGCTAGAATGGTGTTTCCCTAACAGGAGAAGGGAGGAATATTGCACCTTTGTTTCATAATGAACACTGGCTTTTTGGCTGTTGGAAAATTAAAGAGGAACCCAAGGGAAGTGCAGCAGTAGCAGCAGAAATATCTGAAAAGGAAAGGAGCAAGCCTGAAACTACATGCATCCTGAAACGGAGGCTGTGTATTTCATTAAGTAATTAATTTGAATATTATCCAAATCAAATCACCTAAACAAGAACAAGGCTTTGAGAGCAACAATATGAAAGTCAAAGGGTTTCTGTGAGCAGTAGTTGCCTGTTATTAGTACATTTCATAGTGATTCTTACGGGGCAAGTATTGTTCTCAATAGGACTTTCCATCAGTTAAACTAGGTTTTTTAAGCTGAGCTTTTATAGTTCTACAGATAATAATAGGTGTGATTTATCAATGTCCTGAAAATCCCATTTGTATGTATTACTTAGAGTTGTAATGGCTTATTGTAAATGAAGGCATATGACATTATTAATTTAAATATATCTGTTATAGTTCCTTCCAATACCATGTTATGTTAGCAGTTTGATACTACTTCTTCAAAAAAGTGCTAGCAGGTTTTTTACTGTTCTACCATCACAAACTTCCAATAATGAAGATATTGATTCCTTTTTGTTACTTAACATAAGTCCCGTGTTACCCAAACATGGTGTTAGCCCTTCATAAAAATATTTACCATTGAATTTTCTTACAAATCTAATGGCAGGCATATACAACCCTTTGCGAAGTTTGTTCCTTATGTACACCTATACATCATGGGTATGGATAATGTACAATTTAGCTTTCATGACAACTCTGTCACGTAGTAAAGTGTCTAAGGTACGGGATCAAGGTGGTTACATTATTGCCTTTCAATTCTGTTCAGTTTGAAAAACTTAAGGTTCTTCTTTAGCTCTTTTTCAAACACGCTATTAAATGAAGGCTTGAGCTGCGGTGTATTGCAGACAGAGTAACGATGCCTCCGATAATACTGTTTTAATGTAGGAGATGTAACGTATAAGCTTTCGAAGCCGGTTTGTTCATTCCGTGGGTGTTGTGTGCCTTTTCTTCTCATGTTTATCCTTAGAAAAGCCCCGCAGGTTTTAAATAGATAGTATTTCTTATGTATGCATTTGTATTTTTCCAAAGTCTGATTAGGAGAGGAATTATTTGAGGTATTTGCAGTCTTGCATTAAAAGTAAACACAGTTTTAAGGGAGAAGCGCTGCAGTCTGTGGGATAATTGAATCTATTTCATGAAAATAGAAATCTTGCCTCCCCTTCTGCAGATTTCACCATTAATGACTCTTGTCTTGTAAGTTCCTGAAACAGCAGAATTCCCCAATTTCATTATCAGATGCGTAAGTTCAAGGCATGTGAAATTTAGTCTAAACGTGTATTATGTTGGGCCTTATTTCTAGAGGTTTTGACAACTTGCTCACTCATTAACTTCACATTGTCACATCTAAAAATCAGTTTCATTGTGAATATAAATGATTTTGTAATTGAAAGGCTGGGTTTAGAGGCAATTTGCATTTAAATTTCGGATTGTATATAGGCATGCTTAATAAATTTGTATTTATAGAATTAATTTTCCTTGTGTCAGAATACAAGCTGTACTTTTTAATGAAACAAATGCTATATAAGGTTCTTGTTAAGTTATGCAAAGATTAAAAAATAAGTCAAGCAAAATGTAGCAATACTGACAAAGAAAAAGGAATTAATCCATTCATTTTCTTTAAATGGATGTGCTATAAATACCTATTTTTGTTTTTAAAAGCAGAAATGACTGACCCAAATCAAAATAATATGCAGAGTTAAGTGGACTAATGTTTTGAGAATGCAAATGATAAAATCGTATAGATGATATAATTCATTTTCTTCTTGCTTGTATTGTTTACACTAGTACTAACTGGTACCTATGCAGTGGTGCCAGTGATTATGTGCAGTGGTTAATATACAGAAGGCTTAAACAATTATAATTCTGGTTGATTTCAAGAGAACTTTAATTTCCAGTTAAAGTACTTTAAAAACCAGCTCAGCAGCCCTGTTGAGCACATGCTCAGATTCATTCCTGACTCAGCAGATCGCTAAAGTATGTGCTTAAGTAAAAAAATTCTTAAAAGACCTTTCTCGGGACCAGTAAATTAGCTGGCTAAAGCGAACTCTCGTTAAGACTCATAGAGTCATAATGCATAAATAAAGCTTGTCATCCTGCCCACCCCCTTTTTAAGGCCTTAAGCCTTTTAACTTAAGCACGTACTGGTCCTCTTCTGAAAAGGGAATTATTTGGCTGTGCCATTAGCAGCATGGTTGAACGGGGGCCTTAAATACTTTATCCAGAAATTTGAGGTGATGTGAAACACTTTTGTGTTGATGGCATCTGTAAAAATTGTATCATGTGTACTAGGCAACTTGGTATTTTAATGCATTCCAGGTGGTCTCAAAGGTGTAAAATATATTTGTAAGATGTGAGCACAGACTATGAGACTTTAACAACAGTGTTCGTATTAATAATATAAAGACAAACAAGGTTTTAAAAATACTATTCTCCTTCTTAGTTTTGTTTTCGTGAGTGTCATGTTTTTGTTTTCTGTATTTCTATTGCTAGTGGTGTGGGCATCTAGAGAAATTATTTTATATATATATGTATGAGGGGGTGTATGTAGCCAGACGTTAATTTATTCTTGGCTGGGAAGGTTAGTGTCTTATGGATGCAGTGAAAATTAGGCTCCATAATAATGCATGTCTAGCAGTAAAGTAAAAGCAGTGTTTAATAATTGCAGGTCTGGGTAATGTGGTTTGGTGTTCATACCTTCACTCAGGTGGAGCCAGAGAAGTTGAAGACACTAACAGAAGGTCTAGAAGCTTACAACCGAGCCAGAAAAAGGAACAGAAAGTAAGTAAATGCTCATTTATTTACTAGTGAAATGGAATAATTAAATTCTTTTGCTTCCGAAGACTCTCATTTTAGGGAGCTTAGCAGATCGGCCAAACTGAAGAGTTAATTTTCTGAATTCCTTGTGTTGGTTATGATAATCATCCGAGATCTTTGATATCTGCATTTTTATTGCATCTTCTGATATTTACAGTAGCCTTTGTAAAATGTCAGCCTACTTGTTTGAGCTTTCATGTGTAGGATTTCTAATTTACAGCAAAAAAAGTTATTACATCAAAACTATTCTGACCAAATACGCTTTTTAACAAGATCTGCCCTTCTTATCTCTTCCCTCTCCCTCTGGCAGCTGCTGCTGCAGGCAGAGCACAGGTTTATTCGGATAAATTCAGTTTATTTCCCATTGCTGAGAAGCGTTGCAGAATTTGTCAACTCTGGCTGTATTTAACCAGACGAGGGGCTCAGTGCAGAGCTTTCCTTACGCTCTGTGTCAGACATGTGTGAACTGTTTGGTTTCATCTTGCCTTTTAGCTTTTTTTTTACAAATATACAGGGATAGAAAGACCGTGAAACAGTAAGTATTAGGACATGAAGCATCAGCATAGACAAAAAGAGGAAAATGGTTGACTTTAGGAGAAGAAAAAAATCTGGACAGCTATAAAAGGATGGAAAAGTAGAAATTGTACTGCGATTGGATTTGTTCTAGGTTGCTGTTGCTTGTTTACTGTTGCAGTGAAAATGTATTACTTTGAATCTGTGTGCGAATTTAAAATCAGCTTGCAGTACTTGTCTTTAGCACAATAAACGTAGGCTTAAAGGAATTAAATAATTATTTGTCTTCAGCTCCTTTTAAGGGGTAAGCTCTTCTTCTATTTGTGTGTCACGCGGCACTTAAGTATTTTTTATGCCAATGAGACAATGTTGGTGGTTGTTTTTTCCAAGATCATCCTCAAAATATCTTACTGGAGTTTAAGGGTGTGTGGTGAGAACATAGAAGGGCTTTTGGCAACTCCCCAGTTATTTGCTCGTGTCCCTGAAGTGAAATATGTGACTCAAGTAAGGTGACACCGGGAGCAAATTTAAAGAGGTGTTAAAAGTTGAAATAAACAGTACAATTTAAGAAAAAGTCCCATCTTCTGATTTGCATTTGTATATTTAGCAGACTGCAGGGATTGTCTGCAATTCCACTGAATCCAAAGGCCTTTTTTTGTGGCCTCTCTGGTTCTGCCCCATTGCTTGCCCGTAAGGAGACAGGAGGCATCAAATAGCCCAGCCAGTCTGGGGCACCTGGTTGCCCCTTTCATAGGGTTGCTTTACAGCCCTTGCAGGTTTTTCCTCCATATTTCTACTCGTACTTATTTCAGAGTTCAAATCTTTTAGTATTTCTTTATGGACCCTTCCTATTTTTCCTGTGTACTGTTGTAAATTTATCTGAAAAAGTTACTAATCTCTTTATGGTCTTCTTTCTGGTGTATGTCTGTGTAGTATCTTGTTACGTACAGGTTCAGATTTTTTAAAACATTTAACATTAGATAATTGCTACATGTAGAATACTCCTATTTCTGTTTCCTACCTGTATAAGTACTCAGCAGTTCACATATCATGTACTGGCATCAAGTTGAAGACTTCTATGGTAAAGAAGACATAGGTAAAGAAACCCAGGATGAATTTATGTTGAGAGAGCATTGACTAGCATCACACAGGTCCAGTGTGTTTAGCAGAGCGGGGTTAGCATCCAGGTCCTCAAAATGACTTTCAGATACCTTAACGCCATAAATTATTCTCTATGTTCCTACAGTTCGTGTCTCAGCCCTAGTATATTGTACAATTTTGGCAACAAATGTTACTTATGGGACTACTGCTGTAGTCTCCTTCACTGCACAGTCTTGACTCAATCTCCAGTAATATATATTAATGTTATATATTAAAAAAAAAAATTATTACAACTAAATTAAAGATGAAAAATGTTTGCAAAGCTAAAAACTGCATTATAATAGGTAATAGGATGCAATTCAAGTTGCACCCTAAATCCAGTATATGTGAATTGTAAATCTTAATCTAACCTTATGTATTAGTTTTTAAAATGGAAATATTTTGTATGTTTGGTTTCTTAGGTTTCTAAACAAGACACCAGAAAAAATTGTCATTGTAGCACATTTCATCAGCATAGTCAGGTGTGTTAGCTCTGTTGCTCCGAGCCTTGTAACTTCAACTAATAGTATGACCTAAAGCATTTTCTGTACCAGAAAAGTGTTTTGCTTGGGGATATCTCAGAGGCACGATGTGACTCCTAAACTGTCATATTTATTCTGGGCCTTGTAGGAAGATGCCCTCTAGTACAAACCGCTGAGCCATCCCGGTCTTTCTCCGTTCCATCTTGTCTCAGCCATTCCGTTCTTATTTGAGCCGAGTCCCTTCTTGCTTCCAGCAGGTCATGATGTGACGGCTTCTGCACCTATCCGGTTGTAGTCTCCAGAAGACTGTCTGCCGGAGGCCCAGTCTTCCCTTATCGAGGCCTCGTCTGATCCAGTCTTTGTTCTTCCCAAGCTTCATAGTGATCTGTATTCCGCTGTTCACTAGCGTTCTCCGGTCCCACTGCATGCCAAGTATCTTCCAAGGGTCATCACCCAATACCAGTGTCTCCTCCTCCTGTGGTTTCCTGTTCCTCTGCGTGTTATTTCCCACACCAGGCTTCTCTTTTGTCAGGAATGTGCCATTGACCATCCCTACCATTACCATCTCTACCATCCATACGAAGTTATTTCGAAATGAAGTTTGAGCGATGGCTTCTTAGAGTTGAAGAGTTACGTCTGTCCTGTCCTTCCCGTTGAACATGTGCCTTGTTCAGAGTTGAACAGGACTCCAGTAAGGGAAGAACTAACGCACCTCTTCCACTACCTTTCCAACTTCCAGCTCCGATCAGTCTCCATCCTGACACAGTCTAAGTCTCTCTGTCTTCTCTAGGTGCGAGCCTTGCCCCGTACTATTAGAGTCGAGCACGGTGGGTGCACTCGAACATCCCTGTTATCGCTGCAAGAGCTGCCCAGAGGCAGCAATTGCAGGTGAAGTCTGGAATATGCCCACTATGGGAGGGAACTTTTACTCAAAAGATGCTCAGGCTTCATTTTGATAATACAATTTGGTAAAATTTTAATGGGCCCTAGTAGGGAGGAGGAGGATTAAAAGAACGCTTCTGATGAAAAGGTTATCCTCCCTTCCTGAGGGAAGGAATTTAAATCCTTCTCCAAAGCTGGGGACCATGAGAGGTTTTCTAAGAGATGATGTGCTGCTTTTTAATGAGAGGAACAAACTGTTGCTAGAATCTTTTAAATGTAATTTGGCAAAAATTGTGATATTTACAGGTTAGTTTGCATCACTAGAGACCTGATGGATATGTTTATCTGATGTCAAATTCTCGGGTTTTTAGCTGCAGTGTTTTGTCTGCAGTAAATAGGTATTTCAGTGATGGGCACTTCTGAAACTTTGATTTGCTCAGGGGCAGATCATCATCTTCACAGTAAAATGAACATAACAGTGTCTGAAGACTACAATTCAAATGATCGTTTGTATTTTAAATACTTTCAAGTGGCTGTTTTGACTAATAGCAATAATTTCGTAGATATTGTAATAAGGGTGGTTTGCTGATAGAGCATAATGTTGATTAAATAACTTTACATCACATAGGTAACTTGACATCTGACATCTGCTTCTAGATGACATGCAAGTCAGCAGTGTTATCAGTTATTAAGTTATCTGCCTTATAAATAGAGTCATATTACCTTTATAGGGAGTTACGTTGCCACTGAACAATATTCTGTTCATGGTTTATAATATCTAAGGGTGCCCTTACTTGTCCAAGTTGCGTAACTTTAACTTGTTTTTGCAAGCAGTCTAACTCAAGCGTTCAAAAACCCAGGTGGACACGTCAGGCTTTGTATGCCAATATTTATTTCAGTTTATCTTATCATTTCTTTGGTTGATTTAAACTACAACAGGATACATAATTTTACAGTTGCACAAAACTCCTTTCCCACCGTTTTAACTAATTCATTCAAAGCCTTAAACTTGTGCAACTTCATACGTGGATGAAGTCCTATTATACTTCACTCTTGTGCAGTCAGGTCAGTAAGGTTTCTAGCTTTCTTAATTTTTTGTGCAATTCGTGCCCTGGTATAGCTCAGATGACCGATGCAAAGTGGTGTTAGAGAATATCTTACTTGAATAATGAATAACAGACCCTCTGATGGCCTGTCTTCGATCTCCCAGCTGTACTGATGGGCATGAAAATCATTTTGCTGAACTAGGGGATGGAATTACTGTAGAGCAACACTGGTCATATAGTTCATCTGAGCTCCTTCCTTGTCAATCTTTTGCCAATGCTTTTAGTTGCCATAAACCGTTAAGTCCGAGGGAAGAATGTCCCACCTGACATGATGAGCTTGCTTGCTTATTAAAAGGAAAGGGGTTTTTTTAGAAAGTGTCTCCTTCTGTGAGGGAGGGTCCTACTGACCCGACCATCCGTGCCAGCTTGGGATGAGCTGTTCTCTTACCTGTCTCTGCCATTATCTTCCCTCACGATGGAGCCGGCTCTCTTCCTCCTCCCCTCATTTCTGCCTCTCCAGAGCAGGGATAACAGGACTTTCTGACTTCCTGAGGATATTGTGATGGATGCTCATAAAACAGTCTCTCATCTCCAGGATGATCTCTCTCTCATCTCATATTCAGCCATTTGTCTTCAAGTTCATTACTCTTCTAAATGTACCCATTCAGGTGAAGTCATGAACGAACCAGCCTATCTAAAGAGATATATATGTACCTGCTTTTGAGTACAGATCCTCAAGAAGCTGTCGACAAAGCATAGTAACTTGTGCTCACATATGACTTGCTAGCTTGAAATTCTTTTTCAAGTGTGAACACGGAGCCACAGAAGTATGACCTGTTGTGCAGAGCACGGTGTTCAAGTGGGAAGCTTCTTTAAAGAAGAAATACACATAAATCAAAAATGTCACTGTAAAATGAAGTGTGTATGGAGCTGCCCAGTGACTTGGGGTAACTTTTGGTTTGAAGGAAGAAAGTCTTCACCCTACCTTTACCATAGCCCTTGGCGTGCTGTCATTCCAGGGTTAAACCAGCAACATTTTAGAGGATTAATACAACTTATTTTCCTCTGGCTATTGAAAGTTAGAAGGGATATTTAAGTTTGAGCTTTGTGCTTTGGGTAAGAGGAAGACTTTGCAGCTCACGCACTGATTTTTCAAGAAGACGGCAGTGTACGTATTTCGTCCTTCACAAAAGTATTGCTGAAATGTAACCACATTTACAAAGTAAATGCAGCATGTAACATGGAGTGGGAAGCAGGCAGAGGCGAGCTGGCCCTGGAGGTTTAGTAACGCTTGAACTCTTTAAGAAAGTCCAGAGTAGCTGGAGTACTCCTCTCCTGCTCCTGATCAAAACCCCTGAGAGTCTGGCCCTTTGCTAACGATTTAAAAAAAAGTTTGCACAAAACGCTACGTTACCGTCAAGTACTGTTGCTTTTTATTCATGGACGTAATCCGTCTTGTGGATATTGGAACTAACCATACAACTCCTTGAAGTGCTGGCTTTAATTTTTCTTCGGTAATTACAACACAAGCCTTTAGTTTGCATAATATTGTATATAGGTTTGATCTTGCTATCTGTGCTATAACAACCTGGGAGGCTCTACAGTTAGTAGAATATGTCCAACGAGTTAATGTGTTTATTATTAATTTTTTAAAGTGTTTTTCTGTTACTAAGAATTACTGATGGCATTTGTTTTTTCTTCCTAGAAGTGGAAAGCTAAATAACCATTTAGAAGCTGCTATACACGAGGCCATGAGTGAACTAGACAAAATGTCTGGGAATGTAAGTTTCTTTTCACATTAGCAATAATTTTCTCCTTTTGCTATGTTTCTGCACGCGTGTCAGCTGAAGACTGGGAGTGCTGCTTTGGGTTGCTTTCTAACATAAATTTTGTTTCTGTTTTCTTAAATAATGTGGAATTTTCAATTTTTCTCCTGCATTAAAAACTGTTTGCAAATGTCTAATCATTCTGAAAAATGGGGAAAGTTGTAGAATATTAGTTGTGTTGCCAGTTGCATTATTTTTTCACAAAGGTAGATTCCTGGACATACTTTTACACATGCAGCCTGATAATATTTGGAACAGTTCCAGTCCCACTCATATTCCATGGGTTTTCTCTGACTGGTGACAGAAAATCAGGCTCATTTGTTTTTCCATTGAAGTAGCAAGATATTGAAACCGCATTTAAAAGCATCATTCTTTTGAATGTAAAACTCTTTGATTAAAGCTTTACTTATGCGAAATGGAAGATATTGTCTTGAAAGGTAAGTTTAAAAAGAAAAGAATCTTCCTAATATCAAATCTAACAGTGTTCCTTCTACAATAATTACACTGTTATTATGCAAGCCCAGGATCTTTCTACTAGAAAATTTGGTTTATATAATGTACTCATCTTCATATTTAAAACATGGCTGTAATTTCATTGAAGCACATGTAGAAATGCAAAAAAGTCTATCACAGCACATGTAACCTCCCATAGCTTGTCATTGGTAATATTCAAATTAAGAATTATAAAACATTTGAATACAGAAAAGAAGTCTTTTTCCTGATATTCAATGCTCAGTACCACAGATGGTTGTACCTATGCGTATTTAGAAGTAGCAGTAAAACTTCAGGGGAGCTTCTGGAGTTTATAAAAGGAAATATATACAGAACTGCAGACTTAGAACTGTTTTCAGAACCACCAAGAAATATTAAATAAGTTATTCAGTAGCTTTTGGTGGCTGCCGTAAGTAATTACAGAATCAAATCTTTTGTTTAAACTTGTGAATTTTACCAAATGAGATTGAGTTTTGATTTAAAACGACGTGTGATTTCCTCTTTTCTTTGGAAGGAAAAAGAAAGCAGGATCTCATTGTAGGTCTGTTACAAATAAATATGGGATATGTGTTTGGCGCACACATCTTCTGTGTTGGTTACACCACTTAATGTTTGGACTGGACCACTCTGCTGATACCTTTTTTCATTTATAAATCCAGTAACACTAAAAACTGTATGCTATATGCATTTTAACTATGATACAAACTGGCTCGGGGGAAACAGCTGCAATTGGATTTGCTGTTCTGGTTGTTTTGTAATGCAGACAAGCTGATGTACCAGCCTGCATGTCATTACACAGTCTTGATTTATATTTTAATTACCTGGTCACAAAATTTGTAATCGGGGCTTATTTTCGTAAAGATTATGATTCCTAGAAACACTTAGAGGGAATCAGCGGTTTTCTTTTTAGTGACTTGCATTTTTTTTCAGCTACTACTGTTCAGTTACATTTTAAATGAAAAGCGTGTGCAAACAAGATGATTAGCTCAAAGAATTATTTCTGCTGGTAAGAGCCCATAAATACGTAGTAAATGTTAGCGGTCTGAAGGAATTCAGGAAGGACCCAAGGAAGTAACGGAGCACGCTGCTGGCGGATTCGTTGCCTGACTGCTGTTGGGAAGGTGCGGACTGCTCTTCCCAGAACAGCAACTGGCTTCCACCGACAGATGGTGGTGGTATTCCACGCCAGGCACCAGCGCCTGCCTCCACATCCCTTCTTCCCATCATGTTGTGCTTTTTACCGAGCAGTCGGTGATGAAAAGCTGTTTCACGCTTGAAATTAATCTAGCATTTAGCTCGAAATTGAATATTTCCTTTTAATAATTAGATGAAGGCAGAGTTTGCTAAACATAGCTTGTTCCTTAATAGTGCTACCACAGACCTGCGTTTGACTTCTCTTATTTTTCCCTGTTAGCAATATTTTCTCACCACCTACTTCCTACTTTATTGGTCTTGTCACGACAATGTATAAAGGTTTGTTTCCGAGAATTTGACATAACTGCAGTTTTGGGTGCAGTTCCCGATTACGCGGTTTCACAATTACCGTAGCCGGTACCTTTTGCCAGGGTAGCAGAGGTTCGGGATGTACCGACCGCAGCATTGACCTTTTTCTCCCTGCTGCCTTAAAGTTCTTGAAGTCGCCTTTAATTTGGGCTTCCCTGTAGACATGAAATAATAAGAACCGTTTCGTAACAGCACCTCAAGCAATCCTGTAGCGCATTTATTACTGGCTGGTTACGTTGACCAATATTCTTTGCTAACTTCTAAATATACTTATTTTTAGGTCCACCAAATCCCACAGGGAGACAGACAAGTGAAGCCTCCAAAACCCAAGAGGAGGAAGATCTCTAGATAACATTGAATGTCTTTGTTACTGGTCCAGTACTTATCAAAATGAACGTGCACATAAGTCTATATGTAGGTATTGATATAGATGTGGTTATATCAATATTTATATGAAGACAGATAGATACCATCACAGGGTGCTACGTGGATTAGTGGTACAATATTTTTGATGCTTAGGAGGGATAGCGGTTGCTGGATAAGCCAATCAGAAATCTTGAAAGGTTGCAGTAACAATGTCAGATGATTACTGAAATTTTTTTCTATAATACTAAAATTGTGATTATAAGAAATAGTCCAAATGTTTCTGAGAAATTTTCATTGTGTATATAGATAATACAGAATTTCATGGTGATATCTGAAATGTAAATATTGTACAATATTGTCATGTACAAGCGTACCTAATGCACACTTTATCTTTTATTGTACAAAAAATAGTGTACAAAATTCTTTGGTTTCTATTGAGTACACATACAAGAGACTACCAGTGTAAAGTGATAAATAAAAATACAGCCTAAATGCTTTTATATGATAATGTAAAAGATGCTGTTTTTGTATTTAACAGCAGAGAGAAGGCATGATTATGTAATACCTTAATTATGACATACACTTCACGCCACTGAGTGTTCATTGATACTGTCTGTTTGGAATGAACCTTGCCTGGAAGTACTGTACTCCATTTCAGGTCTCTGTAGGAGAGTGCAACCTTGCAGATTCCTAACGGGATGTGGGATCACAGCTCTAATTAATAATTCAAAGGCTGCAACTATCGGTTGCGTTTTTATTTACTTAGCTTTTAAAGTAGAATGCTGTAGATTTTATTAAAAAGGAAAAAAAGTAGACAGACTATTTTAGTCAGCCATTTCTGTAGTTAAAGTTTCATAGCCACCTGATAAACTAAACAGTTTATATCCCCCGTAACGTCGACCCCTCAAAACCCCTAGATTTATTAGCTTAAATTATCTAACGTCATTAACCATCGTGTTTACTTTTAAAGGGGGCAGAGGCCCTGCTTTAACAATGTGATCAGTATTGATTACGGTTTGGTTTTGCAGTAGAATGAAAGGGCATGCTCCGCAGCGTTCGTAAAAGTAATTCCAGTATCCATCTCGCAGTATTAAAACAAAAAAATTAAGGGTGGCTTTCAAAACTATTAGCAACAGTAATTTTTATCAGTATTATGTAACATATCAGATTTATTTTATTTAAAAAGAATTATTTATACCATTAACAGATTCTTATATATATTAATGTGGCTGAAATGTGCAGGTTAAATCTATTAACCAAATTATTTATGTTATATTAAGTGAGAAATGTGAAACATATGTAGAAAAAATTAATACACTACAGATTTAAAAGTCTAAAGCTATGAGCCATTATAAAATTAACAAACGGAAGTGTAGCACAACATCATTTCCATTTGATTTCATTTTTCTTTTTAACACGGCTGGTGGTGATGGTGATGGAAGCGATGACGTCCTTTGTCTTCAAGGCTTCCCGAAATAACTCAGTTCACCATTCCCGGTCCCAGGGTGGAGTCCGTAACCCCTCCCTCTTCGTCCGGGACCACCACTTACCTCAGATTTCCTTTTTTCCGCCCCCCACCCCGAATTCCCAAATCTCACTCTCTAGCTAAGGACTGGCAGTGATCAGCATCCTGGGAAGCTGGCGGTATCGCCGCTCTCCAGATACCCGGCGCCAGGATCACAAGTCATTGCTCCTCTTCCCATCTGCCTTGCCCAAGTCCCAAACTCCTCTCTCTGAAGGACATGACCGAGACCAGCCGTCCCCGAGGACGACGGGACCCGGCGGCTTTCCCAGCCTCGGCTCTCGCGTGCCAGAGCACGCAGCACTACCTCTGGGCTCGCCCCTGGGCTTTCTCATGTCCGGCAAAAACGGCTCTCGTTCCTCCTTCCCCCCCAGCCCGAGGGATCGCAATAGCTACACTGGCTACAGGGGCCTGGAGGCAGGAGCCCTTCCTTCCGCGGGGTAGGTTCATTTGTCTTTTCTGTAACGCCACCGTCCTCCATGCAAGCTTGTGTGAAGTGAACGATTTTGTTAATTTTTAAAAAAAAAAAAAAAAAAACAAAATTTTTTTTGGGGGGGGGGGGGGGGGTGTAGCTTAGCTCACGTTTTTCTGTTCCGAGTCGATGTGTTCGTTTCAAGAGTCGATGTCGTCCATTTTCCACGCCAGCCCGCTTCCCTGCTGTCTTGTCCACACCCGCCTGGGTTTTAATTCATCACTCCGTGCGTGCGTGTGTATGTGTGCGTGTGCGAGCGCCTGTCTCGATTTAGTTTCTTTCTCCCTTTGCTTTCTGTCCTAGAACTGAGTTTGTATTGACCGACCCTTCTTTTGGCATTTTAACTAATTAGGTTTGTACTTTCTCACCAATGTATACTTTACATCAGTAGACTATGTAAAGTATTTTTGTGCACTTGATTTCATTGGTTAATAATGGCATTGATGTGGGTGCTAGGAGTAGTTTGTTTCAGTCCATACCAATTTTTTTCTCTTTTAGAGTTTTTATGGTTTCATGTAAGCAGTTAATGTAAATATTGTGAGCATTACAGGTCATGCAGTGTTGTAACATTTTAAAAAATGTTGCACCTACTTTACGATTAAAAAACTGGTCACTCATACTTGAATTTTGCCCATAGAGCCATTTCTTTCTCTTTGCATTAAAGCATAATATACTTTTTTGATGGAGGCCCAACCCTTCTTTCTACCTTATTATTTTTTGTTTAATAGATCTATATTTTTTCTAATAGAAGACTTAAAAATGAAAATTTAAAAACTACTTTTTGCCTACTTTCTAATTTAAGAGAGAATTCCTATATTTAAAAGGTGAAAAAAAAAAAAAAATACTCCATTGTGGAAAGTGGAACAACACTTTACTTGTCATTAATATGGCACAATCACACGAAACTGAACTGGCTGAGTAAAGCGAGCCCACGACGTCAATCAGTATCTCGGTAGATTAGGGAACTACGTGATTCTTTGAGGATGTAAAGTGTTACATATTCTTGTCTATTTATTTATTTATTTATTTATTATGCTTTCTTTTGCTAAGTGGGTGACAATGTGGTTGAGTCATTCAGATGACATTCAAATTAAAGGAAATATTCCTCTTTCTATTATGGTGCATTTTGTGAACACCATAAAAAAATATTTTCATTTATTTCAATGGATTTTCTTCATATTTTCACTTCTGACAGAAAATGTTTGGCTGGTATCAGCTACAAAAGTAATATCCACCTAGTTTAAAAAAAAAAAAAAAAATCCAAAAAAACCCACCTCTGATGTCCCAGGTCTATTATCCTCACAGTCTAAGGTTTTAGGGGTTTAAAAGAACTTAAAATTTAAAGGTATTTCCTAAATCAGCTTTGCAGAAGGTTTATAAGTAATGTGATATCCTTTTGGAGTCCCTGAGTTTGATGGTATAGAGATATTAGAGGGCTCATGGTGGACTGAATTACCTTAGGACTGCTACCTTTCTTAGCTACAGTTTGTATTTTGCTATGTAGGGTTGTAATGTGAGAATTCCAGAAGAGCCGTAGCATAAAAGTGCTTTTCTATTTTTTAAAAAAACCCATTCTAGTCTTACTAAGAATTAGAGATTTTTTTAATATCAGTTTTGTAATTTTTGATAAAGTTGTCAATATTATGATTAAATCACCAGAAAAAAAAGTTACTGTGATGTTCTCTTCGGGGCAGGGACTGTCTTCCTATGTATTTGTAAGACGCCACGATGGGATGCCCAGTCCTAAATGGGGCCACGGGCACCGCTATCAAATTAAATAGCAACCAACAACGTTGAGGTTGATTTAAATGCATAAAAAGCCAAGAGAATTCACAGTTAAGACTGCAAATCCGATTACCTGTCCTTAGTTTGCCTGCTGTGCCCTCCGTGAAGGTCACGTCATCGGGTGCCACGTCCGACGGGTAAGTTGAGGAAGCCGATGGCTCTTGAAGCTTTTGCTCACACAACCCAGGACCTGCTCATCCAAGTCAAAACAGATCCGCTCCGTTAACACAGCCCTCGGTCCCCTCCCTCTCTCTGCTGTTTTTACCAGTTCTAACTGAGCAACTCAACCTTCGTGTTTCAGGATTCCCCCCAAAATACCATTTATCCAGCGGTTTAAGCACGTTACTGATGTACAAAATCCCAAACGCGTCGACAGATCGTTTGGTTCCAAATTCACTGCAAGCACAGTTCATGCTGGTGTCGAATCAACTCTAGAAAAACACTTTGAGGCTTCCAAAGGAAAAAAAATCAATCCTACCAAAAAAACAATTTGTCTACCCCCAGGACACGAGCCTGGGGGCTGCCTGGGGACCCCCCGAGCCCTGGGAGCCCGCAGCCACCATGCCAAGCATTTCTGCCCACGCTGCTGGCGTCTCTGGACCTGGTTATCGGGCACTCGAGATTTACTGTCGAAGAGCAAGCCTGCGCTCACGTATTTCCTACAGTATTGCTCAGACGCAGGGGTTACATCAGGGGCTGGTTTCGTACTGCTGTAATAAATGCTGCCCAAGCAGACGTACCCCAAAAAGTCCCGCCAGCTTCTTGCGACCTTGCGTTGCAAGCTGTTATTTAAACTGCAGTGGTAATGCATTATATTTGCTTTGCATTTGAAAGCTAAGCAGTGGGAAGTCAGGCCTATGTAGTTCGTTTCTCTCTGCCAGGTTTTACAGTTCATTTATTGGCTGTGAAGACTTAAAAGCCATTTTTGTTGTTGCTTTAAAAAAAAAAAAATTCTGAGATTGGATTTGAAATATTCCCCGCGAAAGCAGGTTCTGGAGAGATTTCATCTCTCACGTTTTTACCTGCTGTGAGATAAGTATTTGTCTGTAATTGAGTGCCGTGCCAACAGAAGATAAGGGGTTAGGATTTAGAAGAGAAAAAAAATATTTTTGAGAGAGAGAATGGTTCTTTCTGGAAATTCCTATTTTGGAAAAGAGATGGGAAGTGGGAAGGGTTTTGATGTACTTACCCTAGACGAGGCGGAGTGGAGAAGGCAGAGTGAGAGCATCCCCACGTATTCCTGTGTACAAACCCCAAGCGAGCGTGAGCGAAGGTTGCCCCGAGTCAAAGAGAACAATCGTGCGCATGCAATGTCAGCCGGCGTTTTAGAATTACAGGCAGGAATCGATACCAATGAGTGAGCAAGCTGGGTCTGAGCCCCAGTTTGAATCTGGCTTTGAACGGCGCTAAACAATATGGGATGGGAGAACGAAATCTGTTACAGCCACGTCCACATCCAGGTCCGGTGGTGCAGAAGACTTGCAGGTGAGTCCTCCTGCAGGCGTTCGTGATTTTGCTTGGCTAATGGCATTAATACCTATTAACTGTTATTTAAAACCAGCAATCGTGACAGACTGGACAGATAAGGAAAAATAAGCATTCTCACCCTGAGGAAACATTAACGCTGCAATGCAAAAAGACCAAAAGAATAGTATCCTAAAAATACAGAAGAACAAATGCTTTCAGTTCAAAAAATATACATAACTTCTACTGAGCTGATTTCTGCTTCGCATATACCTATAGCATGTGAACATAGGCGGGGGGGTTTGAGGAACCACCAACTTTTCAGACAGAAAACAAGTTTATAGAATAGACTTTTTTTTTAATCCTACTTCAGAAGTTTCCATCTCGTCAAATCACAATCATTTTAGGCCTTTTTGAAAGAGAAGCAATTCTTAACTCCTGGTAGACATACCACTCATTTTCAGTTCCAGGAAAATAATTCCTTGCTCCTCTTGCTGATTTTTCTCTAGGAAGAGAAAAAGTCGTAAAAATAACAAAAGGTATTGGGGTTTGCCATTATCTGTTCTCAATTGTGGAAACTGCTCTCTGCTTCTGAGCAAAAAACTGAAGATTTACCTCTGAAAAATAAGGGAAAACTTTTTTCTTCTTCTATTCCATTCTATTCTATTTTTATTTCTGTTTATTTCTATCCTATCCTATCCTATCCTTCATTTGTTTAATTGTGACCGAAAAGAGAATCTGTGGTTCCCCAACTTGGTCTCATACATCTTAAGAGTTTCGTCAACCAAAATAACAAACGGGAGTGTAATTCTTCCTCCCAGTGTCGGTACAGAAAGACATTCAACAAGCCAACCCGATACAGCAAAATTATTTTCTGGCCACAAAAGGTGTCATCGCAGTATTCAAAAATAGATAGCCCAGTGGCACGCCTACTCCGTTGCCCAATTAATTAACTGTGTGCCAGTCATCTCAAGCCTGCTCTTCATTTTTCAGATATTCAAAAATTTATTTTACAAAAAAATGAAGTTAATATAAATTGTGAAATTTGAGGCTTTTGCCATTTCAGATGATGTCATGACAGCCTGTTGTGGTTTAACCCCAGCCAGCACCTAAGCTCCACACAGCCGCTCACTCACTTCCCCCACCACCCAGTGGGATGGGGGAGAGAATTGGGGGAAGAATGAAGTAAAACTCGTGGGTTGAGATAAGAACAGCTTGATAGAACAGAAAGCAAGAAAATAATAACGAGAATAATAACAATAATAAAATGACAATAATAAAAGAACTGGAATATACAAAACAAGTGATGCGCAGTGCAGTTGCTTACCACTCGCTGACCGATGCCCAGTTAGAATCTGAGCAGTGATCTGCACCCCCTGGCCAGCTCCTCCCAGTTTATATACTGGGCATAATGTCCAATGGTATGGAATACCCCTTTGGCCGGTTTGGGTCAGCTGCCCTGGCTGTGTCCCCTCCCAGCTTCTTGTGCCCCTCCAGCCTTCTTGCTGGCTGGGCATGAGAAGCTGAAAAATCCTTGACTTAGTCTAAGCACTGCTCAGCAACAACTGAAAACATCACTGTGTTATCGACATTCTTCTCGTACTGAATCTAAAACGTAACACTATACCAGCTACTAGAAAGAAAATTAACTCTATCCCAGCTGAAACCAGGACACAGCCTGTCTGTTAATTTGCTTTTTAAGTTATGAGGAAAGTTATTGTACCTTACGAGCCAAATACTGGCATCCTCTCTTGATTGCCAGGAACCTCCAAAATTAGTGATACAGCAGCAAGGAGCATCACTGACATCCTCCCCTACTCCTACTAAACGTAAGATTTTTACGTTCCCATCTCACCGTCCTAAGGCTGCATTGGCATGCTCTGCAAGAACTTTTTCTGCATAATAAAGCCTGATCATATACGTGATATTTTAAGTGAAAGTTGAACTAAAAGTAGTATAAACTATGTAGAATAGAAGAGAGAGGTTTAAATTTAAAAAAAAAAAAAAAAAAAAAAAAATCCCCCCAAAACACCCAGAACATGTTGAAAGGCTTACTAGATACCCATGCTTTGAGGCTGTGAATATTGGTTCTTCAAGTGGTTCTCCTTCAGGGTACGATGCAGAACAGTGCTCTGTTTCCAGGTGAGGGAAGCAAGCTTGTCCACTGGTGAGGAAAAAGATTAAATTAATGAAAAAATAAAATTTTTAATCACTTCAGCACATGCTATAGTAGTGAAATGAATCTGTGTTGTGCTATTTGATCTGTTAGTCTGAATGAATAAGCTAAGAAACTTCTCCCAGAGAGAAAGGCAGGAAAGCAACTGATGGGAGGAGAGCCTGCAGCTCCATACAGCCACTGCTTCCTTCTCTCCCAATTGCCTGGAAGAACCTGATGCTACCTAAGCCTTTGTAGTTCATAACTTGGATGTGAGGGAATAATGAAAATAGAAAAGAAAATGTTAGAATTAAAATTAGATTTTAAAGACCTTAGGAGATTTATGAAAGTACAAGCATGGTATTTGCAACCCTAAAACCTGCAAAGAGGCAATAACTTTTATAGAAATTGCGTATTTAGTCCTGCTTTAGCACCCACTTTGACAAGTTTCTGTACAGATGCTGAATCCAGCTGTGTCTTCAAATACCTCTCCTTTTAGCCTCGGGTCAGACAGCGGTGGGAGGTGAATGGCTGTAAAGGGAGAAGGTCTCCACAGCTTGGTGGAAGAGTCCTGACAGCAACTTCCATTTGCACCCATACAAAGAGTTAGGTGGAATGAGTTTGTCTTAAAATGAGACACATGTAGGCATGGAAACACACGTCCAAACTACATGTGATTCTTGTTAAAATACTTGGAATAGTTGTGGGAGAATTAGGCCGAAGCCCAGTAATGGTGCGAATTAAATCTGTACAGAGCATTTCTATTATAGGCAAAGAGTTCTTGCCGGGGAAATTTTAACATGGGTTTAGCTAAACACATATTCACGTTTTACAGAGTAACAACAAAATATCTGCGTTTGTTAGAATTGATCTACTTCACTAACAGCAGAGCTAATATTACTTAGGAATATAAGAAAGGCAGCAAAGCACAGCAAGCAACAAGTTATGAATTATTCAATGCAAATGTCAAGTTTTAGTAGTGAATGTAGATGTAAATCTTTTTTTGAAAGGCTAAGCGTTGCCATTAAGCAAGTCCATATGACGCTACATCTGTTGGATTTCTTTTATATTTATATCGTTTTATTTTTTATGTATGCCGGGGAAAAGTATTGGGAATTTCCACATTAGAATTTTAATAACATCATTTCCCCAACTTCTGTTGTCTGTTGATTTAATGTTTGATGAAGGGATGATTCCTCTGGCAGAGGTTAAAGCCGTAGCCTCTTCATTAGCTACCCAAGCTGTAAGTCTTCAAATGAAAATTTGCTTTTGCGGAGAAATTTTAGTTTTCCACATATTGAACCAAGAAGTCAGATAAATTTAACTGGCTGGCGTTTTCAGAGCATCACCTCCTGATGTGGTGCTTTTAGTGATCTTACACTGGCTATCTTTTTGAGTCACTCCATAAAGAATTCTTCTGCGTGCGCGGGGAGAGTGCAGTCTGGATCGAAATCTGTTTAATCCGCCCCTCAAATCAGAAATTGCTAATGTCTCCCAATTTTTATTCTGCATTGCATCGCTCTTGCCCACGTAAGACATGGGCAATTCAGTCCAATTTGTCTGCTCTCTTCTGTGTTTCTTTATTTCGATAGTGTCACATTTGTCCCCCAGTAGCTGCAGTCAGACAAAGCCAGTTTAATTTCTTGCGAAGATGGGGAGCGATGACGTACACCAGAAGAGCGAGGAGGTCCATTACTCTGCAAATGCACAAGAAGCCTGTGCCGGGGGACTCCTATCTGCTCCATATAATCAATCTGTCCAAGTATTTCTATAGCTCTCATTATCCTGCGTGCCTCCAGGATAAGAAGCTGAGAACAATCGCCCATTGTCAGTTTATGAAGCAACTTTTTCATCTTCCTTCCCCAAAGACTAAATACTTAATTAAGGAAATTAAAATTAATTACGGAATCCGTACAAGATGTTATCACGGCTATCCCCCAAACTGAGCTCTCCCTGCTGTTCCTGCATGCTCACCCTCCTAAACATAGAATCCTAGAATGGTTTGGGTTGGAAGGGACCTTTAAAGTTCATCTAGTTCCAACCCCCTGCCATGAGCAGAGACAGCTTCAACTCGACCAGGTTGCTCAAAGCCCCATCCAACCTGGCCTTGAATGTTTCCAGGGATGGGGCATCCACAGCCTCTCTAGGCAACCTGTTCCAGTGTCTCACCAGCCTCATCATAAAAAATTTTGTCTTTCTATCTAACTGAATCCACCCTAAGGCGGGAGGTGCCCAGCAGAGCAGCTCAGGTGCGTGGGTGGCTTTGTTCAGCAGATCCCACCTGGAGGTGGGATCCCACCTGGAGATGGAAGTGTTCCCATCACCTGGCCAGGGCCTCAGCCTTGTAGAAACATCTCTGCACGTTGAAGGTCAAGCGCTGTGAACCAGTGTGCATGATTAAAAATATGCATTCGTCTTCCAGAGCTGAGGCTGAAAGGCTTTCACTTTTGAAAAGATCATTCCGTATTAAGCAATGCCTAAATATACAATGGGCAAAGTCCGTTTCTAACAGACCTCAAAGCGTCTCTGCATATTTTTTAATGATCTCTTGTGCTTCGTTAGCAAGAGGTTTAAACTGAGCCAAATTCCAAAGGACATGAACGTTGCATTTCTATTAATTGGTTTTCGGAGGAAGATGTTGCCATTAACTATCTACAGTGATCCTCTTATTAACTGTCTGATAAGGGTGACTTAAGTATCTAATAAAATAATGGATTAAACGGCAAGAGTGAATGAAGTGTATCACGAGGATAGCTGAACCTGCAGCAAAATGAACACAATTATTTACCAAATGAAAGGAAAGTGTAATAGGTTTATCGATTTTGATCTTAAAACTTTTAGGAGATGAACATCTTGAAGATGCCAAGTATTTTTAGAAGAGCAAACATACCTGTTCCGCAAGCCGCTCAGAGCCAGGAGAAGACTTCTCGGCAGCATGTGCAAGTACAAACTGGGCCAGGCCAAGGAGGGACCGTTCCCACCCTGGGGAAGGGGGGTGAAGAGCAAGGAGACAACCAAAAGGGAGCAGTGGGGATGGCTGGAAGTGGTACTTCTCCGCAAAGTACCTCTTGACCCGCGGCGGGAGCAAGGCCAGCAAGGGAGCAGGCACAGAGGCTGTTCTGCTGTCGCCCGCCATCCTGCTGCCCCGAGCTGCTGCCTATGCTTAGATCTTATTTTCCAAAAGGGATCAATGAATATTAATTAAAGGAGCTGTAAACAGAGCCTTGTGATTCAGGCGCTCACGCTTCGGGGGTGTGTTTGGTGGGAGCAGTCGCAGGGAAATGTGAATACTGATGGCTGTTGCAGGCATGCGGGTGTGTGACGGTGTGGGTTTAAGCACCGGGTCTTGCGGGGTTGGGCTATACAGCGTGCAGCGGTGAAGCTCTGCTGGGGTACTCGTTATAAAGCTGGGATCGTAGAAAAGATAATAAATGATACTCCCAAAACGGCAGGGTCCAGGAGAACGGGCAGTGAAGGAGTATGTCCGACAGCAGACACAATCATCCACGCAGTAACACCAAGTTACCTCTCAGTCGCTCTGCAGTACTATGGGGTGGTCCAGCAGCCAGGCTGCTTCGCCACTCTTCTCACTTGCTGAAAAATTATCACCCATGCAAGAAAAGACGGGTTTTGCGCTCCCTTCCTTCAGCCCCGCACTGTTCCCAGTTCCCAGATTTTATCCACGTTTCAGATGTCAGGATGAATCCCCCTGAGTCCAGCTGTTAGGGCATCATTCAGGTAATCTGAATGGGTAATACTCAGCATCTTCCCCAAATGTGACTAATAACGTGTGTTGCGGAACTGTAACTAATTATATGGCCTTTAAGTATCAGGCCCACAGAGTTGTTTGTGGCTTTTTTTTAATGATCCTTAAAAGATGGAATGAGATTTCTTCTTGAGAATTTCCATGAGTTAGGGGCCTCCTAAATCAAAGAGATTTATTTCAACTTTGTCCTTCAATAAAACCAAACCCAGGTAAAGCACGTCTCCTCATCAGAAGCTCGCATCCTCTTCTACTTGTTTCTGGAACCAAAGAATAAGTAAGTCTTGAAGTTTACATTTCTCAGAAAAAAGGTGAGTTAGAAAACAAGGTTTCTTTTAAAACCTCTGATGTTACTGCTGCAGAAAGGCATCGGGGCCCAGTGTTTTCAAGTAAATAACCATGAATCTAAAGTTTTCTTGTCTGGCATGCTCAGAAAAAGCTGCTTTTAACTGAAGTTGCACATTTTCTTTTTCTGTTTGAAATTTGAATGAACTCCTACTTAAGCCCCGTAGCAATTGCATCTCTTCAAGTTTTCAGAGAATTTAGAAATGTGGAGGGGGGTATTATTTTCTAGAGCATCTTCTAAGAAGTGTGTTGTAAGCTCAGCCTGATCTCCAAAGTAAACTCAGCTAAATTTATTGCTGCTCCCAACCACCTTTGCTAGGACTCTTGCTGTAGTTACCTGCTCATACAGCTGTGCTAGGGCTTAGTGGATTTGAAAGGGCGATGAAAATTGAATCGCCATTCCACAAAGGCTGCTGTATTTGGAAATGTATTTCCCCCTTCAGTCTCACTGCCCTGCTTTTCCCAGCTGCCACGCAGCTCTGGCTCCCAGTGCCAGGAGTAGACCTGGCACGTTTTCTGCATCACTGAAGGAAAATAATTTCTTGACCTGCACGCGTGACTTTCTTACTGAGAAATCCACCAAGCCAGCACAGTGTGCATTACTTACTCTCTATTTATTTGTTTAATGCTAAAACAGAGAACCTAGTTGGAGGCTGAAAAACTATGCTTAAAAACAAAACCCCTAGCCCCAAAATAGCAGTGCAGGGGCTCTGCCTGTGGGAAAGCCTAGGCCAGTGCTACCAAGCAGAGCATTGCATAATCCTTAGCAGTTTTTAAGCTCCATCAGACTGTATTTTTCCTCCCGTTGTTCTGATTGGGACATCATCGCGCAGCAGCAATCATCTTCTGATTTCCAACCTATGTTTGCTGAAAGCTCATTTTCATCTATTTGTTCTTGTTCTGGCAGTTGTTCAGCTTCTCTCTCTGGATATGTAATCGCTGATACCTCTACAGTCAGCGATCATATCCCTCCTCAGCTTTCACTCTGTTAGAGCGAGCAAGCTGCACGCCTCGCATCTTTTGCTGTACGATAGTTTCTCCAATCACTTGGTCATTTTGGCAGCTGTTTGTTGCCAAATTAGGTAATCAGTTATACCTGGTATTTGAGAAGCGGCCCCAGCAGTATGCTGTAGGATAACGTCAGTACGTAGCTGTTTCTCTCCTAAATACCTTTAAATCATCTGAGCCATACTCGGAGCTTGTGCTCACATTGGAATCTACTAACTTATATAGCTGGTTGTCGGTTGTTTCCAGTTAACGAGATTTTATTTTATTAGCCCAACTTTGGTTTTAGAACTACAATTAGTATACGGCACTAGATTTCAGACTGAAAAATATTAATACAAAAAAACATTAAGATAAAATTTAACATTCCTACACAAGAGGGCACGTAATGTAGAGCTCGTGCCACACAGTTTGTGCCATACTGCCCGTAATTAAGGCAATCGCTGGTGATTGACTTGCACGTGCCCCTTCTTGAGCATGTGAATTTGCCCATGGTAATGAGGGAAATGTATTTGTAGGCACACGTCTTTCAAACAGCAGCTCCAGCTGGTTCTTAAAGAAGCTGCGTCGTCCCATCAGTTTTGCCCCTGAAAAACATGGCACGTCTACTTGCCTCATTCACATCTTCCATCTTTCGAGGGCTTTGTCTTTTTGTTCTGAACGGTGTCTTTTATACAGCACAGAGCCCTGATCCATAACTAGGTCTGCCGTACACCAAAAGTAATTGGCAATGGTATTTCTCAACCAAAGCCAAATGGACTCGATTTATTTTCTTGGCCATTTGCTTTGTTGTGTGACCTTGTTCAAATAAAAGCACAATCGGAAAATGAGAAGATGCCAATGAGCTGCTTTTTTCGGTATTGCTCATGTAACTGGAGGTATTGACTCTACCACATCACCGCCTCTTCGTGCTCTGTCATCCAGCACTTCACCAGTAGGAGCTTTTCTGCTTCACTTTCTCTAAAGTAGCAATTTCTCATTGTGTTGGATTGTTTTCCTAATTGCCCATTCTTGTTAGTCTGGCACTGAAGAAAACTTGCTCCCTGGTGAGGAGGCTGCCAGCAAAAGCCCAAAGCTGAATTCATCTCCTTGAAGCAGAGACTTGCAAGGAAGAATGAGATGACCCAGCATCTTCTTCCATTTCTCCTCTTCATTTGCTTGCTAATTCACAGCTAAATCCTCTTCATAGAGGGGAGGTCCTAATCATCTTCTGTTATAGGGTTTCATAAACTATAGGAGAAAAGTAGGATGTCCTAAGATGGTAGGACTTACAAATCCATAGGGGTTTTTTGGTCAATAAAAGAAATAAAAATACAAAACAATACGTTTTTTCATCTTCCAGTGTGTAAATGTTGCAATTCTGAATATAGCATTAAAAATATTGCCTAAATCCTTCTTTTAATTTCCAGAGGACTTTACATCTGGCAGCAACTTGCAATACATTGCAGAATATTCTGGAAAAAATGAAAGACTGTCAAAGCTTCATCTTCTACTAGGATGTGATTTAGCAGAAAAATTCTGTAACAGATTGAGTTATGTTTTCTTCTAGCACAGTAATTGGCTTCATGTTTCAAAATATGAGCCACTACAAATGATGTTTCTCTCATGTATCCAGAGGTATCTCATATTTATATCCCAATAAGCTCATAATATTGAAGAAATATGTTGGGTTTCAGGCCTTGCATGACAGCTGTAGCTCTTTCAATCATTATTATTAAAGAATATTTGAACAAGTTGCCATCTCTGTCATTTTAGAAAATTTTTTTTGCGATTTTGCAAAACAATTTGCCTCCCTTGATCTCTGCACGTCGTAAAGACTCCACTTATTGAGCTCAGCAAATGTCACTTGTTGACTGCGTGTTTCTTCTCGGTTCAGCTGTAAATTAGCCTAGGCAGAAGTTTCACAGAAAATTAGAGTCTTTGTTTTAAGAAACTTAATTATTGCTGTAGCTCTGGTCTCTTCTGCTTTTATTTCAGACAAATATACGTTCACGCGGCTTGTTGGAATCGATGAGTGAGGGTATATATTGGGAAGTGGTGTGGGTTTGAAGTGGGATTTGCTTTGATATTTCTGTGCAAATCCATGTGATAGCTCACTGACTCATATAGCTGAAAATAGGTAGTGATATCAACCACAGAATTCTTTACAGATTTTTTTTTTTCCCCCCTTTTCTTGCTTAGCTAGCTGCTCTTCCAAAAAATCCAGGTCATTATTCAAATCTGCACTTAGATTAAAACACCAGATAGCATCACTCTTACTCATTGATGAATCACACTGGAACAAATTTTGGTCCTACTGAACAAACTATGTGTTGCCTTAGTCATAAGTTTGTTTAGCAAATCACATGTCAGGCTTAAATTAAGCACTTGCTTAAAGCGGATCCTTTTTTAATATATTCTGGAAAGTCTGCATGTAAGATTTATACTGATTTATATATATAAGATTTATATTGAAAATTTCTCAAAGCAAAACTAGAGAACAAAAAATTCCGTCCAAGATATAGGCCCAGACTTTATCCCCAAAATACACCGGTTCAGCTCGTATCGTTTGGACAGAAATAAAATGAGTTACAACCGTCAGGCATAAGAACATTGACCTTTTCTTTCAGAATACAACTAACTGCTGAAAAACATGAGTTGCAAGTAAAATGACCTGTTCTAGGCTATTTTGCATTAAGCAAATTCAAATCCTTCTCTTTACTGTTCTTTGCCAGTTACATTAGTCTGCACATAAATACATTATTTAGCGGCACAGTGAGGCTACAGGCCGTCACGCTGAGCTGCAGCACAAGAGCAAAGGCATGAAAGCGGCAGTGAGACTGCAAAGCCCGATGCTAGAGGAAGGAGAGAGCAATTCTCAGGCAAGTCCCTCCATACCCGACAAAAGCCAACTTCAGGAGCAAAACAGAGGTAATGTTGTGGGTTAAAATACGAACAGGTGTTGTTAGCAGCATACCTAAACGGACTGCTGGACATACCTGAAATTAAACGTGTTTCGTCAAGTCTATTTCTAAATTAATTTTAAACATTGGCTTTTGGAAGTGTTTGGTAAGGAGCAAAAACCCACCCTGGGTGTGGTGATGCCAGCCTGGCTGCCTGCCACCAACCACACCTGGGGGAGAGGAGCATGCTCAGTTATCCCCACAGCCTCTGCTCTGTTACTCCTGATAGCAAACTGACCTTTCTCAAAGATTTTTTTGTGTTGTTTGCTCCTATCCCTATGCCAGTATCAAATTTGCACTGAATCTTTTAAACTGTCACCAAATGGCTCTTTACATTAACAGGGCCATTCTGCCCAGCCATGAATGAGGATGACAGGAATTTACCTGAAATTAAAATTTAAAAACTAAACACAAAATAAGTAATGTAAATAAAACCATTTCCAAAAATACTTAGAACAGAGCACTTGTGAAATTTTATTGAAAGGAAGGGCAGGAACTGAGGTTGTGATGTTCAGATTATAAATCACACAGCAGAGGAAATGGGGTTGGGTTGCATCTACCCATGGCTCCGGCTCCTATGTGCCTTGTGCAGAAACATTAAAGTAGAAATGAACTTTGAGAGTGTATTTTCTAACAGATTAAAGGTATGGTTAAAAGAGGAAAAAAATTCAATTTAATATATTCAAAGCATATCCTGAATGATGATGTGTCCATGGGAATAGGATAAATGCAGAAATGAGACTGGCAGATTACAGCTAAACCACAGCATGATCCATTGGAAAAAAACATCATCAAACCTTCTGAAGCTGTAGCAGACGAGGGCTCCACTCTCATTCTGAGCTGGAGAAAAGCAAAAGCTTTCGCAGTGCTGGTTAAGCATGACCAAGTCTCCGCCTGCAGTGGAATGAAGACCTGAGGAGCTGTCCGTCGGGAAATTAATAACCCCAACGATGTGCCAAGACCTATGGTTCCTTGTTGTGGTTGTCTTGTCATATGGAGAATCTGTTCCCTTTCCAGCTGGTAACAGAGCAAAACAAAAGGTGTTATTAAAGAGGTGCCGGCAGGAAAGGAAAGCTGAGTATATAGAACCATAACTTCCCAATTTAGAATATTTTAATATGTCCCAGGTGACATGAGGTCACTGTTTTATTAATAATCTTTTGAGTTGGTGTTGTGGTTTAACCCCAGTCGGCAATTAAGCACCAGCAGCCGCTGGCTCACTCCCCCTGCCAGTGGGGTGGGGGAGAGAATTGGGGAGAAAAAAGTAAAACTCGTGGGTTGAGATAAAGACAGTTTAACAGGACAGAAAAGGAAGGGAAAATAATTAATAATAGAATATATAAAACAGGTGATGCACAATACAATTGCTCACCACCCAGCCAATCCCTAAGCCATGGTGCCCCCCGGCCAGCTCCCCCCAGTTTATATACTGGGCATGACATCATATGGTATGGAATAACCCTTTGGACACAGCTGTGTTGCCTCCCGGTTTCTTGTCTGGCAGGGCAGTATGAAAAGCTGAAAAGTCCTTGACTTAGTACTGCTCAGCGGCTGAAAACACCAGTGTGTTATCAACATTCTTCTCACACTAAATCCAAAACACAGCACCATACCAGCTACTGAGAAGAAAATCAACTTTATTCCGGCCGAAACCGGGACAGTTGGTCACCCGGATATCTGAAGTTAGAGTGAAACTCATGAGTCTGAAACTCACCAGCACATAAAAACTCAAAGGTAAACAAGTCAACTGGTACAAGTCTCACTGCCAGACTGGGAGAGCCCCATTCTCCTCCGGGACAAGGGTGTGTTCATCGAACCCCCCCCCGATGGCCAGGAGCCTGGACAGCTGAGCATGTACTGCTGCTGATTTCAGTGCTGTTTCAGCCTGGGTTCTTACTGTACATTAACCATAGATACTGCTGAAGCAAAGACAGAAAATAAAAAGGAAAAGCTTAAAACAATGGTAAAAACTCCCTTAATGGCTGTTTGAGGAGAAGGTACATTGCTTTAGCAGTGCTGCACATATCGTACTTATATGCAACTAGTGTGTCACCAGAGGGTAAGACCAATGTCCTGGTTTTGGTCAAACTCAGCTCCATTTTCACTACCCTTTAGAACGACTAAAACAGACCTGCAGGTACGGACAGCGGAGGTTTTCCTGATCAATCATGCAGTTAGTACGTAGCACTCCTGGGTGGGCAGATCGGAGCTTTAGAATCCTTCAAAACCAAAATAATAATTAATCTTTCTCTCTTCCTGCTTCAAATTTGTCAACTAAAAGAATGAAAAAAAAAATTAAATATTACTTGCTTGTCTGAGTTTTTATGTATAGTTCTATTTCTACTTCAATAGATAATGCTGTTATGCATACCTATTCCAATGTGATACTGCCTATTAAAAATCTAATGGGGCCTAGAAAGCCTTTTGTTAAAAGCAGATCATAAGAAAAATCTCTTTAAGCTTAGCTGAGATCCATATTATCCATATTTGGGGAGTAAAACTAAGATTTTACAGAAATATCCCAAAGTTTGATACCAAATCTGTGTGAAAACATGTTCTAACGTATTTTTCACTTTCCCCAAGAAATTCAGAAACTCAGGGTCTAAATTATAAACTGATCTGACGTTTATGATTGATTTCATGTTAATAAATTTCTGCTTTGAGAGCCTCTGAAAAATGCAGCATTAAGGTCCTGGACCGTCTTTTGCCAATTTGACATTAGTTGTGCCCATGTGAAAAGGAAGAACAAAAAAGGCACCTAAGTTATCATAGACAAAGCCATTTAAAACAGATTTTAAAACTGTAGAAGCTGTTTGACACATCAGGAGCCTCAGTTCCCAGTCCCTGGAGATCAGTGTGACTGAGAATTCAACCTTAGTCACTTCTGAAAATAATGTCATTTATTGCTAGAGGATCACAGCTGTGAGATGGTTGGGTTTGATTTTGCAGGGATTAGCGGCCTGGAGAAAGAGAGGAAGCTTCAGCCTTCAGTGTAAAGCTAATGTGTATTGTGTCTTCAAAACAAGATGTATATGCCCATTTTTTCAAGTTTCATGGTTAGGATTTTTTGATAGAAATATTCTTTCTATTCCCATTAGTCAGCATAAAACACAGGTAATCTCTGAGACCCTGAGCAGCTAATTTTCCTTCTGTGTTGCAACACATTTTAGGATCACAGACTAACTGAGATTGGAAGCAACTTCTGGAGCTTGTCAGCTCTGACCCTTACTCAAAGCAGGGCCAGGCTGGAAGTTAGCTTTAGTTGCTCTAAGCTTTGTTCAGTGGGTTTTAAGTATCTCCAGTGGAAAAGATTCCCCAGCTTCTCTGGGACGCTGCATCAGTGTTTAACCAAACTCACTGTGAATTTCTTTCCCTTATGCTTAATCACTTTCCCTTGTTGCCGCTTGTAACTCTTCCCTCCTCCTTTCACAGTGGACTTCCAAGAAAATCCTGGTTCTGCTCAGCAATCAGATCCCTCCTTAGCCTTCTCTCTCCACGCAAAGCAAACCCAGTCTTCTCGGATGTTCCTCATACCTTAGGTGCTCTAGCTCCCAACCATCTTGGAAAGCCTCTGGACTTGGCTCCTGTAGGTCAAAATTCTCCAGACAGAGTATCGCAGCGCAGAGCGCAGGGGAGGAATCACTTTTGTACTTAGTTTGCACTCAAATACATACACTCAGTCTTTCAAACTAACTTCAGCTTGTTATTACCACCCTCCACTTTGACCCACCTGGTGTCTGCTTGATGATTTTGAACCAGAAATGGGATTTTCCACGCCCCGTTTTTCTAAAAGAGGAACCGTGGAGGAGCTGGCATGGCTATCGGTGGGTCCATGTAGAAGCTCAGCAGTTACTCCTGGTTACCCAGCACAGGAGAAGGATTATGCCTTAAATAGCATTGCAGCGATTTGAGCTCCTGGAAGTTAGGCACTAGCTGCATTTCATCCTGCCCCGCTGAACGAGTATCGCTGGCAACAGCTTTTTCACCTGGAGGTTAGTGGTGACTTAGAGTACCTAATTATATTTCAATATTTAGCTTTCTGGCTAATAGGAAAAGGGGAGTTACAACAGGTAGTTGGTGTCTAAGCCTTGCAGGTGGTGAGTTAATGCTGCTGGGCTGACTGGGATATTCCTGGAAACACATTGCTCCTGCTTCTACATTAAAATATTTTTCCTGGGACATAGCTCATGGCTTGAAAAGTTGAGCCATCTGACCCCTTCAACCATTCAATATTCTCTTTTATACGATTCATAACTACAAAGTTTCCTGCCACAGTTCATTTCTCCAGCGGAAGAGAGCCACCAGAAAGACCATCATAGAGCAAGGAGAAAGGGCTTGTAGAGTTACTGCGAAGTACTCCTGTAAAGCACAACTTTCCTGACACATCTCACAACTGCGGGTTCTTGGGATCATGGGGACAATGCAGTGCAGATCAAATATGTTGACAGATAGATTAATTTCAGTAATTACCACCACAATCTGAGAATAAATCTTCTCCCCGCACTGTGGCGATCCTCAGTGTCAAACTGTTGTTTCTGCATTGTTCTTCCCCTTACACAGCACTCCCTCTCTACTTCTTTTGTGAACAGCAATTTAGAATAGCCATTTTGTTTCATTTTCCAAGTGATTTTTTCCTGATTTTGCCGTGTGGTATTATATTTTGCTGCAAAGTGGCAAAACAGTACAGGAAAAATTTGATAATGTTCTTGTAACCTTAGGAGGCTACACATCACAATAAGCCTGAAGCTTTAAACAAAGAAATTGCTACTGGGCTAAATCTATGCATTTGTTTTTCTGCTTTGAGAGTAAGATACTTTTTCCTGCTAGAACCACCATATAAAAGTTTTATTGGCTTAGTGTTGAATATAACAAGAAATCGATTAGAAAGTGTTTTCTTTTGCTTTATGGGTTGCTATAGGTCAGTGGTAGACAATACTTTGTGTGCATTTATTATTATTTAAATTTTGAGTACAAGCTGTTCATCAAGTTCCCTGAGTGGGTGACATCTCAGAAGAACGGGTACATGAACTACAAAGAAATCTGTCTTTATATCTCCTATTGCAGTTACTGTAATAGAATACTGTCTGATAGTTAAGGCGAGAGGAGAAGGTATCTCTCGCTTCATTATATTTTGCTTTTAAGGAAAGCTTAAATCTGTCATTCTTTTTGATCAAAGAAAGCATAGCCCATATTGCATTATAATTTCACTGAGAGGAAAAAAACCTGGTATCTTACAAATGTATTTTGGATAATCCAGAGAGGTTGGGATTACAACTCCTTGGCTTTATGGATCATTTTCCTCTAAAGGATTAACCTGTGACTTCAGGAAAAGCTCACAAAAATAACTGTGTGTTTACAATCAAGAAAGAACTGTGCAAAGAACTTCATTAACAAACGACCACCAAATACTTGGGGGAAAATGGGAATGGATTAATCTGGGCTCCTTGAAGATGTAACTATTGCACTGGCATTTTTTTCGATTGAAGATTTATACTAAAACTCTGATGTAATTTTCTTTTTATATAATGGCAGTATTTTCCACTCCTTTATTTCTCCTTTGTTTCTAAGAATGATTAACTAGTGACACTATTCAGGTACTTGCAGAAACATTACCAAACCCAGTCATTCTTTTGTGTTATATGAGATTTTTGCGGCACCTGGAGTAGCCAGAAGCACTTGGTGTCCTGATTTTTAATCTCATAGGCATTATTCAGGATTTCAGGGTTAGAAATTCCCATCACGCCTGCTACATTCCCTGATTTTCCTATGAACAAGCATGGGACGTATTGCACAAATGTTACTAGAGCTTTCGAAGCCTCAGTAGCAAGGAGTAAAGCTTGCCAGAAGTTTGTCTTCCATTGACTCACTGTGCCTCACCACGGGGTAACCTAGATAGAAAGTGAAACGGTTGCAACTGGTTTTCTAGTAGTTTAAAAACGCCTGTGCAGGCTCTTCAGAAATTGTCCCACGGGGTTTGTTTACCTCTTCCATTCTCTTCTCGTGTCAAGCTGTGTTCAGCTGCTTCTGCTCCTCTGTGCACTAGCTCTTCGGTAAATCCTGCCTCTTCCCCGCTGTCCTGTGCTTGCTGGAAGCTAAGTGTTTGCAGTGCCCTGAGATGTCTTCTGCCCAGGAGCCACCCTAGGAGACCCTGGTGGCTACCTGGCCATTTCTGAGCCTCCTTGGTTATTTGATTCACTGGGGAGAAGGCAGTCTTACTGCACCTCTACACAGAGTGACATTTTTATTTAAAATATTTATGACAAAATCATCTTTTCTCTGGCTTTCCCAGTTCCTATCTGGCTACATATCTTCATCGTAGTTTCACAAATACAACCTCAGTTATCCATAATTTGCATTTGCAAGCTTCCAAAGCTTACATGTGAAATCTCAAACTTGAAGGCATCACTCACCTTTCCCTAACTTTCACTAGTGTCCTCTTACCCTGTCCGCTCTATCCCATGCCCACAATTCAGTTCCCACTTCTAACTCTTTTCTTCCTTTTTTTCTTAGTGCAGTTCAGAGAAATGTTGTGAACAGGTACTGCTCTGTCTGTACTCCAAACGTGAGTCCAGGACACATGGAGGAGGCTCTACACATCCAGCTTCAAGTTCAATCTCAGAGGAGTATGTAGTTAGACTCGGCTATGTGAAAATATCCTCTCAAGATCAATTCAACATGAAACAAAAGCTCTCAGAGGCGTGAATGGCATTATTCACACAGTGAGAGTGCCTGCGGAGCTGTATATGCACCGCACTTCCCTCTTCTTGATTACCCAGCTTTCTCCCAGCATCGAGCTGGCGCGTACTCCAAACTGGCCTTTTCTCAGCTCTGCATCGCACCCAAAACACGGCGTGCCTGCACCATGCCCTCGGTGCGTACAGTCCACCCTGTGCCATCACACACCCTGGGCAGCCAACCCAGCCCAGCACTCCGACTGGTGCATGTAGTAACCGTGGGCCCACCCCAGTCCTCCCAGTTCATACTGGCTAAATACACCATGTGGAGGTGACAGCAAGGGAAGGACTGATTGAATATGCATGAACATCTACAACTGGTAGCTCACTTGCCTTTCTTAATACAACTAGTTCCTCCTCTCTTTTCCCTGTCTGCTCCCACCTCTCCCATCATTTCAGTTCAAATCCCTGAAGTGGGAATTCCCAGGACAGGACCTGGCAATGGGTACGAGGCACTGGGGTCTACCCCAAATGTAAACACACTGCTCCTCCTTCCAAAAAGAGTTTGACTGTGAGCCGAAAGCACAACACTGAAGAAGCTGAATGTGCTAATAGGGAAATTTCTCCCATATTCTCAGGGAGCAATGCTGAACCATTAGTCACTTAAATAAGAATGAATTGCTCAGCTGAGCATAGCTCATGACATTGTTCCTGAGGAAGCAATAGCTGGTATAAATGTGTGACTTTTCTCGAAGCAGGTCTTCTAAAACGTCTGTGTATTTGTCAAGATATGGTTGTATACGCAGCAAGATATTTCAATGAATAGTGATCAACAGCAATTTGGAAGAGGAAATACTGTATCAGATTTGCTATGACTGATGTCTGCATAATAAAAGTGTCTTTTTTTATACTATTTTCTTAAAAAAACCTCTTTGGCAAGGAAGTACAGGAATTTGAATCTTGAATACATTTTTAAATCTATGTGTTGATTGCATAACTTACAACAGAAGACTAAAAACTTTCTTTCGTTATTATGAATTTATGCGCTGAGCATGTACTACAAACAGTATCGCCGCTATTCATTGCCAACGTAACGCTTTCATTTTCCTTTTGACTCTTCTTGCAATCAAGCTAATATTTTTATTTCTTGATGCACAGCAACGTTGTTGAGAGACTTGTTTTTCTGTGATTGCTTTCAATCCCTTTTTCCAGAAAAATGTGGGAAGTAGAGAACACACGACGACACTACTCCGATACAAGTGATAATAAACTTCCCTCTGATTAGCATCACAGTCGAACAAAAGCACAATCTTTCCTCCTCGGAAAACGGACGCCTCGAACTGTGCCCACACCTGAATTCACAAGAGGGTCCCCTTGGATCAGCCCCGACGTCAGGCTCCCACTCAAGCCATCCCACCACGATGGGAAAATAAGTGCGCTGCATCGGCAAAGGCATCTTTCCGCGGGGAGATGCTTTGCTGCCAGCTGCACCACAGTTCCTATTTTCACTGTATTAATCCATTAAATCTGCCCTTCCTGCACCAGCAAGGACTGCTACCCCAGGTCAGGCCGAAACAAATCATATCAGCCCCAGAACTAGGTGGGCAGGGAAAATGCTGCCATTTTTAATCAGTAAGAAAAATTGTTATATCTGGGCCACTAATCCAGAAGACAGCAATTATCAAGATTTTTTTTTTTAGGTAAGCTTGTGGCTGTTAGGGTATTTATAAAAAGTTCTGTTTGGTGTATTTCCTGATTTCTTATTTTTACAGTTGCCTGCAAATTTATTTTTAGAAAGCAGACCCACTTCTAACCTTGCACTAAAATTCAGCGGAATTATAAAGCTCTGAAGAGGAAAGGGAGCATCTCTTACTGCTGGGCCAGAGTTTTTCACAGAGTCCATTTTAGGGAAGTTCCTTCACTGTGGCTTCTGAACTCTGAATAAAAATTGTAACAGTTGTTAATGCTCCATGATTCTTACTTTAAGTGGAAGGATGGGGTTTATTTTTTAATTTTTTAACACAAGCTGGGGAGCTCCCAGCTCCTCAAAACACATTGATTAAAAAAAAAATTATCTTGTATTTGCCTCCTGAGGTGTGAAGCTTTGGGATAAATTTGTATACATTTGTAAACTTGGTTTTCACTATTTTCTCTGCTACATTTTTCTAAATGACAGTTGAGTAAATCTCTCTCTTTTTAAGGCCTACTGTTCTTTTCCAAAACTTAATGGTATTAATACAATCCTTATTACGTACCAATTTTAAGAGTAGTTTTCTAGTTCCAGTCATAACCATTCTTTTCCTCCTTACTAGTCACTGCATTGTAAAGTTACCTTTTTCCTGGTGGTAAAGCAAACGAACGTGCAACATTTACACAAGTCATGTGGCAGTAGTGGAAGCTGCAGTGCTCTTCAGAATGACCAGGAAGGGACTAGCCCGTGCCAGGCCGAGCATCGTCTGGTTTTATTTAGTGCAAAGGGCTTTTTTTTTTTTTTTTTTTTAAATGAGGGGGAAGGGGAGAGAGTAGGAAAGAGTATTTGTTTCCCTTGAGAGAAATAATAAAAATCTATGCTGAGATTTCCTCGTGTACAGGAGGGGTTTGGTATTTATACTATTTGGCATTATCCCCTTCTGTTCACTTGCATACGATCTAGTTAATGACACAGAAGAAGCTGTTGCTTTGAAGCCCCTGGCCAGTCTGCCAAAGCCACCCGGTGAGTAAACGAACCGGCTGCCTTAACGTGATCTTACTTCACACTTTCACTGCAATGTCTGCAAGATGACACCGTGTGATGTCAATGATGCTGCACTGGATCTCCTGTCAAGTCTTGCCTGTCAACTACCAAAAGAACAACCAATTCCCTCCATGCTGACCATTTTCAACATTAAGTGATGTCAAATAGGTTCAAAATGGTTTTGGCAGACTTCTTAATGTTTATGATTTTCAGTGGGTGTATCTCTTGAGATGCGGTGATTAGTATAAATTCATGTATCATATTTAAGCTATGAATATCCTTATTATTAAATTCCCTTTGGCGAAAAAGTACTGCTGGTTTAGAACACTGCTTTGTTTTCAAATGCATCATTTTTGCTTTATATTCTATCCTGCCTGTTTTAAAAATCAGCCCCAGATTTCTGTGTTTCTGAGCTGCACTCGTACAGGTGGCTAATGGCTTTACTTGATGTTCTACATATGCTCAATTTAAATACTAACTGTGAGAGAGATGAATATAGACATGTACGCATGTCTACATCAGTGAAGAACAAATTTCAGCCTGCAAAAGTAAAAATATCTTTATAAGCACCTACGAATGACCTCTCTTAAAAGGAAAGCTTTTGCTTGGTATCTGTTGGGCAAACTAGTTGTTCTGTAAAGAAGTAGTGTGTCATATAAATGTGCAGGTTTGTGGAATGTAATTCCAAGACAAATTCATCTTGTTTCATAATGGCATTGTTGTTCACTTACTGGTTGAATTGTGTCATAAAAGAGCGCAGTCGCAGTCAAGAGTAGATTTATCTTTTGACTAAGAATCCAAGATTTTATACAATAGGAAACTGCTGCACTGGGTTCCTTTAAAGAGCTGATGACCCCTCCCGATGCCTATGTTAACCTTCAGACATAAAGCACGCTTTCCTTTCATTTTAAACGTATTTCTTGACATGGATATTTTTGGTATAAAACTCCTAAATCAGGAGCTTCCTGCTGCTTCCTAGCTCGAGCATTTTTCATCATTTTACCTTCCTGCTATAATGTGGGCAATCAGCTATTTTCATAGCTGCCTTTTTATTTAGTTTTGTATAGTGTCTGTTGCTGTTGGGCTCCAGTTTTTAGCTCAATTTTCAACTTTCATAATTTTCATTCAGAGCTTTAAATCTCCCAAGAAGCTATTCCATACTAGATTTCAGGTTTTGGCTGACAGGTTTTGGTGACCTTAAAGAGGAAAATGTGCAGGCTGCCAGTCCCCTAAACCCTTTGAATAATTTGAAATAGAAATGGTTTGGAACAGCTGATACATTTAACTCTGAACATTAGCCACTAAGCATGCTTAGTAGCTACTTTGATCAAGCTCTTTTTCCTGACAAAACCCCCTTTGAAATGAATGGGACAGAGGTTCCTTTCACTTCAATAGGAGTTCTCAGACATAGGGAGAAAGAAGGACTTCATAACCTTTAAAAAGACTCCCCTAGTCCATTCATATATCTCCTGGAAAGCTCGGCACTTTCCCTTGTGCTGAAGTTACTAAGCCAGCCTCCTGGCTACTTTTAGGCTCCCATCTAGTGAAGCTTTGCTTAAACATGAGATCAAAACACTCTATAATGAGGCTGCTGCTGCTGCTGCTAACGAGGCAGGAATCCTGAATGTACAATGGCTGTATCAGTGACATCGGAAATACTTGTTAGCATAGATTCGTCAGCATCACTTTCTTAATCGCATCTTCTAACCCTCATGCAGTGTGTACCTGGCACGTTGCAGAAGACAATTCTTCTATACACTTCATATCTTGATGATTATTTTTGTGTATCTACAGTCAAGTCATTAGCACCCTAAAATACTAGTTATCTTCTAACATCGCACAATTAATTGAGGTTTCAAACACCCCACAAGGCTGATGAACAACACCATCCCTTTTCGGAGGCCATTAACCGCTTCTGTAGTCTCTGTTTCTATACTGTCCATGCATTTATTTTTTTTTTTTTACTACTTCTTGTACTTATAAGGTAACAACACACAAAACAAAGAACTATTACATCCTCATGACATATCGTATTGCAATAATGTACATTGAGATTTCTTGACATAACCGTCCATAAGTGATGCTTCTGTTTAATGTAAGGCTAATGCAGGGAGATGTATATTATTAGGGAAAAAAAGAAAAAAAAAAGAACAGGAAAAACTTGCAAAAAGACCACCAGAAATGTCCCAGGCTGTAGGCAGCTACAGTGAGAACAAGCATTCCTTGTGTTAAATGTCACTATGGAGAAGCAGAACCAAAAGCAAGGACGTGATAAAGCACCCAAGCCTATATAGCTCTAACATTTCTCTTGATATATGTGTTCAAAAGAAATTTGGGTATTTTTGGCCTATCCAGTATGCAAGTGTGCATATTCAGTTGCGTTATCTTGCACAGAAAATACGAAGGCAAGTCAGAATTCAACTACTGAACAAGTACTTTTGTTTGAGACATTGTTTCCTTCATTTCTGCATCAAAAGTAAGTTATCTATAGGTCGAATACAGCTCATAATTTTTTTACAGCTGAAATTCTTCAGAAAACCTGTAATATTTTACAAGATGAAGAGATCAGAGTATGTACTGAAAAGATGTGTGGTTCTGGCTTAAAGCTAAGCTAGTGTAAGTTGAACCTTTAGTTCTACCCACATTCGGCTCTGTGCAATGGCTTTTTTGACTACATAAAAACACTCAGAATCCTACAGGGCATAATTTTAAAAAAATTGCATTGCTTGTAGAAATAAAATAATGGGATGAGTTTAGGGCTAAGAGCCACCTCGAGGGTAAATATGTTGCATTTTTGTTCTTTTTTTGTTGTTGTTTAAGCAGTGAAAAAGAACAGAACATGGACACAAAGGGAAAAGGTTATTGCTATCTATTGTTCAGTTGTGCTAACTGAAAAAGCAAAAATATCTGACGGCAGTGTGTAAAATGCCTCTTTCTTGCTAGAAGGGAAGCAGAAAGAGGAAAGTCCTTCTTGTCTTTTAACTACTTGAGGAAGTACTTCAGGAGGAACTGCCTGTTCCATGCAGCTAACGTAACCTTTTCAAACGCACGTTATCTGTACAGCAGGGCCATAACAGCATCTGTGTAATGGTATTTATAAGGAAAATTCATGAAACATGAGCTGAAAATGCATTTTATTTACTGAGACTGGAATTCATGACCCTCGTATGTTGTTTGTCAACAACTGTAGGGGAAGCTCACTCGTGGGTACAATTTTTAATGTCTGTGCCAAAATGTGAAGGTGGGTCCTGGCAGGTGGGGTTGAATTCGGTTCAGCATTTATTTTAGGCACACATTTAAGTAGCGGATAAACAAGACAACTTCAGGCAGAAGTGCGTCGCAATTACTCTTTGGAAAATGGCAACCGTCTGCTGCTACCAATCAACTGAGAATCAATCTGGAGGTATCAAAACGATTTTGGGTGTTGGAAGTTCGGCCACTTCTAAACTGGTGCTGAACTATACGTTCTAAGCTAGAAACTATACAACTTTTAAATATTTGCGCGTTAATTCTAATCCAAGTCAAGAATTGTCTATCTTTATGACTAAAAATATTTTAAGTGAATTATAAATAAGTGCAATCTATCATAGTTTTGTTCTCTGTTCCTTTTTCTCATAATTTTTAAAGCTTCATTTGTTCATATGACTATTACTGAACATTGACCTGATGCTTTCACAGGAGTAGCTAATATAATTTCCAGCTCTCTTTCCCAAGCTAATTTGAGTCCATGGCTCATGAATGTAATGTTATTGCTGCTTCTTTTTTCCTCTTGTGTATTACTGCACTTATTTCATCTTCCTTATCTCTCTCTCTGGCTGACACAGTTCTTTATTCTTCGTTTTGTAAGTCATGTGTTTATCATGAACAGTAGTTGTATTTGCTATATAAAACCATATAAATAACAAATGCAGCAGGTAACTAAAAATGAACGGCAATTCAGAGACTGAACCTCTTGGGTCAAGCTTTTTTTTTTTTTTTAATCAAAAAAAGGGCATATTAGATACAGTTGGCACTGTGGTCCAAACGGTAACATCGTCAAGTTTTGTCTGCCTAACAGTTCCAGTTTACTTCAGAGACGGAAGATTGCACTGACAACTCCTGTGAGCTCTACGGTGGAGTTGAGAAAAAGCAGCTGGCCTGATCTCAGGGTGTCAAAATAATATGGAAGTGACAAGGTATTTGAAGTACTACAGGTCTTTGATGAAGGGCTTTGCTGACTAAAGTCAATACACTGAACCGACGTGGGAAGCCCTGGATCGGTAGAGGACTGTGGCTTTCTCTATGTGGAGAACTCGGGTTTTTTCTCTCCCAGTCAGACGCCTTGTTCCTCTCTGGCGTTTCATCCTTTGAAAAAGCGGGCCGAACCGAACAGGAGCGAGGCACTTCTACGGCCAAAGAGCGTCAACGAGCACGCACCGCACAGCTACCCCCCAGTAACTCCAGACCTACGGACAGGTCTTTAATACAAACTTCTTCTGTGCATGAGAAGCACCTTATTTTGCCGTACGCAGAACTTAACATCTCTTCGAGGCTCAGTCCGTGCGGAGAGCAATACAGGACATCTCTCTTGAGGAAGGGAAAGAAAGAAAAAGAAAGAAAGAAAACCCGAGCAGGTCTGAGTTTGTTTCTGAAGCGTTGGTTTGTAACAGTAAGTGAAGCTAGTTCTCCTGACGGCTGTCTTTATTGCTAAAACGTTTTAATCCCCAAACAGCTAACGGTGAGAGCCCTTTGGAGAGGAACCCGGGGCCGGCGAGGCGGGCTCCAGCCCCGCAGAGAAGGAGCCCGCCCTTCACCGCCTCGCAGTCACCACACGGGCTTCCCGCCACCCGCCACGGAGGTGACCCTCGCTGCCTCTCACCGCCCCGGGGGCGGCCGGCAGCCGGCGGGGCGCATCGTTCGCAGCCACCGCCCGTCCCGGCGCCGTTTTTTCCAGTCACAAGCTCCTCCCGATGCTCCGCCCGTCAGCGGCGGGCGGGGGACAGCGAGTTCCTTTCTCTCCCCCCCCCCCGCCATTTCCCCACACGTCTCGTCTCGCCTCAGCGGGCACCGTCCCGTCCCGCCTCACACGGCCGCGTCCCCGCCGCCGCCCCCCCCCCCAGCTCCCCTCAGCCTCCCGCCTTCGGCTGCGCGCGCACCGCGGCTGCCCCCTCTCCTTCTCTCCTCCCTCCTCGCCTCTCCCCCCCCCACCTCCTCCTCCACCCCCCCCCCCCCGAGCTCTCGCGTTGGCTGTCGGGATCGCTGGCCGCTTTGGTTAATGTCCGCCATGTTTGCCATGGCGCAGGGAGCGGATCGAGCGAGCCCGGCGCGGATCTAGGGCTGCGGGGCGTGAGCTGTGAGCTACGGGCGGCCCCGCGGAGAGCTGTTCCGGGGCGGCGGGACCCTCCATGGTGGTGCGGGCCGGGTGCGGGAGCGGCTGGGAGGCGGCGGCGAGGCCGCACTGAAGGCCCCCCCCCCCCGCCCGCCCGGCCCCGGGGTGTTATTGTGAGGGGGAGACAATGAGCAAACTCTCCTTCCGAGCCCGGGCGCTAGACGCCGCCAAACCGCTGCCCATCTACCGCGGCAAGGACATGCCCGACCTCAACGACTGCGTCTCCATCAACCGGGCTGTGCCGCAGATGCCCACGGGGATGGAGAAAGAGGAGGAATCGGTAAGGGAGCCGCGCAGGGGGGGCACCATTGTTTATCAGACACCCCCCTCCCCTCACGGGAAATAGGCCATTGGCATTCACCAAGCGCACTACGCACGCTCCCCACCGCAGCGCTGCACGGTTCTTACGGGGCCCTGCGCAAAGAGCGCAGCGTAAACTGCTGTCCGACGCCGTAAGCGGGCCCTGCTCCGCCATCTTCTTTGCGTCCCGACTCGCGAGTGTTTTGATTAGTGGGGGGGGTGGTGGGGGGGGGAGGCCTTTACGCTAGCGTAAGAAGGAGGAAGGCGCAGGATGCATCTCTGAATGAGCGAGCGAGCGCTGCGGCCGCAGTTGGCGTAGCGTGCCTTTGCTGCCGCCGCTTCCCCTTGTGCGCGGGGAGCGGGAGCGGGGCGGACCGGCGGCGGCTCCGCGGACGGGGAGCGGAGGCAAGCGGGAACGGGACGCCCTGCCTCTCGCTTCCCGCCGTGGCAGAAGGCGCTGGAGAGTGCCCCGTTCAGCTGCGCGGCCCCGAGCCGGAGCAGCGTGGTTTTTCACGCCGCGGGGGCAAACCGGGCGCTTCAGCGGGTGTAGTGACAAGCGGCCTTTTGCCTTGTCGGCCCCCGCTGAAAGCAGAGGACCGCTGTGGGCTGCGCTTTGCGCTTGCTACAGGTTGTCCGCATGTGCGCTGGCAGGGTAGGGGCTGGAGGGGACGGCGAGCAGCTGTGGCTCGTAGGGCTCGTTCCCTGCTGCAGATGCTGTGGGAGAAATTCTCGGTAGTTGTAACGAGCGCGCGTCCTGGTCGTACTTTTTTTCGAGAGAGATGTTTTGCGCTGCACGGTGCACATCGGATGTCGGACGCATCAGCTGGACGTGTTGCGTTAAGCGTTAGGATTTTAAGCGTTTAGATGAGTTCTAAATAAACCAGCAAGTGTTAAAAAATAGATACACGATGCTTGTTCTTCTTATAGTGCTGGGGGGGGGGGGAGGCTTTTGTCCGCTTAAGTAAAGGTAAGTTTCTGGGGTTTTTGACAAGCAGTAGGACAGCACCACTTTGAAAGTCCTTGCCTACAGTTCTGGTGTCGTTTGAATGTACTGGTTCGTCTTACTGATCTTTAAACATCGACTCTTGTGCTCCTTAGAGTTGTATAAGGCTTAGACACAGGCTGTCGCCTAATGTGTCTGTACTTGTATGTAGAGCCGATAGTAAATGCACCCTCAAGAATTTCTTCAATGAATCCATGTCTCCGCCTCGGCCAAACCCCTGTGCGTGTGGATTGGCTTTTCAGAGGTTACAGCTGTCAAAGGAGGCTCCATGCCTTTCTGATTGGTTTTTCTCACTTGACTGTTGATATTAAAAGGATTCCTCTGTCTTACCGTTGTGTTTTGGTGTGTTTGTTTTGTTTTGGTTTGGGTTTTTTTGCTATTTCCCCCACTGTTTTACAGTGGGCAATACACCATGATCAAAACTTCCAGTGCTTCCCAAAGAGTAAATTTCTGCTAGAATCTGCGTGTGTATTTAAAAGGAACAACAGTGTGGTACTAACAAAGCAATCTTGGAGAGTAATTTGGTTTTCTCAGTCTTTAAAGTCTATCTTGCAGCTCTGTGTTTGTTTTATAAATGATTGTGTTATTTTGATAAATTATGTTTTAAATAAACTTGTTAATGGAAAATTGCTGTAAGAGTTCAAGCAAGCAAGCTGCTTGTGAACTGTTTAAATGATTGTGAAGATTAGACTTCAGTAAAGCTGCTTTAGTGTTGTACTAAAATGTTGCTTTTCTGTAAGAATGAATTTTATTTTCTTTGCACTGAATTGTGGCTATATTTGATGTATTATGTAATAGTCTTGAAATGGTCATTGAAGCAATATATAAGCATAGTGCTAGATACATCAGGCAGACAAGATTATAAACTGTACTATTAATAGATTGTTCAGATAATTGCTGTGGAGTGACACATTCATGGGGTAGCCCTTTTTCCAGTGTTGCACAAATAATTCTTTAGTGTAAATTTTTTGTGCTAGTGGTGTGTAAAGCCATTCTAGGAAAGGCTGTTGTGGATGACAGTAGTTAAATATTTGAGATATATTTAAACAGCTTTTATTCATAGCAAATATTGCTATGACCGATTTGATGTATTTTGAAGGGACTTTTGGGGGGAGGAAGAGATCCACATAGTCGTTTCTGACATCTCAGTTACTTGAGTGTCTCAAGGCCTTTTTTTAGCCCGGACTTTTGCCCAGGGGTGCATCTTGTGAAAGGTGTTTGAACCATCAGGGTGGCTGAGGATTTACATTTGCTGTACAAAGACGCAAAGCTCATGTTACGCTGGCCCCAGTATGCTGCTTCCCTTGCTGTGCCACCCTGTGTGAAGCCTTGGTGAAATCAGAAAGGTCTTGTAGTACAGTGTATCATGGGGTCAGATACCATCTTCCAGGGCTGACTCTCACTGAAAATAACAATGTATTTACAGATTTGCAAGATGTAAAATGGTTAAGATTGATATGTCTATCTGACCTGTTCTTTGTAGCCTACTCTTGCTAGTACAGGCGTATGATTTGCTTTGGTCATGATTGATATTTTGTATATACAAAATTGCAGCGTTTGGTACATATGCTTTTAATGTGTTTGTTTTGTGGTTGATTTTGTGTTGGTTTTTTGTTTTGTTTTTTTGTTTGTTTGTTTTTTGTTTTAAACTAGTACTATTGTTTGGAACATAGAAAGGCTTAAAGTCGGGCAGGGGTGGGTCAACACACCTTAATGATTATCACTCATTTCTACTACTACTACTAAAGTTATTTGGACTGTGTATTAAAATGTCATACAGTCACTGTAGTCCCAGACTGGGCAGCAATACATGCTGCCGGTCATACCACTACAAGAAAGTATACTGTCCAGTTTGTCAAATATGCATCTTTGACTTTTCTTTTGCTTTGATCTTGATGAATATTCTGGAACTATTTCTATTTAAGTATCTTAGAGATTTATATCCACTTGCAGCATTTTACAAGTCAGCAGCTCATTTCTCTTACTTGGAGATTACAGCTGTGAAAGAATTAGGCTTCTGGTCTGTAGCATGTTTGTTAGCAAGTGTTTATAATTTACCCTAAATTAAACCTGAGGAGGAAAATTGTGTGGGTTTGTTTTTTGTTTTTAAACTCATGTGAGAGAGAGATTACTATTAAGCAAAAGCAGGAAGATCTCCTTTTGTGAGCTTCAGAAACTGAGCAGGAACATTTTGTATTGTTTTTTTCTGATGAGTAAGAGTTGTATTTCATAATGTTAATGAATTGTTTTGGCTAGAAGGGGGAAAAGTTGCAGAATAGATAAGCCCTGGTTTTGTTTCTTATTGCATAACTATGTGTTTTTTTATTTGAATACATATTACTGGAGATTGCTGAGTTGCACATTGTGGGGGAAGAATTGTGGTTAATAATGAGGCAAATTCAGGCTGAAGGCTTTCGGAAATAAATTTGAGTTGTTAGAAAGCTAAAAGCGTGGTGGTAATTGATGATACCTAGATTGCCTGGTCAAAGCTGTCTGAATGTTCATCTCAAAATTCTTGTTTGAACATACATTCACTTACAGCTAAGTTTGACATCACATGACAAGGCTAAGGTTATAGAGGAAAAAGTGCATGAATAGCAAGTTAAGGATGTGGTTTAACGTTATTAAAATGCTGACAGAGTACGAATGAGAAGTGACTTTCATTCTCAGTCCTTGAGTAATCACCTTGGGATGATCTTTCACTGATTGTTAAATATAATGGTCAATTTTGAATATTTTGACAGGCTGGAAGTAGTTGACTTGAAGAAATTTTTTCTTGCTTTCTTTTCTGTTTGTACTCTCTCCATCCTTTAGTTCATTCAGTTTCTATTGTAACACTGGAAACTTGAAGTGTTCAGCATCTGGCTTTCAAGGCATCCTGGAGCTAGTGATGCTTCTAAAGCAGCAGATCCATTCTCCTTTTGAAGCAGGAAGCATTAACTTTGCACAAGTCATAGTTTTTTGTGTGGATATTTTTGCTGATTCAGTGTAACGTAATGAATATTTTTGCTGATACAGTGAACTGGAAGAGTTCAATCAGGAGGACTTCGAAATACATGCGTACACACAGAGACATCAGTAATTTTATGGCAGTTCTTACTTTCTTTTTTTCTAGAAGTTATGACCCAGTCCTACATTCACATTTTCTTGCACGTGTTCTTATGCCTAAATGTTTGGTGGTGGGGTTTTTTTGTGATTGCTGTTTATAAGATAAAATAATAGTCATTTCTTAATCTTTTCTTGGAGGGGCTTCATCCTGCATGTGTGTCGTGGTTTAACCCCAGCCAGCAACTAAGCACCATGTAGCCGCTCACTCACTTCCCCCCCACCCAGTGGGATGGGGGAGAGAATTGGGGGAAGAATGAAGTAAAACTCGTGGGTTGAGATAAGAACAGCTTGATAGAACAGAAAGCAAGAAAATAATAACGAGAATAATAACAATAATAAAATGACAATAATAAAAGAACTGGAATATACAAAACAAGTGATGCGCAGTGCAGTTGCTTACCACTCGCTGACCGATGCCCAGTTAGAATCTGAGCAGTGATCTGCACCCCCTGGCCAGCTCCTCCCAGTTTATATACTGGGCATAATGTCCAATGGTATGGAATACCCCTTTGGCCGGTTTGGGTCAGCTGCCCTGGCTGTGTCCCCTCCCAGCTTCTTGTGCCCCTCCAGCCTTCTTGCTGGCTGGGCATGAGAAGCTGAAAAATCCTTGACTTAGTCTAAGCACTGCTCAGCAACAACTGAAAACATCAGTGTGTTATCGACATTCTTCTCGTACTGAATCTAAAACGTAACACTATACCAGCTACTAGAAAGAAAATTAACTCTATCCCAGCTGAAACCAGGACAATGCGTGAGTGTAAACACATTGGTATTGGTTGGGGACTTCGGGGGTGCTCTGCTTTTGCCCCTTTTATCTGTTGTTGAAATGGTACACATCTTACAGATTATGCTTTTTTTTTTTTTGTACATTGCATTAATCGATAGTGTCATTTATTTTATGTGGAGATTCATGAAGTTGTTCACATATTACAGCTAATTGTCAACATAAAGGCAAGTAGTCTTGTTTTGATACCCGTTATACACACTGGAGTTGTGTTGAGTGCCCCTGTGCTACCGGCTTGCTTTCTGCAATGAAATCGGAGTTTGGAGTTCAGTGCTCGAGTCTCCCTGCTCCACTCCAGACACACTATCACATCTTTATTGGGAAACATAAGTCTTTTACAGCTGATTTTGTATATGGAAGTGTTACAGGTAGTTGCTTTCATAGCATGAATAGATTTTTTTCTTTTAATCCTAACTTAGTAATAATTATACTAAATTACAATTGTAAACCAATAGGTGCCTTAAAACAATTAGCTTAAATTTTATGATGCTGATGGTATTTTCTTTTAGAGAGAGATGAAGTTCTGTAGATAGTTGTGCTGTCGATGTCCATGACTTCTAGGAAGGTGCTTAAATAAATGCAATTAAGTATTACAGACTGTCACAGAAAGCATGAGGTTGGAAGGGACCCTGGAGGTCATCTTGGCCAACCACCCTGCTCAAGCAGGGCCACCTGGAGCCTGTTGCCTACAACCATGTCCAGACAGCTGTTGAATATCTCCAAGGTGGGAGCTATCAAATGTGTGAGGACTTATTTAAGCTGTTGATCAGACGTACCTACCTGGTGCTGTCTGATGCACTCAGGTTTAGGTTTCAAAACATAAATGTGCATAAATGACTCCCCATGTGGACAGAACCTATTCTAACTTGAGATTTGTATGTTGGATGTGCATGCATAACCTGTGGTTGAACCCTCAAAGTTGCTTACAAATGAGGGGCTTTGTGGAACAAAGGAGAAGCCGGGACACCAGTGTGTAAAATAGAAGGTCAACAGAGGATAACTTTAGTTCAAACCATGCAAATATTCTGTAAAACAGAAGTCCCTCAAAAACACTTTATGGAAGTTTAAGTAGGAAATTCAAAAGACTGTACTTCCATGCAAAAACTAAATGAAATTGAGACAGCAGACTTGCCTTAGGAAAGAAATGGGGTTTGTTTGATTAGAATCAACTGCCTTATGTGTTGGGGAAATGTAATTTCCCAGTGGAAGTTTATTTCTCAGTTTGAGTTCAGCACCTGTATTTATTTATTTATTTGGGGTATGTTTGGAGACTGCTGGGATTACTGAAGTATGTTTGGTAGTAGGTAGCATAATGCTGTGCTGTAATCTTTATTCATGGAATTTTAAACTTCAGTTCTGTTTATAAGACTTCTTTCCCTGCCTTCAGGTCCTGTATTTTTCTCCCTCCCTTTGAGACCCATTGCATCATGCAGTGATGTTCCTCAGAAGTGCACATTTCAGCTCCATTTCCCAGCCATTATTTCAGTTTTCAGCTGTGATCCTCTATCCTTCCTGTGCTTTTACCTGCAAAATATTTTTGTGGCTAACAGAAACTTCCTTTCAGTCCACCACTGGTACTTTTTAATGTCCCATTCGATAAGTGTATATCAGACTTAACACTAAGCAGGTTGGACTGTGTTAGCGTGATACTGCAGTGGGGATGAAAGTAAGCTGTTGTTGAATGTGGACCTCATCTAAATGTTAGAGTAGCTGAGCGTAGTTAACTGGTGAGCTGCTAAACTGAGTAGCTTTTGTTTTAATTTGTTCTGGCTGTATTTATGTGGCTGAAGTTAAACAATACAAAGATTTGCTCTTAAGTCTCAAAGTCGGGGTCAGTTTATTAGGGCTTATCACATTAACACCTATCAGCTAACCTGTAACAACTGCTTGTGAGTATAGGCTTAGCCTGTGACAAATGTCAAGTAATTTATCTTGGAGTGTACTTTTAAGATACAGCTGAGCCAGAGTAACTGGCGTGCAGCTGGTAGGGGTGTTCTGCTTTTCGGAGTACTGAGGCCCATCTGACTCGATAATGGGAGCTGAAAGCCCACCATGGAGAAGTTGAGCATCCTGTACTTTCAAGAGAAGTGGTAGGAGCACGTGGGGATAGAAGGCATGGGAATGGAGAAGCATGAGACTAGTATGCTTTTGGTCTCATCCTGAGGTTAGATGGGTTCAGCCATATCTTAAAACCACACTCTTAATTGAGATAAAAGTTGCGTTTTTGCTGCAGGCTAGAGTCCTATGCATAAGGTCAGTTAACACCAGTGAAATCTGCCCTATCAGTGAAATCTGCCCTAACTGGTTTGGGTGCCTGAGTCCATAGTAGAGAACAATGGTATCTGCATGGACATTGAGAGTCACACCCCAATTCATTATGCAGGAACTTTCCCTTATAGGTAGGTTTCCTCAGGATGAGGTGTAATTCCATGAGGAAAGCTTAGGAGAACATTTTGAAATCTGCCTCTGCTCTGTCACTGAGCTCTGGAACGTCTCAAATGTAGGTAGCAATTTTTCCTTTTCTTTCAATTTAAGAAAACCTTGGAAAGAAATACCTTGGGCAGCTTCAGCTGTGCTTTGAATTATGTGGTGCCAGATTTCACGTTGCTCCTGCTTGGCAATATTGAGCAGTAGTCAGCTTTGTACAATTTCTGTGTTGATTGAGATTGGTTGAGATGTTCTGTTTGAATAATTTAGATCAACAGACATTAAATCTGCTTATATTAATCTTGGTTTTAATTTTTTTCATAAGAAAGATCATTTTGATTGGTGTTAGACATTCAGAAGGTTACTTGTAATTTATTTTGCCAACAAAGCTAATAAACTCTGCCTTGTTTATACTTACTTGAATGGTTATATGCCTTAGCATATTCATCATTCTAACTGTTCAACTTTTTAAAAGATGAATAACACAGTTAATATTTACGTAAATGAAATTACGGTTAAACCTTAGGTGTCTCAAAAGCCATTGGTGGTGAAGATTAATTGTAGAACTGAAATTTCTATAACAAGTAGAGAAGAACTGAACCAGAACTGAATTACTGTGTATGAAAAGGAGCAAGAAGTAGAGAAAATAATTTTATGAAACTAAAAGTAATATCAGTATAGACTGTCATAATTTTGCATTTAATGTTGACTAGTTCTAAGTCAAAGAAATGAAGTGTTTTTAGGATATACTATTTTGAATTTTTTGTTTTAATCTGTTTTGCAAATTCCTACTTGTTAATACCTAATAATTACCCTACAGTGTGACTGGAGATGTTGGCTTAAAATACTGTACCTGTTCATGACAGAAGTGCTCTAAATATAAGGGAGCAGAAGTTCGCAGAAAAAAATCTGAGTTCTTATTTTTCCTAATTTATTTTGATGCAATTCTAATTGTGATTAATACATTTACATGAGTAAAATGCCTAATCCTTTAAGGTAAAAGGAGAGATTACCACACCTGATTCTCATTGTTTTTTTTTTAAAAAAACTTATGTCTTCAGAAATAAGCCAAAAAGGAAATTCCTGGAGTAAGAATTTTGCAGTTTATTAGGTAGAAATATGCCTTTGGTCTGTTATTATTTTAAGTGCACACTTCAGAGTGGAAAGAGTAGGTGAGCTGATACCAGAGTTGTATCCTCTCAGATAAGTTACTTGGCAAAGAAAAATGCCATTCCCCACCAGTAAATGTGTGAGGACAGAATTGGGTTGCTTTTGTCTAATATTTATTTCTCTGGTCTCTGAAGTTTGGTGTGCTCAACACCTCACCAATATGTCTACCTCAGTAGAATTTTTCTCTGTAAGGTATTTTCTCATGTTTATGTCATCTTCGATCGCAAGGAGTTAGGGCTTACCCAGCTTGCCTTGTGAGACTGTTCTCCAGTTCATTAGATGTCACTTTTCTGTCAGTTTTCCACATCACTAAACTACTATCTCATCATGTCTACTGTGACACACAAAGTAGTTCACGTACGTATCAATTCTTAGCCAGCATATTTAGAAATGCTTCCTCCCCCTTTTTCCGAAGTTGTTTTCTGTTTACATTTTAATTTATAACTTGGTTTTCTTAGCTTTCTGCTGGTTTTGTGGCTGCAACTCATACTTTTTGTATGTTTGACCAGTTTGAGTTGCATAACAAAAACTATTTCTACTTAAGCATCCTGGTAATGTCTGATTCCCCTGTGCTAAACTTAGATACAAACAAAATACTGGATGTCTTGCAGTGGTATCCAATGACTAGATAAGTAAGAGAGACACTGTTATTAAAGAAAGTTAAAAAATAGTAATATATATGTTTCTTGAGTTAAAGGTGTTTGTGTTAAAATGGAATTTTGTAGTTAATTTTTAATAATTTTAATTCCTACCAATTACTGTATGTGTACGTGTGTTTTAATTAATTTTTTTTAACCTTTTTCTAAGTTGTCCTAACTTTAGAACCAATCTCTGGTATCTCTTGTGTTATTATAATATGATTGATTTCTGTTTGGTTCATCAGGTCTTCAGCACTCCAGGTCTCGTCACTTTGGTGAGGACATTTGTTTTAAAAACTCTGTAAAATACAAATTCTCTGGTATTGGTGTGTGTACCTCAGTTAAATAAAAATCCATAATAAGAATTTTGGATCCTACTCCTGGAAAGAAAATGTTACAAGTCAGAAGGTTAGATGCGTGGCGCAGTGAGAGGGGGAGAGGTACTGTAAGCAACTTGTTCTTGAATGTAAAAGTTATACCTGAAACTTTCCAGGAAATTGCATTGCTGCCCAAACTCTTGGTAACTGAACTTCCATGCCAAGGCAGTAAATTCTGCTTTGACCATAGAAATTTATTTTTAATGTACATCTTTCATTTAAGGAGTCATACATGTTCACACCTCTTGATCTTTGACCAGCCTTTAAGCTTCTGATAGGCACCAGCAAGACAAGACCCCACTTAACTTGTGTGGCATGAGAGAGAACTGATGTTTTGAAAGACCAGATCCTTAATATTAAGGTAACACAGTTTCTTTGCTAACAAATATCATAGAGCAAGTAGCCTCAGACATCTTAGCCACGTGGGGCTCCTGAGTGGCTTCAGGTTGAGGTTTCTGTACCGGGACCAGAAGCAGCGTGTGTTGTTACGAAGTTGTTGGGTAATACAAATCTCTAATTGTGGGATGAAGCGAGGCAGCAGCCGCTACTGCGCTGCCTTTCGCAGGTCCTTGTGGCCTCCCAGAAGGGAGACAGATCCCATGGGGAGCTGTTACCAGCTTCTGTTGGAGAATTTCCCTTCTGGTGACTCTTCTTCTCCTCTTCTGCAAGGAACACAGTTTTGTGACTTGTGGTCACATGAAGGTTTTGATGTGTGGAGCCAGGAATCAAAACTGACTTCAGATTCTGTGTATAATAAAGTATTTAATAAAGGGGAAAACTAGTTGTTGTGGAGTATCAGCCTTTTAAAATACATCATGGTGTTAATTGACATGAAAAATAAAGAGAGAGTATGTATGTAGGTGTATACCTTTCCATCCTAGCTTGTCTGACTTGGGACAATCAAGTTATGCTAATTGAAGCGGACTGTAAAGAAAATAAAAAGCAATTCCTCAGATGCAATTTGTTAACAATCTTTTCTGTGTAGGGTTGCATTTGGTATGTGGTGAATGATACAAATGTATCACAAGGAGCTAGATGAAGACTACTTTCTATGTCTTTTGACTAGATGTTACAGTATTTGGAACAATTTTCTCTTAAGCTCATGCAAAAGCATCTTGGGGAAGAAAGGTCCTGCTTTTCAGGAAACACACATTTCTCATAAAGTACCATATTCAGCCTTTCCAAAAGGAATTTTTAATAATTCAATTTAATTAATTGTTATAACAATAATTCTACTTTTAATAATTCATTTACGTTCACATTTTGGCAGACTAGAAACTCATATAATTAAATGTGGCTTTAAAATATAGTGCTCTAGTTTGGTTGGGTTTTTTTGACATTTCATAAACAGTGACAGTTTTGTGTCAATGATATGCTTATAAATAGTGAACAATCATTATAGGAATGAGAGATTGCTCATGTTCTCATACATTACTACTGTCCCACTCAGTAGGGTAATATTTGGGATGTCTCACAGTTGTTTCATGTCCATTATTACATAGGATGATTGAAATCTTATTGCTTGCTTTTTCTGCATTAAACTTATTTAGAGCTTGTTTTGTTTTTCATGCTGCAAGGTTAACTGAAGAAACACAAAAATGATTGCGATATCCTCTGGTCATCTCGCTTCCCCTATGCCTCCATTAGTGTCTCATGGGCTAATTTCCACTCTTTTTTCCTAGCTTGCCTGTAGTTGCTTTGTAGTGCCTAAATTGGCTTTAGTCAGACTGCCAGAGAGGAAATGAAGGAATTTTGGGGGGGCATTTTTTTGGTCCAAACTGTTTTTTTCTTCGTTTAGATACACAGCTCCTATGTTGACCTATCTATCTAGACATGAAGTGTCATCCAAGGATGTTGGGCTCAGTTAGGTGTTGCTGGTGGCCCTTCTGTTCTATTGTTTCAGCCTACATCAGCATTTTTGAGATAACATTCAGGTGATTTGTCTATAATCAGATGATTTGTATGTAAAGTATTCACAGAATGGTTCGTCTTTGGTTTTTAGATAGCACTAGTGTAGCTTTGTGAAATTACAATTGTTAAAGAACTGGAAAAGGTAAGAAAGTGACAGAAAAGTGTTACTTTTTTCTGTTGACATATTAGTTCACTCACTTCTGAAAGAATAGAATGACTTTAGAGTAGCTAAATAATAAAATCTTACCTATTCCAGGGACTTCTGTGAATTTTTAGGATGGGGTAGTACAATTTGATACACTAGGCCACTGCCTCCTTCAGTGAGTTACCTGTAACAGCAGGCTACCATTCGTATGGGTATTTTTGGCCTGTAGACATAATTAGGCAGTATGGAAAGCAAGCGTATGGTGAGTGGTTCTTGTGATTATTTAAAAAAAAAAAAAAAAGGGTGGAGGATATAATTGGAAAAACATGATATGGCCAAAAGTGAAACTGAGAGGAGTTTCAGTCCTATAAAGCAGCTTTGCTTTGGGTGCGTTGATTTGAACTCAATATGTGAATTTTTGTTGTTTGCCCAGGTCCCTGCATTACTTCATAACTAATACAACCTTTTAAGGGCACCATGTAGCATGAGGAAACAGTTCCAATTACTGAATAGATTAGTTCTCCATTGGATCAGTAGAAAAAAAAATATGATCAGCTTTGCTAATTCACTAAAATATTTGCTTTTCAAAATAAATTGGAAATGAAACAATGAGTTTCTCCTAAGATACTCATTGCTGTCTCAAGGCTGAAAATTGCTGTGGTGCACAGACAGGTTTCCTGCTCTATGTGCGACTCCTTATTTCAGTTAACTGTTTTCCATCCCAGGGCAGAGGGATGGGAAAGAAAGGAAAACAGGTCTGTAGGTATGTTCCCCCCCCTTTTTTTTTTTGTTTCCCCTCTTAAGCCTTTCAGCTGCATATATCTGCTTTCAGTTATGATAATGTTAAGGCAAGAAGTCAATCATACTTCAGGTAATTAGTCATAATTTTGTTTATACTAAGTTGACATGTTCAGGCATCTCTTTAAAAAAAAAAAAAAGGAGGGGGGGGCAGCTTTGCCAGTAAGCTACTAACAGCTCAAGGAGAGGTTCATCCTGTTGGTGTTGTGGAGACAAATTAATCCTTCTTGGTAGAAAATATCAAGCTCTTTCTGCACTAAGGAGGATAAATATTTATTGGCCATGTTTTTTTCTGGCAGTTAGGGATTGAAAGGGTTAACTGCAGAAGAAAGCAGAAGATGGTGCTTGAGTTTACACTTTTATCTTGGAAATCTTTTATAAAAACCACTCTGTGTGTGTGCAAAGAGGGAATAGATAGGGCTGTGGCTTAGAAGGGGAGAGGCTTTTGATCAAAGTAGCTTTTGAGCTTCGTGACACTTTTTTCTGTAAGTGTTGGCAACAGGTGTTGCTAGCTGTGGTTGAGACTGCAAGATGAGTCTGCAGATTTCAGATTAAAATGCTGTACTTTTTGTTTCTCAATCTCCGTATTAAATATAAAAACGTCAATTTGTATTTCCTAATTTGAATATAATGTTAAGCAAATAGGTTCTCTAGGCTTTAGTAAGTTTTCCTTGTTTTCTTTGCTTTAATTCTGTTCTTGATTGCAGGTGGATTGGAAGGCTGACTCTAAGTTGGCCTAGAAATAGCTTATTTTGAGTAGGTAAAGCTGTTAAATTCACTTTTCTCTTCCATTGTACTTACAGTGGAGTGCTATGGGGTTAAAGCCATCTATCTTGTTAACAGGGTGGATTTTAACAGTTAAGCTGTGGTATGTTATGTTTTGTTTCCCTTAAGTCTCTGTAATATCTGTCAAGATACTTCTTTCATTCAAGTCTACAGTGTTGCAAATATCTAATGTAAATTGTGTCACCTGAAGCTCTGTTGTGAAAGGACTGGCAAAGAGGAAATTCTTTTCTGAAATAGTGTCACCGTAAAGTGTACTATGTTTCGTTACTTTCTACCTCACAGGGTAAATGTAAATATTAGTAAGTGAATAACAGTGGTGAAATAACCTTTTAAAGAGTTGTAGCATCGCTTGTATGCTATAGTTTTAAGGAATGAAGAAGGGAACAGATATGTTTAGTTCTAAAGGTTCGTCTCCTAGGGTGGCTGTATCCAATATGGGATTGCTCATTGCAGTTTCATAATTAAGACAGATCAGCTTTTCAGTGTGAAGATGGTATTCAACCATAGGCATCTCCAACCATGTTCCTCCAAAAAAAATAGCACACTTATTTAAGGTATGATGAACTCTGTTTCAGAGAGAGTACTGTGGGGGATGGCAACAGGGAACTTAAAGGATAAGAAAAAACCAAACTGGTCTGTAGGATCTAAGTGCTCTGTTTTGCAGCAGCAGGATGAAAGGGAGTATATTGGCAAATACATTTCTAATGGGTAAAAATAATGTTCAGTATCAATCACTGTTTCCCTTAAAGTTTAACTAAATCTTTAGGAGAATATTACCTGTTGACTTATTACTATTGTTGAACTGTTTTTTCATAGGGAAGAAACTCCCTGATAGAGCATGTGAAACCTGTGGTATTTCAGGGGTGAAAGGACATAGCAGTGAAGGTACCTTGCTCTGATTTGGGCTTTGAGCCTGGTTCTGAACGTGTGCAACCAAAGCTAAGTATTTTTAGGTACCAGTGTTGTAGGATTTTTTGGCTTTCCCCTCTGAGGAAAAATTAAAGCAAGGTTTGCAGTGTCTCAGTGTGGGTTCAGAGGCATGATTTCAAGTCTTGTTCTGGACTAAAGCTGATACTTATTCTCTCTGTCAACCTTGTTGTGAATGGCTGTCAAGTCATTTGGATTGGAGCTTCAAAGGTGGTGGTGTGAGACTGCTAGGTGCAGTGTACTCTTCTGTGCTGCTCTGCACAGAATGAGTGGATTCATGCTGGCAGGACAGGCTGCCTACTCCAAGGAAGACATAGTGGATTATATAAAGCCAGTGACTTGAGCAATTTGCTGTAAACTGTTGTCAGTATGGTTTTTGTACAGTGAAGGTACCTGCATGGCTGAGGTCTGTCTAGAGAGATGAACCTTTCACTTGGAGAATAATTTTTTTTAATGCGTAAATATGGTAAAGCAGCATTATTACGTTTACTAAACATTTAGATATTTCTAATTCTGTTATGCTGTTAGTTGAAGAAATAGTCCAATCTAAGCTGTATTTGTTTGAAATTTTTTAGTCATACTAGTGAGAAAGGTTTGGATGTGCTTTTTAAGGAATTAGTGGGTAATAACTCTTTGACAGGTAGTCCTTTTTATTCCCATGGCAGTGTGTTCTGTTTGCCATCATCACTGTTTCCTCTAATGTTCAGTCATTCTGTATGAGATCTTATCTCCCCTACTTCAGAATGAAGTACAAGTTAAAATATGGTGTACGTCTTTCAAAACCATAAGAAAAGGTGAAAAATAGACAAAAAGGTGTATTGGTATACCACTTACTAAATCTATCTTTAAAAACGCTTTTTCAGGTTTAATAAAGCCATTTAATTAGACCAGTTTTCATATAAAAGTCTTAAAAGTTTGTTTAAACAGAACTGTTCCAGGAGTTAAAATTTATATTTTCCTTAACTTCACTTTCAGCAGAAAGAACATCTTCCCCCTGCCATTTTAAAAATTACATAGCTTATCTATCTCTGTTGAAGCTCTACTGTTTGATGAGTGACAATAATAGCGTTAAGACTTTTCTGTTTGAAAGCTGTGTTATGCTTGAAGGCTTTTTATAGTAAAGTGAGTACTAACACCTATTGTCAGATTTTCCTTGGGAACTCTTTGTATGCTTACTAGCAGTGTTACAAAAACTGAGAATCTGAATTATTCATCTGCACTGTGTAATGGGCTGTGGAGCCAAAAGATGTTTTGAATTTTGGTTGCTGCATGTCCTTCTTCACTCTTTCTGAAAGTTAAACCTTATTTACCCATTCATTACTTAGGCCACTGTGGACTAGAGTGGCTTCTCTACAAGTTATTTAATCCCATTTTAGAAGAGTGTCTGGGTTTGTTTTATTTTGGGGGTGCGGTGGGGAGCTATAAGTTGGTCAGCTTCGGTTGGTTGGCTGTGTAAGGAATGCATCCTCAGCACATTTGTCAGTGATCCTACATTAGGAGGAGTGGTTGGCTTTCCAACAGTGGAGCGTCCATCTTCGTGGATGCTGAGGAACTTGAGGACTGGCCAAGCTGAAACGAAGTTGAGTTAGAAGTGCGCAGCTTCCGTACCTGGGGCAGAAGAATAGTGCTGTGCATCGATATGGGCAGGGAACTTGCCTGGCTGATGAGCAGCACTGATGGAAAGAAAGGACCAGGTGATGGGCCAGCAGTGTGCGCACACTGTCTGTCTAACGCATGCTGTAGACTGGGCTATGCTAGGAGGAATGTGGCAACCAGATAGGGAAGTTGTGATGCTCCTCTACTTGTCAGGGGTGAGGCTGCTCTTGGAATGCTCTTTCCTGTTACTCTGCTTTCCCCAAATTTCTCAAAGATGTTGAGAAACTTGAAGATAATCTGTCAGTGGGCTGCCAGAGTGCTGCTTAGACTGTAGCTACTCTGAGGAGAGGGTGGGGGAACTGCTTTTGTTACTTCTGGCAAAAGAGGGTTAGTACGTCACTGAAACAGGTTACTTAGAGGGGCTGTGGAAACCAGAGGTTTTCAGGACTTGAAAAAGTCATGTCTGACCTATCTAGTGTTGGAGATAATCGTCTTCAAGTTGGAGTTGAACAGATAACCTCCACAAGTCCTTCCGAACAGCGTTTCTGTGGTACTCCTGTGTACTGTGGTGTTAACTGTTAGGAGACAACTCTAGGGACATCAGTTGAAAGCAACACAGTAATGAAACAAATTTTATTTTAATTGAATTACCTACTCAGCACTGTGAAACTCTCCAAGACACATTTTAATGGTGGAGTGACAGATTTACCCAGTATGTAGTAACTCAAGCAGATCACACCAGATATCTGATTGCATACTTGTCTTAATTCTAATAGCATTCACTTGGGAGCCTGATAGTTTGATTTAATGTTGCTTCATCTGCTGCAGGAGATTCCCAAAGCTGCTCTTCCAGTCACTGATTTGTTATATTCTAATTTTGCAGAAATTGTGTTATTTGCGTTTCTGCAAGATCTTAGTATTTAAGAGGGAATAATTTCTTAAATATAATTTACATATTTTTAAAGATTTGCTTTCATTCACTACCCTTTTTTTAAATAATGTTCTGTAGAATTAAAGAGGAAGAAAGCCTATTCTTGAGAGAATTTACCAAGTGTGTAACACAGAATCTGAGTGCAAAAGACTGCCGTGTATGCCAGACTGCATTGCAATCGAGTTATTGAAACGCTGGCTGGTTCTCCTGTTTGTGGTGTTGATGCCTGGCCTCTTGTGAGGCAGGATAGTTACTGGTGTTAATTGTGGGGAGGGGTACCCCAGAAAACCAAAGGAAGGAGACAGGCTAGCAAAGTTTTTTTTTAGTTTTTGTTTTTGTCCCCCCCCCCTTCAGAACAAATACTCTTTGTAGCAGTGAGGTGTGTGGGAATGGCTAGAGGATAACCTGAAGCCCCTGGAATAGGCAAAGTAAGGTTGTATAGATCTATGACAGAGCTGAGCTTCAATTTCAAGTTGATGTTCTGCTGTGCCATCCTTCCTCCCCTCAAATTTTGGAAGCTGGAGGCAAGAGCGCTGCAGTGGGGGTAACAGTGAAAGGACAACGAAACGTACAGGCCCTTGGTTCTGCTAGAGACTAGTAGTTAATCTGCTGTGAGACTGCGGTTTGCTTGGTTTGTGTCTGACTTACATGGATGGAGAGCTCATGACTTAACTTTCCCAAGTTGATGGCTGTAGTGATTTCAGATCTCATCTTGGTGAAGACTACCACTCTTCCTCTTTACTGGACACAGAGAAGGCAGCATGTGCCAATGTAGCCATTTGGAGTCTTAGCACGAGACATTTTTGTAATGGTTTAAATGAGTAGACTGCACGGGAGGGTCTGAAGCATACACATGCACTGTACAGCTGCCTCTGGCTGAAGGAGGGAGACAGTGAGAAGGGTAGCATTCAAAATCATCTCGTCATCTGACAGTCTGCCAGACAGGCTCCTCTTGTTGCCAGTCAATTCATATCAAGTGTTCTGCAGGCTGCACTGAAATGATACGTAGATGGTAGCATGAAGCAGAATACTGCATTTGTACTGGTTTTCTCTGCCAAAGTTTAACAGGAGTATTGATGAAAAATCTGTGAGAGAAAAGCCACAGGTTAGTGCTAACTTGCAGCAGTAGATGAGTTTCACTGGGTTAACTAATAAAATTATGTGTGAAAAAATCTTTGTAAATTAATACACTTGTGATCTGTGTTTTACTTTAAATGATTCTGTAGCAATTGACTCCTGTCCTGTAAGAATAAAATGAAGTGATACCTGTTTAGGGAGTCCATGCTTTTCAAGTGTTATTCTGTGAGGATTACTCTTTCTGTTGCTCTTAACTAGCTCAGCTTCTAGAGAAAGCAAGCCAGTCAGAATTGCTGGGTAGACAGGAATGATGAAATTAGCTATTCTTTTGATTTGAATCTGTTGCTTATAATACTTCAAAGGACTTACTATGCATCTGTTAAATGATCTTGCGTAGATTTTTCCCAGTGACAGGTTTTGATGAATTTGGCTTATATCAGGCCTAATTTTCTACTAAGGTTATTTTCTGTAGTTTGAATGTTTGACTTTTTCCCAGTCTGGTAGAAGGTGTGTGCTGTTGTCTGAACAAAGGGCTCTCTTCATATGTTTGTAGGCTTGCCTTACATTCACTGGAGCTCTAAGATTCCTATCGGTTAGGAACCCTACGGTATACTAAGTGATGGAAAAGACATCTCCTGTCACCAACATAGAAGCAAGCATCCTGCTGTCCTCTAAAATATAGTAAAGCCTCAACTCTTTTATCTGGGTCTCCTGTAGAACACCAAGAAAACAGTAAGAGAAAAGGATGACTATCTCTGTCTGCACTTCTATATGCTGATAGCTAAATAAATAAACTCTTAATTTTTCCTCTTGCAGGAACATCATTTGCAACGGGCTATCTCAGCACAACAAGTTTTCAGAGAAAAGAAAGAGAGCATGGTTATCCCAGTCCCTGAAGCGGAGAGCAATGTCAACTATTACAATCGTTTGTATAAAGGAGAATTTAAGCAACCAAAGCAGTTCATTCACATTCAACGTAAGTTAACAAATGTTGGTTTTGTTCCTTCCCCCCCCCTCCGCCTTCATTTAAATTGAGTAATCTTCAGACAATCTTGAGGACAAAGTTGCTACAATATTCAGAAAGTGGGAAGACTCAAAAATCCAAGGGGGATTTATATATGTAAATTCCAGTATGTCTTCTCAAGTTCTGGAAGAATTTAATGTTGAAGGTAAATGTGAGGTTTTTCCTGCTGTATTTGTTTATGGGCTCAGTGATGATACTATATGTCTATGTACAGTAGCTGGCAAGCCTTATCCTGTCTGTTGGTCATCCAGTATTGCTGATAAAGCCATTCTTTTTTTTTTTTTCCCTCCTATTTCTAAGAAGGAATAACTGAACTAGCCTGGCTGCCTCCTAGTTGCTTATACTAATGCATGGAGTGGAAGAGGGGTTGTCTTGCTCACTGAATGAGTCTGGAATGCCTTTTAACTCAAAAGTCCTAGATAAATGGAGATCAGTAAAACAGAAGGGTTTTTGTAATGAGATCAGCCTTCATTTGACTGATCATAACACAGTTCTTGAAGGTTCAGTTTCAACTGTGGTAACAGTGGAGTTCAAGCTGTTCATTATATCATGGATGTATTCTGTGCTATGGGTAACAGTTATTATTCCTCTGCGTTTTGCTAAACCTGTAGAGACTTCCCTTTCTGTAGGCAACTCTGAGCTTATTTTATAGATAAAAGGAAGTATTCTGTTGCATGAGTGTAGCTTCCTATGTCTTAAAAGATCTAATTAATTAATCTAAAGTTGTAGTTAGTTATAGTGGTCTCTGGATCAATTTTAACACTTTTTTGGTTGATGTTCTGTTGGCAAGTGACACACATTTATAGTTCAGTTGTTCCTTGGTACCCAAACCGTGTTTGTCCTTTGCAGCGTGTGGTTCTAGGGGGTTATTTTGTGACTTGGACTTCTCCCAGGAGTTATCTTTGTAGCAAAACCTTAGATTCAATCATTGCAGGGGCTTGTTAGTCCTTATGGTAAAGCACAGACTCAGTCCTTGGTCTCTGCAGAGAAGAGTTGGCTCATCACTCATTTATGTTTTTGGTTCTTAGTCGTATTGGAAAGACTATTGACAAGGGTGTGCTAAAGCACCTTGAACAGGAATGTTGTCCTCAATTGTTAGTTTTGGGGTTTGTGCGGACAGTATTGATCTTACTGAACTTCATCTTGCCAGGCAGAGCATGTTGGTAATCTGTTCCTCCGGCACTTTTTTTCACCTACCTCAACAAGAGGCCGTTGATCTGCATGTGGATTTGAGCAGAGAAAGCATTTTCTGTTAGTGTGTCTTCTGCTTATAGACATAACTGAAATTGAAGTTAGGCAAAGCCAGCTGTATATTGAAGATCGTTGCCATCATTTCTCACCAACATGGTGAAATCTCCCATTTTTTCCATGCACTTACAAAATAATACATTTCTGGAAATAACATGCTCAAGATTCTCTGTGATACAGTAGGGATCATACTGGTAAGGTGAGAAATGAGCTCAAGAAAATTGATTAAGTATTTTTCCCCTTAGTAGAAGAAACAAACCTGCAAGCAAGGCAGGCTGAATTAACTGAAATGAAGCTGCTGAATGAGGAATGTATTTTATTCTTTTCTTTGTTGGATGTTGCCAGAAACACTGTAAATATTGTTAATAAACATGTCTAAAAGTGTTAAATATATTATGCCAAAATGTTCTTTGTCTTGTTGAGACTCTCAGTCTTTCTGGACAGAATTACAGAAGGTATTTGAGCTGAAGATAAACATCAGATACTGCTCCAAGATAATTTTTCCCACATATTCTGGTTGGAGTAGGTGTGATACAAGGCAGCTTTATCCTACATAAACTGCTTAGAAATCTGTTTTAATGCTAAAAGCACAAAGAGCAACAATACTTACTTTGGCCAGGGAAGTTATGTAAACTGATAGATGCCAAGAGGCCACGTACTGTAATCCATACTTACTGGTGGTTATTTCTAGCAAATTATGTTTTGCTCTTTGTCTGGTAGCCAAGGATTTTAATATTAAACTTTACCAGTGTAATTTTTTTTATTCAGACCAGTGGTTCCAAGCAGAGAAAAGTGAGTTTCTTTGTGAGGCATGGAATTCATGAATAAGCATGGTTCCAGGTCTTAGTTGACCTAGGTAGCACCATCTCAGGTGACTTTGAACTGAATATAAAACAAAAGCCTTGAACTATTCTAACTGTTCCAGTATGCTTAATTATATTCCAAGAAAGTTCGTAGTTTCAGTAACATGGTGATGCATTGTAAGTTATTAATATGCAGCAAAGAGAATAAGTTAGTGCACTTGTACCTATGCTAGAATTACAGCTAAGTGGATGTAAGAAAATTAGTGTCCCTAACAAAAACAATAAGAATGGAGCAAAAAATACTTTCTGTGTATATAAATATATTTTACCTATGTGTGTCTATAAAGGGTAATGATACTAAACAAATGCTTTATTGTAAGTAACGCAGTCTTATTGTTCAAATATAGGTCAAATAATCTTCATTAAATTGTGTGGGATGACCTCTAGTCACTCTTCAAGTGTGTGCATTTCACATAATTAAGAGTTGGTCATTCTTTCTTCGTTGTGTGTTCCACATTTTTAGAGGATGCTGTAGCAGGATCTGCTCAGGCTGCAGGCTTGCAGCCTGGGTATGTAAAACATGTACTTGCATGATCCCTCCCCAACTGAGGCATTCCGGTGCAGGCAGGGAGGGCTGGAACCTCTGTTCCAGTTGGGTGCTGCAGACTTGCCATTGAGGTGGTGTTTTGCTACTTTGTTACTACTTTGGATATAATTACCATGATGTGGTTCTTCATTTGCCCTTGGTCAGCACAGTTGTATCTGCTGCCATCAGGATGAGCACTGCCCACTCCTTTCTTACTGCCAGTGCCTTTCTGGTGGCAGTTGTGTTCATGGGTGAGCTAAGTCTGGCAGGTGATCTAGTAGAAAGCTTATCTTTCATTTTTTGGTTAGGTGAACCTCCATATTTGTCAGTTTTCTGTCTTGGCTCATTGCATGATTGCTTGTGTTGGCACAAGCAAGGCGGTAGGAACGTGGCTTGCTGGGGAGGGAAGCTGGTGGAACTGCTTGTTTCGGTGGTAACTCACACCGATGTCAGCTTAAAGTGACTCTGGAACCACAGCCTTAATTTAGTTAGCTAAATGAAATTAGTTAATTTAGTTAAGTTAAACCCAATTTAAGGTAACTTAACTTAAAAACAAATAGCACTTCTGCAAGTTAGTCTAAACTCGGTTCCCAGGGGAGCTCAAGTAAACAAAAGCAAATCCCTCTGACAGGTACTGCCATCCGGAGTGGTTAAAGTGGCAGAGGATGTAAACTAGGATGTTGGTTTTGCAACAGCAATTAGCGAGCCAGCGAGTTCTGAGCATTCATATGAGGTAAATTTTACTGGTAGGATCACAGGCGCCCTGTCCAACAGTGCACTGTAGAAACATGCAATGTGGAGAAATGCCTACGTTTTGGAGTGGGAAGACTAGATTCATCAGTCAATCACAATCTCCCAGGAATTGCCTGGAGGAAGGGATATAGATGATCCTTTTTTAACTACGTGAACTAGCAGATTGGTTGTTCTTAAAACACTTAACTAGTAGCAGGTCATCTGAAATACAGTGCTTTCTGTGGCTGAGTCCAGTTCTTCACTAATTCTTGCAGGCGTGAATGAACAGTTGCATCTGTTGCTCTGGCAGGGGCAGAAACAGAGGGTGGTGATGGATAGTTACATCACACAGCACATAAACCACCTGTGTCTTGTGATGGCTTTTGAAGCCAGCAAGGTGCCATACTATAGGCCAACTCCAGGATGAAAAATGGCTTTTTTCTGGAACCAGTACAGTTCACTCGGTGCTTGGGAAAAGAAGAAAACTGGTGGTTAAGGATATCACTGCAAGTATGTTTCAAAGTGCGGTGATGGATGAACCTTCAGGGAAGGAGGACACTTCCATGAGCGTCTCAGAGCTGTGATGAGCCAGCTCGGGGTTGATTAACTCCTCATGATTGCATGCAGCAGTTAAAGGAAGAGTGATAGCCTTGCATTTCCTGAGACTTGTAGACCTCCACAGGCTGCTGAGACCTTGTGGCCTTCCTGTCTGCACTGAAACAGGAGGTGGAATGCAAGTATTGCTTCCATTACTTCAGTGTCATTAACCTGCAGCCTCTGTGTAAACCCCCTTTCTTTGCAAGAGTGCTGTATTGATAACTACAGGTCATGACAAAGAGCATGGTAAGTATTGCTAACAAAAGAAAAGCATTGCTAGCAGATATGAAAAGCGGGATATGTGACAAGGGCTACTACTGTTCTCACAGTACCGATGCCTTTTTGTAGAAGAAAATGAGACTGGATTTATTCGGTGTAACTTGTTCCTGGCAGGTACATGTTGGATACCTTTAATCTAGTAATTATGACTATTTGTCAAAATATTTTTGTAGAGTTGAAGTGCAGGGTGTAGTTTTGGGGTTTGTTTTTTTAATGATTACGTTTTTTTTCCATTTTCCAGTTTTTCAGCACTTCGTTTGTTATTCATGAAGTCTCAGAATGACTGCTAAGATAGCTGATGTTTTATCAGCAAATAATTTAGTGCTATGTATGAAGTGGGGTGCACTTGACATGTTGCCTAGCCAGTGGTTCACAGGGGCAGATGAACCAATATAACAGCCAGAAGGGGAGATACCACTTTTTTTTCCCTGTTCCACTTCTGGTTGCATATACCCCTGTGTGCCTTCAGCTGGTCCCGATGCTTACTGGATGCCTCTGCAAACTGGTTCAACTTGCTAACAGTGAGCAGTGAAAGGGAGGGACTCCCCTGCTTTCAGCTGAGGTGCACCATAGGGTCCCTTTAGATGCTGGCAGTGCAGTAATGTGCCTTCTCTATTTGAAATGGAGATCTCACCTTCATATCACTAATATTCATAATGTGTTCCTGAGGATGGTTGGTCTTTTAAGTTGCTTGTTGATGGAATGGTTGGGCTTTTTCTTTTCTTCTTGCTAGTCTTAGTGTCTCCTGCTAGTTATATCTCACTTGAGCCTGTCTGATTTTGTTCTGAAAGGTGGTTCAGGAAGGTGCATGGTTCAAGAACTTCCAGTGACTCTTCTTTCCTCATTGTGGAAATGAAGGCAAGTTTACTGGCACTGCTTACAATTTACAGGCAAACAGCATCATGTCTTCTCTGTTATAGGGATCCTGCTGCTCACTGATACTCTGATTTAGAAAGATTGACTGGAAACATTTTGTTTGCAGGGGATTACTGAATTATGTACTGACAGGTAATAGGTTGACTTTTTTTTGGAGTAATTTCAACATCTGTCTGAGGCTAAACAAGCAGTGCCTTTTGTGGACTTCAATGGATTTCTGTGCATTCTCATGTCATCTGTGAGAACATGGTTAAACACCTGTTTTTTTTGGAGTAGAGAGACCTGCTTTATTGTTAGGAGAACTGGGAATATCTGGTCTAGAAAATCTTGGCCGCCTTCCTTGAGCAGAGTTGTTTGAATGTGATTTCACAGTGTACATGAGGACTGTAGTAGTTTTGTAGGTGCTGGGGATGGTCTTAGGGTGGGGGAAACTTGCAGTTTCCTTTCTGGTTAAAGTAGCAGTTTATGCATAAGAGGTCATCAAATCACAGGTTGTAGTGGAGGGGAGGTGCAATATCAGGCATCATTCTGCAGGAGCAGAAGTATGAGCTGCCATGGTTGGGCTTGCCTGGGAGAGCTCTGAAGAGTTTTGAAACTCCAGTGTATAACAGGTGGAGTCAGGCATACTCGGTCCACATTTGAACAGTGGTCAGTGCTGTATGAGAGAAGCTTTTTCCAGTGTTGGAGAGTGGAGTGGAGCTAAGGAGCGTGAGGGTTACAGCTCAGGTGGGACAATTCACCCCATTTCAGTGTATGGCTGATGTGATGTGCTGTTGGTGCCAACACTCTGTGCTCCCGGGGGGCTGTGCTGGGACCACACAGCAGAAGCTGGAGCAAAGCTTGCAGGAGCTGAAGGTGGTATGTAGCAGACTGGTTTCATCAAGTCTAGCACTGATACTTGGCAGCTGGTTCATTGATACTTGGCTAGTCACTGGCTGTTCAGCTTTTTGAACAGGATTGTGTGGCAGTCACACCAGGTACTGTAACAATCTTTCTTTTCTCTCAAGTGTGTAGTCCTGCTTGGTGATGTTTTTAATGCAGTTCTATAAACTATGAATTAAAAAAAAAAAAATCTGGTCAGTTTTTATCTCAAAACTTTTGATTCCTACAGACTGCCACTGGAGAAGCAGGATCCAGTGTTGTAAGCTGTAGTTTTTAAGTCTAATATATAGTTGTTAATTGTTAGAGGGAGAGCTGTGGGTCACGTGCCCAATGACAACGTCTTAAATAAAGTTGCCATGCAACTTGTATTATTGAATTAATATTATTAATAATTCCACTTAATACATAGTTACAGCACAATATTATTAATTTCTTCTTGAAGTAAATTTTTATAGTATGTTTACGGTGTGTGTGTGTTAGGCCAGAGAAGCTGTCTGACCAAGTGTTGTTGTCAGTTAGTACAGTTGAGCACTGTCTCCCCTGGGAGGTAGCAGTTTGCAGCTGAAAATGGTAAGGGACTGCTTATTAGCACTTCTCAGCTGTATCTGACTGAGTTTCCACGCATAGCCAAATAGATTAAATGCTGGTAGTGGTTTAGCTAATTTATTGCATTGGAATACAGAGTGAGTGGTCTTGGGCTAATCTGAGATATGGAAAGAATATGCTACCTACCACCTGTTCGTTGACTGGTTAGACCGTGGAAGTGAAAATACTATAATTTGCTTTAAAGATTTTTTTTTTTTAGCGTTTTTCTTTTGTTCCTGGTCTTTCCTGCTCTTCCAAGTTTTTGTTTTAAGGTCCTCTCAAAGCACACAGGGAAGCTCAGTAGCAGAGGTTTTCTTTAAGTTAGCGGTCAGATATAGCCGTGAGTTAAGAGCATAAAGATAAGATAGTGCTATTTGTCTAATAAGAATAGAATGTATTTCAACAAGCCTTCACTGCTGTTAATCCAGTAACTTGTTGATTGAATTATTTGGAGTGTTGTAGTTAGTGTTTCACCTCTTCAAGGTTTTATTAGGTACAATTAACATTTCAGATTAAGAATCTTGCTGTTGTATGCAATTTGCTCGTACTCGTAGTAAAATTTAGTTTCTGCTATGTTACCTGATAACTTCCTTCTGCTTTTAGTAGGACCAGAAACTTTGTCTAATTATGGAAAATGAATAGCACAATCTGTAATAAGTACGTGAGCTTTGCTGTAAAGTCGGGAACTTCCTGTTTGGAGAGTATGGAGGAATACTCAGGTTCTACATCTAGAGTTGAGTTGGTTTGGGAGAAAAAGTAACAATTCCCACAGGATTGGTGTAGCATTTTTACAGTTTGTCACACAGTTATATAAAGAAAAAGAAAGAAGGAAAAAGTCTAGTCTGTTAAGTATTTTAAGACTCTAAGTTTGTTGAGCTATTTAGAAATGGGCAACTGAAATTCTTGTGAAACATCAGTGTTAAGTGCTTTTTCTCCCAAGTCTGGGGTTTGATTGAAAATTATTTTAATTGTTAAGAATCTTACCATGATATTCTGGAGGAGATGTATTTTAACAGCATTAAGAAGCATTTTCGCTCTTGTTTTGCAAAGGTATATTAAAGTTTCTGTGCCTCTATGGTAATTTTTAAACTAAAGCTTTTTTCCTGTCACCCTTTCAAGCCACTTAAAATAAAATGAAACTGCTTTGATTCCGCTCACATTGGAAGTCAGAGGCAAGCAACTTCTAACTACTGTCTTGCAGCTATTATATAGGGAAACTTTTTAGTATAAAGAAAGTGTTATAGCAGAGATGTGCTAATCTGAATTTTTATAGATTGTTTTTGATATCTGATTGTCAGATGCATGCTTCTATATTTCCATAGCATGTTATTTACCAAGCATTTCAATTTTTTTCTTTTGTGTGTGTATGTTTTTGTTTCAGCCTTTAATCTGGACAACGAACAGCCAGATTATGATATGGACTCTGAGGATGAAACCTTACTGAACAGACTAAATCGGAAGATGGAAATCAAGCCGTTGCAGTTTGAAATAATGGTTGACAGACTTGAAAAAGCCAGTTCTAGTCAGGTATTGTACTGTGTTAAGAAATCACTGAGGCTTTTTGATTTCTGAGTTTTCTGGTGGGGTGGTTCTGGGTGGCTTTTGTTTTATTTCCTACTAACAGGGTAAGTGTGTTTGTGTGAGTCTGCAGTTATACGGAAATTGCATTGCTGTCTCTTATTGTCAGTATTGGTAACTTAGAAAAAAGCAGGTGGGGAGGGAGCTTTTGGGGGCTGGTTGTGGGGAGCTGTTTTTAAATTTTAATTCCTGACCACAGTGTGTTAGAGAAGACAGCTTACAACATCTTGTTTTACCTGTGTTGGTGTGGAAGAAGCTTGTGGTGATAGGTAGGTGTATAGGTTTGGCTATAAACATACATGAGAATCCAAATTCTTTGTTTCACTTGGTACTAGTGGACATTGACTTCAGTTGATGTTTGAAGGTTAGAAACTTAGAAGCATAGACAGTGAAGCAAAGCATTTGTTAAGATTGGGCTCTTGTAGTAGAAACTGCACAGATGCAAGAAAGTAAGTTATACTCCAGTTCAGACTTAGAGGCTGGTTTCCTTGCTTCAGAAGCAAGCATGTGCTGTGAATTACTTAGTTATTTTATCAGAAGGGTACCAGTAGCTTAATAGTTTAATGGAACTTAAAGGAACTTAATAGCTCCTGAGGTCTTCCAGGAGGCCAGTGTCTGGACAAGGGTCTTAAAGCCAAAAACATTACTTGAAAATTACATCTGAAGGGTCAGTTTCTGAAAGGCAAGTCTGAAATAGGTGGGGTTATTTCTCAGGAGATGGATGTTTTTCAGGAGTGAAAAATCCATTGTAGGATCTGTAGCTCTGCCTCGGTTACTTAACCTGGTTTAGTTCAATGCTGCGTGTTAAGAGGCCAAAATGTTGTATTCTCTACATCTTAGAGCAACTTTTAACAAGGATTAGGTAAAGATCTCTTACTATGCTAAGAAGGTGGGATGTAAAGAAAAAAATGGCAGAGTACATTGGATGATGCTTGTTGAACATGTGATACTTGGATGTCTTAGAGCTTTGATGTAGATACCCCTGTTTTGGCTTTCAGTTAAAACAGTTCTGGTTATCAGTTTTCAAGATTAATTTGCATCCTTCTTATGCTGGTTTCATCTTTCATTGCTTGAGTAATGAAGTTAAATTCAAGAACTGAAAGACGTTTTCCTAAAATAAAATAAAATAAGAATATGGATTTTTCTCTGTGGGCATCCGCCCCTTTCTCTTTCCCTTAAATGTAAATAACACTGAAGCATTACAGAGGTGAAGAGTATTTTGAACCAGAAAGTGCTTATTTAAGGAAATCCATGACAGAAAAGATCTTATGTGTACATGAAGCATTGTAATTGATTCTTATAACATAGGCTTCCCCTTGAAGGTAAGGTATGTAAGGAGAAATCCCCCTTTGTGGATGAAATTTCGATGGGACTTCCTGCATAGGATTTTCTGCCTAACTTCAGGGATTGTGTTGTGTGTGTTCATGCTTCTTGTCCTGCTTTTGGGCTACAGAAAATTTTCAGCTGATGTTGAGTAGCTCTGTCCTGAGCTCTGTGTTAGGAATGGTAAGATAAAAACAAATCTTGCAGGTTATTGGAGCCTGGGAAAGAAAGAAGTTTGGCTGCCTGGCAGATTCCTTCCCCACGTGGGATTATAATGCTCTTGAATCCCACTTGGGACTACTACACAATTCACTGAAGAGTTTATATGACTTACCTCTGAAATGTAAAAGGATGCTGGTGGGAATGCCTTCCTTGCCAAGGAGAGGGTTCCAGACATTCCTCTTGGGCATTTCAATAACCTGATTTAAGCAAGGAATACAGGGACTCTGCATCCATGTTGCTGGTGGTACTTGCAAAAACAAGCAAGCAGGGTCAAAATTTAACTTTTCCAGCAGTGTACTCAAGGCAGAGTCGATTTTAAATTTTTTTTTTTTTTTTTTTTTTTTTTTTTTTAAGAAATATGTTAATGGCAAAAAGGGAACAAAGGACACACAAGACTGAAATTATTTTTAGGCAATATTCACAGTGATGGAATGATGTTTAAGTTGTGTATTAGCTACACACAATCATATCAACTTTTACATATAGATAGGGTATGCTGGTGAGTATGTGTGTTTGATTAACCAGGCTAATGTGCGTTCTAGGTAGAAAAGAGGCAAAATTATTGTTTTAATGCTGCATGAGGTCATAAGCACAGAGGTATTAGTGACCTTTTTTTCTTTCTTTTTTTTAAAAACAGTTCAATGTTTTTCTAATTCTACTGTAGATTGCAAGGGTTTTATTCTATTCTGGCTGGAATTAGCACTTATATACTAGCAGTGGTTACACTTAGGATATCCTTGTTTTTCTGAAATGTATTGTTTCTTTTTCTGTGTATCCTAACGTAAGGACAAGATTTAACATAGCTTGACATGTTGCAAAATGGCAAATTTAAGTTGTTGGTATTTTTCAAATTATGGGGAAGATGAAGTGCTGTCCGACTTCTGTTTTAAGTAATACTAGAGATACTATTATCTTTTTATTTAATGAATGGGTTTAAGATGATATGAGCATGTTAAACTAATGTACTGGTTAGTCAGTGATGGGTTTTGCATTGATTTAGAGTCTGATTTCCATATGAAAAGCTGAACATAAAAAGGAAAAAAAAAGGTTATGATTTAATTACCTGTGTTTAACTACCTCCTACTGAAATAACTTACCTAAGAAGTGATTGTCTTTGTGTCTCTGGGCTGTAATAAACAGGGATGGTCATTATCCTTTTCTATCACAAACATGTTGGGGGATAAATTAAGAAACTAGTTTACTTCAGAATATATCTGCCTAAAGTAAAATATCTTCTAGGAGAATCAACATTAAACTGCAAAGAATCATACATTAATAATGGCTAACCAATAAGAAACTTCTTTTTTTTAGGAAAAAAGTAGTCAAATTAAAGTGATTCCCAAATAATGAACTGCAGACTGTAGTAAGTTATTTATATCCTGTGCTTGTAATTGTTTCAAACAGTGTTTTCAGATTTCATGAAAAATTGATGAAGTTCTAGACTATTGTATGAAAGTTTGAGATGATGATGATGATGGTTCAGAAAAGTTGAGAACTATATATTTAACTTAGGAAGACCAACTGGTGGCTTAAGTACTTCAATTTAGATCAATATTTTTTCCTCTCTTTACTCTCCTGTGCTAGAAAAGAATCAGGTTTATGTGTACAAGAGATGTGAATGTGCAGTGACTTTCTCCCTGCACCACCACCCCACCCCCATCTCAACTGCACCTTTTGAATTTTCTCTTTTAGCTTGTAACACTTCAGGAAGCTAAATTGCTGCTAAATGAGGATGACTACCTTATTAAGGCTGTATATGACTACTGGGTAAGAAAGCGTAAGAATTGCAGAGGGCCATCTCTCATCCCCCAAATCAAACAAGAAAAGAGGGATGGCTCCACCAACAACGACCCTTACGTTGCCTTCCGGAGGAGAACTGAGAAGATGCAGACAAGAAAGGTAACTTGTCAAACTTCACTGTTTTAAATTTGTCACTTTAAATCCTGCAGTGATAGGAATCGCTTAGATTCCTGTCCAGCATCTTGCAGTATCTGTCCTACAGTATCCACAGTTAGTAATCTGATTGTCTCTATTAATAGTTGCAATATTGGATGACCCAGCTAAATTTCAAACCTGCTGAATGATGTAGTCAATGTGTAATCCATTGGTTCTCTATAGACAATTTACAGTCTGTCCATTTTTGTAGAAAGCTGAAGCTCAAAGGGTGATTTATAGGTATTGGCACATAAACAAGCAGCAGTGGGACTTGCTATGTTACAAACTTCCCTTTCTGTGAGAGGGGGAAACAATCTTCCATTTGCCATGGAGTAAATGGTTCAGTTTTTGTATTTGTAGCATGAATTGATTTGAACTAGGAAATCTGTAATTACTCAGCATTTTGCATCAGCTTTGTACACATGAGTACACAACCTTATTGTGTGCAGAATCAAGGTGGGAAAAGTGTTTTAGGAACCAAGTCTTGAATTCCTTGTTCTGGCAAACTTCCACTGGGTTGATATGGAATCTGAGCAAACAAAGCATGGGGGGAAATGGTAGAAAAGTTTTTCAGCTTACTCTTAAAAGTTGGGGTTTGTTTGCTTTTTTGTGGCTTTGTTTACCAATTAGGTAGGTTATGCTTTAGGAAAAGCTGCTTCTGAGTGTACTCGTATGATTCTCACTTGCAGCAGCGTTATGTAACTTTTTTTGCTATCTATGCCTCACAGGTTTTGCTTTTGACTTAAAATTTGTTCAATCTTTCAATAGAATCGAAAGAATGATGAAGCGTCTTATGAGAAGATGTTGAAATTAAGAAGAGAGTTTAGCAGAGCCATAACAATTTTGGAGATGATTAAGAGAAGAGAGAAAACAAAACGCGAGCTATTGCATTTAACATTAGAAGTTGTTGAGAAAAGGTAAAATTGCAAATTATATCTGTAAGAAGTAATTTATAACACCAAGGTTTTAATTTTCATCAAATAGGTTTCAAAACACCTCCCGTAATTTGTTTCTGTATGGATGCTAGTCTTCTGCACACATGCATGGCTGAAGACTTACATAGCACCATAAACTTCAGAAGCTAAAATAGAAGGGTTTTATGCAGGCTGTTTGCCTGTTTTGTGTCTTTTAAACATTTCCCAGTGGAAATGCAGTATTATATTTTTAACTTGTGTTTTTTGAGGTACCATTTGGGTGATTATGGAGGTGAAATCCTCAATGAAGTGAAGCTTAATAGACCTGAAAAAGAGATGAGCACAACTCCATCCACTCTTCATAATGGAAATCATCACAAAGTTCAAGAATGTAAAGTTAAGGTAAGCTTTCTTCTGCTGCAAGTCTCTTGTTACCAGTTTCATCATTCTTTTGGAGATGCCCAGAAGATGTTTGCATTGGAAAACTGAGTAGGAGGCTGCCATACTTGAAGGTAGGAGACAAGGAGACTGCTATGCTTGCTTACAGTTGAACGTTTGTTGTCTTTCCCACCTAAGTTTTAAGATGATTGGCTGGCATTGCTGTTTCTTTCTGTAAATAACAGCACAGTAGTAGTCTTCGTTTTCCTTCTCAGTTCTGTCTCTTTTGTTGTAAGGTGATGTAAGCATGAACATGTTAAGTGAACATCAGGACCACCATGGGATTGCAAAGTATAGTAAATTATTTTTCCTTCTCCCTTCAGAGGGAGATGAGAGCTTTGAATTTTTCTGATAGGGTTGTCCATGAGTACTGACTGGCCCTCAGTGCAAAGATAGTCCTGAAAATACGGGATTTTACTGAATTACAGCTAGAATGCCAAAGGATTCTAGAAACTCCTCTGAACTGTTTAAGTAATCTTTGATTAGTAGCATTTCCAGGCACAAGAATGCAACTGTTATATCTTGTTAAGAGCTGAAAAAAGTTGCAAGCAACTAATGTTTTAAAAAACACTTGCTGGAATTTGTAGTAGTTTGTTATTACTGAGGGCTGTACACTTCTCAGTGATACTGAGTAGGCATTTTTCTATCTGCCATTTCTTGGCCCTCAGTATTAGGTAAGTAGCAAACATAGGAAGGTGGAGGAAAGAGTGGCTAAATTTGGGAACCGTTAGTTTCTGCAAAGGGATGGAAGGCTGCTCTGAGAGCATGAGTGCAAAAGGATGCAAGACTTGAGTTGGTGTGTGACACACACTAGTTATTTTGTCTTTCTAAAACTAGCAAAGTTGTGGAATGCTGTACTTAACGCTACTTTGACAAAGTCTTCCTTTACTTTTTTTTTGATCTGTACAGAAACCCAATGGATCTAGTTTTATTTTTATAACTGACCTGATTAGCAACATCTGGAAAAGTAGTAGTATAAGAATAATCCATAGCTAGAAATGTTAAACTTGAATGGTTTTCTTTTTTCTTGTCTCATGAAGAAACGTATTCCACTCAAACCTCCCCACCCCCCCCCCCCCCCCCAAAACCCAAGCAAAAAAACCCAAAACCCAAACCCAACATCAAAGGGAACTCTGTATCTTCTGTCACTGTTCAGATCCAGTACTGAGTAGGATCGTAATGTTTTGTATATTCATTACGATCTTCCTACAAGGACAGTCTACATCTGTGCAGAAGAGAATTGAAATACTTTTTTCCAGAGGATTCTAGTTAACCATGACTAACTAGACTGTATTTGTTGGTTCTGGTGATGTGTGGTTCCAGTGGAATTAAATGAAAGATAGTAGTACAGTCATAAGCAGTTTACACTACAACCAGCAGTACTGACAAATATATCCATCTTGGGTTAATAGTTTTAAAAGGACTACTTAGGAATAAGGTTTGTTGGGTTTTTTTTGTTGTGTTGTTTTTTTTTCCAGTTAATATGGGCATTAACTGCAAAATTAACTGCTTCCAATCTTAGCATAATTGTATTACTACAAATGGTTGTTCTACTTGTCTTGTTTCTACTTCTTCATACTGTGTTTCCTTTAATTGTTCCTTAAGCCATAAGTATCTTGTGCTTTTTAGGAGCTGTCTTTGCTTTAAAACATAAATCCTAGATGGTTGTGTTTTTAGAATAAACAAACCAAAACACAAGTTTCCACTGCAAGCCATTTTAATGTCATCATTATAGTGAAGCTCACTGAACTGAGTACAGTATGGAAAAAGGATAAGACCTGAGGTTCCACTGTTAATGTGACAGGAAAAAAAATGCACCTGCCTTTGAATTAAGATGTGTTTTTGAGAAATAACCTGAAATACTTGTTGTTACAATGCTTGGATGTAAGGCTGGGGAGTGGAAGGCCTTTTGGAATTTGTATTTAGCACCCGCGACATCTACTGGTCATGGGATTGATGTAACACAAACCCCTCGCCTTGGCTTTCCCGCAGCAATCTCCTTGTTATGCCTTGTTTTTCTCATCTCCAGTTGGGAAGCTGAGCTCCGTTACTGGAGTTAGTTTCAGTTTGGGGGGAGAATTTAAACGCTTTTTCAAAACTGCACTGATTTTTACTTGTAACTGAGAATTTTGCAAGTGAAGTAATCCTCCTTTTAATTTAAAAGCTTTGAAGTTTAATAGCACTTGTGGTCAAGTGAACAGTTTAAGATTGGTGGAGTTGCTTACTACAGAGGGTTTATATTAAATAAATAAAATCTTAAATAGCAAAACTGAATAACATTACATCTTTTCAAAAGTACAAACTGAGCAACATGAAACAAGTTAGATCATTTGAACATATCTGAGCAGTTCAGAAAGTTGAAAGTGCTTGCAGGAGAAAACTGAGATTTTGGAAAATAATTGGAATAGGATTTCCAATTACGATATACTGAGTGTACTGCAAAGCAAAGAACCTCTTTGGTAGTCATGTGGCTTGAAAGCTTTCAGTTTGTTTGTGAATAAATACCCATAAAGATGATCAGAGGTAAAGTTCTGGGTTTTTTAATGTTTTGAATAAATTTTGCATTATGTGTCTGAAACAGTCTGCAGATGCTGTGTGTTGAGAGGCTTTGGAAGATAAGCAGTTATGTCTTTAAGGCATAAGAAGAGGAAAGGTTAATTTTATTTTTTTTAAATTTTTTGTTTTTCTCCCAAACAGCATCCTCATCATTCATCTCTAAAGGAGGAGGTGTCAGATGTTGTACGTCAAAAGAAGAAGTATCTAAAGAAACCTAAAATAGAGTGTGTAGTAACTCCTCAACAGCCCTCTGCTGAGCCCTTGCCTGTTATCAATAAGAGTGATATTAAACAGTATGACTTCCACAGTTCAGATGAAGATGAGTTCCCACAGGTAACACTCTGTTACAAAATCTCAGCATACGGAAGGCAGAAATTTCAGTTGCCTGTAATTTGGCCAGTCTAGCTTGAGACGGAGAATAACTCTGTTGGACAGCGGATATATAAAAGATAATTGCATAAACTATGAGTTTGTTTTCTTCTTCTAAGCTATGCTTCAGAGAAGCTTGCATTTAATATATAAAAGTGGCAGTTCATATTATATAAACTTGTATAATAAATTAAAAAAATTGTATAAATGTGGCGGTTGGAAGAATGGCTTTGCTTTCTGGTCTAGGTACCCTCACCAGTATCAGAAGCAGAAGAAGAAAATGATCCTGATGGACCTTGTGCTTTCAGGAGAAGAGCAGGATGCCAGTATTATGCTGTAAGACTATCTGTTGTTGGATTTAGTGTGGTGGTTTTTGTGATGTTGTTGTGTTTGGGGTTTTTTTTGTTGTTTGTTTGTTTTTAAATTGAGATTGGCATAGTGCTAATGTAATAGTTCTTCTGTTCCCACTTTCACCACCAAAGCTTTAATGATTTGGTGAATCCAAATACAATGATTTTCAGTCTTCACGAGAATTATTCTCATTGTACTGTTCCTCTGTGATTACCTGAAGTTAATATAATGTGTTGCCTTCAGGCTAATTTAGCCACTGCTAAGAAGGGAGAGATTTTTTTTTTTTTTTGTCCCCCTCAGTTTTCTTAGCACATCTTTCTTCCCAGCTTGTAGAGCTTGTTAGAGTTAGATACTAGTTGTCCCAGTTCTCAGACCTGCTGAGACATCCTACTGGGGTGTGGAGTAGAGTTTGCTGTTGAACAGGGGTTTAATCTATTGAGGAGTGTTTTCATATAGTTAAGTCAAAATTTTCTTTTTAAATCAGCACAAACTGTAGATATACTCAGAAACATTAGGTTGCAATTGCAAGAATGTGCAGAGGACAGAGACTAATTATAGATGTCCTGTCATCATCTCAGAACCACCGACAGTGAAATTTTTTTACCAAGCACGTGCTTATAGATGGGGAGCTTTAGGCTGCAGAAGACCGAGAAAGGCAACACAACACTATAATGGGTCTGCGTTTTTTTTGCTTGCTTCCCATGGGAAGAATGAAGTTACATGGCAAAATAATTGTGTAATTGTGTAGCTTTTAAAGCCACTTACAGAGAAGTCATTTAGTCACTAGGCAGGCTGTTTCAGAAGCCCAAACATCCTCCAGAATACTCAAATTGTAGCATGGGCATCTCCCACAAGTTGTACTGAAAGTTCTTTGCGCAGGTCAGATGTGGGCTGGTGCCTGCTCCTGTGCCTGCTTTGCAGTGTCCTGCTGTGTTCTAGTCACTTCCAGAATACCACAGACAGCTCGATCTTTCTAAGAATATGTAGTTATTTTTAACTACTCTTCTTTTAGAGATTTATTAGTGGGTTAAGATAATACTTCTCTGTGTGCCATCCGTTTTTTGTGTGGCCTCTTAACTTACTTGTTCTTCCAGTTTGGGCTTCTTTTTTTTACCTGTTGATTGGTAATCTCGTCACCTTTTCTGCTTTGCTCCAGAGAGTTAGCTGAAGCTTCTCTGTTGCTTGGAATTTATCCTACTTTTTTTTCCTTAGCCTGTGATTTAACTCCTTTGCAAAAAGAAGTTGAGACAGCTGAAAACTTGTATTTTCATTCTTTTCTGTTACTTTTCTATTTCTGTTTAGAAGCAGGTTAGTTAACAACCTCAATGTTAGCCTTCTAGGTTTTGGGTTTTTTTTTTTCCAACTACTGAAGCCATTTGAGTTTTGATTAACTCTTAACAAATTGATTGAATCTACAGCACTGCTGTTGCTGTAGATTTAACCTGGTGACAAAAATTGATTATTTTAATGAATATTTATGAACCTGTCATATAAGACATATCAGACAGCACACAGCATTTCTGCTTGTAAAGATTATGCAGTTTTGAGTTCATAATAGTAACAAAGATACTCAATGGAGTAATAAAAATGCCCTAAGGTAAGCTGATACAGAAAATACAGTGTCAAGATCCAGTAATGGAATGGTGTGTATTGGAACAAAGGCTGTTCAGATCAGCATCTGTTGCCTGTGGCAGTATGTGTTTCATGAGTAAAATTAAACTTCAAATTTAGGAACCCCTTTTGAAATTACCTACACGCTTAGGTTGCAAGCTTTCTGAGTTGGGAATTGTCACTGTGTACAGCTGGTGATTCAGCGGGATCCTTGATAAATGAACAGGCCTTCTTGGTATTTCCTTTGTCACAATAAGTACTAAAAGGGTTCTTCTGTAGCATGATACTTAACACTGGAGTTCTGCATATAGTTTTGAGGTATTTGTATCAATTATTTTTCATAAACACATTTTTACAGACAAAAGCTTTTATGCTACTGACCCTTACTAGTGGGATTAGGCAAAATCGGGGTAAGCATAGGTCCTCAACTGATTACAAAACATAGCCAAGGTGAAGCCTTGGCTGCAGGAAGTCCTCCAGCTTCTAAGAGCCTGAAGCTCAGAGACTGTAACAAGAAAAGAATTGCTCACTGTGTTTTGTATATTGTGATGAATCACCAGAAGAGCCATTATCAGACAGGAGGTACTGGGCCAGATGGACTGGTGTCTGAGTAGGACAGTTTTACGTGCTTCTTGGTGGAATGAATTACTTCTGGCTTGTTCTGTATTTTGGTTGTTGCATCTAAGATTGTGACTAATCAAGGAAAGAGGATTTTCCGCTTCATGAATTCATCTTTTAAAAAAAAAAAAAAAATCTTCCAAGTTCTTTTATGATCTGAGCATATTAATCAAATGATAGTTCTGTGGGCATTTTCAGCATTTTCTATACTGTAGCCTGTGCATGATAATCACTTAGTAGTAACCTAATCAAAGTATACACTCTGAATAAGTGCAAAATTGCCTTTTTTTTTTTCTTTACAGCCTCGTTTGGACCAAACTAATTCTTCATATGAAAACTCAGAATTGGCAGAATTGGACAAACTGAGGTTCAGGCATTGCCTTACAACCCTTACAATTCCAAGGAGATGTATAGGATTTGCAAGAAGACGAATTGGCAGGGGTGGAAGGTACAGTTGCATCATTTTTACTCTTCATTCCCTTTCAAAGGATAAAAGTATTAGATAGTTAAACTAACGTCTTTTTTTCATCCTCTTTAATCAGGGTTATAATGGACCGAATATCCACAGAACATGATCCTGTCTTGAGACAGATTGACCCAGAAATGCTGAACAGTTTTTCAAGCTCTTCCCAGACTTTAGACTTTTCTTCTAATTTTTCACGGACCAATGCTTCCAATAAACGTTGTGAAAACAGACTGTCCCTTTCTGAAATACTAAGCAATATCAGATCATGTCGACTGCAGTGTTTTCAGCCAAGGCTACTAAATCTACAGGACAGTGATAGCGAAGAATGTACCTCAAGGAAACCAGGGCAGACTGTGAATAATAAAAGAGTTTCTGCAGCATCTGTAGCTTTATTGAACACCAGCAAGAATGGCATATCAGGTAGGCAAGGATTTGAATTCTTCTGGAACTGGAAATATTGAATTCTAGTGTCTTTACTTGTGAGTGGACTGATAAGCTCTTCAGCAGTGACATGTACCTCAACCAAAGATACAAGCTAATTATTTTGTATTTCTTAGAATATACAGAAACGTTCCACAAACAGTCCTCTTCCTCCTGCTTTTATTACAGTTTCAACAGAATCTTGATAAAGTGCTGGACTTAAACGTGCATTATTCAAAGGAGGGATTCTGCTTGTATTTAAGAATTGCTTAGGTATGATTGAGTCTCAAAGACTTTAATTGGTCTACCTTTGTTTAAGGAGAGAAGGATGCTCTTTATAAATGCAAAAGAAAAGCAGCTGGTTTCTTGAGGCGGGGGGTGTGGGTGTGTCATTTTTGTTGTCGGAGTTTTTCTTTTTGATTCTTGCCAAAATATCTCAGAAGACCAGTAGTAAGTTAGTAAGTATACTGAGCAGGCATGAAAAAGTCTGAAAAGAGCGCTTTCTGTTGATATCTGTCATAGTAAAAATTTTGACACTGGAAGCATCCAAAAAGACTGAGCATTATCTTACTAAGTAACATCAGTGTAGTACTGACATAAACACAGAATATTTATTCCAGCCTAGTACTTTTATAACTTACTTTTCAGTATAGTCTTTGCAACCTTTATATTGTCTCTCTCATGCAAAGATTTCCACAAGAATATATTTCTGCTTTATGAAGAGAACAGACATGTGCTATGGTTATATTTTGTATAATTTTTTTTTTGTAAGGGACTTGAAGGTCTGGAGAGTTGCACCTGTAGCAGAAAGGGGCAGTTTTGTGTGATGGGATTATTGATAAGCATCAAGAGAAGTCTTGTTAAAGCAAATGCAGAAAATAGAAAGGAATACTATTTGTCAGAGTTAAGGATGTGAAACATGGACTATAAGCTTTAAGGAGCAACAGAGAATTTGCTGGTAGCTCTTTATATAACAAGAGCAAGTAATACTGCAAGATTTCTATTTGCATGAATAAAGTATGATGACACCAAGGTAAGGAAAGTTGCTTAAAAAGATATAGGTTAAGTTGATTATTTTTTCTGTAGAATTTTTCATGATAATGTAATAATATCAGTTGATTGTCTAGGGATTAGCTAGATGTAAAGCTCTGAGGCTTTGAATTCTGCTCTGGGGAGGCTTTCCCTCCCTGCCCCTGAGGGAAAGTCTACCTGAAAAACTAGGAGAATATTTTGGGATGGAAGCTGATATATCTGATTTTAATAGTATATGAAGAAATGAGTGAAGGAAAAAAGTTGAAGAGATTTGTGACATCTCCATACCTGGCTTTTTAGTATAAATGAAGATTGCAGCAGTGGAAGAGAACTCCAGTAGCTATAGGAAAGATGGCACATAATAAGAAAAGAAAAATGAGAACAGTATTTAAGCAGTATATTCAGGGAAAGGGGGGCTGGTGTTTTGGTAGGGAACTGTGTATACATAAGAAAAAAATGTCAGCCCTTCCTGATTCGGGTAATACCATCAACAAGAATAAAAAAACCTAAATTGTTGGTGCTATCTGGCAAATTAATGACAGACCTGATATTGTGTATGTGGACTAGCACTCATGTACTTCAGGATTTGCACTGTTAGGGAAAGAGAAGTAAAGGAAAGAATAGACAAGTATGTATTTTAATGATGGGAGAGACTGTTACCTAAAAAAATGCATAAAACCAAATCTGATGGATCTAAGCCACTTTGTAGAGGAACAGTAATTAACTTCTGTTACATAATTTTAGAAATCGTATGAAGAGTACATTTAGATTAGAATAGAGATCACTCAGTAGTTGAAGTACATTATGCACGGAAATCTATGGTTATGGAAGAACTTTTTCTTTCCAGATTTACATTACAAAACAGATCCTGTAATTCTGGTAAAGGATCAGATGCAATAGACAGCAGAATTCTTCACCAAATAACTCAGCCAGCAAGACGCACTGCTGTTAGATTTTTCTCATTAGTAAATAGGGCGTAAATTTTAAAAGGGCTGGTCAAAGTCTGGTTGTGCATTAAATGAGCACAGGTACTATCACTGCATTTATCAAAGTAATTCTGTTTGGGAGATGATAGTTGAAATCAGTTGATTTTATAGCACACTTACCTGTAAGCATAAAGCTGCCTGTAGAGGAAACAATGACAGGATTTAAACTGATTGTTTTTTTTTTTCTTTTAGTTTAGAGAAGACTTGGAGTTGCTTGCTTTGGTTTTCGGTGCACAAGAATATTCAAAGTTACCTCTACATTGTATTTTTCACTTGTATTAATAAAGCAACTCTTACTCTGGTATTTCCTCAAATGCTAGGCATTGTACAAACAGAAAAAAAGACTTACTTTAAAAATGTGTGACTGGTCTTTTTTTTGGAAGTGCCTAATCAGTGCATGAATAAAGAACCACTGTTTCAAGCGAAATTACTCTCTTGCTCATGTTATAAGAACTGCAAGTGGGAAAACTGAATTTGAGGAACTTCATGAGACGAGGTCACTGAAACAATCTGAACCCTTTTATCAGTTGTGTAAACTTTTTGTAGTCTTACACACTCTCTCTGGCAAAGTTAGTTGGTCTTTTTTCCAGACACTTCCAGAAGAATTCTCCGTTTAATCTAAAATGAGATAAACTGATGAGCTAGGGATACAACTGATCATCAGGATTGATGATGGAGGAAGGAAGTTACCAGGAATTTGTAGAAGGTACTACTTACGACAGCTAAGTAATACTTAAGTTGCTTGCTGGATTCCTAGAGTGCAATTCAGCTGATTTTGGGGACTGAAGTAAGAAGTAGGCTTTAGGCAAAATCTTCAGCAACTTGCAGTACAGTCAGAACGTTGCATTTGGCTTCCAGTCTGCTTCGGCTGCCAGTTCCAATGACCTGCTCAAATAGTTATCTGTTTAGCTACCATGTCCCTAGATACAAAAGACAACTGCGTATGATGGCATTCTCAGTTGAAAAATTTTGCTTATGGAACAGTCTTTTACCTTTTAGAGGTATTTTTTTTCCAGAATTAAATACCATGTAGAAGTAATTAATAGTACTTTGGGTGCAGCCTGAAAGATGATCTTTGATTAAAGCCTTCAAATCCTAAGAGAAGTGACATAATAATCCAAACCAAAGCTGTCAAGGAGGAGAGGAGTCTGGAAGACTTATTTTCACATTGACTTTTTTACCCTGTTCCATTGTAGTATTTCAATACAGTCAGGCTATGGTAAAATAGAAAATCCTGATATTCAGCAGTGGAAGCTAAAGTTCTGGTAAATAGAACCTTTTATAAGAAGTGTAGAACACTTGCACTTAACTATGACCTTAAAGGCTACCTTGGGACATCCTAGAGGTTTGCGATCTTTTTTTCTCTAGGACCCTTTGGTTGTTTGATTTGGCAGAAGCAAATGATATTAAATGTGCTAATGAACATCTGCTGTTTTATAACAAGGCTAACAGCTGAGTTCAGTCAATAGGTAGTGAACTGACTGGCATTTAAACATGTAGAGGCAGAGTAAGTGATTTTTGCATTACTACAGTATCTTCCCTGTACCTTGTAATAAGAGTGTTTCATGACTTTGTGGTCTGTGTCAAACTAAGAAGGAAGGGAGACTGAAAGCAGAATTGATATGTAGGCTAAATTAGATGATCCTTTGATCAGAGAGACTGCTTTCTACATTATGTCTTTACAGTCCATAGAAAAATGCAACTTTGAGTCTAGATGAATACCCCTGTACTGCAGACAAATAATAGTTAATTATGTCTAAATGCAATTTAGGTATTTCTTTGTGCCGTATAAGCTTGTTCAAAAACATTTTTTTTTTTTATAAAACAAAAGACATGTTCTGGAATTTGTTACCTCAGAACTTAAAAATAGAAATACATATATATGTAATGTTCCATAATGCTGCTCTTGGCCCTGTTGCCTTTAGTAATGCAACACATCTGGGGAGACTGTTGTGAGGGAACTTAGGAAGTTTAGCTGACTGAACTTTAAGTACTTGTAGTAATAGGTAAGAATCTTCAAGAGGAACAAAGTAAAGCTAAATACGAAATAAATTTTATTTTAGAATATGTTGGAAATTATAATAAAACCCCTAGAATCTCATAGGAGTAACTGTATAAGTCCTTGGATTTTTAAGTGCCCTCCTACTGTGGTTGAAGCCTGTTTTAATAACATAGCAGTAGGGAAGTTTCGGTACTAATTTCTAAACAGTCACAGTCTTAATTTTGGTGTTTATTCGGAATGGAATTTCAGGACAACTGTGAGTATTACAACTAGTAAATGAAAGAGCCAGACCCTGAAAGATGGATCACTTCATATTCTAATGTTAGCTCAGTGTCCTTTGATAAGATTATATTCCTGCAGAATCTAGGTGTTTGAGATGAGTGACGGCTTCAGTCTTTGAAAAATCTAGTTCAGAATAAACTGCTGAAAGGTACTTAATGGGAATCTTTGAAAAGTGAATGCTCTTTTTACTTCCTCCTAGGAGAACTTAGTTCTCAGGGTTAGCATCAACTGCACAAAACTCAGGTTTTAACATGGAACATTTGACAGTATTTTCAGTTTATCAAGTGTGCAGTTCTTTGGGGGGAGAATATTGAGAACAGCTTTTCTGACTTCACTATTCCCTTCACTTGTTGAGACTATGATACTACTGGGGTTGCATTAACCTGGTTCTCATAAACAAATATATTATGTCACTCTTAAACTCTTATTCCATTTAAAAAAATTAATTGGAGGAGAAAATCCTGTTCAGGCGAAACTTAAGCACTTCCTTCAGGGGAAAAAAAAAGTGTGAAATAGGAGGGTCAAACTGGATTTGCTAAATAAACAGTGCTTTGTGATATTTGCAAACACTAAGTTTTAGACCTGGAGATTAGCTTTGTCGTATATTAGTTTACAGTCCTTTCAGGTGAGGGTTAGTATAGAACTGTAACGAACTATTTAAATACATGAATTCTGTTTGTGCTGTTGAAGTAGGTGTTCTCGAATACCAGGCATATGCTTCCTTTACATTCTGGTGTCAGAGAAAAGGGCAATAACAAGGGACTATAGGAAGGAAAGTTGTACAGGAATAAACTCGCAGTGCTCACTGGAGGAGAAGACACCCAGCTCAGCTCAGTGTACTACTTCTTCACCTAAGATTTTTAGGATGTGCTTGTTTTCTGAAAGCTAGGAAAATAATTTCTTCAAGCTTTTGCATAAAGCTACTGGAGAGAAAACCACCAAAGTTAGAAACTGCTTAAAAGCAACGAAAGCTATGAAATCTTCTGTTATAAATTGATTCTACGCTAAAAGAACACAACAAACAAATGTAGCTTGACCTCTCCTTTACATAAGAATATATGAAGATCTTTGCAAGCATCTAACACGATGTATGTTGTCTTCAACCACTTGTTATCCAACATGGATGCAGTCTTGCATTCTAGATGTATTTGTTTTCTGCAGGCTTATTTAACACTGGCTTCACTTTCTTTTCTGTAGTAACAGGGGGTATCACAGAGGAACAATTTCAGACACATCAACAGCAGTTAGTTCAAATGCAGAGGCAACAACTTGCTCAGCTTCAGCAGAAACAGCAATCTCAGCATTCCTCACAACAGACACATCCGAAAGCACAGGTAATGCACCTTGACTGTTGTCATATGCTGCTATCTTCCTTTTTGCTTACTGTGTTTTTCATTTCTCTTACAAGCTCAATATAACACCTCGGTAAATATGTTAAATTTTAGAATGAATGTAGAATGCTTTTGGTCAAGATGCTTTTCCAGTTTGCTATGTACTGCCCAGAAGGCAACTTAAGCTGTAGCTAGTACAAATACCTTGCTTTCATTTTGCTATTTGGAATGAGATAATATTTTCAGTTTCAACATCAAAACCTGTGGGTTTTTTTTCTTTTAAAGTTACATGTCATGGCTGCGTTTTAAAAGTTGCGTAAGAGACTTCATATTTTAATGTTAGTTGTGTTCACAGAGTCGGTCAGTGTAGAAAGAGTCGGTGCTTTGTCAAGCCATACTATATTCACTGGTTTTATCCTCCTTTTTATATGTGCTCCAGAGAGACTTCTTTATTAAAACTGCTTTGTGAGGTAATGTACTCTGTTAAGAACAGGTGTTCAGTGAGTATTAAAAATTGGTAGCTTCTGAGAGGAAAAACTTAGTTTTGCGTATTCAATTTGATTCCTTCCCCATCCCCAGTGTTACTACTTCTGTCTTCTAAAAGAATCACATTTTTTCTCTGTAATGCCTTGCAAGGGAAGAATATATGTTTCTCTGTCGAGCTTAGTTTTCTGTTAGTTTCTTACCAAGAAAATATGAAAGTTGTTGCTGTTGTCTATTACTAGGAAAACTTGCTTTACTTTGAGCATATTACATCTAATTGCCAGTGGTGTTTGTCCTTTCCCCTCAGTGTTTTCTACTTTGATTAATCAGGGATTCTGTACTGGTGGTTACTGATTACATTTTTTGTAAGTGTAAAGACATGATACCAGAGTATTTTAAACAAAGGGATTGAATTTTGGATTTTAAAGACACTCTGAATGTCTATGCAAAGTCACTTTCTTAGTTAATATAAATTGAAATTGCAGAATGATACATTTGCCATTTCAGGGTGTCTTTCCGGTACTTACCATTCTTTCAGAGAAACTGGACTAATAGAAGATACGTACTTCCAGAATGCGGTGGGCAATTATGCCATGGTACAGATTACTCCGTGAGAATGAATGTACCATAAATACTGAAAATTTGTTAGACTTGCTGTTGCAGTGTATTTGCTGCCTGGAGACAGAAGAGAGAAGGCATAGTTGTTTTCTTTGAGGAAGCTTCTCAAACACATAGAATCCTAGAATGGTTTGGGTTGGAAGGGCCCTTAAAGGTCATCTAGTTCCAACCCCCCTGCCATGGGCAGGGACACCTTCCACTAGACCAGGTTGCTCAAAGCCCCATCCAACCTGGCCTTGAACACTGCCAGGGATGGGGCATCCACAACCTCTCTGGGCAACCTGTTCCCTCAGTGCCTCACCACCCTCACAGTGAAGAACTTCTTCCTCACATCTAATCTGAATCTACCATTACCCCTCGTCCTATTACTACACTCCCTGATAAAAAGTCCCTCCCCATCTTTCTTGTATGCTTCCCTTTAGGTACTGGAAGGCTGCTGTAAGGTCTGCCTGGAGCCTTCCTTTCTCCAGGCTGAACAGCACATCATGAAAGTGATCTGTTGTGCTCAGAACTGCATTTGCCATTGACTGGCTGAATTGGGCAGGGCTTACTTGATGCTCATTTGGACGCTAATTTTCAACTTTTTATCAGATTTGTGATACGGAAATATTTAATGTTACAGTGCATTAGATTACATTTAGAAGATGTATTTATTTATTTGCTGGTAATTGTGCATTATAGCAATCCTAACGTCGTATTTAATTTTGTACTTGGATAATTATAAAGAAAAAAAATTATTTTTTTTTTTTAACTCCCACAGGGCTCCAGCACCTCTGACTGTATGTCAAAAACACTTGATTCAGCCAGCGCCCACTTTGCTGCATCTGCAGTGGTTAGTGCACCTGCTCCTAGTCGCAGTGAGGTAACGAAGGAACAAAACACCAGCCACAACAATATTAATGGTGTTGTCCAGCCTTCAGGTGATGATTTCTTAAAACACGGGGTCTAGTGTGAGCTCTGAATATGTCAACTGATCTTACTTCTGATTTCTACAACACTATTTAATAAACAAAAAGAATCAAATATATTAATGGTGATACTTTTAAAGATTGTTCTCTAAAATACTTTTGTGCAATGGCATGTAGGTTAGTATGGTAATAAAACTACCAAATGCTCTTTTACATTGGAAGGGTATTGTTTCTGTTTTCTTTTATCGGCTTTTGTCTTTTAATAATCTGTTTTGATCAAAAGCATAAGTGACAGCATTTTAAAAACATGGTGAATGTGTAGTTAAAAAAAAAAATCAACTGCTTTAAACATTAAGTAGTTTGAGAAGGAAATAGAAAACTTGCTACGTTATTTGGTCATTATCTCACTTGCGTATTCAGACAAACATACTAATAGGCTACTTACACTAATGTCAAAAGAATTGCTAGAAGTTTCAGGTTTCATTGCGTTTAGGGTTCCTCCCAAATTCAGGCAAAAGTGTAGATGTTGGCATTCGCTACTTTCCCCCCACCCCTCCTTCTGAACCTCCATTATCAGAAGGCAGTAAGGCCAGTCATGCTGGTGTAGTAGCCATGTTGCCGAGAGACAAATGTTATTTGGCATTTGACTGCCATAACAAATAAAAGGCTTTTAGAGTAATTTGTTGTTTTAACAGCTAATGATGTGATTAGTTTTATAGACCTTCTGCCAGGCTGGGTTAATGATAATATGAAATTAATAGAAGGAGAAAAAACACAACTGAATAAAATCAATATACTGGAACAGTTCCAGGAAAGAAAAAGACATCTATGTTTAATTCTGTAAGATCATATCTGAGAGGGTAATGTTTCAATGGGTATAAGATCAGGCACATGGTGGTATATACCATGCCAATACATGGTACACAGCTTTAAGATTGATGAAAACCATTTGCAAGTATTATGCATATAAAATTAGACTTCTGTTACTGTTCTAAAGCTGTAAGTGGCAATGATGTAAAATAGCTATTCCTGTTTAGGATAGGAAGACTTGTAAATTAGGAAATGTTAGCTGATGTCGTGGTTTAACCCCAGCCAGCAGCTAAGCACCACGCAGCTGCTCACTCACTTCTTCCCCCCCCCCCCCCCCCCCCCCCCCCCCCCCCCAGTGGGATGGGGGAGAAAATCAGGAAAAGAAGTAAAACTCGTGGGTTGAGATAAGAACAGTTTAATAGAACAGAAGAAACTAATAATGATAATAACACTAATAAAATGACAACAGTAATAATAAAAGGACTGGAATATACAAACGATGCACACTGCAATTGCTCACCACCCGCAGGTTGACACCCAGTTAGTCCCAAGCAGCTATTCCCCCACCCCCACTCTCCCCAGTTTATATACTAGATGTGACGTCACATGTTATGGAATACCCCGTTGGCCAGTTTGGGTCAGCTGCCCTGGCTGTGTCCCCTCCCAACTTCTTGTGCCCCTCCAGCTTTCTTGCTGGCTGGGCATCAGAAGCTGAAAAATCCTTGACTTTAGACTAAACATTACTTAGCAACAACTGAAAACATCAGTGTGTTATCAACATTCTTCTCATACCTAGCTCAAAAACATAGCACTGTACCAGCTACTAGGAAGACAATTAACTATCCTAGCTGAAACCAGGACAGCTGAAACCACATTTTTTTTCAGGAGTAAGAGTCTAGGGGAAAATATACCTAGTTCCCCTGTGATAAAAATCAGAACAGTGAATGGCTAGGATACCAAGATGAAATTTGAGAACCTCTGGTTTAAATATACACTGTGAAACCTGAAGTTTCTCACAACTCAGGAATGCAAACAGAGCACTGCCACATAATCTGAAAGGAGTTTTCTACTTTGCCTAGTCTTAGACCCCTGGTTTTGCTGTCTAGAGAGGGACTGGTCCCCAGAACCTCTTTACATTGCCAGCAGAACAAGGTAGGAGGTGAGGAGGTGATTCAATGCGTCAGAATTTCGCTTCACAGTTGGTCTCTGAGGTTGTGTAGCTAAGGTGTTCCCCATTCAGTTTAATTCATGGGGAATGTTGCCCCTTTAATTTAAGGCACCTAAAATGAGGCCTACAAAGTTGGGCAATATAAAAGTTCTTTGTCATGCAGTAACTTTCTGATGTTCTTGTGAATGAAAAAAAAAAAGTGAAATATTTCTAATGTTAACTAGAAATATTTCTAAAATTTTACATTTTGTGAATCTCTAAAAAACAGATTGTTGCACAATTCCAGTGACGTATATACTTAAAGCACTACCCTTGGGGTTAATCTTTGGCTTTGAATCTAAGGAATGGCATCTTTTTAATTAACAATGTTTGTTTTGTAACAGGAACCTCTAGAACTTTGTACTCCACCAACATGGCTTTATCATCCAGCCCAGGGATTTCAACTGTACAGCTTGTAAGGACAGTCGGCCACACCACCACAAACCACTTAATTCCAGCATTGTGCACAAGCAGCCCTCAAACGCTTCCCATGAACAATTCTTGCCTGACGAACACAGTGCACCTCAACAATGTCAGTGTTGTTTCTCCAGTCAATGTGCATATCAATACAAGGACTTCAGCACCATCGCCAACAGCCTTAAAACTCGCCACAGTTGCTGCCAGTATGGACAGAGTGCCAAAGGTAACTCCTAGCAGTGCCATCAGCAGTATAGCAAGGTAAGCATGTAGCAAGTTGGAGCAGTTTTAAGTTAGGTTTGTGCTACATGTCTCCATAGATGCGCCCAACTCTGCACTAGAGCACTAAATAGAATTGTTTCCACCTCTCAGAGACTTCTCAGTATAGCTTCAACCTCACAAAAACATCCAGCTGCTGGTATCTTCAGCATGGCTGTGACAAACCTCAAGAGCTGATTTTTGGAGATTAACCCCCACATAATTTGCACTGATGTTAGGTGCCAGTATTGGTAAACTTCTATTGTGTTTAAAATGGCTTCATTTTAATCATTTTCATTTGTCCCTTCTTGTGCAGCACTCTCTCAGGTAGATTCTATCAAACTCTCCATGTGTTCTCTCCAGAACTTTGTGTACCCATATTGTAAGATGTAGGCTGGCACATACCTATTTTATATATACATATGGATATGTGATATATTTATGTAAAATATAAACTAGATATGTGCCAGCCTGCCTCTTACGTATATAGGTAGATATTTATTCATTCTCATCGAACAGCAGCATTCTTATTTCAGGATACTTAGAAGATGTTTCGCAGGAGTGGCAGGAGCCTGCAGTTGGCTAAGTTTTCTGAAAATTACAATATTTGGGCTTTGTTTTAAGTCTCTGCTGGATTGTGTGATGTTTAAAAAAAGTCACATTTGTTTATGAATTAGAAAAATAAATGGATACTAGCAAATGTGGCTTACTGGTTATTTCATAATGCTTCTGGAGAGGTTAAAAAGAGCTTTTTGAGATGGAAAATTGCATGTATAATTTAGTCACTGCATGGATTGAGAAAAAGGTGTTTTTAAATTAGCAGTCATACCTTAAAGCATACTTTTATATCACTAATGCATTTAGTTCTTATTTCCCTCAAGTCAGAGGGGTATTTCAAGTCATGTCAGTAAATGCCTTGAAGAGTACCACCTTGGCTGAATAAGTTGTAGGCTTCTCTACAGAGAATGATAATAAAATAGAAAAGCATTTAAGATTTCTTGCATTAGTGCTAAAGTGGAATTGGGATGTGGAGGGGGGAATTATGTTAGAACAATGCTTTGCTCCCTAACAGAATATTTGATACTGAGTCATCATGGTATATCTTGACTTCGCTCCTTCAGGAGATCTTCAGTACTCTTATCCATAATTCAGGCTGGTAATTTACAGTTAAATGCAATAATCTTGTAGAAGGGACTGCATTGTTAGTGGAGTAAAAGCAGTTCTTAAATGCCAGTATTTAGTTTCAAATAATCTGTTTCTAGTGTATGTGTCAAGGTTTCTCCCTGATCCGCGTAACAGCTGTGTAAAAACAGGAAATTGTTAAAACTGTGTAAGGAAATACTCGTGTTCTACCTGTAACTACTGAATATTTTTTCTATTGCAGAGAGAACCATGAACCAGAACGACTGGGTTTAAATGGCATAGCAGAGACAACAGTAGCCATGGAAGTGACATAACCTCAAACCAGAGTCTCAACCTGTGCTAATGGTGTAGTCATTTATATTCCAACTGAATGCAAAATACAGCACTCTGTGGATCACAGAGAACTAAAATGGACCTAAATGGACTATCATTATATCGTGTATTAAGTCGATATATAATGTAAATTTTGTAAAATTGGGAAAATCACTACCTTGTAAAATAGTTTATTTGTATCATCAATATTATTTCTGTTACTTGAATAGTAGATATTCATCATCATGCTTTTGCACTTGAATTTGCAACTGAATGGATTAAAAAATAATTCTTTAATGGGATCATGAGCATGAAATGGGATCCTGCATCACTTGTTTTAACTATTTATTTTGCCATGTTTACATTTTGTATCTTGTACAAATAAATCCAACTTTGTGTCTAAAAAAAAAAGTTAAAGATTCATAGCTAGGAAACAAAATTCTTGTAATTTTTTTCTAAAGAAAATGTAAAGTTTTCACTTGGTTCATTTTGTTTCACAATTTGACTAGATGGACTTTTTGGTAAATACTTTAGTGGCATTTCACTGTCAAATATGAAGTTCAAGGCAAAATAGTATTTTCTATTACTGTGCAGGGGAAAGGGATGGATCGATACATGCAAATTTAATGTAGTAACTCACTTTTCCATATATTTTGAATGTATATTTCTATTTATAATACCAGTTTATAAAAAATAATTACACAGGAAAAAACTGACTAGGAAAATTATGCATCTAGCACATATAAAACTGTGCAGATATGAGAAAATTTTCAACTGATTACATTTTATCTGAAGACTGCATATTTTAACCGGCTTTAAAACTGTAACACACCACATAAAGGATATTTTACCAGGTATGTATTGCATTATATATCATTGCAATAATTAATTATTGGATGTCTAGATATCGAGCCATCCCAGGTGGTGGGGGGGAGGGAGGGTTGTGGCAAGATTGTCTTTTCAATTTTGGAGAGTTTTCCTGTGGCTACAAGGCAAGTAACGGGTTGGAAAAAGTCTGACTGTAAGCGTTGGACACCTTCGTAGTGTAGTGTTTTAGTGACTTTTTTTATACGGTTCTTGTAAATTAGATACGTGTAGTGGTGTTTCAGAATGTTTGTTTATGCACTAGTTCAGACAACTTTCCCTGTTACTTGTTCTTGATAAGTGAAAACTGCAGGGAAATAAAAATACATATCAAAACATGGACATGTTGCATATGTGTTTATTTCACAATGTGCAAGCAATATAAGTGTAAATTTTAGAGGCAGCTAGTGGGTTTTTTGATTATTTTGACCAAAGCATATGCACCTTTTTCCAAAAGGTTTCAGTTTATGTGATTATTTCCTGTGCTTACAGTATACGGTAGGGGAGGGATGGTCTGGTAGCTGGGACCTGTGACCTGGGCATAATCAGGATGAGACAGTTTCTTTTCTGCCAGAGAAACTTTAGCTATTACTTTGGGTGAATCATTTGAATTTTCTGCTGTTTGGTTCTCTACCTGTGATTTGGTTAATGTTTCTGTATTTCTTATAAATAATAGAATCATTGAGGTTGGAAGGAACCTTCGGACGTTGTCTAGTCCAGTCCACCCTCTCCTCCCCAAAGAAAGTCAAGATATGATTTGCCTATATGTCATGCAGTCAGTGTATTTTTCCTCTTGGCTTTTTATATAAAGAGCTATTTTTAATCTAAGTTGTGCTTAAACATGTTTTGTCATACGTTCTGTAAGTTAAAAGTTCTGACAGTTAAAAACACTTGCAGAGCTTTAAATACCGGGAGCTTGTCAGAAACTCAGATGTCTAAAATTAACTATTTTTTTGCTTAACTGATGCTTTATTTCCTATTCAGCATGAGGTCTTCAAGGAGAGATGATAATAGATTATATCTGCTGAGAATAGTCAAAGGAACCCACAACACTTTCAGTGTCACCGCCTTGGTCAGGAGAGGCATGCTGGCAGGATTGGGGGTGTCAGCACAAGGGGGAGGCACCTGTGCAAATGCGTGCTTGTTTATCACTTTCTGCACCGTGTCTTCATTGGAACTGCTGCTCCCTGACAAATTGTTCTTTACATGTACGTGATCTTTTCAGGTATGTCTGAGGTTTTCTGTAGAACTGGGTTAATTTCTGGGAATGACTGTGACCTATGTAGTCTGAAGTATGAATGAATTTTTTTTGAAAGCAGAATTGTTGCAAAACTGTGTCTGAAAAGAAAAAAGTTATTCTCCTTGATAGATAAAAATAACCTTGCTTCTCTAAAATATTCCCCAAACCCTTTTGAGGTTTAATGAAAATGTGAAGTCATTTCTTCTGCAGATGGCAAGTTGTTCGCTTTAGCAAATGACAGCTACTGAACTCTGTAACATAGACTCTTCTCACTACAAACGTAGATCACTTTCATGGTAAATTGGACTGAAAATGTCTCTAAGATTGCTGTGTATCCATGACTTGGTATAGTCTAATCGTCATCTAATTACTTAAAAAAACTTCTAGCTGGAGCTTCTGACTTTTAATAGATTGTGGAAAAATGTGAGGTGGAGGAAAGGATTTCATAAACTCCAAAGGCTATAATGGTAAGTATGCCATACATTTCATTTAAAGAATTAGTATTGACGTAGTTTTCTGTACAGTAGAACTATGATAGTCATCTTAAGAATTTTTAGCGATTAATTGTGTGCCTCAAGTGCAAGAAAAGGAGCGTGATGAATAATAGCGTAGTCCATAGAAAACTTCATTAAAAAAAGGGGGGGGAGTATTGTTAGAAAGTCTTCTACTTTCTCCTGATACTGGTATACAGCAGGGAATACCAATGACTGAGTTATTTTTGTGCGCTGTTTTAAAAGTGTGTGTTGAGGCTATGACGTTCTTCTTTAATCCCCTTATTTGAACATCGTGCAATCATGCATATCTGCAATATGATTTGAATAGTGATTTCTGCTTTATTACGTATTAGGGAATGTTCAGGTAAGATTTTTTGAATGTAGTTCATCTACAGCAATTTATATTGGACTACAAGTGTAGAGTTTTCCCTTAAATGTCAGATATTAGAAAATGATGATTCTTTTTCTAATAAGGTTTATCTAATTTATTTAATCTATAGATTGAGTGGAGTTTTGATATGTATTTTAGTTGTAGGCGTCTTGTTGCCAATTCTGCTGTAGGGTTTTTCCTCCCCTTTCCAAACAATATCTTAAACAATATTCTCTTTACAGAGCTGTTCCTCTTCCTTAATCTTCTACAGTAGTCTGTATGTGTGGCTTCCCCCCTCCCTGCAAACAAGATGACAGTTACTGCAGCCCTTCACAGTTTTCCTGAGGCTCTGACTTCAAGACTGCTTTGCCTTCCCTGGTAGTCCGTTTTCCTATACTACTCCAACTCCTTTGTAGAGAATAACAGAAATGTTTCCCATTTCCTTATGATAGTAATTGTGATTTTTGAAGCAGAATCTTCAGACAGTGCAGCCTTCTAGGAGGTGAGAGAGTTATCCTCAAGTGGACTCGGCGTCATGCTTGCACCTAGTCAGCCTTCCTCTGTTTCCAGTACCATTCAGGAAGAACTGCTCTGACCTTCAGAATAGAGTGCCCTGGTAGAAATTCACATCTTCAAACAGGAAAGCTCTGAAGGCTACAGCAAACTAAACACTTTATACAGGGCTGTCATCTCAACTGAATTCCTGGATTTGACTTCAGAGAAACGGTTTCAAATCTCACTTCCTTATTTCTTCTACTTTTAGGTTTTGCAATATTCAGACTACTTAGAAGGATGGAGAATAACCTTCATAAATTAAAGCATGTCTTCACAGTAAACTGCTAATTGGGAAGGAAGGAAAAAAGAAAGGCATCTCGGTAAAAGGGAGAGGAAATGTTTCCTGTGTAGCAGCAGACCCAGACAATTTAAGTTGGGTTAGCTATTAAGGTCCAAGTGTTTACATGTGAACAAAGGCACATGGTGGATAATTGTTTTTCTTCTGATCTAACCAGCTAATTACATGGAAGACATTAGATACGGGTGATTGCTGTCTGTGAGCCAAAGCAGCCCTGGGTCAGGTTAATCTCTCAGGAAAGGCATCCAGACCAACCAGCGTGGAGGCAGTGGTGTGTCAGCGTGTGGAGCCCCAGTGTGGAACCACTCGTACCTGGGAAGTGCCCTGAAGCAGGCAGCTGCTTGCAAGGGGGTTTCTTGGGAAAAGAACGGGCCGTTTCAGGGTGAGGGAAGTGTTACTTGAAGCCAGGGCAGATCCACAATGAGGGCTGTTGTGCTTCCCAGCACATGCTACCGTAACTGCATTGTCTGGAGTTTTTAATTCTGGAGAGCCTGTTGCTTGTCTTTGACAGATACCCTGCTACATTGCTCTAGCCTACATAGAAATAAAGCAGCTTTCTAGCTATTTGCAGGGTGCCTAAATGCATTTAATGGCAGCATTTCTCTTGTAGGCCAGTGATAATGTGTAAGAATAGCATATGTATGAAATGGGAATATATTTGGGTAATTTTCTTTACAAAGCTTTACTTAAATGGCTAGAAGGGGAATGTAATACTGATTTCATTTCCATTTGGTAAGAAAGTCCACTGACTAAGAATGAGTTGGAGGCAGGCTGCGATTTTTACTCATACATTTTCTGTACTTCTAAGCACCTAGCTCACCAAGCACTGAACTTCTGTGTCTTATCCTCCTGCTAGTGAATACAGAGCCTTTTTAACGGAGTGACTTCAGAATGCTTTCAGATGACTTCTGTTAACTGACTGAAGGTAGTTGCATCTTCACTGAACTGCGTAAGGGAGAGCCTAGGAATACCAGCATCCTACTTGCAGGAACCCAACAGCAGTGTCTGAAGCTAGGTGATGTGAGGTTCTCGCGTGTCCCTAAACTGGTTTGGTTGTGTGCCATCCTGCTGCAGTGACGGTCAGTACCCAAAATGACATTCCCTAATGTGAGAATGTTTTTGTTTCTGTAGTGCCTTTCTGTGATACAGGAGGAAAAGGGAGTTTTAAGTTAAGTTCCCTGTTTTCTCAGTGGCTTGCTTGTTTCCGAGTCACCTAGTATATCTCAAAATGCATTTTTTAATGGTGTAATCTCAAAAAAATAATGAAGAGCACCCATGCAAGTTACATTTTGCTATGAATTTAACCCCATTTAATCACAGTCTGTATTGTGACCCAGTGATTATAGTTCAAAGAAAAAAAAAATTAATGTAGTTGGAATAGGACTAAAATCTAAAAACTAGAAGGGACTAACAGTGAAGCAACTGAACTGCTTCCTGAACATGGGCTATGTCCACTCCTCAGTGGCTTTCTCCACACCTTTCTCTGAGTATCAGCATCATCTTCCCATTCTTGCTCTGTACGCAGTAGTGTTGAAAGGGGTGGTCCTTGTACCAACTGCAAAAATTATGTAGTGCAACCCAGCGTCCCTCCCCAGTCTCGGGGCGAGTGGATGTGCAGGCATGAAGAGACACGATGGCCCAAAATCTCCTGTGCAGAAAATGAGAGATGTCTTGAGCCCTGATGGTGTGCCAGAATAGCCTTTCCCCTGTACCCCGGTTACACTGCTTTTTTTTCTACAGTTACGATTGTTTCTGTGACTAAGAATGGGAAAATCTGTTTAGTCCAATCTGGCTTCAATCCATTACACACTGATTTAACTCTAATACAAATGTAATTACACAGGGAGGATAATGTAGAAAGATCAATTAGAGAGCAAGGGGCAAACGAAGGAGGGAGGCAATTAATCAAGGCTATACTATAGCAGATAATGATAGGAGAAAACTTGTAACGGAACAGATATATTGGCCTAAATCTTTTTGTCTGACAGGAGTACACAACCACTTCCTCAGAGTTCTGACAGGCACAATGAAAAGACTCTGACCACAGCACCATACCTATCCTATCGTATTCTGGCAAGATCTTATCTATTCAGACATGTCTGAAAAATAAACTAGTACTGTGCCTGTCAGCTGTTGAACTCTCCTAAGGATAGCAGAAAGAAGTTAATGGGGCAGAAGGTGATCAACTGACCAAGGCTAGGCACAGTTAATAGTTACACTTTCAAAACCTCACTGGCAGTTCAGACTGATTTTTGACGGAGATGTAAGGCCCTGCCACAGCAAACTGCCATGTAGCCCCATGTGCCCCGACTTCATCCCCTGGGGACAGGCTGGTGGCAGCTCGCTGTGAATTGATGGCAGCCTGGTGCTCACTTTCCCACCATCACTGTTAATGCTTCACTGACTCTTCCTGAATTAATGTTATTTCATTGAACCATGCCCTGGGGATAAAGTGATGCTTAAAATAACATCATCCCCTATCTTCCTGATGATGATCTGACTAGACTAGTCATCGTGGTTTTAAATCAACAGCTGTGTAAGTGACACCAGAAGATGGCATCATCTGCCTGTAATGCTGTTTAACTATTTCTGGATCTTCATGCATAAAGATGGGGGGTTTTGACAATGGACATGTTCTCCCTCACAGTGAAATTCAGTGTGCAGTGTGGAGGCGTTGTGTTTTGGAGTTGTGTATTTTTTAGTGGGTTCGGGGTTCTTTAGTTGGGATTTTTGTGATTGCTTTATAGCTTCCTATAGTTAAGGAAGACAATTTTTTTTTCTTCTTCCAAGTTACAGTCCTTTTATTTGGATTATTTATCGAGTAATCCAAATGAAAGGATTGTAACTTGGAAAAATATTTTGAGTATTGAATAATCAACAAAAACATTTTGCTGTTTTATACGAAGTGGTAAAACCAGATTTACTTATTTTTAGCAAACCCATCTTTTTATAGGCGAGTTAACTAGATATATATGACTTTGCATAATGTGAATAATTTATATGAAGACTGAGATTTATGTGTGTACTTAACATACGTTTATATATATATACTTTAAAGTAAGCATTTATTGAAGTGTTTTGCAAATCAGAAACATTGGCTGTTCTTAAACTCCCTGCTAGCGTAGCCCAAACATTTTCTGATGGAGTATCTTTTGACTGGCAGTACCCTAGTTGCAAATCTGACCTTTCTGTGGAGGTGTGAGAAAGGCAACCCTGTGGCCCTGGATCACCAAAGAAATCATTACCTGTCTGACCAAGGGAAATGTTGCTTCTGGGATAATCATCTTGGGTGACTGAGAGTGTCAGTTAGGCAGATCCTATACATTTTGCTATTAAATTTTTCCTTTACCTGGACCAATGGTCTTTTAGCCCAGTCTCTCCTAAACTATAAATATGTCTCCTTGCCTTTGGTGATGTGTGGGTATGCAGATTAGATTGTTTCTGTATCTCAGTTCCTCCTAGCTGCCTTCTCAGCACTTTTTAGCTCATTTTATTGCCTGTTCTTCAGTCTTTGGCTTCCCTGCTTGCTTGCTTTTTCTTCCTGTTAAGCACTATGTTCTGGCTTTGTCAACATTTTCCCTGAGGCACTCCTAACAGTGTTTTCTGGCATCTGTGGGACACTAACTATCCTTGACATTTAAAATTGCTTTTTGTCATGGGGATCCCAACCTTTTTGGTACCTTCTGGACGAAATCCTTTACCACCTCTTTATCTGTAGACATATCTCAGCACTGATGACACAAGCATATCATCAAATTTCATCTCGATGGCCATTGCTGAGACACCAGGATCAATGGAATCTACATTAAAGCCGCTCTTCCTGCTGATAAGTTACACCCCTGGCCAGTACTGGTGTCTGTTTGTTGCACTGAATTGTTAAAGACAGCAGAAATTCAACCTTGTTGTTCTTTTTCTCCTGAAGCTCCTTCCCAACTCCAAAGCTCGTTCCTGGAGCCCAGAAGCAATGAAAGGAAGCAACGTTCTTTTGGCTCTGTGGATAGGAAATTGGTTTTTCACTTCTGAAATGCCCAGGCATCTCTTCCCTTATTTTCGTGGGACCACCTCTCTATCAGAATCCACATTCTGCCATTGTTCAGAACCTCTATCCCATGCCCCCTTCTTGGATTGGTGGCTCACCTGCAAAGAAGTGGAATCTCGTTCTCTTATGGCTGTCCCGCTTCGTCCCAGTCTTTGAGGAGTGGATTTGTTATTCCTTTTGGAGACCTCCAACATCTTGGGCTGTTCAGTGAACTGTCCCAGCTGAGGTTGGCTCAGCCTGAGAATTTCTTCAGGAAAAATCAACTTGCTGTCACACCGTATCTAATCTGCCAGGGTGATCTAAACCAGTATCCAGCTGGAGAACTTGCCTGAAATGTAGGAAAATGAGATGACATCAAGGTTTGCCCTCTTTTACTTTTGTGGTACTGGTAGCAAGAAAAGTTCTCTTGCAGTCTCGTGCCTGTAGTTCAATAAACCCAAGCGAACTTTAGCTATAGTGGTGTTTCTTGTTGTGGCGGGTTGACCCTGGCTGAATGCCAGGTGCCCACCAAAGCTGTTCTATCACTCCCCCCTCTTCAGCTGGACAGGGGAGAGAAAATATAACAAAGGGCTCATGGGTTGAGATAAGGACAGGAGAGATCACTCACCAGTTACCATCACGGGCAAAACAGACTCAACTTGGGGAAAACTAACTCAATTTATTACCAATCAACCAGAGTAGGGTAATGAGAAGTAAAACCAAATCTCAGAACACCTTCCCTCCACCCCTCCCTTCTTCCCGGGCACAACTTCACTCCCAGATTCTCTACCTACCCCCCCCCCCCCCCGAGCGGCACACGGGGATGGGGAATGGGGTTTACGGTCAGTTCAGTTCATCGCACGTTATTTCTGCCGCTTCATCCTCCTCAGGGGCAGGACTCATCATACTCTTGCCCTGCTCTAGCGTGGGCTCCCTCCCATGGGAGGCAGTCCTCCACAAACTTCTCCAACATGGGTCCTTCCCACAGGCTGCAGTCCTTCAGGCACAGACTGCTCCAGTGTGCATCCCCCACAGGGTCACAAGTCCTGCCAGAAAACCTGCTCCGTGGGCTCCTCTCTCCACAGATCCGCAGGTCTTGCCAGGAACCTGCTCCAGTGCTGGCTTCCCACAGGGTTCCAGCCTCCTTTGGGCACCCACCTGCTCCACCGTGGGGTCCTCCATGGGCTGCAGGTGGATATCTGCTCCACTGTGGACTTCCCTGGGCTGCAGGGGGACAGCCTGCCTCACCATGGTCTTCCCCACGGGCTGCAGGGGAATCTCTGCTCCAGCGCCTGGAGCATCTCCTCCCCCTCCTTCTGCACTGACCTGGGGGTCTGCAGGGCTGTTTCTGTTACATGTTCTCACTCCTCTCTCCAGCTGCCGTTTCTGTCTGTCCCAGCAACTTTTTTTCCTTCTTAAATGTGTTATCACAGAGGCGCTACCACTATCGCTGATGGGCTCGGCCTTGGCCGGTGGCGGGTCTGTCTTAGAGCTGGCTGGTATTGGCTCTGTCAGACACAGGGGAAGCTTCCAGCAGCTTCTCACAGAAGCCACCCCTGTAAACCCCCCCCCAAAACCTTGCCACACAGAGCCAATACGCTTTTAAGTACGCAATCTGAAAAAATGCGTGGTTTCAGAAATGAAAGAAATTAATAATGCTAATGCCTAAGATTACAGCAGCGGAGTATGACTACTTTTGTCTGTATCTTGATAGTTCATGTTTTATGTGAAGCAGTTTCCCAATAAACTGTAAATCATGCCTTCCATCAGGCATCCAGAACAGCCTGGAAGAAGCTCACAAGCTCAAGGAGGTTCTGATCACTCCTGAATCTGGCTGAAAAGTAATGTTCTGACTAGGCTGCTTAACCCAGTAATCTGGTAATAAGTAGTAAAAAGAGCAGCTTTGTGACAATACGGTATTGTCTACAGTACAGACAATGTAATACTGTTTGTGACAAAACTGCTAAGAAAAGATGGCTCTTCAGTGCATTCTTACTGATGGCAGATTATACCTGCTCTAATAGGAAAATAGAGGTTTGCCTATCTTGCTTCAAAATGAGCTCTTGATAATGGAGAAAAATAAGGATTAATTCATTGAAACGGTTGTCTTTTATGACTAAGCCCTTACTTGTCATGACTAACAAATTTGCTATTCAGGGAAAAAAGCTTGAAACATAAGAGAAATAAAAGGGCTAGATAATTGGTAATCCACAGGAATAAATCACATTATATAATAACGTCTTATCACATGCTGCACATTGCTAACTCTCCATGATGTAATTGCTTTTAAGAAGGGCATGAGAGCCTTTGTAACTAGCCTGCTCTTCTTGCATCCAGATCAGGTGATGAGGACAACCACTGTGGCTAGAGGAAAGGGAGTCTCTCTAGAAATACTGAAGAAGTGTCCACTCTCATCTTAATTGTATGACTAAGGCTAATTCAATGAAACTGGTACTCTGGAGGATACCAGTTTCAAAAGTTGCTCAGAGCTGCTGAAGTCCAGGGACTGTCTGCAACTTTCCAGAAGACATCAACAGTTGTTACGTTCATCTTCAAGCACTCCAGCTTCTTGCAGGGAGAAAATGATGGAGGAGGAGGAGATTATGCGTGACACATTAGACTATTTCCAATAACTTTAGTCCAGTGGCGTGAACTAGCCTTGGCACAGCGCTGGGGGCAGGAGGGTAAGTTGCAGGTATTCTTAGCAGGTAAGGAAGAAGCATTGTCAGGGGGCGAAGGGAGGAGGAGGAGAAGGACAAAACCCCTGAAGTGTAGGAACAGGTTCCAGACACAATTTTTCCCAGATGCTGATTCACTGGCTGCATCGTGACAAACTTCTTGTAAATTGAACAAGGTCAAAGCGTCGCCCAGAGATACTATTGCTTCTGCTATTTTCTGTGAGGAAAAAAGGGCCGCGTAACGAAGGGAAGCGCCGGCGCGCCGTCCCATCCCAGCAACAAATCTCCTTTAACCAGGTTACAGACCTGGCTCCGGTCCTCTCTCCTTCTTCCCGTCTTAATTTTTCCCTTAGAGAGCACCTACCCTTTGAAAATGGGGCACGCAAAGCCGGGGGAGAAGCCCGCCCTCCTTGGCGGCGGGGGCGGGCCGCCGCGGAGGGGAGCCGTTAGGACCGTTAGCGGCCGTTACCTGGCGCGCGGACTACGCCTCCCGGCAGGCGCCGCGCTGAGGCGCGGCCCCCGCGGCCGCTGAGGGGGCGAGGGCTCCCCGCCGCCCTTCGTTCGTTCCTCCCTCCCTCCCTCCCCGCGCAGCCGCGCCTGGGCTGGGGGCGAACCGGGGTGCGCGGCCGCTGCCGGCGCTGAACGGTTCTTCTCCCCGCCCCGCCTCGCCCCGCCCGGTCGGCGGCAGCAGGGGCGTCTGCGGCACCTGCCCGGCGGAGCGTTCGCTCCCTGAGGCCGGCGCCCGCCCGCCCGCCTCCGCCGAGATGGCGGATCCCGCCGAGTGCAGCATCAAAGTGATGTGCCGGTTCCGGCCCCTCAACGAGGCGGAGATCCTCCGGGGGGACAAATTCATCCCCAAATTCAAGGGCGAGGAGACGGTGGTCATCGGGGTGAGTCTGCCGCATCCCTCTCCCGCCCGCGCGGTGCCGTGACGGGGCGAGCATCCCTCCCCGCGGTCCCGGGAGACAACCCCCCCCCCCCACCACCCCCACCACCCCCCCGTCCGCCGCCCCCGGGGCTCCGCGCCCATTGTTCCCGCTGCGGCGGAGCGAGGGAGGGGCGGCGGCGGCGGCGGGGCTCCCCTCCGGCGGGGCTGCACCCCCCCGCCGTCCCCACCGCGGGCGAGGGGTCTGGGCTCCCCCCCCCCCCGGGGGTCGCCGGTCGGTCCCGGGGACCGGGGGGGGGGAGTGCGGGGGCGGCCGCCGCCGGCGCTGATGTCATGCCGGTGACTGGGCATGCTCGCCGGCGCTCCGCGGGGGCGGCCGTCCGCGCCTCCGCCGCGCCCCTGCGGCAGCCGGCGGGGAGAAAGTTTTCCCGGTGTGCGGGGTAGGGTGAGGGGGGGGGGACGACGGGGCTGGCTGCGGTGGGATTCCCTCCCACCCTCCGCCGAGGATGCGGGAGAGTTCCGCGGCCGGGGTCCGCGTAGCATCCGCCGCCCTGCGCGGGCGCGGAGCCCTGCGAGGCGAGACAAAGCCGAGCTGGATGCTCGCCCCGGGGCCAGCGGTGGTCGAGCCGGGGGGGGGGGGTGCGACGTGCCTGTCCCGCATGGCTGGCGGCGGGTCCCGGTCAGAACGGCTGCGGGGACTGCAGAAGCATCGTTAGTTAAAATGACCTAGGCCAGGTGAAGTTTTTTTTTCTTCTCATTAAAAAAAAAAAAAAAATCGAGTCCCTACCCGCTTGCAGCAACGACATACCCAAACTCTCCGTTTTCCCCACGCTTCGCAGGGGGTTGGCTGCTGACAATAGCAAAGGCTTTAAAAATGAACAAAGCGTGCGTGTATCTGGGCCCGCCGTGGTCCGCGATGTGGCTCCTCTGCTGAGCGTTGAACATGGCGCAGCGCGTTCATCAGCCTTGCGCAGGAAAGTGCCTTTGCTTTTTTTCGGTTCTCGGCGCTGGAGCTTTCCGATAGCGGGTGTCTGGGTTGAGGTTGCGTTGAGAAGTCTGCCGGTGCTGGTTTTGGTGGGTTGACGTAGACGACAGCGGGCGCTTGAACTTGAGGTACATTTTTGGTTTGCCGTCTAACCAGCCCATGTCTTTGGGCCTTTGTTTTACATATCGGTCTACTGTGTTAAACCGATAACGTGATCCATACTGTACTATGATAAAGAGATCTTAATACTAATTGTCAATACAAAGAACGAGTAATCGCGCGTACGATTTGTCAAGATCCTTACTAAAACCTCGCGTTTTTTAGAAACTTTTTTCATGAAATTTGCCAAACAGTTATGGAAAAGTGGGGAAAAAAGATCGCTGAATTCTGGACAGAAGTGGCTAACTTGTTTTTCTTAATTTCTTTTTATTAAGTGTTTTCTGTGTAGCCAAATTAATTTTCTTTATTTGAAGGTTAAAGTCATAACACCCACAACAATCTGTTAACAATGGAATAATCAAATTGGTTATCAATCTCAGTCAGCAATGGAGGGCTGTCTTTGGTCAGCAAATATTTGGAACGAAAGCGCAACTGTAGCGTAGTCATTTGGATGTTTAAGAAACAAATGTCAGCAAATTCCCCTCCCCCCCAATAAGTAAACCCTCAGACATACTAAAAGTAGATCAAAGTACATTTATTGTAAATCCCTTAACAATACTATTTTCTTAAGAGAAGTAGAGTTTAGAATCCTTTTTTCCCACCTAAGTGAACGTGCAAGTGTATAATGCAGCTTTGTCTATAAAGTATCTGTTGTGTGGGAAAACAGTAACTATGATGCTTTGAAAAAGGTATTTATATCTTACAGACAGGAGATAATTACTTTAGTGAAGGTAAAAAGGAAAAATAACAGCCACTGTCAATTTCCTACCATGGAAGTTTTAAAAAATTGTTAGAGAGAAACAAGAAAAGTGCATGTATTTATTTATATAAATACATATTTATTTTTATATGTTTGTTCAGTTCGGCAGGATCTTTTTGAGGGGGCTATTTGCCACCTTGAAAATCCAGTCAGAAGCTTAGAGTATGCCTTTCCTTTCCCTTCACAGGGCAAAATACAGGTCTTGTTTGGGTGCGCATTTTAGTCATCTTAACTAGTGCAATATGTCCTCAAATACAGCTGCTTTTTTTCCAAAGAGAAACCATCCGGCTGGGGTTCCTTGGGGATATTTGTGGTTTTATAAGTGTAAATGAACGTGAAAATCTTTCCATATTCTTTGTCCTCTTTATTTGCAGTACTGGGCTCATTGTGCTTTGGTGTATAACTTGATCTACAGTGGATGCCACTGCAGTACGTTAGTAGAAAGTGGTATTTGTTGTTGTTATTTACTGGTTTAGGGTGGCTGCTTAGCTCCAACAAATAATGCCTGGCAGTGGCAAGGAATCCCAATTCTGGTGGAAGGCACTGCCAGAGTAGACTTCCTTCTAGAAAAGCAGGATTTTGGTCTTCAAAAGCTCTTAGAAACATTATATAAAGCAAAAATAAACCAGAACCAAACACTTTTTTTGTTAGTTTGTTTCACTATAGCATTTGAAAAACACTGCAATGCAGCTCTTATTTTTGTTCCATAAAATACTGGAAAGAAAGTGGCTCTGTTAAAATTTAAAAAACCAAACAAACCCACCAACCTCCCTGCCCCCCCGCCCCGAGGAATTCTGTCATCACGTAAGAAAAAAATAAAATATAATTGATTTAAAGATAATGTCTATTTTTCTGACTAGTAAGTCTGAATAAATTTACTTCTCCTTCCCAACAAACAACTATGGGGAAAATGCTTTCTTTCTGAACTTCCCACCATCATCTCCCATTATACTTCCCCAGGGCCTTGAGCAGATTTTCCAACAAAAATTAAAGATCATGAGCTGATGGTATTTCTTGAAAACAAACAGCAATGAAGGAAGTTGGACAACTTAGGCTTGAGTTTCCCCAGGATATCTTTCATGCCGTGACTAAAGCTGTATCTCTACGATGCCTGTGGTTGCGTGGTTGAGAGCTCTTTGTCAGGGAAGTCCTAGGGCAATGTCCTAACTCTGTTCAAACCAGTTAAACCCCTCGGAGTTGGGATTTGACCCGGTGTCTTCTATTCTGGCCTCTTCCATCCATTTTCATGCGCTTTGCACATGCAACGCAGTGAAACGTGGAAGATTAAAACATCTTGCCTTAAATTTTCCTTTGGTTAAAACAGAGAAAACCCCCTGTATTTTGATTCTACTTTGAAGTTTAAAATATAAAAGCCTTGTAGATGTATCTCATCTTTAACAATGGCAGAAAAAGGCAACAGTGGTAAATCCATCGCTTTCTTTTGCGGTTAGCTACCCAACAGTCTCAACAGACTGCAGTTTCATTTTATGTTTCTGCTCCTCTGCAACCTCAAGGTGACTCTCTGATTGATTGTGTTGGCTGCCATACCTAAAAATGTATTTTTCTAGCTGGCTTGCTTCTTATGGTCTTGTCGGACATCGTGGAGCTGTTTGCTGTAGTAAGCAACTGAGGCAGTCTTCTGGTGTGGGGCTTCTACACGTTTCTCCCTGTTCCTTTGAGTGCTTTTATTCCCAAGCATCTGCAAAGGAAAGATGCAGAGAGGCTCAGCACCTGGTGGGATACTCCCCATGAGGATACTTTTCTGGTTTAGGTTTATGGGAGAGAGCGCTTCCAGCCCTTTTCCCCCTCCCCTGTGGTAAAATATTTAGGAATTGAGTCGTGAAGGAGACAGTATTTTCATCTCATTTTTCTGTTAGGTCTACAGTGACTGCTTCCCTTTTAGTACAAGGCTGATCTGAAACTGATTTTTCAGAGAAATACCTCCTGTTTAGAAAGGAGAACGTCTAAACTGAATCTTTCTAGCCAGCTCAGAAACCTCATGTTAGTATTACCAGAAAGGGGATAAAAGACTCTTCATTCTGGTTGTCAGCTGCTTTTTGAGCTGCAGCGTGAGGGCATGTGTAAAGCCCAGCTTAGCAGGAGCTGCTGAGCACTGCAGTTCTCTGCTGTGCGCTCGGTGTCAGGCGGGCAGCGCAGAGCCTTCCGCAGACCCTCGCTGCCCGAGCTGGGGGGCTTTAGCGTAACTCTGCCAGCTCTCTCGGCAAACTGCCTGTGAGAAAACCAGCGGAGAGCTACAGGGTAAACAGGGAGGGTCCCTGCGGGATTGTGCTTTACTCACACGGGGGAAAAGTCTGCTGTTGCATCCGTGAAACATTCCACGTAACTGACAAACAAAAAAAAATTGTCACCTGGTACTCTGCTACTGTGCAATGGTCACTGCTGTTTTGCAGTGTCATATTCCATGAAATAAAGGAAAACAAAAAATGATGGCTGATTCCTTTGCAGCGGGTGGGGTGGAATCTGAGCAGGCTCGTGTTTTTTTTTTCTTTTCTTTTTTTTTTTTTTTTAATACTTTTTGCTGTAAGTACTGTTTGGAATGTCTTGTGGAGAGATTCTCTCTTATTTCCTTCCCTAGAATACTTGGATATGTTTTACCTTTTATTTCATGTATGCCGGTGAAGTCAGCAGTTTGCACAAATGAAAAGAAGACATGTTCTTAAGTCCCTGCTGTACAGAGATCTCTGTATGCTGTTAAGCAGTCATCACTCTGTGGTTAAGACAGACCTAAAAGAATCCCCTGGGATAGTAGATAAATGACTAGTTTAAAAAAAAAAAAAAGATATTTAAAAAAACTACCCTGTGCTGCATGGCTTTTTTCGTGGGGTGTGGTACATTGCTTCTAACAAAAGGCAAACATCCATCTCTACTTCAAAATGCACAACAATTCTCCTTATGGAGGATTTGTTCATGACATATCTATAAATACCTTTTATAAAAAGCTCATACCGGTTTGATGTAGGATGTGAAGTGAGGTGGAACTTCTGTCTTGGTGTAAAATACGTCAGTGGATGTGTAGCATGCCATTTTCCTAGCAGTATACTTAATCTGGGAAGCTAATGCTTGCTTTGTCTCCCAGCCTCTTTGGTGTGTTTTCCAGCTCTGCTCAACTCTTCTTTTCCAGTGAAGTCTGAGCAAGTTTTGTATGAAAGCTTTTGTGAAGGACTGCTGTGAGATACAAGTAGCTGGCATAGCTAAGTATGACATTGATGGTATCTGAAGACACCATGAGCTGGCAAAATAACTCTTTCAAAAGTGTTGCTAATCCTCCTACACCCTAAGATTTTCCTGTAACCTGGCATAAGCCGCGAACGTCTTTAACCTGCTGCATTTTCCTGTTTTGTGGATGAGATGAACGACGATGTGCTGTGCCCATTCCCCTGTGGCTTTGGGCTATGTTGCTTTCAGGTCAGGCTATTTCCAGAGCAGCAGCAGCACAAGACTGACAGATCTGGCACTTGCTTTTTTGGGGTGATTTCTCTCAGTAGCTTAAGCCAGTAGGTATCTCGGGAAGAAGTGGAAGTCTGTAGATCATAGCACATTCCTGTTCATTTGGGAAAGAACAAATGCAAGATGATTCCACTGGGTCCAGATGGCTTTCCTGTGCCTTGCAGAAGAAATGATTGCATTTACTGAAGAACTGGTGTGGTAGCCATTCAGGGAGCTGCTCACCTGCTTGATATTTAAAGAGAGTAGTTGTTTTCTTAAGGCATGCTGCTGTGCTTCACACTTATTTTCAGGAGCTTGTGTAGAAGGTTAAAAGCATGGGTCTGATGAGATGACCGGCACAGTAGTTTTTTGGTTCTGTTTTTACAGTGTGTTGGCTAAAGAACGAAACTGTTCGGGGTCTAATTACCAAGAAGTACAATACATTTATTTCTTGACACAGTGATACTCCCGTAAAGCACCGAAACGAATGTAATGTACAATATTATTTACTCTCCCATAACGTAAGTCAGTGGAAAAAAATCTGTCTTGATAAGGGCTTGCAAAAAGGTCTCTGAGCTTCTCCAAACCCCAAACATTCTCTTTTTGCACCACCAGCCTTTGCATCTGTCCAATCCTACAACCTGGGCTGGGTCAGTATGGGATGCGGAGGCAGCTTTCCTAAGGAAAGGCTGCGGCTGCGGGTTTGCATAGGGATTTGGCTCATGTAGAGCTCTGAAACATGGAATATCCAAAGGGGCAGGGTGTGCTGTTGTTCGGAGAGTAGCGAGTGGCCCGTATGAGCAATGCCCTCGTGTCTGCCCGAGCCCCATGGTAGGCGATGCTCGGGGGGTTTCCCCAGGCTGCACCACAGGTATCAGGATGAGCGGCAGCCAATTCGGCTCCTGGGACTCTGTTGGCACCGAACCAGTTTTCTAAGGTGCTCCTGAGACAGAGATACTTCCCTTCCAGTTAAGGTTCGAAGCAAAATCCTCGGCTTGTTAAACGCTGCTTGGCACGTTCTTGCTAGATTTAAGCGTAGATAGTCACTTCAGCGGGAACAATGTGGTTTGGGGGATTTCTGTTTGTTTCTTTTCTGAGTCCTCTGCTGTTTCTGTCCTGGAAAGGATATTCTTTCAAGCTTGTCTGTAAGTGCTGAATTGGAGGAAGATTATTCAACACGGATCAATGTGTGCTTCTTGGATGAAGTTGAACTTCTGCATGCTTTTCTGTTTTCTAAAAAAGTAGTGAGAAATAAGGTGTGAAAATAGCTTCTATTTATTGTTGGTGGTGCTAGAAAGATGATTTACTCAAAATACAAAGCTTATTATTTTTTCACCAAAGCAATTTCCGTTTTGTGTTTTCTTGGGGCATCGAATGCTCTTTTTATCTTTTTCTAATCCCATTTGGATATCTTTATCTAAAAATATCTTCATCCTGCATACCTAGCCTGTCAAAAACATGCATTCCTACTTAAAGCTTTGAAACTTAAAATATAGATGATATATTTCAAGAAGATAGATTGTCGAACAACTGGAAAATGTAGTCTCATGCCATTCTTGGTGTTGTCTTTTTTCCTCTGGTAGCTCCTGCAGGATGCCTTTGGTTTAAACCAGAAGGTTTAGACCATTCGGCATCTGTACTCATGTACCTCGTTCCAGCTTGTTGCAGTCTTTGTTTCCTTCCCCTGAGATGCAGTAGTTAGTCACTGGTGTTTGGATTCATTTTTGCAAATGGCTCTTCAGTCTGGTACAGTCAGATTTATCGGTATTGGGGAAGTCTGGGAGTACTTTTTTTTTCTGCATCGTTGGAGATGATTTCTCCTGAAGCTTCCTGCCCTAAACGAAGGCTTAACGTGCAGTGAGGAAGCTGTGGGGGAGTGATGTGTACTTACATCTCCACATACTGTTTCAGTGTTTCAAACTGTGCCAGAAGAATAAAAGCTGTTGCAAAAGATAAAATGAAGGATGAGATGCCACTTACAAGTCTTTAATATTAATATGCTTTTCTCTGTAGTAGTTTTTGGAGAATTGGAGCGGGGAGGGGGATGCTTCCGTAAAAACAGATACATAGGAGGAGAGATTATTTAATTTAGTTTTTCTTGACAGTTTTTAACTAGACTGCTGACACCCTTGTCATTATCTTTGGTGTCCTTCCTGCTACCATTAAAATGACTCACCTTAGGATTTGTTTTCTTCCAAATTTACTTGTTCTGAAATGACTAATGTGTCTCCAGGCACTAACATACATTTCTAACTCTGTAAGCAGCGGATTAGTGCAAGTTGCAGAACTGCAACACCTGCAGATCTCGCAACTGTGTTTACTTAAAGGTGGGCTTTTCCTCCCACTGAGGACAATGTTAAATAACTTGTGTCATCAGTATTTGTCAGTTCTCTGGTTTGAAGATTTCAGCGTGCCTGAACTGAGCTGTGTTGTTCATCGGTAATACCGTATGCATAAGGAAAAGGGGAGTTGTGGACACGTGTTGAAAAAGGGGCAGTGGCATAGAAGAAACAAATGAATGGGGTGATCTGTTCTCTGCTTGGAAAAGAAACACACATAATCCAGTTCCCACTGATTAGCTTCCACGGCTTGGGACGGTCTGGTTGCTGATGCATTTCTTGTTAAATTGTGGCTGGCTTAGTTGAATACAAAAGTGCATTTGGAATTTGGCATGAATGTTTTCATCAAAAGATCTCTTCTACACAAGAGGATTTATTTGTGGTTTGTTTGTTTTCTTTTTTTCTTAACATATACAGCAGTCCTGTGCACAGGATGTTTTGTGCCTGTTTTTGTTGGATCCCTTTGAGCTTGACATGTTGTGTCTTAATGTAGCCCAAGAAGACCAAACACAATTACCTACCAACTACTTTCAGACCCCTTACTTTCCCTCTTTTGTTTGCTTTTGTGTTGCTGCAGCCTTTTAAAACTCAGAGGTCATGCCAAGGTAAGACTCATTCTGAAAAGATATTTACTAAGTCACTCAGATGACTGAAAAAACATGTATCTGTGCGGGAATGAGTCTTGGTTCAGGGTCTGCTCTCAGTTCTATTGTTGAGAACCAGGATGCTGCAGGGTGAGGCAGCAGAGCTCTGCTTTGACAGCGGGCTGAAAAATGAAAGGACACTGGATCCAAGTCATTTGAGACAACAGCCTGGGTGTGCAATACGGGGTAATCTGTGCTTCAGCTGACGCTGCAGGTGTAGAAGCAGAAGAGTGATTTAGAGTGGCTCAGTAATTGTTTGACGCTTTTGACTTGACTGTGGTGTTGCCAATGTTTGGTTTTCCAGCTCTGCTGGAAGGTACACATTGGATAATGGTGCTTGTCCGCGTGATGGCTTTGTGAACTGAGAAAATACCTTTATTCAATTTTATTGGGTTCTCGAGTGTCAAAATACTGCGTACTTAAAAAACCCACAACCAACGCAACAGCAAAAAACCCCGTTACCTCAAAATATCCAAAATGGGATCCTTGAGATGTGGAGTCACAGGTGCGGTATTTCTGATGGATTCCTGTTTTTTTATTTATCTACTGGAAGGAGCCACGCCATTTCTATATATTTATGACCTCTTTGGATCTTGACTTTCTATGGGATGTCCTGGAGCTGCGTGTGATTGTTATCAGATTCCGATTATAATATCAATAATTGGTCCCATGACAGCTTCAGAAAATGCATATTTTCAAGTTATGAGGTAGAGTCTAATTGAAACCAAGAATGTTGGATTTTTTCCCCATGAGAAATGAGTCTTCAGAGATAAGGACTTAAATATTTCATAGTAGTCTCTTAGATGTCTTTGCAAAAAGCGATTCATTTTTTCAGTGCTTCACTCTCTGCTAAAAGAAATCCTACTCTGCTACCTAGTTAAAATGATGGATAGGAGATGCTCTTGGTTGGTGTAAGAGACTCTCTTCTGGGTCAGAGAGCAGTAGGATTCTTGAAAAATTGTGGTTGTTTTGAAGTTGCTGTGAAACATTTCTGTTGCATGAGGACAATATGATACTGAAAACCATATTTTCTTATACGTCAAATGGCCCAAAGGCTTACAATAACTTTTGCTGTACTCTTGGACAAAATATTCCTGAATTTACTAAGATATTTACAGTCACAATTGTTGCTATGACACAGTCTTTTCTATTTAATTATCCATGTGGCAGCCAGTGAGGTAAAGATGACCTCTTATTTTGGGAGGTAAAAGCTGACTTTTAAGGTTACATTGGGAATCTACAGGGAAGTTGAATCTCTGATATACAAATACGATTCTGGCTGCTAAATTATTCTTTCACTTAGCAAAGGATGTGCAGGAGACCGTTATCTGAATTGGGGTAACTGGGTTAGTGAATATTTTTAGCAAAGCTGTTAACAGATGTCAGATTTTTCTACATTTGTAATCTCTTTTCTTGACTGTACAGTTCTCCTGAATTGCTTGAATTTCTGTATTTAGGGCAACAGTGAGATGTGGATAATACTGCAACTTCTCAAAGAGCTTTGAGATTTTATATTGCTCACTTAGTAATAATCTGTTCCAAAAATCTACTAAGGAAAGTCATCTGGCTTTTTTTTAATATACTGCTCTGTAATACAAATAGCTGAGCAGCTGTATTTGCAGGCACTAGAGCCTAGCGAGGGAAGCGCAGAATGCAGTTGGAGGATGTATATATCTATGTACGTATCTATATGTATAGTAGACTAGCTTATAACACGCAGTGATGTTCCAACAAAAGATACTTGCGGCTAATTCAGCTGGAGCAGGCACAGCAAATGTATATGTTTTTCCTTGTTCACTGTGTACCTGACAGAATTTGCTGATGGCTTGATCAACGCTGCATGCTCTTCTAAAATGCAATGACTTCTCTGACCCTCGGAAGCCATGCTACTCCTAGGTTTTACTGCTGATGCTCTTAGTAGCTGTTTCAGTTACACTGCAAACACAGTTGTCTGCACCCATACAGCTCCATCTTCTCCAACTACAGCAGTTAATTCCTCTTTAACAGCCCAACACTGATTTTTGGCACCATATAAATCATACAAAATGCCACTACTGAAGAATGACCTATTAGCCTCAAACTGCTACCCCCATGTTGTATTCATCCTCTACTACTCTCAGCTTTTATATTACCTTTTTTTCCTCTCCCCTTTTATATTACCTTTTTTTTCCCTGTTCCTTTTTATATTGCATTTTTTTTCATTTCCTTTTTTTATATTGCATTTTGTTTGGTTTTTCTCCTCTTAGAACCTATCTGTATGCTTTTTTATTTTCTTACCACTTTCTGGGTCAACCATAAATACCCAGTGAAAACTCTGCTGTCATTTAATAAACACATTGGCTTGATTATTTTTCACTTTATGGTATCTTTTACAGTTTAACTTCAAAGCAAAGTAGTTCTATGATGCAAACAAATCTTAAAGCAAAGTTAATCTCGCTATACAGAAGCACATGTTTCTTTATACTTGAGAAAAATGTTTGCTTATGTTGGTAATAACATTTTTATTTATTTATTCTGTCTATTGCTTGCTTTATGCGCAGCCCAGATTTTCTGAGTATTATAGAATAACCTTAGCCATAAACTTCAAACAAAACTGTTGCCAGCATAAACAATTTATTTTAATCGTACCATATGTGATCGTTTTGCTGTGAAGCACTGTGTAAGAGTTGCCTTCCCACTTTCTGTGCGGGAGGAAGGTAGGACTGTGCTGCAAAGAGCTGAAGGAAAATGGAAGCACCTAAGGTGGTTTCATACAGGGTGTGTTGTGTGAGCCAGTGCCAGAGCTGGGAAAAAGGAATGAGAAATGGAAACCCCTGGTTGTCAGTCCCCAGCTGGGAAACACCCGACTCACCCGCAGAACTGCTCCCCTTTGGGGAAAAAAATGCTGAGATGAGTCACTGCTATCTCCATCCTCCAATCAAGATGTTTGAAGGGCTGCTTTTCTGAGATGGCTACGAATATCCCTAAGTGCAGCAAGTGCAGAACTGGCTGCCTGGGTTGGAGCGGTGGGAAGCGCTGCCTTCAGCAACCCTCCAGGCTGTTCATCCTCCTGGCAGAAGGACAGGAGCTATGGCAGGGGGAAGCAGCTCCTGCTGCTGCCTGCAGTGCTTTTTGAAGGCTGGCTGTGTGCAGAGCTAGTGGAAAGGCTTATGAACGTGGTTGTTTTCTAGAAGCAGACTGAACTATTGCCCTGTTTTGTAATTTTTTTTTAAAGTTCACTTTTGTCAGAATTGGTCAATAGTGTATCACTTAATATGGGACTTACATTTTTCTCAAAATTAAGTGAACTCTTTCCTTGTGTTTTATGATATGTATGTGTGCTGTTTTGGCAAAGGCAGTACTATATGAATGCATAATTTTTACTGAGCTGAGTACATTAGTCTTCTGGCTTGATGCAACTCTTAATCTGTTAACCTTAGTAGAGCTTGCATTTGGCCTGTTTTGCATTCAGACTTTGTACTGGAACTGAACAAACCTGGATTTGACTTGCAAGTGACCTTAGGCTCGTCAGCTCCTTGGTCCCCTGTTTATACAATGGAAATACTCCTTTATTTGGTGGTTTAAATTTCAGGGTTTTCTGATTTTTGGTACTATGGTAGCTGCCGGTACACACTTCAGTTTCATCTTGAGAAAGTCATTTGGAACTCCCTCTTTAAAACGCAAGAAGCCTGAAAGCTGAAACAGCTGGTGGACTTGGGAATTCAGAGCAATTATTCTGTCCTGGAGAGAGGTACCTTCTGTCTTTAGGATTTGGAGTACATCACTGTGTATCTGTCCTGCTTCTCTGAAGAGCCATCGGTAACCGTATAAGTGTATTTCTACCGCACGCAACGGCTGAACTGTGTGAACACAGTCGTAGGTGTGCAGGGGCAAATGCTGGAGCCCCGCTGCTCCCCGGGCTCGCGAGCAGCAGCAGGAGCTCCTTCTGAGAGCCGTGTAGGGGCAAGGACAGCAGCGCTGTCCTGCTGCTACTGCTCTGATCCTGCGCTGTTTGTTTTTTTTTCCCACGATCATCTAAGTGGAGCATTGCTAATAAAGATGCCTTGTTGCCCTGGTTGCACGCAGTAGGCAGTGTTCAGCCTTTCTAGGTATGCTGCCGCAAAGGGAAAGCGGGCAGCTCCTCTTTCCTGTCACTGCAGACTTGGTGTGCCTGGGAAAAGTTACCCCTCCTTTGAGGGGCTACAGGGGAGAAGGGCCAGGTGGAGAGGAGGCTGTGTTCATTTACCACTTATCTCCAAGGCCGAGCTGGTTTGTGTAACAAGAACTGCTTGCTTTTTATTTTTGCTTTTTATTATTATTGAAAATGCCATTTGGAATGTCATGGGTTTCAGAGACTTTGGGATATAGGAAATGTAAATTGGATAAACATGAAGGATGGGGAAGACAAGAGACCTCTTTGGCTTCAGGACTAAGGGGTTTTTTGGGAATAGTGCCAAATGATGAGCTTGAAGGTAAGCAGGGTGGCTGGAGGTTGAAGTCTGTCAGCAGAATGGCTTGTGACTTAACAGGAAGAGCAACTGCTTACACTGATGCAAATAAAAGGTCTTAATGATTGTTTGCTCCCTCCTTATCCTCCTTTCCTGCTAGTTGACAGTCTTGTGTCTCACAGGTTTTGTTTGCTTCTGCTAAAGAGAAATAGGAATATGAATCATGATTTACATAACAGACAGGTACTGTGTTTATATGACTGTCGTCTTATGGGTCATGGTCCTTTCTTCATCTTACTTGCCACAGTGGGTCAAGAAACAGCACAAGGGCTTTCACTCACATGCGTAAATGTTTAACATGTTCATTTTTTGTGCCTCCTGAACACTGTAAGGGAACGGTGTGTGGCAGGCCAGATTGCACCCTGCTTTGAAGATTTGGGAAATGCAGAAGGAATATATCAGCATTACTAAATCTGATAATAGAATTACTGTCAGATAATTCCAGGCAGCATTGCCTATTTCTGGATAATTTAGCAGAAAGCGGGGCTGGTCTGCTGATCTCATTGCTATGCTGTAAGAAGAGATGTGCTGTATATGTAAGTTGTAATGCATTTCTAGCTGCAGGGAAGGCACAGGAAGGGGTTATGAGCCAGAAAATCTATTTTTGCACTTAAAAAAACCCCAAAATTACTAAAAAAGGTCCAAGCAGTGCATTTCAAAATGAAATTCTGCAGCGCTTTGTTCTTCAGAAGTTCACAGGAGGATATTTTGTTGTGTGTGCCTGGGTGTGTGTGTTTTAACCAGATCTATAACATCACTTTTATTCATATTATTTGTGTAACATTTTGAGCTATATTCTGTGTAGTAACACAATCAGAAACACTTTGCCAGCTGTCCAGGAAAGCACAACTTGTCACCACAAATTTCTCAGTATGGGACAAGTTGGCATAGACGTTCTCGCTACCAAATGCAAAGCCATTTGGAACCACTTCCACTTGAATTTTGAATGAGATTTAAACAGTTCTGCATTTCTTGATGATTGACTTAATTTATCAGTGATGGATTAACTTACCAGAAATGCAAAAACCGGATTCTTAAATACTCTTTTCTTCCTGATAGCAGGTGCAAAAAAGGAGGAGGCAGTAGTTCTAGTTTGTAAGGGGTTACGATGTTTTTGTAAGGAAGATTTTTTTTTTGTCTCTACTTGGCTAATTTCCCAATGTGATTTTTATGAACTAGAGGTGCAAACAAGAATGCCTGTACTGGAATAGGATCGCTGAGTATTACCAAACCAAGCACTGCGGTATCATGGCGCTGCTCCCACAAACGTATGGGTTGTACAAATAGCATTGGGGTCTCTGTTTAACAGTTTCCTATTTAAGCTTTCCTAGTCCTCACTACATCAGAGACAGAATCCTTATTTTTTTTAATGTTATGAAAAACTATGATTTTTGTATAATTGCCTGGCCCCAAATGCTTCAGCTTGAGGAAGACTGGGTGATTGGTGCTAAAATTGTGAGATTTGGACTTATCAAGTAAAACTGAGACTTCTTTTTTTTTTTTTTTTTCCCCTCCTAATAATGAGATGAGATATATAAGGAAATCAGTGCAACGAACCAAGAAGCAGAAGCTTGTTGGTTGTAAGGTTATGGATGGGAGTGAGCAGGTTCCTCTTCACACAGAGGGTACGGATGACAGGAACTGGTGAGGCTCCAAGTGACTTGGCTCGTGCCTGGCCAGTGCTGGCTGGCTTTGTTCCTCCCAAAGGGGAGCTGCCTCCTCTCTCCTCCACCCCTGCCTCTCTTAAATTGGGTGAAATGGCAGGAGGAGAAGAAACTGGGCAAATTGAGATAAGAATCAGAAGAAAAGGTAAAAGAAATCAACGGAAGTGTTACCATGGTGAAAGGAGGTCAGCGATTTTGTAGTGGGATTGAAACGCCACGTGAAACACTGCGGTTCCTGCGCATTCCTTCCTGGAAGATCTTATCTTGCTCCGTGTTCTTATTAAATGAACTTTTAGACTTGCATTTCATGCATGTCTTCAGAGAGAAATGGCGGATGCGCAGAAGCTCATCGAAATGGCCACACTCGTGCATGGGGTCTCTGTTCTCTGAACACTGTTCTCCATCCATGTTTGAAGAGGTTTGTTGCCAGGAGCAACTTGTCTGCATTACTCGGTGACAGGGTAATTGCTCTGCCTGCCTTGACATCTGAGCTCCTGTGAAGGCTCTTCCATGCTAAAATTGTAGCTGTTACTACAGTCATTGAGATGCAGAGCCGAATATTTCCAATATACAACAGTAGTCTAGGCTAGAAGCCGTCAAGCTATGAAATAGAAGGTAATACCAGGGCAGCTGTGCATCAAATATCTCTACTGATAAAATCAGATACAGCACTGCACTGTTTGGTGCCCTTTCAGTTCTTCTTTTGAGTATCACTTTTCAATGGAAAAGGTAGAGGGAAGTACAGAAGTAGTGGTGCTGTCATTCTCCTTCCTTAATTCTCTGATGTGTTTTCGGTGCATGCGGTTTTAATTACATTGCATGAAAGGAGGCTGGGGCAGACTAGTGATAACGTTTCTGTTATATTATAGGCTTTTAAAATCCTGCTACAACATGAGGTCAGTAAACATTCAAGCTACTGGCATTTAGTATCTCAGTTTGTAAATGAGGAAGCAAGTCTAAGGTGTTGTTACTGATCTCCCAGTGAATCAGGAACACACTCAACCAGCAAGGTATCAAGGGGTGAGGGTTATTTCGTGATCTCTGGGAGTACAATTACTCCATTAGATCATGGACGCTGGTATCTTCCTCTCTCACCCGTCATGCTACTAGTCTGGGCTTTTGAACTCTTGGATGCTACTAGTCTGGGCTTTTGAACACTTAAGATCTTACAGTTCTTGAGGACAGAGGAGAATAATCTACATGTATCGGTGTTGCTGTTGGTCCTACAGTTTGCTGTTGGTGATAATGGGATGAGAACAGTTCAACCCTGTTGGTTGGAGAACATCCCCAGTGGAGAACCGTGTTCTCCCCATGGTGTGCTGCCATGCAGACGACATTTTGGCTCCACACAGGTCAGCGTGAAGGGGGTCAGTTTGGGGAGCAGAGATGTGCCTGGACTCACTGCATACGCTGGCTGTTGGGATCTGGGCTCCCTGCTGTTGTGATTGCCAGGACAGTTTCGAGACCCTCCAGGAACTCCTCCCTCAGGATTCAGTCGCACAATAAATTAGTGGCTCTGGATTAATCCCCGGGAGACTGAATGAGTATATAGCCCAGCTGCAAATGTGACAGTTTATGCTTGTGAAATGCTTTCTCTGCAGAACAAATACTGTACAATGCAGGCAGTGGGGTGCAAGCATCTCACTTGTTCCTTTTTGCCAATGTATATCCAGCCTGACGGGACGCTCCGTGACCAATGGTGTAGTTTGTTCTCTGATCCCCTTCAATCCTTGGTTTTGCGGAGCATGCTGAAAAGAAAGCTGCTCTACGGACCGGTGATGCCCTCTCATTTCATTTTGACCTCTCCTGACCCGAGATGGATTTGTATCTACAACTGACAGTGCTCAGTATCCCATTACTAATCTCCTGAGCCACCCAGTTGCCCCATAAATCTGTAAGTGATATGTTTAACAAAGTGGAGATTAACACAACACTGCCACAGAAGAATTAAGATGTAGTTATGTCTTGAACCGGGGCTGGTTTATGTTGCGCTTCTCTTCTGTAGGTGGAGCTGAAGGTCAGCATCTTACTTGGGAGCTTGACTTCACCAAAACTGCTTCGTTTCACGTCTTGAAATATCCACCTAGCTTTTTTGCTTTTTGTTGGAATATTATAAACACTGATGATAAGCAGAGATGCTGCTCCATGCACGACTTATTCCTGCGGCCCCCCACCCATGAGGTGGCCTTGTCTGACTCCGCTTCCATTGCTGCTGTAGGGAGCTGCCTGAGGATAGGTTTTACTACAGTATTTTCTGGCTATGAAATATTTATTTTTGTTACAAGAAAATCATAGTGTTCTTTAAGTAACAAAAAACCTGGTAGTTTAAAACCAATTTTGAAGGATTGCATTTTTACAAAGTAGACAATAAATACATTGTTCTCTTTGCATTCTCAACTGTTCGTAAAATCACAAGACCTTTAGTTAGAGGAGTTTCAGGCTTCTATAATTATGGTACCTTTCTTTCTCTTTTCTTCTGCAAAGAATATTTTTCTGTCTTTTCTTTCTAAACTGTTGGTTTGCATGGTTTTATATGCGAAAGAAATTATCAAATTCTCTCATCCTGTTGGTCTAAGGGAGTAAGGTAGGTTAGCTGAAATGCTGGAGGCTGGTAAAACCGGAGAAATTTTGGATAATTTTGAGTCTGGCTTACCTTCAGAGCTCATTGAGTGCTTTTTTTTCTAGAAAGTTTTGGAAGGTGTTTGTTGAAGGTGGAAGCCATCAAAAGCAGGTTTGACAAGGACCCTGTGTGCTGATTGTGGCTTGGAATATTTTGTAGTAAACACCCTCACAAGATTTCTGTTTACTTAAGAACCTCTGATGTGCAGAGGACCTTTATCTGCAATGTGAGTGACGGCATTTTAAAGTTAATTTAATTAAGCTTGTCTGTGCTTTGCTGAAGTAAAATGAGTAGATTATGAAGGTAGCTTTGAATAGGCCTGAAAAGGTCTATTAAATTAGTTAGAGCACATTAAATTAAACCAGTAGTTATCTGTTACAGGTAATACAGTGGTGCAAGCTACCTGAAAGCCAGAGGGATGGTGCTGGCGACGATGTTCTCCTGTTTCCCATAGGACCGTTAGAGTAGCCTATGTCTAATTCCTCATTCTGATGGTTTTATACCTATGATAAAGCGGAGAGGTCTGCTGAACTTACAATCACATATCTAGTTAAAACTTAGTTTTGTGAAAAAGGGTGGAAGAAACAATTTTGCAAAAGAAACACAAGTGTGAAAAAGCTATCTTAATTTCTTAATGTGAGGTGAAAGACCTGGGAAAGGGGGAATGATGCACATCTTAAGCTACTGCTGTACAGAGCACTGAATGAATTCCATTTTCCCACAATTGTTAATATAGCTTCATCTTTTCAGAGATTAAATTTAACTGCAGGAGGATAACACCACTCTCCAAATACCCGGTTTTGTACCGTTGCATAAACAGTTAAGTAATCGAGGCCCAAATCTGCAAGCTGCCGTGTGGCATGCAGGGCGCTGGCGGGCTGGAGAGATGGTGCTAATCCTGATGGCATTAGGCTGCACAGTGGAAGGAGTACCAAAGGATGCACGGACTAAGTGCTGCTAGTAATGCAGCATCCACACACGGTGCTTGGTGCTGCCGGGCGTTCAGTCGCCGACTGGTCAGTGCCTCTGCTGAGGCTGCCTCCGAAGCGAAGAAGATGGCAAGGAGCTGGAGGAGGCTGTGTCCTGGGGCCTTTCCACCTCTCTGTCCCATTCCCGAGCCACGTGGCGTTGGGGAGTTCTGGAAGAGGAGGAGGAGCGAGTCGGTTGCCCTCAAGTAAGAAGAGGTCCTGTTTTCCGTGGTGCTGGTGGGTGCTCCTGGCTGGGCTGCAGCCTCCAGCAGGGATGTTGCTCCTGAGCCCTGGGTGCACCAGGGCACTGCTTGCTTCTCCAGCTCCTTGCCACAGCCTTCCTAGACTCGAGGAGTCTGTCAGCCTGCAGGTTATCATCTGATGGCCAGGCTGGGGGCTGGGAGACAGTTTGCACTGCTTTTTATTTTTGTGACTAGTGTTCTATAGATAACGTCCCATCTGAGAGGCTGAGAAGTGCCAGCGAGGGGTTAGAGCTTTTGCGGGGTCCGTGGTGGCTGGAGATGTTGGGTCCATCTCATCCTCTGGACAGTGGGGACTAGCTTGCACCACTGCAAGTAAATAATAATGGAGAACTATGACTCTGAGTATTGCTGTGTCAGAAGTATTAAAAAAACATTGCTGAAGAGTATTATTTAATAGTTGGCTTTGTATTGGGAGATCTTTATACTTAAAATTCATACAAAGTTTCTTAAAGAGTATATTTTCCAGGTCATGCATCTAAGTGGAAGAAAAGCTTTAAAATAATTTCTAAGGTTTGGTTTCCTAAATTGCAGATCTATACCAAAATAAAATAATGCCTGCTGAAAACAGGATTTGTTGCAAGAAGTTTAAGGTTCTTTCTGCCGGGAGTGAAAGCTAAAAGGATTGCTGGCCATGAGCCAAATTCCGTCAGCTCCACAGAAATGTTCATAAGGTAGATCAATAATTAAGCCCGCCATGCAAAAGTAATGTTGTGTTTGACTCAGATTGCTCTGCAGTGCCTGTTCATACATGACTGCTTGTTTTAATTTATTTTCCAACTGAGTTTTAGGAGCATTACCAAGATTTAAGAATTTCTTTTTGGATAACTTGGTTTGACTATGTAGTGTATTCAGGTTACTCTGAATAAATTTCCTTAATTTTTTTTATCCCAAGTATTCTGAATTCTCATCCACTAGGTGGCTTGCTACTGCCCCAATGTTTTTAAAGGGCAAGCTAACATAGAAAATGGATAGGATGGCAGTAGCATTTCCTTAGTCAGTACAACTGAATAAAGGGAAAACATAATAACTAAATTTAACTGTTTTGCTAACATGCATTTATTTTCTCCCTCTGTCTTCAATCATGTTTTCAGTTCTCACTAGAGATAGGTGGCTTCAGGCGAATAGGATAGATCCTGTTTATTTCTTGTGCTTTTATCAGCAAGATAGTAACAACCTTGTAGTTGCAGAATCTCTATAACTTGTGTGGAAAGTAAGTCCTTCTATCTAACAAGTTCTATCTAATTCCAGGGGGAATTTGCAGGGCCAACTTGCGAATCCCACTTGCAAATGGAGCAAGCTTGATGCAGTGTTCAGTAAATGTGGCCTCTACGTTTTCAAAGGGAGTAAAGACTTTAATTCCTACTCCTACAGGCTGGAGGGAAGAAATGTGTTTCGTGCCACCTTCTAAGGGAGAAACTCAGTGCTGCGCAAGGGATGTGCCGTGACTGAAAAATTGAATTGCCGCTGGTAATAGTTTGCTTTCTGCTCTTTGAAAAATTCTGTCTTCCAGGCCTGCAATTATATATATTTTATTTATAAAACCCCTCCTACAAGAGCACTTACAGTAGTGAAAACTAGCTGGGAAATAATTTCCCCCTAATTAAGCTCCTACATATCACGTGATTCTATTACCTGTATACTCATCCGTTGTATGTACTGGCAGTGGCATCATGTATGGTGTGTTAAACCCACTCATAGATCATTCATTCCAACTGCATCAATAAAACTCTTTGACTTGAATAGAGAGCCAGAATAATAATGACAAGAGTTTCAGCAGAGTCACGGTTTGCCAAATGATTCATCTGATAAACTGAACCATGTGATTTGGCACTGTTTCGTTTCTGCAGGGACCAAAAGTTTTCCTGAGCTATCGGCTGATGATTGCATGACTGATGCACCACTTTTACAGGGGTAAGGGGGATGCCTTTATTTGACCCGGTTGTGGAGAAAAGAACATTTCTGCCTTCTGAGGGGTCAGGGGACTAAGATGAATGAGAGGGACTCTGTACACACGATCTGGCTGCACGTTTCAGCTGAGTGCCCTAACTATTGGCTGTTAGGAAGAGCCGAATCTGGCAGCCTGGCAGAAGTGAGGCTGAGCCCCTTTCCGGACCTCTTTGCACAGAGATGCAGCTGGCAACACGGACACACGGACCTTGTGACCTGTGGTCCCACTTCAGTTCCTGGTGCTTAGACCCACATACGCATGCATGCACACAGAATGAGCTCCCTCGCCCAGAAAGAGAGTCTGAAAGGAATTTAGTAAGATGATGCCAAGAAGAAGTGGCCAAGAAGGCCAACGGCATCCTGGCTTGTATAAGAAATCGTGTGGCCAGCAGGACTAGGGCAGAGATCGTCCCCCTGTACTGGGCACTGGTGAGGTCGCACCTCGAGTCCTGTGTTTGGTTTGGGGCCCCTCACTACAGGAGAGACATGGAGGTGCTGGAGCGTGTCCAGAGAAGGGCAACCAAGCTGGTGAAGGTCTAGAGCACAAGTCTTGTGAGGAGCGGCTGAGGGAACTGGGGTTGTTCAGTCTGGAGAAAAGGAGGCTGAGGGGAGACCTGATCGCTCTCTACAACTACCTGAAAGGAGGTTGTAGTGAGGTGGGTGCTGGTCTCTTCTATCGAGTAACTAGTGATAGGATGAGAGGAAATGGCCTCAAGTTGCGGCAGGGGAGGTTTAGGTTGGATATTAGGAACAATTTCTTCACTGGAAGGGTGGTCAAGCACTGGAACAGGCTGCCCAGGGAAGTGGTTGAGTCACCGTCCCTGGAGGTATTTAGAAGATGTGTACATGTGGTGCTTAGGGACATGGTTTAGTGGTGGACTTGGCAGTGTTAGGCTTACCATTGGACTTGATACCCTTTAAGGTCTTTTCCAACCTAAACAATTCTATGATTCTATAAGATAGGCCTGTGCTGATCGGGTGTGGGGCATGGCCAGACAAGCATAGTGACCAGCAGCCTGCTTACATGTTTGTTCCTCCCTAAATCACCCGCATCCCTCCCTTTCCTTTCCTTTGTCCCCCCCCCAGTCATCCCCTGACTCTTGTGCAATCCTGAAATGTTCTTCCCCTGCATCCCATTATGTGTGCTGTACCACTAAGCAGTCTGAAAGGTGATCCTGAGAGCCGTCTTGACAGCTTTCACACCTGGACCGTGGGGCAGATGCTCTCCAGACATAGCCTTGGCAGGAGCCCTGTCAGGATGCCTCTTCCTGGAGTCTGCCGTTTGGGTCCCCTGTCTGCCCCTGTGCTTCTGCGCTCCCTGGGATGTGTGGAGATGATCCTTGGATGTACTGATGGCTGTTTTTCTGTCTTATAAAAATGAATGCGTAACCTCTTCTTGAGTCTCGTTCGAAACGATATCCCTCTCGAGGATGTACTGGCACGGTATTTTGCAGGCAAGTATGAATGAGCTTCACCTCCGCCATCAGCAGAGCTTGTATATTTGGGGTCAGAACTGCACTAGGCATATTCACAACCGCCAGTCATCATATAACTTGCTCACAGCTGTTTTCTGCTCAAGCAGAATAAACTTGCATCTGTCCTGGGATAAATCTGGATGGTATCTCTAATTCTATGGGATGGTTTCAGGCTGTAATTCCTCATCTGACTCAAATGTCTCCTCACAGCCACAAAAAAGCAAAGAAACTCAGCATTTTGTATTCCCTCTTCTTCCTTTCTACTTTAGCAATTATATATCTGAGCTACATGCTGACTGTTGGAAATTCTGTTCTAAGCCATCTCACCTTGCCCATGGTTTTTATAAGGCACTTTGGGGATGGACCTTGGACTGTGGTTTCTGCCTCCGAGCTCAAATGCCTGAAAGTCAGGTGTCATCTTGCTTAGCATCATAACCTGCAGAGACACTGGTGGAGTCGACCCTGAATGTCTGAAGATCACAGGGAATTAATCATGAAATTGCATTAGGCTCTACTTCGTAGCATGCAGCTCTAAGCACTGACCGCTTCTCATTTCCTGTCTATGTGGAATTTGGGGGGGTGTGGAGATTTCTTTTTTAAACAGGAGATGTATTTGGTTATCTTTGAGACTGTATTAGCTTCCAGTTATAGTACTGCTCTGTGATGTTGCTTGTAAAATGATGGTTTTGGAAGGACATGCATTTATGGTTGAGATCCTTTTTGTGCTTGTGAAATCCTCAGGTTTTTTTAAATGCCAAGCCTGTAAACTTGGTCGGAAACTCTAAACATAAAGCTGGTGAAATAATAATTGGCAATACATATGAATAGTATTCTTTGTGCTATTGAAGGGCCAGAACAGAATCTATCTTGCTGTCAATACAACTTCAACAGGAATTGTGTGGGTGGACCGGAGCACTTATCCTAGCCATTATGCAGCAATGGCATAAGTTAATGGAACAGATTGTCAGGGGGACTGTAGGAAGTAATGGCATGGGAAGGAAGATGTGATTTATGTATGAGAGGTAATACATTGCATATAATGAGAAAGTTTGAAAAATAATGCATGGAGGAGGTGCACAGATAAAACTGTTGGCATCAACTCAGAAAATAACACTTTATTTCTAGCTGCTTATTACTTTCTTGAATAAGCTCTAATAAAGCTGAAATCTTCCTGATTTTGGTACTTAATTCAAGCTGAGTTACATTTGAAAAAAAAAAATAAAAGCAGTTGTGTTATTTCTGAAGATGACAATAGGGGGAAAAGTACTGCTCAGGAACATGCTAAAAATAAGGTGATGTTCATGCTTGCTCACCCTCCCTCTCTGTTTTGGAGCAAAACCTTTGGATCTGCCAGCATGTTGCCTTTGTAGGATGGATATGGCTTTTTGCTTCCTTTGAGGAAAGTCTGTCAAAAATGAAGAGCTTATAACAATAACACCCTCCAAAACAAAAACAAAACAAAACCCCAAACCCATAGTTTCCTCCAGAGAAAAATCTTGTATCTTAACAGTATCTTGGCAGATGAATTGCCACAGCTTTCCTTCAGGCTGGGCATCTTCTCCCTGTATAAAGTGTTGTGGTCTCCTCCAGCCACTATAAGCTAAGGGTGAGTTCCTGTGGGACATGTGCAGAGTGGGTCTGTGGGCTGCCCTGCTGAGACGTGGAAGGGGTGAGGGACAAGCCAGTGGGAGAGGCGGTGAAGGTCACAGCCTGCTACCAGGAGCTGGGTGGAGATGGTGGCGAGGAGGACTCCAAGGAGAGCTAGTGGGATGGAATGGTCAGAAAGCTGAACAAGGTGAGTGGTGCGACTCGGGAGGTATGCCCAACATTTCTCCAACATCAGAGACCCAAGCAGGAACTTCTGAACAAAGAAAGGAGGAGGAGGATGAGAAGCCGAAGGAGCATGGAGTGCAGCTGGCGGTGTAGGTGGAGAGGAGAGGGTTGAGCAGGATTGAGAGGATTTCGGGCAGAGGAGAAGCGGTGGTAGAGCAAAGAAGTATAGGCTCTCAAACTGAGGATAGACAGGGTCTGTGTCCACTCATCGTACTCTCCGTTGCGGAAGGGAGCGTGAGCCTTGAGTTGTCTTTGTCCAAGATCAATGTGGAGATGAAGCACAAAAAGCCTCCCTAAAAACCCGTAAGTGCTGCTGGATAATGGAGCGCGCCCATTTTGTGTGGTTGGTGACTGATGCTTTGTGATCCTTCACATTCATTTGTTTTCTTCAGATATCAGTGATTGGTGTTCAGTCTTTTAGCTTCCCAGAACAAAAATCCCAAGGAAGAAATTTGACCTATGTAGCACATTTGTGAATGGCTGCTTTACATTTGTGGCTTTTCAGTTTGACAGTTGCAGCCAGTGCCTTTTTCAGCTGCATGCAGCACAATTATGTTGGGATTGTTTTTTGGGGCTCTCTGACATTATAGCTGTTGAGAGCTCAGTAGAAGAGCTGGATTGATTGCACCAGAGCAATGTTTGCCTGGAGTGCTGTGTTTGCCATGGTAGGATGATGTACTGGCATCGCTCTCTGCTACTCTCTCACATTGCTTAGCTAATAAGCCTCAACTCAGGCATGAAGGAAATAAATGGGATAAGTGGATGGCTGAGGTTGTGTGTCCGTGTGTTTTTTGGCCTCTTGCATTAGGGCTTATTGTCTAGTGCTTGGAATAAGCAAAATGGGGGTAAGTAGGTAAAAAGTCCATTTGAGAAATTGTTCCAGAATAGTTACAGCAGGGTTGGGCAGCCCTTCTCATCCTGGGAGCGAAGAGCTTTGTCTAGCTGAGAGCCATGCAACGTGCACTGTCCGTGGAAAGCTGTGGAGAGACAGAATTTGGGGTTGGTGCCAGCTGGGTGCTACCAGCAGTTCCACCCCTCTCCTGGGGGCAGGGGCTGCTGTGGGTGAGGATTAGGGTCTGGGACTGCATTGGTGATGTCAGTCTGAGTTGCCTCTTTGGGCTTGTGTCTTACCAAGTGGGGTGCTTGCATGGCCCAGTGTTCACCCCATGCCAACAGGATACCATGAATTATTTACTAAACAATTTATAAATTGCCTTCTTATCCTTGAGATCTGAAATTCTGGGATGAAACATGAAGAACACACGTTGCAGGCGAATGCAACTCTGTCATATTTTCCCCTGTGGCTGTTAAGTACCCAAGTTTAAGGAGCAGGCAAATGTAAGCTTATGATCTGCTTGAAGTAAAATCAAAGTGTGACAAAGATGGCTAATTGAGCGCAGCATTTGAACAGCTGGCTGCAAATGGCAGAAATGGCACGTCGACTCAACAGAACAAGACTCCTACATCGGGTATCCAGCCACCTTGCAGTTTGCTTTGAAGCCCTTGTTATGCTGTTCTCAGAGCAGGTGTCACATCTTCGAAGGGGAATATTACAGGCTTTGATGGAAGATGAGAAAGATGTTACACGTCTGCTTAGTGTAACTTTAAATAAAGGAATCGTATTTTAAATGCAAATGTCTTGCTTGTTTTTGAGTTGTAAGGAGCTGAACTGCTGTCCTAAGAATTGATTTGCCTTTCAAGTGTCATGCAAACCAATTTTTTGGATTGCTAATACGTGTTTCTCTTGTAACCAATTATACTCGCTACAAAGAGGAATCAAAATTTTCTGGAAGTGATGTGCAGGTTGTGCTACACCGTATATACATATGAGTAAGCGTCAGTCGTGTTGTCACCTGGGAATTAGGGCAGCTCAGTGTCTGTGGTGAGACAGTGGTGGTTCACAACCTGGAAATGGCTCTGATCCTCTTCAAAACGTCACTTTGGAGCTCTTTCCGCACGGCATCTTGTTATTTGTTGTGCTAAGGATAAAAATCATGACAATTTATGAATAAAATACAAGCTTAGGGCAACGCAACAGTCTGACTGGGCTGCCTGGTTTGGGTCTAACCTGTGGTTTTACCGACACATGTTTGCATGTTTAGCATAGGAATGAAACCAGGCTATTTCTGCTGAAGGAACACTTAGTGTGCTGGGACCATGCTTGGACTGTGCTGGGCCACCCCTGCCCAGCAAACTTCCGCTTCTCTCGGGTCTGATTGCTGTTTCTCACACCACAGCTTTCACTAGTTTGCAGTAAAAAACAACAAATCTTTTGCAAATATCTATATGGCTATTCCCCCTTAACTCCTAGGAGAGGAAGAAAATAATCAACTTTCAATTGCTGGTATTTCAGCTTATTGTTTCCTGCAACTGTAGCTGCTGACCCAAATGTGAACACACAGAAAACATATGCTGTGTTTTATTTGCCAGCTATAGAAAAGATGGGTTTGGAACACAGGAGATGTCACATCTGTTTAGTCAACAAAATATTGTCGTCTCCATTGCACTGAATGGCTTCCTTTGTAGTAAATGCTGCATTTCGGGATGCCTGTTAAATGGGGTCTATAAACTGTTTTAAATGTTCTTTATCTTACAGAGTTTCTCTTTTGTTTGCAGCAAGGGAAGCCGTATGTCTTTGATAGAGTGTTACCTCCTAATACAACCCAGGAACAAGTTTATAACGCCTGTGCCAAGCAGATTGTTAAAGGTAGGTGTTGTCTTTGTTCATTCCTGCCTGGGGGGAGGGAAAAAGATGTCTCCCTGTCCCCTCAAGCTGTTTAAAGACAGGATAATAAATGTTTAGATGTCTGTATGGGAGTTTAGTAATTAGTAAGTCCAAGTGTTTCCTTTTCTAAGGACTTATATGTGTAAAAAACCCAACCCAAAAAACCAAAACAAACAAAAAAAAAGAAAAAAGAAAAAGAGCTGAAGGAATTGCAGTAGTTCCTTACTTTCTCCTTGTGCGTTACTGTTGTTCCACACAAATACTTGCTTTTTGTGATATACGATAAGCAACAAAAAGCATGTTCTTCATGCAGCATGAGACTGTTGAGTACAGGATGAGCGTGGAATAGCTGTGTCTTTGAATGGGAGGATGGACCATTAAAGGAAAAATGTAGAAGGCACTGGTTTTGTAGCTGCTTTGCATGCAGATAGCTTGCATTTAAAAATGAAATAAGAATGCAAGTGCCTATTGGACAGCACCCTATTTGTTTAAAACAAAACCTTCATAAACTGTTGAAATTTCAAGATTATAACTTGAGAATCAAACTTTTTGGGTGCATTTTAATTGCCTGCCATACTTCCCCCACCTCCCAAATCACCCTTGAACCTCCCACTTGGTTCTGATGCTGGATAGTCCATCCACGGTGGTATTGCAACTGCTACAGCGTCTCGGGGTTTACGAGCAGCACCTGGCCTAGTTGTTCCCTGGCCTTGTGTGGCGTCCCTGTGTCCCCCAAGATTTGATCCTCAGTTTTTATTTTTGAATAAAAGTATGTAGACAGTGGTAGTTGTGTCAGAGCTGGTCAGAGTTGTGCTTGTATGGCAACGCAAGGCTGCATGTTGAATGCCGTGGAATTTATGTGGCATGAGAGATTTGGGGTTGCTCGGAGGTGCAGGAGTTGCTGAAGCAGTGTTGAAGGACTCGGTAGCATTTCGGGCATGGAGCTGGATCTGCTGAGAGCTTGTGTGCCTGCCGGTGGGGAGAGGTCCCTGGGGTGAGCAGCCCTGCTGCAAACTCTGGGTTCTGTTCTGGGGGAAATTGGTTGGCTCACTCGGACAGCCTCGAGCAAACCAACATGCGTGTAGTCTAGATGATTGGGGGTGAGGACTAGAAGCGAAATTATTTGATGTTGGAGAGAGGAAATGAGTCATAAGATTTCAGCTGCCTCTTCTCAGAGGGGAGCCTAATTACGGCAATTCTGACTTCAGACGAGTAAGCCTTTAATAAAAACTGGTGGGATTGGAGTTGTAAAGCTTAGAAATCATTAGTTCGGGTTGCTGACATGCCACTCGACTTTTGAAGTTTGGGGAACTGTTTCAATACTACAGTGTGTACCAACAGAAGCAGCACATCGCTGTCTGTAGACTTGCGGAGGGTATTTATATTCCCTGTGGAAGTTGGTTTCTTCTGAAAATGGTGAGAGAAATAAAATCCTGTTTGAGAGCAATTTGGAAGACCTAAATCAGTGACTAACTCTTCTTCGTTAACCAAATAGAAAGGCAAATATATTCCGAAGTCAAACATACCTTTGCATGTGTGTTAACTTGGACCTTCTAGATAACTTGAAAGGCAAGTTTGATGGGGGGGAGGGTGCAGAAGAAAGGAAAAGAGAAGGAGAAATGGGAAAAAAAGAGAGAAGGGGAGAAAGAGGAAGTGAGAGGAGGAGAGTGATGGAGAGGGAGAGAAAGGGAGAGGAGGGAGAGAAGGAGAGTGTGAGACAGGGAGGGAGGGAGGGAGAGCACAGTGTTACTGGAGTGGTGTTCTTGAGCTCTGGGCTTACATTTCCTTACGTTGAATTTCCAGTTTAAAGCCTAATAAAGTGAAGAATGTGAAACGGACTGGGCTGTTTCTGATAGACTGGAACAATGTAATTTAGTACACGGAAATATGAGCTGACTGCATTACAACTTGGAGCGCTATTTAAATCTTTGAGACTTTTTTAGATAGCTTTTCAAGGTTACCATTTGTTATCAGATTTCATTATACTCCCATGAAATGGCTGATGGTTTCATTGTGATTAATGTTATTACAGAAAATGCCAGCTGGCCTAACAGTCTCTAAAACAATGGTTATAATAACTATGTTGACAATAAGAATGATCTAAATGAGTTTTTTTTCACTAAAGAAGAAATGGGATTAGGTTTAAGTAAACAGCTCAATGACTAAGTCGAAATATTTCACATTCCATATGTGAGAAATATGAGAAACAAGGAGTTTTTTAGAGGAGGAGAAGAAATCTGTGTGTTACAGCAATTTGCATCAGGGTGGGCGCTGGGATGGTGTTCGTTCAAGGTACTCCCAACGGTAGAAGTACCAGTAGTGGAAGTGTGTGGGGAATCGTCACTGGTGCATGTGACCACAGTTTGAGAACTTGTGTTTGCATTTTTTTAACCAAACTAAGAAATACCACTAAATCTGAAAGGGAACAATAGTGTGTGATTGCCATCACTTTTGCTTTGTGTCCCATTGCTCTCTATCGCCAGAAAACAGCTTTGTCTTCTGAGTCTACACAGATGGATGTCTGTATCTGGATTTTGCATCTTTCCTACAATTACATTGCGGGGAGAATATATAATGGCCCAAGCTATTGCTGAGCACTGAAGCTGTGAGCGCGTTAGTGCACGTGTGAACATCTGCACATTTGTGTGTCCTCTGAGGAGGAGAAAATTGCTTGAATGATTTTTTTGGGTGGTGGGGTTGCTCTCTCACTGGGTAGCGTATTGACTTTCTATTCTGGTTACAAATACGGGCCTCAAATGCTGAGTCGCAGAACTAGAAAGCTTAGAGATGGAAAAGGTAAGTATAGAGCTAAAAATTGGGTCGTAGAAATGAGGCTGTAAAGGACTTCTGTAAAGCCATTTGGTCTTTCTTCTTGCCATTAAGACTCCTGTACTTGTCTGTGGTCCATTTGAAAGGTCTTCACTCCACAGCCACCCTTGGCCGTTTGTTGCAGAGCTCTGCTGGGCACTTCGGTGCTGCTGGAAAGGCTTTCTGGGTCCCCAGCCCGAGCGAGTCTGGGTTGTAGCCCCAGCACAAGGGCTACAGTTTTAGACCTTTGCTACTTGTCCTATCCATCCTCGTCAGGAAAAAGGCTATCTGGCAGCAGTTGAGTGGCTGAGTTGAGTAGCTGGCTTTTGTGGGGAGGGTAAATCAAACTGAAAATCATTGTGGAGAGAGCTGGACCAGGAATTAAGAAAAGCACTTGGACTTTTTTTGTTTGTTATGAGTTACGTAAAAATCCCAACTGATCTTTGTTCGGTCACTTTGTTCATCTGTTTTTTTCCCCTCTCCCTCCCTCACCCTTAAGTTTTGTGCAGGCTGTTTCTGTCTGGGACTGTCTTGTCTCTTTATTCAGTTGACGGATGGTATATTAACTGTCATAAGGTGGAAAGCCTTCCAACAAAAATAACCTCTTCTACTACTGAGACCACTGACTTTTTTTAACTGCGGGTGATGCAAAGGACTACTTTTTTTATAGAATAAGGTATTTTTTGCTAAATGGAAAGGTAAATTTCTTATCTATGCTTCCTCAAGCAGAATGTATCTTAGTATATACATTGATGCAAATTCTGAGCAATTTTCTTACATAACAGTTGATTAATCAGGTTATTTTCCCCCTAGGCTGTGTACCAGTATAGAGTTGACACTGTACCTTGCATTCACCTGGAGATAATAAGCCTTTTTTTTTTTTTTTTTAAATTAAAACTGCTTTCGTTTCTTTTTTGTTTCCTTTCGTTTCCTTTCGTTTCCTTTCGTTTCCTTTCGTTTCTCTTTTCTTTTTTTAAGTTAAGCAAGTTTGGCAAAAAGAGGAAATAGTAGTAGTGAACTCTTAGATTCTGTTTAACTGTCCTGGAAATTTAAAGGTATTTGGATGCTAGGTGGTATTTTAGAAACAAACAGGAGTTGCACATGTTTGCTCGAGGATTTCTGAACCACCCCCCCCCAGGACAATTATGTATATTTTTTGGTGCCTAAGCACCTTTGAAACTCTACTCTGTACGCCTTCCAGACATTTTAGCTCATCTTCCCCATGTGCCTGGCTTTCATCTAAAGAGGAAAATGAACAAACCTTCTTTTCCAACTTCCAGCTAGATTTTAGTTCAGAATAAAGAAGTCCAAACACAAATATTTTCCTTCCTTGCTGGCCAACAAAGATGGACCCTTCTATACACAATAGATATGGAGTACTTACAACTGGTTGTAGCCTCAAAGGTTAAATATGACTGCTTCCCTGTTGTGCTTATATATGCGTGTGTGTGTTTAATACAAAAAGTGTCAAGTAAGCTTTTTATTAAAAAAAATTCAAATACAGTTGCATTAAATATTGCCTTGCCTATAGGCTATTTTGAAATTTAGTATTAACCTGATTAACTTTTTAAAAGGAAATAATATTTCTGTATTAAAAAACAAGGTATAACTTTTATCTCCTGTGAGCTGCTGCCACTGCTCTTATGCTGCAGATCCTTGGCTGCACCTCTATGTCTACCTCCTTGGTCCTGCTCTTCATGTTTCTGCTGGTTCGCCCAAGCTAGACCCATTGGTGCAAGTTGAGTGGAGCTCCTAGCAGAATTCGGTTTAAAGTTTTAATCATCGACAATCTTCAGGAATTTGCTAAGCAGCTGATTTTCTCTTGCTAATGCTTTAATGTCTTCCAAAGGCAATGCTTAGTATATATTGAGGATTTATTGGAAAAAATGCCATTAAAATCGCACACATGAAAGTTCAAGTGAGTGGGCTGTGAACGCGGTGCAGCCGGAGGGCCAGCAGTGAGGCTCACCAGGTGTTTTCTCCTGTGTTCAGGCTACTGTCGTTGTAGCCCTTCCCTTCCACTCAAGTTCATTCTGTGTTGAACTGAAAATCCATGAGATATTCCCTTCAGAAAAGCACTGGTGAGTGAATGTTTTGAAATACCAATAACGTGGAATTTGGCCCTATTTAGAAGCCTGTTGGTGAAGTAATGGGTCGAAGGCATGAACTCAGGATAGCGCTGCATCTATGGCTGGACATCTGTTTTTTTATCTATGCAATTATTATTTATAATTACTTATTTTAAACTTTGTTTCCTTAAAGCAAGAATAAGCAGTGTTTCTATTTTTATAAACAGATGAGGATGCTAAATTCATACAAAATGTTAATACCAGAATGACAGTAATTATAGTCTCTAACTTTGTCATTCTCCTAGATGTCAAGATTTGAAAAATTTACCCAGCAGTACTCTGTGGAGGTCTATACAACCTGTGAAATGTCTGTCCTCTTCAGCTCTCCGAAATAGTTCTGCCACAACTTAAAGCAGTTGCATTCTGTGTTTAATTAGAATATATATTTTTAAATGGCTTCATTCCAATTTCATCCTTACTCAGTGTTGCTGTATAGGAAATGTGGGTCTATGTAGCAGTTGTCTTTGAAAAAGATGTCTTTCCCTTTCCTTTCTTTTTATCCATTTCTTTTCTTTGAAATCACCTTCCTGTGGTTTTTCTCTGAATTTTTTTCATGCTTGTTCCTTCTTCATTCTTTTTATATTTATCTAATGTATCTTATTTCATTATCCTTCCTATCTGGACCATCGACATACATATGGAGATACAAATAAGGAGATTATATGTGTGTGTAATATGTAAATGTAATATGTATGACATTATATGTAATAATATATAATATAGTTGTGTGTATATATTTACTATAAATACACACACACACACACACACACACACAGATATATATATATATATACACTTTTTTCTCCTGGTAGCCTCTATTAGTGTAGATACAGAGGGTGGCAAATGTAACAAGTATTTCAGAAGCAGAGAGGGCCAACTCTAAAAGCAGGAGATGCGTTCGGAAGTGGCCGTGGACAGGAAACTTTCTGCCCTGCCAGATGGCAGCTGGGCTTTGGTGCCTGTTCTCGGTCCCCTCTGTAGGCTGCAAGAGTCAAGCTTTCCTTTTGCTTTTATTTTTGCACTATTGGCTCCCCCCTGGCTTTGCTGCTCTATCTCCGTCTGGTCTGTAGCAGAGCTCCGGTACCTAGTACGATGGGAAGGTGGGCGTCCCGAAGCAGAGCACCCTGGCCAGCATCCTTCTTGCTGCCCCTGGGGGCTCTGGGGGGTCTTTGAGAGGAGCCTGATGGGAGCAGCAATGGGGTTATCGCCACTGGGTTTTAGATTGAAGGTTTCCTTCCTTCTTTATCAGCAACTATAATAAGTGTTACTCTTTTTTACATGAAAGCTGCATAAATAGGTAGCCCTACTTAAGACTTTAAATTCACTTCCCTGGAGCAAGTCCAACCCAGTAATCCTTTCAACAGCAACGAATGGAAGTGGGACTGTGCCTGAGAACCAGCTGGTTTACAACCCTCCTGGACTTCTGAAGGCTGCTGTAGACATTAACCGCTGCAAAGTTAGAAGTGGATATTTTTATATCTTAATGCAACATAAAATTATTCATTCTGCCTTGAGAGAAGTATATTTTCAATAAAGCAAATTCCTGTTCATCTGACTTTCTTCTTGCTTTGCTCTCCTGCTTTGCAGACAAGCTTGGAAATTCATGAGGCCGTGAACTGTTGAGGGTGTTACAGTAGTAGAAATATTCAGTATGAGCTTGTTTAATTTTCTCTATGGTGCGTGACAGTTTAAAATGCAGGCAATTAAGTTTTCTCTTTCTCATGTTACACAGGTATATTGGATAATATCTAGTGTCCAGAGAGATTATTTTTTTTTCCCCAGGAAAGTAAGAGAGTTGTCAATAATTCTGTAATTCTCTAATTTAGATTTTATTATGAATTTTTGGGGGGGGGGCTAAAGGTAGCTAGTTATGTCGTATTTTCCCCATTCATTATTGCACAAACTATTTTCTAATTGAGCTTCAACATTGTAGAAGACTTATGAGATGCTGATAATCCAGCTTTAAGATGTCAATATGAGTATTAATTGTTTTTCTTCTTGCAGATGTTCTTGAAGGCTACAATGGCACAATCTTTGCCTATGGACAGACATCATCAGGAAAAACGCATACTATGGAGGTACAGTGGCAAAATTAAATCAGTTTGGTAGCAGCAGTAGAATTATGTGTACCGATTACCTGAACAAGCCAGCTATCTGGAGCACTCAGCTGTGAGTGACATATAAAAAGAGATCTGGGTATGTTTAGCTTCTACTGCCTTTCAAGCTGTGGTATTTCTTTCAACGTGGAGGTTTTTCCAAGAGATGTCTACAGATATCTAGGTAAACTAACAAATGGTGAATGAAAAATATCAAGTATAGCTTCTCCATATTTGTTGTAAAAATTTAGGTATGTATATATTTTAAAGGATTTGAGTGAGATTTGTTAATCCACAAATGAAAACACTAATAAGAGTCTGTAGAGTTCCCTTGCATGCAGGATTATGAAAATTCATGCCTTGGTTATTGGTTTTCTCATTTGCACTCCCCTTCTGGGAATACCAGTCTCACATGCTGCAGCACAGATGCACGAATATGAGAATTGTTGCTTTGGAGGAGAAGAATACCAAATTATACCAAATTCCAGTGGCTGAACTCCTAAGTCTGTTCATATTTATGCTACATGAAGTGTGACAGTGTAGTTTTTTTCCTGTGGGTTTTTTTTTTTTAACTGTTCAGTTAGGAGACAGTTAGATATTTTAGTCTCTTGCTAAAAAAGGAGGATCGTTCAAGCGTTTAATCCTCGCCTAGGATTGTTCCATCACAATGCTGTACAAGCTGGGTGTATGCCTCCTGGAGCATTTCAGTTCAACTGTGAACTTTAAACAGGAGGTCTACAGCAAAGTTTTGCTAAATGAAAGGAAAAAATGAGCTTTCATTTGTTTAACAGCATCAGATGGTTTTGCTACATGACTTACGCAGGTGACCTACCTAACCTGAAGGTTAAAGGAGAAGGAAAGCAATATTCTCTGGAGCCAGCAGGCCCTGGTGAAATTGCTGTTTGATTGCCACAGTTGCTCCTTTCCTGGAGAATGCAATAACTGATGCCTCATGTCTAATTAAGTCTGTCCTTGAAGGATGGGGGAAATCACTAGCTCAGCCCTCACAGATGGCACAATGGCTGAGTAATCCACCAGCTCTGAATGTAATTAAATCAAAATGTCTGCAGGGCTTGAGCTGGTGCTTCCACATGGCATGGGGAAAGATCTCTTAAAGCCAGTTTATATTGAGAATTACAAGCTGTGATAAAGAAAATGACTGTAGAAAAATGGCTGGTTTACTTCTTTCATAAAGAAAAAGCTGTCATTTTAAAGTGGAATCAAGTCTATATTCAGTTTTAATCCCCCTTTTAACCTAACATCCTCTTGTAAAGTTGCTAAAGCATGTTGTGGAAGAAAAAAATAGTCTGAAGTTGAAGAAATAGTAAATCGTCTTGGTAAAGCTGTTACGGAGGATTTTCTGTGAAATGTGAAATGCTTCATAGTATTAATGTTAAGCTTAAACAGGACACGGTAGTATAATACAGCCAGGACAGACTTTCTGACATACATAGGTCTTTCTCCTGTCCTAGATAAAACATTTGCCAACCTGTATAGCAGGATAGATACCTTCTTAAGAATTACGTATTTTTGCCCATAAGATTGTATTGATGGGCTTTGACCTTACAGCAGTTTTCAATACTAGGTCCCTATAGATTGTAGTCATTATGCCAACATCCTGAAATAAAACAGCACTGTCTCAAATGTTACACTTCACTAGCCACTGCCTGCCTGCTGTGTTTAAATGTGGAAATTAATGTTTTTATTAAAATGAGAGGCTTTAATGAGCAGTGAACTCTCCGTCCGGGTGTTTGGGGGGAGTTTACTAACTGCAATGTCAGCATGGCAGCAGCAGCACGTTTCTGCAAACTCTTTCTGAGGTTACAGCTAAATCCATGAGAGTGGGTTTTTTTTCTTCTTCCAGCTTTGCAGTGAATAGCCTACCTTTACCATTCTCTTCCCTTCCAGTTTATGGTCTCCATAAATTATAGTGGGACCTGCTTCAATCATCTCTTGTTTTAATAAAAATCCATTTATAATAGAGGAAAAATGAGTATTTTTCAATGCATCACAGACTGCTGGTGTTACAGCATTTTAAAGATCTTAACTCTTTCTTTGTTGCATTCGCTGAACGTGATCTTGCTTCACTGAAGTTTCTACTGACTTAAGTAGTGTGAAGGCCCCAGCCCAAGAAGTTGTACATGTGGTGGTTGAGTTACATGCACATTCAATCATGTTTTACAGATTGATTTCTCTTCTGAGCTAGAGAAAGCTATATAAAGGAAAGCATAATTATTACAGGGCTTGTTGGGGTTGGGAGCATGTTTAATTAAATACTTTTATAAGCTGCCACTTCCCCACAATCGTTAGGGGATATCTTTACCTGGTGCAGTGATTCCAAAGCTGATGCACTTCTGTGCAGACAGAAATCTCTGCAACACAACTTTGAATTCAAACCATCCTTTGGCTGAGCCAACAACCCAGCTTGATCAAAGTTACTGTAGAAAAGGGGGCACTGCAAAGCTCCAGCATTTCTGGTTCTGTAGCTGCTTTTGCTGCATTTTGCAGTACTTCATAGTGTAGGCATATGTTTGGTTGGATTTGTGCGCAGTGAAGAAATGTCAGCAACTCTCTGTTTATCCTAGTTTAGGAGAAACTCCTTTTCCCTCTTTGGGAAAACTCCGTGCAGTAGTACAGGGTATTCTGTTGGTTTCAGTGAACTTTTCAATGACTTCTTCAGGGAGATGGGATGGATAGTGTGAAAATTGTATTGCAGTCTGTTCAATAACAGCGCTGTGTGATGGAACTGAGGGCTGTGCTGGCAAGGTAAAACAAAGTGTTAGGGTTTGTTTTAAGTGTGTGTTTGTGCATACAAGTTTTCCCCTCCATCAGGGATTTAGCTTATTTAATCACGCTCTTTTTCATTCTCATAGTCTGAAATAAAATGGTGTATCAGATGACAAGGACTTTTTAGTTTTTGAGAAGCTTAATAGGATGTTGGATATGGTATAGCACTTAACTGCTTCTGCTGCAGAAGGTAAAATTATTTGTATAATATAAATATTTGTATAATATAAATAAAATATTCACAGTTTAGATACTGCTGAGTGCTGCTTTATAGGGAAGGCAGTCAGCAATGTAACTGATTTATCTATATTCCCTCCCCTTTTTTCTCCAAGATGTGTATGTATTTCGAGGGCAGAAACCTAGTAACTGCTTTAAATACAGGCTTTGAGATAGAGGGAGAGATTATGTCAGTTCTTTGTGTTAAATTTCCTTCATCCTACGTTGATGCTTAGAATTTGACTGTCATTTACACCAGCTTTAGCATAAGGGAAGTGATGTCTAGGAAGACCATATTCGAGTATACTAATAAAGGCTGAGGAACTTGGAAAACAGGTCAATGTGACCCACTAGTCATTCACAAACATACATAATATTGAAAAGCACATGTACATGTGTATGATTTTCTTTCTATTTTACTAAAAAAAATTTGGTGTTTAATAATCTTTAGCAATTACAGATCAAATCTGACTTCCCATGATTTGGAATTGTATGGTTACCCACTATATTTAAAAAAAAAAAAAATTCCCTACCACTATTTGGAGTAAGATGCTTTGTTGTGCTGATATGGGCAGTATTACTTAGACAAAGATATATTCAAAACGTATATTAGAGTTTCTAGATGCTATGTTCTGGTGGAGTCTTACGACTACTGACTTGTTATTGCATATTTAAGCAGTTTCATAAAACATTTGGAAATAACAACACAGTATATGCTATAGTCAGAAAAGGTTTTTATTTTGAGTTTATATTTCTATTCAGTTTTCAAGTGGTGTTAGCTTTCCTGTACGTGTATGGCTTTTTGAAAAAGAGCAATGCAACCAAAAGGAGCCACGCAGCCAGGGAAATTGTTGTTTTTAGTTAATAGTCAGTTCTTGAAAGAATAGAGGAAGGTAGTTGTGCAAATTAACATGGAGAACAGTAGTGTTTGTGAGGCACGGTTCTCTGGCAATAGGCCCAGCAAGCTCAGATCAGAATATATTACTCTAATCCCCAAATCCCCGCAACCCAGATTTCCCTTTAGCTTTCTAGCATAGTGGTGAAAGAGAAACAAAATGCTTTAATACTTCTTGTTTCTGACATGTTTCCAAATATCTGATTTAACTGGGAGAACCGGGCTGTAATTTGTACCTTTGTTTGTGTTTATTCATCTCTCTTTGGTCAGAGAGTGACAGTGTAAATAGCGGCAGGACAGCACGCTTGGCAAATGGCAGGAGCTGACAAAAGAAATAGGTGCTCCGTCGGGTGAGGAGTGCTAACGCTTCGAGTCATTCTGCCACCTTTTCTGTGCAATTATATCAAGCAAATGCCCCCCAGAGCAGCAGACACGTTCATAGGGGCCCGCTGGAGGAAGGTGTGTTTGGACAAGGCTCGCTCCTCTCTTGTACCTGAGCAAGGCTTTCCAAGTTAACGGTTTGGTTCTGTGTCCGCAGGGGAAGCTGCACGACCCTCAGCTCATGGGAATCATTCCGAGAATTGCACATGACATCTTTGATCACATCTATTCCATGGATGAAAACCTGGAGTTTCATATAAAGGTAAATGCGGCATGACGTGTTACGTAACGGGTCAGATGGAAGAAAGTTGAGCTGGATGGGAAATCTGCATTCATGCTATAACGTTGTGCTGCAGAATTTTTCCTTTCTGCCTCTTATAACTCAAAACCCCATTACGTTACTGAGGATATTTACTAGGAGTAATCTAATACAGTTACTAGCCTTTGACAGAAGTTTTTCTTGAGCATGTTTTCAGCTCAGGTTTGCTAGTCTGTTGATTGCCTTGTCTCTCACCAGAGTTAATAGGCTAGCCAACACGGTAAGAAAACACTTATTTCACTGCAGCTTTTCCAAAGACTGTGCCTCAGCCCCACTAGTTATGGCCATAAATACCATTGATCTGCATGATGTTTGTGAGAATACTGATGTGTTGTTCCTATCTCAAGGATGTAAACAGTCCTCCTTAATATGTGGGTTTGAAATGGAGGAAAGATGGCTTTGGGCAATTACGGAAGGATATTTAGAAGTAATTTTTAGCTCAAAAGCTTATGTCTGGGTTCCTTAAAATGGTGGTCTAAGTCTCGATTTGAACAGCTACTATGTTTTTCCATGTCCCTAGCTTGATACCAACCATACGATCTCTCAAATTTTTTGAGTGACCTTTAATTCCTACCGTTCATCCAGTCTCCTGGGGAGCTGCCAGCCATAGGGGGGCATTGGTCCATCTGGCAGAGTTGGGGTCAGGCTACAGCTTGCTTCCAAACAGACATCAGTAAAATTACCCAGTAGATTGCAGGAAAAATGAGTACTCCTCTGTGTCATCCCTCCCCCAAAACACACAAAATATAACTAGATGGCTTCAGTAAAGTAGCTGAGCACAGGTAGAATGTGAAAGCACTGTCCCTTCTCCTACTGTGACCAGGTGATGCTCTCTGAGAATGGAGCTCTCCTCCTCCTCTGTCCCTCTCATGCCTATAAATTAGAGATGAGTGACTTTTTAGTGCTGCTTGCGTTAAAGCCCTTGAAGCACTTCTGGGGGTATATATGTGTGTATATATATTCTAATAATCTAGCAGAGTACCTCTGAACGAGCTGCTGATCTTCTGGAAGGACTAGGTCGTTTTGTATTGAGAACCTTCTTAGCAGTGCCTGTTTGTGGGGGTGCTCATGAAGTACAGTCAGAAGAAGCAGCCTTACGAAGTACAAATAAACCATCTAAATATTTTAATAGACCTTAGATTGTAAAATATTGAGCTGCTTAAGAAGAGAGGCCCCTGAATTTTCATAGAAATGGCTTCCATAGAAGTGACACTCTTTTCTTCTCATCATCTGTAAAGCTGTCCTGTGGCTACTGCTATTCTACATGATAGCACTTGGATACCAACAGATGGGGACCCCATTGTACAAGACGTGGTAAATTCCTGTCCCGGCAGAAGATTATCACTTCATAAATCACGTTCTGCCAGCACTGAATTGTTTCAGTGGTTTCCTATTGTAGTTGACATTTATGAATATCTTAACAGAAAAGCTGCCTAAATAGCAATGAATGAGTGAGTGATTATACAAGGAGCTGTCGTTGAGAGAAATGCATGTTCTGTCATTGGGAGCAAGAATTTAACCAAACTGTCACACTCTTTTAATAACTGAGCCAATGCTGAAAATTAATATCTTTTTTTCTCTCTCCCTCTTTAATAGAGACCCGTTTAGAACAGGGAGGGGAACTTGGTATCTCCTCTGTGTGTTGGTCCTCAGCAGTGTGTTAATAGGATAATATAAAGCACGTGAGTTAGGTCTGTTGAAATGAGCTGGTCCAGAGGATGGCTTTAAAGGGGACACAGGTGAAGTAAATGCACAAAAGCAAAATATGTCTGTATTTAATAGCAGTGGTCACACAGGAAGATCAACTCATCAGTATAAAAAAAACCCAACATAATTTATTTTTCACATGAGAAGATGATACTTTACTAAATAGCTAGAGTTTATGGATACCTAGAATTTAGCTATCTAGTATTCTAGCTAAATAATCCCTGGATAAAGTTTATTTAGGGTACAGTTAGGCACCATGCCCCTAACACATTTCTATTTGCTTCTGTGAGTCAAATACGCTTTTATTAAGTGTCATTCATTCATTCTCCCTCTCCTTAATTATTTTTATTTTTTTTCTGAGGACAATTGTCTCTGTTACAGAAAAGTTCATTTTCAGTTTCTTCTTTGGGACTTGATTCAAGACAGAACTTCTACATATGCTTCATTTAAAAGTTTAATTTAATCTGTATTGCTTAGGCTTATGTAATTTGTATGTTAAACCACTGAAGGTGCTATCTGCTTTTGTGCTGGTGAATATCAATATACCTCTTACAGTTGTCAGATGACCCTCCTCATGATGCAGCTGTACTGATATGATAATAGTTGAACCGATTTGATTCTGTTCAATATTTTTGCCAATTTTACCTGTGTAAAAGAAAAAAAAAAAAGGATAATGAGAGTTGTCTGAAGTTTTTTTTGTATACTTTCCTGATGAATCTTTCATAAATGGAGAAAGATCAATGACTTGTAAATCATTCAAAATACAAGTATGTTCACATGAAAGATGCAAGTCAAACTATGTGGGGGATGGGTTTCATTTTTTCTTTGGTGCTTTTTATTTTGACAGATATGGAAATATAGGTACAGAGACTTTTCAATTGCCAAAGTTTAAATCGGTAATGTTTATGATTATTTAATTAGGTTTCCTACTTTGAGATATATTTGGACAAAATAAGGGACCTACTTGATGGTAAGTTCTGCATTTCCCATGTGGTAAGTTCTGCATTTCTTAAGTGGTTTTTGGCTTGGTATAGTGCTTTGAATCAACGCTTAAGGGGAAAGAGTTACGTTCTTTGAGACTGATTTAAATTTAAGCTGTATGACAGGGTTTGTGAAAGAGAATTTTGCAATTTAAGTTATCTGATCTCTGACTCTTGCGCACCTACTTCTGCAGTGCTACATAGCTTGATTATAAATCAGTGAGTACAGAGAATTTTACAGACTTCAAAGCAGGTCTGAGCCTCATTGGCATTGTATATTCTTAAAGTAAAACGGTAATTTTAAAATGTATATACTGTTCTGTTGAGGTTTTTCTGTTAAATTTAGAATACATTCAGTTCAACTTATTCCTTGCTTTGCCTCTGTTAGGTAGAGTCTGTTGGGAGTGATCTCTCTCTCTTACAGCTTGTGTCTCTGTATATGTGTGCTGTGTGTTAATGAAAGTGTGAATTGTCTGTGTTTGAATCAATCTGAAGACAGGGAAGTGTATGCTAACGGTAACACAAAACCAGGAACGTGTATTTGCGCTTTTTTGAATTCCGGTGAGTTCTTCTGTCTCTTTTGAAATTCTTGCTGGTTTGGCAAAATCCAGCTTGATCTGTGTTTATTTTATTAAACCAAGCAATAAAAAAAAGCTTTTGTGCCATAAAGTTAACTTTAAAGAAACAGGTACAAGATTGACAGAACAAGAAATGACTTCTATATAACAGAAATATTTGTAGTTCATAAGGAGTGGGAAGCGACTACAATTCTCATTTGCAAATTTAATACATTCACGGTATTTGTCTGTCATGCCTATAGTTGACACATTATTACCTGTGGAATATTCCTGATGATGTCCATCTTTTTTTCTAGTGTCAAAGACAAACCTCGCTGTACATGAAGATAAAAACAGAGTTCCGTATGTTAAGGTACAAGGAAAATTTGATGGTCCGTTTTTCATTCTTTCTCACATATGCATTTATTTACACATTTCCATTTGTATCTCAGTGCATTTGCTGAAATGGTTCAACTCTTGTTCGGAGTCTTGAATGTTCAAGCAGTATTGGTCCCTGGATTTAAACAGTTTCCTGAAATATTAATGGGCTTGAATCATGTTTGCTTTATTTTCCTGACTTCGAACATTTCCATTTTGTTAGTCTGGTGTTAAATTTTAGGTATTCATATTCTGTTTCATGTCAGCCATGAAAGAGAACATCTTGAGAAGATTTTTGTTCTTTAATATCTTGTTGCATAGATGCTGTAATCTCGCAATGTTTTAGAACAGATTTGTTGGGTTAGGAATTTTTTTTATGACTTCCTGGGCCCTCCCTTAAATGTGATATACTTGTTATGAACATATGTGAGCCTTAATAATATATGTTCAATATTATTCCATTTATTCTCATCCTGGGGAGGGCAAAAAAAATTTGATAAAATAAATCCTTCAGTAATATCGCATTAGGGCAGAGAACAAGGACTATGCATCTTGTCTTACAGTTTGAGAGAGAAAAACTAATTTGGGTATGGAATCTAACCCAAATTAGTAACAGGAATATATGCTGTATCATTCCATGTGGTCTACATATAGAAACTCTTTTCTGCTGCATGTTTGGATTTGATGGAGTCTTTAATGTTGTGAAAGAAAATTGTCTCTCAAGTTATCCCGTGGACTCCTCCTGAAAGTCATACAAAGGCATGTTTTGGTCCGTTGCCTCGCTAATGATCATGTTGGATGTTGATGGTTCTTCTAATTATTTTGTTCATCAGTGCTAATGACACAGACATCTTCCTGATGGCATTTGGAGTACTAGGACATTTCCTAAACTTTTCTGGTTTCAACTTGCATATTTCTAGGGTTGTACAGAAAGATTTGTATCTAGTCCTGAAGAAGTTTTGGATGTCATTGATGAAGGGAAAGCGAACCGTCACGTAGCTGTTACAAGTAAGTATTCTGTGGAAGCTTTTCTGGCCATAAAGTGTGGGTGTTTGTAGCTTCCTAGTGGTGTATTGATTCTTCCTGTTCATGTGAACGATGTAATGATGCACAAATTATAATGCTTTCAAATTAATAGAGCTGTACTTTTTTTACCGCTTCACTGCATACAGAAACATTTATTGACTTTCAGCTTTGAGAACTCCTGAATTTAATATATGGCATTATATAGTATTGTTATATAAAACATCAAAATATGTATTGTTACACATAGTATAGATATTTTGAAATTATGTGTAACTGAAATAATGCACGTACATTCTACTTTGTGCTACAAGTCAAGAACTTGGAGCAATTCACTGGTCAAACGGCAGGCAAAGACTGCCAAGCAGTTATCAGACTCTGCCTGATTACCTCTTGCGAGTCATCCTAGTGAAGCAGTGACTTGGATTGAGTTCCAATGATGGCAAAGCAAACGAATCTTCCTGAATTAAAAAACATAATAATCACTTCAGCCTGTGCCAAATTTGTTGACATTGTGTTGCATGCAGCCTACTAGCATTAGCGTGATAAACAGGGCAGGTATCTTTGTCCTGTTTCCCAATTTATACTGTAAGATGTCTTTGATCCAAACAGTGAGCTTGGCAGAACCTCAGCTTGTAACTCAAATCTTGGTGGTGGCGTGGGTTTTGGGGGATGGGTTTGTTTTTGTTGGGTGGTGGTTTTTTTGTTGTTTGTTTGGGGTTTTTTAAAATTTTATTTTATTTTTTATGATGCACTGGGAAACTTCTTTCTCTTCCATGTCTCTACCTTCTTGCTTTGATAAATACTGTGTTGCTTTAGCTTCCCCATGCCTTTCTCTTCATACTAATAGAAATGTATTCTCTTTTTTCTGAGTAATGTTTCCTCCCGTTGTTTCTGCTATTCTGCTTTAACAAAAAATATCCAAATACACCTTTTGCTGTGATACTACCTGTTGCATTTGATGCATACAGAAAAGTTCTGACAAAAGTTGACAGAGAATGAATTTTACCTAGACTGAAATGGTGAGGAGCAAATTTGGAATTCTTATTGAAAAAAACCTTGAGTTTGGAGATGGAGGAGAAAAAGGGAATTCAGATAAATATAAATATTGCTGTGAATGTGAATGGGGAAAGGTGGTAGTGGATTTTAAAGTAACAGAGAAAATAGAGAAAACAGATGAAAGTGGTTTACTGATTCATAATGTTTTCTTTTTGCTACTTCATGAAACTTCAAGCATGACATGGTTACAGTCAAACTTGAATAAGTGGAAGTTGAAACTGTAGCTGCCTGTGTTTCACCTGCTGCCTGGGTGAAGGAGGATTTTTAATTACATAAGCAATAAAAATCACTCTAAAATTTTTAAGTTAAATAATATGGTTTTGATGAAAACTTTTGCTAAAATATTGGGAGATCTCCTCACACAATTGCACTGAGACCTGCCCAACTTCTCTTTATTGCAATTATTATTATTTCTCTTTAAATTCTCTTGCTCAGCTCAAAATTATTCCTCTGTCCAGGATGCTGAATATACATCCTCACGGTAGTTCTGTGTCTAAATAGCGTATGTTCTACCACAGCAGTTTTTTGTGTGAGTTGTCTATACTCATGACAAAGCATAAAAGGGCAGAACCTTTATTTCTTACTGTATCTGTGAAATTTTATTTTATTATTCTTATGCTATGATTTTTTTTGTTGTTATTTTTTACTATTTCTGATCAAATTTTATTGCTTCAGTGGAATAAAAAACTTTCAAAAAGACAGAATAAAATAAAAAAAAAAAGTTTTTTTCCCAAGGCTGTCATTTGTCGTGAAACTGGTTAATTTGGTTGTGCTCGGAGAAAGTAGGAGCTCATTCTGTAGCTTTATTTACAGTTTTTGGTGTAGACACTGCTGTCAGTACAGTGGTCTGGGCTCTCCAGTGAATTGCCTCGTACTTTTGAATTTGTTAGCCATAGGCTAGCTCTGATGCAAAATAATTTCTAGTCAGGTTATAGTCATTTAAACAAAACCTTTCAAATGTGATTGCAGATATGAATGAACACAGCTCAAGGAGCCACAGTATCTTCCTCATTAATATTAAACAAGAGAATGTGGAAACTGAGAAGAAACTCAGTGGAAAGCTTTACCTGGTAGACTTGGCTGGAAGCGAGAAGGTAATCTTTCCTTTTTTGTAAACTGCTGAATGATCCTAGTGGGATCACTCAATTGATCATGTGAATGCGTGTCAGTGCAAAACTAAGCTGGGTTTTACAGAAGTTTTATCTTAGGTTATCATTAGTATGGCAATTTTTTTTTTTTTTTTTTAATGTGGGATGGAGAACAGGAGCAGATCAGAACTATTGGTATAAAATGCAAAACCCCAAAATCTGCAATATAGCTTCATTTATAATGAAGTGGATTGAACCAGTGTACATTTATATAGCTTCACATTTACTTATGGGTATTTGAAGAAAGTAATGTAATTTTAATGTAACTTGTCAAATTAGACAGCTATTTTAATTTGCTTATATTCAGACATATCCTGTTTCTAGGTTTTCTGTAATTATTTCACAAATTAGATCAATGAAATAACAGCATTTAATGCAGTTATACAGCTGAAGTCTATTTGAAGCTCCCTGAATGACACTTTTGCTTGTGGTGACTATTTCTCTTCTCCAATATAGAAAAATAATAACCAGAAAATAACTTGTATCTGTTTACCAAAGGAATAATGGTCTAGAACAGTACTGCAGTGCAAAAATGTCATTGTTTCCCAGTTCTCATTCTAACTGCTTTTGGAGTGTTCAAATTGTTTAACTGTAAATGAAATAAATAAATTATAAACCTCGTCATTTTGCAACGCTATGGAATTCTTTATTCAAGCTGGATCCTGGGTGACAACTGTGCGTGTCAAAATAATTACTCATGATGAAGCAATGTCTTTCATTGTGGTTATAGATTTCCATTTCTTTCTGAAAACGAGAAGTAAAATAAATGATTTTGTTTGATGGACTGCGGAGCTTTCAGGTTGCTCGTTGGGACACACTAGTTGATAACCCATTGGTACAATGTGGAAGCCATTCACCACAGTAATTAATCATATTAATTTCTATTATTGCATATAATACTAAATGTTAAATTAAAAACTCCTAGTGGTGTTTAGAAAATGAGTGCCTAGTCAGGCTCTACTCTCCTCTGAAAACTACACTTTTGTGGTTCATTACATTTGTTTGGACATTGTACAGAAAACCTGAAATAAGGGTTTCCTTGGTAGATTGTCTTAAAAGATACAGTTATGTTTCCTTTTTTGTCATGTGGCATTTTTAGAGGAAAGTGCAGATACTGTAGTTTTAATGTAGTGTGGTGGATTGACCCTGGCTGGAGGCCAGGTGCTGACCAAAGCTGCTCCATCACTCCCTTCCTCAGCTGGGCAGGGGAGAGAAAATATAATGAAAGGCTCATGGGTCAAGATAAGGACACAGAGAGATCACTCAACCGATTACTGTCACGGGCAAAATAGACTCGACTTGGGGAAAATTAATTTATTGCCAATCAAACTAGAGTGGGATAATGAGAAATAGAACCAAATCTTAAAACACCTTCCCCCCACTCCTCCCTTCTTCCTGGGCTCAACTTTATTCCCGAATTCTCTCCCTCCTCCCCACCAGCAACGCAGGGGGACGGGGAATGGGGTTTGGGGTGAGTCCATCACACGTTGTCTCTGCCGCTCCTTCCTCCTCAGGGGCAGGACTCTTCACTCTTCCCCTGCTCCAGCGTGGGGTCCCTCCCACGGGAGACAGTCCTCCACGGACTTCTCCAACGTGGGTCCTTCCCCCGGGCTGCAGTTCTTCACGAACTGCTCCAGCGTGGGTCCCTTCCCCGGGCTGCAGTCCTTCAGGCACAGACTGCTCCAGTGTGGGTCCCCCACGCGGTCCCAAGTCCTGCCAGCAAACCTGCTCCAGCGTGGGCTCCTCTCTCCACGGGGCCGCAGGTCCTGCCAGGAGCCTGCTCCAGTGCGGGCTTCCCACAGGGTCACAGCCTGCTTTGGGCACCCACCTGCTCCACCGTGGGGTCCTCCACGGGCTGCAGGTGGATATCTGCTCCACCGTGGACCTCCATGGACTGCAGGGGGACAGCCTGCCTCACCATGGTCTTCCCCACGGGCTGCAGGGGAATCTCTGCTCTGGCACCTGGAGCATCTCCTCCCCTCCTTCTGCACTGACCTGGGGGTCTGCAGGGCTGTTGCTCTCATGTATTCTCACTCCTCTCTCCAGCTGCAGTTTCTGTTGTGCAGAAACTTTTTCCCCTTCTTAAATCTGTTCTCCCAGAGGCACTACCACTGTTGTGGATGGGCTCGGCCTTGGCCAGCGGTGGGTCCGTCTTGGAGCCGGCTGGCATTGGGTCTGTCGGACACTGGGGAAGCTTCCAGCAGCTTCTCACAGAAGCCACCCCTGTAGCCCCCCCGCTACCAAAACCTTACCACACAAACCCAATACATGTAGAGAAAAATATATGCCTTTATCCTACATTTCTGTGCCCTTCCCCACCCCCAAAAAAAAGAGAGAAAGAAAAGACTATAAAACTGTGTTGCTGTTTAAAGGAGTGCTGGTCCCAGGCCACCAAGCTTCTTGACTGGGCCATGTTGGGATCCAGTTCATGGACCCGTAAACCTTTCATTCAGGATGAGTGAGATCACCCTTTTTCTGTCCTGATATTCTTGGTCCATGCAAGCAAAATACAAAGCCAAGATACTCATTTGGTGGCACATGCTGTGCCACTGAGTGCGCCCTGAGAATATACCTGTGGTGTTCCCTATCTGTATCGACAGTCTGGTCTCAGAAGTGGTCCCCAAGTGTCCTCAGGCAAGCACAGACTGACCAGCTTTTCCCAAAAAGAAAGTAAGGGTCAACTTGCTGTTACGCTGGAAGAAAGGTGGAAGTATTACAGGCTTCCACTAACAAAGAACTGCCTATAAAATTCTTCTTCATGCTGAGGATAAGCTTGCTTTGCTTTTCATCCAAGAGCATCTTTAACTGTTGCACTATCTGCTCTGTAGCTGTATTTGTAGAGGCGCTTGCTGGTAGCTGAGCCTGACTGTTGCCTGCTCTCTTTGGTAGGTCAGCAAAACCGGAGCGGAGGGCGCTGTTCTTGATGAAGCTAAAAATATCAATAAGTCTTTGTCTGCTTTAGGCAATGTGATATCTGCCTTGGCAGAAGGAACTGTAAGTAATCCTGTTTTGTGTTGTTGAAGAATGGCTTTTTATTTATCTGTTTCTTTGCCATGCATGTAAAAAAATAAGCTAACGTTTCAATTCAGAAAGAAGAAAATATTAGCTTTCCAACCACAAACCAGTGACACTTTTGCTATTCTACTAAAGATAGGAAACTAATTCTCAGTGATTTCGCTTGAGTGGTTATCCAATCTTAGCACAATCAAAAAAATTACTCTTCAGGACTGTGTGCTTCAAATCCATTAAACCTGTCATTGTCGACTCTTGTTCTCTCTCATTACAATATCATTATTTTTAAAAAATTGTTCTTGTCTCTTACTTATATTTTGATTAGAAAACCCATGTTCCATACCGAGACAGCAAAATGACCCGAATACTTCAGGATTCCCTTGGTGGGAACTGCAGAACCACCATCGTGATATGCTGTTCTCCTTCTGTGTTCAACGAAGCAGAAACAAAGTCGACCCTGATGTTCGGACAGCGGTGAGTCCTACTTGGCATTAGGCTGGATGACACTTACTCGGGCTCTTCCATGTGTTCCGAGCCAGCTGTGCTGAGGGGAGCAAGATGAGTAGGCATTTTAAAATAAGGAGGTTATGGTTTCTGGAGTTGTTCAAAAATAGTACTGCAGAACTTGGGAAAACCATCTTTTCATTCCCTATGGTACCAGAAAAATAAATGTTAATGCTGGCCAGCAGCTGCACTACTTAGAAGCTCTGGTAATTTTTCCTGCAGAAAGTGCAAAGCGTTATGGTAGTTCCTTGAAATTTTATGGGGAAGATAATGGTATTGGGCAGTTTTCTGTTGGCTAACTCAGTGGAAAATGTTTGGTTTTGCTTCATCTGAGACTGCTCTCGATGCTTTTAAGATGTGTCTTCTCTTTGAATGGCATCTCAGGGATTATTGGTAGGGTTGTAGAAAATGTTTTTTAACCTTTAAGAAAAATGAAGAATGTGGACACAGTGTAATATTGACAACTTCAATAGATTACCATGATAGCTCACAGACCTTTCTGTATGATTGAAGCATCTTAACAATTTAGGAACAAGTCCTCAGAAACAAGCAAGGATGAAATAAGTGTGGAAGTGTTCAGAAAGAAAATTTCTCTTCCATATGTGTTAGTTGGCAATAGTCATATGAAATACATTTGGAAAGTTTGTGAAAATAGGTCAGGCTCATTATGTAATTACTGCTTTTGTTGTAATTGAGGAGAACTCTGATACTTTGGAAAATTACTCGTTTTATTTGTGTAAAGCAGAAAGGAAAAATATTAGCAAGTTATGATTGTTTGAAATAGAATTTATTGAATAGTTTGTACAATACAATAAATTTGTCTTTGTCTGAAAATGGGTTGTTTTCCACCATACATAATTTTTCCATCGAAGCCCATAATGTGAAGGAGCATTTTATATTGGCAAGTAAAATCGTGTATAAAAAATTAATCTGACAATCTTCTATTAATTCATTGCCCCACTTTTATCTTTTAATGTGAGCTTTCTTTAGATGTGCGTGAGGGAAGGCGATCCCTTTAGTGTATCCATAGGAGAGTACGTAAAAGTGCAGGACAAACACCTGCAGTGGGGTGCAGTCCCTCTTAATGGAGAGTTGCAGATTAGTGCAGGTTAGGGCTGGAGGACAGTTCTGCAACACGCTCTCCATCTAGCATTGCCAGAACCAGTATTGACTTGTCCTTGTCATCTGCTGCTGGGATTTGTCCAAGGTGGGGAGGGACCCACGTGCTGCAAGCCAGGTAGATGCAAAAAGCATGAACTCCTCTGATCTCCGCTTCCTGTAGTGTTTCCTTCCTTCACTGCAGAACTATAAGCTACTCACTTAAATCACAGCATGCAGGAAAAGCTCCCCAAAGGGAACTTCACAGGTCGCTGCAGTAAGTTTTTATGGAAAAGGACTATAAAAGGAGGAAGTGGTCATTAACATAATCAGGTTAAGGGTTGCTATGTAGATTTAATTCACCATTGTATGATGAATATGAGTTTAAGTCAGTGAAGATGTAAGCTTCTACTGAAATCCAGTATACTATAATGTGTGTTACGGAAATTTTGAGTAAATGCAAATATTAAGATGCAGTAATTAAATAAAGATTGTTAACAACTCTGAAGTATAATGAGTTGCAGTTTTTGTTGACGGTAAAAGTTTAAATGTTTTGATGGCTCACAGTTTAAACCTCCCCACGTACAATTTTCTGACTGCAGGTGATTTCAGACGACTGTGAGTCTTGCACCTCTGTAAATTCATTCTGGATAAGGCTCCAGGGCAGTAACGCAGCCGCAAGGGACATTTAATTTTAAAAAGATGAGTAGGTACTGTGTTAGGTTTCAGTCTGCTTGCTGTTATGCTGAACTCTCTGTCTGCAGGTATGGTATTAAATAGAAAGAAATGTAGGCAGTAAAATATAATAGCTCAGATTAAGGAGATTAAAAGATAGTGTAGCGTTTTAAAAATTATTTTATTTTTTTAATCTAGATTAAAAGGGGTTTGCTTTTGCTCTGTAATGCGTAACAGTGCTCCAGGATCTTGGGCACTAGAGGAAATCCAGTTTCTGTGTTATTTCCATTTCCATTTCTCTTGGTTTCATTTCTCTTTTCAGTAATCAGTGAAACTTGCCTTTCTGTTTGGGGCAAAATAATTTTCAAACCAATTCTGCATACCCTGGCTAGAAGAGCTTGGAGTGATGTGACATGACTAACACTTTTCTAGGAAGAGGAACATTTTTAAGGTGTTCCTTACAGAGGACTAGGATGTCAGCTGAAGGAACTGGGAAAATAGCTAAATACTTTGTGAGAGTGGTTGGTTGAGGTTTATTATGGGGTCTTTGTTTGCTTAAAAGCTATAGAATTGGGCTGAAATAGGAGTTCCTCGTGGAGAGCATTTAATTGTAAGAAAGGAAATACAAGTAGGAGGATTGATGATGCACTAGACCTGCAGAGCAGCACACATACTATACATACACAGTGTTATTTGTTAGCATTTGGGATAGGAATATTGCTGTCTACAGGAAGTGGTTTCTTTTACAGGCTCTTTGGTTGTGATGTTGCATTTTTCTGATGTGACAGTATAAGGACCTGAATAACATTAAAGGGAAGGTATATGAGTCATGGGTGATTACTGGTTCCTCCATTTCTTCCTAGCAAAAAAGAATTATGTCACCATTAAAATAAGTGTCAGGAGTAAAATTCATCTTAGCAGGTCCACTTGTACTAATCAATGTGTGCATGTGCTCCTCTGTTAGTAGCGAGTCGGTTTCTTCTCTTTCTGCTCATCTTTTCTTGTGTTTTTATATTATTTTTAATTTTAGTTGCCTGTAAGTAAGTACTTCATCCATCATTAGGGTAACACAGTCAATAAACTTTATGGTGTGGCATTTTTTTCCCCGGTACAGTTAAATGAGTGGGAACTTGAGCCATGCTTTTGGCAGAGACAATATGTAAAAGCTAACCATTAGGCATTATTTTAGAACTACGGGGTTATTTTTAAATATTCCTAAGTTAATAAAACTCCTGCTTGCCACATAGCGCAAATCACCGGAGCACAGTTTGGAGTATGAGGTACAGAAATGGGAGTGTTTTCTTGCTGACAAAACAAACTTTCAGGATTTTTAGTGATTGGCCACACTTAAGGGTGCTTTAGAATCAGTAAGTGGAGGTGTGAAGAAAATAATTGATCATGTGCTCGCCCCAAAGGAGAGTCAGCCAGTGCATCTATAGCCCATTCCCAGATGTAGTTTCTTGCATGGGCGTTTCAGCCTACGCTTTACAAACCGGTGGGAGGTTTGTCTGTTATCCTTTACTTAGCATCTATTTTATTAATAACGCTAGAGTCATTTGGAGGGACTCCGTGTCAGAGCAGTGAAGAGCAAAGATCTGAAGCTTTCTTAATTCATACTGATTTGTTTGCGTTTTCTTTTTAAATGTGGATTTGCTAGAGTAGGTGCAATGCATCTTTTTCTGCTTGCTTTGCATTTTCTAGTGCAATTGTTTAGGTTCAGTTGGAGCTAAGCCCTTTCACAATAATGAAGTGGTGGTGGTTGTTGTTAGAAGGGTTTAAATTTTGTGATATTTTTGCCTAGAGAGGCAGTAACTTGTGAGCCTGCCTACAGTGGCCCAGGCACGAGTTCAGCCTCCCTTCCCCCTGAGAGCCTTCCTCAGCCCAGCAGTAACCCAGTTACCTGGTGGTGACTTGCGATTCTCCTCCTTCCTTTCCTTCCACCCCCAAAAATGTATTTGAAAGTGCAATTTGGCTTTTAAGAAGGATAAATTTCCATATCTCTGCTTCCATGCGTTGATATCCTTCACACTGTGACGCTTGAAATATGGCTGAGTTTTGTTGGTGGAGTTTAAGGGATGGTTGTTAAGGAATGGGGCAAGCCCGTGGTCGGACACTGGTGTGGGGTACTCTACGGTAGGTGCCAGGCCAGGAGAAGCTGCAAGGTGACAGCTTACCTATTAGATCAATAATGACAGGACTTGGTTTTATCCTTAATCCAAGAACAGTTTCCAGAGCTGCTTTCTTTGGAAGAATCTGAAGAGGCAGATCCATGTCTAACTGGTCCCTGGCTGCTGGATTTTGATACAGAAAACTTTCTATTGAGGCTTCCAGGTAGTAACCGTACTGAGGGTTTGAGGGCAAACTGAATTGTGGCATTGCACTTTAGAAAATAAATTGCAAATGTTTAGTAGTTTCCCTTTGTGTTACGGAAAAATTTCTGAATCCTTACTGTTGTATTGAGATAAAAGTTGCAGAGCAACTGACACTTTCTGGTTTCGTTGTGCAGAGCTAAGACGATTAAGAACACGGTCTCTGTGAATCTGGAGCTGACTGCGGAGGAGTGGAAGAAAAAGTACGAGAAGGAGAAGGACAAAAATAAGAGTCTAAAGAATGTTATCCAGCATCTAGAGCTGGAACTGAACAGGTGGAGAAACGGTACGTACCAGAAAATGGGAATGGGTACGTGTCTTTGTATTTTTAAGTTACGTATGTTTAAATCTTGCCTTAAATCACAAGAGTCATACTAATTCTAAGCTCACCATTCAGAGTTGTCGCTCACGCTTCATAATAATAACTGAAACGTGAAGAAGCAAAAACCGGGGAAACCAGCAGCAGCCATTTACAGAAAGTACCATTTTAAATGCCAAAACTAGTGTGATACCAGATGTAGAGAACACGGGAAGGCATCAATAATGTTTAATAATGTGTTGCAGTTTAACCCCAGCCAGCAACCAAGCACCACGCAGCTGCTCACTCACTTTCCCCCCGCCCAGTGGGATGGGGGAGAGAATCGGAAGGGTAAAAGTGAGAAAACTTGTGGGCTGAGATAAAGACAGTTTAATAGGGAAAGCAAAAGCCGCGCACGCAAGCAAAGCAAAACAAGGAATTAATTCATCACTTCCCAGGGGCAGGCAGGTGTTCAGCCATCTCTAGGGAAGCAGGGCTCCATCATGCGTAATGGTTTCTTGGGAAGACAAATGCCATCACTCTGAACATTCACCCCCTTCCTTCTTCTTCCTCCAGCTTTATATGCTGAGTGTGAGGTTGTATGGTCTGGGATATCCCTTGGGTCAGTCGGGGTCAGCTGTCCCGGCTGTGTCCCCTCCCAAATTCTTGTGCCCCCCCAGCCTGCTCGCTGCTGGGGTGGGGGGAGAAGCAGAACAGCCTTTGGCTCTATGTAAGCACTGCTTAGCAGTAACGAAAACATCTCTGCGTTATCAACACTCTTTCCAGCACAAATCCAAAATATAGCCCCATACTAGCTACTGTGAAGAAAATTAACTCTATCCCAGCCAAAACCAGCACATTTTCCACCCCTTATTCAATACCGGATACGTCATGCTCAGGTCCCACACTGTCCAATACAACTTCATTAGCCACCACCACCCTGCCCATCCTTTGATACAATACACAGATACCATTCCCTTCATCTATGGACCACCCCTGTGAAATGTCTGTAAAATGTCCACAAATGTCCACTGAGCTTGTGTAGTCCGTGACTTTGGGCTCCATCAGTTCTGGCGGTCACTCGGGACGGGAGAGGTGGTGTGTTGTGTGGAGTTACTGGGCGCTGAAGCCGGCTCAGGTCAGGTCCCTGCTGCGCTTGCACTGCTTCTTGTAAGGCTTCTCCTCCCTTGGTTCACGTGGTTCCTGCTATAGTAGTTTGGGTCAAGTTACAGCATTTAACATTGCAATGAACTCCTCCTGCCAAAAAATCTCCTCCAGCCAAAACCAGCACATAATGTTAGTAATACTAATAAAGAAAAGGTAAAATGTCATTATGTTTGGTTGGTTTTTTTGTTGTCAGTTCCATTATGCTGTAAACTAACTAGATCTTGTTTTGTTTTGTTTTGTTTTTATAATTGAGTTTAACATTAGAATTAGTCCTTTAGTACAATGATTAGGAGTGTCATCTGATGAGAAGAATCACCACTTGGCTCCTTCTGTGGCTTCTAAGTGAAATTTATTTTGAGAACAGCCAATTTTCTGTTTAGAAACATAGGGAATTGCTGTTCAGGGTAGGTTGTAAGATGAAGTGTAGGATGGTAGAGGAGGAAGAATATTTTTATGCATGCATACAAATTAAAGAATTTTTATTTAATGTGGAACATTGACAAATAATTTTAGCAAACCATTCTTACTTTTAATTTTTTTATTCCACGTATTAAAAAAAATCAACCCCCAAACTTCAAACCAACAAACAACTCCCCAGCCCAAAGAAACCAACCCTTTAGCCTGAAATCCCAATAAACCCCAGAAGTAAAATACTGCTTCTTTGTAGTAATTTTTATTTTCTCAATTGCTTGTCATCCAGGTCCTATGTATTGACGTCTCCCGCAGTTCAATAGTATGTAACTCTTGCAAACGTGAAGTATCTAAAGCGAGAACGAATCTGTGATCTAATTATTGCTCACAATTTGTCGTGCACAGTCAAGTCTGGCTTTGAACATCCTGGGTGAAATCACTACTTAAAAGATAATACCTGACCATTATGGGTGCAAAAAATTGCTTCCTTCTTTCAGCTCCGTGCGCTGTTTACTTGCCTTTCAGATGAGGTCGTTACCTAATGATTGCACTCCGTGTCTTTCTCTGGAGACTTCAGCACAGGGAATATTTCCCTTATCAGCATAGCGCAATCGCTATGGAGACGGTCGGTCTGCTGGTGGTGTTGGGGAGTGCTGGGGATTTATAACCTGCTCATGTTCTGCGTGTTTCATTCTGTGTTTGCTAAATGTGATGACTTTAATTTATTTCCCGTTCTAGAACCGTTTATTTTAAAAAACCCTGTATAGATCCTTTCTATATGCTGTGTGAACAAGCTTTATAACATGCTGTCTCTATTGTTTTGTCTAAATATACACACCTCCTCACTCCCTCCGTCCATCCTTCTTTTCTTATTGGCGTTACCCAGCAATACATTCAATGCATTCAAAATACTATTGATTTCTTGTCTGACCTTCTGCAATAGCATCGTTTGGAAGGATATTCTGTCAAAGGAGGCTCTTTACAAATGAAAGTGTCACAGAAATTGCATCTTGAATATGAAATGCAAGATAGATGCATGAATATTCTATTGGTATAGCTTATTCTATAAATTTAGAAATTCATATACAAAATCAAATTGTAGCAGAAAATGGGTGTGCCCACTTCTCACTGAAGCAGGATTTCAGCAGCCTTATATCCAAGTGCACAATTTGGTCTGTGTTTTACAGGTAGGAGGTTGTTCTTGTCCAATGAACAAAAATCTAAAGATTCATTTTGGGAGGCTCCTGATGGATTCTCTGCAGCCTGAGGAGCGCTGCTGTGTGTGCAAGGTCCCACGGTTGGACTGAGCCCACCTTTCTGATTCTGCTCCAGTGAAATGCAACAATGAAAAAGCAATTTACATTTTTCTCATTAATATTATAAAATATCATCAAGCCATTAGCAACAGGGCAAAAAGTATTTTTGTGAAGTACTTTTATAGAGGTTATGGTGCTTGATTTCAAATTACTCTTTTTCATGCTTTAAGCTTAAAAAAATTATCTTCTCTGTTAGTTGGTCGTGCTCTTTCATGCCCTGTTTTATTTTGCTTTGGGGCCTGAATTAGCCTGCCTTTTTGTTTTTTGATATATTTGTCCTGTTTCCTTGTTTCCCTGCCAGTAAGATAAATAGTGCCTACACTGTTTTGGCAAGGGGCATGGCTAGTAAAGCTTTATGGGACTAAAATACTGTAGCTTTTCATAGAAAAGGAAAAAACCTGTTTGTGCAGAAGGGTTGGGCGTAATCTTCCCGCACCTCGAACAACACGTGCAGCGTTCCGTGGCTCGCAGAGTCTCTCACCAGACTCTAATGAGAGTAGCTTCAATTTCTGGCATGAGCGCCTTGCCTGTCCCTCTTCACTGAACTGCAGCAGGCTCATAATTGCAATGCACTGACGTTACCGAAGAAAATACTCCTTGGAGAAAATGATTTTGAAAGAAAATGTGTAGGGAGAACATCCTGTCTGGTATGCTTAAGCAACATCTGAAAATTGGTGTATGCACTTTAATTTTAGATGTGACAAGGCAGAAGGTGAATATCATTTTAAATGCAGCTGTCTTGCTTGTTGTCCTGATGTTCTAGCAGTTCATTATGGGGGAGAGAGAGTTGATAAGGCAGTTGGAAATCTGGAGAGGAAGAGGCATTTAATTGCCAGTAGGCTTTAGGCTGAAAGTCGGATTTTTTTCCTCCTTATTTACGCTTCTGGTAATCCATGGAGCAAATCCCATCTACAGAGGGCTTGAGTGAAAGGGGAGCCAGGAGTTCAGTGTTTTTCATGGCAGCCATTGGCACTGTTGCCGCATTTTGCGTTCGTGTTTCTAACTGTGGAGGTCATCTTTCTAACGAGGATGGCCGTCTTTCCACACCTATTTTTGCTTGTCATTTGTATGCATTGCAGTTGCCTGCCTTGCACAGCTGGATACAGCCCTTCTTTGCTTTGCTGAGTCCCTCTCGGCAACTGTGAAGGACCGTCCTAGGATGTCCGTGGTTTTGGGCAACCCTCTCTTGGATTGTAATGACCGTGGATTGTGTGCCTGCAGGAGAAGCTGTGCCTGAAGATGAACAGATCAGCGCAAAGGACCAGAAGAACCTGGAGCCTTGCGATAACACCCCAATTATTGACAACATCACACCGGTTGTTGCCAGCATCTCGACAGAGGAGAAGCAGAAATATGATGAGGAGATTGCCAGTCTCTACAGACAGCTGGATGATAAGGTGTGAACATTTGGTTTGACTCCATTCGCTGGGCGTAAATGGAAAACTAAGCCAAAATGGGTGGGTGTCTCTGCCTATTTCTTGAGCACCATGAACTGGAAAATGTCCCAAAGTTCAAAACTCTTATCGCTGCATAAAACCAGATCTTGTCCTGTCATGTCAGCTATCTGCCTCTGTTCCCTCTGCAGATAGTGTTTGGGGGCATTCTCCATGAAATCGGAGCCAAGTTTACCTTTAATTTTAAGGGTTCAGTACAGGCTTTTCAGCACTCCTTTTCTTCAGTGATTTTTGTAAATCCCTCAGCAAACTGTAGCATCATCTTGGAGTCACAGGAGAAAGAAAAAAAGGGAGACTGTATCTTTAATAGTTTTTATATATTTATTGTATATTAGAATTTTCAGGAAAATATATAACCACCCCTTGGGTCTCTTTTGTTCATGTTGTTCTAGCTGTGAACACTGCCTGGAGTGCAGGTGGCTTTTTTATTTATTTATTTGCACAGCTTGAAATACATCATTGGCACTTAAAGCTAATCAGCAATACATTTACTGAGCACTTGCCATTAATAGCTTTGGCTTGTGTGAAGATAAGAAGTGGGGAAAAAAAGGCATACTAAGATTGTTGACCATTACGGATGAGAACAGCTTAAAAGGCTATCTAGCAAAAGTTTTCAGGGTAGCTTTCATCATGAATCAAAACTTGATTTTAACTTTCAATTGTAATTAGCAAGAAAATATCAGAAAAAAGCCCACTGTTTCCTTGAATGTTAATATTAAAGTTTGACTGTTTCTGAGTACTGAGGGAGGGAGTGTGGATAGTTGTGTTTAAGCCTTAACTCTGATGTGCGTGAGGTCTCTCTGCACAGTCCAGTTCCACACAACAGTATGTTGATGGCATTCAAAATAACAGTTAAGGTGTTTAAGAACTTACAGCTTTTCTGTGATGGAGAATACGTTCCCAGTAGCTGTCTCTAGCTTTTAGGTGTTGGTTAGAAAAAGAAAAAAAGCCAGTCATTCTTTCACTTTCGCTCATCAAAAGTAGCAAAGTCCATTGAGTTATACTTGAGGGAACTGGCAGCAGGTTTGAGTTTTACCCTAGAAAACATGGGAAGCATAATTTGGTGCGTTACTGCAGTACTATAGGAAATAAGGTATTTGATTCCCAAAACAAAACCAAAATATCTCCATTTTTAACTTTATAACTCTACAGTGTAGACCATTCTTACTTTATATCTGGGACTATGTTAGTGTTAGCAAATGATTCAATATATTCTACTTGATAGCTGTATTTGCTATCAGAAATCAATCTATTAGCATGCTTGTCAGTGAAACACAAAATATCAATTGACTCTCATAGGGTAAAAAGCAACCATTTATCTTTGGTGAGTTCCTTTAGAGAAGGACATCCATCACAAGAACAGAGGGGGACTTGGTCAGGGCCTGTGCTTGGTGTGCCTCCTGTGGCGTCTTGGAGGAAGGACTCGTACAGTGGAGTCCATCGTCATTTCTCTTCTGTATTTAAGATCAGTTCCGACCCGTGAGGATGCTGTCTTAACAAGGAAATTGAAATGCCAGTAAAATTGGATGCCTGTCTGTGCATTACCTGGCAGTATTTTCTTCAAGGGCTGTGATGGAGTGGGAAAATACAAATTCTGCAGTTGAGGGGTCCAAGTTCTGTGATTTGAGCTTCCTCTTTCATTAATGCAGTTCAGAGCTAGCTGTAAATTGTAGTTGTTTAATAAATCTGTCTCTAATGATGTCTCTTCAGCTGAAATTTGGGGACAGAGTGAGAGAGAGAGAGGGGGTGTATGTATTTGTACATCTATAAAACATCACATATGTTGGCAAAGTCTCCTGCAAGTTATAACGTGCAACTCTGACCACATCAGTGTCTTGTTTACCAGCAGGGACACCTTTGCTTAGGTATATACTGGAGACAACTGCATGTATGCATTGCTTTTACTGTATAGCTCTGTGTATGTATATTATTCTCCCTCTCATACCACTCAAACGTGCACAAGGTTTGCTATGGCATTATTCTTACTTCTTTTCTAGAAAGGGGAAAAAAAAGTGGCCAAACGAGAACTGTGGAAAGAAATTAAAAATCTCCAACCCTATTTCATTGCAGGATGATGAAATCAACCAGCAGAGCCAGTTGGCTGAAAAACTAAAGCAACAAATGTTGGATCAAGAGGAGGTAAAAAAACTAAAAAAAAAAATCCCAACCAACAAATTAAAAACCCCTTACATTTTGCTTATTAGCGCCTTGTTTAGTGATTCTGTCAAAGTTGTTCATATTAACTGGCTAAAATTCAATAGGTAAGAGAAACCTGTGTGACAGCTAAGCTTAAACTTCAAATTTCATAATATCCTCAGAAGAGCATGAAGCCTTGATAACTCCTTATAATAGCATACCATCCTGCTGGGAAGTGATGCTGGGGATACCAAGGTAGGAGCGTGGCCAGTATTTTTCACTTCAAACCTGTTTTTCAATATGTCTGTATCCTTTCAGGTATCCAGACACTATGGACTGCAGGTAGTTACAGATTTCCTAGTTTGACAGTATAAAAATTACTCCTGGTAATAAATTACTGATGTTCATTATTTTGGCAATCAGAGACAGTACTGAGAGAAATTGGTGAGACTGAAAAATTGATTATTGGTGCTGCCACGGATTTGCTTTAAAATCTTGGATTGCTTGCTTTAAACACTTTATTTCATTGTTTCTGTCCGTAACATGAACAGGTTTTGTTTTTAAGATAGGGAATATGATCACTAAATTTACAGTCAGGTCATTTCCTTATCCGTCACTTGTTTACGAGAGGTTTTGAAGATGCAAAATCTGGCAATGCTACCAAATCATCAAGTTCCCCAAGTGTTGCTCTGATATTTCTTACAGGATGGTTTTATGCTGGTTTTCAAACTGGGGGAAACTGGAGAAGGACCATTCAGACCAAGAATATAATCTTGGTGTGGGAGTTCACCCATCATTAGTGTTCCGAAATGTTGGTCTCTGTTTACACGAAACACCGCAGTGATTCTCTAGGAGCGTACCTCTCCCAGCTGCCCGAGCCACTTCAGTTGGAGTACAGCATTATGCTGGCTGCTTTTTTGGGGTGTGAAACCTCTCTTGTCACAGAAAAATTATTCTGTCCATGTCTCAATCCTTATCCCAGCCCTCAGAAAGGGTTTCGAAGGTTTAGCTCCTTAACAGGGAGAGAACAAGGTATGAAAATGTCTGTTACTTGTCACTCTTGACTTACCTGCCACCTTTGGGGACTTATCTTCACTGCAGGAGTTACCAGCTTTATTTTACTACATGATGAAGCTCTTCACTCACTTGCCACAACTTTCTTTTGATTACTCTGTATTGTGTGCTACCCACGTCCGTGGCTATACAAATGTAACAGAATTTTATGCATTGTTAGCAACATTATTTTCTGATGTGTGTTATTTACACCATCTCACTTCTCCCATCTTTTTTACATCAGTGTTCTCATCTAAAGCTTTTTTTTTCCTTCATGGTTTTTCTTTTGTCTTATTTTCTGAGTGAAGTGCATTCCTTTCTTTGTGTTAGATATTTGGGAACATGCTGTACACTGGCTTATTCTCCACCCTCTTTGTGTTCCACAATCAATATTACATCTGGAAGATGAATCAAGTTTTCAGTGGCCTCTATTCCTTGCCTTACAGACCACTTTTTCCCATTTTTTGCACGTGTTTTACTCTAGCTTTGCTGACTTACTGAAATCTTTGCAGCTGGTGTTGCACCACTTGTTCAGAAGGTTTAGCTGGTTCATCTGATAAGCTTGTCCATTTCTTACCTTTGCGAGCTAATGTGATATTTTTGTTTTCTTCTTTAAGGCAACTGAATTTTTCAAGATTTTGTCTTCCACATGTAAGCTTCACCTGCGCAGCAGGAGCGATGTACCTGTTCTCTCTTAGAGCTGTGATTAGCTCCATGATATATTAGCTGCAGAGCAGCTGCCTCACTCTGCTTCCTCCTAATTAACCAGAGTACTTTTTTCTGCTTGATTAAGCTAGCAGGTTAATTATAAATCTAAGGCCTGCCACAGATGGCGTTATGCTGATATTGGTATCTTTTGGTACCTTTTCACCACTGGCTCTTTCTTGGGGTGTGTGTTTTGGGGGGGATTCTGAATCTTCCACCCTTGCATCTCGCGTGCTGTGAACAGATACGTGAAGTGCTGCAGCCATTGTCTCCTTCCCTTTGTTTACAACTGATCGGTATAATGTGTTATTAATAGCCTTTAAAAATCTTGCTATATTTTCCCACATTGTATCAACAATAATCTTCTGGGGAGCTGTGTTTATGCTTTAGGTGATATATAAGACTTCCCTTTACTTGAATTCACAGTAATATTCACACAGAAAATTTCTTAAGTAAATGTAAATAATAGTTCCATCTGTGTTTAGTAGAAAGATTATTTTAAGCTATTTTGTTGTTTAAATATTTACATGCCATCTGGCTTTGGCAATTCAGTGGGTTTTTCCATAACGTGAGTGCACTTCTGAGGCTGCAGCATTACCAGTGAGATAAATTTCCCTTACATCTGAATCCTCTCTTCGCCACTTTGGGCACATGCCAGTATCTGAAGCTGCCTGGTTGGTTTCCTATTTTCCATTAGCACTCTGAGCCAAAAAAAGCAATGTCTTCTCTGACATTCTCCTTTTAGGTGGTCCGTTTTAGAGAGATGTTTCTGTTTTGCTTGGGGTCTCACACGCAACTTCTTCGTGGCCTGGGAGCCGGTGGGCAGTGGTGGGACAGGGCAGGAGAAGTCCACCCAGCACACTTCAGTAGTGCAGATTTTTTCTACTGTCCAAGAAAGCTGCAGTACAGTATTATTATACTAATCCATACATAGGAAGGCTTGGAAATAAGTGAGTTCTGTGAATGAACGTCCAAACTTTTCTGTTAGGATGAGCATGAATGCATTCTTGTATCTCATGCGGTACTTTTATGTGTTACTGCTCTATATTTTATGTTTTTATGCAATGTTAAGTCCAGATTTTGTTGTTATTCTCAAAAGTACAATATCATCAATAAATGTTAGGTGGCACCTTTTATTTATTTTCACATCGTTCTGCAGTATATGACTGCTGTTGAGTCTGGTTTCGTGCTAAGAACCCAATAGCTGAATTTTTGAGACTTTAACATCCGAATGAAGATGGAGTGATGCAAGGGCAAGGGAGAGGACCATGCAACTGACCTCTTACAATCAGCACTGTCACTGAAACTTCAGCATCTCCCTCAGTAGCATGCAAAGAGTAAATTTAACACATTTTACAAATTGGAAATACTCACTAGTATGTGTGAAGTCTGTATTTTCTTCTTTAGTTAATATTTTGCCTCAGCAAATATGAGCAGCTAATCTGTCTTCAGCATCATGCTTCAGATGATAGCTAAGAATAATCATCATAGGTTTGCTTATCAAAATATTTCTCTAATGCCACAAGATCTTTGAGACTGCCTCAGAGAGACCTTTTACTTGGTTCAGTTCAAAGTTGTGAGTCTGTGTTTAAACATTTTACTTTGTGGTATTTTTTGGTCCTAGCTGCAGCATTGGATTGAGGGCAGAAAATTTATTTGGAGCTATGATACTATTTAAAATAAGTTTCTCTGCCTCAGTCTTCTGTCATAATAGGACTTGATTAAGATTTTTCTTTTCATTGAAGTTCAGAGCCTTTTTTGCTTTCTTCAAATACATTTATGCTGAAACTGATGCTGTTTCTGGTAGAATAGCAGGATTTCTTCTCTCCTGCTTTCTCTCTCTTGCACACATGCTTGCATGCTCACACTTTCTTTCTTTCTTTGTTTTTACCTTTTTCAGTGTTGTCTTTTAAATGAGTTCTTGGGTGACTTAACGCTTCTGTGATATCTGGTTTCCAGCTTTTGGCCTCCACTAGGAGAGATTATGAGAAGATTCAGGAGGAGCTGACCCGTCTTCAGATTGAGAACGAAGCAGCGAAAGATGAAGTGAAAGAGGTCCTTCAAGCCCTGGAAGAATTAGCTGTCAATTATGACCAGAAATCCCAAGAAGTAGAGGACAAAACAAGGGCCAACGAGCAGCTGGCTGACGAGCTGGCGCAGAAGAGTGTAAGAGCAAGCGGTTTATAGTTCTGGTTCCCTCCTCATCCCCTAACTCTGCACCTCCCCTAAAGATTTCCATAGGGGTTCCCAGATAACTGCTAGCCTATGCCATTTCAGGAATCTTTCAGATACTGCTGCCAAGTATGTTGTTAGGCAGTTTAAAAATTGGAATGGCCAGGAAGCTGTTAAAAGATCCGTATTTGCCGATGCTACTCTTTCTCTTCTATCTTAATTAAACGATAAAATTAAGGTTATTCAGAAACTGCTCTATGGAAGCTGACGGCAGATTGTGGCTCTCTTGCAACCTCTGTATTTTGCACGCCATAGCTGCAACTGAACTGAATGTGAGAACTGGCCATTCTGTGTTTTGGTTATTTAAGAACTGTATTATGCCAAGAAAGATGTGAAAATCTGCTTTATGCAAATTGCAGCATTCTGTGTTTCTCTGGACTCTCTGCTTTGGAGCAGGGATTTTATGTAGAGTCAGGGGATCTCAAGGAAGGAATCAGAAAAAAAATCAGCTTTTTCAGCTGATGTGTACTGATCTCACGGAAAAAATCTGATCTGAGAAAAATCAAGATTGGCTTACTAGCTTACTACATCCTTGTTCCTTAATTCATTGCACAAGCTGAGGAAGCTATTGTTAACAGGTCTGTTTCACGGAAGACTTCAGTAAAACAGATTACTATGAAATCCATTTGAAAAAATTGAATTTTATATCCTTCTATACCTGTTTCTCTGTGATTAACCTTCTTTGACATGTATTATGCAAATAGGATTCTTACTGGATTTACTACATTTAATAGATCTAAAGTAGCTTCGTTAGCAAGTGAGTTGTGAAAGTGGATTTTGGCAAGGTGGAATTGCACGTGTCAGTACATTGTGCCGGTAGAGATGTTCAGGAAAATACAAGACAACACTGTGTAACCTAGATATCGCAGAGGAACTGGTGCCCAATTTGCGGAGGGGAGGGTAACTTCTGCTTTTATACCTTTTCAGAGTGCCCTGACAGCGACCCAGAGGGAGCTGGGCCAGTTGCAGGAGCTCAGTAATCATCAGAAGAAGAGAGCTACAGAAATCTTGAACTTGCTGCTTAAGGACCTGGGAGAGATTGGAGGAATCATTGGTACTAACGATGTTAAAACAGTAAGTTGGCTATCTTTATTGCTTGCCTCGCCACACCTTCTGCAATATAAAAATACTTGCCACGGAACGTGTGTGATACAGCGGTCCTTCTCCCAGGACACTGCCGTTTAAATCCTGGCTAAAGCAGAGAGTAAAATACTGAAGAGATCTTTGTCTGGGTCAGAGATGGCCAGTGTCTGTGCACACAATTACCACTTTTATTCCCAGCTCAGGGTTTGCGGCCAGACTAATGCAGCCCATCTGTTTGTTGATGCATTTATTAATGGGGGGGACTGAGTTTCCCCCAAAACAATACACATGTAGCCCTACTCCTTCGTTAGCTGGCATGACCCAGTATTCCCAGAATCTGAAGAATCTTTATTGGTGAGATTTGACTTCTGGGTGGCTACCTTTTTGTTTGAAGTTTGTCCTAAAACTGTTGTGTAGCTGAAGGTGAACAGTTCTCAAAGCCAGAGGTTTGTACTGATGACTGTCCAGGGCACCCGAATGAAAAGATCTGCACAGAAATTGTGTTTTCTGCATTCTGGTGTTTATTACCTTTCAACAGTGGCTGGCTTCATCAAAGAGCCCACGCTTTCGTATGTGTTTCTGAATACAAGATGCTTTAAAACTACCGATTTCCAGCACTGGTAAATTTGTGCTAGATACCACACAAATAATTACATGACAGTAAGACCAGCTTAACTTTTGTGTATTGACTAATGACCTTTATAGAGGAAAAATTGCAGGGGATCATTTTCCTCTGAAGTAAGAAGGTAAGAATGGGAGTGACGGTGATTGAAGTGGCAGAAACCTTGGTATTTGAACGTACCTGGAGATAGTGCGAATTTTGGCAAGGTTTTCTTTGAAATTTGCCTTCTGTCTGGCTCTCGGGTTTACAGATACAGTAGAGGAGGTAGCTACTCACTTTGTCACACTTCTGTTGTAGATGAGCAAAATGCTAAGTCATTCAGAAGATATTTGTACGGTCATTGCTAAATGGCACATCTCTAATGGAAACTTTTCATGGCCTGAAAAATCTTCCTGGTGATGTTAATGCCATCTTCTCTGTCCATTTAAAACCACGTGGAAAAGAGCAATTGCTAAAACTGGATAAGAAATTAATTTTCAAGATGTTTGTAAATTCCTTGCAATGCACTCCATTTTCTTGCTTTTAGTTCACTTCTCAGTTTTTGAGCAATGAGCTTTCCTGAACATTCAAAGCTAAAAGCGAGTATGTGTGGCTGGAGTGCTTTGAGTTGACTCTGAGAGTTGTTGATATCCTGCTAAAGCCCCCTTAGGTCAACAGATGCTCCAGCCTGCTCTTACTGCAGAGGACAGGATCCCTGTTGTCTGATGTGGTTATGCAGATGCCAGGACCACAAGACCAGACTTTGCTAGATGTTACAGCAACCTCTGGTGGCCGTTGTAATAGGAACTGTAAGAGGAAATCTTTGAAAATGGAGGCAGAGGCTGTTTGGTACAAATTTTTATAGTAACTAAGTTGTCAGCATTTTACGGGACAGCTGTCAGTGTAAATAAGGCCAGATTGAGAAGCTTTTAAAAGAATAATTTTAAATTTGTTGGCAATTAGTATCTTCTCAAAGTGTGTCTAATTTCGGACCAGACTGAGAGTTTTGGAAGCGGTTGCGTTTTTTAGGCTGTTGGGAGAAGATACAGCGTATGTTACCTTCCCTTTGGTGGTGCTGGGTAAAAGCAAAAAGCAGATGAAGTTGCTAGCCATATGCTCGCTCAAGGAGAACCTTCACAGCTCGTCAGTGGGTCATATGAATTAAGTAGTTGAAGAAAAATGATTAAGAGGAAGACATACAAATAAAAGGCACTATGTTAAGCCAGGGAAAGAAATGATGTATAAATAGAATTATACTAATATGTAGAGATGAGAGCAATTACTTTTCTCTTGACAGGTGAGATTTCCAAACCCATGTCTGTCTCACAGCTCCTTATTGAAGAAGCACAACCCTTCAAGAGGAGACTTCTTTAAGGAGTACTTTGAAAATGCTCTTCAGCTTTTAGCAGTTTGAAAGAAGGAAGATTTCCTGTGCTAGTGACATGAGAAGTTTTCTCCAAAATATGCTCTTGTCATGATGGTGGGCTTGATTACTTTAGATGTTGAACCACTAAATTGATGAAGCACACAGTGAGCTCAAGTCTTAATTTCTCACTTTTGAGGCTTATCAGTGAAGACCGTAAGAAACAGAGTGGTACAACATGTTTAAAGGTGACCTGAAGGTCTGTGGGTACTCCTTAAGGACCGCTGTGCTTTCACAGAGGCTTCCTAGCTCTAGACAAGAGTTTCACAGCAGGAAGACTGCTTTGCGTCGATTTACCTGTAAGAACCACACCTTCAAGATGACAATCTTCTGTGTGTTTAGTTAGCAGATGTGAACGGGGTGATTGAGGAGGAGTTCACCATGGCACGGCTTTACATCAGCAAGATGAAGTCCGAGGTGAAGTCTCTGGTGAACCGCAGCAAGCAGCTGGAGAGCGCCCAGATAGACTCCAACAGGAAGATGAACGCCAGCGAGAGGGAGCTTGCAGCTTGCCAGCTCCTCATTTCACAAGTACGTTTGTTCCTCCCTTGTCCCTTTGCAGCAGAGTTTGGTGACTTTCTCACCCTCCTTCCTCATGAAATGTGTGTGCTAGGAGTGAGAAATGAGACTTAAGGGAGCAGAATGCTGCTGTTTCTCTTGTCTGTTTTGTTGTTTTTTCTCTCTTCTCCCATTCCTCCCTCTCACTGTCTTTCAGCATGTTCTGTGGCAAGATCCTGTCCTGCTGTAGATCTCAAAATGGCATAATACTGAAAATCCTCCTCGGAGTGATTTCCTCAGCAAGAATTTGTGTCTTGTACCTTCCCTTTAAAAGCAACCTGAGAAAGGAAGCAGTGATTGTATGGTTCACTAGCAAAACATTCAGAGAGCCCCCCCATATCTGGTCTGTTGGTACACTACCAAGATAACTAGGCAACAATATATAAAATAATACGTTATGGAAAACATTACTGTGTAAGATAGAAATCCAGATGGTAGGAGAGCTCCACAGTGGGTGGCAGTTACAAGCAGTGATGCTTGCTGCAGCCTGCTGCAGGAGAGGGGGCTAACTGCTTTGACATGCTCAACTGCTTTGAAATGGACATGTGAAGGGGAGGAGATGATACAGTTTGTTGTATTTCATTTGCTACCGGTTAGTCTAAGAAAACCTGGGGCACGGATAGCCTCTTGTCCTGCAGCAGAACGTCTTTATTAAGTCTTACTTAATAAAGCTGTAGCTGGAAGCGTGCTTCTTAGTATTACAGGGAGGCTGGAGTCCTGGGGGTATTGCCTGTCCAAAAACATTAAGTAAAAACGATACTTTTCATCCTGTCTTAAAGTAGACCCTGGGCTGGCACGGCCACTGAAGGAAGTCATCCTGACAACCTGTGCTGCTCCCTTTCCTTGGGAACTTGCATTAGTAAAGCAGATTAAGGCTTGACTGGCAAAGCAGCTTGTATGCGTACTTCTGCTGGCAGGAGAGGAGCAGGAACGCAGTGCTGGGAATGAAGGTCTCGGCCGTGGGCGGTGGGACAGCCTCTTTCAGCCCTGGTGTTGGCTGACGCCGAGCCGGTGAAGGATTGAGCGGGAGGCAGCCTGCCTGCCTCTGTGGGGATGGTGTTCGTCCCCTTACACTGTCATCACACTGGAATCACAGCGAGCTTCAATGCTCAGAGCTTGTCACAAGCATGGCCTAACTGTTGTCCTCGGTACCTGTTTGCAGACAGGAGACTGGAGATTTAGGATTTGAGAGTTTTATCCAAGTACTGTATGTTCACGTGGGGAAGAAACCAAGCAGAAATACTCTTTCGCAGGTGATCACCGTGCCTTGACGTTTTGGAGGTTCTACATCTAAGTGCATATTGAGGCCTGTCTGTGTTTAAAACTGGGAAGAAGACAGGTGGTGGTATGCTCAAAATCTTGTTAATGGGCAAGTGGACCTTATCTATAAAGCTACCAAGTAAAAAAAAAAAAAGAAAACCTGCAAGGCAGGTCAGGAAGAGCTCAGAGAGATCAAGCCTGGCAAGCCTCAGTCCTGAGGCCTTGCAAACTCAGTCCAAAGCTGGTGGCCTGTTACTACCAATGGCAATGCCGTATCACAGGGCTACACCGTTACGGTGTTAAGCTGATCCATAAAATGGTGCATCACTGCTGCGTGCCATGCCAAGAGTCTCCATTTTGGGGCCAGGACATCTGGAGCCAAGCTGGGAGTTGGCGAAATTTCTTGTCAGGTTTAGGAATCTATTGGAGGACTTACTGCCCAAAGCATGTAACTTGGGCATGTGCTCTTCCTTCCTTGAGACCTCGGTGCCAGGAGGGTCTGAACTATTTTAGTTCCTGCTAAGGATTACTCCTCTTTAAGTCTGATCTTTACAGTTGCACCAAGCCAGAGGTCTCAACCCCTCTTTGCCAAGGTCAACTTTAAGAACAGTGAACCACAAGTGCTTCAGTGGCCTTATTAATAGGATGTAATAATTCCCAGAGAGTATCTTAATTTTATCACAAAATTAGAAAATTTTAATTCGATTTTTGATGTTTTCATTATGTTCTTCACTATTTGCTATTTAAACATAAGCCCTTCTAGTTCAAAAGGATGTTAGCAAGAAGCAAGTCATCAGGATGCCTGCGGAAAGGCGATCTGAGCTTCTTCCAGGAAGCCACCTCAGAAGCCTAGTGTTCAGCTGGTTTTAGAAAGCTGCTGCTGTTTGTTTAACACCAAGTCATGAGCTTCCAATGACGTTTTGGAATTACTACCTGTGCTGTTCAGTATATGTCTTGGGCTACTAAGTGTGACCTTTAAAAATGCGGTCTGTTTTGATCTGTTAGCTCCTTCTCAGATCTTTTGCTGTATTTTCTCCTAGCCGTCAGCTCTGGATATGGAGAGCTTTCTATTTTTCCTCCTTTATGTAGGACAGTACCTGAAGTCCTAGGTAACAAGCTGTGGTACTCACATCTCATTGCTATTCCCCTTGTCTTTAAAGCACGAAGCAAAGATCAAGTCCCTTACAGACTACATGCAAAATATGGAGCAGAAGAGAAGGCAGCTGGAAGAGTCACAGGACTCTCTCAATGAAGAACTTGCGAAGTTACGGGCTCAAGGTACAACACTGGGTCTTGTGGTCATTATTTCTTTTACCAACTATACCTTAGAAAATTCAGTATGGGCTGAAGTATTCTATGTACAGTAGTCCTACAATGTTTTATTATCCGCTTAGTATTTTGCAGTGAAGACATAAAATTGTGACGCAGAATATTTAACACATTGCACTTCCTTGTAGTACATTACGCTTCAGATAAAACCAGAATTATCCCTTTCAGCCTGGTCCATTCACAAAATACAGAGAAACTTAATTTTTCAAAAGAATCAAAAACTTTATGACAAGCTTCACCTTGTGCCTTAATGATGTGAGAAATAAAAAAAAACCCCAACAAATACTTTAGCCATAGAGCACCAATCGATCTTGCTATATCTGTATTCTGTAAAATTCTTGGATATATGTCTAATTTCAGTTGTCCCTCTGGCAAGTGCCCTGCCCCATTCAAAATAAAGCTGCTTCCCTTAGGGTCAAGTAAAAGGTGCGTCTTTCCTAGCTCCTATATAGGATCCAGCTGACTTCCTTTTAAGAATTGCTGTTTTTTCCCCTTCTGATTTAATGTGGAAAATGTGTATCAAAAGCAGTTCTTGTAGCATTGCTAAGCTCCTGGTTTATATAAAATTACAATGTGACCTAGTAGCCTAAACTTTATTCCGGATTTCTGCACAAGGAATCTTCTCTGACTCTGGGAGCAGCAAGTGGTGACAAGACTTATTTTTTTTTAACATTTCCTGCATTTTTAGAATAGAATTTTTATTCTATCTCCTAATCTTCCTACCCCCCTCATAAGAAATGACCTGGTTCTAGAGGCAGCATTTCCCAGCAGAAAGTGAAAAGAGACAAGGGTAGGTTGGAAAGGTGCTGGGTGGGCTGAAAACAGAATGTGGCCTGTTAGTAAATGAAAAGGGGGTTTGGGCAGCGTGGTCACAGCTTGGGTACTGCAAACCATGGCTGTTTCTGCCCCTCCTAAGCCGTCTCCCCTGATCCTGATGCCCCCTGCAAAATGAGGAACTGGGTTTTTGGTTTTGGTTTTTTTTTAAATGGCTGGACGTAGCACGTCCTGGAACTGCACGGTTAATACTCAACTCTCTCCAACTTTAAACAGAAAAAATGCATGAAGTGAGTTTCAAGGATAAGGAGAAGGAGCATCTGACCCGGCTTCAGGATGCTGAGGAGATGAAGGTAGTATGGCGTGCTGCAATTTTAGAGGGCATGTCTCAGTGAGATCGTTCGTTAAGCTGATAATTAGGGTGTAATTTTGTCTTCCTGTACACGTTGTATGCTTTTAGAAAACACTTCCAGCCTCTGTCAGAATTGCTGGCCTCTATTAGAAAACCTGTAATTGAGCAACCTTTGCAATGTGAAATTAGAGAACTTGCTAGCATTGAGGTTGTTGACCGGATGATGGAAAAAAGTAAGTTATAGTCTGAACATCTGAGGTGAGCGCGTCTTCTGAGACCAGTTTGTAAGCTGAGCCAACTTCAAAGAGTAGAGAGGTTCATTGGACTGTGTTTGCTGAATTGGAGATGCCTGGGTTCCTCAAATCACACAAACGGAGAGCCAAGATATAAGACCCAGTATATCGCGTCCATAGTTGAGAACAATTTTGTTATATATGATTGAAAAATGATATTGATTCACCTCTAAGTTACTCTAATTTTTTGCCGATGGAACTCTGCTGAAAGTCAGTTTGCTGAGTAGTGAATCAGGCTACTGGGGTTAATATAATTAAGGTACTAAAAATTTTATAAAAGAAGAGGCAACTTTCCCAAATAATTTGGCAAGAATTCTGACTATTTCCTAGAAATAATAATGAAATCTAAACCTGTTTTCTGGTATTTTCTTCTTCCTTTGGAATGCGAAGAAGTGTTAGGCAATAACGTGTGAGTTATGTTTCTGATGGGGTTGTAAATTGCGGAAAAGGAAAAATACAATTTTACAAGTATAGTGATAGAGGTTTGTCAACTTCAGAACTTTCACTTCCATTATAAAAAGTTAAAGTTATTAAAACAGTTGTACAGTTATGCCTTACAGTTGGAAGAAAAATGCAAATCTTTTATTAGCAATCTAAAGAGATGCACTGAGTTTTTCTTACTACTTGAGATATATCTAATCCTAGAATTTAAATAACAGGGCTGTGGATAAACAATTCTCAGGGAGGGGGAGGGTGTTTTGGGTTTTACTTCTGTCACAGGTGTAGCTGTACACATATTTTCCTGGTGAATAAACAGGTGAAATAATAGGGCTGGTAAAAACAGTGTCATTCTTGACACTTGATATGCTAAGGCCCCGGCTTTCACATGCGGTAGTTTTTGCAAGAAAATGAGTAGAAATTGGTGTACATCTGTTGCTAAAAACTGTCTGCATTGAATGCTTGGATGAGTAGTTGCACAGTTTTGTAGTCATAGAAAGATATACCAGGCAGATTCCTGAATTAACGTGATTTGATAAGCTTCATTCAAATCCAGAAAGATAGGTTGATTTAGCTGGCACATAAGAAGGAAGCTTAGCCGTGTGTTACTTGATTTCTCTGGTTTTTGCACTCTGCAGAAGGCACTGGAGCAGCAGATGGAGAGTCACAGGGAAGCCCACCAGAAGCAGCTGTCCAGGCTGAGGGATGAAATTGAAGAGAAGCAGAAAATAATTGATGAAATCAGAGAGTATGTTCACTCACTCCATTACTTTCTCTGTTCCTGGCCTGTTCTGTGACGCTGTGGGGATGTTTTGGGGTTGGTTTTGTTAGTTTTAATTGATGTCTATGTTTTTCGGTGTCTTAGAGAAAGTAGTGTCTGTACATGCAACAGCCAAACCTCTAATTATTTTGCAGGGTGGATTATAGTACCTAGTGCTTTATTGTGGAACTTTAACAAGTCCATAAAATTATAGAGAGGAAAAAGAAAGAGTAATGTTACACCTGCAGGTCAGTAGGTAAGAGAAGCTTGGAGGAGAACAGAGTTTAAAAGATAGAGGTTTTGAGGGCCTCTTATAGCAATTAGTCCTGCCACAGACTTTCTGAGAGTCTAGGGGACTCGAACGTGTCCCATTTTCATACACTTAATATTTCTTCCTGACACAGCAAGGTAACTCTGTTAATCAGATACTTCAGCACTTAAAAAACAGAGTTCTTTGCTCCTGTACTCTTCTTTTTGTCAGTGTTCATAAAATCTAGGCAATCCTGATGTAGTGTTCATTCTTTCATCATATTTATTGTGTGACCAAAGACTAATAATGGAGGAATGAGAAGCATTGGGAAGTGGGACAGAAAGATTGCAAGAACAGTTTGTGTCCTTTTAGATAAAGGAAGCAAGCCACTGAATTTAATTCTCCAATATTTTAAAATATTCTTTATGCTTAATTTCTTCAGAATTTTTCAGTAGCGAGTTACAGCTTTATTTTCTGTGTCTAACCCCATTTTGTTTATGGAGATTTACCCACCCTTGTTTATGGGGTTCAGGACTAAGCTGTACTGACTTTTTCTTTCTCATTCTAGTATGAATCAGAAGCTGCAACTGGAACAAGAGAAACTGAGTGCTGATTACGATAAATTAAAAATTGAGGACCAGGAAAGAGAAATGAAACTGGAAAAGCTCATGTAAGTCAACAGTTTTCTCACCTGGTGTCCTTAAATATAGTGTCTCTTAATGCATCCACAGGAAACGTGCTAGCGAGAGGCATTTGTGTTGAAATATTCACACTGAAAATATCATTTCCGTAACAAAGCCAACATGCAGTACTAGTAAATGATTACCAATTACTCCATATTTTTTTATTATAGGCTTTTCAGTTGTGGGTTTGATACTTGCCAAAAAAGATTTTTTTAGAGCTCTGATTTTATGAAATATCATGGCAAGTGTTAAATCCCTCATTCCTTAATGCACAGCAAAAACAAACAAGAAAGATGTTGGGGGCTTGGGGTGGGTTTTTTGTTTGCGGGGGTTTTTTTGTTGGGTTTTGGTTTTGTTTTTTAAGTAATAAATCAGATGTCTGAGTAAAAGCCTTTCCTGGAAATCAGAGAGAAAAATTTCATGTGTGGACGCAAAAAATGGAGATGGTGGCTTAGTATTCCATGTGAGAAAGCTGCATATTTGGAACACTCGAAAGCGTAATTACAGATGCAGAGAAATGTACAATTTGCTCACATCTGCAGATGTTGTACTCAAACTGAATGTTGATTGATTCTCTTGGTTTGACTTCAATATTTTTGATTTGTGTTTAATGTTGTGATCTTTCTAGACTGCTTAATGATAAAAGGGAACAAGCAAGAGAAGATCTTAAGGGGCTGGAGGAAACAGTGGTATGTCTTAATTACATTTTATTGAGCTTTTTTCCCCTAGGTCTTCATCACAGATGTGTTACCAAACACTTGTATCTGGGCCCAAGGAAATGACCAATTTATATCATAATAGGCTAAATTTGTGCATTTTGCCAAATCATGAAATTGAATTTTAAAATTTAAGGTTAAATACAATTATTGTTGCCTCCTGTGAATAAGCTACCACTGATAAATCTACCGGTACTCTTTGTTTTGCTGTCCTTGTTCCTTCAAATCACCTGAAATAACCAGCGTACTGAACAGTGCAGCTACAATTAGGTGATACGTACCTGCCTCTAACTTGACCAGTGTAGCAGCTTACAGAGACATATGATATTGTGCATGCAATGTTGAAAATGCAGCCTATGATGGATGACGTCAGTCGTGAAGCTGTTGCTGCACAGTATTGTTGGAAGCTACATTTTCATCTGTCTGTAAAAATATGCAAGCTTTCTCAAAGATCTCAGAAGCTGGTCAAAACCATAGCTGGTTTAGGAGCACCATGCAGTGATTTTTGCTAGTGTTAACATGGTTATTAACTCAAACCCAGCATTTTCTCCTCTGCGTGATGCTTTAAAAATTAAGCTTTTAGTGGCCTCTGGATCCGTTGGAGTTCACTACATACAAAAATCCAAAGCTGAACTATTCAGGTCCTTTCAGCTTTGGCTCCTGATGGCTCCCCCAGACATTAGCCTTGTTAAAATAAACTCCTGCAAGGGAGAGATGTAACCAACATTTCTGATATGAACTGTACTCATCAGATAGTTATAGAGCTTGCATGTAGACTTGATTTGCCCTGTATGCCAAATGAGTAAGGCAGCTGGAAATCAGAGTTAGGCGGTACCATACAGTCAGCTTGCAGAAACCCAGATGGTATTTTTTTTAATTTTTGAATAAGCAACTTTGAACTACCTTACATGAAAATTTTGTTCAGAGTTTTGTTAGAGTTTTAATAATTACTGCAGCAGGAATTAAAAATCAAGTGTAGCGAATTACAGAAAAACATGAGCCATCAAAGGCCAAATGGTTGCTCATCCCTGCCCATTTGTATGGGGAGACATCAGGCTCCGTGGGCATTGCGTGCCGTTTGGATGATGACTTTGAGAAGGAAGGGATGAAGAACAGTCTTGGTGGGACCACAGCGGCTGCCTTTGCTTTGGCTCGTTCTCCTTCCCAGTGCTGGGCTGGTGAGGAAGCAGAAGAAGGGGTCCCGTGGGAGGGGGTGACAGGGTGGAGGCAGCACCCAGAACAGAACAGGAGCTCTCGGGGAGGTGTCTGCTCTGCACCCATGTTTGACTTAGCGTGGCACCCGGTGCCTCTTCCGGGTACCCCATCACACAGACATAAATGAGCTGTGCTTGTAATGTATGGTTTCTAGTAGTCTGTGAAGGAAGTTTTTCCTTTTTGGTTTCCAGTCGGTTTCGCCTTTTTCTTTTGAGAGATAAAGATAAAAATTTCAAGCTCAAAAGCTTGTAGTTGTGGTGGAGCTTATTGAGCAATTCATTTAAATTCCAGTATGTGAGTGGATTAAGCAGAAAATGGAAAAGCTAAGGTTGCTCTTTTCAACTTTGGAAAGACAGTTCTCTTCAGTATGGCTTTGGTGCGGTATGGGGTTGGGGTGAGCTGCCTATCCACATAGTTTCCTTTCCTGCAAATGGATTAGTGCTTCCGTCCTTCTGGGAGTAGGTGCAGGGTTGCCACTTCTTGTGTCACACCTCCAGTCTGGAGTAAGGTGACTATTTTGCTGAGCCTGAGAAGTTGATGCATGTAAAAAAAGCTGGGAAAGCCTGGATTTTTGCCAAAACTTAAAAAGCATCTTAACTTAAACTTAAACATCTTAAGTGCCTGTGAGTAAGCATTCAGAGCGGGACCGATGCGTTTGCCAGAGAGTGAATCCAGAGCTCTTTCACATCACTGGATGTCTGTAACCGTGGCCAACTTGTGAGACTTCAGCTTTCTGCTGTTGTTTCCCCCCCCCTAAGACAGAGTCAACATATTTTCAGAAGTAGCTTTGGTGTGGTGAAGACCTTGGGAGGTGCAAGAGCCCTTCCGTGGGGAACAGCATGGGCACTGCCTTTCTGTGAGCTGCCTATACCTATGGGCAGGTACATCTCTATAAGTAAATCACAGTGAAGTCATATTACCGACTCAAATCTGAAGAGAATTTTTACACTGGAGTATCTACTATCTCTTACTGGTTTGTGCTTTTTTTTTTTTTTTTTTTTAATTATTTTGATTCCAGGCAAGAGAACTTCAGACTCTTCACAACCTACGCAAACTGTTTGTCCAAGATCTCACGACCCGCGTTAAAAAAGTAAGACTATACTCTTTTAAACCAAAGTCTCTTTTTTGCAGTATTCTTGTGATTTGCTGGAAGCTTTTAGTGCATGTTGTTACAAAATGGGATATTGTCTTTCAATAACAGTGAGTAATAAGATTAAAACTGTTCTGATGTTCATTAGCTTTTATTTGGTCCTAATATGTTAAGGGCAAATCTTGGTGGTTAAGCAAAATGAACCAATCCAATTCAGTTCAGTTGCAAAATTAATTCTCAAAGACGGTATTAATGGGTGTCAGAAATGATTCAATATAACTTCCACTAACTTATGCTACACTGAATGCTGCGGCCCTTTCTTTTTATGGACTTGTGACTAGGCAGCCTTTTTCTGGCAAAATTATTATTTGGCAGAAATTAATGTACTTTTAACTGTTGAAGAAGAGTCAGAAGCTGCATAATTTGCAACACTTTTTAGTCCTTTAGAGTAGTTTTGAGGAAGAGTTTTTATACTCTTTTTTTTTTTTTCTTTTAAGGTTGAAAACCTATATTGCATAAAAATGTCTCCCAGGAGTGGAAAAAAGAGAGAAAAGGGGTTTTCCCCACTAAAATCTATGATCTTCATATTCAGAATCCCCCTATAATTGTTCAATAAGAATAGTTTATTTTTTGTGTAGCGGGAAATGTGCCTCTTAAATATCAAATGAATAGGTAAAATAAATTCTCTTTGATTTGGGGCTCTGGAAGACTTTTCTGCCTTTGGGAAGCTTAAATTCACAAAAGACCTGAGCTTCCTCTTGAGTTTCTGCCTGGCTTTGCTGAACTCTGCAACTCTCTGTGCAGAGCGTTGAACTTGACAGCGACGACGGAGGTGGAAGTGCTGCACAGAAGCAGAAAATTTCCTTTCTTGAGAACAACCTGGAACAGCTTACAAAGGTTCACAAACAGGTAGGGTCTCCGCTTCCTTCCTCATCTCCTTCCTTCTCTCCTCCTCTCCTTCCTTCTCTCCTCCTCTCCTTCCTTCTCTCCTCCTCTCCTTCCAAAAAAAAAATATACTTTTTTATGTTTAAAAGGATAATTTCTGAAGGTAACATGTACTGTCTGAGGAAATAGTACCTATAGTTCTCAACTAAAATTCTTGGCGTTGGGAGTTGGTGTTAGAGCTGCTTTTCCCACTACCCGTACTTCTCATGAATGTGTTAAATAAACAATTATTTTTTCTGTGAAAATAGACTCTAGCAGTTTTGGCAGGACTAATTGTCACTGTATTGGTGGAACGCATTATTGCCTTGTGTGCTGATAGCTGGTTTCTAGATGGATTGTGTATCCCCCGGTTTTGACTCCTGGCCTAAAGCTGCTTCGTGGCACCCTCGGAGGTGACTTGAGTGGAGGCAACCAGCAGAATATGAAAGCAAATAAATAGAGGTTTTCTGTGCAGCTTAAGGGCTGGTGCCTCCTCAGGATGCTGAGGTTGGTTATTTCTGGGCATGTCCATCTCTGTCTCCTCCCTCTTTCATGGAGCTGCCATCTCCTTTGGAATTCCGCTGTACAGAGAGATAAGGGCAACGGAGAGCCCTTCACCCTAGGTACCCACCATGCAAATGAGGGGTGGAGGGGATGTGTAGTAGGCAAGTGTTTTGGGTATACGTCAAGGAAAGAGCTTTACCTTCTGCTTACGGGAAGTGTGTATATAGCAGTGGTGTGCCTATATATCTAGGTAGCACCTCACTAGACAAAACTGGATTATTTCTGCCAATAAGCAAGCTTCCACCCTCTTGTTAGATGTCAGTATTTTTGAACTGCGTCCCACTGCAAGTGCAAAATAGTAAAGATGCTTTTGATTTCATTTTTGAACAGTGACATAACATTCCCCAGTGCAGTTTTCTGAAACTGTTACTAGTGAGACACAGCACTGTCCGAGATTGGCTTTATTTATTCCTGTGGAAGTGCCGAAAAAGCAAGCAGTGCAGGATCGTGACAAGTGTCCGCTAAGGTTCAGTATTTTGAGATTCCCAGGGAACAGATGGTTTAAAGACCTAGTTTCTAAATGTGGAAATGGGGACATGTTAGGAGTGTTTTTCCTTTTACTGATTTGCCTGTTTTGCAGTCAGTTCACGCATCTGCTGCGTTTTCAGATACAGATTTTTATAGCTCTCGTTAGCGTATATTTACTCAAAACCAAGTAGAAGTCCATGTCTCATAAGAAACTTAGAGGGAAAAATGACATTGGACTTGACCTGAATGTGGTATCATCCTGCTCTTATTTCATATCGTAACTATTTCGTAGAACAAGGGTTCAACACTTGTAGAAAAAGCGCATTGTGACAATTTTTTTTTTAGCTTTGTTTGTGTTTTTCTTCTGGCACTAAGCCTGGACTAGCAGGTGTAAAACATTTTGATTGTCAAACAACGTGTGAATGTTAGTACATGCTGTTGCTTTACTGTATTATTAATGTGGTAGTTAAACCACTTTTTTTCCCTTCACTCCAGAAAAGGGAGAGTCACTCCTTTGGAAGAGTTTTGTGTTGACTTCTAGTACTGGTATAATCTGTTCAGTAGAATTTGTACTGGATTTTCTAACTGTTTGCATCAGTTTTTTATTTATCAAAAAATCAATCCTCTCTTGGCTGTTGTTGCATGTGAAGTTAGATGTTACTCTGATAAGTGATAGACCTTGCTCAGGTTCATATTTAACTGAGGAAGTGCATGAATTCAAAATTGCATATAATCATCACATTTATAGCTACAGGCCTTAAGTGACATCTTAGCGATGTTTGAGGCATTAAAGTTTCCCATTTTCCCATATGCTTGAGTAGGGAACAAGTAGGTAAGCATGCCATAACCATTGGAGACGATGAATTTTTGATGATACCCAGTGTTGTCCATAAGCCATAGTTAAGCACTGCAGTTTTGAAATAATGAGGTGATCAAGTATTTGCAAAATGCCGAACATTTCTGCGTTCTGAAGAAATGCACAGTTTCTGCCACAGCTGCTCTTAAAGTCTAGAAAAGCAAGTATGGTAGTAGAGTGCCCTGCCCTATCAGGCTTTGTCCTGGAGCCCTCTCCCTTCAGGATAAGATCTATGAGATTTTGTTGAATAGAATAAACTTTCTCATAGGATATTTTTAAAATTTCTTTTCTCGCAGTTGGTACGTGATAATGCAGATCTTCGTTGTGAGCTTCCTAAGCTGGAAAAACGACTTAGAGCTACGGCAGAGAGAGTTAAGGCCCTGGAGAGCGCACTGAAGGAGGCCAAGGAGAACGCCATGCGAGATCGCAAACGGTACCAGCAGGAGGTAGATCGCATTAAGGAGGCCGTGAGAGCCAAAAACATGGCACGGAGAGCACACTCTGCTCAAATTGGTAAGGACATGGAGCTAAAGGGTTAGTGGTTGCTCACGTACTTCATGGTTGGTCTGTTTGCTCATGTTTAAATAGAGAGAGCTTTGAAAGCAGCAGTCCAGGGCAAACCACAGGGTCTGCTTCTCCTCTGCTGCACAGGAATCTTCAAAGACTTCACTTTTTAATAGAATCTGCCCCACCTAAAGTTTAAAGTGCCTCTGCTATTTAACTCAGTAAATAAATGGCATAATGGGTCTTGTGTGCCCTTCTAGTGACCTGAAAACTTGTCTCTTTAAATCAATCTCTCACTTTCTTCCTCCCCCACATACTCTCCTTCTGCGCTTGCTTTCTTTCCTTGCCTGTCTGGACCTTGTCCCTTCCTCTCTTTTTCCCTGATTACTCCTCCTTGTGATTTAATTTGGGCTGTGTAGAGTCAAAAATCTTCCTATGTAATTCAAACACTTGATATATCTTTGTGGTGTAATCTGAATGTGTGCATACAATCAAATGGTGTTTAAAATGGGGCAATTTTTGGAATGATTTGTTGTAATTGATAAAGTAGAAGGATAATGTTTTGGATGGTGATGCTAATACTGGTGTCTTAAAACCTGAGAGAGAATTAGGCAGCGCACAATATTTCCTGCTGTATGTTACCTCTTGTAGAAAGCCATCGACAGCTTTGTCTCAGCATCTTCTGGAATTATTTAGATAGTCGAATTGGACATAGGAAGTACATCACTGACCACCAAGTGGGTCATGACTTCCCTCTGTTGTATAGACAGTCCATAACCTTTGCAGAGATGAGGGGCATGCATGGGATGGTTCAACGGCTCTGTCACAAGCAGAAAATGGGTGTATTTGTTGTTGGCCGAGGTAAAGGAATGCTATGTTCCGCAGAGCTAGGTTACAGACTGCTCTGCCAAGCACGGCTCCTTGTTTGGAAACAATGGGGTTGGTACTAGAGGAGAAGGTGAGGTAGAAAACGTTGTGAAAGCTAAATGTCATCTTTGGTTTCCTACTTTTACTCTGCAGCCAAGCCCATCCGCCCTGGTCATTACCCAGCGTCTTCTCCGACAGCTGTCCATGCCATCCGAGGGGGAGGGATGTCAAACTCCAGCTACTATCACAACACCAAATAGACGAGAAGTAAGACCAAAGTAACTTACTCATCTGTTCTTTCACCGATCGCCCAGTTTTCTTACATTTCAGACTTGCTTTTAGAAGACCCACAGTCTTTTTTTCCTAGTTTTAGTAGGAGTTGTTTGCTAATAATTTAACTGTGAAAATCAGTAATTTAAGTGAGGAGTGCCTTGTTAGAATGCTTTGCAAGCTGCTGATGAGAGTTTTTATTTTAATGACTTATCACTTAAAACTCTTTTAATAAACTAAAATGCTCTGGTAAAGCTGTACTGAAATTCACACCAAGAGGTGTGAAACTTATGTAGTAAAAATAGAGTTCCAAAGATTCCTTCTGCCAGTGTAATTTTCTGCTTTCTGTAACATGAATATCTTTCCATGTTGTGATATTCCAGCCTGGGACAGGGGTAGAGCAGCGATAAGTGGCAGCAGCGCAGAGCTTTCCAAATTTGAGTGTCACAATTTGGCGAACTTCACTTTTGTTTCTTTTGCTTTGTACTCTTTTTCAGCTCTCTTCAGAAAAAAAAGTAAATATTTTACTTTAATTGCAAGGGCTTGAGGGTTTCTCCTAAGCGAAAATCTCATCCTGGGAAGATGAGCAGCATATTCCCATGAGACTGCTTCATGTACCCTACCTTCCCATTTATTTCTTTAGATGCTCATTATTTCTGAGATATTTTACATCTGCTATTATTTTAGATGATAACTTTATTTTACAGGCATACTAAGAGTTGGACAGTAGTGAGTGGCTGTGAAAAGCAGCCAGTGGACTGCTAAGTTGTCCCTCTGAGTTTGGGTTTTTTCCCCTTCTTGAGGATTAATTGTCTTATGACTCTCTTCTGATAGTATGTGGTTTCCTTTAGGCACTCAGCATTCTTGGGTGTTTTTTTCTTTTTCTTTTTTTTGGAGAATGTTTCAAGTCATGCATGCATGCAAACCATCCATCACGTCGCACTCAAGCTGTTATTGTGTTGTGCGGATTGTTTCTATTCATTGTGTTTTCCATGAGCCCTGTAGCTGCAAGCAACATATTTTCGCTGTGGATGAATTAGGGCAAGTCTTTGCTGAGTGTTTTTGTGCATTAGTTCATTCTGAACTGAAATTGGCTTTTCCATCTCACAACAAGCGAGATGGCCTCTGTCTATCTACTTCATTGCATTCCCACCTCTGTGAAAGAGCAAAGGGGAAAGAGTATGATACAGAGGCATGTAAAAAATTTCTAAACATATATCATAGCAGCTGCTCTGTGGGGAAAAAAAGCTGCTACCTGCCTAAACTGGGTGGGCTTTTAATATACCATCTGCTATGAAATTAAGTGTCAAACTCAAACAGGCCACACATTAGGTATAGGCACATGGCAAGTGGACAACTGCAGATTAATAGAAGTTATTAACAAAATAAATACACTTAAAACTAGATGTGTGTATAACAAGGTAGGACTTTGGAAGTCAATAAAAAGCAATCAGAAAGGCATGGAATACCTCTGAAATGTTTTAGATGCTGAGTTTTAGATTTGAGGGCGGTGGAGAATGAGCAGAGTCAGGCCACACTTGGAACATGTTGCAGAGGAGCTCATGGACAATGCGGGTAGAGAAAAAGAAGATGGAAGATCTTAGAAGAAAGTGGGTAAACTTACAGGTGTATGGCTTCTGAAAAAATTAGAAAAATTTCCGAAACCAAATGGAAGCCCTAGAGGTCAGAATGAAGCCATTTAAAAAGTATGTATGTGTGGTTTTTTCTTAATTGACAGTAGTGCTCCTTTATGCCTTTTATTGGTCTACTTTCCTTCCTGCTCGAGATTCAGTCTAATGCCCAGCTATATTAGGTATTGCATATTGTGTGTAAGGCAACAATTTGAAATGTCGTGGGCGTTGGACTCAATGATCCTTCTGGGTCCCTTCCAAGTTGAGATATTCTATGATTCAATTCTATGATTACTACTTCAGAGAACCATATTTTAGGCTTTACAATTGGTTTTTAAACTGAATCAACTTCTAGATTTTTTGCACACATCTAGAAAGATGTCTTGAAGACGTAGTAAACTAAGGCCGGGCAGTGATTAAAGAAGATCAGTTCTCATCAGTTTTGGTCCTTCAGTTGAGAATATTATTGGCAAATTGCAACTATTTGGCTGCCAAAGGATTTTTGGAGTATCAGAGTAATCTGAATTCTGAGCTTGTTGGATGAAAGCCCAGGGGCCTGAGTAAGAGATGTTAGTAAAGGTACTACTTGTGCAGGGAAAATTTAATACAGATTATTTCCATAATATCGTTGAGACATTTCTATGCTCTATAGAACTACACCATGCTTTTGAATGGCATGGTTCTACACAGCTAGAATTAGAACAGAACTTTCTTTTATATTCATTTAACAGCAGTGAAATAAAGGTGGGGTTTCTATATAAATGTTTGCTGTCAAGTAACAGACCCTATCTCTGGAATGAAAATTTTATACCAAGATGAGGGGCAATTTATCTTATATTCATTCATCATTCACAGTAAAGATGATAGACGCTTATTGCTGTTAGACTGGTCAGTGATGATGATTTAGTAACCCAGCAGCCGACCCCTCAGTAACAGCCAGTATTGCTTTTGCTGTTCTCACAAAGGTCGCTGCGAAAATTTCTTCTGCAGAGCTGGGCAAGCCTGTGAGACTAAGCAGGACGAAGTTCGGACTTCGCCCTGTTTGGGCCACATGCATGATGTAAGGAGATGATTTCTGCCCCAGAAAGCATAGCATTTGATGAATAACAGTAGCAGATGGAAGAGAAAGAAATGCGGGCGTTAATAAAATGTGGTCCTGAAATTGCAAATTGCCGGTAGCTGGCTTAAACAGGAGACTCAGGAGGCCAAAGAGTGTCTGCAAATCTCTAAAAGATAATTCCTCGTTCTACCTACATTGCAGATGTTTTTGAAAATACAAGTGCAATGAATTTGTTACCTGGAGCATACCTCAAACCTAGATTTCGGAAAGGATCAGAAAGGGAATTCACATTGGTGCAGCTAACAGGATAATTGCTGCAGTAGGAGTCCTGTTTGGGTTGCAGTGCGTTTCTGTAAGAAGGTGGTGCTGGAATTGCTACAACCGTATAGCTAAATTTATGCCAGGGTTTCATGGAGACAGCCTTGGGGATTTTTAAATGTTTATTTCTGTAGCAGACTTTTGAGTTGGTTCTTACAGTTTAATCTTTTCTGTTTTAATACAACTGGTTGAAATGTATTCTTCAGTGTAAATCTTACAGAGTTTTTTAATTTTGTGGGGAGAAGTATTTTGACAAAACCTTAAAGAGCAATACTCCCCCCGCGTGAATAGCTGCAAATCACGTCATGTGAATGGTTGCATATTAGTATCTCTGCTGGTCACCTACAGAGCTTAGTTGTTTATTGTCATATTTAAAGTTCTTTACGGGAATACTTTCTAAATATAACTAAACACAGTGCAGGTTTCAAAAAATGTTAATATTAAAGTTTTTCAAATAATACCAGGAATTAAAAAACCCAAAACCTACGGTATGTATTTTCCTTTAGATAGGAACAAAAAACCCCAAAACCCAAATTGTTTTGACTCTTTCTCATGCCGCCCCACAAAGCTAAGGCCAAAAAACTGCACAAAATTATCAAAGTCACTATGCAACCTGGTTTCATATGTTTTTTTTTTCTAAATTGTTAAAGAAAACCTATAATAATAATGAGTTTTAGAAATGGAAGTAAGCATAAAGGCAGTGTCTGAGCAAACTCGAATGTCCCTTGGAGCACGCTAGTTAGTAACTGCCAGATTGAAGTGAATAATGGGAAAAATGCATTAAGTGGTAGAAATTTATGTTGACTTGCTTTTCATGCCTAAAATATGTGGCCAGACCAATGTTAGTTCAAATCAGCTCATTTTGAAGTTCTGTCTTTAAATTCATGAGATGAACCTGCTCAGAAGCACCCCCCCAGTCCTGTTACTGGGGTTGTTCACGGAGAGGTGAGCCACGGTGGTGCTGCTCTTCTGCAGCTCGTGATTTAAGAAGGACTTTCTCCAGATGGACCAGAGATCATCTCTGAGTCTGCTTTAATTACCTCTCGGACCTAGCCTGGCCCTGCACACAGGGAACAGAGGGGCACTAGCTGAGCTCGGGGACAGCTAAGGTTGGGGCTCAGGGAAAGCATGGATGATAAGATTCAAGACCTGTGAGGCTTTGTTGGAGGGCACTTCAGGTGCTGTACGCAAACTTTGAGGTTTGCTGTCACCGTTTTTCCAACACCTTTCTCAATGACTGAGCTGCAGGCTGGAGGATGCTCTCCCAGTATCGACAGACCTGTGGGCAAGCTGGCACACCAGGGCTGCTCAGGACCTGCCTGGAAACCTTGGGCAGAGCGAGCAGTAGCAGATGTATTTAAAATCTGAAGGAAGCTAGTTATCGGCCCTTCTAATATTTGCTCAAACTTGTCTGATGCCTCATTTCAAAAGAGAAGGAAAGGACTGACGGGAAGATGCGCTAACGATTGCACTAATGCTCCATCATGGCCTACTGAAATTATTAAAGTAACTTGTACTGGGATCTGTGAAACACGCTGTGCAAACAGGCTCTTGTCTGCGTGTCCCTTACCCTAAAGTCTCTGGTATGTACCCTAAAGTCTCTTGTCTGCGTGTCCCTTACCCTAAAGTCTCTGCATCCTTCAGCAAGATTAATAACTATATTTAATCTAGCCAGACGATAGTTAACCTAGCCATTAAGATGCATAAATTAATAACCATCCAGATTTCCTTTGAAGTGTTAATAAGGATGACAATGAGGAGCTAACTACAATTCCCACCATTAATTTAGGGTAAATTTAAAAACACTGATGTATCAATATTTATTTATTTTTATAACTTGATCTTGAATAGGGAAAAGTTTGGGCTTTTTTCAAATAACTATACAAGTAAATGCTTAATTGAGGAGAATACATCTCTCTTTGTAAGGCTGATTTTGTATTAGGTAATTTAAAAATGTGCTAGGCACACTCAGTTACTTATGTGGTGCCTTCCATATGCCTAATGAGAAACATGGGGGAAAAACAATACAAACCCAAGAGTTTTTAAAAGTCTGTATTTCAAATGTTTTATAATCAACTTTAAATCACCTTGGTACTTGGTAATGTGCCTTGAACTTTGCTTCTGAATGGAATTACTATTAAATTAGTGAGAAAGATGCCTGTATAATGAGCATATATGTTATATAAAATTATCTAGTATATTTTTATAATATATTATCAAAATATTATATATAAATATTTTTATATATTGGTGTAAACACATATGTGTGTGTGTGTATAGGTGTCTCAGGAAAGCACCTCTCTGTCAGGAGACACATAGAACAGAAGGATTGTTTTGGATTTGTGTTTTTTCACCCCTTTGTTTTATAATAAGTTTTCAAACTCAGCTGCAGTTACTTTCCTTACTTGTTATATAAGATATGCACACATCTCTTCAGCAGATCCAAGTGCTGACCAGTGAGAGAAAAATCCCATTAAAAGAACAGAGAGATAAAAAGGAAAAAAGAAGTTAGACCTTTAGACAGTGTTTAAGGATGTATTTAGGCAAGACATAATGCCATGCTACAGGTGGCAAAGAATGAATTTCATCAAGAGAACGGTTTCATTATGACTGTGCAAGTTTGTGGGCTGGAAACTTTAAAGGTAGATCTGACAAAATTCCTTTCCAAGACTTAGTAACTGAGACCCTAATTTCATGAGCTGTTAAAACTGTGCTTGACGTGACTCTCGTTTCGTGGCTGTTATGGTGGCTCTTTGGTTGCTTTGCATCACGTTTCTGTGAAGTGTAGGTATCAGTTGATCTGCCACGTTGCATATCTGCTTTCTAATCTCAGACATCCACTAATTATCATTACCTTTCTTGCTCTCTTTTGACAGGTCAATTCCACTTAGCATGTTAAGGACTGTCATTAAGTCACTAGTTTCTTTTTTTCCCCTCTTCAACCCGATCCACGTCCTGTTCATCCTGCGCTTCCTACAGCCATCTGCAATGCACTGGTCCCAGGTATTTTGAGCTTCGTAGGATCTCCACGTGTACAGAAGTGTTCAGCTCAACTCTTCTACAGATACTTGTACAATGTATTTAACATAACCATCTAAGTAACGATAGGAAGTCTGCCACTCAGAATCTCTCACGGACTGCGTTTGACCCCTTGGCGCTGGTTAGGTTGGGGCTTCTACTCTCAGATTGATGCTTTTTCGAAGTCCTCTGTTGCATCAGTAAATCCCGACTTCTGGCATCAAAGAATTAATTATTCAATGACCAAGTGCCATCAAAGGCAGGTGATTGTGCTCTGTCATGACTGATTTACTGTATAATATACATATTATTTTATATTTTTAGGGGATGAAAATGTGCTGCTATATGGTTTAATTTTACTGCTTACATTTTCAGAAGTAAATTTCCCCAAAGAACCATTTGTAATATCCTGATAAAAATCTTTGGACTGTATAAAATAAGCTTTATTGCAGTACCTGGTAAAGATCAAACGGGATGCAGAGAAATCTGTTAGTATAGATCTAGGTTTTGAAGTTTGGTAGTTACATGAATATATCTGTGTGACCTATCTTAAATTTAAGATCTGATCTGCTTGTAGTTCTCCCTACGGTGGTGGGTTTTCCTGGAGTGTGATGGCTAGCCACGTGTTTGTAAGCATTGTTCTTTATGAAATTTTGAAGGCTTTCAGAATGCTGTGGAAATCTTGTCTTGGAAAAGCTGACAAGCATCCCCCCCCTTTCCCCTTCCCGCATGCCTTCGGCAAGCCCCGATCTGTTCACACCAGAATTCAGACACGGGAGTGAACAGTCCCCTACCAGAACAGGCGCTACCTTAAAGAAAGAAACAAAAAATCCCCCAAACCCCAGCCCCTACCTTAAAAAAAATTATACAGAGAGAGTCCAAAAGGAGGTGAGAGTTGTATACTCGAGCTGTCCTTTGCAGACCAAATTTGGGAATACGTTTGCTAGGAGGTGAAGAGCATATATATAGCAAGGGGAAAAGAACGTCTTTATAAGTTACAGTACGCAAGTTGTCCTACGGATGGTACGCTTGTGCGCACGGAGGTAAGGATGAGACCGCTTGCCTTGGATCTTTCTTTCGTGCCAGACAGAAAGTTTCCATCTTCTCAGCAAGGGGGCACTGGAATCGTTCCGGGAAGGTTCCGCTGGCAGGCAGAAGCTACTGCTGCTCCTCGCTGCCTACCGCTTCTGTGCCACCCGCACACATCCTCCTCCTCGCTCAGATGTGCATAGGATGCAACCTTACGTCTTCACGAAGCGTGGATTCTAGGAAGGTTACGGCCGAGCATAGCCCTCTAGTCTTGTTTTGCAGACGTTTGCTTTTACTTCATTTGAGACTGATTTTTTTTTTTTTTTCCAAATTTCTGAACGTGTTTGTTGGTAGACGTAGAACTATTTAGTTATTGTAGAGCGTTTTGAAAGATTGTGAATTGACTTTAGATATTTTTTTCTACTGAAATTATTTAGGTTGTTGCAAAGTAAGTTGGACTTAATTTAACTTTTTTTTTTTTTAATGTTGCACTATTTTGGGGAGCATTTTGCTAAAAATATTTAATGAAGTTGCAAATTTGCATGTATTTAATTTATTTTGTATTTTCCAAAGTTTTATATTTTCTTTATGTGCATGTGCACTGCCAGAAAAATGAACTGTGAACTTGCCATATGCAATCTTTAATAAAATTACTAATTCAGAACTACTCTGTGCTATCTTATCAGCTGTTCAGAGCTGAAATTTCTACTATGAACTAATGATCCTCTTGTTTTGGTTCTAAAACAGTTGTCTTGGAAAAGATACCAAACTTAATTGCTGTCAAAGATTTTGTATTGTAGTAAAACTTTTGTTCTGTCTCTCAAATTCAAAGTTCTGTATGGAAGTATATTGTAGACGCAGCATTAGCTTAAAAAAAAAAAATGTATTAAGTTCCTCACAGCATCACCATTAGTTATGTATGGCAGTTTAGACAGCTTTCTTCAGCTTGAGTAATAAGTTAGCTTTGACATCTCTTAATTGTGCTAGTGCTGATCAGCCAGTCAGTTCACCTAGCTGAAATAATGTAAGTTTCTCCAAGTTAACTTTTACATCAAGACTGTAGGAGGACTTTCTATAACTGAAATGCTGAAAAGATGCCTTAGGCTAAAATTCTCAAAAAGAAATACAGAAGATATTCACTCGATTGGAAATTACTAATTGTCAACTGAACTTGTTCCGCTTATATATAGATTCTTGTTTTGTAAGCCTATTTTAATTAGGCAACTTAAGTTTGTATTGCGTATTGTATATTCAACTTTTGTACCATTTTTAAGTCTTACACATTTTATATATAGAAATGAAAACCACACATCTGCTCAGCAGAGATCAAAACCTGTCTCCTCATATTTCCACTACTTGATGCTACTTTACTTTCTTTGCTCTTTGAATGTTGTGTTATATTTATTCTAGGCTAATTTTAAAGTTGTGATTTGTATAGCGCAAATTAAATTTCACATCTAAAATGTCATGCATGGGACAAATTTTGGTGGAAATACCGTTCACAAATGGAAAACGTACTTCAGATGGAACTAAAGTGCATATTGTTCTTTTTGCTAGTAATTAAAATGTATTTCCTGCTCACTTGAGCTTCTCTTAATGATCTGTTCAAATCTCTTGTTTGTCCTTGAGTTCACGTTTCATCGACTTGTTTTCTCAACAGCAAGGAAAGTTTTAAACCTGGAAAGATCTTGGCTGATGCATTTTTAAGTTTGTATTTAACTCAACAAGGGTGAGAGTGGATTATCCTGAATATATCCAAAAAACCTAAAAAATAAGTCACAAAAAACCTACTACAATAATTTCTGCCTACAGAACCTTATGAGTAACTTTTAAATTTCATTTTATAAAGCCTAATGGACCAAGATGCACATTTGCCTGAAATTTTTATAAATAAGGCTTGGAAGTACACAAAAGAAAGAATTTTAAGCTGAACGTTGTTTTATTTGAATAAACGGGTATTTAAACCAAATGGTGATGAAGGTCCAAAAGGAAGAGGCCTGATCAGATTTCCGTTGCTGGAGGAGAAAGACCTTGTGCAAACACGAATGAAGTACATCTCAATTGGAAATGGAAGGAATCCAGAAATAAATTGGCAGGATAATCTTCATCTACCCTTGCTTTGATTTTCATCTTCACTGTGCCTGTACGAACTGCGAAGTGCACTGGAGAACATCCGCTGTGCAGGATGGAACACCGCTCTACCAGTTCCTCTCTCGCTCTCACAATCTTGTCCACTGAAACACTTTGTTGTTGTGGGAGAACCACGGGGGTTGAGGCATTCTGTAGAATTATACATGTCTAGTTTGTAAAGTGTGTAACGTGTACTGCAGATGTGTATTCTCTGGGCTCTATGTATCTTTACAGTAGTGTTCAATTTAGGAAAAAATAAATTGTGGACACGTTTTGCTGGTAACAAGGGGAAATTTTTTGCCATTGCATCAAACGATGCTGAAATGTATTAAACTCTTGATAGCAGACCTGAACCCTCCTTCCCCCATCCCGTGGAGATAAAGTCTTTTATCTTCGTTCTAAAATTCCATCAGAGATGGATGGATACACTGGCAGACTGCATGATGTATCATTCGAAAACCGTTACAGTGGAAAATAAAACTGAACTAAACTTTGCGGTGTGCATGTTGTGTGACACGTTATATACAGCATCCCTGTTACCGGGGGGCTCTGCCCATGACGCATAGGAGTGACCCGTTCAGTGGAACCGTGCTTGAGAGCGTGCTGGAGTCCCCATCCGAGGCCACTGTCTGGATTTTAGCTTTTCCTCGAAATCTGTAGAAAGTAATTAGGAGGCTGGGGTGACTCACTGGGAAATGGAACACAGGATTATTTTTTATTTTTGTGATTAAATAATTGCATCTTCTCTACTACCTCTCCATGGAAATGTTCCTTCTTCCGACTTTTTCAGTAGCCTGGAGGATGACGGGGAGACTCTTCCACTTACCCTCTGCGTGCATTTCCATTTTTATGGGAATGTTACGCTCACTTTGTATACAGTGTAATGGAGTAGAAATTCCTGCGTCCTTGCCACCTCCCTTAAGTCATACTTGGGAGCTTTATAAATGGCTTGTTTTCAGTAATTATTAATCTGAGCATTTCTCAATTATATCGTTACCTTTCTACTCAGCAATGCAAATTTCTGGCACACCAGAATTTCTGTAGAAATGGATTGCTCTGTTTTTGCTGCTGAGTAGATTTCTAATGAGGATTATGTGGTTTTTCATCATTACTTAGGTGTGCTCATGCTGCTTTCGCTTGGGGCCTGCTTGGAACCCAGAAGCGTAGGAAGCCGCTTACAGCCAGGCTTTATCGGTGTTCTTGCTGGGGATGGGTGGCCAACGGTCAGGGTGGCAAGTACAGGTCTCCAGGAGCTAGGTAAATGCCACCGAGCAACTAAGCGTTTAGATGCGCTAACTACGTAGATGTACTAATATAATCATGCTGATTAACCCAGTGTGTTTAGTAGGACAGACCACTGTCCCAGCAGACTTAGATATTACGTCTGTTAAAAAATGGGAGTCAATTATTTCTAAATCAGAATGCACTTTTTGATCATGCTACTTTCGGTGCATAGGAGGCAATTCTTCCTCACGCTGTCTGAGAAGCTACTGCTTTGGCTCCATCGGGGAGGAAAAGGCTTTCCAATTTAGAAGGTTTATATTAGGGAGAGCGGCCGGGGAGTCCCAAGCATTCCCCACTAGTCCCGCAGAGGAAGGCAAACGCTGTACGGTGCCACGCCACAGAGCTTTTTCCATGAGTTAAAACGATGCACCCTTTAAGATCTCTTAGATAAAGCTTGTGCCTGGAGGATGAACTCAATTATAGAGCAGACTGTTTGCAAGTGTTTCCCTACAATTTCATTTTCAGAATGTGGGATTGCATCAGTTAATTAACTCTATCAAAACAACGCAAATTATCGTATCCCTTTCCAAGATTCATCTTACACAAGAGTACAGTAAAAAACAGAAGGATAGGGGTTTGCATGCCTGGAAAAGTACTTGCTGCAAATCTATCGCTAGTGATGAAAATACTTTTTTGCTAAAACTCCGATACTTGAAATTTAGCTTCCGGCGCTGCTGAACTCAGTGGAGACTGTATTTATCCTAAAATGAGGACCTTCAGTAGTTTTGGCCTGAGATCCCCGGTGGGCGTACTTTATCAGCTCATACTTTATACGCTTCCGATACGCGACGCCTGGCCCCGTCAGCCAGGCCTGCGGCAGAGGCATTTCGGGGGCGATGGCGATGCCAAGGAGGCATCTGCGCAGTCCCAGCGGGTAAGGGTGGTTTCAGGAGCTGCTCGAACGTCCAAAGTCCGTTCCTCGGGATAACGCTGGCAGCACGTCCTCCTCCCGCAGGCTCCCGGATCGCCAGAGCTCCTTCGCGGGCGCCGCGTTCGCTCGAGAACGGCCCGCTTCGTGGCTCACCATCTCCTCGGCGCAGCTGCCCGACGCCTCGAGGGCTGCGCGAAGCCGATTCACGGCCGGGATCGCCTAAGATTACAACCCGGTTTCCCCCGGCTGACTCCGCGCCTCGTTTGAAAACTTCGACCTTGCAGCCCGGCGCCCTCCGACCCACCCGGTTTCGCCACCCGCTTTTGCCACGGGCCTCAAATTTGGGCCGAGGAGGTGGCGAAGGCCCCGCAGAGCCGGCCCGGGCCCTCCCGCGGTTGCCGGCGCCGGCAGCCCCCCCCCGCCCCCGTCAGCGCAAGGCGGGCCGGGGCCGCCCTCCCCTCAGGTGCCGGCCAGGGTCCGCCTCAGCCCCGCGACCCGCGGCCGCGGGGAAAGCCCACCCCGGGGCGGGTCGCGGGGGGTGTCCGAGCCGTTCGCTTCCCCGCCCCGGCCCCACCTCCGCGGGGCAGCCGGCACCGCCCGCCTCCCGCGGAGCCAGGGGCGCCGCTACCGCCGTCCCGCACCGGCCGCCGCCGTTTACCTCACGCCGAGCTCCTCGCCGCCCGCGGGGGACCGCGGGCGCAGCGGGTGAGTTTTTCCCCCCCCGCCCCGGGCCAGCGGGAGTCGTCTGCGGGGCGAGGAGGGGAAGGGGTCCGGGGAGCGGCGCCGCGCCGCCATCGCCTCCCCTCAGGGCGTCGTGGCCGCCGCGGGGTGAGAGGCGGGAAAAGGGCGGGAAGGGCGGGCGGGCTGAGGGGGCGGCCGTGGCCGGGCTGAGGGGGCGGGAGGGCCGGCTCCGTGCTGCGGGTCCCGCTGGGTTCGGGACCGAAGGTGGGTGGCTGAGCCCCGGGGAAGGCCGAGCCGGGCCGTGAGGTGGGAGCGGGAGATCCCGTCGCCTGGTTTAGGGAGGCGGGAGACCCAGGAGCGCTCGTGGGAGAGAAGGGAGAGGGTGAGAAGCGCCGGGCGTTCGGCGTCGAGCGCTTCAGGTCCAAAGCGCGGAGCGCGTTTTATGGGTACGTTGTAAAACTGCAGTTGTTGCAACACCGCTCTTGAGGATTATACGGCTGTAAAAAGAAAAAAAAAGAAATTGCCCTTCGTTTTTCACAGGTACGTCAGCAAACTTTTCACTCTTTTTAACAGTAAGGGCGTTAGGCTTCACGGTAGAAAATAACAAAACGTTAAAATACGTACATGACGAAGGAAACCCAAGCACAGTAAATAATACAAGTAAGTAAAAAACGCAAGCCGCCCGCCGTGGAAGTGCATCAGCAGGTGCTGGGCTCGCGCTGGCAGGCTGTAGGAGCGCTGCCCTTTGCGTGGCGTTTCTCCCGAAAACGGACGCGGGGTTCTCGGGCGTTATTTCCGATACGCGAATGCGTATTCTGGTGTTGCGTTGGGCTGTAGAGTCCTTGGAACGGTAACTGGCAGTGTTCGTGTGGTATCGAGGGCGCCGAGGGCTTGGTTCTGCGCGAGGCCTGTGGGTGCTCTGGTAATACGGTTAATAAAAACAGTCCCAGGGTTGATGAGTGTACGCGGTTCACGCGGATAGAACTGGTTTGCAAGACTCAGCTGGTTGACTCCTAAGGGCAATCTCAGGAAAATAGGTTCGTATGATTTCCCGTCTGTCAGAGGGTAATGCGGGTAGAGCCTGGAACCGCAGATGCAGAGATCAGAGCAATTGCAGAGAGCCATGTACTGCAACCTCTTTCATAAATACAGTACTGGTAATCCCAGATGCTCAGATAATGAGTCAAGTTTCCCTCCCTCAATAAACATGTTTTTGTTTAAAATAATAAAATATTAAATGCTGAGATCGCTGTTTCTCAGGTTGGTTTTGAACCTCTAATTTTAAAGTGTTCAAGCTTCCTCCATAACTATGAACCTCCCGATGGCGGCACCCCGTTCTGCCTCTCCTCAGATGAGTTTTTAAGAAAAAGACAAAAATTTAAAGGCTTACGATGGGAAAGAATAAAGTCCTGCCTTGCGTTTGAGAACGCACACACCAACTCGGAGGACGAGTATTCAAAGCTGAAAGAGTACGTCCTCAGTTTGGTGCGTCTGCCTCGCATCGCCAGTGCCAGTCGGTACCCCGGCTGAGCGTGGCCAGGCCGTGTACCAGCAGTACAGTCCTGCAGGTGAATTCCAGAGGTAATTGTAGATGGATGTTTTATAGCATGGATGAAGGGAGTTGTCCTGTTTGTTACAGAGGGCACGGCTTGGTGATTCATCAATCTTTGCACGGTAATACTTTTGCTCTTCTAGTCAATCCACAATTAACTTAGCTACCAGTGTTGCTGATGAGAGTCTTTCCCACTTCTCATCATGAGTTACTTGCTTTAAGTTGATTAGCATTTCCCAGTGTGATAGTTGCAGCGCTATGTTCACAGCCAGTCGCATCCTCTCAATGACATCCCTCCCAGAGCGGATAATCTTAGGGCCTTTTGCCTTAGCCTGGTTTCGTCAGAGCCATATCTCCAACGCTTGACGTGTGGCATTCTGGCTGTGTGATATTAACTGTCAGGAGCCCGGTAAATCCTGTAATCAGCTTACATAGGATGGATCCCGTCTGTTGATCCTCAAAACACTTCTTGATGAGTTCCATCCTCTGGCTGGCACCAGGTGCTGGATGCTTTATCTGGCAGAAAGAAAAGAGGGAGAGCGTAGCCAAGGTGAGGGCAGATACGGTTTCTTTGTCGGGGAGATGTGCAATTGGCAAGTGCAAGGTGCTGCAGGGGAAAGAATCTGCGTTGCAAGAATGGGCACCTTTTCCTGCACCCTTGGGAACTCTCTGGAAGAGACACCTGTACCTTGCTAACTCGTAGGTTGATTCACGCCATGCAGTCAATCTATCACGATCTCTTCCTGCCTCGTTTTCCATTTGCCTAAGCTTCAGTTGTGGGAGGAGAGATAGGGAATGTTTCCTTTTATACTGTTTATACAAGTTGTGTCAGTTATGTAGGAGAGCCCAGTCTGGAATCAGGAGTTGCAAACTTAAGTTACAAAACAGAAGTCACCAAGGGTGTTGTGCATGCTGTAGTACAATGCATCTTACCCATCACTGCCAGACACTTCCAGTGCAGGCAGCCGGTAAGGAACTCTGTAGCAGAGGTGAGGGAAAGAGAATGACAGCACTTTACATATTAAGGGTGCTTAATGCCTCTCAAGGAGAGCAAGGTAATTGAAGGGTGAAGAATTTTCCAGGGCTGTCTGTCATTTCTCAGTCCAAAGGGGCCCTAAGCTACATCCAGAAAAACCCCCACCTCTCCTCTACCTTACTAGTTTGAGGGCTTCTTTAGAACAAAAGTTCTCCATCTTAAAACAAATTTTACTGCACGAATTCCGATACTTAGAAAATTGCCCCCCCCCTTTTTTTTTTTAAAGTGTAAATTCCTCAATATTTTCTTTCCTTTCTTCACGTCCAGTAGCTGGATTTTGTACATTCGAAGGAAAGGAATGCTTCGGTTATTCGTGTGTGTGACTCAAAGGACTTCTGGATGAGGTGCATGTCTAACAGTTCAGAAGTGGTGAAAAGGTATGTACGATAGTGCCACGCCAATAAACTTCAGAAGGAATTTCAGATTGCAGCTTTCTTTAAGGATCGAGTTGTATTGTGTGATACATGTGGTGTTGGCAGTTGTTCTTCCATTAATTGCTGTGAAAATCTTTTAGTCTAAATAAGAGGCTTCATCTTCTAGACTTTGCATGTGCTTTCGGCAGGCATCTGATTACCAGGCTGGTTATTCTGAGTGCCAAATGCTGAAATGAAGGCTCAGTATAACTGTTTGCATTTGTTGTTTTTCTCACTCGGAACCTAGTGCCCGTGAGAAGCCAGAACACCAGGCACGTCCTACGATCCGTTTTCACATTCAGACGGCACCACTCTAGCCATGCCAACAAAACTAGATTGGGATTTCTTGCCTGAAGCTTGGGGCTTTTTGATGTACCCGGTTTGAACTACAGGCTTTGGCGAGGAACCAAATTAGGGTAAAATGGCGTTCATTTGGTGTTTTTTTGTCTAGATTTTGCTTTGATATTTAAACAAATCTAAACTGTTGTGTGAAACCTGCTTGAAATAAACTTACAGACTCCATTGTTAATATCACTTTACAGATCTGGAAATGGGGCAGTAAGGGATTAGAACGTGAGTCTTTTTGTTAAAAGATCCAGGCTTTAGTTATATTCTGACTTGCTGAATGGTTCTAGACAGGTCATTTGTCTTCTTTCCATCTATTTCTTGTCTCACTAGTGGGAGTAATGATGACTTTTCTATTTCCATGAATTGCTGTGAAAATTGATCGGTTTGTAAAGAATTCTCAGTGCAAACAGCACTGCAGTGATAGCGTTATTAATGGTGCCAGTTTCACCCCAAGTAGTTCAAGCACATTGAGCTTTCCCATGTTTCAGTCTAACCATGTACTGCACTACATGTGGAATGTGGAATTCTCTCCTATTAAAGATGGCAATAGGTCAAGGCAGGGCGGGGGCAGGGGGGGGCGGAAGTCCAGGATCAAGGTTTCCACTTGAAAGTTTCTGTAAACCCTATAGTATGTCTAGAAAAAGTTATTTTCAGTGTCAGGTAGTCCAGCTTTAAACTAAATTATCAGAGCATTTTAAAAAAATTCTGAACTCTATTTCCTTTTCTGTTTTTTCTCACAGTCCATAAAACGGTTCAATAACAAATCCCATCTCTCAAAAGTGTAGTGAGGAAAAATTGTCTGCTTATTTGAAATGCTGAGATGAAAAAAACCAAACCCATTGTACTGTAGCAGTGCCATTTATTAACCAGTGAGTTATGTAAAATCACTCTACTGTGGACGGGGACCTCACTCGCAGTCACAAGTGTGATTTTGACGTTTATACATGTGACACTTTCACTGCTGGTTGAACCTCATCCCACCCTCAATGCTCTCGCTGGAGAATTGTGGATTCTTTGATCTAAGGCAGGGCTGCCTTTTGTAAACGTTCCCTACGCCCTTGCAGTGTAAAAGTGCTGGGTTGACCAAGACTTGCTATTTAAGTGTTTAAGCTAACTCAACTCGTTTGAGCTGTAATGACTTAAAGATCAATCAGATCATCATCTCTGAGGTGACCATCTGAGCCGGGGAAGGGAGGAGATTGCTGTTTCTGCTGGGATGGCTGGCCGGGGCCAGCGGGTGTTTCCACTGGCAGCTCTCAAGCCAGAGGAAGGTCCACTCCATCCTACAGAATGTATCTCCTGGCTAGCTTCATGGAAAGAAGTCTGTATCCTTCATTTTTTAAAATAGGACTGCGTGCTAATAAGCAAAATGGGAGGGGATGCTTGCAATAAGTAGGTGAAAATTCAGATGTATGAATAGATGGAACTTAACTGCTTATTCAAAATTTTAAACATAGTTTTTTCACACTCTTAATTTGTTTCGCTCGTAAATTAGTGTGTCTGTGTGAACCGTTTTCTTTCCTGTGTCAGTCAAAGTGGCCTTGTTTTGTCTCTATAAAGAAATGTGTCTACTTTGCCTGTAGCCTAAGAAGATTACACTGGTATTTCCAAATGATAGAGAAGTTAAGACTGAAATCCTTAGGCCTATCTTGGGTTATATAGATTGAAAACTAACACCAGTTGCAGGAGCGATACTTGATTTGTGTCTATATATTTGCCCTATGTGTAAATGCCAGATATTGTAATTTCTGCCTGTTATTTAAATGGAAATTTAACAAACAAAAAAAACCTCCATAAAATACTTGCTATCTTTAGTGGTCTCTAGGCCCTTGGTATAATAACAATCTCTTCCAAAATTGCTCCATGAAATCTCGTGGTGTACTCGTAGATTATCTCGTATTTGTATCTGAAATACAATGTAGTGTTAAAGCTCTGGACTGCGGAGTGCATTTCAGAGTTTGAAAGAACAGGTTGCCATACTAGACTGGCTCATAATCTTAGATCTGTAAAGCTGCCTCTGGCAGTGATGAATAACTAATGCTTCAGGGAAGACTAATATCCTCTATTATGCACCTACCCAATTGGGCAATGTCAAAAACAGAAAGATGGGCGTAAGATTATCTTTCTGACCCCTGCAGATCATGCCCTGAAGTGTGGTGATTACCCTTCTCGGAGTCTAAACATGCATAAGCGCAGATGGTAGTAGTTACAGTCATCTAATCCTTTTTTTGAAAAATGCTGCCCCAGCTTTGTCTTGATGTGAATAAACCTGTTGTGGCAAATTGCGCTAATTCAGAGCTCAACTTAATACACAGAAATGGAGCTAAAAGCTTATGAAATAGAGAGAAATACAGGCATACGCGTACCTTGTATGGCTAACATGGTAAGCATCTCAGTGCTTAAAACCTTGTTTACAGGTACTGGTTTTGCCTTAGACTTAAACTTCATTTAAGGACAGATATGAAGAATTTTCGTGCCTACATAAGGAGTACTTGTTAGATGTGAGCTTAAAATGATGCTCCTTCTTTCAACTGGTAACTAAGGAAATCCGTTTTGGCTATAGTTTCTTGTGGCCACGTTTTCCTTAGCTCAGAGCTTCATGGCTACAGAGCGTCAGGGGGGTTCAGGTCCCGGCACTGCTCTCTGGCTGGGGTCATCGTTTTTCCTTGAAGTCCACTGTCTCCATCTGTTGTGCCTGGCTCAAGTAATGCAACGTCTTCCTTAGACTCATCGTGACAGTTGTTTCTGTAGTTTCCAGCTCTTTGTGGTTGCGGGACTGTGTAGGATAATCCTCTAATTGGCGTTTCATCCAAGAGTGGCAGGACAGAGAGCATTATCAGATGCTTGATCTCAGCTATCCAGGGTAATGTGGCTGCTCCAAAATTTGAGTCTGCTCAAAGGGCAGGTCCTGTATCCATCCTTTAAAACTAAGCCTACAAGTCAAACTTTTAAAAAAAAAAAATAAGATTACAGTGGTTCTTCCCTCTTTGGGACTGTCAGAGAACAGACTGGTTTCCAGACACTAGCACACTGGGATTATAGAGTGAATGGTGAGTTTTATTTTATGTGGTATACCTGAAGACATGACCCTTTCTTAGTCTCTTTTTGGTACATGTCAATTTAACATTCCACTTGTGGGGTGCAAGTTCAAGGTAACGGTATGTCATATGCCTTACATGGTTTTTAGAATCAAATTAGAGGATGTTTATATAAACATATAAAAATTATTTTTGAGTATATAGAAAAAAAAGCAACAGCACAGATTCTACAGAAGTCAAGAAAGCAGTTTGTCCAAACAAGCTAGAGGTGAGAGATATCAGTTACTAAAACACCATGTGGTTGTAAGGGCTGGGGAATCTCCCTGTGCAAAGCTAATTCTGGATGCTGTTTTCAGCCTTGGGCTGCATTCTGTTCCTCTTATTTTATTTTTCTAAGATTATTACAACACTGCCTGATACCAGTCTAGTCTGATAAAAGTCAAAATTCACAGCACAGAAGGGAAGGATTATTGCAGTTTGCAGTTTCAGGAAAGAGCCTTCCTATGGTTTTTGGTGGTGGTGGTTTTGTTTTTTGGACAGTCCTTTCTCCCTTGGGAACTTCTACCAAGGATGCTCAGCGCTCTCCCCGGCTTCACACCACCATCTCCCATGTCAGCCTGTCATCTTGTTGAAAACTTGATTCTGTTGTCTTTTTCTAACAGGCAATAACCCGTATTTAGGCCAGTACTTGCTAATAGCTGTTTGAATAGTGATATTCTAGTAGCACCTCACTGAAGCTACGCTAAGGACTTGTCTCTGGGCAGCTACATTCTGATAATTTCATTTGTTTGATGAATGACTGTTGGATTTAATCTAGTCTGAGTTTTTTAAATTTTTGTTTGCTTTTTAATAAGGAAAATTCTCTGATCAGGTGCCATGAAATCGATACTCTGTGCCTTAATAATTACATTTAATATCAGATTATTTTGGTTTAACAAAATAAATCTGAGGGATTTATTGCTTTAATATGTGTGTATTATTACCAAAACACAAATCAAACTAAGTATAATGTTATTCATTGAGGTATGTACTGTAGTTTTACAGGAGTTATTGTTAAATAGTAGAACAGGATTTGAAAATTCTCACTCATTCGTTAGATCAAAAATGAAAAGGATAAGAAAGTGTTAGGCTTTAAAAGAGTATCACTGTTAGGTTCAGGAGGACTTGCTTACCTCTTTCTTTATAATGTTTCAGAATTGACTATTTGGCTTCATTTGTATTAGAGGGAAAAGGTAGAGATACAGCACTGGCTGCTACCCTTGGAGGACAGCAGACCAAAGGGAATGAGGAGTCAGTATATAAAAAAAAAAAAGCAGTCCTGTTTAGAGGAAATGCTGATTACATCGTTTCACTACTTCTTCCCTTTCAGCCTACCCACATCCAGTAATGTTATAGTTTCTGTACTTTCTTGGTACTAAACCTTTTGGTAGTCTGACCAGACTCTGCTACCAACATCCCTGTGCCAGTGAGATTTGTGGGAGAGAGGGTGTGTATGCATACCTAAAGCTATTTTGTGGTTCCCACCTGCCTCTGCTCTGTTGATTCAGTACAGTTCTTTTGCAAGCTGGTTTGTTGAAACGATCCAAGTTCAAAATAATCCTATTCAGAAACAAAATTCCCATCTTTCCTTCCCCCTCCCGTAATGAGTCTCACATTTGGAGAGATTACCAGATTTATGAGACTACAGCTAAAAAGAACTTACACTGACACAAATTATGTCTAGTGTGGCAAAACTTAAAATAGGTGTTTAAAATATTAATGAGGTACAGAAGAGCTGCAGATTTACAACTAATCTGCACAGACTTGAAAATAACTTTTCTTCTGTGAAGCAAGAAAATGAAGTTAATAATTACAGTATAATTAGACAAGAAAAAAGATGTGTCAAGTTAGGTAGGATTTCTACTTCACTAGTTATAGGAAACGAGAGATTCGGTGTGCAGAACAGATTCATACCTTTTCTGACAGAATTGTGTGTAGAGCTGAGAGTGTTGTTTGAACTGAGCTGAGAGTGTTGTTTGAACTGTACGCTGTAATACAGGTGCTATAAGATACTTAGGGTGATAAGTTTTTGTTTGAACCAGCCTGCTAATTTCATGAAAATCTGCATGGCTTTTTTTGGTCTTTTAGAGGCAGAGATTAAGGGCTATCATTGCCTACCTTGAGTGCCTCCAGGCACCATGAATTCTGTGCTAAATCAAATTGGAATTCAGGGCATCTGGTGTTCAGAAGGCTCACAGCAGGTCTCTATTTTTCCTCCCTTGATACTGTGAATAACCAGCTTTTTGAAACTATCGGGTGTTAGGACTTTCAGCTAATAACACTTCCTGAGATGACTATACTACCTTAATCTCAGGATATGTAGTATATGTACTCCATACTGCATCATCTTGATAAAGTCTTGTCGTCGTAGGGTATCTAATGTGAAACATGGTGGCGTGGAATACTCTTCATAAACAGAATATCTGTTTATATGTAGATATTTCATTTGTGTTATCCCAGCTATCTTCCTCATGCCCAAGTTAATGAGTTATGATCATGCTATATGGTCCTTTTGTTTTGTCATGGTTTGGGTAATAGCTTATTTAGTTATAAGAAAGTGCAAGTACTTCCTGGGTTCTGAGGAACTAAGCAGATTGTACTTTCAAAGTAATGAAGATATCAGTTTATATTATTTATGGATTTGTCTTGCAGAGAATCAAAATACCACAGGTTTGTGTTAATATAGCAGCTGCCATTCTTGAATGGTGCCATTAGACTTGAACTGGAAACCTCTGGAGCTAAAAATATGAGCTTGAGTAAGAGATACCTGCTCAGAGTCATCAGTGATTTCACCTTATGTGACTTGCACACTTGTAGCTCATGGGTGTCACAGGGCAGTAGTGTCAATGATCAGGGTGCTTGGTAGGCTGGGATTGGCAAGGGGTGTATATCAGGGTGTTTATCGAGAAGGAAAAATTACATGTTGGTCCATATTCTAGGGTAACGCAGTTTGAATTTATCAGTATATTAGCTTGTGAGATTTTGTGCTTCTCCAAGTAATAATTTTAATTAGACTTGCACATCTCGGCTAGGGTGTGGGACAGTGTGAATACTGAAGATAGTTGATCGTTGTTGTTGTGTTTGTTGTTCATTTGTTTTATTGTGAGACTGTTTGTATGCATTTCAGCATGATGTGTCCTTCCTCAGCAATACTTGCCAACTGTAATCATTCCTGGTTGTGACTGTAGGATTGATTGTTTTGTATAAACACTCTTGGTATGTAAGATTTATACATTCCACCTACTTGCCAGGATTCAGAATCTCAGTTCTCTTAGAGCAATTCCTCAGCTATTGTGAATGTCCTGAGAGAATGCTGAAGTAGACTTTATTCCCCTTCCTGACCAACGTTGACTTTAGCAACGCCCTAGTGATTTGACAAATAGATTGCTGTCTGATGGGAAGGAATTGTTTGCTGTAGTTCAAAGCCAGATTTCAGAGGTATAGAAAAATATTTCACTAAGAATTAACAGGAGAGGAAGAAAAGGCCTTTGCTGACATACTTTATTGCCACAGAACTTATTTTTCCCTCTTAGAACTTAGTGAGCCCACCACCTAGTAGGGCAAGCTTTAAAAAAAGGATAGTTCTTAGTTGTGGATTTTTGATAGAGAGAGGTTTCTTACCTTTTGTTATTTATGCCAGAAGATACACAATGTAACAGAAGTCGCATCAAATATTTTAATGCATTGCATTTTGTCTGTTATGTAGCATATGCAACAACCAGAATTTGTCTTTCTGCATCAGAATTTGTATTTCTGCATCAACTGAGCACTGGCATGGGTTGCCCAGGGAGGTTGTGGAGTCTCCCTCCTTAGAAATATTCACAAACTGTCTAGACATGGTCCTGGACAACCAGCTGTAGGTGCCCTGCTTGGGCAGGGGAGTTGGACGAGATGACCCCTGCCAACCTCAACCATTCTGTGATTTGGCGATCAGGTTGTCGGGTTTGGGTTGTTTTTGGAAGGAACCGTTTATATGCTGACACTCCTATAGGAGCTTGCTCTTGCGGGGTTTGTACTGGGTCTGGCTGGGATTGGGTTAATTTTCTTCATAGCAGCCCATATGGTGCTCTGTTTTGTATTTGGGACTAAAACATTGTTGATAACACACCGATGTTTTGGCTATTGCTGAACAGTGCTTGTACAGCATCATGGTCTTTTCTGTTTCTCACTCTGCCCCCCCCCCCCCCAGCAAGTAGGCTGGGGGTGGGCAAGAGGCTGGGAGGGCACCCAGCTGGGACAGCTGACCTGGTCTGATCAAAGCGATTTTCCATACCGGATAATGTCATGTTCAGCAATAAAAACTGGGGGGTAGTCTTTTCAAGATAGGTGTTGCTCAAGGAGTGGCCGGGCATTGGTCCGCTGCTGAGAGGGGTGAGTGATTGCCTCTGCACCACTTATTAAACTGCCTTTATCTCGACCCACAGTGTTTTTTCTCACTTTTTCTCCTTCAATTCTCTCTCCCATCCCAGTGAGATGGGGAGAGCAAGCCTCATCTGGTGAGTGTTTAATTGCTGTCTGGGCTTAATCAACCACAGGGTTAAAGGAGGAAGGGGACAGAACTGAGAGAGAGACTACAGAACCTAAACTTCATGTTACTGTAGGTACCTAATGACTGGGCAGCATATAGATCCAAAGACTATTTTATTAGTCGTGTAATATGGCAGGCAAAACTTTGTGCGAGAGCCTTGCACCATTCTACATAGCTTTTCCAATCGTACCCACTTTTGACTTGGCTTGCCATTGGTGTGACCCACCTGGGAAAAGAAAAGCAAATGAAAGTAACCAGCATTCTCACTGTTGGTGAGACAACGTGACTAACCTATAGCATTTAATCTCTTAACTTTCAGAAATGGAGTGGCTCTTGGGGCCATTTCACTTCTCTTTTGCGTTTTCAATAAAGCAATTTTTAAAAGCGACTAGTGCTTTCTGGAGCGTTAGACATACAGTAATAGTTGATAACCTGAACTTCTTGCATGTTTAGTTTTGTAGCTGCTCTTGGACTTTCAAACCGCTAGCTTCCATCCCTTCCTTGCGAAACAAGACCTTTAAAGCCTCTAGAAATTGCAGCTGTAGGGTGGAACACTGCCTCCCAAAAAGCTGGATGACAAAACTACCCTTGGCTTGAAAGGGACTGTGTTTTCACTTCTTTTAAAAAATGCACAGGGCAAACAGCAAGTCTTCTGATTCCTTAATTCAGTAGAAAATGCTTGAAGGGCTACAGTATGGGTCAGGTTCTTAAACAGATGTCAGCTGTTGAAGTCAGATCTTTTGAAAAATCCATACAGAAATTTAATGATAGTAGGTACAGGGAATCAACAAGTAACAGAGCCACTTTTAGTTGTTTTTAAAGGGTCGTTCTATCTTGAAAAAATGTCCTGTGGTGTCCAAACACCGGAAAATGTCATTGGACACATGAATTTATTTATGAACGTTCTTTGTATCCCACTGTCATGCTAGAGTAAGTACAATTAGAGATAGATCCTGGGATTTTGAAGGCTGAGTGAATGCATTGTGTACAATCTTGATAGTCACAGAGATGCACGTAGGATAATTTTAGGCAGTGCAGAAAGAGAAGGAAGTATTTCCTTTCCTTTCTTTGCTTTGGGCAGCCTTGCATTATTTCTGGGGACAGCTCTGACTTAAGCATTCAGAAATGAGGGAGCGAAAATGGTTTTGGGGCTGACCTCGAGGTCTTGTGAAGGAGGCACTCTGGGTCCGTTTCAGTTCCTTATCAGGGAAATAGTAACGTGGCTATTATAAACCATGAAACTGGGCAGTTAATGCCTGTAGTTCAAACTGATGGACAACCATGAGAACACGGTTCCTCTGGCTTCTGGCCAGAGGAGACTACAAAGACTTGTTCAAAGTAAGAATCCAGGATATTGCAGGCTTTCTCTGGATATGTACTCAAGAAAATAAATAGTGCTGATAGACTTGTACTGGCATAGTATTTCCAAATTGCTTTTTTCTAATTCTATTAATTGTGTTCATATCCTACCTGACTATGTTTAATTGTGGAATTCTGTGTACGCTTGAAGACTTTTGATCTTTTAAAGCATAGATTAGTTAAGCCTCTAGTTATTTCTACGGTTTGGGGGCTTTAAGAACACATTTCCATCTTCTTTAATATTGCCAAGAATGCAGCATTGCTTCTGTGATGATGAGAAAGTCCAATTTGTATCACTCTTCTCACAGCGGGTTTCGTTTATTCTGTGTGGGTGTGAAACATTTTTTTTCCCCAGTAATACCCAGATAGGTGGAAAGTATATGTTTATTAAAGATATACTTCTGTATGTGGCTTTGTGAGTTGTCAATGTAGTTTGACCACCATGGTGAAGTAATTATGTGGTAAACTGTTTTAAGAATATGCAATTGCAAAAGAAATCTTTGCTTGTATACTTAGTTGCCAAGATAAAGGAAATTGAAATCTGCTCTGAATTGTCAGAATGTACTAGTTAAATCCATGTTTACAACGTTGCCTGTGGTTAACCACCACTAGATAAGATCATGAACTGTCTTATTCTGCGTGCTAACATGTAACGGATTGATGATACAATTCACATTTAAATTACTTTGTGCTTCATTTTTTCTATTGTCTTTGGCTTTGAGAGGAGCTTTCTGTACTGCAAGGAATGTTATCAGTTTATTAAGTGACTGTCTCAGAATAATCCATTGTAGCTGGAAAGGTAATGATTGGCCTTCCGCAATACTACGCTACACTGTTTTCCTGCAGTGCTTCCATAGAAGAGGCTCCAATGGTTATGACTGCTCTGATAACGTGCTAAATCACGTGTCTGGACGTACGCAAGACATGAAACTTGGCACTATATATACGCTTTTAAGTCAATATAGCTAAAACCAGCCACAGTGCATCTCTGTAACTGTCATTCCTGTTTCTTAGTTATCATGGAAAAGCAAAAAAAAAAAATTATTTCAAATAATACTGCCTTAGTCTGGGCCTGGTCCCAGCTATTAGCATAAGTCTTCAATTTTCACTGAAGTTTGTATCAGGTCAGAGTGATATTTGAGCTGGAGAATTTGGGGTATGCCACCAGGGTTCATCATGCTTTAGTACTAGTTATTTTACCAGAGAAATCACAGTGTGTATATGTATGTGTGTGTGTCTATATATTAAAAATTGTACAAAATCTGTATAGAAATATAGTACAAAATCTGTTAAGAAATACACTGATAACATTCAGTCAAATTAGCTAGGCAGATGAGTGGGTTGTCCTCCACCAGACTGTAGCCTGCTGCAGAACTGTTCTGCACAACAAATCTGAAAAATAATAATCTTTGCAGCTAAGTTTCTAGGTAATCTAGACCATAGTTCTTAGGTATTTACATTTGAAACTGGGTATTTAAATAAAGGATTTTGTTATGAGCACCTTGAGCATTTAATTATTCCCCAAAACAATGGCAGTAACAGAAATTGTGTAGATTGTGGCAAGTATCTTTCATTTTCATCTGTCTACTTAGTTACAGCTTTTTTGATCTCTTTGTCTTGCACTTTGCCATGCCAGATACTTTGATTAGGAAGGACCGCGTATAAGATTTGCATTTCTTTGGTCAGCCTCAGCACTGCTGCTCCTTTGCTTGATGGGAACAATCTATGTTCCGTGGAATGCCTCATGGCTCCATACGTACTGTTAGCAGCATTATTGATTAGTAATTTTAATGTCAACACTGTGGTTGGAGTAGGATGTGGGCATTGGTGAAAGATGAGCTTTCTGCATGGGAGGGAATATTTTGCATACAGTGATTACGGAACAGCTTCCAGTCCAACTGTTTCTACTCTGTCTGGAAGTAAAGTACTGTGTGATGGGTATAATAGTATGCTTGTCTTCATTTTTAAAGAAGTCCACTGGAATCTGACCCATTGGAAATTAGAGGCTTACACCTGTAGAGAATTTACATGCTTACAGCTACTGCTTTGCTAGAAGGAGGATGTTTAGGTCTTCTGGCACTTGGATACAGCCTGGCTTAAGCTTTATTTATTTAGTTATGAATATGAGATAAAGCAATCCAATCTTTATTTCAGATTACTTAAAAAATGGCTGTTGGTGAGCCTGGGTTTTCTAGAATACCGTTTCCTTGGTGGCTTCTGTCTCTGTATCTTATTCATGTTATATTTTGTTTCTCTCCATAATGGACTATGTGCTGGAAAAAAACCTTTGTGACACTATATGGGATTTGGCATTCTGCTGTGCGGATTACTGATGGGAGATGCCTGGCTAATTCCCAGTGCTTGCTATTCCCACAGACAACCTGGAAATGGGTGTGGTTGACGTGAGTAGTAGCAACAAAGGTATGAAGCTAAGATTGCCTTCTGGAATGGCAGCTCATCAAAGGGCTAGGAAAATCTGTAAAATGAGCAATAAAATTACTTTGAAAGTTTCAGGTTTACTCATTTTACTACTGCAAGAAAATGTTTGTAACGTATATACACGTAAAGCACATTGGTTTATATTGTGAATATAGTACATATTCTTTGAAGAAGTAGATAAGGGGAAATCCCTTCAGAACTCTTCTAATAACTGTGCTCCTATAAACAGGTTATTTTCTTCTGGGAGAGTCTTAAACTGTGTTTATTCAGGTTTCTTTAACTGAATTGTTTCCTTTTTGTACAAAGGATGCAGTAGTTAATCAACTTCTAAGTCTGCTTGGAAGAGGGTTAATTGTTAATCACTATCACCAATACTCAGAAGTGTCTGAACTAATTTGGTGAAATGCATTTTTCCCTGCAGCAGCAAGTGCTGCATGTTTTCAGTAGTCTGCTATAATAGACATCGATTATACACCTTTGACATGCGGCTAAATCCATGAAAACTCTGATATGTGTTTCAAAAATAGCCCTTTAAAATGGTATTGAAATCACGGAAATGCATGGAACCCTAACACCAGTGTTCTGTATGCCTTATTAATATAAGGGAATTCACGGCAGCTGTCAAGGGCCTATGTTCTACCTGTGGGAAGATGCCTGAAGGTATGCAGAAGAGGGATGCTAGGGAAATACAGGTTTTTAAACCATGACTCTCTTGGAAATACGGAGCTTTATTCTGGTTTACCAGAGGCATTTATCTTCACTAAAAATTCAGATGTTTTATATGCCAAAGTCATTGGATAAAAGAGTTGATAACTGAAACAAAGACTGGAATGCAGATCTTCCTCCTCCCAGGTGATCGTCTGCTCGCTGTGTGTGCGTAGCCTTTCTGTCTGCAGGATGGACCTTTGATGTTCCCTGCGAGGTGTATCAGTTTCAACAAGAGAGATCAAGAGCTTCCCGCTATAAATGAACAGATCGGCTGTTGATAGAACACTTTCTTGGAGAAACAGTGATCTGAATCCTGGCGAGAATTAACCCAGATCTCCCACATCGGAGGCAAGCGTGCCACTGAACTCCCATTGAATGGAGCTACTGAGTTGGGCAAAGCAGCCCTACCTCACCAGCCTGCCTACCCACAAGTGGAGGAATCTGGTCTGAGTGCCATCTGGATCAAACCCCTCAGATGAAGCCCTCAAGAAGGGCTTGTGAATACAAGTGTGAGACTAAGCTGTGAGATAGGGTGGTAAGCTGCTCAGGCCTGCCAAAACTGGGTGTGTCTGAAAACAAAATTTCGTGTGATTAGAGAATGGAAAACTTTGAGGTGCCTGGGGAATCCTGGTAGCAGCTGAGAGGGTGAATGAGAAGACTGCAGTTTTTCATTTGTGTATCTACTGTGATTTTCTTCAAATTTTTTTTTTTTTTTTAAACATAAATTCCTTTTGTGGCTTTAAACCTAGGTGCTTGAAAAAATTGCTGTTCAAGCTCTGCAGGAAAAATATCATATTAGTCCATCTCATCAAAATCAGCTCAACTTTCTAATGTATAATCACAGAAGTAATTTCTGATGGTGGATTTATGTATATGAATGCCATACAGTTCATGGCTAGTATCAGTTCTAACACAGGAATGGTTTGACTAGAGTTTGTTTGAGTTTTTTCCAGTCTCTATGTTGGTGAAGAAAGACTTAAATTGAAGGATTAGCAGGTTGTGCTTGGATGCATTTTCACATCCTGAGTATTGACAAATCACCCAAATGTGCGTCTCTGCTGGATGGATTGACCTGTCAGTGCAGTGACCAGTGGTTTAGAAAGCTGGAATTTTTATATTCTATTTTACTAGGAAAGCCTGAGGCTGTGAATATGTATCGTGCAATGCAATACTCAATAGTATACCAGACACAGGGGAAGTTCATTGTGCCTGTAGCTATAATACTATGTTAAATACCAGGGTTATTAATCTTTCCTCACCTCAGAAACTTATGGTCCATGTATTACTATGTTTTTGTATGAGATTTAATTGCTCAGACTTGCAACAACTCAAAACTTAAGATCCCGCTTCCCACTGTGACTTGAGTCTTGAGAAATCAGTTCTATTTAAAAGTAGCAAATTGTTGTTTTGATTATATTACATTTTCAATGGCATATGGAGATTCATCTATGGTTGCTCAGAAGGTTAGTTTTTAAGGACAGGTATCAGATGGCAGAAAGCAGATACACATTGTAGTTAGGCAACCCCCAAAAACCTGCTGGTCCCCAAATCTGTGTGTCTCATGTGGTAAGGGTGTTAATAATATAATGAATGTCAGAGTCCCTACTGAAATGGATAGTTTATTTGGGTTCTGTGTTGTTTCTCCATAGTGGTAGGTGGTAGGTGCTGTCCATGGAGTTTTCTTCCTTTCTTTGATAATACAATGAGCATTATTCTATAAGAAGAAATTACCGTTTTCTGTAAAATCAGTGTAATTCATAGAGCATTTTGACATCCCACCACGCAGTAATATCAGTAAGCTGACGGAGACATGCACCAGTGTGGGTCCCAGAGGCAGTACTCCAGCAACAGCACAGCTCTTCAGCTTCTTCTTCTAGAGACAGCTCACCGGGCGCTGACCTGGGAAGCTCTGGGTTGTGGTGCAGTGTAGCTGCATGCTTTCAGTCCACGTAACTTTCCCTTAACTCATTCAAAAGATTTTTGGAACGTAAAATGCATGAAAATAATTTCTCTGCAGGGGTATCTCTGCTGTAGCTCTACTAGGTCTGGAATCGCACTGTGAACTAAATGTAGCTTATCTTTGTATTGCTCTGGTTAAGCCAAGAATCTAATTATGATCATAAATCTGCTAAAGTCAATGGGAAAGCCTGTGGTGGAGAGCTTTGCTGGTCTGGAATCTGAGTGAAGTTGACTGAAGAACATACCTGGGAATTTACACTTCAGATGAAATGATGTTTTTGTTAATCAGCGTTTGCTTGTATGACATACATCAGCACCAGCCCTGAAGGTAAGATGTTTTCTAGATGAGTGGAGACCAAGACTCAGACTAGGGCAATGATTTTCCAAAAGTAAGTAGCAGCCAGGAGTGATGCTGGGAAAGGAATTCCAGAGTTATGGCTTCCTGCACTTAACTTGAATCATGTTACCACCATATTCACTATCTTACAGAAATTACCACAATAAACCACCTTAATGTTTATCTTAACATAATAAAGGAAGGTGTTTCTCACAATAAAATATGATTAGACCTGTGGAAGAAATAATAGCTTCGAAATTAGCTTCAGTTGAAGGCAAAGTGTATTTTTTATTACATGGTTTTGGCTTTCACATTGCATAAGCTCAAAGTAGTAATGCTTATTTTTAAGAGTTTAAAAAAAAATTAAAAGGTTAGAAAATTTTTTAAAATGTTTTGACATTCAATCTGTCATCATTGTCTTCTCAAGAATGCATGCAATGTTTTTTTTTAAAAAAAAAAGGCAAAAGGAGAGGGTTTTGTTGAATGACATTGATCTTCTTTGGAGTTCTTGTTTGGCTTTCTGCTCATTAAGCTCCTGACATGCAAACAGACTTGAAAAGGCTGAGAACTATGACATTAGATGTAGCATTTAGGTATGTCATCAGGTCTAGTAATATAATATATACTGAACTTGTTTTTTTTTTTTTTAACAGCAAGAACCAATAAAAGTCATGCTTTTCTTCCGTGCTTTTCTTCACTTTGAAGTGCAACACCCAGTATACCTTCAGAAGATTTATAAAAAAGACTACTTGCAAGGTTTCATCTTAATTTTTGAAAATTGGTTTCAGTTCTTCTAGCCTATACCAACAACATTTTTGTGGCTCAGTGCATATTGTTAAAAAGTGCACAGGAATGTATAGAAAAATGGAATAGAAATTTGTACTTGAGAAACAAACTGGTGGATGTATGCCCAAGTTTTCATGTTGAGTGACAAAAATGATAGACCTCAGTAGAGCAGGGATAGAGAAGAGGTGGTAGAAGAAACAGTATAGGAGATGCAAATCATGTACTTTGTATATTTTCTCATTTAAAAAAAGTATAAGGGGACAACTGTATAGTTCAAATAACTCGAATTCAAATGCTATTTATAATACAAAGCTAAGAAATTCATTACCAGGATCATCACTGGATAATATGACAAAAGGGAATCTTCATTGATCTTCTAGAGTGTCAGAAACAGTGCAAGGCCTCATCACCAGTACAACAGAGCGGTTGATGTAGGCTAGGACACCGGCACAGACCAGCGGCTTCTCTGTGGTGGTTTTGGGAAGTTTCTGTGCAGTATTTGGCAGAGTTTGTTGCCTCTCAGCCACATGGCCTGTTAATAGGCTATACTTTTTCGTTTATATGGTGCCTATGGTACCAAAACTGTTTTGCATATGTACAAACTGCATAGTCGGCAGGATTTGAGGGGTTTTTCTTTATTTGAAGTTATGCTGAGATTGCTTAGAAATATTTAGAATACCTGGCTCTTATATGACTATCCTTTTTTTTTTTTTTTTTTCTTTAATAGAGTTTTCTGGTATGTATTTATACCCTTCCTGGAAAAAAACTAAGTGCCTTTTTGTATAGCCCTTCATATCTTGCTTTCTGTAGCTGAGTGCTTGATAGTCAGTATTCTGCCTGCTGCTGAACTGCTGTACTGATGAGAGCTGCTTGTTGTTACCAAGCTCCCTGTGACCTTCATGGGCCTCTTACAGGGCAATGTTGGAAGTATTTTGCATGGTTGTTGGGATACTATTTGTGAATCCTGTCAGTATTCCATGCCTTAATTCGTATTATGGACATGGAAGCAAATAGGGGCAATTAAAGTATTTAAAAAATGTGCCTCCTTATTTTTTTGTGGGGAAAAAAACCAAACCCAAACAACCAAAGCAACAACCTTTTTGTTTTGAAAAGCTAGCAAACCTTTCCCACAAATTATATTCTGTTAGATTTTTATTTTCTTGTAATACTGTGTCTAGAACCAGACAACACATTTGTAGCGAAGCTCATTTTAGTGCAAACTAGGGACCAAGAGGTTTCACTGGAGCTTGCCAAGGGTGAATGGGCCTCAACAAGTGTCTGGATGGAGACTGTGAAATTAGAAGAGACATCTGAGAATATGTGCTGAAGCCCTCTTTTTAAATGAACTTGCACTGAGTGCAAGACTTCAGAACGTGTTTGAAGTAGAATTGTGGCCTTTCCCAGCAGAAGCTAAGGGTAACTGCACATACTGCACTTTACTAGAAATCAAAATCAAATCAAATTCATGTCTCTGGGACACAGTTCTTGTTTAGCTTCATGTGAAATATGTCAAGGAGCTTGCTAAAGCCATGACGAAGCAGGTAACATTGGTCTGAATTGTTTAAATCCACGCTCAGCCTTTCAGTGGTTTTGCCCTGCATTTTCTCCCACGGTGTCCAGATTGCTGCTGATCTGAAATGCTGAAATCACTTGTAGTGCTGATACTATGTAATGGAGAGAGCTAGAAGCACCTCTGAATATAAGGATGAAACTAATGTTATGAGGTACTACAGGTGGGTTTTGCAAATACTGGTAAAGAAATGACATGCTTCGTACGCTGCGAGAGAAATAGCAGAAGGGAGCCTGGGGGACAGCACGTTAAATGAAAGTCGGCAGTGTGGCCTTGCAGCAAGGAATGCAACCAGATCCTGGGCTCTGTTGGCAAGAGTGCAGCTTTGGTTGAGGGAAATCATCCTTCCCCTCTGCTTGGCCGTTGCGAGACCACATATGGAGTGATGTTACCGGTTCTGTACACCCAATATAAGCAAGGCACTGACAAAGTGCGGCGAGTCCGGCAGAGGTGTTCGGGATGGACGGGGGGCTGGAGCACAGGAGAGGCTGAGACAGCTGGGTTTGTTCAGCCAGGAACAGAGAAGGCCGCAGGGGATGTTATACCATCTCTTCCCCCAGCTGGAATCACCAAATTCTTAATGTTTACAGAGAGAGTGAAACTCTGGAGAAAAACTTGGTGATCTAGGAAATACAAGTGACTGACAGAACAAGGGAAGAGGAGGTGATGCTAGCTGGGTCTGGCAGGCTGTGCAGCAGGTTGTCCAAGTCCAAAGGTATGATCGCGAAGTAGGGCAGGGGAGAATCCTTTTGCTAGGAATCTGTTTGCAGAGTTGAGCAGCTGATGCACCCTATAGTTTCTTAAAATATATGTGCATGGGACATAAGTAGATTCTTCTCTCTTCTTGGAAATTACATGTAACTTGCACTTCTGATTCATCAGCGCTGCAGAGCGCTCTGCATCCATAATCACTCTTCTGTGTTGCAAATAATATTTTTCAGTGTATGAAGTGCGTATTTTACTTAATGAATTATTAATGCAAGCAAAGCAAAATAAGGAATTCATTCCCTGTTTCCCATTGGAAGGCAGATGTTCAGCTATTTCCCGGAAAGCAGGGCTTCATCACACATAATGGTTACTTGGGCAGACAGACACCATCACTCTGCACATCCCCCCTTCCTCCTTTTCCCTCCAGCTTTTATTGCTGAGCATGATGTCATATGGTTTGGGATATCCCTTGGGTCAGTCGGGGTCAGCTGTCCCGGCTGTGTCCCCTCCCAAGTCCTTGTGCCCCCCCAGCCTCCTCGCTGGTGGGGTGGGGTGAGGAGCAGAAAAGCCCTTGGCTCTGTGTAAGCACTGCTCAGTGGTAACGAAAACATCAGTGTGCTGTCAACGCTGTTTTGGTCATAAATCCAAAGCATAGCACCATATGAGCTACTATGAAAAAAAATTGACTGTCCCAGCCAAAACCAGTACAATCTTTCTTGCATCTGGTGATGTTTTGTTTTAGGTTTCTGTTAATTTCAACATATTTTACATAGTTCATGCTTTCATCACTTAAAAACCAAGCAAACATTTATTCCTTTTGCTAGGTAACTGAGTGCAGTGCTACATTGAGAAGAAGCCTTTTTTTTTTTCTTCTCCTTCAGTTGTCTACTTCAAAATGTGGTTCCAGATGACAAAAACAAAGCAATCTTTCCTCAGGGATTAGTTGTCCTGCAAAGACTTTTCAAATTCTTTAATCTGTTGTTTCTATTCTCTTGAAGTATCAGGAATTGATGTAAACCATATGCTTGTTTATTGTCTTTGTATTCATTTTACTAGTCATAGAGAAATTGAGAAGTTGTTTGTTTTAATGTGTAGGGTTTTCCTCCAAGCCTAAGCAATTGTTTGCCTTAAGTGAGCATTAGATATCCTGTTTTACTTTGCATAAAACAAGTATGCGGTCTCCTTCATTTCACAAAAGGAAACCACTGTTCGTGAATTCTCATTATATTCTCCTTGTTTCTAAATAAAAAAAAAAAAAAAGAAGCACTTGTTTAAAATAACAACCAATTAAAAAGTGTGCTTCAAGTGAGATGGCATTTGTCGTACTGGGAAAAGAGGGTCCTCATGTTTGATGTGTTTTAAGTGCAAAGTGTGTGACCTACAGGTGTTGAATATACAGTAATTCTACTTGGCTTTAGTCCATTAAATTAGCCACCCTGCTTTCTTTAGCTTGCTGGGAAAATTGCAAATGCATTGGTTTGTGTCTCCTTGGCAGTTAGGAGTTTAGCAGGACATTGATTCTTAGCGGACTTCCAGACAGAGTCCCATTGTTTATCGTTAAACTCTGCCAAGAACTTATCAGATGCTGTGTAATGAGCCCCCTTCTTTTAGAGATGCTTCAGTGCTGAAAAGAAACTGCTAACAATTACTGACTTTCATTTCGTAGTAGTCATTTTAAATGAGAAAAGCTTATTCTATTTTAACTTTTTTTTAATGGTTTCATCTGGTATATTGGAGGACACTTGTTAAATGGGATTTTTCAGTCACGGGCATTTTAAGCATTTGCACGTGGCAGGTATTGATTTGTCGCCATTAGTATTGTATTTCTCAGGTGTGGTGTGGTTCAGGGATTGCTGCTTTCTCTAACATCAATGTGCCAGCTCCGTAGGTATGAACTTGGTAAGGAAGCTGATTTAGTAAAAAAAAAAAGGAGAAAAAAATCCCCAAACATGACCAAAATAACACATGAAGATGGGCGTTCTGTGCCCTTGTGTGATAACCGACGTGGTGAGTTAAATGCTTGCTGCTGCCAAAAGAGCCTGTGTAATTTCCCTGCTCTCCGATTCCTTCTTTCCTCCTGCTGCAGCCCATCCACCCGCCTGCTCCCTGCACGTTCATTTTCTGCCAGCCGCTCTGCAGAACGAAGAGGCGATACGGATGCTTCTGCAACTGCTCCTACAACTGAGTAAATTATTGGAGCGAACGCAGCTATGTGGTGGTAGGGCTTTCTGCTGCAAGCAGTTACTCCGAGAGCAGCAGATGGTGGCCAAGAAATCCTCTGGGCTTTTCCCCGACTCCGTGGCCTGTTTCAACTCTTTTCTTCTGCCTGAAGTCCCCAGCCGCGGTGGCAGGTTGACAAGCGCATTGAGCTGGCACTGCTGCTAAAAAGGCAGCGCTGCTCCTGTGTGGTGCGGGTGCAGCTGTTTGGGAGGCCACGTGTGGAGCGTGAGCAGGGAGCTCATCTGGGATACACCCAGCCAGGCTGAAAAAAAATAAAAAAAAAAAACCAGTTGAAAACAGGCTGCTGAAGGCTGGGAGAGGCCTCCAACTTTTTTCAGTACAAACACTACCTTAAAGTGCTCCTCAGGCGATGGTATTAGAGTTCGCTTGCAATACTCTTTCAAACGGTAATTTCTGATACTTCTACCTGACTGACCAGGGTATTGTGATTTTAGAAATTAGATATTTCATCAGCTTAAAATAGTACTCTCACTGACGCTATTGCAAGTGATTTCTAAGACTGCAAGTGAATTAGGCATCTCTTCTTTCCACTTGGCCTCACTGGTGTGATAGAACATACTGGATATATTCAGTGTGCGTTTTAACTGTAACATTTCTGTTTTCTGAGTTATAAAATGCAGCAGAAGGGGCTATCAAGTTCCAATTTCTTTACAGTTTTAGAAGCCCATCTTAAAAGTTATTAATTAGTATCTTATAAGAAGCATCATGTTAGAAGTCCTAGAAGATGCTGTATTTTGCTGTAAAACTTTACAACTGTTTTTTATTAAAAGGAGATAGGAGGGGATTACAGAAGATACAATGCAACCAAGCAAAATTTCTATCCACTTAGAAAAATATTTGAACTACTACTTCCTTTCAGGGAAACCGTGATTAATGACCACTGAGCAAAGAAAATTAATCTATAGCGATAAAAATGTCATTGGTCACATCACCTGTCTTCAATCCCTCTTAATAAAACAGTACTGCCATGGGGTGCAGCAAGGGAAGATTCATGTGCTGAGAGCCAGGATCCAGTGGATAATTTAAGTTCAAATATACTTGCCGCATATTTCACTGGTAACTATCTATTTGATCAGCATATGCTTTACTGAATCCTATCATAGCTTCATCAGTACTGTTCGGCCCCCCCCGCTGTCACTTGGATTAGCTGTTCGGATGGCACAGTGGTTACATCTATGTCCCCAGAACAGATCTGTACCAACTAAAAACTCCCTCTTCACACCCAGCAGCGGACTGTGTATTTGTTCTGTCCTAACAGCTGCGTACCTACAAGAGAGCTGAAGAGCAGCTGCTGTGGCAGGAGGGCCAGAAGTGGAAGGACTAATTTTTGCATTTGGATAATCAAATGTGAGAGATTCTGGTATGGTTCAGCCATATGTAAATGCAGCATTTTTCAGTACAGCCTGTCTTGTCTTTTGTTCTGACTTGCTCTCTCCAGCTGTGCTTTCATAGTCACTCACTGCTTTGGTTTCCTCAGCATTTGTTTCCTTCTTGGTCTTACAAGTTGTTGATGAATTATATCATCTCCCTTATATCAAGAGAGATTCATCTTCATTTAGTTTAAAACTGTGCCTAAGAATATTTCTATTGTTTCTTTCACTTTCTTTGGACTTCAAATTTATGGAAAAGTGCTGACATCCTCAAAAAGGAATCTCAACTGTATTTCTGTGCCCAGATGCTAATCTGGTACATGGGAAACAGTTTCACTTTTGTTGTTTGCTTGCTTGTTTCCCACTTCAGATTTTTTGCAACATACTAGGCTTGTTACATTCTTGGATATTTGAAGTTCTAATTGTGAAAGTCCTGTTCATAATTTTATCTGTGCTTAAAGTTACCTTTCTACTTTAAATCACCTTTTGATGGTGACTTACAGCCTTCTCTCCTCTATTGTAGGAATACTTCTTCCACACTCTTTGTTGAGTAACATGGAGAAAAGAAGTTCAAATTTTATTTTTAATGTAAGAATAAGAAAAGGAGTGATCAGAATGATTTAATCTTACCTTCTGTATGTGTGTTTAGGTAGATGTATTCCATTCCACAGAATTTCTTTTTCTGAAGTCAAATTCTGGCCCTGTAGAGGTCGATGGGGAATTTTGCTGTTACTTTTAATGATCAGGAATTTAATTATTTTAAATGCCTTTAATGCTCTGCATATTTCTCTTGTTCTTATCGTAGAGCAAAAGTAAGATTTTTTTGATTGTTTTTTTTCCCCAGCTTCTCTCTTCCACGCTTTTCTGGGGTTTAGTTCTTACCATCTTCTACTCAACTTTCATTTTAGTTCTACAATTGAAAGAAAACAATATGTCATTAAAGGATTTTTAAAAAAAAAAAACAACAAAATAAGGAAATATTTTGGTAAGATTTTATAAGTAAATAAAAAAGTGCTCCTATTAAAATCAGGCCACAAAAGTGGCCTCTGCATTTTTAAAGAAAACTCTCCTCTGTTTTTTGAAAGCTCCAGCTGTTTTGACCAGGATGTACTTCAAACACATTTTCCTGGTACTCCTGTAATGCAGTATTTTGGGCTGAGCAGCTTTCTCGAGGATGGCACGGCCAAAGCAATGCATCCTTGTGTCTGCACGGCGGCTGGGCTGGGGCAGCAAGGCGCGGGCAGCCCCCCAGTGCCGGTGCCGAGAGCCCAGTGGAGCCCAGTGTCCTGACGGGGAGACACTCAGCCCCTCGGTCTCGGGTGGGTACAAACCGTATTGCTGGAAGCTTGGTTTGGGGATAGGAGCACAAAGAGGGCAAAGTACTGCAACTTGGCTATGCTAAGTAGGAGACATAATTTTCAGCCTCAAGAAGGTGATTTAATTATTACCTTTTTTGTAATTTATGTGTAAATTCTCCTTTTTTTTTTTTTTTTTTTTTTTTTTAAATGGCCCAAGTGTACTCAGGGTGACGTAGGTAGTAACAGGCATTGGAGCATGAGTTAGCAAGTGCCTCTTCAGGCAAATTAAGACCACTTCAAAATAGTTTGTGGTGCAAAAGGAAACATTTTTTAGTAGTATTTGCCCTTACAGAGAGAAAGAAGCAGACTCGGAGCGTGTGCCTACTTACTCTGTCCATGAGTTATCTTTAATGCACGCATCCCCAGAGAGCCAAGTCAAATTTCATTAATTGCTTTGAACAGTCATCACACTTTTCTATGAGTAGTTAATTTCCTTTTCGAATGGCCTTCAGAGACAAGTCCTGCTTTAAAAAAAAAAAAAAAAAAAGGTCACTCTAGATATCCTCTCTAAAAATAGTGAGAAGACTGTTCCCTGTGTTCAGCAGCCGACTAAACAAAATAGAAAGGAACAGAGCGGACTATTTAGATGTTGGCAGATATTAATCCAGCAGAACAAAGGAGGCAAACACCATTGGAGATTATAATCTAGTCTTCAGGTTAGTCATTTAGACCAGGAAATATATTTTGCTTTTTTACTGTAGATTTATTACAAATTTATGGCCCATCCAGCAGCGGGGAATTACTCAGTAAGTCTTGCTGCACTTCCACGGCAGCCTAAGCCCAATTTAACTATTGACTTCTGTGGTGCAGTCCTCTTCCCTCCGTTTTATGCCTTGTGTTCCCATCCTTTTGTCTTCAGGTCTGCAACCCGCTGGACCTGGGCCAAGCCATTTCAGCATGCTTAATGTGGCAGAAAGCTCATCTGCCAGAAAATTCACTCGGTGCACTGAATGTGGGGTAAGGTGGGTGCGGAGCCAATGCCAAGGAGGGCGTGAGGCTCCTTTGGCTCCTGTATGTTGTTCAGTCAGCTACTTAACCCATGACTGATTATTTATTTATTCATTTATTACCCTAGGGTTTCTCTACATGATCTTTTCCAATGGCTAGGGAAGGGAGCTGAGAGCCCAGCGCTCACATGGGTTTAGCTGTTCAGCCAGCAAATCTTTGGATCACTTTTATTTGGGTGTATTTTGTTGTGTATGAAGACTAGAATGCGTGATCACACGTACAGCTTCTGAGTGTACAGCTCTTCCTTTGTCTTCAGACTAACCCTGCAAGAAGTAGATTAAAGCAGCACGGTACTAGGTTAAACATTAAAATACTCGCTGTGCGTGGTTCAGCAGCCTGGTGGTGTTTGGTAGGCAGGTTGTGAATGTCAGCCTCCCTTAATTGCTTAGTCCTTGCAACGGAGTGGTCTTTGTTCTTCCTGAGTTACCTTCTTCTGAGTCGCCACTTCTCCTCTCGGGGGTTTGTGTTGTTTCACATTGGTTGCCTTTCCAAATCTTGGAGTTGCTGAATTCTTATTAAACTGGCAGTCTCATTTCTCCACTGTGTCCTTTGCTCGTTTCTGCTTTTTTGTTTGGCTAAATAGTCTGTGTACTTTCTTGCATATGGACTAATGACAATAACCATGCTCAACAACAACATCTACAGTATAATCAGGTCAAAATCACAAGCCCGTGCCTCACAAAACTCTTTGTTTGGGCCTAGTCACATAGCCTTCCATAAATCTGCAGCCACAACCCTGTAGGCTTTTGTACAGTGCAATTTGCCTTCGTCTGTGTCTAGTATTTTTATCACCTAGGTGTCTAAATACAGGCATACCTGCTGAGTATTTATTGATCTATTACCAAAGCACGTGAGGAATGCAAACCAGCTACCCAGGAACCGGCTCAGAGCGGCAGTGAAAGAACATAGTTTATTTTAAGAGAGCCTGCTTGGGGGGTGAAGTTCATAGGTACCTTTCTGACAGCATAAAACAGTAACCACGTTGTCTGTTCCTGCTCATTCCTGTGCTGTGTTTGCATAGGCATTTATACAGCTGCAAAGTGAACTGAGCCAGGAAAAGGAACGTGGCTCAAAAGCAATCTTTTCTGGGTTTATTTTAACCTGGAGCAATTCCTCCGTTCGGTTCATGGTGTGGCCACACACGCTTTCTGGGGGGGTGCAAGCCAGAGGTGGGAATGAGCGGTTGGGGACTGGCAGGTGGCTGCTGCTTAAGTTAATTGGAGAAATAATGCTGCTGAATGTCTAACCTGCCATCTCAGGAGGTGGTATGGCCTTGCTGCTGGCTGCAGGCATCTTCCGAAGCGGGGCTGCCTTTCCCCACATCCCTCCCTGGCCTTCCAGCTGCCGTCCTGGCCCTGGCACGCGTCTGACCTCAGCACGAGGCACTTCAGGATGCCGAATGGCTGTATTAGTACTTAAATTCTGCAAGCGTGGGTAGTGCTAAATAATTCTCAATCCCGACGCTTTTTAGGCAAAAATTCATTATGCTAATCTTTAGGAATCTGTGTGCAACTTGGTTCTTACATTTTCTGTGAGAAAGATTCCCCCCCCCCCCCCGCACTGTACAAATGGTGTTAAGAACATGGTGTAAGAACAGAGAATAAAATTTTGAATTTTTTTTTAATTTTGATTTGCTTATGGGTTTATACTTTGTTTTCTTAGATTATGTAAAACTAGAACCATTTGGTATTTATTAAGACACACGGATTAAAAAAACAAAAACAAAACAAAACAGAAAAGTGTGAATACATTTGCAGGCTGGTTATTTAGAAGTAGAGGGTATCTAAGTGATTTTTATACTGGAGACAGGGAAAAAACCTCGTCAGCAACATAATGGGAGAAAAATGTCACAGTTGTGTAAGATACACAGCACAGAGTGTTAGTTTCTTAGCAGCTGTGAGTTATCATGACAGCTAAAGCCTTGAAACTTCTGTTCAGCATTTTTACAAGCAAAACACCACACTTAGAGAACTCTGCCAACAGTCATACTTCTGTATGTAAAGGGATTATGAAACATAAGCATTTGGATGCTGATTTTTATATTGTCTGTCAAGCCTGAATAAGCAAAGACTGATGAGGTATAGCAGTTTTTATACTTCACATCCAAGATTAAGTTTAGGTTGGCTTTTAGAATGGAAGGTATGTAGGATACGTTTCTAAAAAGAAATTTTTAAGAAACTCTCACAACACTTGGTATTCAACAGCAGCTGCTAAGCAGAAATCTCTAGCCATTGAAACTGGTGAGTTGTTGGAGGAATTGGATCTATATTGTCTCATGAAAGTGAGAATGCTATTTCTGTGTCTTGTATGTTATTTTGAAAGTGTAATGAATTTAAAAACAAGAAAAAGATTTTGGCCTTAAAATATGTCATGTATATATTCTGCCAACCCGGAACACAAGTTCAGCACAGGCAAGGGCACTCTGCCGGCCTTTCTGGGGATGTTTCCACCATACAATACTGTCATTTCTGATCTAGGACCAAATAATTATTGCCGCACACAGTGATCTGCAGTGGCATTGCAGATTGAGCACCGACTGCGCGGGCTGCCGTGGTAGCGATGAGCTCTGGAGCATTTGGGGGGAGCACTGCTGTCCCGACGACTGTGCGAGGGACCACGTGTGCTACAGCTGGTTTTGCCCCCCCAACCCCAGTGCCGCAGTGGTGTTCCCTCCTTGGCTTTCGTGCCCTGGAACTAGGGAGGGGAGCAACAGAGCCTAATTTTATGAAAAATTTAAATGGGACTGCCCCTCGTTACCTAACGTACCTGGTTCATTTTTTAGCTTTTAGTGGAGTTGCAAGTCGTATTTGCTGTCTCTGCAGAAGTTATCAACGTAACACTAAGAAGATTAGGTGAAAATTAGTGCCATTTTTCTGTTTGCACATGTTAATGCTCTGCAAATAATAAACTATTTAGGAACCTTGAGAGCTTCTACAGCCTTTGTAGGTGGCATGGAGTTATTTCAGACATTTTTGCTATCCCTTATCACCCAAGTAGATGTGTTGGTTGATGTTGGTAGCATGCCTCTATAATGACAAGTGTTGAAAGGGAGATGAAGAAGCAGGGTAAATAGTTTCCAAGGCTTGTGATAATCTTCTTATCCAATTTGTGAATTGTGGAGAACTCCATTTGTCACACTTTATATTTGTGATTCAGAAGCTTCCAAGCGCTTCCTAGAAGGTTACTGTGTCTTCACTCAAGTAGCAGTTGCTCTCAATTCAAGAAAAAATTTCTAATAAAGCTTTCCTTTGGGTTCATTTACAGTTATATCACAGTTAGTGGTAGGCTTTGTACTATGTTAGTGTAATTTATAATAATTCTTGATGTTGAAGTAGCAGTTGACATTTCAAGGACTAGTTTCATATATTTTTTAGTAAATAGAGCTTTGTACAGCACCTTTGGCTCTCCTTGTTTGGTACAGAGTGCTACAGTGATCTTTGCTTGCTATTTGTTAAATATTAGATTTATTAGTATTTTCTTTTTCTGCTGAGATGTCGGTGGTTACATTTGAACCTGAGGAATGAATTTGAAAGTGGTTGACATAGGGAATTATAAAATTGGATTTCTTTGCAGCTTACACAAAGGTAGACAAAGGAAATAGGTAACACAGGAGGGCTCATGTATTTGCAGGGAAGTCCAAGAGAGCTTTCTGTTTAGCAAGTAGAGCGAGCTCTCAGAGGATTCACGACACTGTTCCAGTTGGAAGATGTTTCTCAGGCTGCCATGTTTTGTACTCTCTGGAGCATCATATCGTGTCTTCTTTCTCCTCCATCCCTGACTGCTGCTCCTTCCTCTCACCTATTAATTACAGGAGTGGTTAAAACAGCTGAACCTGAAAACAGTAATGTCTGACTGTGAGGGAGAGCAAGAATAATATGGGGAAGAGATGAATGACACCAAAAAGCAGAGGCAGCTTGATGTCGGAGTCAAGTAAGAAGGGGAGGAAAGCTTTTGGACTTGGGGAGAGCATGGCCACAAAATGCTTTATGGGTCATTCACACCTTCTCCTTCACCAAGATCGCCAGCTGTAGAGGCCATATGCTGGTACGGACTGCAGCCCTTCAACTTGGAGCAAAATAACAAATGATTCTACCAGTTTGTTGAAGGCGCACTTACTGAGGAATATTCCTGTGTCCTCTTCACGTGTATTACCGCTTAAAAGCCACTCACAGGAGAATCATTCCAAGTGTTTTCTGTTCAAGGCAGCTTTCTGAGCCCTGGAGGTATTCATGATACAAAGCAGGAGAACTTTCACGTGGATGGGATTCTTAAGCTATATTTATAATTAAGTTAGGATTATTTTTTTCACTCCACCCCTGTTTTCCCCACCCTACACTTTCAAGCCTTTGAAGAGAGGCCAGCTGTCTGGCATGTCTGTCATAGTTCTCCTATTTCTGGAGTGTTTCCAGTGTCAGAGATTTCTGGCACCTTATAGAATTTTATCAAATAGGGACCATGAGATGATGCCACCAAGAGAATTACTGCATCCCTGCTCTTCTCTGTGTAACAAGAATAAAGCAGAGAGACGAACTCGCGTAGTTTCCAAACTGGAAGATGGAACCAAAAATTTCTAGGATGAACTGACTTCCTGGGATGTGTGTGTGTGAATACAGATGTATTGTTTGAATGTGCATAAAAGTGTACAGTAAGCATTTCGGCTATTTCTTGATGCTGTACTAAGCCTGTCAAATGCCCTCAGTGTGTTAGAGCTGAGGCAAGCTAGTGGACATCCTACTTTTTTTTTTCAAGTTGTTTGTTCAGAGCAGCTGTGAGAATGGAGAAAGAGATTGGTACGGGCTTTGGCCCAGTTCTATACCAGTGCTAATCTCTGACTAGCTGTAAATCCCAGCCCTAATTGGATTGAAGTGCATATTAGTTTATAAATATGGGTCCCTGTGATCATCAGCTGGATGCTTTTGCTTCTATTCTGTAGGAAGCCCCCTTGCTACTTAATTTTTCTGTAGTTAAACTGTGGACAAAATAATCCTTTTTCCTTCCATGCGATGTGTGTCAGCACTGGTTGATTAAATCCTGGCTATTTCTGTTCTTTAAGAAGTAGAAGTAATTACACTAAATTGTATATTAGATTTCGAAATACAGTCTGATGTTTGTTTAAGGTTTGACTGGGGGTTTCAACAAACTTGCTTCCTTCAAGATTATTAAGCGTAAAATTGAATTAATATCTGTAAGAATATAACATTTATGGCTGTCAACAAATACCTCCTGGTCTGTCATGGATTAGTGTAAGGTTAAGTATGTTTAAGGTATGCAGTTATTCTTTTTATGATGGAAAAATGAAAAGGCTAGTGACTTGCCTTAGATGGTAGACGTTTGTAGTAGAGCGGGAAATTGGGCCCACTCCTTCCAAGTCTTAGGCTAGTAATAATAATACAGTCATTTTTCCTTGCTTGATATACTCCTAAAAGCTCAGTCAATTGATTTTTTTGAGGGTACTTAAATCTTATTATGAATAACTTTCGAAACTAATGATAATTACTCGTGATCTTTTGTCTGTGGAATCAATTCTGGAGAGAAGTGTACAACAGTTAATTAATTTTCTTGTCTCTAGTTATTGATTACTCAGATTGCTTTGAGTAAGCTGTTCTTGGGTCAGTTTATTGGTCCTTTACATGCCTTATCTCTTCCCTTTGGCTGGCTGAGACTCTTACGTACAAAGTATTTTTTTTCTCCAAATGCCTAGTAACGTGGCTTCATTCTTAAGGGTTTAAGCTATAAAAACCTCATGCATAAGCTGGGTGAGTTAACTTTTGACCCCATTTTGGCTAACAGTAGCAACGATCAGCAGATGGAGAACTTTATCTTTCCACGGCACTTTATAGTGTTTACACAGTGTCAGATAAGAGCTGGAGGAATTCTGCCCCCTGTTATAGCATCACTTCACTGTGTTCAATGTGAAATTGTTTTGTAGGAGTGAAAAAATACTTAGATTACTGCATAAGGCAAAGTATGCATTGCATTTTTTCTCCCAGATTCCCACTTTATCCTTTGTGGAAAATGAGAATCTTTTATATTCTCTTCTTGGCTAATGAGTTTCTTTTTTACCTAAAAATACTTCCACCATGCTTTTATGGTAGTTATTTGTTGTTGTGATGCAATTGGCTGACTGTGTTTTGAGTGCTTTGGAATAGGCGCTAATGAGTATTTAAACCGGATTTTTCTTTTAAGAACTGTGTTCTAGATCTGATAGATGAGCTAAAGACCCTGAACAGGCTTCATCCTATAAGTTTTATCTCCACTGTTGGTAGGGAGAACTGAAGGATGGATGTGGAGTTGGTACTTTGCTTGCTATGGGGTAATCATTGCTATGTTTTTGTGTTTGAATTTTGTGAATTGCTCTTTTTCTTCTGCATAAGGCATGGTAGAAGCATGCGATTTGCATGGCGAATGGGCAATGTGAATGTATTGCCACTTCTTGTACCTGTGATGAGAACAGCAGCAACAGATGTCCTTTACAGGAGAAGTCAGAGACCTGCCTAGTAAAGGAAACTCTCTTCTTAGTGCTGTCCCCAAGACTGTGGGCTGAGATCTGCATGCGTGCGTGTGGTCAGGTCTCTTGCAAGTGTTTTCCTAACTACATCCTTGAAATCATCCGACTGTATTTCAAACCTGCAATCCGCTCGTCAAGGCTATAATAAATAGTTCAAATTAAAGGTCAGGCATAGACACACACATTTCTTGTGGTGGAATTACAGGATGAAGCGAGTGGGGTGATGCACAGCTAAACTTAAAGCTACGAAACATCAAAGAGGTAATTTGCACTGGTGTGGCAAGTGCAGGAAGTGACATATAGATAATAATTGCAAATTAGCATAGTGCTCTTAGGCATTTGAGTTGAAGCCTCTTCTTGCACCCTTTTGTAAATCAGCAGATCTGACTGGATCAGCAGTCCTCCCTGCAACTGGGAGGATTTGAGGGTCATTCGTCATGTAAACATTTTCTGAAAGATCTGTTGTTGTTGTTGTATTTAACCTTTAATCTTGTTTTGCATTAAAAACGTCATGATACTTTATCCTCTTGGTATGTTGGTCGAAGGATGTTTTGGGGGAAAAAAACATGGTGCTGGAGAAATCTGGCTACAGTTATCACCAAAGCTTAATGCAACTTCTTGTTCTTTCTGGCTTGCAGGAATTCAATGACAGAGGAAATAGCTCTCTCCTTTTCTGTTCTGTGTTATTCTGCCACAGACTAGGGAAGCACTTGAACTCTGCTGGATAACTGCACGTGCCGGCAGGCTGGTAACGTTACTAACTGCATGTTGGTGCTGCTCTGTCACCTTAAAAACTCTTGGGGAATCAAGCCCTCAGAACTTTAATAGAAAAGGCTAGACTTAAGCACACTTAGGATAAATATTTATTGACTGAAGGAATATGTGTGGGCAATATCTTAAGAAGATAGCATAATTATCCAAACAAGTACCCTGCTTGTTTCTTTAATTAGATGACCAGTGCTTAAGCAACCAAGGATTTTGGGAGAGGATGGAGGGAAGGAGACAGGGCAGGAGGAAAGTAGTATCTCTTTTCGCAGTGTGCTCTGTCTTGGTCTACATTCTAAGCACTTAGCTTTTAGTCTTTCTCTCTTCTGCTAACCTACATGGTCTTTTCCAGAATGTTTTTCTTCTCTCAACACCTTTCTACTCAATGGTTTATCTTAGCTACTGATGTATTTCGTTAAACAAACACAAGTACCTTTTACAGACTCTAATCAGTTGCTATGGTCAAATGGTCTATTTAATTTTTATTAAGACCACATAGCTAAGTTACAGATTTATACCTGTAGTACAGGCAAATACCATGTACTTTTGTATATTCGGTTACCTTCTGATAATTATGTAGCGCATATAGCTGCATATATTAATATAACTAGCTATCTTAAAAGATGAAATTCTATTCCATCAGAGGTAGTGACCAGATGCACAGTATGAGGTTTCTGGTTGTCAGGCAATGATGGTTGTTAGAGACATTTCCCTTTTGTTCTAAGCTGCATTCCCTTCTGCTGCTACATCCACTTCTTCATAGATATTGCAATGTTTCTCTGGTAATATATAAACATACTTCTTGAAAACACTGAGGAGGTTTGGCTGATGCAGCATCCCTTTGTACTGATAATACAAATTATTAAAGCATCAGCTGAGAGCTGTTCAGGAATGTTGCCTCTTTTTCTTTTCCCTGCTGCTGGATTTCAATTGCTGAAGCCCATTCATGGTAGATAAGTGAGAGCACAGAATTGCAGTAAGAAAGTTCTCTTATTTCAAAAGACTGTTGAACTTTTTTCCTGTAATAAAGTTTATTGCTTCCTATATATTTGCCTGGTATTATGGAAGGGATAGCTTTCACCTTGTTGGGTAATTTAGTTCTGTAGAATTCTTCAGCTTACACTTAAAGCCCTAAAATTTCCTGATTCAGCTCACTTTCTAGATTCTCTACTAATTAACATGTCCTGGCCCTTTTGTCCATATTTTTGTTTCATTGTCTTAGTAAGGTTTACTGACGTAGCTCATCCAGCATTTCTTTTCCCTGTTTTCCCTCCTTCTGTCACCACACAGCAAAGACTTTTTGCTAACCTCTAGTTTTCAGTGCAGTAATAAGAGTCTGAAAGGATGTTCTTTTTGAACCTTTCCATGTTTGGGGGATTTAACACTGTAGCTCAGACACAAAATTTTGCTCCAGGCTGACACTTGGATTTGAAGATCTGAGTTTGAAAATGTTTCAGTTATGTTCTTATTTTGTTTATACACAGCTGTAAATCCTTGAAGTGGATAATTAATTTTCTGTTTGTGTCAACTTCTGCATAATCCACGTACCACATTAGAGGTATCAGAATGAGAGTAATAAGCTACAAGTTACCCTCTGAAACTCTTTATTCATCTGTTGATGTTCATAGAATCTGTTTTGAGGAATTGCTTGATGTGCACATAGGACTTACTCTCAACTGACAATTTCTGAAAGTCATTTAGCCTCTAAAAATGTGTATTTCTAACCTATGGATAATTGGTGTATTGCATGACCTATGTTGTGAATAATAATTTAGTTGACAAAAGAAAATTTAGTATACTATTAGTAGTAATGAAAATTTAATTTTTCCTTCAGTTTAGGTATGAAGTCTGATTAGGTTGGAGTATAGGGCTTATGTATGTACATGAGTGTGTGTGTATCTCTCCCCTCCCTTGTAATATGTACTCACACTTTGTTTAGTGGTTGCTTTTCCCTTGATTTCAGAATATATACTATGAACCAAAAACATGTGCAGAAGACAATAAACAAAGGTCTTCAACTTCTATGAAAAAGGTTTACATTTTTCAGCTTAGAAAAAGAGATAACTGAATCAGGGATGTGGCAGACAACAATTAAATCACAGCAAGTGCGGAGAAAGGAAGCCGAGAGTGGTCATTCATGGTTTGTCACAGTGCAAGGACTAGATGCCATAAAATGAAACAGGCAGCTGGTTTAAAACAAAGAGAAGGAAGTACTTTTTCAAAAGGTACATGTTTGTACTTTGCAATTTATTGCCATAGGATGTTGTGATTACCAACACTCTAGACGGGTTCAAAAACTGACAGTAATAACCTATGGACAGTTCAATTAACCAAGCCATGGACAGGTAATTAAACACCAAGATATGTACGCTGTCTCTGACTCAGGAAGTTCCTGAATTGCAGATTGTCAGGAAGGGGAGGTGAGTATATACAGGAGGAATTATCACGGTAAGCTGAGATGTTCATGTATTCTTCCCTGAAATGACTCGTTGCTGGGCAGTTTTGGAGAAAAGAGAGCTTCATAACTCCTGCTTCATACCACAGTGCAGAGCCATCTCCCAAACACCACTTCCTTCTTTACAGGGAAGAAGCCTGACAGAAAAAACTTTTAAAAATGTATTATCTAATGGGAGAAAATCAAGTGAAAAAATCTTCTGCTCTCATCCATTAAGGGAGAGTATTGAAAGACATGTTGAAATACTTAAGTATTGTCAGTCCAAAGAGGCAATAATTAAATCAAGTGAAATCCTACAAATCCTCCAAAATGAAATGGCCTAACATCTGTGTTTCCTTATACTACTACTTTTTGCTCTTTTCATAGGTTGTTTGCAAGTGCTGAGGGAAGTCTGTATAGCCTGGGGAAAGAATGTAGACCTGAAGAGACTAATAGTAATAATATATAAAGGTATGCAATAGTTTTTTGTTATGAGGCACTGCAGTGTTTTTCTTACTAGAGTTTATTTTCTTACTAGTGTTTGGGGTTCTTTTCCATTACTAGTGTTTGGGGTTTTTTTTTTCTTAGAAGTGTTTGGGGTTTTTTTCCATTACTAGTGAGTTGGTTTTGGGATGGTTTTTTTTGTGGTTTGTTTGGTTTTTTTTTTATTTTCTTGTGTCTCTCTATCCAATTTATCCTGGTGCTAATTTGATAATGACCTATCTGCCTAAAATACACCCAAGGTTATACAAAGGATTTCTGCAAGGATCTGAGTAACCTTATGAAAAAGCACATGGTGCCTTTGATTGTAAAGAGTTAGAATGTGAGCTCCCATACACAAAAGGAATAAGATTTCTTCTTTCCCCCAGTGAAATGCTTTCTGTTTAGAGGGGAATAGTAGTAAGGCAAGTTTTCATCTGTGTTCATTTATATGGATAGCTTACTCAAATGGCATCTGATAGTTCTTGAAACTGGCCTATAGCATATGAAAAGGACAATAAAGAGAAATGGCTACAATAAACTATTAATTCACCCTTTATGTTGAGTTGTGGACCTGTTTTGAAACACAGTGTGCAAATATTGCATGATTTGCACATAGTATTTTATATGTGTTCTAGCTGGTAAACTTTTATCAATAGTCAGAGTTAGTTTGCTGCAAATGGATGCAGCGTTGGGTGTCTGCTATTCTTTGAAAGGGAAAGTTATCAGGCTATGTGGAAATGCATTTAATTTAATTAAAAAAAAAAAACTGGCTCTTGAGTTGGAGCTTAGTCCCCTTATACCAGTTCATAAATCTCTGAAGAAATTCTGCTGCAAAACAACTGATGATATTTCAGATGCAGAAATTGGCATTCACTTCTAAAATACCATACTTACTTTTATGTTTTTACTCGGGGTTGCCTTACCTGCCAGGGATTTATTGTTTTTAGTAAAGTAGGATTTGTTTATTTTTTCTACTTGTAGTGCTTTTCTGTTTAGCATTACTCTTGATTTGTGAACAGGAAATGAAGGAAACAGAAAATTTGCCAACTTTAATTTGTCAAATTAAATTCTGCACGTTGCAGGCAATATGTATAGTAAATAAATCTCCCCACCCAGAGGCATTCTTATTGTTACTTGTTACCGCACTGCCAGTTTATTTAAGAATGTGTCATCGTCTTTGGAGCAGATAAGTGCGGAGGTAGAGCATGCACTTTGTCTCTTTCTATTGCTCTTCTAATTGAATTAAAACTATCTTTTAGTTCAGATTATAAATTACTTCCTGTGTTTTGTTTTATTATTCCATTGACTTGACTGAAAGGAGTAAGCCATGAGGCTTTAGCAAGTATTAGGCTTTGAGAAATACAAGCCAGTCTCTGCTCTGCAGGAATACCCAGAAGCTAAAGATGATTTCTTCTCAGAGAGGACTTCAGAGGTGTGAAGGTGGGAAAGACTATTTGAAGTGTAAATAGCCTTACTGTGCTTGGAAAATATCACAGAGAGCTAGGATGGTACTGAATAGAAGCAATTCTGTCACTTTAATTATAAAACTTTTACATAACCTCCACTAGCAAGTGAGAAAATTTCACTGCCTGGATAGCATCACACTAAAGAGATAAGGGAAAAAAAAAAGAAACAGCTGAGAAATGGGAAATGTGTGTCAGGGGAAGGGAACATTTGTTCTAGACAAAACCAAGATGCTGGTTGCTTTCTTTAGAACAAAGACCAAGAATCACCCCCACAGTCACAGTATCTTTTGCAATGTGAAGAGATGAGGAGAAGAGGTACCTCTGTCCCTATGGTGGTAATAAAACAGGTGTCGGGACTGGATTTTTTTTCATGCAATGGACTTTTACCTGGTTCCTTCTAATATTCAATATGCTACTAAGTTGAGGATGGGACCATTCCAAATGGTTAAGATTTGTAAGATAACCAGTGCTATTATTCAATTACTGCAGCAACTGCCAGGGAGGTAAGTGGGAGCTAAAGCTGCAAGAAGTGAAGGGACAAGATGGATGCTGTTCCAACAGAAACGGCTGGTACTGGAAATGGTTGACTCCCTGTCTTCTGCACTGTTTCAATTCAGGCTTTAAAAAAAAAAAAAAAAAGATAGCGACACTTTAGTGAAAAATATTATGAAAAAATTGCTATGAAATGCTATATGTCTGTCCTGGACAATGATGAAAAGACCAGAAATGATGGATGTTTGGTTTTTTCTGAATCCTGGGAATGTTTCCTTAGCTATTATAATATTCAAGGCTCAGCCTCTAGCAAATGAAACAAGTAACTGCAGGATGATGGAAGTGTGATTTTTCTTTCAGCTGCTATACATAGTGATGTGATTCCAGTCCTAGAGCATGGATGTTTATGGTGAAGGACAATAAGAGAAACTGTACAAAACTTATCATTTTGAAATAATTTTAGTTAAAGGTATGTTCAATTATTAATGCTTAATACAAAGTTGTGTCTATCAACATGGAAGCCATATGCTTCTGCTCCAGAAAGTTGAGCCTTAGAGGAAGAAAACAGTGCAGCATTTGGATTTTGTAGTTGGAGATATGGCATATATGTCAACACAGCTTTTGTGAACCTGTGAAAGAGAGGTTTTTATGTTTGTATTGTCCCTCCCCTTGAAATGAGGGCAAATCACTTTTCTCTCACAATGCAACAGAAGGCTGACTGAGGCTGTTCAAATAACAAATTGTGCCAAATACTGCTTGTGGGTTATAGTTCTCAGCTAGTGAAAATTGAGATTTGCTTTTTGCTGTTTTCAGCTGTCTGGATTAGAGTGTCGATTGGAAGTAAATGCCATCTTACACTAGGTCAGATTGGATGGGTCAGCAGTTTATTAAGCCTAGTTCATTTAAAGCATTTCAAAACAAACGAATTACTCTTAAGCCTTTTATGTTTGTAATTCTGTAAGGAATTGAAACAGACTTTGTTAGTACTCTTAGAAAAATAAAGCCTTTTTCTCCTTCTCCCCTTTCATCTCTTGCTTTGCAGTGTTCACATATCTCTGGACATATCTTCCAAATAAATCTTTCCTTAAGAAGACAATGCTGTAAAATATGCATGTAGACATATTCTGCCATGTATATTAAGATTTTCCTAAAAGGCATCACCAAAAGCACTCTCATCAGTGCTAGCTTCTCTGCTCACGCTTTGGTGGCAAATAATAGGAGTGAAAAGTTCAACTGGGAGGGGTTATAGAAACCAGAGTACTGCAGAGAACCTTGGCTTGGAAATGGGATTTTCATCATCTCTTCTTCATTAGTGGTTGTACCTCAAGTAGAAAAATCTTCATCCGTAATTTAGGAAGCCATATTTGAAGTATCCGTTGCTTCAGAGTGGAGCAGTCTGAGATTTTAAAGAGAAAACTGGGGGGAAATGCACAATTTGGGTTCATCTACTGAGAATTACATCTGCAAGACTATTTGCTTGAGATGTTATGTCAGCTCGCGCAGGGCAAGGCAGAGTAATGAGAATTGCTCAAATACTTGATCAGTTTTCAGTGACTGAAAGTATGTGCCTTAGAAATGTGGAAGAGTAATGTGGAAAAGGGGGAATTTTGCATACAAAACATTTTTCAGAAGTGTAATCAGTGACACTATGATTAATTTTCTGTTCAAAACTAGTTATCTTACACTGCTGGTAACGTTATATGTGACGTATGACACTGAGCTGCAGTCCAGCTCTGTAGGTAATGCGATTTCAAGGAAGGTTCTTTTTATTGTCAGTTGGATAGTTACTCCTGTAGTAGATTCTGTATTGACTTGACAGTAATCAGAATTTCACTCTTCCCCTGCCTCCAGGACATTTGCAATGCAGATCAGTCCTTTTAATAAACATAAACACGATGTAGGCTATGAAAATATAACCTGCAAAAGATTTCTGCTTTTAAAGTTCCATTTACGATAAGGAATTTAATTCAGATACGTGTATTTCTTAGAAATGGGACTTCCTAGCTCTTGAAATGAGTTCAGGTGCTTCTGAACCAAAGGTTCTTCTCAATGAGCTCAATATGAAGAGAAACTCTTTGTTCTTCACAACCGATTTTTAAACTTAATGCATTCAATAGCAGGAGTTTGTTGTTGCGGTTCCCCGGACATGGTATAGCACAACTAGGAACTGCTGGCGTTTCTCCAGAAGCATTTGCAGCCATTCCTGGTGCATTCAAGGAGATGATTACATTGTTTATGATTTCAAGGATTGCGTAGTAACAAAAAGCTGATATAAACATGAGGCAAAGATAGTATCAGACAAGTACGAGTGCTATAAATTTCACACATTAAACCCCGCCAATATAAACCAGTGGTTGACTCTGTGTGGGTTTTTTTTTCAATTGCAGTGCACATTGGTTTGTGTTACTGTCTTAAACTGGCATAAACTGGTGGCGGAAGGGCATTACTGACCATTTTCTTATTACTGGGAAAGTGAAGGCAAAATAGTCCCTCTACTGTTGTGTTACTGTAGAAAATGTAGTTTTACATGGTTTTAGTGAAGTTTCCTGCTATAGGAAGTTAAAGGACATTTTGCCATGAGAGCTTGGACCCTGACACTCAGTACAATAAAACTAGACAAAGTTAGTTTACCTTTTCTGCGTATTCTTTCAGCGGAAAATGTGAGTTTGTATTGGCACATATGTGATACCAAACCCTTTGTGACTTGGGAAAAGGTTGCAACTAAGACTGGAGGAAAGGGCAGGGGAACTCATATTTTTTGCACCCATTATTCTTTCTAAACAGCTGGGGAAAAAACCGCCAAGGTAGTGAGATAACGACCAAGAGTAAAGAAGTGAAGGCTGATGTCAGAGAATTCACTCCAGACATCAGTGTCAGGTAAAAGAGCATGCTTTTCAGGTTTATGAACTCAGCTAGTGCACAGCTTAAATCTTAGTTTTGAAATGCAACTGAATGTGAAGCTTGTGAAAAATGTTCTTTGTGATGCAGAAACTGTCATACCTTCTAATTTGTCTGATCCTACAGGGCCATTCTAGGTTCAAACAGGTTCTGGTGAATTTAAGATTTGACGTAGGACTGCATGCAAACACTCTTTTCTCCTAGCAGGTCTTTTCTGAGCATATCTTGATTTGACATTTTAATTTGAAAGGGAATGCAATATTTATTTCACAAATGGAAATCATATATGTTCTCATTTCTGTTGTCTAGAGTGTCTTATGTTTTATTGCCTAGAGTAGTGTATGTAGCTTTATGGCATATGTAACTGTGTATATTGGGCATAGTTTATGTTAGAAATAGGATTTCACTTGGAAAAACAGGCCTTAAAACCAAGGCATATTTCTGAGGCTGAATTTAACTGTCTGAAGACCTTCATTTTCCATTTAATAATAACTAATGGATGGTATATAGAAATATACAGATATCTCTTGATTTCACTGGACCAATGTTATTGTTGTCCCACCTCTCTCATGTTCTAAACTAGGTCTTGAAGAACTTCATTCTTGTGCAACACGCGGTAGTATTACCTTGTAGTCTTGCTGAATGTGACTAACTTTAGCTTGGCAGGAATAAAGAAGTCTTTTAAATATTGACTGTGGTCTGGAGCTAAACTTGTAGAAGGATACGGAAAATCAGAATTTTGTCTTCTACTTTCAGCTGGTTGGGTGTTCACTGGGGCCTTTGGCTCATGTAAACTGGGGTCCCAATAGCTTGTCTACAGAGAGGTAGGTCTGCTTAACTTCTATTCCACCATTTGTAGTGAGGCCTAACTAGTTAATAATGGTCTGATCCACTGAGGTATTTAACAAAATATTCTGTAAAATTAATATTGTTAAACTGATTTTTACCGAAGTGCTTTGATGAGCTCAAGGAAAGAAAAAGCGCTGCTTATTCCTATAATCTCTTTTCTCTAGAGTAATATTAAGTTCCTATTTCCAGTCTTGCACAGGTGGGAGAGAGAGAGATTTAAAACAGTTGCACATGTGATATATAGAAGCTGTTACAAGCTGAAGTGTAAAACTTTTGGTCATCCATAGCTTTGACAAAGTGCAGTTCTTTGAGGAAATTATATACTTGCAGAAGGGAATAAGAAACTTATCTCTCATTAATGGATTTTTAGATAGAATAAATTACTTTCCAAAGATGATTAGGGATTCTGAATTTTAAAATAAACGTCAGTGCTCAAGACTAGTTCTTGCTGAGCAGTTTTGGCTATAAAAGGAATGAGATGTAATGCAGTTTTCATTCCACGGATCTTCTCTTTTGCATGAGCTTAAAAACAAATATATGTTTTATCCTTGCAAATGCTTCACTTCAATGGTACTGCTCAGATTTATCACATTAATCATACATTATTTTTTTCAAAGTCATTGCAGTTGTATGTATCGTGTAGTCATACACCTCCACATCTGGCTATCGGTTTGCATCACAACTTCCCATGCCAGCATTATACCCCAAGCTAAATGATGCTGTCATTACCAGATCTGTGTGTGTTTTACTTTTGTAAGATCTTAGATAAAGAACTCTATAATTTCTTGTAATTAAGACCAAATTTAATTCCAGGCATGGTTAAGTGTGCTGTGGGTGAGATAAAGAAATGTGTTGTGTTTAAAAATAAAGTTGATAACTTAAATTTTATTCTGTCAGTGTTACTAGTTGCAGATGTCTGTCAGTGTAACGTAAAATCTGTTTTCCTGTGTTATTCTGTACTAATGATAACATGCTGTAAGGCAAAAAATCAGAAAATAGAGACTTCAACTCAGTAGATAAGAAAAGGTAGAACTTGTATAACAAACAGGTTTAATTTGCAGATCTGTAATAGTATTTTGGCATTTTTTAATACTCAAAATATTTCTTTCTCGCCCCCCCCTTCTTTATTTTAAATGTGGTCCACCTATTTCCCAAAGAAAATGAAGGTTTTCTCTTATTTGTTCTATCCACTTACTCATTCCCTGAGTTTTGAAGTGGTGGCTTACAGATCAAATTAAATGGTCTCCAGAGGAATGAGAATGGCAGTATTTGTCTAAGAAATGGGGAAGACAAGAAGCTAGTTTTGTCCTTTTAGATAAGTTGAAGTGTCAGTTTTGGCCTTTCTGATTTGTTGTAGGGAACACCTGATGATGTCAGGTGTTGATTTTAACTTTTTCAGCCCTTAACATACATACCTTTCTGCCTATGTATTTCTAACTCTTATGTCCTGAAGTGGTATTTAACAAGCTTAACATAAGCATTTGCAATTATCTAATAGCACCTGAAAATTGCTTACTAAATGACAGGAGGAAGTTTCATTTGCATTCCATATCTGATGTTCAATCTGCTAATCCTCCACAGAGTCTGCCAGGAAAAACAATGCAGACAGCCTTGAATTTTATTAAAATCAGAAATCAAGCACGCTGCTTCCTACTCTTCTATTACACACTGCAAGATAAACCTTAAAACCTCCTGGAATATATTAGTTATTTTAGCTGTTGTATTCCTCATTGTTTTCTTGAAATGTGCTTTAGTTACAAGTTCTTCACAGAGCATACATTAACAGCCCTTCCCTCTTGGGTCTTCTTCCCTCACCCCAGGAAAGCTACATCTCCATGTTTGCTTTTGTTTATAGAAGTTAATCTTCCGTATTGTGACAGTTTTTTCCTTCATTAATGAGAGTTCCTAATTAGGCATAATGAAATGTTTACTCATGCTACTAGATAATATTATATGAAAGCACAACAGAGATAAGAGGCTATGAAGAAAATAAGCATTTTAAAGATTTTGGATAAGCCATTTTTTTTGCCAATGTTTTCCTATTTTATTTGAGAATGACTTCTGGTGCAGCTGTGTAACTAAGACTATGTCAAACAACATCCATTATTTATTGGCCTGGTTAGCAAACAAGGACACCTTTGACTACAGCAAATTGTGAGGTCAATTTACTGCGCTTTACAGCAATGGAAGACTAGGGGTTTTGTATTTATATTCTCTAAAATTTTCCATTTGGCATGAGCTTCTCTGGGGAAAGCAATAGGAACTTGGGGGAAGGGAGCAGGAGAGAGCTTGAATTTGTAGAAAGCTGGCACAAGGGTAATTGTGCCTTTTATTTGCTATCCAGGTGCATCAGATCAAGTTACAGACCAGCCTCCCCATAAAGGCAAATTTTCCTCAACCTAGTAGAAACTGCAGAAAATACATGTTAAGGAGATAAATTTTGCAACTGTTATGCATTTAAGTGATTCAAATACCCTATCTTCCTACAGAGTAAAATTGGAAGAATTAAATGCTATTGAGCTGCCTGAAATACACTGAAATTTGCTACTTGATTAAAACTGGCTTGCCAATTTAGAAGTAACTTGCTTGTGCTATTCAAAGGGCATAAATAGAGCTATTTTGCAAGGGATCCGTGAAGAAGGATGTTGGCACTAGAGGCACAAAAAAAAGATTCTTCTCATAGTTTTACCAACAACCCTCAAGCAGCCTCTGTGCATTAAGGGCCTGATGCTGCCTTACTGGAGTCAGTGAAAACTGGATCTCTGATCGTCCAGGGACACAAGAGCAAGGTAATTAGGATCAGGAAGGTGTGGTTCTAAAAACTGGTACCTACTTGTAGTGGAGTTACTATATTTTTAACTCACATGTTGGCATCGGTTTCTGTACTTTTTATTTTATTTTATTTAAAAAAAAAATGAAATATGTAGCAGTTCTGATTTTGAGCTAGTACTTATTCTGCATGGAAAGCCACTTTATGGTGTCCTAGCAAAGGATACAGAGACTGAGATAGTACAGAAAGATTACTCTGTCACTCCCTCCCAGGGCTTGGGGACCAGCTTATCCTGGCACAGGGACTAGTAGCTTCCGAACAGGCTTGGTTTACTCCAGCGTTCCTGGCTGTGCCATCCACTTGTTTCTGTCTTCCTCCGAGTGGAAAGGCTGAGCAGGGGGAGGTAGGGAAACATGTGTCAGCACAGTAAAACTCCACCTTGCTGTTAAAAGTAGCTTTAATCTCTTTCCGCAGAGCAGTGGGATAAATGGGATGACTGTAGGAATGAGGGGCTGTACTGAGTCAGACAAACGACTTGTCGTTCCGCGTTTGGACTCCAGTAATGGATGACAGGAGATACCTATAGGAAAGAATAGGAAAGGACAACCTGTAAATAGAGTGTCAGGAGGGATGTGTCTTCTACATCAGAAAAAGGGGACATTACTGCAGAGCTGGCTAATTCAATAATGCATAATTGCATTTCATATTCTGTGCTTTGGGGGTATTTTTATTTTCAAATGGCCACGTACAAATTCTTCTCTGTATGGGGAACAAAGATCTCTTAGGTTAGCCTTTGTGCATCTTTAGCTGTTAATTTTTTCTCAGATTGGCTATTTTCATGGAAAGTATAATTTTATAGAAGTTATGCTAATGTATTTTGCTTCCAGTACCTATGACATTTTGTTATTACATTGACTTTAACGCTTCAACTCATTCAGAATAATGGTTATGTTATTAATGAAGGGGTTTGGTGCACATACAGCGTTTCAGCTAATTAGTTCCTTCAGGACAGAATTGATGATGATCTGTTGCTGTTTGTTTTCCACAGATTCTTCTTAATCCTGGGCTATAGTCAGAAGAAATCTGGACCATCCAGAGAAAATAGTCTTGGAGGTACATTGCAAGTAGAGGTATGCTGTGGCTTTCTCAGTATCTACTGAAATACATTCATAAAGCCATGATTTAAAAAACAAATCTTAAGTAGGATGGCTAAATTCCCAATGCATAAAGTTGAACTTTCTGTTGATTGGTTTGTTGGCAAAACCATCTTTCAAATAATTCCTGTCTGTGTCAGCTGGAAAAACAAAACAAAACAAAAAAACAACAGGAAAAAGAAGGAAATCCTTTGACTTCTCTGCCATGGTCTTGAGTACCATTTTCAGTTCAGTGCTTGGATTCACTCAGAGCTTCCTGCGCAGGCGCAGTGTACATCTACATAGGCCTGTGCAGGGGTGCGCAGAGAGATTTCTGAATGAATGCACTTGGCAGCTCAAAGCAACGTCTCTGGTTTGGCGGGAGCCTCCACTCCAGCTTGTTTCTCCTGCTAGGATTTTGCATGGGCGGAGTGCCATTTAAGCTGATTCTGCTTTTTAATATCTGAACTAGGTCTCCAGTATCACTGCAGTTTGCTATGCATACCTGTGTGTGTATATGTATGTGTGTACATCTAAATATCCAACTGACCAAAATGTTCATTGATCAGTTCTTCTCTATAAAGCCTTACCAAAGTACCTAGGCGACCCCAAATAAATGTGCAAAGCACACCCAAAACATGTATCTCATCTCTCTGAACGTTCTACTTTGCAGTTCTCCAAAACTTGTGTACCATCACCAGGCATCTTCCTTAGCATTTCCTTGGTATGCACTTTAAAAAGAAAGAAATCTCATTTACACTCATGATCTTTGATGCTGTGCCACTGATAAGTGCACTTACAATTCAGATGAGGTAGCTTATCTGAAGTCAACAGGCATACGTTGGTCTATATCGGATAAGGAATTGGTCTTGGGTTCTAGGCTGTTGGTGTTAAAAATGACATTTTTCTGCATTTTGCTTTCTGTAATGGTATTGTAATCCTGTCTGAAGTAGGATATAAAGGAGCTCGGTTTTGGTGTTGATTTTTAGGAATGCTTACGAGGAATCTATAAGGTTGACATTGCTTAGAAGGACACATAGATTAAAGAAAGAATGTTAACTTTTTTAAGTTTGTGGAAATTAAAGTACTCTGTACAGGATCCTGGCCAGCAGAAGGCAGTAACCGCTCAGCTTTGCGTTGTTCATCATTGCGTGCTTGCTTGCATTAGCCATCTTCACAGTATAGATCTACGGACTGAATTTTCAAGGTTTCAGGAGTAGTTCATAGGAAATTTATTGTTCTACATGCTCAGTTCTTTATGATTTCCCCTAATAATGTGTTCCCTTTCTTTCCTAGGCCTAAGAGTTTTGCTTTTCATGTACAACAATACTCAGCATGTTGTTATTCTATCACATGCTAGCCAGAGCCTTTCTTCCGTTCTTCATCCTGTCAGGAAATTGGGTTTCAGCTGAGAACATCAACTTTTACAATGTGAGACCTCCACTAGACCGTAAGTAGACAGTTATGCTTTTTTTGTGTATGCAATTGTAGCTTAACATAGTTAATTGTCATATTCTTTCAATCCTTTGGTTTTTAGGTGTTTGTCGTCTTCAAACGTGAAGGATAAAAAGTTTAAAATAAAACTTTTGCTTTTCAACCCAGAGCAGTTTAGTTTACTTCTAAGATTTTATAAGTTGACTGCATGAACACAAACAATTGCATGCATTGCTAAATTAAAGAGTGCATGAGGGCTTTCACATTTGAAGTGCTTTTGTTATATTTTTCTGTCTCTGAAATGTCTTCCTACAGAGCAAATTATGCAGTGGATTTCTCATAAATAATAGAGAACAGATGTTTTTGTCTTTTATCTTGTTGGGGTTTTTGTAAGGGAAAGAATAGGTGTGCTGTACGCAATTAATTCCAACTCAAGGTAATTAAAAACCTTGTGAGACCTGTGAAGCCAGTTGTCACTAATAGCATCATTTTTTTGCCTCCTATCTAGCACCACAAGTGTTCTATCCCTTCATTTAAGGGGAGAAGATTTTCATTACATGTATCATCAGAACAGTCAGTACAGCTAGGTATAATAGGTATATATGTGCATCTAAGGAACTGTGCATCTTAAAATCATTTATATATTTATATAATGTAAATAAGATTTTTAAATAGTCCTCAGAGAGATCCCTTTGTCAAAGGGATCAAACTTCTCCAGAGTTGGAGATCAGGATCTGAAGCTGGTTTTGAAGATGTAGTTTTCCATCAAAGGCATCAAAAGCCATTTGAATGTAGATTGTGTTTGTGTATCTGTACAAACATACATGCGGATGTAGTATCATGTGCATACATATAAGAAGTTCTCTGTTTCCTGTTTTTCCCACCACTACTTAAATGGTATTTTGGATTGAGAGAGAATGAAAACAGAAGGAGGTGTTTAAAGTTCAGGCATAGCAAAACCAGTTAAAAATGTAAAAGCTTTCAACAAAACTTATTTCATATGTTTTATTTGTCTAACAGTGATGTATCATTGAAAATATGTAAATGTATGTAATTTTTTTAAGTATATGTGTGTACAAGCACTTAGAGTATTATTTTGAACATTTTATTTTTTTCTTAATACTTGCAAACTTACTATATTTTAATACTTTTAAAGCCACTCCGTTTCCAAACAGTTTTAAGTGCTTTACCTGTGATAATGCAGTGGACAATTACAACTGTAACAGATGGGCTGAAGATAGATGGTGTCCTGAAAGTAAGTGCGTCTGTACTAAGGAGATTCTTTATGATAGTTAAATTTGCTTCTCCCTGACTCAGCCATCTTGTAGAAGTCTAACTGAATAGGATTAACATGCCAACACAGTGGTGCCCTCAGTTATGTTATTAGTAATGCTGAATCATACGATTTCTGCTGAGGTGAATATTTTGGCCATTTCAGAGTGCAAAGCAACAGTAAAAAATTATTTATATCTATCTATATATGTATAAAACATTGTATATAATATATAATACATTATTAATATAGTAGTTAATTTATTGTTAATATATCAATAATATATTAATTAATTTTATATATATGTGTGTATATATAGCTATGTGTTTCCTAGGAATTAATTTTAAAGATGTTTAAAAAAAACTTAAGAATTGTCTTTGTAGCCTCATCCCCTTCCTTTTGGATAACATCCCAAGTTATAATGGTCTCTCTAGGCTATATGCTTGCTTGTGAGGAGCACGACCTGAATAACTAGGGATCATACTTGTATAGGAGAATGATAGATACATAGAAAAGAATGGAAATATGTTTCCTCATTTTTCTTCGCAGTGATATTCACAGTAACAGTGGGAAAGGGGAAGAAACAAACTAAAGGAATGAGGAAACGTCCGAAACAAAAATTCAAAAAAGAGTAGAGAATGGAAGATAAACATGTAGATTATAGTGCTAATTAGTAGTTTAAATGATAGCAGCCTTTCTGGAGGTTAGTAGGGTCTGTTAAGCTTAAGATTTCATCACTAATGAATTTCTTGCTAAATGGTATTTTGATCAAGTTGAAAAATGGCTTTATACAGCCCAAATAAGTAATTTTTGTAGGAATATTTTGCTAAACTGTGTGAGGTTCTTAAACCCTGTAAAAGAATGAATACTTTATGCAAATAAACATTTTAAATTTTATTTTGTAGATACTCAGTACTGTTTGACAGTTCATCTCTTCACAGACCATGGGAAGAGTACATCAGTCACCAAAAAATGTGCTACTGGAGAAGAATGCCATTTTGTAGGCTGCCACCGTCACAGGGAAAGTGGCCACACAGTAAGCACTACTCTTTGTATAAGAGCAGCACATTGGTTTTGAGGTTTGCATTTCAGTACTTGTTTTTCCTGCTGAGCCGAAGAGGATGTGCCAAGATATACTCTGCAGTATTTAACAATAGAAATCAAATTTCTGCAACAGAAGCATGACTACCCCTTTCTTCCTACTTTCTTATTTGTGTTGCTATGAGACAGGATGTACTAACAACTTCTAAAGAAACACCTGAGCTTTCTGGGGCATTGCTAGTGTGTACCCAATGCATTGGCCTTGGTTTCTGAGTTCTGAGTAAGGTGCCCAGGTAGGCTATGCAACCTGCACCGATGCCTGTGGTGCTGCGGCTGTGTCACTGTCAGCCCTTGGGCAAGCCAGACTGGGAGTTCGGTACGCCAGTCATGTCTCTGCGTAGCATAGCTTGGATAACACTGCACGGTACACAAAGCAAGACTGTATTTGTCCACGAAGGCCATCCTCTTAAGCAAGATACAACTGAGGTTTTTGTTTCATGGCAAAAAGCTAGAACTGCTGCCTTCTCTCATCCTTAGGAAGCTAGGTAAAAGTTTATGCTTAATAATCAAGCATATCCCACCAAAGTATTATTTACTGCAGTAAAGTATTACCCACTAATTCCTTAATAGTTGCGAAGGTCAGTTATGTTATTTTTAACATGAAAGATTTCAGACACCAAAAATGAGGCAGACAACATCCATGCTAAATATAAAAGGATCTCTATGTTAGCTGAGTCGACTTCCATTGTTTTCAACAGGTTTTGGTGAACTGAGGGCATGAAATGACTATGCAGCCTACCTTCTGCCACAATTTATCTTAGAAGAGTTCTTGTGCCTTTGGATTAGATAAAAATTGGCATTCTCTTGGCTTTTCTAGTAAGGACTGTCAAGTAAGGAAAATTATTTTCAGATTCCCTCCCAAAAATCAGCTGTGTCAGTGGTTCTGTGGCACTAGAAAACTGAAAAAAGAAAGTCTGAAGTTCAGCATGCAAAGCTACACTGAATACAAAAGCTTGAGGGGGAAAATGGATGGGAACAGAGTTTTTGCAGTCAGAATTTTTTAGCTTAAAAAGCTGAAACTTGAAACATTCAAATGCACATTTTTAGCTCATGTGTTAGAAAGGGGAAGTGGTGGAAAGCTTTCTCCATTTTCTACAATGTTAGTGAACTTGTCAGTACAGCTAACGTGGCTGTATTACATCACATCACAGTTTCAAAGCCCAGTGACAGCACTAGGTGATAAGTTACTCTAGGAAGGCTGTGCTGCATGATTTGGAAGAGAAGTTGTAGCATATATGCTCCATCTGCTGCCTTGGGTCAGGCTGCCAGGTGGAAGCGATGAGTCTGTTTAGCTGTAATCTTTGCAACCAGTTGAAAGAAGTTATATCTCTCAAAGCCACTGCTGAATTACTCTATGTCCAGTGATCTCCTTTTTTCTCAACAGGAATGTGTTTCTTGCTGCGAAGGCATGATTTGCAATGTAGAAATACCAACCAATCACACAAATGCAGTATTTGCTGTATTGCATGCCCGGAGAACATCGGATGGCAGTGGGCGGACAGTCAACATGGCAGTGCTTGTATCAGTCATGATGATCACGTTGTTGTGATGCAGCATCTTCCCGTTATATCTGCTTGAGAGGGTCCGCTTTTCTGTGGGCGATAAGAAACTGTAAGAAGATTGTTACAGTATGTGCAAGGAGAAATCACTGATGCTTCTTAATTACGGAAAATGTAAGGGGACAGTGAAAAGGCAAGTGTACATCATGAAGTCCTTGGATATTTTAGTGAAGATACTTCATATGGCATGCAGTATTTAAAAAAAAACAAAACACAACAACCCACTGGTTGACTAGGTGGTGGGGTGAACTCAAGTTATTATAATTCACTATGTTATGATGAAAATGCACATATGCTTGGCATGTTTTTTGAACAGAGAAAAGTGTCTGTAGACAATCACTTTCCCAGGTGAGATAAAAAGGAACTTTCGATGGGCGATGTGCCAACAGGTATCTCAATGGAAACTGGTTTTAAACTGGTTTTCGTTGTGCATAAATAACATGGAGTTTCTTGTCTTGATCAACAGGTGTATTTAAGCTTATCCTTAGTTATGGTTTTCATAGAGAACATGTATGGTTTTCATAGAGAACATATATGAGAGAATTTTTTTTTCTGTTTTGATCAGAGCTATCATTTCTACTGGAAATAATACAAAATAATACTTTATATCCTTCTTTTCTGTAAAATGTTGTCTCACACTCAGATTTTAAAACAGTGTGAAGTTATGTAGAATTTCTGTCTAAAAATTATGAACTGTTTGAGCACCTAAATCAGAATTCCTTTCCCTTCCACAAAGGGATTATTTTCTTGCAATAGAATCTCACCCCAGCTGAATCTTTGTCTTTGTGATATTGTTCAAAGTGGTGGTAACGCCATGACTTTGAAATTGCAACTTTGGTCAAGCAGCTACATTATCATAAAAATTGTAAGTGGGCATTTGGTATAAGTAAGGAGAGAAGTCTGCTGTGTTCTCTCTTGATTTGCAGAAGTTTCTCCCAGAAATGTTACTGTCCATGATGGATCTTCGACTTGTAAGTCAGCACTGTTGGATACCCCAGACCTCTGGACATCATTGTTATGTAGCTTTGCCGCCCCCATTTGAAAAATTTGGGCCAAGATTCTATTTTTCATTACAATATTGAGGGGTTTAATGTGGTTTATTTGCAGTTTGACCATTTGACTCCTTAGGTTTTAGATGCCTGTTTACCAGTTAGATGAACAGCTACAAATTTGACAAATAATAGAGTTTAGATTACAGTTAGACGTACTAAAACCTTCTTTGTTTTCCTGTGTAAACCTTGTGATGCAGACCAGCATAAATGAGCCACTTGTGTGAACTCTCACACCTTCTAGCACAGAACAGTGCTTTCCAGGGCTCTGATAGATCAAGCTGTTATAGACTGGCCTAAACACAGTCTTTAATAGGTCAGACTTACAGCGTCTGCATTGGTTACTTCATTAATGCTTATGTTCTTTGCACTGCAAACGCCCTGATTGTAGAGACCAGCAGGTACTGATATTATAGGACTTCTCAGTATGGTTTTGTGTGATCCAAAATCCTAACAAATTTCAGCTGCTCCTGTTTGCCCAGTTGCGTTTCTTCCAACTCCTTGCCATCTTCATAAACTTTCTCTGACAACCTAAGATACTGTAGCACAGCTAAGGATTTCACCCAGCAGGGTTAAAGAACTGCATTTCACTTTTTTACATAAATATTGGCTTAATTATTTGCTGTCTTATATCGCTAAATGTATTTAGACTAGCAACTGAAAAACAGATTTTGAAATGTTTTCAGTTTCGTTTACATTCTAAAATTGCCTACACAATGTTTTTAGAATATATAAATATGTCTAAAAGTCAGTCTGTGATTTGTTGACAGGCAATTGCATAGTTTCAAAAATTGGATGGGAACACTTTTTCCTTGCCGATGCAAAATACCTCTCGCTGTCTAAGTCAAGGTTTTCCAAGCTCTGGGTTCTGATGACCATTGCTGTGCCATACAACAGGCCAAGATGCTGAGGATGTTTTGAGGAAATTTTTCCTTTGTTCAGTGATCACCTCTAGGTAACATCTATAGTATTAATCTTGGTGTCAGACATAGTACATTCAATGTTTTTCATCATTAAACATCTTTTACTACACGATCTACAGGGTGCTTGAACTTTTTTCTTGTGGGAAAATCATTCCAGGTTTGCTGTCTGCTCAACGGGGAATTCCTTAGTAAAGTGAAACCAGTTGTCTTCCACGTTTTGGGTCTCGGTATTTTTCCTGGTTTTGCCTCTAAGCACTAGGTGCTCCCATAATTCAGTTTCTGGGAATAATTATTGCAATCTTAACAAGGCCTTAAAGTGCCCTATAGTCTTATATTAATTTACTGTAAATAATTTCCAATAATCTAAGTGCTGACATTTTTTTACACTGCAAATGCCATTCCAGAGCATTTGGGAGGCCAGGGCGACCCTGGAGAGCTGCCCAGAGGGAGGGCGCAGGGGCAGAGGAAATGGGCTGCAGGTTCCCTGCAACTGCCAAAAGACCTTTTGGGAGGGGAGGTCTCTGTCTGTTTGTTTTTCTTGGTTGAACATCTTGATACATCAATACCTTTGTTATTGCAAAGTTTAGGACTGTTGTTTCTAGAAAAATGAATATGCAAAAGCTGTTAATGCAATGTTAATGCTGCACAAATAGGCACTTGGCTGAAGAAATATAGAATTTAAGAGTGAATATCAATTTTACCCTTTGCTGCTTTTTATGTATGTAAAAACCTGTATGCTTCTGCTTACATTTTATTTTAGGCCAATGTTAAATGCTAACTTTGTAGGAACAGCAGTATGTGCTGATTATTAGAGAAAATAGTGCTAAAATTCACCAGAGTGTGTATTTTTGGCATGACTAATGATTGACTGCATAGGCAATCTGAACGTTAATTTATGGTAGAATGTTTATATTTTATTAAATAGATTCAGGTATCAGCTATATTTTCTCTTCAGATATCTGTCTGAAGTACTCACTGAGGAACTTACAAGAGTATTATTTGATTCGAGAAAAACAATTTTCAGGCACTCCATAATGTATGTATTTCATGCATCTCGATTTTGGTTCACAGATGTTGTACCTTAAATACGTATGACTTGCTAATGCCTAAATTAACCACGCAACTAATGACGTTTCTGTAAATGCACATCCATAACTTTATATGCAGAAATGTGTTTGCTAATACTTCTGTGTACATCCAGCTTCCAACAATAACATGTTAAATACTGTATTCTCACTCAGTAATGGGGCAGGTGTTTATCTCCAGAGACAGCAGGCACTGGCTAAAATCAGTGGGTGCCAAACTCGCGTGCATTCAGGGGCAAAATGGTCCCCTTGTGTTGCCCTTAGAACCTGAAAAGAATTCATAAGTAACAGCAAGTAGATCAATTTTTTGCAGTCGAGGAAAGGTAAGTGTCATTTTGTGATCTATATGTGTAATGTTGATTTTTTTTTTTACATTGCACTGGACAGTCTATAGAAGATTTATTTTTAAAAGCTTAAATACAGAAAAACTTCTTCACTATTCAATGTTGGTTTGTATGATGCTTTCTGACTGCAGTGTTACTGTTTTAAATCTTCTCCAGAAATGGCACTTTTAATTAAAAATATTAAAACATTTGCTGGTGGAAAATGTTTGTGGTGAAAAAGATAAAAATACTTTTGCTGCTTAAGACAACAAGACCAGTTGTTGGCATTGGGGAACCTGTTGAGCTGAAATTGCACTGAGGGCAGATTCTGCGGCTCTTTCTCTTCTGATATATGCTAGAAATTCACTGAGGGGCAGGCTAGGAGGTATCCTGAGCACAGCAAGGTAGGAGGGATGTGCAGCTGACCGAAACCATGGGGGCAGCAAGCCTAGACAGGAGAGCACTTGAGCCCTGGGGCGGGCAGGGGGGAACAGATCGCTATTTTGACTTTCCCAGTTGGTGTAATTGTTTCCAGGGTCATCACATTTTGCATGGGATGGAGATCCCCTTTTCCCCAGGCAGCGTAAGTCAGAACCCTTTTAATGATGTGAAAGAGCTCTGCCACTTCAGAAAATGGAAATAGGGAGAAACTGTTCATCTCTACTTGAGCCAGCTGAGAGGGATGCCCCTTCTCATCGGTTTCTCATGTATATGTTAGACTCAGTAAGCGTGCTGCAAATCAGCAGTTGTGGATTTAATTACAGTTTCTAAGTGACAGTCACCCTTCTTTCCTGGCTTTGCGTTGCAAGGCGTAGCAATGTAAACGTAGCTTTACATTGCATATGTAGCTCCATTGAAGAAAAGATCACAGGTACCATTATGGATAATATATGTGTGTATATTGGTATATCCTGGGAAGGCTGCCTGTTAAACTCCTGCTACAGCTAAGGAAACACTGGCAAAATCTTAGTTTAAATGAAATTCTGTCATGGCTTCAGTATGGTGTATAATTTTGTTGTCTTTGACTTTTACCAGCAGTGGCTTCAAGAATCTTTACCAATGCCAATCCTCCCTTCTTGGAGGGCAATTTATCCTGATAGAGACATGCTGTGCCAAGAGGCATTTAAAAGGCACAAAGAAAACCAGATTTTATTTGCATTTCTGAAAATGTGATTGCTGTAATCATTAGTAAAGTAATTTTAAGTATAGTTTTGTAGTATTTAAATTGAAAGAAACTTTTACTATTGCATTTCATCAGAAAAGTGTCAAAGCAAGCAATGTGCTTCTACACAGGCCTCTTAACTTACCAGAAAAATTGAAGTCCAGGTGCAGGTTAAAAATCCAATTTAAGGAAACGAGCAGCACACAGTCAAGTCAACTCACTTAAACAGGACAAAATGCCAATTTCAGATTTTTGTAGCAAATACCATCAAAAGAAGATTTAAGATTAAAAAAAAATTTTAAAAATCTAGCTATTTCAGAGCACAAAGCCATTTCTGTAGAAAACATTTGTTTGTTTAACATCTCTTGACTCCAGAAGAAGCCCTGTAAGATGTGTGTGATTTTTGTAGTGCTTGCTGTTTGCAGGTGTTTCAAATTGAGAAAATAAGGCCAGCAGCCCTCTCTTAAAAGGAGCAGAGGGAGCTTATTTCCTGCCCCCTTCACCCCAGTACCTGTTTCTGTGTTCTAGCTCTTGTATTTGGGCAGGATAATCTGGAGCAGGAACAGTTTATTGAGTGCTTGAGGATCTTTCTGGTCTTCGCATCTCCTCTGTTTTCAACTAAGGAGGAAACTTGTCAGCTGTGGAGCTCAGAGGAAAAGGTAGGGTTATTGTTGCTCCCTGTAGATTTAGGGTTTGCAGTGATACAGGTCAGTGCAACCTTGATGGAGAAACAGTGTCAGATTTGCAGCTGGGGCAAATAACAGCCTGGCCAAAAGCCAGGCAAATGATGTAAATAAAGGTCAGGACAGTTTAGCTTCCTGCAAGAATAAGGCAGGCCCCAGGTAACTAATTAGTCTGACTTATCTCTCTGCAGAAAGTATGTGTCTGGTGTTTTGTATGAACTTTTAATATCATCTGTTCTGCTGTTGTCTTCAAGAAATTAAGGAGATGCAGAAAAACAGCTGTAAGTTTGGGGGAGAGGGTTGAAGAACATAAAAGAACGAACGTGTTTAGTATTCACACTTCATTATTTTAGATTGTTTAAATTTTATGGTGATTTGGTAAGGTCATTTTTAGCATCGTTGTCAGTACTGTATTAAGAAGCTGCTGTTAAAGGAGGGAAAACTGTAATGTTTGATGTTTGGATAGATTTATGCTAGGAGAAAGGTAACATTGTTATATAGGGGTTTAAAGGTCACATTGCACAGTTCATTTGTGTTAATTTGTCCCAGTCTTAGCATTTATTGTTAGGGGTTTTTTAATCTCTGCCCTTTGATCTGTTCCACTGTAACCAGGGTAATATGGTGCTGTTCTGGAATGGGAATGCTGTGGCAAAATGAACTGTATTAAGTAGAAAATACATATGTGAGTGGAGGTGGGCTAAACAGAATATTAAATAAGGTGAAAAATAAGTGAATGACAAGTTCACTTGCAATTATTTTCACTGAATTTATACAAAATATGTCTCATGTCATTTGAAGAAAGTATGTATGTTTTAGGTCTTACAAGCTGTCATAGTGTTTCCTCAGGGTTTTAGTTTCACAGATTCCTTTGTATGTTCCCCCTACCCTGAAAAAGAAAAAAATAATCTCTTGCACATGGCTACATCCCACAAACTTGTTACAAATGGCACTTCCTTACTGATCTTAGGCTTTCCCATGTCCGTTTTTGGCTAGGATTCAAAGAATTTGTTAAGAGTAGAGTTCCCCACAATGCACCCACACTAAATGAAGGATGAAAATGGTTGATCCCAAACTGTTCAGATTTAATTTGTGGCCAATCTGCAAAGGAATATAAAATCTGAAAGCCTGTCATTAACAGGAGGAAGAATAAGCATGAACTCCAAGTTGTGGTCGTAGCTAAGTATTTTCAAATCAATTGATTGTATTTGTCAGATTGACTTGGTTATCAGCTGGCTGTAACACTACAATTTTAAATATACTCTTTATAGCAAAGTACTTCTTGGTGTCTCTTTTAAAGATATTGCATTCTTTAGATTTTTGCTTTTCTGGGAATAATCAGAAATGAACATTGCCAGTTGTGTTCATTATTGTGAACTACAGGGAGAAAATAGTTTTGCAGAGTGCAAATGACTGGATGCCAGCAACTATGAGTAGACATGAGGAAAAAATTCTTCCCAGTGAGGGCCAGAAAGATTTTTCAGAACTAAACTGGATAAAGTCCTAAGCAACCTAACGTAGCTTCTAAGTTATCCTTGCTCACAGCAGAAAGGTTGTGCCAGAGACCTTCAGAAGGTTCCTTCCAGGCTTATTTCTTTATATGATTCTGAGTTTGTACCAGAAACTACATTGCACCTGATTTTTCTTTCTGTCCATCTCTCTATTTGGTTAAGTGTGCATTATGTAGCATTCATCACAGAGAGGTCCTCAGAGTACTTTTTACTGAATTTTGCCTCTTGAGAATGCAGGGAACGTATTATCCCCATTTTAGACTGAGGGATTCAGGCAAAGATTTGCTCAAGATTTATGTTGGGGAATGGTTTTACTACAGGCACTTTGAGGTGAGAGGAGTGAACCAAGTGCTGACTTGAAGACTTTTGTGGCTGACTTTTCTCCCGTCTCTTATTCTATCATATTAGAAATGATAACCTGTCTCCTGAGCTATAGCCAGAGTCCTAAGTAGCAACTATCCTTCTGCTTATTTGCCGTTTTGACTTATAATGCAGTTGTCAGATATTGTTGTGGTATTTTGCAAACACTTGGCTTTTCCTTATGCCTGGTTAACATTGATGCATATAAAGTCATTTGTGCACATCTAAATGCTTATCACACACTATAACTACTTTATTTTCTTAAGGGGCGGAATAGATATTTCTGTATGTATAGTGATACTTTTAATACTTTTTTTTTCCCTTGCTGAATGCAGATGGGGTACAGATCACTGGGAAATCAATCATAAAATACATTTTTTGGTTTGCTTTGTTCTTTGATGGACTAGTATTTCCAGCCCGATATACAGTTCCTTCTTCTCTGTTTAACTATGGAAAAAAGAAAATGCTGCCAAAGAACCATATGATACATAAATGGTTTCATGAGATGTGTTTGGAAAAGCCTTTTTTTTTTATGACCTGGGAAGGTCTTAAATACTGTGAATGAATGCCTTGTTCCGTTGAAGTTGAAGGGAATTTTATCATGGTAGGACTGGGACTTTAACCAGTATATATATGGTCATTGCTCACATGTAGGTGTTGTTGTGCAGTTAGGTAATTTATATTATTGCTTTGATTAAATAGGAGAAATATATATATTGGCCTGCAGTAAATTATGCTGGAGCTTAGTCATGGTGATGTGATCATTAGGAAGGACTTTTTAAAAGACCCAATTACTTTAAATAAGATTGGCTGCAGACGATATACGTGCTCATTTAATTGTTTCTTGCAGCTGAAAAGATTTGTTTGAAAGTTGGCCTGTGAACTGATAGCCAAAGTGGCAAAACAAAGGTTTGGGTTTTTTTAAAAATAAAAGCCTAATTGTCACCACTGTTGAAATGCTGCATAGATCTGACTGGACGTAGTTTTAAGAAATAACAAGAATCAGGCATATGGCTTACTTTAATGTTAATAAGATTAACAGTGCAGGAAATCTTTAGAAGTTTAAAAACTGGCTTGATTTCAGGAAAGAAAATTAAGTAATCTGAAAGCAGAAAATTCAAAAAAATGTGATCAGAATTGCATTATTCTTGGAGGTTAATTTGAAGGTCTTCCTCAATGTCTCCAGCTTGTAGCCATGATCTTGTGGGCTGTGATTCTTGCTGGGAAAAAAGGCCAGCTCTTTTTGCCAGGTCCTTGTTGTCACTTCACATTCTCTTAAGTTTGGACTCTGTCATCGTTGTGATCCCACAGAGGTCTTTCTCAAAGTGTATTCTCTGGGTGTGTTCTGGGATCCTTTTGGAAGCTAAACTTTCAGTTTAATGAGCATTTTAATTCCCGTGGAGCACGTGGGGATGTGTGCTTGTCAGCTCTCATGTTTCCCAAACTTGTCAGACCTCTCCCCCCACGCTCCTTATGGGATGTCATTTATTCACTGTGCAAAGCACTCCCTCCTGTCCTTTTCCTTCTAGAATGGTGTGGACAGAGGAAAATGTAAAAAAACCAGTGGTTTCAGTTTTCCTTTTTTTTTTTTCCCCCCCCTGTTGTTTGGTTGGGTTTGAACTTATTTTATGGTAATAGCAGCTGTGAAAAGCAGTGGGTGCCTCAGCCTGCCTAAGCCATTTTAGGGAGATAGAATATCAAAATGTAAACAGCCTGGGCAGTTGACAGACATGAAAAATACAAAATCTCTGTTGAATGGAATAGACTATACAAGGATTTGGGGTCTGCAGATGTTTCTGTTAGGGTTTGATCTGCAGCTGAGGATCATCACACAGATCAGCTGAGGTTGCAGCATGGAGTGGGTAAATTCATTTATTGGAAACTCATGAGCTCTTGAGTAAAGAGTTGAAAGACTGAAGACTCGCAATCCTCTTTGAAGATTATAGTGAGATTTGAGGTAAAGAGTAAAAGTCATATAGAAAAAGTAAAGAAGCCAAGCAAAGAGCAGTTAAAAATGCTGGTGATATGGTGTGGGGGTTTTTGTTGTTGTTGTTTTCCCTTATGCTTATTCCATAAGGCTATATGTATCATTGTTACAGGCTAGCCTGGCATTTTAAACCACTGCTGTGTATGTCACCTTTTAACTAAATGAGGTCACAGGTGCTTTATCAGAGAACATGCAGTGTGTCCTGCATTCTGTTAGACCTCAGTGACACAAACCAGTCCAATGTACTCATTACCTACAGTGTGCTTTTTGTCAGGACTCGTCTCCATTTGAAAATTAATGCTGATATAGGTAGGCTGTTAGGCTAAAGCACAGCAACTCTACCTAAATAATCTTGTGGTAATCTTGTTTACTGTAGTCCTTTTACTAGGTACAGGTAAATTATACAGGAATAAGGCAGTGTGTCCCCACCTGATCTTAATCAGCAATGACTAATGATGAACTCCTGTGTAGGCAAGTTTGTAGCCTCCCTGGAAATGATTCCCAGTTATTCTGTGATTAAAGTATTCTCCACTGATGCATTTTTTTTAAAATACTTTTTTTTTGTTTTCTTATTCAGGCATAAGAATAATTTTATAGAAATGATGAAGATCAGGAGAATATGGTTGCTCTCTCCTCTTGCTATTTACCATCTGCCAATAAGTACCTTGTAAATGCTGCTCCTGGACAGAGTAACACATCCTGAAAGCCATGTGCATGGGGAAGTGTGTACTATCCAGACACACAGTACTCCCTTTGGATCTATGGCCTCTCCAAGTATCTTTCCTGTTTTCAAACTTGTTTACTTAAGCTGCATAAAATGGATTTTCAGTGTAGGGCTTTGTGGTGTTTATCAAATGGTGAGGTGATTTAATCCCAAGGATCCAAAGATGTGCAGATGTTTAAATCCAGAAATGAAAATGGTAGTGTTATTTGCTCTGTAAAGGGCAAATTACTTTGAAAGCGCTTGCCTCCAATATTAAATATCTGATGCATTTCTTCTATTACCGAATCTGCTTTACGTTTCGTGTATTCAGCACTGAAAAAAAAAAAAACCTGGAATAATGCCTATTCGCTTGCTTTGCCTATTGTGTCTTCTGATGAAGAGAGATCATATCCATAATGAGATTTTGCTTTGCTAAACTCAGCAATGGAGATAATATGTAAGTATTCTTGCAACTATGCTTTTTTTTTCTTTCATGAATGCCAGTGAGCTTACAGTAAACAGGAGATGTGCCTTTCGCAGAACCTGGGAAGGTGTTGTCCGCTGCGCACTACTAGAGTTCAATCTTGAATACTTGAAAGTAGAAAATGCATTACTATCGTCGATTTAAGAACTGTGCTGAGTTCAAATGCTTTCATTTAGTGTGAGAGGGCAGTTGTTATGCATAGTCAGCCCCTATTGGCAGTAAATCAAATTTTTTAGAAATGTCTTGTGGAGAATGTTATATTAATGAGTTTTCCCTGCAGAACCCCCCAAACTGGGACATCATTCCTCTAGTCTGGAAAGTGGCCCATGAAAGTTGTCAGTAAGAAGGAATTCCTGGAATTAATGTTTTTCTCTTTGTTCTTGGGTCAGAACAGAATATGGTGGGGGGGCTTGGTGGGGTGTTTTTTTTGTTTTGTGGTTTTGGTTTGGTTGGGTTTTGGTTTTTGTTTTTTTTTTGAAAGAAATTTATTTTGCCTTAATGGAGAATGTGGGACCTGAATTGGAAGAGATTAGAGAAATTGTTGCAAAGCCTGCTCCTGGTTCACTTCCATCTTGTTAAATGGTGTTGGGATTTATCAGGGACAAGAAGTAGTGGGGAGAATAAAACTACTTTTTAAAAAAAAAAAAAAAAAAAGAAATATAGATATGCAAAAGATTCTAATATATTTCTAGATAAGATACTGAAGTAGGAAATGAAAGTTATGCTATCTCCTCCATAGTTAATATTATACTTTACATAAGGAAAGCCAGCTCTAGGCCTATGAATCACTTTATACCTTTTGAAGTTGTCAAGTAAGGGTTTAGGGGCAGCTTAATTGGTGCCTTAGGACTTTTACTGCCTGAATTGCCAGGATAATGCATATGCAAATGCATAACACCCAGTCATTTGAGGATTACCATTTGGTTCAAGAGGACAGTTGCCCTGCCTAGTTATTGTGTGCATATTGGCACTTGTTCAAGTTTGTTTAAAAAAATATATATATCCTTCTCATGGAAACCATACTTTACTAATGAGCTTTTCTATTGTGTCATTGTTCACAATTTGCTTACCAGCTTGTTTTTAGAAAATATCATCTCTTGCTCCCTGCAAGGAAATTTACTGCTACTTTACACTAGAGTAAACAGAAAGAATAGACTGAATTGAAGAAAAAAAAAAAAAAAAAAAAAAGAGAGATTTCAGAAAACCCCATCAGGATATCAGGAATTAATAATGACTGTTACTTTTTTAAAACCAAAGTATCCTTCTCTACTCTTTGTACTTCAGCTCCTTACAGGATTTTTTTACTAGATTGTTTAGAACTGCAAGTAACAATTGTTTACAGGAAAGCTGATTGTTTGCTTGTTTTTAAAGGAATATTATTTTATTATAATCCCATGGCTAAACTAACTTGTGCATTTGCAGGCAAGTTTCAGAGGGCTTGCTTGAACCTAATTTTTGTTTTCCTTTTGGTGTTTCCTTCAGCTGATTGCTAGATAGTTTTCTTCTGGCTGCCTCCTCTGAAACTGTAAATGGGTGCATTCATGCCATAAAAACACAATAAAGCATGTTTAAATAAAATGCCCCTCCCTCCCCCCCTTTGATTCAGAATTTCTCTGATATATTTATCTTGGCTTTTGGTTAAACACAGTCTGCCAAAGCCAACAGATCTGATCTCTAAGGTGAGCAGGGTACGGCTGCAGATCATAACATCGGAGGGACTATGAACTCGATACCATTGACTGTCTACCTGTTCCACTTTCCGTAAGTAAACACGTAATCCGCTGACCTAATATACTGTGTCTGAACCAGATTAAGAAACTGTCATCTTTACGGGAAGAAAGTTTTGGAGAATACGCCCTTCCCTTACATTCTGGCTCTGCTTTGAGCCAGGGGCTGGGCTGGGTAAGCTCTGGAGGTCTCTTCCAACCTACATGATTCTTGATGGCTTATCGGTTTGGGGAACATCTTGCCGTTCTCAACTTGAAGTCTTAAAGGAAGAAATACTTATCTTTTTTAGGGCAATTGTGAAGGACTATAGTGACTTATCATTCTGTCAGGAAGTTCATTATTACTGTGGCTGATGTAGGTAAGCATTTAGCTTTAAATCATTCCTGCCATAGAGTGTTAATTACAAGTTAAACTCTTTGCAGGTTTTACGACCTTATATGTTGGTTTTTCATGCATTGATACTTCTGGTCCTTAAAGCCTTGTAGAACAACCCCTTAGACTCTGGTCTTATCAGACACCTAGAAAACAGCATAGCAGGCTCAGTAAGAAATCCGTCTATTCCACTGTGAAATGAGAGAACAGTGAGCATTTTTATTAATATGATTCTCTATTTGAAAATGGGTTTCAAGTCTAAGTGACCTGTTGGAATGCATTAGTGCAGGTTATTTTAATAGGAATCATTAAAAACATTTGATTTCTACCTTATTTTGCTTTCGATATATAGATATTTTGGTTAGGCTATCTTCTTATATCACTAAAACATTTCTATTTTACTACAATATTCTATACCAGACTCATTTGTGTGTGTTACATACATACAACATAGCATAAAAGAGTAAGTAATGGCTGGATCTTACTTAAATGGAATTATCCAGTGTTTATGAATTTAAGGTGATTTTAATGTTACTTTAACTCCATATTTGAAGAGTTAGTACAACTAAAAGTAATTAGATGAAAAGTAATGAGATTCACCAGATTAAAAGAATCTGGTGAATACCTGATTGTAGAATTTTGGAGGGGCTCTGTGTATGAAACTTATATGGAACTTCTAGTGGAACGTGTCCCTGCCCATGGCAGGGTGGTTCGAACTAGATGGTCTTTAAGGTCCCTTCCAACCCAAACCATTCTAGGATTCTATGAAATCTGTCTTACAGTAATTGCAGCAGACAGTGTGAATCTCTTGGTTTCGATTGGGTTTTTTTGCTCTTGCTGACAATCGTGTGTGTTTAGTTGTCTTGGTCAGCATGTGTATAGCTGCTTAGGGAATTATAATGTCAAAACTGTGTTTGTGGTTGATACCTGCGTATAGCTGGGATTGCTGTTAGCATTGTCTTCTGAGATCCCAGAATACCTTGTTTTCAGTGTCACTGTGCTGCAAGTGGGCTTCATCAGTCAGTGAGAAAAATCTCCACCTCTCTGCAACTTCCTTCTGTTCACTCAAAAAATGCTTTGACTAATCTAAGTTTAAAAGTTTCTCTTTTAAAGAAATATAAATGTAATATAGCTCCTGCCCTAGCTGTCAAAAATCAGCAGAGCTAGGGGGTTTAGTTGAATGACATTTGACTCACAATTTATTCCTTTCTGTTTGCGAACTATTTCCAGAGCAACCTTTTTTGTTATTGCAGCTATAAATAAGTATTACATTTACACACATAAGACATGTCAAGAAATCCCAGACTTGGTCTTGACATGCAGTCATTCTACTTTTCTTCACATATACTATTAATAGTTACTAATGATGGAAGGCTCTAAATCACATTTGTATGCCTCTGATTCTCAGGATTTTCAGCAGCTGAAATTTTGCCCCCCTTTAAGTTAGATTTTTAAAGTTTAATTTAAATGAGCATAAAGGCAGTTGAGGACTGGCCGGGACTTTGTGCTGTTGCCCACTCCATGCATGGCATGCTTTAAAAATATGCACATGTAGACATGCACACCTTGAATTACTTGGCAACTCTACACCACTGATTAAGGTTTACATTGTCATAACGTGTTTAAATATCCTTTATCCCCCCTAATTTTAAGCAAATGCAGAAAACTAAGGGGTTTTAAAATGTTGTTATTAGTGTAGCTTGCGTATAAGTCAGACCATCAGGTTTCTATGCCTATGTCTGCCAGCAGCTATGTTTCAAGTTTCTTTATTTGAACTTACGAAGACTAGTGAAAGCTCCTGGGATCTCCACTTGGTACAGTTCCTTCTAAACTCTATGAACATTCCTGAAAAGTTTTGAGTTCATATGAAATGTCACGATCAATGAGCTTTCTAATTTTGTTTCATGGTCTTTATTTTTTTAATTCAAATGTTCTCTTTTCTTATATCAGTTTTCCTAATACCATTCTATTCTATTTCTTTGAGGCCAGATAGGAAATTAAAAGAATCTCCAGAAAAATGTTGGATCAACACTTTTGGATCAAAGGTTGGATCTTAGCCTATGGCTGTAAACTAAAACTTGAGAGATCTGTGGATTCTCTAAAGGATCTACTGAAAGATAACTTTTGTAACAGAGAGGAGGAAGGGGAAGGTTATTTTTGGTAGGTTCAAATTAGACCTAGAGGTGCTTTCTCTTTTAGGAAACTTTAAGGGATGTGTGGGTCAGAAAAGGTTAAATGCACCTTCTTCACTTAACTTTTTTCAGGCAGTCTGTGTTCCCTTTTGTGGGACGGGAACTGATGGTTACAAGACTATGTTCTTTGGATTAGCTGCAAAACAAGGTCTGATCACTGGAATTAATTAAGGATTCTGCGTAAAAAGGGACATGTTCTCCCTCTGTTATAATCTACCCTCACTCTTCACAAGTTGCCTTTCTGCAGTTTCCTTGCTCTTACAGTTAAATAAGGTGTACTTCATGACACCATGTCCTCAAGGCTGTGTGAAACAGGAATGTTTCTGTCGTACACATCTCAGTATTTCAGGGTGCAGCCCTGGTGATCCTCTTAAATCCCACACGTGCACTGGAAGACTTGACTAGTTAAGATTTGAGGGTGGTTCTGGGTCCTTGGGTGCCAGACGCTGTTGAAGTGGTACTGCGCAGCTTTGCTTGGTAAGATAGCATGCCTTTACCTATGCCTTTACACAGGTCCCCTTTTAAAATTTGGATAAATTCTTTTAGCTCTCCTTTGGCTATTTAAGTTTCTGAAAGAGATGGTTATCTTTTTTTTCTTTTTTTCTTTAGTAAGTTAGAGGGTCTCTATCCGCTCTGCCCAAGAAGTTGGCATTTCATCCATTTATCTTCTATATCCTTCTCATGGCCCCATCCTAGGGAGCTCCCAATTAATTCCAGCAGAGTGGAAATCTCTCCTTCTTTTCCCTCCTTTGCATTGCCTTGTGAGCATAACGTGCCTTGTTCGTTACATCATATAAAATTTTATGCTGTAATCTGTAGTCCGCTTGTTTAGCGTGTTACTTTTTAAGTAACCAGTAGCCTTAGAAATTTGCTAAGAATTTGTAGGTGGCTGTGGGCAAAGGAAAGCTACTGAGAATACTTTTCTGTTGAAAAGATTAATCTTTTTGCTTATAGAAGCCAAAGGCAAATTAAAGAGGGCACAACAATTTATTGTGCTAGCCGTTTTATAGTAGATGCTTCCAAAAAGGCTCAATATAAACTTATTAAATTTGTAGTAAGCTATCTTTAAAATATTCTGCACCTTCTTTGTGTAGCTTGGAAATAAAAGGAGGTTATGTGGTTCTATAGGAAACGTATTATTGATTTTTAAACAAATGAACAAAAAAGTTAGCATTAAACCCTTTTTCCTTGTCCTTCTCCTCTATATCCATTGGTACAAAAATGGCAAAGGTCACTGTGGGGAGCTAAGTATGATGAGTGGGAGTGTGATGTTTGGTGAGGTCAGTATTCGACGGTGTATCATAGAATAAGTGTCAGATGTCCCCATGAGCATAATCATCTCCTGGATCAGCAGGAGAGCTGGCAAGCTCTTTCACTGGGAAGTTTTGTTTCACTGCCTTCCTCACTGACAAATACCTTAAGTAAGTATGGAGAAAAAGGCAAGTCCTGCTGAAGTACATGGATTAGGGGAGAACTAGCAAGGAAGCGTGGCGAGACAGCAGCAGCTGAGCTGTTCCTGCAAAGCCCACTGTGGTGGGAGGAGGGGGTAGCCACACTCTCTTGAAGAGCTGATTACAAAGAAATCTGAGATTTAACGTGGGGAAGGAAAGGCAAAAAACAGTAGTAGCATGAGGAAACTTGACTTACAGAAATCTTCTGTACAGAGAAGGATGAAAGAGCAATCTTGGTTACTGAAACTGCGGTAGCTCAGCAATTCATCTCATAACTGCAGGGTGTAAATTTGATTTGAAACCTAAAACTGTTTTGGCTAGGGCAGAGAGATAACATTTGTGTTAAGGTACGTGTTTGTACTTCCCAGTCGCAACAGTGGTTGCACTGACACGGCACGTTTAACTCGGATGAACGGAGAGTGCAGTTAGTGATGCTTCTTGAGACACCTTGATTCAAGAAAGTAAGTTATCAAGAGGAAAATTATGCCACGTACAAGGACATTGGCACTGCACGTGTAACAGAACTTTTTTCCATCTGTCATCAGCGCATTCAAAGCAGTCATTATGCCTGTGCTTTGCTGCAACTGCTGTGGAATTTGCTATCCTAAGGCAAGTAATTTCAGAGCTTCCTTAACTGACCTCCAACCCTTGCTGCCATTAAGTCCTGTAAATCTCTCTGGTATGAATCCAGCACAGGTAGATGATTTTGGAGATAGTAATAGTGACTGAATTATGGGGGGTGGGGAGGTGGGTTGTTATTTTATTTTGAAAAAAGATGAGGGAGTGGATTTTAGGAGGGAGATGGGAGTGATATGGATAAAAGAATAATCTGATGGATAAAAGTGCTCACTGGATTCAGACACTAATATACTAAATTATTGTTTTCAGGCCTTATTATAATTGAGATGAAAAGATGCTGATATGTTTAGGTTAGCTAAGTTAGTCACCAATCGGACCCAGAAAAAAAAGGTACAAAATGTTTATGTGGTCCCTACAGACTCATGTGCTCTTGTGCTTTTTTTTGATGAGAATGTAAAAGGCTTGTGTCTAGGCGCAGTACTGGGATGCGAGAAATACCTGTGCATGTTCCTTGCATGACTTCAGCTAACTTTGTCTCCATTCCGTTTCTGCAAAGTGGGGATAAAAGCTCTTCTCCACACCCGTGCTTTGCTCTGCCTGGATTTGGGGGGCAACACCTGTTTGGCCTTAATGACCATAAAGAACATGCTCCCTTTGGGTTTCAATCTTACAGAAGGTGTTTAGGTCCTACTTTAAATATTCATTTAATAATTATTATATGTTAATGTTTATAGAATAATTGTGTGCTCAGACCAAAGGCTCTGTGTGTGTTGAAAGTACATACTCAATGTTTCCCCCATAATGCCTTCCTTTTCAACAGCTCAGAGCAGAATCTTTTTACTTTGTCACAGACTGCCTTCGGTGGTTTTGAGACATGTTATTAGTCTTTCCTCAGAGAAGAAACTTCCATTAATGGCCAGACTGCTGCTGACCGAAATGGAGCCCAAATACCATTCAGAGTATCTCTCTTGTTCATCTGACCTGTCTGCACTGACTTGTTGCCTTATTCCGGACTAGCTGCCTGCCACCTCCTCCCCACGTGCTGCCTCTTGGCCTGGGCAGCCAGTGACTCCAGTATCAAGCTGTGGTACCCATTTAGCATCCCCTGCTTCTCTCTGATATAGGGGTCCAGAACCGGCATAGGGAGGCAGAGTCATTGCTCTTCACTTCTATACCTCATTTACATGTACTGATTGATTATTTCTATTTTTCATAATTTTTTTTTTCCCTTGTGATGAACCTTGAGGGCACTTGTGGCCCCTGTCTGCTTGAACTTTAATTGAAACCCAACAGAAATCTTTGCAGGACGTCGGCTTTAGGCTCTGTAGGCACTACTTCCATGGCGTCTACATCATGGGCCTTATAGAACAACCAGGAGCATAGGACACATGGACTTTATTCTGGTTTTTTTCCTGTCTAAAAGCTGGAGGTAAACATCTATCAAGGAGGGAAGAATTTATGTGGGGCCTTAGGCTAGAAATGCTCAGTTTTCCCTGTCAGTTGCAAAGTGAAACAAAAGGATCCATCTCACAAAAACAAACCTTCAGAAAATAAACTGTAGGTGAGGGTTGTGCAGGAAAATCCCTTTGTAGAAAAAAAAAAAAAAAAAATCCATTTTTGTTTTATTCTCATGACTTGCTTTCATTTTTAGCCAGGAAGTACCCCTATAGAATGCATCTCTGTGTGGTCTCATTGAAATAGTAAAAATCTTGGTATCCAATTTGTTTCTCCAAACTGCAAGTCGCTGTACCGTTTTTGCACCACTGACTTTTATGAGACCTTATTATTTATTGATTGGTCACTTTAGCCAGATTGCACAATATATGTGCACCAGAGCCAATTGTATATAGCCTCATCTTGCACCGATACCCTCCAGAACTGTGCTTCAGCAGCTGTTTAAACCCCTGATACTCCCTAGGATTAACTAGTAATTAGACCTCTGGTTATGGCTAATAAAGTAGCACTGAAAAAAGGTTTGCCTATCGTAAAGATTTGGGGAAAAAAACCTAACACAGAACGAAGTGTTCTAAATGCTTGGTTAATTCTAATTCTTTTTTCCGCAACTGCACCGTGTAATTCTTTCTATCTTTGCTCTTCTGTAAAGTGCACAATTTGTGTGTGTCAGAGGTGTTACGGGGATATATTAGAAGGCACCTAGCCTGAAGGCTTTAGTGTTTAATTGTGTAAATAGCCTTGACCTGAGTTTTTGACCACCAAAAGCAGTGTGGAGAGAATCTTTTCCAGGGTGTACAATAAGCCAGACACGCTTGTCATCCCAGGTAGCTTTGTGTCACCATGCGAGCAAGGCTACTCATGGTGTTAAAGATTTAACTTCTGGGACACTGAAGTGCCAAAGTGTCCTTTCCAAACCAGAGAAGGGAGGTGATGGCTAAAGTTCTTCTCACTTTCAGACAGGCTTCTCAGGGTCAGATTTTAAAGTTGCTACTTAGCAGCATTTTTAAAACTATCTATATTCCTAAGAAATTTTACAATACCCTTAAAAGCCTGGCCAAAAATATCAAAGCCAAATTTTCAGACTGGTCAACAGGCTGTAAGTCAGTAAGTACGCTTGAAAATACTATCTATGGAGAATAAAAATCATGATAATTTTTATTGCTAATAAATCCCTGTGGTTTTATTGCTAAAGCTGCCAGAAATGCATTAAGGAACAGATTTTCGAGTGTTTTAATCATATGAATAATCCTGGCTGAATTCAAATAGGAGAACTAGCATGAACATGCATTTCTCAGTGCAAATAAAGACCGAGTAATTTGTCTCACGTGAAAAGCAGCTTTGCTAGTTTTTGTACTCCTCCCTCTGATGAGGTGGTTGTCACCAGCCATAATGCAGAAACATGAGTTTCGTCTAAAGATCCAGTAAAGTGTGCTGGTAAGGATCTCTCTGTGGACTCTTTTTTTTTTTCTTTTTTTTTTTTTTTCTTCTCCTTTTTTTTCTTTTCTGGATATTATAACTGAAGGTCAAATAATGCTGCATGACTGATATGGAAGCATTGAGCTTGTCCTGACGGTTAGATAAGGTGGATGTAGGTGACTGTTAGCACACTATACTTTGGGTCTGTGCCTTGTAAAGTAACTAAATGTGAAATGCAGTCTCCTCTGAAGCTCTTAAGTGCACAGCAATTACATAAAATTTGCTCAACGCTTTCTCGTATCCGCTGAAATCTAAGCGAGGAAGAATGTGGCATTAGACATTAAGATTGATAGAATCCTCGATAGGCCACAGCAGCTCAATAGCTCTGTGTTTCCTCGCTGGATTTCTTCAGTATTCCCATTGTTAGTTTAAACTTGATAAATGCAAGGAGATAGTGCAAATGGAAGGCTGGGCTATTTTGTTTATGTGGAGGAAAGATAGTGTTTTACCTGTTTGCTAGCTAGTCAAAATTCCTATTTTTGATTCTGAATACAAGCTTAAGTGATGCAATGTTAATTTTCTAGTGTTTGTTTGGTATGCTGTTATGCCTTTTAAAAAAACAAACATTATACTTGATAGGAGAGGCAAAGGCTACTTATTTCCAAAAGTAGTGTAACCCTAGCATTGGGCACTGATATGTGTACAACAATGGTGTTATTCATGCTAGTCTTCAAAGACTGAAAATGAGTGATTAAATAGGCTACCCTTCTGGGTTTGAGAAAATCAGGACCGTGCTCTTTTCCACATTTATACAGGAAAAGGTATTGGGGTGGGGGGGCGCGGAATAGCATTTTTCAATCCCCAGGCAGAGAAGCAAGGTCCACTGCTGGCTGTTAAACGATTTCATAAGTGCTGGGAATACTGAAAATCAGATACAGAAACGGTATCAAATGTATCTAATAATATGCTGAATCAAAATACTGTTTCTGCTGATCTGATCTAAGCTGCGTATTGATGTTAATCCTTTGTGCTTCTAAAAAGCTTGCTTCCCCCCCGCCCCTTACTGTTTGAGATCTTATTCTCTGCGGTGTTAAAGCTGAAACTGATGATTTCACTCTGGATGAAGTCTGAGTGCTAGAACACCATGTTTGACTTCCCTCACACTGTGGGTCTGAAATTCAGGCTGACTCCTGAATGTATGAAATGACCCATTTCTGTTTTCCAAAATTCAACAAATGATGGTAACATCATCAAACCAAGATATCCTTCCTCAAAAAAAGTACTTTATCATTTACTACAGAGAGAGGGAGATGGCCAGTCAGCTTACACAGCCTGAAAGTAGGTTTTGCAGAAGCATTTTACAGCTGATACTGTAGGAAAACTCTCACTGAAATGATATTTAGATTTGCAGTTTATCCTTTGCATCTGTCTTTCTGGGGCTAAAATCTCCACCTCCGATTCTGTGTGGCTTTGAGCCATCTCGAACGGCGTTCAGCATGTTCTGTTTGGTTTTGTCCTGCCTGATGCTTGCTCATACTGCCTTCAGACTCTGCTCTTCGTGCATAGTTTTCCCATGCTCTTCATATAGTATATACCTGTCCAGGCCTATGTGTACACACCTGATGAGTTTAGCTTTGCTGTCTTTGATTTTGTTCCTGTTCACGTGTAACTAATCAGCTAACGCCACAACTTCATGTATATGAAAGGGGAAAAATTCCCTTACTGATCTTCTCTTACTGAGAATATGGGTTTTATAAGCATTGTGCTCCAAAATACCTATCTGGGTATGAATAGTTGCCTCTTTTACAGACAGGATAACATCGGACATATCTGCAACGGGCTATGTAAAGTTTGGAACAAGAAGCAGGAGTTTTTTTTCTTGTGTTGTGCCTTTTTCCCCCTCCTATTTAGAAATAGGCTTTTGTTTTTAAGAAAACTGTTGTGGGTTGCTGTAGTCACCACCATTTAAAATCTGTAAAGAAGGGCTTTGGGCTTCAGCCCAGGTAGACCTGGCTATTACAGCCGACAACGTAGCCCATGGAGGGAAGTTTGCTGACTTGGGAAGGCAAAAGAAGGATGCGGGTGCATTCAGAAACGTCAGAAAACCTACATACAGAGATGCAGAAGAGCAAAGGCACTGAGCTGCTGTGAGTATATATGGCATGTGTGAGTTAAACATTACCAGTGGTAAAACAAGCACTGCAGAAAAATAAAGAGCAAGAGAAATATAGGCTTGGGTTTTCAGGAGACTATTGAATGAAGAACATTACGAACCACTGTGGGAAGAACTGCACCCTGAAGATTTTGAATAAACCAGATCCAATGTCTTCGTAGCAGCAAACTAACTTTTGGAAAAGACTAACTGAAGAGAAAAATCTGCACTTAGAGGAACAAAGTTTGGCAGACTGGAAGCAAAGAGTCCGAGTCAACAGAAACGTTGTCAAAACGCTGCTGGAGAGCACAGGACTGTCATGAGACTCCCCAAATCACAGCCAGCACAACTGGAAATTGCGGCTTTTGTATGAGTTGGGCCTGGAGGAGAAAAGACTGGTGATCTGAGATGGAGGGCTAAGATACCATCCCTGAAAGGAGCCAAGAGCCTAAATTAATGCTCTGGTTTAAGTACAGGGTGAAGCATTGATGTCTGTCTTGCTGAAGCTGAGAAAACGTGGTGAACCCTCTCTTTTTCGCTACACTACTTGGAAAAAATAAAGCAAAATCTATACATGCAGCCCATTGGAGAGGACAGTATTCTGAACCATCAAAACACCGTGGCTGTTTTGCACTTGCACGGACTGCCAAATCTTTGGGTAGTTCAAAATACTAGAGGATGATTTGCAAGAGGTGACAAGCCCTTTTCTCGGACTTTACCTCTGTGCGACCAACGTGTCCAGTTCTCGGCGTGGGCTGGGACAGCCATCAGTCCGCAACAGAAGGGCCAGGCTCAGCGGCCGGGGGTGCGGGCTCACCGCTGTAAGTAGTCGAAACCAGAGCTTTTGCACCAGGACTGGGATCCAAAACAAGGTGAGGGAGGGAAAAGAATCTGATGATGGGATGAGATGAAATAATCTTCCCTGGGGACAACAGTTTCCTTCTATATGCAAGTTTGGGGCTCAAATATCTGGAGAAAGGAAAGTTGGCTGGAGGAAGGGAAAGGCGTGAACATCTTTCCCATACGATACCTTGCCACAGGAGCCGATGTTCATGTTTTGTGAAGGTCAGGTTTGCACAGGGTCTAGCTTTACAGAAACGTGTTTTGGTCATAGCCTGATTTATAATATAAAGGGAAGAAAAAATGTCTTTGACAGTTCATTGGCAATAATCCTTATCAGCAGATTTTTGGAACTTAGTCTTTTCAGCACTCATCAAAATCTTCAGCTGTAAATCATTTTAGACACCAGCAGACTGATACAAAGATTTTTGATTTGCATATGCAAACACAAGCAGTTGGCCTGTAAGCGTGAGGTCAATGTGACATTAGCAGTGATGTGTTTGGTTATAGGACAGCCTGTCCCTCTCTTGTGGGATTTATAGTTTGCTCTTGTTGAAGTCTGGGAGAATGTCCATTAATTTGTAGTCCAGGAGAATGGGATTAATTGTGAAATCTTGAAAGTGTACTTCAATAAATTTCTCCATTAATATAATACCATCCTTGTCATTAATCATGCTGCATTAGCAAAATATGCTCTTGACTTTGAAGGAATTTTGTTTCATGTTCCCCGCCCCCTGCCCAGTTTCTGCTATTAATCTTAAAGACAGTTATCCTTTTCCAGCTTTTCAGATTAACAAGATAAAGTATTCATTAATGACTTAAAAAAACAAGGTACACCTCTCAAACACTATTTGGAGTGTCCCACGCCTCTGGAAAGGGGCTGGGACAGCTGATTGTCATAAAGTTCAGCGTTGTCCGAGCATCAAGAGAGGGAGCAGACGTTCCTCATGGTGCGCAGAGGATGTTCCAGGGGTGTTCTGGTGGCCACACAGTAGGGCACGGCTGCAGTTACCTTGCTAGTAGGTGCAACTGGTATTAGGGACATCAAGAAGTCTCAGCTAGATGGGTACAAAGGCAACTCTGCTCCCCGTGGTCCTTGTCTAACCTGGACTGGAAGACCTCCACTGAAGGCAAGGAAAGCTCTTCCTATGCTTCACCACCCTTACTGTTAGGTTTTTGTTCCTGTCTAGCTTAAGCAGTTTTTGTGTTGTAGTAGATGTGTTCAATTCTATCATGAACGGACTGAGTAGGTTGTCCCTTGGCAACCTTTAATGAACTTGCCCTTTCATTCTGTCAGAAAATGTCTGGAGGTTGAATAGCTCCCACTCATTAGACCTTCCTCTGTAGGTCATGGGTTTTTGAGCTCTGTTTTTTCTTGTTGCTCTCTTTTTGTCACTTTTCCTTCTTTGCTGGTTAAGCCTCCCTCTCTCTTCCGCTCCTGCCCTGTCCTAAAGCGATGTCGTGGGAGGATGTGAGTGCCTTCAGGGCAAGAGGCTCTGGGAGCAGAACAGAGGTGGGCAGAGGTGAGAAAGGAGTAGGAGATGGAGGCAGGCAGGAGGAAGAGTGTGTATGTGAGGCTGAAGGCAACGGGGAAAGCACTGGAGAGGTTTGTTCAGGCTGTGCCCCGCTTTTCCTTTGTGAATTCCGTTGCTCTGCAGCAATGTGGGCCTTTCTGGAGAACAACTCCACTTCAGCAGGTTTCCTTCAAGAAAGCACAATAGTTGGTTTAGCAACCATATCTGGCTTGTCTAAAGAGATGTGAGGGCATCTTCTGGGGGGGCCCACGTGTGCTATGGGCAGGCCAACGGGGCCAAGCTGAGAGCACATTGGCTTCTGCAGTACCTCACGTTTGGGAGAGCCAAGAGAGTTAACCCTCTTACCTTTCAACATGCTGGTGTAGTTTTTCCTTCCCTCATTACCTTTGCTTTTGGTAGAGAGGATGCTGTGGTAGTTCTCGCAGACCCTGGTACTGCTGTCCTGCTCAGCCACCTCCCGCATGTGCCGCTGTCGCCGTCGTGCGTTGATTCTCCAAGAGTATATGGCTTTGCAGCATTTCTAGTATTTTATCTTCAGCTCGGTTCTTATCTGTCTTTTGTTAGCAATGATGGAGTTTATCCGACGTTAACCTCCTGATGTGGAAGTGTTAACTGTGAGTGTTGCTTTTTTTGTTGCTGCCTGGGGTGTGGTGCTGGCCAGCCCTGTTTGTTATAGCTGTCGATGCTCAGCACCTTCTGACCTTCCAGGATGCCCAAGTCCTCCTTTTCTTGTATGAGCTACAAGACCACAATGAGAGCCTTTCTCCCCATCTAGCTGGGGCTCCAGATAACCCTCTAATGAGTCTGTTCCAGTCGCCAGCTGGACTGGATCCCAATCTAAAACTATTTTAAGCATACATGTACATTTAAGCATGTGAGTAGCCCAGCTGAATGCAATTTGCTTTTTGGGGCTGGGCCATGGTAGAAGAGCTGGAGAGCTTTGTGGCTGTGAATGAGACATTCCCGTCCTTGTTCAGATACATTCTTGATTAATGTGCTTGGCTTTCCCAATGCTGAGACATGGCTGCCGCTGTTTGTCAGAGCATTAATTGTTCTCGAACAGGGAGTTTTGTACCAGTTACGTTTTGTGTGAAACTAAGTAATCTCAGTGATGAAAATTTCTGTGATGAAAATAGGCTGGAGATGATCAGTTGTCATTATGCTATTTTAAGAACAGAATCATTCAAGTGACAGCTAATAAGCTTGCAGAATATAAAAAAAAAAAAAAAAACCCAGAAAAAACTGCAAAAAGGGTTCAACTCCCACTGGTTTCTCTTACACTGAAGCAATATATCGTATTAAATATTTGATATTCATAATCAAGATTTGAAGAAAAAAAAAAATCTGAATTTTCAATACTCCAGGAAGAAACACACAAGGCACATTTAATATTTTAAGAGATATCCGTGTATTCCAATGAATCAAAAGTATTTGGAAAGCAGCACTTAGCAGGCTGATTGCAAACATTTTGCACAGCGACGGGGAAAGGGCTGGATTTCAGCTGTATTTCCTGAGTTTTGCAGTTTGAGGGGTGTTCGCATGTTACCCAGCTATTATCGTCGTGGCGTTCGTGGTAGATCTCATCTTACATTCTTTTCTGCTTGCTGTGGATCCCTGTGTCTCCCAGGTGAGGGCATTTATCTTTATGCTGATGCAATTTTACAGCTCCTCTGATTTCTGTGGAGAAGCAGACTGCTTGGCTCCGTGGGTGTTAGCATAAACTGGTTACCGAGAAGTAAACAGATAGGAGAAGTTGTGTTTATTTTTCAGGTTCATCATAAATCCTTCAAAATATTGCCTGTTCACCCATTAGTTAAGAAGATTCCTAGGCATGGTTTTAATCCCACAACCTAATTTAAAGCTTCACTAGAAATTGCTATTATTAATTTAGTACAAAAAAGCAAAGTTATTTAATGACTGATAGGTGACATCTGGTAGTATTTTTGGATGCTTTTACATTTCCTGTGCTTATATTTAGAAGGTAATGTATTGATCGTGTATGCTGTTTTCTTTCCTCCTGTTGAACTGAAAAAAATAAGCACTGCGGACCTCTTCCAGCCCTCCCCCGTGGACTCACTGTGTGCCGAAAGCCAGAGCGCGTGAGCACGTTGCAGTAGCTGACGCTGGGTCCTTCAGTCTGTTTGAAAATCACTAAATCCAAGTGTTTGATTAGGAACTGAGTTCTGCAACGAGTATTAAGAAATGCTTTCAGACTTGGGCTTTTAACGAGAAGTAAGTTGAACTCTACCATTTTTTACTTCTACACATAAATTCGTATCTGAACTTTCCCCTCCAGCTTAGTTTAATGTTAGCTCCAGAAGTGAAAGGAACTTGCAGAGAACAGCCATGGCTCTCAGCAGGCATGCTCAGAATTGAACTCATTCTTGAAAATAAGGCACGTGTAGGGCATGCTGCTCGTGGGTCCCTGGGGGCTGAGCGAAGAGAAGGGGATGAGCGAGGGGTCTGGGGTGTCACCGTGCTGGTGACCTTCACTGCAGGTAACTCAGCTCCTCTCCAACCATGACTACATCTCTTCCAGCAACTGTTCCCTCTCCGGGGACACGTTCTCCTGCCGTGTAAGTAGTTTGGAGGCTGAGGGGAGGGGAAGGGCACAGAGCAAGTCCTGCGGGTTGGGAGCATTCGGGGCGAGCAGGATTGAGCTGCTCTGTTGAAAGGACAAGCTGGCACAAGAACAAATGCGACCTACTGGAGTCACGCATAGGCAAAGACGTGCTGCCTTACTCCTTTGGAAGAGGCACAAGAAACGACCTCAGGGGTTTCTTGATGATTTCCTCTGCACATACGCTGAACCGAAAAGAGCAGGCCTGGGTTGAAAAGCCTGTTGCTGACCTTTCTCGCTGCTGGGAGCAGTGTAAGCTAACGCGGTACAGAATGTCTTGCAGCCATGGGTGGAGGGGAGTGTTTCTGGTGGTGACCAGATCAGTGAGACTCAGGAACAGCCATCCCATTGGAGGAGCTGCGTGTTTAACATGGAAGTTGATCCCTTTGTGAAACAGATTGCATGACAGAACTGTTTGCAATGGCTGAGAATGAGGGTTGCTCGTGAAGGACGGTCTCTCTAGTACCCTACTTCTGCTTCTTGTTTTTCTTTCCCAGTACTCTGTTCAAGAGAAAAAAGCATTTCATGAAAACATCATGTCAAGCCAAAATCTAGGACTACTGTAGGGCTGCTGGGTATGGTCACAAAACTGTCACGCCAAAGGACGTGGTGCTACATGTGTCGGTCCCCTGTGTGATAAGGGGACATACGTCCTTCCCTCTGAGCACGTCCGTAGTTAATGTGCCAGCCACTAGCTTAGCTACTCTTCTTTTTTGCCTCCTTGAACAACAAGGCAGCATGCAACAAATTGCAATGCTAGGGATGAAACAAATCATCTAAGCAGCCCAGTGCAGATGGTGAAGGTTCCAAGAGTGGAGCCAGCACTCCCATGAAGCCACTGGATGAACTATTTCATAAATACTCAAAGTTGTATGTATTTGTATGTAGACACTTGACAGAAAGGTCCTAGAGCTGAGCAGCTAATCAATAACTGCAGCAGTTGCTTCCCACTGTGCACCAAAACTCTTCCTTTTGACCATCTTCTTGATTTTCATGTGACAGGTTTTTCTTTGCCTGCTTAGGAAATGGCTTCTCTTCAAAGGATTTTACTTAATCACATGAGAAGATTAATGAGTAGAAATAATCCGTTACTAGTGATAAAGTAATTTTTCAGACTATGTCAACTCATTTTGGTCCTCCATTTAGGAAGGAGGCAGCTCACTGAGCAAACCAGCTATGGCTGGTGGGCACAGTCTTGCAGATAACCCACACGATCACAGCCGTTGCTCAGGATTACCTAGTAAATAATTTGGAAAAATGATAGGGATCCTGGGGGAAAAAAAAAAAGAGAGATTCCCAAACTGAAGGGAGGATTGTATCAGCGTGCACAGTATTGTAAATAACCAGAAACTCTCTACTCAGCCCAAAAAGATGCTCGCAGAGTGGGAGAAAAATACAGCTGGGATTTTATAGCTCTGTCGAGCGACTCTCTTCTCAGTGACTTGTAGGCTCCTTCACTCCAGCTCACTGCAAAAGCAAAATAAGTGGATCAAATCTGGACTGGCCATCTTTGCATTCAAATTCTCAAAGTTTATCTCATCCTCTCTCATAAAGATTCTTTTTAGCCAGCTTGGGAGCAGCTTAAAAGAAAATGAAGAAAACAAAGATGCAATCTCAGAGTGACATATCATAATGAGACCTTTCAGTCTCTCAAACTTTCTCATTAACTTGTACCAAATGCAGACTTCAAAAATTACATAAAGGATTTTCTCTCATAGCCCATAAATAGTCTGTGCTTAGAGTATACCACATTGTCTCAGCCTTTTTGGCTTATTCCCAAAGCAGCTTCTTTTGGCATGCTAGAGTTGATGGGAATGATATTGTAGGAAGAACAAAGTACATTTTTTCCAAAGGAAATAATAAATCTGCTGTAGGCTTTCAAAGCAAGCTAACATAATCAGCAAGTGATTTTTGTAATATTTTTTTTTAAGAATGTAGGAAGAACACAGATGTTATTTTGGACCATTAACATTTTAGCTATAAAGTTATGCAAAGTATTTCTCAATGGCTTTTTCCCCTTCTTTTGTTTATTTTCTTATTTCATTAAACTCAAAGTTGTTTTCATCCTGTATATTACACACGGCAAGATCACGTCACAGTTCTGCCAAATTGCCAGTATGGTAGTCTGAGCAATTACTGCTGAATATTTTTTATTTTTTTTAATCTGCTTGTCATTCTACCATTTCATATTTTATCTCCTTAACATATAAGCCCAAAGATGACATCTAGCTGAAAAGCAACTCTATCTGTAAAACAAGGGCAACAGGCAACATGGTTAGGTTGCTGTCACTAGATATCCAGTAAGTTTGACCTAAAAGCGAGAGGCAAAACCCAAGATGTTCTTGATGATTAAAAAAAATACTAATCCATTGATGGAATTTAGCTGGGGGGGGGGGGGGGGGAAGAGAAGTTTGTAATTTTTTTTATTATTATTTTTTTTTTACAGCCTAATCAAACAAAGCTGAAGTTGGTGGGAGACTTGCATTAATCCAGCTTCAGTGGACATTGGATCAGGTGCTTAATAAAGTTAGGTGTCTAGCTTCAATCTGAACAAGGGCTCTTTGCTTTGGGCCACTGTGCAGATCGAATGGTCCTAGCGACGGCTGGAACTGTCTCCAAACTAAAAGGTCGTGCGTGTGATGCTGGCAAAGGGGGCAGGTTTCAGGAGATTTCTCCCATTCCCAGAATCTTACAAAATCCTTTAGGGAAAAAATGCACATTAGTCTTTTTTTTGGAGTCCAAGAGGAAGAGTTGAAGCAAACGTGTGTACATGTACTCCTTCAACAGCTTTCTGACCTGGGATCAGTGAAATAAGTTAATGATATTCTTTAGTAATACAGAGAAATGGTCAAAGGAAGAGGCTGGAGTTCAACTTGCATGCTGTTTTGCAGTTATAGAGCTGCTTTCTTTGCCCAGCTCGTTTATGCATCTGACACCATTTCCATGGGAAGGAGATGTAATTGTATTTGGATGTGATTTTCACTATTTCTTCCATGTCATGTTTCCACCACTCTGTTGTGCCTTTTGCTGCTTATCTCTGCACCTGCTTAAAGACTTTCCCTGAGGGAAGAATATAAAACTTGTCAGTGTAGCCCCCTTTGGTATTTTCTTTAAAATCTTTTTTTTGTTTGTTTGTTTTGTTTTGTCTTGGTTGTGCTCTCTACCTAGTTATGCTGGGGAGCTGAGAACTTAAATACAGGTATTTCCCCTGTACTTAATCAAGGAACTAACTATTATAAATGGCCAGCTACAAATATCAGAAATTAGTGGGAATCTTCTTCAGATTATCTTTTTTCCTCCCAAGAAACCAAATGGATCATCTCCAGAAAGCTCAGGTGTTTTGCATCTGAATGTTTTGATGCATTTGCAAACAGAGAGATACTCCTCATGTAACTTTTTAACAGAAAGATTGTCCTTGATAGCAGTGGTTTCGCTTGCTTCTCTAGAAGGAATGGTGAAAAACCAACCAACCAAAAAGATATAATTTGGTAATTTTGTGAAAATGCTACGTTATTTATCACACAACCTAGATGCTCCCTACTGTGTAGTGTACATATGCTTATACCAGTAGGATCTGCAATGAGATACTTGAGCCCATCCACCCTTTTTTAATATCAGGGAAGAAACAGAAATGCATGGGTTGGGGGGATAGAGGCTGCTCTTTTAACAATGATTCAAGTAGATATTAATTCCCAAAGCAGAGTTGTGGGGGGTTTCTTTATCAAACCCCACCAGAAATGAACACGTCAAGCAGTCAAAAGATCCAGTATCACTATTGGAGATGGTGTATGCACAGGGACACTGCATGTGGGCAAAGAGGTAGGTGATGCGGCAGTCTTCTGTACACGTATGGCTCCTTGCAAAAGAAATGGCCTTATTATTACCCAACCGGTTAAAACAGTTTTCTTGTTTACATCACCCTAAACTATAGGAAATCTTACCTGTTTCCTTACTGTTTCTCTTTTTTTTTTTTTTGAAAAGTTTTCCAAATCTTGTAATTTCTTTGTGCGGTGCTATTCTGTATTCACTTACACTGGAGTTTCTAAGATACTGATCAAGCAGAGGTGATGAATTTAATTTCCTCACCCGATCCCAGCAGTTACTGCGTTTTGCTATCTTCTCCCTATCTCCTGAGTTGGAGATAGCGTTTATCTTTACCAAGCAGGTTACTGATGGAATTAACGTTTCCTTGCGCCATGCTGGGGAGGTGAAGTGACGCTGCTCTATCCCGCTGCCGACCCCAGGAGTATTGGGAGGCTTAATTAATTACATTTTATGCTGTGCTTTGACAGACCCTGATCAAAGGCACGACAGGCATATAAACTATTATTATGTGGATGGTAAATGAATTTTAATGTTGTAATACTGCAACACTAGGCATAAAGAGGAAAAATAGCAAGAAATCTACTGGGGGGATTAAAGTTGTCAAAAAATCATGAGGAGCTCTCCTGGCTGAAAACAGGCGTGTGTGTGCATTTTCACACAGACCTGCGAGAAAGAGTTAATGGAGTACTGAGCTATCGGGTTCATTTCCAATTTTCCACCAGACTGTAATGAAACACCACAATGCCTCAAACCAAACCTCTCATTAGTCTCCTTATTAGTTTTCACTCTAGTAAATAAACTAATGGTGCTACTAGCAGTTAATAACAGGCAATCGGGGTCTCTTTCATGCCTGTCATTCTTCTCCCTGCTCTTTGCAAAAAAACCAGCATGTGGAAAAAAAAATTAACCCACTTTTTATTCCACTAACTCTCTTTTTTTCTTGTTTTGGGGTTGGTTTTTTCTTGTTTTGGGGTTTGTTTTTTGTTAATCCTTTATTTTATGGTTCTGTGCTTTTTATGGCTGCTGCTGATCCTGAAGTGCACTTTCTGTGAAGCATCCTTTATCTGGCAGAAAGGCTCCCAACTATAGTTTCTATGGTTGATACCTGCCTCTGGAATTCCATTCCTGGCACAGAGATGTCTCCTGCCAGAGCCTGGCAGCGAAGGAAAAACACACCATAAGTTGTTTGCTGAAATATTGGTCTCGATGGGTACAACGGGCGTGCTGAAACTGTAGTTTATAAGTTGCAGAGCATGTTATTAAAACATGCCACACGCCTTCAGTACCTTCTGCTAGGAAATGCAGAATTGCGTAGCTGCATGAGGGTATTTTGGTGGTTGCTACTTGGCTAGAGCTTCTGCATTGAGTTCCTTACCTACTTGGCCACCCTTTTCATCTTTTTTTTTTTTTTTTTTTTTTTTCTTCTTTAAACCCAACTCATGTCGTCCTCAGGCTAAAACCTTACAAGAATATTTTGGGCATGTCCGTGTTTCTGCTGTGGCACAGAATCCTGCACTGGCTAGTTAATCTAGTTTCTTGTCAGGCCGAGGATGGCAGGTCCTCAAGGATATAGGGATTTCCCCTGTCACCTAACCATGAATTGTCTTAAATCTTCTGTTCCCCTTCCCCACGTTATGTTACCCCCTTGCTCTTGAAGCACTCCTACTTTTTCCTTCCAACTTTTCTTTACCTGCCCGTCTTTCTGTAAACCTTACCTCATTCTTTCCTATAATATTTTCTTGTTTATTTGAAGTATTAAGGGTTTTTTATTACAGCAGAGAGGTGTTACGTTTTGTTCCATCAAGCTGTGCTCTTTCGAAGTGATGTCCAAAAGGAATTGTATTTGAGAGCTACCATTGAGAATGGAAGGATGCTGAACGGGTATGGAATCCTTTTCTTTTTGAGATTGCTTTGGCAGTTGAGGTGTTAGACTGGATGCAGTTAGAACAAATAATTGATCAGATTTCTCTCTCTCTTCAAGTGATATTTAAACTAGGAAGTCTGAAGTCAAAGGAAGGGTACAAGAATGCCCAGTGTGTCCTGTTCTTCATAAAATGCTGTGATTTAATAGTGTGTTCCCAGTTTTACTACTGGGAAAGTAATTTCCAAATGCTGGAGACTAGTGACACCACAGATATTTACCTTAATTCCCTCTGTAGGACTGGAAAATTCAGTCTTGCTGATATCATAGAAAGGTGCCCATTTAGACTGCTCATTCAGTCTTCTGGCTCTGAGTATCTGTTGAACATTATTAAATGTTGTTAATTATGTCACTAATTCCGTATGAAACCAAGGACTGTTTGGGCATGCAGGAACCTAAACCTTACATTTGTAATACAACTATAAAACACCAATAGCTTGGAATATGTCTCCAAGGTATCGTCCTTGAATCTTCTACCAAATAAGACAATTTGCTAGAATTATTTTGGTAGCAACTGAACTTGAAGTTTCAAAACTCAGCACTTTCAGTTGCGTTCCTTTGATGTGAAGTTTAATATCCTTGTCACCGATTTTGAACTCTTTCTTGCTGAGACTGCTGGGTTTTGAGTGGTGCTTTCTGGGGTCAGCACACAAACACCTCCGTTCCCCGAGGTTCGTAGGAAGCAGAAGATAGCTGGAGGGTTATAATTTGAACAACCTCTTTGTGTCAAGACCCTCTCCTGTATCTCTGAAGATGTGGAGATTCAGTTCCCATCAACGAGCGAGACGATCATTGTAGCATATCCAGACTTCGGCTACTTGGAAGCGCTGTCGTGTTTCACCATCAATTTGTGGTCTTTTTGTCCCGGTCTTTTTGTCAGCCAGGAGAAGGTGGGCTGGAAGGGCTGCTCAGAGGTGTGAGAGCATCTCTCTGTCATGCCCTGGCTTTTGTACAGCCTGAGTATGGATGTCCAGCCCTAATTCCACCAAGCCCAAAGGTTAACGATTTACTCACGCTTTGTCTTCCAAAATCTTGGTCTCGGTCCTGGAGGTTATAGAAAATAGGCAGGGTGCCTTCTGGGGGGCTATCTACTACTGCCAATAACCGAGCTGTTCTTTCAGAAACGCCAAATGCTGGGTGCTCTTGGCAAAGCTTCAGCAAAGATATAAAGGTGATTAAAACTGGCAGAAGGCTTTTGAAAAAGGATATAGCAAATTTTAATTCGGACAGACATGTTGTATCTGATGCTGGTAGTGGAGAACTATAAATAGTAATAATAAGGTACACTTAATAGGAGAATTACTGTTCTGAGACACAGATGCGAAGAAGTTCAGCCTTGTGCCTGAACTGGACTAGGTCACGATGGACACAGAGAATGAAACGGTAATAGTCCCTGTTTAGCTGTTTTCCCAGTGTTTATGGGGAATTTGAGGAATCCGATCTAGCAGTGCTAAGAGCCACAGATGCACACTGCTGCTTGTATAAGCTATATGCAGCTAAAGCAATGGCTTTCATCTTCCCCAGCTATGAAGTGATCATTCATAAACCATCACAAGCAAGTGGATGAATAAAATGCATTGAATGTTGGCACAGAAGCCAAGGGCTGCACTGAAGAAACTGTTAAATAGTAATGTGTTTTCATGCCTGGCCAATTAGGAAGTGTCTGAAGATATGTGAAAATTTAAATCTATTTTTACATAGGGCATAAAGGCAGAGTCACAGCACTTAAGGCCCCCAAACCCCCCCAACCATTTCTGAAGGAACAGATGTCACTCATTCATTCGCCATAAGGACAAAACCAGGATTTGCTATCAACAGAACTAATGTTGCCGGCTGGTTTTGTCTATGATAGTTAATTCTTTCATGTAATCTTTTAAATTAATGAATTAATAATAGCTATTAATAGCTGGCCTTTGATGCTTCAGGATTCCCAGATTTAACTTGGCGTGAGACACCATAGCACTTACTTGGACCATTGTGGTTAATTGCTGCTCATCAGCCTGCCTTAAATATCACATGTCAGCGCTCAAACTCTCGGCAAAGGGTTGCGTGTGATGCTTGGCTGTAGTGAGCAATCCTCCTTAGGAGAAGAAACAAATGTCTTTCACAATAAATTACCTAGCTTTTTTCTAGTTAACATCAATTATTTCTTTAATCCTCAAGTCTGTATGGGACTCTTAAAATGCTTTACAGTTTATTTCACAGCTTACATAATTTTACAAGTTATTTTAACAGTGGTTTTATATACAAAGTTTCCAGGCTGTTTGAAATAACTCCATACATTCACATACAGTCAGGTTGATGTACCTTCTACAGGTACTGATGGAGTGAGTTGGAATAAACCGAGTCATATAAATCCCTTTTCAATTAGATATTTTTGACCTCATAGTCTTCCTACAGAAACACGAGGCTTTTGTAACCTTCACGAGACTTACAGCCCTTATAATCCGGATACTGTTGTGGGATTTCTTGCCTGTCCTTTTAAACTTTTCGTCTGCACGATTCCGTCTCGTAGCCTTGCTGCTGCTTTTGCCTTCTCTTCAGTAAGCTCCTTGTCTTTATTGTTACGATTGATTCATTGGGATGATTCACGAGCACTGAAAGCTCCAGCCAGGTGACTGTGTTCCTATTAATGGTATTTGTGGGAATAAATATGACAATAATTACTTATGTATTATTAAGTCCTGTGTGTCAGGCTAGGGTTTTTTGGTCTGAAGGATGATCTTTGAGTTGAGTCAGGAACTCTGTCCCAGGGCGTCCGCCCTCTGTTAGCAATGCTCGGTGCCTCTTCCACTCTTTTAACCTTGTTTTCTCATCAGGTCCCTTGAAAAGGAGATTTCTTTCTTCACCCATTTATTTTTGGGGGTAAGGCTGCCTACCACCTCAGTCCGTAGAGGCCCACTGAATACTTGCTGTGCTGCAGCCAGTTGTGCAGCCACCAGCTGATGCAATCTGTGAACCCAGCGAGTAAAACCAGTCCGGTGCCCTTCCTCGGTCCAAGCAATGCCCTGTACCTAACTGGGACCGCCGCAGCCTCCTTTCTGGCTCCTACCCTCTCCATCCGAGCGCTGCCTGCTCGGCACCAAGCTCTCTGCCTCCACACCCAGCCCTGATTAAGGTTTTACGCCTGGAGCTGGCATCTGCCTTTCAAATCACCTGCCCGAGCAGCTCGTCGTCCAGAAACACCCGGCAGCTCTGGTCCTGCAGCACGGCAAGGAAGGGCATCTCGCCCTGCCCGCGCAAAGGTTTGGTCCTCGGTCCCTTCGAGGCTTTCCTGGACCTCTGTGTTTATTGCCTGCTCTGCTAGGCCATTTCCCTATTTCCCGGTCGCTTCTCCTTCAGCCTTTATCCGACTTGTGGGATAGATATGGTGGTCTGCCCTTGACCCTGAGTCAGTGCTCCATTACGCAGTATTTTTCCTGCAAAACTCTAAGGAATCTCTAAAATGAGTATTTATACGATAGTAACCCTAAGAGGAAAATATGGATGTCTCCAAAATGCCATGAGGGTAAATAATAAGCAATTTATTCAAGGATTGGGTCTGCCTTTGCAGCCTTTCCAGTGAGTGAACAACGGTTATATCAACAGCGCAACTCTTTTTTTTTTAAGATTAATTACGCATAGGAGCGTACACGTGGCAGTGCTCAAAACCCAGAGGACAAAAATATCTTTGGCCGTGTCGGAGAACCGTTGAGCGAGCTTCTATTTTGCAGATGATATTCCCATAAACATGGCAAGAGGAAACGGAGGCAGCACGGAGCTGGAAAGACCGGTGATGCCGTACCGGGCTCCCGCCGGAGCCCCTGCCCCTGATTTGTGTGCTGGGAGCGGGGGACAGGTTGTGTAGCTTCTCCCATCGGCAAGAGCATTCCTGGCTTTATTAGCAGCTTTCAGGTGGCAGCCAATGCTGATTTAATACTAATGCTTTTTTGATGAATTGTTGCTTAGTCTGTTTTGAATACTTTCTGCATGACTAATTCATGTACCGAAATGAATTAAATTGTGTTGTTAAACTTTATGCTAGTATGTGCAAACAAACGGCTGGAAGTCACAGCTCTTCTCCAATATGTTATCTAATCTTTGCATTCTCGGGGACGGGGCATTGCTTGTTACCTAAAAGCCACTTAACTGAGCTAAAATGTGATGTTATGCTTCTCTAAATACGTGTAGGTATTTATGTTCGGTCTGTTGAGAAACAGACTTGAATATAGGGAGATAGACGTAATTACGTTGTTCTAATGATAACAAAACCCACTTGAAGTTGGCAAGAGATGAAAACCCGCAGCCTCATAGATGGAGTTTTGCTTGAGTAAAGCGTTCTGTGACATTATGCTGGGATAAACCAGCATGATTCATGGCTGGAGAGACGCTCCCAGCTGGAGCAGATAGAAATCACTCGGTGTTGACCCTTGTGAAGGGCAGCATCGGCCCCTCAGAGTGGAAAAGCTGCTGGGAATAAGGTAACCCCGCAGCCAGGAGTGTTTATATTTCATATTTGACCAGTGCTGGCGAGGCGCTGGGTTGGCTCTCTGCCGCGGAGGGCAGCGGCCGTGCCACGCTGCGGCGGGTTGCCGTTCCTCTCCCCTTTTGGCTGCTCTCCCCGAGAGCTTCTGGTGCTTTTGAATTTATGCTTTATTGTCTGTAGTTTATTTATATTTATTATTATTTCTTTTTCCTGAAACAAAGGCGACTTGTGTAAGAAGAGTAACGTAATTGTTTGATATATCTGTATATATGCTTGAAATAATCCAGCATCTAATTTTTAATGAAGCGTGAAAGAAAACTAGAGCTCAGCACAATCCGTGCCCAGCGAAGATCCTAATCTTCCCTTTCCGACAGAGGAGAGCTGCAGCGGGCACATTCCTTCCATGACCGAGCGGCGTGGCTGCCGCTGGCCCCGGCAGGGAGGCGAACCCAGGGCCGGCAACCGGGCACCGGGACTGGGCACCCACCGGCCGGGCTGTACCCCCCCGTACCCCCACCCAGGGAGTGCACCGGGGGGGTCCCCCCTCCACCGGCTCTGCCCGGGGGGCGATGGAAACCCCCTGAAGGACGAGCTGGGAAAGACAGCCGACAAAGGTACGGGTCTCTTTATGACACAAAATCTCTTTTTTTGTTGGGTTTTTTTTTTTCCCCTTTATTATAGCAAAAAAAAAAAAAAAAAAAAAGCCATCTGCTTGGTTTAAAAGTCACCTCGGGTGACACATGCTTAGAAAAACCTGCCGGGTGTTGTGTCAGGTGAGAGGTAAAACCTCACTGTTCCCGGGGGCTGGAATCCCCCCTTCCCTGCTACCCCCCCCCCCCCCTTACCGCAGACTCTTTTTTTTTTTTTTTTTTTTTTTTGGAGGCGGGGGGTATGTTCTCTGGCTGCACAGCGCGGTTTGAGGATGCAGAGGGTCCTCCGGGGCGATTTTGGCAGTGAGGGGGGGGGGACACGGGGCTGGTTGGTCCTGTCCCGCTCCCCGGCTGGGTTGTTTGGATTTGGTAGGGTAGCAGAGGTGTGATTTTGATTGATTTTTGTTTTTGTTGTTGTTGAGGGTCTGCTTACAAAAGGTAGTTCTTTACAGATTGCTTTCCATGTCAAAGCAAATGAAATAGTTATGTACGTTGTGAGTCTGCAGGAGAAGCGCGTCGCTGGTGCAAAAAAGCATCCCGCTCTTCCTTGTTATTTAAAAAAATCTCGCTATGTAAAAAAAATCAAATTAATTTCTTAGAGAAATAGTTGTGTTTCCAGTTGCAGCCAGTGCATGCGCTCTTTTCTGCTAAAATACGCTGCCTTTGGAGGGAATATTAACAGTTTCTTAATTGTAATTACGATCTATAGCTAGTGCAATGGAAAACACTAAATGACATCACTTGCCAATACAATAGGCAAGCTGTATAATTCTTTCATACACCTGCGTGATTTCTTTTATATTTTGGAAACTCTTACTTGTTGGTAATCGATATCAACAGGTATGAAAACCTGCCCAAATTCTGGGAATACCTGCAGGAGTATCCGTTGTGTGTAACACGGTACATCATTAGGTGTGTATTTGTTGGTTTTTATGGCATCAGAAGTCCAGGCTGCGCAGAAGGGCTGCGGTTCGTCTTTTTTGTCTATGTGAGATTTGTTGTAAGGCCACGCCAGAGCACAGGGGCTGATGGTTATCGTGGATTGTGAACTTCCAATGGGCAGAACTGCCACAATATATGTATTTTCTCTCTCTCTCTCTCAAAAAAAAAAAAAAAAAAAAAAAAAAAAAAAATTATGTTGCCTCAGAGAGCTTGTTCTGTGGAAATTAATGGTAAATAACAAAGATCTCAGCATGAACTGGGTGGAGATCCCCAGTGTGGCCATTAACATACCTTTAGAACGATCTTTGTTGAATTTTTTTGCTTTTATTGTGGTGGAAGCCCCGTTTTGCACAGAGATACGACTATCTCGATGCATCAGAGCTCAGGGCTGCTGCTGGACGGTGGTGTCAGGAGGTCAGACTGGCTCCGGCGTCCTGCCCCAGCTTCCCGGCTGCGGAGCCCCGAGGATTTCAGACCTGTGTGTTTGGTTTTCTGGCGTGGAAATGTAAGGGTGCCGTCCGCTGCGTAACAAGGGCTTAAGGAAGGATAGCTGAAATGAAAACGTCGATGTTTCTGCTTTAGTGAGCGATGAGCTTGCAGGCTCCGTGCGTTGGTAGAGAGGAGGGTTCAGGAGGAGGTTTCTTCACTAGATCCACGTTTGCTTTGCTGTGGAATGAGGTAAAAATAAATCATCGGTGAGGCGCTTACGGGCGGGTGATCGCTGCAATAATAATAGTGATTTAGGTCATTAGTACTGCTCTGATAAAAGGAGTCCCAACACTCAACTGATTAGTTATGCAAACACTGAGGACAGGCTTTTAATCAGGCTGGTCCTCGGGTCTAACCCTGCTGCCTCCCCTACGGCCCTGGGAGGTGCCAGCAGGGAGGGAATCCGACCCTTTGAGTTTCCACTGGGGTTTTTCAGGCCAGTGCTGACATAAAAACTTTTGAAAAGTCATCCTGGTTGTATTACAGTAGAAGACTTGTTCGCTGTAAATCTAAAACTTGATTTATGCATCTGTGATCCGCTTGTTTAATTTTCTGGCGTTCGTGTGTCTGATCTTGAGTCTGATTTCCTCCGACTCTCTGGTGTGAAAGGTAAAGCACGAGTTACAACGTAGTTTGGAAATAGAATAAGTTATGAGTAGGACTGGAGTTTTCCAATGGAAACCCAAGTCTGAATCCCTTGATTTGTCCAGGCTTCCCGCTACTGTTAGAGACTGGATTGATCGGCAAGTATAGCGGATTAAGGAGTGCTAAAATAATCGCTGTACGTCCTTCAAGATGTTACTTAGCCATGTATGAACCTGACCGCAGTAAGCTATAACCCCCCTTCCTTTTCCTGGCCCCCACATTGCACGGAGTGACTGTCAAATTGATGTGATGGAATAGGCAGAACAACTTACAGGGGTCAAGCGATACAACAGCCGAGCTTGGGCGATGGCGAACGCTGTAGAAGAGATTGAAGTATGTATTGGTGCGGCTGATGGTTTGGTTTGATAAAGCTCAGTAAGACATATTTAGTTAAAATGAACTCATTTGCCTTGAAAACAAACTGTTATTTTAATCCTAGGGTGGCTGACATGGTCCCTGGGTAAAACATGGCATATCTCCATTGCTGATAGGTATCTTCCCTTTGTAAGAAGGTATTTATTGATTGAGAATAGCACAAAGTAGGCGGTGAGGTAGAATTGCTGGTACTTCTTTGGCACTCTGAATAGATTTTTACACTAGGCAATACCTTCCTGGGATGTAATTGGTGAGGAAGGACCTGAGTACAAATATATCCCACGTTTATTTTGTCTTTTTTTTTTTTTTTTAATCATTTTGCATTCCATGATTTTTGGGGGAGGACGAGTTAGTTTGAACGACATGACTGCCTGCTTGTTGGAAAACCTTCTTTCTCTTATAAAGTGAATAATTCTTCATAGTTTTCCTTGCTGCCAAGTATTACGAGAGCTGTAGTAGACCTTAGATGCCCATTTTCACCCGGCGAATTTACCGTGTTCTTTGTTGTGTGGTGTGACCTACTCAGAGCAGAGCGTAGTTCTTATCCCTCAGTCGCCATATGTTCACAGCAATAATCATCGTTTTCCATAAGTGCCACTATTTGGTCTGTTGTGCATAGATGGTACTTTATTGTCTCGGATAGAGTTTTTATAAAGCTGCTGTGGAACTGTGAGCGTTCCATGGTAGAGGTGTATGTATGTACGCAGGGCTACTTCATCACGGACCATATATAATTTTTAAATTCTTAAATATTTTTGATGTTTGTATACCAAATAAAATCATGGTTTATCACTTGGCAGGTGTTAAAAAAGGGAAAAGTTCTCTATAAATGGCACTGCCGCTGGTACGTTGCACAGCTTTGCGCCTACGTGATGCCCCGTTCAGACCCTTCTTTAGTGCTGCGGGGTGTGATTCGGTCTGAATCCACAATATTGCTATTTATTTGGCTGACAGCAGCCCAGCCAAGGCAGGGCATTAAGACTGGGTGTCTCTCAGAAGGGATACTGCAGATGCACCCAGCAGGAGCTGCGCCTCGTGCCAGGACTTTACTTTGCTGTAATACTCAGAAAATTCTTCTTGGAAACCTTGAAGTTAAATATTGGGATGTACTTAGGATGAGGACATCCAGTATCCTGCGTGCTCCTCCATCGGCGTGTGTTTCTGAGTAAGCTGTTGCGGGGGCTCGCCTTGCCTGGCTTTAGATATGAACAGCTAAATATGCTATATAAACTGCTAAATATGGTAGGAGGGGATGGGAGGAATAGAGTCAATTGTAATTATGAGTTTTATCGTGTCCTTCTTCCTTTTATGTGTTCACATAGTATATAAAATTCCTTGTGCATTCTATTTAAATTCTGGGGGTTTTATCTGACCTTTCATTCTCTTCCTATAAAACTGCCTTTCCTTTAACAGAATTACATAAATTACTGTCATCGAATTCTGCCTGCAATTACTTTGTAGCAGTCAACCTACTGCTTTTGTGTGTATCTGCTTTCATCTCGTTAGCTGTTGTACAGACGAATTATGACTTGTAGGTAGCTGACTGACTAGCTGTCAGATGATTCCTTTGTATACTGAAGGTATTTGGCCGGCAAAATGTTAATGTAAATATTTCAGCATGAGGCAGGTTACAAAATTACTGAGGTTTGTATGGGGAAGGGTGTTTCTGTACTAAGGGACATGCTGTGCAAAAGAAGGAAAGTATGTAAACAGATCAACCGACCAAATTATTGGGGTTTAGAAATCGGTTTATAGTGCAGCGAAGGGAAAACTGGAAATCAGGCAAACAGGGTATTTTCCTGGTATTTTATATTCAGAAATGCTGAAGGCTGCATACTCATGACCTTCCCTAATTTTGAGCTTATTAGATATGGCTGTTAAGTGGCCGAGGGCAATTAAAACAATTCCTCAAAAAAAATAGCTTTTCACAGGAACTTGCATCAACTGCTGCTGTGTCAGTGTTTGATTTTTTTTTTTTTTTATTCCCCCCTGAAATAGTTGGAAATTGCTAACTCCAGTCCCCGTTCCCTTTCACTGTTATCATTCCTTTATTCGTGCAGAGATTTTCAGATGAAATCACTTCGCAATGCAAGTCTGCTATTTTCCAGCACTCGTACTGAAACGCAGTCAGGGTGATTGCAGCTTGTTGTCCTTTAATGCCACAATATTCACATTACTGTTACGGAAATCAGGGGTTTTTTTGTCTGGGTGGTGGAGGCAGGGACCTGACAAGCTCATTTCTGGAGTTTAATCAGCTGTAGGGGGGATTTTTTAAAGTAAATAATGTGGGTCTATAGTTGTGTTTTGGAAGATAAGGTAAAGGTATGCCATAAAGGTTTCAGTCACCTGAAAATAAGGTTGGTAGGAAGGAGGAGGGCAATCAAACCAAAATATTCTTCACTTAAACCACTGGATTTCTGTTTGCCAGCTCCAAGCTTTCTTGTGCAGCTTTTCAGTTGTTTGTTGTTTCACAATGACATCTGTGATTTTTGCAGCAAATGAAGTAGATTCACTTAGGTTACTTTTCAGATGTTATTTTTGAATAATTGAATAGAAACTAATTTAGGCAATTGTGTGTATAACCAGTTTCCTAAAATAGCACTGATGTGTGAGTGGAAACAATAGCTCTTGTCTCCAGAATAATGGAAGTCCTTGATAAAATTTTGGCATCTTAAGATATCGCTCTGTGCATCTGTTGCTAAAGTCGTACGGTCTCGTGGGCTTCCACCGACCAAAATCCCAAGAAGCAGCAGTTTAATTTCAGCATCCCAAATAAACTTGAACCTTTTCATCTCGCACGCTCCTTTCCGGTGAGCGCGTGTACTTTATTTCAACGCAATAAGCAGAAACGGTATCTGATCGGGTGGCCGCTGATATGTTGTGATATGTTTAACTCTGTTTCTCATGCATGTTGTCAGGGATGAAACACGTGATACTTGTGTTTGTTTTGGAAAGGCTTCCCTAAATTACAGCAATGCTCGCTTTGAGTTGATCGGTAAAGTGTGCTTAGGCAGGATAATCGTTTTGATGGTTCTGATGTGCATGTGCAGTTGATTTAGACTCGATTCATATATGTTTTATAAATACCCATCTTGCATGATATTTGCTTCAGTGTCGCCACATAAGTTTATGGCATAATAAAATAGACTGTTTGAATTTTCATAAACGAGGCAAACCTTCAGATAAAGATGGTTTTGACATGAGCACTAGTGAGTTTTCATGAGCAGTTTGGCTAATAGTGTTATTGTGCTACTGTGTATGTCTAAATATTTAATGGATTTTAAGTTATTTTTACATACTTTATTTTTACTACATCTATTGAGCTCTTTGTGGATGCTGATGAGGAAGAGCTGTCAAAAGCCTGCAGGACTTAAATATGTAGCCGAGGCGGTTTGTTTTCCTGGGATTCTTGTGTTAATATAACAAGAGACTAAAGCTAAACCAGTACAGGGCTGGAATTCATAGAAATCCCTACTGGTTTTAGAGCGCACTTTCCAGAAAAAAAGCATTTGGGGTTAAACTGCTGCAGAAGCAGCTGCCGGTCTGCAGATATTAAGAGTTAATAGCTTTTGAGATGTGTTCATTCTCTTAAGGAGATTCCAGCCCCCAGCGAGGCTTGTCGTCAGCGAGATAAGAGGGGCTGGCGACGGTGGTGGCCGGCGTCTTCGGCCACGGTGTCGAGCGGTGCTGGAGGAGCGGGTGAGCGTAGGGTAGGGATATGTCTTTCAGAACCAACTGTATATATTGAACTTGAACCCTGTGTCATTGGGATAACGACTGTGACTTTGGGTAGGTTTACATAGCTTCCAAACAAGTTCATTTGGTGGATAATAATTGTGGTCCTTCAGAGCATCCAAGGGAGTCAACAACAAGAAGTAGTTTGGGGGGAGTGAAAACCTTATTGATTCCCCCCAGCCCAAGAAAAGAGTAAGTGTTCTTGTCGTACTCCTTTTACCTCCTCTCTCTGCTGAACGATGAGTGTGTGTGTATGTATATAGAAAAAATAAATCTATTTGTTAGCTGGTCTTCAAGGATTGAAAAGATTTTAAAGTTGTTTTACCAGCATCGGGCAAGCTGCTGTGTAAGTATGAAAGTTTCATTGCTATTACGTTGTTTTCAACAAGAGTTTAGTTTGCATATACCAAACTGTACGCTACTTTAACGTATAGCAGAGTACAGAGAGGGTTTTGTGGTTTTAAAATGTTTTAAAAATTTGTATCATAATTTTCTTTCTTTTTCCCAGATAGAAGAGGTTTTAAACAGCTTCTACCTTGGTATACCTTGGTTCTAGATCTGATATTCAAGTGGCAGAAAGGAAAAAGACTTTCTCCTTTGTTTTTGTTCTCATGAGCGTTTTTCTGTGGTACTGCTTTATTGAGCAAATTTCAGTTGAGGCAGCCAAGAACATTGTTAAACCAATGAATATTTACCTGCTTAACAAAGGTTGAATTTTATATACACTTAAATATTTTATCTGTGTTATTTGGTTTGGTGTTCAGACAACAAGCCTCTGGCTTTCTGGAACCGAAGAAATAAAAATCTTTGAGTATGACCCAGTCTGACAGTAAACTAGCCAGCGATGTGCCTTGCTCCAAGTAGACCACGAGCCCCGTGTCTGATGAAGCCTGCTTTCTTACGGCTTTGTGTCTTATGCTGGTTTGTGGTTTGTAATTCAATTTTTTCCATGATCGGGGCACCTAAAAGTTTTCTCTCTGTCTTTGTCTGTTGGGTTTGGGGTTGGGTTTTTTTGTTTTGGGGGTGGGTTTTGGTGGTTTTTTTGGGTTGGGGTTTTTTTTGTGTGTGTGTTTGTGTCTACTGAGGTACTAATGCAAGCTGCAGTGTTTCCTTAACTGAGGCACTTGGAGGATGTTTCCAGTGCGTGTTCATTAATTTCCCAGCCTCTACCTTCATGTCCAGCCTGGCTGAATGTCACCGATGGGTCTGAGTGTTGCTTTGGATGGGGGAGGGAATGGAAAGGCGCATAATGACACGCACTCCCGTATGATGGCAAAATCCTCCTTTCCCTAGGAAATCATGCTGAAGATGGGATCAGAAAAAGAAGGATGAAAAAGGGAGAAATGACATAGGCTGCATTAGATTGCTTTTTTGCCATCTCCAGTGAAAGGGTACAGAAATGCTGGGGTAACCATTGGGTGATCCGGTGCATGGATTTGAGGTGGGAAATCCTCACATATGGAGCCGGGTATTATTTCCCTCACCATGAGAGTCTGATGTCATTAAAACTTTTTAGTGCTTCTAATAATAGAAAAATACTGATTTCCTAGCTGGCTCTTAAATGCCTTTTAGTGGATTAGTTTGAATCACATCAACTAAAAGGTTGATTATCTGCCAGCCGATACAGTTGGGCCAAAGCTTTGTAAATTAATGAGCTCAAGGTGATTAGTACAGGTTTTGGTGCTTTGGACCACGCACCAAACTGTTGCCATGCAAGGTGTGTAGCACTGTACGTCTGTCACTTTTTTTCCCTTTTAATTCTTATGCTCTGAGGGTGTTTGCCTGGCTTGGCAGTCAAAATCGGCATGAAGGGCTCTGTCTGATGCCAGCAAATAAAAATTATATTGTGGTTCCAAAAAGTAGGATCAACATTATAACCACTGCTTTGTTATAGAGAGACTTATTGCTGTGATAATTCTGACTCTGATCTCAATTCAAGACCGTTGTGTATTTAGCAGGCTTGTATCTGGTGTCCATTCACAGGACCTGTTACGGAAAGAGGTTTTAAAGTCTTGCAGCTACACTTCTGTGTTGCTTTTGTGAATGGAAAAACGTCTTTGTACAAATGTGTTGGTACGTCTGTTGTATAGAGCTGTGGAAGCTACACAGAGCTTCTGTGGGCACCAGTGCATCTTACTGCTTAACTGCTGATGGTTAGTGAGTCAAGGAGAGGAGCTGAGCTGTTGCTGTTATCCAACAGGGCAAGTTCTGGTGATGTCTTTAGCACACACGTGATCTGTAGAATTTTAAAAAAAATATGGTAACTTCCAGTAAAATATAACTTGCTTTGTAGGCAGGGAAGGACTCCTGCCTTTCATAAGCTCTCAGACAGCTTCCGATGATGGAAAAATGATGTGCACTGGGTATCCAAATTCACTTTGGCATTTGTGGTTCAATGACAGGTTGATGGATTTGACAGTGGAGGTTCACGTTTCTGAGGCTGACCCCATACCTGCCTGCTAGCTTGCATACAGCATCTTCAGGAACAGAGAGGACTTTCAAGCCGTTTGGTTGAGTTTTGTCCCATTTGGTCTAGAATACTTGATAACCGTGTTCATTGATGCCAGCCTTTGTCTTCACTGTTTTTTTTTTTTTTCCTCTGATCAGCATCCATACTATATAACTGCTTTTCCAAGATCTTTACAGTTCTCTTCTTTCTATGGATGTCTGAAAATGGTTTACATTTATTGGATATCATAAGCTTTCTTGAGGGAGGATTATTTTCAAGGTGATTTCTCTGGAAATGATTGCATGTGCTTTCAGCAGCTGTCAACAGCATCTGGCAGGGCTGGACCACCAGTTAGCAGTCTTAGCTACATCTGTCTGAGCGCCATTCATTTGCTGGATTTTTTACATTATTCTTAGTCGTTTCAAGTAAGACTTTAATATCTGCTTGTTCTTTTCAAATCCAAAATAGCTGCAAATCTGTGCCAGTTAACCTGGTATTTCCTAGGGCACCGTGTCTCACAACAGTTCCATTAAAATTGGCTCATTATTCAGGAGTGAGGCCGTAACTGTGGTCTCCAGTGGGGCAATAAGTCTGCTTGTACCTCCAGGAGGTGTACATATCTGTATTTTGTTAGTCCTTGGTAGCTCCATCTCCTGGGGTTCAGGTCCACCTTGTCAGATTTGTTGAACACGGGACATATTTGGGTCCACGTGTGGTTGTGCACGCAGCAGCTGCCTTGTGTTGCTGGAAGAGCAGCTAGGTGCCATTGAAGTATTAGAAAAGTCATGTCCCATGGACAGACCTTGCAAGACGTGAGACTTGACTGTATAATACGGCACTTTCAGTGTCACCTGAAATTTTTGGGTGCTCTGACACTTAAAATGACACACTGAGATTGCTTAAAGAAAGATCTTTGGCCACTTTTCGCTGCTGTTGCCGAACCCAGCTGAGGCTGCGTGAGATGAACCCACAGATCCCGGTTCTTCAGGGGTGACATCCTCCACGGCTGATGCTGGGAGACAGCTGGGCGATAACAGAGCGCGTCTGTGCGGGTAAAATGCTGTTCAAGTTAAGCAGCCATTGGCCTTGGTGTGAGTCGTAACATCGACTTTGGAGACTCTTTCCAAATCCCACCCGTAATCATACTCTTGACTTAATTGTGGTTAAAACTCCCGGGTGCCTACAGCCATCAGGCCCAGTTGGCGGTGGTGTTAAATTAAGATCCAAATGATGTCTCGTAATTCAAAACAAACAGTAACCCCTCTGTCTCCAGTCGGGGTTTGAGGTCGCATCTTCTACCCCACGCCGCGCGTTCCACGTTTGGGAGATGAGCAGCCGGGCAGGACCGTCCTGCGGTGGGCAGATGGGAGCGGGTGGTTTGCTGCCCGCCGCTGTCGGGAAATCTCTCTGCGTCTGTCTGCGCTGACTTAAATATAGCCACGTTCTGTAAGAGCCCACGCCGTATTTTTGTTCTGTGCACGTAGAAGCTGATAGGGCGATAAGATGGTAACTGTGCCTTGAGTTAGACATATATATTTCTATTAACCCTGAGGGCAGCGTTGTAAATGTGCTCTTTTGTTTCCAGTTTAGCACAGGAAGCTTATTTTGGCTTCATTTAACGTTACTGCTCAAACTGGCGGGGAATCAGAAATTTAGTTACATGACATCATATCTCTGGCACAGCAGCATGGCTTGGAGCTTCATAGAAACCAACCCCCCCTCGATAATAAATCAAAAATTGAAATATCTGTGCAAGTCTGTCATAACAAGAGAAGGCTGTGTGGCACACTTTCTTATTTCTTCTCTTCCGCTTTGAGAAGGAAGACAAAATGTTCTGAACTGTTGCAATGACCCGGATACTGGCGTGTAAGCAAGCAGAAGGGATGAAGTTACGGGTTTTGTGCTCTGGGGATGGGTGCCGGCCCCGTCCCCCTCTGCTGAAAATTCACCTGATCTCCCGGTGCGGTGCCTCCGCTTTGGCCTGGGTCTGCTGATTTATGGCAGAATTGTAATCATGAGGATTGCACGTGTTTCCAGTTACGCTAAAAAAATAATAAATTTACATTGGCAGATAAGAACATATGGCAGTTTAGCTTGCAAGAGTTGTAGCTACTTTGTTTCTGGTGTAAAGTCGATTTTTTATTTAATTTTTTTTTAGCTGAAAGAATATAAAGCAAAGACTTAAACCACTGATTATTTTTTCTTCTCAGGTGAATAATTTTCATGGCTACAGTGTGCAAAGTTTTAGGATTTATAGAGGGCGAACCTGGAAGAAACAAATCACTTGTGGAGGAGTGAGACCTTTTCTGTTTTCCTGTCAGTTTTATTGCACAAGGGAAAAGGCACGGATGTGCGCAGAGAGTAAATACAAGAGCAAACTCTACAAACTTCTATCCGGTATTTTTTTTTTTCCCCTAACATTTTTATCTTGAGCAATGCTTTTGCTTTTTTTTTTTTTTTTTTTTTCTTCCCTCCACAGTAGCGTGTATAGAGCAATAGTTGTCAGCTTGTTCTGGAGGAGTCAGGTCTGGTGCCTGTCTTCCTTGTAAACAAAGCTGTAGCAGAAAGAGCAGACACCTGATCAGATGTGGCGACCTGTTTTCTAATTAATTCCTGATGCTTCTCACGCTGCTGTATAACTTTATAAGGAGTTCAGAGAGATACTGTTCCCCTGGTTCGGGAGGCTTGGTTACTGCACGCCTTATCCAGCCGCATCTCGGCAGGCCTAGATTTCTTCGGTTACCTGTCCCTTCTCTGCAGAAAGGTATATTTTTAAAAGCACTTGTTGTATTGTGAGGGTCTTTTTATGCTGCAGACGAGGGACCTGGCTGTCGGTGGGTGAGAATGTGATGATTCCTTGGTGCCAGACCTGACGGCACTGCTTTGGCTCCAGCGCTTGGATGAGTGGGGTGTGAGCAAACTAATTTTAGCGTGTATTCGTAATTGTGGTGCTCGGAGCTGCGGCTGCAATTATGAGCTTACGTGTAAAGCTGCTGTGGGTGTAAGAGGTGCCAGGTCCGGGTGGGTGCCGCAGCTTACTCGCCGGCGCCGGTCTTCGCTCGGGCTTTGCGGGAGGATGCTCGTCTCGCTGGGCAATGCCACAACGGCCCTACAGAGCCGGTATTTGAGTCAGTGGAAGGCTTTCTGCTGCCCCAAACGCTATTGCACCGAGCACCAGAATACCAGAGGAAAATGGAGCAAGTGAAGTGTCTTCTCCTGGGAATTTCTGGTTTCCACGTGTTTTTGGAGTTAGCAAGGCTTTACCCTTAAATATAGAAGCAAACCCTGCAGACTTCCCCCGAGAGGAGCATTGAGGGTGTGATCACAGAGATAACCGCACGCTTTTCAGCTTCTACCGGTGATCCCTGCGTGCAAATGCCAGGCTGGAGCAGGAGCCGGGCGTGCACACGAGTGCCCGTGCCTTGAGCATCCTTGCACGGCCTCGGCCGCCGCCTGCTCAGGTGGTTCTTCCAGCATCTAGAGAGGTCCCTCTCTAGGTAAGCATTAATTTTTATTTCTTTTCTTTTTTTTTTTTAGCCCAGTCCTCTTAACCACCATGAGTTATTTAGGGAGAATAATTATTGGAAATGGGATGTACCAGTGAAGGTATCGTGGATAAGGAACTGCTTTTCATAAGAAAAAAAGAAGGAAACAAATAGGAAAGGGGAGTGAGGATGGGATGACTCTTCACAAATTCTATGGGAAGATCCCAGATACTAAAGGGAAAGGTTCTCTGGTCGTGGCACTCTGGTCCATTTGGAGGTGCCAGGTATTGGGTTGAACGGGCAGCTGATGGTGAGCCTCGCTGGCTTGGCACTGTTTCTTGTTGCTCCTGTGGCCCCTGCCTGGGATTATAATAGATAATCATTGCAACCAGCAATTTTATCAGCTAATCTTGCTATCTATTTATAGTGCTGGTTTGCTCCATAATATAGTCTTACTCTTTATAGTTCTTTTTTTAATGTCTGTCTTGCATTGGTTGGTTGAGATGTTTACAGCTAGTGCATGTTTTACTTAAAAAGAGAACAAAAATGCCCTTTTTCTTTAGTTAGAACCCAACATGGATTTAAGCACGTAGATTGTTTTACAGCCGGTGACTTGTGACATAATTGGACGTTATGGAAATTAAATCAGTTTTTCAGTGCCAAAATGTGTATCTGTTGGTGACTATGTTGGGGATATCATAGATGTTGTCAAGTAATCTGTGTTTTACCTATAATATTCTTGGAAAGGCTGTCATTCTCTGTAAGAACCTTGGCCTGATTTAATTTTTCATGAGGTCTCAATTACATATAAAAGAGAAATTAACTAAAATAGTGCCATAGAAAGCAATCTGGAATTCTTCCCATCAGATGTGTTCTCGCATATCCTTTGGACCAGTCAGATTTTTGAATTTTCAGCCTATTTGCTAGTTAGCCTCTCTGTTGCCTTTAGGGAGTAAACTTCTATCATACTTTATTCTAGGCTGATTTAAAATTTTTTTTTTTTTTTTTTCAGGTTTTCAATGATCTGTAAAATCTTTCAAATAACCAGTTCTTACTAGTGCTTGACTTATTGTCTGGTGGTTTTTTTGTCTGTCTTTTCAAATAATGGTGTGGGCCAAATTTGCTGGCCTGGTTGTGCTGTTAGCTGTATATTTTGGACAGCAGTACTGGTTGTGCTGACCCGCAGGCAATGTTTTGTTAATGCAAAGGAGCCTTCAGCCTCTTGGAGGAGGTTTCTCAATGCTTAGGGAGCTCTTTGCTAGGAAAGATGTATAATGAAATATGATGATATTGGCCTAGTGCTTAAGTTGGAAAGCAGAAGTGTACAAAGTTTCAGTTCAAATGTTTTAAAGAAAATGGTTTTATTTTCTCTTAAACATTCCTTTGTATTTGTTGTGGTAAAAATATGGTAGCGTTGTGGCTATGGTTGTGGAGTGTCTTTGCTGGAAGCCTGTTTTCTCCCAAGGCTGGAGGAAGAGATGTCCTCTCGGGCTCATTATTTATAGCGGTATAGGCTTACTGTTAGCATTGGAAGTAATTGTCAGAAAGGGTCAATTTTAGAGAAATTTGTAGATGAAGAGCAGTGTATTTTCAAGTCAGATCAACATTTCACTGATCAGACATGGATTCCTCAAAAAGTGGGGAGTAGGACTGAGAGTGGAGATCGGGTCTAATGAAAGCCAGTAAATCGTAGTCTTCCAGTAGTGAAAATGTCAGTGGTGACATAATGAAAGCTATATATCGTGGCCTGTGGAATGCTGGATGATTCATGTGTGAAAATTAAGCAACTGGTTAAATCAGGGGGGTATAGTTTGAAAACTGCATCTGCTTTTAGCATGTTTTGTATGTAAGAGTTTAAGGCAGATGAGTTGGAGCATGATTTTGAGGTATTCTTCAGCTATGCTGGAGATAACATCTCTTAGCTGGCAGACACTTGAATTACTGATGATACTCCATAAACACTCTGTACCTTGGGAAAGCGGACTTTCTAACGCCAAGATGACGAGGCATTTGGATCTACCAACAGGCACAGCAGATGAAGAGATGAACGAAGGAGCAGAGGAGTCTGCAGGGAAGCTTGATCTCCAGGCGGTGAGAGGTTTGATGGAGCAGGAGGAGGTCTGCCTTAGCTCCCAGTTACTGATATCGAATACGCTATTTCATATCATATATAATATTTGCCATCTGGTGAACTAATGATACTAAAGCATCTCAACTGAATGAAACGGACAGCGGCAGAGATGATGGTGCGTGGAAAGGTGGTGGGTGGAAGGTGTTAACAAAGTTGCTGCGGCAAATGCACGAGACATCAGGGTGTGGGGTTGGTTACAGCTGAAGGCAAAGGGGGGATGAGGATGTCAAAACCCCGCAGAGGCCACCTTGACCCCCCCTGCATGGGACCTCTGCCCCAGCTAGGTTTATCAGAGGCACAAGACCAAAGGGGTGACGACAGCTACGTTGCAGAGATGTTCCAGGATGGAGGGAGAAATTACTTTTTGAAGTTTAAAGCTTAACTAATACCAAGTAGGGGTTACGTTTTAATTTTGTGTACCAGAGATTGGCAAAGTTGCCAAGCGGTATGTACTGACTCGGTGTGTATGCAGAACGATCTATGGAGGCGGGTGCTCCAGTTTACCCTAGTGAAGCAAGTCAAGCGAGACCCGTACTGGTTTGTACAGGTGTGCCTCTGGGCGAGCGGGGCCACAGAGGCGGGAGAGCAGACCCACTAGATTCTGTGTTTTCCTCATTTTCTTATGGGGTGAAGTGTAAAGAGATGTGGTACTAAAATTGTTCAGTGAATGTGGTTTTCTCTCCATCCTGGACAAGTCAATCTCTTCACGCCTCAGCTCCTGTTCCTCTCCTCTGCTGATCTCGGGCAATGTCCAGCCCTCTGTCCTGGCTCCCAGGCTCTTGCTTTAGTGTGCTTCGCTCTCCTGATTTTTGTTTGTTCTGTTTTTATTACCAGAACCAGGGTTTACCTGTTCTGCTGGGCGCCTTGTGGTGGTCCCATGACTCTCAGGATCGAGCCCACAGCGTCTTCCTGCCCCTCCCCTTCCTCTTAGCCCTGTTTTAGGTACCTTTATTCACGTAGGCATTATTTCTGCCATGAGATGAAATGAACGCATGAATATAATTTTGTTATTTTGGGAAAATACCAGCTAGCCAGGCACTGCAGCTTCAGGGAAATTCACTTTTTCTGTCCTTGTGCACTGTTGTTGTTTGAAGCTAACCATGAATCGACACAGTAAATAACCGATGAGCTCCAGGTAACTATTTCTGGTGGGTTAAAGTAACAATTGGAAGAAAAAAAAATAAACAACCACAAAACAAAACAAAAAGCCCAAAACAGCAGCAAAAACCAACAACAACAACAAAAATTTCTGACATTGCTTACAAACGAATAGGTCTGGTTTTGTAGAAATCCAGCAGCATGAGAGCCTGCCTGCCTGGTTTTGTGCTTGCAGGGATTCTAGTGCAACAGTGTTTACCTCTGTGCAGTATCTTGATTTCCTGTTACTAAAAAAGAATAAATATAAATACATGCATTAGCTTTATGACATGCTAGCAGACAATTAATGATCATGGGAAAGTTTTTGCATTTAACTGTGTCATATAACAACAGTATTTTTAATGAGAATATTGCGTTATGCCCGATTTCTACACAGTAAAATGGAGGAATGATTGACAGTGATTAGCTGTAAGTGAAACGTAGGGAGGGTGCAGAGCTTGTATGAAAACCAAATGAAAAATTAAACGCACAAGGAAACTGGTACAAGGGGGAATGAGCATGTCTCCGCTTTAGTCCGGGAGTTTTTCTGTCTACAGTTAATTTACTTTATAAGCAGTTGCCTCCAAATTCTGAACAGCAAAGTGGTTCAGATCACTTTGGATTCAGAAAGATGAATTAAAACTAGCATTAATTCAGCTATTCAGTGCATGGCTGCAGGCTGCGCTGCTCTGGCAGACTCAGTTTGGTACAGGTTGCGGGGCGAGCGTTTTGTCCGTCTGTAGTGGCATTAACAAGGGTGGGTGACCGTTGCAGAGGAGCTTTCTGTACAAGCAAAGGGTAAAGAACTTTCCGTAGGAAGGCACGTATATACTGCTGCTCGGCTTCACAGGCCACGTATGTGCAGACAAGTACCAGGGAGCTCACTGAGGTCTCCGTCTCAGAAACCTCCGCTGAAACCCATCGGTGCGGTGTTGGAAGCTTGAAACGGTCACGGGAGTAGTGGCTAAAATGAGGATGGTATTTTATAGCTTCCCGTCATGGTGGAGATGATAATTTTCTTTTAATTGGCCTTTTTTTTTTTTTTCACAAACAAGTTAGAAAAATAAAGGAATTAGATGGCTTTTTCTGGGAGGCCAAATAATTAATTGGCCATTGAATTCAAATAACACTTGAAAGTCTCATGAAGCATAGCGGGAGGTTGTTTGTTTGGGTTATGCTGGGTTTTGTTTTTCTGGAAAAGCTATTGAAAATCTGAATGAATTAATGATGGTGGTGTTTGTTTACTCCGTGGATTAACTAGACAGGCTGAAAGAACACTAATTGGTCAGTTCTAATTTGGGTTTGTTTTACATGACTTTAATGATATGTAGCTTTTCTAATGTTCATACCAAATAAAATATGCATTAAAATCAGAGGGATGGCAGCAGAATAACTTTGAGTAAAGCTTTATGAGCAAAGTATTTGAATTTCAGTATCACAGGATAGAAAATATGAAATCAGATTAATTTTGCTCTTTTAACGTAACTGATTATGGAAATTCTGCAACGAGAGATTTCCTACAAAGTCTGTTGGAGTCATTGTGGAGAAAAGGGTGGCAGTACAAATAAAATAGCGCAAGAGAAAGGTCTGATTTATTTTGATGCACAAAACTGGTTTTGGATGCCACCTCTGACTCGGCTAGATGCGGACATGCACAAACATGAGCTACTTTTTTCTATCGAGAAAAAAGAGAATGAGATACTTATCTAAAGGATCGTTGTGCGAGGCTCGGGTCGTTGTTCATTAAACTTTATGTAGGTGCCGAAAGCGTATAGCTGGGAACGGTCAGCCCATTCCCAATTATTTCCCTGAGGGTTAGCCGCTGACATCGTTGCGGCGTCTTCTGCAGCCCGGTTTGAGACACGCTCTTTGGAAATGAGCAAAAGCGGCTGCGTTGTCCTCAAACGTGTCCCCTCCCTTTGTAGCTTGCCAGTATTTTTGATGCCTTGTGCCAACAGGAATTCCCGTGTGGGTCGGGAAATAAAAAATGGCATGAACTCCGGGTGAACTGCCAGGGGAACAGAGCCCTTCTGCAGCCTAATCTATGTGGGTCTGGGGCTGGAACAATACCACCTGGTGTTCATTAACTACTACATAAATATGTTAAATTGGGGAAAAAAACATGGCACTACAGCATGAATGGGCAAAAGCAAGGGAGTTCATTAATATCTCGCCTATCGTGAGGAATAGTAATGGCCCGATCCTGCTTACGCTGATTTTGGTGAAAAAGCGCTCGTTTCTCTTCTACGAGGGAAAAGCTCAAGTTTTGAATTAGTTCATAATAATAAAATCTTGTTTCCACAATATCGTGTTTTCGGGGCTGATCTCTGAACTTCCACAAAGCTCGCTTTGGGTCGATGCTGAGCCGTCTGTGACTCGGTGCCTAATCTAGCATGTCAAATGTGCGGGGTGATGTCCGAGAAGAACTGTCACAAATCGCTCTGGAGAGCTGAGGGGGAAGGCATCAGCAGAGCGAGGACACAATGGTGCAGATTGATGTATGGTTTTATTAAAGCACAGTTTGTTGCATGACAGACAAGCATTTTGGCTCACTCTTTAACGTCTTCTGCGGTGTTTAATACAAGAAGTTTCTTGTTGGCAATACTTTTGGTACAAAAATGCTGAACCTAGCCTTGCAGGAAAGCGGGGGGGAAGTATTTTCAGTTGAAGATGTCCTTTTCACCAATTAGATTTTGAGATGTCACTAAGCTGTTTTTTTTAATTTGGCCCGAGCATGCTTGGTTAATTGGGTAGAACACATTTTTGTAATCAGAAGGGTTTGGTGCTTTGGCTCTCTCTTTGGTCTCTCCCCAATTATTCTGTGTAACAGTCTCCTTTCACAGCCAGAGCCGTAATCCTGCCCATTCGAAAATGACGGGTTTGTTTAGAGACCTATTTTCCACAAAATCCTACCAAATGCTTTTTTGCAAATTTTTACAACTTGAAATGTTTGTTGCTGTAGCACAAATAAACTGTTCTGTGAGTTTAACCAGGACTGACCTTAGGTTAAGCAGTCGTTCCTTTAATCCTTTAGAAATACTGAGTTTGTGCTGATGATCTTCCTGGTCTCTAGACTGTCCCAATTTTCTAGACTTAATAGAAATGTAACTTTAAAAGCTCAGCAGGATCATCTCATTCTTTTAAACCTGCTGTTTATCTGTATGCCAGCTCGGTACATAGACTAGAAAACTATTTTATTGAAGAGTTTCATGTCTTGGTTGCAGAGTGGATCATTTGCTAGCTATCTCTTCGTAAGCATGGGATACGTTCTCCCATTTTGTTTGATTTCACTTGTCTCTTTGGCACCTCTTACTCTTTGGCTACATTTTATTTGGTAACATGTTGCAGTATTTTTCTCTTTTTCCTAGCAGATGCATTGCACAGTCGTATCGCCAGTGCTTCCCTGTGTTTTAGTTGGAATGCTCTTGCCTACTGGGTTAAATGTAAATAGGAAAGACAGTCCAGGATGATCCCAGTTGCTGTTGCCGTACCGAGCCTCACCCAAATTTAAGTTGCGGCATAGGCTCGGGACCTCATTTAACTTTTCCCTAGGAGAGCATCACCACCCTGCCCACTGCCAGCGCCGTTTTGTGGTCTGGCCACCAACCCTGGACCGGCAGTCGCAGCCTCCCTGCCCCGAAACACCCTTCCCTGGGCACCCTGGGGCCAGCTGCACGAAGCCTTGCACCTCCTTTTCCTGCAAGACTTTCACGAGGAGTGGAAAGGAGCCCTATGCAACATGTGGTCCACAGAAATAGTGTCCCTGCCTTGGACAGAGGAACCCTTTCAGTTGCCCCAGTGAACTTAAATGTTTATTTAGGAAATAATTTAACCCCCCTCCTCCTTTTTGCAGGGGGGCTTGGCTGCTGGAACTCAATGACTGGGGGTTTTTTGCTTCTTATTAGCAGGAAAATCCCAGGATTTCTGTGCTCACGCATGGTTTCCTTAACCTCTGTCTGCACGGAGCCAGGCTGTCTTGGGGGTTCCCCGCACGTTGAGGTCAGCCCATGTGCTGTGGGACACGGGAGGGGAAAGTGCCGGCTTCCAAAATCCCCAAACTGAGCCGAATCCTTATCTTACGCATCCTGTTGAGTTCAGGGCTGCCTCTATTGAATGCCATGCAAAAACCTGGGGGATAGGTCGTGAAATGATTTATTAGGTCATCTGTGTCCATCTTGCTGCTAATTCAGAAGTGTTCATAGTCACAGTCTTGAATATTATGTGTAATTTAAAAAAAACTAGTGGTGTCCCTGCACCACTGTGTGCTATGTATGGTGGAGTGAAATGGGAATGAATTATGTCTAACTTTGAGTATCTCACCTCCTCAGTTTGACAATTAGTTTGCATAAATTATATATTCTTATATGAACATCATAGCCTGCCTGATTTTTAAGCTAACTTTTTTTTCTGTCAAATACTAAGTATCTGAAATACTCAAGTGAAATATATCTGTTTCATGTCTCCTCTGTGTTTACCTAAAGCCAAACTATCCTCTGGGGATGCATGAATAGAAGTGGCGTTTTACTACAACTCATTAGAAGATGAGGGGTTTGTACAGGACCTAAGAAAAGTTAAGCTTTCGCTAGTAGGACTGAAAATATCAGTAATACAGGTTGAAAATAGAAGCAATGTGCTACTTCTAAAATAATCTTGAAATCACATCTTGTTAAGTATTAAATTGCATCCAAGGGAAGACGGCGTGAGAGGGAACATATTGTACCCCCCTTCACTTCCCCACGACGTGGGCTTTTAGCTCAATGAACTACAGGCTTTGTAATTAGCAGCAAGGCGATTAGATCGTCCACATTTCTGGGAGTAATCTGTGCGCTAATTGTGTTTGATTGTTTAATTACTCTTGCTTACTGTAATTGAGGAGAGGTAGTGAACCCCTTTGCAAGAGCTCCTACAGGTTCCTTAGATAGAAGTTGCATGTGCTTTGCTACATCCCATGTTATTGGGAGGGTAACGTATATTTAACCATTCCCAGGGCCAAACCACAAAGAAAATTCTCTAAATGGCAAGTGGAAAGAAGCTGGATTTGAAGGCAATTCAAACTAATTCCAGTTTTTGGTCAAAACTTTTCTGATGTCTTTGGTAGGAACCAAAAGGCAGGAAATAAACAGATAGACCAAAAAAAGGAGGTTAATAATTCAGCAGGATAGGGATGGAGGGGAAAAAAAGCAGTTAGAGATGGCAAAGTTGCAAATAGTCTCTGGGATTGCTCTCCAGGATCCTGCACAGCTGGTAGATGGGAAATCTTCCATTGCAGTTTGGGTTTGTCTTTGGACAGTGATGACATGATGGAGACAGAGACTTGGGGTTTAGTTTGTGAAGCTGTAGAGAGATGCAAATGAATACTTATATTATAGTTTCAGTAGCAGCCCTATGTAGACTGGAAGAAAGGCAGGAGGAAACGTAAAGAACAGTGAATTAACTCTTGCAGTGGTTTGGCAAGTCACATTGGTGACGTGCATAAGGAGGAACTACTATTGGGTAGATTTTGCGTCCACGAAAAGGCCTTCCAGCATTGTTGTACTGGTCGTAACTCCTTTGACTTGGTTTATCACTGATGAATAAACATCATAACATAGTAGAAGGATGGTCCAGCTGACCTTGCACAGTGGAATTTGCTAGAGCAAATTACTTGTGCTGTGGTTTCTGCAGTTTCTTACAGATGTTGCTGCTTTGGTACGCTGTGCTTGATCCTTTAGGGCTGATATGTCTGCTGCCTACTGAAAGGAAGCTTTTATTTGCTTTTGCTATTTTATTTATCTGAAGGAAGTGTTGCTTTAGGGTGCTCTGAGGTGGAGGCTCTTCCGAGTGTAGAGATAAGAGAAAATGTCTTCAAGATGAAATGAGGTAGTCAGCTATAAAACCTGGAGATGGGGCCCAGACAGCGAGGAGGAGATGTAGGAGGAAGGTGGAGCTGAGATGTCAGCAGAATCATCAACCTCCTCTGGGACTGGACACCCTCCATCTGCATCAGATGGCCAGGGACAACAGGGCAATGCTTCATCTCCTGCGGGAAGGAGGGAGCTGGAGGGGTACTGAACACCACAGCATGTGCCATACTCGCACGAGGAGGAGAAGCACAGAAATGCCGACAAACCAGGAATTCCTCCGTGCCTGGCTTTGGCCAAGTGTTTATATGGGAAGATTTGGTGGCTGACTTCTTTTTGCTCTCGAAATGCTGCAACATTTGCTGCAACCTTGCAGCTTGTGGCCTTCAGTTAAGGCCAGCTAGCAGGTATCTACTGAGCTTGTGAGAGGGACAGGAGGGACAAATACATCCTCACAAATAACACTCATCTCCGACAACGTGTCTCCCCCAGAACCGGAGGTCTGACGTTCGGCAGCGCCTCTGCTTGAGGGCTCCCCGCTCCTTCCTCGGAGAATGGGGACCTTCCATTGTCCCCAGCGCTGGTGACAGCGAGGACAAGACATCGCCACCCTAATGAGACCTGACAAATGGGCAATTGGGCTGCTGCTTAGGGAATTTAATGGTTAATTTCCATAGCGCTGTGTCGGGGCAAAGGGCAGGAAGAAGTAATCCTGCTGCAGAGCGGGGATGGGGATGCCTTTCCGTCTGAAAGGTGCTGGTGAAGCTGGAAAGATTGAGTTAACTAGGATTTCTGTGTCAGCGCCCAAGACCTTTTATAAACAGACTGTATGATCTAAATACCATGTGACTATTTCCCCTAACTGCAATCCGGTATCAAATTCAGAGTGGGCCATGCCATTTTCTATTAGGTTGGTGCATGCACTCTGCTATGCACGAGAGGCTACTACGCCTGGAAAGGAGCCGAGTTAATTCAGAAGGAAAAAATGTGTGCCCGTACGCTGGAGAACAAGTCTGTTCTGCGAGCAGAGGTTTAGCCCTGTGCTAGCCAATATGTCAGCAATAACCGTTTCAAAAAATATTGTTGTACAACATTTGGTGGTTTTGGCTGAAAGCCGTGAACTAAAAGGGGCTTGTGAGCAAAAGAAAAAGCCTTCATGCCCTTGATGAAGCTTCTTAGGGCTTATAGGCTTCATGAAGAGAAGCCATCTTTGCAGGAAAATATCATTTTGGATGATTTGGGGAAAAAAGTGAACTGAAAACAATTTTTTGTCAAACGCCTGCAGTTTTTAAAACAGTGCATCCATATATATCTCGCCTTCCTTTAAAAACAAAAAAGCAATTCATTTTATTTTTATGTGTGGCTGTAAAAACAGAGAATGAGCGTGCTGAACAGTAATTATCGAATATGTTTGATATTATTGAAAACAGGTTTTGATATTCCACTCTCTGTGAAATACCAGTATTACCTTAAATATCCACGAATATTTTCTCAGTTGGATGTAGTATATTTGTACATGTATTTTGCCCCCTGTGAAAGACAGAACTATGTGTACCCACGTGTGCATACTCAAAATATTTGTGAAATATTGAGCATTGAGGTTTCTGACGGTAGGTACTTCTATGTCCAGAGAAGTATCTATTTTTATACTACCTATGTGTGTATGAAATGAGCAGGTAGAACATGCTTGCTGTGAAGAGCAGTGACTGTAGCGGTGGCAGGTGGTTTGTTCAATTAGTACTTTCTACTTCAGCAACTGCCATGGTTCAAAACCTCTGGTCTGCTCAGGATTGTTTTGTAACACACAGCTTTTTTTTTTTTTAATTTATTTTATTTTAATTCCTTACCTATAATTAAATCTGTTTCAAGCATATAAAATAGAGGTGGGGAAGTGAATTCTATATATTCATTTGTGGTTCTTGCAACTCATTAGAAGTGGTGTTGGCAATTAAGCTACTTGTAATGACAAGAGGCACGATGTGAGTATTTTTAGCGTGCAGCTGGAGGATTTCTGCCACCCTTTCAGGCAGGACTAACAGCCACTTGTCTTCTGAATCTGACGACTAGGCAAGTATTGACAGTTACGTACAGACGTTTGGAGATTGGCTGAATAAGCAGTTGGTCCCATAAAAGGGAGCGTATGCGATAGAGGGAAAACTGGTGTCCTCAACTGGAAGACTTTGAACAGTACTGTAAGTATAAGTGCTTTTTGTGACTATGCTGAGAAATCCCAACAAATTATTTTCTTATTATACCTGGGAGGAATTCTTGCCATTGTTTTAATCTTGTTATGTTTTAACTTAAAACATTGCTATTTGTCCCTTATGTTCTTGTTTGATAACATACGTTAATCATGACTTGTGGCTGAGAGTTTGCCTTGAGCTATGAAGAGCTCCTGCCTTTGGGACGGGGGTCCTGATTTTTTTGTACTGTAACACAGGATTGCTGCTGAGACCCTGTGAGCTGACAGAGAGTTTCACTGCAAATTGCTGATTTCTTGAAATGAATAATGGGGCTTGTTAAATCTGCCTTGTTTTGTTTGGGATAAAAAAAAAAAGTCCAAAAAATCCCTCTCTCCTCCAAACCTTCGTTATCTCAATGGTATGAATATAAAGCAATTTCTACACGTGACAACCCAGTTGCCTTTGAGCGGCTCTGGTCAAGCAGTGAGCAGAGAGGCTGACGTGTGTGTGGTGATGGACAGGTCTCCTCTTGGGTAGGAATGGAGAGACTCAGCTCAGGAGTCCAAATATATCTTGTTTTCTCGTGCTGTGCACGGTGTGTGACGTGCGTTATGTATAGATACGTGCCCCAAAAGCAAACTCTGGAAGAGTGGAGCGTGTCTACCTGGTGCCGTTGCTTGTTCAGCTGATGGCTCCCGTTGTCCTCAGCTCAGGACCATTGGGACAGCATCGGCATTTGGCCAGCTCAGCTCCAGGTCAGCGTGTATTTAGCCACGAGGATCTCAAAAACGTGAATAGTCCTGAATCCACGCGCGTACCTAGCTCCCTCGCTGAGATGGGCTCCAGCTGGCTTTGCTGGGGGCTCTTCCTCCAGACCGCATGGACAGCCACTGGTCCCATTTCTTTTATCTTTCACGTGGCTGGGAGAGGCTTGTTTTATTTCCTTTCTGCTTCTAATCAGGATTTCATTTTCCCCTGGCTGATACTCATCTGTGGAGTAAACCCAATGGAAATTGGCATTTCCCTCTTTGTAAGATTAACGCAACAAAGTTTAATGCCCCAAGCTATGTGTTATCTGTTTCTCTATTTTTATGGACTTCACGGTTTTAATAAAAGGGCTGTTTTCAGATAGAGCCAAGGATAACAACAGACCCCCCGATGGCCACTGCACTGCTAGTCCTGTGTGGGTCTCTGCTGCGAGACAAATATTTGGAGCCAGAGGTGGAAGGTTACATCCCTGCCCCTGGAACATCTTTCCTGACAAAAACAAAAAATTGGTTTATTAAATAATAGCTACCGTGCTTTCAAAGTTGCTTAGGAAATATCTGGGTACTGCAGATCTCTTGGTCAGTCTGGGTGGAAAAAAATGCCAACCCTGTGTGTTCTGGATGGACGCCAGCAGCTCCTGCCTGGTGCAGCAGCTGCGTCCTCTTGGGCCTTTCCTGTCCCGCTCAGTTTTTGAGGCACGTTTTCATCATTTTTAAGGAATTGTAATAATATGAGCTGTGTATTTAATGTATTAGCGTTGTCTGTTCCTGGAGGGCTCCCCATAGCTTGTGTACAAGGATTGGGATGCTCCTGAAAGCTGCTGGTTTTGGGACGGTGTCACAGGTGGTACCGCAGAGGGTATTTGTTTCTGCTGGAATTAGTTCTCTTCATTCAGGGACGTGGGAAAAATAGGCCGCGTTGTTTGTCAACAGCATCGCAGAGGGAGTAAGACCCTTTGGAGCATGGACGAGGAAAATGCAATAATCACTTTCTGTTATTAACAGCAACCAGCTGAAGGTACAGACAGCCTGCAGCAGCTGGAGCTCCTTGCCTTTCCTGAGATAGGTGGAAAGTAGCGTGGACCTTCTGGTTTGCCAAAAAGGTGCATTTTTGAAGGGTGTGAGCCTGCGTTGGAGTGTGCGTGTGGGAGACCCATCGCTGCTCCCCCAGCCATCCCGATGGGTCTCTAGCTACCCCGTTTCCTTTCTTTCTGATCTAATTCTGCAATTTTCCAGTATTCTCTAAAAGAAGCAGTTAAATCCTGTCGCGATGCAGTCTCCGATGACTTTATCAACGTCTTACTGAGGTTTTTGCAAACCGGTCGCTGGCTGATTAAATTGTAAACAGTGACAAACCCGACCACCCTTCCCCTCGGCTCATATTTGCAGATCTTTGGCCGGGAGAGGGTTTGCCCGAGTCTTTTTCCCAGGCGCTGCCAGGGATGTCACTGAAGCCAAGCCAAAGAAACCACACCGCTGCCTGCCCACACGGGAGGGCAGCTTGCGGGGTCACGGGAGCATCACGGTTTTGGCGAGGTTGGGTTTGCTGGGGGCCGAGGTGACAGCCAGGCTCCTCGGGGGTTTCCTCCGCTCACCCTTGTTCTCTGCTATTACCCAGGTGAGTTTTTTCGGCCGCCGCATGAGTACGTCCTCGGCTGGCGATGGCCTCGCAGCCCACGCCGGCGTGGGTGCTGCTGCTCAGCCTGCTGGCCGGCTGCCTGCCAGCCGCGCAGCCCCGGGACTTCACCGCGAAGGACATCGTCTACCTCCACCCTTCCAGTAAGCCACCTTTGCACGGGCTGCAGGGGGTAAGGACGAGGGCCAATGTGTGTTCAGGCAGCAGCAATGTCAGGCTTTGAGCTGAGAGCTGAGCAAAGATTAAATAAACATCCCCGCTACTCGTAAAACTAGTTGATGTTACACCGGACCGTTGCTTCCCAAAGGGATTAAAGGAGCGATAGCGTTACAGGCAGTTGCGGAGTGCGTCAGGGGCTTTTTGTTTGCTATTTTCTGCTCCTCAATAATATTTCTGGCTATGAGACCAAGCCCCACGGCCATGCGGTTTGCCTGAGCGCATCGATGGCTGTGAGCAAGGGCCAAACGCGACCATTTGCAGCTGTGGCACTAACCGCTCCTGGCTTTATTTCAGTAACTCCTTGAAGCAATGCTATAGCAATGTTATGCATCTTCAAACCTTCCATGGACTCTCCTTCCACTAGTCTGTTCACTTTGTCAGATACAGACTTATTTAATTCTAGGACAGATCTGTGCCTGCCACCTGCTCCCAGTAAGAACTCACAGCCTTTCTGAATTTGGCTGAAAAATTTACATACTGTACAAGCAAGTTGAAATTCCTGGTTTATGCTGTAACCATGACCTGCTAGAGGTCCAGGGTGAGAGGCGCAAATTTAATTAGTGCTGTTGTGTTGTCCCATCCCAAGCTGTTCCTTGAGGGCAGCACCAGCCCCACCAGAGATGCTCCCAGGTGACCTGCTGGTCCTTACCCAGAGGACCCTGGGGAAACAAGCAGCAAATGCCTCTTGCTTCATCTCTCGTACCTGAACGGGGTCTGGCCCAGAGCCGGTGGGCAAGGGGAGGAGGCGAAGAGGAGGGAGAGGTGGAGATATGTGGCCTGTGGGGCTGCAGAGGTTCAGCTTACTTCGCCCATGGAGATAAATGTGACCCGTTCACCGTTTGGCTTCTGAGAAGGTGGCAGCATCTTCAAGATGTATTGAATGTGCGACAGAAGCCCTGCCAGGAGACCACTTAAGAAGTCACGCTCTTCGTTTGGCAAGATAAATTAGGACAGAGTCTGCTGTTAAAAACTGGAGGTTCAGCAAATTGATTTTCCTTTCCTTTGGGGACATCAGCCTGCCTTCAAAAGGGGTAGCTCGTTTCCTCAGTGGGACGGTTTCCAGAAGTATTTTAATCCATCTGATATTTTGTTATCAGCACTGATAAAGTGGCGGTATTGGATGCGAGCTCTGATACCAAGAGAGTAAGTACTCCTTGCTCACATTAACTCCCTTTGAAGTCAGCAGTGGGCACTTTTGCTAGGTAAACACAGCTGAACTGAGTCCTTATTGTATCTGTACGTACCTTTCCTGCATTGCTATTGGTGGTAGGATTTTTACAAATCAGGACCAACTTGGTGAAGTTGACAGGTATACGCATAGAAAGATATGTCTAAAGAAAGCAAATGTTGCTGCGTGCCTCTGAAAAGCTTAGTAGAACCAGATTAATTGGCTCTTTTTAACTGCATGTTGTCTATTCTTTTCAGCCACGCCGTATCCTCGTGGATTTAAGTGTTTCACCTGCGAAAAGGCAGCAGATAATTACGAATGCAACCGATGGGCTCCGGATGTCTATTGTCCAAGAGGTAACCAGCTGCATGCTAGCATTTAATTTAAACCCACCTTAAAACAACCGCTCGCTGTCCCTGCCGCGGGACAGCACTGAGCCCCCATTATTCCTTGAGTGTTCTCGGATGCTGGTGATTGCTGCTCCCGCTTGTAAGCCTCCTCAACAAGAAAGATGTGTAAGCGATATGAGTAATCCTTTAAGCTTTTCTGTCTCTTTGCGGTGGATGAAGTTTAGGACTTTCATCTACTCCCCGTACTCCTCTAGCTCAGCTGGAAATTAAATCAGGCTGATGTTTATTTAAGGGTTGTGTTTCTCTTACTGGTGAGTACGGGAGCGGTTCACGCTTTCTTTGCTTCCCTCCCCTATGGCACAAGCCCGCACCTCAGGGCGGCCGAGGCTGCCTCTTTTTGGCTGGCATCGAGATGTTTTCCGTATTTTGGGCTCGTAACTCCCATTGGAGTCTGAAGCCGGGAATGGCTCAGAAATGGCTTTGGAATACAGGCACCCAAATATCAGATGCAGGTATCGGAGAGATCCTCAGACCTCCCCCTCCCTTACCACTTCTCTTTTTGAGACATTCCCAAGGTATTAAGATTGTCCCCAGCCCCTGACGAAGCCCGTTCAGCCGGGTCGGACACGGGCTGTGTCCTCACCAGTGTGGGAGCCACGTGCGGCAGAGGGATGCTGTGCTTCCCCGGTGCTTTCCCTGGGCTCGGCAGCCCTGTTCAGTGTCTATCCAGGTCTGTTGTGGGACATTACAAGTGCCCTCAGAAAATATTTATTTTGGAAAGAGAAAGACAGTGACCCGCACTATGGCGATGAACCAGCTGTGTTTGCAGTCTGTGTCAGAGCACGTTATCTGTCCGAGAATTTATTTGCTTTGAGCTGAAATCGGCACAACATCAACAACAATAAAAGAGATCAAGCTGGCTGGCATCAGATGAGACCAATATTCACAGATGCTCCCTGTTTTGACAGGAGTCGGTGGTATTTAAATGGCTACCTGTAGATCACTGTGCAAGGAGGGAGGCGTGACTCCAATGTCTGCCTTTAGTAACAACCAGAAGTGACTTGACCAAAAAAAATGCTAATCTGGAAAGCAAAGTTAGCACTTAATGGCTGTTCAGGGGAGGGAAAACCCATGCCTTGGTGCATCTGTAACTCATCAGCTGCATTCATCCACACCAGAGCTGCTAGTTACGGTCACCAGCCCTCCTGCCCGCTGGTACAAACACCCACTGCACGGTCATAAAGTAAGGATGGGGTTTTAGCCATGAGAAATCCGAGTCTATCTTTAATCTTCAGCACAGAGGACTTCTTATCTCCTTAAGCTGGAGGGATCCGATAACGTTTTACACCAGGCACGGTGCGTTAATGCCCAGACTGCCCCGAAACCGCGTGCCTTGGGGCTGGAGCACGGCTCTGCCTGCGGCACGGACCCCCAGCCCCTCGCTGCTGGATTTTGGGTGAGACCAGGGACCCCCCCCGGTGCAGCCGGTGTGCCGGCGGCCGCCAAGGAGTAACTGCCGAGTCAGCAGTTACTGTGTTTCGGAGGAGCAGGGAATTGGGGAACGGGGATGGGAACTAAAGCTTAAAGGCTCTGTCCCTGTTCTGTCGCAGTGGAAGCAAAAAGCTGATAATGTTGTTGTTCCCCACTCCGCAGAAATCAGCCCTTGCTTCGGGATGCCTCATCACCGATGGCTTTTGTTGGCATCTCTTAGCTTTCTATCCAATGCACGTCCACATCAGAAAGCTTTTACTAAGGCAGCTTTTTATTTTGTTGCTTTAATTTTCAAATGTAATTTTGAGTTCATGTAAGGAAGCCACAGAAATGCAAGATGAGGTTTGAGGCGTGACTGCAGGCGTCCTCTGGGGGCTGGGGTTATCTCCTCAGGTAATTACCTTATCTCTGGGAGTCAGAGGGGTGCGTTTATGGTGTGGCCTCCCTCGCCGCGGTGATCCGAACCCTTGCTGTTTCGCTCAGGTTAAGTGGTGGGAGAAAACAAGAAAACTCCATCCTGCTGCTGCTGGTTTTTTTTAAGACAGAATGCTATTAAAACCAAGCAAACCAAAATATTTTCATTAACTATAATATAGGACTTAAAGGGAACTGCATTTTGTGTATAACAAAATTAATTATAATGGAGAGTATATACATGAATCTCCATATTGAACAGAGATTAGAAAAAGCATTTCCTAGAAGGCAGGCCTCCTGCTATCATTAACCTAGTTTTCTGATACTTATTAGCTTCAGCTCAAGCAGAAACTGTGTTCGTGGTTTAATTTGTATGGAAACACCGCCCTCAAAATACTCCCAGTACTCTGTTTTTGGATGGCCTGTGGGCAGGCTGACAACCTGTGAAGGGGATGATGGCCGTGACCACCGAAGTGATGTTCCAGCGCTGTTAGACGCTGTGGTTTGGGAAGTGGGCTCTCAAAAGTCAACGTGTGACTCTGGGCCCTTTGAGATACCAGATGCAGTGTTTCTCTACCCAGTTTAAAGCAGACAGGTCCAATTTCTCCTACTGGAGACACGTACCAGCCTTGCTGGGTATCAACACATGGGGCTGGTTTGCTTACATTTAGCCTGGATGTTGGTCTGCACCATGACTTCTGGTTTCAGTAGCTGGTTTCTTCAATTTGGGCTGCCTTTAAGGGTATAGGAGGGTGCCCATGAGGTGGACCCCATGGAGAACGTGCGTTTTAGCCGTGGGGTGATGCTGCTGGAGGTCACCATCGCTCCTGGCAGGTCGAGACCGAGGCGGTCTGTTGTCTATGGACGTTTGGAGATACCTCATAGCTGAAGCGCATGATGCGATCTTCGTAAGACAGTTCCACCAGAGGAAGGAAAAATGCAAAAGAAGAGGGGACGGTGTCACCTGTCACGCCAGGGGTCAGTGGAAATCGACAGCCCTGAAAATCCCCCAAATAATCCCATAGAGCAACAATCTCATTTTCAAATGCTTTTGTAATGGAATGTGTTGCTAGACAGCCTGAATATTCCACCACAGTCAGCCTAGCTCTCAAGTGCCTTTAAAGACACTCTGGAACTGCAAAATTTAGGAAACATAAATCCATGCTTTTTTGGTACAATACCACCGAGACCCGTCCTTACCCCATGGCCGTACTGCTGCCTGGCTTGGGTACCGCATTACTTAGAAGCATCAACATTCATGCTGCAGTGTTTTATTTTAATTGCTCTAAACTTCTCTGTCATTTTTGGTAAAATTTTTGTAGCGTTGGGCCCGTGTTCTTCACGGGCTCAGCCTGGAGTTCCTCTTCCATTCCTCCAGCAGGCAGCCTCCCAATCTGCAGAGCAGTCGTTATGGGTTAGACGTGGTGATGTTCCCTACGTCTGCTTTGCTCTGGGCTCTCCTAGTGCTCTCTGGCCCAATCCTTTTCACCTGTCCTCATTACGCTTAGCCTGCTCTGAGAAGAGAGGCAGAGCAGAATGCTGTGCAAAAGTTAATGTTAATGTGAACTTGCTCTGTAGCTGCAGCCCTGCCTTGCAGGAGGTGACAGCCATCAGCGATGGCTGTGTGAGGAGAGGCGTGCTTGGTCCCCCTGTGCGGGGAAAACACGTATCTCCAAGACGATTGCACAATCTTTTCTAAAAACACACTTGGAAGAAAGAACAAAGCAGCCTTAAAAGAGTTATGGGGTGCTAGAAGCTTTATTTGTTCCATCTGGGACCTGTCAAGGGTAAGCTCTGCTGCAGAGTCATTGCAGGAGAAATAAAGCTCCGGTGATGCACGCACAGATTTCCTGGGGAATGGCACTTCCAGGCAAGGTCCTGGGAGAAGCTCAAAGCCGTTGTGCAGGATAAAACCCTGAGCTTCACCCCTTAGGGCAGGAGAGCCTGGAAAACGCATTAAAAACCGCGTGTTGCAGCCCTGGCCGGTTTGAAGGAAGACAGGACACCGAGCGTCTCCGGCCTCTGGTGATAAGTTAAGTCTGTTTGCTGTGGATATCGCACTTGAGTTAAGAGCAGGTCAAAGATATGACAGATGTCTGAGGGGTTTTATTGCCTAACAAATAACGTGTTCAGCCGGCAATCTCGCATGGCTGTTGCCGAACGCCTAAAACATGAGAAGTATGCAGGGCTTTGCCCATCGGAGACGAGGGCTGAACAGGAATGCTCGCTTTAAATTAATTACACTCCTCCGCCCCCTCCCCCCCCGGTGAAAGCAACAATTTTATTAATAATAAGGTTGATTAATAAGAAGCAAGGTATAATTTAGAGAAGAAATATATAATGGCATGTTTCCTGTGTTGAAAATCCAGTGTTTTCTTCTTGGAGTGCTAGGAAGGGGAACAGCACCCTTCCACTTCCCTCTGCCGACTAAAGCATGAAATAAACCCAAATTCCTTTATGCCTGAGGATAACCACAGCATTTGTTAGTTATCTTGCTTTGAATTTTCTGTGTGTTTTACAAATGTCACTAGAGGAGTAGCTTCAAAGAGGAGGAGGAGGAGGAAGAAGAGGATGGTCTCCCCTGGGGACAAGGGAGCCCGCAGGAGAAGCGCGCAGAAGATGCGATGGGAATACTGGGGGGACAGTCCATTTCACGGTGCTTTTTCCAAAAAGACTGGGAAACTGTGAAACACATAAATCCTCCCAACTGTTCTACTGGTATTTTGGCATTATTTTATAGATGGTAAAACTGAGGGACAGAGAGGGTGTGAAGGATCTTCTCCGGGCTGTGCAGGAGCTGTGGGAGAGCCAGGCTCAGAGCGTGAGCGGGGAGGACAGCTTGCACGAGCTGCTAGGATACAGGGAAAGGCATCTCCAATGTGTAATGCTTTAGGTTGTTCTACAGAATTAGTGGTTGTGCATGAAGCTAGGAAAAAATTAAACCTATACAGACAAAAGTTTGCTTCAGACATAAGCAGCTATCATGAATGTTTTCTTTTTTAAAAGATAATTCATATAAAACTAACAGTGTACAAGATTTGGGGTGTTTATCTGAACCTCTCTCTGTAACTTGATTATCCAATGTGTGTGTGCGTTTCTTTGTCTGTAACATAGAGGCCCACATTAGTATTGGGAACAAATCTCTGTGTTCCAGAGTGCTCTGAAACCTCAGGTTTGTGCCAGAGCTTGGGCTATGGGTGTGTATTTAGTGACATTTCATGTATTTATTGCAAAACATAAAAGTCCTTTTTTTTTTTTTTTTTTAAAACCCAAGGCTTGGAAAAAACCCTAAGAGTTCTTTCCTATTTCTTCCCATTTGTAGACCATCACAAAACTCAAATTTGACAGGTAAACATGTTTTTTTTTCTGTCTTTCTAGGTACAAGATACTGCTTTAGCCAACATATGATGAAAGTCACTGGAGAGAGTGTATCCGTCACCAAACGCTGCGTACCATTAGAGGACTGTCTGTCTACGGGATGCACATATGTAAAGCATGAAGAATACAAGGTATAGGATAAAAATTTCCTTTTTTTTTTTTTTTATATGAAAACTGGGCAGAATCCTTCTGGCCTCTGCCAGAAGTCTGACTGGTTCAGTGGGTAAATCAGCATTGTCAAAAATGAAGTTTCTCTTCTTAACGAGCTCCAGCTCATTTCTATTTGCTCCAGAGACAAAGGAATAACCTCTCCCAGAACAAAAGAATAATCTCTTTAAATAACTTTGCTGCCAGCAGCTCGGGGAGCAAACCACTCCCTTCCTTCTGGCTGAGGAGTGCTTTGCCTGCAGAACTGCACCATGTTTTGTCCCCTCTGCTCTGCAACCGATGCCCACAAACCGTATTGTGGTTTTCTTCCTGAAATGGGGGGGAAGCCCCGAAACCTTCAGAGCAGACGCTTTATATCTGAATCAAACAGTTATTTATTAAAGATTTTTCTGAAGGTCAATAGTTGACCTTTTTGAACTTTTCCAACAGGTTAAAATAGAAGAGCTTTCTGAGCTGCCAGGCACACTGCAGCCCCATCCCTGTTTTGCACATAATTTTATGCTCTCTTGGCCTCGGGTGCGTTAGTCGTCTTGCTCTAAACCTGCGTGCTCTGGCCGGGTACTAAAACCAGCACTTGCTAGCCCTGAGAAGGCAGAGCTGCGTGTCCTTATGGGCTGACACAGGAATAGTCTATCACTCCAGTGCCTATCACCTCCAAGTGACAGGAAACAAAAAAAACCCCTATGTGAATAAATACTGATTTTTATTATTATTATTTTTGAGTTCTGGCTTGGGAGCTCTACTTCAGCGAAACAACACCGGTTTTCATCAGTTCACTTATTTGGGGTAGGAAAGAGAATAACCTCTTCAAAATGGATGTGTCCTCCTGGCACCAGCCAATGTACTGTTCCTGTACAGGTGAAATTGTTTTCCAAGTAGATGGATTTAAAAAAAAAATGGAGGGGGGAGGGGAAAAAAAAAATCAGACTGGCCACTGTGCTCCTTTGCAAATGTCATATTATTTTTCCTACGTCTTTATTCCGTAGTATCGGTGTTTTTCAAATAACCAAGTTACAACCTGGTTTCTTTCAGATCTGCACCTCCTGCTGCGAAGGAAGCATCTGCAACCTGCCCCTCCCACGGAACACAACAGACGCCGTATTTACAACCCTCTCCCCCCTCAACAAAACACAGCGGCCCTCGCAACCCGTCCTGCTGACCACGGCGTGTCTGTGGCTGGGGTTGATGTCACAGCGCTGGGCGACGCTGCCACGCGCGGCGGGTCCGGACAGCTGAGCCGGGCGAGAACATCTGCGCGAACGGTCAACCTCTCCGTTCTTTGGAGTTGTCTTTGAAAGACTGGGTTTCCTCCTTATTCTTTGTTGATGACGAACTCGTGAGCCCGGGAGGTAGACGCAGTCGAAGGGGGTAAAACCTTCATGTGCTTCTCTACTGTTTTCTGAAGAAACTCACGCCAAACGTTCCCAGAATCCATGGCTGAGACTGACGCATACGCTTTTCTTAACGCCTGTCTTTTCTCCAAGAAGAAACGTTATTTAAAAGTACTATATCCCTGCCGGCTGCTAGTACTACCACTTACACATTTGAAACTTTCTCATTGTAATTTGTCACCGCGCTAACTCGGGTGTCTCGTTAACCTCTTTTGAGAACATAGGGTAAATAATATATAGTCGGTATGTCTTTGCAGTGTCCCCACATCTCCTCTCCTGTAGCGAGGCAGCAGTCGCTGGAAGGGATGAGGTCAAGGGAGCAGGAGCAGCTTGGATCAGGCCAGCATTGCACACGGATGCTTCCTCTGAGATCCTTCTGGATTGAGATGCTGGTGCCTGCTGAGCCAACAGGTTCCCAGCTTTTCAGGGCTTTAGGTATTTTCACATTTTGGCACCCAGTCCTACAGTATGAGAGAGTGTCAATCCTGACTAGCTTCTGTTATTTTATTTAATGCACTCCTGCTATGGAGTATGGACTATTACTAGCTACAGCTGTATTTTGGTGACCTGTTTTGCTCGGAAATCATGTATGCAATATTTATTTTTGTATGTTGAGTAGGATCTAAAGTGTTTAAAAGATTCTTATTACTGATATTGCTAGGCAAAATGGTTGTTTGGCAAGTAGGTAAGCCTGTAATATATAAATTATCATAAATATATATATATATAATGTTTTGCATCGCTTTTAAAAAAGAATCAACTTTGTTTTGCAAGGTCAGTAATAAAAGCAGGGTGTTGTGGACTTGCTTTAAAGTTAAACCAAACTTTTTTATAATTAATTTTTATTATTTTTTTTTTAAAAACCCACTATAGTCAAATTGTTCTTTAATGAGCTATTTTTTGGCTACTTGTGCTCCAAGATAACTTGTGCTTTATTGAGTTACAGTATGCTTATGCTCTGGAGTGCTTTTTTTGGTGAGCTATACAGTGAAACGCAGATCAAGGAAGCCAATGCTGGAATCCAAATGCATTGTAAAGGGCTCCTAGAGAGTACTGGCAAGCCCTCATCTACCAGCATCTGTCTCAGATACCATTAATGGTGAGAAATCTGCAGATCTGAGCTTTGGAGTGAACTCTGCTTGCACTCTGGGGAGTTTTATTGGAGGCAAAGGAGGAGGACCAAGAGCAGCACTTGCTCCCAATTTAGTTTCAGGTGATTTCTCTGGGGAAGGAAAACAGGCTGGAAGCCTTGGTGTGTTTTGCTGGGTGATGTTTTTTAAAAAAATGTATATATACATCATTGTGAAAATTGAAATTTGAACAGTTTCTTTCCTATTTTTAACTTTATATATAGAACTAACATTTTTGAGGAAAGGCTGGCTGACCTCACTCACAGACAAACCTTGCATTTTGCTGTCCTTTCAGTTCTTCTGTGACTTGCTCACAGATCACTAGTATTAAGAGGGCAGTTGCAATGTATTATTATTTTATGCAAGTTAGACCTATCTTTGGAGACCCTGAAAAAAATCAACCTTACAGTCTTTATAAAGCCTGTCCCCCTCCTCTGCAAGCTCACTTGAGCAGAGCTATGCAAGGTACTTACGGGTTGTGGGAGAATGCAGTGGAGGGTGTTATGACTTCTCCGACAGCAATTTAAATATTTATTATTATTATTATCCTGTGAAATGGAAGAGTTTAAGTCTGGAAGGACCTTGTTCAGTGGTTCAGCTACTCTCCTGGGGCCGGGGTTGAACAGGTTTGCCGAGCGTTTCGGCAGCACTCTTGTGTCGGAGCAGGGCTGGATCCAGGACGCGCTTTGAGAAGACGTGTCGGAATGCCAGCACGATGCAGAAGCACGGGAAATCTGGGATTAGACACGAACGTCTTGCTTATCTCTTCAACCGAGGTGGGCTCGAGGCTCAGGCTGTGTTGCATGTGGCCAGCAGGGGGGCTCACACGCTGGTGGTGGCAGCTCAGCTGGACATTTTAAGGATTTACTTTTTCACTTTGGGCCTTGCTGTTCAATGTGTGCATTTAGGAGTCACTCAGTAAGATCCCTAACCAGCAGCAAGAAGCAGATGTTACCTCCTGACCTGAGCTGGCTGCCTTGGTTGATAGCTCACAGTCAGGTTTCTGGCTGCATTTTCTGGTTTCTCTGTACATCACCTCCCCCTATTTTCCATATATTTTGCAGTTTCATTGTTATTTAACAAGTCTAACCTGTGGTATGGTTAACTCTGAGCTAGATATGTATAACCACGTGGGCTGAGCTGCAGGACTGGCCGGATTTCTTCATAAGCTGTTGGAGATTCAGGACCACTAGAATTGCGGTGCCTGCAGTGTGAGATGACATGGGCTCCAGTGCCAGCTGGCTCATCCTGTGCACTAACAGATAGGATCTTCATCCTGTGTTTAGGTGGACCTCAGATGGACCAGAGACTTTTTTGGGTACCTGGTAGTGCTCTCTACCTACAAAGACTAGGATGCCACTGACCAAATTTAGTTATCGGCGTTGCAGAGGTATTAAACCAAGGCAGTCACTTCTACTCCTCTTGCAGTCAGTGGAGGAAAAAGTGGTATTTCAGGGGCTGATTCACTGTAAGCTAAGGTAGATGATGGTTAAATTGTGTTAACTGTGGATGTGCCTAGAAGAAAAAGTAGCCTGGAAATGAATGCTGCACCCCACCTAGAGCATCCAGCTGCCAGCTACATGGTTATGCTGAGACCAGTGCTTTGCAAATACCTGAGCAGGAGCCACTCTGAAGCACATCACCAGGTTTGCTGTGACCGTGATGTCGCTGTAGATGGAGAAAATCCTGGTTCTTGTGCTGTGCTGGTCCCTCTCCCCCACAGTTGTGCCCTTCAAAAGGGACCTGAGCACTGTCCAACTGAGCTGCTACCTCTGGTACAAGCATTATAGACCTTGAGCTTAAAAGAGCAAATTAAGGTGACAGAGCAAGTGGGGAACCTGCACAGGATCCTCCCTGCACCAGCAGGTCCATGTGCCCGGGCTGCCCGCTGAGCTGTTGGGGTTTTTTTAAAGCACATAAATGCTAAGCTGCACCGTATTTATATATGTGATATTCCTTTTAAATGTCTCATTTTTTAACTATTGTAAATGCTGTACATTTGTATAAATAAATGTTTTAAATATGCAGATGACTTGTGAGGTGTCTGATAGCAATGTACAATTGCCGTCACCAGCCCTGCTCTTCCGTGCAGTGCCATCCCCTGTGCTGGGACACTGCTGTCTGCTCCCTGTCCCCTTTTCCTTTCTCTGATGTCCTATTAGCAAAAAAAAGAGCTGAGCTGTATTTAAAGCATTTTGTTTTAACTCCCCCTGTAGCTAATGAATCTTCCCCGTGGTTTCCACCTGTTGAGCTCCCATGGTTATTTGTTACAAATTATTTTATTAAATGCCCAATATAAAACAAGTCTGGGGAGGTTCCTGTTTAGTTTGTGACCCCCAGATCTTCCTTCCCCTTGCCTGCTCTGGGAAAGCTTTACATTTTCCATCACTGTGCCATCACCCTAATTTAGTCCCAGCATGTTCTGGAGGTTTTCATGCAGTAATTTCTAATTTCCACTCCTGAAACCAACAACTACTTGAATGTAAACAACTTTGTGCAGCTAATGAAAGGTTTCAAAGTTATTTGTGGATAATGTGAAGCTGGAGGAAGCCCACGCTGTTTCTGCACAGCCCCAATTCCCACATCCTTAAGTTAAATAAATGCAATTTACAGTAGCACAGTTAACTACAGTATATTGACTTAGAGCTCCTGAACCTCCCCTTAGCCCTAAAATAAGTTTCTCTCTGGCAGTTGGGCATTATTTGGTACACCTTTGGCTTACAAACATGCCTTGAGGGAAGAGATTTTGTTATCCCATTTCAAGAGGTGCCTCTGGAAACACCAGTCCCTGCTGAGGGTCAGGAACAGGATAACCCCCAGGGCACACAGCCTTGCAGCACGCACTTACTTCTCTAGCTCAGGGTAATTTTCAGCATTACAGCGCAGCAAGCTGAAGGCAGATGTTGCTTAACAAATGCTTTAACTTCTGCAAAGCAGTTGAATTCAGTGTCAGTAAAAAACAATTCATCCTGACTGCGTAGCTCTTTTCCTCCCCTTAAACACCACTAGACACAGCCTTTACCTGCTTTCTTGGGCAAACCATCAAGCAGCCCAGCACAGCTTTCAGCAACCCAGCTCATACAAAACCCACCCAGTACCAAGGCAGCCAAAGCAATGCTGAACCTCCTGATTGCAGCAGCTGTAATAGCTAATTTTTTTTTTTGAGACCCAAGAACCTCTTCTCCATTGCCAGCCAAAATCCAGCACAGTCCCACAAAAAAACCAGTTTGAACTAACTGGCTGGGCAAAGCTTTTGAGAGCCTGTTTACCCCCTTAAAGAGGCTCAAGCAACCAGCAAAGGTTATATATCCCAAGTGTCTCACTAATGCCTGGAGGTTCCCATATATTCCCATTCAAGGCTGGGGAGAGGACTCTGCATCACAACTTGCTCTTTCCACCAAGAAACTGCTAACAAATTCAACTCTGATTCTGGTAAATGGTGTTATCATACCTGTAAGTAGGTGGGGGAAAGGAAATGAAAATATACTTAAAAGAAAGATGTGTATTATGGAATCAATGGCAAGCATAAGTTAACTCTCATGATCTGAAGGTGCAAACCTTGGAAATGGTAATGCCCAAAGCAGCATCAATTCAGACTTCAAAGACCAAGATGGGAACCAGCCCTCTGAATAAAGTCCTTGTAGACCCCCACAGAATTACACCCCCTGCTGCATGTCAAAATGGGTTCCCAATTTTTATTACATCTTGCTAATATATGCTTTACAATGCCAATCTCATTAGATCATTTGATTGTTTCTTGTATCAATTTCTTTTTGCTCATCTCTGGGTGGGATTCCCCTTGACATTAATCCCAAAGTCCACTTAGATTCCTCTTTAGCCAACCATCAGCAACCCAACTCCCAGGCTGAACTAATAACTTCATTCCTTTAGCATTGACATTATATAGTCAAAAGCACTTTAAATATATCAATTTCAACTTCTATGTATTTATGGGGTTTAAGGTTTCCTACCCTTTTTTTAAGATTTCATCAGGTTTTAGACACGTAACATTTACACATTTCATCATGTGGAGCTCAACCCTACATGTCTTAGGCTAAAAAAAATTGCAGGATATCCTCAACATGGTGGACCCTATCCACAATAAAGGCACACAAACAAATCCAACATAGGGCTGATGATACTGGAAAAACAAAGTGATACCAAGCTATCAAAAAAAAAAACCAAACCAAACATCCCAGAGGTTTTTATGCCAAGAAGCAACCTGCACAAGCCAGCTTTACTGACATTTATAAACATCTCACTACTCACCAATGTAAAATTTAAACAAGTTTTAGTTGTGCTACAGATGTTTCTATTAAGCTCTACCAAAGAAAGACAAGCTAAACCTCAACTTGTCAGTCCACATGTGTTTGTTAGAAATGGCTAACCCCAACCTCCTACCCAAAAAGCAGTGATTTGGGACAGCTGTAAGGGGCTGCCAGCCAAGTCCTTTCTGTTGCCAGGTGCTGAAAGGAGAATATTTTAAGTAGTTAACTATTTTGAAGGGGTAACTTGCTCAGATTTTCCCTGTAAAAATGTAATCTTCCTGCTGTGAGGTTGTGTGCCATGCAGTGCTGTATCTGGACAGCCAAAGAAAAGAGCTGCACCTAAAGCCCATGGCAGGTGTCACGGGGAACAGAAGAATGCAGGGTTGATTTTTGCTGACCCCACAGCTTACCACCTGGAACAGGTATTTCTTACTGTTCACACTCAACTAACATCTTATCCACCTAAGCACTGGTAGGATGCAACACATGCACCCATACATGGCTTTTTCACAACCAAAACAATGCGTTGTCACCTGAAAACATCCCACTAACCAAAATTTTGAGTTTCCGCCAGGGGAAATATATTCCAACAAGTTCATCTCCCAACATTTTCTACCAGTCATCACTTAGTCTCTATGGGATATCACTGTGTCTCTTTCTTTTAGACACAAACCCCTCCCCACAGTCCAGCCCTCAGACTACATTTGCTTTTCTTAAAGCTTTTCCAGTCTGCCAGATGCTGCAGTTTTAGTGGTAGAGATTACTTTCTCAGTGAAGCATAACACCCAGCTGCATGAAATTTCAGTCTCATAATCCTGTTAGGTTTCCCCTGTCAGACTCCACACCGATGAGACCTTTGTGTTTGTGCAGCTCCTGAAATAGCAGCCTGAGCCTTACTGAAAAAAAAAAATATTAAAACAAGAATTGCCATTGCCAAGGTGAAGGGCTACTATTTTAAAGGCACTGCAGCAGGCCATGGAAGATAAAAGCCAAAGTCAGCTTGCAACTATTATTTAGTGTTGGGTTTGATGTGGATTGTGGGTTTGGGTGCCGGGGTCAAAGCTCCACCACCAGCCTTTGGCTTTTCTCCAGGCGAGACCACGGTTTCTTTCCTTAATGGATGATGGTGGCACACTTGCCAAGAGGAAAAAAAGACAACAGCTATTTCTTATCCTTGCTGTGGGTGTTAAGTGTGTAGCAGAAAACCTCATTCATTACACTAGAATTTTGGGAATAATAGATGCTTTTTCAGTTAAATTTTCATTAAGATGGTACTTCCAACAGGCTTTCAGAACCAATTTTTTCAGTGCAGGAGCAGGGATGGAAGGGGTTTGTTTTATTGACATTTTGCTCACGGACATTTCAGTGTCTTTTCAAACTCACAGATTTCCTAGCTGGCCCCACAGGGAGCAGGGGTTGGACCTGACAGCCTCCCGAGGCCCCTTCCAACACCAAATATTCAGCAAGTCTGCAGCAATTTTCCAGCCGCAGACCCAGCAGAAAATCTGAACAGTAAGAAAAAGCCGGCGGAGAGAGGAATTATTCTAAAATTGCCAGTGTGGCACGCCAGTGAACCTGATCTATTAGCTTTATTCGTGAAAATCCTCCTTTATAAAGGATTTCTATGTTCAAAGGTAGATTTTTCAGCCTCTGACCCTGTGCGTGCATGTAAAAACCTCAACTTGTGCAAGAGCCAGGCAGGCACACTACTATCCATCTGTCTAGAAGTACAATACATATTTATATACAGAATACACCATGCATCTATATATATATGTCTTTTCAGAAAAATGAGGACAGGATATGTGTATGGAGAAGGAGGAGTTGCTCACAGACCGTTGCTGAACATGCACAGTCTGTAGTGAAAGGCTATGGTCCATACAGCCCAGGATCCCTGCACTTAAGTGCCTAATAAATAGTTTTCCAAATTGAACAACTCGCTATATACATAGGGATTACTAAGTTTTTTGTTAAAAAAAAAAAAAGGGAAAAGAGAAAACTGGCAAAAGCAATAGGAGGTCTGTGGCTCTCATGATTTTAATGAGATTAGCTGGAAGAGCAGTGGCCTTGGAGGGCTGCAAAGATCAAACCCCACGCACCAGTGGGCCAGCCCTGCGTTCGTTCCTGTTTCTGTGGAATATTTGGGTCATTAAATGGGACACATTCCCTTGGGAAGGGACAAGATGCTGGAAGAGAGTCACGCCTGCACAAGCTGTACTTTGCTGAGCAGTTTTTAGGAAGGACATGGTCATGTTTTGTGTTGGTGGTGGGGATTAGAGGAGCAGCAGGAGGGGAAGGGGCAGGAATGGGGGGGTCCTAACACCCAAACTCTGCAGGCACAACCAGGAGGATGTCGGCTTGCAGGGAAATCCCCTGAGCTGAAAGTCATGTGTTCCTCTGGATGACTTTCATAAATAACAGGATGGAGTTAAATACTTGGGTTTCCTTTGATTCCTGCCTATAAGAATTACTAATGTTATCACCTATGCTTTTGTATCTAAATTCTGAACTTTTCTGATCTCTCTCCCCTCTCAGACTCCAAAGTACCAAGTCAGCAACGATCCTGCCCTTTCCCCTCACACCCCAATTTCCTTTTCCACACCTCTATACAAGTGTACCTTGCTCCTGCATCTCTGGGTCTTCTCATCTTACCATCTTACTATTCATCCCCAACCTCTATTTTTCAAAATTCTTGAAATCTTATCCACTTCTGGACTTAAAACACACTTGCCACACAACACTCCCCCTTAGAGGGAGCAAAGATCACTGGACAAAATAAAAAGAGAAATATATCTAACTCCTGCAAGTAAACAAAGCAGTCCTGGAAAATAACTAAATAACCACATTTATCTTGAGCTCATCAGCTCCACTCCAGCATTTAAGTTCTATTCAAATTAGTGAATTACTTGGTTCAAGATTTTTCAACTCCAGGTTTTCTTGAGCTAAGACACACTATGGTGTATCAGCTGGAGGCTCTGGGGCTGGGCAGCAGCCTTGGGGGCTCTGCAGCAAAGTCACCCCTCGAGAAACCCCAGCTGGTACAAAACCACCCAAGAATTTTAACAACACGAGTTCACTGAGTATCTTGAGGCTTTTTCTCCTGTCACCGCATCAGCTTCTCAGCAAAGACCGCATCAGATGTCACACTTGGGTCTCCTTCCTCAAACTGCCGCTCAGAGAGCAGGTTTATGGCCGCCTGCAAACCGAGGAGGAATTCACACAACCACGCTGGACTGCGCTTCTCCTGAGCCCCATCCTCCCCACCACCAGCACAAGCCCAGATAAAGCCTCTCCAAAACCTGTAGGACATTTATAGGGTCTTCACTGCCTCGAGACCCACATACTCATACAGCAATTTAAATTGTTTTCACAGTATCCAGAGCCAAAAAGACAAGAGCATCCCACAGGCACAACTTACCCACATCGAGGCGACACAACATTGACCAAATACTCTCAGAAGAAGCAGGATTAGTCCAGGAGCTCAGCGCAAGAGGCCCCACTGCAGGGCTGTGCTGCAGGACAAGCCGGGCAGGGCAGAGGGACACAGCTGCAGCTCATTGAGTCCCAATTACCCACCTGCCAAAAATTTGCCTCCCCTGGTAACCCGTAGGTGGGTGGGTGGGTTCTGTTTAACTAGAGAATGGGTTGGTTTGGTGCCTTGCAACAAATCCAGCTTCGCTGCGCTGCTGCTAGAATTTGCTATTTTAAGAGTTTCTGTGTTTAAGTGTGATGTGTGGGATGCGCTCACGAGCAAACAATCCAGTCTCAGTCACCTGGTTAAGGCACATGTTGGCATACATACCCTAAGGTTAAACCCTGCCTAGTAACAGGGCACAGAAAACCCTCGCACGGCAAAAATAAACTTTGCATCTCTAAACCAGACCTAAGCCGTATATATCATCAACACTGCATGCGTCCCCTGGCAAAGATCCGCTCCTGACAAAGAAGGCTGTCAATGCCGTTATTCCCCTGGAAACAAAGAGAATTATAACAGAGCAGGATCCTATGAAAAAGCCAACACATAACTTACTCTTGCAGCTGATACAAGCTGTTATTGTTGTCATCAAGCAGCTGCTGCAAGCCTCGGGTGCGTGTGTGCATATGGGCATGTAGCTCCTGGATGACTTCCACATTTAGGGAAAAGTTCCCCGACGCAAGTGCCAGCCTGCACGAAAACTTAAGGGCACAAAAGGCTTTAACTGACCTGCTTGGAATAGAAAGCACACACAGAGCAACATTTAACCTTCCCTGATGCACTCAAGTACGATGAGCTGTACCTTTATTAGGTGGACATTAGAGCACATGTGCTGGCTTCAATGAAATAATTTAAAACAGCTGGCCAACTGCCCAAAAAAGCTTTGAAAAAAAAAAAAAGCCGAGGCCATATCAGTGGCAGCAATTAGTGCTCAGGTGTAGCTGAGGTCTTGATGGCTGATGGAAGTTCTTTGGCCAACAGTTTTAAAAGCAGGGTCAAAACTTCAGTGCTTCACCACTCTAATTGCAATTAAAATTACTTAGCTCTGCTGAAGTTATGGTTGAAGAGGAAAGGTAAGCACTTAAACTAAACTGCAGGAACTTTATATTAATATCTTACCTGCAATTAGTCTCCTCTGCTGGAAATTCTGACTAACCTTAGTGCTTATTCCTGACATAGCAATTGCACAGAAGATAGACTTTTTTGGACCAACCCTCATGTTCCCTTTCACAGCACACCTAGCTATAAGCGGTACCTTCCCATCTGATGCTTTTTCAAGTAAAAAAAAAAAAAAACAACCCAACATAGAATTGCATCCAATTAGAACAATGACATACAATGAAGTATTGATACTAAAAGGCAAAACAATATAGCCACCATGTGAGTATATGCTAGTGAGAGGTTTTCCGCCCCCCCGACAGCGCACACAAGCCAGCCTCGGAGCAGCAGCACTAACACATTCTGCCTTGTCTCCCTTAGGAAATAATTCACTGCTACGCTATTTTGCATTACGTTCCTAGTGTTACCCTGAGTTAATAACTAATCAAAGCTCCGTGATAACAGGAGGACACCTTGTTTTCAACAGGAGTTATCTTAACTCAAGAATACCGGTAGAATTTGCACTCTGGATCTACTCAGCAAGACTTCGTCAGGAGCCATGAAGGCTATGGAGATGCAAGCTATGAAAATGCAACTTTTCAAGCTTTGGGTTATCTCTGGGGATTTCCTAGAGGGTCCTAAAAAGCCGGTGTAAAATTCTGCTGTTTGAAAGGGAAGCTTAAACCAGAGTGTTTTCCTGTCAACTTTTATGTGCACAGGGACAGCTCAAGTAAAAAAATAAATATTGATGCATATGTGGTAACAACAGCTATTCAGAGAGAACACCAGTAATTGTGTATGGATTTTGGCTTTGTGTAAGAAACATTGAAAAAAATCCCACAAATATTGAAAATTTTGTGTGAAAATGCCCTGTTTTGGTAGAAGGATTAATATGTACAAATATCCATACTTGGGATGTTTCACTTTGGATTAAGTAAAAGTGAGTGAGTGAGGCATTTTAGCCCTCACCAGTTAATCCACATAGATATGGTTCATTCTCCTTTATCAGCCAACTTTCCATACCTCTGCTGCGACGCTGACAAGGCATCTCTGTCATTCATTTGCTATCAAATGCAAGGGTTGTTATCAGGGTCCACCAAGTATTACCTCAAAAGCAAGGAAGGGAATTCATTTAATATACATGGTTACATGGGCAGCTTTTAAGTGGTAACACTGTGGTTTAGCAAGTTACCTCGTTTCTTAAGCATGTGATTTCAGAAATATGTATGCTGTGTATTTTGCAACACAATGCAACAATAACCTCCTCATCTGCATTTATCAGACATTTCAGACCATGCATGCATGAATATCAATTCCACACGTGTTTTGAATCAGCAGCTTTCACATTTCTTTCAGTCCAGCAGGCAAACTGCATGGAGAGCTGCTCTACTGCTGTCTAAGGGTGCAGCAGAGGGGAAAAACGAGCACAGCAAGCATGCTCTGATGTCTTGGATCATACAAATCACCGAGTATAAAAATTGTATTGCCACTCTGTACTTTTTTCAAATCCTTTGAGCAATGGCATCAACACAGGCTCGGTTCTTCCAAATTCATGTGTTTTTTCACTGTATTTCCAGGTTTCTGCCATTAGTTTAGCCTGACTGGGCAGAAGCTTTGAGTAAGAAAAGCTCACAGACCAAGTTTTATGTATGTTACCGTGACAAAGTAGCTTATGTCCTGCGGCCTCACCTTTCTGGATCAGCTACCTGGAGCTGTCTAAAGTTACAGCCGTGCTTTCCTGCGGGTTTATGAACCAGAGTATCTCTTGTTGAATGACACCTCAATTAGCAAGAAAGGGCAGCAAGCCTGCAGCCAAGATGGCAGTCAAAGAAAAGGGGCCCTCTCCTCCAAGAGGTACCTTTGCCCCTCTGGATTGTTTAGAGAGCTTTTTTCCAGCCAGGTGGCTGCTGGTGGAAGGAGAATAGAGTTCTTCACTACTGATGCTCTTATAAACAAGAGCCATTTGACTACCTGGCTTATTTTTCCTGTTTGCTATAAATGTATGCACAGGGAACAACAATTTTGAGGATGGTGAGTAAAAAAAGACATGACAATAAAAAAAGAGGCTTTAAAAGGACTGGCCACGTGAGGCAAGTCATACAATTATTTTGCTATTACATTTCATTTATCATGAATAAATCAATGAATCCACTGAACTGAACCAAAGTGGTGGAGTAGAGGATTTGCAATAGACTCCTCCAAACACAATCCTCAATCTGTTAAAATACTGTACTTCTGTCCTACCCACAACAGTCACCTCATCTTATTGAGGTAACAGCACAACTCTTACAACTAGCTCTTACTGTAGCACAGCTTAAGCATGAACACTCATGGCACTGAAAACCATACAAGCTTTCCGCTTCCTGAGAACGGAAACTTTTTTGGTACTTGCTACTTCAACATTTCTACCGGAATCCAAGTAAAAGCTATCGCCAAGCCTAAACTTTAGGAGTATTCAGGTGGAAGGAGAAAGATCCCAATCACTGCACTGAAGACCTCAAGATAATTAAGTATTCTCCTGTACTGATTCAACCAACAACGCAACGTCTTCCCATTTCACTGAGCTCAGACATGCAGTAAGGGTTTTCATATTCCACAGGACAGAAAAACACCTCTTTCCAGCTGTGAACTGGCCATTTCTCTCAGTATCTTGTTCTGTGTATTTATCCCTACTAAAACTTTTAAGCCTGGTTTCAAATTTATTTTTGTAACTTAAAATCCTGTCACCACTACTGTCCTTAGCACGAGCTATTTCGGAGACTGTGGTGGTGTAGAACTGCACCAGGATAATAGCTCACGTAAGATTAGTTCTAAGATATTATAGGAGAGACAAAGACAACTCCGTAATTCTTATCCTCACCTTTACTAGGAATTCTGCAGAAAGACATTTAACTCAGTTCGTCATATCTTAGGGCTAGTGACAAACACTTCACTACACAAAGATAGCGCTGCTCTTGTGATGCCCAGCATCACCACTTTAAGTAAGTTTTTATGGAATTTATTGCAAAAAAAATTTCTAGTATATTTGGTAATGAATTAATAACATCTAGAATTAACTGCCTCTCTGAAATAACAAAAATAGTACTTCCTGCAGTGCAGTAATCTTTGCTAAGGTGGCAGATGTGACCTTACATACAATAGCTCTTATGCGCTTGTTTCTTTACCCTAGAAAGGAATTAATTTTGTAACACTGAAAGTTGTTTCGTTTTTTATTATCAGAAGTACAGTTACACTGTATTCAAGAACTTCTATTTCATAGTAGCAAGTTATTTAATACACAGTATAGCTCTTCTGATGTGAGGGAAATAGAACTGGAACAGTTCTAGCCTCTTTTGAGAATGAATATGTACAAGAAAATTTTATTTAGAAAAATATCAGGAAATCATACCTCCCCCTCAAATTCTGGCATGAAACATTAGTATTAGTGAAGTCAAGGCAAAACTCCCACTATTTTCAGTGAGATTTTTGGCTCAGGTTGAACCCATTTGAAAAGCCACTGTAAAAGCCCTTTACAGGACGGAGCTTTAAAGAACATCAACTCAAGAACTAGCATCCCAAGTTTAAGTTGGATAGCTGCCTGACAGCTCCCACCCTTTCTAAAACATAGAAAGGCACATACAGCAAAGTCATCTGAAGAAAAGATAGCATCAAGAGTCTTCAAGGTAGTTAAAATGTGAACCGCTGCACAGAATTTGTTTTTCAAGTATTTATCCAACAAAGGTCTCCACAAGTGTAATCTACTGTCCAGCGAGATACTAACCCCTCTTTTATCAAATGAGCTAATTTGTGTTCTGAAAAATGGTTGTATTTTGCAAACAGACAAGACACATTGCAGCTTCTCAAGCTTTTTTAATCCTCTTGATGAGAATGAGAAAAAAAAAGTATCAATAAAGGACTTGAAAGTAATACAACTTTCTTGGACAGTAGAGCAGAGGTCAAAGAACTTGGGCTCTGGAAATATAGCACAAATTCCATGACAAATGATAAACAAATCCTGCCTCAACAGCCATACACTTCAACCTTGGAATGTGCGCAGGCTAGAGCTCACAGTGATGACAATGATGGTAGGTGAGCAAGATAACCTCTGAATTGCTGGCTTAGTGAGTGAATTTAGAGCAGACGGCACTCCTCCAGTGGAAAGTCTTCCTCATTTCCACCTCCACGATCCAGCAAAGTTACAGGCTTGCAGCAATCATTAACAAGGACAGATACAGGCACTTGGTAAAGGATCTGGTTCTAAACCCATTAAAGCCAATAAAAAGACTTTGGTGATAACTGGCTTAGATCCTGAGTAGGGAATAGAAGTAGTATACAAACCTAGAACAAGTTCTAAATCCATAATTGTTAGTTAACATTGGAAAAAGACACAATGATTAAAATCCCTAGCTATCTGACAGGAAGCTAAACCTCTCAGATCATCATCTTGTGCAGCCATTATCCAGACAAAAGTTGCGCTACATTTTGACGGAATCAAGACTGAAGGATTCCCATTGTTGCATGAATTGGCACAGCTACTGCAGTGGTTTATTAACAAATGGCCCCGATAACTGACTGCGATGAGATTAAAATCTAGTTTCTTAGTCTCTGTAGTGAGGCAGCTGACACTTTTGGTATTTGAGGTGCCTTGAATCTTCTTCACTGTTCTCCCTCCAGTAGCTTCAATGGACCTGATTGTTTTTATGATACCTGAAGAGACTGACTAGTTTACTTAAACCTTCCTGTTGAAATATTTTTATAATTGATCATAATTGCAATAATTGATTATAATTGCTCTTTGCACAGGCATTTCAAAATACCACAGAGTCAAGTCTAAATTGCATCCAAGTACAGGAAAACAATGATGGCATCCAAGCATTGCCTTATTACCATTTTTTTTTTCCACAATATATTTAATGACCTAAGAAAGTTACAAAAGCAACTGTACTAATTAAATATGTTTAGCTAACACTGAGAAAATAGAACCCCAACCAACATGAAGACAAAAAAAAAAAAGAAGATGACTGATTATAGAGTAATTTAAGACTTTTTACTGAGTCTCCGGATGTAGCAATCAAGTGAACACTCCCCTACTGAAGTATTACTTGTAGTTAAGAGACCACTGAAAGCTTATCTCATCATTCTCATTCTAGAACAGCAAATGAGTGATTAGTCCAGCATTAACTTCTGCAGTTTTTATTAAGTTCTATATTCTGGGAGAACAATTTTGTTTCTTATCCAGCTTTTTTTGCCACTTACTTATTCCAGTAAGCAGCAAAATTCCTAGAAACTTCAGTGGCACCAGGATTTTTAATACTAAGAGCACAGATTTTTCAGATACTGCAAGACAAAATGGTTAAGAAGTGTGGCTTGTAAAATAGTATTAAAAAAAGGATATGCAGATAGCTATGTACATATATGTTTAAACTCATTCAAGATGAAGGAAACTCACAGCTTAAAATTCACATGGCACATAAAGGTATCTCTTTGAATGTTGTCAATTAATATTCTAAGTCACATGTGGTGAACACATATTCAAAGACTAAAATAAATAACAGCTACTTTATTATCTAAGAATACTTTAAAGTGTGGCATTTCCTGACAATGCTTAGAGAAAATCATCAAGTAAAAGAATCCAAAGGTCACAAGAACTTGTGAAACTCTGATGACTGCTAGTTTCCACTTAGTTTTCTCATGATAGGGCTGTCAGGTTCAGCATTAGTGAAAATACTTCCTACAACCACATGAGTACCCCAGATGTTATGACGAATAACTTTGCAGCAGCCAAGATCATCAACGGAAAATCCCAAGTGGCGGTAGCGTTCATCTGTTTCAAACAGAGTGTTGTTTGTGTAAGGTCCAAAAAACTAGGTGGAAAAAGAGAATTTTTCACGTGAACATTTCCAAGAACATTTAAAATGTCAGAACTACCCCTTTGTAAAACAAAACCTAAGCCCAGAAGTACCAGTTACATCTGTTGGAGGCAATCTTATATACAGTTTTATTCATGAAATCTACACAGGAAACTAAGCAGAGTACCTCTGGTTATACTGATACCCCATATTTAAAGATTCTTCTTCACCACCGAGAGAGCGCTGAAGGCATATCAGCGTGTTTGAATGTCTAATCAATCATACATACAAAAAAGCTCAAGTGCTTTGAAAAGGTTCTGCTACTTCTACAGGCATTAAGGATAGAACCCTTCTGTGAAATAGCAAAAATAAGACATGTACCTTTTCAATGAGCCCCCTGCAAAGAAAGATGCTTTGAAGAGCAAAAACGTGCATAAATTGGAAACAGGTATTTCAGTTGCTTTGTCTCAGGTGGAAGCTTCTAACCAAAAGCCTACTCCTGATGAACAGGTTATTGGTAAGGATGTTACTACCGAACTGCAGCCCAAAGACAGAACCCTACTTTCATCAGTCCGTAACTATTCCTTAAATGAATGGAATTTCTGGGAAGCTTTTAAGCACTATATACACCTTCAACTGCCTGGTCACCTTACAAACATCCCCTCTTGAACCCATTTGCCTCTACTGACATGACAAATCACTGCTTTTCATAGTTTTTTTAAATAAAAACCCACTAAACTGAGCTTTGCCATGATTATGTTCAACTATAATATGGTTTTAACAGCTAGGTCTCAGACAAAAATACATACACACTCATGCTTTGACAGAAGCTTTCCAATTCTCTCTTGTAAGTTTTAGGACTCTTTATGTTTCATAGATATCTTGGTAAGAAACTGTCAGCTCTTCCAGAGAACTGGCGTAATCTGACAATGAATGCCAATGCTGTTTAATAGAAACAAGCTATTCATTTTTTTCTACATAACAAAGATATAATTAACTAGGGCAAAGAGATTTTTTAAAAACATCCATCTACACAAATAGGTGTCAGGACTACCCAGTCACGTTTGGAAGGCATAACCAGCCTATTGTGCAGTGACCAAGAGCTCTTGGGCATAAAACTTCTACAGTTATCTGGAATTCAACTTCATTGCTGAACAATGTTCTCCAAAGTGCCAACTGCAATGACAGCTGACACAGTATGGGGACTGGCTGAGGGTTACTATCCTGTCTTAATTTATTAAAGAAATTATCGCATGGTAACAGCTTTTGGGCCCTATGAAAAAGTTGGATTTAACCCATACAGAACAGAAATACCACTGCTAGTTAGGACATAGCAGTGTCCCATTACGAATTCCACACAGCATGTAACTTACTGCCAGTCCTGAGGATGGATCAATGAAGTCAGCCCAATAGCCTTCAGAACAAATTGCATAGCAGATTTCCTTGGCACCATTAATGAACTTAAAAAAAATAAAGGGAAAGAAGGATATCAAATGAGATTTTTGTTGCATATATATGTACACACATCAGAACACATATAAAATATTCTGAAAATAAACAAGCACAGATTTCTTTTGGCCTCTACTAAAAAATGAGAAATTCAGTACACTTTCAATAAAAATATTAATAATATTAAGAGGATTAGAATTAATGGCATACATTAGGCTACTTCAATCATGTGAGATTTGAAAGTGTTTCTTAGGCCAGTCAATAATGGATTAACAGCTTGTACAAGGAATAACATAATTGCTTTGATTATTCATGCAGATAGCAATCATACCTGTTATCCCCTTTAAGAAGTCAACCATTACTTCAGGTATTTCTGTGTTATTTCCACGAGTTTACAGTTCTCACCTGAACTCCACAAATTTGACACTAAATGTAGCATTAAATATATTTTTATAAATATATGAAAAAATATAGTATTTCTGTAAGGTCTCATCTCAGCCAAGAGGACAGTATTACGTAGTTCTTCCTGCACTACAAATGTTCAACTGCAAATGATTTTAAAGAACCGTTTTAGTTTTGCTTCATGATAGCAAGCAGTTCCATAAGCACTTGACTTTTACACCAATCTACACCAATTCTCTTGTTGTAATGAATTGGTGGTCAGGATGAATGATGATTTCAAAATCTCCCACTATCTGACAATCAAAATTGTAGGTAATGTTTCAGTTACACTGGAGGACACCAGCTGATGTTCCTGAGAACAGTCTTTTCAATTAAGCACCATGCCAAGAAGCTCCCTGTTCTGTAATGTGTTGTCAAAAATCTCCATCCTCTGAAGAGACAGCTTAAAGAATTTACTTTTTTTGTTGCAAACTTTTCACATCAGCTAATTTGAGAAATTAAGCTTTTTATTTTTTAAAATTTGGTGTTGAGTTGCAGTTATCTGTTTGTCAGATACAGAAGGAAATTCAATCAGATAGATTCAAAGCTGTGCTCCTGTATCCTGACATCACAACACAGACCACAAAAGAATTACACGAGCTACAGATTACACAGCACATTTTTTCCACAGATAAATCAGCAACAACAGGAGACCTCAGTTATGTGCTTTTAATCACCTAGACCAGCAGTTTTCAATCCATGTTATGAGGGCCAGCAGGGGCCCATAAAAACTTCTGAAGAAACCTGCAAAGGTGAGTGACAAAAACACCAAACAGAAGTTGAGATATGTGATGGTCCTAAAACTCTCCATGCACTCTGAGAAAAACATGTCCCAGTGCAAAAATCTAAACAGCTGAATACACTGAGCTAAAGCACAAATAGAATTCACATAGCTTCCTCGAAACATGAAAGAAATTCCCTAATCTCATAAAAAAGAAATATTTCTAACTTCTGAATAAATACTTCATTTACTTTCAGTTATAAAAATTGGATTGTTCTCTATAATTACTGGCCTTAGCAGCTCAAGGTTTCAAATTTATAGAAATATTATTATAGTTACTCAGCTTCAGACCCTTAATGGTCCAAAATAAGGGAAGTTTATCCTTTACAGTAATCTGTCCTGTATTTTGAGGTTTGATGGCTCTGATGATTAACTATGATTCAACTGTAAATTAAGTCACAAGTGTAAGTAAGCCATCTGAAGACAGCATTTTAGGCATTACATTTCTGATACAGTGTATCTTTTGATCCAGTGTTGTAACAACCCCTCAGCAATCACTTGGAGTGAGGTTAATAAACACTTGAGATTCACGACTGTAAACATTTAGATTTGGCTGTACATAACCCTCATTACTTCAGCACAAGCCTCTCACATTAAATTAGTATTTTTAAGGTTACTGCTAACCATCTATGAAGCAAACAAACAGACCATTTACTTGTGAATTTGCTGTTAGTAACCTTTAGGCCGGGAGGTTACATCTAACATCCTAACACCCCTACAATGACTATATTAGACTTGACAGGGAGGTGCACAAGGAAGAAAGATGCCAATTAACATATAATTAGACCAGATTACAATGCCAAAGACCAACAGACCATAAATAATTCAAAGAGAAGAACACACTAAAATGAAGGGAATTTTAATTTGTGTGTAATCTTTATGTTGATCCTTCAGACTGCTTCTTCCTTTTTTTGTAGTAACCTTTACACTGCTTTATACGGGCTACATTTGCAATTTACAGGATTGAAATGGACATTACCAAGTTATTCTCAAACATAAATACGACTCTCACTATACAGATGAAAATCCCACAGGTTGATTTTTCCTAGTTTTAGAAAAATTGTAACACATAACATAGAGAAACGTATTTTGAGGTGCTGAGAAGAGTGCCAGCAGTGGTGAACAGTGACACCTGCTGGAGTACACACCCAAAAATGCTGAAGAATGTGAAATAAAGCGACTTTCAGAGAGACCTCTAGTGGCAACAGAACAGAAAGACAAAGTTCAGGAGGATGGTTAAGATGTAATAAATATAACTGATACCTAGGCTAAAAGCATTAACTGTATCCATTATCAGAATGAAAAAAAAAAAAAAAAATGACAGCAACCACTTTTTACAAGTAAGAACGCACACTCATCGACAGACTCTGTACTGGAATCTCAATTACATCACAGAAAAACAGACAGCAGTGAAATCCTACAAAATGCATTGTACTGAAGCTGAAATGAGGTGAGAAAATAGTTGCTGCCTTTTAACCACAACAGGACAACAATCAAGTATCTTTATTAATTTACTGTAGCATTTTAAAATATTTTAGCATACTTTTGACTCACCCCACTATAAAGAATTTAATAGTTCTGAGACATGTAGAGTAGTCAAAAAGCTATGAAGCTGGAAAAAAGTTCTCCATTTTATCAGTAAGAGAACACAGGCTTAGCTCAAAAAACTCTAAAAAGTAATACAGTATTATTACAACCAGAGCTAGAAATGGACCAAAATACAGACACAGTTCACAGAAGATTCATCAACAAACAAAAATAAGCTCATGCTACTGTCAGCTACTTACATTTTCTAACAGCATTTCTCTCTCATCCTCCACTTCTTGACTCCATACAGTCATATCATTTTTAGTCTTCTGGGTGACAGTTAACACTGTTAAACAGTTGGCATTCACTTCTGGAAATATTGACTCAAAGTCTAAAAAAAAGTGAAAGTGTCATGTTATGGCTTGCTCTTACATTTTACTTATGGTTTTTCAGTTTTAGACGAATTATTGACCCTACTTCAGAGCCTTCCTTTCATTTAAATCCAAGATAGGTGTGTGTTTTTCAACAGCATGCTGGTCTGAAATGCTGACATTGCATTTGTGGAAACTAATGCACCTTGGTAAGGTCCTGTTAAAAGCAACTCAGGGAGTGGGGTTTGCTATTTCAAGACCTCCTATTTAATCACAAGATGATAAAAGGCGCACCACTCTGCACATTTCAGAACATGCAAACAAGTGTCTGTCTTTGCAAAGACACAAACCCAAGTACAGTAATATTTCAGTATTTTTGAATTGAACACCACCACAGTTCTCCACACATGAGAACTGGCTAAGCCACATTACGTGATGCACACCTATTTTTACATTAAATCTTTCAGTAGAAATGTCTCAGATCTATGTCCTAGGACATGACAGCAGACTTGGTATCGGTAGCATACTATCAGCATGAGTTGTGACAGTTCTTCCCCTGGAGCAGAAAAGGTCCAAGCCCATTTTGATTCTCTCAAATCAAATGTAGCATCATCTGTTGGACTACAAACAGGAGTGCATGTGAAGCACCAAAGTCACAATTAGGCTTCATGAAGCCCTGTTTTCAGTATGGGAGGAAAAAAGCACTTCCCAGAATTAAAAGTCCGAAGGTTCATTCTTTCTTAAGTCTCTGAAAAGTCTGCTCTCTTCAGCATCTAGACCAAGCTTTCAGCCAGATTTCAGTCTCTTCTCTCTTTCAGTATATCACTTTTAAAATTAGAAGGTTTTATTCCAATTTAATTTCAATCATTTCCTTCTTGAATAAAACACAAGATACAAAACCAACGCTTTCAGAAGTTTCATAATTTCAATTTGCTGTTTTACTAAGAAGCAGTGCCAAAAGATTTGATTTTGTCACAAACTGGTTTTTGGATAGTGAATTAGCTCCAGAATCTACCTGACACTAAAGAAGCAGCTGAAAGTTACTCCCCACCCCAGCTGATCTTCAATTTAAGTGGCACTGAATTTTACATGAAATACGAAGTATTGTCAACAGCAAAGTTTCAGTTTTCATTTTATAGTATGTAGTTTTCTTTTGTAAAATATTAACTCTGGATTATTTCTACTACACAATCTGTGGCATCAATTACATCAGAGCATTTACTTACATATTTTTACATTTTAAAAAGTTATAATTTCTCAGCTGTCAATAAAACTGAAAATATACCTTTTCGTAACAGTTCAGGACAAGCTTGTACTGCACATTCTACCTTTGCATTTTCAAAGTAAGTTTCAGCGTTATTTATTTGCTGTTTCTGTGGAACATCAGCACCCTGAGAAAAACAAAAATCGTAACTTTCTCATTTGTTAATATATAACAGGAATAACTTTGTACACCAGACTATGTTTTTGTGACTAAATGTCTACTGATACACTCAACCAGTTTCACAGAAAGATGATTTGCAATGAGACTTAAATTTTTTCAATTAAAAGTGGTACAGATACAGATATTACCTATTACTTAAACCTATACAGAAATTACAAGTTTTATATTTTATTGTAACCGTATTATCTCAAAGCCTTAACCAATACAAAAATTTTTTTAAAAATATCCTTCTGAAACAACGACCTTAAGTATACAATATAACAGCAATTGATAGATTTCAGAAACACACATTACCTGAGCAAGAATAAAAATTTAAAATAAAGTTACACAACAGTTCTAGAGCTCTGAGCTATCAGTATTTTCCGCTTTAGCTGTTGTAGCTTGAAAAGCAGAACAGTTTTCCAATAATATCATTTTTATTGTGAACAGTTTTTTAGTTCTACGGTTTCTAAAAAAACCCAACAAAACCCAAAACAGATTCTTGTGGGTATGTTACAAATAGAGCACCTGTAAATTAGATATCTAACATTTAAGCTTAAAATGCCCTTAAGAAGGTAGTAACAACAGCTGCCTCCTCTGGGATAGCAATTATTAAGGCATTCAGCACCTATTACATAATACAGTTATTCTAGGTCTAACTATGCCATAATTTACTTTAAGTCCTACCTAACACCTGTTTGTATCTGAAAGTTCTTCCTAGAAAAAACTATTACATTGCAAACACAGTGTGGCTAGCATCTTTGTTCTAGAAGTTAACAATCAAGAACGGGAAAAAAAACCCCAAACAAAAAAAACAAACCCCAAACCATCAGAAAATAAACACAACAATAGACAAACAACTGCCATTAACTGCAGTTTCAATACATGTTTCCACACGTACCTTGCATTATGACTGCAAAGTCACTGGGACGGATCAGTTAGTACTTTAAGCCCTACAAGCCATGCCGTTATGCTGGTAAATCCCTTCTTTTCTTCCTAACTATATGATGGCTTCTCTTACTAAGAATCATAGTTTATTGTGATTTCGTCTACTACTCCCATTCTATCCAGCTAAACATGACTTACATAGTCCATATGCTTACCAGGCACGCTATCATCAAGGCAGTATAGCCGTTTTCCAAAGATCGCTACCACTTTCTGATATTGATAGGCTGGTAGGCCCATTTATTCTGCTCTGATAAAACTAATACATGAATCTCAGGTACACAGAGGTCAGAGAACTTTTGACACTTCTCTGACTGGTTCAAGGACTGGTGCATGAGCTTCAGCAGCACTGAGCTTTTCCCCTGCTTGCTGCAGCAACCTATGGGAGGTTCCTGTATTCAGCTGATCCCATCATTCAAATCTGGGTCCTCTCCGAAAATGAGTAGTTTCGCAGTTTCACTAGCTAAATGCTGTTCACGGATTCCTAAACACCACTAGTATGAAGCAGAGCCGACTCCTGTTGACTGCTTTCTGAATACCAGTTGCAAAACCTGCCTCCGCGCTTTCCAGTTTCTCCCTTCCATTTGGGACAGCAGCAGCTGCACCGGCTATTTTATTATATAAGTAATCTTGCTAGAAAGCAGACATGCATTCAGCACACCTGGTTTGCACTAAACAAACAGAAGACTAGAATTTTCTATTCGGCTTTTAACAGAGCGTATGATCCATACAAGCTGAAAACAGAATCTGGGGAGCTCACCAGAAGTTTATGTTTTCTGAACACTTTGGAATACAATGGTACGTTTACAAAAACCACTATACAGCATTTTTACAATGGAGATTTGCTAGTTGACTTCCAAAGTCTGAGCGTGCCACAAACTCAGAGAGCCTGGAAAGTAGAGCCAGTAGCTAGTAGCACTAAATATTTGTTGAAACGTTGCGATTGTACTAGCAATTATCAAGCTGCTTATGGTTAATAATGCATATGACTTGCTGCAAGCTGTGCCATCACCAAAATGCAGTCTCACTGTGAGACCTGAGGTTCAGGTACGTTGATCTGCTGCTCCTGTGTGAATTCAATGGTTGTCAGAATTAAGCAGACAGATCTAAACAGTGTCCAAACATTAAATGAAATACTGAGGAAACTACCAATTCCATTTGATAAAAGGTGGTGAGACTTGGTAAACAGCAAATTTTGAAATTGAAGTTTTCTTTTCTCGTATCCATATAATTAATTCACTTCTAAAATGCTATTTCACTAAGCACTGCCTAGACATACAGTCAAAAAAAACCACACCCTGAAATATTTTTCTCCTAAAAGAAAAAACTTCAGCTAGGTTCTATGTAATCTCTCACTCACCCCAGTTGAAGTTCATCTTTCAAAACCATCTAGAAAATCAACGGTATCTTTTTTCAGGAGAAAGAGACATTTGTTATGTTCCTCTTAAACAAGAAATATCAGTTTCACATAGAAGAAGCCTGTTCTTACCTGAAATTCATTTATGTATTGGGCCATTACAAATTCATGCCTTTCACTTGCTGAAGGCTCTGCTAATATATCAGGCAGACTTTTTGAACCTTGGCTTTTCTTCTGAGAAGCAGTGCCATTTAGGTGACAGTCAAAACCAATATTACCAGGCAACTGGAATCTCTGGTCCTGAGGACCAAATGGACCCATTACTTCATCTGGCCATACAGTTCTCGGACCTGCAAAAGTCAAGGCCTTGCTTTAGTCATCACATCTAGAAAGAAAGGAAAAAAAAAAAAAAGAAAAAAAACCTCTCCCATACAAATATCTGTATTTGATCACAATCATGTATAACCAAAGTAACCATGATGCACAAGTAAAAGTCAGGGCCCTGACATAAAAGGCACACTTCAGAATTCCCAAATTTATATTGGGTGCAAAGTTCTGATAGCACACGAATTCAAAGAAAATGAATTTGCTTTTTCTTACATAAATCAGGAGGTGCAGCAGCAACATGAGGCTCATCTGAGCCAGAGGAACCTGCTGTAGAAAAAGCCTTGGGATTTACAACTCTTTTGACTAAGGAATAAAACCCTGGTAGGTAGGTGACCAATCTTGCTCTGTTACAGAGCACCTGAGAAGACAAAAACAAGATAAGTATTACATACTGCTAGCAAAAATACTAGTTTAAGTACAGCTTTGTGGATCACAAGAGAAATCCTCACTTGATAATTAAATTACAATTTTGATTATGATTAACTGTGTTTCTGTAAAATCAAGTTCTGAAAGTATTTTATTATTACTTTTATATTTTACTAGTAACAGTACTCTAAGTAAAGCAAAAGCCTCGAAAACACTTATTAAAAGGCCTTCTTATGTGAGGAAAAAACCCTGAAAAGTTTAAACAGCAACACTGAAACCCCACAACCTAAATTAAGTTATGGATGAGGATTGTTTCCATGATTATTTCCAGGTGTGTCACTGTTTCCATGATTGTCACAATTCCATCACGGGATTGATTATCAGAAATACCTAGAAATACTGTTAACACGTTAGCCAGCCTATATTCCTACTTCTTAAAAGACTGGATGGAGACACAAGATAGTATGACTCCAGATACCTCTTGTAGCTTTCATCTAAAAGCTGCTTACACACATTTCTTCACCAGCAAAGGACACTTTCCAACAGCCCTGAACTACGCAGGGAGATACACATTATCAAAACAGGTAGGAATGGTAATTTCAGCTTCTTTCTTTTGCTCTCAAAATCCGTAAACATTTAACACGTGCAAAACTTAAGTTAGTGCAGCCAGCGTTATTTAGATTTGCAAACTCAGTACATTCCCATATTTACAAACAAGTATTACTGTAGACAGATCAGTATGGTGGTCAAAATGCCAGTAAGCCATAAAACCTTTATGAATTCTGCGGTCTCCAGAAAATCTGCTTCACGCCACAGAGTTGTACTGTCAACATAACTTCCAAGTGCTGAAGATGATTCTATCAGAAACTGATTCAGCCACACAGCAAACAGAAAATGATGCAATGCTATCTCCCTGAGCATGCAAATGGTCTCAACAACAGGGCTCCAAAGAGCTAATGGCTCCTCACCATGAGGATTAACTCTGAGGCCCAGTGACAGTATCTCAAGTAGTAACATGAGCAACTGTTACTGGGGGTATTTTTGTGCTTTTTGTGTTTTGGTTTTTTAAACAAGAAATATCCAGGTGATGTAATTAAACTGAAAAGTCTGATCTCTTTCTTATATTTTAAAAATAGATTGACAACTTTCATGATGCATGTACACACGCATAACTGAAAAATAACCAATCATACACTCAAAATGTAGAGTCAGAAGTGTAATTAAAAAAAAAATTAAAGACTACTTAACTCTAGCACAAAACTACTAACACTCTTGACTGCAGTTGCACAAAACCATGCATTACTGGAAAATGTAAATCCCACCTGCCACAGCATGCGTGCTTTTGTAAAACCTTATTTTCCAGGTGAGGGAAAGAAAGAAATTCTTTTGAGAAACTAACATAAAGGGATTTTCTGTAAGTGCTGTATTCTTGATTCTATAAAAGTTTATGCGTATGTACACTACATGTGTATGCAACAAGGTTACTTCAAAAAAAAGTGAGAAAATGGTATTGTTTGTATGTTTAAGATAAAAAGTCTTATTCAGAGTATCAGGACGTAAATCAGTAAGCATCTGTCTCTTACATACCACCTCTGCATAAACATACAATGTTTAATAAGTTCTACCAGCATCATGAAGACTCAAATGCATAAAGGCACTTTTGATTTTCTGACTTATGTCAAGTATTTACAGTATTTACAGTATTACAGGCCTTAAGCTGTCTAGTTCTAAAACACCACTAGGTTTTACAGGTTCCTGTAACAACAGCAAAAGTCTACTGATTCCACTTGAATGTTTTTTTCCTCTATTAGGTAAAAGCACTATTAAAATTAATTTTTGCATAATGATTACATTATAGATTAAAGAAATGTAAACAATTACAGCTGACATGTAATTACAAGAAAGTAGCGTTTTTTTTTTAAGATGAGCATCACTTAACATGGAGATGTTAGCATTAATTACAGATACCTTGACTGAGCTCGCTTATGCAAATATTTACACACCTAGCATTACACAAATGAAAAAATACCCCTGACATCAATAAGTTATTCACGTCCCCATGCCACGACTAAATCAATAAAGCATGTTTTGTTTTCCAGTCTGAAAGTACCCTGGTGAACCTGACGCACGACATAGAAAAAAAACCCAAACCCAAACAGATCCTACTTAATCCTCAATTCCATTATTCCCACGATAGCCACAGAAAACGGCTTCCAAAACTTAAGACGGAAGGATGGCGATACCACCGCCTCCTAATAAAAATGTACCTTGGCGTAACTCAGATTTTTACCAACGACTCCCCGATAAGCGCGATGATTTAAAGACCGCTTTGAAGGGGAAATAACACTCAAGCGTCCCCCATAACAGGCAGAAGAGCTCTCCTCCGACGGCGCCGGTTCGCCTTCTCATCGCGACGAGGGGCAGGGGCGGGTGAACCGCCACCCCCGTACCGCAAGCCGGCGGAGAAGGGGTCCGGGGAGGCCGGGGAGGCGGGGGTCTGCGTTACTCACAGTGGCCATTGCAGACGGTGGGCTCCCTCACGCCGACAGGCCCGGCTGCCCCTGGAAGAGAAGCGAACGCACCAGACTCCCAGCTACCGGCCGGTCCCGCGGCTGTCCGCCCACCTCCCGGCCTGGGAGCGGCCTCACCCCGCCCGGTGGGACGGGACCGGCGGGGCCGATCACCCCCTCCGCCCCGGCGGCAGAACCGCCGCACCTCTCACCTCTTCCTGCAAAATGGCGCCGGCCGCCTTCCCGTCCCCTTCGGCGCACCCGCGCTGCGAGCGTCCGCCCCGCCCGTCCCCAAGCCGAACGAGCCGATCCACCGACACCTAGCGTATCGAGGGGAGCAGACAGAGACAGGCGGGGCAAAGCCGTTCGGCGCTCGATTGCTCGGGGCCGAGGGTGAGGCGGTGGGAAGGAGCGGAGCGGGGCGGCCGGGGCCGGCCTGTGGTGGGCGGCCGTGTGTGGTGGGCTGCCAGGCCGGTGTTTTCTCCTCGTTCTCGGCTGAAGGGCGGCCGTGGTCGCTCCTGCCGGGGCTCCTCAGAGCCGTGGTGTCGGTGCCGGCACCGGCTCGCCTGCCCCCGGTGGTGCAGTACCCGTTGGGTGCACCAGGAGTCAGTCACGTAACGTTAAACGGGGCTGCCGCTACGGCCGGCCGCGGCTGGGGCTGTCTGGGGCCGGGGAACACGGCGAAGTCGGAAATTAATAAAAGGGGGGGGGTGTTTTTATTGAAGAACGTGGCGGGGGGGGGCCTCGGCAGGCCGCGAGGCCCGGGGATTTCTTGGGACGTCGATGAGAGCGGGGAGCAGAAATGCCACTTTTCCTAAAAAAAACGGTCCTTCAGGGGAGGTTTCCTCAAATCACTGTTTTACAAAATAAGAATAAAACCCTTCTTCAATGAACCAGAGGCTGTTTATTTTCACTTCGTTGTGGAAACGCTTTGTTTTTCTGCCTTTTCTCCCTGGGCCTACTTATGGGGATCTGGGGTGATGTTTGCTTACAAAGCCAGCTTTTATTTAAAATAAACTTTTCCACTACGAGCTAGATTGAGGTAATCCCATGGGCAGCGCTCTTAAATATCCGTTAATTTCTGTACTTGCTACTACATAAAGTTAAATTAACTGCAGGGGTTATTAATGTAAACACATATGTACGCATTGAAAGCATTCTCCTTTGTGTGGCGACCGAGCAGCTTGACGGTAGGAGTTGGCTGGAAGCTCTGCACAGAAGGACTCTCCAGTGCTCCACGGCAAAGAGAAGGAGTCACGGTTTTACTACGCTCGACTCACCGTCTGCGGTTGAAGGTGCTCCGAGCTGTGTTCGCGGGCAAGTCTTTGTTGCTCCAAGAGAAACGGGCAAGACAAAGATACCTTATGTTTGGTATTGAGCCCTGCTGACTATATGGGTTCTGCTGAATAGATAGATTGCTACCCACAGAACGTATGTTGAATATATTACACAAAGTCAGTGAGGCTCAGCTAGAGTACTGATTACAAAGCCACGACGTCCCTGCACACATGTAGAGTTCCCACACGTGCTCCCTCTTTGTTGGCAGAATTGTAGCTGGTTTTCCAGTACATAACCTGGGTTCAGATTGCCATCCTCTTTTTTTTAATGTCACCTGGAACACGACACGTTTGTCCCCCTCTGGCCTGAAGTGTATTTGTAGGAGGGCTCATCTTAGCTCCTTCTTTTTCATCTTTGTATTTGCCTTTTTCCTCATCCACTTCAAACACTTTAGCCATCATGCCATATCTACCAAATCCATGACTTCTCATATGCTACATCTTTCTAGCTTTTCTAACAAAGCTGTCTTTATCAATTTTCTAATTCTGAGTCCGGAATAGCCTTCCACAGGCACTGTGCTGAACAACCTCCTCATCTTTTTCTTCAAGTTCAGGTTTTTTTGTTTGCCTAGCGCAGGCAATCACCCTCTATATCTTGCCTTCTCATAAATCTTGGCAGCAATGGAAAGGGGAAGGGAGAAAGCTTTGTAGCTAGCTTAAGACTCAGTGTTGTTTTCAGGTAGCTTTTTTGGTCATTTTTTTCAATATTGTGATTTAATTTAGATCATGAGTTCTTCGAGGCAAAAACCTCCCTACTTGCATGTGTGGAAAGTGCTGTGCATACTAATGCAACTGTTTAAATGCTGAATTAAAAATATCAGGGAAAGGTGCCCAAACCTAAGTCTTCTTTAAAGCTCATATAAAAGAGCTGTATTGCTCTTTGATTCTGCAGTAGAGGGGAAATGCACACGAGCCACATTGGAATACTAGGATTAAGACTCTTCTTTCTTATTTTTTCCCATTTCTTTGCTGTCTGTTCAAAGCAGCCATGCTGGTTAAGGAAAGGGAACTTTAGCCTCTTACCTTCAAAATAAAAGATTGGGCGTTCAGATCCCTCAGTGTATGTACACATGGGCTTTACTTTAGTTATCAACCAGATATTTCTGGACAACTTTTTTTGCTTTGCTGCTGGGTTATTGTCATAAACCAGTTCTAAAGGTTTCGATACATAATAGCTAAAAAGCAGAGCAATATATTGGTTTTGTTGTTCATAGTAATAATATTCAGCCCTACAATGTGCTTATGGCATTTAATAGAACTTTATTCTATTAGAATCAAGAGAAAATTCTTATATCCAATTCTAAACAATATATTGGATAGCTATAATGTTGCAATTTTGATTTTCATATTTTTTCCTGAGAACATTTGCTCACTATTGCATGCTACTCAACTATTTTATTAATTCAATGTTAGCACACAATTCGCATTTGCTTTTAAATTAAATATTCTCTGTCGAATCTCTGAACTAAAGCAAAAAAAGGCTGGAGAAATTCAACTTTAACTCTTTAGAGAATGTAATTTATTTCCTCTAATAGGAAAGCACTCTGGATTACATTCAGTCTGTGCTGACTTGTCTTTAGGTAATCCCAATTTATCCTTTCTCCAGGGTTAGCATTTCAAGATACTCAAATCAATCAATGAGTTATCATGCCCTGAAGTCTGTGGCCTGAATTCATAAAGATTAATTTCAATAAAGTTTCTACCTCTATTCAAAGGAGACTGCAAAATCAAACGATCCAATTACAGATTTATCAAATATTAATCATGAAAATCTTCCAGATCTTTCTGATGCCAACATTCTTCTCCCCTGGTGTCAGGAAAGTAATTAGCAGCTGGCTTTGATTAAATTCTTCCCTCAGAGATTACTTTTCTCAGTTTGGAGGAGAGGAAGGAATGCACACAAGATGATACCTAATTCTTCATTTTAAAGTCTTTTCTGAAATACATACATAGGTTCAGTTAACGGGACACTTCTTTCCACAAAGATGGAAGCAACAGTCTCTGTCCAGGAACTTGCAGCAATTTTAAACAGTGAAACCTGAAGTGCACGACCAGCTTTTTCTGTTGTGTTAACTGAGATGCTCTTTTTCCTTATCGGTGGGTTTTTTCGGTGACAGTGGCTTCCTCTCGGCAGTTTGAACGGGGTGCAGCACGGGGAAGAGTCTCAGCAGCTGCGGCAACATCAGAGCGAGAGGGATGCGAAAGGGAACTTCCCCAGTCACCACCGCCCTCTGCCTGAAAACCGAACTCCAAGCCCCAGTCGGTGCTCTCCTTCATCATCCCCAGACTTGCTGGATTCCTCGGTCTGCAAGCGGAGGAGCCAGAGGTGCCTCTGAGAAGCTGTTTGTGGTACCTAAGACAAGCAAAGGGTGAATTGTCAGCCCTTCCCCACACTGCTCTTCCAGGGGCCCAAAGAAGCTGTGGAAAATCCATCCTTGGAGGTCTTCAAAACTCAGTGGGATGAGGTCCCGGAATTGGACTGGAGAGCTCCAGAGATCCAGCGTGGAAATGTGGCTTTTCCTGTGATCGGGTGCTTCTGTGTTCATGAAAATCGGAGAGCTCTTCTCACACAAACATCAAATGCTACTGGACAGTTCAGTGTTTGTCAGCCTGCACCTACTGTGGCACAGATAGACGCGGTGTCTTTGGTATCTGCTGAGCTCTGCGGCACTGCCGTTGTAACCTGTTTACTTGGGTTGTGAGTGATGGACCTGGATTCCTGTCCTGTTCCGTACGGGGGAAGTTTGTCTGTCTTTCTGCAGAGAACCACATACGGTTCTGAAGCACATATGCTGCTATATAAAGCCCAGCCTTGAGGGGGTTCTCCTGTCCTCTTCACTTGTTGCAGAACCACGACCTTAATCAAAACCTCTTTGTCTTCATCTTTATTCATTAACTGAAAGGTAAAATCTTTTTAAGCCTGTCCAAATAGAGGCTTTTGGAATTCTTCCATAAGCATTAGAATTGCAGCTTTTGCCTATTTTCCCAAAGCCAGGGTTTCATCCTTCATGTGGATCTTTGCTGCTTATGTGGCCCAGTTCACCCTGCAGTTAATCAGGTGTGATTCAGCTGAAGGCAGTGGAATTGGACCTGATGATGAGAGCAGTGGTTTTTCGTTTGTAGGTGCTTATCTGAATACTGCAGAAGCTCGTTAAGCGGCCATAAAAATAATGAGATATTCTTTATTCTTACTGTACTTATATAAGAAACTTTAAAACGCATTTTAAAGTATCTCCATTTCTGTGCAATGATGGATAGTGCTGGCGCTTGCAATTTACCTAATGGCATCCATTAAACTTCATTAGGACTTTGTTAAACCAGAGTTAAAATCGTTGACATTGATTTTTGATCTCTAAAACCTGCTCGCAGCAAATCAGTAACTGAGCATACCAAAAGCCACCCGACTCTCATAGCATGCCGGTCACATTCCCTGTGGTTCAAAAGTGCTTCATGAGCAACGGCAGAGGGAGGGAGGAGGGTCTCAGCCTGTGGTCCCTGTGACATTTAGGAGCACCGTGGGTCTGACCTGCAGAACTTAGCCCCGGGCTCGTGCTCTTTTTGTTGACAGTCTTCAGCAACCACATTGCCTGCCTGTGTCACTGCCCCGTTGGGAAACTTCTCTTCTCTAAGCTCTGACTCAGCCTCTTTGTTTATTCATTTCATTTCATTCCCCGTATTTATTTTTTCTTGCATATACAACTGCAGCTCTCCCTTCACTTGACCTGCTAAACCTTGTGTTTGAAATGAGGAATGTCTGTTCCTAAGTGCCAGTGAAATGGTGATGAAGCAGAAGGGAAGAAAGGTTTTAACATACTCTTATTCGAGAAAAGTAAACATCCTCTGGCTATAGGAAGAGTAAACTTCCCCTGGAAATGTATGTGTTTATATGAACAATCTCTTTCTTCTGTCATTTCCAGATACTAGGCTGGGAGATTTGTTCGTTACCACTGGGAAAAGAGGCTTTTTAGTTAGTGGTGCAAATGCACAAGATAAATCTTAACATGATTTGTTTTCTTTTTGGAAAGACATCCCCCCCGGATCTATTTCTGTGAACCTGAAAGGGATTTCCTCCTTTATCTCAGGGCGTTGCTCTGTGTCTCATTCAGCTCCCCTGCCCGTTTGAACGTACATCCGAATGAACAGACGGAGGAAGTGAGCATTTCCCTGATAACTGGCTGGGTCTAGCTCTGCCGGAGCTTGGGGAGCTTTACTGGAAATCCTTTACCAACATAACTTCCCCTGTATCTGTAAACTACCAGTTTACATTTTTACCAATAAGAGAAATTTATCAAGCATATTAAACCGGGATGTGCCATTTCCAGATGTGGCGACTTCCTTCGAATAGGAGCCCTGATGTGTGGTTACCCAAGTGGATCTGAAGCTGTAAGGCAGACGCTAATTCATCTCAATTCTTATTGTAGCTTTTAATGTTCAGCTGAAGAGGGGGAGGTTGAGCTTTAAAAGCTTTACAATTTGCTTGGTAGGGATTAAACAGGCATATTTTTCCTGGCGTGGCAGCATGAGCTGCTGCTGCCTTCAGCCCTCCCCACTCCCATGGGAAGAGTGGGGGGATTCCCGTCTCCTTTCTCTCCAGGTATCACTTCCACCAGCACCTCTGGGATTCTGCCGCATCCAACGTGGCCAGGCTGTCTGGAAAGTGGAACGGGAGGTGTTTGCAGGTTGGGTGTTTCAGGAGGTATTTACATTTACAACTGGGAGGTGTTGCTCCCGCTCTGAATCTGCCTCTTTGTGAGAGCACATACGGAATTTAGGTATCAAATGTTCAGTGCTGAGACTGTCACCAAGGTTGGAGGCCAGAAGTAGCCTGGACTAACCTTAGTGTGACCTGAATTTGTTCCACATTGAACTTGAACTTGAAAAGGGACTGTTTTGCATCAGGACTACACCAGAGTGTTGCTGTTCTGCTTGACCAAGGTCCCAGGTCTTGGATGGAGAAAGCTGGGAGGAGGAGGAGATGGAGCTCTCCCCCTCGATCTCCTGGTGGGAAAGACAGCAGGCTCGGCAGGCTGGAAGTGCTCTGAGTCCCGGCTCTTGGTTGTGGTGGTCCTCAGCCGTGCATCTGCTCTGAGACATGGTCTACCAGGCGCTTGGCTCTGGGTCTGCGTGCCAGATGTGCTAGGTGGCAGGTAAGGAGGCAGGTTCCCATCAGAACTGTATCAAAATCAGTCTTTTTGTAGGGTGTTTCTATTTTGGTAAATCTTTATTCTTCCATCTGGAAAGTGTTCTCTTAGAAAATCTGAGAAGTCAGAATTCATGCTTAAACATAGTGCCATGCCTAATGGGCTACTTACTCCACTAGATTCCTCATTTATTGTTTTTTAAATATATGGGGTCATACTTTTTAACCCTCATGGTTATGAAGTATGTCTTGCAAAAAGGTTTATGGCATCGTATGTTGCCCATGAGTTATGAGACTCTGTTCCTGTCTGGCAGTGAATGAGAGAGCCCAGCATCTGGCAGTATGTAAAACCAGATATCGCAAAACTTCCCACTTTGAGGAGATGGGGTGGATGATGGATGTTGTGATAAAGTATCTCTTTTGACGTGTAAGTCAGGACAGTTGGAGGCCCTTTCTATAAAAATTTACAGAGCTTAACCAAACCCCCTGGCTGGAAGCTTGAGGAAATCAGTCACTGTGAAGCATGCTGCTGCCATGCGATAGCAGGGATGCTTAAAATCCTGCCCTCTTCTGTCCTGTGCGTTGGGAGCAAATCCACGACTCGGCTCTGCAGAGAGGGAGGTGAGTAGTGCCCAGAATTTCAGGGATCAGTCCAGAAAACCTTCTTGGAAAATCTCATCAGGATTTTTATTACCCACATTCAGAGCCCATTAAATTCAATAGAAGACCTTCCGATGCCTTTAGTGAAAACTGGAATAAAAAGTAGGCATTAAGATATGTTGCATGTTAGTAATTCCCCAAATATTTCTTATCATGAGTCACTGAGTGAGACAGAATCCATGTGTCAAGTCTCTCTGTCCAGGCTCCCCAGCATTGGTCTGGTACTTTGGGGGTAAAATTGTTACTGTAGAGCAGCCTTGGGTAGAGACAATGAGATGAACTAATAATCATTCGAGTTACTGCATTTTGCCTTGTGATAGATCTAAAGCTAAACCTATTAACTTGGAGAGCATCTTTATTATTGAGAGCAAAATGCTTCTGCTGACAAATCTGGTTAGGTGCTATTACATGTTTCTGTAACCAAACTCTTGTTCCTAATTTGCTATTTCACTAATGCATTTTTGGCCTAGTTCCATGGCACAACACCTTATTTATGCTTTAGAAAGAGTAAGAAATAGTATTATTTCCAGAACACGTTCCTGGTAGGTTTAATATTTTCTTTTACCAGTTTAGGAATAACAAGCAACCTACTAAGTTGTCACTGACAGATTCCTTTTCTCGTATCAAAATGACTAAAACAAATGACTGAAAACTACATTTTGCATGTGTCAACCACCTCCTTTCCAAAGGTAACCTAAAATAAAGGCTCTTCACTTTCTTACATGAACTTCAGAAAAAAAATCAGGCATTCTTTTCAAAAGTTATGATATGAACAGATGAGACTAAGATGATCAAAGGGAGACTAAAGTGAGCTGAAATGCCCTGCTTGTATGATGAAACCATGAAATGCTATGGGCTCACATGCTGCATTTCCAATTTAAGCCTGCAAAGCACAGCTGGAAGCTTGCTTAGTACAGATCGTTTTGCATTTTTATTTGTCAGCATCTTTAAAACTACTGAAAAAAGGAAAATTGTGTAAATGATCAGTTGATCCCGTTTTCCTCTTGGACAATTACTGATCAGAAGAAATGGGTCTAGTGGGGACAAACTGCAGTGCTACTTTGGAAGGGATCACTCCTGGTCCATATTACTGATTTCCTGCTGAATCTTTAGGTGCATCTCCAATTACTTCCCAAAGGGGCTAAGGCCACTGTCGATGCACAACTTTGACAGCCACAGCTTTGGCTGAAGTATCGTTTAGCTGGAGTTGAATTAATATTTGTTCCAAACCTGTAGATGAACTACGTGTGACCCAGAGATAAAGCAACGTGCATGCAATTTTCTTGAACATAGTTTTATTTAAGCTCCATACAGCAGACCCAACATTTTATGCTGTCTTCCAAATGCTATCTTTAGCTTCCATTTGACAGTGATTATAAATCAGTGACTGGGGTGTCTAACAAAAGGCGTCATCAAGCATATCTCTGTGTACTTGAATATTCAAACTCGCATCTCTATTCATCTCCCTACAACTGTTCCAAAGTTGCTCATCACCAACTATGGTGATAAACCATATGAGCTATGAGCTCATTAAAGGCTTCTCCATAGACGGACAAAGAAGTCCCATTAGGTCATGGCAAGATCACCAGTTCATCATGCTGAAACTCATCTGCAGCATCCCCTGGGAGCAAACCCAGCTCAGCTGCTCGCAGCCTGTTCTGATCAACCTATATAGCAATGTATAGCTCGAGAGCAAGGAGGAGGGAGACTTGTGCTCCCACTTGCCAGCCTTTGCCCATCCTTTCTGCCTTAAATAAGTTTTAGAGTGAATCAGTTTGAGGAAAGAATGGTTTGGGGCCAAACATTTAGTTGGGTAAATCAGTTTGGTGTGGAAAACCAGCAGAAGGGCTGAATCTCTTTTAAAGCTTTATCCTTTTCTGTTGTGTTCACTTTTTCCCCAGGAAGAAGCTTTTTGGCAAGCTGCCTTCAGCTGGTGGGTTGTGTTGCTCTGTCCCCGTGTACACCAGCGGCTGCACCTATTTCACATGTCTGTGCTGCTCCTTTGAGAGCTTTCGGGAGTGAAGTGACTCGTGGAAAAAATGAAATTTCTTGTAAGCGTGGGCACAAGGGGATGACATTATGGATAAAGCGAATGTATTTTGAAAGGTCACTGAGGCAGGGTGGCTGTAGTGTATGCATGTCTGTTTTGCAGCCCATTACTGCCTGGCAGTCTCGTTTCGAGCTTGCTTGTCCCTCTGGTCTTCCCGATGATGTAGGGAAAGTGTCGGTAGCTCGTGCAGGGCAGGACTGTCACCCCATCAGCCAGAGGGCAGAGGAAATGAAAGTGCTGCTCCCTGGAGTGCCTTGTGAATATTTATCGTGGCAGTGCTAAGCATTCCTGTCGAGCTGCCCAGCCTTTAAGGGTCTGGAGCTGATTTTGCTGCTGATGTTTACTTTAGAAAATGCATGCCAGGAACCATCCCAAAACACAGATGAAACGTTTCGGTGCACAGCAGTGACGGGGCCGTGGCAGGCATCTCAGCAAAGACCCCACATCCATCGTTATGTTTGTGACAGTTGTTGCCTGTAATGAGCCTGGCGGTGGGGACGGCAGGGCAGAGCTGATCATAGACAGACTAATCACCCCCCAAAAAGATCCCAGGGTGCAGGTACAGGGAGCAGAACCGGTTCACATCAGCTAAGGACTTTGTTGGCCAACTGTGAGCTCTTGGGGAGAGCACCCAGCTCTGCAGTCTGCCGGTCGTGCCCCTCTCCATCCCTTATAGCTAGCCCAGGTAAGCCCACAAGCTCTTCTGCTTGGGTGTGCATGGATGTCGAGTGCTTTAAATACTTGCCAGTATTTAAACCGAGCACATCAGGCCATAGCAGTAATAAAAGTCAGTGATGTGTGTTTGTGCATTGACTGCAGATAGCCTGGGTAGAAGAAAAGAGAGTTAGACTCAGACTATTGCCTTTGTCCACATTACTGACCTTTTGCCTTGCATATTGCATGGCCTGCGAGTGGAGGAAGGAGGATTAAAGGTTAAGAAACATCTCTTGAAAGAGTTAGGATGCCTAAATGTTTAAAATGTTTCCCTTCCCCAGTAATTCCAATATATATTAAAGCTGAAACCCTTCTGAGAGGTAATAAAACGGAACAGTGGAGAAGATCATTGGGAAGATTAGGAAGAAGAGACTTAAGAGCTTACTCTTGATGCTTTTGGTTTTATATTTTGTTCCTATTTTACTCTGTCAATCTCTTCTAGTGTTTCTCACTGTGATTTTTATTGTGTTTTTATGGAACAGAGACGGCATTGCAAACTACCAGGGAAAAGCTTGTCGTTTAGTGAAGGGGGGAAAGAACATTCCTTTGCACATTTTTTGGTGTTCCTGTTATGTATCAAATTTAGAAAGTAACAAGTAGTAGCATCCAGTTTTCATTAATGCTTTGGGGATTTCTTGGCGCATATGTTTTCATTTCCAAGTGTTCACATGAGAAGCAAAGGAGAAGATGAAATTCCTCCTTCCTAGCCATCGGTGGAGTACTTGTCATAACCAGGGGGATCCCTGGACCAGCAGACAGGTAACCTGCTTTGGTTGTTTGCTCTAGCTCTAAAACCAGCAGCAATGGGAAATATGATGATGGTTTATTAGGACAAAGGGCCGCAGTGTGATTGCTTCCCTTATGTGAGCGTTCCTCTTGACACCGTCTGGCTCATGGCCCATATTAATTTGCTCAAAAAAAAAAAAAAAAGATGATATTCGCATTCTTGGAGGAGTTGTGTGTTCCATCTGGATACTGCAAACCTGCTAACCCTGTCCAAACAACTCCCATGTTCGCCTTGCTCAGCGAGTGATTTTTATGCATCATCAGTTAAATACATATGTGAGCTCCTAAGGCAAGAGCCGAGCGTGAGGGTGTCTCGTGCCCGTCACTGCTCCCTCACAGCCGGAGGAGTACCCTTGCTGGGTGGTCTCATGAAGCATTTGCTCCCTGATTAAATCACAGCAATGTGTAACTCTGTTTGGGATAGCTCTCAAGTCAGTGTTGTAAGTCTGTAAAATTTCCACGGAGGTGCGTTTTGTCAGCTCAGGTGTGAGCGGGTCTCGAAACTCCGGGACTGGTGCTCACTGCTGCGCTGGGAGGTGTGTGGATTGGGTGATGTTAGAGGTCTTCTCTCTCAATTTTTGTGTTTTCTGTAGAAACAGATACTGAGCAGGAATTGTTCTTTCCTGCCTTTTTCTCATCATGGTTTCATCGGTGGGAAAAAGTGAAACTTCAGGTGAAAGCCAGAGCACGCAGAAGTAGGTGTTTCAGTGAGAGCAGGACCGGGTCCTCACTGCTCACCCCGCTCTTCGCTTTCAAATTGAGGGACGTGGAAATAGGGACTCAAAAAGCTTCAGTTCATATTTGGGAATTTTTTTCTGAATTTTAAGCAAGAAGTGACTTGTGTGACCGTGGCTTCGGTCAGAGCATTGCCACCGGCTGTAAAGGAAGGAGGCTGCAGGGTGAGGACTGTGGTTTCCCAGACTTCTCCTAACCACCCTGACCTGGAGCACCTCTGGTTTGGGTTTCAGCTGGAATAGAATTTTAGATAGACTCTGAGCACTGTACCTTTATGGAAATAAAACGGTCATTCGGGTCAAAGAGAATTTTGATGAAAACAGTTTGGGGACACAGGAGCTGGCCAGTGCTTGTTGGGGAGATGAAACCCAGCTGCTTTCTGCTGTCTGAGCCACTTGGGTCTCGTCTTCACAACCATCCTCCTGCACAAGAAGTACAGGGTAAGGAGGTACGTGTTGGGGTTAAAGCTGGAAAGAGAAATGCCTCTATGAGTTGCCAGTGAAACAGCTTCTTGGCAATAAGAATTTCAGGATTTTTTTTTCCCTTTGGTGATACACTTGTAAGTTTGTACATTGCATGTCTGCTTGGCTGGAGAGGGACCTGGAGCTCCTGTCTGTGGGGTGGAGGCTGCAGGACTTGGTACACCCAGTGGATTTAGTGCTTTTGAGGCATTTCTAATACTCCTGACAGCTGTCGCTTGGTGCCACAGCAGTGTGACAGGTTCCACTGTGGTCCAAGTGTCCTTATCTTTGTTGCAAGGTGTCTCCACTAATGGATGACATCCTTGTTTCATACCAGTCTTGCTGTGAAAGGTGACAAATCCTTCAGGACCAGCTATCCCAGCACCTGTCAAAAATGCAGAACGCGACAAACCCCAATAATTTAGGATGTTACTAATCAAACTGCGATGACCCCTTGGCTATGTATAGAGAAGAGACAGGGAAAAGGAAAGGAGGACGGCGAGCCGATGAAGGACAGGTTCTGCACTCAATCCCAAACCAGACCAGAGGCCAATCGCACCGGAGAGTGTCTCACAGGTTGGCTTGTGAATAAATCACTTTTTAGAAGATTAGTATTTTCTGTGGCATTCAGAGGCAAAGAACAGATCTCAGGAAGACCATCTGGTCCTGATATCTGCGAAGGGAGGGAAGGCTGTCCCTTGCCCTCTTAGCTACCCTATGAAGGGAAAGCAGAACTGTCCAATGATTTTGAGGCTTTTCCCAAATCTCCCCATCCAGAGGCATGTGCCTGTGTTGGGCTAGAGCCTCTGATGGGATTTAAGCTGGCATAGCTCTCAGCTTCAGCCACCTTGTCGTGGGTGTTGACTTCTTCAGCAGCCTGCTGCCTCTGGTCCCATTCTCTCAAATGAAAGGGAGACATCACTAGAAAAATCTATGCTGCTTTATTCATACAGAAAAGAAAGAGTTAATCTTTCTTTTTTTTTAGGGCTTGCCTTCCTGTAAGTTTTGGTATTTAAAATTAATGAAGAAAATTAGAAAAAAATGTGGATCAGATTACTCCTTCTCAGCTGTTTTGCTTTTTCTGGCAAATTGTTGCTTGTAGAGTTCTGGCATTTTATTTTTCTTTTTTTAAGCATTGACATCTCTCATCATGCTCTATATAACTCTTTCTTGGGAATTATATGACCACATTATATGGCCATTATGGATGGCCACTCACTCCTGGTCCTGCTCCTCAGGGCATCCTTTTGCAAGCCGTTCTCCCCCGCTTTCTTCCCTCCTCCAACCTGTGGGCGTCTGACTCAGAGAGTTGGAGACTCATTATAGAGTTTTCTCATGTAACTTACCGTTAATTAACTTGTGACTCAACGTGTTCCTGTTAGAAAAGAGATAATTTACAGTTTTACTTTTGCTTTGCCTGTTTCTGCATGCCGCATGGGTGCGTGATACAATTCCTTTGAAGCTGGTAACTTTTTTAGGTTAGATGAGGTTGTAGATGCCCCATCCCTGGGAACATTTAAGGTCAGGTTGGACGCAGTTCTGAGCAACCTGATCTAGTTGAAGACATCCCTGCTCATTGCAGAGGGGGTGGACTAGATGATCTTTAAAGGTCCCTTCCAACCCAAACCACTCTATGATTCTATTTGTAGGGGTAATAGCAGTACTGGTGTGCTAGAAAAAGGCTTGGAAGAAAAAGGTCTTCTGTAAGCAACGAGTTTCTTGCACAAGTGCAGCTACACCAGAGGAAGCACCGCTGTGGACGGTGACCTGCAGCAACGGGGTTGGCCACACCGTTCTGTTCCCCCAGCACAAAATACCAGTGCTGAGCTGGCTGCTGCGTGCTGGTGCGGCTGGGCATCTTCCATCAGCAATGGGGCCAAAGTCCTGCATCTCCCGTATGCAGCAGGACCGACATCTCCAGCCGTTAGGTTTGCAAATGAAGAGGCGTTAACAAGTGTGGAGGCTGCTGGCAGCAGTTCATAAATTCTGCTGAGGTTTTGGAAAGTGCCGGCTGTCTGGATGTTGCCTGCCTCAGAGCAGTGCAGGGCGATGGGGACTATTGCACAAGGAGATATTGCAAATGGCTTTCTACTCATGCGTACAGGCGTACTTGCTAGTGTTCGTCAGAGGGGACTTCCCTCCTTGTGAACTTTAAATTCCCATAAAACCCCCACGATTCTCTTTCTTCCAGTTTGCAATTTAGGACTATTTTCAAAACTAAAGCCGTTAGGAGAAGGAAAAATTGTTAAACTGAAGCAATTGAGTTGAGCATCGAACTGCAAAGCCCAGGGCCAACATGCTGACAAGGAAAACAACTAAAGCCGCTCACAGGCTATTCAAAACACTCCTGCACCCAAATAAGTACAATAAAATCTACAAACCTAATCTTTAACTTTAGCTCACAGTATTGGGGTTATTAAAGTTATTAAAACCCAGTTGTTGGAGGGCTTGGGGACTCCGTTAAGGTATCTGTGGCTCATTGAGCCTTATGTAGGAATTTTGCCCGGGGGGATTTTCTGGTTAATGCATATGTTTACTGGCAAATTGCTTTCTGTCTGCAGAGCTGGCTGGGTGCGTAGCTGGGATGCTTCCATATGGAGGTACTGCTGCTGCTGCTGGAGGTGAAGAGGACAGGGTGGGGAAAACTCGCAAGTAATTCAAAACCCGTGTGTGATTTAGCCTCCTGGTGCTCTAACCCAGCTATAAATATTAAACACGGGTTTGGGATGGGATTTCAGCTCGGCCCATTGGCTCCTCTTCCCAGCGCGCAGCAACCTCATCCATCTCCGATCGGAGCGGTGAGCTGCTGGCCGGACAGCCGCAGCTCAGAGGAGCAGGACGCCTCTCTCCTCTCCTTACCCAGTTTTTCTCTCCTTCCATTAATCACACAAATAGCAGACTGGGAGGAAAAAAAAGAGTTTAAAACCCTCTGTTTGTCCTGTAGGAACAGGTCAGAGTTGGAGCTGTTTCTTTCCAGCCCTGCTGGCGGGGACACAAAGCCCGGGGGGGGGGGGGGAATTGCTGGGTTTTGGGGCCTGGGGATGGGGGATCCCCCACTGCTGCGTGTCTGCAGGGGGGAGCAACCTGCCAAGGCTGCTGCAGGGTCACGGTGCGCTGGATTTATTCCTTCTAAGGGCTGTAAAACGTCTTTGCAAGGGAGCTGCAATGCAGCGCAGAACTCTGTTTCCACTGAGTACCAACGCCTGTGCAGAAATGTTTCCCCTGTTCATTGTAAATATAGGCACGCTTGCATTAAATAGGATTCAATTAATAGGAAAAAGCTGAGAAAGCCAGGACTTCTTTGCTTTTAAAAGGGCTGGGGAGAGAAGAGGACCCTGGTACAAGCCCTTGGAAAGGCTGACCCACACCTAATGCCCGATTCATGCTGCACGGGATGCACCACAGTCCTGGGTAAATCACTCCCTTTATTAAGTGCACGTAAGGTCGGAAATGAATCCGTGTAATTTAAGTCATACAGGAATAAATTTCAACTTCCAGCTATGGTAACTTCTGATAATGTTGCTTGCTAGGCTGCAGAGCACTCTCCTGTTAGACTGCAGAGTGCTGTGTATTAAATACACTAGATATTATGGCCAAGTCACCTGTTAATCTTTTCCTTCATGAGAAGATTAATCTATTGAGCTTAAGTCTTTCCCTGTAAAAATGCATTTAACATTGTTCTTTGAGTGAACAACGAGCCTTTTCAACCTACCAGCACCTTGTATTCTTAGCTCCAGAAGTGGGAGATAATTTCTCCTGTAACAGTTTTACAAAGTGCAAACGTAGAAGTAAATACCCCTTCACACCTTCCTCCCGAGGAGGCAAATTGCTGTGGGTGCTTTTGGCTAAACACCACATTTAATAAGGAATATTGCATTTTGTCAAAGCATCTTTTCCCAGTCTCTTACATTTTGGTTATTTGCATCATTTGGTCAGAGGATTTGGGGTTTTCACTGAAAATGCAAACATTTCCAGACAGTACTTTTATAAAACCCAAAGTTATTTCATTTTCTTGGAAGACTTTTTCGGCGGGGAGGGGAATTGGAACAGCTTTCCTGGCTAAGCCTAAGAAAAGCTGTACGAGTCCATGTTACTTATTCACTTGCATAAATGTGTTTAGTTCCACAAATGCAAAGGTGCCGGCACTGCAGGTGTGTTACTGGGTGATAAGTGCCGTTCATACACTTAGTAATGCAGTGTGGAAATAAATGACCATATTTCAGATTATTTTAAACTCCTGACAGGTTCCGTATGGAAAGGAAACGGCCAGTACAAATAGATTAAGCACAGAACCTATGTTTAATGTATGAAACTCTCTGAAGGCTTCTAGAGCTAAAAAGCACCGCAGGAAAATGCAAAATCCCATGTGTTTGAACAGAATTGTTACAACTTCGGGGATTTTGCAGACAGAAACGCTAACAATTATTACACAGTGACGGTTTCCTTTTCTTTCCCATCCTCGCCAGGCTGCTGTGAGAGATGCACGTCACTCCCAGACGGAGAGCATCTCTAACGGTAATGAAAGCACCCCATAAAGCAGTGGGTATTGGCAGAGCATAATCATTAAGACGATTTTACTCCATAATGAGGTGTTGTGGAGTACAGCTCCATTCAAAACCCTTTAAATAATGTTAACATTGAATATAATAACCTTACAGGGAAATAAAATCCCTCTCCGGGTCTGTTTCTGTCTCTGAAAGGGAATCAATTTTCTTTGCCTGATAGCTTTCCCCAGCACTTTACACAGATGGGGGAAGTCGGTTATTGTTAGGGCTGCCCATGAATTTCCTTCTGAAGGTCAAATCTTTAAAAAAAAAAAAAAAAAAAAAGGAAAGAAAAAGAGGTCTTGTGACCCCTATCCTGATGGGAAATGTGGATGCCCGGCGCATCCCCTCTCTTGCAGATCCCATGGGAATGACCTGCCACTGCTGCTTTGGTGGGGAGAGGGTCTGCAGTGCTGGTAGATGCTGTCACTGCAGTCACAGGGGTGACAGCAAGGCTCTTAGCCCTGCCATGCTAGGGCAAGGTTGCAGGTCTTAATTATGTGTTGTAGTGGGTTTGCCTGGCAAGGTTTTGGTAGCAGGGGGGCTACAGGGGTGGCTTCTGTGAGAAGCTGCTGGAAGCTTCCCCTGTGTCCGACAGAGCCAATGCCAGCCAGCTCTAAGACGGACCTGCTGCCGGCCAAGGCCAAGCCCATCAGCGATAGTGGTAGCGCCTCTGTGATAACACATTTAAGAAGGAAAAAAAGTTGCTGGGACAGACAGAAACGGCAGCCGGAGAGAGGAGTGAGAACATGTAGCAGAAACAGCCCTGCAGACCCCCAGGTCAGTGCAGAAGGAGGGGAGGAGATGCTCCAGGCGCCGGAGCAGAGATTCCCCTGCAGCCCGTGGTGAAGACCATGGTGAGGCAGGCTGTCCCCCTGCAGCCCAGGGAGGTCCAACGATGGAGCAGATCTCCACCTGCAGCCTGGGGAGGACCCCACGCCGGAGCAGGGGGATGCCCAAAGAAGGCTGTGACCCCGTGGGGAAGCCCACGCTGGAGCAGGTTTTCTGGCAGGACTTGTGACCGCGTGGGGGACCCACGCTGGAGCAGTCTGTGCCTGAAGGACTGCAGCCCGGGGAAAGGACCCACGCTGGAGCAGTTCGTGAAGAACTGCAGCCCGGGGGAAGGACCCACGTTGGAGAAGTCCGTGGAGGACTGTCTCCCGTGGGAGGGACCCCACGCTGGAGCAGGGGAAGAGTGAGGACTCCTGCCTCTGAGGAGGAAGGAGCGGCAGAAACAAAGTGTGATGGACTCACCCCAAACTCCGTTCCCTGTCCCCCTGCGCCACTGGAGGGGAGGAGGTGGAGAAAATTGGGAGTAAAATTAAGCCCAGGAAGAAGGGAGGGGTGAGGGGAAGGTGTTTTGAGATTTGGTCTTATTTCTCATTATCCTACTCTGATTTGATTGGTAACAAATTAAACTAATTTCCCCAGATCGAGTCTATTTTGCTCATGACCGTAATTGGTGAGTGATCTCTCCCTGCCCTTATCTCAACCCACGAGCCTTTCGTGATATTTTCTCTGCCCTGCCCAGCTGAGGAGGGGAGTGATGGAGCAGCTTTGGTGGGCATCTGGCCTCCAGCCAGGGTCAACCCACCACATATGTACAAGGAGTCTGTGTTTGTGTCTCCCTTAAAATACCAATAAGGAACCCAATTATAGCCTGGACCAGAGTAATTTGGGCTCTGTGGCTGTTTGGGTATCTTTCTGTTTTAGCTGCGGCATCCTTGACCTACATAGTCCGAGCCAGCTGGTGCGTCCAACACATTGGTTCTATCACATTTGAGACAAAGCAATGTAAAGAACGAATCTTAAAATTATATATTCCTGGCTTGCAAACCTCCTGAGCTGTCTGCTCTGCGGCTTCGCAGCAAGATCCCCAGCAAAGTGCAAAGTGCAAAGTCAGGGAGTCCTTTTAATAATGCACTTAATTTCCCTTCTCATGGAGCGGCCGAGAGAGGAAGGGTGCCTGGTTGCCCTTGGTTTGCTCCACTCTGCAGCTCTAAAAACCACGAGCTGACATTTTGGGGTGAAACCATGACTGTTCAGGCCAACTTCTACTCACAGTTACCATACCGTAACCCCCATGAAGTCAAGATTAATAGCCTTTAATGAGCTTCCCAGGGAAAACAGATGGCCCACGATGTATCTTCTGCAAAACACAAAGCCCAGGGAATGTGTATGTCGGGTAATGAAATGCCTGCAGTCATCAAAGTGGGGGTTCAGGTACTGGAGGGGGAGCATTTAACAGAAAAATACAACTCGGAAGTAATTTCCCCCATAAAATCCCAACTGCAGAGTGTCACCATAATGCACCGTAATGACAGGGAGGGGGTGTAATTTCAGAAAGTGGTTTTAAAATGCTGTTCTGGAATACATCTGGATTCTCTTAGGAACAAGCAAAATCTCATCAGGGACCACTTCAAAGACCATTTCCTCATGGTTAAATTATCTCGCGTGAGCCTGCTGTTGCATGTACATTGTTACATTATGTATGATTTTTGACTGCTCCTAATATGAACAAACTGCACAATATTCCATTAGTGATTTTCAATTTGTTCTGAGCCTTAAATCCTGCAGACAGCCTGCCTTGCTGGCTTGGCTTTGTAGGTGTATGTTGGAGAAATTTTCACAGCCCTCCGGCCTGATGTCCTGCCTAGAGGCTTTGGAAACTGGAATTAATTGTGTTTTTTAGTAAGCATGCCAATGGTATATTTATAATAGTGTTTAAGTTGCTTTCAGATTTTGTATTTTTATTAAAATGAATTTTGATGCTGCTGCTGTGTACCACAGCTCAGTTGCACAGGTCTGATGGCCAGTCCCTGCATCCTCTCTCCGGGATGTAGGTGCAACATGCTGCTCTCATGCCAGGTAATGTCTGCTCAGGTTTTCTTTTCTCATTTTCCCTTTTTAGCTGGCAGGCGGGGGGCTCTCCTCTGTAAGTGAGGAAAGTGATGCTTGGGCAAAGCGTGTGCGCTGGCAGGGAAGAGAAAATGATGTCATTTGCTTCCCAGTGAGGTACACCCGAACAATACAGATGTCTTTTTATGCCGGTACCACGATTGCACAACAGTGCATCAAATTAAACCCATGTTGCTGCCTAAAGCCTGTGATCTGCCCATATTTCTCAGTATACTCTTGTGGAGCAACTCTTTTGTCATTTGGCAGATTAAGGGAGTGCAATTGCTGCCCTGTATCTCTTGCTACAGCACGAGCCAGAAATTGCTGCATGCTGTATAGTAGGATTTGGAAACAAAATATAAATGTACAGTCTTAGGGTAGATGTTTGGTGGGAATATAGCAGGGTGACTCCATCCTGTTGTTTGTATGACTAGTGAATGCCATCAGCTTCCTCTTTAAATCAAATCCAAATCCTTTCATGGGCCAAAATCACGGGGAAGTTTAATAAACCTACAAGGTAATTTTTAGCTTCATTTTCTTCCATTTCTATAGGTGTGCTATCTCATTTTAAATTCCATCAGAACCCTCTTCCTCTTTCACATTGTGGTCTGTAATGCAGATTTTGGGTCCATTCTCACGCAGACATTGCTGGTGCTGACACACTGTGTAAAGGGCATACATCTAAAAAGATCACCCCTTCATTAATTTACAGGAGATTTCTGCAGTCTGTGCTAATACAACGCATCTGATGACCTCTCGTCGACTTCTCTCACTTGGGCCAAAGTTTTGCAAGTCGATAAAATGCATCAGTACTTTCCTAATATTGCTCTTCCATGGAAGCAATTGCTCCGGCTGCCAGAGGGATATTATTCACCCGCCAGAGGGACGGAGCATAGAATATAAAATAGGCTCTCTCTGAAGATGCAACCTCTGTTATGAAAAAGCTTAAAAGTCTTGATAAAATACTAAAGCCCTCCTTTCTTTCCAGGATCCCTGGCTGAGCTGTGCCAGGCACTTGGTTCTCTTGGCTCACTGGTTCAGGGGTGCCTCCTTGCAAACCGCTGCTGAAGCCTGTGTGCAGTCCCTGGATGCACTGGTGCGGTCAGGTACCTCTCACATCTGCTTGGGACTAAGAAAAGAAGAGTGGAAATACAGAATAGAATAGAATAGAATAGAATAGGAGTTAGAATAGGAGTTAGAATAGAGGGGAGAGGAGAGGAGAGGAGAGGAGAGGAGAGGAGAGGAGAGGAGAGGAGAGGAGAGGAGAGGAGAGGAGAGGAGAGGAGAGAAAGAGAAGAGAAAAGGAGAGAGGAAAAAAAAAGAAAAGAAAAGGAAAAAAAAGAAAGAAAAAAAGCCAATTGCTGTAGCCTGCTCTTCCCCACTGTCAGGGCAGGGAGGACTGCCGGCTCCTTGCACATGTGCGGGCAAGCACTCCTGTGAGGCAGAGCTCTCCCACACTGTGTTGAAAGGCAGCCTGGGATGGGGAATAAACACACTGATTAATCGAAGCAATAAAAGTCAAACTGATCTTTTACTAGCTTGAAAGGGTTTCAGCTGTACCCAGAAGGATTCCTGAAAGTGGTTCTAAGGTAGAATAAAAAAAAATAATTTGCCAGGAAAGCACGACTGCCCTCTCTCTGAGCATCCTCCTCCTCGCAACCCCCTCAACGCCCTTGCATAGAAAGCTTCATGGAAACGTGGGAGAAGGCTGCTCTTTGCTTTGAATCATTTCTATCCCTGTTGTTCAAGATTTCGGAGACCTTTGTTTTGGGTCCATGTGTAAAGGAATGGCACAGTCTCAATTTTCCTGCCCAGAATGACTATCGTTAAGATTTAGCTTGTTGCAGTTCTTCCTGAGAGCAGAATATCAGTTGAGAATAAAAAAAAAATTAAAAAAAAAAGTAATTACAGAGAATATATTTTCTTTTTATCAGTTAATAATTTTGTGTGTAATCTGAGTCACTTTTGTGTGAATCAAATATAATCATCCTCATAACACAAGGTAATTAAATGAATCATAAAGCGATGGCAATTACCTTCCTTCTCCTTGAGAAACCCTTATCTGGGATTTGGCAGGGCTGGGCGGGCGATGCTGTGGGCAGCTGGCAATCCTGGAGGTGGGCGTTGTGCAGGCAGCACTGCTCGGCAGATCGGGTCGGGGTACACGGTGGAAGGTAAACGGGATGGGGTCTGAAAACAGGGATGAGCTTCGGATGGAAAATTAAAACATGGAGCGGTAGAAGAAGTTGGTGATTCTTTCGTCAGGTCTCCTGGTCCCCCTCCCCTCTGGAAGCTCCTGCAGGACTGAACGGGCTACGTACTGGAAGGGGAAAAGAGAAAAATACCTATTACTTCATTTTATAGATATTAAAGAAGATACTTTTATGGCTCATCAACACACAAGGCTGTTTTGTTCAGCATACTTTAACATGTACCATGTATGTATCCAGCAACTTCAGCTCTGACATTTTTCAGCAAGCCAATAAACCCAGAGTAGATTGCTTGGGTTTTTTTAATTGACTCCAATATAGCTTGAGGTAGACATTTGATATCCTGACATTACTTCTGATTTGATGTCATATGCAATTTTCCCAAAGCTATTTGACTTCCAAATGAGCACTTCTGGTTATGCTTTGTTTTTCTGTCATGGGTGGTTTGGGGGGGAGTTTATACGCCCCAAAATTTTGCTATACCATAAAAATTCATGACTTATGAATGTTTACAGAAATTAGATTTCCAGGTAACTCAAGTTTGCTCATACTGAAAGCAAAGTAAAGCTGGATGGATAATGGATTTTTTTTTAAAAGTAATAGCCGAACTGAGAGAAAGTAGATTCAAGCGAAATAAATTTTTTTTTTTTCATTAGGGTCAACCCAAAACATCTCATTATATCCTAGATGAAATCTGGGGAGGGGGGTGTTTTTGGGTTAGTTAATCTTGCTGTTTAACCTCTTTTCTTTCCCAAGTGAATTGATTTTGCCATTTTGAAATGAAGCGTGAGGAGGAATGTGCTGGTTTTGGGATAGAGTTAATTTTCTTCACAGTAGCTAGTATGGGGCTATGTTTTGGATTTGTGCTGAAAACAGTGTTAATAAGGCAGAGATGTTTTCGTTACTGCTGAGCAGTGCTTACACAGAGCCAAGGGCTGTTCTGCTTCTCCCCCCACCCCAGCAGCGAGCAGGCTGGGGGGGCACAAGGAGTTGGGAGGGGACACAGCCGGGACAGCTGACCCCGACTGACCCAAGGGATATTCCAGACCATACAACCTCACACTCAGCATATAAAGCTGGAGGAAGAAGAAGGAAGGGGGTGGACGTTGGGAGTGATGGCGTTTGTCTTCCCAAGTCACCGTTAGGCATGATGGAGCCCTGCTGTCCTGGAGATGGCTGAACACCTGCCTGCCCACGGGAAGTGGGGAATGAATTCCTTGTTTTGCTTTGCTTGCGTGCGCGGCTTTTGCTTTCCCTATTAAACTGTCTTTATCTCAGCCCACAAGTTTTCTCACTTTTACCCTTCCGATTCTCTCCCCCATCCCAGCGGGGCGGGGTGAGTGAGTGGCTGCGTGGGGCTGGGGTTAAACCACAACAAGGACTCATTCTGCCATTTCTGAATTTGCTAAATTCGGCTAGAATTCATCTATCATTTCATTCCTGCCAAAACACTGTTCTGCTAATTTTTAATTAATCTCTGAATTTATACTCCACACAAGGAAACAAGTGGGAAGAGCAGACTTTCAATTAATTTTTGCCAAGACCTGGGAGATGCAGCGCTGGGGAGGAGCTGCAAGACGCCAGTGGGTCCCGCGGGAGCACAGGAGATGGCACCTCGGAGGTTTTGCACACTTTCTCCCCCTGCCCTACACGGATACAACCTCTCTGTCCAAGTCCCATTTAGAAAAACAAACAGAAGAGGAACACAGCAACATAAAGTCTGTCTTGAAATCTGAACGGTGATGGGGCCATCCACTGAAATAATCTGATAAAATTCATGTATTTTTGATAAGGTGTTTCAGATATTATTTCCAACCTGGCTATTTGCTAATTCTGTTGAGAAAAAAAACAAAGTAAGAATGAAATTTTTCACAGATCTTTTTGCTCAGTGAAGAGAAGTGAAAAAGATGAAATGTTTATGATCTGTCACAAATCAATATAAATCTGGAAAGTCTTTGACACATTCATATTTTTTATGAAAGAGTATGAGAGGATGGAGAATACTAGAAAAAACAATATTACAGAACGCCAACACCTTTGTCTGTGATCTGATGGGATGTGACTGATGTACCATCAGCTGAGAAACCTAGCAAAATGCAACCCGCAAATGATGAATTGAGAGCCAAGATGAAGCCAACTCCCCAGTGGGTTTCCTTTTATTAAAACAAATGATATTCATGTTTTGTGAAGTGCACACTAAATCTATCGTATAACTGAAGAGTAAGATGATTTTTATTCTCTGGCTTGAGAATACATAGTTTTATTTACTTTAGGTATCTGAGATTTGTAGCTGAACTGTGGTGAGGACACATTGCGATGCCTCCAATACCCATGTTCCTCAATGGTCACAGCTGGAGGCACAGCTGGGTGCAGAGCATGGGGGCCACGCAATAAGGCAGTCACCTGGGCAAAGGGACCGTGGTGGAAAAATAAAATGCAGAGGTTTTAAAGCCAGTTGGAATTGTGGTAACACCGTATTACATAAAACATAACTCTGACGCTGTTGGTTTGTTGTAAAAATGGGTGCCTCAGTACGGTTTTACACAGTTTGCCTACTTTGAGATCGTTTTGTAATTTAATGTCTGGTGCTAAAATCAGCCAACATTTTGACAGGGTTGGGAGGAATTTTTGACAAAATGTTGGTGAAATTTGACAAGGCTTTGACAAAGAACCAAGGAAAATCAGTGGTTTTGGCTGAGCTTCGCTCTGAGTTTTGGATTTACATTCAGAGCAAGGACATACATAGACAAGGACATTTTGGCAAGAGCCAAATCACTACTCTTTTGGACCACTGCAAACCAAAAAAGAGAACTGCTGACCATGAAGCACCTTCTTTGAAACGATGGAGAGGAGGGAGCAGATGCTGCTGTGCTTGATGGAGGAAGGCAGTGGAGACATGGGCAGGTTCTCAAATGCTCCTCCCTGTCACATGAACTCTGTTTATTATTACTGCAATGGAAAGGGTTTTAAACTAATGCAAAGTTTGATAGAGCTGCCCCATGCCTGCTTTTCACTTGTGGTTTTAATTCAGGTGATTCTGGTTCTCATAGGGTTGGTCTGGTGTTTTAAAGGATGGAGAATTCAGGTGGTTGCAGTGCGTATCGGGGATTTTCAGCGTTCCTCACCTGCTTTGTGGTATAGATGATGTATTCATTTAAATAAAGCAGTGATGGAAAACTTTGTTCTTACTGCGAAGCCATCGAAGGAAATGAGAATACATGTGGATTGCATTTAGAGTTCCTTTGATTTACATGACGCACATTACTTACAAAAAATGGAGCATGAAGAGACTAGGAGAAAATGAAGGTATGATTTCCTCTGCTGCCACTCGTGGGTTTGTCCTATATCATTTCAAAAAACACAAGACTGCTTTAAAATATCCTGCAATTGCCCATGTCTTTGTTTTCTGTCGGAGACGTCTATGGCTTGTTACGCTCTATACTTTTGGCTTTCCTGCAATCTTCTGGCTGTTTAACACTGAAATAATGTAATCCAATTTTCTTTGTTGCCATAAAGGCCTTAATTATGGCTTCGCGGGATATTGTAATCAGAATCCGTTGGATTTTCTCATATGTCAAACTGATGTCTGCTTCAAATTCATCAGTGTCCTTGTGTTGTTGTAAGCACTCGGATAGTCTGGAGGTCATGCCTGGCTTCACGTGTCATTGCCGAAGATGAATTTATTCAGCATCGGTTTTCCTACAGCAACATAAACTATCAGCTTGCTTTGAATTTTTGCCTTTATCTTTAGGTTATTGCTGCAGAAACACGATAATCTCTCATTTGTGCCAGTGCTGATAACGTCTTTCCCGCTTTGATTTTTCTGTTGACATTTGCAGGAAGAGTTTTCATTTTGCTCGACCATATGCCACGACCTTGGACTGCTGCGAAGGATGGACACCGCAAAGGTCCACTGTGTTCACTCACAGCTTCGCTTAATTAACACAGCAGCTTTGTGTCTGAAGCAAAAAAAAAAAAAAGCAAAATATTTTTCAGAGAGCGCCGTTATCTTGCATTTGCCGGGGTACGTTTTTATCGCAAATACATTTTTATCGCGAAGATGGCGTTGGCTTGTCTCCAGCCCATGTAGTTCCAAGTCACCTCCCCAAGAGCAGAGGCGGTGGGGATGGAGCCAGGCTTTGCGGGGCTACCGGGAGGTACCTGCAGCCTCTGCCCACGGGGGACAGGCGTTTCTGAGAGCAGGAGGGTTTTCAGCCCCGGCGTGGGCACGGAGAAGTGGGTTCAGTGCCGAGCGTGCGCCCTGTGGGTGAGGCAGCAGGTGTCGGAGCAGAAACGATGCGCCCAAACGGGAAAACTTTCCTTAGGGCGGTGAATTTGTTAAAATTTCCAGCAGTGCGTGTCGAGCCTGGCTGAAGACAAGAGGCAATAACGCGCTGGGGGCTGCGGTGCCCGGAGGTGGGCTCGCTCCATCCGAACCTTGCTAGCCAGGCTCCTCCTGGGTGCGGGCTGGCGAGCTCCGGGCTAGTTTCTTTCCTAGGAAAGCAAATTAAATCACTTCTGTTATTTGATCATTTCCAAAGTGTCTTGCCCAACGTGGATCGCATGGACAAAGAATCTGATCCGTATTTCTCCCATCCGACCTCCAGTTTGCCCTGGCTGGCTGAGGGTGGGAGTTATCCTCCTGTTAAATACTGCTGTAGGATTTTCCAATAGGGTTTCCAACACTGTTTAATCCCCCCTTTTAAAATAAAAACCCAAGATAGATTATAGCTATTTCCCAGGCTTAATCACTAAATACATTGCGAATTATTTTATTTTCCCAGAAATACCGTTTGAGTGGTGCGTGGCCAACCCCAGGGAGCCCATTTAGGAATGTCCTCCCCAAAGCGAATCCAGCTGGGCGTGAAATGAGCCCTTTTGTCCGGCGGAGCCGCGGGAGGGGGGTCACTCACTACGGGCGGATCGATACAGCTGTGCATCTGAAAAAGCCCAGCCAGGGACCTCGCAACAATAGGAAATAGGGTTTAAAAGCTCCACGCTGAATGCAGCCAATTGCAAATAATAATAATTTTAGCAGGAGCTAAAATTGCTCCTCTTGCTCCTGTTTTAGCAGTTCAGCTGAAGCCCTGAGCCGGGAATGGTGCCCTTGGATGTTGTTAGTCTTTTCCTAACCTAAGTGCGACAGTAAAATCACAGCTCCATGCAAATCCATCCAACCTTTTGTATATTTGTAAACAAGGCTCTCTCCCTCCAAGCAGCCTTGCCCTCATTACTCTAAATGGTGTTACTCCATCCTCCAAAACAGCCCATCCTGGTTCATAGCAGCATACTGCATTCATATCTTTTTTTACCATGTTTCAAAGTAATTAATCCAAATTTCTCAAAAGTCCTAATGACTAATTCTTTGCTATGAAGTGTTGCTGTACATATGATGTTCGTTTTATTGCAGCTTCCACTACTTGCAAACATTTATTGCTGAGCACAGTAAAGGCAAAGGCAGCTGGTGTTTCCAGCAGGGAAAAATACCGATTGCTGTTTGCATATATGCAAAATGAATGTCTCTGCAGGTGTTTTGGGAAGGGGGGCAGGTTGTGGGGATGCAAAGGCCAGTGTGCCTTGAGGGGGGGCAACACCAGGCTGGGACGTCCCCTGGTCCACAGGAGCATCTTCTCTCCATTTTGAAGCCAATCCATACAGCAGCTTGAGTAGTGTTGCTATAACCATTTCCACTGCAAAAAAGTGAGGCTGAATTTTGTGTTTGTTATGTTTGGTTTTCCCTGTATGTGACTTTTTTTCCCCTGTTTTATTGCCTTGCAGGTGTAGGAAGCTGCTTTGCGGCGAGGCAGAGTACTTTCACCTATCTTTGAACCATGGTCTTTGCATCTTCCTAAGTGGAGCTGTGTGTAATTTCTTGGTCAAATACTTCCTCCTCAGAGAAAATGTAAAATCAGATCCATCAACGTTATTTGCAAAGTCTTCTGTAACTTACCAAGATATTTTCGGGGGCTGAAAAAAAGCCTGTAAAGTTCACTTTAGCATTTCGCAAGTCCATCATTCTGATATTTGGTTTCAAGACAGCATTTCATTTGCCTATTTTAATCTTAAATGCCAACAAGGAGCCGTGATGGAACTATTTCATTTTCATGGGAAAAAAATTTAATTTAACATTTACAATAAAGGAGTGAGTGAACTTGAAATGATTTTTCCTTCCTGTTTTTTCAGACTAGCAGGAAAGCAAGAGCCCAGCCCTTCCCAAAGCCCTTCCCAAGCTCCATCTGGGGCAGCATCATGGAACATAAATCACAGCCGCAGCCCCACATGAGGTGTTACCCCCACCCAGCTTTACGGCGGGTGTAATTTAAGCCTTCACAGACTGTGAATCTTACTAGTTAAAGTGCATTCACCCCGCCTTTCTCTCTCGTTACTACTTGCTGGAAATGATGCTCATGCTCAGAACATCCCTGCTGGTTCAGCTCCCCGGGAGTGCTTGCCAGCCGGACAGGGCTTGCGGTGTCTGTGTGCCATACCTGTAACTCGAGGATGTTCCCATCTTAAAAACATGAAAGTTTATTTTATTTTCTGATTGACTTTTGATTTGGAAGTTGTCAGATGAGAGCTTTGCATTTAAGTAAGAACTTAGCATTTGATTTGTTTTGCTTGGAAAAAGTCCCCATCAAAATATCCCATATTTCCTTGGCTTTGTTTCTCCCACAAGATCCCAGGCTTGTTTACTCTTATCCTTTTTGCTTTACTATCATGACCCTGCCCTTCCTTCTTCCACATACCGCATTTTGTCATTAAATCCTAAGATTATTAAAGTCATTTCTACTTGGTGCATTTCCCCTCAGCTTCCAGCAGTCTCCTCTGGGAGATGGGGATCTATCTGAGGACAGCACGTCTTTTAAATAACACTTATAATAATACTTAAAGAGCGTGATATATGATAATTGCTGCCGTTAGCTCACTAATGCGTCGTTCGCTCACACTCGGGCTGTGCCATCCCCAGCGCGGTCACAGGCAGAGCTGCTGCCAGCTCCACCGAAACCTTCCCAACGCACCCGCTGCTGCGTTGTTTTTTTATTTTGCAGGGGGTTTTTTGCTCTGAATTTTTAATTGCAGAGTGGACATGGAAGAAGGCAGCATATAAAAGATTAATGGTGCTATTGATCACGCCAGCATGCTGTAACAACTTGGCATGCAAAGCTGCTGTAGATATCTGAGGGTTACCAGCGTTCCCGTACATGAAAGCTGAAGCAGGCGTGTGCATTTGTCTGCATGACATCGTTTCTCGTGGTTTTTTCCCCTTTATATTTTCACTCATGTTCTGCGTATGTAAAATGAAGTGCTGCAGAAGGAACCAGAGAATAATGAGGGTCAGGTGGCAGGCTTCTTATTTATGAAGAACCCCCTTGTAGACTTCAAAATAATTTCCAGTGTTATTGGGCAATCAAAGCCAAGGATAAAAATTGTAAGATCAAATAAATAACGTAGAACTAATGAAGCTCTATCTACATGCCAGCAAATGTCAGGAAAAAAGGGTCGGGCATGCAAATGCCTCTTCATCTTGCTCCCTGGGGAAAAGTTCAGAGAGACTGAAGGTCATCTTAGACATCGCGGATGGGTACAAAGTGATGCTGGAAGAAAGAATCACAACAGGAATCTTTCTCTTGTTTGCAGGATTTGATCCCCAAAGAGGCTTTACATCTGAAATGAGCTGGGGCACAAATGCCGTTCTGGGCTGTAAACTGGAAGGTGTCCATCTCCATTGATGGTGAGCTGGTGGGACAGGCGGCACCCCTTGATCCGCTGGTTAGAAACTGGTCTCCTATCCATAAATGTGAGGGAAGGGAGAAATCATTCTTGCTTCTGGATGTCCCAAAACAGCCTCCATGATATATTTGCATACAGCCCCAATTAATTATATTATGTAATGGTACACTGGAGGATGCACTCAAAAAAATAAGAAGCAATGCTGCGCTGACAGCAGGGATGAATTAGATGACCTAATTCTCTAAAGTATGAGATTTCAGATTGCTATATTAGCTCCATGTCCTGGGGTAGGTACTTCATACTGCACCTTATCATACTCTGAGTTGTCCAGCCCCAGCATGGTGTTTGGCTGTCGACAGCGTGCCTTTTTCTGGCCAAGTTCCACCTGAGACTCTGGAAATGTACCTATATACTTCCTATATACTGAATTTTTTTTACATACGTGTGAGAAGATATCTTGACATCTTTGATTAGCACCTTGAGCAACAAATGTATAAGCCTTTTAGTCCTCTCATTTATAAACAGCTTAAAACTCTCAGAGCAACATTGATGGAAAACGAGTAAGACGAGCATCTGACAAAAGCAAATAAATACCTTATTTAATAAATGCAAAATACATAAGTGAAAAAGCTGAAACGTAACCCAGATCTGGAAGAAGCCGGTACCTCACCGGTACATCGCCAGTACCCTGACAAGCAGTACGTCCATACGAATGTAGGGATGCAAATTCACAGTCTCACACAGCAACTACAGAGCTACAAACTTTGAATTTTCCTACAAATTGGCAAATATTTAAACTTCAGCACCAAAGTCAGCAAGGCTACAGTGAAGTATAAGAAACAGTGGGGAACATGGCCCCAGCTCCCGGGGGAAAATATTGAATGACTGGTTAGAGTCTGTGTATTGCCACGGTACATAAATGCTGGAGCACTCCTTCTGCACAAAGATAATGCATAACATTTTTTGTTGAAAACATATAAACCTCCATATATCAGAATGAAAAACGAATTGCAGAGGCATCAAAACATATTGAAAAAATTATATTAGTCATTACCATTATTTAAGTCTGGGGGATCTGATAAGACTTGTGAGAAACAGCTTTCCTCCTCTAACACATGCAAGAAAATTGGAAGAACTGGAAGGAACTCCATCAGCTCCATTTGTGAGATGGGTGAAGCTCTTTTCTCTTTTTATTTTAAACCAGATTTTATCTTCCTCTGTTTCTGAAGTGTCTCCATCCTCATCCTTATATGAGAATCATAGAATCATAGAACTGTTTAGGTTGGAAAAGACCTTTAAGGTCATCGAGTCCAACCATTAACCTAACACTGCCAAGTCCACCAGAAAACCATGTCCATAAGCACCACATCTACACGTCTTTTAAATACCTCCAGGGATGGTGACTCCGCCACTTCCCCAGGCAGCCTGTTCCAATGTTTGACAACTCTTTCGGTGAAGAAATTTTTCCTAATATCCAATCTAAACCACACCTGGCACAACTTGAGGCCATTCCCTCTCGTCCTATCGCTTGTTACTGGGGAGAAGAGACCGACCCCCACCTCGCTACAACCTCCTTTCAGGTAGAAGGTGTGACTGTGAAGGTCATCTAACTTAGCTCTCAACGCAGCCAGATTGCTCCACCTTCACAGAAAAAGACCCAACCAACCCAACCCCAAACTTGTATTAAATTTTCCCCTGCAGAGGCAGGGGCTTCCAAGGCGTACAGCTGTATTTTGGGATCGGTCAGCCCTTACTTACCCCGGTACATGGCTTGATCTGAAGGACTTGCTGCGTTCCTTCCTCGTGCCCAGCATCCTTCCTACCACCGCGCTTGGTGGCTGGGGTGGGGGGCTGCAGGGCTGTGTGTGCGTTTATCACCGCCGGGGATGAACAGCCGGCCGGGTTCGGGTGTTGGAAGAGCCGAGCGCGTCCCCCCCGTTAGTTCAGGGGCAAGGGCTGGAGCCCCAGCGATAACCCGGGGGCAGCCCCGCCGGGAAGGCGTCCTGTTTCAGCACGGATTCGTTACCGACGTTAAGCTACCTCTTGGCTGCTCTCCAAAATGTAAACAGACTTCAGGGCTGGGACTTGGGAAGTAATTGAAAATGTGTTAGCTCTAATGTTGGGAATTTGGGACTCCTGAAGCCCAGGGCCTAAAAGGAACATTGTTTGCCGTCTCGTTAGCCCTTTTGCTGAACTCCAGCAACAGCCTCCCTGGATTTTCCCACCAGTATCTCTTTATCTAATGAGGCTGACAAGGAAAACCTGTTGCAAGCATTAAATATTTTCTGATTGGTCATATGCTTAATTGTGGCTCTGTAGGATCATATTTATGGTCTACAGAGCTATTACAACTGTTTCTTATATTACAGCTTTAAACTCTGAGGACACTGCCAGCTGCGGAGGTGAGCTGCCTGGGGACACGTGAGCGGGGTTTTTTGGGGGAAAGCTTTCCTTCCCATGCTGCCGGCGGCTGCTTTCTCCTGGTGCAGGGGTGCTCATGTAACAAGGATTGTTCTTCCGAGCTGCACAGGAGGAAAAAAGCAGCATCGAGAAATGCCTCTGCAAGAGGGGGTGGGTAGGATTTCGGTATCCCTGCAGCAGAAGCCTCCCCAGGGCTGCCTGGGATGTGGCCACATGCCTTTCCTGCTGGCTCTGCCTATATTTCTGATTTTCATACCAGTATTTCTGAAGCTGAGTGCTCAGCCCGGGGTCCCGCCTGAGGCCCAGCGTGGGGATGTTTGGTAATTCTCACGTGCGTTGAGCTTGGAGCAAGGACCGTGCTGGCCATGAGGAGCTCTGTACTGTGGGGACATCTCCTCCTCCTGCCCATGGAGAAACGTCTGGGCAGAAGTTTCATTCACTTGTGTTCTACTCTGTTTCTTGACTTTGAACTATCATTCCCCCTGCAAAATAAGCTGAAAATACGGCTGGATATTCAGTTGATAATCAGGATCACCGCATTAAAGCTGATGGATAAAATGAAGATGTGGGCCACTAATTTATCGAAGGGCTTAGAAGCACTGACCACGATGGCTGAGTGAGTTTCTGACTGTCCACCCAGCCATTGCGGCAGCCTATGCATGCCTGTGGGGTAAAATCCATCCATTTTATGTGCTCTCAGCAGTGTTTGAAGGGAGATGTTTTTTCCGCAGCCTTGCGGGGCTGGGAAAGGGCACGTCTCTGCCCATGGGGCCACTGGAATTGCATTTTTTCTCTCCCAGCATCTGAGCTGACCAGTTGCATGCACCAAGTCTGTCCCGTCGAGTCCTGATTTGCAGTGTGGTTGCAGGCGGTGTTACCCACTTCTGGTACCAGGCTGGCACCGAAAGGACCACGTCGTCCCCCCTGACCACAGCCATCGCTGAAAGTCCTGCAAGAAAAGTACCTGCCATCTGCAAGACGTGCAGGAACAGGGGCTGGCTGAATTTGGGAAGGATGCTCCTCCAGCACGAAGAGAAACTCTTCTGTTTGGGGTGTTTTTGGAAAGATCTCCCTCCAGGAGCGGAAAACCAAGACTAACAACCCCATGCCAGGATCTGCAGCAGGTAACAACAGATCAGGGGTGTGCAACATCACACGTGTGAAGGAGGCATCCCCCACATGTGGCTCACCCTCCTGCTCTGTGCTTCGGGAAAGCTGCGAGGATGGAGGGTGGAGGAGGGTAGAGGATGGAAGATGAAGGATGGAGGCTGGAGATTGGAAGATGGAGGGTGGAAGAAAGAATGGAGGGTGGAAGATGGAGGGTGGAGGATGGAGGGTGGAGGAGTGCACGCCAGGGTTTCAGGGCTGGTTTTGCCAGCAGAAGCCTGCAGTTTTCCAAAGCTATCTTAAGGTGGCAGGGTTGCAGTCTGCTGGAGGCTGAGCCCTAGGCCTGGTTGGTTTGCAATCCAAGGGGAAGAAAGGTATTTCGGAAAAATGATCATTTGTCTTGCAAAGCAGGCTGAGTTTTACAGGAGAGAAAAAGATCTGAAAGCAAATTAGCCCACACTAATTAGAAATGTGCCGGCATTGAAATATTCAGGTCATTACAAATTTGTAGCTCCCTTTGAATTGCTCTATGCCAGCAAATGAGCAGATGGTGAGTGATCTTCTGCAGCCGGCATCCCACCCTGCTCGTGCAGACCTTCTGCAGCCGGCGTCCCACCCTGCCTGTGCAAACGGGTGCTGGATGCGTGCCCCGTCCCGGGCTGGGTGCCACAGCGGACCCTGTGTCCCCCCAAGGCTTTCCCAGCACTTCTGGGACGTGACCGCACCTTCTCTTCCTTGGCAGTGGCCATTACGACCCAACATGCTGCAAAATCAACGGCACTAAGGGAGGGAGGAAATGATATGATGCCCGACAGCATTCTTGCAATCTGCTTGCTGGAAAGCTGTGTCAAATTGCATGGTTTCAACGCAACACTGAAAAATTAGCTTGAAATGGCAGCAGAGCTGTGTAATGTGTGTCGGGGTTGCTGGTACCCGTTAGGGCACTTGCGACCCCTTCCCACCGTTCCACGTGCTGCCAGAGCAGGAGGGATGTCTGAATCGAGGAATGTTTTGTTTCCTGAAGAAAAAATGAGATGGAATCATGTGAGTGTTAGTTGCACTGTTGTTATCACAGGCTACATACTATTTCAAATAATAGTAAATTCTATCCAACATAGCTGAAGCCATTTCAGTTCATTAGGTCTAGGAAATTCTGCATTTGTGTGTTTACAGCATTTAGAATAAATATTAATACAGTGGGAAATAATCCATAGCTCTTCGGAGGAGCTTTTGATGTATGTACTCTGGAGGTGGTCAGCCTCTGGAGGAGGGCAGAGTCACACCAATGGATGGAGAAGATGGTTCAAGGCCAGCTGCTCCTCTCTAGTTTACGCAGTCCATAAAAGAGCATCATCTGGACACGCCTGACCCACCCTTTGGAGTCAGAAGGTAAAGCAGAACTGAGGCTATTTGTCAAGGAAAGTTTTACGCCATAAAGGGCAAAAATGAGGAATAGCTCTATTTTAGTTATGATTGCTTCTCTCCACCCTCTGGGAAGTAAGACGGATGTGTCCATCATATGTATTGCTGGTATAGCAACACTAAATGCTGCCTTCAGGAAACCCCGGGTCCGATCCCTGCATCGCAAGCCTGCGAGCGCTGGGGAGATGTGCAGAGCTTTCAAAATGAAATGCTAAATGAGAAGACCCTCCCTCAGCTGCCCTCAGTAGAAGATGCCACCATTAGTAGTACAACCACCGCTAACAGTGCGCGGTCAGCTAGCAAACGTGGGGCTGCTGAATTGCTGCCAGTGCCAAGAGCTCCTTGGCTTTCAGGAGGTGAGGAGAGCTGCAGGAGGCGGAGGGCTGTGCTGCACTCCTCTCTGTGGGCATGGGAGGCTTTGCTGCTTAACTCAGCTCAGAGCACCAAGCTGGCTGTGTTTAGGGAGGAGGAAAGCAAGTATGGCTTTGTAGGCTGTGGCAAAATGGGAATTTCTCAATGTGTAACAAAAAAAAAAAAAAAAAAAAAATTGGGGTTGTGTCTTATCTGCTGCGACTATTTGCAGTGTTCAATAAGCCATGAAATTCTCATTTCTCAGCAGGGATGCAGTGGACAACTGCAGTGTGATGCATTGCGGGCTCCCTGCCTGCCTACCTGCGCGTGTTAAACACTCATAGCTCACGCTGTCAGTACCTTTACGAGCACTGAGAAACCGAGGCAGAGATGAGCCTGGCTTCAAAGGATGGAGAAGAAAACGCAAGTTTGGCCCCCAGCTGGTGTTTAGCTAGCTGTCGTGACAGCTAGTTGCTGAGCCAGCAGCCTGCAGAGCTTCGGCTGCTCTGGGCAGGACCCTCCTGGGACCACGAGCCTCTGGTCCCACCGAGTGTAAGAGGGAAGGGTGGTCAGCGGCAACCCTTCAAACCCCCTCTCCTGCTCCCTGCTGAGGGTACAAATTCCCTCATAAAAGGCCAGCGGAGACAGTTGTTTATGCATTTAATTACTGCTGCTTGGCCGTGGCAGGTACCTGCTGCAGAAGCACTGAAGGGACAAGTTCAGCTAAGAGGTATTCATGTTTTTAGGTTCTTTAGGTCCATCTCTGCTCATACAGAGAGCCCTTACCAAAGACACACGAGTATGCTAAATTTCATCTTTCTTGTTTCTGGACTGCATCTCATCTCCCACGGATGTAGATATCCTCTCCCGCTCATAACTTCATTAGCAATGCCCTCTTGAGAGCCTATCCAAATATCTCACGTAGCGTCAGCTGAGGTGCAAACATCCAAATGACTCGAGCAGAAGGGACGACGTACCCCGGTTCTGATCACCGCCTTTCCTCGTCATTATGCACTTCCACTGGCTTAGAGCAATCAAGCGTACCACTATCAAGGACATTGACGGATTAGCCTCATCAGTCCCCTGCTGTGACCGCCAACTTTCCGTATATTAATCAGAAAAAATAGCTCCCTGATTGCTATTTAAATTGCACAAAAGATATATTTGTCTTGTGGTAGTCCATGACATTTCAACGTGATGCAAGATCGCAACGTCTTAAAGGAGCTTTGTTGCTGTGTTTCCCAAGAAGTTGGAAAAGCAGAAAGCTCATCAAAGGAAACATTTTGCTTCATTTTGTTGGTCTCATGCTGAACGTGCATCAGTACAAAAAAATGCAACACCTCTCTGAGGCTATCGTGACAGCAAGTAGATTTTACTAGGTGATATTAAACATACACACTAGTTACTGTGACTTGGCTTCTGACTTGGGCTCTCCATGTCCTCCTTCTTTTGGCTGTGGCATTTGTACTGCCTCATTTTTCCTTCTGAGCTGCAAGAAAAACAGTCTTCCCCCATAACTGAGATGATTGGGGTATAGAGTTGCAGTAATGTTTGTTTTTCCTTCTTCTACCCTCTAGGGCTGAGACTAGTCACATCATATTAATTTCTGGACACTTTATGAGTCCATGGTCCCCTCCTACTGTAGCCACAGCTGCTGTTGTACATCACAGACTCACAACGAGACATTGATCCAAATCTGAGGTTCAAAATCTGATGATCAAATTTGACTTTTGTGCATCATGCACCGGGGACTCAGATTTTTTTGAACAACCGTAAGAATGACTGGAAGCTGAGACAATAAATCTGGAATTAACTGTGTAGGGTAAACCTGATGCAACAGGTCCAGGAGCACTCCTGGAGCATCCCTTGAGGAAAGGATGCACACGAGAGCATAAAACTTCTGCAACATGCCAGGGTGAACCCATCCAGCATGTGTGTGATCCAGCACAGCCTCGCTCGGTGCCGGGTAAACATCTAGCAAAACATCTGCAAGGTTTTACAAACCGCCTTTGAGCAGCAGCAGCTGCCAAACATCTCCCAGCAGGACTCCTGTATCCCCACGCACCATGAGGGTGTGATGCACAGGGGATTTGGTTTCGCAAGGGTGTTTTCACTGCCTTGTAGAACTATTTAAAGACTGAAAATCTAAAAAAATCTGTTTTTCACTGCCCACCTCATGGTGTCTGTGTAACACTTCCTTGTAAATCAGGCTCCTGTGTTCCCCTCAGGCAGTGATAGGTGAGAAATTACACATGATATACTTTAATGTGCCCGTATAAATGACTCATTTGAAGAACGACTGCACCTACAGGAACACAACGTGCTTGTCCTGCGTTAATTACTGTGGCAGGTAATGCCTCTGCCACAGGAGCTGCTCAGTGTCATTAATGCCACGTTGGCTCCGGCAGCACCGTCTTTTCCAGCTATTTATCCTGCAAGTGGGTCCTGCCCTGGCTGGGTCCCTGGGAGCTCGTTTGCACAAGCCGAGGAGCTGCCCCCTGCCAATTTTTCCATGGATAAAGTGAAATTATTTCGAAGGTGTCTAAAAGCTGCTGAGAAGTAGCTGATGGGGTTTTCCAGGGTGCCCCAAGAGACAGGCATGTCCCAGGCGCGGAGGATGCTCCGCGTGGCCTGGGGGTGCCTTGCTCTGATGGGGAGCTCTCGGGTTCCACCTCGTACCCCCGTTTTTTCCCCACTTGTACAGAGCCCACGCGGCTGGGCAACGGTCAGGTTTCAGTCCTTCAGGAATTTATTTCTTTCCCTTTCTCACTAATATTTTCTTGCTTCATTAGCTGCTTATATGCTCTCATCTCATTTACGCACTGACCTTGACCTTGCAGACTCCCATCCTTTCTGGGAGATTACTTTGCAACCTTATTTCAGAAGATCTTTCAAAGATCCTGGTCGTAATGTAAAAATTATACATTAGGCCCAGATATAATATGAGAACATTTTTTTTTCAGAGAGAAAATAGCTTTCAGCAGGCTGTGGAGTGATGTGAGAGGAAAAATCTGTTTCCATCAAATTTTCTTTATTTTGCATAAAATTCTAAAATAAGTTACCGTTGAATTTTGTTTTCTTGGACAAATAATGTCTCCTTTTCCATCTGGAAATTTTTTCTGTGAAAATTTAGGGAATTTTCTACACTTGCCCAAGAGTCTCCAGATGTGTCACAGACCAGGATGTCCACCTTCCCCAGCATGGGCTTTCTGGTGCCTGCGTGTGTAGCTTTGGCCAAGAAATCCCAGCCACAGATACAGTCCTCTTTGTCCAAAAATTTCTACTGATAATAACCACTAACGATAACCTGTGACAAAGTCTTTGTTTTCTTCAGAAAGCCAGAAAGTCTGTTTAAAACTTTTCTGAGTGCACTGGTTGCATTAGTAAATGCTTTCCCTGTGGCTGCCAGATAAAAAGCAAAGATAAGAAACAGATTCCTGCTTAGTGCCTTAGACCCCAGCAGAGTGCATCTAGAGCAAAAAGTTAAAATATTATGGGGTTTGTTTTTTTTTTTTTTGCAGTTTGCTGGGTGAGAGCCAGGGACCCATCCCATGCTGCCCATTACCTGTGTGCTTCCCACGTGATTGATGTGCTTGCTGCATGTGGAGAGGATTTGCCATCTTCGCTGGTGGGGCTCCCACAAGGCAGCTGAAATTGCTGGCGGGGCGGTGGGAGGTGATGTACGATGCCGGGGAATGCGTGAAGCTATGTTAAGTGGATGGGCTGCAGTCCCAGCACGCCAGGAACGCCTGGGGCTTACGTGGTCCCAGGCAGACCCCACGGCAGCAGCCACGCTCACGGCAACCCTACAGTGGGTAAAACGAAGTTTTTGCTCTCTCTTTGCTGAGAAAAGTACAGAAAATGCAGTAAAAAGTATATTCCTAAGAGACGGGAGGGGCTTAAGAAGAAGAATTTCCTGGAAAAATATCTCTGTTACGACCTCCAATGTGGGTTTTGGGGGTGCTGCAACCACAACTCACTAAAGATGCTGCAGCCCCATGTCAATTAATCAGCAGTTAATCAGCCGGGTGACTCATGCGTACTTTGGGCACAGATTTGCACAGTTTTAAGGACAGGAATTCCTGCGTCCCCTTTGGCCACATCCAAAGCAGGAGGGCTCCAGTTGACACCGAGTTATTCCCAATCCCACCCCCCCCAGCCCAGGCAGGACCCACCAGTACCTGGCAGCAGTGAAGAAACTTTACCCTGGCCCAGATAATTCTTCTTCTTCAGGTGTGGCTTCAGCAAAACGGGCTGAATCCCCACGCTTTTACAAAGCTGCCCATGCAGATGTGTCCCCTGCTGAAGAGCCTGGCTTGCTTTTCATATTTGTTACAAATGTTCTCCAAGGACATGAAATAAATGGGGACTCTTTGCTTCAGTTCTTTGAGATTAAAAAAACCACCCCAACTCACGTCTTTTTAATAGACCAAGTAAAATGAAACCAGCAGTGAAGAGTGATTCTAGAAGTGTGGGAAATATAGTTCCTAATGGATTTGTATGAATACCAATATTTTTGTCCTAGGAAAATATATTGAGAATATGAAAAGCTCAGGATCATCACAGAGCATCACCCTGCCCACGTGTTTGAAAATTTGTTTTTATTTTACAAAAAAAAGAAAATGTCCTGTCTTGCATTAAGTAATTTTTCCCAAGCTATAGGATTGACCATTTCTATTTTAAAGAAGAAAATGTGCTGAAAAATAAGTAGATCTCATAGCTGTTAGCATGTGCATATATATGCTAAGAAAAATTCAGGATGAATCTGGTTTTTCCTTTCCCACGGCACGTTGCACCAGACCTCCCCGTGCCCATTCTTGCAAAGAGCTGACCAGAGCTGTCCTGATCTACCTCCCACCATATCCTTCCCCAAAGTCTTTCAGCAGAAGACCAGAAGGACTTAGAGCAACTCAGTCCTTGCAAAGTCTTTGCGAGGGGAAGCAGCACCATACCCTGGTGCTGTGCTGCTGATGGGTTCATGCACCACGTCCCTTCCCTGCCCTTGCTCTGCCCGGCCAGGCGTGCCATCACCTTTCAGCTTCCTCTCCTAAAACACGCTCGTCCCTACTCTCCTCCTGGTCCCTCCCTGCATTTGCTTCTCTTTGCATTTATTTTTGTGGACCCATGTTCCACTCGTGCATCCTTTCTTCTGATGGGGAAAACTGCAGGACGCTGAGTTATTTATCCATCCAACTATTGTCTGTATGATAGCCTAAATTCAGAAGATGACATAATTTGCTACAAGTGTCTTAGTAAAGATTTCAGCTGCGCCAGCTTACATGCGGTTATTTCAGTCCATATTGTGTCATTCTTCCTCTTATATACGTATTTCTACGTGCATGACTATAATGGCATTGAGATAGAGAGAGGTAGAGACACATGGACACGTATGTATTAGTCACAAGCACAGCTTTAAAGCAATTAACTCCAAGGTCAAGAATACATTTGTATGCACCAGTAGCTATAAAAAAAAAAAAAAGCTTAAAATCAATTGTTGTCTATCTCCGTTCCGTTTGTTCATGAACCAGTCCTCTAATTCGATTAAAGGTTTTAACAACAACAGAAAACTAAGGATGGTTTTCATAAAGGCATTTTTGTCTTGTTATGTACCATTTTCAGCTGTTTATTTTTCCCTGCATGGGCAGAAGAGCCATTGAAGAGGCATTTACCTCTCTGGGTAAATGAGGGAAGAACCAGGTCCCCCATCAGTTGCGTGGCACATAGGGAAGGTGCTGGTGGTGCCAGAAAGCTCATCTCGGTCACCGGCACGGGTCGTGCACGTCGTGATGGCAGAGAGAAGCGGCAGGGACGTCCCTGTTCCTCCCAGGGCTGCAGAGAGGATGCACCCCTGGACCACATTTACCTGGGCTTCTGGTTTTTTTGGAGTACAAAATCCTGCACCATCCCCTGGGATGCTTCTGGCCGTGGGTGCCAGCCAGTGCTGTATGGAGGTTGTATAAAACAATTTTCTCTCTGGTAGCACCTTCCCGCAGCAGCTCCTCATTAGCAGCACTGAGAAGCTATAGCATCTTCCCTGCCCTTGCAAACTGTTATGCAAATAGCTCTTGCTGACAGCATAAATACATTCATTTTGGTGTCGCACTAATTGATTTTAGCTCATTAGGAGTGATTTTGCCCTAATTTGATAAGGAAGTGTGAAACTATTTTTCCCAACAGCAGGTTTGTTATTTGTTGAGGTATTAAGAAAGTGTTAATTAGACACAGTTCTTCTGTCATGTTGATGGTTTGCGGAGTAGTCACCTTACAGAGCGAATAGGCTCCGAGACAACCGTGCCTGTTGCTCAATGCAGTTTGTCAAATTAAGTTAATTACGTTAACACGAGCGGCATGTGGCACATATGGATGTGTGTCAAAGGCAGCAGCGTGCCCCTTTGTCTCTGTTTTACGTGAATTTCTTAAGCAGAAGGCACAGAAGCCGGCGGTACCTATCACTGCGAGGTGAATATTGAGTGGTGTTTGAGTGAGGTCTCCTTCCTTAGACATTATCTCATGTCCTGTTGTGTACGCGGAGACTGAAATCTCACTACAGAAATGACCCTTCCGTAAAACCAGTCTAACATTTGATTCTTCAAGTTATATGCTGAGGAGAGACTTTCCCCTGCAATTATTTCCCAGGGGCACAGGAACGTTGGGGTCCAAGATCCTACCGTAGAGAGGGGTTGTATTTCATGGATCAGTTGTTTGCATGCATATAGCAAACCCCATGGTTTGGGGGCAAGGAGGTGTCCAAAAAATGTCCCTATTTTGCCACTGAAATGGCAAAACAGCAGCTTAGTGTCTCTGGGGTGGATTGTCCCAAGCGTTTCTAAAGACCTTCTGGATCCAGAGCTGTCTGAAGGCTGGAATGTCTGTTTTACTGTAAATCTGGAGGTTTCAAAAACTGTTTTCATTGCATTTGAAATAAAGCCAAATACTTTTAGACTTACACGAGCAATGAAATTTTTTAAAATAAAAGTTTCGAAAGCATTGTTTTCTTTCCAAAAAGAGAACTTCCCAAAGAAAATTATTTCTTTTTTTTTTTGTTCTGTAGAAAATGTCATTGACTTTTTTTTTTCATGAAAAACTATTACCATATGTGGGGGGGGCGGGGAGAAAAAAGTGAAAAATTGGGCATAGCTTGGGTGCTTGCAAAGGGCCTGTGGCTCGTGGGGAGCATGAGGCAGAGGCTTTTTCATACAAGCCATAAAACCAAGCCAGGGCTGTGGTCTGGTGGCACTTGGCTGTGTGTGCCGGCGCAGGCAGGAACACATGGAGGCATTTTAAGCTCTCCTGAATCAGAATGAAATATTTACCACGAGTATACGATTGCGCTGTTTTCAAGAAATGACACAAATTAATGATGAGGCTGGGAATGTAGATTGCTCACAGATGGCAACTGGAGACGGGAGCAGTGGTGGGACGAGGGCTAAACAAGATGAGAAAATAAAGGGAAAAAATGCAATGGCTTCATAAAGTTGAGTAGAAGGTAATTGATGTGAGAGCACTAGCGAAATCGGGTTTCTGCTCTGCTTTCCACCGCCGGCTCCCTGGAGGTTGCTCTCATCCTGGTAGGTTGATGCCATGAGGCTGTTTTCTGTCCCGCTGCCCCGGGGACCGCCAGGTCTCCATGGGGGATCCGTCGGGCTCTTTGTCTGAGCCCCACTATGAAAAAGGCCAGTTCCAGATGAGAAAGGATGACCTGGAAAAGGGATGGTGGGATAAAAGCCCTGACATCTCTGTGGACATTAAGCCACTGCATGGTCTTACCATGTGAACCTGGTGTTGACCTAGCCCTTGGCCAGACAACGGTCTGTAACGGTGGTGGGCAACATACCTATTTCTTTATGTTATATCCTTCTTAAAAACTAAATTTCTACTTTAAATGTTTCCTGTATCATTTTCTTCCTTCGTTAGCTGTGGCCTTTTAAGTTCTGCTGAACTTAGTCTGGATGTAGGTACAAGAAAAAATGGAAGGATCCATTACTCCTGGCAAAGTACCTTGTCCCAGGCTCTTGACTGATCCATGCTGGACCATAAATAGGCCTTGCAGTAACATGTTGGAGCTAACTAAGTGTGACAGCTTGTGCAGTGACCCCAGACATCTCTCTTAACAAGTTTATTTGTTCTTTTTTTTGAACAGTTTTTGTTACAGCAAATGTGAAGGGACTGAAGCCGCAGACTGCAGATGGGTTGAGATTCAGATCTTAGTTTTGGGCAAGAGTGCCTGGATTGGGTTTTATCTTTTAATCGCTTACAGGCGTGGGCTCCAACTCAAGAAAAAATGAAGTTTCACTGATTTTCTGCCAGGAAGCTCAATCAGGTGCGAGTCGTGGCCTCACACAGTGTGACGGTATAGGCAGAAGGGTGCAAATAATGTCCTCACAAGTGCACAGAGACTGTGTGTTCAAACAAACTCCATTTCAACTGACTTCCAGCAAAGCAGATCACTCGTACTACTAGCAGAGAATTCATGCTTTTTGAACCTCTCTCTTACTGCTCTCTGTTTTTGAATCTCCTCTAGTGTTGAGGTTATATTTGGCTGATAGCAAAATAACAGGTATATTTTTATGACTATTTCTTTTAGCTTGACAAAACTCATCTGTTGTCAAAATGAATGTGATTGGTCAAATTATCATATCTCCACATTAAAGTGGGTAGCATTAGTGTAACCGATGTATTTTTTCCCAGTCCTAAACTTTCCAGCATGCTTTGTATTCTCTTGTGAGAGCAATTATTTCTACTAGGTCAGAAGCACTGAGCAAGGGGCTTGGGAGGCAGCACAGCAGCGGGCTCCTGGGAAAGGCAGAGGCATTGCTCTGTCTGGGGCTAAACCTCTATCTTCCAGGTTAAAAATCTGTTTTTCACAACCTAGCCCGTAAATACCAACAATAATAACAAATGTGCAATACCAGCAACACCCTCCTTCAGTCCTGTCTTCTACCAGACTCCAAAAATGGTGGTTTCTTAATCAAATTTCATGTAAATTACCTTATTTATTGTGTCTAAAATGATTTTAATGAAATGCATTTAAAAAAAAGCATTTGCAGCAATAGCTAATAACATCTCCATCTTCAGTAGGAGCATACAGATCAGGTAAGAGCTAAGTCTCCATATAACGCAACCCAGCAGCAGTGCAGACTCAGCTTAAACTAGCAAACTCTGAGTCAGTCTGTACTGCAAAACAACCACGAAGGGATAAATTTAGGTTTTTTTGTAAAACACTATAGCATATTTAAAAATATTTGAAAGTAAATATTTTGGAAAGCATTTTCCAAGTGTATATGCTCAACAAAGAACATTGCTAAGAATCCAAGAAGAATGTTGCTTTCTGGGTTGAATCCATCTTTCAATTGCTGTAGCAGTGGCAGGATAGCTTTGGCACTGGAAGGCTCCTGGACATTTTTGGGGAACACCCACCCTTTCTGATGATAACCTTCCCAGCCCACACCAGACCTTGAGCCACCACCGTAGCAATGATTCAAGCCAAAGGTGCCTGATCCTGATCTCACTCAAATCAAACCCAGAAAAACGAGAATAATCCCTTAGAAAGAGCAAATGCCACATCAGAGAGAAGGAACTGCAAGTTTATCATCCCGCCAAGGATGTGAAATTCCTGAATATGCTGGGTTTTCACTACCTGAAAGGCTACGCTCAATCTTTTTCCCAGAATGGAAACTTCTGCTAATTCTGCAGCAGTAATCTGAAGGCAAGAAAAGCCTGCAGCCATCCTCGCCCCACTTTCCTCTCTGAATATTTGTTCTGGCAAGGCCAGAGAAAATTGTATCAACGTATTGATCTCGCTAAATCTTATTCAGAGGTGCAGCATGTTCAGGCATGTCTCAGAAATACACTTGCACCCTTCCCTTGGTTTGTTTTTGTTGTTGTTCCTGTTTCTCTATTAAGCTGAAATCTAAAAATGAACAATATGTAAATACCTCCCATATATACACACATATTTTCAGTGTTTGCACTGAAGCAAAGTGAAAGCCTGTGTTTGTTAAATGTGGTTACCCCAGACAATACCATCTGGGACAAGAGGCTGGTGGTGTCTTTCCCCCTGAAGGTAAATTTAGCTGCTGTGAGGGTGAAATCCTCTTTTCTCCACAGAATGGAGAGAGGCTGCAGTCATTGTACATCATGCAATTCAGTGTACGGAGCTCTTCCCCAGGGAGGGCATCCCCTAAATCCCAGAGAGTTCACTCCTGAGACATGTAGCACATAAATGCATCTCAGTGCATCATCATACCAACAGATTTCCTCACTGGGCTTGAGAAATTTGTTTAATCAAAAAATGTCTCAAGTTTCCAAGGTGTGAGCATGGAACAGGTATGCGCTGCTTTTCTGTATGTTGCCAAAGGCATTAAAAAATTGCACCACGCTCTGAGATCAGCGCCCAGAAAGCACCATCCAAGGGCAATAGCGTCCAGTTCTCCTCTTGCACAGAGTGATAGACTATAACGGGAATGTCCTAATCAGCACAGGCGTGGAGATATCAGTAATTACAGATGTAACCTTCTGGGGAAATTTCAGCTCATTTCACTTTGTAATGCAGATGGAAAGACACGCAGCAGATAATAGCAATGACCATGCGAGCACAAGACTGAGCCTCCAATTGCCTGATGTGCCTGCAGACCTCCAACACCTCTTAGGCAGCTCAGGGTGGGACCCCTGTCCTCTCCCAGGGCTGGGATACTCCCTCTTTCTTTGGTTTTCTCTCTTAAAAATGGATTTCTTCATGTTTTTAATCTACTTCTTTCATCAAAACCCAAGCATCATGCTTGGCTCCTTTCTAAGCACTTTACTGGAGTGGCCGTTCCAGCTAAGAAACCCACTAACCTGAACTTAATGTCGTCATTAAAGGACACAGAAATGCAGTTGGGACTTGATAGTTGCCCCAATTCACTCTCTTCTTGCTGCACCCTAACTCATTCCAGCCAAGCAGAGCAAGCCTCGTCCACTGCCGCGGTCTGACTCTGCAGCCACAGTTGCCAACCCATTAAATTATCCCCATCGACTGAGGGAGCCAATTTTAGGTCATGTTCCAGCTGAGAGGTTGCTTCCTGGACCAAAACCACAGTCATCCCTTCCAGACAACACAATCAGGGGAAAAAAGGATATAAATAACTGAAATAACATCCTTCCTTCCACCCGAGCATCGCATCAGGGTGTATAGGCATACAAAAGCTGCTCAGCCTCAGGATGGATAAAACAACCAAAACCCAGCACAGAGATGAGAAACAGAGGTGGGAAACAGAGGTGGCATGAAATGTCTCCTGTGAACATGCAGGGAAGAAGGGCAGATTTTCCTGAAGATGTACTAACGGGAAATTTGGTGTTTGGTCCTTTCCAAAGCCTCACCAGGTGCCTGCAAGCTTGGGCTCACAAATCTGTACTAAAGAAAAAATGTTTTTTATTTAATTAAGTAACTGTCTAACTTGGGTATTCACAGCTCATCACCCACTTTAAATAAGAGAGTGAATGAAACAGAAAGGATGACTGTACTCACAAACCACAAAATAAATCTACAGTGGATTTTACCCTCAGATGGGCACAGCAAACTCCTCATGACTTCAGGGAGATATTCATAGCTTCGGGTAGAGCAAAAGCCTAAAAACCTATTGCCTATGATCTGTTGCCTTAAACCTGCAGCACCTCAACAGCACAGGGAATTCACAGTCATCAGTAAATATACATCACTAATTTGGTCACATAAATCTTGGAAAACGGTCATCTCACCATCAGAGCTACCAAAAAAAATTTACTCAGAAAAGGCAAGCATTAAAAAAATTATCATCAGACTCTCTGAACACTGACCCCCATCCGTCCCCAGCTCTCCCATCTACACGCTTTCCTTAGGAAGGATCTCAGTACGAAAAAAATATGGATTAAAACGTGATAAAATCACCGGATGACCTATTACAAATGACAAGGTTAATACTCTCCTAATCAATCACCATACATTTCACAACACGACGGTTCAGATAGCTGCAAAAGGGATTTGTGCGTTCATCATCAAGAAGGCAAAGGCTACTCCCCTACCTCTGCAGGCCAGCTGGGTCTAATCTAGAGCGAGGGGCCCCGTCGCCTTCTTGCTCACCAGCCCTGCGTCCTTTCACTAAACAAACTGACGTGTGGGTTTTTTAAAAGCACTAGAAATTCTCGACTTTTCCTCCAGAGCCCGGTGAAGATCGTATCTTTGACAAGCTGTGAACTAGCTGTGCTCGGACAGGACTATACGAGTACCGGGCTGATGGTTACTTGCCTATGGACATTAAATGTTCAGCCCACCAGCGCAGGAAGTCAGGGATGTAGTCCCACCACCACATCTAAAGTAGCTCGGTCATTAGCTACCAAACTTTGTAAAGAGGCATCAGAGAGAAGGATTTGGGTCCCAGCTCCATTTCCTCCATGAAAGATTTCTCAACGAGGGCTGTAAACCCCGCCTCATGCTGGGGCCGTTTGGTCCACGATGCTGAAGGGTTTCTTTGGCTCCGAGAAATTCTCATGCCAAAGGATGCTTCTACTGGTCATTACTGCTTTTATTATTATTAACGTTTTCTCCCATTTAACTATCAGCAATACAAGCAAAACACCTAAACAGCCGTCCCTTCTTATGTCTAGTGCGTGATAGAAAATAGATTCACAGAGGCAATTATTTTTATTGCTCCTCAATAGGCTGCTGTAGGAATGATTTAGGGAGAGCTTTCCTCGCGGAGCTCGCAGGCGTTGCCTGCTCAGAGGCAGCTCCCGTGGGGAGCCCCTACAGTCACCTCACCACAGTGAACCCAATGGGTTGTTCAATTCCTGCATTGCCAGGGTCCGTGGTAGGAGGATGGTGTGGGAACGAGGAGGCTGTCAGTGGGAGGCTGGGAGGACCACGAGGATGCTCGGAAGAGGTTTGGACAGTGTGGCAATCCTGACGAAGCCCCTACCTCCTGGCGATGATGGGGAATAAACTGGGATGAGGCTTGGGCTCGTAAAATCAAATTTTACAAGATTGAGATTCCAGGCCCGCGCACCACAGATAAGACTCGCAAACCCAGCTAGAATAATAAGCGGTGCGGTTGGAGAACGTAATGCGATCGGACACGTAGTTACTTCCATGCGTGTCTGCCAGCCAAGCGAGGGGGAAAACAGCAAGAGACACCTTGAGCAGCTTTGAAGGCTGAACGCACGCAGGATGCCTGATCGATGATGAGAATTGGCAGAGTTCGGCCCCGGCAGAGGCAGAAAGCCATTTGTAGTCAGTCAGCGTCACGGCGGTGGGAGACAGAGGATCGCAGCGAAGAGTTAATCGCTGTTCTCTGTATTATGCATGAGGCCATTGATTTTTTGCACGCTTTGGTCTTTCATCAATGAAAACATGGCAAATGGGACAAGAGGCTGTGTATCGTCTAGAAGCAGAGACAACAGCTTCCCTCCCAAGGTGCCCAGACGTGTACAACGGGACACATCAATGGCAAATGTATCCTGTATTTATTCATCACTCACACGGGAAAATGTATGTTGGTGTCAGTGGGCAGGAGTAGATTCATTATTGTTTTTCTGTATTTAATCCTTATTGCGGGTTGAGCTCTGCCCAAGCTCCAAAGCTTTGCAAAATCTCTCTCTAGCAATGCAGGGAGCTGTGTACCAGATTAAAGCTTTGGAAATTGCATTGCAACCGGACAATAATTTGGAGGTAGTTGTTACAGCTGGAAAAGCATCGAATTAGTTATGAGTAATGAGATATAACTTGTCAGTGTCAGCCTTTGCTTTTTTGCTCTCGCTGGGTATGGCACCTCCCCTGAATGAATAAATCAACTGTAACTACGGGAGTGTTTTTTCTGGTCAGGGACCTTAAACATTGAAAAAGACAGCTTGGCGATTTAGGTAAAACAGGTAAGTAGCAACCTGGCTGATAGTATTGATCTGGTTCACACAGAGAGGTTTCAGAGCAGGGACAAGCCAGTGACCGCGGCGAGGCGAGGCTCGGGCTGCGGGACCGACGCACAGCTCATGTCACGGGCACGCAGACCCAGAGCTCAAACTATTTATTGCCCTGCTCCGTCTGCCAAGGCTTTGCATTAAATGAATGAAGAACAAGAAATGACCCAGCTGTGAACAGCAGCAGAGATCAGAGCTGCTGCTCTCACCCCGACGAGCGCTGGCACAGGGGCAAAGGCTGGCAGAGAAGTGTCGAAGACGTTTGTACACAGATTAGTGCTGGAGTCTGGTATGTGTCTAATAGCTATTTTTATATAAAAATATAATATTTATTATGTGATAGTGATTTCTGGCTTCATAGGAGCGCAGGCTCCCACAAGCATCCCAAAACCAGGGAGGTAGAAGAAGATGGGGATGAAGTTTGGGGGATGTGCCCAGCCCTTCCCCTAAGGTGAGCTCCACCAAGAGAGCGGCAGGCATTGAAATTAAAACAAATGAGGTTTTATTGAAAGAAGACCTGGACTTTTGATCATTATCTAATTTTCTTATTATGAAGCAGCGTGCTTTAAATAAGAATGAAAAGTTAATGGTTGCAGGTTTCTCCTACTGATAACACCAAAGCTGTAATTAAAGTGATGCGTGCACACACTTAAATATACGTGCCTTAGAGGTAGATATTACAGCATATATTTAGGCTTGAAGTAAAAGTTATTTCATGTGTGCTGATTTTTGTAATGCAATGCCCTTTAATATCTAATTTTCTGTGCAGAAGTACCCATTGCTGATAAATACTTGATTGCGCTGAGAAAATACCCAGTAATTACCGTTTTGAATCAGATAGGCGCATTATGCAGATGGATACAAAGGTACCCTCTTCCAGGAATTTATAGGACCAATAAAGCAGTGGTGAAACAGAACTGAAAAGAGCGTCATCATGTCCTCAGCTGTTAGTGAAGACAGTGCAAACAGCAGCAAGGAACCACTTCACCTTGAATTGCGCATCCTTCAGCTGAGACACAAAGGGTGCCCGTCCACCTCCCTCCAGTGTTTGCTGTTTGCTCTTCCCAGCTGTGCGTGTGGGCAAACATAAATCCCAATAACTGCTGGTGGTTAATCAGAAAAATATCTCTGGACAGAGAGCGTAAACATCTCGGTGAGTGTATATGTTCACAGACCACAGGAATGAAAGCCATGCGGGCCACCCGTGCCAAGGACCTCTCATTAGAGGCATTAAAACCAAAACAAAATTCCTTGTGCTTGGAAAGGGAACGGGACCAGGAGCGATGTGCAAGTGGCTGTCTCCCACCATCTCGCAGGGTTAAACCAAGGGGGACCCGAAGTGAGGACCGCAGGAGTGTGGACCGTATACCCAGTGAAAGGATGGTTTGGTTTTGTGCATATTTACATGAATGCAGTGATGGTACATAAGGCTCAGCATTTTCTTTACCTTTTTTCTTTCCCAATACACAGTATTCTTACCACAAGAAACTGGAAATCGTTTGGCAGGGTGGAACGGCTCTGTATGCAAGACATTGTTTCAAAGCAAAATTTCTCCAAAACCTTAATTTAAAAAAAAAAAAAAAAGTCCTGGGAATCTTCCTTTCAGCTGCTCCTTCCAAGCCCTTGCTGTGCCAAATTTCTGGGCTGTTTTGATTCTGGTTCTATTACGACTTGCGGATGTCAAGATCAAAAAGAAATAGTGGCTTTGTGCAGGTTTAACGTCCCATTTCTTTTAACTCAGCTCAGAAGTGAATGAAAGGGGAGACCCCGGTGTTATTCCCAGGGGAGGGCATTCAGGGAAGCAAGCGCCATGGTGAAATAAGTCAAATTCTTTGGGGCATTTGAAATGGTGATGAAAGGAAGAGCGGATGCAAGCTTAGGGAGATGTGAGGAGCGAGGGATGAAGGTGGATGGTGGGACAAAACAACAGAGGAGGCATGAAAGGCAAAACGGGCGGAGAGATGAGAAAGGGAACAAAGCAATTAGAGGCAGATGCTGTCTTGCAGGGCCGTCTCCTCCATCTGTGCCTACAGAAATGGGTGAGCACGCGTGCTGGCCTCAGAGGATGTCCCCGTCCCTCCTGTGCCAGCAGCAACCCCTGCTTTTTCTAAGGATTTTGCTGTCCCCCAAAGGGTAGGGATCAAGGTCCTGCTCAGCCGCAGAGGCACCTCATCCTCGTGAGGTTCTGCACCGTGCGTGTCCAGCCTGGGTGCTTCCCTTTCCATCGGCGGTTTTCCAGCGATCCCTGGTAAAATCCAGCACCCCAAGTGACTGCTTGGGTGGGGGGGACCAAACCTGCTCGGGCTGAGATGTGCCGGCAGCGCTCACGGGGCAAAGTGTGTGTGATAGGGGCTAGAAGCTCTCCAGTGCCAAAATTTGGGACATTATGGCCCCGGTGTGGTTATTTTACACCTCTTGCTCCCTTACCCTTGGTGCTGGAGAGGAGGGCTCTGCATCGCATCCTCACTGCCATGCCCAAGCCCCAGAGCGTTTCCAGCAGAGCTGAAATGGCTTTCCCCATCCCGGGGGAGGTGGAAGGATGCTGGGCAGTGACAGCGTGCCAGGAAAAACTCTTTGGAGCTGCAGCACAGCCACCAACCTCCCTCCGACCAGTTTTACACCACTGGCTTAGAGGACCTACCCACGCACACAGGAGTGACGTGCACGTAGGGTTAGAGCCCGAAGCCCGGGGAGGTCAGATGCAGGATTCCAGACAACTGCTTGCGATCCAAAGCTAAAAGTGAGGACCAGAAAGTCTCCCAAGACACGTGCTGCTGAGGTCCTCGGCGGTTCCTGCAGAGCAACAGCAGGCTGAGAACCAGCAACGGGCTGCTGAGGCCAGTGGGACCCGCTGGAGGGCAAAAGGAGAACACAATGGAACAAAGGAAAGGCAAACAATGTGAGAAACTGCAAAAAGCATCTTTTTTCTCCTTTGTTTAAAAAATTAAGCTGATCTCTGAAGGTTGAGGGTGCACAGAGGGGTTATCTGTGCCTCATAGAGCGGGGCTGGATGGCAGGCTGTTAGTGGGAGCTATGGGCGTGAAAACACCCACATTTTTCTCACACTAAAAAAGAGGGAAAACAGGCAGAAGCTTGAAAATAAAACCAAATAGACACATAAACAACTTGCCTGCCATGGGGTTGCACCTTAACGTTGCTAAACTTTTGCATGCTGCAGTGGGCTGTTAAGGGGATGGTGCAGCTCATACCAGGGCAGTGTCCTTACCGTGGCGTGAAGCGATGTGGGATAAGAAGAAATGGGGAATTTCCTTCCCATTAAGAAGGAACAGGCATTGACAGTGAATGCTAAATATTTCCTGCATTTCTGAGTGTTAGCAGAGAAGTCACTCACCCCATAGCCAGCCTGTTTGTGGCCGTTTTTACAGCTGCCTTTATGGGTGAGGGGGAGAGCTAGCAGACAAAACATGTGAAATAAAGCAGCTTGGGAGAACTTCTGGAAGATATTTATGTGCATTCTCATAAAATGCGGCAATATTTTAATCCGTTGCTTAATGTTTACCTAGTTTTATCTTCATTTTCCATTTTTTAGCAGGCAGCCGTGGCTCCCATTGCGCGTGGGGCTGGGGCTGCCTGTTATTAGAGCACATCCTTTGGCCCAAGGCAGCTTTTTATCTACACAATATAGTAAAAATCACCTTTATTCTCCACCTAAGGGAGATGAGCCAGTGCGCACGGCAGGTTTGATAGAGCAGAGGTTGCAGGAGCATCTCCCGTACGCCTGGCTGGCTGGTGCTGCTCTGGGGGGGCTGCGGGTCCTCATACGGGGGGGATAAGTGTTGCTGAGCATTAAAAATGCTGCCAAGGCTGTGCTGGGAAGCCCAGCTCATTTTCACTCTGCTCCCTCTTGTAAAGCTCAGCCGCTAAAAATAGTTTGTCTTGTTTAAAGAATAGTGTGTAAAAAGCCCTGAAATTCCCTTGCCATTTAAAGATGCAGAGATAAAAGACTAAAAATTATGACTAGACAATATGAATGGTCTGGCTAAGTAATTTATTACCATGAGCAAAACCCCTTTTTTCCACATATCCTCACTGCTTGCTAACATTTCCATCAGGGATGACACAACTCGCTCGTCAGCAGAGCAAAAGTAGACAGATAGACACAAATCTCCCCGCGCGGATGTCCTTCCCCGTGATGACAGCAGCGCTAAGATCCATCACGATGGATGAACGGTCCTGATATCTATTTGATTTATACCCCAGCTGGACCACAGTAAAAATGAAAATAAGACTCGTAGGAGTTGCTCTTGATAAATACCAATGTTATCATCGCAGCCCCACTGAGGTCACTTATTTTCTCCTAGCGATCAGCAAGAGCCAAGTAGAAATTATGTGGGCCAAGATATTTATGAGAATATATAACAGTGTCTTTATTAAGATAAAAGGGAAACTTTGGGAAAGATGAAAAAAACCAAACCTTTATTATCCTTTTAGTAAGAAATTACTGAAGCTGTAGTAGTCTTAGCGTGGGGCTGGAGGGGAGGGAGGGGAAAACGCCAGCACAGACCCTGATGTTTCCCTTGGCAGACCAACGACGCCAGAATACCGTGGGCAACATTTGCGAATAACAAAAGTTAGCAAATACAATGTTATGGTTTCCAGGGAAACCCAACCTTGGCCTTTAGTCCCATATTTCAGCAGGTTTCATTATCCTCTCTGGATTTAGTATAATGAATTGGCTGTTGATGGATGCTGCTGCCTCTGTGCTGCCTCATTTATGGAGGTTTCCGCTGTAGCCCAGTTGGGATGGGATGCTGGTCTCAGTGGAGATGTGTTGTGACCACCCAAAGCATCAGTCCCCCTTTGGAGGGGTTTCTTCTGGGTCCAGATAGCAGCATATTGGGGGCCTTCATGAGTCAGTTGAGTTTTTTCTTTATTGAAGGCTGTCTGTCCACTTTCTGCATAAATAACAGGCATTTGTGCCTTTCTCATACCTTTCCAGTGCTGAAACCCTTACTCAGTCGGTCACGTGGAAGAGTTTTTTATATTATACCATCCATACCTCGTATGGGTTCATTCAGCTGATTGCTTTATTAATTATCCATAGAACCAACAATACTAAACATGGTTTAATGAGTGTCTCCTGATTGGGATTATCTGCTGAGGTTTCTGCATGGACGACTCTGTCTTTATAGCACCGGTTCCTGCTCCAAGCCAGAATTCATAAAGTACAAAAACTGGAGCAAAGCCACTCTTACAGCAAAATTCTTGCTGAAATCATTTCTTTTATAAAAGACTCCCAGGAAATCTAGACCAAGTGGGAAGTTCTTGCTAGTCAAAATTACTTTATAAATATATATAAAAGCTAGCCTAAAGCAGAAGCCAGAGGCTGGGGCAGTCCTGTGGTTGATAGCCTGGGGCCAGCCACGCATTCCTGCGGTGGGCTTGGAGGAGATTTCATGGCCGTGAACCTGACCCTTATAGACCTATCCCCCACTTCTCCCAGCACAAATTGCTGGAAATAGCTTTTTATCAACATTTTAACCAGAAGAAAGATTGGTTAAGAGATTTCCAAAGGATATGGATAACGAAGAGAGACAGAGAGATACAAAGAGCCTACTATTACCCCCCAAAATTAGGCAATGGGAAAAAAGTACTCAAAAAAGTGGCTGCTGATTTTTTTGTGTCTTTTTTTTTTAATAAATCAGTCTCTAAATGCATTCCCTGAGGTCACTTAGGAAATGTGGTCTACCCGGCACATGCTGGTGGCACCTGGATATAAGCCCACCCTTCCTGAACAAAACCAAGGCAAGCACCTCAAAAACTGAAGTGAAACAACTCTCCATTCACTTCATTTTCTTTTCTTAGCAAAAGCCCAACTTTATGCAATGCATTTCAAACATTTAAAAAAATTCATTAAATCGCATTAAAAATAGCACTGTAAATTTTTACTGTACTGTTTCACTATATTTTGAAGCTCTATGTCAAAATGGTTTTGGAATAGCCAGTTTGCTTTGACTTAATATTTTTTATAGTTAAAAAACCCTCTTGAAATGTATCAGGAAGTCATGTTTGTGACTGGTATTTCAACTTGAAGTTGTTTAAACTGAAGGCTGAGAGACAGTGCTTTAAACTGAGGCAAACATGCTGGTTTCAAAATTTCCCATGCAATAAAGTAACCGTGTTTTTAAAATCACAATTGACATTTTCACATTGGGGGGGAGGGGAGTATTTTTCCAGAAAAGCCATTTTTGACTGGAAAATCATGAGCAGGTCTGGAAATAGCAAGTGCCAGTGTGGGTCTCCCCGCAGTGCCCCTGCATTGAACCTCTGCAACTCTCCATTGGGTTCAAACTTCAATGGATTTGGTCTTTTGAATGCCTCGATTAAGTCTTGGCCTTTTCTGTTATATTTTTCCCCTAAAGGTGAATATATTCAGCTCACGACAGTGGTGACTGTGGCAGAATCGTGAGTCCACCCTGCTACTTCCAAACAAGCAGTTCGAGAACATCCAGCTGCCAAAGATAGCCTTGCTAGCCTTTTTTCCAACAATGTGGGGAGTGATCTCCATCCTGCTTCTTGCTGACTTTCCAGCTCAAAACTTTCTGTGTTTTATACAATGGACAGAATATACTCTAGGCTATTATTTTGTATTAATATAATTTTCTGTCCATCTGGAGCAATCAGTCTTTTACTGAAGCTTCAGACTTCTTAAGAGATCACTTATACTTTAAGGAAATGCGTTTATTTACTTATGCTATGCTTATTTTTGGAAAAAAATAGTGTGAAGGAAAGCATGAAGAGAAAAGTTTCAATATGCAACGATCAGTTACAATGACTGATTCAGGCTTTTTGGAGGTGGAGTCGTGTTATTCATTAAAGCCAACTCAAAAAAATTAAAAAAAAATAAATCTCTTGAAGCAGGTCTAAAGGATGACTTAAATTTCTTTCAGTGGGAAAGCCTCATGGAGACATCTTCTGAAATATCTAAAACTGCAGCTTCTAAAATGGCAGGATTTGATATTGGATGCCATAGGCTGTGTCACTGGTACCCCAAGTTACACACTGAAGTTAGAAATAACTCATGTAAGAAAACAGCCTGTCAGAACCTACTCCTCTTGAATGGAACGCCTCAGTGTGATGCACATTTATTTGCTCAAATGTTTACAAGTCAACTTGCTACTGATGTCCTCTAATGCGGGCGCCGTGCAGGTGGGCCACCTTGCTCTTCTCATGCCCATGGACCTCATTCCACTCCTCGCGCGCTCACTCTGTGTGTTTCTTGGGTCATCCCAGGGACTTCAGCGGAGCAAACGGTGGCGTGAGATGTTCTGTGATGAGACCGCGGACCAGCAAAGCACCTACATGTTATTAACTTCAGTGTCTTAAACTCATGTCTCAGTATCTAAGGGTGGAGGCAGTGACAGAGGTTGTTATGCCCAGCTTTAGGACGTGAAACCCACAGGAGTGTCTTTTTTCCCCTCCTTTAATTATAACTGAGCTGTAGGTTAAGTGAAAGCTGTCGCAGGGAATTTGCATTTCTGGGGATGCTTCATGAGATGCATCCCAAAGAAAATCCTTCACCAGATTCGCTTTTATCCACATGTTGGCATGCGAGCGACGGTCTTAGATCAGCAGGCAACCGCCACCCGTAGCAGAGGCAGAGTGTGGCAGAGGACCACGGGAGAGAACGAAAACGCAGCCCCTCTCGTCGTCACTGAAATCCCTGTCTGCACCTGCCTGTGCCAGGGGAATTGGGGCTCCAAAGAAAGGATGCTCTTCTTTTAAATCTTGGCCACCTCCTCTGCATTTTTCCTTCCCTTTTGCAAACACTCTTAGGCAGTTCTTTTTCCTACTGCGGTTTGCAGCGTGGGCCAGGATTTGACAAGTGACTCATCATTTTGAGTGCCAAGGGCAAGAAATGTTATTTTAGAAATTAAATGCTCGACACATTCAGAAAACAAATCCCCTTTAAGGTGTCTCCCGAAGAGGCTCCCAAAAGGAAAGTGTTTGCAATTAAGTCATTTTACAAAAATGTTGGCTTCTGTGCTTAGTGGCTGGATTTCTTTCATCTTCTCTTGGTAAACACTGGTAGTGGATTTTGGAAATTGGAGCAAATTTACCATTTCACCTCGTAAATGAACTGACAATGAAACAATATGCTTGAAACTGTCGGTTATATTTTCCCAGTTAATTATGTGGCTTGTGATGGTTGGAGAAGCCTATAAAATCCTAACCGACCAAAGAGCTCCCATCAAATCTGGTCTTCGTTTTTGGATGCGTATGGCTGGTGTCTCAGTGCAATTAGGGTAGTCCTAGAGTATACAGTTTGCTCTTCAGGCTGGTTCTTTTATGTTTCCCATATGTATTTAATTTTGTAAGCAACACATTTCCACTTTTCCTTATTTTGTACTCTTTTCTTCTAAAACCAGCAAAATACATAACCGCTAAAGGGATTATCATGTGATGGCTTCATTCTGAAATAATGTCACGGGGACAAAGTTCAGAGCAACCCTCACCTGCTCTTAATTTACTGCAGATATGATTAAAATTTTATCTGAGGTCTTTTTTCATGTACTTCGCTGCTCTGTGTTTTCATCAAGCGCAAAAAAGAGGATTTCTGTACTTTTTCCAGGATTTTAGCGGTGCAACGGCACTCATGGAAGAATTTGCTTTCTGAAGGGGACTCCTCTGAAAGCTTCCCTTCAGTTCATCACAAGTTTCCCATCTTAAAAGCAAACCAGAAATGGGATGGGTAATAAAAAGACAAGAGATGCTAAGTGCAGCACATCTGAAATAGCTCCCCTGTAAAATCAGGGTGAGTTACAGTTGATTTCTCCCTGCTGGAGCATTTTGTCTTTTCAGATGGGAAGGTCATGGGTCTATTTGGATTTTTAACTATTCCATGCTTCAGAATTAAGCCCTTTTCCCTTACGTTTTTATCTGTCATGAAAGCAGCCAAGCTCATTCTTTAGCTTCTTTATTTGTGCATCGTCACCATCATTAGAAAAGTAAGCTTGGCTCTGAAGGGAAGGCTTATAAATAGATTTCAGTAGCTGTTGTTCAATCTAAAACAGACAATAAACATCGTGTAAACAACAGGTAAAATAACAAACAGCACTGGGAACCATTTAAAGAGGCCTTCTGCAGCTTGCGGCTGCTCTTCTTGGGAATTTCAGGCTTCTTTAAATGAAACTTAACAGCAAGAAGCCTTTTATTTTGCTAATGTTTCCAACAGCTCGGCCTTTTGCACTTGCTGTGGATTCATGCTCCATAAAGGCATGGAGATGTGGCTTTTACATCCCTGGCATGGTAATTCCCTCATGTACAATGTAATATTCTGTCTTTTAGGGGCAATTTCAGGTGACTGCCTCCTGTTTCTTAATCACGCTTCTCTCTCATATGGACAAGCAAGTCGACCAGGACCGGGCTTGGGCGATTGGTTAGTCCAGATGAGGTTCAATTTTGGGATAGCAGTTTCTAACACGTTGCATTTCAACACAGAGCTACATTTTACACCCTGAGAAGCTGTTGCAATGGTCCTTGCACTGGATCAGGTGCTCTAATAATAATGAAAGTATTTTGCACTTTCGTAATATAGCATCTCCTAACTGAGCATCCCTGAGCGCTCGGGAAAAATTAATTCAATCTCACACAGGTCCCTTGAGGCACATGAACAGTAGTATTGCCATGCCAGAAATACGGACACTTAGAAAGGCTGATGATAAACACTTTAATTGGGCCCTCACTGTGGTAATTGCAGCAGCAGCCCTGGCTGGTGGGAGAAGGAGAGGAAAGGGTCTGCTCCGCTCCGCCGTGGGGAAAGCAGAAAATGAGCATCCGTAAGGAAAACGCAACCGCTTTTACATGTTTCTAGGCTGTTATAAGGGAAATGCATTTACTCCTTTGGTTTTGCTCCCTTACTCCCAACGAGGTCAGGGAAACCACATTTCATTGCTCCCAGCTAGTATCACTTTGGATTGCAGATGTTATGAGCTAAACTGACGGGAGTTGCATTAAATTAGCGATAAAGTCTGTAATAGCTTTTGCGCAGGGGCAATTGCATTTCAGTGCCTCCGCAGAGAAGCTTATTTTCCCTCACTATAAAGGAGCAATAACCGATCCAAGCAGGGAAGAGCTGGTGCCGGGTCTCTGGTCCTCCATCAGCGAGCTGGCGGCCCTCGGGAGAACTGCGGAGTTTCCCATTGGCAGAAGAAAGTTTGGCAGCACGAACCCAGGGAAGATGGGGACAGCCCCAAGCTTAGCGTGCCGTTGCAGATCCCAGCATGCCAAACTGGGATAAAGCAGGAAACTGCTCAGACTGCTATAAACTTGTTATTGTTTTCGAGGAAGGGGATTAATTAACTATCTATGGAATGAGCCGGATAAATCAAGCATGACGGGCAACTTCCAAATCAAATGAATACTTCAAAGACTATTTTCAAGTGACTGCAGCAGGGTAGGGTTGCAGCCTGGGGTTCCCACACAGCTCTCCAGGCTGTCACCTGTAGGGCTTTTTATTTCCAGGCTCTCACCTACAGGGCTTTGTATTGACCTATATAATGATGCACCAAATTGCTGCCTTGATGGAGTGATGGGCTGGCTGACCATGGGGGGATCCCGTGGGCTCAGAAATCCTCGGGGCCGAGGCTTGGCTGGGATACCCGGCAGTGCTGCCCCGCTCCCGTTACACATGTGCATGCCCTGCTCAGCGCCGGGGGCTGAAGGCACCTAACGATCATCCATTAATTAACCCTTGGGACATGCCTGTGAGCTGAGCGCTGTTAGCATCCATCCGCTTCCTGGCCTCTGGGGAGCTGGATGTTGTGCTGCCAGCAAACCCGCTCGATTTCCCTGTCGCAGAGGAGGAGATCTCGGCAGAAATACTGTAGGAGGCTGCTCCGGGGGTGTATTCATAAGCAAAGTGCCTCCACGCTAAATGAAAAATTGGAAAGAACTGTGTCTTATATCAAGGATCCCAGTGAATGAGCTGTGACTCATGAGTCCTGAGCGAGAAACTTGCTACCATCTGTCTTTTTTTACCACCACGCCTGACTTAGCTCAGCCGTGCAGTAACAAGCTGCTACCGATGCGGCAGCGGAGGGGGTGGCATCACCTGGCACTGTCCTAACAGGACACCCCCGCCTGACATTTTTCCTTGTCTCCAGTGTACAGAGGACTCGGGAAGGCTGGCAAAGCCCTGGGAAGCTGGGGCAGGCGGCGTTGTCCCTGGAAGTCCCTGGCACGAGCGGAGACTGCAGCATCCCTGGCGGATAATCCGTGTCCTCCCTTGTCACCCATCCTTTTTCTGTTGAACCAACAGGCTGAGGTGGACCTTCGCTTCCCGTTAACCACAAAAATAAACAGGGAAAATACATTATGCATGTACAGAAAGGGTCCGAGTTAATGAAACATAACTGTGGTGTTCTGGACTAATATAACATTTGCATTTTTCTAACTTTAGTAATTTGCCAGACTTTGGTTCTGGCTTCAATGAAAGAATAATTACTTGTTTTCATAAAGAGGAGCGTTGATTTAAAAATGCTAGCTCCACTTTGTGAATTCAAGGGGAAATGCTCTACTTCATATCAATCAAGCTCTTTTAAGCGATGCAAGTTCATTTCACGCTCTTCTCCTTGATTTCGGTACCCTGTGTTCTGCAGCACGAGCAAAGCACAGAAATAAAATGAAGCCTGTTCTGCAAAAATAGCTTTTGCAGAAGCACATGGAAGAAACGGAAGGTTTAAAGCTAACGCCTTGCTTTGTCCTGCCTTGTTTGTCCGGATTAGGCAGGAGGGTGATGAAATGGGGAGTATCTTGTGCAGCTAGTCCAGGTGCCCAGCTGAAATGCCACTTCCAGGTGTCCTGTGTGCTCTGTGGCACCTCCAGAAGACAAAGGCCACCCAAGGTGTTGGCCATCATCTGGAAATGCTCCACTCCCTGGGGAATTTGGGGTGCCTGGTCCCATACCTTTGGCATCCCCGGGGACTGGTTGAAGCTGACTTGAATTTCTCATTGAGAGGTTGGCGAACCTGTGGGTGAGGCCCAGGAGAGGCTGGAGAGCATCTTCCAACCCACGTGGTCGCTGAAGGACAGGTGAGGACGAAGGGACAACATTCACGTTAATCGTCTCGCTGGCTTCAGCCTTGGAGCAGGGAATGCTCACTGCGTCCACCCGCACTGAGGGTGTCGGGAGTTGCTTTCCACCGTAAAAGGTCTTTGAGTTTATTTACTGCCGAAAAGCCTCATTCTGGAGAGTGGAAAGGCCTCAGGAAGAAGTATAAAAATAACGTGAACCCTCAAAAATTTACCTCGTATCTGGCTAATAAAATTGATCTGTCCGGCTTAGCAAACCACGCACTTAGAGGCGAGCTGTGAGGGGCTCAGGATGGCACCGTGTGGAAGAGATTTCTGAAAGCTCTCTAATCCAGTGGAAAATGGCATGAGAGCCTGCAATCGGAAAGGTAAATTTGGACTAGGGATAAGGGGCAACATTTTAACAGAAAAGAAAATACATCCAGAAATAGCCTATGAAATGATGTGGAGAGGACCTGCTGTTCTCTGGCCGAGTGTCCGTGGTCACCCCAGCAACTGCTACTCTGCTAATGTTGCATTTTGGAGAGCCAAGGTAAGCATCTCAGTTCTTTGGATAAAAAGCTTCTGCTTTTGCTTATCCATAGATTAGAGGCTGGCTCTTTTTTTTCCAGGTAAATCTCACTTTGCACACTGGAATATAGGGTGCATTTTCCCTTTTCTCATCCTTATTTATCTTGGTGAGGTTCTAATTGTTCCTGTAAACCGTGATTCCCAGAGGGCATGCTATTAAACTGAAAGGACTCTTTCCACTTCCAAACCCGATGGCTGCAATGCTTCACTGGGTCTTTAAATTTCTTTCTTAGCTAGTGTTTCGGAAACTTGCCATTCTTTAAAGTGGCTTCAGTTTTGATATTCCTATTTATTGCTCATGAAAGCAAAAAAAAAGAGATTGCTCCTCTTCCTTGTCTCCTTTCCCAAGACACAAAATGAGCAGCCTTCTTACTGGCTTTTGTAAATGATCACCGACTGACATCTCCTATCAATGTGCTTCCAGGAGTGACATAGCGTAAAAAATAAGAAAGGACCATGAGAAGAGCATCCCATTCAGCACGTCTCCACGGCAGCCAGGCATGGAGCACTCAGCACCCACGCATCACTGCCTGAGAGGTAGCTCTCCTCACAGGAAAAAAAAAAAACCCAAAAACAAAGAAAAAGGAGGAAACTCACCGCATTCAATCTGCTGTTCATTTTAGCAGTTATGGAACAATACTTGTGTATATTCCCAACGGTGGCAGGGGTGATGGTTGTACTAGATATGGGCCAGAGAATACAATTGCAGGGCAATTTCTCTCTGTACTTAATGGACTTGTATTGTACTTGCAGGCAGTAGAGTGTCCTAATCTCTTCCTAGCGGGGTCTGTCTCACTTTGGGGTCATTGCAGGGACCCTCTCGGCTTTGCCTGGTATAACAAATTCCTTACGGGCCAGATGCTGCCACCTTTATCCATGCTAAGTGGTGCCTACCCCAGGGCCCCCATCCAACGGGAGGGGAATGGGCGCTGCGGGGATGCACGGAGCGAAGCGGGATGCTGCGGGGGATCCCTCGGAGCTGTGCATTCTCAGCTGCTCATTTTAATGGGTGTTTATTTGTAAGCTGAGCAAACCAAGGAATTTCTCCTCTTCCCTTAAGTGAAGAGAAAAAAAATAACAACCCAATAACGCACCAGCTAAAGAACACTTCTTCCTAACCTGTGTTCTCCTTCATGGATATTTTTCTGCAGTATTTTTGGCTAATTACATTATGAAGGATTGAGTGTTCCTTTCCAAAGTCTTTCTGCAGCCTTTCCCAAAGTTCTTTAAAAAAAAAAATCAATGCTGTTTTAACCCTATGCTTGGAATGAACTCTGGCAAGACAGTAAAACAACAGGAGAGCCTCACCTTTTCATTGTTGCTGTGTATTATTACCACAAATCACATGGAAAATAATGAAGTTCAATAAGAAATGTTTTTAACTCTCCACCAGCACATGGAGAATGTGATACATCACAGCTGCTTGCAGGCATTTGACACCACTAGATCTCTGTTTTTATGGGGAGCAAAGTCCTTGCTCTTGCTTTGGGCTAGCTATAGCTGCAGAGGAAGAAATGAGGTCAGCATGTCACCACAGCAAAATCTCCAATTTTTGAGCAAAAAAACCCCCTAGCTCTGCCTTCTTGTTTCCTTTCGGCTCCTGAAATTTTCACCCTTGATCACCAGCCTGAGTGTCGATGCCCTTCCCTGGTCCTCCTGCAGGGCACCGTGCCACTGCCTCCTGCAGAGTTCGGGAACCTTCTCTCCTTGCCCCTTGCAAACCACCGGGGAGATGTCCCGGCTCTCCGGGGATGCTCCTTCTCCTTCCTTTCCATTTATTTACTGTCTGGCATCAGTCAGGGGTATCACTTCTGTAACAGGTACAATATGGAAGTAAATGATGGAGGCATTCAAGGGGTTCCAAGAGCTGAGCTGCTGAACACTTGGAAATCTCGAAGATCCACCTAATTAGGTTAATTGAGCAATTACAGTTTCTGCAAACCCTGAAGGAAAGATAGGACCTGAAAATCATGGAAAAACACTGACTGAATGGCTGTCTTTTCTTTGTGTTATTTACATGACCTTAGGGATTGCCGGTGGAATCAAGGAGAGAGACAAAAATGAGGATGAGTGTAAAACCAGCCAGCTCATGGAAAAGCCAAGAACCTGGTAGAGGACCCACCCTTGTCTTTTGCCATACAATGACATGTTAACTACCTTTATCTCAAGTCCAGGGCAACATACAGAGAGAACTCCTTTTATTCTGCCATTTCTTCCATTTTTTTAGTTAAATGTTTGGCAGCACTTTGAATATTCACCCTGAAATGTGGCTATACTTCTATTTGATGTTCCCCTCGTATTGGGCAAGAGACTTGAAATCAGAGTTGGATTGGATTTGTAAAGTTTTGAAAAGCTTTAGAAAGTTTGTGGTTTTAAAATGGGTGCTGTTAAAGCTATCCCAACCCAACTGGAAAGGATGGACTTGTGTTTTGTGAAGCATGTCATAGGGTGCTTTGGTATTTGCCACGTCAAATGTTTAGAGCCCTGATACGTTTATCTTAAAACATAATGATGGAGCACTGGGATGATGGGGGGGGAGGAAATATGGAGCTGACCTGTCCTTGCAGAGCCATTTATGTGCCTTTTCATATCCCCAGCTATATATTTTGCTGGTGAACCTCCTTTTTTCCAAGCCTCCCAAAGCACACGGAGGTATCCACTGTTGCATATCTGCCTGAGTTCCCAGGACGACATCTTGCGCGTTACGCTCCACCGTTGCCATTAGATCCTCCCATAAACGCGAATATTTTTTATGTCTGCCACGGGCCTCCTCTCACGTAGATTGCCTTCAGGCTGAACTTTTGTGTAATATATTTTGACACCCCATATGGTCCCCACGGTTCTCTCAGGCACAAGCTGAAATCTTGCTCGTGTTGTTGGCAACTGCCGATATCTGGAAGCAGTCTGTCTTTTATTCTTCCACGGTGATATTCACATTTGGGAAGATTAATGTGATGATCAGGCACTGGCAAGGAGATGGAGTAGATGACCTAATAGGTCTTTTCCATCTCTAATTCCTGCGTTTTATTAAGAGGAATTCTTTGTTGCCGTGGCACTAATTTGTCTGAGCTGTCACCGCAGAGGGAAGGCAGAAGAGGTGGCACTAACAGTGTCATCTAAATCCATCTTTTTTTTTGGCACCTCTGCCCCTGCGAATCAAGTGTACCATCTGGTGAGCGGGCAGATTGCCATCCCGGCAGATGGGCAGGAGTGTATCTAGCTATGAGACCATGTATGATTATCAAATGTGTTGTTGGGCGAGGATTTCCAGCAGGAATATCAAAACAACTTTTCATAATGAGCTTCTGGTTCCCTGGGTAAAGAGACGGGCCATTTAGCTCCCCAAGAAATCGGCCAAAATTCAGCCCCGGGGCCGAGCGGCGTTGGGGCTGGCGGGAGGAGGAAGGCCAGCGATGCTTCCCCACCACGCTGCTGGGTACCAGTGGTTTGCCGAGCGGCGGAGGGATGCTGGAAGCCAGTGCTACCCGCGGCACCATGACGTGATCCCTTCCGGAGGCAGATCGGAGCCGTGAGGGATCCCGCTTCTCCTCTCGGAGCTGCAACCCGCGTCCAGAGGTTTTAATGCAGAAAAACGCACATTTGGTCAAAAGGTTCTTCTAAGAGTAGGGACTCATAATTAAAAAATTAACAACGTAACAGCTATGCACACATCTTCCTTTTACACCAACAGGAGCATTTGCCTTCAGGTCTCATTCCTCTAGCTGTGACATAAACACAGACAAGGCACTATTTGGTGCTACAGAATATTTTTAGCAGGGCATGTATTACTACAAAATTTTTACTTTCCCACGAGATGTGGAAAGCTATTTTTCTCTTAACATCTAATTTTTTTTTTTTTATTTCGGTCACCTGACAAAGCCAAACGCTCTCCACCTGGGGACAGCATGAGTGCAGGGACTGTCACCATAGGTGACTTCTCTGGATGAGCCACACTGGGCATCACTCAGGATGGGGGCACTGGGCTTCATTTTCTCCCTCTCCCCACACCAGTCTGATTTGATTTAACCAAACCTTGTTTTGCTAGGGCAAATGCACATGTGTGCAGAGGGTCCTCACTGCCCATCAAATCTGGAGTCGTGGCTCTCCGGTATGCCAGGGAAGATAGTGAGGATGGTGCTGGTGCTGCAGCAACCTGCATGCATCCAACGGGGTTTATTAGCATGGGCTCTCTGCCATGCAAAAGTGGCTGATTTTAATCTGGGTCCAAGCTGGCGCGTGATGCCGTGCAGCTCTGCCCATGCCACACTGTGCCTGGGCTAACGAGCCTGGGCACCGTTTGCTCAGCATGGAGCCGATGCTGGTCTGCAGAGCATGGTGCAATTCAGCTGAAACTGGATAAACTGCCCAGGAATCACGTCCAAATGTAAATTCACTGAATGGCATTTTTAATATGCAACTGTGGTGCTCAAAGCAGCAGATAGTTAAGATACTGATTAAATAGGAACTGCAGCAGGAAAATCAGCAGTCACTTCATCCCTGCTGACCTGTACCTCCATGTACCCTCCTGTGATACAGACCTGGGGGAAACATTGCCCAGCTCTACAGATGAAACCCCTGCTGATTTCAATAGATACAGGATTTTGTGCTAGGCTTTTAAAAAAAAAAAAAAGTGTACGTTGAATTAGACATCAAGCAAAACAGTTTGAAGACAGATGGGAGTATATAGTCTGTCTGCTAGCCTACAGAGGCGAGTGGTGAGGAGCAGCATCTCCAGCAGTGCTCTTGTCCTTAGCTAATGGGCTGTGTTGCAAAAGTGCTTTCTTTAGTTTTGCAACACCCAAGCAGAGATGGGTTTGATAATGAGGGAATGACAGTTCTTGCCTTACTGTAGCCAGAGGGATCTATGTGGTACGGGATCCTGTGATGTAAAGCTTTTTAATGCTCTCCAGATTGCTTCTGAGGTGGTTTCAGTGACCCTTCATCAGGTCTCCTTCCAGCACACCTCCTTCTGAATGGCAGATCCCTGTGCCTCAGCACTGTCCCCTCCCAAAACTGAGCCAGTGCTGGGAGCTGGGCACCCCTTTTCTCGGCTGGCTCTGGTGGGTACCCGTGGGAGCCCGACGACTGCCGTGGCTGCAGCCACTGCCACATCCAGGGACATCCTTCAGGAAAACCTGCCCAGAAGAATTCCGTGCTGGCTGGCTGGGAAGCCATGGTGAAATGAGCCATGCCATGAACGGGAAACAGAATCAGGGGAACTATAAGACCATGGAGATTCATGAGAAACATGTTATTTGGGGGGCTTTCCTACCTGGGTCTCTCTCTCTGTACATGCAGCTTTTTCAGCAAAGACGTCAGCTCAGGAAATCTCCTCGCCTCTGCTTCTCAGCCCAAACTCTTGAGGACCTGCAGGAGGAGTATGATGAGTACCATGTTTGGGAGCAGACCTTTCCTTCACTCAAACCCCGCTGGGATAAATATCATCCTGTGAAAGCCCTTCGTGACTGCTGATGTGGTATGCCCCATGTTCTCTCAGCACAGGCATCTTGTGGTCCTTGTGGTCCCACACCCCAAAAAGATGCGTGATCACCTTCCAAGGTGATATCTCTTATGGTGGTTTTCAGGCTGGAAATAAAAAAATGAAGTGATTTCCTTCCAAAATAAGATTACATATGGCTAGAAGACTGGTTGTGGTGACATTAAAAAGTAATATGAGCTGTTACTATGCGTTATTGGAAGATAGAGACGCTCTCAAGTCCAAGAGCTCCAGCTGGACAGCTGGCCCATGGTGTTCCCATGAACACCAGCCTGCAGGAGCTGGACCAGGTTGCTGCTGGGGGAAATCCCAAACCCCCGGCCCGGGATGCTGCGTCGCTACCAACCTTGCAGGCAAGGGCAGCAGCAGATCTGCAGCCAATGCAATACCACAAAATTTTGTTGACCTGGCAATATCAAATCCACTACTTGGGGTAGAAAATAGTTGATTTCTTCCCTGTTCTTCCAAGAACTATGTGTGTTCCAGGCTTGAACAACTCATTTTTTCTGCTCCATGGCTTGCATCTCCTGGAGCTACGAGCAGAAGGTGGCACTCAGATGGGTGGTGGGCTCCAACCACAGTGTTTCCTATAGAGCATGGACTGACATGTTTCCCCAAACAGAAGATTTCTGTGGTCGGAGAAGGCAGGGCCTGTCCCCGAGGGCTCGGTATACGACCAGATGTGAATTTAATGAACTAAAATAGAAAAATAAATAGAAAATAAAAAGTAGAAAATAAAATAGAAAGCAAGAAGAGACTGTGTCAAATGGTTTTCATTAGCACCACAAAGCTGTCCAGCCAGGAATGATTTGTAACTCGTACGGATTTCCCAGTGGAAATGCAAAAAGTCTAATTATACAGAAATGGTGAGGACCAAAAGAAGAGCAATTTCCAGAAACAAATCTGCCATGCAGCATATCAATGTGTTAAAGGCGTCTTTTCCAGACTGGAAGCCAGATCAATTTGTAGTTATTCCTCAGACCAATGGAAAGTGTGGTCCTATGTGTGGGATTAGAGTAGAGAAAATACTTTTTGCTAATAAATAATTCACTTTAGAAAAGCAAATAAGGAAAAAAAGCAGTATAAGGACCTGAAAAGGTTTTTGGGTGAAACAAAGAGGTAAACAGCATGACTAGGTCCTCACAAGTAAAGCTCCTCCATACTGTTTGATTTTAATTTCAGATCTCAATTAGAGGTTAGTCAAAGGTAATTGAAAAATAGCTGAGATGTGGAATTAAATGGCAGCTGCCCACACATCTACAGCTTTCAGTCAACCAGCCCCTCAGCATGGATATGTTTTTTTACCACAAGCTGGGCAGATTTGTTCCTGCCTTATTAGGAATAATTCTCCCAGAGCACTGGAGCCCTTTGCTACAAACAGAGTCTAATTATAATAAAAGACCCCCTTGAACATCACTACCCTGAGTGTATTTGGAATTAGGGGCCATTTTTAGCCAGGGAAGTAGCTGCTTGTAAATCAGAGGGTGAAGGTGCTGAGCTCCCTGTGCTCTCTGTGCCCATGCACAGCATAAGCTCTTCAAGCATCAACTTGTGGTTTTTTGCACGTTTGTGAAATGCGCGTGCGTATGTGTGATATAATACACTGACGCGTGATTTTAGACATAACAACAAACAGCCTGGATGAAAAAGTGCCAGATAAACCCATACGAAGTCATTTATTAACAGAGGTCCTTCCTCTGGTATTTCTTTAAACTCTGCATGGCGTTTTTGCTGCCAAATTCACTTTGTGATGTTGAAAACTATTATTATTTTTTTTTCCTTATCAAGATAGTTATTTTCCACTTGGCAAACACTGAGTTTTATTAGTTATTCCTAATGGAGCCTGAAATGATTAGGGCTTTTTTTCCTCTGTTTATTTCTCTTGTATGTTCACCATGACTGAAATCAGCTCATTTCTTGGATTTGAATGATTTTGGTGAATATTACCACGGGGCTGACTGTCTGGGACTGGGGAGCAGACTACTAGAAGGGTTGCCATTTTACCTTCCGTTGCGCTGCAGCAATTCTGTAGACACTAATATGTGTTTGTGTGTATATATGAAGACATTTGCATCCAAAGAAGGCATCGCGGTGTGTTAAAACAGCCTCAGCACATGGCATAACTGCACAGTGCATGCGTGGCTCTGCTAGTCCTGCAACAGCTCTGCTTACCTGGAAAGAAAAGATGGGGTGTCCGAAAGAGAAATCCAAATAGTCATAAAATAGCTTGGGAGAAGAGAAGGTTTTGTCCTATGTAGTTTAACTGCCCTTTATTTTTTTCTGAGTGATTTTCCCTGTATTGATGAGATGATTCTGCCCTAAGAAGCAAAGGAGAACGGCTGAATCGGAGAGGGAAGAGGTGAGTTGTCCTACGAATTCCCCGAGAGGTGGGTGCCTGCAGAAGGCCCCGTGGGGCTGCTTAAGCCCCGGGCCACCCACCAGAGTCCTCCCTGCTGCCGCTCTACATCTCCATGAGAAAGAAATGACACGGGCTAACGGGCAAGCGTTTGCTAACGTATGACCAAAGCGCTCCTGGGCATCCTTCAGAGGCACCCTTGGACAAGTGGACCAATGCTGATGAGGGTCCCATCAGGTCACAAAGGATAATTTGTCCTTGGGATTTGGGAAAACACTCCTCCTGCTCTCTCCTCAAACCTACGGCTCCACCTGTTATCACTATAAAACCCTAGCACTGGGTTTTCAGCCATTTCACTGCTCCATGCCCTAGCTCCCGGCGTGCTGTGCCACTTCTCTCGTCCTCGTCTGTAGGACCTGGACCGACCAGCCACTCTCCTGGAGCAGCCTTGGGTCCTCTCCCCATTTCCACGGACGAACAGCTGACATTCAGCATGTTTCTGCCCACTGTAATTTTTATAAGGGACATGATTAATGCAGGTATCACTTTATGCTTTATATCCAGGTCCCTTTCCTCCATCGGTAAACCATCACAGTGCTTTTATCCATATTATCCCTTGTGATGGACTTTGTTCTAGACACACAGCTCCCTAAGCATAACCACCCTCAAACAACGCTTGAGCTGACCTAGACGAACTGATAAATGCCTAAAACTGTGTCCTTGCCCCAGTTTCCCTGCCCCCCTGGAGCACTTTGGGCACATTCAGCCTCAGGAATGACGTGCCCAGAGCTATTTTGTTGTGTCCGAGGTGGCCAGTGCCAGCTGCTTCCCACCCCAGGGCACCTCTGGAGGACGGAGCCCGGTGCATCCCGGAGCAAACCCGGGTGCAAACCTCAGCAGCTGAACTGAATCCCGTGCAGCAGCCCATGAAATTAATGCAGAAATCGCCGCAGGCTCTGCAAGGCAATTTGCAGCCCTGGGATGGTCCAGGAGCAGAAGTTAAACTCCCCGGACTGCTTCATAGAAATTACTGGGATTTATCTTGCGCCTTTGCAAGGTAAGCATTCACTATGTTTATGAAGGTTATTTATTCAAGCAGCCCTTACTTTGTTCCTCTGTTTGGGTGATTTTTCGTATTTCATAGGTGCCCACATCTGACGAAATCTCAGTTCTTGTGGAATCTCCTCCAAATTCTTCATTTCAAGATGCCTGGGGAGGTGATTGGGGGGCACAAACCCAAGGGCTGGGACTGCTTGAGAGCACACCGAGAGGCTTTCCCTGCTGACGGCTACAGCCCAGCCATTATGAGGGGTCTCCAAAGAGGAGACCGTGTCCCACCCGTGGAGAGAGCTCTGGGTTTGCACGGACCCCTGCAATGCTGCCAGGTCACCCTGGACAGGACTCCTGCCGCCGTACCTGGCTCCGCTCGCCTGCGTGGCAGGGGATGCTCTGAGCCGCTCCGCAGGGACTTGCCGGCGTAAAGCTCGTTTCTTTGGGTTGGGAAAAATTAATTAATCCACGGCGAGCGTGCAGCTCCATTTAGTCCATTATGGAATGAGTCACGGTGCGAGGAAGTGCGGGGCTTTGAGGCTGGGTCCTTCCCCCAAGCAGAGCCCTGCCGGCTGCCTTGCTCCTCACCGTCCCGCAGCCATCGAGGGCCCTTGTCTATAAAGCAAAGATCCCAAAAAGCTGGAGTCGTGTTTCATGAATTTCCTTGGATGCAAACACTCCCCTCAGTAACAGGATTCATGCTATTATAGCCTAGGTTGGGGTTTTTTTTCCTTTTTCTCCCCAGAAAATCCTTCCTAGTTTAAATTTTTCACTGCTTGTAAAGTGTCCCATTCTAGCGCTGCGGGCCGGAGGAGATTAATGTCAGGTCCCATTTATGCATCACTTTGGATCAGAAGAGCTTGGCCAGCCCTTTGTAAGGCTCTGTTCTTTGGGGGGGGGGGGGGGGGGGCGGATTAAAAGTTTACTATTGCAAAAAAAATACCCTATTGTCACTGCCTGAGATACAGCTTTTAGAGAAATTCCCTTTGCCATAATAACTGATTTATTTTGGTTGGCTGGCTACGAAGCAGCTGAAGTGGGTGATCCCTGCCAGACTCATTAAATGATTCCTAATGTTGACGGAGGACTTTATATTGTGGTTATAAAAGCAGAAGTTTCAGTATTCGCTGGAAGAGCCCTTTCCCGAGGGCGAGCGTGGAGGACGGGAGGAAGCTCTCCAGCAGTACCCATGTGTAAGCAATAAGCAGAGGAATGCTCTCAGAAACTGCAGCTTGAAGGATTTACTTTGGCCTCGGTTTTGGTTGCCTGGGAAGGGAGGGAAGCTCTCAGGGAGGTGCAGGGGTGCTGGGTGTGAGGCTTCGGCTCTCTTTCTGGGCTGGGAAAGAAAAGTTTAAGGCCAGAGCCTTTGTGTGGTGCAGCACCAAGGCACGCTGGTTCCTTCCCACCACGCTGGATGCTGCCGGATGAATTGTCCGTGGAGGCATGAAAGCGTCGAGGTCCTCTTTTCCTTCTGAGCCAGGTCCTTGTGACTATGATATGGAAATGTGGTCGTGCAGCGGGACGTTGCTTCTGCACACAAAGAGGTTTGTGCAAATCCCAGTGCCCCCCTTGGACCCGACACCATCTCTGCCTCGGTACCAACCACTCGGGAGCATCGCAGCCAGAGAATTGCCCCCAGTACCCCCTGTTTTTCCATCAGAGCTGTCATGTTTTGCACACACATGATGTTTTCAACAGCCAGCGCTGAATTCCATGGGAAGCTCGAGCCTGGTGTCGCTCCCTTTCTCGCGAGAGCGATCCCAGACAGCACCGACCCTTACAACCAGCTCAAAGCAAGCCAAGGAGGAAGGAGTGAACCTAACCCAAGGCACGGTCTGCAAATTACTACGGCGGTCAGACTGACCTCAGCTCGTGGCGACGTGGATGAGTTTCCATTTTCTTATCTCTTTCAGGACGGCTGTGGAGGGGTGAGAGCAGGCAGGAGCTGCCTGCAGCGTAGCAGCGTGGGCAGTGGGGAAAGCCCATGGTCTCTGCTGGGAGCAATGGCAATAAAAAGAGGCCTCAGAAAGGAAATCTGGCTTGGTTAAAACCTTGGTTAAAATAACAAGGAGGCAACTCTCTGCTGTTGGTATTCTGAAATGTTTTCTTCTCTCTCTTGATCCTGGATTTCCATCTCTCCGAGGTTAATATTATTTCTTGTCCCCCTTTTCTGTTTACAGAACATCTTTTCTTTCCTGAGAGGGACCGTGGCATTTGGCTGGTAACTGGAGAATCGGAGCTGTAATACCCCACAGGTTTGCAGGTAGGTTTGCAAAGGGATGGCAGGATGCTTCAGCGTCTCTGCTGACGGCCAGTGCTCCCATATGATAGGAACTTTAACTTACTCCCTCAGGAGCAGGTGCCGGGAGCATTTGCAAATAGCAGGAGCATGGGGAAGAGCAATTAATCCCCAGCTGACTAAAGATCCCCAGCAGAATAATGTGCCCAGCCGGGGAAAGGGGGAAAAGACAAATCCATCTTGCAGACTTCTTTTAGACTCTGTGACTTGAATGCCACACTGCTGTGTAAATCTTGGTGTCTCCTTTGAGCCGTTTCTGGGGATAAAAGCAGAAGGATAGCTTTGAGAAATGCCAGAAATGAGAGGTTCTGGCCAGGGAGGTGGAGGGATGGAAGGGGTTTATTCACGGGGCCGCCACACATGGGCTGGGATGGGGATTTACCTTGTGATGCTCTGCACATCCCCGGGGTGCCAGGGCTGCATGGGGATGCCTGTCCTACCTTTCACCCTCAAAAAGTAGTTTAACAGAAGGTTTTTTGGTCAGCTGTAGCTTGATCACATTACAAATGCACGTGTGAAGCTGACAATAGTACGTAAGTGACAAGTGATGCAGCAGCCCTGGATTTACACCCATATAAACAAAATCCGGGTCTGGGTCCCGCACCATGTGTCTTCACCCCTGCCTCTCCTCCTTGTCAATGGGCTCAGGATGAAAACCATAAGGAGTCTGGAAGAGCCTCTCTCAAGGGGAGATCTCCAGTGTCTCTCTGAATCCCTCGAGGAATAATTAGGCATCTGAACATGGGTGCAGCCAGGACATAAGGCAAACTGCCTTCTCCCAGGATTTGCATGTGTTAAAGGAAGTCTTGTGTGAAGGGGATGGTTGTGCCAGGATGCTCTTACCATAACCCACAGATGTAACCAACTTCATATTGTGTCTGTGTTTGCAAACTTTTAATGAAGTATTCTGAAGGTAGGAGAAGCTCTACAATAACATTTTTATGGATGTTGAAGGAACTCCCATTCATGTTTTAACTGAATATTTCATCTCTTTGTTTGAATTTATTAGCGGGCATTTTCAAACCCAAAGCCTTTCTTTGCCCAGTTTGCTGGCACTTGGCAAAACCCCCTCTGAGCATCACCAAAACCCCTGCAACGTAACATGGGAAGGGTGAGGGCAGAGCACTCCATCAGGGACCCGATCCTCCCGCTCATGGGACCTCTCGTTGTCCTGGGGTTGCAGCTGGGAAGGGACCACTAGCAGCCTAGATGCTTTTTCTTCTTAGTGATATGAAAGCAGTGATTTCCTTGTGTTTGCAAGCAGAAAGAGGTGATGGCAAGACCCAGGGCAACGGCGTTTGTTTAAGGGGCGAGGGGAGCTGGCAGCACACACCCCGGAGCACATCCCCTGCCTGTGCTGCCAAACCTTCCCCAGGTTTGCCTGGCAGGAGTATAACAAAACCAGGTCAGCAAAATGTGCGCATCATGAAGACAACAGGATTTTTAGTGGCATTTGCCCTTTTTTTTTTTTTTGTGATGAGGCCGTGTTGTGGAGGAGCCACTTAGTTTGTGCAAGAAAAAAAGGATCGGTACAATTGCAGCATAAGAAATTCCACCAAGAAAGTGATGAAAATGGCCTGAACTTGGTTATCAAATGTTATCCCACAAAAAATGCAAGCCTACTCTTTCTTTATGGATTTTTATTTTACAGCTTTGAAACAGTTTTGTGTTTAGCCAGTGACAGTGAGGAAATTACTTTTTCTGTTCTTGCCTACATCACCCTTCTAAAAACACCGTGGGAGGTCAGGCACCGCATGCGGGGGCTGCACTGCCACTGCTCTACAGCACTAGGCTGAACTGAGAAGTACCCGACTGGTGGGAATGGGCCCGCCAATTTAAAATGTGCAAGTGGAAAAAGAAAAAAAGAAAAAAAGAAAAAGAGAAAGAGAAAGAGAAAGAGAAAGAGAAAGAGAAAGAGAAAGAAAAAGAAAAAGAAAAAGAAAAAAAGAAAAAGAAAAAGAAAAAGAAAAAGAAAAGGAAAAAGAAAAAGAAAAAGAAAAAAGAAAGAAAAAGAGGAAAAAAAAAAAGGAAGGAGAATGAAAAAAGGAAAAGGAAAAAGGAAAAGGAAAAGGAAAAAAGGAAAAGGGAAAAAGGAAAAGGAATAAGAAGGAGAAGGCGAGGGGACCTCACAGATATGTTGGGGGTGGTGAGCGGGGCTCCTTCCACCTCCACCAGCACGACTTGCAGCCCACTCCCCGGGACCCCCCTCCAGCCCGCAGCAGGGCCGGGATCTCAGCAACCCCCTTCCCTCTCCGGAGGCATTCACGGAGGGAACGGCACGCAGGGGCACGAGGAGGGTCCAGGCACTCCCAGTGGCTCCCACAGCCGGCGTGGGCGAACGTGGCGCTCACCGGGGACCTGCCTTTGATTTTCTCTTCAGAGGATTCCTTCTCTCCGCTTGAAAGGGTTGTTATTTTGTAAAGAGGGAGCTAAGAGCAAAGCTTAAACTCATACTTACATACGGAGTCACTCCTTAATGAGCAGACATCTGAAAAATAAGCCATAGTCTGGTCACAGAACATCTTTGTTGGCTTTTTCTCTTTTTTTCCCCCTTTTTAATTACAAATCTCTCCAGTCCTGAACCTTCAAAGAATTCTGCGTCTTCTTCCATCTTACGTATTTAGAGTCGCTCTTCTGGGTGTTTGGAGGTGGAAATGTGCAACTGGGGCTTCAGCATCGTGTTGTGCTGTGCTGCGGGGGACGGTGGGCACACGCGGGGTAGGAGGAGAGCTGCTGCCCAGCTCTCACCCAGCCATGAACATTTCTGCAAATATCAAACAGCAAAAAAAAACAAGAAAAAAAAAATGTTTGTAACTTTACTGGCAGCCCTCTTCCCAATCTACAGTGAATTTCTTGATTACAGCCTTCCTACATTTCCGCTGGGAGAATTTCTTATGGTTGAAGCCTGTGTTTGAATTCCATGTAATAACATTTTAGAATAGGCTCCTATTGAAAAATTGGGGGGAAAAAAATAGAAAGAAATCGTCTACACAAATTGTTCTCCTGAGCTATTTTCCAAATGGCCTTACTGCTGCTGTTTCAGATGTGATTTCTTTGCCTGAGATTAGGTACACTTACTGCTCACTTGAAAGCCAGGAGAAGAATTGCAGGTGTTAACAGTCATCTCTGAAAATATATTTCAGATTATTCCAAATTACTCAGGTGGAAGGGAAATCTGAAGATATTACCTCTAATATTAGAGCCACAGGAACAGCAGAGGCCCATTTCCATTTTCTACCCCCAACTGAAAATAAGAGAAAAATACAAATTGAGCCCACCTTTATTAAAATTGTTTCCCCTCCCCATCCCTGCGTGCGTATCTCCCCCCCCCGAAAGTGTGTGTATCATATTTATTAGCTCATGGGAATTTGCTGCTGGGGAAATTTGCCTCCCAGATTGGGAACCTGCTTCCAGTTCACGTCCAGTTTGAGGGGTGGGCTGAGATGGACATCGCCGATGTGGAAAAGAGGCACGGGCACCTCACCAAGCAATAGCATCCTCTGCATCCTCGCGGGCACGGCAGAGCCAGGCAGCTGCGCCCAGCCACGGGGATGGCAGAGGCTTGAGACTTGGGGGGGAGAGGCTGTTCTTACCCTGGGCAGACCTGCCCTCCCCTCCACATCTCTCCCTTGTCACCAGGCGGTTCCCTGCAGCCCTTTTCCTGGTCACCAAGAGGTGCTGGATCAGCTGCTGCACCACCTTTAAATACTCAGCTTGGGGTAATACCATGTTCAGCTCGTGACTTCTGATACGCATCTAGCAAATCCCACTTTTTTCTCATTTGTGTCTCAATTTTTATTCTAATTATGGCTTGATGGCTTTTTTTTTTTTTTGGTCAATAAGCAAGGGAAAATCACTGCTATTCATATCCGTCCTGTGCTGCCTCCCCTGCCATGTACCAAAGAGCCACCCCACCAAAGATGATGGAAGCGTGTGAAGGACCAGAGAAAGCCCTGTGTTATCATCTCACTGACCGTGATTTCAGAGGAAAAAACACTTCATATTGTTTTCCCTGGGCAGGAGCGTGGCAAACGGCCCTCGGGAGCGGTGCTGGGACCCTGGCAGCTGGAGGATGCCAGGACGCTGCGCTGGGGAAACAGGAGGAACCTCTGAGCCATGGTGTTACCAGTCCCATCCTCTCCTGCTGCTTCAGAAGTACAGACCAGCAAGCATTAAATTCAGCCTTCAAAATATAATCTTAAAATATCTAAAGATCTACATGAACTACCACAGCTTCCCACCAGAGGTATTTTTATCGTATAATTAAGTAAGAGCTGAAAGAGCATCCTTAAAGCGGATTTATCGCTAGCCAGGTTCCTTGGTGAACGCCAGCATTGGGACTTACTTCTCCAAGAGTAATCCACAACCCATAGATAATTTCTTTGCACACTAATAAAATTTAGCTTTTTTGGAGGGGTCCTGTTAATTACTTCTCAAGCCAAGATGCCCACAGATGCCAGACTCCCACCTTGTGCAAACCTCAGCACCGAGCAAAAGTGCCGACTCAGCACTTTGCAGCAAACTGTATGTTTGAAATGGCCTAAAAGTAACATTTCTCAGCAATTTTTTCTCAGTTCTCTGGTAGCCTTGGGGCTTTGCATGTGCCACAGTGCTTTTGGTGGACCAACGGGGATGCCGGTGGCACTTGGGGCACATGTCCTCATCGGTCCCCCAAAGCACAAGGCGAATGTTAATGAAGCTCGATATTACTGTGCCCATCGTGATATGACTCTGTAGCAAATTAAGCCATCTTCTCCTTAACCTACCGGAAAAAATGTCATAGGCGAGGCATTTAGGATAGAAGAATCTGAAGGAATGTAATGTTTTAATTTGAAAAAGTAATAATCCAGGGGCCAGAAAAAAAAAAAGTCATGTGTATTACATGTGTAATAGCTCATTATCGAAGCATTGTAGAGTCATTATTTTAAATAGCTGTATTTCATTCCAGTGGCTGGGATGGAAAGCAGTATGTATTTTGTGTAAAATAGATTTGCATTATTATCTATTCATGAGTTTTAAAAGGATCATTATTTTTGACGGACAGCTCCTGTCAAAAGGTTTATATATGGGAGCTCGTGTTTTCCCATAATAATGATTTATCAATAAACATTTGAAAACGGTGCTTAAAATTCAGTGTTACCAGGATACACATTTACCTCTAATTAGAAACAGGTTTTCGGTTGGGAAACCAGATCACTTTCAAATTCCTTCTAATTGCACACGAACCCAGGTGGCAGGTACCACGCTGCACTGTGCCTTCTCGTCCGCTGCCTGCCACGGCGGCACCCGGGGCACCCGCTGGGTGCTTTATCCCCCCCAAACCCAGGGCCACGGGGGTGGCCGGGGGATGCTGCACCCCCAGGAGCATCCAGCTGTGTGTCTATCCACATACACTGCAGCTGCAGGAGCGATGCTGAGCGGCTGGGGGAGAAGCATCACATCTGGATGGCAAAACTCCTGGTGCCAACCCAGGTGATCAACATCAGCTTGAAAGGAAAATACTGGGATGTTTTTATTTTTAGTGGAGACCCCACTGGGGGTGGGAAACAAGCAGTTTAAATGATTTGCGTAGGTGAAATCCAGACCTTGCTGCAGGAAAGGAGAAAGCCTGTGCCTGCTGCCTCTTCTTATTTCATCCTGCTACCGCAAAGTAAATGTTGCCAAGAAGGAAAATACATCGGTTTTCTCGTCAGTCCCCCAGGTTTTCTCCCCACGCTGCCTTGCGGATGCTGGGTTTGCATTGCCGGGTATCGCCTCTTGCTACGTGATGGCTGAAAACAGAGATGTTGAGGAACCGGCCGCCATGTCCTGCCCCAGCCCTGTTATTTCCACCCTCTCTGGTGTCGGTGCTGCTGAATCCGGGGTGCACGTGTGCTGCAAGCCAAAAACGTGGGCACTGCACCCCTCTCTTCATGCCTCTGAGCCGAGTCTTTAGGAGCATCAGTACATAGAGTAAATCTGCTTCTTTTGCATTTCCCATGGCTTATATTTAATGAATTTTCAAGACAAGACATCTCCGAAAGTGAGTGGTGTCAGACTGCCTGGTCCATCGAATGTGTCGCTGCCTTTGCAAAGCGTGGTGCAGGCTGAACGCGTCCCACCTCCCAGCATGGAGCTAAGTGATAACAGGGCAGTCCAGAAATCATGTTAAATCATTTCCCATTGGACAGGAAGGTTTTTATAACGTTGCTTTCCCAGCCTGAAGACCAAACAGGGTGCAGCACAGCCAATGCCTTCAGCCAGTCCGTCAGTCAACCCATGGATTAATTCATGGAGGTGATTTGTTTTTTCTCCAAACCTTGCCAAACCACAAAGCCAACATAGAACGGTAATAACTTTTATTTTGGCATGACACATATTCAGGCTCATAAGACCCCAGGTGAAGCAGTCAGGTGGAATTGGCCACAGGGATTTGGAGCTTTTCTCCATCCAAAGCGCATCCTTTTTCATGTGCCAAATTACTTATCCTTCACGTGGGCTGGTGAAGGATGCATAGACGGCATGCAAATGCTTGTGAGCAAGAACAGCAACAACAATAACCATCATAATATTAAAGAGCCAGCTGGTAATTGGTGCCAGCCCTGATGAGGAGCGTGGCCATTACCCTCATTATCCTGCCCGCTAATGGAGAAGATTGGCACCACGGAGCCAAGTACCAGAAGAAATGTGTTACTGTTGCCCGGCTTTTCATTTAAATCCCGGAGCTTTCGCTCTTTGGGATGTGTTAATCCATGGGGCTAGGAACAGACAAAGCGGGGGAACGCCTTGGTGAGGCAAACCCGGGTCTGAAATGCAGCCAGAGCATCCCTGGTCGGGCAGGGCAGGCAGGGCAGGGCTTGCCAGCTGTGCAAGGGAGCACCAGCCCCTTTTTTCCCGGGCATCCGTGAATTATTCAGCACGGCAGCACTGCTCTTGCTTTTCCTGGTCCCCCCAGCACATCCCAGTGCCCGGCTGCCTCCCCACTCAGCGTTTACCTGGGGAATTACCAGGTGAACCCTTCCCTCAAACCAACGCACGCCAAAAACTCCTTTTCTGCCCATAAATAAGCCTCAGATCATACATTTTATTTAATTTTCCATTACCATGAGTGGAACCAGCTTGAGCAGATGTATTTGGGCTGCTCCTTGCCCATGTGCTACAGCTTTGCAGCTGCATGTTGCTGCTGCAAGGACAAAGCAGGGACCCTGAGCCGGGCAGGCAGCCCTAGTTCCCCCTCTCTGCTCCCAGCACCCTAAACCCGATGGTGAGGAAAATGCCATCAAAAACATTCCTGAACATACTGATACCCTGCAGCAAATTTCCTTTCAAAAAAGAACAATATTTCCCCAAGTAAGTCTTCTCTGGGTGCCCCCACCCTATTACAGGAGGGAGATGCGAGAGGGAAGATAACTGCACAGAGGTTTTCTAATAGGTTGGGAATTTTAGTGTTAAAAGTTTTTAGAATAATTTTCTTTTTAATAGATTTATGACCTGAATAGGTGCCTTAGCTAGTAATAGCTTGTATTTTATGTGGTGTCATGAGCCTTGTTAATGTACCAGGGTGAAATCTGGAGGTATTGTGCCGGCAGGAAAAACAGCCAGAAGTCACAGAGTCCCATCTATTTGAAACGGATGCTAAACTCTGATCATGAAAGTCTTCTTCAGAGAAATATGTAAAAATCTCAAAATTCATTTCAAATTAGCTGACTTGAATATTTTGTACCCTAACAACGGTACAGCCAGAGAGATGTCTCAAAGGCAGAAAGAGAATTGACCTGAAATGCTCATTAAAATCACAATGAAATAAGGCTTTAAGAAAAGGTGTTCTTTGCTCTTCTCTCCGGCATGATGTGAAAGAGTGGAAACTCCAACTCTTTTCACATCCTCCCCTTGCTCCACTTCAAATCCCTTCCTGCCAGCACTTGAAAGAGGCGTTCAGGCTGCGTTAACCCTGGGGGTACCCAGCGCCGAGCTCAGAAACGGTGGTTTTTTTCCAACGTGGCCATTTTCAGCGCTGAAGATAGAATTCTTGGCAGGTGGGAAGGTGCTACCTCCATCCCTGATTTGGGGGTCTGTGGAGGTCGTGGGGGGGGTGCAGGATCTCAATGCTGTCCTGCTTTGCCCTTAGTACTTACGCAGCACAAGTCATCATCCCTGCGATGCCACCTGAGCATCCTCAGGTGCGCTGGGAAGGATTTCACCGGCAATATCAAGCATTGTCCCGGTCTGCGGCTATTAAAAGCTGGCTCTGAGCCCATAATATAATACATTGCGATTAAAGGAAGCACATTTGTCCTGCTGGTAATATCAACATTTTATGAATGAGCGGGTTCTGATATCAGCTAATTAGGAGCAGGTTTATTGCAGCATCTGTCACCTGGAGTTAAGCAATTTATCCCGGGAGGCTCCTCGTGGAGAGGGGGCTGTCAAAAGCTGGTGGTGGGGAAGGTGGAGGACACGGGGGAATGGCTGCTCGTCAGCACTGCTGGGGGAAATCCCCACTGGAAAAGTGGGGAGAGCATGCTGGAAAATGTACAAGCAATTAGATGCATTGTGGTAGCCTAATTGCCTGGCTCACCAATAATTTTGGAGAGATAACCATGGCAACGGTGGGATCACACACTTGTGTGTCGTGGCTGGAGCACAGGGAGCCAGTGGGCTTCCTTCTTCCCTTGGATGCAAGCAGTGCCCGTCTTTTCTCCTTGAAGAGCATCTCGTTTTAAAGCACCGCTACAGGGCAGCATCCTCCAGCAGCACCGGTACCCGCTGCCTCCCATCTCGCTGCCCGCAGCTCCCCACGGCACTCGGGAGCATCATCATCCCCACCACTGGCCAGGGAAGCATAGGCAGGAGAAGGATGCCTTTTCCTTGAAACCCCAGTGTTTGAATTCCCGTCCATGAGGTTCCAGAAGCCATGGGGAAAATAGTCCCACGCAGGACATTATCTGCAGGAAGCACTCGTAATGATGTGTCAGGGCAGCTCTCTGCGATTTCCACATGTTCTGCTCAACCTCCCATTCCCACAAAAAAAAATTCCTCTTCATTTACAACATATCTCATATTCAAAGCTTTTTCCCCTCACTGCAAGAAGCAGTATAAAAAATATATGTGCAAGATTTTGCCCTAACTAGGACACCTCTTCCCTCACATCTTGTAGGACAACCCGACTGCTGGGTTTGAGTCCATATTACTCAAATTTATACTATAATTTATACTCTATGTTATACTATATACAAATTTATACTATATACTCAAATAAATACTGCAAATTATGCTGCATTTTAAGTGGGGTATAAATTTTGGTGGTCATAATAAAAAGCCTGGGTAACCCAACATTGATGTTCCCAGGCGGTGTGGAGCAAAGAGGGATTTAATCTCCTAGCAGAGGGTGAAAATCTAAAGGGGTTTGTGAGAAGTCCCTAAACGTGCACAAAGAAGGTGCTGGTCCCAGTTTTAGGCTTGCAGGTGCTCTGGGTTGGAAATGCTCATTTTCCTGTGATGTGCAGCTCCATCATCCCTCGCTCCCAGGGCTGCTGGGTACCAGGGACCCCCGTCCCCCTTCCCTGTGGTGACCCCCCAATTTGGGGCTGGCACCTGCCACCTTCCTTGTCTTCACCTACCTGCCTGCCCTCCTCTGTATTTTGTTCTGGACATTTACAGGCAGGACTAATGATTTTTTGTGTGGTTTCCTGTCAGTTTTTATGTATCTGCTTGCTATTGCTGGCTGCATGAGTGAGATGTGATAGCTGGAGCCCAGCTGGCGCAGCATGGATTTCACCTGCTCTACAAATACCTGGCAGTTTGCTCCTCTGCCCACACTTCTGCAGGTACATTTCACCATGGTGAGTGTGATAAACTCAAGGAATTTCCTACATGTGCATGGCACTGGTTTAGCGTCCTCATCCCTGGCACGTGACCATTTTTTCATGACGTGCAAGGAGATACCGAGCTCTTGTAGGTATCACATTAAAATAAATCAACTTCAAAGGATGCCACAAAGTTTTCCACCTTTTATCCAACCCATAATCTTTAAAATTAAGCAAGGCTTAAAATGCAAATATTGATTTTGGTGCTAGATGATGGAAGGGCTGGGGTAGTGTTTCGGAATCGGGCCGTGCATTTAATTTCCTCTGCGCTACAACGGCACGTTGTCATCAGCGATTCTTTTATTTGCACATCTGGAACCAGGCAAAGCACACAGCTGGGAAGAGCTGCTGGCCATTCTTGATGCTTTGCTTTCCTCTGGAGAGCTCAGAAAACTACCCTCACTAAGGAGTAATTAAGTAGGATAGTTAATAAAGTCATACTAAAGATGAAATGAGAGTCATGATACCACCAACCCTGAGCATATGGGAAAGATTTTGGAATTTGTTGTGTTTTCAACAGTTTAGCCATTTGTAGAAAGCCGTGTTTAGAAAAAAAGTTGTGGCAGGTACAGCTGGGAGCACAGGCTCCCTGGGGCCGAGGCATCTTCCCACGCTGGCTTTCCCAGGGCTCAGCATCATCTCATTAAATTCAAGCAGCTCAAGCTACTCCTCAGAGAAGTGCAATAGCAAAGCCAAGGCTGAAAAAAACCATGCATTACAAAAATATGTGCACAAATACTAACCCGAATGCAGCCGCCTATGGAAATGTGTGCAGGTGCTGAGGGAGGCTGGGGGAGCTGGGCAAGGCATTCACCTTTTCATACTTACTGTGCTTCTGTGATATAGCCTGTCTTGTTATACAAGGAACAGGGCTCATGGAGATGTTTCTTAGCCATTAATAAAAGTGAAATCACTATAATAACTGAGGTTTTACCCACAATCGGCCCCGCCAGCGGGTCTGGGCTGTTGGCAGCTCGGCTTCGCAGCTAAGCAAATACCAGATAAAAAAAGAGGAAAAATCTCATTTCATCTCTCTTAGCCTCAGGTCAGAGAGACTTTGTGACCCATCTCCATATTAAAATCCAGTTAAATGTGATCTGAGACTCAGCTGGCATCATTAATACAGTACATATGTTGGTATTTCATCTTCGGTTACGCCGGGGTTGGGGTTAAGCGAGGCTTGGTAATAACACGGCTCCCACCCGCGGGTGACACTTAGCCTGGAAGACGATGAGCAGGTTTGCAGAAGTGTCCTGGAGTAGGGGTGTGTTTTTGCGAGCATTAAATGCCCAATTAGCCCCCTACTGAAAGTGTTCCTCACTCGAATGCACTGCAAATACCAGCGATGATGTACTGCATGTTATGAGAGGTAGGTACCCCCTCGCCCGCAGGATGCCCTGGCTTCAGAAATTACATTCTGGGAGGAGGATGTCTTGGGAAGAAACAGTTTGGGGGGGTGTGACCTCTGTTTTCAAAATGCCGATTTTAGCATGGACATGAGGGCAGTTTTAAATGATATTTTCCAAGCAGAATTACCAGCCTCCACTCTCTGATATTATTATAACCTTCTCTGTTATTTGTGCGCAACCGTTTCTTGATGCGACACCCAAATCTCAAGCTCCTCAGCATCTGCTAACGCTACGTGCCAGCCCGGGCACAGACCTGGGTTCACAGGACATCACAACCCATCTTCTCCTTCCATCATTGCTCTTGGGACCTACTTTTGGGGCCTTCATTCCCAGTAAGGAAAGGAAGGTTGGCATACTTTTAATATGATGAATCGCACATAATTAAGCATCCAGTTCCCAGCACAGTGTGGGTCCCGCACAGCACAGGTTCATCTCACCTTGGGATGCCGTGCTGGGCATGACAGGCTTTTCCCCCATCAGGAGCATTGGGTTGCTCCAGCATCTTTAAACCATACATTTGCAGTGCAATAAATCTGGTAAATACAATAAAATTGGTGCTGCCAAATAAAGGCCTGATTAAGGGCTTATGCCTGAGCAAGGCTTTCTGAGAGCGTAATGCTGGGAATGGGCCCTCTGCAAGTGATTTGAAAATCAAAGCAAGAGCTGCATGAATGTAAATATGAGGAGATGCCAAATTCAGGTGTGTTCACCTGTCTGAGATCCTGTAAATCTTTGTTTATATGGGAAAGCTTTCCTCAGGGCAGAGCCACAATAGGCAGCATAAATACCTGCATGAGTAAACCCCTGGGCAGCCAGCTAGAATTTAATTCACTTGGAAAATAACCCCACAATAAAACAAAACAATAGCTGGACAACCAAAAGAAGAAGAAAAGTTAAAATATAGCTCTATAAACCACTACCTATAAAACATAAATGTTGGGAAAGGAGTTTTTCCATGGGTTGGGAAATATACTTTTATGTTATAGGATTTATTTTGCTGAGCCTTGTAACGAAATCGCAGGTCACCTTAAGTAACAATGACCGCACTGGTGGTGAGAAGCAGCATCCTCATCCTCCTGCCTTGCAAGGGTTAGCCAAAAACCTCCGGTGAGAACCCAGCATCGAGGCACCCCAGCAGCTCCTCAAGGTCAGTGTGCTCTGAAGGCTGGCACAGGGTTTTATAACCTGTTTTATGGGAATTTGGGAAGCAGAGGCTCCCACTGGCGAGCAGATCATGCATGTCCTTGGTCCGTGCTGCGCTTGCATTACTTCTCCTCTTTCATCTGCGCTGCAGTTGAGGCTGAGCAGCAATAGGGACATTACTAGATTTCCAATGAAGCACCAAATCATTAGGGACTTTAAGTAGGTTTAAGCAACACAGCTAATTAATTGTAACAGCTGACTTCAGCACCAAATTTGGAAGACTGCATTAGGCTAATTCCCCAGTGCTGATATCCTGGGGGCACGTTCTCCCCAACACAGAAGCCCCTCTCCAGGTGGTTGAGCATATTTTAAATAACCCAGCCATGGAGAAGACAGGTAGGGAGAGCGGCAGGGACTGCCTGGGAGCATCAGCGGCGGTGTTCCTGGCCAGATAGTGGGAACCATTGACCCAGATAGAGATGGTGGAGATGGAGATGGCCGTGGTGGATAGGTAACAGTGACATGAAGGACATCGTGATGTGCTCAAGTGGTTATATTGGGATAAACATCCTATTTCAGGCCACTTACATGCAAATATGACTGCATGTCTAATTTGTGTGGGTGCTCCGGAGCGTCCCTGAGCACAAGGGTGAGCAAAGGGGAAAAAGCTGCACTCGAGGGTGTGTGATTCACCTTCTGGAGCCACAGAAAGGGGTTATGTGCACCTGCTCATTTGGGTTTGAAACGTGTGGAGGGTTTTGCAGACCCTAGAAGTCAGAGCTCCCCAGCGAGGCGGCTTTGCTGCTCCCCCTGATGCTGCTCTGTACCGTGTCGTGCTTCCCACGTTTCCAGGGCCTTGGTATTTTGGCTGTTTTTCATTAAAAACCTAGCCCATTTCAGAAACGAACATTTTATGATGAGTGAATACAGTCTGAAAGAAAACGTGGCTTTTAACTACCTCGTGTTTTCAGTCTTGTTTTTATTTGAACCATTCCTGACATTCTTCTCCTGTGTTTTTCTGCACTAAACATCGATTTTCATACGATGCTGGGGAGACATTCGGAGTAGCTTTACCCTACTTGTGAGACTTCCCTCCAAACTGTGCAGCACGAGGCTGGGCTGAGGACATGGCTTTATCACTTGTCCCTGCCTCAAGACCATGCCAAGGAGGGCTGAGGGCAGAGTGCCAATGTTGGGTTTTTTCAAAAACAAATATATCCTAAGAGGAAGTTATTACTCTGGACTGTTCAGGAAAATGGACTTTGATCATAAGGCAACAAAAAGATGCTTGGGTGTAATTGAGTGCGGCTACAGTGAACCAGAGTAGACAATAATTTGCACTGGTAATTTGTTTTCAGAAGTGACACAGCACTAATGAATTCATAGAAAGTGTCTGCTTTATGTGGGGTGGGCAGAAGGAGGCTTTTAGGAAGGGTATTTTAAAGGTAGAAGTAGCATGGGACCAGAAAAAGTATAAAAATAAGTGCTTGAGCAAAGCCAGCACAAAGAGGTCTACACACACAGCCTGTTCACATCTGCATTTTTAATGGGTTTTATTCAATTTCTGGCAAATGCATTGCTTTTATGAAGAAACACATGGTATTTCTCGCCTTTCATTAGCTGGAAAAGAATGACAGATTCAAACCTGGTACCACCTTAAAACCAAATAAACCTCCACCCACCAACGCATTTCACATTGTTTTGCTACCCCCCAAAAAAACCCTGGAATGGGGCTTCAGCCTTCCATTAGCTAAATCCTGCTGGAGCGAGCACAGCGTTACATGAAGCTTCAGCAGCCGGCCAGGACGCTGCCGCAAAACAGCCGTTCTTCCCTGCTGAATTCAGAAACTTCCCTGTGTTTCTGTTAACTGTTTTCATCATGTAAAATTGTACCAAAGAAAACATCGAGCTTACAGAATCATAGAATCATTTGGGTTGGAAAAGACCCTTAAAATCATCAAGTCCAACTGTAAGCCTAACACTGCCAAGTCCACCACTAAACCATGTCCCTAAGCACCACATGTACACATCTTCTAAATAGCTCCAGGGACGGTGACTCAACCACTTCCCTGGGCAGCCTGTTCCAGTGCTTGACAACCCTTTTGGTGAAGAAATTGTTCCTAATATCCAACCTAAACCTCCCCTGGCACAACTTGAGGCCATCTCCTCTCATCCTATCACTAGTTACTCGATAGAAGAGACCAGTACCTACCTCACTACAACCTCCTTTCAGGTAGTTGTAGAGAGCGATCAGGTCTCCCCTCAGCCTTCTTTTCTCCAAACTGAACAACCCCAGTTCCCTCAGCCGCTCCTCATAAGATTTGTGCTCTAGACTCTTCACGTGTGGTCCAAAGAAGGACTGTCAAGGACCACCTCCTTGTCAAGGACCACCTCCTGGGTCACAGGCACACTGCAGAGACCCAAAAGGTGAAAAGTTCTACAGATGCTCCTAGCATTGCAATAAAGCAAAACTTGCATTGCTTAAAACGTCCTCATTCCTCCTGGGGGCTGACAGTGGCATCCCCGGGACGTGCATCCCTCTGTGGTGGGACAGAGGCCAAGCAGGTTGCATGGCCGGGGGACACCGCTGCCAGCCCCCGGAGAGCGACAAGGACATTTTAAGCAATGCAAGTTTTGCTCTTATTGCAATGCCAGAAGCATCTGTGTCTGGGAGAGCACAGCAAAAGCCAGTAAATAACTTTTGCTTCCCCCCTGGAAGGAAGGAAGGAGAATAATCCTCCCTTCCTCGGGCACAGAGCTGCTCGCTGGAGGAAGGAAACACATTCCAGCCATCCCTGCCCACCGCAGCCGGGGGCTGTGGTGATGCCAGGGCAGCCCCGATGCCCTGTGGGAGCCAGGGAAGAAGATCCATGACCCTTGCACAAGGGGCTGGCCTGGCTGCCGGGGCTTTTGCCTGCCCGGAGCAATGCTGGCTGCTCCTCAGCAATTTTGGAGATGAGTTAAAATGTTGTGATTTGCTCTGGGAGCAATGCGTGGGCAATAAAAAGCAGTTTGAAGGATGTGCCTTGTGCCAGGGCGAGGGGATGGGTTTGGGATTAATAGGTATAAATCTGTTATGTGCACCCCGCGAGCAAGTCTGTTTCAGAAAGACCTTAATTTTGCAGTGATGTTAAGCTAGGCTGGTGCATTAAATCCTGTTTTGAGACCAGATCCAGGCAGGGAGGGCTGAGCGGCTGCAGGTCACCTGCTGGGAATTGCACTCGTCTCAGGAAGGCTGAGGAACACCATCGTGAAAGAGCAGAGTTTGGTACTGGGGGACATAGGGAGGCTGTGGTGCAGCACAGCCAACATTTCCATCACCCTTCCTTGTGCAAACCTGCCCAGGTCTCACCTGAATTCGTGGCCTGATGCAAAGTGGGGCTTCCATGCATGTTCCTCAAGAGCTTATCGCCAGCATTAATAGCCCATTACCTCCTTAACCTCTGTCATCTGCTTTTTCAGGTGTTAACTCAATAGTAAGGTGGTGTGGAGATGGTGCAGAAACAGGGAGGGCGGTAGGGCCAGCGACCCTGCGGTGAGCCTCCCGGGGCTGCCGGCTGCCCAGCAGATGTGTTACAGGACTAAGATTTGTGTGCCATAAATAAATAAATGAATAAATACTCTCACTAGCCTGCGCTCAGGGAAAATAAACAGCGATCTTCTCCCAGCTGAGAACGAACATCGTCGGCTGTGTGTTAATAATTTACCTCCAGCTCTTGCCAGCTCCTCCAGGTGTTTATTGCTGCCCGGGCACGTTCCCACTGGCTCCGGGGGAGCCCGGCCAGTTGAGCCCATCGCGGGCACCAGCTTCATTTATATCAACCTGAGAACAATTCCTCTTGAAGACAATGACATGTTCTTCCACGTGCAGGGACTCCAGGATGTTTGCTCTTAGCAAGTTATTTTAACCCTCCTTAGCGTGAATGCTGTAATTTCCTTCCCTGCCGGGTTTTGGAGCTTTTGGCCCGCAGACTATTGTTTGCCAAAGCCACCCAGGTGTGACAAGACCCCCCCAAAGCCACACCGGAGCAGCTGCCAGGGCTGAGACCCCAAAGCCATGCTCAGCCCAGCAGTGGGACCGCACCGGGATCGCGATCACGTCTAATTTCTCGTTCTGAGGAGAAAAAGCAGAGGATATCTCCATTTTGCAAAATGCGTCCACGACCCTTGTGCATAACCCCATACCTCCTGCCCGCCTGGATGCACGTGCTGGTTGCACCAGGGCTGTGCTCTGCAGCATAACGAGCTCATTAGGAAACTTCTTATTAATTGCAGCAGGTTCTGGATCAGAGCGTGTTTGACATCTGCAAACATGACGCAGACGGAGATGCTGGGAGCGGAGTGTGCCCAGGCTGGGGACTCCCCCACCACATCCCTACCTGTGGGCACGGGGAGGAGGAGTGAGCACCAGCGCTGCCTTGATACTCGATTCAACCATGCGACATTTTTTCCTTAAAAAAAAAAAAAAAGAGAAGATCTCAGATAAGAACACAAATGTTTTTCTTCCCCCAGCTCCAAGCAAAGAACTGTTTTATAAATCATTTCAGATAAACAGAGACAATCAAATCTTTGTTTTCAATTCACGCTGGAGATACTGTGCAGGCACTGATAGCCTGGGATTGCTTCACTCCGCGCCAATAAATCTGCCATTTGCAATACAGGGTCTGCCAAGAAAATCCCCCTAGGCTTGGTCTGGTTTCAGCAGAGGATATATGAACAAGACTGTATAAATATTGCAGTTTTAGGCCAGTTCCCTCTCTCGCAGCTCTTGCAAAGCCAAGCAAGTTTCCTCTTGGCAATGTGTGCATCAGATACGAGTGGTGGTTGGTGTTTGCTCATGCAACCTGATTTTTCGATATTTTTTTTTTGCTGGTAATTCATTGTTTTTGAGGCACTGCTGGGTGAAGGGGAGCAAAGAGGACTGTGCCACAACCCTTTCTCCTGGCCCTGGCCGTTCCCAGCCACTTTGCAGCTTTGGGACTGGGGGATGCTGGGGAGGCTGCACACTCCCTGCTACCACGGGGAACCCCAAAGCGCTGCCACCAAGGCTTCAGTGCTTCAGGGTGTACCTGGGGATGGGGAATGGTGACCTTGGAGGACTCCAGCAATATGCTGGTGCTCCAGGAGGAGGGTAGAAAAGGCTCTTTCTTCTCAGGGTAAAGTATTTCTAACAAAATCAGAGCCCTGCAAATGCTGGCCTTGAGTCAAAACCTATGAACTGTGCCATACGAGTCAGGTTGGTGGGCTATTTTTATTGAAACATTAGAAATTAAGGATATTCTAGAACATTTCCTGTATTTTTTTTATCCTCTCTTATGCGTAAGGGCTGGACCATGAAAAGCAACGCTAGAGCTGCTCAGGGCAGCCCCCGGGCCATGCCGCTCCTACCTCGGCCCCTGATGCTAAGAAGGTCACTGCTCACCTGGCATTTGAATAGACATTTTTGTTTGCTTAGGACTGTTTTTATATTTTTCATGAACATACAACAGTGTGTGTGTGATTTGGATTTTCTGGAGAGCTGGGAAAATTCTGGCTTTCCCATTGGTAGCAAGATTTGTCTCGGTGTAGGGAATATGGTGATCTGGGGATAAATCAAAAACACTTAAATGCAAAGCTAAATGTATACTTTGATATATATTATATAAATGTCTTTGATTTATATTATATAAATGTATGCTATATATATATTACTTATTATATATGGTCAAGACACATATATATAGGTACACAGTACAGTGGAAGTCAAGGTGCGTCTGTGCCACACGTAGGAGCAGGAATAAGTTATTCTCATCTTAGACAGGGATTTGGCAATTTTTGCTTTTAAAGGATACAGCATTGGTGATGCCGGGTTCCCATCACTGTCCTCTCCCATTGGGAGTCTAGTTTTACCCTATTTATGGACTGTTGACGCTCAGGACTGAAGGATCAGTACTTGCAGAGTTTGTAGTCTAGTAACACATTTTATGGTTCAGGTAAAAGCACATTTTCCAGGTTTCAGGAACGATTTTGAGGCAAATCCTACTGTGCCGAGTATCACCAAGAGAGACGGCTATTCGCAAGCCTTGCGATGGGAATGGCTGGCTTGTCCCTCCAAAAAAACCGCAATCAGTGCAGCAATCTGTAGGAGCTGGTACCATGCAGCGGCTCAGATAAATCAGTGCAAAAATGCAACTGGTAACAAACACAATTTGAAACCCCTGGGGTTTTCCGGGGCAATTATTTGCGTTGCAGTGCTGTATTCAAAAGGCAGAATTGTGCTTGCAAAGAGCTCTCTGTAGGGGTGCTGGGCTTCTCCATATGGGTACCCTTACCTTGGTCATGGGACATGGGTCCTGGACGCAGCATCAGCCACACGTGGAATGGGGATGCTATGAGAAACAGCTCCAGGACAGCCTCAGCTGAGAATTTGGTGGAGGCACCCAAAACACACCAACGTGATGCAACGATGGCCAGGGACTGCAAATAACGACCCCAGAGCCATTTCTTTAACTGCTCATCCTGCAAAACACGTGCTGGGTCACATCATCTCAGATGGGGGAGCTTGAATTGCTTTTAATTGCCTTGGTAGTAGGAAGAAATGGCTGCAGCGTGGGCTGCCTTTCCTGGCCCACGGGGTCCGAAACCCCTGAGGTGTTTGAGGGCAGTGATAAGACCAAACGCTGTCCATCCATCCCTGCAGCATCCATCCCAGGGATGGGACCGCCCTGGGCAGGGGGTGCCCGAAAGTCGTCCGAGCATGTCGACGGTCTGTATCTGCGCCTGGAGCCTGTTCACGCTCCAGCTTTGGCTGGAGGAGCGGAGCATCCTCCTTTACATCCACGGAGAAGCCAGCTGGAAACCTGGCCTCGGCGGCTGCCTGGACAATGTGAGCGGGTTTATGCGACGGGAGCGCTGCCTGCTCCCACAGCCGTGTCTCACTGGTGGGTTTTTTTGTTGGGTTTTTTTTTCATGGGAACAAAACAACATTTTTTTTCCCTTCAGTTTAGGGAAATGAGCCATTCTTGTGGCCGCCACCTGGGGAAAGCCTCCCAGGCAGACACCTGCCCTGGGAAACTGTCCCACAGCAGCTGAACTGGGGCTCCCCAGGATTTCATGGGGGGGCTCCCAGTGATCCTCGCTGCCCTGATTTTGTGCAGAAATCAGGGCTATGAAGCATGGGGCTTTGCTGAGCAGCCCTGGAGGAATATAAACACAGGCGCATCATGAAGAAGGAGAAACTAAAGTTAGCCAAAACGTTTTCCTTCATGGCTCAGGCCCCATCACACCCCATATGCGGAGGCAAAGCTCACGGGATGAAGTGCGGAGCAGTGCAATAAATCCTGCGTCCCTCAGGGCTCTGCCGCCCTCCCCGCCTTCGCTCGCCTCCACCTCCCGGTCCTGATTTACGCCACAGGGGAAAAGAAGCGACGGCGAGCGTGCACCTTCACGTCCAACTGCTCGGGAAGGGGGAGATCTGTGGCAAAGGCATCTGGGCAAAAATAGTTAGGGTACTGCAGGTGGGATGGAGGTGGGAACTCAGCAGAGCCAGACCTGGGAAAATCCCAGTCCATCCCCAGTTCCTCTGCAGAACGTGTCAATGTGTAATTCATCCTTCTTCCACCTGCTCTCCCCCAGATGATGGAGGGGAGCTGAACGGCACATTTGTCTTGAAACAAATCTGATTGCTGGTGCAGTGCAGCACAAATTAATTTTTACCCTACAAGACTCTCTTTCGCTTGTTCTTGCAGATTATGCCCCTGGCCCTCTCCAAAACCTCTGCCCAAAAACATCGCCGAGGTCAGACTGTCCTCTGGTCCTTGCATGATGTGGGGACAAAAACAGACGTGAACCGGGGTGCTCAGACCTGCTCACATAAACAGGGCTCCTTAAAACATAGAGGGAGTGCAGCAGCACCCTTGCTTATAAAGCAGCAGCATCCCGACCTGCACGTGTGCAGCCCCTTGGAAAGGCAGGGGCTAGAATCAGCGGGCTCCAAAAATCCCTAAAACAGGTAGGAAAGAGAGGGGCTTAGGTGTCTCTTCTCTTTTAGGCTTTTACTTTGGCTGTGTTTTGACATCTTTCTCTTCGTCAACTGTCTTGGGCTGGTAAAGTCTTCTAGGATTGAGAGGGTGATATATTAATTTATCATTAATTAGAGCCTTCAGTTTTTAGTGTCCCTTTGGACAGGTTGGCAGCTCTGAACTGCAGGGCCCAGGGGACACAGAGAGCTGGCCATGCATTGCTCTTAGGTGCTCTGTGTAGAAGGATCTCTTAAAAATTGAGCAAAAAAAGTGCTCAAGCCCCAACTTCTGATTTTTATTAGGAATATCTCATATGAAAATAAAAGAAAAGCTGGAAAACAATATTGGAAAGAGGAGATTTTCCTCCTGGGTTGCTGGCAGGAGCAGAGAAGTAGGTGGCAGCCCTGAGGAGCGCCCAGTGAGGCTGGACAAGCCCCGCAGCATCTCCCCGAGACGCAAACCAAAGTGTCGCTGCAGCGTGTGCTGTTACAGAGAGGTGTGGGATTAGGGAAATGTATAATGTGCCATTATGTGCAATTTCCTTTTTAAGTTTCCTTTCTTAGTAATTATTCCTATTATGTAGGTGGACAGTCTCTTAATATAGATAAAGACCTTTGCAGCTGCTCCATCGTCGTCCTCGTGTTTAATATGCACTTTATAATTAGCCTGGAAGGGAAGACCCATGGTTGCAGTCAGCCCCTGTTCTCTCAGATCATTTTTAATCTGAGCCGGGCTCAGCTGGGAAGGGCTGATAAGCAGTTCTGTACATGATAAACAGGGCTTTAATCTCTTCTTTCCATTCCTAGTATGCTCATTACACAAATTTGTCTCCGAACAACCCCAACGCATTAAAAATTACCCATCCTGGATGCTGTATCTTTTCTTTTAAACTTTCTTAAAACCCTCAGTTTAACCCTGGGGTTCAGAGAACAGGCGGAGGCATTCACAGGGGGCTGCACGACAAAGGTCACCAATTCCCTCCCACAACCTGGTAAACCCTTTGCTTTTTCATTGATTTGATTTGCCGGCCGCCGAGCCTCGAGAAAAGCCTTTGCTGGGTGAGGACCGTTACGGTCCCTGTCGGATTTAGGAGGGATGCTGTACGTGGGGATTCCTCCTGCAGGGGGTTGGTAGGAAGAATAACAAAGTCCGATGGTTGGAGTTGGAAGCCGGCCACGGTGTGGCTATCGGTGACACACATCTTCAATCATGAGGCTAGTTGAGACCCTGGGTCAATTCTCCAGCGATTTTGGCCAAGCCAGACTGGGTTTTGCTGTAGAAGAGATGTCTATAGCCCAAACGGACATTGTAAGCACGATGTTAAATTTACCAGGCAAAGTTTTTCACTCTTCACCTGGAAAAGGTCAGGTGAGAGGACCACAACTTTCATTCCTCCCATCTCTAGATAATCACATTAGCAAACCAGTTTTGTGTTTATCTGGGTGAGATAAGGCTGCTTCTGACCAACAAATTCTAAATATAACATTTATTTCTTTTTTCAAAAAATGCTTTTTTGGTATTTCTGCGCATCCTTATCCCATGGATAGAGAAGTGGGTGGCTCTCAGGGGTGCTCTTGCCTAGTTTCGCTCACGTCCCCTTTGGCGGGGAGGAGGGTTCACAGACTCCCCAAAAAATTTCAAATTGCAGTGGAGGTCAGTGGGTGCCTGATGGGGGTGAAGTGAAAGGCCACCCCAAGGAGATGACGTGGTGGGACCTTCCATCGTGCCAGTGGCTTCACGCCCAGCCACGGCGACGCCAACCACCCCACCCCAGATATCTCTCCTGACTGCAGCCGGGACAAAGAGACAAAAAGACATAACAGTTAATCAGCCCTTAATTAATTATAATAGGATAAGGAGTCCAAAAGGATATGGAAACAGATCTGAACTGTCTAACAGCATTAGAAAAATTGTTATTTGCTCCTGGTGAGTTAGAAATGTGAGTGTGAGTAAAATGAGTGTCATGAGTCTAAGCCAAAATTTTTCTAAATATACCATTTTTTCCCTTAATAAGCCATCCAACCTATACTAAGATGAATGAGAAAGGATCTTTGCAACACCCCCACTACAGCAAACTGATTCAGAGCTCTGGTGATTGTAGTTCAACTGCCTTTGTATTAAAGTGGGGCGATAGCTAAATAATGTTCACATTAAAATTGTCATACTTGGTCTTGATATTAATTTTCTGAGAGATGCAAACAATTATTTGCACTTTTGAGATATACACAGAAGCGTATTTAGTCTGAACATTAATCATGCATAGTTCATCAGCCTTAAACACCTTGGAGACCAGTAGGAGCTAAAGATAGCATGGATCTGGCACTGGGAAAGACATTTCCCCTCCACTTCCAACAAGATTTAACTCTGACACCTGATCTCCATATCGGGAAGCACTAATGCGAGCACCACCGTTTGCTTTTCCAGAAGAAAACCAGCACTTGTCTCTGGCTAAATGACAGGCTGGAGAAAACTGATTTTTTTAATAGAAAATGACTCCTGGAGAACAGTGCAAAGTGCAACTGTAATAATAATATCTCAGTGTGCCACCGAAAGCCATCCCAAGCAATGCTTGTGTTTCCAGCACACTGATTCCCACTTTGCTTTTATTAGTGTAAAGGGATTCACATCCAATTGCACTAAATACCTCCCTAATTAATTTTTTTTTTCATGAGTGCATAAATATGTACAGTGGATAGAGATGGTGCACCCACACATCATTTTCAGTATTTTTTTTTAACTAATTTTATTAATTCCTGCCATAGGGAGAGATAATCTGCATTTTAAATGTTTCTGGTACTTGCAGAAAAAGGAGGCCTGTATAAGATAAAGAAAAGAGATTTTTAAACTTTGCCTTTAAAACTTAATGGAAAGCAATAACATGGAAATTTAATAAAAAGATGCTGATGCATTCTTGTGAAATGGAGTTTGTGGAGTTCAATGTTAACTGTCCTTAACAGCAAATAATGTTGGTGTGCTTTAGCCAGAGAGTCCCAGAAGACCGTGAATGATGCCCATACTCCCATAACCTACACGGCCAGGAGAGCTGTAACATTAAAGCAGACGAATCAAATAATTTAAAACTTCAAAGGCGGCTCTAAATTAGACTTTCCCACTGCAGGATAGAGCACTGGCATGGGGGTGCGAAGGTGCACTGGGCACGAGAAGGACTGCGTCATCGCTGGCGGTCTGCCTTGGAGGACAGGAGATGGCTCCCCAGAGGTCCTTTCCCAACGGCAAAACACCGCTGGGAAGGGTGCTGAGCTACAGGAACCCCACCAAACGTCCACCTGCGACCCTCAGGCTGGTTCCACCAAATGTCCACGTGAACTGTCAGGTCATTGCTGGAACAATTAGGGCACCGAGTGTGTGCAGCAGCATCCTCATTTTGCTGGTTCTTCTCCTCGTTGACCATAAACGACAGTTCCTACAAGTCCTCAGACTCCGGTTTTGAACAACCACAACAGCATGACATTTCAGATAAAAGCTAAGTAAAAATGGCTGTGTTGACATCTCCTGCAGGAAAAAATACATGAGTATTAGGCTGGAACTGATATTTTCCCAAGAGAAATCTTTGCTTTTCATGAAACCATATGTTTTGGAAGAACCCTCCGCACACAGATTTTGACCTGTTCACCTCTCAGCAGAGATAAAGCCTTCGCGAGGGCATCCACCTCTGTTTGGTTTTAATTTGTCAGGAATAAGGGTGTCTGATGCTCCCGAATCAATAGTAAATAGAGACGTATGTGTCATCGTTCATGAGGAGTTTACGAACAGGCACAGGCATTTCATTGCATGGTGAGCAGCTCTTGTTTGCTTTGCTGCAGTCAGCTGAGCTTTCCAAACCCCCAAATTAATGTGACCTTATGAAGACTTGTTCAGCAGCACAAAGACTTCAATTCAGATAGTTTCAAGGAAACAATCCAAGAAAATGTTCCTTTCAAATGTCTTCTGTGCGAGTACATTCAGACAGTTTCTTGAACTCACAGCCAGCTACAACACTCATTTAATTCTGTATTTGTTTAGAAAGATTTATCTATTCATGCAAAACCGATAAAGGGAGATGCTATGGGGGTGCCTTGAGTGGCATGATGCAGCATGAGGTTATCAGCACCTTGTGTATAACCTGTTCCAATTTTAAATTTTAGCCTTAAAATCTTTTTTCTTGCATGTTTTCAGATGCAATTGGTTTTTAACAAGACAATGGCAGTTCTTTGCTTGCATTTAAAGATTTTGTCCTTGAGAAAAGGTGTAGGAATCACACGAATTGAAAGGAGAAAAAAAATAAAGCTCTTCACTCGGGCTTTCATGGCCTGGGTAGCATCAATATCTACATATCAATCCCTCCTGCTCTGCTAGCTGAAGAATATTTTTGCATTCTTCAGACTACCAGACCCCTGACTAAAAACAAGACATCTCTGGAGATCTGTTTTCTTGAGCTTGAGGTCATGTGTAAACCAGAGGCTCTGCTGAAAAATGGAAATAATCCTTCTCTTTGGGAAGTCTTTTGAATAAATGATTCAATCTGTTCTCTGACCAAGTACTTTGAAGACTCCAATTTGTGGTGATTTAACAACACTTGAGAGAAGTCCAATAAAAAGCTCATTCAAGGTGGAAATCACAGCAGCAGTCGTGCATGCATATTTCAAACATCACAATGAAATAAAATTATATAGAAGAGTAACGTGAAATAGAAAACAAACACTTCCAGTTGAAGGCAAAAATAGAATAAAAACATTTTACAGAAATAATAGAACTCTACTTAACAAAAGCAGTGTTAGCTTACAATTGCTTTTCTTACTTTGTATACTATTCTTGGATGAACAAATCAAGAGCCACCGCAGTTCCGCTCAGCAGCATCATCATAAGTATTCCCGAAAATTCACTAAAGGTAATGAACAGGTTGAAACAATCTGACAAAAATAATTCCAGCCTTCCCGCAGGGATAACGTGCCCTGATTACACAGTGCACAGCCCCTGCAATTCTCCGCAGCACTCGCAGCCACAAATTTCTGCAGAGGAAAACTAGATTTATCCCTGGCGATGGTTTCCTACGTGGTGTTCCCAAAAGTGCTCCGTGGGGCCGGGCTGTGGGTTTGGGGCAAGAACCCCGGTTTTTTGCATCATATACCTGCACTGAATTTCAACAAGAGTCCCAGCTGGCAACGTTAAGCCGGAGGTTAACTTTGGAAAAGTCGCTGCCAAAAAGATAGGAATTTATCCAAGCGTGTATAGCAAAGGTTCATACATTTCTAATCAGTATGTGGCAGGAGCTACCACACCGCAGGAATTTACACCCAGCTGCTACAGGGTACGGCTCTTATTGTTTTTATAGCGGCGGTGCATTGCTGGTGTGCGTCTTGTCATCTCCCCAGCTAGCGCTTTGTAGAGCATAACTTGTGCAGCTGAGCTCAGCTTAGCAAAACATCTGCTGCAGTTTGCAAAGTAAAGCTCCTATATGTGCATATGTGTGGAGGGAAGATTTTTGGCATCCCGTTTTTGTTATCTTAAAAAAATAAATGGCCTGGGGAGTTGGAAGCCAGGTGGAGGCAGCGGGGCTCAGGAGCCCTTTTCCAGGGATGACTTTGTGTGTGTCACCTCTTGCTGCTCGTGTGTGTCACCTCTTGCACTTCTTCGGGCTCTCCGGGCTTGCCAAAGGCCACGTTTTCAGCTGCGCTCAGCTAAGCACCACTGCAGCGCCCGCAACACGCTTGGCATCCCATTTCATGCCCTAAAATGCACATTAAATACCATGCTCTCCAGCTTAGTTGTTGCTAAATCTGACTCGTGGTGTCTTTTAAGCACTATTTGTCAGCGAAGCGTGTGCAATTTGATCAGAGCACACGGTTCAACTTTATTCTCAATGACTATTATAAACATTTTAATTGTGAACTAAATTTCCGAAGCCAATTTCTGATGGCTACAGTTGCCCATGGCCAGAGGCAAGTTATCCTGGAAAAGTTTAGCAGAAGCTGTTTGGTCACTGTCAGGTTATTTGGGGTGGAAAAATCTATCCAAATGCTTAGTTTTTCTCAAACCTGGTTTATGTTTAAAATCTCATTGACAAGCAACGAGAGGGCTTCAAGAAATGTGTTCCAGTAATTCAGCTAATCCAACTCATACCTTGAGCTGGCACGCCAATATCTTCACACAGGTTTATGCAGACACAAAATACAGTATACAGCTTGCATAAATACATTTTATATTACCTTCACTAAGATTCACAGGTATTTGAGAACTCTTATTAAGCATTCAAACCTTTTTTGTGTATTTTCCTTGTAAGATAGCTGTAAAAAAAATGCAGCATCTCAATGTCTGAGTCACCGCTGACTCACAGATAAAACTATCCACGCTTGTTTTGGATAAGCCAAGAGTACGAACACAGTCTGTGGCAAGCTGAGATACCTCAGAGCATCTGTCTGCCCAAACAGAAATTAAACTTCATTGCATGAAACACACTGGCTCCCACCAATTGATTTAATGAGCTGCACACGGCTGCCAGAATATCATCCCCGCTTTGCATCTACTTATCCTCTCACCCAACGCACTCCAAGACGAATTCATTACGGCAGCACATTTGGATTTAATATCCACCGGTTTCTGCATTGAAAGATGTTTTCTCCTGTTTTTCAAGTCTGCAAAGCTTCCTGCTTCGTTGTCCTTGCCGCAGAGACACCCGAGAGATGTCGTTCCCCTTTGAGGAGCGCTGTCAGGATTTCTCGCTCCCTTCGATGCACATCATCTGAAGGACCCAGAAGAGGAGAAGACAATCAAGCTAGCTTTGTGAGGAAGACTAGCGGGATGAAAGGGTTCTTCAAGGAACAGAAAAGTGGAGGCAGAGGTTGGCAGGATTCCCCTCCATCCCAGGCGGTGTTCACAGGGATGGTTACAGGCTGCTCACGTAGGGAGGAGCGAGCTGGTGTGTGAGGCCAGCCTGGGACCTTCCCCCATGCATGGGACCTTCCAAGCCCTCCAAGCCCTCCCTCCTTGCAGCCCAGCCCAAATTCCCTGGCAGGACTGTATTTGGTGGAAAAGTGTGTCCCTGGGAGGCACGTGCGTGCCACCGCCCTGTTTACTTCTTGGTTTTTCACCAAGTAAATGCAGCCTCCCGGTGCATCTCTCAGCAGCCCCAGATGCTGCAAGGCTGGATCCGGCCTCCGAGGCAGGACCACCCTTTTCCAGGCTGAGCTTTCCACCAGTGCACCCTGCGCTGCATCTCTTCAGCCCAGGCTAGTTTCTTTTTTGATGCATTTTTTATTTTGCACAATATATTATTAACTCTGCGAGTTGCCCCGTGTCTTGCTTAAGGCCAAGTCTCCCTTTGCAGTGAAGAGAACCTCGAACGTGCCGGCGGTTCCCAGTTTGAGCATCACTCCCCTCTTCTGTCCCGGTGGGGCAGAGGCTCTCACGCAGTGCTGCCCGGATCCTGCACCAGCAAAGGGCAGAAGAACCTTGAATATTGTGGTTTTAAATGTGTATTGTGGTGGGAGGAGGTGTTTTGGTGAAGAAAACCCCTGCCTGAGTTTTCCCGTAGCAGAATCGCTCTCTTTTAGCTAATGCTCAAATTGCCAGGCATCTCCAGCCAGCACCGCTCCTATTACTGGATTAAGTAAATCCTTTGCTATGCAGCTGCCCATCGGAGGATCTTCTAATTTAAGGGTTACTTGTACATATTAATAGTTGTAAAATTGGCCATTACCAGAGGGGGTTGGAGCTGGAAAGGAGAGGAGACACAGAAAGATGGCCTGATAATCTCCATTAGCCAACTCTGTGAGGTTTTGAACACCAAGCGTTTGTTATAAGGATTGCTCGAAGGATGCAAGTGTTAATAGCAGCAGCCAAGTGGTGGGAGCACGAGTACATGTGTGGTAATACCATCACGCAAGTGCCCAGCAGGTGGAAGACCTGCCCGAGAAACGGGCTTTTCCTTTATTTAATCTCATTTACCAGTATTTGAATGTTTAGGGTTAGGAATTGCTGTTCCCCACAGAAACCACCCAAGGGTTTGAGTAACCCAGTCTCCAACACCCCAGAAGACTCCCTGCAGGTTCAAGGCCGGGTTTGCTCCCGTGACCCCAGCAGGACACAGCCTGGGATGTCCTCGGGGCAGCTGCAGACACAGCAAAGTGGAAATGGGATGATTCAGCTCAGGTCAGGGCTGATTTTTCCGTGCAAACGGCCAAAGTTCCTGGTGAGTCACACGCAGCTCCTCCCAGCCCGTGCAGGAGCAGAGTTTTGCCCTTTGGACATGGACGACGAGACTGGGAAACTGCAAATCCCTTGAGCTTTTGCCCACTAGAGCATCAGTGTTCACAGTCGGAGTGTTTTTTTCTCATAGCAATGATGAAATCTTGGACTGTATTGGCTTTTTGTGCAAGACTGTCACATATTTTCCTGGAAGGAGAGCATTTAAAAAGAGGAGAAAACGAGGGTTTTCCTCCAAGGAGTGAAACTCAAGATGGAACGGGTCACCCGGTAGTCCCTTACCCTGAGAAAGTGCAGGACTTCTCCCATGACGTTTCCAACATTTTGTCTAGTCTAGTTTTCAAAGTCTCAAGTGGAGAGGATTTATTCGAGGTCTGGCATTGCTCACTTACCTCTCTGGTTAATGTTGAAGCATCCCTGCCAACGTGGCTTTAATCTCCATCTCTGCAAGGGATTATTATATTTAGGCAGAAGTGAAATAAAGAATGAAGACAAATAATCTACACCGAAAGGAAAATAGCAGCTCACCACTCTCTGCTCGCTTCAAGTGAAACAGATTTCAGTGGGATTTAGAGTTGGTGCAAGGGGGGGTTGTGCCTTTCTGGGATCCCACAGCCTGGGGGGACCATATTTTGTGTTGCATGGTCCCTGTGGATGGGTTTTGCACGGGGGACAAGACACCCCCAAGGCCAACCTCAGGACAGGTGGGGTCGGCTTCATTGGCTGTTATCGTCCATGGAAAATAGAAACTCCAAAGGAAGGCAATTATAAGTGTCTATTTTATTAAATTCTATTTTTTTCTGCTTAGTTATTGTGCGATGGAGCGATGGATGCCTGTCAGAGAGCAAGGAATGGGCACCTGGCACTATCCCACACCGGCTCCTCCCCGCTCTGCACGGCCGGGGTTCGTTGGGCTGAAAGCAGAGCAGCCTTCAGAAAAAACATATAGCACGTCCCACCAAACCGATAAACCTCTGCGTCATTCAAGGTGAATGCAATCTGTTTGTTTGCTTTTAAAATTAAATTAAAATATCATAGGCAATTATTCCCAACCGTTTTCTTTGGAAAGGCTTTGCAAACATCTTGTCTGGTGGGTAAATGCCATTTAGGTCATTTGATGGAAGGCAAACCCCTCATCTTTGACTCTGCCCTTTCTAGAAGATTTCTGTTTCATTAGCACAGTATTAATGAGGCTGGATTTTAAAGCAGGTGTTAAGTGCAATCAGAGCAGCTTTATTAGGCTACAAATTGTCTGGAGCTGACAAAGGCAGTCGCATCGGTCCACGCTCAGTTAACCTTTGCCTGCGTGCATGACTTGGCTGATTAAACAGCGATTGATAACGACCTTCAGCCCAGGGAGCCTCTAAAGGTGATGCCGCATAGACTCCGCTATGCCAAATGTAAATCTTTAGAGGATCATCACCTTTTCAATTTAGGAACCCATACAGTAATTTTAAAATTATGCAATAGCATGCTACAGCAAGGAGCTAATTTACTGGTGCTAAACCGGTATTTTCAACGCAGACTGAGAGAGGGCTGGTAACACGGTTGCATTTAACAGAAACTAATATTGAGGATTCACGGCTACCGATGTTTAAACAATGTCTGGCGATTCAAGTACTATGTATTTACATAAAAAAGAAAGTGAGGGATACTATGGGAGCCGCCCTTTCTGGGTCCTGACCCCAGCCACGCTGAAGTCAAGCAAAACATTTCCCTTGGCCCCAGCAGAGCCGGGCTCGGGGGCCAGCGTTTCGGGAGGCAGCGGGTGCTGCGGCTCCCAAACCCGGCGGTTCCCCACGGTCACGTCGAGGGCAAGGGAGCAGGCGATGCGGGAGGTAGTTGTGGTCTTTCCGTCCTGTTTTCTAAACAGAACAAGTAGGGCACTGCGAAGATGCTCAGCCCTGGGGCATTTCTGATGCCCATACGACAGCGGTGCCCTTGTGTAAGAGACCGAATTATTAGAGTCCAACAGCCAAGACGCAGTGCTTTAGCTAAAAATATCATATTAATAATTCTCCCTTTCAGAAGGTGTTGATGACTTGTTGTTAGATAACTGCGCATTGAAATAATAACATAGGCGCGTACGAGGAAAAGCTGCAGAAATGTGTTAGGTAAGTGAGTCTGGGATGAAAATCTGGGCAGAAGAGGAAATGCTGGGAATGACTCAGGAAGCACAACCCAGGATACACAGTGATAACTGAATTTGTCTAGTCCACATGAAAACATGAGCACAAAACTACAGAAATTCTGCTTTCCTCTTTGCAGTTGTGAGAAAAAAAGTACTTTTGGGAAAGAAACTATTAAGAGTGTGGATACAGTGCATCCTAATGACGTACAGGTGAAAACAGAGAGAAGGATTTTATGGGTTTATAGGAGGTCAGGTCTTTCGCAGAAACATTCACCCTTGCAACAACCCTAAAAGAAAATAAGTAGATGTGGCTGGTACCAGTGAGGGTTACAGGGTGGGACTGGCGCCGGCAGCACGGGCTCGCCGAGGATAACACCTTATGCTCCGAGCTCCTCTCCGTGGGGATGGCTCTGCTCCCCACCGCCATGCCGGGGTCCATGCGGGCCATGCCGGGGCTGCCGTGGGGTGGCCGGTTGGAGAAGGATTTAAGGCCCCCCCCCCCTTGAAAACCTTCTGGCAGCACTGCCCCCGTGTTCTCCAGAGTTTATATTTTATTACTTCTTTCCAGAGCCGTATATTTTGCTGCGAGCGTGCGATTTCTCGCACGTCGCAGTGCCTGACAGCTCAGATTTATTTCCCCCCGGCGGCGAAAGACCCCCCCCATGGGCATCCCCCCTGGCCCCAGCCTCTTCGGAGAGCAGCAACCCACCGGTCCCGCTCCGGTGGGGCCAGGAGAAGCCGGAGCAACCCCAAAACCTGCCCCTCGGCTGGAGAAACGTGGGACTTGTTTGTAGCACTTCATAAAGCCCAACCCCTCCTTCCCTGGGTACCCGGCGGGGAGTGCAGATGAGGGGGCTGCGCAGAACCCCACACCTCCGGGTCACCGGTTCAGAGCTATATATGCTTCCAACATCCAAATACAATTTTATTTCATGTCTTTTGATGGTTTACAGCGGGTCGTGAGTTTGCTGCACGGAGGGGTCGGGATGGCCGCGAAGCACCGGCTCCTCCTGTTTCTAGCTGCTAGGCTACATTTGAAAAAGCAGTTAAAATATAATTTATCTCGGGCTTTTCCATATCGACCACTGATGTACTCGCTGGCATGGTGAGCTCTGGAAAGCTGGGGGTTGGATGAAGCCGAGGGGGGCTCTAACCCACTCCCGGCAGCCAGAGCATCCTCACCACCAGACCACCGACACCCTCGCCCGGAGTCTGCCTCCCCGGAGGGGATCCTCTCCTGAAGGATGGTGTAAGAAACTGATTTTGCTCCAATTAAAGAAAGACATAAATGTCCAGTTGCAAATTTCTGACCGGGATGGGAACAGTAAGGGGTGGGATCCCGGGAGATGCGTGTTTTCCCTCCCCATGTCAGCGCTCTCCCCGGGAGCGCAGGCAGGGTGGGAATCTCCAAGAAAAGGTCTGTTTCCAAAGCAATGCTTTTAAAAATCTCGGTGGTATTTCCTGAAACACTCGTACACATAAACATTTATGCCGGCCCTGCACAGAGCATGTCGGTGCGGATGCAGCAGGCGTTTGGAGGGTACCTGGGGGAGCCAAGCCAGCCCCGTGACCCCCTTGTGCCGGCTGTGCCGCCTCTTGCACCGTCCAGAAACTGCCCCAAAATGGGACACACAAACCTCATCTTCATACTTGTTGATGTGCTCTAGCTTCCGAGCATCCTCCGATTTTCGTGACCCCTGTGTTTGCCCCCAGGGCCGGTGCTGCTGGGCTGCGAGGAGCTGCGGACAAAATGGATGATGCCCTCGAGCAGCCCCCACGCGCCCACTCGGGTGCGTAATTTTAATGTGGCTCCGCAGACCGGGCAAACACCCGGGCGATCTGCAATGGGCAAACTGGTGGCAGCACTCCCCGAGAGCAAGTCTGGCAGCTCCTCCTGCCCATGCACGGGTACAAATCCCCGCAGGCAGCGTCGCTGAGCTCTTGTTTCACTCCCACAGCGACAGCGTGAAGTCACAAGTTATTTTTTTAGCAAAGCATCTTTTTTTTTTTTTTTTTTTTTTCCCTTTTTCACCCCTCCCAGGCCAGCTGCTGCCCATTCATCAGTAGCTGCGACTCCCACGTAATGAATGAAGGCGATGGATGCGCCCTGGCTGCCGTCCCTACCGGTGTCATCCTGGGTTGTACGACGGGTGACAACACACCGTTAATTTGCTGGAAAGTTCCGTCCCCGCGCCAGCCTGGACCAGCTCCTGCCCAGGGAGCAGGAATGCTGCACAGGAGAGGGATGTCCTCCGCAAGGCTATTAAAGCTGGGTGTTTGCTGAGGTCTCGGCGGGAAGGAAGATGCAAAGCCATGGCAAAGCTCCGGTTTTATTGCCCCATCAGCACGAGGAGGTTGATTTATCCCGGTTTCCCGCAGCAGCGAGGCAGGAGGGGAGGGATGCTCCTGTGGGCTGCGCAGCCTTAGTGCTGTGCTGTGTGGGAGCAGGCGGGGAAGGATGTCCTCCAGCATCTCTAACGAAGGAGTTAGAAGTAAATTAAGTCAGGAGGCTGAAAGCCGTGGCTTTTCTCCTTACCACATCGTCCACTCGCATCCCTGAAGGTTTGGGAATGACCACAGGAGGCTAGTCAAAGGAGAGAGACAGCTCCTCAGCTGATTTATAATAAGATTGTGGCTGGCAAAGAAATGTTTAAAGGAATTCATTTATATGTAGGCTCCGGTTTTCCCAAATGCACGCAGTCGCTGCTGCAGGGGTACGGCTGCACGCAGCAAACCCTGGAGCCAGGGGTGGCAGAAGCAACCAGGCTGCCCCAGAAACACTGTTTTTTTACGAACTATGAGTACACGCAGAGATGAATATGATCTACCCTTCCTTTACAACTCTGCTGAGACCCATGTTCGTCCTTGTGAAATACAGCCCACCATTAAATACAGCCTGGCGTGGTGCTCTGCAGAGAGTCCTGCTCGGAGCAGCTCTTTCCTATGTCTGCTTGGGAAAATAAGCAGAAAAATTGGCTGCAGATCTCATGCAAAGGAAAATCATGCACTGCCAAATGGAGCAGCATAAAGCAGTTTTTAATTTCAGCTGTATTATTTGTTCATTAGTTCATTTATTAGTTCATTGATTGAACCCAATGGTATGTCACTACTCACCCTCCCATACATATAAATAGATATCACTGTTAAGCAGATTGCACTCCCCGGCTTAGCAAAGCTTGCTCTGGACTAATGTGGACATCACAAAGCAATGAGGAAAATGGCTTTCCCCCACTATAGCGCTAAGGTAAATAAAGATTAATTCATTTTGCAGCTTCCAGAGCCAGATGCGTCATGGCCATGTACCAGTCCCTCCCATGCCTGACATCTGTCCATTAAAATTGCTGCAGAGATTCAGATCTGCAAATGTAATTATGCATCTCCGTTCTAATTTAAAACTCTCATTTAACATCTGACTTAGCAGCATCCAAACAGTTTAAGCCCCATGCTTAATGTATGAAGGCACATATCAAAAATAAACTCAAAACCCTTAGAGGCTCCCTTGCGACTTCATACAGCTGAATCAGAAAAGCCCCCAAAGCAAGTATGGAGTGAGGGGATGCCGGCCCAGAGGCTAAGCCTGGCTTAGAGCTGCTTTTCCCAGAAAAGGCGCCGGCCGCGGGAGAGCCTGGGGGCTGCGGTGTTTTGACCACCACGTGCCTGCTTTAGGAGATCTTGGCAGTGAACACCTGGAGATCCATTTATGTGAAGATGTTAGGACATGGGGGATTATAAAATCAGCAAGATGTGTTTCTACCATCGAACAGAAATCCCGGTGGTGCTCAGGTTTATTCCAAGTCATACGAAGAAATGACCTAATGCTGTTTGATGGTAAACGCTGGCCTTTGATCTGCGTGATCAAACTCAGGTTGGGAGTAGCCGGCTGCACTGTTGGCTCTGAAAAAGAATATAATATTGCGTACTTCTGAAGTTAGAGACACCTTTCTAAATCCTCCTTATCTTCTGTATTCCAGGAAAAAAACCTGAATTGCTCGGTGTTATTTCCAGAGGCTCATCGAGGCACCATCGGCACCCAACTCTCCATAAGAGAGAGTGAGTAGGTCGGTGCTGGGCTCATGGGTTGTGGTTGGGGTACGGGGACCAGGGGGTCCCGCAGGAACCGGTGATGGAGGGGGCATGCTGTGGCTGGCGGCTGTGAGTTTTGGATGCTCAGCTGGTTTTCGTGGGTGTTTGCGTGACTTCGCGCTGGCCTGCAGGGCACACGCAAACGTCGTTCACCTCGGTCTTTAACGCAGCCTGTATCTAACCCAGCCTCGTGCCTCTATTTACCGGATCGGGAGCGCTTGCTTGAGCAAAGGCTAAAGGACTGGAGAAAAAGGACAGAAAACTCTCCAGCCCCGGCAGCGCTGCCCTGAAACCACGCAGCACTGCAACTGGACCCAAACCCCCTTGCATGCAGTGCAATGCATTTATCTCCTATTCAATACACCTGGCTATTCCAATACATTCACCTATTTCAGTACATTTGCCTATTTCAATACATTTGCCTATTTCAATGCATTTTCCTACTTCAATGCATTCTCCTATTCAATGCATTCTCCTACTCAATGCATTCTCCAATTTCAACGCATTCTCCTATTTCAACGCATTCTCCTATTTCAATGCATTCCTTCTCCAGCCCGGTACCTGTGCTTTTCTCCACCTCCAGGTATTCAGAGAGGCTTCCCCTCAAGACCCTGCTGCCCCGTGCATCCCCGACCAGACGCAGGAGCCAGCCACCATCCTGCCTTTCCTTCTATTTGTCCCTGCATGGGGACCGCCCGCCCGCAGCCTCTCCCCGCATCTGCTTGCGTTGCAACCGCCCGTCCCGGCGGCTGGTGTTTAATCTTTCGGAGGATGACTCATGGGGAAATGCCAGCCTCATCCGTCAAGAATTTTAAACAGAGGCTTTTTAAAAAAGGAATTGAAGAAAGCCACCATCTGTCTAGGGGGAAACGAGCTGTTTTCTTCTTTTTCTGCCGGAGAAGGGACAGAGGGAGGGAGGCAAAGCCGTGCCAGGTGCTGGGTCTTACCCACCAAATGTGCTTCACCAAGTTTTGCCACTCCAGCTCTGGCTCACTGCGTGCTGATGGCACAGGTTGTCATGACAATATCCCTTTAATAAAAAAAAATCAGGGAGAACATAATGGGGATTAAACTGCCATGAGTCCATAGAAGCGAGCCAAGACGTGCCATGGGACTCGCTGGCACCCATGCGCAGGTTTCTCTTGCCATAGCCCTCCATCACGAGGACGGCGTTTGGGGTTTTCGGGGGGGGGGGGGGTGTGTCTCTCCCCTCCATCCCAGGGCCTGGATGTATCCGTGCCGGTGGAGACCTGCTTGCCGCTGGGTTAGGGTGAGGGTTGGATTTGCTGTCCCTTTTGCAGGAGGAAGGGTGAAGCCACGCGCCCCTGTTGCTCAGCTTTTAGGACTAAAGCCAGGCGTTGCTTTTCCTTTTTGCTCCTACAGCAGAAAGGTAAAACGGAAAGAGTTGCTGGAAAATTGCAAACGATTAATTGGGGAAATGCCATTGCACAGAATCAGCTTTTATCTTATTGCTTGAAATTAGGGACTGAGGAAAAGGGCCGTCTCAGCAGCTCCTAAAACCAGATGATGGAGAGCAGGGGAACTGGGTCTGATGTAGCTCAGCGCTCACTCAAACCATCCCACATCTGAAAACATCGCACGGTGCCGGCTCTCCTCCCACCCCTGCTAGAAGGGACCTGCCCAACCTGCCGTGCATTTATTTGCCTCACAGGCATGGCTGACTTGAATCCAATGGTACAAAGCCACGGGGAAAACACCCAGGGTTGTAAATAAGTAATAAATAGAAAAGAAATCATAAGGACCTCTGCAAAATGCTTGGGGGAAAAAAAAATCCTTCCTTCGCCCAGTGCTGCTGGGGTGCCGGCAGCACGGATCCGGCCCTGGGGCTGCAATAAGGAGCTTGAGAAAGGCACAGGCCACTTCTAGGAGAGACGGTGAGAGGGAATGAACTCCCTTTGCAAGGGCTGTTTAAATTCCCAACACACGTGCTGGATGGCTGAAAGGCTGAAATTATTCCAAGGGCTCCCTCATGCCTTATATACATACGGTGCTGGCATCGGTGATGCTTTCAAGTTAAGACACAGCCAGAGAGTTCTCAGGAATGGCAAATATTATCATCTGCTTTTCATCAGGGTGGCCATTTCAGAAAGCCGTGCTCCCTTCTCACCCCAAGCCCCCGGCACCCCCAGCACAACCCAGCACAGGACCCCGCATCGCTCGGCTGGATGGATCGCACCGGCTTCGGTCAAAGATGCAACTGAAAAAGCTGTTTTCCAACAAATGGCATCAAAATCCGTTCAGGATGTGAGTGTCTCGTTTTAGGGTATGCCCATTCCTTTCTATTAGTCTGGCTGGTGAAAATAGCTGTCGGAGCACTTCTTGGAAGCTTTTAACAAAAGCCCTTTGGCTCTTTGGGAGGCAGCTCCCATGGGCGTGCTATCAAAGATAGTTGGGTTTTTTCCATCTGCAAAGTTAAAATTAAGAAAATCTAAAAAATTAGAGGAGAAGCCACGCTGGTGATGGGCAGCTCAGGCCAGCCAGACCCGCTGTTTGCCCCCTGGGATGAGGGAGCTTTTTGGGAGCATCTCAGCAAAGCTCAGGAAGGTCGTTCCAGACGATGCCCAACTCAGGGACAGCCGTGGCCGGTGTGGCCATTGCATCCACGGTGCAGGGCTGGCACGGGAGGCACGGCAGATGCAGCAAGCGCTCCTGCTTTCTGTACGCAAGGGACTGATTTTGGGGACGCATCGCTTTCTGCTGGGTGCACACGTATGGATCCGGCCCCGCTCCCTGAGCCCTTCATCCATGAACGTGCCGTAGGCGGCCAAAACCCCGCAGCAGTCACACCAACTGCCTTCAGTGCATTCATCATGGCTACATGCAAACCAGGAATTCTTTATAGTAATTATTTAATCTTTCAAATAAGAAAATTGGAAAAAAAAAATGGTAATCTGTCATCAGATGCTTCGTGGAGGGGAAGACGAGGCCACATTTGTTAAGCGATGCAGTAATTAACCCCAGCTTCAGTGAGAAGGGATGTGCTGGCGTGCTCTGGGCAAAACGCTCTGGGGAAAACGATTTGGAAGAGACCGTTAAGGAGATGTCTCTGGGTGGGTGGGAGGAAGCGGGTCTCCTGGGCAGGGGCAAAATTTGGGGGGAAAAAACCACCCTTGGCAAGCAGAAAAGGCAGAGGTGATGGAGGTGCGGGAAGGGCCATGGCCCCTGCTTGACTTTCCACTTCTGTCCCGTACGGGAGGTGCCTGGTGGGGAGCAGAAGACCTGTCCCTGGGTGCAGCCGCCCTTTGGCAGCATTTCTCCGATTTGAGCTGCTAGTGTGAATTCAGAGCTCATAGGAAAAAGGACTAGGAAAAAAAATCCTGAGTTCGGTTTGTAAGGTTTATCTTTTGCAGGGCTTCACTTCTTCTTTTCTTTTCTTCTTTTTTTCTCTTTTTTTCTCCCCAGAATAACAGGAATTTTTGCGGCCTAATTCCTTCCAGAAACTTGTGGCCCGAGTCACCGTCAGCTTCTGCCTTTGCCCTGCACTAATTCGGCCGGTGGCTCCGGGACCGCTCTCCACTTCAGCCTTTTGGAGCAAAATAAAATGGAGAGGATGCTTAAAACCATAAAAAGCTTCCCAAGCATCACGCAGCGATTCCCACCTGTGCCAGAGCAGCAAGGGATGGCCTTTTATCTCACCGCTTCCGAAATTTTTGGAGAATTCCCTTACTCCCTGCCTTTGAAAGTCTGTGTTCAAGTGCTCGCCGGAGCTGCTGTGGGCCTGTTAGGGTAATCAGGAGATGGACGGGCACTCCTCTGCGCTCCCGGGTGGTCCGCCTGGAAACTCCCCAGCACTCCATGGCTTTCCCATCCCACTAACTGGAAAAAAATCAAGTAGCTCTGGAGAATCGTCCCGGCATTTTGACAGAGCTGAGTTATACCCCAGTTAAGCCTTCGTGGCCTTCGCTGTACTGTACGGCCTTCTTGCTGGGAGACTTCATCAGCGAAATAAGTCGTTAAAACGGGACTTCCTCGGATTTATGCTCTGCTCCTTTTGTGGCACACCGGAGTACGGGGGATGCTTTTCCCTTGTGCTCGTCTGATGGGTTTCCCCGCTCTGCTGCGGGGAGAGGGAGCAGGATAGACCCCGCTCCATGCACCAATGAACCCACATTACAACAGATAAAACCAGAGTTATGATTAAAAGTGGGTATACGCTGCAAAGCGTATAATGCTCCAAAATACTAATGAACCCGGCAAATTTATTCTGAGATTTTTCTCTTCCATTTCTGCCATTAAATATACTTAGAAAAAAAAGTGACTTTTAATATCCCCGAGTGCTGGAAACGTGAACATCTTGAAAATGCCTTGAATAGACTGGAAATGATCCAGCCACGGAGCACAAAATCTCACGCTCAAACCTACAGCAAGGGTTTCAAAAAGTGACGGCTCAGAGCTGTAGTCATGGTGAACGGTTTGATAAACCAAAATATATTGGGGGGAGAAAAAAAAAAAAATATGGGAAAAGGGGATTAAGGGCAGCCTCGATGGGAATAGTGGGAGGCTGCCGTGGAAATCTGGCGGTGGCACAGGGGTGGGGACAAGTCATTGGCACAGAGGAGGATTGAAATAACGCACGTGAGCGACCTGAGTAGCAGAAATAGGATAAAATTAATGGTGTAGGAATGAGCTATGTGTGGGGATGGGTAACAGAGATCCGTGATGACACACGTTGTATCCCTGGGAGGCAGCGGGGCGGGCAAGGGAGAGGGCAGCTGCGGGGTGCAGCGGACACGCTGCCTGAAATAAGCCAGATATTTCCATAGCAAAGTGGACCGGACTCGGTCAAGAGGAGGAAAAAATACTCAGAGTTTGCCACTGTGTGAAAACTGTGAATTGGGACCTGGAGGGATTTTGAGGGTGGAACAGAAAAAGGTCTCCCAAGGGCGCTGGCTGAGCATCATCCTCAGGCTGGCACGGAGAAGATGCCCGTCGGCTCCTCCAGGAGCCCCTGCCTGAAAGGAAAAAATTTGGCACCGCAGGGAGTCGCTGGTATTTTCCCGAATATGCCATATGCAGAGAAATGGAAAAGGGGAGGGATAATGACCTTTAACACTAAGATTACAAAAAAAAAAAAAAAAAAAAGAAAAAGAAACCAACCCAAACCATTACCATGATCATTGTAGCATGAAACACAAAACCTTCCTCTCGGAGCCACACAAAGCCGTGTGGAGCACACCAGAGTAATTAATAAAATGAAAGCCCCGTTTCTTGCAGATGGAGATGTGGGGAATAAAGGAGCTACACTGCGCTGAGCTGTCATGCATCGCATGCTACATCTGTTATGGAAATCAGTGGTAGTGGGGCCTTTTGTTCGGGCTAAAGCCCTCCCAACAGGGATTTGGCTGAAGTAGATTTTCTTGTTATTAAACATGATTTCTAGCTAGTTGAGAGCAGATGCTCCTGCAGCATTTGGAACTAATAACCAACCTTCAAGTGTGCAGCATCCCTGAAAAGTCTGGGATGGCCTGCAAGAGCGATTCCAGCTCGGAGCTAATGCGCTGCCCTGGGTCCCTGCTTTGCACATGAATGCTGCTGACACCAGATGAGCCTTCTGGCCCCCCCCCGCTGCCAGCGTCCCCACCGCCCCCTCCCCGCCTTTTCATCGCCGGGGCTGCCACGGAGCGGAGCGAGATGCACGCACACACGTACATACGCATCCACACACGCATCTCAGTCCCTTCCCGCATCCCCCCCAGCCGCACAAAGCCCTCCTCGGTTTGGAAAGGCACCAAACCCCATGCGTTACCCCCCCCCGAAGCATCCCCTAATCTTAACGAAATCTCTCTGACGTCCCCCTTCCAATGCACGTTTGCTCAAGCCTCCCTGGCCGTGCCCCGTGTCCAGCGGGAAAGGACCAGAGCGGCCCAGTATGGGGCCACCTGCGCTGGCCAGAGCTATTGCAATTACTGGTGGGAGAGCAGAAGGAAGGGACGAAGGCAACAAAAAGCCGCCGGCGCATCCTTCGAGCAGCGCACCGTCGGCACAGCACCTCGGTGCGGTGTTTCGGGATGGTGTTGCCTTTGTCGGCACCGGAGGAAAAAGGGTCCTGGGGAAATGGGATGTGCAACGGCTCAGCAGTTTGTTGTGTGAATGCAGAGAGAAGGATGCAGGTCAGCTGCATTGCCCCAACTTTAGTTGTAGAAGCGCGTCGCCGTGTATTTGCACTCCCAAGCTTATCGGGGGTGGTTAACACTACAGAAGGGGTAGCAGAGAACGGACATTTCGGAAGGAGAAGGGTTTCTCATAGCTGAGATATCCCATACAAAGCTGCCCATCCATCTCGTCGGCTGCCCCTGCTCGGAAGTACCCGCAGCTCCCTGCCGTGAATCACGGCAAATAAGCAGGATGAAGAGCAGCAAAACACCTCCAAAGCAGACAAACACCAATAAAAACATGATGCTGTGCCGGCAAGGAGCAAGCAAGATCGCAGTGCTGCCCTGCAAAGGTCAGTGCTGCGCATCGCCAGCGTCACGGATGCTCTGCTTCCATCCAGCATTAGTCACGGGAGCTGGCAGCACCGAAGGGAAGGTATTTCCCTAAACGCTAGACATGCTATAGAATAAATGACTCACTGTCTGGTTTAAGGAAAGTCTTGAATCTAATTTGCAGTTATTACAGTCAGGATAAGGTTAATGGCTCTGCTCTGAGTAACTTGAAAAGTAGCAGAGCAACCTACAACTGAAAAGTCCTTCCCTCACTTTGGGAGGTCCATTTGGGGGGGGGCAGAAAATGCCCTGGAGCCCCGTAAATTGCTTTTGTTCTTCTCTGCCCGCGTTGGAAAGGTTGTGGAGCTCGGCGCAGTCGGCACATTCCCAAGGAGGGGAACACGTTCCCACCGCTCCGGATCAGGCCGTGGAGGTGCAGGGTGGTCCCTGCCCCTGCAGCCAGGGCGGTCGCAGGAAAAAGGCTGAGGTTCAGCGTGCAGCTCCTTTGCTGTTACATCCCCAGATACATTTATCCCAGCAACCTCCTTTTCCCTTGCCCGGTCCCTCCATGGCCACCGCCAGCTTGTCCTCAGCACTCAGGTCACTGGTTAAACTGGTCTTTACCCACCGTAACTCCTCAGGCAGCAGCCAAAGGTGCTCCAGGGCATTATTACAGCCAATGCTCACCGCTTATTTTACGTGGTGACAACCACCATGTAGAGCACTTGGTGCTGGCGGGCGATTCAGCATCCTCTGCCCTGTTACATCCCAGGGCATCACCAAAACCACCGATGCCATTTGCTGGCCTGGCTGACCTGGACTCCAGCCATGGGACGACACTTCAGAGCCACCCGCAGTGTTTATTTATTCTTCTCCTCCTTCAAATCGGGTGCTTGCTTACATCAAGGCTCCTCGAGCTGGGGATGAAGCGTTTCTTTAGGTTTTTCCCCCCAAAAAGCCAGGTGACCCTGGCAGGGGCCATGGCACAGCCCAAACACAGCCCCACCAGCCAGAGCCTTTCCCCTTCCTCTGCTGCTCATGGGTTACCAGGGACCGTAACTTGACTCTCCACATGTATTTATTTAACGATATTAATTAATAGGAGGATTATTTCATTGCATATGCACTGAAAAAACACTTTATTTCATAAGCGCACAACACAGGCACACTGTAGTGGGTTATTGATACCTCCCCACTCCAATATTTTACATTCTCCTGCTAAAGTGAGTAAATCAGCTACTTTCATCCCAAAGAGGCAGCTGGGGTGGGCTGGAGGCCGAACACCGGTCCCCTGGGGAGGGGGCCATTCCCACCCACTGCCAGGGGCTGCTGGAATCGGGACCCCAGGAACGTGGTTTAACCAGGCGATGCCTCCGCTTGCTGGGCGAGGACCCGCAGGATTCCCAGGGCACGGTCAGCGCCGGCTTTGGGGGGCCCTTGCTCAGCCCCCCCTTGGTCAGCACGGGTGGCCGTGGCAGAGCAGGGACATCCCCGCGCCGCGCAAGGCAGATCTATCCCCTTTCACAGCCTTTCTGCAGCTTATATATAAGCAACCTCCTACCGACTTCAACAGCAAATTGCAAGAGAAGAAGATTTATCAGCTTTAGGAGGACTTTGCACAATTTGTGCCACGGTGTATGTGTAACGGCAAAGAGCTGGAGTTGCCAGGATTAGTGCTTCGGCAAAGCACGTGAATCAGTGGGCTAAAAAACCGTTTCCCCATTTGACAGCTGTAGGAAAGCTTCCTTTTTCACAGATCCTTTTTAAAATTGGACAAGGTCTTTTTTATTTTCCTCCGGCTGCTTCTCATCCCTAATCCTCCAAACTAATTTAGGGAGGATAAAAAAGGAGACACTTGGCAGAACATCCCTCATCGATAGCGAACAACTTCTACCACTGCAGGGCTCTTGTGCTGGGAGCCTGGTCCCCAGCATCCCCACACCGGGGCTCAGCACAGTCCAAGGACATTTCAGATGCTTAAGGGCCTCCTGGGAAGCTGAAGGAGCTGAACGGGCTGCAGGAAAATAGAACGGTTGCTTCTGTTTGGGCACATAAACCGGCAACGGCCGCTGCTGCAGCCCTGGGGACGGCAGCTCTGCTGCAACTCGGTGGCTTTTGCAGAAAGGCTGGCAGTCAGAAGAGGTCTGAATGAGATGGACAGTCCCTGGGAAAAAAGGTTAATAAATCTCCCGTTACATGGAAGGAGTTCGGTAGGAAGAAGCCCAATGATCTGAGAATTACTAATGACTTGCTTTTCAGCAAATAATCCCTCCCTTAGGAGAGCCAGCGCTGCTACACGAGGATCAGGCAACAAAACGCCACACTGACATCATCGAACCGTTCGTTAGCCAAGCTCTCCCCATTTCTCTCTGCAGATCAGCTACGAGAACCGGTCCAGGAGACAAGAACGAGCTCAGCCTCTTCCCCAGGCTCTCCTCCCTGCCTGCAAACAGCCCCAGAGGCAGGCAGGTCCAGTGCCACCAGACCGACCCGTCCACCAAAGACCCAGCACCACCGAGCCCCGTGCCCGCAAACCGACATAGCTGTGCCTGCTGGAGCTTTAAGCAGCTACCAAGGTAGGTGGAAATACCCATAAATATCCACCAAATAGCTTAACTCGGGCATTTTAAAAGTTTTAGGGAGGAGCGTGGGGTGGGTTTGCTTTTGTCACCCAACTTCTCCCCTCCGTGCCGCCATCCTGCTGGCCCACCGCCCCCTCGCTCGGAAGGACGAGACGCGCCGAGGACGCGCTCGTTGCAAACGGTTTGCAGAACGAGGAGGTGCCGAATCGCACACACTCAGCGCGGTGAGGGTTTGCCATCCCACCGAGGTTCAGTGCCAGGTCTATTTCTGTTTGGAAACACCGCTCTCCTGGGGATCCCCCTGGGATTTTCTGCAAGGGATGAGTTTTAGTAAACCACCGCAGTTACAGTAAGCGATTATTGCACAACTGGGTTGTGCAAAAGAACAACAACAAAAAAAAAAAAATTGCAAAAGTTACGTACTTTTTGGAAGCGGAGCGAGTCATGGCGATCTGCCAAATTTGTTTTCCAGGGATCAAATGGTGCTGAAGGGAAACATCTGACCAAGACACAGCCCACAACTGAAAATACTTCCGATTCACCCCTTGCTCACTTCAGCAAGCAACTGGAGAGCTGACGGGGGTGATCATCTTACCAACACCAAAATCAAACTGTGCTTCTGCAGCTGCGGATGTCACCTCAGCCCAGGCTCTAGTTTTAGAAGAGCAAACCTCTGGTCCTTCCTCTTGCTCAGAGGTTTCAACCACCATTGGCCAAAGCTAGCAAGAAATGTTTCACGTGAGCAACAAAATTGGCAATTCTGGTCTGAAGGAAACAGTAAAACTAGCAACAGTAAAAGAAAAAGAAACACTGGCAAGGTTAGTGGCTTTTGACAGACCTACCAACTTTCTTTTTTGAATTTAAAAGAAAAACAGATAAATCAAGACACCTCCATCTTCCATCCACTTAGAGCAAAATGAAGGAGGACTGAGCTGGTGGCATTAAAGGAGGGTAGCGAACAACTAGTGATCAATGTTGTTTAATTGAAAATGGATCATTATCTCCTTTCTGTAGGCATCTAAGGATGGCTTAAGAGTACCTTTAACAGTACCTTCCTAATCCACACCGTTTGAATTGTGACCACACCACACTCAGGTATAACACAGGAGCAACATGAAACCAAGCCTGTGCACATTAAACGGGTCAAAAATTCATTACAACCTTTGATGGATCTCAAAAGTAAAACTGGAGTCACCAGGAAGGCACGTTTCTAGTGAGGCTTCAAAGAGGTTATTTCTTTGTCCTAACCTACTCCACAATCTTACTAAGACCCAGAAAACAGCAGATTAGAGGTTTGAAAAGAAATAGCAGGACCTACAAAACCCAGGAGAAGGTTTGTAGATCATGCAGAACGTGCATGGCCATATTGCTCTACCAAATGCAAGCAAAAACCAGCTGTGCCGTAGCCAGATGCCAAGAGGACCACGGAGCACTTGGTGTGGGCAACTGGCAACATGGGGCCAGAAGGGTTATGGCGAAGCTTAGGACGAACACGACAGCACTACTAGTAGAAAGGCTGTGTGGCCCAACGGCTCCTCCGGCATTTGTAGTTCCGATAAAGATGCCAAAAACCTAAAAGAGTGCTGAAAGGAACCACACAGTTGGTTAAACGTGAATTCGGAAATACCCTTTATAGCGAGAGATTCAAAGTCATTGAAGGAGTCAATCAGTTTGGTTCTTGGTGACTTAATTCTATGCTAGTGACCTACAAGGTGGACTTAAATTCAGTGATCAAGAGCACATCAATCTGACACACACGTTAACTAGATGGAAAGACCAAAGGCTGAAACAAGATGAGTTCAGACTACAAAGACAAGGCAGCTTTTTAGGCATAAGGATAATTAACCCCTGGCCAAAGAGACCCCGCCACAGCAGCCCCACCAGAGGAGTTTCTACACCCCAGCTGCACCCCCAGCTCCAAGAGGAGCTGCCGCAGGGCTGGAATTTCAAGGATTGTGGGGGGACAGGGGTTCCCAAGAACTCAGGAGCTGCTGCAGCAGGGAATGACACCCCAGACCCAGCCCAGCACCCTCCCACCAACATGCGCTGCCTTCTCACACAACGAGGCATTCGCTCACATAATTACGGCATCCGCAAACGCAGGGAACTAAACCTCGTTTGTCACCAGAAATAGAAAAGGATGATGTATTATACGTGAAACCTTTTAAAAAGCAGCATTCAACTCTTTAGAGGCAAAGCAAACCAAACTTCACTTGTTTGCTTGCTCCGGTCTCCTCTGCCTCTGTCGTTTTTGGGAAACACAAGTCAGGTTAAGTAACCCATACTACATACTTAAATATAATGCCAAAGAACCCAAAAGGCTGTTGGCAAGGGTAAGACTGATTTCTATTCAAATCATGTCCCAATTCCCAGCTATGCCTGGCCTGTAGCTCAGTACAATCACGTCCAAAACACACCAGTATTAATGAACTAACACACAAAGGCCGTTTCCACTACAAGTCAATTACTTTTTTTTTAATTCAAAGAAAAAAAATGGTATTTTAATAAATACTGCAGAAACATTAACCAAACATACAAAGTGACTTCAACAATTAAAAAAAAGTAATGAATGTCCTGCTTTATAACAGTTATAACTTATTTTTTCCACAATATTTAAATACAGAAAGCACTTACCAGCTATTTTGTAATACTGCCCTAAGCGCACTGTTGCATCAGTCAAAAGCTTATTATGGTGGTAAAAATGTCTTTTTGTGGGAAATGATCGGAATGGGTGTGGGGTTTTTTTTCTTAGCAGATGAGACAAAGTGCTGGGAACACAGAACTGAGTTTTAATTATGGTAACCCTTTACCTTGGCACAAGTTAACGTGAACGCAGCTTTAACACTTCAAAAATGAAGCATTACCCTTGGGAACTGAACGCTTGTCCTCAACAAGCGATAGCCGCACTGGTTAGAGCTTACAGCATCCTTCTTTTGAGAGAAGCTATGAAGTTACATCAGTCAGTAAGCAGTTGCAAACAATTTTAAAGGCCGATTTATTTAATGTAACAATAGTATTCAGTAAGCAAAAAGGAATTTGACTTAATTGGTTCACCGATGTTTCGTGATTGTTGTCTGGATACGTATATATTAATCTTAAAGACTAAAGGCAATATCCAGTTTCCACTGGGGACCCCTTAAGGCGTCGCAGTTCTTCAGACCCCATTTCCTCACCACGAGCAAACACAGTCTGCAGCGAGAGACGGCTGCCCCAAAAGAAGAGCATCGCAAAAGATAACCTGGCTCTGCTGGCTCATTTGCAGATTCTTGGGTTTTTTGCAAAGATAATTGCAGTGAACCACATCACAGAATAGCACTTCTCTGTAGCTTTTACAGAGGGCTAGATCCTGGGATCCACCCAGCTCTCCCAACTCCTAGCAGAAGCAGAGGAGTCTTGGGGCTTCCCCAGATGGGCAGTAAGGCTTAACGAATTATCATGGTTGTAAAACTAAGGATCATTTGTCATCATAGCTCTTAGCACCTTTCACTTGAACCTACAGCAACATACCCATACAGTACACCAGAACTGGAGATAATTTTCACTCTAAATTACAATCACGAAGAGGAATGGGAAGTCAGAGTCCTGCAGTGGGCAGGTAGTTTGCCCCCACACCCCAATTTGATCCGTTTAATTTCCACAGTGCGGGGGCACCTATAATACTCGGAAATCTCAAACGGTTGCCTTCATTACCAACGTGCTCAAACGTAGATTGCGCTGCTGTCTCGGGAAGGCAAAACTCCAGACTTCTCACATACAGTGTTTTCCTCTAGGTGATGCACAGGCCTCAGTATACTCCCCATTTTAACGATGAGCTACTAAAAAAAATTAGATCATATCCTTTGGAAAACCAACTATAAGGTCACAGGGATAGTTCCTTAATGAGGAGGGCATATTAATAATGTCTTCTTTAAAAAAAACATTAAAGTATTATTTTAATGAAATCAAAGTGGTAGCATCCAGGAGTAGAGCGTTAATAAAAGAAACAAGCACTGTCAATGACATCTCTCTTCTTTGCAGTGTTATTTTCCCATTCACCCTCTCTTTTTTCAGCACATTCAAACATTTTCCCTTTTTTTTTTTTTTTTGGCATTTTCTTCAATGTATCATTTCCCGATGCCACCTCGTTTAGAGCCATTTCTTCTCACTGCTCAGTTCCTAAGTACAGTCTCACAAAACAGGTGAAGTTTCCATTAAAGCACTGGCATAAGCTCTCATTAAATACCATGTGGCTGCGTACTTCATTGAGCCTCCACCCCTCCCGGACGCTCTCTTCCTCCTTCTCCAGGAAATCAAGGTCCTTCACATCACCGTGCAACTCTTTGCTTTGTCCTTTCGCAAGTCCGTCGCCACTGTGGAAAGTTCTGGCCTGCCAGGCATGTGTGAAATTCGCTTTGTTGCCCTCTGCGATTTGTTTCGTTTAACATTTTTATTTGTTTTATTCACACACGCCAAAGTGGCAACATGAAAAATGTCTCTGACACTGTTTTCTGACTGTAAGGCTGAGCATTCAATATACGTAGCTGCTCCAATCTGTTTGGCCATATTTGCACCCTAAGGGAAAAAAGAACATGCAATCAATACCAAGTTTCTGCAGAGCGCCAAAGCAAACCATACAATTACTTTTCAGCACTGTTTTCCATACACAATGTTTTGTGAAAACCAAAGCTACAGCCCCAGCACTACAGCCAGCAGCTAATTTTGCAAAATAAACAGAGCTTTGGTTCCAAGACGCATTAAACAAGTATCCAAACATTATCTCCTATGCCGATAAATACAAATTGGAAGAGAGAAGATAAGCTCAGTGACCTGCAAACAACTGCAGAAAGCCAAAAGAGTATTAGTAGGACCTCTTCAGCAATTTCACCCTTACACCTCAACTTGCATCCGTGAATCACATGCTCACTGGGAAAGGTCTGGACCTGGCAGCTTCCAGATTTAAGCCTGCTATCTCCAAAGAGAAAACATGTTCTGACTGCCTTAAGGGCTAGCCAGCGTGCCCCTGACCTGGAGCGCAGCCCGTGTTACATCTCCACGAAGGGGGCAAAGTTCATAGGGAAGTGTGCTGGGGGTTTCTGGGTCGAGGACAGTTATATTAACTTGTAGCTAGGGAACAGGCAAAAAAAAAAAAAAGGGGGGGGGGGGGAAGGACATTAGTGGTTATACAAGCCCTTCTATTTTAATTTTAAGTGTGTTAGAAGTCAAAGCAGGGATTTGTTCCAGCAGCACAAGGAAAACAACACTCAACTCCAGCAGATGACAATATCCCAGTATCCTGTTGTGGATTTTGCTACTGGAAGACAATACAGCATTGTGTGAAAAAATGGAGTCGTTTCAATGGAATTTTACTTCTGAGGGATGAATCTTTTTAGAAGGTTACGAAATCCAACCACATCCTTGGTGTGCCACTCCTCACATATTCATGGGCCTGAGATACAGGCACAAGTCAGTCCAACCCCTCCTCTTTGCTCTTGTGCCAGGCTGATGGCACTAATCTATTTGGACCCACATCTTCAGTATGCACTATTTACACTGCAGTGATGCAGCCATCTTATCAATTGTAGGTGGGAGTGGCTGATAAAGGAGTATTAGTCTGCAAGACAAGCCCTCCCCACAGTTAAACATCTCAACTCCTACTACCCAAGCCTAGCCTATATCTTCAAGCCTCAGAAATGTTTGCTCAGGTGTAGCTGACTGGAAACTGGCTAGCATACTGGAGGCAGGGTGTCACCATCAACCGGCTTTATCCTCCCCGTGCTTCCTTATGAAGTTAAGAGGAATGGGGAAAACCCCACTAAGCTCTTTGATCCCATGTTGACTTAGCAAGGCAAGGGAATTTAAAAACAAGCTGTGTATCTCAACCCCAGAGGACCCTTCCCTAGAACTAGCACAGGAGAGCAGTGGGTTGCTTCATGCCACCAGGGATTTGGCAACCACAAGAGATACAACTATCACTCAGTCTAAGGTTTTGCTTACATAGAGTACAGATGAAATTATGGGAGTTTGCTGAAGCATGGGCTTCCCTGTAACACAAAATTTTCCCTTTGGCTGCCAAGTAATAGCTTCTGGCTTAGCCCTTTGTCTTCAGCTGACTCTTGTTCCTAAGGGGTACCAGCTAAGCTGTGACACCAGAAGAGATGTGAATCTTCAACTCCAGGGGAGAAATCCACCTCTCAGTAGATTTTTTTTTGATGGCTATCTATGGAAAGGGGTAAGACTTGGTGATTTTACTGAAGTACTGTAAAAATGTAATATGTGAACTTGTATATGTAGTAAGTGGCAGACAGTATTTCCTTTTAAATTTAATATTCAAAGAAAAATAGCATGGCAGATTAGAGCTCCAAGGCTGAACATGAATATATACATGCAACAGTGGTAGTTTGTAACCAAGATGACGTCTTCTGCAACAAGCAGGATTTAAGGACACTTCTGAATTTACACTAAGGTAAAAAACTGGCATTTAGTTTCATATAAAATTGTCTGAGATGGAGGGATGTTTACCAAGTGAAGTGTAGAAAAATGCCACAACCAGCATAAGCCATCACAGTACAACACCCCAAGTTATATTTTAAGCAAGACACTCAGTTAATGGCATCTTTGCATTTTTCAATTTAAACATGCTGTAGGAGGCTGCATTATTAGTAACTGCATATTAGGAGGTGTTGGTTGTTGAGGTTGTGGATAAAACATCAAAAACTGTTTGATAGCATAGGATATATACACTAGCTAAAGTTACTTTTGGAGGTAGAATTCTCACTCTTACACCCTGTAGGGTGTATCTCAAACCACCACCAAGATTCAGCAGCAATGCATGATACACATGTGTGAGCAGTAAGGGGAAGTTTACCTAGAGCCCAGTTTTCCTCTGTTCTCTACCTCCTGCTCTCCCATGGCCTGATTCCCTTCCCTTTCACCTCGGTTCCTCTATGCCCTGATGCCTGGCTCCAAACTTACTTCCCCAGCAGCAGAGAACTGCTGCAAAGAATTAAGATGCTTTCCAGATTTGCTGCCACCTTCAGAGGGAGCTACAAGGTGTTTTCACAGAAGATCTTTTCAGGAAATAGGATTTTTAAGGAGTCAGACTGTATGCAATGCTTGTCATGATGCTAAAGTCCAATGAATGACATTCAAACCTTAAGTTTAAACAAAAAATTTTACCAATTTTTCAGTAAATAAACAGGACATGTCACATCTTAGTTACTGTTTTGGCCTCTGTAGGCCCAGAAAAGCAGTAAGTTTATTTTCAATTCACTTAAAAGGCTCTGTGCAATCAACAAGGCTACAATCTTATGATGCTTAAAGCATGCATTGTGGGGCTGCATGATTTTCTGCTGCATCCAGTCTGTGGGTAGGCTTTGCCTTTACTCATAATAGTTTTCAAATTCACCTCCAGCAACTATTAGAGTATATGCATCTGACTTCTAGGATGCACTCGTGTCAACAGGGGGAGAAGTTGTTCATAAAGACGGCTACAGTGATAGAAAAGAGTCTTATCTTCCACTCCTCAGTACGACAAAGGACGTGGCACATACCTGATCGTAGGACACGGGTGTCTGCCTGTGATTGGAAAGTTCCACTAGTGTGCTTACATCCGTGCGCAGATCCGACTTGCAACCAACCAGAAGCATTTTGGTGTTTGGACAGAACTCCTGGATTTCACCTTTCCACTGTAAAATTTTAGGTTGTTATTATACTCGAGTAGTTGAATGTTTAAATCCAAAGAAGTAATAGATACAAGATGAAGTTTAGTAAGTCATGACATTTCATGCGGAAATACTCTTACATAATAGTTTTATCTACCTCCAAGCTAATTTCTAAAGGCATTAGTTCCAGCAGAATCTAGTCAAGGATGAAATCTTACGATCTCATACACTCATTAATTCCACCGGCTTACTAATCAAGAGGGAATGAATTGAGATTGTTTATCTACATGAGCAAAGGTGGGCAGACCTGTCGCTCCTCACAAGCGGTGAACACCCAGCCATAGCCATTTGCAGACAGGAGCCAATGAAACCTGGTGTCACCACATTCAATGGTTCAAGACAGACATAGAGGCAGGTCTTGTATGACCACAAAATAAGCATTGCTATATATTGGCTCATGGCTACATCCTCACACCTAAAACTACACAAATCTGTCGAGGGTTCAGCTATTGTGAACCAGTAATAAGCCCTTCAAACAGAACTTGTGATATATTCCTTGGGTTTGTTCCCCCTCTACATGATTATTTTGACAACACAAGAAAGCCAAAAATTTTGCAGCATAATCTGAACAGATCATACAATCCCTAAAATTCAAGGATATCATCTGGGTTTAAAAGCATATTAAGAAAAATCTTACAGAATTAAGCAACAGTATAGTAACCAACATTATCAGGGACAGAAAAGAAAGACAGTTCTAGATGCTTGTTGGCACAGCTAGTAGCTGAGAGAATAGTCTTAAGTATTTTCTGTAGACTATTCAGAGCATTGTATGTCACTTTATTCCCAGTGACACAAGAATCACTGGCCCCAGCTACAGAAAAAAGGAACTTCACATCATTAAGCCTTAAAGACAGCACTGCAAAGTTGAGTCATGCCCAGTGACCAAGGAGAGAACCAGGACCACCTCACAAACACAGAGCTTGATTATCAAAATTCAATTTTTTGATGCAGGGGAAGCCTCGCACTGAATCTCAGATCACTGAGCTTGTGAAAAACTCTGAAGTTTGGTGCAGGATTGCATTTCTATGCCACTGCTAGGTTTTCTGGTGGCTTCCAGAGGCATTTGTCACTGGCTGCTTCTAACTTCAGGCTGAGAAATTACGTAAAGCCATGGCAAAAGTCCAAACACTTGGCAGGCACGTTTTAACCGTCTTTGCAACATGGCAAAGTTTCTCAATCCCGTCTGTTATATGAATATAATGTGAGAGACAATTTCTTGCTGCACCCAGCCCTGCACCTCACACCACCCTAAACAATTCACTGCTGTCTAAGGGCTGAGGAATGAGAATTTACATCACGCCTGAGCATACATTAGGGAGTTTTTTGTTTTCAATTAACATTCATCCCTTTCAAACAAATGATCTCAAATTCTAGCAGTGCAGGGTGCAGTCCTGTCATCTCTCCATTAAAAGAAACAAACTGAAGTTTCCAATGTAGGAAACAGCACCACTCTTCAGAGATTTAAAGACAAGCTACTCAAACACTTCTGTACTCCAATGTTTCTCAAACACTTGCCTTTTTTAGCACACTGTCAAGAGTTTCTGGCCGACTGATGTCAAAGCAAATCAGGACAGCATCAGAATCTGGATAGGAGAGCGGGCGGACATTGTCGTAATAAGGAGACCCTGCAGGGAAACAAACAACATTTTTATTAGCTTATATTTTTCACTCTCTACAGTCATTCAAGCTTATTCAGAAAGTTTAGAAAGGTTTTTGTGAAGCTGTTTAATAGCACCCAGCTACCATCTTTTCTTCAATAGCACTGTATTCCCAAAACACTCATTGCAGTTGCTCATTTCCCCACTTTCCTTTTGTTTCTCACCTACAAAAGCAACATCTTTCCCAAGTAATTAAGAGTGATGGCACCCCAGTGATCCATCTCCCACCAAAAGCTTATGATGACCCCAATAACAAGGAAAGGGAAATAAGGTCAGCCCAAGTTTAAGTCCCAGCATTAACCTGCAGGGATTTGACTTTGAGAACAAATCCTTAACCTCCAAAAGGCTTCTTCAAAGCAGATCTGTCACAGTTAGGCTTTCACGGAAAAAATTCAGAAAGTTTTGAAAGAAGTCAGTTTTGATTCTTCTAACATTGAATTTAAAACAAATAGTACCAAGTGCAAAAAGCATCTTTAGTTGTCATGGATATCGGCAATTTTTAGAAGAAACTCTTGCTTCAAATTAAAGCATTTGTTGCAGTGCTCCAGCAGGAAAGAATTCCAGTCCTATAGGCAGGCACACAAATTATCTGTCACAAAAAGCCTCACCAATCTGTAAACCAATACATGCTTGCAGTAAATGTTTATGTTTAGCCCTTAAGACAAATTTTTATCAATGAGATCAAAGCTAATCTAGTAATGTGATGGAACAGAAGCAGGTCCAGTATTGCACTTTGTGCATATTTTACTTCCAGAGCTGTTAAGGGACATGCTGGGTTTCTTTAAGAATTGTCATAATGTGCAGAGTTACAAACACATCTCCAGAGTCAGAAAACTCATTTTTATCATCTGGTGAATCTGGTAACATGGTTGGGGAAAAAAAAAATCTTCCTTTTTTCTAGGAAGTTCCAGTCACTCAGCTACCATTCGGCTTGGCCTTAACTCTGCTGAAGCTTCACTTACTGAGAATGTATTTCTGATTTAGAAGGGTACTTAAACAGTTAAGTGGTCCACCAGGATAAGGGCTTTGGGCTTTAAAATGCATGCCTGCAACTTAAGATGCTCTTTCTTAGTCATATAGTCTTATTTCTATATTTTTCTCTCATGAACCTAAAATACAGCATAGAACATATGCAACAAGAATACAGCTTTCAAGAGTTTTGGGGTTATCAGCTAATTATATCACCAATTTTCCAACTATCTAGAACTAATTGGCTGTTAAGGTCTCAGAGGCTGAGCAGACAATTAACTGGATTAGAGAAATTCCTCAAGTTTTTAACTGACAGACAGCTCATGCTGTTGCACAAAGCAGAGCGGGGAATGGTGTGAACGTATCACAGATGACTTCAGTTGGACAGCTTATACTGGAAGGAAGGAGTCAAGAATCCCAGGAATGTTGTTTTTGAAATGAAGAGTAACACATGGGGAATGAAGCATTACCAAACTAGGTAGCAGAAGGTAATTTGTTGAATAAGACTATTTTATTCAAATGCTCATCTTCATAAATGATGTCAATCTAACAAAGAGGCAGCTGTCAAAAACTGTTCTTCAAAAAACAGTTAGCTGTCTTCAGCAGTAAATGACATGTTAGAAAGAAATCTAAGCAAGCTGAGCTGACCGGTAGTTAACCATTCATTTGAGCTCAGCTCTGCTTGCAGAGACTATCAATGAGCATTTTCCACTCCTAATTATTCCCCAGCTACCTCCAGCACTGCTATTACAGTGCCTCCATCCTGGAGCCCCAGGGCCAAGTTATTTATCCCGGAGCCCCGGGGCCAAGTTATTTGCCCTGGACAGAGGAATTGCAGAGCAGTGTGCCATTAACTAGCCACCTGCACGGCTCCGCAGCATTAAACTGGCCAAAGCACAGACTGCTGCCCAGGCACCAGCCTACATGCTGGTGAGAGCCACTGCCTGGCTAGCGCATCTCCCTGCTGAGCTCCAGCAAGTAAGGGCAGGATTGAAGATCATTAATGCTTGGCCAAACGGTTGCTGGCTAGAAAGGAGTCTCAAAAAAGCCTCACCCAGAAACTAATTCCTTAGACACATACCTATCTCCTCACTCAGCAGTCTTCAGGGATACAACATACCATATATGTCCATCAGCATGTATTTATGTATACACACAGTCACCACCTCCAGCCCAGAGACTCCTTTCTACTGTGTCAGCTGTAGCTGTGTTTGTTTTGAGGGTTTTTCTCTTTAGGTTTTCCTTCTGAACCTCTCATATTAAAGATGCTGAGCTAGAATAAGTGTACTTTTATAAGCAGCCCTTCTGCTCAGATGGGAGCTAGGAGGAATATCTGACACCTCCTTTTCTTCGGGGTAGTATGTGGCAGAACAAACAGGAACCATTTAAACTACTTGGGCTGCAGTATCAACAAAGGAAATTTCCTGGTCTCATTCAACAGCAATAACTGAACCTTTATTACTGAGCAAATAAAGAGGGGCTACGGCCCTCGCTGTGCGAGCCTATTCAATCTGGCATTTCATCGTTTCGCCCAGAGAAACCCTCAGAAGGCAGGAATCTCAGGAATGAGGCTCAAGTCTGAACAGACAACTTGAGCACAGCCCAGTAAGGCTGCTCACTCTTTTTCAAGTTAGTCTACAGATTTGAAGCCATGCCAACCCTAGAAAACAGAAGGAGAATGTAGAGCTACAGCTATGGTATTTGTGGAAAAAAATAAGCCTATTTGTGCTTGTGATTCTGTTCCTACAAAATAAAACATTTTTTGTCAAGAACAACATGGATGATTTTTCTGTTTTATCAAGGAATTGCTGATAATGCTGTAGTTCCTCTTACTTTGTGGTAGAAGTATATTCCAGCTGCTATCCCCCTTTTTTAATCTGTTTGGCATCTTGAGTAATTTAAGCCAAAATAATTTAAAACATTAAGAATTATCTACTTTTACAACCTTATGTTTCATGCAAAGTACAACATAAGTTCAGCTTTTAAACTGAAATAAAACCGCTCCCCAGCCATATGGTTGGCTTTGGTCTACAGAAGAAACCAATCTTAGGCTTAAATGTTGCTATCTTAATAAATAACAGAATTACATCATTAAAAGTTAAAGCATACTTAAATGTTGATGGCTCAGTACTACTCTTAAGATGCTAGACCATGGAGAGCCGATGCCCTATTCGCCTGCAAGACCCAAAGCCGCCACCACCACCACCAGTTCCACCAGGAGGTTCAGCCCCACATCCCACCGATGGAGCTGAACCTGGGCAGCTCCTGCTCACCACGCTGCTCAGCCTCTGCTTGCCCGCAGGCCCTAAGGGAAGCGGTGCTCAGTAACAGGCAAGACTTTACTATTTACACACCACCAAGCAGCCATCAGGCATCGGTCTTTGTAGCCTTTTGGACTCCAGTCAACTGAAAGAACAACAGATGAACGGCAGCATTCTCACTCCTAAACCCTTGGGCTCACTAATTATCAGCTACATAGAAAACACATCAAATACTGCAGTGGCTGCTCTAAGTAGCTGAATCACTGCTGATGGCCTTCCTCCTTCCAAATCCACCTTGGCTGTTTTGGAGAAAACACAGGTGATTGTGTACTGAGTATCATGAACACGTCATCTCCAAGCACACACAAATATCACAACAGTCATAGCATTTTAAGTGTTTACATTTCTGCACCTCAAACAGAAAACAGGACTTTGGTAGGTGACTTGGCATTCCCAGTTATCAATTCTAATTATTTCCCCTCTAAGGGGGGAAAAAACCCTATAAAGCCTAGTTACTGTTACTCTGCCATAAAAAAAAAAAAAAAATCACATGGCTCAATACAGCCAACTTGAAAGTGAACTGGAAGGCAAAGACAGAAATTTGACATTTCCTTTACAATGCTTATTGCCAGAGAACTTGGGGAAATAGTAACTTTAATTCCCGTATGTTTCAGTTGTCTTCGGAAAGATTTCAGCACAAAACTTTATAATTAATATTATGTTTCTATATGGACACCGAATACATTGTACACATTCAAATCACAGTAAAGCTAACTTGATTTAAAGCTCTAAGGCCCTTCTGGATTTAATTACATGCCAATCCCCAGCAGTGCATAAGTATTTCTGGGCCTGTTGAGAACTATTTTATTGCAGTAACCAGTGCAGTTTCCACAGTTCAACCAATTAAAAAAACCCTAAAATACATTTTAGGGAGACACAGGTATGTATGCCTAATTAATGGCATGCAATTTCTATGCCACAGCTGCTGTTGTACTAACAAGAAATATAAATATCAAAGTAGTCACTTTTAACAGAAGCAGCCAGAAACTCGGTAAATGCACTTTAGACCATGCCTATGGCAGACAAAGACATCTAATATAGAAGTACTTTTCACAGTGTCCATGAGACTACGAGATGAAGCTTTAACCTGAAGAAACTTCCAATACTCCACCTAGCAAAATAAGCACACAGCTCAAGACTGCCATACTATGTTACCACAGAGTGGAATAATTTATGGTGTAGTTAGATTGCAACCAGACATTCCTGCTTTGAAAGAGGGGTTGGTAGTCCAAAAACCAATTGAAATTCAAGTTGGCAAGTGCTTTCCTTAATGCTGTGGCTAATTTAAATCCTTATAATGACTCACAGAACTAGACAGTACCAGAAAATATTTGAATAATGAATATTCCCATTCCACTCTTACTTGTAAGAGTGTTTTGTCCCACATTTCTAGGGGCATATCCAAGTGACAACAAAACCTTCCCAATAAATTTACAGCTATTCTCAAAATGTTCTATCAATTGCGTGACTCTCTACATTTTGTACTTAAGACTCCTCTAGTAAAAAGCACATTATTATTATATAAAAGATTGTAAACCAAAACCATGACAGCAGGGCCTACAGGTGTGTTCTCACCCTAACACAAGACTATTTTAACCAATGCCTACAGCTTCTCATTTTCTCAGCGAGCAAAAAAATGCTCCAAGTGGCAGTACCTTCCTTCCAAAGGATTCAGGGCAAAACCCGACATTTACTTTAACTCAAGTTAGGGACTAATTTGCAAGGCAGCCTGTTGCATGCTCCCAGTTAGAAAATAGAGAGGGTTAAAGATGGATACTAAATACTGATCAAGTGATCTTGAAAGTATCTGCAGTATATCGCAATCAAACTCAGCTAAATAGCATCCTTCCCCCCTCCCCCAAGAGATACTGAAAGTACCTCAAATGACTCGAGCCATTACCTGCAAGGGACATTATCTTCCATTAGTATTTGGCAGTTAATCAGTTGTATTTTTAAGTTAACTAGATCTAGTCCTGCTTTAAAAATGTCATTAAGACATTTATTCTAATTCAGCAGAGGACTAGGACAAAGACTTGTAAAAAATAAATTACCGAGAATTTAAGATAATGCTAAAACACTATCTTATCTTCTGATGTCTCTTATCTGGTGATGTGATTTTGCATTGGGTTAATGGGTTTGGGTAGCATCTCTTCTTGCAGTTGGTTAGGAGAGCTGTTTAGGAGAGACAATTCTTCATCCAGAGTCCCACAACCAGAGGATCCACCGTTCAGTAATACTTTACAAGACCAAACATTGGATCTTTCAAACATTTCCTCTTCAGTTTCAGATTGCAGACAAATTAGCCACTTGATCTTAAGCTTCTGATTCAGTCAGATTTTATTAGTTCCAGGACAGGCCTGAGAGGATGACATGCACACGCAAAAGGCTGGCAGGTGTTTCTTCCACCGCTTTTGTCTTTTGAAGTGCTACAGAATATTTCATTACATGGGTGTTTCCAGCCTTTGACATACAGATTCCAAAACGTTCCCCCGTCAAACAGTTTAACCTGCGAGCGTGTTGTATTTTAATAGCTAAAGATAAAATTTTCCAAAGTAACTTCACTATTAATTTTTAATAAGCCCTTACTCCATAGAGTTTGTTATAGCCAGCTTAGTAATCAGGATGAAAGCTCAAACCAGACACATTCTAGAAGTCTTACTTGGCATAAGATGAAGAAAAAAATCAGTTCAGAGTTACACTGATATTGGTTGTGGGTACAGAGACTGCCTTTTCCCAGTAATCGTGTTGCAAGAATTTGGATTCATTTCCTCAACAACAAGAGGAAAGCCAACTCACCGCCTAAACTCCTTTTTTTTTTTTTAAAAAAAAGGGATTAACATTTTAGTTTCTGGTAGAAGGACTGCTGTCGTATTTAGAAGGAACTGCTGGGTCCAAATTCAACATTAACAAGCTACCTACACAACTTGCCTAAAGAAAAAAAGGGCTTGTATGCTCTGTCAACTTCCTCCAGCTTTTTTCCAATCACTTCTGCAGAACAATGTTGATCCACACCTGCGCTAATGGTTCACAGTGCCATTCACCCCTGACCACCTCTCCCAGCGCGCTCAGTTATTGAGCGGCAGAGACTCGCTGGCTGTGTCCACGCTCCTCTCCAGCACTGGGGTGGCAAGTTTACTCACCACCCTGGCAGTTTACCAAAGACAGCAGGATCTAGAGGAGTTCCTGGCCTAACATGAGATCTAAGACACTGAGAACCTCAACCTTTGAGGCATGTGAGCCAGTGTTTTTTGACATGGCCACTGCAGGTACAACTGGAAGAATGAGAAAGACCTTATGCGCTGATCTTAGTATGTAAAAAAAGATGGTTCCCTCTGCATCCTCAGGCGGCCAGAGATGCCTACCTCCCTGATCTTTCCTGGCTTTAAAGGCTCTCTAAAACACAGGAAAAAAAGTACTGTATTTTGTAAAAAGAACAAGCAGGCATTAAGGAGGCCACAAGGAACTCAGATGTGAGCCGATTTAATTTTCCATTAGCATATACAAACACCTTTTCACTCTTCTACTAGGTAAAGCAGGGTTTCACAGCAGCAGAAGAGCAAAGGTACCCCTGGAGCTCCTCAGATAAGCTCTTTCCAGTCAGGCAGGTGAGAACACATACCCCTGCCCTGCCTGCCTTCCCCTGCAATGCTGACAAATCGCTTAATGGAGGTTTGTCCACACCCTTTTCCCTCCCCAAGTCAAGTATATGCCTAAAGTATACCTCAGATTTTTAAAAAAAAAAATAAATAAAACAACAAAACACAAAAAAAACCCAGAAGCAGCCGCCGGCATCTGGAGACGGGCAGCCCCGCCACGACGCGGCGGTGAGGGGCTGCGGGGCCGCAGCGGGGGGGGGTGGGGGTGTTCTCCTGCTCCCCCCGGCTCCCCTGACCGACGGGGGCTGCCTCTCCTCACCGATTTACCCCCCCCCGAAACACAGACATACCCCTCCCTCGCCCCGGGGAGCGCTCACCCGAAGTGTCCCAGAGGCTGAGCTCGATACGCTGCGTGTCGATCTCGAAGCTGGCCGTGTAGTTCTCGAAAACGGTGGGGACGTAGCTCTGCCGGGAGACAGCGCACAGTCAGCCCGCGCCCACCGCCGCCCCGGTCCCGGTCCCGGTCCCAGCCCGCCCCGGTCGTTCCGTCCGTCCCCCCCCCCCCCCCGCCCCGACCCACCTCGGGGAAGCAGTCCTTGGCGAAGACGTGGAGCAGCGCGGTCTTCCCGCACTGGCTGTCGCCCACCACCACGATTTTGCACTTCACGTTCTGGTTGGGATCCATCACCGCCTTGCTCGATAACTTCTGGCTCGCTCTTCTTTCCTTCATTGATCTCGGCTTAGTCCCTCGGCCGGCCACAACGAAAGTAAAAAAAAAAAAAAAAACAAAAAAAAACAAAAAAAACCCCCAACACCCACACCCGGTTCCCCCCCAAAAAGATAAAAATAATTTAAAAAAAAAAAAAAAAAACAAACCACCAAGTGGAAGTGGCAGAGCCGCGGGACGCGCAGCCGCCCCCGCTCCGCCCGCCCGCCCGCCGGTCCCGCGCAGACTGCTTTGTCCCCCCACCGCCCGCCCCTATTTATAGCCTCGCATCCGCCAATCACCGCCCGCCGCCGGCGCGGGGCCCGCCCCCCTTCGCCGCGCGCTGCCGGCGGGCCGCCGGAGCAGGGCGCCCCCTAGGGGAACCGCTCGGCGCCGCAGCCCCGAGGGGGAGCCATGGCGGGAGGGGGGGGGGGGTCCCGTTGTCGCCCCGCCGTCCGCCCCCGGGGCTGAAACCCCTCCGCCCGGTCACCCTCACAGCCCTCCCGGCTCCACCGGGTCCGGGCCCATTCGGTGAGGGCTGGGGTGAGCCCGTGCCGGCGGCAGACCGGTATCATCCTGTCAGGGAAGAGGCCTGGTGTGGGGCCGGCTCCCTCAGGAGAGATGCGTGGAATAAAGGGTGTTTTGTGAGGTGTTTTTTTGTTTATTTTATACGGGCCGTCTATTAATCTCAGTGCTACGAAAGGGAACCTGCGAAATGAGGGGTTTTGTGGCATCCCGAAGGGCGGCGAGGTGTGCCGGGGGAGTCCGTCATGGAAGTGCCCCCCTTCCAGTGCCACAGGCCGGGCTGAGGAGAGCCGCTCCGCTTCGGCCTGAACTGCACCACAGAACTGGTTTAGCTGGGCGGTGGTAGTGATGGTGGGCAAAGGGGTTTTTCACTCGAAACATGGGCACGAGGAGCGTGTCGGGATCTCAAAAAAAAATCCCCACCCGTTAACGTGCTTTGGCTTTTTTAGCTTCCCGGACGCAAAACCAAGCAAAACTGGATAACAGCTTACGTTCACCAGAGGACTGAACGCTGCTCTGACTGAAACAGCGATTCTGTAACAGCGCGGGGTGAATCTTTCCTGAAACGACAGCCGCGAACAAGGGATGGTTTGTGAACGGTTCGTAGAACGCTTCGCCGTGAAGTGCTCCTCTCCTCGCCCGTATGGCTCCGCGTGGCAGGCAGATGGATGCCCTCGGAAAGGGGCTGCTGGCAGGCAGGAGGGCTGGAGCAGAGCCTGCCTGCCCGCCACGCTCGGACCTCGCGTGCCAGCTTCGCCTAGCGCGGCCGAAGACGGGGGTGGTCTTCGTGAAGGTGAAGAAGGTCTTGGCCTTACCTCTTCAGTGAGTCATCCAGGTCATGAACTAGCTCCGTGTCAGTTCTGGGCTGAAACGTGAGCAATTCATAAAGCTTTACAGCTTCCTGAAACAAAGCGCTGCTACCTTGTGCATGTTTGACCATAGGGAGATACTCCGGTGATGCAGACAAGAGAATCCCAGGCATGACATTTCAGAATTCAATGCTAATATTCTTGATTTTGTTCCGATGTGTCACATCTTTAGCTGGTCAAATTACTCAGCTCTAATGAATTTTCCAAAGAATTTAAGCCTTGGTTTCTGCTTGGAAATCATGAGCAAAACACTAAAATGTGCAGTGTGTGCATTATTTATAAGGCCTTACTGAAAAGTTGGAGCAGACAACTTTCCATCTCTCCTTTTCTTTTAAATTAAAATCTGGTCTCGCCTACTTTGCGGTCTCCATCCATCCCTGCTGCCCACCAACACGGCTTCAGCATTTTGGACATATGATGGAATGGGAGAACAGTGAATAAGCCGTGAGGAAACTTATTGCTCACAGCAAGTTGGTTTTCTCTCTTTTGTGCAGCTGTGTATATTTGAACAGGAGATAAGTCTGGAAAAATACTGTTGCGTAAATGCTCTCATGTCTTCTCCAGAGTGCAGAAAATCCTGCTTCTTCATTCCCCTCCACTCCACACTGAAACACATGGCAGCCTCACAGGCAGATGCAGGTGGGATAGAGCTCTGGAGGTCCAGCTCTGGCTCTATATTCTTTGTGAGTCCAACATACCAACTGAGGCATATCTGTCAAATATAAAGGGAGAAGAAGACGGGGTTGAAAGAGCTCTTTGTTAAGCCTGAATGGGAGCTGGGTATGAACATCTGCTCCCTATCAGTTTGTCGGTCACCTCTGTACAGATGGAGGCAAGATGCACCAAAGCCGGCGCTGATGCCCCCCGTTCCTTGGCGGTGGCTTGGCTTGGCTTGGCCAGGACCGAGGGTGCTTGGAGGAGGAATTGGTGCTCCCGGGCACCGTGCACTGGGGCTGGAGGAGACGGCTCCCTCGCACAGCTCACGTGGAAAATTCACCTGCATCCAGCTATGTTAGGAATGTGGAAACTTTAACGCACACGAAACACTTAGTCATCATGACCACAGAGCTTCCATCAGCACGCTTCCCAGTAATACCATGTTTACATGCTTGGTTCGCTCTTATGGTCCGGAGGCTGCCAGTGTCACTCAGCTAAACCCCAGGGCTTTCGGGGTGCCCCGCAGTGCTTTGGGCACTTGTGACAATCGATGAGCTGCAAGACACCCCTGCCTGCTCTGAAACCGCCTGCTTGTTGTCATTCCTTGGGGAAGCTGTTCCAGATATGTTAATCCCCGTAAAACTATTATTCATGTCATACTCTTAAGTTTAATGCCTTTTCCCATATCTTGATAACTAGGGGGATAACGCAGTGGGGGTTAACATTTCCATCGGTATTTTTCACACGCAGTCTGGATTTTGATTTATAAGGCAGAGTTTCTTGCTTTGTTTAGTTCAAATTCCCCATTTTTCTTCAGAAATGATTCCTTTCTAGGCTTTCACAGTTTCTCCGCTTTCCATCCCAGAAAGCGTTATGCGTATGTTAACAACATATATACAATCTAGTATTATCTGTGGTAATGACTACTGATCTAGTATAAGATTTTATGGGAATATCAAAATACATTTTTCTCCTCTCACAAGTAATCTGCCTGAACACTTTCTATGACTATAATAAAACAGCCGAGAACAAGTGCTTTTAGTATCAGAATGACTGCTTGATGATTTAAATCTAAAATTGCCATCAGAATATCTCTCCCTGCAATGCCAACTACCAAAGCATCTGTGGAAAGTATTAAACAATATACATAAAACATGAATCTTACACTTCCCATCTCCTCCTCCTTTCTGCGTGTGTGTGTATGTAGCTAAATGGGACGTACATTAAAAGAACATTATTAAGGTTTAAGGTCAAACACTTGTGTATTAGGAAACACGTATTTCCTGTGTGTCGGAAACGTGGGCTCCCTTGTGAGTACACGGTGATAGTCATTAATTTCATGATCACGTATTATTTTTTCCCGAGAACCTATTCAGTCCACAGAGCGATATTGTCACCTTAACGAGCAGCTATTCAGAAACATCTGTACTTCTCACAGGCCAGCGTGTAATCCGTGCCTCATTTAGGGATGCTATTCAGAACCTTCTTCTGAACACATACCCATTTGTTATCTCTTCTGTGGGACTTATCAATGTCATATTTGAGGTCTTAACAGATGAAAAGAAATTATTTTTTGCCGCTGCCTTATGAGGTGACATGATCTGAGGAGGCCTGTTTGACAGACGAGAAGCAGTAAGGTCACAAGAACCCGCTAATTCTGGTTGAGCCTCAGTTCATTCCCCATACTTAACGTTATGCGGCACCGCAGATGTTGAAAACAGAGCTCCTGCTACTTTCCTCTGTAGCCGTGAGGGGTTAGGACTTAAAATCAGACAGTAGTGCCCCACATTGTCTGCTTAGGGAATAAAAAATTCTCACTTAGGGAAAAATAGGGTTCAAGCAGCTCGACTGCCACGTGCGGCTCAGACCACTGCTGAGGGACCAGAGCTTTGGCTGCCAAAACCAAACCCGAATTTTCTTCTGTTCCAATGAGGGTTTAAAATCGATGACAGTAGGATGGGAATGAGCATCTCCTGTTTCATGATGTTGCTATAATAATAATATCCGGGAACAACAGCAATTGTGAAAATAAATGCTAATTACCTGTGAACTGAAAACAAAGTGAAGCTTGATACTCTTATAATCTGTATTTTGGCATTTAGAAATCTGGCCATAACTACACTACCTAGAAAGAATTACATAAATTCGTAACATTAGTTCAAGACATCAGTGACTCTCCCTCACTTGTCTGACAGTTTGTTGAGTGCTAAGGCTCGGCTGGGAAGTAAAGCTCAGCTATTCCAAGTTTCAGGAGCTGAGGGCAATGGTTTAACAAAGTTATAAGCACTCTAAAATTATTTTTAAATCCCTTAATAATTTAGGGAGGATTTTAAGACAGAGGGCAAGGTATTTTAAAATACTGACCGTACTGCAAATATCCACATGCAAGTGGGAATCCTGTATCTCCTGCAAGCCTGCTGCACTGTTCTGCAGTGCCTGCAGCTCTGCAGCACGTCTTCTCCTGGGCCCTATCCGCAGGGGAGCTGTTTTAAGGCATTTATTCACATAGCACCAGCGGGATGGCGGGTGTGTTGTTCTCTCCCGTTTACGGAGGGGTAATACAGTAGTTAAATGGCTTCTCCAGGAACACAAGTGGAGTCTACGGCAGCACCAGTGAAATGAGGACGTGAGGGAGGTGATCGCCCTTTTTGGGCGTTTGCTCTCTTTCCAACACACCACCCAGCTAAGGAGGCTCTGTAAAAGCCACAACAATTATGTGGATTATTCACACGTACGTCTTAATTCTGTCTCTGGGAAAGCTTGATGTTTTGAGGATAGGAAAATGTATCATTAGAACCCAGAGAAACCCTATCTGGGGCCATTTCTTGCGAGGGGAAGGCGTCGGGTTCAGATACACTCCCTCTGTGGCTTACGGCCGCCTGACCTTCTTATCCCACCAGCTGGGGAATTGCCTCAAATCAAAACTTCCCTGAAGCAGAACTTATTCCTCTTGGGTAAATACATCTAAACCAGGAAAACTCCTGGATAAACACAGTAAAAGTATCTCATGCAAATCCGACGTTAGCTGCTTTGCTGTTACATTATGTATGATTTGTTAGTGCTCGCAGTAAGAACAAATTGCACATCGGGGGTGTTCTGCCATCCGTGAAATCACGTGCAGCTCAAGGACGTTTCCTGCTGTAGGATGGTAGAGGGAACTGCCTTCGGTGAGCAAGAACACATGCGAGAAGCCAAAAATCAGCATTCAAAGCCCACAGCTTTAACTTTGGTATTTTGTCTAAATTCCTAATGCTGTTGTGCATTCCTCACTCGTACAAAATCAGCACAAACATCTTATGAAGTGCTTCTACCCACAGACATCAAAGAGTACGAGACCTTAATCTGGATGACAATATAGGATTGAATTTCAACTAAAAGGAAGAATTGTTTTGAGATTTATTTTTTTCAAAGCCCCATCCAAATTTGAAGAAACATCCAGAGTTGCATTAAATGGATCTGAACTCTGATCTGAACCGGGCTGATCTGAAGATCCATTGAAATTTGTGGATAAAATCCTATTGAATTTATTGTGTTTTGGCTCAGAGTGAAATGATTTCCAGCCGTTGTTTGAGAATACCCTGCAGACAAAAAGATTTCATTTTCAGTTCCTGGAGGTTAATTATGGAAATTCGTTATAGAGGATCAGCAGTCCCAGTTGCTGGGGAGACAGTAAAACTATTTGGTATGAAATTCTAGCCTAGAGCTGGATAAAAATTTTCTGACAGAATGGTTTTCCATCAGAAATATTGATATGCTGAAGGCAACATGTTTTGCAGAACTGCTTCAATTTCAGTGAAATTTGGTATTAGAAACTTTCTGATATGAAGGACTCTGCTAAGGTTGCACCATTCTGATTTATCCTTTTTTTAATGAGCCATTCAATTCCAAGGTTTTCTTAACAATGTATTTTTTTGGAAATATATAAGAAATGTGTAAACTCAAACATTTTGACTTCAGTCAAAGGATGGATTTCATTTCTCAGGGAATTTTGAAATCCTTTTTCATTAATCCCATTTTGAGGTGGAAAAAGCAAGTGAACTTGTGTAATCCCCAATTCTCACCCAGCTCTGGCCTATCCCAGCGGGTGCTGGGGGCCAAAGGCAGACGCTGGGAACAGCTTCCAGGGCAGAGTGGAGTAGATTAGGTCAGTACTGCATGTCCTTACCCATTCCTGTGAACACTGCACTTCACAGGGCTTCCCTGAAGGCAAAGCGGCTTTAAATTACTGCTGAAGAGCAGAAAGAACTCGGCAAATAATAAATGTACTTTTTTTTTGGCTGCAGTACCACCAAGGCGGTTTAATTGTCCCGAGGAAGTTAAAACTGTTTCTCCTCTCCTCGAACTGCTGCCGGCTGGAGCCATGCTCCCCACCCCTTCATACCACACCAAGCCTCAAATATTCAGTGAACCAAAGCTTTCCTGGCTGCACAGACATACTTGTAATTCTTGCCCATGTGAATGAGTAACAGCAGCGTCCGGGGCAGCAGCACAGACCCTTGGAAACATAGCAAGCATTTTTTCAGTGCCATTTGAAACTCTTAACACGCTTCAGCGTTGATTTTTATTGTTATTTTCTGTCCCATAGGCATGGCCTTTCCCACCATAAAGTCGCGAGGCCGAGTTCTGCGCTGAATTTCACCACTTATTGAGCTCGTGGAGCTGGTAGCTTTAGCCTCGTGGGTGACCAGCGCCAGGCTGTGATTAATCTGGCTCTCATCTGCAGAAAAACCTCAGGAATTTTGGGGGGGAAGGCAGTAGGGTTCAGCAGCACGGCCATGGGCACCCATGCGGGTAAACCACCCGCTGGCTTGCCCCGAGCAGCGACGACTGGCAAGTGGTGGGGTTTGTATGTACGGAGCCCAGCGCTTCTGTAAAGCAAATTGCAGAGAGGAGAAATCCTCTGCGAGAAGCACTGGATTCAGGAGATGCAAAGGCATCCACAGGAATTGGGCATCTAAATCTCTGGCCCAAAATAAGAATAGTAAATGTTCAACCTTATTAAACTTCCTCCTAGCCAATCGCTGGAAAAGCAAAAGCTGCTAGTGCAAGTCCTTGCCCCCAAATTTCTAATTAACTAAAATTTTCGAGGCAGCTCCTGATGGCTGTGGCTGTCGGCAGCAGGGGATTACTGCTTCAGGAGGAGCCGCTCTCCAGGGCTGTTTGAGTGAGGCTGTGGACCGGAGCTGCAATGCAAAAATGAGATTTCAACCAAGCCCCCAGGTCAAATAGGACATTTCTGGGTCATGGTGACCCTGGCCTCGATTTTCACCCATGCTGCCTGCAACCGGGAAGATGAAATGCAGAGTTTTTGCTCCATTTCTTTGCTTGCTTTGAGATGCTGTGGTGGTGCATAGAGGGATGAGATGTTCTCTGCCCCGACACCTGGGCTCGCTCTGCGGCGTTTCCAGGACCTGGAGCTCAGAAAGGACCAGCATAGGTGGATGGATGGTGGTGGGCAGCGGGCTGGGGGTCCCACAGCTGCCACTGCCATCCCACCCTGCAGTGAGAGCCTGGCCCACCGCAGCAGTTCCTAAACCAGATTAGCCTGAAAAAGTGTGAACGTCTGTGGGTCGCACATGCTTTGACTCCCTTCAGAGAGAGGCAAATGCGAGGCTAATTAGGCAAGTGTGGGTTGCAGCAGGTTTCACACACTTTCCACTCCGAGATTTCCATAGACAGGGAAAGTTAGTGGCTCCAATTAAATGACTCAGAAAAGACTAACTGGTCTTCTAACGCATTTTGTATTTGGTTTTGTAGTTAGGTGTTTTCGAATGAATGATTCAAAGTTTTAAATCTCTTCTTCCTACATTGCTGTTTACTAAATAAAATGAGTTTTATGGGAAGGTTACAGAAAGCAAGGGCTTCTGGAGCGCCGTCACTTTATTTGCAGCTTGGTGTGGTGCTGCGTATCATAAAAGAAGGGTGGGAGGGAACCTGTGGGACATGGCTGCTCCATCCCTTCACCTCCAAACCCTGCAGAGAAGCGTGTGGGCTCCACGCTGGCAAGACGAGGAGTCCGGGGCTTTCTGAGCCCCCGGCAAGCCTCGCTGGGTTTGCCTGCATCGCTCTGGGCTCCGTGCGGTGGAGCAGAGGCAGTGGCAGGGAATCGCTGGGGCAGTGGAGCTGGGCGCGGGGCTCGGGCATTGCTGCAAGATTCCCCTTTGCCTCTCCAGGCCCAGGAACAGACTGGCAGCGGCAGCAGGAGCGAGCATAAATCACTCCAAAACTCTCCCTGCCTATATTGGATGCATTAAAAATTAATTACTTAGCTTAGTTATTTCATTTTGAAGGCAAGACTGAGCAATAAGAACCAAATCCTGTCCTCAGATAAAACCATTACATCAGCCTGCACGGAGCGGTCTGGGAGCCTTTAGGAGCCTGGAGCTGTGCTTTCCCTTTTGCATAAGCCCGTGCTCAGCACATCCAGGTGAGCGGCTGCACACGCTTGGCTGGGTATTAACGCACAGGTTGGATTTCAGCTGGAACATGTATTTGCAAAGTCAAAGGAAAGCCTCATTTTTTCACCATAAAAGGTAAGGAGCAAAATTCCAGAGCTGAATTTACATGTCCTGCTGCTCCTCAACGTGGGAAAAGAATGCTGTGTCCTCCCACGTATCTGCTTCCCATCCCAGGTCTTCCTCCCTCCCTCTGACTTGTCCGTGCAAGTCAAACCTTTTCTGCCATGAGCCAACAATTAATTATAAGTATACAATAACCTCTCATAAAGAAAGATACACGCAGAAGCTGGGTCTGGTTCCTTTGATGCTTACATAGTTTTTCTCCCGCTGTATTTTCCAAATTAATTGGAGCGGCCCATACTTTTCACAGGTCTGGGGGGACATCCAGCACAGAAATCTCTTCTGACCTCCTGCCTAATAAATAATGATGGGAAGAGAGGGTTATCCAGCAGCCAAGCTTGTTAATGCCATGGTGTGGGGGTTTGCGGGGATATTCCTGGTGGGAATGGGATGCCTGTGTGGGGTCAGCATCCCTGCTCAGGTGCTCGGAGCCAGAGTCACAGCACTGCTCCACAATTTCATCCCTGTAAAAATCAGCAGGGGATGGATGGTAGATCTTCTCCAAAAAAAGGGGAATTTGGAATCGAGCTTTCGAACTATGTTACATGGGGAATGAGAAGGATGTTCTTGCAAAGGTTTTCTCCTGCCAAAATGAGCATGACAGAGAGGGCAGTGGGCTGACAATAATTAAAAGCTAATTTTAGACACTCAAATGGGTAAATTCTAAGGTTTCTGGAACCTTCTGGTCCAAGTACAAAAGAGACTTACTCTGTTCCTGGTTCTCCTGCCAGTTTTCCAGCGGGACCTGGGGCAAGCCAGTTCAAGTCTCCGTGCCTCTTTCCTTATCTGAGGCTTGTAGTAACTCCCAGGCTAGCAAGGGCACCGGGAGGGTGAACCCTTTGCCACCACCTCCTAAATAGCTCCAGTGCCTCCCGGGAGCCTGGGGTTTGGCTGGCAAACGTGGTGGGTGCCTCTGATGCCTCCCTGCCAGGTCCCTGGGTGCTGCTGGCAGAGCCCGCGCTGCCCGGAGCTGCTTCTCCCAGCCCCTTTGCCCTCCTGCTGCCTGGTGGGTTCAACCCAACCGTGTCGGTTCGAAATGTCAGAAGCACCTCAAGGAACCCTGCTTCAACCCCTAAAAGCTTGAAGGCAATAATCAAATGGTCTTCAGACCAAGGGGCCCGGCCCTGATGAGCTGGAGGCAGATGAACAAAAGCGGGCGGCTTTTTGCCCTTAGGTGGAGGCTGCGGGGAGGCAGGTTGTGTTGTTGGAGGGAAGATGGGGCTTTGTCAAGCGATGCCTGGGTTTAATCATCAGTCAGTAACAAGAGAAAAATATTTACAAGCTCTTTAGGTGGATGGCACATACAGGTGTGCAAAGCCACACCAAGTCCAACAGGAGCGATGACCCCCCCAAGGGATCCTGATGCACCAAGGGACCTGCCCAGGCGATGGTTTGCTATTTGTCCCTGAAACAAGGAGACACTAGACCTCAGTGGGCTGATCCCTGGCACCAGGGAGCAGATCTTTTTAGCAGGGAGCACCTGGGGAGCAAAGCCTGGGCCAGAGAGTCGTGGTGCAAACCCATGGTGCTCCAGGAAAACCGGCTGTGCGCTCGGCTGCTTTTACAGAAAGGATGGCAGCTGGGAAAGGGCGAGTTTCGCACCCGCCGGAGGGTCGAGCTAATGTATCAGCGAGCACAGCCGGTCCCCTGGGCATGGGCGAGGAAGAAGATGGCATTCGCCACACTGGCATCCTTTCCCCGGTGCCAGTTTAACCACACCTGGAGCTTGCGGTTGCGCCAGGCGAGTTGGCTCACGTCTCCGGCAGTTCGAAAGCCGCAGTGAATCAAGCCCGGAGAATTCCCCATTTCCTCGATGGAGGATTTACCGGTTGTGTTAATTTTGGGGACATCAACGCCTGGCTGCCATAGAGAGCAAGTAACTGCATCTTATGGGGGTGGCAGCTTCCCGACTGACGCCGGGGCTGTCCCCCCGGGGCGGCAGTGCCAGCAGCGCGGCAGGGTCGGGAGCACGGTCTGTCAAAGGGCAACACCAGGTTACTCCCTCCTGTGCCAGAGTTTTTGAGCAACACAGCACCAGCTCCTGATAAAGAAGCCTCTTGGCATCAAATAACACCGTAATCACGGGAAAACTGGGGGGATTTTTCAGGTGTTAAATCCTACCCGTGCCTGGGTCCCGGTGGATGTGAGGGGGCTGCACAGGGCGATAACGGCCGTCAGGAGACGGTGGGGCTGCCCCACGCTATAGTTCATGCTCAGCAGGGCCGTAGGTGGAGAAATCGGCTTTGCTTATTGTGAAACCCCGCTCAAAGTGTTTGCAAAGGCGCAGGGTTGCTTCATCGCTGGGGTTAAGGCCAAGTGCCCTCTCTACCCTGGCAGCGTGGGGCCAGCCAGGCTGATGGGAACCCTCCGGTGCTGCCCATCCCTTCCTGGGGCAGAGCGTGAATCTCCCGTCCTGCCTCCGGGAGCTGCTGATGGAGCTGGGTTAATTGGTTGGCTCTTCTGGATCCCTTCGCAGGAGAAGCTCGGTCACCGGTTTTAGTGATGCCCCTGCAATGCCAAAAAACAGAGGAGCATCTCCTGGGGACCACTGGGGTCTGGAGACCATTCAACCTAAAGGGACTCATGCTCCCTGATTCCTTAATCTTACTCAGCCTTGCAAAATGTTCCTGAATTTTCAAGAGGTGATTAATAAAGATGTGGAAATAAAGTCAAGCAACTCCCAACGTCTCAAACTCTGATGAGTATAAGCCAGCCCAGGCATTTCACGGGGAAGACAGAAATCCCTGGAATCCCAGCAAGGAGCACCGAGAGCCTGGGGTACACCGCATCCCCCTGCGCTGCTCGCAGGGCATACAAGCCCAAGGGCTTGGCGATGAGCCACGGACAAGAGGGGTTTTGATTTTCTAGGAAAGCCCAAGCTTTCAGTTGACACTGAGATGCCGTGACAAGCGCCGGGGAGAGGGACTCTCCCCCTGTGCCGGCGGGATGCCAGCCCTCACGTATGAAGCAGTGCTTCTATTTATTTAAGAGACTCTCCCCTCAGTGCAACATAAGCAAGGAAAGTGGCCTGGGCTAAGAGCCAGGGTGCTAGTGGAAGGATCCCTATCGCTCCTCTTCCTTCCTCTCCAGCAGGTGGGAATCCCCCTCCCAGCCCTCATGCCCTTCGGCTGCGATGCAGTCGGTGACATCAGCACATTCCCAGCAGCGCTCCCGTGGGCACCTTGTTAGCTTTGCACTGAGTCACCCTTCAGCAAACAAGAAAGATAAGAAAATAAATGGCAGCGGTCCAAGCAGCACAGATGCTAGTTTATTTAGAACTACAGAAATGATATATGCGCTAGAGGAAGGATACTAGCATCTCCTCCTCCCAAAATTCCTTTTTTAAAGCCCCCTCTTTCTCCCTCTTTCTCACCGTTTTCCTGCAGCAATCCCCTATCATGTCAAGTACCTTCACTATAGGTACCCTAAAAACAAGGAAGGGCCAAAATAAATATTTTGGTGAGAACTGAACTCAGCCAAAGCTCCAGAGGGACAAGAGGTTTTGTTTTATCGGAAAAGCAAACATCATCTTCACAAGCAAAATGCTATTTTCCCTCTTGAAACTGCCTTATGAAAATGAGGCCAATGCGGTTTTCATTTGCAACACTAATTTGATGAACTCCAGTGGGTTAATGATATTGCCGTATTTAATTAAAGCAGTCGTTAGTCTAGCTGAGTCCCTCCTCCCTAGCAAGGGCCAGGTGCTTCAGAAGCTCTGCCAACCTCTGGCACCGGAGCCCGGCCTCTGGCCAGAAGCGTGGGACAGGATGGATTTATGGGCCTTACCACCCCGTCCCCTTCTTTTGGTACCCGTGGCTGGTCTTTGAGTGCCACCAAACCCTGACGGGCACTGGAGCTGTTGAAGCTGGTTTTGCTTAGCCCCTGAGAACTGAGACAGCTAACGACCATGGCCAAGATGTAGGTGCACAGCCACAAAACTCTATTTCAGCCCCGTCCTTTGCCAGTGTTTGTGCCAGCCCAAGTCCAAAGGAGGGACCTGATTGCTCACGGTGTTTTCTCGGGCACACAGTGCCATCGGGTTGGGAATCTGGCGGTGAAGGTTTTGCGTTTGATGCTCGTGGTGCTGGCTAGACACGGAGGGACACAGCCACGTGCCTGCGATCTCTGCTCAGCTCTTCCCAATACTTACGGACACCAAAGAGGAGCCTGAGAGCTTTGGAAATCAGGTCAAGTGATAAAAGCCCTGGCAAGCCCTGAGCAGCCATTTCAGCTGTAGTCCTGATTTCTCTCCAGCCTTAAAATGAACCAAATACAATGGTTGCCGTTGCTTTTCCCGGTAAGCGTTTCCTGCAGAAAGATCCCGAGCATGACGTAGCTGCAAAGCATGAGTCACTGCTTGCGTTACCTGGCACAACGTGTGCCTTCTCCGTTTCTGTATTTAGACTGCAAACCTCATTTCTGACTTGGCTGTCATCTAAGTGCCTTGTTTATAACTTTGTGCTAAATGATACCGTCCAGCCTGTGGGCGCAACGCGTGCTGCCATCTCAGCTGTGCTTCTGCACTGGGTAGGGAAGCAGTGGTGGGAATGCTGACTGATGGAAAGTCGGAAGAGACCAGCAAATTTCCCTCTGTCAAACCTGCAACTGATGGCTCTGGCTTTTTTCTACCTCCTGAAAACCCCAGGCTTGCTGCACAAGCTTGCCCTGGCACCTCTGTGGGTTTATGGGCAGGAATATTGCACCATCCCCAGCTCTTGCAAACAGAGAGGATGCTCTGGCTCATGGTGATTAGTTTTCCAGACCAATGCTGCATCCCCGCTTGCGGATCAAAGTCTTTAGCAAACAGTTGTTTCTTTGCTTGGAAAATACATGAAATCTGAGTTCTCTATGAATTAAAGTAGGAAAATAATAATAATCTACTACAAATCAGTGTGATCATCCATCCAGGCTCCCTCTCCCTTGTCATGTTAGCCGCTGCAATGCTAATCTGCCAGTGGGATGCCTGCCAGGAAACCTTGGGGGGTGAGTTGCCTTCATGGGTATCCCGGACACAGGGATCCTTCCTCAGGGACATTCTGCAACAGCAGTGCTTTAATTCTCATCCCTAAGTTTTCTCTTCCTGCCATTAAGCTAATAACCACATTGTTATGTTAAGTGCATCTTCATTTTTGTAGGCATGATGCACAAAGCATTTAACTTGGTGGAGGATAATAACAATATATTTAGTCAGGGATGAACGTTCATCTGTCTGACGAACACCACGTGAGATCAGGACAGGTGACATAGAAAAGGGGTGAGTTGTTCAACTACATGCAAGCTTTTTAGGAATAAAAGCATTTTTGAAAGGGTTCAACCCAAACAACTTCGTAGTGATTAATATGTCTTTGATAATTTAGATTTACACACACCCCCTCGGTATAAATGTGCCTTCATTTGGCTCAGCATTCCCAGACACAGAGCACCAGAGGATGTCACCCATCTGTGGTGGCATCCCGGCTGCTAGCAATGGGGCAACATGGCTCCGTGGATCCCAACTAATTGTCCCGCTGCACCCTCCGGGGATTTTCCCTTCCAGCCCCTTCGAGTGCATGTGGAAGAAGAGTTTCCCTTGTCACAGCCCAAGTCTACATTATACATTCATGCATTTAAAGCATATACAGCCTTGTAATTAAATTCAGGAATATTTTAAGCGCTTCTTGTAGTGATTTGAAGGTCTCGTAATGCAGTGCAGCATATGTTGCTTTTATAGTGAGCTCGTTTTCTGACAGCTGCCTGCGTGGGTTTCCCGTACTATCTCCATCCTCCCGTCAATGAGCCACACGCCAGGCACCGGAGGAAGGAGGGGAGCGGCAGGGGCAGGTATCGTTCGCAGACCGGAGCAAAGCATGTTCCCTTCTCTGCCCAGGCACAAAATCCCAATGTTTTCCCAGCGGCAACGCTAACGTGAGACTTGGAAAGATGTGAAGACTACATAGCTCTGCTTCAAGCAGTTTAATCAGAAAACGGATGGGGGCTGGCATGAATTATGCCATCGCACAGGCTAGCGTAGGCTCCTTTGCCATGGTTACATGAGCCAGGAAGGGAAAATGAAAGGTGATGGATACTCAAGTGCTATTTCTTCTCTTTTAAGGCCAGACGGTTAACGAACCCAGTTTCCAAAGCCGTGGCAGGAACGCTAACAGGTAGGAAGCCCTGGTGACTCTGCAAGTACCTGACCGGAGCTGGTACACACACCTCAGCTTCTTCTTTTTTTTCCCCTGGAAGAATCTCATCCTCGCCTACCAGGTGGTAAACATCGCTACTTCGTCCTGTTTGTTACTGGGTCTGCAAAGCTAACAGCTTCATCTTGGCTCCTCCTCAGACCACCTTGTTGGTTTATAGGGTTTATGCACCACACGTGAGCTCTCCCTGGAGCACCTGCAAGGGCAGGGATGCTCCTACGGGACAGGGGATGGTGCCCTCGGAGCGCATCGCTCAAGCCCATCATTGCCAGTGGTGGTTGCCAGAGCACAGCAGCAAGGAGCAGAGATGAGGTTCCTTACCACCATCCCCAACCCATCTGTCATCAAGAGATGATGGTGTGTGAGGGCATTCAGCAGGGCTACAATTTGGAATAATCCTACCGAATAATATAATTAATAATAAATAACAAAAATAAATTGCCTACCCAGGAACACGGCTGATTGCATGGCTTTTCGGGTACCGAGGGGCAATGCCCCCCTGCATCCACCTGTCTTCCCATGGCCCAGGGAACAGCCTCTCCCACATGGACACAGAGAACCTCCTTGAGGTTCATGCACACTTTAAATGATTGTGAAAGTGCCTGGAGCCATGGGTGAGTGCTTTAAATATAACTCAAAATAGCACATAAAAATAAGCGGCACTCCCCGGTGTCATCTCAAAGAGCTACACCATCACGTGAGACCAGGGAACCTGCCTGGAGTCGGCCAGAGCATTCATCACACTCCCAGTTAAGCATCCTTCAGATTTCAGGGCTTTAGTGACCATGGGAGAGACCGTGAATCTTTTGTGAAGGCTGTGCTGCTCTCCACCCTCCTAGTAGGGAAAAAATCCTGTTCTGTTTCTCCTCGGCAGCAGCTGGCTCAGCCCTGCGGTATTTGGGGCTGTCGGCCGCGGTGTCTCATTTCAGGCGATGTAATGTGATGGGCAGCTCAGCCCTGAGCTGCAGTCGACTGTTTCCCAACGCGCTTCGTGTGAAATTTTCCCATAGTTTGTCAGGAAACTCTTCCTAGCCACTTTTTCTTGGAACGGACCATTAAAGCTGAAAGGAAACCTGCAGGCTCTGGGCCAGATTTCGTAATGCCTCCAGAAGCAAGGCAGGGACAGTAGTATTGCATTCGAAAACCAAGAGTCAAATAAAAACGATAACCTTTGCGGTCCCTGGTTGTATAAACATCGCCTTTCTTTTGCTCTGCATACAACAAAACTGGTATGAAGAAACGACGTGGACGCAGCTAGCCCCCAGATAACTTCTTTAACTAAATATCTACCACGTGGGATTGCTGGCTGCATGGAAATTGCTGCTCTGGAGGGCTGGGGAAGTCTCTGGAAACACAAAAAGCTGGACATGGTTTAGCCCTCCCCATGCCAGCCCTACGTACCCCTCCGGCTGCGGGCTCCCACGCGTCTAGGCTTTCCCCAGGAGCATGTCTGTCTGCTAAGAAGAGGGAAGGAGGAAAAAAAGAGCAAAAATTTTAGCATATTTGGGGAAATAAAGTGGAAAAAGCCTTTTAGCTGTCAGAGTTAGATCCCGTTTGTGCTCTGGTGTAAATCCACAGGGGAGAGCGTGGGAGGAGGAAGACCTGGGGCTCTCAGGAGCAGCAGGACTTGCTGCCTGTGCCCAAGGCATGAAGATCTGCGAGGAAGAACTGCCAACGTGCATAGTATGAGGATATCACAGCATGTTGGTACCTCACCCATGGCTTCCAGAAGCTGCTTTTTGTTGTTTGCCTCTGCAGCCCTCACCTTTACATTCAAATTCAGCTGTGGCTAAAACAATAGGGTTTTTTTCCTGGTCAGTAACCACTCCTGCATGCTGATATTTAAAAATATGTGTCTTGTTACCCTGAGGAGTTCTTGTTGTGTGTGTGTCTGAGGAAGAGAAAAGCTGCAGGGAGCGGGGAGGGCTGTGGATATATTTAGACACGTGTGTGTTTGTCTTCAGATACGTGTCCCAGAAGAATTTTCGGTTTGTACCCGCCTCAGCGCATCGCCTAGGGACTGAATCAGCCCTCATTTGGGTGAGATGCAGAGGAAGAAGATATGAATGTTACCAGCCCAAGTAATACACCTATAAGTGGAATAAGCCAAGCAAAAAAAGATTCCAGTCTGGCGTGAAAATCCTTGAAAACAGAGCTCAGGCTGGGCGGATGAAGCGGAGTAGGTGGGTCAGCATCGTCCAGGGCCGGGCTGTGGGAGGGTGACGGTCCCTCCTGTCTCCCACGGGCTGCTCCTGCCACCACACTACGCCTGCACGGAGCAGCGGCCGAGCTGGCTTCCAGGACAAGCCTTTGCAAGGGCAAAGCAGCTGTAAGGCATGCTACACATACATATTTATGTATATGCATACAAACTCTATCAACACGAGCGTTCTCTTCATCTGCTTCATGAAATACCCTGCTATCATCTTTGTTTTGCTGCCCTATGATTTAGGGGTATAATATCAGAGGAGCCTGTGCTCAGCGCTGGCTGGCGTTCGGGTTGATGTACGCCCGCCCTGCTGCCTGCTGGGGGGCCAGCTCCTGCATCCCCAAAGCCACCGCAGCTCCTTGGTACCCAGCACTCCTCGGTACCCAGCGCTCATCACCATCACTGCCCCGAGCAGCAGAGGTGTGCTGCTTCCCGACTAAGACACTTCAGTGGGTTAGAAAATGCTTTGGCTGTTTTATTTCCTATGTGCGTGCCCCTCCGAGCAAGCACCTTGCAGAACTGGGTGAGTTTGACCTGTATTCCTCCACGGGCCATCAGTTGACTTTTGTCGGTCTTTGAGCTGAGGCTCGTTTTAAACTGCATCTAATGTGCATGAAACGTGTATTTGAGTGCTTTGCCCTGAGTCCCTTCTTTAAATAACAAGCTGCTGAAACAAGAGACGGAGAAGGAAAATGCGTTTCCAATTCTCTGCCGTTCCCTTTCACTGCAGCCCATTGTGTATTTTGTATCCACCGCCAAATTATTCATGCGTTAGGTATCTTCACCACATCAGCTTTATGATGAACTCATAAAACATAAATATTCTGCACTCCAGAGGGATTTTTATTGTGTGGTTTCAGGGTACTTAGCAAGCACTTAATCTGGTCCAAGCTGTGGCTTTCTTAGCAGAGCAGAGCTCCCCGGGGAGGGATGCGCAGGGGACGGGGACCGGCAGAGCCCGTGCAAGGGGTGGCATCGCGCGTTGTCAGGTCCTCATCCCGCAGCATCGCCATCGGAGCGGGCCCTGCCCTGCGGCAGCTGGGTCAATAAACCGATAGGTTTGCCTTTTTATTAATGTACTCAACGCCTCTTTTTTGTAGGTAGTTTTAATAGCCACAAAGTTTAACGAGGAGCCATTAAAGAATAACTGCAGGACATTCAGAGGGCATCTCTGGCACTGGCTGGGCAGCCAGTGCCAAAGGAGCCACGAGATGCCCCTGGCCAGGACAGCAGAACACGGGATGAGGGATAATGTCTGGGAAGAAAATATGGGCAGAAAATGAGAATTGGTGACTTCAGGCAGGGCGTATTCATTAAATGTAATGGAGGAAATGCTGAACAAGCTTTTTTTGCATGGGAAACTAAGTTAAATGAGATCTAAGTGTTTTACAAAAAATACATCCATATACATATATATGTTGTTTGGATGAAGAATACTCCAAGGATTGCTAGGATGGGGGAGGTGGGATGGAGCAGGATAGGCATTCCTGGGGGCTCAAGCTCCCTTGGGATGGGGAGGGAGGGTCGATGGGGGTAAAGGAGGCAGGGACCACACTTTGGGCTCATTCAGGCTGTGGCAGACGGAGCTACAGGGTTTGCAAATGCTCCGTGCAGGCGTGGATACGGGATGGTGGTTTTACCCGAGCACTACGGAGTGGAGCCGGCTTCCTGCCGAGGCAGCGGAAAACCTGCACTTGAAGCCGCCTATTGCCGGTAAAGGCTTCTGTCAATGACAAATGTGCAAAAGCCTTTCAATAATGTTCTTCAAACCACCTCAAAATGTTTTTCTGAGTCTTGTTGGGCTGGAACAAAGCTGGCCAGGCTGCCATAAATGCCTCTGGGATGGGAAGCTGCCCTTGGGCTGGGCACACTGCCGAGCAAACCTGCTTCCTTTGCTGTCCCAGCAAATTCCTACTCCGAAACATAAAGATGATGCTCCTAAATTAAATTGAGGGCATCATCCTGCTCCCCTGATGCTAAGTGAAATGTAGAATTTTATTATAATTTTATTTTGGATTTAGTAATTTCCATGGCTGCTTAGTCTCCCCGCAGCAGGCCACCCACCGGGTCCCCATGGATGCAGTCAAACACACCTTTTGTCATTTATTATGTGTGTCTTCAGAAACCCAGGGCGTGGGACACAATCTGCTGTTTCTGGGCACAGTCTGCTGAAGCCTCCGACGTGTTGCTTGTGCCAGCCGCGTGTGCCAGGTACACCTGGATGCGTGTTATGGAGCTATGGAAAATCATTTCTCCTCCTGCCTCCACAATATTGTCCTCCCAGAGCAGCCACCGTGCTGCTCACAGGGAAAAAGGACTAAGGGTGTTTTCGAGGACCGCTCCAAAACCTGGCTGGCTCCGTCCTGGCTCTCCCTCCCAACCGCAGCAGCAGCAAAGCCCCTGGGTTTGCAGCCCCACGAGCCCCGAATCGCTCCCAGGATGGGGTGCAGGGTCCCCCCAGTGCTGCAGGCGTGATGCTTGGGGCCGTGCGTGGTCCTGCCTGGGCTCCCTGTGCCGTCCCGTTCGGCTTGCCCAAAATCAGCCCAAATTCATACCGACACAAACACCACCGAGATGCGGAGTTCAGGAAGGGAGACCGCTGCGGGGTGGCACTGGTGAACGTAAGTGCTGGCAGTGTTCACTGCATTGGGGTTTTTTTTGGTTGTGGATGAAAAATCCAGCTTCCTTCTGACTTTTGTACATCTCCACTGCTGTGAAGCTGAATTCTACTTTTTCAAATAACTGTTACATGCACGGTGTCCTAAAATATACACCTAACCTACTTTCATCTAGTTCTCTACCAAAGATGTCAACCTGCAGCTTAAGGAGCAGGGTCCGTGTAGCACGATATCGCTGGGGGTTGATCTGCTCCTGGAGCCACCTGCTGAGAAGCAGCAGGCCTGCAGAAGGTGAAGCAATGTTTTTTTTCTTTTTTTTTTCCCAAAGGATCAAAGCAGTAATTGGAGCTTGTCATGAAATTCAGCATTTGGTTTTGTTTTGGGGACACACATGCAGGCATTCAGGGACTTGTCCAAACCGCAGAAGTATGCAGACTCTGCTTGTTAATCCCCCGGGAATGGCCTGCCATGAAATTTCTGGGCTTTCTGCCTCCCATCCAGCAGCGATGGCCCGGCAGTATCCCATTGCTGGCACTGCCGCCTGTCCGGACTCTGGAGAGGGTGACAACAAAAAAAAAGGCGAAGGAAAAAAATGTAGTCCTTCATAACCTTCAAAGCAAGGCGCTAAGCGTTGGAGAACGTGATGAATGTCTCTAGAAATACGGGGGGGCTCTTCTGGGCTTTTTTGTTTCCTCCATCAGCTCTAATGGTGGTACTGCTCGTGGTCAATCTGATACATCGTGGGCAGAGCCTCGGTGCTCCTTCCCAGTGCTCCCACCGGCAGCACCACCCTGGGATTCGGTTCTGAAGTGGAGCCGTGGGTGTGAGGTTGCAATGAGTACGCCTCATTTTTGCTTCCTGCATTTGAACTCGGATTTCCAGAGGTGAAAACACTCATTTCCCAGTATTTTAGGGCCCCGTTGAAGAGGTTTATGAAGCATTTTCACCCAAGCTGCGGGGAAGAAGTGCAGCGTTGTGAAGAGGAACAAAGAAGTACAATCTCCAAGGATTGATGAGCATATCCAGAACATGATGGGTTTATCCAGGTCACCTTTTTCATTCGCACCCAGTAAGGAAATTAATGAAGCTCCTGAAGTTATTACCTCTAATTCATGACCTATTAATGGCAATAAAGCTTTAAGAAAGCACAAGACATATTATGCTGAAGGGCAAAGGTGCGTGGTTCTTAGTGGTTTATCTTAGTGATTTGGACTCCCATTTGGGAGAGAGGAATTACAGGGTTTGATCCCTGCCCCAAGGACTGCTCTGCATTTTATTGGGGAATAGCATATGTAATTCCGACACTTAAGAAAAATGGTGATTGGGTAATTAAAGGCCGGCCAATCTAACTTTATTTAAAAAAATGGATGAAGGAAGGAACCGTTACTGTTACAGAGGTAAATGGAAAATGATATAAAAGTGGAGCAAAGGTGAAACAAAGGTTAATTGAGCCTGACTTTGCTAAGATAATGGATTTCTTAGACAAAGGAAATGTAGGAGATTGCATCTATCTGGACTTCAGTAAAAGCGGGTTGCAGTGGCACAGGGAGGAGGTGGGACAAGGAGGGGATTTCAAAGGGAGGTAATAAACTGGGTACGGGCAGGTGAGAACCGCAGGAGTGGAGCCATTTCCTTCAAGATCCACATGGAAAGCAACATTGTTTGATATTTTCATTAATGACCATAACAAGAAAAAAAAAGGGGCAGGGGGGGAGATTGCTGATGAAATCTGCTGATTGCACAAATTTAAGGGGAAATATCAATAACTAGGGGGCCTTGAGGACTGAAATAATGGAGAGGAGAGGAAATTCAATGGTGTAAAATGCACTCGGGATCTCACAACGAAGACTTGAGCATTACAGTAGGAGTGCATAGGTTCAAAATGATGAAGGAGAAGAGTTCTGCCTGGTCAGAGGAAGACCTGCCAGGAGACGCCCAAGGATCTCACTAGCCCTCAGCTGAGCTGTTGTACACAACTCTGGTCAGGTGTGTTCAAGAAAAAATGAGCTTTCCCTGTGCAGGATAGTCTACAGGAACTTGGTGCATTTAATCTACCAAAATCTTAGCAAAGGCAGGCGTGAGAAAATCTGAGTGCTGTCTGTGAAGACATTTAAGGGCCAGATATTAGGCAGAGGCAAGAAGTTTTTCAAGTCAGGGACAAGTGGGAGAACACAATGGGAACTGGAGGAACCCTTCAAGATCTGAAATAAAGCCATTACAGCAGTGAGGTTTCAAAGATCAAGACACTGTTTTGGTGGCCACTTGTGAAAGCTAAGAAGCCCGCTCTGCTCAAGACAGTGGATGACTACGTTCTTAGGTGGAGAAAGAGACTATTTGATGTGGTGCCTGCAGTAGCAGAGGACTCCATGATAAACCTGAGGATCCTTCAAGTCAGACCAGAAAAACCTGAGATCCTGCCACCCACCCTCCTAGTTGATCTGATCTCTGCCTGTGATAACTAAGGAGCAGAAGGAGGAGGAGTGAACAGAAGGGCTTGATGTTGTCGAGGATTTCTTTGTTCCCACGGTCAGCTGGGTGCAGATGAGATTGCCACCAAGAAATTTGAATAATTGTCTTTCTCAGCCTCCTGTAGTGAGGCACAGCCTTCCTCCTCCTCCTGTAGCAGCATCCTAAGAGTTGAGTTTTAGGTGCCGTGGGTCTCAATAACTGCATGGGTTTTGAGATAGGGAAAAAAATTGAAGAATTTATTGGCAATAAAACTACTAGTGATCGCTTGCTTTTCCCCATGTTTTTTCCACAGCAGCAGATCAGAACAGAGGAACAGGATTTGGAAGTATTTATTACTTTGGGCAATCAAAGATTTTGTTGCAACTCGCGGCTAATCTTCAGTGTAGATGAAATGCCAAGAGCCCAGTCCTGGGAGCGGGCAGGGGGTATGAGGGAGGTGTGAGACTCAGAGCCCCAGGCTTGGGAGATGCTGATGATTACATTAAAAAGCTATAAACCAAACCTATCTCCTACCTCCACTCACCGATTATTTAAAATCAGCTTAAATGCTGTGAGTTAATAAGGCTGGGTCCTGCTGCTTTGGTCCATTCAATGTTTGTCTTTTCCCATTCAATGTGAAAATAGACCCGATCGATTTGCTCATAAAAAAGCCAGTGAGTGGTTGATGACAGTGCTTGAGGGTGCATACAGCTACCTTAGGATGGCAAGGGAAAGGCAGAAGGGTGTCCTGTTTAATTGCACAGCTCCTTCCCCCATAAATAACAGCGCGGAGTGCATCAGCAAGCCAAGGGACATCCCACAGTCCAGCGCCTCATTTTCCCTTTTCAGGGAGGAACGGAAACTCCTTATCTCTCCAAAAGTAAAATTACACATTTAACAGTGGCCAGGACTTTGATTTTGGTAGAAGTTTAAAATCAATAGAAGCATTTTTAAAACTCCAGTGGAATAAGTGGTTTTTGATATATAAGCATTCAGCTAATACTGAATTTAAATATCTAATACGATGGTACTCAAAACCTGGGCTCCCGGGCTGGCTATGCACAGGAGCACATCTCTTCCAGTATCTCCCCTGAAGGACCATGAAGATGACACACACAAATAGCGATACACTTCTTGGGTCCTCAGATTCTCCTTATTTTCCCGGTAGTAGAAACAACGTGGATGTCCATGGTCTTCTCCAGCCTCTAGCAACATTCACTGGGGACGTCCAGTGCCTGCGGTGCAATGGAAATGCTCGGATGCTGCTTTGCTTCTCCTGAGCAGATGCTGCCGAGCTCCCCAGGTACCCACGGCCTCTTCCCTTTGCAAAATGCACTGTTGCTCAGTAACCGGGCACACCCCCCAAAAAACTTTTTGCTGGGTGACAGACAACCGCAGCAGCAAAGCCGTATTTTCCCTCAGACACACCGTACATCAAAGTGCTCAATGGCCGGGGGTGTGTTTCACCACAACTCCCTTTCTCTCCCCATGGGGGCTGGAGTGGAAAAATAAACACCAGTCGCCGTATTAAAATGCAAAGTCAAATGAAATCCTCCGCTCCTCCTAGCTTCATTAGGAGGGCCTTCCATTTGGCAAATTAAGATGAGCCAATCAAAATCGCATTTGCAAAACACACATTAACAAATCAGTAACTGTAAAAGCAGCTATCAAAATAGCTTTTAATGTTTCCAAATTGACGGCAGTGAATGCAGATCATATGGTGCTCAATTGAGTTTAGGAATGAGCTATAATTTCTGCATATTTATATACCAACAGCTGAATTGCATCTTTCAATTTTTAAGCCTGTGGCTTTCAAGCCACAATAATCCCAGCTCTGAAAACCCTTTGATTCAGCCCAGAACAACAGTGGGCAAAGCGCTGGGTGAGGAGGAATCTCAGCCGTGACATTCTTCCCCGATAAATTGAATCGCTGTGGCGATGGAGAGATCGGAGGAGCAGAAGAGGGTTCGGCAGCAGGTACAAGGATGCTAAATGCCAACTCTCCTGGCTCGGCTCGCTTCTCCCTCGCAGGGGCTCATCCTTTGGAGACGGGCGGGCCGCGTGGTTTGGTTATGGTTAGGGCGTTGAAGGGATGACACGGCGAGACATCGCTGCTTGCTGGCGGCCAGGGATCCGCATTGGCTGGGGGACAAAAGAGTCCCGGGGCAAATCCTCGAATCTAAACACCCCATCAGGCTCAGGAGACGCAGCAGCAAGGCCAGGGGCTGCGATCTGCACCCACCTCTGCTCCGGAGGATGCTCCTGCGCCAGCCCCGTGCCCCTAAATCCTCCCAAAGGCTGTGGGAACGCGGAGCAGGACGGGGTCGGTTGGGATTTGGCCATGCGTTTGCTAAATGAGCAAAACAAATCTTTGCAAACACGTCGATCGCCGTAACCCCGGAGCCAGGGCTGGTCCCGGCGAGAGGAGAGGGATGGAGAGGAGGGAATCGAGGTGCCGGCAAAGGGAAGAGACCTCATTTGTGCAGCGGGGATGTGCCAGGGCTCTGCAGCCACCATATGGTACAAGCCCACTCTTAGATTAAACATCATCTGAGCCCAGACACACACATACCTAAGGAGTGGATTCCTGCATATATTTTAAGACTAAAATAAACACCTTTGAATAAAAAAACACCTGGGTGTAATGTTTCTCCACAGCAGAAACATACGGACTATTCCCCCAAGTGTTATTCTGCTGCCTTGTACCGTCTGACCTAGAATAATAACCGTATCGATGATTTTAAATTAAGATACATACGCTGTCACGCTCGATTAGCAGAGTGCACAGGGTATCCTTTAATTTGGAATAAGAAGATAATCCAAATACGCAAATGCTAACAGACCTCCACAAGGAAAAGACTACCACAAAAGCAAAGAAATGGCTAAATTAGTGCAGCAAGGCATGGTCTGGCAGAAGCCCAGGGCAAAATTATTTGGGGTGGCTGGGAGATGGACCACGAGGCTGTGGTCTTGGCCAGCAACATGCCCACGATGGGAGGAGCTCGTTCACGCAGCTGCATAACTCCCGGTAGCCTCCTTTATTATAAACTCTTCTGGTTTTTGTTATAAATAATACATATTTAATAATACAATGAAATTCTTCACCATAACTCTTTGTAAATATTCTGCATCTGTATGTACCTGCACCGAGCACAGCCCAATATAACTACAAAATCCTGCATTTCCCTGTGCTACAGAAGCCCTTTCTGCAAGGGAAATGCCTTTATGTTTAAAATACAGACAACGGCAGCCGTGCCCAGCCGAGGTGCCGTACGCTCTCGACTCCCCTGCTCAATACAACTGTTCTCAGCGAGGGAGAAGAAGTCGCAGGCTGGAGGAGGTGCAGCCCTTGGCGGGATATACTGGCAGGATCTGTGATTTCTACTGGTTTATTTCCAATCAGCTCTGCACAAGATGGATTTCTGCCTGCAGAAGGGCTGGGAACACAACCCAAAGCTTCTATCTGGCCGCGGGATATCAGATTGCAGCAGATTTTTCTAGTTAGAGGGAAAAAGCCGACTCAGTAGCTCTGTGCCGGATGGCTGGGAAAGGGGAATTCCACCTCCAGAAGTTTCCTGTCAGAACTTGGGGGTTTTAAACTCTCGAGCCCCAAAAAGAAAATATAATATTTTGATTAAACCTTTGTGTCAACCAAATGAAAAACTTGAGGCACTTTTCTTTATATCTCGATCCCCAGCTGCCAATTTTCCTCAGGGAAAAAGACCCCAAATATCATCAAATTGCATTAAAAATCTAGGCAAATATTACCAATATTAATTTGGTGAGAAACTGTGATAAAAAAGAGATGCTAAATGTGATTATGTGCCTTTTCCTCTCTCCTGTTTGCTGGATCAGGCCTCCAAGCAGAAGTCCCATTACGGACAGACCTTCCTCAAAGACGAGCAACATTTTTTGCTCGCACACCGAGAAACATGCTATTTCAGAAGTGTGTCTGTCTTTCCATATGTTAGTTAACAACCCTCCATAGTTACCATAAGTTATCCCAGATGGAGGGAAAACTGGAATTCCCCGGGACCGGCGTGGCAGCGGTGCAGCGGTGCAGTTTTGCACCATCTGAAACTCTGCCTTCTGCACTCAAAATGCAAAATTAAAAATATAAGCCAGCAGAAAATGTTTCCATAAAGCAGAATTTCATGTGGCGGTTCTGTGATCGGTGGCAAAACTGGGGGTAGCTAAACGTGGAAGGCTCCCGGGAGCCGGGGAGAAGCAATGGAGAGCAAAGCTGGTTCGGTTTGTCTGAAAGGTAACAGGCAGCACATTTCTTTATATTATTTTTGAGTCGCAAGGTTGAGCTGTGGAACAGTATGTAGTGTCAGACAGTAAAGGAAAACCCTAGGTAACAAGTCATGGTGAAGGTATGACCTACAGGGTGTGAAAGGGACATTAATCTATCTCCTTAGCGTAGGTAGTACAGCTTGCTTAAAAACTCCCTTGAGTTTTTTCTGTAAGTCGCATTTAAAAAGGGCATCTTGAATTCAGCTGGGGTTTGCGATTTTTGCTTTCATTGCTGAGGAAAAAAAAAGGAAATTTGGGATTTCTGGGGTCAGACAGCACCGGCACAGGGTTTGCACTGGGGGATGAGGAGTAGAGGTAGCAGGTTGCTGTCTGCAGGCTGGGAATGCTGCCGGACTGCCTGGCACCTCCGGACATCCCCTGAAACTGGGACAAAACCCTGCTCTCGGCAGCATTTCTAGGAATGTGAATTAAATCCGGGCTTTCAAGGGAAGCCTTTCATTTAGGTCAGCAGAGCTGCCCCGGCCACCACAGATCAGATCTCAATAGACTCTCTTCTCTTCCCACCAACTCACCATCAAGAAGACATCAAGGGTTTTTATTTCTGTCCCGGGCTTTGGCAGCAGCGTGGCCCGTAGTTGGAGCAGTGCTAATTAACGCAGGGATTCATTTACCTCCAGTAAGATCAGTTTTTACAGCAGGTCTATTTTGGGAGCAATGAAAAGGCGTCCTCACTAACGCCGTCTCTAACTGGCAGAGGAAGGATGCGTCAGGGTGGAGTGAGGGCTGAATCTGGAGCATTTGGCCAAATTCAGGAGAAATTTTAAGTGTGCCCCCACACAAACCTCCTGTTTTGCAGAATTATCTGAATCTTTGCTGCAAAAATCCTATTTACCTACCACCACGGTGGAGCTACCCCACAGCTGAATCCCGTCTGTTGTGAAAATACTTATTTTATTTGAAAAAAGGATATTAATGTCCACATTCACGTGTGCCATTGGATACAATCAACAATCCTGACCGTACTATCAGCCAAGAGATCTTTTGCAGTTAGGAGGAATACGGCCAGGACAGCCTATTCCTACCCATAGGCATGCGTTGCCCATTAGAGGGGCTCAGGTATTATACTTCATATTCTTGCAGAGCATCTCCCAGCTGACTGAGGAGTTCTCAAGATGATATTTTTTTGCCCCCTTCTGATTCATGAATAATGTAGTGATGGGCAAAGTGTCTGACGAGAGGTGACAAATGAGCGTCCTCAAACACGGCGTGAGCAGACAGGATCCCATCAGCTTTCTGCCCGCATGCTCCGCTCCTGATCACCCCTTCAACAGCTTTGGGCTTGGCTGTTTGTCTGCGAAGGACAGGAAAATATAAACTCAGAGAAGCATCCTTGAATATAAAAATCAGCATTATCTCCCTTTCAGGAGCTTTTGCCAAGAAGCAATTGCATTGAAATGATTTTTCATTTCCCATTTACCCCAGCCCATGGTTCAGATTTCTCTCTATAAAACCAACAATGCATTTACTGAGGTTTGCGGCATTTCTCCCTGGTTTATGGCATAATAAAATAAAATGGGACCAGTCTTCAGCTGGTATTAATCAACGCGGCACCACTCAACGACCCACTGCTGATTTACACCCGGGGAGAACTTGGGCCGACGCACTCCCCCATTACATCGCCTTTCCCACCCCTGCCCACGTGGCATTATCCGAGGAAACCAGAACAAGTGTGACCTGCTGGTGCCAGGACACCCGGTCCCTTTGCACCCTGTACTCCTTTTTCTAAACTTTGCATTTCTATTCACCAGCATACCCATTGGGTTAGAGAGAGGACTTTGGGGCTGTCACTGTGCTATCTTGTTTGCTTTCCTTATTTTTAAGCTGTTTGTCCAACTTAAAGGTGCAAGATGGGTTGCACTGACCTCGGCTTTGCTCATCGACACTGGGGACGGTCTGGAGCATCCCTGCAGCAGCACAGAGCACTGCTGCAAAGAGGGATGCTGGCATGAAAGCCTCCCCCGAGAGCAACGGAAAACATCAAAGAAATCCTCCAGAGAGGATATTTTTTCCAGAAAGACCATCCCACGCACATTCACGGCTGTGTGGAGCTGATGCAGTTGTTGGCACACAACCGCACCTTGTCTCAGATGCCTTTTTCCTGTCTGTTCACTGCCACATAAATATTGACGCATACCAGGAACGTGGCAGCAGATATGGCCTAGAAGTACACTTTTTTTAATTTTCCAAGCTCTAAGGACAGGAAAGTACATTTGCGTTTTCCAAAGGGGAACTTAGTTTTTTTTAAATGCATCTTATCACGTCATCGTATCTGCTCTCTTAAAATGATCAAAACTCAGTAGGTTTATATACGAGTGAATACAGGTTTTAGTTAATCCATGAAGAATGTACCTCTTCCGTTCATTCAGCACATTGCTGAAGTGTGTAAGGATGCCTTGTGTGGTGCCTTGCAATAAAGTCCCTTGTTTCCCTGCTGTAAAATCGCATGGCCCTCCTGCAATGGTCATGGGTACAACATGAAGCCGTAGCTCCTGGGTGGGTGATGTGGCAGAGGGAGCCACGTCCAAGCAGAAGGAACCTCCTAAAGCCCTCCTGTCTCCCAAAAGCTGATGCCCATTCCATTACCCAGCTCCACATCTCATGGGCAAAAGCAGAATTAACACCAAAGTTGTAAGCAGGGAAAAAATCCCCAGTGGGTTAGTTGTCTCCGAAAAGGAGTTGCTGCAGTGAGTGATGAGCAGCACACCTGAAGGTCTCCCTAGCAGGGGCAATGTGGCAGGCAGCTGTGCTCTCGTGACACTGCTGTAAGGTTTTATTGCTCCAAAGTACAGACCATTACTTATCTGCATTTAGAAATGCTTGTAGTTACTCTGGCGAGGCCTCTGCCAGATTTCATTCGTGATTTGGGGGAGGAGAAGAGCATCTGATGGGACTCGCTGTCTGACATCGCTCGGTGCCGCGCTTGTGGTTCACACCATCTGCATCCACTAATGCAGTAACGGGATGACTTCATTTTCCCTGCAACATTTCAGATGAGGTTAGTTTTGCACTGTGTAACTCAAAAACAGACCTATTTTTCCTCTGTCCTAGGATGGCCTTACTTCTGCAAACCAGTGACAAATCAGCCAGTCCATGCAGATTTTCTGTTATTTGAGCCCAACTAAACTCATTGCGGTTGTCGACTGCTCCCTGCAGTTTGATGACCGGCACGGTTCAGCCCTGACCTCGGTGACGGATCTCAGATCCCAGCTAAGGGACAAAACACCTAGATGTCACACTTGCTTCCCCAGGGATGGCCCGTTTTCCACCTTTCCCACCGATAGCTACCCAAGAGGCAAAGCAAGGTGGGGTACACCGGTGTCCCCGTGGGTGGTGACTCTCGCCTGGACCCCGCCGGCAGCAGCAGGGCCAGCAGCCGTAAGGAGAGAGGAGCTGTTCAAAATCCTCTTGTATTCCTCAACCAGCAATGTCCCTTTTTTTTTAGCAGGAAAAGTTTTCCACCACTTTTGCTGGCAGGTGCCCAAGCACTGGGGGGGGGGCTGATGCGATTGGGATGGAGGTCCTGGAAGCTGGCGTGGTTTGTGCACCGGTATCGGCTGTTTGCAAGCCGGGGAGATGCACTGAAGCTTAGCTGAGGATGGCTAAAACGTTTTTACAAAGCTGGAGGATCTTGACCCCTTTCTCCAAGTAAAGGGCATTGCAGCATGCAGCTGCATTATTTGATTTCTCAGGTGAGCGGGTCGATGTGGTGAGTTAAGGGAAAGATCCTCGGTCTGCTTTTAGATGCTTGATGGTATGAGCAACCAAGCTCTGAAGGGAAAACCAGAGCAGCCCAGCAAACAGCAGAGGATGAGCCTACTGCACATCTCAAGGGAAAAAGGGGAACGGTGGGCAGATCCAAACCCTGCTGCTGAGTTCCCGGTGAGTAAATCCAGTTGAAGGTGAGCCGGAGAGCACCAGCTTCTCCATCGGTGACAGGCATGTGGCTCGTTCCAGGGACCGGAGGTGCGGAGGGATGCAGGAACAGCTTTGGGGAAGATGCCCTACAGCCAGTCACAAAACTGCCACTGCTTTTTAGTCCAAGGAGGTGGATTAACTGACAGTATCTAAGATATCTTAGCACTGGACCAAGGGCATCCTAGGCACAGGCTTTTTTTAGATAGAAAGGACAACTTAAAAATCCTTAGGGCCATCACTAGTCGTGGTGAAATAAATGTTCTTATTTTCTTTCCTTCACTGTTATGTGTGTTACTGATCTAGCACTACGGTAGGAGATCTGCCTTTCAGGCACATCAGGCCAAAATGCCTGATTTTCACTTGTGTTAAGACCGCTTCTTACCACAGGGCTCAAAGCGGCCCATTTAAAGTCACTGAAAGGGTATTTTGCACACCTAGAGATTTGCAAAATGGCCATTTTTGAAATAAGAATCAAATCCGTGGCTCAAAGAATTTACAGACCCGACTGTGCACCATTAAAGTAATTCGTTGTAGACTTCAGTGGGTGAAAACTGGATGTTTCTCCAATAAGAAAGATAATCCCAAATATCCAAGACGAGATCCCTCAAGACAGACAGCTGCAGGCAGGCAGTACAGGTACCGGCAGGGCCGGTGTGGGTGAAATCCTGGCTGCACCAGCCACCTGGCTCAATGTGTCCTTGCCTTCACTGAAGCCACCACGTTCGGATGAGAAGGAATTTGTCACAGTCCCAGTGTGGCCAATGGCCATGGTCTCAGCCGGTAACTCCTGCCTCAAGCCCCATCCATCGTGGTGGATGTCGCAGATATATTTGGGGAAAATAGCCAGTCTTTGATTAGATGTTTGTTTTCCTGCTCTCTGGCTGATGTAATCCAGCACAAACTGCACTAAATGAGATTTTGAGATGCAGGCTATTAGATTATAGGATATTATATTAAATTATTATTGAAATATTATTGCATTCTTGATATAGGAGCTGAAAGGTGTAATGAAGGCATCAGACAAATGCAGGCTGGCCAGAGAGGGGCCTGACTGTGCCCAAAGCTAGGCAACAGCACTAATTAAAACCGTTATGACGTGGAGCAGTCAGCGTTGGGTAAGGATTGATTTTGTTCACCATGCATCAGCTGCAAGATCTGGTGGGAACAGCCCTCGGTGCTTTAGCCCAGGCATGGCTCTCATCATCCACCCTGGTGAGCTACCTGGTAAGCAGATGGATTCAAATAACTGCGCTATAACTTCTTTTCCATTAGAAAACTAATTTATGATCAGCAAATGGCCAGGATAATTGCTGTAGTAAACAACAGTGGTAAATATTTAGCAGGAGCAGGGACACCCTCCGAGGCATTCAAGCTGCCCACTGCCTGTTGCCCCACTGTGTGGGTGTGTATATATGTTAAGCACCGTGGAAATCAATAACAATAATCTATTTTAATGATGCAGGATCTGTTCTTTTGAATTGCAAATCCTTTGTGTTGTACCTGTGCTGCTGATTTTTTCCTTTGATGGAACTGTTCCCATCACCTCGTTTGACTGCAGTTGTGGTTCCCGGGATGTAGCTCCCACTGGTCCCTGCTGAAGCCACACCAGGAAGAGCTGCCTTGGTAATTCACTGCTGCCACAGCCGCAATGACAGCCAGCTTCTTAAACTGATGTACTGAAGCTCTAAAACAAGCCATAAAACCCCAAGCATCCCCAGTGATGGCCTCAGTGGGGACACTGCTGACTGCACTGCGGGCAGGCACATGTGGAGAAGTGGCCCCGCTTCAGTCATGGATGTTCTCGGTCCAGGGAGAATTACTTTTGCAAAACCAAACCAGCACATGCAGGTGTTTCAGAGAAGATTTAAGCAGGTCAAGAGCCTGTATCTCCTGCCCGATCTCTGTAGGGATGGAGCAAGGCAGCGCCGGGCAGTCTCTGGCCGGCGTCTCCCAGCATTTCCCCACACTGGTGGAGATCATGGGGGAAAATCTTCCTCCCGGGGACTTGTCAGAAGCCCAAGAAGAAGTATCCTTGGAGTGCCATCACAATCATAGCCCATTGCTCCAGCTCTTGACAAGAAACAGGTTTTATAATATTAGACCTCAAGCTTCACGAGCAAGAAAAAAAAACCCTCCCATCCATGCTGTCACACAGATTTTGGAGAGCATGATGAGGAGCCAAGTCAAAATATTAGGAGTTTTGCATTATGTGACCTACTCACACTGACAAACTCATGAGATGGATGTGATAAACAGTGCATCTGCCCGTGCAGATTAATGAGGCTAATAGCAATGCATTCCCGAGGAACCGAGGCACTAGGCGTCAGGGACAGAGGGACTCATCTCCACAGGTGTCCCATAACCCCAAGCAGATGGTGAAGGGTCCCGTGACGTGGAACACCTGTGATGGGACAGGGAGCAAGCCTTAGACCTCATGACTTTTCAGATTACAGTGGCCTGAGCCGCTTGGCAGTTTGGGGGACAGCCGGTAGCACACGGGTAGCGATGCTGCAGTGATGGGCAGAAAGCTCCTGTGTGTCAAACTGGTAGGTCGAGCACCAAGCAAGCTGGGAGCAGTGGGGTTGTGATGACCACTGGTAGCTCTGGGAGTGCACGCAGAGCCAGCATGGGGGGAATGAGTGGGGCAGAGAGGATGCAACATCTCCAGCCTTGGAGGAGTTCAAGACCCAACTGGATAAAGCAACGTGGTCCAGCCCCATTGCTGACCCTGCGTGGGGTAGGAGGTCCCCTCCAACCTGAACTACCTGTCATCCCATCGAAGGGCTGGGGTCTCCTGAGTCTTGCTGAACTCCTCATGCACCTCTTCCCATCAGGTTGCCCGTAACCTCCACACCACGCTTTTGAAACGGCCGACATCAGTCTTTCTCCACTTCCACCTGACATCAAAATGCCCTCAGAGCTCTCCTCCTCCCTCCCTCCACCAGCTCCCTTGACATGGGTCAGCTTTTGTGCAGCTGGAAGTGGCTGAGGGCAGCCACAGAGCCGCCTGCCTTTCCCTCACCCCCTTGCTCTCAAGGTCCTTGCCCACTTTGGGTCACTCCTGGTTGAGACTCTTCATACGAGCAAAACCCTTCCTGGGAAGGGGATGAGACTGTCGGGAGGAGCGAAGCATGGCACTGGTTTTTCTGCAGATTTAAATCACGGAGGGTCTTTGTGTTGCAGAGAATATGAATGTTTTTATTAATACCTCAAATACTTCACTGGCCAGAGCCCATGAAGCAAACAATAATATTAGCATTTCTAGCTGTTTCCCCTAAAACTTTCCGGTTACTTTAGATAACTAAATATTGTTTCCTCTGCACTTGCTTGGAGAGCAAAGTACATACTGAGAACAGTTATATTGCAAAGTAATAAGAAACAAGAAAGAGTCGAGGAAAACCTTCTCTGGAGATCTTTGCTGCAGATACCATCGTGTAAAGAAACCACGTATGGAGCTGGGTGGATATTTGAGGAGACAGCAAGTCTTGCTCTTTGGCAGGGGAAAGCCTTGTCCGCTGTCCCCGGTGATGGCCAAGCCACCTGCACCCACCCATGCACTCCAAGGGCACATACCCTTGCTTCTGCCCCATTAAATGTGTATCCTGAGGCTCCAGGTTGGTTATCACAGCAGGCTGATCATTAAGGCCTAATGATGCTCAAAACATCCCCTCCACGGAGCAAGGACGGACACTCTGGAACGCAGGCAGGTACTCCTGGCAGTGCCTGCCCTTTGGAAATATGTTTCTTAAATAGCTCGTTGCATCAATCATCTCTTTGTAGCACAGCGTTGACATCTTTCTTTCCCCAAATCCCTCCCAGTGGGTAAAACATGTACTGGGTTACAGACTAATGGCAATTAAAATGTCTCTCTTATAATTTATAATGCTCCCATAATGGAAATAGCAGAAGTCGCTGGGGCACTGGAATCCCCCTGGTACGCAGCGGTGAGCTCTGCTAGTGACATCAGGGGAAACGGGCAAAACAGATGAAGCGGTCCTGTGTTTGGCTGACTCTGAAGAAAAAGAAACTTGTAATAAACTTCAAGGTTACTCCAGAAAAATACATCTGGGGAAGCAAAGGAGGAAAACTTTTGCCTTTTCCCTTTCCTCTCCAAAAGGGGCAGGGTGTTCATCCGGACTTAGAGGGGATCTGCTCGGATACAAATGAAGGACAGTGCCAGTGAGGAGGAAATAATCACCTGCTAATCGCTAATCACAGAGACCGGGGCTGAGACTAACTCTCCCTGTTACTGAGACAAACGTAGAGGATTAAAAGCATCGGCTTACTCATCAGAAATCTCTTTTATCCAAATAAGAACAAAAGGGCAAGAAAAGAGACACAAATATAGCTGGGAACCCAGCAGTTGCAGTGCAGAGACTGTGATTTCAGGAGGGAAAATTTCCGTGCTCTGATGGGAGTTACAGCTCACCCTTTTATTCAGCCTCTGGTGCTAAAACCACCCCCGGGCTCTTGAGACCTGCAGAGCTTGTGGCAGCGGGCTGTGGACAAGGGGCTCTTCCCTGGTGTCCTTCAAGGGAGGTGTGATTGCTGCTTTCTTACCATTCAGCTTCAAGGTTTTGCTAATTTTGCATGTTTCAACGGAGATATCACCGGCATGATGCCTGCAGACTGGCCTGTGCGCTCACAGCTCTCCCAGCACTCATAGACGGGCTCTGGTTTAGTCATGGGCAGAAATAGCAGCACGGGGAAACTGTCCCTTGGCGGAGGGGACTTGGTCAAACGTGGGGCTTGGTGTGCTCTGGTATCCTCAAAACCAAAGGCAAATTCAAGTCACGGCTTGCTCCTGCTTTCTGACCTGGAGTTGCTCTTTGCTCGCTCAAGACCAAAGGGAAACATTTCAAAACTCAATATATTTTTCTGATAATGCCAAAAAACCTGCACCCAATCAAATTAGTTACCATTTTGCTGGGACAGAGTCCAAAAGCTGCCGACAGTTAGACCAGCATGAGCAATTACCCCGTTACCAATTAGCCGTTGTGCCGGGGGGGGTCCGGTTTCCCCATATTTGTGGCTGGGATGAGAGCGCGAGCCCCCACAACCCTGGGCCAGCCGGCATCCCTGAGCCTCAACTCCAAAACTGCGGGAAGGGAGTTTTCTGAGCTGTCGCTTTTCATCACCTCGCTGGGCCAGATTGCTTTAATTTGATTTTGCTTGTATTTTAATGAGTTCGCAGAGAAGAAAAAATAGCAGAGGAAAACCAGAAAAAATGACGGTAATGTAATCAGGTACTATGTCTGATTATATTATCTCTATTGGCACAGCAACTTGTTCAGCTGTGACATTTTTCTGCGCAAATACAGAGGTGGAGGCAACGCTGCCCTTGGCCACAGTGTTAAATATTTGCCTAACAGAAATGGGAACAAGAATGGGTGTAAAAGCCAGCTTTCCTGTGGCAAAATGGTCTCCAGCCAGAGAGCTGATTTTATTTGTTGCCAATTAATATAAACTTCTCGGCACGGCTTCAGGTATTGGGGAAAAGAGGGATATGGGCAATTAAAGGTTTTGCGGTGAGGGACGCTGCCCAGGCCCCAAGGGCTGCGGTGGGGTGACCACAGTGCCTCGTGAGCATCCCTGCCCTGCTCACGGGCTTTGGGTCAGAAGGGGGGAAAAAAAGGCTGTAAATGTGTATATTGCTGGGGATGGAGGCAAGCCCCGCTCGGGGATGGGTTGGGTGACAGCCGTGGTGATGCAAGGGGGTGACCTTAGATGCTTCTCCCCAACACTGGGGCCCTTTTCGACAGCAGGAGGGAAGGATGGATTTCAGGATCGCAGTTCAGTGATCTGTAGCTGGCAGCAAGCCAGACAACCTGGCAGGCTAACGTTTATGTTTGCATGCCCTAAATCCGTACTTAATTGCCAACACAAGTGCCAGAAGCATCCGTCAATACGTCTTTCTAATATCTTCCCTTTTTTTATTTTTTCCTGGGCACTTTGAAGAACAGATCCCAGCTGCCAGCCTTCCTGCAGCTTGAAAGGGAAGATGAAGGTCTTGCAAGCAGTGCCCGCTGGAAAGTGTGAGTCAGCGCAGAAGCATCTTCTTTGCTGACGTTGGTAGGAATCAGGCTGGGAGGGAGAAGCTTTGCCTCCGCTGGAGCTCTCCTCCAACGCCCGCTTCTGTAAAAATGATTTTATCAATCAGAGATGGGTGTTTATTTCTTTCTCCCATACCTGTGATAATAAAGCAAAATTAATATGTGCCCCTATTAATTTTCCTTCATGATTACAGGGCTAGGCGCGTTTGTGCAGCAGGTAGATGAACCTTGAGGCATATTTATAAGGGTATGTAAAGTGTACATTATTTTCTGGTATTGGCCAGAAACAGTCTGCTATGGACACCAGCCTTTTAAAGCAAACAGTTTTGCCTTATTTCCCAAGCGGCTGGCCTGCTGAAGTTGATAGGAAAGCTTTCATTGATTTAAATGGGATTTTGATCAAGCCCTAAAGCGCTTCCCAGATTTACAGCCCTTTCTCTGAACAGCAGGTGAATAAAAAAAAACCCAATATCTCTGACCAGAAGGAAACGCCAATGCCAAGAGGAGCCTTCGACAGCACCGTCAGACACATCATTTGCTCCCAATGGCACACAAGATGTCCCTTCTGCCGGTGCTTGTAGGAAAGCCACTGGTGACTTCAGCCCTCTCCCGTTCCCTGTGATGCACAGCCTTGGGAAGTGCTGAAAGCAGTTGGATTTGGGTTAATCAGAAAGCTTGAGTTGCAACTTTCTAATCCAAAAATGCCCTTTTTTTTGTCAAGCTTGAAAGACGAAAAATTTCCATGTGCGTTCTCTGAGAAAATGATTATATGGTGACTGGCCTCTAATACCACATGATAATATAAAATAATAGACAAAGTATCAAATCCCAGTCTTCCAATTATATGCAAAAGTTTTGCCCAAACCAGTGTTTTCTGAGAATTTCAGCTAGGGGAATTTCCTCTGCAGAGGGGGAAAAACCTTCAGGTTTTTCCTCAATTTCCTTGATACAACTGAGAATGTGTTTAAATCAACACTGAGGTTTAGAGCTTTATCTACAAATCTGCAATATTTAGTGTTTCAAGAGGCAGGGCCCTGAACGCTGCCCACCCGCCCCGAGGTGATGCACAGAAATGTGCTTTTGCGTCTGTATTGCTTTTTGCCTCAGCTGTGTGTTTATATTTCAGTGCTTAAAGCACTGTAAAATTCAGAGTAGTATCTAGAGATGTAAGAATGCAGATGAGGAATATGCCATGGGATGGAGAGACAGACTGTTCCCGAGGAATTAAAGTTGAAATGAGTTGCATTTCTCTGCTCTATCCCAAACAAGTGCTGGGCTGGCCCCGTGTGCGGGGTCCGTCGTGCCGGGGTGTGAGAGTTCCCGAGCCCTCGGGTTGCAACCAGGCTGGTTCGAGGGGCTCCCCACGCTACGGGGGGGAAACTTGCAGTAAGTGTTGTCTGACGTCTGAAGCTGAATTTTTCAATCGGTTTGCGCTGGATCTGTCTCCTAGGCAGACCTGAGGGGAGAGATGTCCCTTTCCCAGCGTGGTTCAGAGCACAAGGTACATCCTCGGTGAGCAAATTTGGGGAGACGAGGCGAGCAGGGGCAGTCAGGACAGCACCGCGCTGCGAGAGGTGCTGACAAAAGCTTGCAGTTCTTCCTTTCGTAAAAGAAAGAAGGAATTTGGTGTTTAAAAGGCAACTCCTTATAGCCACGGTCAGGCTGTATGTGTCCATACGCTTGTTTGCTCAAATCCGTGCAGCTCGCTTGGATCTCCTGGTGTTTGCAGAGGTTTTGGAGGCAGCTTGGAGAGGTCTGCAGCTGGCGGGGGGCTGTCCTGCCGCTGACGGAGCGTCTCGCTGGCCTGACTGATGCTCTGAGCCTTCTCGAGCCAAAAAGAGCTGGCAGCACTCGGCTCCGACCTGGCCCCCTGCTTGGGTTCCATCCAGATAGACGGGGAGAGGCAGGCAAGTTCCGCATTTACATCCCAACGTTCGACCTTGCATACAGCGAGCCCTAAAAATCTTGATTATGTAAAAAATGTTGGGGAAAAACAATTTAAACTGACTCTGACAGAGCTACTTAATATTGTAAGAAGTCAAGCCAAGGGAATTAGCGTTAGCTTTGGGATAAAACTTTAAAAGTGCTGGTGTACTGATAAAGCTTAAATTTCCTGTAGTAATAAAAAATAAATCAATAGCTTTCTCAGCGGCGATGGATGGCATGCTGCAGCCTTGCTCTGCAGCACGCTGGCTCCAAGCACTGAAATGCCCACGCTGCAGGAGCCCATCCATTGCTATTTTTCAGTGTCTGTGTGCAAGGAGGTCGTGAGCAGTGTTTGCCCAGTGGGGCACATGCTGCTTTCCCATGATATAGGACATTTTCTGCCCCCAGCCTGGCGTTGCTCTCTGTAGGAGATACCTGGGTCCATCACAAACTGTAGGCAGTGGGAAATAGAGCCCTAAATCACTCTTGACCTGGCTATAGGATTTCAGCTTCTGAGTCGCTTAGGGACACTTGAAAATTTTATCACTGAGACTATTTCACAGAATTTACCTTTTAAAAACCCAAAGGACACTGCTTGCATCAGATCCTGTGGATGGCTGCAGAGAGCTGGCAAGGGTTTAGGTAAAAAGTGCAGATGCTGATTTTTCCTAAAGCTAGCCTAATGCATTTGATAATATATAGCTTAGTGGTACTGACGAGAGGCAAGGGAAATAGATACAGCCTGCATTAATTTCAGTTGCTTTTTAATTGTCCACTACACAACCTAAATTACATATTCCTTTCTCTTCCCAGCTTCTGTTACCTCCTGAATTGAGTGCTGAACATGACAACTGATCTAATTCATTTGGCTCATAGTATTTTTATGTGCGTGGTTCTGTAGTTTTTTGAACTTTTTGTGATAAAGACTCTTGCACGATGTCAGGACAGGAGTGTTGAGGTTCTCCTGTTGGTGTGGATGCTGGCCGCAGCATGCCGAGCAGCTTGAGGGTTAGTATCGCCTTCCCACCATGCTGTAAGTATGATGTTAATCAACAGGTTTGTGTCAGTTCCTGAATTATTTAGGCTGTCTTACATGGAAAATAGCATTAAACTGGTTGGGAAACACTTTGAGTCACCAAGAACTGCGGTCTGTGCTTGGCTCCAGCTGAAGCTGGTGAGATTCCAGTCTTGGGACACCCTTGGCAGACATTGTGTTCGTGCCAATGCACCAAAGCCATATAAACTAAAAGGAATGAACGCTTGCGAAATGGTAGATGCAAGTTCCGTGTCTGCGTGACATTTTGCAGCAGCGGAGGAGCGAGTGGGCGGTGGAGGGCGGCGGGAGGCTGGGGGGGTGGCACTTTGCTGGGGAGAGACATGACCGTGTGCTGGCCATGAATTTGAGCAGCCCCAGTAACAGATTACGTAGCGTTCACCAGTGTGATCCAAAAATAGATGGTTTCCATACTTCAGGAGTAGCCCATGAAAGAGGAGGTGAAGCAGTAAGAGCCGCACCATCGCTATCTGCTTGAGCATATACTCCCCTTCATAAATAGACATATAGATAAATAAATAAAGGCAGTGGGAGATAGCAAAGCAGGGAAATGCGCTGATACAAATAGGATGTGAAACATGCTCTCGGCAGGTCTCGGTTGTACCAGTATGGGAACACAGTCCTGTCTTATCGGGAAAGCCTCCCAAAACTGTGGCTGGCTGGAGTCAGTGAAAAGAGTCCTCAGCCAGGAATACTTTGTAGGCAGTGGTCACAGGCGTGAACCCCAGTTACAGCTTAATGCTGGCCACAGACAAACACCAGTAAGCCCACTTCAGGTTTTCCCAACAGCATCCCTCTCCGCAGCAAGGCAGAGCCTGGCTTTGCCATTTGCTGGATTCCTCCCGCAGCCAGGTTTTCCAGCTGTGTGTTTTGAGCGGCTCCTTGCAGGCTGTTATTTGCAGAAAATAACCAAATGAGATGCTGCACACAGCGAGCAAAGAATGATTTGACTTTTGCATGCCGGTCCTGGCTGAGGCTCAGCGTTACGTTACGCCCAAGATCATCGGTGTAAAGCTGGATGCTCCTGGGAAAGCAAAGCATGGAGCAGCTTCTGCTGCTGGGGGGTTAAAGCCGGGTGATGCAAAGACCTTGGCAAGGCATCAGATGTGGCATCGGACCCCAAAAGCTCAGACAAATGGATTTTGAATCCAACCACTTCCCAGGACTGAGCTGCTTCTCCATCCCCCAGGTGAATTGCAGGGATCTGTTTGGTTTTTAAAAACAACTTTCCTAAGCCAAAGCCGGCAGGATTCACACAGCTTCAGGCCTTTCCAGAGCATCACACAGCACTTACTGAATTCAGAGCCTTGTGGGTATGAATCTGCGCTAAAATTCTCACACAAGCCCAACCCAAAAGCCATTTCCATGGTCCGCAGAGGCCACCAGAGGATTTTCCAGTAAGGAGCTGGGGTGCTGCATTTTTTTTGTACTGCATTTCATCTCGGCCCTGCTCTGCATGCCGCATATTTCCTTAATTTTCCCCACTTGTTCTTGAACTGTCGCTGGGTGTGTTTGCTTTTAGCTCTGCCTCTAATCGTTTGTATTGCTAATGACTCATGCGTGTATGCCAATTAACATCCCGTAACATCAATGTATATTTTTACATGCATCCATAAACCGACACGTGCTGTTTAACACGTTCTGTGCAAGGATATCCCCAGAAAGCAGATGCAGGGCATGTGGCGTAGGCAAACGTGAGATGCCAGCCTGAACTGTGTGTGGGAATGGGTCGGAGATGATTTATATCTCCCTCAATTGCTAAATGACCTCGCTGATAGCAACAATTAGTTTTACAGTGTTAAATTGCAGGAGACAATACGTTCAGTGCCGATATGACGGGACGTGCTTTATATGCTGCACTAAACACATGTTAAAAAAATCAACTACAAGAAACCGAGACAATTTTTCAATTAATAAATATAGGGGATGCCTGGTGACTGAGAGTGCCGCATGTAAAAGGCTTCTGTGGCAGAAAGCAGATGTTGGATACTTAGGAAAAATTTTTGCAATTTCTAATCCACTGCAGTATTAATTTCCATAAGCATTTTGTGGATCCGAGCTTGCACGCCCTCGGGGATGAATCAAAGCCACTCTTCCCTGAGTTTATCTTGGCTGCACAAATGTTTCTGAGTAACTTGGGGTTTGAATTTCTAATGGGAAAGCTGTGGCAATGGTACGAAGGTATTTATGGGGTGAGGTAGTGCCGCTTAGCACGCTGCAGTCAACCCCCATCCCTCCCGCGGGACCTTTGCAAGTCCCCCACCATCAGATTTTGAAGGTCAGTTCAGAAGCAAAAGCCAGGAGAGGAGGCAGGCAACGTTTTGAAGATGCTTTGGGGTTTTCACTGTGAAAACATCTAAAATTTGACCTTTAGTTTCTGCATGACTCATCCTCTCAGGGGTTAGATTGGGCTAATAATATTCCTGGACCTTATGAAGATGAGAGGTGGGAGATGCAGAGCTGCCCAGGTGCTGTAGCCGTGGTGCAGGTGGCACCGACCTGGCCTCTCGACCCGCTCCCCAATTCCCTCGGCTTGTCACTTCACTCACAAAATCCAGGTTTCTCCATGTGATCTGGTATCCAAAGCTCTTCCTGAAATTCCTGATATTTAAAGCAGGCTTCTTCTCTACCTTCACCTTGCTAGCTCTCCCATCTAATTTTAAATTTCATCCATAATAGTATCTTTTCTCTGCTTCCTCCATGTGTTACCACATGCCTTTTTCTCAGTACTTTTTTAATTTAACACTGACTCTTATTTACATATGTGTTTTGAATAGATGTGAAGTGAAACTTATGTCCAAAACAAAAATGTTCTATAGAATGCGATACATAGACGCCTTGCAGTGTATATGTGGAGACTCACCCAGGAAAAAGCTTTAAAAAAAGCAGAATAAGCATCCTCAAAGAGCTTGGTGCTGCTCGTATCCATGAGCACACTGGTTATTTTAGCAGGGCCGGCTAAATTAGCTGACAGTCAGCAACTGAGAAAATAAATGACTCTTGTCTATTTAATTTTTAAAAAAACGACAACCACCACCACCAAAGAAATGACCAAACAAAAGAAAACAAAAAAATAGACCATGAACACTGTGATAAAATAACATTTCCAAAGTTTGTCTGAAAAGTGGCACGTAAGGAAAAAAATTGCTCAATGAGCATCTTCCTCCCGGTGTTGCAATCCGGCCCCCACCCGGGGCTGGCCTCGCTTCTTTTTCAGCAAATAAAAGGAGTTAGCTTGGGTTTGACCTTAACTCACTTTTTTTTTTTTTTTTTTTTTTTTAATAGGAAGTCGTTATAATTGTACAACTGGCAGGTCGGAGAAACATCTCCCAGCTGGAGGCTGGCTTGACAGAATTATGAATTACAGATGTTGCCTGCGCGAGGAGTTGGGTTTCGGAGCGGGGCGAAAATCCCTGGGGCGGGCTCCGGAGCAGCGCCTGCTCCTTCAGCGAGCCTACGGGGAGAGCTTTATTTTCCACTCTAAATGAACTTTTAACCATTTGTGTTTTACCCTGTGTATTAAGGACAAGTAACATAAGACAGGCAAGGGTGAAGGCAGATCCTCGAGTAGGGCAACTGCTTTGCTGATCCCTCTCTCTTCTTCACGCACACATGGGAAGTCCTACAGAAACGTGGCTTCAAGGCTCGGACATCTCCCCAGCAGTGGTGGCACCTCAGGTCTTATTGTCAACAGAAGCTGTTAGCCACCGAGGACTGGAGAAAGCAGCAGGCTGAAAATTATTTAATTTGTAATTATGGTAGTTAAAAGCGTTACAGCTATAAGGATAAAAAGGGCAGTGAAAAATATTGACTTTCAGTCAAATTTTACTGAGGCTGTTTTGAAAGCACGGTGATAATTACTCCTTAAATCAGCTCCACCAGTCCCAAGCTGCTGAAGGTCTAGCCTTTGAGCTAAGCTCAGCTAAGCTAAGCTCCGTGACTTTTTCCACTCCAAGTGTATAGTTTATGCTCTGGAGAGCAGAGGTGCTGTTATCTCTATGGCCTTGTGCACAATTCAGTGTGGGTGACTCAGTTTTTAGAAGGAAATGCTGTGTTTGGGTTTGTTGGTTTTTTTCTTTTCTATTATTTTCATGCACAAATGCCACTTATTATTCTGTCCATTTTATCCCCAGAAGCCCACTCTGACTTCTGGAGATAAGTTTGTTGTTGAGAAAGGATCCAAGTACCTCCATGGATGTACTCGGCTGGATGTATTTATTCACTTCTCATGCCTTTCAGTGACTCCCCTCTATTTTTGTTGTGGCACCTGATCCCTAGTTTCCCTGATGTCCTCTGTAAAACGTGAGGATTCATGATTTTTGGCAGAGCATTAGCACTCATTAGAGTGACGTGACATACATGGGGACCTGGGTTTGCTTGGCCTGGAGAAAAGAAGGTCAAGAGGGGATGAGGAGTCGTCTGCTGTACCTGGCGGACGGGCTGGGGTGGAGGTGAGTTACCTGCGCCTGTTCAGCCTGGCAGGAGTGCGGGGCTGCTGGGGATGACCCTGGAAATCGCTCTCAGCTGTCTTCAGAGGTTTCCACACATGGTCACCAGTGGGGTGCACGGGTGAGCCCCACTGCTCCCGGTGACCCCAGGGTCTGTGAGGACCTCGGGACCGCCCTGCGTCTCACGTGTCCCCTGGCAGTCCGATGGAGGCACAAGCCATTTCGTCTTGCCTTGAAGCCTCAGCTTGGGCAGAGCCGGGTACGGGTAGGTGACATGCAGGATGACAAGTGGGCAGTGGGTGTCCCAGGGACTTTTTTTTTTGCAGGGCTGGATGTGCCTTTCATTTCTCTCCAACCTCCTTCCCAAGAACTCGCATCCATTTCCCCTATTACCAAACAGCCACCAGAAGACCCGAAGTTTACATTTTTCAAGAGAACACTAAAAGCAACAATTTCCTCTGCTCTTATTACCCAGAGACTCTGGCCAGCGAGGCAGGCAGATTTACGGGTCGGAGCAGGCTGCCCGTTCCTGCCTGTGCCGTGGGGAGCCCCAGCCTGCGTGGGCTGGGGACCAGGGATAATGAGGTCTTCACACTTTAACGAAGCAAGGAGGGGAGGCGTTAGATCCCTCTTCTGCAGCTGGGATGAAATGCGGGTGTGAGGGAACATTAAAGGCTCTGAATGGAAAACAATAACAAAGAGAAAAGGGGAAAAAAATCCCACCTCGGTTAAAAAAAAAAAAGAAAAAGGGGAAGGAAAAAAATAAAAAGAAAGGAGTGGGTGTGCAAGCACCGTCTGATGCTGAACTCAAAGGCTCTCGCTGCCTCCTGCATCCTCCAGACCTGTCAGAGACTGCTGTGCCTCTCAGGCATCTGAGGAGGAGGGGAGCAGAGGGCACAGGTGAATATTGTCTTCGGAAGATGATGCTGATAACTGTTCCGGAGCAAGCCCCCTTTCAGGCAGGTTATTATAAGCTGCACACCTCGCGGGAGGTGTTTCTCTCGGCTTTGTTTTGCAAGCTGGTTTGTAAACGAAGCCTCTGGCAGCCAGGCAGCTCAAAGGCGTGTAAACGGGTAACACAGAAAACTTGTCAGGACCCTGCAAAGGCTCTTTAGTATTTTTTTTAAGAGGTCTATCTGAAACCCGCTTTGGAAGAGATGGGTGAGAAAAGCTGCTGCCAAAGGGCGATGCTGAGAACAACTTCTGGCCGAGGTGGGCGTTGAGTCGAAGCGATGCCCCGCCAGATGCTGGGGGGGGGATCAGTGGCCACTGCCTGCCCTGCCTGCACCTTCCCCAAAGGACATGAGACAACGTGGGGTGGCTTGTGACCCGTAGGGTGGACTGGCCAGGGGCTGCGGGGGCCGCTGCAGGGGTAACTGCTCATCCCCGAGCTGAAAAGCAGGGAAATGAGATGCCGCGTGCCATCGGTTGATTCAAAATGCTCCGAGATAACACACTTCTGCTGGGGATGTGGCAATTGCTTCCCACTTAGGGAGCGAAGAAAAACCATCCCGATCAAAACTCTACTGCACGTCTCTCTGGAAGTTGGTTCTAGTTTCTTACAAAACTCCTGAAGGAGTGAAAATGAGCAAAAATCATTGCGAGGTTCGAGGTGTGGGGCAATTAGAGGCTGCTTTGGAGTGGGAGGACATGGTGGGTTCCTCCTGCTGAATGAAGTCTTTGCACTTTGCTTTACCCAAACCGTTGGGGTTTTTTTTTCCCCAGAATTTTGCTGTTATTCAGAGCAAGCAATACAAGGCATTGATTACAAATCCGAGTGTCCCTGCAAACTACCTGGGTCTGAGGCGGTCATCATACAGCACTGGGTAAGCCAAAATGAGAGCAGAGGGATGTACCCAATATTCCCAGCATCCCCTTTCCTCCGTAGCTGATCTCCCCCTTCTTCATTTCTCTAGTCTCTTTACTTCTTTGTCCATTTTTCTGTACTCTTATACTTGCCACCTCCATGGTCTCTCCTAACCAGGCTGCAATGCCATAGACCTTAGGCGTTGCCTGGACGTGGACATGAGACATAACCCTTGGGTTAACGGAGAGGAATGGGCAGGAATTCCCTCCTGTCTGGACCCAAACTCCTGATGCTGGGCTGAGCCGGCTGCAGCTCGGGGCAGGCTGAGCCTGGGGCAGCAGAGCTCAGGAACAGGGGAGGAAAGGTGCAGCAGCACTGTGGAGTTCAGCTTAGACAAAAGAAAAACACTTATTAAGAAATATTATAACAGTAAATGACCCAGACACAGACAAGGGTTTTTTTTTTTTTGGTTTGTTTTCCTTTAACTTCCCTCCAGTTGGCCTGGAGACCCCTGGCAGCAGCTGGAAACCAAAAAGGGTTTGAGACTGAGAGGCACATGAGCCCCAGACAGTTTGATTGCTCAAACATTTCTCAAAGATTAGCTTTGTCAAAGCAAGCACCAGGGAGGATAAATCACGTGGTTTGAGTTTAGCTTCATCCAGACTGTTCCAGAAAACAACTGACTTAAAAGCAGTACGGAGATGGCAATGAGCTGAAGCTGCAATATCACACACAAGAGCGTCCCACGTACATGAGGAACATTTCTTCTGTGTGGTTAAAATACAGGCATGCACTTGCCCCATCCAAAAAATCACTGGCTGCAAAGCGTCATAGAGATGAGCAAAAGGTCATTAAACAACTATTTTTACCCCCAAAAAAAGAGCAGCTTAGAGAGTCCATCCATTTTGTCAGTGCTGTTTGCAGAACCCAGGGTTTAAAGTTAAGAGGAAAAAAAAAAAGTATGACGGTGATCTTGAGTATATCTGACCATGCATGTTTTCTCATCTCATTTATTTTTAAATCCTGTAGCTCTGAGCAGGAGGAAGGTCCCTAGGTTGCTTCAGGAGAGCTGCTGCTTGTGCTCAGAGCCTGCTGGGGGGGCTGGGGTCCCCGTGTCCTCCTGCAGACCGCGCTCCGGAGGACCAGCACCGGGCTGGCCGCATCCTGGCGGAAGGATTCCCCGCTCCATCCCGCGCTGGACGAGCATTGCATGCTCCTTGCAAACTGCTCCTTACGAGAAGAGCTGTCACAAACTGTTTTGGACTAGGATCAGTAGGAAAGCAGCCTTTGGCTGGGGAGGAGAGCCGGGGTTAAGCTTCCCTCACCTAGGGTTCACCTTTACGAGCATTTTCCAACCCCTCTGTTGTGTTTTTATGCATTTCAGTCACATTAAACACAGTATAAATATAGCACAGCTCTTCCTTTGCTCCTTCAGACTCAGCCTGTGAGGTTTTTTTTTTTTACACGGCCACATGTAATAGCGATCTGTTTTGCCTCGGCTTTGTTTATAGCTGCTGTTTGCAACGGTCTGTGCCGGAGCCCCGCGAAGGGCCCGACGGCTGCAGACAGCCCTCGCTGTCCGCCAGGTCAGAAATGGGAATCGGCCTTAGGGAAGGGAAGAAAACACAAAACACGGGGGGGGCATGGGTTTAACCCTGCTGTTCCCCCACCCAGCAGGGCAAGAAGCAGAGGACGCATCCTGAAGGCTTTCGGCACGGGCGCTGAGCGTGCTCTGGGACACCGATGCTGTGTATCTGCAGGTTCGTTTGCTGCCCGCGACCTCACCAGAGGTGAAAAAGTTTTTTTTCTAATTTTTCCCAGGTGGGGAGCACTGATACAGATAAATGGTTCTGTAAGGTTTGATCAGGGATACAGCAACCTGCAGTTTTGTGCAGATGACTGCTTTTAAAAGATCTTTGCACATCTTCCATGCACACATTTATTTAAAACCAGTTTCGATACAAATATTCATTGGTACCTTTGAAGCAAAGATCAATGATCCCAGGTGCACAGGTAAGATAAGAAGTCTGGAGACAGAAGAAGTGATTTTTTTACACAGAAATTATAATTATTTTATTTTTGACGTGAAAGAAGATACTTGATTTACCAAAAATCTGGGTCTTTGAGAGTCTTGTGGTGAGTGTGTTTACAGTGGAGTTCAAGGTGACCTGTACAAGAATTTATTACTGCTTCATTGATCTGGTCAATAAATAACCACCAGCGGCTCCTTTCATCCTAAAGCAATGCCAGCCACAGCCAGAAGAGGAAGAGGAAGAGGAAGAGGAAGAGGAAGAGGAAGAGGAAGAGGAAGAGAGAGGAAGAGGCTCTTCTTCTCCTGGCCAGAGGTTTGATGCCATGTCCCATGGGACGTCCAGGGAGCTGCTCCCTCGCCCTCACCCCAAACCAGCCCCTGGGCTGCCCCACGCGCTTGCCGCATCCACTGGCGTTTGCTCCCTGCTGTGACAAACCTATGGAGTAACACCAAAAAAAAACCCCAGATACCTACTGGGACATAATTTTCTGGGTGATTATATAAATAGCTGGGTTATATCACCATGCATTCCAGCTTAGCTAGAGACAACTGCACAAAATGAAGCTTAATAGCTTAAAGACAAGAAGGAGGCGGCAATAACTTTATAATGTTTACACAAACCCAGCAATTTCTAGTGTCAATGCATCGTCACTTCAGTAGCAGCCCCAGGGCTGGGGCATAGGGGCACACTGGTCCCATTATAGGGATGATAAAATGTTGTTGGTTTATGTGGGGGAAGATGGAAAATAGAGGAGGGTTCTGGCAGCACAAAAGCTTTACCCTTCCTGGGGTGGGATGTTCGGAAAAGCTGCGTGGCCAGCGTGGTCGTAACCTCACAAGAAGCGGGACGTGCCAACGGCTCCTGTGTGAGATTGCTGTGGCAGAAGAGATACGAAACGGAAGGATAGCATTTAGGGAGGAAAATACTAATTAAACAAAGAGTACTCAAACAGCAAGATAGAGAAGATAAAAATTATCTTCCGCCCTGAGGACTCTCCGCGTACAAAGTGAGTAACTATCCCACCGTCTTGAAACGCGGGGCAGCTGAAATCCTTGGGAAACATGGGAGCATCACTTCACAGGTCCTGCATCCTGGCACACACAGGCCGCTATATGCGAGCTTAGCCGAAAAATCCTTTCTGATGTTTAGATGCAACGATGCTGCAAGGATCAGTGCTTTTACGTGTGTTTAGGCAGAAACCTGACAGAAGTAATTTAGAGGCAATGTCTGTCATTTTTAATACAGTCTTTAGGCACCAAAGATGACCTGAATAGAAAGAGCAAAGAAGATCTGTATATGGGACAGATGTATTTTCAAGGACAGGCTGGGATTCACAGCACTCACCCCTGGGAGAAGCTCCATTTAATTCAGCAGGAGTCCTCCTGGACCTTACTCACACGCCATTCCCACATTGGTTCTGCAGAGATCTTTTCATCGAATATGAAAAGAGAGCAGAGCTCTATATTTACGAAGGGTTGTACTGAAATGTAAGAAATTAGTAGTTTCAGACCAGCTGCTACTGAGACCTACATTTCTACAGGGAGGACATGCACAAACGAGGAGAGCCCAGAAACGCGTGTTCTGGCAAGGTTAATTTCGACATTCTCGTGAGACCCATCCTCAAACCACCGCTGAAATCCAACTGCAGCATCTCCTCAGGGATAGAGCAGCGAAGACCAGTGACGGCCACTCACCACCGTGGCCTTGATGGTGGCTGGAGGGAAAAGCACCAACCATAACACAGACACTTGCTTACAATCTCAGCAAAAGAGGCCCAGGGGCCAAAGACATACACACACAGACAGACATATACATGTATGTGTATACATGTATAGAGAGAGAGAATCATAGAATTGTTTAGGTTGGAAAAGACCTTTAAGATCATCGAGTCCAACCATCAACTTAACACTGCCAAGTCCACCACTAAACCACGTCCCTAAGCACCACATGTACACATCTTCTGAATACCTCCAGGGATGGTGACACCACCAGTTCCCTGGGCAGCCTGTTCCAGTGCTTGACAACCCTTTTGGTGAAGAAATTGTTCCTAATATCCAACCTAAACCTCCCCTGGTGCAACTTGAGGCCATCTCCTCTCATCCTATCACTAGTTACTCGATAGAAGAGACCAGCACCCACCTCACTACAACCTCCTTTCAGGTAGTTGTAGAGAGCGATCAGGTCTCCCCTCAGCCTCCTTTTCTCCAGACTGAACAACCCCAGTTCCCTCAGCCGCTCCTCACAAGACTTGTGCTCTAGACCTTCACCAGCTTGGTTGCCCTTCTCTGGACACGCTCCAGCACCTCCATGTCTCTCCTGTAGTGAGGGGCCCCAAACCAAACACAGGACTCGAGGTGCGACCTCACCAGTGCCCAGTACAGGGGGACGATCTCTGCCCTAGTCCTGCTGGCCACACGATTTCTTATACAAGCCAGGATGCCGTTGGCCACCTGGGCACACTGCTGGGTCATCTTCAGCCGGCTGTCAACCAACACCCCCAGGTCTTTCTCTGCCGGGCAGCTTTCCAGCCGCTCTTCCCCAAGCCTATGGCATTGCACGGGGTTGTTTGACCCAAGTGCAGGACCCGGCACTCAGCCTTGTTGAACCTCATACAGTTGGCCTCGGCCCATCGATCCAGCCTGTCCAGATCCCTCTGTAGAGCCTTCCTACCCTCAAGCAGATCAACGCTCCCGCCCAACTTGGTGTCATCCGCAAACTCACTGAGGGTGCATTCCATCCCCTCGTCCAGATCATTGATAAAGATATTAAACAGAACTGGCCCCAGTACTGAGCCCTGGGGAGCTCCATATGGGTGTTTCCGTATGGGAAAATCTCATCTGTGAAGCACTGGTCTTTAACGAGGTGGTTTGTTCCTTCTGGGAACTAAATCCAAATTATTTTGTTTGCTCAGTCTTATCTGTAACGCTTAGTGCTTGGCAAATCGCAGAAGACCGGTCTCATGGCATTAGCAGGCAAATAACAAAAGATGCTTTAATAATGATACAGCAGAGCGTAAGGCAGGGAGCAATGGAGGTGCAGCAGGGGGAATTGTTATTATTTGTGTAAGGAAGATTCTGAGCGGTCTCGTGTTGGAAAATAGTTGGAGGTATCTGAATATGAGGAATACGTAAGTGGGATTTGCCTCTGCCTGGCAGAACCTCTCCCAAATATTTCATCATTGCTGTATATAGGCTATGATTCACACTGGAGGAAATGATGAATTTCAGACCACACTGCGCATTTCCCTCAGTCCTTTTTATATCGTTTGGTCAAATGATTATTCCATATTCTTTGTTTCAGCTGTGATGAGAAAATAATAGGTGATTGAATCATTTCCCCTTATCTTCAAGTTATCACATTAAACGCTTGCCCAACTGTCTCAGAAATGACTTACTGCATCCAGTTATTGTATTAAAGGAGGCATGGTAGGCTGTGGGTGGCTATTTCAGTACATACAGTTTTTTCACTATAATTCTCCTTTTCAAACATTTTACAAGCACTCCAGGCCGGGGAGGTTCCCAGCCTCCCACTGACTTCACTAACAGCCCAGCGAGAGCTAGAGGATTTCTATTTGCAGGGATTCCTATAATACTTGATTTGAAGAAGTACACGGCTGCCTCATTTTGCAGAAGATGACAAAAACTGACAGAGAAGAGGAGAATAATATAAAAGGTGGGAAGAGCTTGCTCATGATGTACGGGCAGTCAAAGGTGTTTCATAGTTGTCAGAAAATCGCTTCCTGACCCTTATCTTCAACCCCAGGGAGGAGGGAAACATCACGTGTGGCATCAGGGGAGAGAAAACTCTTCTTTTATATTTCTTGTCTCCCTTTCCAGTATATTTCTGAAGCGCTGGAGCATTTTCCCCGCAAAGTGACTCTTTGCAAGGACTACATCACATCGCCTGGCAAACCCCACCGATACCCGGCAATGGGCATCGGTTATGGCTGTGGTTAGGGAGAACATAAGAAAAATAAGAGATCGAGATATCCCTCTGGAGCAGCTCTCTTGTTCTCTTCTTAGTTAGCTCGCCTGAAAATCTACTTTCTGGGGCGTTGCCGTACCCTTTATTTTTTTCCTCCTTTCTCCAGAGAGCTTATTTGCTCCAGCGCTCCTCCCAGCTAATTTGTCCCACGTGTTTGCTACCCCATGTACAAAAGCCTTCTGCCAATGCGCCTCGTAGGCACTTCCTAAGCTTTGCAATTATATCCCTCAACTTTTTTAATCCCTCCTGTGCACTTTTGCAAACAACTCATCTGTGCAGCCACTTTCTTCCTTACTCGAAGCTTTCCCATGGTGACCCCACCAACACCACAGCTCCTGCCCCCCCCGCTGAAAAAGCCCATTATCATTTCTGCCTTCCTTACTACAGCTGGGCATTAAGCTAATAGCTTAAATTATTTTTCCACAATAATGGCCTAATCCTTTCTCTTATCAGTATAGCAGATTAATTTTCCCAAGCATGGTTAGTACCTTGTCCTCTTCCTAATTATACGGAGACAAATTTTGCTCCCAGATGAACACAACCTCAGAATTACTAGCAGACAAAGCCCCAAAGCAAAACCCTGACTTGGAGAGCATCTTCCTACCATCCCACCTGGCTAAGCCAAGGCAGATGCAGAGCATGTTGAGTGTCAACTATAAATACACTCCAGTCTCTCCAGCTGTGATTTACTGAACACTTCCCCATCATTTGCTAATAGCGAGGGGCTGTATTAACTGGAGCAAATAGGTGTAAATGCCTTCCTCCAACCAAGGGCCAACTTGCTTGGCCATAAACATTTCCGAGGCAGGACGAGCAGAAATAACTTCCCAAATAATTACAGCGGAGCGCGAGAGCTGACATATTTCTGCCTGGCAGTTGCACAGTTGGATTGGGAGCTTGCGGTGTCTTTGCAGCTTAATTACAAGCGAAAGATGTTGTTTGTTACAGCAGCGCAGAGCACAGTTGTCCTTATGCTTGCTTCTTTCTCTAATTTATCTTAATAGCTGCTGTTTTCATTAATGGGTAAACGGTTCATTACACTCCTCCAGCCCCAGCCCCAGCGGGTGGCACCAACAGCCCCAAGGCTGAGCCGGGGTAAACTTTGTGCCAAACCAGCCCCTGGATCTCAAAGCACATTACAAAAGCAAAACCACCACTTGTATTTCACTGGGTTAATATCCTACTGTATAAAAGCATAAACACCGAAAGATTACTCCGTGGGTCTTTAAGGAACTTACTTTAAAGCATCGTTCACCTGAAAGACCAGACCCGTCCCTCCAGACTTGATCTATTTTACCGAGCCTGTAATAGGAATTTCATTTAATTTTTAAATGCCTGCCTTTGTACAAGACCAGAAACCATTCCAAGGTCTCTGGTAAATATTTACCAGCATCCTCCTGTGTAAAGACTAAGTATCTCCGAGGCTCTGTGGGCCAAATTCACTTTTAGTTTATCCCTGTGTACACAGAGCGGTCCCGGCGCAGGCAGCTGCCGCGTTACAAGAGCCAGGCGCCGATGCCGGCTGCCTTAGAAAGTCCTCGGCTTACGTTTGCACTCTCCTGTTCCCTGCGGGATCTGGTTCGGATCAGAGGAATGACTTCATGCCGTGGAAGAGTTCATCTGCTGGGAGGAGGTCTGGGTTTCTCTGCGTGATCGGTGACCGCTCGGTGCGGTGAGCTGCCAGGCGCATCATATAACGCGCGTGGGAAAATACCCCACCAATTCAAATCCCAGTTAGCACTGTCCTTATTTTTAACAAGTACTCAAGATGCAACAAATCCTTTTTTTTTTTTTTTTTTTCACTTTAAAATGACCCTATGGATGGTGCATCGTGCACCAGTACACATGGTGCATCATGCGACTGCAACGGGCAAAGCCTGTGCCGATGTGGAGAAATGAATACACTAATCTCATAAAGATTTTTGAAAACTAACTTAAGCTGCTGGAAATGGATTATGCTCTCAGAAACCAATCACCATTTTTCTTTAACTAACCATTAAAGTAGGAGAAATATCTCTTTGTGGGGGGGTGGAAATCGATGTTTCATTACTAAAAGGCCTTACTGCCATGAGAATATTTTTTGGCTCCTGACACCTCGTTAAGCTTATTTAACAACAGCACAATTCATTTGCCTGCCCGGTGCCCAGAGAAATTCTTAAAATTAAGTAGAGAGAGAGAGAAAAACAAAAATAGGCATTTAACATCAGCCTCCCAGCAGGAAAAGACACACCATGGAAATGCGGAATATGGAGTAACATAGAGGGTTACAACAGGGAGCATCTTTTCATACCAAATCTGTATGTAAATTCCACAGTGTATAAGTATACAATTAACCCACTGCCCACCCATTCGTGATGGGCACAGAAAGTGTAGTACGCCCCGGTCTGACTTCTTCACACTTTTTCAATAAAATAATTTTTTAATATATTTTAGCTTGTGCAGGCGACAAACACCTGCTTTCCTTGGCATGAAAAATAGTCTCTGTAATAAGTGCACCCTGAACACTTCTTGTTCTGCGGAAAATAAAAATAATGGGAGGAAGAAACTTAATTACTTAAACTTTTAACTTCTAGTGGAAATGGTACCAAATTTCAGAAGCACACAATTTCACGGCAATATGCACATCTATAAATGCCGATCCACCGAAGGCACAGGCATCACACCTGCATACCTTGTGTTTGTGCGAAGATGTGTCTGGTTTGTACAAGTCCTTGTGATTTGCTTTTCATTTCTTTTCGTTCTGGGTCTCACCTGACTCTGGTTCCTCCACAGGCACTTCTTTCCCCGTGGAAACTTCAGAGTAACAGTGCTGTTGAAGCCACTGATAACTCTTAGCTCTTATTACAAAATAATTGAATTTATAACTTCTGGGTTTGAAGGCATTTGCGCTCCTACCCATACCCTGGAGCACTCTTTAGTCTCTATATCCTTCCTCATCTGCCCGTTGGTCTCCCCGCTGCTGCCAGGACACCCAAAGGGACCCATCTGTGTGTCCATCCCCAGATGGAGAAGAATTTCTTGGCCTACCCATTAGAAACCTTGCTGGTTTTCCAAGAACAAATGATGAGATAAGTTTTGCATTGCTGGCCATTGCATGCCTGAAGCAAAAAAGGGCTTTGCTGTAACTGCTGATGGCATTTTTTTTCCCAGGGATGCCTGTTCCCAACACGGGGTGCAGAGCTGAGGACCATCTCCTGCACCGCCGCTCTACCACCGCAGTCCATCACTACCCAGCCTGGGTGTCCCTGCTGACCTCGCGAGGTCCCCCCTGCCCATTCCCAGCCTTTTGGGGTCCCCCCTGCCCATCCCCAGCCTCCTGGGGTCCCCCCTGCCCATGCCCCCAGAGCTGGCTTGGCACAAAACGTAGGCAAGATTTGGGTGGCCAATACGTAACCTATGTCCATGCCCAAACTGCAGACAGGGAAAAAACTCCCCAAACCAACAAACCCCATAATTTCTATTTGCACCAAATGTCAGGAGCTGCCCCTCCACTTCCACACGTGTAATGATAAACCTAAATTACCCATTTGTCTGTCCGGCCACCTGTATATACAGAACTCAAACTGCCCACCAAATTTCTATTTATTATTCACTTTTATCACATGGAAATGGGGTTAATGCTAAATAAAATGTTCCGAATTAAATGTTTGATATGCTGAAGGGAGAAGTGACAGATGTGACTTGGTTCTGGGTAGTGCTGGGCCCTACGGTGAGTCCCCGTGCTGGCGCAGTGGAGTGCAGGATAAGAGCCATTAGCCTGCAATTTCTGCGCAGGTAATAAAAGAGTTTTATAGGTAAGGGCCTGTGCAATGCAAAGCCAAATTATTGCTGGGCAGCCTTGGAGCCTGATAAGGTTATTTCTGAAAACAAACCATTAACATATGCACAATTAGGCTGGCTGTATTGCTATGCCACAAGCAAAATGCAATCTCTTCTTGAAATATATAACAGCCTTCTAGTTCAAGAAAGCTAGCGGGGAAAAATGTGTTAGCGTTGAAGAACTGGGTTTTTTTATCACGTCTAAAAATAACATTTATATAACCACCTACCCTGACATTTCACATCAGCAAGTGGCCAGAACCGCCTCGCTCAGCTGTATTAAAATATGCAAACACAATGGGATTTTAGCAGATTTTGTTTCCTGAAAAAGAATTGCATAACTCAACCTTTAGAGGCAATAGGAAGGCCAAAGCGGTTTTCTACTCTGGTTGAAATATATCGCACACAATGCATCCTTTTGCAGTTCAGTTATAGCCATTGCCTATGATAGCTATTTAATTATTATTATTATTAATCTATTACCTCTGTATGTCCAGCGTTCCACATGCAGCACACAGCGAGGCAATAGTGACTAATCTCTGGCAAAATGAGAAACCACTTAAAGGTAGCAAAATGCATTGGCTGTTGCCTGGGTTTGGACTCTCTGCACACACAGCAGGTGTCTATGGAAAAATAAGTTTTTCTTTCTTTCTTTCTAACCCCACTCCCTTATGGACTCAGCACCTCTCAGAAATGTTTAGATCCTAATGAGAAACACCCTTTATCTAACCACAGTTAATGCAATACAACGCCGATACCACACGCAATAGCTGACAAGTTTAAAAACAAGACCGTATTATTTATTCCAAAGATAACCCTGGTGTTGGGGTGCAAAGCTGCTTCATTTTTCTGTGGCACACGCCTCGTCCTGTTTGCAGGTAAATGACCCCATGGTTGCACCATGGCAGATAAGCTCCATCTTCTGCGGCTGCAGGCTCTTACGGGAGGAGAAGTGTCCTTTTCCCCTGCTCTCTGGGCCTTTGGCATCGATTTCTGAATTCTCTTCCCTGCCTGCACGCTGCTTTCTGCAGGGCTGTCGGCACATCTTCTCCAAATTACCTGTTCCTCTGTCCGGCCGCCTGTGTATACAGAACCACGATGTTTTGGTGAATTGCTGGGTGCTCCCAGGAAAAAAAAGAAAACCATGTATTTGGGGATCTGCGAGGAAGACTTTGAAGCAGACGGTGAACGAAGGCTAGGTTCCAGTGTCCAGACATCGTACCTTGGAAGGACAACGCGGCTGCATTTTGGACAGGGATGTACTTCTGGTCCCAGCCTTGGTCTCTCTGCTCCAGCTAAGAAAGTGCAGGATGCTCTTCTTGGAGAACATCTACAGATGTTCCTCTCTGAGAATACATGTTCTTCTTTGAGAACATCTACATACAGGAAAACTGAAATGGGAATTCAGTGGTGATTAAGAAATACCCAGAAACCCAGTTCCCATTTCAGTTTTCCTGTATGTAGCTGTTCTCGGAGAAGCAACTGAGCTGGGTTTGTTCAATTATATTGAGTTCAGACAGAGGGGATTAGACCAATCTCCAGGCATAAGGGATAGCACGTGGCAGGTGGACCTCCGAGCTGCAATGTGTTGCTCGAAGGCCCTCTCGGTGCAATGCTGCTGCCTCTGAGGAGCGTTTCTCAGCTCTCTGCAGCCAGCCTCTGCCAACTTTCTATAAATCATTTGTTACTGAGATTGATATTACAGTTATGTAAACATACATTATTTATCTGTTATGGACCTTTGAACTGGATGAGTGCTCCTGGCTTTCCATTATTCCATGTCTAAATTAATCATGGACCATAAAATCAGTCACCATTTATGCAATATGAAAGAAAAAAAGATGTAAAAATAGCACTCCCGGTGTAGAGATTTCATGCCGTGTTCCCTGGACAGTAACTATTCAGGCATCACGCTTCTTCCTCCAGGCCTGTGAAATATTTATTACTTTTTTAAAAAGGAAAAAAAAAAAAACCTCTTAAAATTATCTGTCTCCTCAGGAGAAAGTCGTTCCCCGACCCAGTCTTCTACTCCCCTGCTCTGGGGAACGCAGCTCCGGGTCCTCGTGCGGCATCCTCTGCCGACTCCGCATGTCGTGCCCCTCTGAGCCTTGGTTTGCATCACACAGCAGGTTGGGGACGGCGATCTCTTGCTGGGTACAACCAGCACCCTCCGACACCCTGCACATCTTTCTGGGGACGTTTGCAGAGGGCTGACGCCAGCATCCCCGCGGGGAGCCCAAAGGGCTAACAGAGACCTGCGACGTGGGGAGCTCCGGGAGGGCTTTGACACCCTCATCCGTGAAATGAAGGAGGTAGCAGCTCCCTTCTGCTTTTTAACATGAATTAAACACTTCTCCAGACCCAAGTGGTCCGTGCCATCCACACGCCTGGCCCCAAGGCAGCTGCGCCTGAGGGGACGGCAGGACCCTCTGGCCGGTGGTACCCCGCGCTCACCGCTGATCCTCCTGCTTGATGCGCATCGGAAGAACCGGTTGCCTCCGCTTCGGCTGTGTACGGCGCCGGAGTTTAGTGCTGGACGTACGTCAACCCTCTGCTCCCATCCAGGGAGGAGCAGCACGTGCCGGGGCTGGGCTTCTTGCATTTTTGCTGTCAACAAAAGCTGTGGTGGGAGAGGAGATCAGGGGGCTGGTTCAATGCTGGGCTTCAGTTCCAGGCACTTCTATTCAGTCCACCTCAGGACGTTTTAAGGCATGCCTAGCTTTCACCCACCTCCGTGCCTGCTTGAGGCAGCCCCAAACCCCAATCAGCCCAGCGTGCGATGCATCATCAGTAATCCCAAGGGCTGCTCTGATCCAGGACCACAATTTGAGAGACGCTGCATCTTGTTCACCTATAGGATGAAGGCAGGGAGGGATAGGAAAAGGAGATATCTGAAGAAATGCTTTCATTACACTCCTTTTTTGGAGTTGTTAGGATTCATCCCATCAGTTAATGATGTGCAACTGGCAGAGTTAATAAAGATACCACTCAGAAGCCCCAATTAACAATGTCGTGGAGATAATTATCTGCGCACAGGATGCTGCTATTAGGGATGGAGTTTTCTGAGGCGGTCAGAAAACTGCTGAGTTACCAGAGCCTCAATAAGACATTTTTTCTTATTGATGATGTTCCCCGTGCTTCAGCAACAGCTGTATGACTTGATCCAGGCCTGGGCCACAGCAGATGCCAAAGCCACCCATCCCCTCCACGACGCCGGTGCAGAGCTTCTTCGCTCCCTCCTAAGTGAAGGAGCAGCCGCTCTTGCGGGAATATCTCGGCGATATCCTGCAATATCCCAGCTTGCTCGACTCCAGCTAATAATAACTGGCCTTGCAGCCACTCCTCCCCTTGCCCTTGAGCGAGCGGCGAGGCTGAAAGGAGGAACTTCTCAGAGCTTTAAATAACTTCCCAGATTCCACACCCCCCTCCAACTTCTGCTCCAGCTGGGAGCAGCTTTCCTGTTTGTTTGTTTGTTCCTTTTTCCTTGCCATGATTGCAGAGAGGAAGGAATCTGCCTCCTACCTCCCTGAAGACCTCGAAGACGAACAGCCTGGGCTAGGAGTGCAGTTACTCAGCACTGCAGGCTTTGGTTGAGAATTAAAGGTCAGGGCACTTTTACTGGTGGGTTTTTTTATTCTGGGCTTCCACGGGGTCATGGCTGGTGATAAGCACATGCTAAAAATCCACATTTTCAAAAGCAGTTCGCAGTCCTGAGTGTGGCCATGAGAAAGTGAGGGCATGAAAATCCAAGGAGAGCATTTTTAACCCTCTCTTTTCTCCTGATTTTATTTTCCTTGTAGACGGAAGGGACTGGTCAAAACCTGGGCTGACATTTTATCCGCTTGGCTTCGCATTGTGTTGTGGGTGACGGCTGCTTCTCCAGCGAGTGGCAGAGCAGCCGGACCCTGGACCGCTCCGTGCCCAGGAGGGCATCACTGGCGGGGCGAGGCGGGAGGATGCTCTGCTCAAAAGCTGGGAGTCACTAATGCAAGGAGTTTCAGAGGGGCTGGGGGCTTTGAAGTGCTTCAAATATTGACCTCTTTCGGGCAAAAGGTTGTGAGCAGCAATCAGGCATCACCATCTCGTGTTGGAGATCAAAGAGGGATGTCCGAAAGCATCGGTTGCCATAGCCCCGCTGCCCACTCCCCACTGGGGCTGCACGGGGGTTTTAATGGCCAGAAGCTGCTGTAGGGACTCAGGGTCCCTGTTCTCCAGCGCTCTGCTCCCTGTATCACTGAAGCCTTGCGTAACTTTTTGAAACGTAGGAATACTTAGGAAAAAAATCCAAATTAATTTCTTTCCAGGAAAAATTTCAAACGACACTGAAAGAATGAAATCCCTCTGTAAAATGTCTTCTCTTCCAGTAGCTGACTGTTCATGAAGACCCTCATCACCCTGCAGCTCTCAGGGCTGCACGCATCTTGGCTACGGCAGGTAAAAGTCTAGAAACGATGTTCTTGCCGTGACCGCTCTTCCTGCTGTGGGAATCGCGGTGCTCAGTGCTGTGTTTATGGACCAAAAAGCCTTCAGACCCAAATTCATTCAATGAGACAGGTTGCAGAGGGGGGACGGATGACCTCTGCATCACCAAGCTCTTCCTCAGAAGCTGTGCTTTTGGTTTTTTAACAAAAAATACCCTCGGGCCACCTCTCTCCTGGAGGTGGTGCCTCCTCCCACGTCCAAGTCAGTGCTCTGGGGGTTTCAATGTGTTTGTCAGATGTTTCTGAAAAGCTGCTCCGTCATTAACTTGGCACGGGTTGGAAACGTGGAGGCCGAAGCCTCCAGCTGGAAAGATGGTTTTGATAAATCATCAGCCGACAATTAGCCCAGGGGGTGGGACTGCCTGCCCCCCCCTCCCCGACCGTCCTGGGCCATCACCTGCATGCGGATGGGTTCTCATCGGTCCTCTCCAACGTCCCCCGCATCCCCCGCGGCTTTCCACCCAGTGCCTGAGGTCAGCTGAGGTTTTTCTTTCCACCACATGCCGAAATCTTACTGGGGGTGAAATTCCTGGCTCCGTGGTGCTGGAAATGAGCTGTTGCAGGCAGGGGTGGCAGGCAGCAACCCCCTCGCAGGCAGCCCCTGCCTCTCCTGACCCCACGATGCTGCGCTTCCAGCGCTGATGGATGGTCTCGCCTGAAAAAGCCCCGTCCTGAGCTTCGCCAGATGTGAGATTAATTTATTGCACCTGTCCAAACAGAATGCATTTCTATTTTATCTGCATTACTGCCTGTCCTGCAGCGTGATGGAGAGGTTTGGGTGTGCCCACGCTCAGATGACCTTGGCCCAGCCTGGTGGGTCTGTGTCCCCCCCCGGGGTGAGGGGACACACGGACACTGAGCATCGCTGCGTTAGTCCAAAGATGCAGGAGAAAATCCAGTTCCTCGGACCGGGAGGCTGATCCAGGGGGGTGCAGGGGAAAGGATCCGACCCTCTGCTTCAGCTGAATGGGGAGCACCAGCAGAATAGCTTACGTTATTATTAATACGGAAATAATTTGGCATGGAATATCTTAATGGGACTGATTATACGCTGCGGCTCTTGGAAGGACGCGTCCTTCAGCGTGACAGCAGCACGACGGTCCTTCCAGGAGCAAACGAGCGGGAAGGAGGGATGTGCATCCACCAGAAAGCGCTGCTTTGCCTTCCCTCCCGGTTCATGGGCCAAAGCTGAGACCTCAAAATTCCCAGTGAGTTCAGTGGGATTTTTGCCTGATTAAAGCTTGAGCCACAGTCCAGGAATTTCTGCCTCTGCTGCAATCCAGCCAGGCTTTGCGCAGGAGCTTGTAAGCAATCTGTTACCCTTAGTGGAGGCTTTTTTTGGAGAGAATTCAAGTTTATTCCATTAGAAAGGGGTTTAGTCTTCCCTTTTCATGGTGGTGGGAAAGAAATACTACTCGGGTTCCCCCGAGCTGGGACGGGCAGGCTCTGATCTCGCTCGATTTTAACCTTCTCTCTTGAAGAGAAAAGTTACTGACAGACTCTGGAAATGATTGTTCCAGCTAACAAGGGCCAAAGGAGCTCTGGAAAGTGAAATAGGATCATAATTAGGTGAGCGCCTTCCTTTCGCCAGGTCAAGAAATTAGAAATTTCAGCTGGAATTTCAAAGGGAGGAGCAATTAGAGGAAGACGAACTTCTGACCCTGTAATTACAAATAACAGCTCTGCAGAAGTATAAATGTGCTCCTCTGAGCCAGACAACCAGGTGGGTGGTATTCTGCTCAAAATGACACTAGCAAAATGAATAGCAAAATAATAATTAGAAGGGCTGGCATCTACCAAACATAGTCTGAAATAGCTTAGTCTTGAGGAATTAAGAAGCAAAAATGAAAATTTTCCTTTGGAGAGATGGGGACAATCATAAGGAGAAGCAAAAACCACCTGCAAAGAGAAGGGAAATAAAATCTTCCTGATAGCTGGGGGGCTGTATCCCAGGGATTCCGCTCCTCTCCAACGCAAAAATCCACCCGTCGCATCCTGAACCTATTTTAACACATAGCTATTGTGAACATTGCTTCAGCCCAGGGTGCGGTGGTAACTTCAAACATGAGTTTGGCAAGCCTGAATAATTTTACATATATTAGAAAGGATCGAATGTGGCTTTGCAAATTGCATAGAAGCAGATTGCTTTCAGAGTTTTTAAGCAAAGCCTGCTGAGCTTTTGAGAGGGGAATGAGAGGAGATCCACAGCATCCCCCTTGTTAGAAAATGACAGCAAACGTGATGTCTCAAAGATAGCTACTTGCTGATTTTGGTGCTTTACTTGATGTCAGGGAAAGGGCAGGACAGAGCCGGGCTTGGGTGATGCTGTGCAGGTACCTGCAAGGGACCCGCATCCCTGGGGACATCCCACTTCCCTGTCCCCATCGGCTGCTTTTGCAGCAGAGTGAGTACAAGGAAAACCAGAAACTGGAAGGCAGAAATTGTTTCAGACCAAAAAGTGAAGGACCTGCCTTCACCATCGTGATGGAGCAAATCTCTTCTTGCACAAAGCTTACTTTATTTTCTAGTTGGCATTCAGGTCTTTAACTAAAGAAAACACAGCACTACAGAAAAACATGACATTCAGAGACATTTTTTTTCTTTGGTTTGTTTATCAGCAAGATTAAGATTCCTGGCTGCAGAATAAAGGAATGTCTCCATTTATTTGTTTCAGGGCATGTGGAGTGCATTTGTTTCCTAGGATGCAAATTCATTGTTCATGCTCTGAATAAAAAGCCCGGTGCCAAGAGACTGCCGTCAGACTCAGATCTCTTGGCATCATTTTTGCTATAACTTCATACACAGAGCGGGGATTTGATTTTTCCCAATATTCTGCCGCTAAGTTTGTCTCCGAGACGCTTTCCCAATTTCTTTCGTAAACTTTGTGTCAGCTAATTTCCTTCTTTCTAAATTACCGTCGGCGGCTGCGAGGGCCAGTTTTTGGGATGTAGGTCACGCCACCACCCCTCGTGTGATGCACGCCGGCTGCCTGCCTGCCTGATCCCCTGCCAAAGCCCGGGCAGCTGCAGAAGCCGCGCGCCCCTTTCCGCGCTCGCCGGCCGGTGCGGACCCGGGGGGTCGTGGGTCCCTCGCTGCCGAAACCTGCGGGAAAGGAGGGAGAGATGCGCATTTTGCAGCTGGTGCCAGGAGCATGCCCGCTCCTGCACCCGTCTCAGCCCAAAGCAAGCAAAATTGGGCGTTAAAATGCAATTGGCTGCGGTTTCTAATTTTATTTATTTATCTATCTATCTGTTTGGGGTTTTTTTTCATTTATATTTATGCATGCACACACACATACACACATCTCAAGCTCAGCTACAGCTGTGCGGTGGCTCAAAATCGCACGCGTACCAGGAAAGCTGCTGTGTCCAGGGGACACGGCTGGGACATTTTCATTTCCAGCCCTTCTCTACAAGCACCGCGGGCACAACCCCCCCCCCGAAGGCTCAACAGCGGCCGAGCCCCCCCGTTCGTCCCCAGGGTGGGCAGGACCCGCTCCCCCAGCCTGGCGCAGGGGCTGCCACCTTGCATTAGCTGCATCTGGGTACGGCGTGTTGTGACATGACTGTGCCTGACATGACATGTCACCTTGGGAGATAATGAGTTGGAAATTTGTGCTAATAATTGTTTTGACTGTTCCCCAGGAACAAGTGGGGGGTTTTTTTCAGCAGAACATCTTGCACTTAAAGTGATTTTATTAGGGAAGTATTATTATTTTTTTAGATAGATAGGAAAAATATCAGTCGTGCCAACTGGCGGTTGGGAGTTGGTACCCGGCATCCCTGCAGCCCCTCAGGATGGCCCTGGATGTCCCGCGGTGCTCCGGGGAGGCTTTCTCCCAGATCCCAGCTCCTCCCCTCCAACACCCGCTGCCCCAGCCACCGTCACCTTCCCCACGACCAGGACCCTGATGTCATTGCCGCTGAGCAAAGGACTTGTATCATAAGCATCCGCAGATGGTCGTCGGGTTGCACCCCATCTCAAGGCACAGGGATGCTGCACAGAGCAAACCCCTGGGTAGCTGGTGCTTGCACAGGGTGGGGGGCATACGAGGGGTTATCAGCACTGAATCACAGCATTTCACTTTGCATCGCAAGACGCTTGAATCCTTAATTGCCACCAAGCACATTTTCTTTCTCTCTACCTGCTACGGGAACCCTGGAGATTTTTCTAATGAGCAAAGCAAGCTACCGCTGGTGGATTTTTCAAGTTCTCATAGCTTTACAAATTACATTTGCTCTAGGCAGCCATTCATAATAATCAACTTGAATCCACTGCTAGCACAAAAAATCTTTGCGTTGTCAGCAATACACCTCTTAAATACCATACTGCCATCCGTCACAGCTCATCGTAACTTGTAATTTGATTAAACATGCTCCAAAACACGGGGCTGGAAGTGCACTTGTCCACAGTAAGTGGATTTGTGTTCCCCTCTATTAGAGAAGACTGTGTGATGTGACTTAACGATGGAAAACACTCATTATGGCAGTCACTTGTCAAACACACTGGATCGGGGGAGTCTATTTTTGCCCAGCACCCGTATAAAAAAGCAGTTTCTCTCCATTTGGCTCAGACGGACAGACTCCCACCAGCCAAGCTGCTTCGCACCTTCCCTCCCCAAAGCTCCTTCTCGCAAAGGAACACCGCTATTTTGGCAGCCTTAGGCCAATATAGATTTGGAGGTTGATTTTTAGCGATGAGCAGCACAAGGCAGAGCAACCTCTCCCCAGCACAAGGTAGGACTCAGGGCTGGGCTGGAAGAAAGATGCTTACAGCAGCTCAGGAAAAGGTAAAAACTGTTTTTCAGCATCACCAACTTGGGAAATACAGGGGCCAGCTATTGTGTTCCCAAATATATTGAGCAAAAAGGTGTCATTTTTGTGGTCAAAATATTTGAACGCATTTTCTGCAGTTCCCCTGACCTGGGCTGAGCATGTGGGGCTGAGAACCCATCCCGTCCTCCAGCAGTTCTTCTCCCGGGGGCTGTAGAGGAGTCTCCAGCCATCCAGACCACCTCCCATGGGCAGTCCCCATCCCCAAAACCCAGCAGATCTGCCCGCATCCCAGTTTGACCAGGCTCTCCCAGCAAGGCAGGCAATCTTTCCCCTGGTCTAGAAACAGGTCCCTCCAGTAGCAGCCAAAACATCGGTATTAAAAGACACTTATTCATTCCCTACTATGTATTTACAGTTTCACCCTTCCATAGGAGCTGGGCAGCTTCACCCATGGACACGGCACCGTGCTCACCTTTGCTATCCCATTGCCAGCAGCTGGTTTTGAAAAATGTGAAATTCCCACACACACCGGAGTCCCCACGGCTTTCCCTGGCGTGGCCCTGTGCTGTCACCTATGGGATGCTTCAAAAAACCCTTTATTCCTCAAAATTTCCCAAGAGGGAGAGAGAGATATTAAGTAAACTGAATATAAGATTATGGGAGGGATTGTTTTAGAGGCCATAAAAGAACTTTAATGAGGTCTGAGCTATATAAAAAAGGCTAATGTTACAAGAGAGCCCTGTCTGGAAGACTGGCAGGAGCCTGCTGTTAACAAAACACAAGTGTATCTTAAACCCGCCGCTTTCACATGGCTATTATGGCTGGAGCACGTGAAAAGCTGCACTGAAATTTAAATAAAATATTTAAGTGACCGTAAAAGCGGGCTGACGCTCACAAAGTTTGGTCTTCGGAGCGGGGCTGTTCTCAGCGGGGTCGGGTGGGTGGCAGGTCCCATTTCGGATGCCTTTTCCTAAGACTTTTCAGCAACTCCAATATCATTTTGCATCAATGTTTAGCCTCGCAGCAGAAAAAGAGGCTGTATTTGTGCACAGATAGAATCCTAGAATCCTAGAATGGTTTGGGTTGGAAGGGACCTTAAAGGTCATCTAGTTCCAACCCCCCTGCCATGGGCAGGGACACCTTCCACTAGACCAGGTTGCTCCAAGCCCCATCCAACCTGGCCTTGAACACTGCCAGGGATGGGGCAGCCACAGCCTCGCTGGGAAACCTGTTCCAGCGCCTCACCACCCTCACAGTCAAGAACTTCTTCCTTACACCCAACCTAAATCTGCCCTCTTTCAGTTCAAAGCCATTACCCCTTGTCCTCTCACTACAGGCCATGGTAAAAAGTCCCTGTCCACCTTTCCTGTAGGCTCCCTTTAGGTACTGGAAGGCTGCTATAAGGCATCCCCAGAGTCTTCTCTTCTCCAGGCTGAACAAGCCCAACTCTGTCAGCCTGTCTTCATGGGAGAGGTGCTCCAGCCCTCTGATGATGTTTGTGTCCCTCCTCTGGACCCACTCCAGCAGGTCCGTGTCTTTCCTGTGCTGAGGACCCCAGAGCTGAACGCCGTACTGCAGGTGGGGTCTCATCAGAGCGGAGTAGAGGGACAGAATCCCCTCCCTCGACCTGCTGGTCACGCTGCTTTTGATGCAGCCCAGGATACGATCAGCTTTCTGGGCTGCGAGCACATATTGCCAGGTCATGTTGAGCTTCTCGTCAACCAACACCCATGTGGCATCTCACAGATTTCCCCCTCCCTGAGAAATCAGGGTGTTTGATCCAGAGTGGAATAAAAATGTGAGACAACAGCCCATGTAGGGAAAAGGAAATCCCACCCTCCAGCTGGCGTGGTGAGGGATTTGGGGTGTCCAGGGCTTTTCGCAGGTAGGGTCAACAGTGTGGACCATGGGATGTTGTCCCATCTGTCACCGTCACCCAGAGCCACGGGTTACCGGGTGGAAGTCCTAACTACCAGGAGCATCTCCTACCTTGGCAAAAGGTCACTTTTTCTCCAATACAGTATTTAATGCAAAGCCAAGGGTAACGCAGGTTGAAAAACCATAAAAAAACAATCATAAATTAACAGGATATGAAACAACTTCCAGGAAAGCCCGGGCTGCCACAGCTTCACTGAGGTGGCAGCTCCAGCACAGGGGATGAGGCTCAGCCTGGACCCTGTTGGTGAGAAAACTATTTCTGCATTTTAAGGTGCCACTGGAGAAGTCACTACTGAAACAAAATAGGAATTCTTCCACAGGATAGTTTTGAACTTAAAGTTTTGCCCATGGCACAGAGAAGAGGACATGGGTTTTCTGCTACCTTTAGCATGATCAGCTGTTAAGAGTCACTAATTAAATATGACACCCAAGGGCTATTACTAAGGGTCCCGAGCCCTGGGCTCAGCAAGGGGCTCTAGACACTCGGTCTGGCCCCAGGTTTGCAGGAGACTGGGTGGGCAAGTGTGGATGTCCGTGCAAATTCAAGGTGCCAGCATGGCTCAGGGTACAGAGGGATGCCCGAGACGTGCTGAGGGAGCTTACAGGAGCACCTCCAGGAGAAGGCCATCGAGAGTGTAAGGACGATCCCATAAACAACAGATATGAAGCATCACAAGAAATGCTCCCATCTCCCCAGTACACCTTGCCATCTCCCCAGTAGAGCTTGCTTGCTGAGCCCTGCAGCTCCAGAGGCAGCAAGGACGATGCACTCCCTTCCTCAGCTCCCCTGCACCTCCACATTGGGCTTTTATAGGTGTTACACTCATGAATGCTAAATAAAATGCTAATAAAAGCAAGAAAATAACACACAGAGGACAGGCAGCATCTTTTCAGCAGACGAACAGAGCAATGATGGCATTGTAAGAAAGAGGCTCATTTATCCCTTCTTGGTGCTGCACATCTCTTACCGGGAGCTCTAGACCCTCGCCGCATCCAACCCACCCAGCCTTCCCACCACCGACACACACAGCTTTGGGTTTGGGAGGGGAAAAAAGAACAGAAAAATTACAATTACTTGGAAAACGTTGCGGCAAAAGCAAGCCAGAAAGTTAAACGGTTTGGTTTTCCTCTTCAGAAAAAAACTAGGAGGAGTTTCTGACCACACACACCCTGGCAGAGCCGCATCAGCTCCTAAATATCCAGAGGTTGCCACTGCCAGGGCAGCACAGGGTCCCCCCTCTTTGGGGGACCACACTCCAGAGCTGCATGGTTGGATTTTCCTGGGAAAATCAATCTTCCCCTCCCAAAAATTCCTCATGGAAAAATCAGTTTACAACAGTGAAATACATTATTTTTGTAGCGTTGAAGCCCATTTCAGTCTGACTTCTGGATTTACTTTTGTATAGACACTTATATTGTTAAGTATGGCACATATGCCTTAATTAAATAAACTATAGCTCTTGCAGCAATATTTTATCAGGGAAACCCAAACAATTTGTTCTGACATCATTTAACTTCTTCTTCTTCCTTTCGCTTTTCCTTGTCAAAATATTCATCCAAACTGGCAGATTCTCACCGAGTATTTAGATTTTTGCAGACATTTTTACAACCTATTTGCATTTTTATGGAAAACTCTTCCATCTGTTTATTTCCCTTTTGCAACTGGCTGGGATGACTCGCGGCAGAGAGATCAGCAAAAGCCCGACGGCGCCGGAAAAGAGCCTGGCCAACGGCAGCGTGGCTTTCCCCGGGCTCAGTCCTCGTGCTTTTCCCTCGAAGTTATTTTCTTATCTGCTCGGAGATCCTGCCTGTGAAAATAAATCATCCAAGACGTCCCTTCTCTGCAGGCTTCAGCGATTAAAACTTGGCAAATTCTTTGCAAATCTCAAAACAAAACCCTCACTGACAAAGGCGCTACAGATGCAGCCCAATGTAAACAGCACATTTTTCAGGAACATTGTGAATATTTTCATATAATGTGGGTTACTTTGACAAGCAGAGATGCTGTTTTCCCTTTTAAGTAAAACAAAATAATAAAATAATAAAAGCAGGGCTTCAGCACCCCGGTCCTTGCCTGTGACTTGTTCAGGCTCTGCGCCTGTTGCTAGTTTCTTAGAGAAGATAAACTTCTTGAGGCTATTTCTGCCCTTTTCTCTACATTTATGTAGTGCCAAGCAGGGAGTAATTCAGGCCCCATAGTGCGGCTGGTATTACTTTAATGCATAGATACTATAGCGATATATGCCCCACTCTATTATTTGCCGAGTAAGAGCTGAGGAAGGGGACGGATCCCCAAACAAGGTTTAGCTCCCTGGGACTGCCACGTTTACAACGTCTTCCAAAGGTGTGAACTTTTACGCCCCATTGCACAGTAAAATGCATTTTTTAGAGGCAGCACGTGATAAATTCCTTCTCTGGGCAGCTCCCTGGCCAAAAGAAGTATTTGCTGGAATTGCTGCACACCACCAGTGTTTCACAGCCCAGCTCTTGGGTTTCACTGTTGGAAGGGTGGCTTGTCCTCAGAAGAGGGAGAATCTACAATAATCAATGCTAATAATAGAAAAATAAAAGCACATTATTTAGCTTAAGACGTAGATTACAACCGGCATGCCAAACGAAAGACACTGGTGATGAAACCTGATGCAAAGCTCCAGCACCCACCCGGTTCCCTTCAATACTTCGTAGAGGTTTTTGTGTTGGTTTTGGTGGCAGCAGCGTCAGGCCGGGTGCTGGGTTTGTGCCTGCAAGTGCCCAAACACCCCTGGCTCAAACTCTTGCCCTGCCCCGGGTGTCCACGTGCTCCCGGGATGGAAATCAGATCGCTTGGACCGAGGCAGAGAGAGCAGACCCCCCCCGGGGACCACAAACTTCCTCCACGCTGACATGTGCCTGCAGGGCAATTGTGAGTTAATAATCTTTTCCTGAAACCACTTTATACTTAGCATTTATTTTTTTCCTCTGGCATTGTTCCTTCTTTCCCAAAGGAAATGTCCTAACTCTTACTGCTCGTACATATGTAAAGAGGTCAGCACAAACGATGCTATCGCACGGTGTGGTTCTCAGCCCTAACTGCAGATGAAAGGAGCAACACCACATCTGTGTCATTACTTTAACATCTATATCTGCATTGCAATTACATGTGAGGCAGAGTCAAACAGAAGTACTGAAAAGCCACTTGCAAGAGCTAACCCAGAAAAAAAAAAAGCACGTAAAAACATTGTTAGGCGCATCTTTCTTCTCTGGGCTTTGCAGAGCAACTCGGACAAACACAAGCATCATGCTGGAGACCCACCGTAGCGTGGTCTAGACCTGCTGTCGGCCTGGGAAATGGTTATTTACAAACCTGTTCTCTTCATCTGGGAGTTTTCAGGTACTTTATTGCAGTAAAAAGCTAATGTTTATACATTAAAAGATTAAATAAATCCAGCAGTGCCATAGTTTGTTCACAGTTATCTTTTCACAGCAGGCATTTCTATATCCATGGCTTCACCCCTTCCATTTGCTCACCCCTCCAGCCCAGCAGCATCCGCTGAATGGGAGCTGCTGTTGGCCCACCACAATTTATTTTTTGGGTGGTCAAAGATGATGCAACCACTAGTTTTCTCCCGGGAGCAATGGGAAATGGCTCAGCCACGAACAGCCCTTCGCGCTCCTGCACCTGCAGCATCCTTTAACACATGGGCTTAATGCAAACGGGTGCTGAAAGGGCGTTTAACGATGATACCCCTTTACGTGAAGAAAAACACCTTTGCGATATATGTCAGGTCTGGGCTTTGCTTCGAGCTGGACGATGAGTTTTGGCATTACCCACCGCTGTGGTCCATGCCCACATGCTGAACCTGCCAGGCAGGGGCTCACCCCAGGTGCGATGCAGGACACGCTTCGGTCTCAGTCTTGAGCCGCAGGTGATATTTGGTGGAAAGACTTAGCCTTACGAGCCCGGATCAGAGCTATCAAAATGCCTCCATTTTCATGGATACAGCCCCTACGGCTGAGCTGCACAGCTGCAATGCACCGAAAGCCATTTCCCTCTGCTCTTAGTTTGGCCCTCTCGCACAGCCAGGTATTCTCCTACGTGCTGAAATAACTCGAAAGAACCTCAAGTACTTTTTCATTTCCACTTGTAACCATTTGCATGATGACAGTCATCAGATAATAAAGACTGCGGCCCAAACTCTGCTCTCAGAAAAAGCACGGCAGCTCCCGCTGAGACTAATTCAAACCGCAGGTTTGTCTTCCTGCGAGCCCGGGCAACCGAGAGTCATTTGGAAAAGATAATCGAAAATCATCGTATAAAATCATGGATGTAATTTGTAGGAAAGAATCCGTTTTGGCTTACCCATAATTTCACATGATCAGGCGAAAGTAGACATACATCCTATTTACGGCTTCTAGGAAATTTATACTTGCCCAATTCATGTTAAACATATGGACTTCATTTTCTCTCACACCTGGCCATATATATTTGTTATGAAAGGTTCATGACTCTCCGGGTTATGTGACCTATTCCCAAGATGATTAGAGTTAAATGTGTTTCCTGCTCTCCCAAATTCCATATAAACCGAATAAACCAATCCATAGATCCCCAGTGTAATATCCTGAGCCTACAAATACACACACACAATAAGTCAGGGAGAAGGGAAAATCATATCGCTGCTTTCCATTAACTAGCAGCTGCGAGAGGAAGGTAATGAGAAAAAGAAAAACCCTGGTAATTCGGGGAACAATACAGGCAGATTCTTGAATTTTGTCTCAGCTGCACCCAGTGAAAGCAATGAAACATATTTACGCATTTCTCCCTACTATACAGGTATCGCCCGGTTTGTCTTCACGCTCGGAGCAAGCTCTGCCGTGCCAGCTGGACAGACACCTTCAGATCAATGCCAATGTCACTCCCCATCAACTCGTGGGCTCTGACAATGAAAGGTCACACTCAAGCCCTAAAACTGGCTTTCGAGCCCCCGGGGGGGACACTTCTCTGAACTCAGAGCCGATGCGATTGTGCCGTGTGGGAAAGGGAGACAGTTTTAGGGCCTCAGCAAATGGTGACGATGCTCTCGAGCACAGCGAAATGCATTGGGGTGTCTGGGCATAATTTCATTGCATACATAATAATATATGCAATGATGATGATGATGATGATGACAATAATAGAAGAATCATAGAATCCTAGAATGGATTCTAGAAGGCAGGGACACCTTCCACTAGACCAGGCTGCTCAAAGCCCCATCCAACCTGGCCTTGAACACTGCCAGGGACCCCAGAGCTGGATGCAGTACTGCAGGTGGGGTCTCAGGACAGTGGAGTAGAGGGGGAGAATCACCTCCCTCGACCTGCTGGTCACGGTTTTTTGAGTGGTTGGCTTTCTGGGCTGCAAAGAAGGAGAAATTATATATATATATATATATATATACACACACATCTATAATGACATGTAGCCCAGTGGCATAAAGGACCCAAGGAGGGCTGGTCACCCCAACCACTGCCACTCCTGGGCCACCCACTGATGCTGGAAGCAACAGAGCTGCAACCAACTCCTTCCCCCCAGAGACCTCTTTAGCTCAGGACATGACCCAAGAGCCATTTTTTTGGTCCACAGTCTCATATTTATGGGATTGCTGACCTTTTTAAAATTGAGGGCATTGAGATCTATCTGTTCTTATATACCCCATATGGAGAAGAAAATGAAGCATCGTTGGCCTGAAGGAGGACTGGCAGGCAGCAGGGGGATGCGGTGGCCTCTGTAGGTCCCACTCATGGCCACCTGCGGAGGGGGCTTCGTGGTGGCCACCTCTGCCCTGGAGTGAGCCCACGGCTGTGGCCTCACCATCGCGCTGAGGAGAAACCCGGTTGGGGCTGACAAAACCATTCCGCTCGGCCAGGTCTCACTATGCAGGTTTGAAACGACTTATTCATCCACATGCGTGCATCCTGCGGTTCCAGAGACGAGACAGTTCGTGCAGCAGCGTACAGGCACACGCTGCATCCCGATGGCCCTGACCTTTCCAGCGGCTGGGAAGCAAAGTCAGCTCCTTTAACAAGCAGCGGCTGGCATTTACGGCTGCGGTCTATCCGCCCCATAAATACAGCGCTCTGCTTTTCATCCCGGCCGCTATCCCCAGCCCACCGCACACCGATCTCCTTAGAGCACCCTGCCCCTAGTCTGCCGATCCCAAGTCATATGGGGGCAAAAATCAATGCCAATAAAGAAAAATGTGGCCTTAGAGAGGGAGGAAAGAAGAGGGATCAGCCCAGCACTGTAAAGCCCACCCCTCCATTCCCTTGACAGATTTTTCCCTTCGAGGAACTGAAATGAGAGCTGGAGGTTGTGCAATGACTCAGTGCTGATATAGCGGTAAAGAATACCAAGTGAATCACTTCCAAAAGAGTTTAGTTGGATGTCATTATTTCCTGTTGGTAGACAGAAGGAGAGTGGGAAAAACTCCTGTTTTGGGAGCCAAGCGCTGCAGAGGAGAGCGATTAGCAGATGGCATGGAAATTAGCTCATTATTATTAATTTGCCAGGCCTTTACCAGTTCATGAATTGCCCTTTGAAAGTTGAAAAGCAGCGTGTGCGTATGTACAAAAGAAGGCTTCTTTTGGCAAATCGTCTAATTAATAGCTGTGCCACCCACCACATGAATGGAAGCCATCCCCACCTGCCTCGGCACAGCCCCGCACCCGGATTTGCGGGCAAGCCGGCGCCGGCCCCAGCTGGGATAATGCAGCCCCTATTGCAGGATGCTGCTCAATAGGAAACCTCCACAATTGGTGCTTATTAATGTGCTAATGTTTTCTTTGAAGAAGTTAATGCTGCAAAAGGCCTTTTTTTTTTTTTTTTTAGGGGATTTCTGTGAAGGCGGTTGAACCGACTATTTAACAGTATTGCATATATATATATCTACTGAAAAATTAATTTAAGACAAACCATACTTCAGTACACTAAAACCTCTCCTCCATCCTCTTTAAAATTGGATTTAGTTTTGCCTAGACCGTGCTTCCCAACAGGATGTCCACATCCTTTTATTTCTTTCCAGAACTTAACTGCCCGGTGGAACTGAGAGGAGAATTTTGGCTGGTGAAGTAGTTCAAAGTCTGAACATTTAACTTTCTAGTGAGTACGTTATTTCGAGTTGGAGCTGCAATTTGACTTTTCTCCCAGCTCCTCTGTATAAAAGCTGCTGCAAATCACAGAGCAAATAATAATAGTAGTAGTAATAATAATAATAATAATGATGATGATGCTGTTTCCAAAATAATTGATAACACAAATTATAGATTTGTAGGCTTTGAAGGGACATCAAAAGGTTGGTTGGTTTCTGCATGGGACCAAGTCATGTAAAAACGATCCCCCTGCATCTCCGCAAGCGGAGGCAGCGAGGCCGCAACGTTCAGTGCATTTTTCCATCCTTACCAGGAGCCTTAAGCAGTAAGACACCACCATTTGAAAATTAACACCCTCCTGGCCACGCACACCACGTACGTGGGCCTGATTGCTGCCAATTAAAGCTGTCCGTGGAGGAGATCCCACATATGGCTGCTTTCCAGCGGGAGGAAAGCAATAGTTGTCATCAGCAAGAGCGGCAGCGCTGCAAGCCACTGGGAGGGCTGTAAGTGACACAGTCGCTGTCGTTGTCACATTAAAACCACAGCCTCATAGCTAGAGACAGGGCTAATTGCCTGAGCGCATCGCCGCGTGTCAAAACTCCTAATTGATTTCCTCCTCATTAACGCTGCGGTGCTGCTCCGGGGCTGTATTTCTGCACGCGCGCGCGCCGCGCTCCAGCTCTGCCTGGGGTAAAACACTTGAAAGTCTGTGCGTGTAAACCCAGTGAAATGAGCCACGGAAAGCTAATAGAAAGCTCGCGTAAATATACTGTCAAAGCATAAGATGTGTTGGAGTTCAACTCCCGGGTTACCCTGGGTGCTGCAGTAGGTTTATTTAGTGCTGCTCTGTGCAATGGTATTGCCTTCATTTGGGGGTTAGATGCCACTCGGCGGAGTTATGACCACATGCTCATTTTTGCTGCTGAAGCATCTTGGATGCGGACCAGCATCACTCCTCCGCAGCTCTACCGGGAAGCAGAGAAATTTTTGGTCCAGGTCACAGCAGAGGGTATGCTCGCTTCGGTGCCCAGGGAAGGAGGTTGCACAGGAAAAGTCTCCGGCTTTAAGGATTTCGGCATATAGACAAAGGAACTGGCATCCTCTGTTAGCGTGGCCATTTGGTACCCTCTGATTGATTATCCAACACGGAATGTGAGTGTTCTGATTTGGGAACTTGCGTGGAGTCCTTAGAAAAAGCCGCCTTGAAGTATCGCTGCAGCATGATGGGGACGAGGGGCTGAATGGTTACATGTCATTCTCCAGACGGAAGTCCTCAGAGAAGCTACAATGCACTTTGTAATTAGAGTTAATTAACACTTTTGCAAATTGGTCTTTATTTAAGACCAGCTGCTGAGGAAGAAAGTCTATAAGCCCATAAAATATTAATTAGCACAAGTGTCTCGTCTGCCACCACCGGTTTCTGCGTGGATGGGCGTTCGGCGAAGGCAGCTTTGTCTCCCTGGATAAAGAGCTGAAGAGCAAGACCTTGAAACAAATAAATGCCAGATTTCAACCCTTCCTCACAGATCCTCCGCACGCACGTGTCGCAGGTACAGGGAAAAAGCCTTGTGCCCTGCAAACGTAACCCAGCACTTTGGAAAAGCAGTATAATAAACTTTTAAGTACTAGAGATACTATATTGGTAGGAATAAAAGGCAAAGTTTAATGCACATACATTAACCCATGCTGTGGGAGAGCGCAATGCTCAAATGATGCTGACTCTGGTCCCATTTCTGGGGAGTTTTTTCCTTTTAGCTTTCCCGTAAGGTGTGACTTACACGGGACCCTGGATGTTGAGGAGGAAGGGTAAATTGTAGACTACGAGACAGCCTTTTTATTAAGATGCACTGTCTATGCACCATGGGAAAGTTGGAGGATACCTAGATTAGATATTCCTTTCCTCCATCTACAAATTCAGGTTATTCACCAATTTGTAGAATAATGCAATGCATTAGTGATGGAGATTTCCGCAGCAAAGCCCCCCTTTCCATGCAGGAACCTCCATGCCCTGGGAGTTTCCCTACTGGTTTCTGTCTGTTGTGTTGTCTATATAAACTTATCCGAGAACTTCATGACAAATATTATTTAAAACTAGGATTTTTGCCCAAACTCTCCGCTTTCATGGGATTTTGTGCTGAGGCCGCAGCGGGGCCAGTTCCTGTGCGGCTCTACTCCGCTCTGACTGAATGAGGTCATGGGCTTCTCCGGGCTATAATGATCTTAAAGTTATGTGACAGAAACAAATAGGAAATATTTAAAGTTAAGGCTCTGCAAATACTTTTATTCAACATAGAGATAGGATCGCTTGGAATTTATATCTGCTTGGAAAAAATCCCTTTAAGAAGCTTGGCTAGGGATAAGAAAACCTGCAAAAACTGGTTTTTCCTCCCTTTCGCGTGGAGTCTGTATCTGGTGCACACTTGCTGCTGCTGCTCTCAGGAGATGCCCTTTAGAAGAAGGTACAAAACCAGCCTGGAGTTTGCAGAAGGAAAAAACCTGCAGAAACAAATAGCTGCGGGGAAGGCAAAATGAAATGTGAAAAAATCCACAACTTCAATGGAAATTTTCAAACCAGCTTTACAGTGAATTCCCCTGAAAATATGTCAACTCCTTAACTGCATGGAGGCCATTAACCATTCCTGTTGGATTCAGTTAATAGTTTCAGCAAGGAAACAATTTCTTTTCAAAAGGAAAGGCATTTGATTCCAGGATGGTTTAAAGGATGGATGTTGCTTGCACTGTAGTCATATTTGGGTTTTAGTGTAAATTCAGAAAAGGTTTTAGAGGATTAAAACCGTGCTAAGCTGGAACAAACCATTCCAATATAGGATTTTTTCTTCTTTTTTTCTTGCTTGATAGTTTCACAAACACCGAGCCATTTGCTTTCATTTTGCCCCCAAACAAATGACTATAAAATATGGAATATGAGATGTGAGACATGAGATGGGCAGCTGTTTGCAGTGATATTAACCCACAGGTCAGCCATCTCCCAGCATCGCTGTGCTGGGGCTCTGCGTTCCAGCATGAGCTGCTCAACCAAGACCTCTGTGTTCCGTGCTCCTAATTTACAATCCCATTACAAATTTTCTTTCTGCAGAATATTTCATTCCAGGATCCCACGGTGCTGTTCAGCAGAAGACAGAACTGGAGACGGTCCAGGGCAAGCGGGGACCCCCTGGACATCTGTGTAAAGTTGGATGCACCCATGGATCAATGGAAGATGAAGAGAAGAGGCTGCTGAACATTGCAATCGCCCCCCCTTACGGATGATAATTCATCACCCTGAGAAAGCAAATGAAGCACAAGGAGTTCAGGGCATGCACTGATGTATTTGGGAATGTGCTTGAAAGTGGTAAACGGGAGAATGTTGTGTCTCATGGACCAGGAAACCTCTCGTGGTCAGCGGTGGCCGGACCAGGGGAGTCACCAGCTGCAATGTGCTTCGAGCACCCTCGGGAGCCCAGACCCAGTAAGGAGCTGTCTGGTCCCAGGAGAAAGAACTCCGGGTCCTCCCGGGACACGGCTCTGCCATCCCTCGGCAGAGCGAACCTCCCCGGTGACTCTCACAAGCATCGCGTTCACCTCAGCGGATGACATGATCCGAAGCGATGGCTGTAGTAACGCGTGCTTGGCCGGCGAGGTTCGTGCCAGGTGAGACAGAAGAGGAGACGCCGGCGCGTTCCCCGGGAAGGTGTTGGACGCGGTGGGGACGGCGCTTGCGTTTCTACAAGCCACGGCAGAATGTCAGAACGCCTCGCGCACAAATTAATGTGATGGGAAAAGTGCATTACAGATCCATTACCGCTACCCACAAAAGAGGAAACAGTGGATGCACTGAATGACAGCACTGGAAAGTCTAATATCTGCGTTTTCAGAGGGTGAAATTCAAGCCTGAGCTATGGCAGTACCCCGTCGAGAGAGAATAGTGTGTATCCCATTCCCATTTGTATGGCCGGGGGCTTGGCTCTATAATCTCAAAGGAAAAAAGACTCCCAAAGATTTAAAGAGGCTTTGGATCAGGCTTTGAATGCCTTTTCATTTTACTCCATTCATATATTAAATAGAGCTCTCTGGTCTGAGTAATTGCATTCTACCTGCTGAAAACATGGTCTGAAAACATAGCAATGCTTTATTTCTTCTGACGGCGCGTAAAGCATAAACATTAGGTTTTCTAAAAATAAAAAATAAGTCTCATTTTTCTCTTTAAATATAATTTACAATAGGAAACATTAACTCATAAATCATAGGCACAAATTCAGATAGAATTGAAACACTACACTCAGCTACAGGCAAATTACACCCAGACCACTCCATCACCAAGTGCTCCTTCCAGGGGCATTATTGGAAATATGTTCCTCATAAGGTGAGTTAATAAAAAAAAAGGAAAAGCAAAGAAAGAGCCCAAGAGCCTTGTGGAAGGAGACCCCCAGCACCCTCAGCGAAGTCAGGCAAAGCCCCTGCCATGAAGGTAGGGCTGGATTCAGCTCACCCCATCTTGCCTGGACTCTTTGCCATGGGCTGGTGGTCCACGGGTACAAGCTCGGGTAGCAAATCCCCTTCTCCCTGGCTGCCCGCACGGCTGCTCGCCATGGTTCTCCCCCCAGCTTTGCTTAAAGATGCTGGCATCATTAGTGTTCATGAACACTAATTTAATAAATTCCTATTAATTCCTTTACACCTCTGAAGTCTCCAGCTCTTCAAACGTCGCAATCCCACGGGTAGGTGTCTGTCCCGCTCTTCACCTGCATCTCACGCGACAGAGCCTTGGACCCCCTCGGGGACACGGGTGCCCCTGCAGTCCTCCGAGGAATCCATCCCACCTGCACCCATCTGCCACGCAACACGTTTCTTGGTAGCTCGGTGCGACACGGGTGACAAATTATACCTGGGATTTTCCTTCCAGTTCAGCAGTTTGTGAGAGGGCCTTCAAAACGTGGGTTTTGAGGAGCAGAAAGAGGAAAGCACCAATGTTTAGCACCTCTAAAGTGACTATTGGCACTTACTAGACATGCAGACCTTGTTGCATGCAACTCTGCATGCTCTGCAGTGGCAGCCTCCAGCTCTCCTTTGGTTCAGGAAAGGAGCCTCAGAAATAAGGACTTAACAGCTTTACTATCTACCTGCTTCCTCTCAAATGTAATATTTCCCTTTAGGTCCTCATCTCCCAGCAAGTATTTAATAATTGGTCTTTATCGGGCAGAGCATCTCTAAAATCTGGCTTACGCTCCAACCATCCAGCTCCTTTCTGCTCAGAAACTACTGTTTTCAGATACAGAAAAATTATGTGCATGAGGGTTTTTTTTTTTCCCTTTCAATCTTGCAGTGTGACTAATCCAGCAAAGAAGGATGCATCTCAGAGGATGTGTCAGCTGCGGAAACAAAAACCAGATGTGGTTCAGGGAGGGTGAAGGGGAACCTTGAAATACTTTCTGCTTGTTCAACACCCAGCTGCACCCTGCCACCCAACCCTGCCACCCAAAGCTGCAGGCGGGTGAAAGTTGATAGGTTTGGGGAATATCTTTACAGCCCAAAGACTGGTAAATACCTCATAGCTGGAGGTGTGAGATACCCGAGGTTTTACCAAACAAGGCATATAAAGTGCATTGCATATCTCCCGTTTCCTTCTCTTTGCATTTTCCCTGGTATTTAGGGTCTCCAGGGCAGGGGTTCCCCCTCCCAGTGCAGGCTGCGGTTCTGCACTGGGGAAGGAAGATATTTCTGGGTATTTCTAGTTTCTGTATGTTTGCATTGCTAGCACGGATGGCGTTGCCGGTACGTGATGTGGGGAGCTGGGCATCCCTCACCCAGCTGGGGTGGGGAAAAGGCTGCTGCAACACACAGCCCCGACACAGCCTCACGGCTCACAAACGACATAATAAAGCCTCAGTAAAGCCATGAAAAACTCCAAGCGTGGAAAGCAGGAATGTCCCCACCACACTAACAATGTTTTCCTTCTGGCCAGCAGCAGACGTGTGCTGCGTTTACTCTGGGGCTGTAAAACACGACTTGCCATGGCCATTGGGGAGGGGGGATTTACAGTACGAGTGCCCTTCCGCTCCGCACTTACAGCAAATAACAACCATAGGGATTAATTTTTTTTTATGCCCTGCTCTGTTACACCCACACACAGGCATGAATAATGCAGCTGTGTAATGCGTGCAGCACATGCTCCCATATACTACAGATTTCTTATAGGCCAGATACTATAGATTGCTTATACACCAGCCATGGTTATTTTTGAACCCTACCTAGATGAATAAACGAGGGTGTTTCCGAGGGCTGAGCACCCAGCACTCCCCTGGGCTTGGAAACCTCAGCCCATCGCTGCCACTTTTGCCAACTATAAAAAGTGTGATGTGTTTGACACAACGTCTGTGGAAGTTAGGGGTTTTTTTCCCCAAAATAAAGGTGGAATGAGGTCGTTAAGTGAAGAGAGTGTAAGTTTACACCCATGCTGAATTGGAATCATGGAGAGCAAGGCCAAGTAAAGCCTGTTGGAAAAGAAATGCTGCAAAGCAACAGAAGGTTATTTTGGTTTTACACTAAGAAACCGCTTGCAAACACACTGGGATGTGAATAGTGGAGAGAAAAAAAAAAATAAGGAAAAAAAACGGTGAGAAGGGCAGCAGCAGTGGAAGGAAACCCTTCTCCCCACCAACAGCCCTGCGGTGCTGTTCGGGGGGTGGCTGCAGTGTGCAGGCGCTGATCTTTTCCACTTTTGCATTGCCGAAGAGCCGGGTGACCCGGAGCACGGCTGCCTGCCGGGATGGGTACGTGGCTCACGAGATCTCAGCCAAATCTGCCGGCAGTTTGTGCAAGTGCCTGATAATATCATAACCAGGGAGGGTTTGTATGGGAATTTAATCAAAGGTGGGGCTACAAGAGCAAGCAGCCACGGCTGGTACGGCAGTGGGTGTGCTCAATGTGACAGACTTGGTCCATTTGCCCATGCCACATGGAAACCCAATTCACCGAATTCGGGAAAGCAGCAGATAAGTGAAGGGGAGAAGAAAGGAGATAATGGGAGCGATGGATGAATGAGTGAGCCACCTCTGCTCAGGGGATGCTCCAAGCCGGTGACCAAAGTCACTGCAGAGATGTTCATTGGCTCTACAAGACCTTGGATCTGCTTCACCTTAATGTAACTGGTCTGCTTTTAGTCACTCCACATGCAGAAGTCCAAGGCTTGCAATAACTTCAGCCTGGCCGCCTGCAGAGCCATCTCCATCCCCTGGAGGTTCATGAGACATCGGTCCCCCCCGTCGGGAGCCTGCGAGCAGCCAGCGGGCAATCCCTGGGCACATTTATTAGACCCAAGACAAAATCTGCTCATCCCATTTTTACTGCAGTGATTGATGATAATGGGGGCAAAACTGTCACCCAACAATAAAAACAATTCCTGAGGCAAACAGACTCTAGCAAGGCTATTCGCATCTTGAGGACTGGCCAAAATCGAATTATAACATTAAACATTGCATTAGACAAGAGCTGAATTAGATCAGACTAAACAAAAATGATCTTAGGAGAGTTTCTCCTCCAGGTCTTCCAGCACAGCTTGGTTCCTGCCTGATGGTGTTTTAGGCCCCAAGCCTTTACGCTTGTGCATGAAGCTAGACTTTGAATATCCATTGCAAGGCTATGCCACGGCGATGAAAAAATCCAGCATATTTTTAATGCCGAGACTGAAGTCTTTCCCTAACCTTTGCTTGAGCGCTCAGTGTGAATTTTGCAGAAGGCCGGCGGGGATTGCATTACGGTGTCACAGGGATTGCACCCTGCAACAGCAGCCGTCGTGTGTGCTTGCAGCTAACAGCTCCAAATCCTCCCTCTCAAACGTTAATGACTTTGTCTCTCCCTCACTTAGCAAAATTGCCAGTAACGGGCACCGAAACTATTCATTGTGCAGCTGCTAAAACTGGCTCGCGGGCGCGATAATGAGCAAAAGGGCTGAACCGTTTGTTGTTGCCCTGGACAGAAGAGGCGGCACTACAAGAATAAGCCGTATTTGCGCTGGTTTGTCTCCCCAAAGACACATACCGATCTGTATCTGGCACAGCGCCTGGGGTTGCCGTCTTTGCCATCACCACCATCTGTCTGGACCTGATTAATCCTATTTTCCTAACTCTGCTGGGCTGAGGCTCGTGCAGGACGGACCCTGCAACAAGGGACGAGGACGGTGAGTCCGGGGCGGCTCTTTCCATCCCATCCCATCCTGCTCGCTCACCTCCCCACAACATGATGCTCCAAAAGCAGACGGTGGTATGAAAAACAACATTACAGAAAGCCATGATGGTATCTAACCCCTGCCCGCCTCCTCTCCATCAGCTCGCTCCCTAATTTAACACATTTCCGCTGCTTGTTTACATTTTAGCATATTTTAAAAATACCAAGGATATCTTCAGACAGAGGAGGGGGAACATGAACTAGTGTTTCCTGCAAGATGGGGAAGTTTGCTGACCATCAAACCGCTGGTTTGCAGGAACCTTCTCTGCCCCGCAAACATTGCTTCTTTCTCCCTGCCACCTCCTGTTGCCGCCCAAAAGGAAAAAACAGACGTTGCTATGGGAGTATCGCATTCAGAATGGACTGCCAAAACACAGATCTCAAAGTGCGAAATAACCCACCAGACCTCTTCAGAAGAGCGTACGAGACTTTTGCACCCCCCAAAAGCTCTTTGGGGCTGCAGACAAGAGCTAGCATTGCTGCTAGCTGGCAGAAAACCCAACCAGAAACAGCCGGTGCTGTTTGCCAGGCTGATGAGCACGGGCACATCCTTCCTCCTGCCCGGGCTGGGCCTGCCCCACCATCCCCTTGTCCACACCATTTGTCATTTGGATGAAATAAATGTAGTAATGACAAATGCTCGTGCTTTTCCAGCAGCTAACTTTCCGCCAGGCTGCGGTCCTCCCTGCATCCATCATGCGACACGGGGCTTTGGCGTGTTGGGAGCAGGCATTGGCCTGGGAGTAAAAGGCATTTCTTTTCCCTCTGCCCGTCCCTTCGGTGCCTTTGCCTTCGTGCTCTTGTTGCTCTCCACCAGCCCTTCCCTCTCCCTCCCCTTCTCCGACCTCTCCTTCTGCCCCCGAGCCTGCCACGATACTACACTTTACCACGTGCCGAGCAGAGCTGCTGCTGGTGGGTGGGTGGGAAATTGGTCTTGCTGTTGCCTAAAAAGCATCTCTGTAGCATCCCCTCTCCTCCCTCCTTGGTTGTACAAAAAAAAATCAGAATCTCAAAGTCCTCGTGAGCCAACGTTTCCAGCCATGTTTTGCTCAGCCCACGTAGACATCGCATCTCAAGAGTCACAGATATTTTGATTTAAACTTTAACCTTTCTGTGAGGATGAGAGCCCTCAAAACGCCGCAATTTTCACTGACGCCTGTAACCGCCAAGGACTGTGAGGACTTACCAATAAATGCAGACCAGTCACATTTTGATAAATGCAATTCTGGCCCAGAGCGGTAGCAGCTAGCTGGGGACAAGGGGGAATTCCCCCGGGAGGACAGAGATGCAGACGCGTGTGCCATGTGGATGTTGGTCCTTCGTTGGTAGGATGCAGCCCGGGCTGCGGCAGAGGACAGGCCAGAGGAGTAGGCGGTCTGGAGTTTGTATGAGCCTTGCACAAACTTTTTAATCCTCGTGTCTTTATAGTGAACAACAGACCTCTCTCGGCAGTAATTGCGTACATTTCCAGGATTTATCTCTATTGGATTGCCTTTGGCATCCAGTCCCATAAAAATTGCCTATTCGGTGAATGGATGTCATATGTCTTGAGGCGCTGGAGGGGTTAATGTAATGTGTAACCAATGTAAGATATATTTAATGATCTCTGAAATTGCTTCTGTGAAGCATCCACATAACTGCCACAACTCGATTTACTACAGATCCTGCAAATAACAAATGTAATTACTTTGGAATCAACATAATATTAGGTCAGACGGGCTTATATTCCCCCAGTTTGCTGGAAACTTAATATAAATCTGAACCAAGTGTCTATCGCCAGTCGTATTCCCTGGCTGTGCTCTCAGAAACAACATCCAACATGACTTCTCTGGGAAAATGCTTAAAAGCCAGAACACTGTAGTATCCATTTTTGCCTTATTATGGGCCCATTGCTAAGCCAGATTGCACATTTGCATCATTGAGTTAAAGCCTTAAACTGTCGGCGCTGGTTTCGCCGTGTTAGTCGTGTTTAGCAGCACAGTCAAAGGCCGTTTTGTTGTTCTCAGTCCTTGACGACCCTCACTGCGCCTCCTGAAGGACAACCAGATGCAGAAGATAAAAAATACCGTACGATGGGAACGCTGATGCCTGCAGCATCTCAGTCTGCTCCGTTGCTCTGTGCAAAGGCGCTTTCATGTTGGTTTGACTCCCATTTAATTCAAGCAAGGTTAGGGTCATCTGTGATCATCGTGGCCACCGACTAGGCTGGGGAAACCTGGATTCTGGGTGCATCTCTCCTTCCCATTTCCCTCGGCAATCCAAGGTTTGACTGCTTTTCCAACTCAGCGGCTAGCGATGCCGGTCTGTTTAACTGGGGACGGTCACCTCCTGCGTGCCGGTGGTGATGGCAGCAGATGGACCCTGGAGGGAGAAGATCCTCTGAACACTGGAAAGCTGGATCTGTCTGGTGGCGAGGGGGATAATTATTGGAAAACATATGTATCTTAAATCTTCTTGAGAAGATTCACCTTGCCATAAGGCAGAGTATTTCTGCTAGCTGGGTGTTCCCAAGCACTTGGCTGGCTCGCAGTTCACACGTCGCTCTCCTTTTGAAGGTCATGCAGGAAAACCTCACTTTAAACATCTAGGGAGAGAAAAAAAACTCCATTCCCTGTGCGCTGAGCTGCTTCATATACCCAGGTTGCCTCTGAGATTTTACGATGAGCATCACGCGCATGGCAGTAGGTGATGAGCTCTCCTGCCCATGTCCTGGTGCTACCAGTGCTGGATTCGGTCCCTGCACCTGGAGAGATGCCTTCATCCCACACGTGACACCGCGGTCCCACGGTGGCCAGCGAGGACATCCCTGCTGCCAGCATCACCCCCATCTTCCGTTATTAACAGCAATTCCCTAAAGACACTCCTCTCTCAGGCAAACACGTGCACAACTGACACCTTCCAATTTTCAGCTAGGAACAAAGGTTTTATGCCTAAATGATAAACCTCCCAAAATAAAGGCACAGGGCCCAGAGCCGCACGCGCAGCGGCGCGGTGACAAGCGAGATAAAGCAGACAAAGGCGCAGGGAAGCACTCGTGTTGCAGTGCTAATAAATAAGGCTCTCCACAGTCTCTCAAGTGGAGAAACATGCTGGTTGGTTCAATAAAACAGGCTATAACAAGAGATTTATATAGAATTTATTGGATTTATTCATTGAGGATTGCATATCTCTTCGCACGGTGACATTTTTTTCTGCACCAGGTCCTTCCCCACCGGCAGCTGCTTATCGCTTGGTGCATTTGTGTAGTAGATGGGGGCTCAGACGTTCAGATCATGCTCAGAGCCGTATTGATTGCAGGCACATCACAGGCATACAGATGTGTGTGGCTTTTCTGCCTCCAGCAATGTAGCTCTGAAATCCCCAAGCCAGAGACTCTTCAAATACATTGAAAAAATAAATGGCAAAATAGCAATTCTTGGCAGTAAACACTCAGCTGAATGCAGCACTGAGCCTTTCCCACCCTGGCCACCACTTCCAGGGGCCCCTTTTGCTCAGGAGCGACGCCAAAATATTTCTACAGTAGGCAGAAACGCAGGTTTAAATTGCTCGCAATATAATTTAGACTAAAGGTGGCTTAAAACATAATTTTAGGACGCTTGCTATAACCTGAATGCGGGCCATGTGGACCTCATTCGGTCTCACAAAGAGTCCACGTGCAGACATGAACAGCCCTCACACAAAGGCTGAGACACACACGTGTAGGGATGGCTATGTAGGTATATAATGTGCGTATGTATATATACACCAGCGGCTCCCTGGGTCAGGGCAGGTGCCCCCGGCGCCTCTCCCATAGCCCCGGCTGTCCTGTCCCCTCTCTCTGCCTGCCAGCTCAGCACAGCGGGCCCTAATAATGAGTCAAATTAGTCTAAATTCAGCGAGTTCTTGTTATAGACCTGGAAAGTTATTCGTTTTCTTTTCTTCTATAACTGGCGAGCAAATACTTTGCAAGTACTGTGGTTGTTACAGCCCCAAATTTCTTTTTGTAACATAGCTTTCCAAATTATATTATTATTATTTACTCAAAATAATTTGGCCAGAATACTAAACTCAGACCCAGTGAATGCCTCACTGCCTCTATCAAAGGCACGGGCTTAGGTATAATCCACTTCAACCAAAGGCGCTTTTCACAGTAATCCAGTAAGCATATGTCGAAGCAGTAGTTATCAGTGAAATTTGGCTTTGCTTGGTTTCTTCTCCTCTTTATCATCAGATTACAGTTAGTGAAACCCTAAAAGATTTGAGATGACCAAAATCTCATAAAGAAAAAGGAGATTGGGTCAGGAGGGCAAAGGGACAGTATTTGTATGTCATGCAAGGACTTGGAAAAGGAGATGTAGCGCCAGATCACTCTGCATAAATAGAAGGATGCAGCGGCATCGTAATGTAAAATGCATTAAGCTGTCAAAATGAAGATCCTGTCTTCAATCACGCCAAGTCCCCCAGGCCTCCATGTTAAATATTGCATCAAGACATTTCCTGTCTGGCATTAAAAAAAAAAAGGAAAAAGCAAAAAGGAAAAAGGTACCTTCGCCCTCAGAGCGCAGGGCTGTCCTCAACGTGAGCATCACCTCATGGGGTGACCCGGGGTCTCGCTTTGTGGAAGATTTCTCTCCTTTTTCTCCCATAAATGTGGTCAGTCAGTGAGAAGTCTCCCCAGGAAAACCTGCTGTTCTGTTCTGGGTGGGTTTTGCCTTCGCTGAGCCCCCCCTGTGCCTGCAGGCAGCCCCCGCTTTGCATCTAACTAGCCACCGAACCATCTCACCTTAAATAAGCCCATTACTGAAAAGCCTTCTCCTTTCTTCCTTCGACCCTGCCTACCTGGGGATGCTTGGAGAGCTTAATCTGAATTAATTTCTAAAGTAGATTAGTTAAACCTCATTAAATCCCTGTGTAGACAGCCTTTTTCAGAATTAAGGTGGCCTTAATTTAATTTGCTCGGGAGCTTAATTTACTTCCATCAGCTCCTCGTGCACCTTGCAGGGACGGCCCCAAGCAGCGTCGGTGAGAAAGGCAGCACCGAGCCGTAAGCATCAGCAGGACGCTCGGGGACAGCCACCCCGCTCTCCCCGTGGCACCGCGGCCGTCCCGTCCCAAAAAGGACAAAAAGGCACAAGAGAAAGCGTTTAAGCACCAAGTGCTTATTAGGTTTGAAAGTTTTCTGCGAAGGGCTTTGCCCTCCAGCAGCCTGCAGCCCCCACCCGAGCCCGGGTGAGGAGAGGAAGAACCGCAAAACCCATTTTCTACCAGGCTGCTAGCAAGCAGCATGCATAACTTAACCACCGCTTTTTAAAAACTTTACAACTTCCTTCATAAAAAATGCCAACAAATCCTGCTGAAGAAGCAATTTCAAATTATGGATTCCAGTCTTTCCTCTTCTGCTTTGATGACTGCCCATGAACTCGCGTTACATTACCTCCAGCCTGGCTGGTTTGGTAAAAGAGAGCCTTAAATCTCAGCTCCTGTGTTTCCAGCATGCATACTAACCTGTACGGCAGTGTCTGACCACGCCAGCACTTCTCTCTAACTTGTCCTCGCTTGCAGTGAACAACATACACACTGGGACGGCCAGGACCCCAGCAGCGATCTCCATTTTAAGTGTTTCAGAAAGCAGGAGAGAAGTCCCTCCAAACTGTGAGCCAAAGGAGACGTCACGTCAAGGATTTAGATAAATTTGGCTCCTAGAATAAACCTGGCTTCTGCGTTTGGGAGGATTCGCTCATCTCGGACGTCTACCAGGAAAGGAGCTGCGGTCGCGCACAAAAATTAAATTCTACCTAATTTACCGCGTGTGCGTTGGGCGACGTGTCGCTGGCAGCAGCTGGAGGAGCAGAGCTGCCTGTGTCCAGGTCCAGCCCAGCAGATAAATGATATTTCCGAAGCCAGGGCAGCACCCAGACATCTCGCAGCAGCAGCAGCAGCTCTGCACAGCTTATTTCCCCGGGACTGGCACCCTCTGCAGCAAAAAGCTGGGGCTTGGGGTCATTTGCTGGCCCTGGTTAAATGTGACCCAAACCTTGCACGGGCACAGCTGGCACCACGTACATCGGATCTGGCTGTCCCTTTGGGAAGAGATATGATCCTTCTCGAGCTGACAGCCGTCTCCAGCGAGGTGCCAACCCGTGACAAGGAAAATAAGGGCCCAAGCGTTCAAGAAATCCTACCTGAATATGCTTTCTAGAAAGCAGTAAAACATGTCACACTCCTCTCCTCGAGGCCATAATTTAATTTAGCAACAAAAGCTGGAAGAAAGACAGATGCTTCTCACAAATCCTGACCATCAACAACCCCTTCTCTCCTGATACAATATTTGTATGAAGTTGTAAAGCCCCCGATTAAGGTATCCAGGAGCTATGACAGCACCAGAGATGCTGCGCTAAACAGCTCGTACAGAAACACTGTGGAAAAGCAATTACAGGGAAATGCCCGAGCAGCAGAGATTAGCAGCGGCATTTTGAGCAGCTTTACCTCGTTGTCACTGGGTTTGTTTTTAATGAAAGCCGGAGCCGTGCAGATTAAAGAATAATGTCACAGAAGGGGCTGATAAAATTGAAAAGATCCATCAGATTAATTACCAGCCTTAAAGGAGCTTGTCCATTTATTAGAAACAAAAGCCTTGGGCCACTTGCTATTGAAATTATGATATCTTCCCTTCACCGATTTTTCCACTCGATCTTGTAAAACCAATTCACGGGGATGGTATAAAGTCAAACAGAACTTTGCATGGAGCCCTTCCCCACTGCCCACTGGGGATGCTCGCTGGATGCTCGCCAGGCTGCGCTTTCAGAGCCCCGGCAAGCTCGTTAGCAACAGCGTTCGTCTTCACCCTTTGTAGCAGGCTCCTTGCTTTTTATTGAAGTCTTGCAAGCCAGTCCTGGTTGCTTTCCAGTCCTCACGGAGACCTGCCTGTGCATGTACTATTTGAAATGCTGCACCAAGGTTTATCATAACTTTTGAGAATAAGGAGTATTATAATCTTAAAACACCTACCTTGGTGGGGCGAGATTAAATAAATGCATAAATAAAAGATCTAGGCAGTGAACCTTTTAGCCCCATGGCACCACTGATTCAGCAGAGGCGAAAGAATGAAGGCAATAGCAGGGCTCAGACCCTAAACCAGTGATTCTGAATTAAAACCGTCTCTCACCTCACCCAAAGCTTTTGAATTCACGCATTGCAATTTCCTTTTTGACCATAATCATGAGCGTAATGTTAATAACATAGGCTAAGCTTTGTCATCTTATCACTTAAGCTTCCTGATGAACCAAAGGGGTTCAACTTGCAGTGTCCCAGAGCATTTTCCATGGTCCAGCCAGCTCCCGTGGGGAGCAGGACGGTGTGTCCCCATGGGCAGTGGGCACCCTGCACCGAGTCCCTGGAAACAAGGCACATCATAGAGCAGCCTCCGGGTTGCTCTAAGTTATCCCTGACCCAGAGAAGGTCCCGAAAGCCCTGGGCTCTCACAGCAAGGGGAGTTAAAGCTCTCTCCTGCCCTCCTACCTAAATCCAACAGAGAGAGACTGAGACTTGGTGGGAAAGGTGGCACGGGGATGCGCCACGACCAACCCGTTTGAAACACAAAGGTGGAAACCAGCTGCAAGGAACAACAAACCCCTCAAAAAAATACATTTTTAATAACAATACACAAATATCATTTCTGCAGTGGTTATTTTATTCACGCTCATCAGAAGGCTGGCATTAACTGGGGGTGGTATATAAAAACCCATGGCAATGGTAGCATCCGTGGGCGATGAAGAAGAGCACCTTGCAAGCATGGTTTTTAGCCGGGACCAAGCTCCCTCACAGCATCACCCCACCCGATGTTGCTCTGCAACTCCAGCCAGTTATAAATCATGGAAGCAATCAATGACCCTCAAGCTCTTACCTCAACCTGCGGCCGCGGTGGATTATAGATACCCATACGTGCTTTTTGCTATACGGGGCATTCCTATCTTTATATTTAGTGCTTAACACTGGGAGAATTGATTTGCTGTGTATTACTCCAGGAGCAGAGGGGAGCGGGGGAGCAGAGGGCTCAGCCTCGCACCGTTCCCCAGCTCAGCCTGTGTGCAGGCTTGGACATTTCTCCTCGGTAGGAGGGAATTTGCCGTCGGCATTTGGGGTTCAGGTAGCTCAGGGAATGAAAACAGACTCTGGATTTCTTGCGGCTCTCCTGGCTGAGCACAAAGCCATCGCAGCGATATGGGGCTTGCCAACGCTGAAACCCAGGCAGCTCCAGCTTTTTACTGGAGTCCTCCCAAGAAATTCATAGCTTCATTCTTATTACTTATAGGCTTCGCAGCGCCCAGAGTCTGAAAATTAATTTGGCCAGGCAGCGTCCCAGGAGTGTGAGCCGCACGAGGGAGGAGATTGATAAAGCCATCGACAAGATGCAGTGGCTTGTTTGTAGGAGCAACAATTCACCTGCCTCAACATGGTTTTTTTTCAGCTTCATCCCTGAGTTTTAACTCCGGCTGACATCGAACCAACCCCGTCTGGATGCTGCCAGTGGGGACATCATCCCTGTCCCCATGCCCGGTGTCCGTGAACCAACCCATGGCAGTCTTAGGACAGCGTGATGGGCGAAGGGACTCCAGTTTTCCCATTTCCTCCCATCTCTGGCCCTTTTACAATTGTTTCAGCAGTATTGATAAAATGACAGCTTACAGTTTAAAAAATTGAGTATTTAGAAACTGATAAGAGCTAATATGACCACAGGAGTATGTTTTCTTAAATTTCCTGTAAAACTACCATTCGTCTCTCTGCAGCCGATACCCAGGGACCTGTGTCTGCGCTGCTCACTTCCTAACGAGCTCATCATCCAGAGCAGTGCTTAGAATCAATTACCACCGTATACGCGGGAGATGCTCTGAAACTCTACCCTTTTCTCCATTACATGTCCTTCAAGCTAATTATTTCTCATTGTAGATTACGGGTCAGGGAAAACAACATTACTTTATCGGGAAGAAAGTGTTTCCCCTTGCAGAGAGTATAAATGTGATTTAAAACATCAGTAAGTTTTCAGCGTGCTCTGCCTATGCAAGATTTCAGCGTAGACCAATAACGAGGTTTGTAATTGCTTTGGGTTTCATGCCTCATTGAAATGATCTGCAAAATGCAGTGCACTGATGAGCCTGGATGGGTGCTTTCCCTGCTCCTCGCAGCCCCTGCTTGAACTCAGCAGCTGCAAATTCAGCTTCTCCACATCTTGCTGCTCCCCAGCATCTTCCAAACCCGGAGCCAGTAGTCCCTCCAACGTGCAGAGGTGCAAAGGAGAGGTACTGAGCCCCTGCACCTGAATTATTTCCCTAAAGTTGAGCACAGTTAGGGCTCCCAGCTTCAATAAATAACATAGATGTGTTTCTTGGGACTGTTCATGCTTACATCGATGCAAGTAGTAATCATATTTTTAAGCTTCCACTGAGCAAACCTTCCATATAATTTGCTAAATTTATACCAAACACAATAGCGTGTGTATAAAGGGGGATCTAAGTATGGAAGTCACTGTTTTAATATAATTGGCCTTTTAGATTAAAAGGCTCTTGTAATAACCTTTTTAGAAGAAGCAGAAAAAGTCATAATTACAGAGCAGTCGCACATGACAGATAATGTTCCAAATTTAGAAAATTAACCCTTGCCTGCATTTCCAGTGGAGCAGTCCTTGCCTGGCTGCAGTGCCAGGATGAGGCCACTGATACTGCAAAAATTGAAAGGCTATATGAAGAAAAAACAGATGGGGTGACCCGGGGCTCCTTTCTACTGCGGGCTCCTGTGCATCTCCTACGTCCAACTGCAATTCCAAATGGATGTAGCAGCCAGCAGCGCCTGTCGGTGACGGCATCCCAGAAAACCCAGCCGCTCCCAAAGTGGGCGTACTGGTCTTTGACATCATTTGGTAGATCTCCTATTGCTAATTCAAATTCACCCAAGGAAATGAGTGAGAAAACATGGCACATCTTTAAAGGCAGTGTTTTCACGAATACTTTTTAAATCATTAAGGAGGTACTCATCTTCTGGGTGTAAAGGGAAGATTTTCATAGCTCCAGGGTAGGGATGTATCATCTAGCAAAGCCAAGCTCATAATTAGCTGTAGCACAAGCAAAATCAGGAGCCTTACTGCTCCAGTGCCAGTCAAGTTGATTTACCTTTAAAATACGTTAAGTGACCCTTTGGTGGTGGTTTCCCCTTGACTACTGAGGTGCTACACAGTGACCCTGAAACTCATGCAATTGTAAGCTTAAGGGACTAGTTTCAGGGGAAGGCAAAGGACAAAACCCTTCACTAGCCTACAGCTCATTTTTAGTGACTTATGGTTTTCCCCCCTTTGCCTTGGAAATCAATACTTTTTTTCTGTTGGATTAAGTAGAATATCAACCTGGCCTGGCTGTGTAAGCATTTATTTTTAATATCCTGCCTATTGCAATACATATATTATACGTGACAGTAATCACTGTGCTCTAAAGGTGAAACTAGCTTAGCAAACTCGGAGGGGGTCGGGGCTCCCGGCAGAGCCGGGACAGGGCAGACCCAAGCTGCTGCTTCCCACGGCAGCCGACCATGGTGGGAAGATGTGTAGCACACGGCAAGGAATACAACGGGCTACCGCAAAGGAAATGCTGCAAGGGGAGATATTCCTCGCTGCTCTCCCGCTGTGGTTTTTTGCCGTAAAACTAATACCACGAGATTTCATCGCAATGACTTAAGGTGCTGCGCGGAGACGGAAACATGTGCTAGTGCTTTAAGAAAGACCAGGATGAAAAGCTGGCGATGCAGAGAGGTTCTGGGTTTAATTATCCTCCTGTGATAGTAGGTGTCACACCAGCCAGCGCAGGGCAGGTGCCGTCCCCGCAGCCAGCCGTGAATTTGTACCTGGGGAGCCCCGGGCAGCACCAGTCTCCCACCAGCACGTCCTCCGCTCAGGTCGTTTGCAAGGACCGACGGCCACATGCCGGCATGTTTCTGCCGTGACCTCTGTTTTGCCACCCGAATAAATACCCCAAAGGCGCATCCTTTGCCCTCAGTCTTTTGCCCGTCATTGAAACACCCAGAATGACTTTCCTGACTTACCGGTCACCGATGCTGTGCCAGATGCTGTCACTCCACTGTGGGTTTAGAGTTGTTTTTTCACCATGGCCTAAAACCATTTCTGGCTGGTTAGAGAGAGAATTTTAACATGAGTTGACTGGCTCACATCGGTGAATCGCATCCCTCAAACTTTTAACACCAAGCTTGTCCGCATCAGATGGGCACCGCTCACACTTCTGCTCACCACCACACAGAAATGAATCAGAAAGTTAATTTTTAAAATTTATCCATCACAATATCATTTTTTTCTACTTAGCAATATGATGAAGGCATTTGTGATAACCATTTCCTCTACACTCCCTTTAATTTTTTTATATCAGTTTCAGCATTAAAAAAAAAATGGAACCAGTAAATCAGACAATTAATCACTTCAGTCTACGAAAGGTCCAGTAAATCACCCAAGTTTTATATCTCTATTTTTTTGAACTTACGCCCAAAAGCCTAGAGATTGAGTCCATGTGCTATTAATTTGAAAATAGGCAGTTCACATATTTGTGTAATGACCTCAGCAGCAATCTCAGCCATGCAGACCCAGGTGCACCGTGTAAAGAGCGAAAGACATGACCGCACCGCTCAGACACACGAGGAGATGATGTGTCAAAACAAATGTCAAGATTTGGGATTCATTTCGCCTGGCCCCAGCAATACCTGGGTTTGATTTATCGGCAGCCTGCTGCAGTGCATGCTTGCATGATTTGCAGGAGACAAAAACAAGGGCAGCGCTTCCACGTGATTATTTTATATTTCTGCTAATTAAAGTGAGAAAACACCTTGTCATACATCCATAGCATCGGCGTTACTGGTATCTCTGGTTTTCTGGGTACAGCGCGCGTGGGAGCCGGTACCCTGCCGGGTGCTGACCACCCACCTTAGGGTGACGTTTTAGGGGATGGAGCCGGTGTGGCACAGTTGACATTAAAGCAAGATAACCCAAAGCCATGTCTGCCATCAGCAGCGTAACCATTGACTCCAGCTGAGCCCCGTTTTGCCCTTTTCTCCCCTCCTGCTTAACGATCCATGCAAAGAAAATCTAATGAGCGAGGGGATGGAGAGGAGCGATTGCCAGGGAACCGGCTCTAGCCTCTGCCCCGCGCTGACCTCTTAAGGCCCTGGAATAATAAAACACTCATTTCCAGTGCTCACCGCTCCTCGCCCCGGCACGCCATCGATCGCAGCCTGCTGCCGGCGCTGCCCGGACCGGGACAGTGTGGAAACCTGCATCCTCAGCGGGAACGTCGGCTGGCAGGAGCCAGAAGATGCTCGTTTGAACCCACGTGGCCTCTTCACCTTTCCGAGCTGTTGCTAGCTGCCGGGAACGGCTGCAGACCTGGGGGTGCCAGCCCACCGTGTAAAATCCACGTGGCTTTGGGTTTACCTGAAATCCCCAAATAGCATTTGAAGGCCTAAAAACAGTTAATGGGTAGGGCTTTGCCCTCCTCCTACCAGTCTACGTAGGCCACGGAAAGGAGACATGTCCAAGCGTTTGGAGGGTCTCCATCCCCATCACCACATCAGCCTCCATCCCCGGCACCCAGCATCCTGGGTTCCTGCTGGGCTGAAACAGGGAAAACCACAGGGAGAGGCAGCACTGGTGGGTATTGGCAAGGCAAAGCAGCAGTGCTGCGGGCAGACGCACGCCCAGCGCCCTTTGCTGGATTTTTGGAGCCCTCTTTCCAAGCCCCCCCAGCCCACAGGCTCAGGGACCAGCTGGCACAACAGGCACGGATCTCGGAAGATCATTAAATTTTATTCTCTGTTATAGATTTGCATCGTTTCCCCAGGGTGAATTTGGTGCAAAACAGGGGGGATACACAGAACCGAGGATAAGAGAGATATAAATTGTCTGCGTTTATTTTAAAAATACTATTTTTCATGTTATTCCACAGTGTCCTTGTGCAATCACAAAGAGGTTTTCAAAGGTGTGTCCTGGGAGGTTTTCTAAAGAGAAAAGAACAAATTATTCATCACATATATGCACATCACACATTGCCATGCCAGCTGGGTCAGGCTTGGGTCAGCAGATAAAGGCTCCCGTCTTTTGACCCGCAAACAAGACAGCACTGTCACAAGGCATAAACCCGATTCGCTCTTGCACGGCTACAAAACAAGGACTCTCAGCCCTTTTCTCCCCCTGAGCCGAACATCTTCAGTACGAGACGAATGATAAATCGAGGCTGAAACTCAGGAGGAATGCTCTGGCAAATAGTCCACACGTTCAGCAAAGAGACCCTCGCTGCCGAATAGTACCAAAGCAAACCCACAAAAAAAAAAAAATGAGGCACCTGGGCCTGCAGCTGCACGCGGCAGCTTCATTTCGGCAGCGGGAAGTAGGTTACCCAGGGATTACACCCAATTATGCGGCAGGAGTGGGAATGATTGGGTTTGAAAAGGAATGCCTTAAAAACGAAGCAACCATCACAGCTTTCCAGATCAGGTAATTGAAACCAATGTGCTGGAAAGTGGTTTTGTGTGCATCGGTGGGGATGGAGATGGCGGGGCAGGCAAAGGGCACCGGCGGGCAGGGCTGCCCGCAGCAAGGCGGCTGGTCAGCCCAGCTGTAATTCTCTTCTGGCTTAAAAATGCCTTTTGCTAGCTGAATTTTAAGCTGCATTCAGGGACGGTGAGGGAAATGCTTCGCTTTGCAGCGACAGGCGGGCAAGCACTGCTCCCAAAGCCTGGCAGCGAGCAGGAGCAATTAAGTCAGGCAGCCCCCGGGAAACCGCGTGATGAGCAAAACATTGAGAAATAAATTCTTCCCACCCCAGCCCAAGGCTGAAGCACCGGTTTATAGCCAAGGCAGCAAGCAGCAAAGCAAGGCATTGGGTCTTTTCCCGATTCCCCATGCAATGGTGCCCTGCATGCTGGCTGAAGGTTTCTCCCCTAAGGGCACGGGCTCACACCAGGACCCCCGACCTGGGTGCTGGGCACCCCCTTTTCTGGCTGAGACAACGGGGTGGGCACCCCAGCAACCTGGGGCAGTTCGAGAGGTGCCCCAGCCTTCGTGGAAGAGTCCCCATTGCATCTCCCCGGGGGACACGGAGGTTCTGGCAGCAGGAGGAGAAACAGCAACGTGAAAACCTGCACGGAAAGAGCCCGGCAATTAGAGCACATGGCGAAGACCTGCACCACGCTGCGCTTTCCCCTTCATCTGCTCGATGTCATCTTTGACAGCACGCTCTTGATCATCCGCTCACACCGAGTTTCCCAGACACGGCTCGGGAATGTGAAACGGCATGTAAAATCCAGTCTGCGTTTTGAACTGTCTTGCAAAGCTCCAGGGATGTAATATAGGGAAAGGTGCATCCAAAGCTGTAAAAAGGGAACAGGCGCTTGTGCTGGGGAGCTAACAGTTATTATGAGCATGAGCTGGGGTTGAAAAAGCCGAGATGACAGTAATTCTGCTCTGCTTATACACTCCTGTCTGTGGCAGAGGTACTTGTCATTAAAAAACCCTGACATTTACTTGCTGGGCTTTTGCAGCAGGAGGAGCTGGAGGGCAATTTGTTAGGAGAGGCTGAGCATCGCGGCTGTTGTGTCCAAGGCTGGCATGGCACGCAGGATCCGGCCATGGTCAGGGTGGGCACCTGCTACCTCCAGAGCTGCTGGTTGAATATTGCTGTAATACACGACCAAGGCAGGATTTGGAGACTGATTTAGACACGGCTTTAACGTGCTGTGCTGTAGCGGTGAGAGCCCAATGCTTTCCCCAAGGAGCTGAAGGCGACGGCATGGGGACACCTCTGCCACCCTACTTACACCCTGACCTAGGCCTGGGAGATGCACAGGGTCCGGGATGGCTTCCCAAAGCTGGGCTTGTTTTACCCGGAGAGCCTGCGGAGTCCCAGCCAGGCTCCGGGAGACAGCATTTGTGCACCGGCACTGCAGGAGCTGCTCTATCTCTGAAAAGTTAAATATGCTCGGAGCAGCTCAGAACACAGAGCAGATCAGTTTGGAGACGTATATTATTTATTTACTTAGCAGCCATCAATGGGAAGCACAAACAGGCCAGGCGAGCGTACGTAGGAAACCTCCCCTCGAAGCATTTACCCGCTCAACACAAAGCCTGTGCTCCGTGGGGATTATTACCACTATTACCACGCTTATGTTATTAACGTTATTCTTCTCTTAAAACCCTAACGAAAGGCCGGGTCCAGATCCGCAGGGTAGTTCTGGTTTCTGCAGCCAGCCATCGCCTGCAAACGGACCGGGGACCTTCCCACGCACTTGCCTGACCCCGTGTGGGGCTCACTCGGTGGCTGCCCCATCCCTGAGAAGTTTCTTCTTCTCCAGGTTCAAAGCCAGGTCTCTGGGACGTGTCTGCTCCTGAAAGGATGAGTTTATAGGACTTGACAGAGTTGGCTTTTCCCCCCGCAAAGGAAGGAAGTTACTTTAAGCTTAAAAAAGCAGAGCCATCTGGCTGTGCACAGCTGTGGAAATATTATATGTCTAATTATTTATAGAGGTACCTGCACGGGGACGAGTTCAGTTCTTCAGCGGTCCGTAACTACGTCAGGAAAAAAGCTAGTTTGATATAAAAACGACTCTGCAGTTCTTCAAAAAATATGTGCATTGGGGGCTTGGGGTGGGGGAAGCGGCATTGTTTTCTTTGGTATTTGCAACCTCAAAGCAGCAACAAGTTTGTTTTCTGCTGGTGGTCTCTGTATGAGGCATAGGCTTATAATAAGACCTCTGGCATCTGAAAGCCATTAAATTGTACAGTCACAACAGCCCCGGCCATTAGCAGAGACAAAACAAGCTATGCACAGCCACAGATAATTAACCAACTCTTGTTTCTCCTTAAATCAATAGCAAGAACATTACAGGAACAAACAGCCCGGCGTGTCCCCAGGGACGGGGCTTTGCCAGCCAGCCACCCCCAAGAGCTGATTTCCAATGGAAATTACACCGTCAGGTCCTGGGCTTTAAGATCAGATTTCTGTCATTTGCTTCTTGGAGCTATTTTAGTCCATGGGAAAGACCTCAGATGGAGCTGGTTGAGGTTTGGAACTGCTGGTTTCAAAATTTCGGGATGGGGAGGGATGTGGGGTCCAGTCGGGGCTTCCCCCTGTGAGAGAGGAAACCTTCTCCGAGTCTTTGATGGAGAGAAGGTAGCCAATTTCTGCTGGAGCGTGAAAGCTATTTTCCTTTGGGGAAAACACTGGTGAGGGAGAATTTTCTATTAGCGCTGAATACCGCGTCCAAAAAAGTTAGCGTAAACAATAACTTCAACACAAGGTAGCTCGGCACGTAGCAGGAAGAGGTGCCGGTGTTCCTCCTGTCTGATAACCGATGGATCCTGGTTTGGGATGCCAGCCCCCGTCCGCAGCGGAGGGCTGTCCCCCCGCATCCCCATCCCCTCGGCCGCAGCATCCATCCCCGCGGCTCGCCTGGCACGGGGCGTCACACGAAGGTTCGGAGGAGGTTGAACGAAGTCGGGGAGGGTGGGTGAAGCGGTACCCCACGCCTCAGCCGCCCCGAGGCAGCAATGAGGGGCTGAACCAGAGCCCCCACGCTCCGGCGATGCTGCTCTGCCCTGGGGAAACCCGTCCCACGAGGCCAAATTTCTCCATCACCCAGAGACACGAAACCAGGCGGGAGAGACCTCAGGGAGGGACCATAAATTTAGTAAAAGCTTGATAAATGCTCCCACTACCTTAATTATCCCAGGAGCAGTGATTTAGTGCCTACGAGGGAAGTGTCTGTTTCTGGGTTTTGGCAATAAGTGCTTGTGCATCCCAAATTACCCATTATAAATTAATAAAGGAGATGGAAGTTAAATGATAATCATCCCCGCTATGTGTCTTTTCTTTCTGAAGAGAAAACAATGTTAGTAGGAATATATAAATATATATAGGAAAATGCCTTAGAAATGAAAACAGTCACTTTTACCCCTTTTGCTTCCTCATTTTGTACGAAGAGGTCTTACAGACTTACAGCCAAGCATATTTTCTAAGAATAAGTGTTATCTCTTCGGTTTTAATTTAGAAATTAAAGTCTTGTCAGCTCTGGGAGACTGGGAAGGAAAGTTACATTATAATATCACAGGAGACTGAACCCTGGGAAAAGAGAGTTTAGTCAAATGGTTTAAAAATGCAGCTTTAGGTACTGACAATCTCTTACGAACACTGGGCGAATATGACGTCTCATAAAAATTCAGCATCACACTTTCTTAGGCTAATGCATTACAGCCAGCAGCATGGATATATTAGATCCCAACCAGCCTTTCAGCAAAATGAGGAAAAACCAGCAAAGACACTTCTGTTTCCTCTTAACACCCAAGTTTATGTTATTCCGTGACACCAGGACACAGAAGAGAGCTCAGTCACAAAATAGCCTTTTTATTATTAATTGTGACCCAGTCCTGCTACTTGACGTAGTTTTCTCTTGATTCCTGTGGACCACGACCCACAGCCTGTGCTCTTTTAATACACTCAGGCCCCAGAAACGTTCTGCAGTCCCTAATTTCATGCCTGCGCTATCGCCTGTGCTTCAGCATCGCCTTGCTGCGAAGGTATGCGTGCAGCAGATGGAGGTTTCTGCTCCGACACCGCGTCCTACCTGTCACCAGTCCAACAGTTTAAAGGCATTAAATTACTCCATCTGCTCTTGCAGCTTGCACCGAGCCTGTGCTTTATAGACTGATGGGGATTGTTTTTTTTAATAAATGAATGAAAAGTTGCTTTGTAAATTCGAGGCCAGAGCTGACTCATAATCTCTGCTGACAAATTTCTGTCAATATTTACTGACATATCCAGAGATCTGTAATGTTTAAAGTATCGGTTTTTATGAGAAAGCTGCTTTCAGGAAGCGTCTGGAAAAGTGTAACGCGCTTTCTCACATTCTCTCATTCATTTCTGCTTTATCCCGATAACATAAATGTGGAACATACATGCTAGTAAAAGGGAGAAGTAAAAGGTGCTTGAGTTTCAGCTATGAAAAATCTTTCTATGTCTGTAAACACAGAAGCCGGGCAATTTGTAAGGGGGCGATTCCAGTGAACCTTTTCTGCTGCAAAATGCATCTTCCCTTAATGGTGTAAAACAGGAACCCTTTTTATTTTTGCAGGTCCCATTGGCAGCGCACCTTTCCACTTCACAACCCACACGGCCCTCGGGAAGCCCATACACAGCATCATTTTTGGTGAGGTTTCCACGTGCCTTCCGCGGTTCCACGAGCAGAAGTGTGCATGCGGGATGCAAATGTGCAAGATTTCCCTGGATTTACTGCCGTCAAATACACAGAATTTAGCATACATTAACAGCATGGGCTTTAAATCAAAGGAGCATTTCTTAATACATTATTTATAATGAATCAATTATTAATAGAGGTAGCTTTTTTCTCCCCTAATAAATTATTATAAACTCTGCTATAACACGCTGTACCAATATGTACTATATAAATAATGTTACGTGTTTCAGTTTATGAGGACTTTTAAGCAGCTCGCTAAGACGTTCTCTTTCACAGATTTTGAGGCGTTGCATTCACTTCAAGCTCAAGCAATCAAACATCCTTACTGCAGGTACTTTATTTGGAAAGAGACAGATACTTCAATAAATCACTTGATAAATATCTGTATCATTTACACTGGAATGTGAATAAATGTATTTTTTGTACTACTGGAAACACAGAACCTTTTTCTTTACACTTTTTCTGCTTTCTTTTTTTCAGCACCAAATTTTCTCCTTCTCATTTCTTTGCAATTCTGGGTCTATCTTATGTTTTCACTTTTCTCTCTATGTTTAGATCCAGCACCACGGGCCTGACTTTCTTCTCATTTGCCCTAATGCAACCTTGTGGCTGCTCCCCACTAAGTGACAGTGGCTTCGCTGTGGCGCTGGTTTTGGGGTCCTCCCCAGAGCCCTGCAGTAACTGGGACTCTCCTTGTGAGGAGCAGAAAAATCTCCAGAGGTATAATGCAGAAGGATAAATAAATACCCAAGCTGTCGTGGAGAGACATGAGGTCTGTGGGCTCCTCTCCTTTTGCTCCTTCTCCCTTTGCTTCCCACCAAAGTCATATTCCTTTTCCAAGGTGTTTCCACTCTAAAAGGAGGCAGGCATGCTTATTTTACTGGTAATGATGTGTCGCACAGGTCCTGCAAAATCATGCCTGCTCCCCAAAATTCCCTTAAGCCACCAGGAAAGTCCCAATGCAGCGACCGTGCTGGCCAGTGCATGCTCATGCCATCTCCGTTGGACCTCTTGGCAAAGCAGATTTTCAGCATCAGCTTTTCAGCCACGGCCCCATTTTCCTCCTTGCCCCCATGCCCAGGGCACCCAGCTCTTTTCCAGCCAGGCTGGCCCATGAATTAGCTCCAGGCATCACCTTTTCTTTCTTTTTTTCATTTAGGACTTTCGGTCCCCGGAGAACATCCTCTTTCCTGCTGAGTTCTTGGGATAACCAAACCATAATCATAGACAAGTGCCCACAAAACATGCAACGATTCCCCAGTGGGGTCTGCCACCATCCCTAATTCAGCACCTGGGGGCAGAGATTGCTTTTTTTCCTGCCATCTATTAATTTACATCATTGCTTAACTCTCTAAAGCCCTTTTCCTCGGATGGAGATTTTAGGACCGATGACAGAAGAAAATACACTAACCCATATTTCATTATTTTCCACTTATGTTCCCCTTGGTCAGCAGCTGCTGTAAAACATATGTCTTTATTTGAGGGAGAGGCTCTTCTTGCAAAATCTAGCACCAGCAGCTGCCATTCCCCAAAACTTCAGTGCTGGTTAGCACCAGGATATAAGAACAGGGTTTCTAATACCCAGTACCTAAAATCCAAGGTGGCTACACCTGAGTACATCGGTCTTAAACCCGCTGTGCTTCTGCAACAGGAGTGAGGGTGGCTGCATCCCTCCCGCGGCCGCCCAAGCAGCCCCCTGACACCCCGAATGCCAGGGGAAAACCCACGTGGAAACCTCCCCGAGCAGGTCTGCAGGATGTAAAATTTACTCTCTCAAACATTCTCATTAATTTTCCTGCATAAACATAAAGGTCCAATCTCTATTTGGCCTAAATCCACATAGTCCCAGAGCGCTACGGAGCTGTACCAAAGGCTCCAATATCCCCAATGTTTCTCTGTGTCAGTGGCGATTACCGCTGGGATACAAGAACTGCAATCAAAATTCAGCTTGTATCATCATATCAAAGCAAATTTGAGACTTTGTTTTCATTTTAATGCCTCTCTCCTTACTTTTAGTCACTTTTGGTTTTAATAGCACCATCTGCATTTTAAACGACAAGCGAGCTCCCTGCTTTCAGCTTTCCTCCTGCGTGAACCCGAGTAACTCGATGTGCCATTGCGATCCGCGGTGTGCGTTATATACCTATACCCCTATAGATCCTCGAGACAGCTGCGATTACGGGGTCTCTATGACAACGATGCAGAAGCCCGCGGCTGCCTGATATTGTTTTTCCTCCATGCACGACGCAGCACATCACATCGGAGAGGGCTATTTCCCCTCGCCTCCTTTATAAATCGATCTCTCCACGGCGCAAACGCGTGTGACCCGGAACGCGTGACTTCCACGAGCGCGGCGGGCGACTCGAAGCGAAGCCTCGTCTTTTCCCGGTAATAACAACCCCAGGACCGGCGAGCTGCACGGGGCTGTGCACCACGCAGGAGCTGACTCGGCGACGGTTTCGGCAGGCGGAGGTGGCACGGCTGTCCCCAGGAGAGACGTACGTGCCAGCGGTGCCCTCCGGCTGGACGCACACCACGGTGCCCAACCATCCCTCCGATGGCCCTACCCGGATGACGGGGTTTTTTTCTCCTCAGCCTTATTTTTAACTAAATGGAGTGCCTTTAGTACAGCGCGAAGCCTTTCATCCCTGGGCTCGTTTCCCCAGCCCACCAATGCTCCTGGGACGCTGCCTTTCCCCTGTGCGATGCTTTGAAGATCTGATGCCATGCCGAGGGACGCCAGACCAGCGCTGCACCGAGAACAGCAGCCTTCAGGGCTTTTGCCATTCATCAATTTAATCCATACAGATTTTGCAACACGGTCCTACTTTTCCTTGATGTACGCCCACCGCAACTTTCCGTGCTGGCTACCGCAGCCCCAGTGCAGTTACACGTTGGATTATTCCTCGCTCATACATGCTGCGCTGGCTTTCAGCTTTTACCTTTTACATTTCTCTCCGTGGCTTTTTTTGCCACAATATAGGGTTCAGAGTCAACAAAGTGGGAAATTTCTCAGGACCTTCAGTGGATGACTCCAGGTTATTCCCGCTGCATGCGGTGGGCATCTCTCGCTGTGCGGTTAAAAGGTTTCTGACCACGACACTCACAGGCACATGTGCAAACCACGCGTTTGCCCAGGACACTCTTTCCAGCTAGTCGTATAACAAAATTTGCCAGGATGACACAAAAACCTTTTCGCAATGAGAAACTTTCTACTTCTTTGTTTTCAACGGGAATTACTCTGAACAGATTTTTCCATAGCCAGGAACCCCCGCGTACGGTAGGTGGAAGGCAACGTCCACCGGCCGTGATGGAAATCGTTAAATTGGAGTAGTTTCAGAGGAGAGCTGCGGGGATGATGGAGGAGCTCGCCTGATAATGAAAGACGCCGGGAACTCAATTTGTTTTCCTTAACGAAAAGAAGGTTAAGAGAGGATCTGCTCGCAGCCTCTTATTACTTCTGGAATTTAAATGTGATAATAGAGGGCTCCCCTGTTAGGCAGATGAAAGTACGCACAACCCAGTGCCTGCAAGATTAAAATTCAGGTTTGAATTAAAAGCACATTTTTAGCGGTGTAGGTTATTAACCACTGAAATAACAGTTGAGATATCTTCTGATTTGAAGAGGCATATTTTCTTTCTAAACCTAAAGCTTTAGTTCAAATAGAAGAGTCCCCAGGCATGTTTTACACAGGAGTTCAGACTAGATAATCATTATGGCTTTTTCTAGCCTTATAAAGTATTAATACGCCATCACCCTTCTGCCCTCCTTTTACACTCTACTCATCAACCAATAATTTTTTTCAGTAAACACACGGAATTTCTTGAACATGGTGTCGTCTAGGAAGTTATTAGCGATAACGAGTTGAGGACTGTGTCCCTACAACACTGGCTGAACGTGGTGGGAACCATCTGCAGCCAAGAGCGACTGTCCACTGCTGCCGTGTATTGCCCAGCCTGGCAGCAAATCCCCACTGACACTGGAGTTATTTTTCCACCTGGATATTGAAAGGAGATGCTATCGTCAGCAAGCCAGCTTGGCAGACGTGCATCTTCCTCGTCCTGCCCCGACGCGGGTCGTTTGGCGTGATCAAGGCGTGATTACAGCCCGCAGGGCAGGCTCTGTGCACCTCGAGCTGAGAGACTGTGGGTCCCACCAGCCAGAAACTAATGACGTTTCTGCTCCTGTCCTCATGGGGAAAAAACCTGAACACGATAGGCAGCGTTTCTGTGTTTGAGTTTTCCTAATGTACACCCAAAATGTGACCCTGGCTGCACAGGCAAACTCTGTCAGGGATTTTAACTTACTTGGTGCATTTTTCTGTGTTGCTTCATCGTAGTTATTTTGTCGTAGTGCTCAAAAGTGATAAAACACAGATAACACGTTAGTATGATATTTGTTGCTGCAGGTTCTTGAGGCTGTTGCGATAGACATGACACTATTGACACGTGCACCAGAAAGCATTACCACAGCTTGCCCTTCAGAGCTGCAAAAATAATAAATAAAAAAAAATCCCATAATGCTACAGGAGACTAGGGAGGTGAAATAAATTTCAGTTACGGATGTCGTACATTTCCCGCCTCCAGTCAGGAAAAGCACATGGCCTCCGAAACATGCCCCGTTGTGCTGCTTAATTCAGCAGTTTAAAGCACATATCTCCTTCCCTTAAGCACGGTGTGTTAGAAAGATGTTACTTGCTTTTCTCTGCTCCGGTGTGATCCATTCTGCTGAAGCATCAGATGATTGAAATCCGTAATACAGAGCCAATTCCACCGAGACTCACCCAGAAAACGCTGCTGGCGCATCTGATCTGCGGGTGCATCGCCTCCAGCGAGGCCAAAGCCTTGCCGAGAGAGCCGGGAGAGCCCAGCCAGCTCCTGAGCTGCGGGTCCCTTGCAGCCCCGAGTCACTGCTGCCCGGGCAGGACCCCCCTCAGGTGGGTCAAACAGAGGTGCCGGGGATCTCCCACCTCTTTTGCAGGAATGAATTAAAGCAAGCACGCAGTCCCCACTGCTAGATTGATTTCACAGGGCTACTGCCAGCGTATTAAACTGCAGCTTTCTCACGATACCCAATGAGCCAGCCCATCATCCAGGTGGTTTTCAACGCTTTGCCCTGCGTTGTAAGCTATAGGGGTCTTCCCAATAGCTTACACTCACGTGCTTTAGCAGATTGCGTTAAGCCCACAGGACGGATAATAAAGCAACAGCGCGTTTGCGGAAGATACTCAGACATCCAGTAATATATAGGTATACACGCATAGATATACAGGGATATAGCTATATATATTCTGAAGCATGAAGCGTGCTATCCATTTTCAGCTGCTTACCAATGTACAGGATACTCTAATTATTCACATGAGTGCCAGCTGAACACTTCATCTTTGTAGCATCAGATGGCATGTTAGTCCTCAGGTTACTAGATTTTACTCTAAAGAAAACTCCTTTTTCTGCCTATTTTAATTACTTTGCGTCCCAGTTCACCTAGTTCTCTCTCATTCTAGCACATGAAAAAAGAAAAAAGAAAAAAGAAAGCGGAGATTTTCCTTATCTGTTTTATCCCCTCCTGATATCTAAAACATCACGCTTTAGCAAACATGTGAAATAAAACTAGCCCCATCGAGTTCAAATGCATATCATAAATCAATTCCTTTAACAAGGTGACAGAAAAATACCCCAAAGCATGTTTCTCACTTTGTCTTCCCCTTCCCCAAATGTCTTGGGACAGAGACATTACAACAATCTCTGAAAATCAAGTTGACATCCTCTATGTTATTCATTGTTTTATGTATTTTTTACATGGGCACTTTATTTTGTCTCTTGTCCTTACCTCCTAGCTGTACTTATTCCCTCAAGGCCAGCACAGGCAGTATATGTAAAGAAATAATTTTCAGGTTGAATAAATTCTTTCTGAAGTAAAACTCATGTGTGAGAAGCTAAACTCAGAGCAGCTTTTGTTGCTCTCCCAACCTTACCTTGCTTCATGCCGGTAAGCATTTGCATTAATGGCCTTGCTCTTGCCCACATCGCTCGGTGAGGCTGTCTGTGCCACCCCAACGCAAGGTGCTACCACGATGGAAGGTGCCACCACCACACGAGGTGCTACCGTGGTGGAAGATGCTACCGTGGTGGAAGATGCTACCGTGGTGGAAGATGCTACCGTGGTGGAAGATGCTACCGTGGTGGAAGATCCAGCAGCAGGATGGTACTGCGCTGGGAAAGCAGTGCCTGAGGACCACCCTGTCACTCGGAGGAACAGATCAATGTCACCGCTGGTCCCAGCAAGATGTAGTGCCGCCTTCAGGTCTTCACCCCATGGGGATGCTTGCATCGCTTTCTGCACAGGAACTGCGACGTGGGTTGCAATAGGTTTGGCTCTGTTATAACAACGCCTCTCCTTCGTACACCTGCAGTCCTGGCTCCAAAGCATGCTGTTTCTGGGCAGAACACTGTTCCCATATGGCTATTTTAAAAATACATAAGTAGAATGTAAATCAACTGCAATTTAAAGAACTCCGGTTGTGTTTTATATTTTTCACACAAGGCAGCAGGCATGATGGAGTGGCAGGGATGCTCAGAGGCTGCAATCCCCACCAGTATGCACCATTTACCAGAGGTTTAGTGATTTTCACCAGTGAAGGATGTGGTCAAGGAACTCTTCTGCCTTTGAAGGCATTACGTAAAAATGACACTTCTGCGCACAGACCCGTTCCCCTCTCCAGTAAAACGCTGCTACTCCTTTTCATACCCAGCAGCCGTCAGAGGCAACACAGATATGCGAATCCAAAAAGCAGATCTGGCTCCTCTTCCCATAGCCAAGTGATGGGAAAGTTTATTTTTCTATTCTGCTGATGCATGAAATCATCACTCGTGTTCCTGTATATCAGATGTTTTGGATCCAGGTTGTGCAGCATTTACCTGTATTACCAAAAGTAGTGGAAACATCACTGTGGTTAGGACCAGTCTTACCCAAAGCTACTCTATCAGTGTAGTTTCTCCAAGCTCCGCTTACCTGGGGCTAGCCTCAAAAGAAGGCTCAAAAGCTTATTAAACATCAGGATGGTCTAGCTAAAAATGTTCTGTGAAGAGCAATCTACCCTGACAAGCAGATTGCTGCACTGCCTGCAGTTTCTGTCATCCATAATTCGCATTTTTCCTTTCTAGAGTTCTACTTTATTCATTTATTTTCTACACACTTCTTGTGCCTTTTATGTACATTTAATTACAATATTAATCAAAGAACTCAAAAGAAGTTTGTATGCAAATGAAGTTATGAATTTGAGATTTGGAAAAATTTTAAAACCTATTCATTCTATTTATATTGAAATATTTTAATGTATTTTTAATGCTTTGGCCCTGACAAAATGCATTCTTATTCAAGCAAATAATATATTGAGCAAATATTATTCTCCCACATTTATTTCTTTGTCAAATAATTGATTTTTTTAAAAAAATTCTACATCATAGATAACATTACAAAAATTGCAGAGGGCAGATTTGTTCAGTTAACAGGCATTTTTCATGAAAGCCTCATCCTTATTATAAGCCCCATTTCTACAAAGCGTGTTTTTGCTGCCACTTCATTTCTTCGATGCTCTTTTCAGAGGATTTACCATAAATCCATGTAACCGCATTCTCTTTACTGGAGCACCGTTATCTGCAATGAGGCCAAAACTCTGGTGGTGCTTGGTGCCCTGCGCCTGCATGAGAAAAATCCTTCCCTCGCCTCTCCCGGCACATTAACAGCCTCAGCCCAGCGAATGCGTACACAGGACACGTTGCAGACATTTTACTGGACACAGCGTAAGTGCTACCCAAGGATCAATGCTGCTGTGTGCTGATGGGAGTGCTTGGGAGCTCAGGAAAATGTTCTGCATTGCTCAGAGAGGGCCATGCGGGTTAAGCACGAGGTACTGCAGAGCAGCTATTAACCTTCTTAGAAGTAATAGCGGAGGTTGGGGACTGGCTATTTTTAACCCAAGCAAAGACTGCAGGCAGGCATAGAAACGTTGCTAAATCGTGTTTAAATGCCCTCTCACTGTTTCCGGCTAATTACTGCCTGCTCCAAAGAAAAATCTCTGTCATTATTCCCAAAAAGCAAAGCACAACTACCCCCACAACTTATTCCTGACTGGCCATACGCAGGGTCAGAGTTTGCCAAGCAGGGAAAAAGAAATCTTTGAAAAGAACAAGAAAAAACTGTGTGTGGACAGCAGCTTACCAGTACTAGGACTGAGTCTAGGCTCAAGCACAAGACTAAATGGCGAAAGCCATCTACGCGTGAACTCCGTGTCGGTTTGGGGAAGTGCAGCACGCCAAAGAGTAAAGCAACCAAGCCCTGCAAATGAGCTGGTTTTCAGCTCAGGAAAGGGACCTGCGTTGTTCTCAGAAGATGTCACTTCAGTGATAGGAAAAACAACAGATGGGTTTTTAGAAAGTGGTTGGGACGGAGCTGGGAATGATGGCAGGGACCTTCTGGTGGTCTTGCTGCACCCACAGGCAGGACGAGGAAAGGGTGAGGCAAATTTATGGAGAGTAACTTGTCCAAGGGCTGGTCTAAGAGCAACTCGTGGTGAAACGCTCGCCGCTGGAAGCTGGGAGAGATTGCAAAGGAAAAGAGCATTTATTTTGTGCTCCGACCAGCAGGAACCTGAGCGAGTGCCCTTGGCGTGTCCCAGTCCTGCTCCTCCGATCCTGCCTCTCTGTGCAGTTTCACAGCTGAGTTAGCTAAAAATACTCCTTTGTCTTGTACTTTCTAACTTCCTGTGCAGTTTCTCTTTAGACAAAAGTGGAGATCGCTGCCAAAATCAGATACTCAAGGAACTCTATTACTTATAAAATCAACTGTTACCACGTGACAGCTGCGAACATCTGGAATCCATCTCTCCCTGGTACGCTCCCGCTCCATGTGGGACTCAAGCATGCTCAAATATCAGCCTCGAGCAGAGTTTATGCAGCTTTCTCAAAACCGAAACAACTCCTGCACAGTGTGTTTTGCAGATAATTAAAATTTCAGAAAAAAATGGAAAGAAATTAACGTTGTCGAGACAAACAGGGAAGAGAAAGATTTTTAAAGGGTTTAGTGATATTCCTTTTAACCTAAGGAAAGCATTTTCCTTCCCTTTTCCTCAAAGTCAGACGTGAAGCGTTTCTCATCTGTGCAATTGAACAGAAAAGCAGTTCCCCAGCCGCACCGTGAGTTAACCCACACTTAGAGCTGTTCCCCTGGGCCGAGCACAAGCCGAGCAGGAAAGCCGCTCGGCGGGATATCTGGTGTCGCGGTGTCTGGAGCGGGGAGCCGGTGTGAGCACACCTGGGTCCCAGCATCATCCTCGTAGCGACCCAGGTCTCAAACCTCAAAGGGACGCTGGCTCCTCCTGAAGTGTGGGGTTTGGACCGATGGTGATCTTGGATGGTGATAATATGGGTGCTGAGCCAACACGCAGAGAGCTGGTGCAGGTGGGACGGGAAATATCTCCGCAGCGGTGCCCGGGTTCTTCTGGTCTGCAGCGCTGTCCCATTCAGGTAGCGCTAACAATTTATGGGTGGATAAACTGATATTCAGTATACGTGATAGCCCTTTTCTGACAGAAATACCAACGTATAATCCACACATCAGTGTCAGATTGATAACATTATTTTCATTCTGTATTGCAGAGAATAGCACTTGCTCCCCTACCACACACTCGCAGAGCATCACCTGGAGAGATCAGTCCTAAAAAATCCTTATACAATTTCATTATGCAACACATTGGGTTGGGACCCATCCAGGGGGATTGGCAAGGATCCTCTGCTTTGATGAAAAGGTTGTAAACAACACTTTTACCTGCTGGGAGCAAACCTTCAGGCCCAGCACTCAGATTACACCGGTGGGCAGCGCATTCCCTGTCACTCCCGTTGCAGTGATCTCAGCTCCTAAAATATCTGTTCCCGGGATTAATCCTCTCTAGTCAGAAAGAGCGGAATTACGCAGTTATTGGTGTGCAAGCTGCCTCTGACTAGTGAAAGTGTAATTATTTTATATAGAGGATCAACTCTATTAGATGCAACTACAACACTTCTCTTTTCCCTGCTGTCACCAAGAGCATCCCCAGGGTACAGCTCAAAGTGCTCACCCCGCTGCAGAGGGGGCAATGACCAAAGAGGACTTTGGACCAAGGTCTTCCCTTTCCCTAACTTTGGAGTTTTCCTTTACGCTCAGGCACGTCTCCTGCAGACCTCCCAGCTGACTATGCACAGCTGAATCAGTCTGTATGAAATATTCAGCGAGTCGGAGGAGGAAAGCACAGGAACAGCCAAGCAACCTCATGAGAGAGGCATGGGAAGAGAGAGGAGGAAGACACCTGCACTGCCGGCTGTATCCCAATTAATATTTTAACATTTTATACTGAGCTGGGACCCTCTTAGCAGAATGTTTTGGAAAAACTCAGCGGTGTTTTAATTCGGAGCCTCCCCAAGCAGGTTTTACATGTACGGAGGCTTGTGCCCAGCTCTACTCCCCTCCCCTGGCACAGCAATGAGTTCCTCTTCTTCAAGTTATTCTCACACTAATTAGACTATGGCAAATAAAGATCAATGTGCAGTCCCAGCCTTAGATGTTTGCAGCCACTTAAGCCGGCAGGAGAAACAGCTCGGAAGGACACATAGTTCCCAGGAGGCCACACGTACAAGGCTGGTAGGAGGTCGACACGGAGCGCGTTTGCAAGCTCCGTGCCACGCAAGAGCAATTTCAAAATTGTAACCATTAACTTCATAGAAATGGCAGGTTTCAGCCACATGCAACTTGCACTAAAAACTATATAAGAATTCTGGGTTTCTTTTTTCCCCAAGTCCTCCACCTGTAGATGACAAATGTATACCGATACGATCGCTGGCATCTCCTCCCCTTAAATTACACCAGCTACGCTAAAAAAACCCTGAACCATTGCCACAAAGCACAGCCACCCTGCACCTGCTGTCCCAGGAGGAGCTCAGACTCTGGGTTGCACCTAAAATAAGACCCTGCACCACCTCACTTGCAGATCCCCAAATCTTTAACGCCAAACACAGCAAAAACAGTGCCTGTGCAAACAGCACTCCCAAACATTCGGATGGTTCATATTCCTAGAGCACGAAAGCATTAATTTTTTTTTGTACAGCAGTTTGTCTAATCTTTCTTCTTGTCATATCAAGTAATTTGTCACCGGAGGGGAACTGCTCTTCTCATTGTATCATATTCACAGGGAGCAACACCCTTGCGGCAAGCCATGCTCTCAGCAGTCAAAAGCTTCGGTTTCACTCTGGTTTATATCCCCAAAAGCTATTTAATAGTTAGCACATTCCTTCCCATAAAGTTTACCCTTTCAGTAATTTACGGCTCAGCTGGAGCAAGGGCATTCAAAGTGCCGGAGCTGAACTCGTCACCGTGCGGAGCAGCGGATGGGAGCACACACCGACCTCCTTTACCTGCGCGGCGTGTGGGCGCACGGCGGGAGCCACCGGCTGCACGGACAACATCGATGCTTCTTCCCGAGAATAGGAAATTAGGACCTAATCCCTATTCAAGGGATATCATCCCAGAAGGAATTGGGAGGACCGTGGTCAAGCTCTGGGTTGGACTCCCCAACATCCACCCGTGCTACGACCTCCTGCCATACGTGCTATGCAGCGGGGCAGTTGATTACCTGCCTTTCCGAAGCCGTCTCTGTTTCACACAAATCACAGATTACGTGCCAAAATTGTGCTGTAGGGAGGTTGCCTGGTTGCTCAGCAGCTGCATTTGTGCTGAACAGACCTTGGGATGGCAGGCAGCTGCCTGCAAGCCCCTGCCAGAAAGAGAACGAGGTCAAGATTTGGAGAAAGCCATTTAAACAGAAAGGCAAGCACTGCTTACCGAGACTAGGTAAACTCCAGTTTATTTCAGTTAATAAAAATCAGCAGTAAAGTGTTGCAGGAGGAGGAAAGTACACTGAGGTTTGCCAGCAGCAAAGCTTTGGGCGGAAAAGTGTCATTTTGGTTTCCCTGTTCTTCCTTGCTCCAGTTAGCTGTGAAAAGGAAGGGAATAAATAGCATGGGACATAGGCAGGCTGCTGTGGCGGCACAAGTGGCTGTCGCGCGAGCGCTTGGCCCGTGCCAGCCAGGGAAGTGTGAAATGTGGCACGGTCTGTGCTCCCCCCCGAGAGCCGGTGACACCACGAGCAGCTCTTCTGCCTCATCCTACAAGTAAGAGTGGCACGTTCAAGAGAGAAAAACCACTGTTGCAGATTCAGAAAGTCAGCCTTATTTTGCATGTTAAATAAATAAAAAGACCTTTGAGTGCAGGAAGAGCCTGCCTAGAATTTGTTTGGCAAGCCTTGCTGCTGGTGGCCCCTGTAATCCACATCTCCTGCTCACCAAGCTTACCCCTCCAGGTTACGGCTCTCGAAGTGACAAGTGGCTGATCCTGGCATCGCTTTACAGTTTACAGAATGTTCCCCTTAATTATTAAATACAATATTTACAACCCATCGCTCCAGATTCCCTTTAAAGCTCTTGCTGAGCTCTGAGCCCCTTCTGCGGCTGTCCTGATCCCAGTCCGACCTCCCGCTACCTCCATCTGCAAGAGCAGTTCCCACTGACCAACGCCTGCAGGAACACGATCTGTGCACCCATCGGATCAGAGCTAAATTCTTGGCTTTCCCACCTGTTCTTAGATTTCCAGCCCAACCCTGGTCATTTTATGGTTCCCATTTCTTGCTTTTAAGTAGAAGTTACATGCAGTCACCGCTGCTATTCGTTATGTAGTGATGGATGTGCAAAAACATGAAGGAAGCACTCCTGGTACTGTGGGATTTTTACTCTTAAAATCCACTTTTTGAAGTCATAATATTTCAAAGCACATTTATAATATGTTTGCAGTGTGGGTAAAAAGATTACTTTAGTCTCCTGGAAAATGTAATTTTCCAGTAATTGGTGTTCTCCTACAGTATCTCATATACATGCACTAATCCCTCTCCTCCAGCCTTGCACGTATTTTTACCCTACGTTATACTAAAGTAGGGTGCTGAACTTCCCCAGTAGTTCTGATCTTTAAAATCCCAGGAACTCCTTGTAAAATCAGATTTCCAAAAGGACAGAGAGTTTCTAATTATCTATTACATGCTCTGAGATTCAGTTCTATGCCCATAGCACAATTTTCAGCTTTTCTACAATTTGCAAAACTGCCAGCTGCCCACTCCTCAGTTGCAGCAGATTTTCTGAAAACAAGCTAATATTTTCCTGAAAGGTTTCACCTTTGGGATAACAATGGTTTTGGCGGTATTACGTGCATATTCTTGAAAGTGAATTGATTTGTATCGTAATCGCTACCTGTCTATTATCTGCAAGGGCAGAAAATCAGAGTAATACTGTACGACCTGATGAGACTTTGCTTGTGCTTACAGTGTGGACACTTGCGACTAATGCATCTCTGCCCTCTCCGCACTGAGGAAGAGACCTTTCTTCTGCTATTTGGGCAAACAGATGAGGTTTTGGTGGGTTTTGTGCGATTCCCTATTCAAACTTCGGTCCTGCTGGGGCCTTTTTCTCCCAGTCCTACCTGCTCCAAGTCTGTGGCAGGAAATGGTAAGTATCTGTTGAAAATTTAATCAGTTCATCAAAACCTTTTGGGTATTGTATTAGTAATTAATTCAACATGAGTCAACATAACTCAACATAGTCATGTTTCATGGAATAATAAAATACAGAGATGGTAAAAATCTATTAGCATACTTATATCCTCCTGCTGTCTGTGCAGGATATATGCAGGGTATATTTTTCTCCACTGCATATTTAATACCCATTTTCCAGTACAATGGCCGATCATTATTCTTTCTATGCTATTTTTGACATAAATGAGCAGTTTAATTTCTCTTGCATAAACAAATCTCAGACCTCCTGTATTGTAACATCCGTGTTTTCCCCAGTAGTAAAAACTTTAACGTTAAGCTGAGTTTATTCTCCTCTCAGCAGGGAGCTGGCAGGCAGCACCCTCACCTCCATGGCACCTGGCAATAAGTACTGCAACACATTAACGTGCTCTTATAAGAAACTTGACGACGAAAGAAAAAAAAAAAAGGAAAAAAGACAACCCAAGGAAATTAGGAGGTTCTGCATTCTATCATGATGGAAAATCATATCAGAAAATATTCCAAAACTCACTGGTGCATCTTTACCCATAGATGAGCTGCCCATCCACCTCGATACTTTAATTTCATACACCACCAGTTTCTAAGTGAACAAATACAAGGATGTTCTGGAGTCCAAACATCCAAGTATATTTTCTTCTACTCGTTTCACCCCAACATCACTATAATATACTGCTGTGCTAAGAGTTAGGGGCTGAAAGACTTCTATTTTGTTTAAAAGAAACTTTAACTCATCCCTGCTCCTCACTGCCTGCTGCCCCTCCTGGGGTGCTGGGAAGCCAGCGGAGGTGGAGGAATCCCATCCTTGCACATCACCCAGCTATTGCTCCAAAGCAAAGTCCTCAAAGGCAATTATCTTCTGCTTTAACCTCCAACAACCTCAGTTCAAAGGTCAGTGCCCAATAAATGCGATTTCTGCTCAATTCTCTAATCACCATTAATCTTGTTAGCATGATCCTCAGCTCCATCTGTTCTTTGACGTCTCTTACTTGCACTTTTCCCATTCCTTCCATCTTTCTTCTTCCTTTTAATTTCCTAGGACTTCTCCAAGCACATTTACATTATCTTTCCTTTTGCTATATTTGGAATTCTCAACACTTTTTTTTTTTTTTAAACAAAACTACATTTCAAATGCTTCCAATTTCTGAATCTCTCTTATTTAAGGTCCAACAAAATTGTATTGAAAATGCTATTTTTTTTCAAGTCGACTTCCTATATGTCCTAAATCTGCTAAATTTGCAAGAGCTATCTTTTCCTGTACCCTTTGAATAGCTCATTCTTTAGACTCTAACCCAAGAGAGCCTCGATACAGAAACTTTTCCACCCTCTCAAGACCTTTCCTCTCCATTACATTTCCCTCAGATTACGTTTTTCTCCTGTTTTGGCCACTGTTTTGGTCTTAGATAATATAAGAGTCTCTATTCATGCTCTTTTTTTTTTACTTCTCCTGATTTTATGCTGGCATAGCTGTGTTTGTGAACTTCTCCTTAACAAAAATAAGAAACTGTTCTCCAAAAAAAAAAAAAAAAAGGGAGCAGAATTATGCTGTGCCTGCTCCTTCAGTTTCAATAGTGTTGATTCTTTCAATTGTCTACTGGGATTTTTGCAACTGCAGGAGAAAGAGATGCTTAAAAGGTAAAAAAGGAAACCTTTAAAGCAGTGTGTAGAACAAAACTGGAAGTTTCGAATCCTCAGACATGTCATTTTTGTGTCAAATCATAAAAATCCCAGGTATTATCCATCTGACAGTATACATGCATATGTTTCTATATTTAGTAGCTAGGAGATAAGCTTAATAGCTAGCTTGCATTTGCCATCAATAGGCCACGTGGCAGGCGTGCGCATGGGACAATGCTCTGCTTCTACACCATGAACTTCTGTTCCCTACTTCATTTGTTTTGAAAAAACAATCATAACTCAGATCTTAACTCATTTCTTTGCATGCCTACCCTGCAAGTGTTCAAATTAAAGATATTTGGGTTTTCCTGCTGGCAGCTTTGGGGTTATTCTGTAAGAGGGAGGTGGGAGAAACAGTCTTAGTTACCCTGAAACTACGTATAAAATATTAACAACTAGCAACATCCTTCTATCACACAGACACTGGTACCTGGTTCTCTTATTATTACATTCAGTTCAAAGGATTTCTGGTGAGATCAAAACTGAAATCCCTGTAACGCCTTTTCCCCCAGTCCCTGCTTTTCATGCCTTGGTCCCTGCACGTGAGCCTCTCCCCTCGAGCTCAGACCTTTCCGAACGGCTCTTCCACCGCCTGCTCCATCACTCGCTGCAGAGACTCCATTAGATATGGGGAGTACGAAAGCATGATCCTAGAGACTTTTTCCTTCCCATCCTTTCCCTTCCCTCTTTTTTCTTGCTTGAATACTTGTTTTCCTCAAAATTTTAAAGCTATGTTATTTGTATCTTTCTAGTCAGCCCCCACCTGCATCCACGTCAGGGTTTATGGGCGCAGGGAGGAGAGACTGCTCTGCTCTCCATCCTTCTTCCACCCTCTTTCCCCTTTCCCAATCCTTGTTAAAGAGAGAAGAAAAGCTGCTAACAACCATGTTATCAAAATAGCATTGCATCCTCCAGATAGACTGCTCTGCACTACACAGATGTGCTGGCTGGCTCGTCGCTCTCATTAGGAAGAGCACATCGTTAATGCCCCCAGAGCTCCCCAGAGCTGGCAGGGTCAGGATTTCACCCGTAACACTTCTTGCATCGAATTCAAGCCGTTCAGCAGTGACATATACTACCTTGCCATACAAATCCCTTTTCGTTAACTAGGAAGCAGAAGAAAGCCTTAATTAGGATCTCAAATTTCAGGAAAACGCAGTAAAGGCCCTTCAGCCTTGAGGTTTGGGTCTCTGCGTACCCAAACGCTGAGGGCACAAAGCCGATGTGCCAAGCGTCACACGCCGCAGACGGTGGACACGATGGGCCGTGACTGTCACGTCCTTTACGAGCTGACATGCAATTACAGAGGGGTCTTCGGGCGATCAGCTGTAGGACAGAGGCTGCCTTCCCAGAGGCAGCATAAGGCAGTTGAAGAAAATAAACCGCCAAGGTCATAAAAAAAGAGGTGTGAGGTACTAGCCTAGTACTGGCCGACTGGTCCCCAAGTAGTGGTTTCTGACGTTGGAGGACAGTGGGTTTCACAGGCATCAGGTGCGGCGTTTCGTTTGTCCAAACAGAAAAAAAAAAAATTTTGTTGACAATCCCAAAAGATGTTTCTATCATTACTTCAATTAGCATTATCTGAGGCTTGTTTGTGTTTTTTTTTTTTTAATTAGGATACTCCAGAAGGGGCAAACAGGATCTGAATGGACACAGAGAAGGGAAGGCTGACCCACTGTGGGTCCCACCATTGGACCTGCCATGGGATCTGCAGTAGGGCCCACTGGGGGACCCACTGTTGGGCTGACGATGGGACCCATGATGGGATCTGCTGGAGGACTCCCTGTGGGACCCATGGTGAAACCTTCTGAGAGGGCAAGCCATGTGGCATGCCCTGGGACTCATCATTGGACCTGCTGTGGGACCTGGCAGGGTCAGGGAATAGAGGGCCAGAGAGTGGGAGACCCAGAAATGGGTGAGGGCAACAAAAAACAGGAGGCCCAGAGAACGTGGGAGGTCAAAAAAGTGTGGGAATCAGAGTGGGAGGCCCAGTGGCACCTCCCACAGCACTGTGTTGCAAATATTCTGGTAAAGAAATCAAAATTTAATCACATAGAAGAGGTAGGTTTGATTAAGAAGTAAAATTGTGAAGCATAACGTATAGGATTGTTAAGTTTGAAATGTAGCCATAGAAACTTTAGGAACTGTGTTATGTGTGACTATAGGAACCTTAATATTGTTAAAGTTTGAAATAGCTAACCATAGAAACCTCACCAGGAAGTTACTGGTTTTTCTATGTTTTGTTTCAAGAAACTAAGGAAACCGTCATGGACACCAGTTTGTTGCTTGGAAACCCCCTTACCCTTCCCATCTCGATTTGAGTACCGAAGATTCCAATCAGTAGAGCTAAGTGTAACTGACCAATGATTGTTTTTAAATAAGAATATCGATAAGGTTATATAATCAAAGGAGCAATCATTATAAAGGTTAAATTTAAGAGCGAGCATAATATGCATTTTTATGTAGAGAGCTTATGTAACAATGACCTGCCAGAAAAAGTCTATAAAAACTGATGGATTTTGATATTAAGTTGGACACGCCTTTGGAGGAGCGATCCCCCGTGTCCCCAGCACTGCGATAAACAAAGTGCCTGCTTCTTAACTTCACGTTGGTGTTAAGGAGTTTTATTCCGCATTTCGGTAACAACTGTGGGACCTGTTTTGAGACCTGCCGTGTGGCCTGACGTGAGACCAGCAGTAGGAGGCCCCAAGGCTGTTGTTCCAAAGACTGGAGGCTCAGAGAGAGATGGAGGCTGAGAGAGATAGGCAGGCACACAAAGTTTGGGACACCCGGAGAATTTAAGGAGGCAAAAAAGTGTTTGGCAGATGCATGGAAATGGAGAAGGGCAAGGAGAGTTGGAGGCCCAAAGAGTAGGGGTGCCCAAAAAACATGCGAGAGGCTGAGATTGAGTTAGAGACTGAGATTGAGTTGGAGGCTGAAAAAGCAAAGGAAGCACAAAGACTGGAGAACGAGAGTAGAGGCCCAAAGAGACCTTCCATGGGATGCAATGCAGCACCCGCTGAGGGACCAGTCTCAGGACTTGCCATAGCACCAGACGTGACACAAGCAGTAGGAGACCCAGAGAGGGTTGTCCCAAGGGGTGGTGGCCCAAAACCGTCAGACCTGTGTGGGTACCTTGTGCGCTTAGAGCTGGAAGCACACCAGAGCCCTCAGATGGCAGAAAATAAGGACAACCGGCATCAGTGAGAAAAGCCAAGCTGGCACACCTGGGTACGATTCTGCACTGCTTTGGACCAACCCTTACAGGAAAATGCTGTTTGCTGTGATTAAGTTTTGTCTCTTTTTTTCCTCTTTCTCCAAACTGCAGGTCAGAGCATACCCAGGGTTTTACTTTCTCCCAATGGTGCACAAACATTGTATTTTGAAGAGTTTTCTGCTTTACCCTTTTTGTTCAGGGGCCTCATAAAGGGAACAAGGTGCAGCACTGGGGTAGGGGACCTTTCCTGCAATGGGGACAAAGGCCTGGGTTTGTGCTTTTTCACTCTTCTCTCTTGCTTTTAAAGTGCATTCCACTAATGTTTACAACTATTTAGAGAAAAATACTCCATTTGCCCTAAGAGCTGGTTATGGGCTTGTAATGATGAAATAAAAAGCAGAATGATTTCATCCTGACTATTGGTGATGGGCTCAGCCAGGCAGTAAACAGGTCCCTGCGGTGCACGTGGGTTGTGCTGAGCTGCAAGCCCACGTGTCTGCCGCAGGAGTGGACGCAACAGTTAAGGCAGACCTGGAAGAGAAAAGGACCCTTTAAATAAGGGATAGATGCAGCAACTCTTGGAGAAGGGAGACATGAGAGTCCCTCCTCCAGACCCTGGCTCAGGTCAAGGGTTTAGAAACCGCGGGTGAAATCTGGGCTTGAGCAGAGGAACAGCATCTGGGTGCTCTCCTGTGCGGCTGAGAAAGGACAATTCCCTTCGCTGCCAGTCCTATGGCAAGGGGAAGGAGTGGGGCAGGGAAAATGAGATATAATCGGATGAAAGATGCGGTTACATAGATTGCTGAATTCCTTGCCAAATTGGGAAAACCGCATGGCCTGATTACTGTTTGGAAAAAAAAGTAAGATGAATGCAAGCATCAATGCTTTGGAAGGAATTAGAAGATGTGCAAATGAGTGTATTATCCAACCTTAAGCGAATACTTCGCCGATTAGAGCAATACATCTATGTCACAACTGGGCTGGAATACAAGTCCTTGGGACACATCACACAGAAACCTTCAACGGCAGCCAAGCAGGGGGAACAGCCAGCTCTGGAAAGCTGCAGAGCACAAAGATGCTGTGTCCTGACCTCTCATCTCGATGGCTCCACGGGCTACGCACTGCCCTAAACGTGCCTACTGAGGTTTCAGTCCTCGAAGGAGTGGCTGTCCCTTCTCCCTAAGGCTCCCTCATGGACAACACGTGCATTATTTGCCCGTTAAATCCAGAGCCTCCGGATACCCCGCGTCACACTGCGGGATGGTTTCTCACGGCATGCAAAGACATCGACGCCCTGGGAAGGAGGCCTGGAGCACACGCGAGCGCAAACGCAGGGACCCCCTGGACCACCCATCACCCTTTCCCCCCCACTCCATTCCTGGCTCGGCTTGTGCTGCCAAACCAGTGCTGAGGAGAAGAGGGAACCTTGCCCCAAACCACCTCCAGCCCCCAGATCCCTGTCCCCTCCAAGCCTTTGGGACAGGGCAATCCAAACGCAGGTTCCCCAGAGCCTAAACTACTCCAAAACCACCAACTTTCACCCCATCCCTTCTTTAAAACAGTGAGACAAACACTTGGAGAAGATGAAGCACCTATTACCGTGTTTGAAATGAAATTTGGGGCTCAGAGGGACGCTTGCACAGCCTGCAACGTTCAACCCTGGACTTCAAAAGACCATCAGCTTCTCCAAAAGCCACACCCGTTCAAAAGAAAGGCCTTTTTGAAGGCCACAAGGGCAACTGAATGACCCTCAGATTGGCTCATCATCTGGTTTAAAAGTCAATACTGATAAGCAAAGTACTTAAGCAAACTACTTCAGGTTAAGCACCTGTTTTGTCAGGGCTGAGTGAGCACTACAGGCTGAACTACAGCCTGTTGACATAGAAATGACATTTTTCTGTTATCCTAAACCGAGCGCTAATAACTTTTTCCCATGCCTGACTCTGCAAGCCATAATAATGAAGAGCTGAAAGCACTGAAATTTCGCTTTCTCCTCTGTAGATGCAAAGGGGTTCAGCCCTTCCTCCACATCGCCTCATGGCAAACCTGAGCAGGTTTGAGGGATTACAGCACAGGTCCCACTGATAACTCACCTGCCTTCAAAAGGCAGCTTTGGGAATGCTCCATGCCACCCGCCTGGGAGCATTTCAGGCAGGGATTTCAGCTCCTTCCTGTCGCACCTCTGCAGAAATAGAATTTATGGGTTTCAGCGTGTCCCGAGCGGCCTCAGGTCTCAGCCCTACATGTTCAGACCTGGATATCGGTCTTAAATCTACCCCAATCTGAACGGGCAGGACCATCCCCAGAAGCATACTGCTAAGGACAACCAGAGAAATACCTTCTCAGCCAAATGTCAAGCTTCACCTCTCTCCCATAATACCTGCATACAAAGAAATTACATCAGAAATTACTTCCCTCAATCTCAGTAAAAGCACATTAGGAAAAACTTCCATTTCTAGGAAAAAGGCTTGACAGCTGTGTTGAAATTACCTCTGGTAATTTTAACTGAGTGGAAGCTTTTATATTCAATTGCACCAAAAATGTAAAGCATGTCACTTATTAAGCTTTTATGTCTGACATTCAGCCTAGTACCTGACGACATCTTTCTAGCAATCTGGAGATCATACAGCTAATGTACTTGGAAATGGTAGAATTAGGTATGGTGGAAAGTCATTAAATTTGAAATTAAATGGGCTCTTTTGGTTCTTGAAGGTAATCTTAAAAAAAAAAAAAAAGCGCTTCTGCAGAAGTCAGAAAACATCTCCCATATTAGCTATCTGAGCTTTCTTGTTCTTCCTTTAATAGCGACAATTAGTTGATTTGAGTATCACACCAGTTTCGCTGTGATTAAGGAGCGGGCACCTGCAGGTTCCCACAAAAACAAAGCATCAAGTCCTCCTCGCCATTGGCACCAGCCAGAGCCCCTGTCTTAGTCTGAGCTTTATTAGCCTGATTTCAAAGGTTAAAAAAAATGCCACGCAAGTGGTCTGATGCTCTGGCAAGCCAAGCTCTTTTCTACCCAAGACTTTTTCAGCAAGAAATGTCTAACCGTACATCATAAGGCTGCCTTTAAGGGGCAATTGGAGGGAGGGACGAAAAATCTCACTTAGACTAGTCTATTAAAATCCACATAAAAATAAAAATACAAAAATAGCTGAAGGAAAAAAAATGCCTGTAAAGTGTTTAGGCCAAATTAAACAGCCTAGAAATGCTTAAAACAGCGTTGCCATGGTTTCGTACACCAGCTTGATGCTAAGCCATCCATACTCTGCGATTCTTCCCTGGGATCCGGGAATCCCAGCCCCATAAAGGGTGATGGGCGTAACACGGCAGGGCTGGCTCCTCGCCCCATGGCTCAGCAGAGCACTCCCCTAGCACACCCAGGCATATTTTTGTGCGAGGGCAGCATCGAGCTACCTGTGCAAACTCACACGGCATCTACTCCTTTGCAGGAGTCTGATGGGTGACAGTACGGTGTTATAGGTGTAACGAGCTAAAACCCCTCAGATGCTGCCGCTAGCCGTGTCCTCTGGGATCAGCCATGCTCTGGCGTTAGGAAGCACCACCAGTGACTTGTAGGGCCCTTTGGAAAATCTTGGTTCCCACCTTACGGCTGAGCTGAGGCTGTGCTTACCAGAGCATAGGCGTCCTGTGGTTCATTAACGGGGTAACGATCTCTGGGCGAACATTAATGGTCTTTGTGCGAGTATAAAACGACGCATCGCTGCCAAATATCTGGCTGCGGTTAATTGCTTCAACTCTAAAGGTAAGCACCGCAGAGGAAAATATAAACGTGCTATTAAAAAAAAACCTCTCTCAAAATAAACCTTAAAGAACAATAAAAACAAAACAGTTACAGTACAAACACACCCTTTTGCGCCTTTCTGCTGTAGCACATACCGCAGAACATATGGCATATAAGATCACCCACGGACCAGTGCTTCCTGTACAGGCTAGCGGTAACTCGAGATGGGGAATAGCGAGACGAGATTTCCTTTACTGCTGCTACCAGGGACCCCTTCTGCAATTCCACGTGGCTCTCTCCCCGATAAGGAGGGCTCTTGCAAACCCCTAACCACTCTCGTTAGCAGCGCAGGCAATCAAAAAGGATATAACCTGACAAACGGAGGAAAAACAGGCGAATTGGTTGTACCCGAGCATAACGGTGGGACCCGCTGGAAACCCCACCCCTGAAGTTATTTAGCTGACGCGCATATTCACAGGCACAAAGTCTGCAGTGCCATTCCCTGCGCCAGGCCTGTTGTCTGCAGGGTATCCGCAGCGCCCTGACGGGGACATGCCACGTGCACATCTGGGTGAAGCACATCTGACGGGACAAAGGCGGTCTCGTAAAACCTGCTTTGATTTGTTTAATGAGCTGCTTATTGCCAAAGATGAAAGAAAGGAGCGTGGCAGCTAACAAACCTGGGAAGTGCTATTAATGTTGTTTTCTAGCACTTCTTGATGGAAAAAAAAAAAAGAGATGTTTCTGGGCTTTTTCCATGAGCCCGCTATCTCCAGGCTCTGTAAAGCTGTGTATAGGGGGTCCCGACGCCCTGGGGTATCACGTCAGGGAGGGCACCAGGAATGATACCCAGAGGACACGGTGTCCCAGGGGTATCTGTCCAACCTCCTGCTTCACACCTGCAAAGTCCTACAGCACCTCCATCCCCAGCAGGGAAGGGGCCAAGAGTGAGAGCTTACGAGTTACATCATCAGCTGCCATCTAAATCAAAGTAATAGTTTTTAAAATGACATTACAGAGCTGAGATAGGCCATCCCCAATTTCCCCACTATTGCTAGAGACCCTACGACGCAGTGCAAACATAAATACCCAGACAGATGTACAACCCCCAACGCCGGCCGATGGCAGGTCGCCTTTATAACCTCATAACCTGCACGTCCCATTCACAAAGCGAGCAACGGCTGAAATCCAGACTTTAAAAAGGGCCCCATACCAGAGTTGGGATGCTCAGGGACCCCGGGGCTCCAGCCGCTCACCCCGAAATGCCAGGGGGTTTCATTAGCGCCCGGGCCAGCCCTTTTCTACGCTGTCTGGAAGATGAACAAATCCCCCAGATGCAGCGGTACGAGAGGCCGACGTAACGAGCTCTGCGCAGCTTCCGCGGGCGCGAGGCACCGCGAAACTGCCGACGGCTACAGGGGTAATTTAAATGGTGTACGTTTGAAGTGTAGTACGCATTAAGTACCAGTGGGTAGTAAAATACTTCTAATTATTCCCACGTCCCTGAGTTTTCACACCTCCATTTTTTTTATATTCGATTCCCCTGTTTTCTTTTTTTGGAGTTAATTCTTTTTTCAGGCAAAGAAGAGCACAAATATGGTTTGTTACACAAAATAAACTGACATGCTCTGTGATTTGGCTACAAAATAGGCACGTTTTGGGACTGGCATATACAGCATACTGCATAAAAACACATTTTCACAAGGAACCATGTCAGACACAGCAGTTCCTTTCTCTAAACAAAAAGAAGTCTTGTTTGCTAAGTCAGTTTTACTTCTTTGGCTAGGGAGAACTTTTCCAAATTCTTCATTTCTTTTCAATTTATACAATTTTTCACAAAGTATTTTCCAGCTCCGTGAACTGCCCAAAGCACAGGGTGTAAAAGCACAGAGCTGACTACAGACAGAGAATCAGGAAAAGTCTGAATGTGAACGTGCAAATTCAGCACCTGGTGAATTTGTCCCCAAGTGTCCCTGCTCACGCTCAGCCAGCTCCAACACCAGCATAACACAGTTTTCTGGCTCTCACAACATTATCATGAGCCACAACATATCCTCTACTCCTTTTCTTAAGGCGCCAACTTTGATTCCTGCAAATACTTGAGATTCTCAGCAGTCGTTATTTTCACGATTTTCAATTCTTTTCATTTTCAGGCTTTTTAATCTGCTTTTCAGTTAAAGGGCTGGAAACATGCACCTTTAAAAGGCAAAGAACTCGACATGGAGGGCTTTAGAATATAAACATGGCGTGGGGTCTCGTATCCTATGCTTCCCGAATGCTTGAGGCTGACAAAGTGTTAATATTTCTCTGGCCTGTCAATTTTTATTCTGCTATTGAATGTGTAGCCTCAGGCAAGCATTTGCCCTCTTTGCCTCAATTTTACAATCCATAAAACAACAACGAAATTACAATACTTTGACAGTTATGAAAACACATGACATTTATACTCATTTTACATAATGCTTACTTTTCAAAAAATGGACTCATTGCCTCAGATTTCATGTTAATGCACTGGATTATCATGGGAAATATCTCCAGAGGCAAACAGAAATAGTATAAAGTTCATGGCAGGTGGAACCAAAACTTCACAGCACGAGGCTGTAGCAAGCCCCTTGCACCCGAGGAAAACCAAATCATATTATACCAGGAGCCCAAACGAACCGACGAATGTTATCGCTTCATCTGTTCAAAATTTCCTAAGCCTAAGGTGCCACAAACACATTTATATGAATGATTTTAGACTAGATAGATGTCTTAATATTTAAGATGTCAGATGGAGTAATATGTAAGTAATTATGTTTTGCCTTTCATTCAGTCTTTGTCAGGGGTACAGACTGATGGCCCTGGAGATTGAAAGCTTCTGTCTAGATAGTGCAAATACTCATTTTTAACACAACGAGCGCAGGCGTTCGCTGCCACGCTTTCCCAAAGGGGCCAAAAGTGGGACTGATCTATTCGGCTGCGGTTGAATCTTGTCCAGAAGAAGAGAGTCCTCCCTTTGGTAGTCTATGGAAATATATTAATATATGGAGCACGTACAGCTGGTTTCCTGAGCAGCGGTGAACTGGTACCAGTATGGAGCACAGCCTCAGTGGGTGCCTTATGAGTGCTGCCCGTACTAAGAGTAGCGAATGTAAAAAATGCCATCACTGGGTGCATCTGCCTTTGCAGATCTACCACGAACAGGCAGTCTGGGGTCATATCTCCACCCAACCTGGGACATGCAGGGCAGCAAAACTCAGCCTCTCCCGAACCTCCCCTAGGCAGCAGATTTGCTTGAGCCAAGGTGGCTTGGCTCCTCCAGCGTGAAGGCAGTGGGAAAGCAGAGCAGTGGGAAACTGCTGAGAAATGGACCAAGAAACAGAGGTGACGGCGATTATTTTGAGAGAAGTCTCCCAGGGGAACGAGGGAGTTGCTGGCGGAGGTGCCAAGTCAATCCACATCAGAGAAAAATGAAAAAATGAGAGTCTTCCTGCTTGCCAGATCATGATCGAGCCCTGAGGATTCACATAAGACGACCTCGCTTTCGGGAAGCCGGCTGCACCCCTGGAGATGTGCACCCTCCTGGGAGATGCACCCCGTCATCGCACAGCCTGGAGTGGACCAAGCCGTCAGCAAGCTGCTGGCCCATGAGACGGGGAGACCTTTTTCAAATCGATCTACCAGTTTTCCCTGTGTTTGATACAGCCCTGCGTGGCCTCGTGTGCTGCCCTGGGGGGCCACCGAAACCCACGCATCCCGATTAGGACACATTGCTCCTAATCTGCTGCTGTTACCATGCTCCAGCCATGCCTATATTTATTGCCTATTCATACGACAGCATAAATTCAAGTATAAATTCAGTGCAGAACACAATTCATCAACTGGCCATTAGCAATGTTACATACGGACATGAAACCAGGTTTACATAGCCCAATAGCAGGACTACTAATATCTACCCACCGATGCAACCATTAAGATGAATGAACATCACAATTTTACCTGTTTGCTTTTAGCTGTTGCTGGCCTTGTACAGTTGTGAAGAATCCACAAAAGCCACTTAGCAGCAATATTTGACAATTCTGCTTTATTTTGCCCAGCTTCACTACTAAAGAATGCCAGTTATTTAGAAAGTAGTTTGTAAAAATGTGAATATGGCACGTGAAGGGAATGAAACCATTTCTCAAACTCCCATGCCCGCTCCAGACCTGCAAAAATTAATTCATCCTGTGAAAAAATTGAACTGCTTGATATAAAAACATGTTTCTTCCGGAAACTCAGAAACACTGCCCTGCGTTTTTCCCTTCCCTGCTTTGGTTAATTTGCTCCAATTTGCCCTCTCCTGACAGAGCCCATACCACACGTCACCATTACCTGGTTGAATTAGCAACAGCCCACAGTAAATATTTAAAAGGAAAAACTTCACAGCATGATGAGCAGACTTTTGCAAGTTGGCATAATAACAGAAGGAGAAACAAACACCTCTAAGAAATACCTGTAATAATTATCAAAGGGACTTTGGGTCTCACATGCCAGACCTGCAGCTACAACTGTGTGCAGGCATGGCATTTTGCTGATCTTGAGGCTCATTAGTGGAAACACAGCTGTTTTCTCCAGGAAATTGTCAGCCTCTTAATGTAATACTGACTTGGTGGGGGGGAAGCTGTTTTAATTACCACCTGGAAATACACAGCAAGTGTTTACAAGTTGCAATAGGCTCTCCCCTGGGGAAGAATACAGAGTTTTCTTAACTCTTTAGTGCTGTGACCCAGGTATTTATTTACTTCTGTTTGTGTTTGCGCAAAGCCTGGGAGTCGTGATGGATGTGCCTTGGGACTGGCTGATACAGAAGCAGCATAAATGTCAGTTGACATGAAGATAAGAACTCAAGAGTTGATCGGCTCAGGCTGAGGTGCTGAGCAAACCAGCTGCATCTCGCCTGCAAGGCCTCTGGCAGGCTCATTTTTAACACCTTAGCTTGGTGGCACTCTCAGCATGCAGTATTCCTCCCTGAGCAAAACAGGTCAGGAGCACAAATACCTGATTTGGAAGGTCTGTATCAGATAAGTGCAAGCTCCAGGCACCTGAAACGCTCAGGAAAATAAATCGTGCTTCACCTACGGTTGTATATCTGGGATACTTCTCCAAGAGCTGAAAGACATCTGCTAGACGTGCGAGGGTTTTGCTTTATCTCCAAGTACTGGGAAACTTGGAAGAATACTAAGGAAGAACACACGTTAACCAGTCCACGATCGCAGCAAACACACTGTATGGAAACTGGAGACACAAGGACGGTTTTACACACTGACCTCTCTGACGCTGGATGCATGTCGCAAGCAAGGGCTCTTGCAGGAGAGGCACCGCCAGCCCTGTGGTGCCTTCCTCCGCGCTCCCAACGGGACAACAAAGCAGGCAGGTAAGTAGAGGCAAAAGACTTACCTAAAAATAAACAACAAGAATCCAGGACTGTCTAAAATTTGTCCTCTATACTGTTCATCTAGACACCCTGTACAGTAAGGAAGGCTGTGGATGCTATCTGCAAAGAGCACTGCATATCACCTGTCCCAAAGTGGGGTAAATGTTCCTTCAGAGGAGGCTGGCTATCCCCAACAACTATATATTTAGCTCAGGCTACTGACTTACTACTGGGCATCTAAGTTCTGGTAAGATAAATATCATTCTTGAGGATCTCTTATTTGATTGGGTATTCAATATGCGATTCCTATGGCAGTACTGCAAGTCCGGAGGCTCTTCAAGGTTACCCACATTAAAAAAACTGAGAGCATAACACAAAAAGCTAGAAATGTAACACAGGCCCCAAATCAGCAAGACTTTAAATACCTTCCGCAGCTCTGAGGCCGATGACCTTGCGCACCGAGTTCACCACTGCGAACGTCTGGTACCCAAACAACCACAGCCCACAAAGAGAAGGGGCGGTGTGAAAGTTGGCCTTGTTTCTGCAGCATCACTGCTGCGCGCTCAAGAAAGCCAAACACAGCTCTGGGGGGGGTGCATGTGCTTTAATAGGAATGCAAAGTGGTGTGGGAAGAAGGAGCTGGAGCCAAGCAGCTGGCTTCAATTAATCATCAGCTCTGGTGGAGGCTGGGAGGATGACTCTGGGGTGGTGAAGACCAGACCTCGTTGGTTGTGGAGAGGGGTGGAGAGGAGGCGGGTGGCGTGGGCAGGCTGCGATGTGGCCGGGCAACCTCAGAGCGTGGTGGTTAGGCACGTTGGGGAGCAGCGATGGGGGGGGGCACAGCTCTGCAAATAGCATCGAGCCAATAACTAGATAAATACAGTTATTTTGGTTTTGACTTCGGGAGGGTTTGGGGGAAGGTTGACAACTGTAGTTGTTATAAATACTGTTATGTTGTGGATTTTCTTAGTCTTTCCATCTTCAAGTTCTTTGTTTCTTTCCTCTGTAGCTAATTCACCCTCGGTTGCTCTCGGTTGCTAGCAGTGGGATAGCTGATGTAGCTGAACTCTAACAGCTCCACGTGTGGGAAAAATACTCCAGCTGCTACCAAGAACAGCATTTATGACTGTGATTTGAAGTGTGTTTTTGGAAGCACAGGTAAAATCGTATCTATGTAAGGCTGTGCCCCCAGCTCCTGTCCCTTTTGCATCTAAATGAGGCCCCACCCCTGAAGGAACATCTCTTCTCTATGTAAATAACACTGAACTTCCCTAAAGGCCTGTCTCTACCCTATGTAAATAAAATCACAGCCCCTCCAGGCCTGTCAGTGCTAGGCATTAATGAGCCTGCAAAATCGTTTCTTCTCTCATTTGGTTTGGCAGTGCAGATGCTTAAGTCTCTCAATGTGTTATTCAGAAAGTTTGGAAAATGTAAAGCATGCCTGAGAGAAATGCCAAATCCCTTAACTCATGGGGGAAGTGTTCATATAACTTAGAGGGGGAAAAAGCACGCTGTGGTGTTTACTGTGTGCATTAAACTTTCCAGTTGTTAAGAACTGGCTGTATCTGCACAAGAGCTATCTGCTGATAAACAAAGAACCCAGACAATGGTAAAAATGGCGAGTTTCTGCAAAGTAAGTCCCTGTGTGCAGGCCAGGCAGAGCACGTCTATTTGCAACACCAAGGAGAGATGTTGCTTTTATTATAATACTAGGAAAAAATTGTCAGAATCCATGCCAAAATGGAAGTGAAGATTTTTAATTTTTTTTTAAGGGTGTCAATTGAAAATCAAACCCATGGCTGTATACCAGCACTGCCCACTGACTTCAGTCCCAGCCACGCCAAGAGGAGATGAGATGGGTTATTCCTGTTTGCAGGAAGGGTTAAATTCCTCAATGCAGCGGTGGCTCCAAAGCCCTTGTACTTGGTGGGATCTGGAGGAGACCAGGAGCCCGAGAGCAGTGCAGGTAAGCCGGGATCCAAGCGCAGCCTCAGCGTAGTGGTAACGGGGTGGTCATCCCCACAGCTCACATGTGCACCAGAGTGATCTGCCCTGCATGGTGCCACGTTGTGCTCGCCTGATTCAGGGCTCTGTGGGCTGAAAGAATTATTTTTAACAAGAGATTAACTACAGCAGTGCTCGGGCTTCTGGTCATCTCAGCCATTCGTAACTTCGGTGCGAAATCAGTAAGTGCTCGATTTCCTTAACCCTTTTTATACAACCTTGAACGAAGGTGATGTAAGAGCACCTTGTGAGCGATGAAAGACTGGACGGGACTACTCCCAACATCTGCTGCTGCGCTTCCACCAGCTAAGGGACAGAGCAGGACCTGCTTCTGGCATCTCCTTCCTCCAGCTGCACCCAGGCCGGACCCCAGCAGAGACTTTGGGATTTCAGCTCCAAAGCATCTGGCTCCCTCTTGTGCTCCCCGTGTTTATGGCAGGAGAAGTCGGATGGGACAAAGTCTGGCTGGTGGAACCCGCTGGGGGAGATGGTCCCCGCTCATCTCCTCATGTCCAGCCCGAGAAGCTGATCACATCAGTAGCTGTTAGTCCAGACCTGACCCACTATGGACCATCTCCGTATTCTGGTACCCTTGAGCTTGCCAGGAAATACCAAGCTGTTCCTGGAGCACGGCTAGGGAATAGGGTGTGCGGCTCCATATGCACTACGTGCAGCCTGCTGCTTATAGCTTGATCGGGGATGAGTTGTGACTGTCAGCCATGGCTTCTACCTTGGAGAAAATCCACCCTTCTCCTGCACGATTCGGTCCAAGCGACAGCACTGCCATCTGTACGTACCGCTCTCAGCATGCGATGTGTTTCCTCCTCCGCAGTGTCAGGAATTTAAGGACTATGGAAGGATTTCACCTGTACAAAGTTAATAGAACTTCATTTTTCCAGTATTTGATACAGCTTTTTTTTCTAGTAAAGTACTCTGTGTAGCAGGTCCTGATCCATACTGTTCCTATTACAAAGGTGGTAGCAGTAACGAGTGGGAAAATCCACCTGAAAAATGGCTTTAATGCAATGCTCCGGCAGCAGTGGCCGCTGCCATTAGAGGTAGTATTTCTTTTTAACTGAGTTACTTTTAGGAGATTTCTTTAAAGGTCATTAATGGGTGTCAGGAGACAAAGGAAAGCTGTGTTAGGTGAAGCGGAAAAAGGGACTTGTTTTCCAGCAGATGTTCTGCAACTATCTATAGCCAAGGAAAAAGTAAGTACAACCAGACCAGGCTCTGTCAATTCTGAATTTTTGCAGTTTTGACTCAGTTTTTCTGTTTTGTTTTGTTTTTTAAATCATAACTAAAATTAATCATTAATTTTTTTTTTCTCTTAGCCAAGTTGTCTGGTTATCTTCAGGCAGCCTGCTGCAGAAATCAGGGAAGATTCCCTTCTTCTAATGGTAGGTGAAAATGGTAAAGTACACGTGATTTCACTGCTCTTAGTTTAAAAGAGAGGGATGGAAAAGGTCCTTTCATCAGTAACAGCAGCAGATTGAAGGGTAGAAGCCCCAAGGACAAGAAATGAGTTATTTTGAATTAAATTGGATAGAAGCCACGCATCCTGTAAACACCCACCAGCCACACTAAATGCAAGGGAAGAAGTCACTGCTGAAATGTTGTGCAATGGAGAAAGAATTTCCCCAGCATTAGCTTGGCCTTGCTCTACAGCTGCTGTTCTCTTGCACAAGATGTGCAACAAAACAGGAACGTGTGTGTGTTTATGGGAGCCTCTCGAGAGCCGAACCGGAGCCAAGCGAGAGCCTCAGCTCCTCCGGATACACAGACTGCTGAATTAATCTCCTCTCTCCTGGTGGGAGTACGTCCCCATCCGACCCCAGTGGGCTGCAGGTACTGACTCACCGACCACCCTGAGCTCACCCTCAGCTGATGACTATTGTCTGTTTTCATCTGTATTTTATTCTTCCAAGTCTCCAGTGTGGCCAGATGAAGATGTAAGCCTAAAAGTTGTCTTAAAAAAAAAATAATAAATATGTAGGAAAAGTAAATAGCGTTACTAGCAGATAACTCATTCGTTAAGTAAGATACGTGGCTCCAAAAGTAGCAAGTACTTCTTCCTTAAGAAAATGTCACTCTGCCATTGCAATCTTTCAGGAGACGTGACAGGTCTTTTGTAGTATGTGCTTTTTTAACAAATGCACAGAGAAAGTTTCAATGCAACTCAAAGGTGGCAGAGGCAGTTTTGATGACAACAATTAAACTTGCAGGAAGGGCTTTTCTCCTAATGGAAGAACCTCCTTCCCGTCGGAATTGAATACATCTTTCACATTGCATAATTAGAGGCACAGGTACAATGGGGAGTAAAGGAGGCTTTGTCCTCCCTTTGCCACGCCAGAGCAGCGCTTTGTGTCAGCGATGGCGAAAGGACTCCAGTAAATCATTCTTCCTCCATCCACCTCCCCCATCCCCTCTGGTCAACAAGGAGATTGCTTTTGCCTCCAAATTGTATAATATTTTCCTGCTAAGGGATGTCAAATTATCTCTCGAATCCTCAGGATTTCAGGCGACAGAAAATGGTGTTTACCCCACTAACTGTAGTGGGGTGCTGCCAGGAACTGGGCTCAGATTCTGCTGCTATTTGTGACCTGCTTTTTATTTTTTAGGCTTTGTCAGTAGGAGTTGTGCCTTAAGTGAAAATTAGGCTTTGTATTTTGTATTCCCTTCTGGTGTAGGGCAGCAAGCTTCGGCACAGCAATAAGGACAAATATTTTGTTGGGGTCCCATGAGCAAATTATCTTTTCAAATTAAAAGTGCAAACCTGATGCTGAGAATACTGAGTCAGCAGCGATGGTTTAGATCTAGGAATAACATCTGATATGATTTCCCAGATATCTTCCAATATACACAAATACGAAATGCCTTTGTCAAGTGGAGTTTAACAGATAGAGCAGTGCTTTGCTTGCCATAAAAATAACTGTGAGAACAGGAGCTGGCAAGTCTCTTACCACACCTAATACTGATTTGTTTTGTTGTATTTGTTTAAGTATTCATGGTAATGACAAAATTGGACTTTCTTTTTTTTGCTAAACATCTATTGTTTTCCATGGCATCCGCATCGCGAAGGAAGGAACAAATACGTGTTTCACTTATGATGTTATTCTCCTGAAATGCTGTTTATATTTTACAGCAAACACCAGTCTACTCTGGTGAATCACAGCTTTTTTTTCCTGCTACAGAAAGCAGGTTCCTCTGTGGGGTTACATCTTAGAGTAGCTCAGTCACAGGCCATACATGCCACAGCCTCTCTACTATCACTAGTAAAACCCTGCGCTGCCCTGACCTTGCACAGCTACAAGGACCCATCAAAGGTGACAAAGGTGGGGTGTTTCTGGCCAATGCCACTGCAAATCCAACACGAAAATTAGCCCTGGAAAGCCTGGAGCGTAACAATAGCTACTATTTACTAATCCACCCCAGACCCAGATCCCTATTTGCTAGGCACTCCATAAACAAAACAACCAAGGCAAAGCTTTTTGTCTAAAGAAATGACATCCTCGGTATGAGACCAGAGACAGCAGATGGGAGAGCTCCGGGAAACAATGAGACAATGCTGGCTGGCGGGGGAGAAACGGCCCCAGCACTCGCAGCCGAGCACTGCCAAGGACGTGGTGGCAAAGGGGAGTTCGGTGAGTGAATCAGAAGAGGAGCTGTTAGAACTGAACCAGGATTCAACAACAGAATTTTATTCAGCTGTGATGTTTTCAAGATTTTAAGTTCTTGACTGAAAATTGTTCAGTAAAAACCATCTTGCTTGCCAGGCAGCGAGACCTGAATGACCCCCGTGCCCATGCTGCAAACCGTTCTGTTGTCAAGCTTGACTCAAAAAGCGACGCTCAGCCAGTAGTAACCAGTCAGGATTCAAACAGCAGTGCCACCAGTTTACTAGTCTAGCCCTAAACATTTATTGAAGTGAATAGGAAATACTAATGCTATGAATCAGAAAAAAATGAGGCTCTTCAGAAAAGAGAAGGGAAGACCAATCAGGACACTAGAAGAGAGCACTAATTTCATTAAAGGATTATCCTTCATAGAGGATTTTCTCTTTTACAAGGTTGAAAAACTTCCCATCTTTGCTTAAGCTCCATGGGGAGTACCCAAAACAGCCGGGCGCTGGAGAGCTGTCTGCGCTCCGCGGGGAGCAGCGGAGGGGCTCTTCCAGGGCCTGACTCCGGTCGTCCGCCTTCAGCCCCATCTCCAACCCCCTTGGTGAACCTACTGGCTACAGGGGAACTTGGAAGAGATTAAGCCTTTAAATACTACTCCCCTCCTTCCAATTCAGCAAAGTACTTAAGCTCATCCCCTTTCCACTTTGACGGTATATTTTAATACACAGCATTGGCACTAGTTTAACAACTTTCTCTTTCGTGGGCATAACTGCAATGGATAATCAGTCATGACAAGAAAATGCCTAAAGCATTTCTTGGGCTTTAGGTTTGGGCTTCCAATCAAAAGTCTGGGGGTTGGTTAAAAGAACACGGACACAGTATTTTGTAGAACTAATTTCTTTAATGGCATAAAAACTTAAAACTTTTCCTGCACATAAGGCAAAAGAGACGGTGCTCTCTATGTTTTGACAAAGTATTCCAAACACACCGATATCACAAAATGAAAGTTGTTTTCTAAATTGGTTTTATAAAAAGCCTAAATTAGGATAGGCATTTGGACTCCTGTAGTGGATATAGAAACGGATTTGCAAAACAGAATCTGATTCAAAAGTCTAAATGCCCCAAGATTTTCACATCAAAACTTTGGATACATTTTCATGTCTAAAGAACATGCTGTCAAGGGATGCTGCAGATGCCGTTACAGCTGGGGAAAAAAATGTTATTGCTCCTATGAAAACAAACTCACTGATTTTCTACTGTCAATAACTTCCAATGCCATCCTCTAAGGTCCTTCTCAGGACATGGCAAGCCTGTAAATTTAATAAGCATCCCATCCCTTCAAGTGTCAAAGCTCTATCTTCTTCATGCACCTCAATGACAAGAACTTCCTTCTGCAGATAAAGGCAACAGAAAAAGGCCACCATTCCTGTTTCCAGTGGTCATCTTGCACAAAGAAACATTAACTCAACACAGTATTTCATATCAGGTTGACTCACCCAGCTTTGTCAGTCTGACTTCTTATGCTAATGAGAACTCTCTAAAAAATTCTCTTTTCTCGTCACATGTTCCCTGACAGCAAGACAGAATGAGTGTACATGTGCCCAAAATGCAGCTAATGAAAAGAAATAAATGGCTGTATCTGGACAGGAGAGGCCTAATTTCTTCAGACTCTAAGCTCACGAGAGATGAGATGCAGTGACAGATCTGCAGTGACATAGAGGTGCACAGGTTGCACCAGTACAGTCTGGTGCTGGAGAAGCACAATGTGTAAACAACATGAACACTAACTTTCTACCTTGTTTGAAACAGGCTCTGAATCTTATTGCTCACTTTCTTTGTAAATTCAAAAATTTCAGCAGGATTTCCTACAACATCAATGTGAGTATCATAAGGAATGATTAAAACATGAGGGTAATGGGGTTTTAGATTTTCACATGCCCATTTATATCTCTGCTTCTCACCTCTGGTGTGCTCCTGAAAGTAGATCCTTTCTTTACGTAAAGTGTTATGGAGTTTTATAGACTGATTTTCAATTTTCTCTTTGACTTTTAATACCTGTCCAGCATCAGACCTATTTCCAATATTCTTAATGTATACTGTAGTTATATCACCATCAGTGACGTCAGAAATTACAACATTGTCATTTACTAGGAATGTCCTGGAAAAAAAGTACTTCATGTAGTGATATATATCTGTGTCGAGAACAACCACTTGTTTTTCCCCATCTGCACCATCAACAAAATTACTTGTCTCCATGGTAAGTCTCTGTTGCTGTAGCCTCCTCCTTGGTCTCTGATGGGACTTGCTTGCTTCTCTTTTGTCCTTCTCTGAAAGGGATTTTGCTTTTAGTAAGAGAAAGTCTCTTAGCAATTTGATTGCTGGAAATGACCCTTGAACAGAAATATGCCCATTGGATTGCAAAGGACCAAAGCTTAAAGCTGTGCTCTTCTTTTTAATTTCTTGTATCAGATCTTCTAAAACAAAGTGATCTTTGAAAACAGACATATCAAGGACAGATGTGACAGAGCTGAAGACCTAGAATTTTGAATTAGAAAAGTTAAGTAATGGTTAACATAGTAATGGAAGTACAACTAGATAAGTTATGAATGAGCTTACGTTTTCACAGTAACGGGTTACTTTCAGCGGATAGTATCTGGACAGCCTCTTGTCTTCTAGTCGATGTTCATCCTTCTTTAGAACATTCTCTACAACTAAAGAGAAAGCCAGATTCACTTGTTGCGCAGTAAGATAATGCGTCATTGCCAGTCTGATGGCAGAACACTTCACAGGTGTTTTTCTCTTGATGCTTTCCCTCACAATTTTCCATACATACACACAGGTGATTCAATATTCTTGCCTAATATTTTATGTATTAGTCGAAATTGTTCAGAGAGAGACAGAAGCCTGTCTTCTTAGAACATTAATTGGCAGAGATTTATTCTGAAAAGCCTGACTACAAAAATCATATCTGTTATGCATGGTATAAATTTATTCCTAAAAACAAACATAACAAAATGCTTTGCACGAAGCCCGTTCAGAGTCACGACTTCAATGAACAGAAATAGAATCCTAAAACTTTGACTGACTAAAAGAGAGGTGTTAGTCTCCCAGTTCTATAAAATCCTAGTACCAGTAAACAATTTAAAATGATTTGGTTTAGGGTTAACATTCTAGGGCTAATTCTTTGGGGGATGGCTGTATTTACTATAGTACATTAATCTAAATACCTTCCTGATCTTCAAAAGTTACATATGCAACGCCTTTTCTCCTTGTTGGATACATTACTTCTTCCACATCTCCGCCGTTGTTCTTCGACATTTGGAAATGAATCATCAGTATGTCAGTCATGACATCATTGTGCAGAAGGCCATCTGGAACACCAGTGATGACAACTGTCCTTGCTGATTTAGCAGCTTGTGCTGTTGCCTGCGCACAGAGACATGGCACACTTGTAAATGTGAGGAGTACCGGTGACCTCCCATAGAGGTTACCCAGATTCACCCCGACTGCTGAAATGACTCCCCTTCCTTTTGCACAGACAACATGCGCGTTTAGTAGGTAATTAAGAAGACTGCTGAAATCAGATTTCAGTGAATGCCAGACTCCCTCAGGCACCTTTACATTACTGCAGTAAAAAATGCCCTGACTCTTAAGTGTAATTTACACCCTCTGAATATTTTCTTTCCTTAAAGCGGTAAAAATTAGAACTAAATTTAACAGTTTCTCAAATGAAAGGTCCAGTGTCACACTGATCAGGTTGTTTCCTCCGATTCTAATATTCAAAATTTGAAGAGAATGAAAAATTGCACGTACTGTTCAGTAAGGACTGTCTTTTCAGAGTGGAAGGGTCAGATTCAGACTGTCCTTACTTGTCAAATTCGTGAGAGCTGGGATCTAGGGTTGTGCTCTGACTCATCTCTCTCCACTTACTAAATGGATAACCTTGTTAAATTGGAAGAACATAATCCCAGCCATCTGAGACTCGCAGTGCGTAAAACAACTAACTACACACATGATTTTCATCAGACCCAAACCTCCCAATGCAGCAAACATGAAATCCATCCTAAATAGGATTTGCATTCATGTCTTGTTAAGAAAAGCGTATTTTCTTTCCGTTCTTACTACACAGACATAAACAGTAATATTTCATTGGGAATATCATGGCAAAATTACTGTAAATGGTGGAACACCGAGTAAATTTTGTAACAGTTCATTGACTTTTTGGAAGAAAGAAAATAATTTAGTATGTCTGCATGGCAGCGTTCATGGGAACAAACTGTCAATAACTTCAGAGCGACTGTACTCGAGGTCAGTCACTCCATCTAAATTCTTTAGGCTTCCCTTACAAAGTTTCTTCTGGACCTGGGCTGCATAAAACATTAGGGCCAGCACAGCAGTTACAAAGCCTGCAGAATGTGCCGCCGGGGGCGAATGCTTCGTTGACGTGCGTCGAAAGCCTTGTGGACCACCACTGCAGTGTTTCTGAAGGGAGTGAGGAGACAGATTAAATGAGACTGTGCAACCATGCAAGCTTTTAATTCATGAAGACGTAAGGCCTTTTTTTATCACCCATCAAATTTAAAGAGCCAGGAGCTTTAATTATATTAGGCAATTATTTTGGTGGTAATGTTCGTGTGAAAGGAAGTTTCTGCACTAATGAGACAACATGAAGAGAATATAAACAGGGTGCTTCCAAGATTGACGGAGCTTTATGCAGGATTTTCTCACGCTTCACACAGCCGATGCGGCCCGTGCACGAGCGGGAGCACTCAGCTGCCAGACAGCATCTCGCACCTTGCCAGCTGGTATTTTGGAACAACACCCATGCCTGCTATTGGGGTTAGACAAAAAAACCCCCATGAACGTAGAGTTCGTTTTGAGCTGAATCACTTGTAAGACAAGCCAGCGTTCGGTGGCCGCTGCCAGGCAGATAACGCGGAGCCGCCGAAGGCCAGGCCGCGCGTTTTGCCGTTTCTTGGCCAATCTGCTACGCGGGTCGACGCCGGCGAGAGGTCGGATGTGAAGACTTACCCGTAGACCCCGCCGGTTCTCAGTGTTATTAAAAAAAGGAAACGTTATCACTGCTGAGGGGGGGGGAATCAGACCTGTTGCTACCACTAACTGACTGGAGGGCCCGGACAGCAGGCCGCGGCAGAGCACTGCTGTCCGAGCGCCCGGTATTTATTTATTTCTTCAGGGGGACCGAGGGAGAGGCGGCCACGCTTCGCTCCCTTTGTTCACCTCGCCGTTACTTTTAACTCTCCGCGGTTTCTAACGAGCGGTGCGAGGAGAAGACCCCCCCTTCCCGCCCCGCCTGCCGGGACCTACCCGCAGGCCCGGGTCGCTCCCCTGTGAGGGAGCTCCGGCGGCGGGAACCGGCCGGCGGGAAGGCCCGGGCTCTCCCCCGGCCTCACGGCAGCGCATCCGCCATTCCCCGCAACCTCCCGCCGGGAACCGGCCCTTCCCCTGGCACGGCGGGTCGGCGACCCTCCCCTCACGGCCCTGCTCGCCCCCCCCCCCCCCCGGCCGCAGGCACTTGCCATGGCTGCCGCCGGCGTCCCGGGGAGCGGGCGGAGAGCGGCTGCCCGCCTTCCCCCCCCCCCCGCCCTCGCCTCTTTCCGCCGCGGGGAGACTCGGCGAGGAGCCGGCGGGCTCGTCCGGCCCCGGCCCGGCGGTGAAACCGAAAGAGAAACGGCGGGTCCCGCGTTCCCGGAGCCCCGCGGCGGGAGGGGACACGGGACGGGGCACCTCCTCCTCCTCCTCCTCCTCCGCGCCGCCCCACGCCGCGGGGAAGGTCTTGGAAGAAGCAATACCCCCGATTTTTATTCACATTTCGTGGCAGGAACCCTCCCCGGCCCGGCAAAGGCAACGTACCCTGGCTAGCCCACCGCCTCCCGGTGCCCCGTCGGCGTCTCCCCGGGCACCGGCAGCCCGGCGGCTGCACCCGTCCCGTCCGCAGGGCCAGGGCCGGCTGGAGGAGGCGAGACTCGAGGTTTGGCTCACGGTGGAAGCTGCGGCTAGGAAAATGTGAAGTATTTGTACGTAGTCCGGGCATTAAAAAAGTCACAGCTGTTCTCCAAGCTGCCAAAGGTAACTTCACCCCGGTAGGTGGGGGAAGAAAAGGGCATTGCCATTCATAGGAACATCGCCTGAACTCTGTATTCTTGTTTTTCATCGTTAAAACTGTTGTGCGGCCTTTATGCGGCACCGCTATTGCTTTAAACGGTACAATCAATTCGTCAGAGAGGACACCGAGACATTCACAAATACTGTCTTAAAAAGTTCCTTCAAATCTCACCTTGATTTTATATACTTAAAACCTGTAGCTTCTCACTGCTCCCGCACACTGTGATACCTTATGAGAATTTTAAACCTTTTCTTTCTTACGGCTTTACTTCTCAACATTTATCAGTGAGGTACGATTAAAATTAATGACATTTTTTACCTACATCAGGCTTTTCCCCCCTTTCTTTTTTAAGGCATCTGATCAACGTTTTAAGACTGCTACATGCAGAAGTAGGCAATCTCCATAAATACTCCGGTACTACTACTATTTTTGTTTAGTTTCATAATTGTCAGGTAATCAATCCATGCCTTTGCATGCACTAAACAGCAAGAGGTGCTACAGTCACATGTATCTCTCCCAACAGTAAATTCAAAATCAACTGTGGTGCTAGTACCCTTTCAGTTTCTGATATTTAACCGTATCTACTGCCTACTAACAGTTTCTTTTGAATAATAATACCTGAGGTATATTTGTAGTGCTCTTCCTGCATACCAAGATGTCAAATAACTATGAAAATAAGTTATTTTCAATGTTAGACCCATGCTACTTTGAAGTTAAGATTATTGTTGCCAAACCGTTTCAGCCCCCAAGGACAGCAACTAAAAAGGACCACAGCAGAAAAGAAAAAAAACATTCCTCCTTGGAATTTCCATTTTATTTCAAAGGTCTTTTAGAATGAGAACTGGAAGGATGAACTGGAAACAAAAGGGTGATTTTACACGCTGAAAAATTAAGTTGCCCTAAACCCTATATGCCTTTTTCCAGCTGACCCCTCTCTACAGACCCTCCCAGAGCCAGCAGCCGGGCCAGTCACCTGCACCAACACAGATACCTCAGACACAGCGTCCACCATCGGACTTTTTCCCCAGCATTCTTACAAAGCAATCTGTTTTAGATACAGAATCATCTCAATTCTTAACTGTAATATTTTAAAATAAGCAAAACCATGAACAAACATGAGGAAAAATGTAACTGTAGAAACAAGTATTAAAAGCAAATAAACCAGGCTATTAACTTATCGGAAGCTCAGCAGAATTTGCATCAGATCCTAAGAGAAGTAACAAAATTGCAACAGCTAAAAGCAGCATTACTGCTATGGCATTTCTTTATAAGAAATGCCTTATAGGCACTATTTCCTGAGTAAATCTGCGGTGGTTTTGCACTCTCCCTTTTTATATTTTAATTTTATGAAGAATTTGATAATACGGATATTATGAAATTACAGCATAACTCTTTTCAGGTATTTGAGTTATGGTGGCACACAGCAGTCTCAGCAGGACTGGAGTTCTGTCCGAGCTACCTTCTGAAGCTGTGGCACTTTAAAAAACGCAGGTCCGTGAAGATGCTTTTGATTGAGATTACATATGGCTTTTGTAACCAAAATGTAAGAAGGAGCAGATTTATCCCACTTTGGAGTATGTGACCTATCTAAGATTTGCAAGATACAAAATCTGCAAATTTGCAGAAAGCCATCTTAAATTGTAAGTTTCAAGTGCTGGTAAAGACTTTTTCTATGACTTTAATCAGGAACCTCTGGAACGCCAAGCAGTGAGTTTTACTAAATTTTCATGCAAAGTCTGTGCCATTACACAAATCAGAACGACAGGTAGTTCCTCTTTTTCAAGTGTAATTTCAGAACATTAAAGCACAATGTCTGCGTAACTTCCTACGCCTCTCATGAAGCAAAACCTCAGAACTTCATGAGTTCAATCTACAATTTCCTATACGGCATTCTAAGTATCCTCCTCAAACCAAACCCATGTTACTCCTTTCGATACATATTTGACTTTCTCTATTTCCCCACCACTATTACTAGGCTTTTGAAAATGAATTTCAATCATGTCCTGTACACTTTCCTCGTCATCTTCCGTCTCTTCAATTCTTTTCAACAGAATGGTCTTCTTAGAAATCCCACAATAGAGCTATTGAGGAAAGAAAAACAAACTCCTATTACACATCAGCTGTTGCATGTACATCTAAAGGAACTCACAGATACTAGAAATAAACATATCCTTGATCAGATATGGCTAGGATCTTTGATTACATTTTAAGACTTTGGACAGTGTGGTATATTTCTGTCACTGAAAATAGCAGGAGTTCAGAACTCTGTCATACACTACGGAGTTCAATAGGCAATGCACCTAGCCTCCTGAAATGGTGTGTCCCACACACTGGATTTGGGGATCGCTGATGACTCTAGACAGCATCACTCCGTAAAAATCCATGCCAATACATAATACACACCTGCAAAGAATGCTGTTGTATCTCATAAATGCACACACTCCAGTCAATGCTTTAATTATAAAGGCCTGATTATATACACAATACTGACTTGATTACAATCTATTCATACAAAGTAGAAGACAATTTCAGTGAGAATATGATGAGCAAGCAGACTAGTGTTACCGGAAAAGAAGTCATTATTTGGGTTGAATGAATGAATGAAAAAAAATGAATGAGCAAATGTTTCATAGAACAACAAGGGTCTCTGCTGAGACTATCAACACGGCCTCTCATTAGGGATGAATATGACAGTGCTTTGTGACTTGGAAAAACGTTGTTGTGTTTACTATTAACCTACTTCACTTCACAAACAATTCAGTATTTGCCTCCTGTCTAGCACAGACATTATGGTAAGTAATGATATAATTTGATCAAGGAAAGACATGCACATTCTTTTAAAATAAATTATAGCTTTCACACTGCAAAACCAAGATTATAAGCAGAGCGCCATATTGCAGACTCACACTTGCTATTAAGTTCCACAAAGCGCATGACACAAAAGCTTCTGCAGTCCTCGGAACTGAAAATTCTGCCCATATCTCATATTTCCCACATATCTGTTCTATTTAGCGGTTAGCCTGGACTAGATTCTTTTACCTGAAACTTTTCCAAGTGTACGTCAGTGTTTGGGGAAACAGAAAGCCTATAGCACCTTCCATTTACAAACAAAGGATATTTAGTACATCTCACCAAGCCATTAGCTGCTGTAATGGAGAATGAGAAAAAGAGGAGTAAGAATAATATAATCTAAAATGCATTTTATAAGCATATCAAAGAACAGACTAATTTTTCTTATATGGATTTGGAAACTAGTATATGATAGCACACTTGTAGATTCTTCATATGCATTTTACAAAAAGTTTATTTGGCATTTCCAAAAAAGCAAAATCCTTAAATACCCACAAAAGCTTCTGAAATAAATCTAAAGCAGCTGCTCTAAATGGATGTGGCTCCACCGATCTTCATCAAATTTCATACAGTTGGGCAATCTGAATGCCTGTCTAACTTCATTGTCATGAAACAAGAGCTTAAATCAAACACATTTTCCTAATTTTCTTTTTGCAATATGTGTCCAGCAATGCAAAGAAAAAATAGGGTTTTGACAAAGTTAAGAAAGAAAGCAAGCTCGCAAACTGCATATCAGGTCATGTTTGATCAAAAAGGAATATGATGAAATACTGCTTTATTTACAGATGTGTGGGTGAACCCACATCTTTTCCTGATCTACTTAACTCTTTGTGGGAAGAATTTGCTACATTCAGTGGTTAAGTAAACACAGAATGTAATATGGAATGGAATGTAGCACAGAATAGACAATATGGCCTGTACATCTACCTAACGAAGTATTACATACTATACCTCCAGGTCTGAGGAATGTAATAACAGCTGTTCTAGATTGCTTGTCATAGTTCACATTTTCTACTTCTCCTCCTCCCTGTTCAGATTTGTAGAAATTCAGCTCTAATTTGTCTCTCATCCAGTCTTCAGGAATGGATAGCTCAGGTACTTCTGAAACATTGATCTTCTTTCCAGAAATAGTAACATGAAGCTAAAAAAATTAATTTTTTGTGAACTTTGTAACTGAAAACACCCAAAAAACTGAACTTAAAGCTTTTTAAGTACTGCAAGTTCGTATCTTTACAGTATCATATCTCAGTTGATTACCTCAAACTTGACTCCCATTTCAAGTGCAAAAGGCTTGACTCTCACATCTGCTATTTTGCTGTCCAGGTTCACAGCATGCTTACCCATTTTTATCAGTCTCTGGGCAACTAAGGAAAATCACAAGTTTTCAGATATGAAAAGCCTTGTTTAATCATTATAAAACCAAAACTATTCCCCACTCTCTTAAGCAAAATCTCCTTCTGCATCAATAAAGAAGAAATAAATAACAGTTAGGCAACCAGATCCCACTACCAGATCTACTATCTTCAGGCATGTCTACTTCCATAAAATCTCAGTGGTTATAGGCAACAGGTAAAATATCATACTATCTTTAGAGGAGTACAGAAAATATCCTTGGATGAAAACCACACATCGCTACCAGGTGCAGAGAATGCCTATTAGCAATGTTAGATTTTAGCTGAAAGAAATGAATCAGACATTAGTTTTGTATCTGGAATATACTTGCGTAACTGAGCCACCCAGCAAGCAGGCCTAGCCAGACTGCCTGCAGGCTCCTTGCAGGCAGGCACCAGGCTGTCCCAACAGCAAGCATCTCAGTGGGAAGCAGGCAAGTTACAGACTGCACCATCCCTCTGTCGTCTCAGATCTACCCATCATCTGATGTGTACACTTAACCAACGTAACTGCTGTCAGAATAAGGTACTGCCCAGAGTAAAGAAAATAACCAAATTCTGCTGTCAAAACATTTTGACTCATTCTTGACAATACTCTGTGAGGTCGAAACATATTCCCAATTTCAAACACCAAGCATTGTTAGTATTAGCTGGGAGCAGAAATCTGGTAATCCAACAAAAACATGCAGAGTGCTTGCAAGAATTTTTTTTCTACTGATCGGTATCATAATAGTGAAAGGTTCTCTGTATATTCTTTCTTTGGCTGTTGTTGATATTTTTTTTCCAAAATGTTTATGTACATCTTTTTCCTTTGGCAATGAAATACAACAGAGACATTAATTTTATACATAAAATATGTGTCATACCTTCTTCATCTTCAAAAGTAAGCAGTGCCTGGTTTTGATTCAGCCTGAATGGGAGTTTTGTAGTTACACCAAAAACACAGTGAGTATTCATATCTGCATAGTCATTCTTCATTTCTTCCATGTGACTGAACTTCATTTTCATTTCTGCTACCTTTTTTTTAATCTAATATTTTAGAATCAAGACAGGAAAAAAAATAATTTCTGTAATTTATTGCAGAACAGAAAAATGAATGGTAGTCTTTCCTTGAAGTGCTACCTGTATTTTGGTCTTTTTAAGTTTAATAGTCAGATTGAAGTCATGGCTCATTAAACACGTAGAACTCTTCTAACTAAACTGACTAGTTGTACTTGTCTATTCCTGGGATTTTTGTCAATGAGGTGGGGGGGGGGGTCCCCTTTGATTAACTTTGAACTTAAACTTGACTGTACACAGTAAAAATTCAATTGAAGTCCACAGGGATTTCCACCCACAGAAGTAGAATACTTTTGGTGTCTAAAATTTGCAAAATGCAAGTATCGGAGTCACTTGTGTTGCCATTTATTCTTGCCTAATTGCATCACTGCTCTACAGCAATGGGAAGTCTGCTAATGAACAGCCTTGTTTGTTGCCATCTTAGTAAAATAGGTAAGAATATCCACGTATTTTATAACTAGGATAGATTAAAACTGTTCATGAAAATGTTGGTTGGGAAAGGCTGCTCTGATAGACTTGAGGGAGTTTCAGATAACTCTTTTTTCCCCTTTACGTAACTAGTTCAAAATAAAACCCTGTGTGGAAGAAAAATACTGTTTGTGTCAAGATAAAATAACCGGAGTAATTAAAGCATTCCTGCCACCTATCTTCAAAACCAGCATCTTATCTGTGAGCCTCCTTTCTTTCCTCTGCTGCCAACGGAAAGAGAGAAACTCTTCCTAAAGATAATTCAGACACTGGGTGTAGCCCCCTGTTCATACTGAATCTCCTTCTAGAGGAGCCTTGCCCTGTCCAATGACTGCATAGGAAATTTAGGAGGCTGGACTTAACTGACATCTCCTAAAATGAGAAATGTAATTTAGAAAGCTAAAGCTAGTATTGTAACATTGTTATCATTAAACAAGGTAACACTTGGATAGAATTTCAAGCTCTGTATAAACACATTATCTTGCCAGGTAAAATAAGAAAATAAAACTTCATGCTGTATTTTATATTGAAATGAGTAGAGGTTCAAATGCTGAACAACTGGCCCCAATGGCCTAGAACTGGCAAAATAAAAGTGTGCCCTTCCAAAAGACAAATTGCAAAATATTTCAAACTTTACCTGACCATCCCGTGAAAGCCCTGAACTACATTTTGCAAGGTCTTCTTTGAGCTTTTCAATCTCTCTCTTCAGCTCAGCGTTTTCTTCAATTAGTACATGGAGTTCTCTCTACAGCCCAAAAAGTATTAAATGCAAAATTAAACACACAGAAGACACAAATGTATTTCAGCAAAATCTGTAGACATCAGAAACTGTTTCAACTTTTAATTATTCTACATGACAGCCGTGCACGATGCATTTTTTGCATAGCTTTAACTATCCGCAAGGTAAATTCACTCACTGAGGAACAGTTTCAGTCAAAGTAAATTACAGTAAGAGGGTTTTTGAAGAGAGGCATTAGTGTTTCCAAGCACCAAGTGTACCATAAGTTGCACAGCACTTTCCATAGTTATGTCAGTTCCTTATACATGCAAGGTCAGAGCCTATGTCAACACATAAACATTTTATTTTTTTATACCATGTGTGATCTTAGTAACTGTTATTCCCTTTTCTGAAAAGTTTACCAGGTAAGGGCAGTTTCTAACAAACCGCTACTCTTCCCTCTTTATACTTCAGCAAGGAAGAGGGAACACCTCTTCTACCCCCTATTTGCTACATACTTCCTCCACACCAATGAATCCTAAATGGGCATAAAGCCTATGTGACTAAATCCAGTACTTCCTGGACAGGGTACACAACAGAATGAGAAGTAAACACAGCAGATGTAGTCAGCTCCAGCCATCCACAATTAGAAGATGGCTCCGTTAAAGTCATTAACCACTTGAGACATTTAGAACAGTTCCCATCAGCTGAAGATAATGTAAAACAAAAGCTAGATGATGATAATGACCTCTTCTGGGTATAAAAGCCAAATACTTATGACTGGAGAACCAAAACCAACTTGCGGAAAATCTCCTGCCAACCTGAATGTACTTAACCTATTAATTATATTTTAATAGCTTGTAATATTGAAGCCATAACTTGTCATCAGTGATTTACAGGCCAAACCAAACTTCACTGAAACCACCTCCTTGACAACTTATGGAAACTTATCCTATTACTGTACCAATGACTACACATGGCATATTGAGGTAATGAACCAATTAGTTCTAGGACCAAGTAGTTCTAGAGAGAGGAGGCCTCTTCAAACAGGTTCTGTCTCTTGCCCAGCTTATTGTCACTTAAGAAATGCTAACCCCTTGGGTGCTGTAACATCTTCTAAGACGGGCTGGGAGTTGACAAAGCGGTAGAATCAGTCCATTCAATTTTATCTGCATCACGCAAAACTGAAACCCGTCTGTTACCGGTGAATCTTGGAAGAGGAAGACTGGTTTTGTCAGTCTTCATCTTCTATACAAAACAGGTCTCAGTTTTACCTTCACTCTTCCAACATTGCCGTAAGACTTATTTTATTGCACTGATTCTTAATCTGCCACTGGAAAACTATGTGTAGAACATTCTAGTCATACAGTCTGCAAACCGGTAAAGCCATTTAAACTGAAAAGGAAATATTACTCTCATTTTTTCTAATCAACACCTCCTTCACAACTCCCCAAATACTAACAGTTATGAGTAAGCCTTCTCCATACCTCATGGGTGTCCCTAGACATAATTACGTTCTTATGCTGTTTCTCTTGAAAGTCCTTTAGCTTTATCAGCTCCTCCTCTGCTTTAACACACTCTTCATCAGCACTTAATTTACAGAGAAGAAGGTCAGCTTTTGCTTTTTCTGCTTTTTCAACTCTTTCCTGGATAGTAAAAAGAAAAAGACTTTTAAATTCTTTTTTCTTCCACAGGAACAAACAAAACCTTAAGTAAGACCTTTATTTATTTTTAACACTTTGGCTAAATATTTTTCTTAGACTTACAAGTGTAGTTACCACTGAGATCAACACAAGCATGTACCACTGAAGAATAGAGGACAAGTTAGGCAAACATGCTACGATTGGGGGAAAGTTGATTTGGTTTTAGAAGGCTGGACTAAAGGTCTTCCAAGTATCTTTCAGCTATTTTCCACGATTCTATGTGCTTTGTAGAACTTGCCTTCCATTTCTTCAGTTCTCCCTCAAGTCTTTCCATCTCATCTTTTGATGTGCCAAAAGGGTCAGGGGTTGCCATACTCTGGAGAGAAAAGAAGAGGCACACACAGGTTTTCCCCTCCACTAGGCAATAACTGAGACACTTCAAACAATTCAAATGAATCTTCAAAGTAAAAAAAATAAACCCTCTGCAGCTGGATGAAGCGTTTTGCCATGGTAGTTTTCAATGTATGTCTGTTAATGAAAGTCCAATGTATTTTGCCTGTGTGCCCATTTGCTGTTTTTCTCCAGTTACGCAGGCCAGACATGCAGTGAGTCAAACATTTTGAGAGACCAATTATATTTCGTAATTAAACCTTCCTATCTGCATGCCAGAGAATAGCATATACCACATAATTTTTAAAAAATGCATTCAGACACTTAGGCCAAATCATTGAACTATTTCAATGGCTGGACAGGACAAAAATCTAAGAAAATGGATCCTGGTCAGTAATCATTATTTGCTAACTATCCAACTGAAAATATTCACAGGCTAGTATTCTGATAAATAATAAAAGCAAGCTGTCTCTATATTCTTCCATAGGGATCTAAGCCCCTCAAACCCACAAATGTTTATCTGTATGCTTTCTCAGCAGTTCCTCTAAGAGAATGTATAAAGAATATACAGGCCTAATGAGGAAAAAATTTCAAGACCCGATGCTTCAAAGCTCAGGGAGATTGGACAATAAAAGGTAACAACAAGCAGTAGGAAGGTGATAAAAGAAGCATTTCAGAATTTAAGTACTTCAGGGCAGAAGTTCACAAGCATGGGAAAACTACAACTGGATAAAGCCCAAGAAGACAGACAATCTTCTCTGTTCTGTTTTGTTTCTATGGCTGCAATATTCTGCAGAAAAAAAAAAAATCCAAAGAGACCTGTTGAAGCAATCCCTCCCTTTTACTTCAGATTACATAAAACTTGAATGTGAACCATAAAATTTAGGCATGGAAAAGATCTAAATTAGATAATCTTGTCAATTCTCTTGGTAATGCTGGGTATTTCCTAAAAACAATAAAATATAAAATAATTTTTTCCACTATTTTGTCTAGTTTCAAATGCCTATTAAGCAACAGGGAAAACCCCATCTGCATATAACTTAAAACCAGAAAAAAAATTCCTTCGCTCAAGGGATTGAGTGCAGGAAAATAGAAGGATGCACCTGCCACAGCTGGAAGCTGATAAGAAAGGTTGCCTCTTTTTTTACTGAAAAATGGTCTAAGACAACAGTTTTCAACCTGAAAGAAAGAAAAAAATAACAAGGAAAACACAAGAAGTCCCAGGGAAAGCCCCATCCAAACTACTTGCCGCGCTGCAGGAACTGAATCAAGGGAGGCACCAGGAAAAAGGAAATTCCCCTAAGAAACCTCCACAGAGACAGATGAGCAAGCGAGGTAGGACAGGAAAATTCTAACAGAATCTTTAATGCAGACACTTTGGAATGGGACTCTCCCTATGGCAACAGGAGGCGGGAATGAGGAATGTCCAAGGTATTAAAGGATGGAAGACGATGAGACAAGAAGTTTCAGAAGCACTGTCCTAGCAGTCCTACCACAAACCTTCATTCAGAAATACTGTTGTCAAATACAGATTTTTTTTCCAGGCAGCACATGAGGAAATACTCACAAAACCATTATCTTTTAAAGATAGCGGGGGACTTGTAAAATCCATTGAAACCTGAGGGAAAAGGAAAAAAAATTACAACATTGTGTGTATTGGCTTTTTTTTGCAGCAGAACAGAATACCAGAAGGGAATACCAGAAGCTGTGTTGAGCTAAAAGAATTTTTAAATGTAAATGTTCTATCATTTTATAGGCAAAAGTGATATATATTGGATATCTGAAGCCTCCTTCCTTACTAAGCATAAAAGCCAGAGACATATGTGAGGAATTCTGTATTGCACAACTTAATTTTTCTGTTCTGAAACTTACGTACTTACCTTTACACTACTTTTGTAATGTTACACACATGCTTAACATTCTGTATGTTCTGTGCTTCAGAGACATAACTCTTAATCCTGCTTAACACAAATGAAAACATTTCCTTTACACAGCAGACAACGTAAAATCTGGAATCCGTTGCCGCAACGTTTTGTGGAGGCAGGTAAAAAGGAATTTAGATAAGGTCATGGGCCACTGATCCAGAAACAGACGCTAAGGCGCACAGATCCCCAAGCAAATCCAACCTGTGGATGCCGGGGCAGCACAAGGGCTTCGCACCACGGGTTAGACACCGTCTGAGCAGTGTCGTCTACCAACTGCCAAGACCTGAGCAGCTGGCAGCCCAGCATCCTGACCCGGCTGGACATATCCGACGCTCTCACCTGGAAATCCTGAGCTTGGTTTTTACCCGACACCACCGCACCTGCTGCATTCAAGAACAAGGCTTGAAATGGAGGCCGTCTTTGGTTAACGATCCGGGAATCCCCTTCTGATTTGCGTTCGGCAACCAAAATTTACTCACTTACCTACCGATTCTCGATTTAGAAAAGCTAAAGTAGCGTAACTGATTAAATATCTTCCCTTGGTTTCTCCACAGGATGGCCCAGCCGGCAGCTACCGGGCCAGCCTCGTCCGCTCCGCCATGCTTTCCCTCATGGTCCGGGGGACCGCAAAGGCGGCTGGCGCCCGCGCTCGAAGCTCTAGCAGCCCAACCGCCGGCGCTAGCCCCTCACCTCCCGGGCTGAGACCGGGGACCGCGTCCCAGCCACCCCCTCCAGCCACCCCCCGGGGCCGAACGCCACCAAGAGCCCGCGGCTCGCTGCCCGGCGAGGGCGAGCACCGACGGGCACCGGGGCGGGAGACAAAGCGGCCTCCCCGGCCTGAGGACGCAAGCCGGGGCTCACACAACTTACAGAAGCGGAGGCAGCCGGGCTCCCCACGACCCCTCCGCTCCCCTCCGAAATCACCTCCCCGCCGTGACCGGAGCCGCCCGCTTTCGCTTTCGCTTTCCCGCGGGGCGGAGGAGGAGGAGCTGGCGGGTCCCCCGGTCTCCCTTCCTCCCCCCGCCCACGATCCTGTCACACTTTGGGGGGGGGGGGAGGGAGCCCCGGTCCCCGCGGAGGCCGCCGCTCCTTTTCCTCGAAATCACGTCGGAGGGAGATGGCGGCGTCCTCCGCCGCCTCCTCAGCGGAGGGGAGCCCGGCCGGGCCGCCTCCCCGGCGGCAAGGCGGTCTCCCGCCCTTGCCCTCTACCCCCTGCACCCCCCGGAGGGGCATGAGGGTTGCGCGTCCCACCGTCCCTCAGCTAAACGGCGCGGAGTGGGGGGGGGGAGGCGGTTGTGTGGATTTCGGCTGCGGAGCCCTGAGGCATCATCGCTGGTAAATAGCCCGTGGGCAGCACCCGCGTTGTGGCGTCCTGTCGAAAACGGGAAAATCCCGGGAAGGGTAGGGAGAGGGTGGGCTGGCGAAAGGCGGCTCGTTGCTGCGCCTTCAGGGAGGGCACGAAGGCTTGGAGTCGGCCATCACCTCCCTTCCGTTTCTGGTCTTTTTCAGCCGTCTCTTAACGTGACTGAAAGCTTGACTGGTTTGGCCTCTGGGTCTTTCTGTGAAGTAAAGTGACCAAGGCTTGGCGTCCTCAAGCTAATCCTGGTGAATTTGCTTTATTTATCGTTTGTTTGCCTGTTTTAAACCACATTCTCTGGGACTATGTGTTGCATTATAAGGAATAGGTCTTCCTTCTTCGACGGGCTGTGGCGATAGGCTTAAAACATTCGGTGACAGAATGACCCTTTGCTGATGGAGATGCTGCATTCAAAAAAATCATTTCTGGAAGAACCCTGGAAAACCGAGTGGCAGGCGGTGGCCACACCGCCCTTCCCCTGGAACGGCAGCAGCCCACTATCTCGGAGGCAGCCCACCATCTTGGGTCAGGGGGATGAGGCAGGGCCCTGGGGCAGGGGTGGCAGCCATCTCTCGTCAAGCAGGGGGCTTCATCCTCCTTCCAAGAGATATGTGGTTGATTTATAAACCCTTCCGTATATAGATTCATAAAAATGATCTATGGCAGACGTGCCCAGAATTGGGCAACAAAGTCATTGATGGGCAGTCTATAGGCAATGCCAACTTCATTCTGCGCTAAGTGTTTAAGGGCTCTCAGGTTTTTTTAAGTCCTTTGGCTGGCCATAGCATGTGTTTCGTGAGTTGGATTGGAGCACCGATCTGACAACTACCTCCTATCCCTCCCCCCAAAAAAAGCCCCGTCTTTGGCCAGATCAGTTCCCAGTTCTGACTACAACAGCTAGTGCCAGCATATGGAAAGAAGGGGAGGAGAGCTTTAGCATGCATATGAGTCAGCTTAGAGAAGTCACGAAATGTGGACTGATGTGAAGTGACTTATGGTTGCAAACATTTGCTGTGTTAGCCAGTGGGCACTCATTTTATGAAGAGATTTCAGGGAAGAGCTGCTTCGGGGAAAAAAAACGCTTTGATTTCCATGATGATCAGTTTGAAGAAGAGAAAGAACTGACTCTTCATTGAAAGGGAGAGTAAAAGGCTTTGGTTACTGAATGATCCTTCTTCATGTAGGTAACTAAAGGAAAGAGTCTCTTATTGATCCTCAGAGAGCTGCTATGACTCACTTTGTCGTGCAGATTATGTTGCTAGGACAGACTGGACTTCTCGTCATGGGAGCTGTCAGGTGGCAGGTACAAAGTGTGTGTACTTCAGCATGAGTGGGTGAAAGGAAAGTACCACATGAATCTTTCACTAGTAGCTCTTGGATTCAGGAGCACACAATGCATCCAAGATTGTAGCCAAGCAGTGGGACGCAGCTGATTGAATTCAAGACTTACTATCTATTTAGATAATCATAATAGATGCATTGCACTCATGAACAAAATTTGGGTAATGTCTATGTCCTAGGGCGAGAAAAAAATAAAGCGTATTTCTTTCAGGTTTCCTTTAAAACTAAGCTGACTAATCTTTTAAATGTTGCCCTCAAAATTGCAAACAGACTTGTACTCATTGGCCAGAGTATTTTGTATGGTTAGCAGTCAGTCAGCGCTGACTGTTAAAGAAATTAATCCTCAAAAAATCAAAATATGCCAAATAGTTGGGGAACAAGTAGAAGCTGACTTTGTCACTTAGCAGATGTGGATTTCTACTTTCAGAGAAAAGCAGGAGGAGCTGTATAGCAGCGAAGCATTGCAGTGAAATTGGTTGGGCTCTGCGTGCATGGTTGATGAGGCCTGCGCAAGAGCAGCCAGATCAAGGTTTTCAGAACTTTTGCTTTCATTGGCTATACAAAGGCGATCTTGGATTGCACCCTGTTTGGATAGCAATCACCTTGTGCCACTGAATTCAGTGGGAGTTTTACCCATGGGGTAATTATTATGGCAATTTCAAATGTCCTTATCTGTTTTTTAAGATAAGTGGATGAAACTATGACCCTGTATTCAAGATTTTTTATTATTATTTTATGCCTTGACAATGGATAACTGTGTTTACTATTGCTTTATAAACACAAACTTGGTTACTAATGAGATGAGTAAAAGGGAGAGGTTTAGCTGGAGTAGCCAGGGAGGAGGAGGTGATTATGTTATGACCTAAGTACATCAGATTTCAGATTTAAATGTCAGAGTGGCAGGCTGTTGTCCAGTAACCGTGGTCATGTTGGGAAGTCACTGCTGATCTGAAGGAGCCTTATTTCTCCAAACTCCAGGGAATGCAGCAACGCCAATCTGTTTACATGGCCTGCTTTGGGATTTGAACTGAACAGTGTGTTTGTGATTGTTTGGTGAAGGAAATTCATTGGAGATACTGAACTGTGCCAAGTTCCTTAACTGAAATGGAGTTGACTTGGAGTTGATATGTTAATTGATTTCTATGTGTTGTGAATTTATAGTGTTAACCACATATGAATCAGTGTGAAGGGAAAAGCATTGATTTCATAACTCTGAAGAGTCTAGCTAAAGGGGAAAATCAAGAAGCAAAATATAGCATAGAGTACAAGAAGCTTTAAAACTTTCAGGATTTCTCTGAGCAGTCTGCATTGATACCAAACTTGTTCTTCAGGAGTCTGAAAAACTCTTGATGAGCCTAGAAATCTGAACTGGAAACTTCAAAAGAAAACCATGACCCTTCTGGCAGCGTAGGATTAGGACTCATCTACAGCAGGAAATACTCTGATTAATCTGGAAGAAGGTTTACAGCCATAAGCTTACCTTTTATTGGTACCAAAACAACTTGACCATACCTCAGCTTCTGGACAGTAACTGTTAAGAATCTCATGGCATTACCTTCAGGGGGAGAGTATTTTGGGTCTTTTAAAGTTAGAACAGATCCAAAGAAGGAAGTAAATGGAATTTAGGTGCTTAGATCATAACTGCTGTAATGAAAACCTTGCTCAGTGTCCATCTGATCCTTGAGGTACCCCAGCTGCAAAGGAGCCTTGTTCTCCAGACAGGTCTAGTAGCACCTTAATGTTGGCAGTTCTGAGTGCTTTAGCTTGGTAATGCTTACAAGCCACATTCAACCACTGAGGTGTTCTGGTGGCACGTATGGTACTTTCATACTCCAACAGAATCATGTTCCACGGCTGTCCGGTTTATTTTGTGCTTTCTTTCAAAACCTGGCCAACAGAGGCTAGTGATGCCTTCCCTGCTTGTCTTCAAGATTTGCAGAGTCTGGAAAATGGTGCATGCTTTTGTAGATTATTAGAGCCTGGAAAAAGAAATAAAATTTCAGGTTCTTCTTTAAGGACCTGCTTATGTATTCTGTCCACACATTATCACACAAATACATTCCTTAATAAGCAGGGTACAATCATGATTCCTGTTTATCAATGCTTTTTCTCCTGTGTTCTTTGAGAAGTTTTCACACATTCTAAGAGAGAGAACAAAGACCCCATGTCCCAGAGCAACCAGTATCGTGTGGTCAGAGCACTGTTCCAGCAACTGGGAGAAACAGGTTTGACCTCTCTTCAGTGAACCCAGGTGTCCCAATCCTTTGCACTTTGTCCAGCAGCTAGCCTGCCTAAAGGGAATGATGATTGCTGTACCACCTCCCACCCTTAGTGATGCCTACTCAGTTACTGGAAAAAAAAACCCTATAAACCCCAGGAAAACAGAATTTCTTCTTTCTATCCTTGGTGCAGTGCCAGGCCCTGGAGAGGGGCAGATCTGGATCTTACATTTATTGTATTCTTAGTAACTGTAGGTGATATCTTACGCAGTGCGCAGACTTCTAAGCAGCATTGAAAATCACCATGATGATAGTTCTGGATCCCACCGCTGAGATACCAAAGTCTGTAGTTCATCAAACCCTGATGTCAAAGGGACACCAAGAACACATGGAAGGTGGTGTCTCTAAACAAGCTGTCCTATCTACCCTTCATTCCCCTATTTCTCCCGTATCCTGAGCGTTCGTGCAGCCACGTGGCAATCTAGACTGGGAAATGGACCAGCTTAAAAACTAACCCTGAACAAAGTTGCTCTTAGCTGGCTCATTTCAGTTCATGCTGTGGTCAAAAAACAGTGTGCCATCCCAGGAGGGGGTGGCATGCAGCAGGGTCAGTAGGCTCAGCAGGAGTGAATAACAATTTATTTCAGCGGTGCTGGCAGCTTATCATGGCTTAAAGCACTCATCAAAATACAGCCTCATTGTCTGATGTGGTATAGGGTGCCTCAGTGCCATAGAGGAGGTTCCAGATTTTGTTTCAAGGGGCCTACATTTTAGGCATGACAAAACATAGTCCTTTTCTTGGTCCTTTTTTCTAGCAAGGCAAGAGAGAAAAATATACATGACAATGAACATCCAGCACCTTTAGATGTCAAATATCTGCCTCTCATAAATGTACAAGTCCATTTCCAACACAAGCAGAATTATGAAATAAATACTTTATACCAATCTACATTCTTTACAGGAAGGATTCTGAAATGCATCCAGCAAGACTTGGGAATGTTTCAGCTTCCCTAAGATGTGTGTCCCAGAACACGGTAGTATGAGGCAATGCAGTGGTTTAGTAAATAGTCCCAGCACAACCGCTAGAAAGCAAACAATGAAAAAGAAATCATCTAAGATGTGTGTTGTTATGCTTGAATCACATTCCAGTTCTTTGGCTATAAATCACTGCATGTTAATGAAATACTTCTTTTAAATAACATTTTCAGTGTTTCAGTGAGGATTATTGGCTTATGTGGGCAGAATAAATTCTAGCGTGCAGGCCATTTTACACTGAGAAGATGTAAATGAGAGGGAAGGGAGAGTAGGAGAGGGGGTAGAGGAGATGTGCCTGTCAATAGTATTAGTCTGTGCTTTTATTTCATTTGAAGAATGAATCGGAATTGATTGTTTATATTTCTTAGGAATAAAAAATGTTGCCTTTGAAAATCCCAGGTGTGTCCCAGGCTAACTAACCACTGCCCATAGCATGGACTGTAACAGAGGGCAAAATGTTTCTTTGGTCTGTCTCTGGCCTGAATGACAGATGCTGAAATTGTCCGTAAGAAAAAAAGACCTTTTCTGTTTCTTGCCAAGAAGAAAAAGATCTTTTCTGTTTCTTGTAGTCAGCAGGATTTCTGAATGAATACTTTATCGAGATAATCTTTTGGGGAATGTTTAAGTAAGTGCCTTAGTCTCTGGAAATGCTTTTTGAAAGAGATTGTGAGGTTTCCCCCTTCTTTTAATTTCCCCAAATTATTTAATACATACCATGCTTCATGAAAGAAACACTTAAGGTCCTGTCTTAAACAGGAAGCCATGGCACAGCTGAGATAAATTTAAAAGTAAATACGTGTGAGTTAAAACATGAGAATTGCTTATGTAGAGGATATCTCTGTGCAGTAAAGTAATCCCAGTATTATATAGCTTTGGCCTTGACATATTACTGGAAAAACTCAGAACTCTAAATGGTGAAGTAAGGTCACTTTGCCTGAAAAACTGTTAATGAGAATTGAATGTATTAGGTTTAGTTTATTAACAACACTGTTTTGGTCAGTGCATCTCAATCCCCAGTTCAGATAAACCCTAGGATTTAATAAATCATATACTGATATTCCAAGTCTTATCTTCTGTAAGTCTTAACAAATCTAACCTCACTGGGAAAATTGTTAAGTAAGTAAGAATGAAAAGCTCGCATTTTTAGAGAATGCAGCTTCTTTTTCCAACTTCTGCCTCCATCCTTAAGTCTTTTGGCACAGCCCAAGTTGCAGAATGCTGAATAGACTGCCTGCAGATATTTGCATGTACTTCATTTTCTTTTACCCTTTTTTTATTGAAAGGCCCAATGTGAAGCCAAGGATTGACTAATGGCTGTCTCTTATTCTTCTGTGGAAATCACACTTTCTTCTCCACAGAGATATCTCCACAGACAGGCCCTCCAGGGTATATATATAAGATTTCATGGGTTGTGTTTTTCTTTTTCTTTTTCTTTTTCTTTTTCTTTCTCTTTTTCTTTCTCGTTTTCTTTTTCTTTTTCTTTTTCTTTCTCTTTTTCTTTCCCTTTCCCTTTCTCTTTTTCTTTCCCTTTCTCTTTTGCTTTCCCTTTCCCTTTCCCTTTTTTTCCAAATAGACCAGGGTTTAATTGTTTTGGATGAACTTGTATTTCAATTTATTCCCATGCTCATGCACATAAAGCAATGTTTTGAAGATAAAGACACGACAGCTGTTAGCCGAGCTCATTTCCAAATGAAGTGTTACTAACTCTTAAGAGCTCTCTTTAGTTTTTGCAGGGTTTTTTTTTAAACACTGGGTTTTTATGCCACTGATTCTGGCTGAAGATATTTTGCTGTGTCCAGCTCTTAAATAAGTGGCTCATATTCTCTGATACTCTGTTTTAGATCTGACAAGTCATCACGGTTACATGTCAAATCAACATTAAAAATGTCTAGTGTGAAGTTAATCACAGCTGAAGGCAGCCTTAGAATACAGTGAATGAATTTGTATTTTTATTATTTCACCACAGAAAACTGACTAACACTTTTAGGGAGGAGAAAACTGTTAATAAATTCAGGTTAAAAAAAGTTGTGGCAAGAAAAAAAAAATATTGAAGAAGCTCAAATATTTGTTTCAACTCTTCCAAAATGAAACCATTTATTTTTCATTTCAGACATTTTGGAAAAGAGCCATATTTCATAATTAAATTTTTTTAAAACTTGAAATGAAAGTTAAGTACTTTAAATCAAACAAAATAAAAAACTTGACCCCAAACCAGTCTGTTTCACTAAAATGCCACTGTCTATTTTGAAATAACAGACAACTTTTTTCCTTTCTGTCTCTTCTTCTTTGTTTTTGGCCAGGAAATAGAAAATTAATGGGTTTTATTTCTTTACTTGGTTCTCCCCACAAACGTTTCTCAATAGTTACCTTTCTCAGTATGAGCGTGCAGGCAATAACGGTCTTGTATCAAAGCGTAGGATTTTCAACATGCAGTAAAGTTTCGGTAAGATTTGTATCATCCTAGCTTTGGGGGAAAGATGATTCATTCAGCTCTACAGCTTCATTACAGTGCTCTAAATTTGGGATATTTATTTTTTTATTTGATGGAGCTGTTAATATTCAGAGAGGACAGAGTATACAGTTTCTAGAATGGCAGCCAGCAGTCCTTCTGCTTACATTGCCAGCTTGATAGCTTTTAAAACACTATGCTAATGTTGGGCAGGGATTCCTGTAAGATACCTGGAGCTGTTCTGCAAACAATTGAGTATCAAAACCCACACATATTCCACCTATATGGAAACACGTATATGAAAAAAATGAGGAAAGCTTAAGTGACAAAGAAGTAACCAAAAATTAGGCTAATTTTCATTAGATAATCCATTGTGGCAATGCTATCAAGGACAGCCTTTGATTTTTTTTTTGGTTTTTTTTTTTCAGGCTGAATTTGTATACTTAAAGGTACTGAATAATAGACTGAAGATTCATCTTGCTTTTGGCCCAAGCGCGGATCACAGTTTTGTCACTTGAATCAGCTACACTGGGTTTGTGATAGTGCAAAGTTTTTCTAAAATTGTATACTCATGTATATACATCTTTAAGTACGGAAATTCATGTGCCCATAAGGCACTTTCTGTAGTACTGTTTAAAGACTCCTTACACTGAGAAAAAAAAATCTTTCTGACTTACTTGTTCCTAGATCTGCAAGAATTCCCTTTTTACCTTTTCATCTTCCAGTGGCAAGAAATTCTAATTTTCCATTTATATTCCCATTTTGATTTTTTTTTCTGTAGTGCCTGGAGTGGTATTTAGTAATATTTACTGTTGGTTCTTTCTTAGCAAGATAAATATCAAATGAATATCAATCAATTATATTGTAAGTAACAGGGAAACACAGCAGCAGCTATAATGCTGCTGAAGGCTCAGAATGACTAAGAATGTTTAAGAGCAATTAGCTGGCTTATTTTTATCCATTTTTGACACATTGTATATGATGTTGGTTTAAAAGAACTATAGTTCATAGACGTATTTGTACAATTGAATTAATCTCTCCTGAAACGGATTGCTTCGCTTCATTTCGGAAGTAGTAGGAATAATCCATACCATTATAAAACCATTTCCAGCCAACTTGTGCAACTGGGCATTTCCAGGATTATGACACAATGCCAAGAATATTAGTTAACACCATACTGAATGCTGTAATCATGGTATTGCATGCATAAGGCAATGATCAGAGACACCAGCTTGTTTCTCTTGAGCTCAGAGGATGTGAATTATGCCCACGTGTATAAGCAAATCCGTAGCCTCACTCTTCTCAGATGGTTAGAAAATGGGTGACAGAGATCTAATACATCATACTAAACGAAATAAGATAAAAACCCCAAAAAGCTGGTAAAATACTGAGTCACCATGGCATTAGGAAAATTGATTTCCTCAGAAGCTGAAGCAGACAGCAGGAGGGAGGAGAGAAAATGAATGTGCAGTGGGGTAGGAAATGAGTGTTGCAGACATAAAGGGACATCTTAAGCAATGACTGCTGAGACTAATCCACTGAGTATGTTATCACCATATTCATCTATTTGGGTTTCAGAAAGGAATTTAGCATAATACCCCAAAGCAGATTAATGTGTATGGTTAGCTTTTATGGGACTGGAGGTATTGCCCTTGAGCTAGCAAGGCGACTGTAAGACCAAGGACAGATTCTGCCACTACCATACCAGTGTCTAGAATGGTAAGCTAACATTTGGTTTACCAAAGGACATCCCTGTGGAAGATCCCTGTATTCAACTACAATGTCTGACATAGCACACAAAATGAGTGAGAGAATAATAAAGCAAATGAAAAGTAATAGAGGGAGAAATCAAGAGAAAGGGTAAGAAATGGCTGTCCACTTGAGATTCACAGTGTGGGTGGACAGCTTGCCACAGAGTGGGCACGGGTGTGCGTGTTTCTGAAGAGGAAAGCAGACCTTAGCCTGGTTTTTGTAAAATGAGCCGCTAGTGGTGTGGTAATGCTGCAGGGCAGCAAGAAGGCATTAGACTCAAGGAGTCTGAAGGATAGTGGAAGAGTGAGCCTGAACAGGTAGCCCCTACTGATTTAGGGATTTTCCCTTTGCCCTGGATTCTAGGACCTGCCCCAGACTCTTTATGTCTTTTACATAGCTGTATTTCTGCAGCCACTGGATAAAATGCATGATGAGTTCAGTGGCCTCCACGTTTCCAACGTGCTGAGTTTAGGGAGGAGTGATGCAATGCTGGGCTATCCACTTCAGTTCCACCCTGGGTCTAATAAATTCCTTTTTTAATCTATCTACCAGGAATATCAATCACAAACAATGTATTAAGAACAGAGCAGGAGACATTTTGATGACCTCCTATAAGGACAATTTTTCCAAAGTATTTATGTATTAGTATTTAGTATTAGTATTACCTGGCAAGATTTTCACAAGTATTTGTGCACAAACTCATGGCAGTATTTTGCTTCTGAAAATTCGCTACCTGCCTAGGTACATCTTAGGGTATGAAAATAATTTTTAAAATCTAAGATGTTATGAGATGGACAAATGAATGGGTTCTAAAGTAAAAGAGGTGAAAAACAGTGGTCAGATATTCAGCATATATATGCTCTGAATGCCCATTGGAGGCTCACTTAAGGGAAAGGCTCTTAATTCATGCACTTAAATTAGATGCTTAGAGGTATATTGTGTGAATACCTGTGCTACGTTGTATGCCAATGAAATTATAAAAATAAGAGATTAAAACAACCCTTTATGAATGCTTAGTTACTTTAATTATAAAGAAAAAATAATTAAAATAGTAAAGGTAAGTGTTTACTTTGTAGGCAATACTCTGTCAATTTTGCAACAACTTATGCAATATCTCACTGAAAATGTAAAGTGAGTAATGTGATTTTTTTGCTGTGCTCTTTAATTTAGTTATTAGTTCATTCTGTCCACTTGGTGTATTTTAACTGTTGCCAGGATAGGGATCATTCTCACAGTGCCAGAAAACTGTTTAGTCACATAATTAGTATAGATAAATAAACCATCAGAGAGGAAAAATATTGTTTCCTTTCTGCAGAAGTAATTACTCACTGCAGCTTGTTAACTGTCCTTTGCAGGCAGAAATAATTATTTCTACTATTTCATACATGGCAGGTTTTCTTAGAATTACCCATTTGTTTAAAGCATATAAGCTTACAGGAATGTTTATTTCCCCAAACTGCTTGAAAACAAAGTCTCTCTTGCAAAAATTGTCTCCATGTGGTTGAATGGTCACCAGTGATTTGACTCTAATCTTGCTTTCACCAATGTAAAAATAGTTAATATACAATGTTTTTTAAAAGTATTGTAATGTAAATACTAGGTGTTTCATATAAGTTTGCCTGACACTAATATTTTTATGGACATGTTTACTAAAAAGAAGCACATAATCTTTTAAACCTCTGATTATTAGGTATTTTATGTGCATATTACAGGCGTGTATGTATCCTTAAAATCTTCTTAATGTCTGAGCACATCCTGGCGCTTGGCATAGCATAAATGTTTAGTTGATATTGGATAAAACAGCATTTTGGTAGGTAGGTTTTCTTCTGAGAACCAAACTGTTTGTCTTTGAGGTCAGATGTGACTTCAGCGTTACCAGCTGCAGGAACATGGAGGAACAGGTCTCTGTCTGTACCTGTGATTTGTACCATGAACCCTCTCTAGGATCTTCCTCTGAGCACTGAAGCAAGTTTAGCTTCCCAGAAGAAAGGAAAACTTTTCTGTAATGGCACTGCTGGAGAGCAGCTTCCAAAACATTGAGGATATTTGAACCTACATTGCTTAGCCACAACGGGCATGTGCCAGTCAGCAGTCCGTAGGTATTTCAGGGCAACTCTGTCTTAGTGTTTCCCTTTAAAGCTGCTCCACTTCGGCTAGTAAACTAAATATTCCTTGTATCCAAGAGCAGGAGAAAAACATTCTTCTAAGAACCCTGGAAGAACAAGGGCTGGGTCATATTTTTTACGACATTGGCAGTTTGATATCTAGTATTCAGTGAACAAGACTCAAGCATCCTACCTATGGTCCTAAGGGACTAAATTCTGTACATCTGACATTTGCATACATTAATTTTGCAATCAAATATTAATATTTTCACATACACCCCCAAAATTGTTGCAGTTTGCTTTGCAGTGGCTGGAGTTGCAAGTTATTTTTTCTTTTAGGAGTTTCTTGGCAGTCCTTGGAGCCTGTTTGTCTTGGCATCCCCCTACCATATTACCCATTCTTCAGTATCATATTCTAAAAACTGTGTTTACAACATTTTGTGATTTTTTTTTATATATTTATGTATTTTTAAAATGTAAACATAGAAGAACATCCATGAGACACTTGTAAATTTTATATCTGTATATATTTTTAATTTTGACAGGTTCAACTATTTTATTTAGAATTACTGTCACTATAGGACTTCAACTGACAAATATTTTAACTTGGCAAATGTTCAGATTTTTTATAAGTGAATCCATTATACTCTCCTAACATCTGCTCTTAATAATCCCAAATATTTTTGGTTTGTTCCACTTTCACATGAAGTTTTTTGTTTGCTTTTTTTAACTAAAGCACCACTATACAGAATGGTTAATTCTTATCTCATTGATGTTGCTGATAAAAATGGGCATTGATTGCAATGAGAATTAGACTATAAGACAAAGGAGACTAAGTTTTAAAATATTTAGTTGTAGGACAAAATACTCTCTGAAAGATTAACTTAACACTGTGACAATAAATAGTAAAATCATTGGCCAAATAAGTTCTCACGTTATAAAATTCTTCTAAAATTGCATCATCTGAAGCATATGGGGGACAGAAAAAGTTAGGAAATTTGATTAGAAATTCCTTCCATCTTTCCTTTAAATACAACAAATGTGTGGCAATTTAGAAAACCTGTTTTGTAAATTCATTGGGAATTGAGTTTCTCACTAGTCCAGAACATAAATGTAAGAGTTTCATAAACTCTTTTCCACAGCACACCATTTCTGTAACACTTTTCAGGTTTCACTGAAACAGAAAGCATACAAGAAAAGAGAGATTTGAAAAGCAATTTAATATATTCAGGTAGGCCTACCAAATCTGATTGGTTTCTTTCATTTTGGATGCATTTCATACTTAAAGCATCTTGTCAAAGGCATTTTAAATGAAATAGGTATTTTAAAAACCTGACTTGTTATTTTAAAAGGAAATCTTACTAACAGCAAATGCCAAACTAGGATTTTGTATAAACTGAAATGTCATCTGGAAAATATATGACTCAATTCTGCGCTATCTGAGACTGCAGAGTCTTTTGTTGGAGTACTATGTTTAGTTTTGGCATGACACTTCAAGAAGGATGCAGGCCACCTGGAAAGAGTACAGGGAAGAGAACAAGAATGATCAAGAGTTGAGGAAACATGGCCTACAGGAAAGATGAAAAGAACAGCCTGTTTATTTTTAAGGAGAGACCTGAAGCAAGATACAGTAACAGTTGTAACCTTCCTGCTACAAAGAGGCAGCAAAGAATCTGTTACTCCAGTCTTCCGAAGCAAAAAGAAGAAATGGGCTGAAGTTGCAGCAGGAAAGATTTTAGTTAATACAAGAGGTTTTGGTTAAGGAAGGTGTTTAAAATGTTAGGAAGATTTAAGCACCAGGAGGCTGTGGAATTGCCACCACTGCAGGTTCATAAGAACAGGCTACACAAGTATCTGCCAGGAATAATTCGGGTGTAATTATTTCTGCCATGTGGCATATGCTTGGGATCTGATGGTTCTTAAGGTCTCCAAGGAGGTCCTGGAGTGTGGGACAATCCTTGAACTTGTACCTTGACAGCTCAGTTCATGAAAAAAAAAGAAGTTTAAAGTAAGATAAAATTTGTTTAAAATGAGAGAAAAATAAGATAGAACTGGAAATGGCCTTCTCTCAAAGAACATCAAGTCCAAGCTCCTACTCAAATGTCATCTCAAAATAAGTTAGGTGTTCTGTTTGTTTGGCTGTTCTAAAACTTCTCTGGACTTACGGTTTGAAATTGTCTTCTACTTTGCAACCTAAATTTATATGGGAAGGGATGGGATGATATTGTTGTTGGGCTAACTTTTTCCTTACTTTAGGTTAAATAGCTCTTCTTCCATTCTCAGGTTTCCCACAATGTAAATTCAGTCAGTGTAGTCATATTCCCCCCTTTCACATCAGATATTTTAGTTTTTTCTTGTAAGAAAAACTTAGCTTTAATTGTTTCACTATCTCTTTCCCTGCACTCCTTTTTCCTACACTTTCCACTAAGTAGTTTTTTCTGAATGAGATTAGTTTCTTGCAAAAAAACTCCCAATGAAAGGCCTTTCACTGTATACCTTTCCATTTAAATACATCTTTCTTGGTATCATTCTCAAAGCTATAACCAATATAATTGTCATATATTCTATATCACCAATAGTAATATATGAATCTTAGAACACAAAAGCTATAAATATTTGCACCCTTTTCATTCAGTTATAAATAGAAGAAAAATGAAAAGTTTAGGTGCTTAATATTTAAATTAATGCAAAAGAGATTCATGACCCACATACACTACTGTTATTTTTTTTAAATTCCTTCATCCTCAGTGGTTCATCCATTAAGCTACTGGATTGTTTTTTCTCTCTGTCATTGCAATTAGTCTTATACTGCTGTGGGCTTCAGATCACACTTTGAGAACTACCAAGTTAGGTGTTCACTTCGAATGCTAGTCAAAACCACAGAATAAATTTCAAACAGTATTTCTTAGCATATGTATGTATGGAAGGAGTTAAGGAACACACCCACACACACACACAGAGTGTATATAATATTTGTCTGGGATATATTTAAATGCGGAAAACTTGGAAGAAAACTTAAGAAAATACTGTCAGATGAATGTCTCCAAGTGCCCACGTACAGCTCTGGAATATCTTCTTGTTGATGAGAGGTTCTGCTAGGATTTGCAGATGAAAACTTTCCTTCCAGCTCACTTGGGAGGCAGATGTATAGGACTGAATGTGTTACTTTATTGACACTGCAAGTTGCACAGATTTATGCCTAGGCTCAATCTGGAGTATATGTCGAATGTTAATGCAACACAATAGCAAATAATAAGTTGTTTCCTCAAGTATCAAGATATTCACCATACCCAATTACTCGTCACTATAAAACATGTACTGAACTGTGTAGAGCTTTTGTTGCTGTCAAACAAAGATGAAGTTTAGTCATTTGAGGGATTATTTGGAGGATATTATAATAGAATCTGAATCCTTGCTTCAAGACTGGATGATGTCTCATGATTCCTTACATCCTCAGTTATTCTGTGATTCTATGATTCATAAGCCATTGTATTTCTTTGGACTTATTAACAGATAGCTTTGTTCCTCCAGGGAGGTATATGTTCATTCAAACATTAGACCTTCTATAAATCAAGAGATGCTGTCAGATACTGTCATTATTAGAATTGTTTGCTACTTTATGTCCTTTATTAAGTTGCTTTTTCTAACTGAGGCCTTTCACCATTAACAGTTAACTTCAGTAAAAAAAAATTTTTTTATTCATTATTGCATGAGTGTCCTTCTCAAGAATTTCAGTATGGTAGTCTATTACAAATCATCTCCAAGTTGGTATGCACTCCTTGCTTTTATGTGTTAGTCACTGTTAACGCATTTTTGTGATCTTGTGGGATTGGCACCCGCCTAGCACAGAACAGAGTAATTCCCTGTAGTGTGGACATCTGGCTCTGGTATAAGATCATTAAGCTATCAACTCACATTGCAATGTGATCCAGAGGGTTTTGCATGGAATGGCAGACAAAAAGGTGTCCTGTGCAGAGAAAGACATCCACATCATACTTCTTCCAGAAAGAGAAATCTTCGCGTCAAAGAGGATTCTCTTCATCTGAATCAGTAATTTGTCTATTTAGATTACCAGTGAATGATATTTCAGTTGGATTTCCACTTCCCTTCAGTTTCCATTCCTTCCCTCGTGCCTCTTGATTGTTTCTAGGTTCCCAGAAGATACCAGGAATATGTCACAACTCCAAACCAGCAAAGGCTAAGTGCCAATCTTCTTCAGCTAATGAGAAATGAATGCTCCAGAGCAATGCACTCAGCACTGTCTCCTCCATTCACCACCACCCCCCCAAAAGTTTATACTGCTGTCTTCCTAACTCATATCCCAGGTACCCTCAGATGCATGTCTTGGATATTGATGTTTAGAAAGCAACAGACTTCTACCAATATGCTTTCACAGAATAATGTTGAATTAGGTCTCATTCAAAAACTTGGACTCTTATCTGTTGGGCATTAAAGTAGAAGACAAGTACAAAGAAAGCACCAATCCTCAAATCTAGAGAGAAGAAAGAGTAGGGCTCCAACCTCTATGCAATAAGACAAGACCTGGAGCACAGGTCTTATGAGGAGCGGCTGAGGGAACTGGGGTTGTTTAGTCTGGAGGAAAGGAGGCTGAGGGGAGACCTTACCGCTCCCTACAACTACCTGAAAGGAGGTTGTAGTGAGGTAGGTACTGGTCTCTTCTATCAAGTAACTAGTGATAGGATGAGAGGAAATGGCCTCAAGTTGCGGCAGGGGAGGTTTAGGTTGGATATTAGGAACAATTTCTTCACTGGAAGGGTTGTCAAGCACTGGAACAGGCTGCCCAGGGAACTGGTGGTGTCACCATCCCTGGAGATATTCAAAAAGCGTGTAGACAAGTCACTTCAGGACATGGTTTAGTGGGCATGGTTGATGGTTGGACTTGATGATCTTAAAGGTCTTTTTCAACCTAAACAATTCTATGATTCTATAAGTCTCTGGAGTGCTTTCTTGTTTTGCTGACATAGGAGCTGTAAAGTGTGGTGGGACAAGCAGTGTGGTGGGATGATCAGTGTGGTGGAGACTGGTGAACAAACTGGCAGGCAATATCCCTGGTCCCAGCATCCCACTCTGTAGCAGCTCACTAGCAGGGCAGGAAAGAGGACAAGAAGCCACCATGCCCTGAATGTCCCAGGCTGGTCGGAGGGAGCCAGCGGGCTGCCATCAGCTTTCTCGGATACCTCAGTGGAAAGTCCCAGTGCCAGACCTTGACATCAGAATGCATGTGAGCTTTGTCGGGAGCGAGAAGACATATATACGTTGTACACCTACTGCTGCACACTGAAGGTTCAAACTTGAATGGGTAAGGCATGGGTGTGCACAACGGGATTGTTACACGTAGGTGAACTTTATTGGAAGAACGGGTTTGCTCTCATCAGTGAGTGCTGCAGTGACAGGTCAAGACATTGGGATTTTGATGGAAGGTACCTTGCTACTCTGATGTGGGGGAAAGGCTCTCACTCCACTTGGTTTCCCCACAGTTCTCCCCTTCATCATCTGCCCAAGTTGTAGGTGGGAGGAATACGTGTGTATGTCTGTGTATACAATGTAGCTAGGCACTCATCACTTTATGTTAAGACTGGAGTGATGAAGAATATCTTCCTCATTGATATAACACTCATCTATGCCAAATATTTTTGAGTAGGCACAGAGTCCTCCACCCTTTCCTTTTCATTTATTTTGATTGTGTTCATGGCCATGAGCACATCTTTTTCTACAGCTCCTGACTCAGAAGTTACAAATGTTATCAGAACTGGAGAGCAGACTCTTCCAATGGCTGCTCAGAAGTGCAGAGCACCAGACTATTTTCCATACTCTCATCTTTCCCCCTTTCTACTCTCCCAGTCATTCACAAGGAGCAGCTGCAGCATTCACTTTCAGCCGGAAGGGAAGACAAGCAGACAGCTGTCATGCTATGAATCAGATTTTAAACTGTGGGTTGGAAGAGAAGATTTTAGCTTTATTTCCCACTTGCAGAACAAAGAGCATCTGTTTTTGACACTTGCAGTTTTATGCTGATCTGGGAGTTTGACTTGCAATTACAGATTCCGTGGAGGGAAACTGAATTCAAATAGCCAATGTAAAATGTTCTCCTTACAGTTTTTTTCATTCATTAGGTCACTGTGAAATTAAATTCAAATTATATACAAAACCCCCAGAATGTTTAAATGAGAATGAGAGGTAGTGTGTGTGATTCTCTTCAGTCCTGTAAATGGTGTGACTAGAAACACCATAAGCAGTTAAATTGGTTATTAGTTTTATTGGTCTATGGAATTTGAAGACAGTGAGTGCTGAAGAATGAACAGACTTTGGCTTGAAAAGTGTTCATGTGTGCTGCAGTAGTGAGGGATAGAATGGTTTCTTGGACATGCTGGGAATCAAGAGAGCCAAAAGTGAGTCACATGGACGACTGCAGACATCACATTTAATTGTGTAATAGTACTGCAGCAAGCACAATTGGAGCAGGCTTGCTGACCTCACAGCTGAAAGCACTATTTAAGATCTGGCTACCAGATGTTCCAATAGGATCTAGCCAGCTGCTAGCAGAGGTTACCCTGAGTGTTTTAACAGGGAATATTTACAGCCTAATAGTTCGGAAGAGATGATTGCACTAATTTTCTTTTCTGCCCTGCTGTGGGACAAGGCTCAAGCATGGGGATTCAAGGACGGAGTGCTGCATAACTCTATTTGGTTAGGTAAGAAATAATTTAATCATCAACGTTTTGCTGCAAAAGTCACTGTGTTTGTCTAACAGTATAAAAATGAGCACCTAGCAATACAAAAGTGAGCCATGCATTAATATTAGCAAAATCCTGCATTGAATTGGTGATCATTTTATCTGAGTAGTGACTGTAAGTTTTGTCCTTATGAGCTTACTACTTTTACTATTTCTCTGAAGTGCAGGAAAAAGTAGTTATGGAATATTTCATCTGAATGTATTTTCCTACAGTGCGAGGTAAAGTGAAAACAGCATTAAATAACGGTTGCTTCTAATGAAGGAAAACGAGTATGAAAAGAAACATTTGCCAAAAGAATGAATTACTTTCTGCATGAACATACTTCAAATGCCTGGGGTCCTACACATGAAACTAAATGATCTGGAAATAATAGCGGTAATATTTCATAGGTTTCTAGGAAGGTACAGAAATGTATATGTTTTGGCCATTGGTTTGTTCACATCATTAAACAGTAGAGAGAAGATTTCAAAAGGGCTGTAGAAAATGCTGTGGGAATAGTTTCTTATACCTCAAGAGGGTTTAAATAGCTCTTAGAGTTCTTTAAGAGATCTTTATAATTATCCAATATAACAGAAAAACATATTCAGAATATAGTCACAAAAAGGGTGCCAAAACAAAAACATGCACCGAGTGGTCCATTTTATAAACAAATATTTACAAACTCCTTTATCCTCTCTCGAATGTTGTGTATTTCTTTAGGGACATTAAGGAATTCCTATAGCCGGTACACGTTTCTGTTGTGCTCAGATGTTTCATGAGGGATTGGGGCCACGCTCTATTAGCTGGTGCAGCAACCACGTCACTCCACTCCCTTCTCAGAGCACCATGTAGACTAACAGGAACATAAATGAGAAGGGGAAGTGATCTATATTGTTTTCCATTTGACTGCACATTTTTAATGACTTCTCGTTCCTTCTAAACTTGGAACACGCCTGCTGTGTCGCATAGTTGCTGAAGGTGCTCAGGTGGGAGAGAGCTCCACGGCAGGACAGCTTGGCAGCTTCATGCACCACCTCAAGTGGCTGGTATTCAGAAAAAGGATGACAGAGAAGAGGTCTGTGTGAGAAACAAGCAAAGCTTGTATTCTTGGCTGGAATAACTGTAAGGAGAGGCAGAAGATAAGTAGGACTGAGGCTATGTTAAGCCCTGATAGTAGGGGCAGAGAAGTTGAATTTGATACAGGCTGTGATGGGTATTCTTGTAGAGAAGAGATGTGGTCAGGGCAATGAGCAAAGGGGCTTGCTGCGTCAGGGCCCTTGCTTATCTGTAGGCTGTTCAGGCTGTCCCTGAACAAGTGAACAGCACATGGCCGTGCACAGGTCCTGTCTGTGGTTTAACCATTCTCACGTTCCCTGGCACAGTTTTGCTCTCAGCCAGCCAGTGGTCTTCTAAAGAGTACTCCAGTGCCGGGCCAGGGAGAGCCAGGCCATGGGCTATCCCTGGATGAGACCACCCTGGTGATGGGGAAGAGAGCTCAGGCACACACCATGCCACTTGCACTCACGGACCCATTAAAGAATGGGTCCTGGGTGTTCCATTTGCAAATATTGGCATATCCACATGACTGTTGCAACCAGCCACCCTGGACGTAGCCTTTAGGGGCTTCTACAACATAAATGTGAATTTGTGATTACGGTGATCATTTAAGCAGTTTTATGAATTGAAGTCAATTTGAAGAAAAAATTTTCTAGTTCTTTAAAATGAGGAAACAGTGTTAACTGGAATGCATAATAAAATTATGTTTTGCTACACCTTTAGCATTTATCATGAGAGTAAATAAAAATAAACCATGGGGTAAAAACTGATGACTTGCTCTAAATAAACAAACGCATGCAAAATCTGGAAGCACAGTGTGCAACTTTGAAATAACCCACTCTGCTTTCTTATCTCCAGGACTCTGTTGAAGCTTCTTTAGAAACACACCATGTAGTGTAACTACACCAGTAAAATTATTGAAAAAAACCTCAAAATACAGTTAATTGAATTACCCATGGAATTCAGTGACATTATATATAAATGAAGAAAAATTGGCAAAATCACAGCCACCCAACTTATGTATCTTTGTATTAAAAAAAAAAAGTGTAACTTTAACAGTAAAACAAGTAACCCCAATCTCATACTCACTATGCACAAGCATTAAAGCAAGACCCCTTCCCTTGAATAAAACCTAGAAATGCGTAGTGACATCTAAGCTTTGCTTACCTCCCCTTCTTCTGGTAAAGCACTATAAAGACCAAATTGAAAATGAAGGGTTTTCCATTTTACCTTTCTTCCACAGCAAATCATTAGCACAAATATAAAATCTTGAATTACTGGCAGTCTAGAAATGCTTATGTCTTTTACCTTTTTTCTTGTTACAAAACATCTTCTGTTTTCTCAGTAAGCATGCAGTTCTGCTGCAGCTGACTGTATCATCTTCCTTTTAATACCTTTCTTCTGTGAATGGAATTTTATTGTTGCTCATTTTTGACACAAGCACATTATAACCAAAGGTTTATTGTAAACTGATGAGAGGATTGGAGCAGTCTTGCCCAAATATGCTCATACGCTTATTTGAGTGCCAGTTCTTAGTGCCAAGAAGTAGGTTTCCCAGGACAGCTGCTGCACTCTTTGTGTTCAGAATTTCATGCCCGTTCACACACCGTATGTCAGTGTGGTTTAGGGGCCATACCCACCCTGTTTGGTGGAGTACTCTGAGTACAACCGTGCGTGTTAGCAGAGGCCCGTGCTAGTAACTCTACATGGCCACGCTCTGCTTAAAAGTTAAATATTTCTTTTTATTTAGCATTTAGTATTTGTGTCATGCATATTGAGAGTACTTTATTAGGCCAAATTTCATGCTTGTTGTGTTTGTGCAGAAAAGATTGACTACATTTTACCATCTCCTGCTGCTGTGGGTGAGTAGAGGGTTGCTGTCCTTGCAGGATCCTGCTGTCTCTGGAGTTCAAGGAGAGATTTTAAGAAATGTGAGTTGGAAGAAACATGTCCTGTCAGGCATGTAACCCATGGCTTTTGAGTAAGAGCCAAAGAAGAAAAGTAGGTGGAGAAATCCCCAAGAGAACAGTCCCAATATGCAGGTTTTCAGGCAAAGAGAGAAAGAACTTTGTTGAAAGTTCTCACTGTTGTCCAGGAAGAGGAGATTTCAGGCGGGTCAGATAAAGAGAGCAGCCTTCAAGCAGAATCCCCCATCAGAGCAGATGCCCAGCTGAGGCTGGAACAGGTTGTACTCTGTAGTGTGGGCCCCATAGTATATGAACGGTGTGCATTTACAGTGGTAGGCGTGCACTTGTGCTTGCCAGTGAAAACAAAATTTCATGCACATTTACCTACACAGCCATGATATTGCTTCCATAAAGACTAATGGTAATTTGTCCGTGTGTGTGTGTGTTCATGTATGACTGTGAATATGTGTATATATGTATATACATATACAGATACATAAATATGTAAATGTATATTAATAGTTAATGAGTACAATGCTTTGACCTAGGTCTGGTTTTGCTGATGCAGTGTATCTTTCTGCACAGCCCCTAATGTAATTAAGAGGGAAGGGAAAAAAATGCCAGTGGAAGATCTGATCAGTTAATTAGGATATACTGTCAGGGAATACTGTATCATTGAACTGTGACACACCAAGCCAGCATCAAATCTCAAAGCTTGGTGGAGTACCTGTGTGTGGTCTATCTTCCAAAAGCTACTTTTGCCATGTTACAAAGGAGTTACAGAGATACAGATTGGTGATTGCTCTCAGCAGGGTAACACCACCCACCAAGACCTTGCACAAAGACTCAGTGGTGCTGCTGTTGGTGGAGCAGCCCTTGCAGAAACTGGGAAGAGCGGATCTTTCCAGCAATATTCTGACAAACTTGACGCCTGTCCATAGTGACATTTCAGCATCAATAAGTGGGGGTAGATACCTTTTGAGGGATAAGATTTGAAAACAATATTGCCAGGTGAAAAAGTCAGGAGAACTAAAAATGATAAGTTTTTACTGTTAGCTCCAAGAGTGATGAGTCCAAACAGTGGCGATTCCCCCTGAATGCCTGGTGGTACATCCAGCAGTAGTTCCAGGGAAGGAACAGGGTGGGTCTTGCAAAGGTGGCTGCCAGAGCGATGGGAGCTTTTATCAGAAAACATCATTGACAATAAGCTTTAAGACTGCTCTTGCTTTGGCTGTGACTGGTCACCTTTGCAGAGGTGACAAACCGTGGAATTCAGCTGCCCCTTACTCTTTGACTTGGTGTAGGTGGGGCAGCTCAGCTAATCCCAAGGACTACAGTCTGTGTTTTTCAATTCACCTTCCAGTTCACTTCCCTGTGAGCTGCAGTGATCAATAATGTCAATTCCAGGTTGTCCCCTGAGTGTGCAGTGAGGCTAAAAGGTGTGCTATTTTCTGTAGTACTCAGATCTTCAATTCATGCATACTGAATCCAATACAGTCATACTGTAAAGAAGCAGTCAGTGGATTTATCAGGTTAGACATGATAGACTGTTGAGTGAATGAAAAATAATACTTCCTATGAATAATTTTTTAATTAAAACAGATTTTTTAAAAAATATAACATACCATTATTCCACAGTTGTTAGTTGTGACTCTTCTTTGCAATGGAACTGGCTTCTCCAGAAAGATTTTTCCACAGAATGTATGTTATCCCATGCTCAAGCCAGTGACATTCCCAGCAATGTTACAGAAAGCGGCTCTCAGTCTTCTGAGACTATAATCAGCAATATAATTTACTTCACTGGGCACAAGGCCAGTGACTGTGGGTCCAAAAACTACATTGGCAAATGTCATTCTGTATCTAATAAGGGATCTCACCATTGCTAACCACAATTCAGTGGTGACCATGTTTTTTTAAAAAATACCCTAATCTAGCCAAAACTACTGACTCTAAGTGTGTCCCTAAAAAAGACATTCTTTTTCTTCCCATGGTACAAATAACTACTGTAAAAAATTCTTCCTGTTTTGCATCTTTTTTCAGTCATGTTGACTAGTGATAGCTACAGACAGCCATTTCTCTCAGATTATACTAAATATAAGAAAGATCTAAACAAAAACGCCATTCAGATTAGATATGCAGATTGGTTCTGAGACAGATTTCCATACATATGGCATCAGACAAGTGCAACATGATAAGATTATAAAACTTGTAGTAGTACTGACAGTTTCTAGGTTTCCCTGGAAAGCTGATTTATACTGTATTTGCAACAGCAAAGAAAAAAATAATGAAGAAAGTGTATTCATTTTCTGTGCAGCAAAAATGTCTGCCAGCAATTGTTCTGGTCCTGCCCTTTGTGACACAAGCTCAGATATTTTTATTTCACATTTTTATTCCCTTTAATTTCTGCCTCTCCTCTATCCAAGTAGCTCTGATTTAACTTCTCTGGAGATTCAAAACAAAGCTCTGATTCATCTTACAAAGGCACTTAAAGTTACATCCAAACGTATGCTGTGATAGCAATCCAGAAGGAGCTTCCCTGGAGTCAGACAGGATACACGGAACTAGTGATGCTGACACCAGCCAGTTGTTCCCATAACTACTGCCTTCTGAGTAGTCCTTGGGGAGTCCTTCCCTGCGTTTGTTGATTTTCTGTTTTTCAAAACTCACCAAGCTCTGACTAGCTCTGTTTTTCAAGACTTCTCCCAAACAAAAACATACCTTTGGGTTGCAAAAATATGCTTTTGGGTTGGGAGGGACATATTTTCCTGACATTTTCCAAGTGGCTCAGCTACTAGCTGAACATGTTTCTCTTCTCACCTGGACAGTAGCCTGAAGTGCAGGTCTTGGGGAAACTGCTGGAGGCAGTGAGAGCACACTGGAAGGTGGGCCAGCTGAGATACAATAGCGAAATCATTTATTGCTTTGGTCCCACAGAACGAGCAGCTGGAGTGTATCACAGGGAGTCACGCTCTGGGAAGTACCAGCTCACCTATGCAGAAGCAAAAGCAGTCTGTGAATACGAGGGAGGACATCTAGCTACCTATCAGCAGCTGGAGGCGGCAAGAAAAATAGGTTTGAAAAAAATCATGGCTGTTCGCTTTTCACATTGCTCATTCATAATGTTGCCAGTCTTGTATTTTCATGAATGTTACAAACTCTGGGACTGAGAGACTTGTAAACTCCCTGGATTTTTGCCCAGGTTGCATGCAATTTCCCCCTTCAGTAACAGAGCATGACTGCGCTACCTACAGAGCTGTCAGGGATAACATCTGCACACAATGCTACGCATCCCCCTGAGCTCTGGGTGCAGCACAGTCCTGGAACCAGCAACAGCCAGCAGAGAGCCATCTGGCTGAGCTGGGAAGCAACAGTACCTCCCCAGCTACAGCACCTGGCTGCTGCTGGGGCCTGCAGACGAAGGTGTTTATCCCCAGGGAGCTTCTAGAGTAAATGTGCATTGCTATTTTTCATATCATCAGTCAAGATGTTTCCATAATGTTTATTCCAGCCATATTTGCTCTGAGAGAGAGTGGGTGGTGTGCTTGGAGTGCAAAGTGCAGCTGAGTGAGGGATTTATTGTATTTTTATTTGATTCCTAATAAGAAATGATCAATTCATTCAGAACATTAGGAAAACAATGGAAAATATCCTTCACTCTAGAAATTTGCAGGCTACGCCGTTGAGTCAGAAGCTGGCTCTCGGCACCAGCGCACATGTAAAAAGGGTACTTTTGTCTCTTCTGAGTAGCTCACAGTCCTAGGACGCCACAAATATGTTCCAGTTCGTCTCCGTGAAAACATTAAATTGGTCTCTACCAGACAGTGAATAACATTGCATTCTTTGGCTATTGTTTTTAAGTTCTCAGCCACAAAGTGCATTAGCAGGATCTTTTAGTTTAGCAAGAAATACTTGAGGCATTCCAGGTATTTAAATTTAAATTGAAAGTATTTTAAGTAAATACTTCATTTTCTTAGCTGTCTTCTGTATGTAGTATTTTATTCACTCTCAGAACTTAATGCTGCAAACTGTTGAGATTTGATTGAGTAAATTTGTATGACTTCAAAAGGGAAACAAAGAACACGCTTATATAACTCATCCAATGTATAATTTGGTTACAAATGCTGGTACAGCACTTAAAACTCACTACCAGGAAACTATATAGTCCATCTGCATTTGATTTTTGTTTCCAAATGAAGAACCAATAATCATATTGTGGAGAACACAATGCAATTTTATATTCTGTGTTTAAAATTATCCTCTCAAAGTACTGTTCTTTCCTGGAGTTCAATTTCTATTAGGCCAATTACATCCAAGTCATTGATCAGCTTGAGTAAGGGTTTACTTACTTGAATAAAAAGCAGAGTTTCTTGCCTAGAATTGATTTATCACATCTATGTCTCATTTTCTCCCTGTTGCAGGTTTCCATGTATGTGCTGCTGGCTGGATGGCGAAGGGCAGAGTTGGTTATCCCATAGTAAAAGCTGGAGCCAACTGTGGCTTTGGAAAAACTGGTATTGTTGATTACGGGATTCGCCTCAACAGAAGCGAGAGATGGGATGCCTACTGCTACAACCCTAATGGTGTGTTTAAAAAACAACCCATTGCTCTTCGGGTCTAAGATTATGACTACACGCCATACTATCTGGCTGCGCAAAGGCACCCCGGCTCTGAATGGGTTAGCTTCAATACCATAAATGTGCTGTCTGAAAAGGGGGGTGTATAGATACACATTTATTTGGAGCCTTGCACTAAGCCGCCTCTGCTGTTACCTATAGCTGATCTGGCTTGCTCAGAGCTTTGTGTCTCTGCAATGCATTGTACCATATATAATAGGGCCTAAGCAAAGTCCTTTCAGAAACTAAAACTGTAATGCATTGCTGTTGTTGAGTAAAAAGGTAAGTAATATTTCCAACGTGATGTGCGAATGTCTTGTTTTGTATAAGAGGTTACATTTAGGCTACAATTTCATTTAAATAACTAATCTGAGGTGTTTAACATGGGAAACATTTTCCAGACATTTTGCCTGTAAACAGGCTAAATTTAGTGTTAACCCTTATTCCTTCTTTCTCGTGCCTGAGATAGAGCAACTTTTGAAAATGCATGCCATGTCTGGGACTGAAACACCTGACAGATCCAGCTCCTAGCAGTGCCTTGTGTGTGTGTATGCGTGCATGCATGTGTTAACTAGAAGGAGGAAAGTGGAACTCCAAAGCAGATTGGGAGACACAGTTCAAACATGACTGGCAAGACTTAACCAGATACGGGACATCTCTCCGTTCCCCTCCATTCAATACACTGCAGATGACTAAAATATTGACACGGCCACTGTCTCAGTTTAGCTTGGTATCACTTCATATAGCAGGGAAGACAGAAGAAGTAGGACCAACAAGAAAAGCAAAGCTTAAATTTGTGCACTGCTCAGCTTTCCTACTACTCCAAGTGTACTACCCTGCCTGGCAGAGCCAAAAGTTGGAGTTGTCCGTGACGTCTGTACAGCTGTGCACATTTTGTTTGTGCTCACAGGGCTTCAGCTTGTTTATGTTAGCTGGGCAGTTGTTAATCAAATAGCTCTGTGGGGTGGGGGACATTCACAGATGTTCAGCATACAAAGAAAACTGTAAGAGAGACTACTGCATTCATTATTACTTCATGTAAACTGTCAGCCCGACTTTCTGCTTTGTCAGCCTTCTCCTCTGGGCTGAGAGGTAGTTACTTTCCAAATGCTCTGTTTGGTTAGAGGGCAAAAGGAAACCAGAACTGCCAACACTCAGCAGACAGCTTGAGTCTCTCCCATTAAAGGGATATGTATTCACGCTTGATGGACAGTCTGCTACAAAGCCTGGCAGGGTTGTCTGTTTGCAGGTAGAAGACAAGTAGCATAGGGGAACAAAGACAGACAAATTTCTGATTGAACTGAGCCTATGCTCTTCTCTAGGATGCTAAAGATGTCAAAAGGAACTTGTGGAACTGTTCACAAGTTTGAAGTGTACATCCAACCTAGCAGTGATCTGGAGCTGAAAAGCACAGGACTTGTGGACAATGTACAGACTAAGAGGGTTAATCACACTGTCCAGCTTAAGGCCCCTAACTCGCATGACCTGAATCACCCTTAGAAAGTACCTGCCTCTCCCCCAGGTCTGAACTTGGGGAACCATGACAAATCCTAAAGTCAGGCAGTGTGAGGTACCCACATTGGTTGGTCCCACTGTCAGGGATCTGGTAAAGTTCAAATGTCCATTGAATCAAATGGGAATGAATGTTTTTCATCCCAAAGGAGACATTCCAAAGGGAGTGAAGAGCTGCAGCAATAACAGGAGTACAATGCAACATACATGATCATTAGCCCTTATAAGTTTTCTTGTAAAGGCACACTTTCAAGAGGTTTCTGAAGAAGAAAGGATGAAACTGAATGCCAGGGTGAGTTGCAAGTACACCTGTAAAGCTTACAGTTTGACACAGCCAGAAACCCCAAATGCCTTTTATATAACACACTTAGCTGTGGCCCAAAGTCCACGGAAGTCAATGAAAGATTTTACTCTGAATTCAGTGAGGTTTGGATCATGCCTCTTGTTTCCAAATTATCTGCTCCCAAAAGCTAGGAATCACTGACATTTCTTGTGAATGCTGAGTGCTTAAATGTATGAAAGGTGCTATCATGCTGGGTGTTCCTATGTGCTTTTCTATGGGTCTGCTGGGTCAAAGTGCACAAAGATTTGAACCATAGCCATATCCAGAATGAATACTTAAACTCTGATGTTTTTATTTTTCTCTTAGGAAAAGAATGTGGTGGAGTCTTCACAGATTCAAAACATGTTTTTAAGTCACCAGGCTATCCAAATGAGTATGAAAATGACCAAATTTGCTACTGGCATATTAGAGTAAAGTATGGACAACTTATTCATCTACAGTTTCTAGAGTTTGATGTTGAAGATGACACTGCTTGTATGGCTGATTTCTTGGAAATCTATGATAGCTATGATGATATCAATGGCTTTGTGGGCAGGTAAAGCAATTCCAGCTTTAATATGCAAATAATCAAATGATTTCATTTTTTCCCCAGAACATTACTTCAGAAGAAGACTGTATTACCTTATCCAATTAGCACCTCTGATATGCCCATAATACTTGTAGCAGTAGTTAGTACCCGACTTATCTATCCTGGCAATTTACTTTACTGTCATTAACACAGGCCTGTGAAGAGTTTCAGAGAATTACACTTTGCCCTTTTCTGCTTTGTTAAATTACATGAAAGAAAGCTGCAAGACTTTTTAGTTAGGTGCTTATCCTAATTCTCTATTATTTTACGGGAAGAACTCCTAGCAATCTCAAACAGTATTTTGTATTTGCATATTTGCTTTAATTGAAAGGAGGGAGGTGGCATGTTAAACTGTTAGCAAAAATGTATTTAATTTAAGTTACTATTCGCTACAGAAGTAAAATATTTTCTAACAATATCAGAACAGAACAAGTGTTATATATCATCTCTCTTACTAGATTTAGTTTCCCTCTTTGCCTAATTCTCACTTCCTTTTCTTCGATGTCATATTTTTGCTTGTCCTTTAGCAGTCATATTTTAGTATGAAGTACCTCAATTTTCCAGAACAAAAAATGAACCAGAAAAAGTGATACAAAACACTTCCCAATTTCTGCCACTTTTCACATGCTCTCTACAAATCATCTGTAGCAAAGCAAGGATATAGTCCATTTGTTCTGGCTTTACAGATGATTTTACATGTTTCTCTTCACAATGTTCTTCCTTTCTTAGCCTTGGGCCATTGTTCTTTTCCTTAACACCTTGTTAAATTGCTCTTTATCTTGTTTTGCATCATTTACTTCCTGCATATATTGAAAAATGCATTTTTCCCTCCCCTAAACCTTACTATAAGATAATGACAAAAATCCCTTAGGCAATTGCTTTAACATGTAGCGGAGGATTACATACACTGAATACCTAGAACCAATATAGCCCCATGAGCCACAGCTCCAAAGGCCAGGACAGCCTGAGAGCCACCATTCAGTGTAGGTCCCCATATAGCAGGGTATGGCATATTTGCTGTGTCATTTAGTCATGACCATTTATATTTTTTTCCAGGTTTTGTGGAGATGAGTTGCCAGATGATATCATTAGCACAGGTAATACATTTGCACTCTTTATGGTAAAAAAAATCAGCCAAAATCACCTTTTGTCCCTACTTTCTAATAATATGTGGTAAAGATGTCCAAAGACACAATCTCATCTTCATGGCTAGCATGTCAGAAACTGCTATTCCAAACTGCCAGCATGCTCCTTCATCAATGCTATTACTTCTAAATAAATGTAAAAGAAAAAAAGTCTCATTAGAAGATAACCAGGGTGCATCCCACTGGCCTTACAGAGGTAGTACACCTACGCACGTTACGGGATTTTCACACAGGCGGGTTTATACAGCAGATCTGTATGCACACAACCTTCATGCACCAGTTTTTCCCAGAGCAAGGATTTCAAGAACACTTCCAAAGCTGGTTATAGACATTACTCTGTGTGTGTGTGTGTGTTTAAACAGCAGGTCAAGGTCTGATTACATGTAAATCAAAGCCACTTTTACCTCTCTTTGCTCAAGCGTCACAAAGTCGCTGTAGCACAGCTGTCACACGGGCTACCTGTGCAAGGAAGTAGCCATGTTCCCTGGGATAGTCTATGGACAGTCTGTGCAGGAGCTCACGTTACCACACTCCGTCCCACAGCTGTAACCAGCAGAAAGAGAACAGAATAGTTGAATTGTTCCATCCCTGACCTCCCAGTTTACACAGGCCTGGTGGAGATGAGCAGATGACCCCCATGGGAGAGCGATGTAGCAACCTCACCCCTGTGTCACCTAGACATCCCTGAGGCTCTACGCCAGATGTCTCTCGCACATGAAGCGTGACATTTCACAGGTAGACTGAAGCAGAGCAGCACTTTAAAGAACGGGAAATGATTTGCAGGAAGCACTGGATACACCAAAACTTTATCAACCTCTGGGCTCTGCAAACAAAAAAAACCTGATGAAAATCTGCCTGTTTTTTTCCATGGGGCTAATGGAACTCTAATCGCCCCAGGCCACAGCTCGGAAGTAGACAGACCAGGTGGATTGCTCTAAAGATCACAGAAGCAAGCAAGAAAGAGCACTTCAAAAATAACTCTGAAATATCCCATTTTTATGCCACCCGAAAATGTAACCTTTGTTTTTCTTTTTCTTGTCCCAGGCAATGTTATGACCTTGAAGTTTTTGACAGATGCCTCAGTGACTGCTGGTGGTTTTCAAATTAGATATACTACTATGGACACAACTTCAAAATCAAGTGATGGAAAGAATACAACATCCCAAGGAAAAACAAACTTCTTATCCGGAAAATTTGGTATTATGTGAGCAGAGTAATGAGATACACTCATTAAGAAACATGTTTTAGAACCCGATTCAGATATCTGTTTCTTCAGATAAGACATTTTCTTCATATCTTTCTGACTTTTTATTTTCTGCCTTTATATACATTTTGTTAATAAAGTATACTAGGAAATAACTTATAAAATATACTTACATGAATAATAGAAGACTATTTTTAGATTACAAGTACTGTAAAAATCTGAAGAATTCATTGTTAACAAAGATTTTAAAATTATTTTTCTATATAAACTGCTCCTTCTCCTCATTTCTTGCACCATTTGAACAAACTTTTTGTGTGACCATTTCAATTATTTTTAAATTTAATATGCTGTTCTCTCCTTATTTTCTTTGATTTCCACATATTTATTTTTTAGATTGTTGCTTTGTTTCTTCATGTTCTCTACACATTGTTATTTTTTTAATTAACTCATTTCCCTGAACTCAAAAGGCCTTTAGAATAAGCTTATTTTTTAGATGCATAAATTCATCTTGTGGATGGCCTAGCGACCACCTATGTAATTCTCTGAAGCCAGAAGATTGGGAAGCAGCATGAACAGCACAGAATCAATTACATCATTGTCATAATTTTGTTGTGAGATGAATTAGAAACTACTCAGTGAATTTTGTCAGGGTTTCCTCATCCAGAGAAGAGATGTTCAAGTCCTTTCACTTCTCTGATTTCACTTAGTAAAGAATCAAATTAAAGACTTGGTAATGATAATAAAACTGGTGAGATGAAGCATCAAAAGAAATTGCTAACTGAGTACCAGCAAATCTGTTCAGAAGATACTGTCGAGATGCTGTATGTTGTTTACACGGGTTTTAAGACGACTGTACTATTTTGAATTGATGAACATAAATCATTCTCCGTGTTTTTAACTTCCGTTTAAATTCCTCAGTCTGAAGCAGCATTAAAGCTACCTCTGTTTTAATCGTCCTGTGTTTCCAATGAATTATTTTTAATTCTTGAGAACTTTTCAGACTTTGAAACATTTTTTCTTAATTTAAAGCAGTAAATAAGTTTTAAGAGTTTCTTTCGCTCTGAATATTTTCTTGACCCCAGATCTGCTGAAGTCCAATGTCCACTGAGAATCTTCCTGTGAATTATTTTTTTTTGTTTCGAGCATTGTGAATTCCTCAGAAAGTTTTGCACAAGAGGGGCAGGATCTTAAGCTAATCAGACCCATCTTTCCTTTATTTATTCTAATCCTCAGTTCTTTAAATTTATTTCATCTTTGAGCTTTTCTTATTGCAGTGTCACTGGGAATACAATCCTGCTTCCTGGCTGTACTGGCGAACAATGTTGCGGCTAGCACTGCAGCTTCTCTCCCTGTCATTTCCAACACTATTCATGCTTCCTGTGGGCTCCGGGAAACAAAGTTCGTGTCATTATATTTAACAATTTACTGGTGCTTTTTAATCCTGCCACCTGGTGGACTGAGTAAACCCGTTCACATCCTCCTGTTACAAAATGTCATTCCGGTTCTCCAAGATCAGCAAAAGTGTTTGTTAATAAGGAAAACGCCTGGAGAGAACTGTTAACATTTTGTTTATGACCTAGGGTGGCTTTTTGTTGGTTTTATGGGGGTTTTTTTGTTGTCGTTGTTGTTTCTTTAATTGAGAAGCAACAGGTCTTGAAGTGATATGGATCAGAACCAAGGGGTGTACAGGAACTACCTGCCTGTCTGGAAACCCCTATGGAGCCAGAGGGGTGACGCTGTTTGGGGAAGAGCTTCTTTCCCGAGCAGGCACTCCTTCTCAGCGTCCCCAACGCCGCTATGAAGCCCTGCGGGTGACTAAGAAAGAAAGCAAGCCTCAGCCATTAACGTTACTGCTCAGGCCTATCTCTGTCCCTAAGAAACAGGGTTTCTCCGCACTTCAGACTTGCTGCCGCTGCCGTTGTTCCATATTACACCCACCGACGCCCTGATGCCATCCACACATCCGTCACTCGTCCCCTCAGTGACGTTACCATGAGGTGGGATATATCGTGCGCAGCTGAGCACTAACGTCTCCCACCCAGAGGAGACGACGGCGGCGATGGACGTCGGGCAGCGCTTGGTGCCACAGCCATGGCGGGGCGCAAAGACCCCGGGTCACTTTCTGTTGCACTCGCTTTTCCCCGCCATTTGGAAATCCCGCATGTACTCGGGGACCCCTCGTTAAATGGCCGTCATAAAAAACCCGACTGGGAACGGCTGCGGGGCTACACGTCTCACAGCACCGACCCACGTATTCGGGTCTTAAGGAATGTCAGGTTTACGCAGGCAGGTTTCTGCGAAGCTGGAGCTCGACTGTAGCCGCTGAGCAGCTGTGGGAGGTCTAGAGATTATTTTCCAGTCACAAATAAATGATTTGTGGCTTGAAGGGGATGAGGGGAGAACCGAACTCGCAGCCCCACCGCCTGAGGTGAGCGACAGCCCCTCGCGCCCCCCCCCCCCTCCACCAATCGGCGGCGAGGGGCGGTACCCGCCGTGGGCAGGGGCGGGGCGGTGCCCGAAAGGCGCGGGAAGCCATCCATCGCTCCGCGCTCCGCCTCGCGCGCGAGAAGGCGCGCGACGCCGTTCGATGTCCTCCGGCTCGGCCGCCGGCCCCGCCTCCCCGCGCTCCCATTGGCTGGGCCGGCCGAGCCCGGGCCCGCGCGCCGCCAGTCCCGCGCGCCGCCATCTTAGCCCGGTTAGACGGCGAGGGGCGAACGGCGGCTGGCCTCGGGGCTGGCGGCACCGGGCTGACCGCCCCCGCCGCACCATGAGCGCTCCCGCCGCCTGCTCCAGCCTTCAGCCCCTGCTGGAGACCTTGGAAGACCCAGCCGCCCCGCCGGGGGACCTCACCGACGCGCACCTCACTATCGTCAAGTGAGTGCGGGCCGCGGCCGCCTCCTCACGGCCGCCTCCTCACGGCCGCGGGGGCAGCGTGAGGGGAGCGGGGAGGCCCGCGCTGCCTGAGGGGACGGCGGCCGCCCTCCGGCGGCGTGGCTGCTCGCCGGAGCGGGGGGGGGGGGGGGGGGGCGGAGCGGCCCGCAGGCCCGGCGGGCTCGGTCCGCGTGTGCCCGGGCCGGGGGAGAGTCAGCCCCCGGCAGCCGGTGCTGCCGCGGCGGAGCGGGGAGGGAAGCTTCTGCCCGGCCTGAAATGGGGGAGGGTTGCGGGGCGCGGGGTTGCGTGGTCGCTGGCTGGAGATCGCGGGAAACGTGCGGGCCGGGGGGGGGGGGGGGGGGGTGTCTTTTTGGTGCCCGCTTATCCCAGAGCCTCTCCTTGTGCATTTCCTGGGGAAACTGCGGAGATGGGTGAGGGAATGTTGGGAAATAGTAACTTTTTTTTTTTCCTGACTGGAAAAAGACTTGGCATTTCAGCTTTGTGATTGGAAAGGCTGGGTTTTTCGCGTTTGGGAATGATCGTGTCTTCTCTTAATTGTGTTTCTTTCTGGAAGGTATTTCTTAACCATGAGGATCTGCTTTTACCTGGTTCTTTCGAATTTGTTAGCATATGCAAAGGCAGCATCTCTTTCCATCATTATCTCCCTTGAGTTCCTGTCTTTCAGTTCTGTAGTAACTTTTAAAGCTGTAACTGCTTAGATGTCAGCAATACTGATCACACTGTAAGATTTTACAGGTTTCTAGTAATAACTGACAAAAAAGAAGTGCTAGCTTAAAGATAGTATTAAGTGACATCAGATTTTTCAGGTTGCCTTCTGGATGATGGTGCTTAATATGGTTGGGTTTTGCTATGTCGGACTGATTGTTAACATTTTATAGGACAAGTACAGCTTTTCTGTATGGATGTTCTTCAGATATGTGCAAAGTCATCTCTCTTAGTTGTTAAACCAGAATTTTGGGGGAGCCTGCATTCTAGAACTGCTTTTGAGGAATGTGCTTTTTAAGCTCGTATATTTTTGTGGAAAGTTTATCTAATTTTCAGCAGTTGTTTAAAGTTTGCATATTAACTTTTAATGTTTATATCACAGTTGACAAAAAATGAAAGCCCTTAATGTTTTCTTTTATGCTCCATAAGCACAAAATGGGTCATTAGTCACTTCACTTTTTCTAATATACTAGGACACATGTGCTTTATAACACAATACTTTACTGATATGTCAGGCTAACTATGTGGTGAGTGGTATTTTTGCTCTTTAATTTCTTCAGTGTTGTGTTTTAGCTTTTTAAGGAAAGAAACGGTTCTATACTAGGTAATGAATTGTGTATTAAAAATTTAAAGTTATGTCAATTATAATGTGTTTAACCTGTGAATATTACTTGTTTTCCCTTCTGCTCCTTGAAGTCGCTTGACTGGTGAGGAAAGCAAAGAATTCGTTGCAGATGTCAGAAGACGCTTTCCTCAACTTTGCAAAGTGTTTAAGGTATGTCTTTTTCCATTTGGTTTTCTACGCTTCAGTGAACAAAGATACATTTAGGTGGTCAAGGTCAGTGGCCGTTGTAAGACTCGAATTTGACTTTATTTAATAAGGATTCGAGCTAATGACGTAGCAGTAAGGGGTTGTTGGCAAAATATATCTTCCATGTTATTAGAAGTTACTACAGAGAAAAAATAAAACACAGGGTCTTGGATGTGTTCAGGCAGTGTGATGGAGTCAAATCTAATCAGCCAGCCAGAAAGGATACTGTGTTCTGTCTGCCTTTAGATGCACTTTGGGGATGTGGAATATGTGGTAAATGTCAAATTTTTTTGAAGATTAATGTAAAGACTCTTCTTGGCCATCTTTTTTTCCCTACTGTTTTAGATGTTTAAAAGCAATTGGAGAGTCAGGTGATAGTACATAACAAGCAAAGAAGTAGAACTTTGGATGTTTAGAACTTACTTCAGTAAGGATGTCTAAATTACAGAGAACAACAATGTCTTCAGAACCTCAAATGGTTTTATTGATTTGGAGTGTATGTAATCAGGAAGAGTATCCTATAATGGTGTGTCCTGGTTAAACCACGACCATGGTGCATTTTTCATCAAGTGTTTGCTTTTGACAGCTCTCTTTTCATTGAGCAGAAGTGTTGGTATTGAGACAATACTTCACAGCTACTTCTGTAAACTGAGACTTTATGTGTATTGCTTTTTTTCAGGCACACATTTCTAGTCAAAATACAGAGCTAAGTAATGCAGCATTACAGGCGTTAGGATTCTGCGTTTTCAATTCAAATACTACATCTGAATTACCCGGTAAGCAAACAAACTTCAGTGTGGATGCTGGTAGTGTGCGTGTGTGTTTGTGTGTCTATATATATCTATACCTCGGAGTTCTTTCTTTATGTCTTCATTACCATATACTTTAATTTTGACAAAGTTTACAGTTCCCAAGTGGTGCAGTGGTTTTGTCTCTAGTATGAGCAGTGTGACCAGTTCACTAATTCCATCTTGTACAAAAAAACTGTAAATTTTTTTTCATGCTGTTATGCTAATACTGTTTTACTAACTTCTAGTTTCATTAAATGCTGTGGTACTAGTTAGGTACTGTAATTAGTTTTGTGGAATTAGTAATCAAAAAAAATGTCCAGGTGGAAAAAGAATGAACAGGGTTTTTTTGTTTGTAGAATTTGGGTATGCATTGTAGTGTTTTCCAGCCTTTACCTGGTGATTTCTAGTTGTTACACTAAATCATAGGATGGTTTGGGTTGGAAGGGACCTTTAAAGCTGTTGTGGTTTAACCCCAGCTGGCAACTCAGTCCCACACAGCTGCTCGCTCACCCCCCCAGTGGGATGGGGAGAGAATCTGAAGGGTAAAAGAGAGAAAACTTGTGGGCTGAGATAAAGACAGTTTAATAGGGAAAGAAAAGCTGCACACGCAAGCAAAGCAAAACAAGGAATTCATTCCCCACTTCCCGTGGGCAGGCAGGTGTTCAGCCATCTCCAGGAAAGCAGGACTGCATCATGCCAAACGGTGACTTGGGAAGACAAACGCCATCACTCCCAACGTCCACCCCCTTCCTTCTTCTTCCTCCAGCTTTATATGCTGAGTGTGAGGTTGTATGGTCTGGAATATCCCTTGGGTCAGTCGGGGTCAGCTGTCCCGGCTGTGTCCCCTCCCAACTCCTTGTGCCCCCCCAGCCTGCTCGCTGCTGGGGTGGGGGGAGAAGCAGAACAGCCCTTGGCTCTGTGTAAGCACTGCTCAGCAGTAACGAAAACATCTCTGCCTTATTAACACTGTTTTCAGCACAAATCCAAAACATAGCCCCATACTAGCTACTATGAAGAAAATTAACTCTATCCCAGCCAAAACCAGTGCAAAAGGTCATCTAGTCCAAACCCAAATATTTTGCTGGTAAATATTTCAACTTAAACTACTTTAAAGTAATTCAAAATCTTATGGCCTACATTCCTAGGAATCCCTTTAATGAAAGGTTTTGCTGCTGAGAACTTGAGGCTATGCGTCAAGGTAAAAACACTGGATTTGGTTAATACGGGAGAGCTAATGTCCAAGTTGGCTGGTCCCTCGGGAGGTGCCTGTTCCACATTCCAGGGGTCAGGTGTATCCAGTTGCAGTAACGTGATCAGAAGCTGCTCAGTGTCAGCTGTCTGTGTGTGTGTGTCAGATGGACAGGTTGTGTGGTGGTGGAAGGTGGTTAGGCTACGGTTGCCTTTTGTAGGCACACAAGGAAATATATTGTGATTTGGCTCTTGCATGGTGCCTTGATGGTGCAGGAGTCTATAGTGACTCTTCAGATCGTAATAACAAATGGCTTGCTGTCAATTATTCTTTCTTCTTCTGAGGAGGAGGAGTGTTAAATACTCTTGGACAAGTGTTCTGGAATGACCTTTATTAGAGAGAAACTTGACCTCAGGCAAGACAGAACAAAATCATATGGGGGGATGTGCAGAGAGCACTTTTTCATGTGACTCTGCCATTCTGTTTATTGAAATTGCTTCTTTCGGTTCTTCTACTCAATTTTTCAGTGTGTCCTGCTTTCCTATTCTGCAGAATTTAGCCAGATTTCCTATGAGAATGAGGCATCTGTAATAATGTCTATGTGGTCCCCTTCCTTTCCCCCATAACTTTTTAACCAGTTGATAAATTACAGCCAATTTTGTTAGAAAATGTCGAGTTTCAGAAATAATTAAGTCCTGAAAACAGTGGAGAGTTAGGGAGAGAGGACAAAAACCATAGGTACTCTTGATTGAGGAAAGGACTGTATGTGAGTTTATGTTTCTCTGACAGTGAGATCATTTAGCCACAAAGCCCAAATTTGCAAGGAATCAGGCTTCATTAGTTTGGAATTTTAAAGGAATATACGATTTCTCCATCTATCTTCCTGGTTGCGTTTAGGTCCTGTGTTACCCCTATTCTTTTTTGTGTAATAAGCTTGCCGTTACCTCAGTTACAGCTCTACTGCCCTCTTTAATAATAAAGCCTCTTGTAGGCTCAAAAATGAATTTATGCAGGTCAGTATAGCAGCGAAATTGACCAAAGTGCTGCTAAATTCACTTGAAATTCAAGAAGTTTTAAATAATTAAATATTTAATCTTTAGTGGTTTTAGGTAAAATAGTCTTCTAGTTTTATGGGTTTGTGGTTTCTTTTAGAGGTAATATAGATGTACTACATAAATAGTATCTGTATATTAATATATGTTGAGCTTTTTTGCTAGTTTATTTTGAGAGAAATTTCCAAAAATTGCCGAAAAATAATGTTTAAGACATTAAATCATGTCCATTGGGACTTCTAGTTGAATGGATCTTTAGTAATGTTAACTGAGCAAAATGCCCCGAAACTTGGGAAGAAGCTGATTGGAATTGCATGAACAGAATTTGAGTGCTGTGCATTCTGCTTTCAGCAACTGAAATACACGACTTGCTTTCAATGGTGAACAGTGTTGCTGTAAAAACTTCAGACAAAAACACTCGCACTCGGGCACTCTGGGTGATCTCTAAGCAGGCGTTTCCTTCTGAAATTGTTAAAAAAGAGGTAAGTTTCTTCACTTTTTTTTGTGTGTGGTCTGATTTCCTAGGGAGATGAGGCTTGTGCAATCTCTTGGTCACTCTCTACTCAGTAGCTTTTGAATCTGAAGGTTGTTTTCCAATTCTTGGAAGAATTGTAAGGGCAGCTACAGAGGGAAAAGAGCCAACAAATTATTGCTTCTCGAGGAAGAAGCTGCAATGTGAGCAGTTCTGTTAGACACCAGTGAAGCAGCATAGGGGAGAAATGTTGTGAATATTCCAGTTTGGTTGGAGTGATTCTTTAAGCAGTCCAAACCACTCTGTTTTGTGACAAGCTCTAACCTTAAAACTAGACCGAGCGTAATCCAAACACAGGGCACAGTCCTGGGAAACAAAACTTCATCATTCCAGCTTCTCATGGGGAAATATTTGTATTTAGGTGCTTGCTCTAATGTTATCTTATATCCTCAGGTGTCCAATATTATTTCTGCCCTGGAAACGATACTTACTAAAGGAGATGTACAGTCTATGGTGGTTGAATATGAAGCACTAAATGTTATTATACGGTATGTGCACTGCAATATTAAATTGTTAAAATAGATGCTTAGTTTTGGGGGGAAACTATTGAAACAAAATCTTAGTGGCACTAAGTATTCTAAAGAAAGTTTTTTTGAATGCTCTTTGAATTGTTCAGTATGTTCAAGGCTGTCTTCCCACAGTGTTTTGTATTACAGTCAGTAGAACAGAGTGAAATTGTGTGAACTACTATCTCTGTTTCTGTCTCTTTGCCAGTGGTTCTCCTGAACCGGTTCACCTGAAAAATACTCCTTTCATGATAATCCAGCAATTGATTCTGACACAAAGTAGTCAATATTCAAATAAACTTTCATTGCTTTCATTTTTAATGGCTTATTAGGAATTATTTCCAAAGTCTCGTGTGCCTTCACAAGTCCTTCTTATGTCCTAGCTTTCATTTTCAGAACATACCTGATTGAGAAATTCTCAGCCGTTATATGGGGTTTTATTAAAAAATGTCTCTGTGCTGCTTTACAAATTTTACTGCAATGTTTCTCATGACACTGCTGAGGGTACTGTTTAATTCCAAAGGCGACTTTTTAGGACCAATACCAAGAATGTGTTGTTTTGGTCAGCAGTGCTAGAATAGTCAAATTTTATCTTTGCTTAGTATTAATTTAATTTCTTTATTAGTAAATATGTTGAGCTTATATCTTTACTATTATTTAAGTATTCTCTAAACTTCTTGCGTCTGGTTTGAACTGCAAATCCATTTTAAAGTGAAATAGTTAAAGCAGTAATTATCTGCTTATTTTATCTCTATTCTAGTACACCCATTTTCTGTAGCAGAGAAGTTGGAAATTATCATTTAGTTAGTATTTAGCAACTTCTTGCCTTTGGCTAATTGTACACTAATTCCTCTTTTGCAAATATGGGATTCAGTAGACAGTTGTTTCTGGAAAATTAAGCATTTTATTAAATGGTTTCTTTTAGTTATTTTATATGCGTGTGTATATAAATATAAAAAATAATTCTATATGTGTTTATTAAAAAGAATGTAGTTCTCCTTAAGAGCAAGAATTGTACCTGCAAATAATCTTTAAACAGATACTGGGTCTCAGGCTGATTGACAGTAGTGGTAAGACAATGCTCTTGTGCAGAAGTTAGGCTGCTGACAAATGTAATGGAAAACCATTCTCTTAAGCAGCACTTGTCCTCTGGCTTTCATAAAATATTTGAAATGCAGCAGTTTTCCTTAGTACAGCAAACCCTTTTTTAAGCTGTAGCGATGGGGATTTGACATACCCGTGGCAAAGAGGACACTAGCAAAATTCCATGACTTAGAGACAAGCTGGTTCCTACAAGCCGGTTTGAATGTATGCTGGGTACTCCCACTTCCGAAAGTCTCATTGGCTTCTATTTGGAATGGTTGTAAGCATATGGAATTGCTTATCATACTGTGCTCTTAACAGCTCAGCAATAGAGGGATAAGATAAGAAGACTTGACCAGGCTAATGTACATTGAGTCTGTGCAAACCTGTGCTGCTTCAGGGTTTGGGTTTTTTTTCAAAATCAGGCATACATTGTTTTCAGCACATGTGGCCTGCTGGAGCTGGTCTGGACTGCTGAGAACACACAAGGGGTGGTTAATATGCAAACTTTGTACTTGGGCACTGATAAGGAAGTATGGTGTGTTTCCTTCAGGCTCTCAATTCAGCACTTTTGATCAAAAAGTTGTGATATAATAGAAAGGACAACTGTAAATGTCAGTCTGCTCTGCTTTTGGAGAGGTTTATCTGAAATAACAGTTCAGCATTGCAGTTTTAAGTGAACTGTCAAAATACAATTGTTTAGAAAAATTTAAAAAAATGAAATTGTTTAGAATGATTTCCTGTAAATCACGTGTTGAATTAGAGCATTTATTGATGATACTAAGATTATCTTTGAGTGTTTGAGCAGCATGTCTGTTGGAGATTTGTAATAGCTATATTTGTTTTTTGGATCTAGCTTAATGGAGCAAGCTCCAGCCCAGATGGGAGAAGAGGCTGTGAGGTGGGCAAAACTGATCATTCCTCTGGTCGTCCATTCAGCTCATAAGGTGCAGTTACGAGGTGCTACTGCCCTGGAGATGGGCATGCCACTGCTGCTCCAGAAACAGCAGGAGGTAGCGGCTGTCACTGAGCACCTAATGACCACAGTAAGTGGAAATGCTGTGCCTTTTTTCTAGAGATGGCAGGAATCTTAATCGGGATTGTTGGTTGGTTGGGGGTCTTTTAATTTTATTTATTGTCTAGGTAGTGCAGGAAAAAGCTACTGTGCGTTGACACCAAGTTCTTGATGACAGCAGTTTTGACAGAAATTAATATAACAGCAGTGTAAATATAGGACCACTGTAAAAAACAAAACAAACAAAACAATTACATTTCTGACAAGAATCACTGATCAGGAAAATAATTTGCCATTTTTAAATGACCTTCAAGCACCTGTCTTGATAGCATTAACTCATAGATATCATTAAACTTTTATTTTCTCTTAAAGAGAATTTGCTTACCGAACTAGAATCAGTAGAACTTGGTGTGGCAGTAACTCACATCATCTAGCTTAGCTTCCTACTCAAAACAGGCCTAGCTTCAAAGTTAACGCCAGATTTCTCAGAGCCTTGTCCAGTTGAGGTCCAAATATGTTAAAGGATGGAAATTCTACAGCCTGTCTGGGCAGTTTGTTCCAGTGCTGAACCACCCTCGTGGTAAAAAATAGGATTTGCCTTGTTGAAACTTGTGTCTGTTGCCTCCACTCCTTTCTTTCAGTACTTCTCAGAAGCATCTGGCTTCTTCCTTATAATCAAGCTATACGTAGTAGAAGACTACAATTATATTCCATCCCACCCCAAGCTAAACAAGCCTGGCTCTTCTGTCATGAACTCTGTCCCATAACCATCTTAGTGGTGACCCTCTGCTGAATTCACTCCAGTTTGCCAGTAGCTCTGGTACTTTGGTGCCCACAGTTTGGTATAGTGTTCCGGAGATTATTTGATGAGTACCAAGTAGAGGGGTCAGTTCTCTGGACCTGTTTCTTGTGGTTTTGCTAGTGCAGTCCAGTACACAGAAGTGCATTCCTGACTTAACATTTACATATTTGTGCCCCACTACTTCTTCTGCAGAGGTGTTACATAGCCTGTGAGTCCTTAGTGGGTACCAGTACACAGAGTTCATCTATCCCAGGTGTAGGTCTTTGCCTTTGAATTCTGTGAGGTTTCTGTCAGTCCATTTTTCAAGCTTGTAAAGATCCTTGTGAATGGTACCCCTGTCCTCCAGCATATCTACTGATGCTTCCCCCCGCCGTTGATTGTGTTAAATCGTATCAGCCCTTGTTGACCCTTTGTGAACTGCACACTTAACCTGGGCTCTGAACTGGTAACCACCAACCTTTGAGCCTAACAGTCCAGCCACACACCGTGTAATCTAACTAGTTTGTATCTCCCCAGTTGGGCTACAAGGACACTAGAGGAGACTGTGTCAAAAGCCTTGCTAAAGTTGGAGTGGAGAACATCTGCTACACTCCCTGCATCTGCAAAACCAGGCATTTCCTCATAGAAGTCAGTCAGATTGGAAAATCAGGTTTTGCCCACAGTAAAACTGTGCCGGCTGTTTGTAAGGACCTTCTTGTTCTTCCATGTGCCTAGAAATGGCTTCCACAGGAATTTGCTCCATAATTTTTCCAGGCACAGGAGTGAGATTGGCTAGCTTGTAATTCCCCAGATCCTCTCTTTTGTGGTTTGTTTTTGGGGTTTTTTTTGGGTTTTGGTTTGGTTTTTTTTTTTTTTGGAAGGTGGCATAAAATTTGTCTTGCCCTACCCCATCGTTGGGGATCTCTACTGGTTGCAGCGACCTCTCCAGAAATAATAGTGTGGCCTTGTTGTGTCATTGGCCTTTTCCTTCAACACCTTTGGATATACCTTGTAGAGTTTGATGGATTCGTGTATGTCAAGCTTACTTAAGTAGTCCCCAACTCAGTTCTTCTCTACCACGGGTAGTACGCGTGTGCCCAGCAGCAAAGGTAATGGGAGACAGATCTTGGAGGCCTGAAGGTAAAGATGGAGGCAAGAAAGGCATTGAGTACCTCAGCATTTTCCATGTCCCTTAAAAGATTCCCCACCCTATTTGGCAACAGCTCCCTTGGTCTTTTTGATGAAGCTTTTCATGTTCCCCTTCACTTCCAGAGCTGTAGGCTTATCTATTTTGCCTTATTCGCTGCTGAAGTTAAGTACCTTAACAAAAAACCCCGAACAAACAAGGTGGTTTTTAGGGTTACAGTGTGTTTTGACTTGAGAGTTAGACTACAAGTATTTAAGGAAATGGATTTTGATTTTTTTTTTTGGTTGTGCATATCAGAATAGTTGAAGTTTATGGTTGGTTTCAATTATGGTAGCAATGTTCGACTCATGTATCAGCAAATGCTATGCAGTACAGCATGAAATCTTTCTGATCTAGAAATAGCATAGTTCCAGGTTGGTTGTTTCTCCAGACATTGGTATGAATATGTAGTTTTTAGCATGCTTTGAATATATTTCTTGTAGAAATTATGTTTCTTTCTGTCTGCAGAAAATAATTTCAGAACTTCAGAAATTGTTTTCTACAAAAAATGAGACTTACGTGTTAAAATTATGGCCGCTGTTTGTCAAATTACTTGGAAAGGTAAGTAGAAAAGCACCAAGTTTTACAGTCACGAGTCTTGAAGAAATTTTTGACAACATAAATATCTTTATTCTGAACTTCTTTATCTTCAGACTCTGCATCGTAGTGGCAGTTTTATCAACTCATTGCTGCAGCTGGAGGAACTTGGATTTCGTAGTGGCTCACCAGTGGTAAAGAAAATAGCCTTCATTGCATGGAAGAGTCTAATAGATAATTTTGCTCTAAATCCAGGTAGATTAAAAAAAGTTAACCTGAATTGTTTTGACTACTGTCACTTTACATAACTGGGAGAGAATATTCTGTCTAATGGTGGTTAATACTATGGTACATACCACTGGATATACACTTAGTATATCTGTGGTATATATGTAGTGGTGTATATATATACATAGTGGTATATACTGTGTGTACATACATAAGTAAAATTCAAGTTGTTTTGTTTGTTTGTTTTAAGGAAAAGTGACAGTTTGATCAGTAGTTCTATCTTAACTTTTCTGCTAGGAGAAATAAATAGAATAAAATTAGCAAACCTTTGTTCTGTAATGCTTTAATTGATCCAAACAGCAATGAAATAGAGAATAAAACATTCTGTAGATCTTATTTTGGATTGCGTGGATTAATTGGGGAAGAGCAATGCTTCAGGATTCTAGAGGTGTTAAAAAAAGTTGCTTTAAAGGTATAAGTGAGACATGAACAAGCCTTTTAAGTCTAGCCTGTGTCAAAAGACACTTTATTTTTTACCTTGATTGTGCTTCTCCTTACTTTGTCCTCTGAAGAGAAAGCTAAATGTGGACATTTCTTAGTTTAGCTGAATTTAACTTAAATTGTCATTTTAATTTGTTTCCTATCTGGTCATTTGTTCTGATCATTGTTTCCCGTAAATTAACTAGTCATTTGTTCTGATCGTTGTTTCCCGTAAATTACTAAAAAAGGATTTGATTCTTTTGGAAGGTAAAATCCATGGCACGATTGGCCTTCATTGTGCGTGTTCCAGTATGGCTAATAAGGATTGCATACTGCAAAAGCAGTCTCTGTCAGCAGTTTCTTATGAATTGCAGGTGGACAGGTTCTGATGCTGCTGGGCTGGCTAAAAGTTTTTCTCTTCTTTGAACACTTGCATAGGCTTGAGCAAACTTCTGTCCAGACATGCTATGCTAGTTCTGCTTCAGCGGTAAATGATCATTTGCAGCCTCAGCATGCTGTATTTCAGATCATTCATTCTCATCCAGGGGTAATGCACATGTGTGTTAAGTGTTTGTTTTTTCTTCTACTGTGGCAGATAGGAGTCTCTTAACATAGCAAGCAAGAGTGAATTTCCTTCTGTTTATGTTGATATTCAGTAGATTTCATTTCGGTCTTGATATTGGAAAGAAATACTTGCTATTTCCAGGGTTGCTCTAGACAATAGAGCAGTAAAATAGTCTGAAAGGTTGGTGCATTTACTATGTATTTTAGTTTTGCAAATTGTCATTAATTGAATTTTAAGCTAAAATATATTAGGAAAAAACCTAATAGTTTAAAAATTTTCTTTTTTTGTTGTTCTGTGATTTAATTATTTGTGTTCCTTAAAAATATGCTTTTTTGGTCTTCAAGATATATTGTGCAGTGCTAAAAGGCTGAAATTGCTAATGCAGCCACTGAGCTCGATCCATGTGAGAACAGAGGCTTTGGCACTGACAAAACTGGAGGTCTGGTGGTATTTACTTATGAGGCTGGGACCTCAGCTGCCTGCAAACTTTGAACAGGTAACAGAACTGAACATAGCATAATCACTTAGCCTATGTTGAGCGTGTGAAGTTAAGTCCCCTCTTTGTTACCGTAACTAATTCTGTACCTGCTTTGTCCTTCTCTAGCTTATTATTAAAATAAGACTGTCTTAAGGAACCAAATCCGATGTGTGCTGTGCATGTGTTCTATAGAGCAGGAGTGCTTGGGGCTATAAGTCCAATCTTTTTAAAGTTCCAAAAGATTTGAGAGCTTATCTGCATGTCATGTGAGCATCTCAGTGAAGATCTCCAGCGAGTGCACAGCAATAGTAAACGTAAGCACGTTATGTAAGGACTGCTTTGTCCTTTCGCTGTGCAAGTGTATGCTTTGGAAAGTCTGCCATAGGAAAACATACTGAAAAGATCACAAAATATTTAGAAAGATGCATAGAGAGGAAAAATGATGGAGGTGTTTCATTACTACTCGCATTATAACGGGAGTGAATGTAATATTTCTATTAGGTTTCTGAATTTCATTAAATTAAACTTCAGGGTGGGAGTAAAGAAAAAAATTAACCTTTTTAGATACAGTATAGTTGGATCATTCTAACATAAGTTGTTGTTTAACCTAGCCGTTTCTAATTCATGTATATGCATGTTTTATACAGCATCCTAAAATATTGTTATAAGTACCTGGAAACTCTGAAGCACTGATGCTGTGAACAACAGTACAGTCTATGTGATATTTGAAACATGGTTCTTTGTGGCTTGTATGTGTCATGCCTATTTTCACTGAGGTTTGTTATCTTTGCAGGTTTGTGTACCATTAATCCAAAGTACTTTAAGTCCAGATTCTTCTGCTGCATTGCAAGGAACTCCCTTACGTGTACCAGCCAACCAAAGTTTAGCCTCGGCAACCCCTGCACAGAAATCAGGTATTAAACCACAAGCCTGTTTCCAACTGTATTCTAGATACAGAAAGTAATCTATTTAACATGATTATGCTTTTTCATTTGCAATATATTATTATTAAAACCAGTAATTTTTCTGCGTGTTCATTGGAGAGCTCACAGGTAGTGATTTATATTCATAGAATCATAGAATGGTTTGGGTTGGAGGGGACCTTAAAGATCCTCTAGTTCCAGCCCCCCTGCCGTGGGCAGGGACACCTTCCACTAGACCAGGTTGCTCAAAGCCCCATCCAACCTGGCCTTGAACACTGCCAGGGTTGCGGCAGCCACAGCCTCTCTGGGAAACCTGTTCCAGCGCCTCACCACCCTCACAGTGAAGAATTTCCTCATTACACCCAATCTAAATCTGCCCTCTTTCAGTTCAAAGCCATTACCCCTTGTCCTCTTACTACATGCCCTTGTAAAAAGTCCCTCTCTGGCTTTCATTTACATTGGAAAAAATTAGGCTGTTGTAGTCAGTATTTCAAGTTTACAAAATTGCACTAATCAAATTGTGTTGAGGACCAGTTTTAATGCTGTTGTGGTTTAACCCCAACCAGCAGCTAAACACCACGCAGCCGCTTGCTTGCTCCCTTCCCCCCCATAGTGGGATGGGGGAGACAATCGGGGGGGGGGGAAGGAAAACTTGTGGGTTGAGATAGGACAGAAAAGGAAGAAAATAATGATAATGGTAATAACAATAATAGAATAAGAATATACAGAACAAGTGATGCACAACGCAGTTGCTCACTGCTTGCTGACCAATGCCAAGTTAGTTCCCGAGCAGTGATCCTCCCAGGCCAACTTCCCTGTTTATGTACTGGGCATGACGTCACATGGTATGGCCGGTTTGGGTCAGCTGCCCTGGCTGTGTCCCCTCCCAACTTCTTGTGCCCCTCCAGCCTTCTTGCTGGCTGGGTGTGGGAAGCTGAAAAGTCCTTGACTTAGCATAAACACTGCTCAGCAACAACTGAAAACATCAGTGTGTTACCAACATTGTTCTCGTACTGAATCTGAAACACAGCGCCATACCAGCTACTAGGAAGAAAACTAACTCTCCCAGCCAAAACCAGGACAAATGTCCTGAATTGTGTCCTGTTTTGCAAGAGAGCTTTGGTTTTAAACTTCGTTTTTCATGTTTTCATGAACAATGTGCTATTTATATATGCCATTTTCATTTCTATAGCATTTTTGTTGTCAAAATAAAGTTCGGCGTCTAAGGGTTTGCAGTATTTGGAAAGTATAAAATATACTTTCAAAATACATAGTTATGACTGTGATGTTAAACCCTACTGAATAGGAGTGCATGCTAGGTATCTGGCTGACTGCTAGCGGTCCCTTTTAGCCAACTCTATTCTGTGATTCTTTCTTTTCCTGTTAACTTTGAGATTTTGGTCTATTGGATCTTTCCTTTCACTTGATTGCAGGTGACGTGAGACAATGTAATTTTTCTCCTCTCACTTAGGTCCTTACCCGTTTGCAAGTCCGGTCACACCAAGGCTCAACTTGAATTCTAGTACAGCAGGAGTGGTGATGATTCCTTCCATTCAGCTTTTGGGAATTGAAATGCTGCTTCACTTCTTGATGGGATCAGAAGTTTTAGAGTTTGCTAAGCAAAACAAACTTGTACTTAGTTTAGGTATATGAATTATATTTTTTTAAGTACTTTCGCATAATCTGAAATTGCAAATTTTGTTGGATTTAAAGATGTCTACTAGAATGAAACGCTTTAAACATTTAAAACTGTTAGTTGACGTCATTAATATTAGAAGTTGTTTTTATATTAAATGGTGTACATACAAATAGGTACTTGATTATTTTTAAGCCTTATCTTAACCGGTAGACTGCAAAATAACAGATTTACAGAAAATGTTTTTTTGTTCTCCTAGAGCCTCTCCAGTACCCACTGATCAGTAGCCCTTCTTTTTTTTGTAAGCATGCCAGTACGCTTATAAATGCAGTTCAGGATGGCTTTATTGCAATTGGAAAAGAAATTCCTGGTAAGAATTTAGTGGTGAAATTTGATTTCTTTTCTGGAAAACTAAGTGGGTGAGGGAAGCATAAGAAGAAATAACCACTTTCTGTAATAGTCCAGTGTTACATTAAATAGAACTGGTCTGACTTGGTTTGAAAGCTTAGTCAGTTTTGGCTTATGTCAAAGTCCGTTTAACACAGTTTGTATTTTAACTGCAATTTTGTTTAATATTTTTATTACAAACTGAATAAAAATATTGTGCTATTTTGTAGATTGTATGCTGAATGTTATATGGAAGGACATAAATGGATATGTAAAAACAGCTATTGAATCAGGTAAAAAGTGGTTGGTTTTTTTTTATTTGTCATTGCTGACCAGTTAGAGGTTTTTTTAAGACTAGACCTTAAGTAGTGTTTGCTTCATTGGTGGTAAAGCTTGGTTTTAGGCATCATCAGTAGTTCTTTTTGAAGCAACGACTGGTGTTTTTCATGATGCCTGCATCTTTGTGTGACAAATACAAAATCATACTGATCTGATCCAGTAAGGCTTATTAGGGAAGGCACAGTAGTGTATGGCTGCAGGTGTACTGCATGTAGCAGTAAGAAAGACATTGAAGTACTTTAATTGCAGTTCTTGCTGAAGAAATCTTACCATTTCCAAAAAAAGTAACCCACCCCAAGTCTTTGGTATTGAGAAGTTGAGACATTCACTGTGTTACTCAAATTAGTGTAAAGTCTTTGTTATGTGACTACAGCTACCTTTTTTTTTTTTATTTAATTAAATTTTAGTTCATAGTAAAGTATAGTGTCTTTACTGATGGATGGAAGTAAGTTGTTTCCTGTTTTAAAAAAGTGTTCATTACTGTGTAAAGGCTTTGAAAGTCCAGAATATTCTTAATAATGAAATCTCTTATATTGAAAGATCTAACTGAAAAGTTAAGAGAAATGAAGTGCATTGCTTGGATGAATGCAAAATTTCACAGCTGTTTTAGTGTGTCAAAGTTAAGGTTGTTAACGATACGAAGGTGTTTCCACTTTACTAATAAAACTTACAGGGTTTTTTTATTTAAATGTTGAAGTTTCAGTTACGCTGTTCTTCAGAGCAGAGACTTGGTATCTGAATCTATTAAGTATTTGGTGTAGGTTTATAAATATACACAGAATTTTTTTGATCTTACGGTACATTACAGTACTTGAATATAAAATTCTAAATGATAGTTGGAGTGACCATTACTTTGTTCCGCTCTAACTGTAAATATGCTTTATTCTAGGAAATAAGAAAGAAAAGCAAGGGTCAGAAGTACTTACTATGTTACTACAGGCCTTAAAAAACACTGTTAGATCAAATTGTCTTCCTGTGCAGAAAATACTGGTAAGTTGGGTGGGTTTGTCTGGTTTTTAAATCTCATTTCTTTTTGATGGTCTAGATTTGGATTAGTAGCAGCCTTTTGCATCTAACTTATCAGAATGGTCTCTTTAAGAGAGACAACTTTTTGGTGTAAACTGTAAGTTATGCCGTTCTCATCAGATGGCATAGAGTTGCTTAAGGGTTTCTTTCTTTAAAAGTATTTTTCATGTTTATCAGCAATGTTCACAGAATTGGGTGCATGGTTCCCCTACCAGAACCTTCTGCTTCAAAGGACAGTTACTTTCATGATGGATTTTTTGTCATTTTACTAAAGGGAAGCAATTGTTACAATTTTGCTTTTATTTGTGGTGTGACTTAAAATATTCTAGCCCTTGGGGAAAAAAAATATTTACATACATTTTCTTCTTTTCTCCTCCTTAGTCCCTCATTGATATTACTGTTAAGGAATTGCCTCCAAAAATATTGGGATCACCAGCTTATCAGGTTGCTGATATGGACCTTTTAAATGTAAGTCTGACTTCATTCCAGACTTTGTCTTCATGCTGAAAGGTATTAGGATGTCGAATCTGCACAAACGTACCAAGTTTTGTAAGTCGCAAGATCCAGGAAATGGTGTTATTTCGTGTTCCAGAATGCAGACTTCGTTTCCAGCCCTCGCCTCTGATGAGTAATTTAACTGTCTATCACTAAAAAGGGGTATGCTGAAAGTACTGTAATAATGAAAGAGGATTTCTCATGTTGAGGTCATGATTCAAAATACAGGTTGTAGATACTTTGCAAGGAGACTGCATAGTCAAACTGCGTAGTACTACTTATTTACTGAAAACTGATGTTTTGCGGAACTGTTCTGAAGTCAATAGAGTGAAGTACTTAAAGGTAGAAAGCGTTACTCCTCAGGAAAAATTAAATGCATAGGAGCAAAGCAGAGAATGTCATGCTAGACAGCATTATTTCAGAAAAAGTTCAGAAGTAATAGTGAACTAAGCCTGAACTTACTGGCTGTAGTCTCGGGCAGGAAAAGCAGTGATATTTGTTAGTAGTGAGAACTACTCTGTTCTGCTGTGGTCCTAATGAGCCCTGACTGGAGTGCTGTACTGTGTTCTGTGTACTGCACTGGAAGGGAGAAACAGATGATAGCAGTCTAGAAAATAACCACAAAAAATAACCTGTGAGAAAAGGCTGAAATGACACCTTTTTTTGGTGGTTTGGGTTTTTTGTGTGTGTGTGTTTGGTTTTTGTTTGGAGTGGAGCAGACTGAGCGGGAGCATGCTACCAGTTAGATTTATTAAAAGTTCAAAAGGTTGTTTAGAGACTTTTAAAATTGGATGATGATTAGCTCTTCTACATCCACCAGTAGATAGAAGGCAGCTTGTTTATTTTGCAGCAGTGGAGATAGAGCTTTTTGGCCTAGGAAAGTAGCTAAACCTTTACCTTGTTAGCCAAGGAATGCATGGAATTCATTTGGAAGCTTTTAAAAGCAGACAAGTATCTGTGAGAGATGACCTAAGTGTAACAAGAGTAAGTGAATGCTTCAAGTCAAGTGAGCAGTATAAAACTTTGTCTACCAGAACTGGCTTAAGAGCTCAACTCTCAAAATTCCTCCCAGCCTGCGCCCCCCCCCCCCCCCCGAGTGTTTTATTTACATTTGGAGGCTTTTTCTGACTTAGGTACAAGAGTCAGAACTTTATTAGGCTGATTGAAGTTTTAATTGGCAGGTATTCAATGCATTTTGTTAAACACTTTAACATTAGCAAACCTGAAACACTTAAGATAGATTTTAACAGAGGTTGTCCAAAAGATGCCGTGCTGAAACCTTGAAATAAGCAAATTGCATGTTGCTCCATCTTGTGCCAGGTATCATAATATGCATTGATTTTGTTATGTACACCTACCTTACTGTGTTGCATGTCATTTCAAGGCAGTGGTGACTAAGTACTATAAAACTTGCAACCTTTTAAACAGAAGAGGGTTTTGCTTCAACTATAGTATAATTGGTATTCTGCTGAAGCACCAGGATCTAGCAGAAGCTTAGATTTCCAGCTTTCCCTCTCACTTTTATTTTGAAGTGTTAGAATTGACAATTTTTGACAACTTTTAATAATTGCAGATTTCTTGCTTAGAGTTAAATGTAGGATATAGATACACATGAGGCAACCATTTCATTTGATCAATGTATATGTTGTTTTGACCTCTTGAATTTCTCTTGCAAGGGAACACCAGCTTTGTTCTTAATTCAGCTGCCTTTCCATAATAACCTCTTGGAATGCTGTGTAACAGATGAGAGGTATGTGGTGGTGGTTGTTTATAACAACCTTCCCGTAGAAGACTTCACAGAAGTTTTTCCTAACTTCAGCTGAAAAAAGTATCTTACCTATTTAACTTTCTTCTCTAGATTCTTTGTAATTCTGGAAACGCTTGTGGGTTATGTTTTGTCTGGGCCTACATCTCCACTGGCTTTCAGTGAATCTGTGATCTGCATTATTAATCAGAGTGCAAAGCAAGTGGAAAATAAGGAGCATCTTTGGAGAATGTGGAGTATTGTTGTTAATCCGCTAACTGAATGGATTAATCGGGTATAGTGGCTTTTTGTTCTCTTCCCCATCTCCCTGGCCTTGCACCCCCCCCTCAAAAAAAAATCGCAGGAAGACTTTGTGCTGATATTTTATGTATTTTTAGGAATTGCATGTCTTGAAGTGTCAGTAAAATGAAATAAGCCCTGGCAGTATTTCTGAAACTGGAATGTGTGCAGCATTTTTTTAAAAAGCCCCTAACTGGAGTATGAATGTTTGCAGTGAGGTAGGATGAAGGGCAGTAGTGGAGTAGTGATCCAGAGTGTGGATCACTCTTAAGTGCAGTGTCCAATATAGTGTTGGGAATGTTCCTCTCCTTTTTTAAGATTATAAACAAGTTCATAGATGTGCTTCAAGCCTTCACTTCACACAAGCAGCATAGTCTTGCTGCTACAAAGGATGGAAACCTGCCCTCCAGGCCCTGTTAACTTTTAAATGTTAAGAGGCTTCTTTGCTTTATGTGAAAATATAGTAAATACCGAGTTGTGATGTTTAGGATGTAATTACAACAGTGGCTGTTACTAATGTCAGGCTTTTTGGTTGGAAGCCCTAATGAGAGGCATATAAACTGTAATATTCAACAGGTTCCACAGATTACTTACGCAAAGTATATTGACTGTAATGTAGGGGTTGTTGAACTGATCCTCATGTAGTCATTAGACCTAAAAATCATAGAATTTATGAAGAAAGTTTTAGGTGCTTTAAGTAGGTTGCTGTCATCGCTTATTGCAACTGAAAGAAGTAAAAAATACATAAGGCGTTTTCTAACGGATTGGTTTTATTCTTGGAATTAAGTTATTTTGGAATTTAGAAACAGTGCTTTTTATCTCTTTAAATAGTGGGATAGTGGGATCAGCTTGAACTCTTGAAAGAACTGAGAATAGCTAATTTCAAAATGCCACTGGCAATTTACCTTGCACAGATCTTATGTATAAAGTATATGTATTTAGAACAGCCTTATTTGTCATCTAAATTTTGCAGCTTCGTTAATCAGAAGATTGTTTTCTCATTGCAGACTAATGAAGTAAATCAGGGTGATGCACTGGAACACAACTTCAATGCTGTTTATAGTGCATTGTTGCTACCCGTATTGCATATCTTCCCCTTTCAGGAATTTCCACAGGTAATGGTGAATGCATAATGTTGCTTAGAAACAATGCAGGTTTTATAAAAACTGTGAAGTACTATCTGATAATTTCAGAGTAGAGGTTGTTCCCAATATGTATATACGTTGGACCACTGCTCCAGAGTTGGATTTCTTGAGTTACATAGGTTTTGACAGAAGAAGAAAACTTAAGTTTTTATCTCTATGCACAGATGTTGATATTTATAAACTTTTTCTTTCTGTTGTTAAAGCCAACTATGAAATCCTTGTTGCGCACTTGGTCAGACCTGTATAGAGCATTTGCTCGCTGTGCTGCTTTAGTTGCAACAGCAGAAGAAAACCTATGCTGTGAAGAACTTTGTGCCAAAATAATATCTGGGCTAGAAGGTGAAACTCCAGTAGTGAGTATAAACCAGTGATACTGAACTATATAAATACTTTTAGCAGATATATTTTAAATTAGATATAAGAACCTATTGTAAACTCTGGTGTAGTACTTTCTGTAACTTAAAATGTTTTGGGTGAGACTTAGATAAAGCTGTAACAAAATTCTTTTTACTAACGGAAGTTGGAGTTGATGTAGAAATCGATTGAAAGAAGAGAGTAGAAATAATTATCAAGCTTAAATACTAAAATAGCAGTTAAGCAGTCTTCGGATTTTTCTTCTAAGTAATAATGGCTTAGTGAATGTCATCATCACGGTAAATATGATTTGTCCGGTTGAAATGTGTGTGTATATATAAAGTAAGTTCAGGTTGAATTCACAAATACCACAAAAACAGGCGTTTTGATTAGGAAGGATGGTAGGGCAGCACTGTAGCTTTCTGAGGGCATAACTTGCTATATTCCTGGTACCGTCAACCTTGTACCCTAAAATTTAAAGAATTTACTTGTAAAGCTTTATAAAAGAGAAAGCTTTTGAAAGAGGAAGCCTTTCTATTATCTGTCTTGCATGTTTGCAAGCCCACATCACATGGGGAGATAGAGTGTCTGTAGATGTCAGGGAACATTAGCTTTGGAACATAAAATCATTCATGCTTCAAAGTTGACTGTCTTTTGAAAAAATACCATGAAAGTAACAAATAAGAAACAGACGAGAAAGAAAAATGGAATTTGAAAATATGGAATTTGGAGGATTACATCATTAAAACTTACTTTGGATGCTGCTGTATCCTGATGATAAACTTCAATTTTCAAAAATTAATAATTATTAAGCAAGCAATTATTAAGCAAGAAAGCAATTATTAACCAAACTTAAGCAATTTACAGTTTTGGTATGTAAGTTAGATTGAAACTAAACTGGTTTTGGCCCACAATATCAATGTTCCTTTTAAAAGCAAATTTTGTTTTATTTAGAAGAATTTGAGATGGATTGGGGAAAAAAAACCCAACCACCTTGACCCATCTTTTTGTATGTACTAGAAATCGATCATGCTTCCGGAATGTTAATGACAGCCTTATTGTTATGCCTACAGTGGCTTTTCTGAAAGTCAGGCTTTGTGAACTTAAGCACACACTGACATTTGGTGACATGTGTTGCTAGATGGATGGTACCTTGAACCTTAATACTTTGATGCATCTTCCTGAAGCTAACACCTTCTTACAGCTGCCTGTTACTGTTTTGCTTCTTTAGATAGTATATATGTTTATGTCTTATTTGCATAGAATGGGAAGACTCAGTCTTCAGCTTTTGTAAATCTGTGTGTGTGTGTGTGTGTGTTAAAATGTAATCTTACCGGAGTCTTAGCTGATAATGCAGGCAAATTTGATCCACTTTTAAATTTAAAAGCTGTTTGCATTGCTGTCCTGAATGGGCAACACGTTTTTTTTGTCACTGTTGCTCTTTGGGGCTTTGCTGATGACTTCTGTTTCCTCCTCAGATGTTTTCAATGATGGATGGTCTCACCCATATTATGTCAGTTATGGTTGACTGCATCAACTTTGCACCATATGGTACTAAATATCAGCCAAAAAATAGATGTAAGACAATACTTCAATATTGGGGTTTTCTGTGTCTTTCTCCTAGGGTTGGTCGAAAATTAGAGTTGTTGTATATGCAGAAGTGATGACTGTAGGATATCAATGGTCTGTATATGCTACACATACTATCTAAGCACTGAAGGGATTGTCCAAAAAAAAAATCATTAAAAAAAAAAACCCTAAAAATATCCAGTGTGCATATTTGAGGATCAGATCTCTTCTATTTGTTGAGCAGTTCAGTAGTTACTGTATAGTCTGGCAAAATACATCTGAAATTGATGTAAACGTTGAGGCCACTTTATTTTTCATTTCATTTCCCTATAAAACACTGCTGGTTTCTGAAGTTGTATTTGATATGTTGGCTATGATTTCATTTTTGCATGTGAAATCTGCTGCTTTTGCTTTGCTCAAACATAATCTGAAGCAGCAATGCTTGGTCATAATCCATAGCCTAATTATATAATACCTGCCTAAAATGATGATAAACTCTTAACATTTGCAAAGCTACTGCTCCTGAAGCTGCTTTGCATAAAACGGTCAAGAATAGGTTTAACAGAAGACAAAAGGTCATTGTATGTAAAAATGTTCTTTGTTTTGTTTCCTACTACTGAAGCTGAAGAAATAATTTACAAAATAACCTCATTCAATATAAAACTTGAAGTGTTTATAATTTCTCTGCCCCATATGAATTTGTTAAAGTAGTAAGACATTGTGCTGGACTGCTGAAAGAATGAAAAGCTTTAGTTAGAAAAGTTGATGAGGAAAACCATGATGGAGACTTCACTTACAAACAAACAAATTAAACTTGATACTTCCCCTTCCCTCCTCCTTGCCCGTTCTAGAATTTATGCATATCAGCAAGCATGTGTAGAGTGGTTGCTGTCTCTTTGCAAGCAGGCATTAAAGATACTTAAAAGCATAGTCATTTGTCTTACCAACCATAAATATAAATAAGAGGAATAGGAGTCATATCTGTAGTGGTATGATAAAATTATATATTAAAAAAATGTATGTCTTCTGTTAGGTCTGGTTTTAAACTATTTGTATGTAGATGCAGTTTGGGAATTAAAGTTCTGTTTCTCATGTATACAAAAAAGCTCAGATGTGTTTTGTTGTAATGCATGTTGGTTAGATAGGAAAAAAATTTAAGTTTTTTTTTTTATGTTAGCTCCACAGACACCTACAGATTGGTCTAAGAAGAAAAAGGAGCCCCTTGGAAAGCTTACCTCTCTATTTAAACTCCTGGTGATGTTACTAAACTCTTTCCATGTGTTCAGTTCCAAAGAAACCTGTTCTGAAACATTGGTCGCTGTCGGTCCTTCAATTATTGCTATTCTTCACAACATCATCAGCCACGTTTCATTGCCTTCAGTGATTGGGACTATGTTTGCAATTTTTTCAAAACCCCTGGCAGTGTTTTATGAAAAAACAAAGTGAGTATTTTAATAATGGTTGGAAAACTGGATTCATTGTATTGCTGCACATTGGTGAAACTTTGCATGGTCTGTAGCAAGCAGTGTATTTGAATATAGCTCAGGGTTTTTCAGAGCTTTGGCACTAATATGCCAAGAATTTTCAGCTCCTGCCAAGTCTCTCGCCTTTGAGAACACCGTGTATTTTACTAGATTCAGCCCAGCTAGTAGGTACTATTTTTGTAGTGCACCCAAACACTGCAGAAAGAATGGGTCTTTAAGGTAGTGGCTGAGAACTTGCTGTTTTCTACAACTGCAGCACAAAAACTGGGGTGCTGGGGCTGAGCGCGTGGTGTACCTGAGCGAAGGCGGCTGCCAGGAACAGCCCGCCCGGCACGTGTGTTACCCTAGAGCCCACGGCGCAGCCCTGCCCTCCTGTCACTTTCAGTGGGATGCAAAACACGCACGTGCGAGTAGCAGTCTGCATTGTAGTGCTTTTCTTTGGACATAAAACCAAACCTACCTAGTTGTACGTGAAAGGAAACCTATAGGACTTCTGAAAGCTTGGTGTTTAAAATTGCTGTGTCTCTAGAGTGAATGTGTTGTCATCTCTGCGAGACTGAAGTGTTAATGGTTTCCACGTGCTATTTATTTTCACTGTGATGAAGATAGTTATTAACATAATTTGTTTTCTAGTGGGCAGGAACTGCGTAACGTTTTGTACAAAATAGAGAAGTCATAATTAGTTGATGTGCACTAAAATCCTGCAGGTTTTTAAGCAGAGGGAAGTACTGAGAAATACTTGCTGGTTGCTATGCGCTTTTTTCCTTTTTTCATATGGCTTTGCTTTTTTTTTAATTGTTGTAGGCTTCTCTTCCCAGGACATGATGGAATTATTAGGGGCTTGGTGGGAGGGGGCTGGCAGAGGCTTGTCTCTGATTTGCTGATGATGCAAGAGATGTACACTTTGCTCAGGATAAGGAAAAGAAATGGAGTACAGCTTTGAGTGTTTTGGGAGGATAGGACAGGATAGGATGCTGCCAGTCAGCCTGAAACTTGAAGCAGGACTGCTACCACTAACCTAAAATTCACCAGGAGTCCCTGTCTTGGAGGCAAGAGGCTGCTTGTTCGTGTGTAAGGTTGAGCTGAACACCACCTCTCTCCATCTCCCATCTTATCTGCCTTTCTTTGAGCGTTGTCTTAGAATTATTCATTAAAAGGCAGAAGTGAGTGTTGGATATATGTTTTTGAAGGAAGGCATGTGCAAGCAAATACAAGTTCGGGAACCTCTTCAGATTGGAGGTCACAGGCTTATATAAAATGAATTACTAAATGTAGTTTTCTCACGTTTTTCAGGGTAGTGTACCTAGGGATTTATTTACATGAAGTTACTGAGTTTAGGTGGTACTTCAGCTTTTTAATGCAGATATTTATGGGGCCTGGGAAATCTGTTTGGGGAGAGGGTTAAGAGCAACATAAAGAAGGCAGTTAGAAGTTACTTCATAAGAAAACTTTAAGTTTGTACTAATTACTACCCATCTTTCCATTAGTTTCTCTTAAAAGTTAGCATATAAGTATCAGTGGGGGATAAAGGATAGGCTTACTTGAAACTATTTACATCAGGAAATTTTTTAATTGCCCAGTGGGAGGCTAGTTTCACAACATTATTTCATCAAGTTGTATACTAAAACTAGTGTGCAGTGCTTGAGTGCATTATGTGTTTAATTCTTATGCTTGGGATAAATGAGACAGCAAAATATAACTTTTTTGTTTGTTTTGGCAGGCTTGCTGATGTATCTAAAGTATACAGTAATCTTAACAACAAGGTAAATTTGCTAGAGAAATAGCTTGGGTTTGGGAAAATGTGTGACACGAGTTTTGCCATTCATCCTGTATCCTAAAAAAAAAAAAAAAATTGAAAAATGTAATGAAGGTAGAGATTTAATTTTTAAACTTACTTATTTTTTACTAAAAAGGTAGCTGAGGGGAGGACCACTAAGCTTAGCTATTAGACTTTTCATGTGGTGTGGTGTTTAAACTTGTTTATTCAGGCCATACTATTCTATGGGATAATAATGTTTTGAATAATGTTTTAAGCTTTTAAATAGTGAATATGTGCAATATTTGAATTAAATAAAAAAACTTATTGTTTCTTCTCTCCCTCAGCTTGAAAAACTACTGGCCGAGATTATCCTGTGTTTGCAGTCTCACTGCACTGGCTCTTACGATAGTGAACTGCTAGAGCAGCTTTCGCCGTTGCTCTGTGTAATGTTTCAGCATAAGAGCAAACAAATCCGCAACCAGTGTGCCCACTTCTGGAATGCAACATTTGCTAAGACTACATCACTAACATATCCTGAAGAGTTAAAGTACGATACTTCTTTTATATACCTTTTTTTTTTTTTTTTTTGGAAGGAAGAGATCTTGTGTTATGTACAAATGAATTGGTATTGTTCTGGTTACCATTTATATTCTGCTTTTTGTGCAAGCTGGGATATCTGTTGGTCTTGTGTGCCTTCCTGCCCCCTGCCATAAGTTTAAAAATCTTTTTTGTTGAGCAGATCTGTGTTAAGCCAAGCCAAAAAGAAAATTCCACTCTTGCTGCCTGGTTTTGAAAGCATCGAGGTAGCTGAAGACTGCAGCGGCCCCTTCTCTGATGTGGTGAGTATTTTGTTGACCCCAGTGGGTGCTTCATTGTGTGTAACTTCATGGGAACTGTTCAGAAGGTAGCGGCAAGGTCAGTTTTGATTTCTACTGTGATTAGCCTGCACTTGCTTCGTGTTTAGAATGATAAACTAGGCTGGCTGAGCACTGTCAAAAGACTGAGCTGGTTCTGAATGGTTTATGCATTTTAAATTTCGGGTTCTATTAGTTTGTTTGAAATAATTAATTTTTTAAGTTGTCCTCTATGTAATTTAGAGGCAAATGGGAGTGTGGGACAGTTTAGTTGTAGGAATTAATACATCTCAGGGTGGGTTTGTGAGCTTGGAGTTTCTTCATACAATGCATTCGGTGTATTTTTATTTGAATAGGCGGAAAATTCACAGCTGGATGCAAAAATAAGTGGAATGGAAGTAAAGTTGGGTCAGAAACGAGACTCCATATTGGCACAGACGAGTGAACTAAAAAACGAAGTAAAAGACCAATCCAGTAAGGTGCAAGTAACATCTGCAAAGGTAAGGTGTTTACAGATAGGTGTGATGGAATCAAATTCATTATATTTTGCAGCAGAATGTCTAGTACGGGCTGCAAATTCTTGGTAAAAATTAATAAATTTTGTGATGCTGAAGTATTTTTCTTTCAAACTTAGGCTGTATAGCACACTTTAATTAAATTTTCCTGTTAAAATTCCCTGCTAAGTTTACAGGTGGCTGAGTTTTAAGGAGGGATCACGGAGGTCTGCTTATGGATGGGAGGAGTGGCACCCAGGTACAAAATGCACACCTCGGTCTGGTTGCAGGTTGTGACAGATTCGGGTGTTGAGGTGGATCTTGGTTTTGGGAGACCTGTGCTGCCTGCTCCAGTCTGTCACTTGCACTAGGGAGAGAAGGGTGTTGTATTCTTAAGGAATCGCTGATTTAGTAAACGGCAGTAAATGGTAACCCTCCTGAGTATTGAGGCACTTTGACCCGTTACTTTGAACTTCACGACACTGAAGGAAGTGCAGAAGCTCACTTCAGGGCACGGAGGAGGGGTTGCAGACTCTCTCCTAGGTGGTAGTGTTGGGGGAAGAAAATCACTCATGAAGAAAATCAGCACCTACTGAGGGATTTGTGCCAATTAATATCCTGAAAGAACTGCGGTTATTTGAGAACTGTTCCATTTAGGATGGCTGTACCTGAAAACTGTGAAAACACTTTCAATTTCTCTATTTGTTTTCTAATCCAGGCGGGGGGGGGTTTGTTTTCTTTCTGTAGTTGAAACTAGAATTTTCATCTTCAAAGACTAGAAACGAGGTACTTTTGGAAGAGGAGAAATCTGTTGATTTCGTGTTTATTCCTCCAGAAACAAAAGCAAGAATATTGACAGAACATCAAAAAGAAGTGCTTAGGTCAAAGAGGTCTGTAACTTACTCTCTTGTAATGACGTTTCACATTAAGTTTAAATCGAAGTTACATCAAATTGACGTAACTTCAATTCTTGTATCTCGAGACTACTGGAGGTAATCAAGTCTTACTCTTCCTTACAAGTTAAAAGGTTTAAAGCTAACAAAGTTCCTTGCTTTACTGTTTTAAAGCAACCAAATTATTCTCTGATCTGCATTTCCTATTTTGATTAAATATACTCTGTTATCTGTTTGGAGTTTGGTAATTTGGAGTTTGCTTTTTTACTTCATGACTCTCACTTGCAATGTGAAATGGAAGATGTTATTTTTCTTAAATCATTGACGTGAAAGGAGTTTTTTACCTGACCTGAAGGAAAGACTTCTAAATTTGAAGAGAAGTCTTATGTCAGTAGCATATCAGAAATTAGGGTATTCCCAAGACTCATCTTAATTGCAAGGGAATCTTTAGAATTATCCTCTTTAATGTGAGAAAATACTAGAGTATTTTCTGTACTCAGACAGCAAAAACATAGTGTAAGCTGAATTTGTGTACAATGGCACTTGACAGGAACTCGCATGTGGTGATGAATTCTTTGCAGGGTGGGATCGCAATCACAGTTTTCTCCCCCCAAAAGCATGTTTGAAATAAAAAAAGATTTAATGCAGCTGAAAATAGCGGTCTTGAAATAAGGAGATAAATCATGATCTGCATCCACTTTGCAGTTTGCTGTGCCAACTGGAGTCTGAGGTTGTAGCAGCCAGTTGCAATTTTGTGTCTTTTCTGCCCAGAACAGGGAGTGGAGCGTATGGTCACACGCGCTCCTGATACGCAATATAGGCTGCCCTGCTTTTTGTGCAGCCGTCCCCAAGTGGATGCGTGTTGCAGTTCGAGTAGTCTTGAGGGTTTGGAAGTTCAGTCCATGTCATACCAGTATCCACTCTCTTGTGATGAATGCATTACACTACCCTATCCTTTTATTTTTCTAAAAAAAGGGTCTGACTTACCATTTCTGGTTTTGTTTCAGAGTTGATATTCCTGCTATGTACAACAATTTGGACACATCACAAGACACTACCTTATTTTCTCAGTATACTCAAAGCCAGGAAGATCCTTTGTAAGTAAAGGTGGCCCGTATATGCATCAAAGGTGTCCTCCTTTTCTGCAACACTTCTAATTTAAGTAACTTCTATTTTAGGGAAAAATCATCTTTAATAGAAAATGCAAAAGAAGATACTAAAAACAAGCCTCAGGTAATTTCTCATTGTCTAATGGTAATGAAGATATCAGAATTATAACCATACCAGTGATGTTTTCTTCCTATTAGTAGCTCTGGTAATTAATGGCAAAACTCTTTGATTACTGGCTATGATGTGGTTTTAAGATTGATTTGGAAACTCTTCAAGCACAAAAATGTACCCCCAAGTGTATCGGCTCGCAGGACTAATTCCCTTTCTCTCTATTGATTAACCTGTAAGACTCTTTGAGAATATCTTTGTTTTCTTGGGCTTCCTCTTATTTTTTCCACATCTGAATAATACTAACACAGGCTCCGTGACTACAGAATATGCCAATAGCTTTTGTGGTTTGTATTTCATTCTCGTTGCCAGATTTGAATCCAATACTGTTGCAGTGTTCTTTGTGCTGTGTTCTGCTTTATGTAATTTACACTAGAAAGGGCCAATCATGAAGCATTTTGACTTAATTTCAAAATGGGAGGATTCATATAATTAGTTTTAGTGTGGATGTATTTAAGTTTTGTTACCTAGCTACAGGTATTATAGGGACTTACGGATCTGTCATGTGTATGTGCTACCACTGACTATTTTATTGGGGTAAAAATACCCAAAAGCTGTAGCACAGGCTTACTGTGACTTGCTACAGTGCTGCTGTTCTAAGAATTGTTTAATTGCCTAGCTTCATGTTAGCAATTGTAACACTGTTGACTTCTCTTCCATAACACTCTTTTTCCCTAGCAGATGCATTTGGTATGCATCATGATTTTCTGGAACTATTTTTACTTTTGAAAGTCTTAATGTTGATTTCTGTATTACTCTAGTGGACCATCCTTTTAAACAGCTTAGCTGTCTTTCCACATTCTGAACTGCTTTTGGATGAAGCTGTAAGGGCTTGAGGTGGATTAAATAATAGATTTTGGAAAGAAAAAAAAAAATTGGAAATCCTCAGTATAGATCTGTTCCCTTTTGGAGAGGAGTTGGTTAAACAGCTAGCTTGATCAACTGTAGTGCCGAACAGATGGTAGATAAAATACAGTAGATCTTTCATAAAAACTTTTAGGAGTAGGTTTGTTAGTAACTCTGGCAAAACTTAAATAAAATGTTTTTGCAGTTCTCTGTGTTTTGAGATTAAAGGGCTTTAAAAAAAAAAAAAAATAAAGATCTTTGTCTTTTTGTAACTACTGTAGGATAGTTAATAAAATAACTTGAAGGAAGGGTGGTTTGAAAAACCTTGTGGATATGTTGTTTTCTATTCCAGCAGAGCTGGGCTTTTTTATATCATATTCATAGCAAAACTACAATACTTTGCTGTTCATATTTTTGGGACAGGAAGAAAACACAGGGAGTCGAGGATGCACCAACAAATCGGATGAAATTTCAGAGGACTGCAGATCAGATAATCCTCTTCAGAATGCTGCCTGTGAAAAAGTGTCATCTCTTCCTCACATAGAGGAGAGCTCAACTTTAAACAATGAGGGAGAGTCAAGAAGGGATAGAGCTGAAATGATTCTGGAGGAGCCATCAGTTGGAGAGGGATTAGAAAAAAATACAGTGGAAACAGCTTCAAAGGAGCCCTTAGGAGGGAACAAAAACACTTCAAATGTCAGCAACAGTTCAAGTGACGTAATTTCTGGAACACCGCAGCCTGCAAGCCGACGGCAGTCTTTTATTACTTTGGAGAAATTTGGTAGTTCAGAGAACAGACCCTTTAGCCTTTCAGCATTAAACAGTTTATCAGAGATGTCTGGAAGTCATTCTGTGGCAGGTAAACAGAAAAATACAAATGTATGCAAGACTAGTGCTAAACCAGAAAAATCTGGAGAAGACGACAAAAAGCCTTCAAAATCTGAGCCTGAACAAATATTTACTGCAATACGAAGGCTAACTCGCAGGCAGAGTAAAATGGAGCACCAAGGATATAAGCAGTCCAAGTTGCTCATTAGGTCGGAACAAGAGAAAAGCGCACGAGAGTCTTTTGCTTCCAGCAGTATGGAAAATAGTCCTGAACTGTCTGCTTCAGTAGAAGACATGGAATCTGTTCTCCTTGCTCAGTCCCAAGCTCTCCATTCTACAGATTTAGAAATTAAAAAAGTTGAAGATACAATAATAGAAATAGAAAAGGTCCAGGCATTAGATACAGATTCTAAAGAAAATACGCCCCCAGAGACGACTGTGTCATCTGACCAGGTAACAGGTGATGATAGTCAGGTTCCACATGTGTCTCCTAATCAGAAAATCCTAAGACGTTCTTCAAGACGACGGTCGGAAAGCCTAGAAAGTACAGCAGGTAGTCAGGATAAGGAAGATGGCCACCAAAAGAGAGACAGACGTAAAGATGATGAAAAATCTGGGCAAAAGAAGGTGCCGCAGACTAAAGATGATGTATCCCAAAAGCAGAAAGCAGTTTCTGGGAAAACTGCAGAAAATACAAATCAAAAAGAAAGCAGTCTACCCGAGAGAACTGCTGCAGAGGACTCAAGCTCAAAGGAGTCTACTGCTTCAGGGGTCCTTGATGAGGAAGTGAACAGAAGTGCTAGGAGGCCAGAAGATAGCTCAAAGACTGACATGGAAGGTCAAGACTGTAGCTCGAGTACCGTAGGTCAGAAGATGATTAAATGCCCACGATACCACACAAGAAGAGCTTCACAAGGATTGCTTTCCAGCATAGAAAATTCAGAGGCTGATGGCTCCGAGACTAAGGAAGAAAGCACAAGGAAGAAAAGATCTGCCAAAGTGAAAAATAAAAGTGATTCTCTTGAAGGTAAATTGAAAGATCGACAGCCAGGAAGCTGTAGCCATGAGGTGTCTTCCCAAGGAAACGAAACTAAGAATCTGTTGGAAGCAAATCAAGGTGAACTGAGCCATGAAGCCAGCGCAGATGCTGCATTGACATCTGAACCGTGTGACCTGGAAAACCAAGTAATTCCTACAGGTGCTAGCAAAGCTGTGGAATCTGCCAGCTCAAAGAGTTCACCTGACGCACTGGATGCAAATGTGGAACAAAACAAGTGCAATACGTCGATAGAATTATTCACCAATCCATGTGTATCTGACCAAGATTTGAAAGCAACAGAGGAAAATAAGCAAACAAACGTAGAAGACTGTTGTTCAGCTGTTCTGCCTGAATTTGTACCAGGAGCAAATGCTTCAGGTGGTGATCTTTCCTCTTCGCAAATACCCGAGTGTCAGCACAAAAGAAGCAAAAGGCTGAAAAGACTAAGGAACTGTGGTGGTTGTAAAAAGTCAAAGCGGCAAGTAATGTCATGCACTGATTCAAAAAATGAGACCACTCTTAAACTGAACGAGCCCCAAACCACCCCAGTTCAGATGTCTGTAAATACATCAGAGATGTCTGGTAATTCAGATTTTGACGAGAGCCTGTCCATGGCACCTTGTGCAATGAGCACTCCTTTGCATCCTCCTAAGGAACCCAGTGCATTTAACTTGGAAGGAGAGATAACATCTGAAGATGACCTGCAAGGAAATAGTGGTGTAGTGGAGGAGGATGTAGAGAATCCAGAGTGTAAAGCAGGTGAAGTTACTGAGTCCAGAGTGGACATAAAAGAACCTGCTGATCAGAGTGACCGACCTGAACAGTGTCAGTCTGCCTGTGTTTCAGATGAGCCTGGTGACAGCTGTCTGGCTGCAGGGAGTCAAAGCGAAGAACCAGCAGCTACAGAAAAGGAAGAAATAAGTCAGAAAGGACAGCTGGAGGAGATACCTGAGGCACTGGTGGTTGTTAGCAAACCTGAGAAAAAACAGATGAATGAGCTAGAACGCAATCAGGATGATAAAGAAGCAGCTGAGAACGCTGTAGGAGAAACTGGCATTATTCAAGATAAAGAGATGAAGGAGGAATTAGTGGAAACTGAAATTACAGTGCCTGAAAATGTGGCCTTAGACAAAGAAGATGCAGTAGCAAATAACAGTGTGGATTCACCTCAAAAGCCAGAAGATCATGATTCTTTAGCGTTAGTTAATGAAAGCCCTAATGGTATGCAGGCACGCTGCATGTGGTCTCCTTCAGCTTCTCCATCCACTAGTATTTTAAAGAGAGGCATAAAAAGAAATCAAGATGATGATTCCCTGTCACCTGCTAATAAGGTATTGTGATGTGATTCGTTATGTGATACTCAATTCATTCAGTTCGTAACTGGGATATGCAACAGTGTCTGTAGTGTAATGAGTTCCAAATACATTGACTTATTGCCTGTATTTTTCATTGTAAGTGATCTCACGCTGAAGACTTACAGATTTCTTTTTGGAATGTACAAGCACTGACAGGCTTGCATTACTGGGGCTTGGGGTGGGGCGTTTTATTTTCGAAACAGTCCGCCAAAGTCTAATCTGCTGCCCGGGTTGCAGTGCAGCAGATGTTACTGCAGAAGCACTGTATACATGGCCAGGGTCTTAGCGCTGGATTCTGAGCAGCTTTTTACAAAATGCATTTAATGTTTCCTTTGGCAACAAGGAAGCCACGGTTTCTGTCCTTGGGTGAAACATGATCTGTGTCATTCAAGAACTTTAATGACTTTATTTCAAACTGAGTTATTTTGTCTCTTCAGACTTACTTCACCAGAGTGTGGTGGTTTCAGTTCACACTATAAAAACTACTTCTTTCTAAAAACAGATTCGTCGAGTCTCTTTTGCAAATCCAATTTATCAAGAAGGACTGGCAGATGACATAGATAGGAGAAGTCCTGTCATTAGATCCCATTCATCTTCACCATCTTCCCGAAATCTTAAAATTTTGTCTAATATTCAGGCTAAGGTAAATTCTGTTATGTATGTTCTGTGCGTCATAAGTACTCGCGTTTCTCATTTATCATAGGTAACATTGCTTTTAGTGTATGTTCATAGACAAACAATTGTAAGAGCAGAGAATCAGTAAGTGTACGAAATAATTGTAACTGGTTTAGCCTGACTCATTCTGTTACTCTCTGAAGACAAATGCACTCTGAGATCTAGGTAGCTACAATCTTATGATTAACTGAATTCCTACGATCCTGAGAGATATTTTTTCCTCTTTTTCTATCCAGCATATTACCACTCCAACCAAAGGATTTCTGTCCCCAGGATCTCGTAACCCTAAATTTAAGAGCTCAAAGAAGTGCTTAGTAAGAAGTGCTTTGGTTCATGTATCTCTTCTATTTTTTCCTGTATTCAGTTGTGTGATAGTTAATTTAACAATTTTTCTGTATTATTTGAGATCACGGAAATGGCTAAGGAATCGCTGCCTTGCCCTACAGAATGCATGTATCCTGCCTTAGTTGGCTGCAAAGCACCGGTTGATGTAATTTTACCTCAGATTACATCAAACATATGGTAAGTGGATTGTTGCTTTGGAAGATGACATTTTACTAGAAACTGAATTCTTACTGAACCTACAAAACCAAATTTTCTAATGCAAAATGTGATGACTTAGAGACATCTCTTCTAGTCTACTCAGCTCCTTTTCCTTCTGCTCATATTCCATATGGGAGGGCTTTAGAATCCCATTCCCTGATGGATAAATTGCAAAAAGGTGTGCTTCTGCAGATAGAATGTCATTTGCATTTTGTTTTTTCCTTCACTTATGTGTATGTGAATCAGCATTCATGTAAGATTTCTTTCTGCTTCACCGTGCTGGGCAGAAAGGACATGAATTCTAGCACAATAAACCATTTTTCTTTTTCCCCTGCTGCAGCGCCAGAGGCTTGGGGCAGCTCATTCGAGCAAAGAACATTAAGACAGTGGGTGATCTGAGTATCCTGACAGCATCAGAAATCAAAGCTCTTCCCATCCGCTCTCCAAAAGTTTCCAATGTTAGAAAAGCTCTTAAAGGATATCATGAGCAACAGGTAAAGCTTAATTTTAGTACCCAAAAAGCCAGTCTTAGCCTACTGAAGTGCTAACATCCGTCACGAGGAATAATGTTCCCCCCCTGTTAGAAATCAATGTAACATGGGAATTCAAGGTACAGATGACTTGGTTACAATATTATTAACGGGAATAATGATTGATTTATTATGAGGTTAAAACATGTCCCACCATGTAATCTACCCCTCCACCCACTCTCTGAAAATGCATCTCTTGTTCTCTCCTAAAAAATCTACAGGTAAAATCTCGAGGGTTTGAGGAAATAGCAGTGCTTGAAGATGCAGAAAAGCCTGTAAATAATGTAGAGGAAAAATCTCTTTCTGTGGATGAAGAAAAACTTGCAACAGGTACCTATTGCCTGCTTTTTGCTTGGGATCTGGATGTTTCTGCTGTTTGGCTTTCATTCTGTCCTAATGGGAATGCTTGATCTTTTCGGGTTGTTTTTTTTGAGAGAGAGTGTGTTAATAGCCAATATTAGCACATTAGATGGGTGTTTGAGTTAGCCACTTTATGAAGCCCTGTAGCAATGGCTTTTTAAAACTTCTTACATATTTTGAGGTAAAGATGCTGCTTTTCCCTAAACAAGCTTGCATAAGTATGTGAAGAACAAGTTAGGCAGGGCTTTAAGTACTTAATTTTCTGAATCTCAACGGGGTATGTCTCCTGAGCTGCTTAATACTGTAGTAACTGCTGTGGTTCTGGGCACACAGAAACAAGCAAGATGAAGCGGAGATAGTTATGTGGTGCCTCATCCTGAGCGGGGTGGGACAGGAGAGGGGTGATTCCCTGGATACCCATTTTGGATTTGGGTGCCTAGATTTTTATTTGAATTCTCCTGGGCATTTGGGGAGTTTGGCCTGATAGCTCAAACAGAGGAATCTATATTTGTTCTTCCTACAAGATACTTGAAGCGTTTGGTTAACTGGAGAGCAAAGAACTCAGGAGTAACTTCTCCTCAGCTGTCCAGTTTAAAAGTTGGACTTTGGGATAACACATCTCGAAGAACACTGGCAGTATCTGACTAGGATCAAATACTTTAATTTCTGTCCTTAGTTTTGTTGTAGAATTGTGATCAAATATAATGAAAGTCACCATAAAGAAGGGTAGCATGGAGTGCTGAGGGCTGCCTTTGTCAGAAGCTCTCATACTATGTGGAACAAATACTTTGTAGACTGCTTGTATATGTTATTTTGTACGAAAGCTGTACCATTCCGCTGCAACATAATTCTGCTTAGATTTAAATCCAAACGCACAGACTGCACTGCCCTACTTTCCTTCCTTTTCAGATTTGATTGAACCCGTTGTCGTGAATACAAATGACCAGCCCACAGCAGATCTTCTGAGCCAGATTGATGCACTTGCTGCTCGGCTGACCTCTGAAGATCTTCACAGCTATTCAGGGAGCCAACTTTTTGAGATGCAAGAAAAACTGGTTGGCATGACAAACTGTATCATGAAGAACCTGCAGTCCCGCTGGAAATCCCCACCCCATGAAAGTTCTGATTAGTTGTTTATCGTTTCTAAGTAAGGAGGATTTTGTTACAAAAATTTTCCCAAAAAACTGCTTTTCTTACTGGTGAATTATTTCTTAAAGTGTGCATCTTGTACTATAGAAGATTTTTTTTTAACACCTATATGAGCAAAAAGTATTGTGGGGTTTTTTTCTCGGGGGTTTTTTGTCATTGTTGTTCTAATTTGTGGAATAGTTTATTCCCTATTAATTAGAGGTATTTCTATTGGATTGCTATGCATATTTCTTTCACTACCTGAAAGAAAACTTGATAAAAAGTTGTGCAATAGCAAAGACTGTGAAACCAAACCAACAGAGTAGTTAAATTATTTTTTCAAGTCTGAAGTGTTCTTACTGCTGCAAACTCTTACTATTTGGTAAGAGAGAGATCTCGCAGCTCTGCTCATCTGCTGCCCCCGTTTGTTTCCTTTTAAGTTGCTGAAACTCTGACAGGCAGTGGCTCTCTTTTTCAGCACCATTTTATATTGAGATAAGCTGTGCTTACTTCCTTACGGCAGCAACAGTCCAGGAACCTGGTATTTGACAACTGGATGACATCTATTTTTGCATGTATTTTTGTAAGAAAGAATCGCACTAAGAAGCTGATAATGAAATGTACCCTTACAGGTAAAAGACTTGGCAAAACTTCTCAGGCTTTTTCCCATGTTCTTTGCTTGCAGTAGTTCTCCTGCGGAGAAGACTTTTTCCTTGGGGAAATGAATGGATTTGATAAGAGCTCATTGTATATTATGTACAGACTTTTATCATGGCAAATGTTGGTTAGTAATTTATGATCTTGAGTTTTAATTGCATGGAATGCATTGCTGCTTCTCAGAGACCTTCAGAGAGAGTTCTCGGGTTTTGCTCTGGAAATCTGATCTGTATATATTGTACTGTAGCTATCAAAATGGACGTTTATTGAAAGGAGTTGCTGCAGGTGGTTTTAGAACTTAAAACATGGGCAAATAAAACAGCAAATAGTTCCCAAACTTGTTAGTGTTGTAGTTTGGTGGTTTTGGGTTGAATTGTTTTTCCCCTTCAGATCTGCTTAGCCTTCCCTCAGCATTGCTTTGGATTCACGAGGTTAGAAGGCACCTTGGAAAGTCATCGCTGCTGCCTTAAGGTAGGAGCAGGTCCTCAAGGGCATGGTAGTATCTTGTCAGCAGGACTCTAGATACTCTTTGCCCTGTTCCTGCATCTCATGAAGCAAATGAACAGGACAAAGAGGTGTCTTGGAGCTATAACGTGAACAGTGCCAGTGATGAGTTGTCTGTAGGTTTTCTGGTTTTCTTGAAAATGTTATTTTGATTCCAAATCTGCCTCTTTAGGTTTTGTATCCAGTGACCTGTACAGATAAGGATGTTCCTAACACATCTCAAAAGGGTGCTAATGTCTTTAACTAACACCCTTCAGTGCTGGCAATTCTGAATCCTGCTTTGAGGAAGGATGGTTCCCTTTCAAGCTGGTGGTGTACACCATGATGTGCTGTGATTCCCCTTGAACAAAGGTCCTCAGAGTTAATGTTGCAACTCTACTGTTAACTTGTTCTTAACCTTTAGTCTATCATCTTGGACACAGTATACAGTGATTTCTTACTTCTTCCTTTCTTGGAGACTGTCAGCAGATGAGGCAGGTAACCGCTGTTCCGGTATGACACAGTTTGTCCAGTTCCTTCACAGCCCCTCTGAGTTCGACTTCTGTTGTGGCTGTTGCATCCCCCATCACCTTCTGGGTTCTTTCCCTTTCTCAATACAGTTTTCTGAACAAAGCCAGTTTGTTGTGAGATTGATTCCTGCTCTTCAGCATGAGTGAATACATCAAACATACTGCAGAAACATTAGCTTTATTTAGTCACTAATTTACAAGTAATAACAGCTTTTGACCCCAGAACAGTTGCATGGAAAACACATGCATAACAGCTCAGCAAGCAGGAGGAGAGGCTTTTGGTTTTGGGTTGGTTGGTTTGTTACCCCCCCCCCAGCTAAACATTGGTTTGAGATACTAAGCTTAAATGTTGCTTATATGGAAAAGAAGTGAATACATTCAAACAGTTTAGAATAGACCATAAAAATACTCTCTTTATGGGAAAATGAATGAAGTAATACTTGGGAGTCGTAGTCTTAAGTACATGTATAGATAGAATTTCAGAGATGCTGAACTGGATTGCAGTTGTAGCATAGTTAAACATTGTGATGGTATGTGATGTTGAAATGTTTGAAAGTCCAGGCAATGTTTAAAAATTTTTTTTTTTTGACACTGGAAGAAATACAGTTCTCATGAGCAATGCCTAGTAGTGTGTTTACAGGTAATTCTCAAAAACATTTTTCAAGGATTTTTCAAGACTGTTTTGCTCTGCAGTTACTTTTTTTTTTTTCCTGGTTTGTTTTTTTTTGCCCACATCATGGTTCATAAGGCACTATCAACATGGAAGACAGTAAGGCACTTTGTTTCCAAAGTGTTACAAACCCTTTTCTAAGGCTTACATTTTAAGAAGTGCCGGCATGTCTGGGCCATGCAGATATGCTTTATGGAAACACGTGCTTTGGTTTAGACAGCTTCGACGTAGTTGGCTGGCAGCATGCCAGTCTTGCCGGTTCTCTGGACAGTCCCATACATCCAGCCTTCATCAATTGCTTGTACGTTTACAATTGTGTCACCATCTTTGAAGGAAACCTCATCAGCATCAGCTGCCATATAGTCATACATGGCCCGGTAGGTCTTCTGTTGGTTTTAAGGAGAGGGAGGGGGCAAAAAAATGAGACACACATTTATATACCCCTGCTGTCAGCACTGACAGCCATAGCTGTTGGCAAGAATCAAAATCTAAGCAGGCTAAGGGCAAGTTAGGTTTTGACTCATTTCAGTATGCTGAAAGTATGACTGATGGCAGTGCCTGGCTGGCCTTTTCAGTCTTGTTTCAGATCACAAAATGTTCCTTCTCAATAACTAAGTACCTTAGTTACCTAGAGTACCACAGTACCTTAGGTTAGAGCCTGTGTGTTTTAGTGACACTGAAGCTGAACAAAATGTTTTCAGAGTGTATTTGAGCAGTATCGGCTCCAGGTAGTTCCAGCCGTAACTTTAAGGTGTTGCCTCCCAGCAGATCTTGTGGGGAGGTGATGCTATATCCATTGTCATATATCTACTCTAAGACTCAATCTCAGGAGCAGGAAGAAGTGTTAATGTACAGTTTTCAAGAACAGGTGAGGGTCTATCCCACTTCAGTGAATCTGTTACTCTTTCACCTGGTTTTGTACCAAGCTTCAGCCCAGTGGGTTCTCAATCCTGGATTAACATCATCTGCATGATGGAGCATGCACCACCAGCTACTGGAGACCTCCACAGCTGTGCACCTTTGCTGCAGGAGTTAATCTGAGTACCTACCAAGCGTGGGATTGTGTGTCTTAATACAACCGATCAATGCTACTTACACCAGCAGTAGAGGGGTGAGAAGGAACCGATGACACCGTTGTTTGCTGGGTGGCAACTGATGATGACCGTTGCTGTGGTAACTCTATGGTTTTTGCATGTTTGTAGCCCACTATAAAAGGAAAATACATTGTGTGTGTTGTTTATTGCAGAACTGGCAAATAAATAAAGATCAGGGGATAGGTCACTAGGTGGATCAAATCTGCCTTTAGTAACAGATGTAAAGTTAAGTCCATAACTCAACGTTTTGCAGGTGTACTTTTGTGCTTTTTTTCCTGGCTAAAGGAATTACTGAATGTGAGACCAGTACTGCCTTGCCTGATGATCTGGATACAATTTGCCCTCATACGTGAATAAATGGCATGTTTGTTCTCCTCGTACCTGTTGTAGTTGTGGCAAAGAAGCCCCCATCGCTGTAGTAGGACAAATGTTGATCCGCGCCGTCCGAGGGTTCAGATTTTTCATCACCACCACTCAGGCTCAAGGCACTGGCGGAGCGGGAGTGCTCCCGGCTGCGGCGCTGGGCTTGGACTGCAAGGAGAAGGCAGTGAGAACCAATTCATGGCTTTGTGTTGTACAGAGAAACACACATAAAAATACACATGCACACACATACATACAAGTTACTTTATACATATACACATATACGTGTGCATACATATTCTGTAAAAATAACCAAAGCACTCTCTCCTTGTTACCATACCCACAGAAGTGGTTGTATTGAGTAGAAAACTGACCCAGGCCCCATGCATGCTAAGTAGAATTGGTTACTGTGTTTTACAGTTTATGGCAAAGAGTGAATTAATCACAGTCTATTTTTATGGTTACTCAATGGTATTTGCCAGTGCTTTTTAAAAATGTTTGAAGTTCTACTCAAAAAGACACAGTTATTATGTCCCTGTTATCTTTAAGATTCAGAATTATTTTTCTTTCTCCAACCTTCTTCCCTTTTAGTGCTAGCTACTTTCAAAATTTTTATTCCAATTATTCCATGCTTTTCTTCATCAGCTGACACAAATCTGAGCCATGCCTGAGACTCTGTTTTCCACCATTCAGGATGCATCTCTTCTCAAACAATTAGCAGGAAAGGAGTTTAAAAAAAAAAAAAAGTAACTGAGGAGCAGTAGCTTTAGTTATTTAAAAAGGAAGCACTTGTTACAAGTAAGCAACTGGATCATGCTATCTGTGGATCATATAAACAATGCTCTTCATGCCTGTATTAGATCACTTGTATATAGTAGTAAGATTAACAACGTATTTTTTGAGAAATAGCTATATTAAACATCTAGCTACATTTATGTATGCTGCTGAATAAGAGCTATAGACAACTTCTCCTCTAGTTACCATTAATTCTCACAAGAACTGTGTCCCTGTGTAACTGTTGAAATCTCAGCTCCATTTGACAAGGTGTGAAGTCCACATGTAAGTCTGCACCTGCGTTCTTGCATAGGTAGAGCGCTAAGCTGTGCTTTAGTATCCCCAAGCTATCAGTTTTAGTGATTGCACGTGCACAAGTATAAAACCTATTTTACACAAAAAGTACAGCCTATGGAACAAACCAGAGATCATATGTAAGCTTCTGGACTGAATATTGTCTTCTGCTGGGTCATAGTCAAAGACTGACCCGGGATTAGTGCGCCACACACGAAGACCTGTAAGAGAAATAGCATTTTCTGAGAAGCTGTAGCTCAAGCAGCTTTTTAGAGAGCTTGAGCAGCACATGTCTGTCCTGAATCAGAGTAAAAGTATCTCAGAAAAGGGAAAGCAGTATTTCATAAATCTGTGTTTCTCAAATCTATAGCACAGATTAGGCTTTTTTTTTTAATCTAATCTACATCAGGTAAGCCAAGATATTTCTCTAGTATGCATAGAGAAGTTAAAAATGTAAGAAAGAAATGTAACTAAGTCTAGGGTTAGATTATAAAGTTGGGCAGAATGGGACAGGCAGACCACAGGTGATTTACAGCTGCTATAAGAGAATATTTTCAAAACAGATTTGATAAAAACATCATCTCTAAGTAATGACAAATTTGAATTGATACGGCTGTGCTTAAATAAAACAACTCAGCAAGGTCAGCTTGTGTTTTGTATAAACGTAGTACTTGGGTGATTATAAAACCTAGGTTCCGCTTACCTGTGAGATTCTCTTGATCCTGGTCCACGCGCTTTTGCTCCATTTCTACTACTCGCCTTTGAATGCCCCTATAGCTAATGTCACTGAAGTCCTGCATGTTCTTTTTCACGCGTTCTGTAATGGGGTCAGTAACTACAGGTGTGAAACTACCTTTGCTTTTCTCAAAATCTTCATGGTATTTCACCTGCAATTTAAAATGAAATGTCTGTTCTCTGTAGCTGAGATGAATAATTTTTATTCCTGCTTACCTCAGGTGAATTTCTGGTAGAGAGGTGCACTGCTGTTCTGAACTTTTGCTTTCTCCAAGGAACAATGAGAGCGCCTAATCCCAAACATGCCTTTCCTGCAGTCACTCTTGCCTTTAGTATTTAAGAATTTGGGTAACCAAACTTGGTATATGTACATTGTCCTTGAGCTGCCAACCCCAGATTGTCTCAGGAACAAGGTTATTTTTTATTTAAATCACTTGCCAATTTAAAAATACATCTATAAATGCTCTTACTGTAGAGATATGTTTCTGGGTCTCTCGTACACGTCGCATTTCAGGTGTATCCAGCACATACGCAGCTTTGCCTTGTACTTGTTTTCGGAAACTATCTGAATAAAGAACCTGCCAGATGAGAGAAAGGAAGTGAGCACAGGGCACAAAACTACTTCTGCATCATGAGGAATGAGCTGTAGTGAAGCAGCCTGGCAAAGCAGCAAAAAATAAAAAAAAAGCAGCAGGAGCTGTGGTAGTGAATAACATTAGAATGCAAAGCAAAATTCTTTTTCACAATTATGAGACATGGACAGCTCTGGACTTGATCCCAAACGTTCCTTTTATTAACTAAAAGATGCTTACCTTTTTTAACCTTGTAACAACAGGTAGAGGTAATGCAGTAATAATGTTCTAGGTACTATTTTCATATATTTGACATGCACCTCACTGACTTTAGTGAAGTTATCCATGTGAAACAGACAACATAATTAGACCTGTATTTATCATTGAAATACTACAATTTTTGCTGGGCTTGTAGTTTTGTTTTTGAGTGATAACAGTTGCATCATGCTTCTGTAAACATTTGCAGAGACTGTACAACATTCAAGGTCAGGTTGGACAGGGCTCTGAGCTACCTGATCTAGTTGAAGGTGTCCCTGCCCATGGCAGGGAGGTTGGACTAGATGACCTTTAAAGGTTCCTTCCAACCCAAACTATTTATATACATAACAGATCACAGAATCATAGAGTATTTACAAGATGGGGTATGTCAGGATTTACCTCTGGAGTAACAGGTTAGCAAAGAAGGGCCTAAAGAAGGCTATTTCCAGATTTGTCATATTTTTATATAGAATGTCAGAAATCTAACAAAATATACTGTTACTGAAGAATGATCATTTTATGTCATACAGTATAAGACCAGTAAAAACAGAAGATATTGGCATGAGACTTGAATGCAACATATGTTACTTGAAATTCAACTGGTATTTAAAAAAAAACCCAACCCAAACTAAAGCAGTTAATCACACAGAAAGAAATACTCGAATTGCAGCAGAAAGTAAAAAGCAAGTATTAAAGGATTTTATTTTAGTATGGTTACTTCATACTTCCAAACTAGGTAGCTAGGTAGTTATGTTAACAGCTGCACTGTTAATTTGAATAAGGATTTCAGGGATTGAAATGTTACTTTTTAATGTATTTTCATTTATTGGCTGAATAAAACATACCGAGCTGATGTTTTCTTGATTGCGTTTAGCTCTCTCCATCTCTGGAGTCATTGGTGTTGGAGTTCCTTTTGCTAGATGTTCCTTGTACAAAACCTACAGTGTACAAAAAGGTGTCCATAAGTCAGACTGGAATAATTGATAGCTCATTCTGTAAATGGTGTTATTGTTTAAGCATACTCATCACTGCAGGGGTAGAAAAGATCTTGGGAAATAAAGCATCAAAAAAGTTATTTGCTAGAGCAAAAGGTAAAAATCAAACTGAAAAATAGGCAAAAATAAGGAAAACTGAGAAGATAAGGTTAAATTAGAAGTGGAGTTTTTGTTCAGAATGGTTATTTTTAATATAAGGTGGTTGTCTGTCTTCTTTCAGTACCGAGCTAATGTGTTCTTGATTGCGTTTGACTCTCTCCATCTCTGGAGTGACCGGTGTAGGGGTTGCCTTCCCTAAGCCTTCTTTGTATACAACCTACAGATCACAAAGTAACCCAGAGTCACAAATGTATGAATTCAAAACTGTAATGTTACAGGGTTTAGAGAAAACACCATCCGTTATGAAAGGAAAAAAAAAAAAGTCAGAGGAAAAATAGTATTAAAAAGTTAATTGACAAAAAAAAAAATCTTTTAAGTACTATAAGTTTGAGATGACTTTCTAAGTTTGAGGGGAGAAAAATTAGAGGGTTAAATAAAACCAAGCAGACTTAAGTTATTAAAAAAAAAAAAAAGGTGCTCTATCATCCCCTTTACTTCTTCCAGACAATACCGAGCTAATGTGTTCTTGATTGCGTTTGACTCTCTCCATCTCTGGAGTGACTGGTGTAGGGGTTGCCTTCCCTAAGCCTTCTTTGTATACAACCTACAGATCACAAAGTAACCCAGAGTCACAAATGTATGAATTCAAAACTGTAATGTTATGGGGTTTAGAGAAAACACCATCCATTATGAAAGGAAAAAAAAAGGTCAGAAGAAAAATAGTATTAAAAAGTTAATTGACAAAAAAAAAAAAATCTTTTAAGTACTATAAGTTTGAGATGACTTTCTAAGTTTGAGCGGAAAAAAATTAGAGGGTTAAATAAAACCAAGCAGATTTAAGTTATTTAAAAAAAAAAAAAAAAAAAAAAAAAGGTGCTCTATCATCCCCTTTACTTCTTCCAGACAATACCGAGCTAATGTGTTCTTGATTGCGTTTGACTCTCTCCATCTCTGGAGTGATAGGTGTGGGGGTTGCTCGCCCCAAGTTTTCTTTGTACAACACCTGTGGGATACAGAAGATGTATCCGGTATCTTAAAACACCCCAAAATCAAATGGCTTTGAACACAAATCATTACTTTGTTATCAAATTTCAAAAAAAAGTCACGACTGATTATGATATGCAGCACTGCACAAAAGCCAAACATCTACTGCTGTAGGAAAGGGTAAGAAAAATAAACTGCAGAAGAAAAGCTTGTTATTTTTCTGGTTAACAAAGAAGGGCTCTATCCAGCTACAACTATGACGATGGCTCCATAGGCTGGGGCAAGCTGCCCGTGGCCCTAGAAAACTATTTAAGAAATGGTATCTGCTGTTTTATCTGTATTTGAAGCAATTCGTGACCTTTTTGGGAGGGAGGAGGGAGTTCTGTTGCCACACTGACATTAGGCAGCCAAATAAAGAAGGGTGTTGAGGACGGGTGTCTGGTATCACTGCAGCATTACACCTACACCTCTCCCCAGTCCATCAGGCCACCTAAAAGCTATCGCTGATACAGCACCCAGAACAGGAACAGTCTCGTTCCTTTTGAGTTATTCTGTTTAAAGCATCCTAAGTCACCTGTCACAGCAATACAGGTCAGAGAGGGGGGATTGTTTGGGGTGGGGTGGTTGGGTTTCTTGTTTGGTTTTTGCTAAAGTCAAATACCCCTGAAAAGCCAATGAAAGCTTAAACACTAAGCATAGAGAGACACACCTGAATATCTTCACCAAAGGATGCTAAGCTCTTAATATTGTCTGGATAGAGCCCACAGGTACACAAACTAAGTTGTAGAAAAGGCCTACATTTCTGGATCAGACTGTTAACACTAAAGTAATTTTATTTTAGAAGAGAAGGATTAATTTGCAGAAGCAAATATATCTATTTTTTATATTAAAATCAACTTTCAGTAGGTAGTTAGAATGTTACTTTTTTAAGATATAAGCAAAGAGGAAAAAAGAAATATATCTATTTTAAGGTACCGAGCTAATGATTTCTTGATTGCGTTTGACTCTCTCCATCTCTGGAGTGATTGGTGTTGGGGTCACTTTCCCCACATTTTCTTTGTACAAAACCTACAGGATACAAGGGAGTATCCAGACATCATTAAAAAGGCACCACCAACAAAAAGAAACAAAACCCAAACCCAAAACAACACAAAATATAGCTTTTGAATCATTACTCTTAGAAAGGGTTAGATTTGGGGCACAATGCTGTTCTCAAAAGAAGCAACGGGAGCTTTGCCATTAATCTACAAGGATGCAGAAATAGTCCCTGTATGGAATCAACTCTGCATGAAAGCACACTTGTATTAAGAAAGGGTTAAAAAAAGTTGCAGGGAAACAATATCCATCCAAAATAGATCAAACCTAGTTCTAGCAGGTTCATACAGTGTTAAATAGAAGATCTACAATTTGTTTGTAAGCACAGAAGGTAGGAGGTTTATGCTACATGGCAGATTCATTTCATGAAGTTAGAAAGCACAGATTACTAAACCACTACGGTTATGTTAAACACTTCATTCAGATCTTTAGGAACTGGTTTCCTGTTAAAAATACCGAGCTAATGATTTCTTGATTGCGTTTGACTCTCTCCATCTCAGGAGTGACAGGTGTTGGGGTTGCTTTCCCTATGTTTTCTTTATACAACACCTATGAGACATAAGAAAGGAGCCAAAGAAAGCAACAATAAATAAAAAGCTAGCCATAAACAAACTTAAAGCCTAAGCCATTTTTTTCTTGTATTTATTTTCTCAGGGCCTAGATATTATTTATATTTTTAAAGAAGGTACTTACTTAGCAATATTTTACTAGAGAAGGAGGGTTGACATACTGGCTTTTTAACTACAGGATCACTCGTAACAAATAGTGTAAGTAAGTACTACATAAATGAAACCACAAAAATAACCATATTGAGGGGCTGAGGATGTTATGAATTTGTAAATTATCATCTTTTTTTAAAAAAAAATCAGCATTGCAGAAAAAATGAATGGGTTTGTTAAATGTTTTTAAGATTAGAATGGGGCATTAAAATCACTCTTAAAAAACAGTAAAAACTGCAAGAAGTTAAAGTCACTGCTGTAAACCACAGTAAGACATGAGTAAGAAGTAATCACTTCTGTAAGCTGCTTTAGAATCAGGGTTGGCATTATTTTGGAACAAGTGTTACAACATCCATTTATTAAAACTGTTAAAATGTTCTTTTAAAATAGTGTTAAAGGGAACTTTTTTTCTTAGCAAAGTACCGAGCTACAGATTTCTTGATTGCGTTTGACCCTCTCCATCTCTGGAGTGATCGGGGTGGGGGTTCCAGTCCCCACGCTTTCTTTGTACAACACCTGTGTAGTAACAAGAAGCATCCAAAAACATAATCACAACTCAATAATAATTACATCCAAAACGAAGTCAAATATCTGAGTTTGCTGGAGCTCAGCCTGCTCTAATATACCCTAAAAGCTACTCCTGGAAGCAATGAAGACTGGATTGCACCCGTGAGGGTCTGAAGGCAAAGAGGCCTATGGTTTTATCTTAGCAGGTCTGACAAATCCAACACAGAAGCCTCTTAGGTCAAATATATTTTCAGGGTGGAGGAGAGCTTTTAGACTATCAGGGAAGCGTGCTAGAAAGTCAGACCCTCCCTCTTCTATGATAACAGCATTAAAACAGGAAACCGATAGGATTTAAAAAAAAAAAAACACCACATATAAAAGAAAAAGGAAGTTGGAACAGGGAGCAAAATGGTTAAAAATATTTAGGATCATGTAAATAATTACATATATGAAGAAGTGTTAGGTCAGTAATATTGGAAAATATAGTACAGTGAAGAAGAAAGGATGTTTTTGTAAGTTGATTAACATGGACGTAAGGAGTGGAATTGTCCAATTTTAATATAGGTTAAAAAGGTCTGTTTAGGTGGAGTTAAAGGGAATACTTCTTTTCCTCCACAAAATACCGAGCTAATGTGTTCTTGATTGCGTTTGACTCTCTCAACCTCAGGAGTGACAGGTATTGGGGTTCCTGTCCCCAGATCCTCTTTGTACAACACCTGTAGGGTAACATGGCTATATTAAAAAAACAAAAAAGGAACAAGCAAACAACAGTAACCCACGCAGCTTGCTGAGAAAACAGACTGAATGTTTTTCGAGGTCGCTCCGAGCCAAAGCTTGGAATAAAAGAGAAAAATTAAAATGCACCTCAAAACTATACAGCTAAATGCTAATACTCTGCAATGCCTTTTGGCAGAAAGCTAGAATACCTTCTCTATTTGCTTCTCAGGAGCTATATAGACAAACTGTCTGTGCAACAATAGACCATTAAAGACTTCCTAAAGGCAGAAAGTATCAAATACAACACTAAAGGAACACAGAAATCAACTCTGTTTCATTTACCCATTCCATAAACATCACAGCAAGTTACACTAGCATGTATTAGAGCACTGTTATACTGAGGTCATTTCCACAGATTTGTATCACGTGCTGAATAGTTTAGTTCTTGTATATAAAGTAAGTAAAATCAGGAAAAAAAAACCACCACACAAAACAAAACTAAGGATTGTTGTGACTAAGAAAAGGAAAACAGGGTGTTTAAGAGGGGAAAAAAAAAAAAAAAGAGATAATCAAACTGAAAAGTGGAACTAAAAGTTATTATTAAGATGATGTAATAAAAAAAGAAGAACAAGAATGATGTAAGTAACAATTAGAAAGAAGAAAAAAAAAAATCTCAAAGGGACCAGGATATTATTTTGTGTGTAAGTTGATTATAAGGGAGCAAGATTTTTTTTGTTGTTGTTAAAAGTTTTTTTAAATAGATTAAAAGGTAATTTTCTGCTTTTCAAATTAAAAAATACCGAGCTAAAGTTTTCTTGATTGCGTTTAACTCTTTCAATCTCAGGAGTGACAGGTGTTGGGGTTCCTGTCCCCAGATCCTCTTTGTACAACACCTGTGGGGTAACATGGCTATATTAAAAAAAGAAAAAAGAACAAGCAAACAACAGTAACATGCAGCTTGCTGAGAGAACACGCAGAACATGAAAGATGTTTTTCTGAGATGCCCTGAATAAACATAGGGACTAAAAAAATCCATAAAAATAAAAAACTAGTTTAAAACTCTGATGATAGAGTTAAACACTAATACACTGGTATGAATTCTACCAGAATGCTAGAATACCTTCCTGACTTGCTTAAGTGCTTCTCAAGGTGGGCATTTAAAACTGGCGAGTATTTAGAAGATTAAAGTCTTATATCAATTATAATGAAGTATATTATTGTCTTTTCACCAGCAGTGAGGTCAATTTTTCCTGACTGTACTTGAGTCATTAGAGGACCAGGTCCTAATGTGCCTTCCTAAAAGTTTTTCTGTATACACACCCCTCAGTGAAGAGTCATCCATTCCCCGAGTGAAACACTACTTATTGTCCACAGTTTATCATCAAAGAATCTAGCTTGCTTATTACAGGAAGGACACAGAGATGTGATCATAATAAAGGCATATGTGTGAAAATGGTCCCTGAGAAATTATAATTACTAGTGTTCTCCTATTTTACATGACACTTTCCTCACCCCGAGAAACATCCTAATGCTACTAATTTTTTTACCCTGCAAACTTGTGCTACCAACCTATCTAGAGCAGTTTACACCAGCTGGAGATTTGGGCCACTGTCTCTGTGCAACAATATTAAAGACTCTCTAAAGGAAGAAGGCATCAAATACAATGCAGAAGGAATAAAGAAAACAATTCTGTTTCATTTACGCATTCCATAAACATCACTGCAGGTTACACTGGCATGTATCAGAGCACTGTTATACTGAGATCTTTTCCACAGATTCGTATCAGGCAATAAATAGTTTTTACATGTGGTAAAACCAGGAGAAAAACCAACAACCAAGGATTGAAGTGATTAACAAAAGGAAAAGCAGGAATTAAAGACGAAAAAAATATGTTCAGAGTCAAAAGGAAGATGGAAACACGGAATCTAAAAGTTATCATTAGTAAGATGATCTAATCAAAACTAAGTAAGTAACAATTATGGAGGAAAAATGTCAAAACATGGGGAATGGGATATTTTTTTTTGTGTAAATTGATTACAGGGAAATAGAAGAGTATTTTTGGGGGTGTTAAAATTATTTTTAAAAAGGTTAAAAGGGAAATTGCTGCTTTTCAAATTAAGAAAAATACCGAGCTAAAGTTCTCTTGATTGCGTTTGACTCTTTCAATCTCAGGAGTGACAGGTGTTGGGGTTCCTGTCCCCAGATCCTCTTTGTATAACACCTATATGGTAACATGGGAGTTTAAAAAAAGTTAAGAACAACAAAAAAAAAATACTGCGTTTGGTGGAGGTAACACGTATAATTTTTGTGCCCACTAAATATACTCGAATGCAGAAAAAATTAGGAAGTACAAAACAGTTAACAATTGTGATAAATTCAGAGGAAGTCTGACAGCTAGAAATAACTGCATCCTAATTCTTAGATATGCTTCAACAGAATGATAAGGCGTTAGAGGAATGGAATTATGCAAATAAAAAAAGCCAGTGTTTTTTAAAAATGCAAAATACCTTAAGCTTCACAAAAAAAGCTTTAAAAATTAAAGGACATGAAGCATCAAGTATTATGATTATTAAAAAAGTCTTTTAAAAAATAAGTACATAAAATAGAAATAACAATGACTAAAAAAATTTAATAGCAGAAAGGGGATGTTTCTATGTTTATAAGTTAATTAGAGAGAGCAGAAAATTTACAGGTGTTAAGTAGTTATAGGGAACTTTTTTCTTAAATGACAAAAAAATACCGAGCTAAAGTTTTCTTGATTGCGTTTGACCCTCTCCATCTCAGGAGTTACAGGTACTGGGGTTCCAATCCCCAGCCCCTCTTTGTACAACACCTGTGTGGCAACAGGGAAGTATTTTAAAAAAAAAAAAAAAAAAAAAAAGGGAAAGGAAAGAGGGCAGGGAGGAGACAGAGAGAAGACAAGTAATTTAATATAGCAAAACTTCAAAGTATGAAAAATAAGAGTTTTGTCAGCCTTGTTCAAAGGCTAGCAAAAAAAGTCAATCAAAGTAATCCACTAGTATTACTATGAGGTTTGTTGTCATCCCACCTGGGTGCACACAGATAATGCCAGCAAGAACTGCAGGAGTGTTCTGTGCAAAGCATAGCTTGAGCCAAGCTACCTGAAAACTCTTTTGCAAAGGAGTTTCCTTACCGAAACAAAAGATCTTGCATGAGCAGCTTTGCCTCTAAGATTTCTAAACAGGGTCACCAGCATAAATGAGATTACCTCAGAGACAATTAAATGTAGCAAAACCTTTAACAACAGTGGCTTCTCTGAACTGTCCTATTAATCTCAAGTCAGGACTTAATTTCATACCTGTCATGTCTGAATTGGGTCAGAGTGAGTTAAAATTGGTTGTTAGCTGCTCTAATTAAAACAGAAATATAGAACAAAATTATGACATAAGGTCATTTGACTGGAACATGTTAGGAGTAGAAACAATCTGGATAGAAATTCATTACTACAGTAATTTTTTCCTTATATATGCAATTTTCATTACTTTTTCATATTGCAGTGATATGGGGATACCACCCAGGTTTTCTTACAAAGACCTGTAGGATATAAGAAAGCACCCAACACAGCAAAAACAGGAAAAGAGACAGCACACGCTAGTTGCATTAGATTGCTTTGCTTCAGGAAGTGTTAAGAGTTCATTTCTCATTTGCAGTGCAACCAGTGTGGTGAGTCTGAAGACTGTGAGAAGGATTGACTTGGTTATTGAGGAGGAGGGTGACATCACTCAGACTAGTACTATTTCATTGGGAAGAAAAATAAGGTACTGCTTAACTACTATAAGTAAGTGAGGTTAAAATCTCACAGCTGGAACAATTTAATGACAATTACATTAGATTGAGTGAAAAATTAAAATATAAAGATACTGACAGGGTTTTAGTGATTTGATTAAGAAAGGGTTGTTCAAAGTTCAACAAAGAATTGAAAGAAAAATTTAGTATGGAGGAGTTAAAGGGATTTGATTTGCATTTGAAATGGTAGTTTTTGTTTTATTTAGCAATACCGAGCTAATGTTCTCTTGATTACGTTTCACTCTCTCCATCTCTGGAGTAACCGGTGTTGGGATGCCAGTCCCTAAGCCCTCTTTGTATAACACCTGTGAGGTACAAGAAAGTTTCCACAAAAAAAGCACTCAACACAGGCAAAACCATTAAATATGACTATTTTGTGAGTTATGTTTAGCGTTAGGATCACTTTTTAATTAATTTCACACTTGTTCTAGAGGCAAATATTAAGGAAGAGGCTGATGGTTGATTATTTTGTAAATATATGACTACAGATACTAGAAGATAAAGGGTTAAGATAAAACAAACATGGAGAGAAACACCATGTTAATTTCACAGCTTACTTCCAGCTTTGGTTCTTAAAAGAAATGCATGTAAATTTGTAAATCACCAAAAAAAGTTAAAGCACCAACAGGTGAAATATAAATGAGTTAAAAATACCGCCAGGGAAAAGACAGGAGCAGGGTGACATTCTAAACCATTGAAGAGATTATATGTTAGGATGTTATGCAAAAATAAGTTGTTATAATTTTTTTTTTTTTAAATACCGAGCTAATGTGTTCTTGATTGCGTTTGACTCTCTCTATTTCTGGAGTGACAGGTGTTGGGATACCTGTCCCTAGGTCCTCTTTGTACAATACCTGCAGAACACAAGCACCCAGCAAGGTGAGAAGATCATATTCCTTCCACAACAACTACAGAACATTTGGATAGATAATTTACCTGGTTTATAGGTAAATATAATCTGGGATTATATATAAATATGCGCACAATTTATTTTACTCAGTGTACGACTTTAAAAGTACAGTCACCAGCTCAGCAAAGTACTTAATGTCTACGTTGAGGTGCTTGAACACACTGAAGTCAATGGAATACTTCATTATAGTAGGACACAAGTTTAAATAGTCTGCTGACCTGGCATGAAAGGTAGGTATGTTTTGTTTTTCATCTTACTTTAGGAAACATATTAGGCAGTCAACATTTCAGTCAACTTTTCAGACAGTCAACATTTCTGGAGGTTTGTTTTTTGGTTTTTTGGGGTTTTTTTTTGTTATGGTGTTAAGAAACAGCTGAACCTTTTATAGACATGTTTAATACAAAAATACTTAGTTGTGGGCTCTATTTCATTTTGATCTCTGTGACTATTTGTTTGGAACACCACTATTTTACTTTGGTTTAGGTCTCTAGTAAGAAAAACAATTGAGTTTTAGGTCTCATATTATTAGGTTTAACTTAACCTGTAATTGTTTGATCTAAAAAAAACCTGCATTTTTTATGAAAGGAGTTGCATAGGAGATGCCTGGGTTGGTTTAAGACCTAACCGTGCAGAAATACATTACAAATGCATTCATGGTTCTTCTTGCTACTAGTAAAATACTTGCAACAAAACAAGCTAACAAAAAAAAAAAATTCACTGCTTCATGTCATTGAAACAATGAAAAAAATCACAAAAATAAAGCAATCACAGCCAGAGAAAACAAATTATGTAAAAGGTTAGAAAAAAAGGAAAAAATCATTTGAAAAAACAACTCAGTTGAGCAAAAGTGAGCTGTAAAACACAGTAGTATCATAAACAGCTCGAAAGGGAAACAGTACTTCTAAAATCAGGAATAGAAAATTGTAAGATACTCATTATATGGGTGTCACTGCTCCTCAGCATTGTATAGCAAACATCTGAGGTATCAATAATCACAAGACCACATCCTGCCTCAATTCTGTATGCAGAGATCAAAGTAAAGCAGCAGTGGCTCAAAATCAGGAGAGCTTGTTGTGGTTATTAAAACCTACACTTAGCTAGATATGGGAAGAGCCAGGTACTGTTTCCTGGGTTTGTGACTACAAAAAAGGCTCCAATTATTTTTTTCCACAAAGTTCTATCTAGCTGATCCATTTTTTTCAGACTAATTGTAAGGCATCATCCAGGTATTTTTTGTTTATAGTTCTATGTTTAGAAAGGGTCACAGAGGTAATACAGGGAAGTGGCTGATTGTAATGATTACTGCAAAATTCAGATATTTAAACTTCCTGCTGCTGAATATAGGGATTTAAGAGATCTTTTCTCTTTTCAACAAAAATACCCAAAAACACTACCAAACGTCAGAGCTTGAGCTCTGCATGAGTATACAGGTAAATACAAAGTATTGGCCATTACCGAACTGATGTGCTTCTGTGTCTCCTTGACACGCTTCACTTCTGGAAGATCAGGAATTGGAGTTCCTTTTCCAATACTCTCCTTGTATTTAATCTACAAAGGCACAGACATTAGAAAAAAAGTAAAAGCTTTACATTAAAGCACAGCTGACACATGTACGTGTAACAAGTTACATGAATAAAGAAACATAAGTCCTTTACACTTTACAAACTCATTCAAGTTTCGGGTATTAAATGTATTCCGATAGAAGGAAACAATCAAGGAACCTTCTATTAAATTCATCTATTAGATAACTCTGCCACACTTCTACAAAGCACTTTAACAGTAACTTGGCTTAGGATAAGAAAGCAGAGTCTTGTTTGAGCCAGAATTTTTCAACTGAAGCTTAAAGTTTGGGTATCTAACTTCTCCCAGGAGATTAATTTCAGCAAGAACAAACCCCCTGATTTGTAACAACTGAACCATTTCAAGGTTTAAATACCTTTGAACTTGATACCATTTGGTCTTTCTACCAATGAAAGAAGAATTTTGGATTTGTAAAAATCTATGATATTCAACAAAGGTGTGAGTCATCCTACAACATTTTAACAATTACAGTCCTATTTGCATTTCTACTTTAGCGTAACAAAAAAAAAATAGCATCTTACAAGAACATATTTAATATACTATGCATAAAACAAATGGCTGAAGTGTTAGTAACTTTTATATTAAAATTATGTCAGCATTCAAAAAAAGCATGAAAAAATTTACAAATTTCAAAAGAAAAGTAATACATGCAATTATTCCAATTTTAGTGTGTTACAATTTTTTATATAAAAGTTTTACAAGACATACTTTAGTAGGGCCTTGCTCTGGCATCCTCACAGATGCCCAGGGCATTTCGATCGGTAGCACAAGGGCCGGCCGTGTACCCCAGGGGTCAATACTGGGACCAATACTGTTTAACATCCTCCTTAGGGACCTGGATGCTGGGACAGAGTGCACCCTCAGCAAGTTTGCAGATGACACAAAACTGGGAGGATTGGCTGATACACCCAAGGTTGTGCTGCCACCCAGAGGGACTTCAACAGGCTGGAGAAATGGGCTGAGAGGTATCTCATGAAGTTCAACAGTGGGAAATGCAAAGTCCTGCAGCTGGGGAGGAATAACCCCAGGCTGAGGTACATGCTGGGCGCTAACTGTCTGGGAAGCAGCTTTGCAGAGAAGGACCTTGGTGACCTGGTGGACAACAAGCTGACCATGAGCCAGCAATGCACCCTCATGGCATCCTTGGCTGCATTAAGAAGGGCATTGCCAGCAGGCCAAGGGAGGTGATCCTTCCCCTCTACTCAGCAATAGTGAGGCCACATCTGGAGTTCTGTGTCCAGTTCTGGGCTGGCCAGTACAAGAAAGATACGGACTTACTGGAGCAAGTCCAGTGCAGGGCCACAAAGATGAGCAAGAAACAGCAGCATCTTTGACATGAGAAGCAGTTTAGAGAGATGGGACTCTTCAACCTCAAGGAGAGTAGGCTCGGGGGGAACTTATCAATGTGTATAAATACCCAGTGAGAAGGAATGAAGAAGAGGGAGCTACTCTTCTCAGTAGAGCTCAGTGACAGGACAAGAAGTAATGGGCACAAATTAAAAACCAGAAAATTCAATCTGAAGACAGGAAAACACTTTTTTACTGCAATGGTGGTCAGACACTGGAGCAGGTTGCCCAGAAAGGTTGTGGTGTCTTCATCCTTTGAGATATTAAAAACTCGAATGGATGTGGTCCTAGCCAACCTGCTCTAGTTGATTCTGCTTGAGCAACAGGGTTGGAGTAGATGATCTCAAGAGGTCCCTTCCAACCTAAATGATTCTTTCAATCTGTGCTAAATAAATTGTGTTTGTGATGAGATTAAAATGATGGCAAGAGCTTTCATGTTTTAGAAATGGATTGTAAGTAACAAATTGAGTGTTAATAATTAGAAAGATTACTGTTTAAGTAACAAGAATAGGCAAAAACTTCTAGAGAGTAACCCTTAAGCTGGATGGATTATTGCCAAACCACTGTTAGCAACACTTAAAGAAATAAGAAGGGGGGGGGGGGGGGGGGGGGGAATTATTTCAAGTTGAATTAGCATTGGTAGGGTATTAAAAAAATCAATTCTTTTGTACCGAGCTGATTGCATCCTGGGTTTTTTTAACTCTCTGCATCTCTGGTGTCTTTTCAATAGTAGTTCCAGTTCCAATATCTTCTTTATATAAAATCTTAATATTTAGAATGAAGACAACAAGGTTAAGCACACAAAACAATATTATTTCTTCTAAAGAGTGAATACAGGCTCATGACAGTGATTCGTACACAACAGTGCAGGCTGAAAGCCAACTCGGAGGATCATCTCCAGTCACAGCCTTATTGCCTATTTGAAGTCTGTCCTACTACGAGTGCCATTTGTGCAATAAAAGGGGCTAATCATTTCTATTTGTAGTAAAGCATTTTAAGTAGAGTATCAAAACATTTGTAGCCTAATTTTAGGACTGAAGACTAGTATTTTTTCTAATTTGTTCCTTTTGTTCTAATTTGTTTTATTATGTTTTACACAAATGTCCTCCACTTAGTTACTTACTACGCTAATGGTGCTAGTGGCAAAATGATACAGCAGACTTTAGGCACTTCATGGTAACACATGAAATGTGAAACGAATCAGGCAGATGGTTGACTTTTCACTGAAAGAAGACAATTGCAACACAACAAGAATACACTGCTTAACATGGTAACAGGACAAAAGAAAGGTGGATACTAGTAATACCAATTTAAGTACAAGATTGGTTGTTTAACTATATCGCAGCTATGTATATATGAAAGACTACAATCAGGGCACTCTACAAAAAACCCCAGTATATTAAAAGGGGTAGCAAAAACCAGCTAAATCCACTTAGAATAAAATTAGTTTTGTTTGAAAAAGTTCTTATACACATTTAAGCAGATCAAGAACATAAGTACCTGTAAGGTAAGAGCCAAAAATTGTTATTTTATTAAACATATTAAACTGTATTTTTTGGAATAAGAACTGAAAACAGAAAATAACTATACCGAGCTGAAATTCTTCTGGTTTTCTTTCACACGCAGCATTTCTGGTGTGTCTTGTACAACTGTAACTTTACCTTTACTGTTCTGTAGGTCCCACTGATACTGAAGCTGTTGAAAAAGTTAAAGTAAAATGTCAAATGTTGACTCTATGCCACGAAACTTTACTCATAGTTTTCTTTGAAGATGAGAAAAAAAAGTATTTTCAAGTACACCTTATAAGGAGGTCATTTTAACACCACCATTAGTGATATAAAGATGTACCACACTTACAAATACTCTCATTTAAATTAGCAATAGGAGATCCTTAACTAAATTCACTGAAAAAATCTTGAAAGGTGCCAGATTGTGTCTAAAACAATTAAGTCTCAACAATGAAAGTTAAAGATATCAAGTCAGATTGTGGAGTTCTGTTGCTGACCATACAGTCTTGCAGGTAGTCCCACTGACAGCAACAGACAACTTCTGTAAGTATAATTCTCTATTACTTGCAAAGGAATTGTCAAAACACTGCAGAAGAAAGTTTTTTTCAAGGAAATTACACAATCATTTTGGTGGTTCCCAGTGTAATGCATAAGTGGGCTGCTGCATACATAGTGGACCCTCTAACTGAAGATCCCTGAGAATATAAAGGCAGCCTAGCTGGGACTAGAGTGTGATATCGGGACCTTATTAAATGAAAAAAAGCTGAACATTTTTTTATTATTTGACAGTAACAGTGTTTATTATTTATATACGTACTGTGCTAAAGTTCTTTTGATTCTCACGGACTCTCTGCATTTCTGGTGTGTCTGCTACAGGCACATAGTATGGCATAGTCCTTTCTGCATCTTCCTTATACCTTTTCTGATAGAAAATACAAAATATATTCCATTAATACCAAAACAGTAATAAAACAATCTGGCATTACTTATTGTTGCATAATGTCCATCTTTATGGAAATGTGAGTACTTCTGTGTCTGTTCTAAATTCAGATTATGCCTCTGTGTAAGATTTACTTTAAACATTAGGTTATTAAGGAGTAGGAAAATTAAGCTAAATCTACTTAGAACAAAATTAGCTTTGGTATTGCAAAAGCAATAGAAATTATTGTTTCATTTTATGCAGTATTAAAATAAATTAATTTCAATATTGAAATGGGATTTCAGAGTAAGAGATGCCACATCACAGCTCTAGAAAAATTTGTTTTTCTGGTGTATCTCCTGAATGTTGTGACAGGCGGTTATTTAGGTGCTCCAAATGAGTATCCACTTGAGGTTCCCACAAGAACAATGATTAAATTGCTTCACTCAAGATACCTGGCTCGAAAGGTTCTTGACCTGCTGGGCATGAATAATCTCTGGAGTATCGACAACACTGGTGTAGTTGGCTTTCTCCATTTCTGCCAATTGTTTATATTTGATCTGTTGGGGGAAGGCTCACATTTAGGTGCCTTAATCATATCTTGACAACCATTTTCATTTGGTTTAATCAGAAAAAACTGTTAATAAATTTTCTTTTAAAGACAACATCAGCTGTGATATACGAGATATTCACACAGACCTGGCTGGCAATGTCAGTGGCATTCTTTGCTCTCACAAAATCTGGTGTCTCCAAAGCCAGTTCTGTCAGACCTTTTCCTCTGATTTCTAATTCCAAGGCTTTTTTGTACTCTTTCTGCAGATGAAGACAGTAAATAAATACCTTGTCAATGTGAATGCAACACCTTTAGCAACTTCAGATAGTTTCATGACCACCCCACAAAATAGGAATACTACTAATACAAACTCACAATTAAACACACAAATTATGTCATTAGAGTGTGTACTTTATGACTTAAATCTTGAGAACAAATAGACCTACTCCAGCAGTAAATGGAGCACACTGCAGGCCAGCTGTATTAAGGTCACTCTTCTCACACCAGTAATCTCAAAGTGTAAGTTCCTTTAGGTGATCAGTGCAAAACAGTAACTTATACAGAAGAGAAGCAACAGAGGGAGAGCAGTGTATGAAATGCATGTGGTAGTGAAGAGTGGTCACAGATGTTTCACACTGAGTGTGTCCAAAAAAATGCAAGGTGTCAGCATTCTCTGTGATGTTTTGGGGCCTTTGGAATGAATACCATCCCTAAAAACTCAGTGCTGCAGCAGCCACTCTTCCCAAAAAGATCTTCCACTAAGATCTAAAAGATTTATTTTGTATAGATTGGTATAATTCCTATGTCTCTATACCAACTCTGCTGAACTTAGCTGAATATGTCTGTAATATTCTGGTAATAAAATATAGGCTCTTGGAATAAATCAAAAACTCTGCACTAGTAAGCACAAAATGCTGTTGCCAGTAAGGATGCTTATCTTAAGAGTGTTTTGTTAAGAAGCAAAATCATAAGTAACACTAAAAAGTTCCTTTTTTTCAGCTTTCAGCCTGATGATGTTAAGGCTCTTAAAATATGAACTAATCTTATCCTATGAAAACAATCACTATGAAATATTTATTATACCAGTCCACCACGTAAATAAAGTAGCTGTTAAGTTTGCATCCTGACTGTCTGCTGGCCACCTCTCTCCGCCGGGAAGACTGCCTCAGCCATCAGTCCTGCAGCTGCCAACTGGGCATCAGTCCTGGGCAGGGGGAACTGCTCATGAGCATGGCTGGTGTTTCTGACTCACCCATCAAGCATAAAGCATTCAAAAAGAGCTCTTTGCTGCACAGCACACCTCCCAAAGCAGAAGTATGCCAGTCTGGTTCCCCCATTTGTAGTCCCTTTCTGATCTCTCACTTTGCTTCTTGTTTCCTCAGCCTTGGTCCTTAGTTCCTACTCCTTGGTAACTGCTCCAGACCTAAGATGCCTAGTTTACCAAACTGACACCTCTGGTTCCTACGTTTAGCCTTGCTGCATCATGATGCTGCTTTAGTCTATCCCTTGACTGATCTGACTATTGATCACAGCACCTGTTTCCCACCTATATTCCTGACGGTAACTGCAAAGCCAGAAAAGAGCTCACTTAAAAGTTCAGGCTCCCAGTTTTATCCTCAGTCACCCACACACATTCTTTTTTTCTCTCTATTCAAGAGTTTCTAGGGAATAACAAAGTTCATACTAGTGTTATACAGCCATAAGTGTTTATCAGTTGGAGGCTGTTACATCCATTCAGGTATTTTCCCCAATAGCTTTTGACATACCTCGTTCAGGATTTGAGTTGCATTCTTCGCTCTTAACATGTCTGGAGTTTCCTCTAAAGCTGTTAGTCCTTTACCTTTGACACCTTCCTCCAGATCCTTCCTGTACTCTTTCTACAGAAGAAAGAAAATGAAAACTGCAAAGCCAGACTAAAGAGAGTTCTACATTCTGCAACTTTGTGGCAAAAATTTAAAAGGAAAAAAAAAAATTTCCAAAAGCTCCAAAAGAAAAAAGAATTTTTTAAAACAAAAAAGAATATTGTATAGGGTTATATAAGAACTACTGCAACAGAACAGAGTATAGTAATTATTGTTCCAGATAAATTGCAAAGGCACACACATATAGACCCCATTATGGAACAGTTAGGCTGATGAATGTCAGAAAGGGACACAGTAAATATGCATACAGTTAACGAACAATGAAGTTAACGTCCATGACAAATTAGATCACAACACAAAATATATGTAAACATGCTTAATGTGAATGGTTAGGAAAAAGAAAGCGGTGAAGAAGACACGCTGCTGAGAATACTTAGTAGAATTATTTAACTTGACAGAGGAAATAAGCACAGAATAACTGCTACCTCGCTTGCTATTTTGGTTGCGTATTTGACATGTAATAAGGATGGTGTAATCTCCAAGCCAGTAAGGTTTCTCCCCTTAATGGACTCTTCAAAGTCCTTCTTATATTCTTTCTAATGAGAGTAAGAAGAAAAAAAGCAAAATAGCAAATATTTATTACATTATTTTTAATTATGTGAAAAAATACTGGGAGGACGGAGCAGTGGTTTGGTATTAAAGTCACAATGACAATCTGTTACAGTCAATGCTGTGGGCACCTAAAACAATAAATCCTGTTTCTACTAAAACCCATGAAACAGCTCATTACTTTCAATGGAAATATGACCTGACCCTGCCTTCTTTTTTTTCTTTTTCTACTTATTTGCATATGTAGAGGAACCATTCAATAGAATGACTCAAACATAATGACTAATGGCCTTATACAACTGTTTTTCAGCATGTATAAGCCTTCATCTGTGACAGGACAAGATTATACTTCAAACAAACAGAAAAGAACTGCTTGAGGAAAAAGAATGACAGGTCAGTGAAGAACACTATGACAGTAGAGACGAACAGAAAATAAATGGGTTTCTCAAAAATAGAGTTCTGAGGTGAAAAGAATAACCAGGGTACTTTCTGTGGATTATGATAACCGACACACATACTATACTCATGTTGCAAAAGTTTAAGTGAGATGTATTTCATATTATGTTTCTTCTAAAGACTTGAAGACTTGCTTAAGCTTCATTTACCGATAGCTTCTTGATGAAAAATTACAGATAAGATAAATTTCATTGTGACATGGGAAAGCTTCATGAATTTTAAATGTAGTATTTCATAACCAATATAAAGAAATGTGATATAGCTATAATTTTCCAGTCTATCAGGATGCACAAGATGCAAGTATAATTGCCTGTCTAAATCACTGCTAAAGTTTAACTATAAAAAAAATATATGTTAAAGTTTTTTAGTCTATCAGTATTGATTTTAACTGTACCTCACTCTGCATGAGCTGAGATTCCTTTGCAGTAAGGTATGTTGGAGTTTCAAAGTCCAACATAGGTTTTCCTTTTTCCTTCTCATACTTTTCTCTGTATTTCACCTGAGAAGAGAAGAAAAGAAAAAAAGTTACCCTCCCAAATAGTCAAAGAACCAATTCATCTACTAGCATGTGCCTACTTTGGTCAACAGATCTGTACTAAAAAATGAATGTCTAATACTGTTTACCTTCCTGAAATCCCTATTATTGACCATAAAATGTAAAATCAAAGGTCAAGCTTGCAGCAAAAATGTGTGTGGCCTAAAATTCTACTGATTTATTTCCTGTTCCACAGAATAAGAAGTGTCAGCTCAGATTCCAAGAATTTACTGATCACAAGAAGGAAGACAGGTAGCTGTAAAAATCTAACTTGAAGGCACTCAGACTGCTCATGACCATGGCTGAGTTCAGCCAGTTACATGTTAATGAATTCCTGGAGTGTTAGAGGCAGGGCTTGAAAAGATGCAGTTTAGCAACTTGCTAACTAATTCTGTGCATGAATGTCCAGGAAGTAAAATGTCCACAAGGATGAAGATATTCTTGCTTCAAGTTACAGTATCCAGCTTTTAGGGCATCAATTTTCAGACTGCTGCATGAGGTAATGCTATGTCTTTGGCTGAGACAGATCCTGATCTCAAACTGGAGCAACAAGTAGTGACTTTAACTACAAACTGATTAACAACCTTTTTCTTATAGTCCTTTGCTATGTAACCTTTTTGCTCTTCTATGCCATGCTGCAGAACAATAACTATGGCCCTTTGTGTTCTAGCAGTAATTTCTCTCTTGCTTTACAGTCAGTAAATACCTGGAATAGAACCTGGAGTATAGAGGATTAGAGACTAAATCAGAGTGTGAATTTCTCTAGAATGATTCACCATTTGCTGTATTCCAGAGAGAAAAAACATCAGACAATAAGCAGCAGTAGGTATTGTTCTGGTTAAAGCAATTTTGGATGCAGAAAAAGAATGGCAGAGCTCTCCTTTTTATCACTTGAGGCTAGAATGGATAAAGCAGTTGAAAATACACTGTCAGCAACAGCCCTACTTCTTTCAATTTCCAGTTTCTGTGATTACCAGGTCCTTTTTTCTATAGATGAAATTACCCTGATAAATGTATTATACTGTGTAAAAAGATCCATATACAACAGACATAAATAACTTTGAGATCTACTCTAGAATGAAGAAATCATACAGATATTTTACATGTGTTCTAAACTTGCAAATATTTCTCATTGACTTGTTTACTCAGGTGCGCACTGTTTATAAAGCAGATAGGGACAGAGATTGTTAAATTCTGGAGAATTTGCTAGGATGGCTTCAGTGATGGAGACTGGTACTCGGTGAGTGGGGTTAATGAGAAACACATGACCAACTTACGTGGCTCTGTAGTTCTGATGCCTCCCTTAGATGAACCTGTTCAAGATTATCTGGCACCACATGGTAGTGACCCTTACTCTTCTCATATTGCTTCTTGTACTGGTACTGAAGGGAAGGTGTCAAAAATCATCTCAATAAAAAAAAAAATCCCTCAGCAAATTTACTTCTTAGGTCCAATCAAAGCAACACTTCAATGGAACATCAAAGAGAAATTAGAAATACAAAAAACAAAACCAAAAAGTTTAACTCCCAGTATCAGACATCAATTCTAAAGATGTGGGTGAACAGTTAACTTTTTTGACCATTTTGATTGCAACAAAGATTTTTTCAAAACCAGGATTAAAAAAAGAAGAAAAAAGAAAGCACAGTGGATACATCAAAAGGCTGTACCAGGAAATAATGATTTTTGTCTTTTCTCAGTAAAATTATCAAGTATTTTGTTAGCCATAATTCTGTACATCTAGAACAGGGGGATGTTAAACATAAACATGAAATGAAAAAAACCAGACAAAAAAAAAAAACTTTCAATATAGTAAGCAGAAAAGAAAAAAGTAAAAAAAGAAGAAAATGGTATTTGTTAGTGTAATGCAATCAGTTAAAATGTAATAAAGAATCAATTCACTAAAAATTATTAGAGGATTTAAAATATTAGCAGTTCTACAGCTAATAAAGATTTCACTTCCCAGAGGGCAAATGTGGCAAAGTTGCTAGTTAACTAGGAAATAATCATTAGAAAGTAGAGGAAGAGATCACTACCAGGTGATGTACCATGAACAATAACAGAGGGAGTAATTGTTACAAAAATAGTTAGCAGAGATCAATTCAGAATGGAATCAATAGTAATGGAAAAATCAAACGGATCTGGGATTAGTTAATGAGCTTACAGCACTGGCGAGCTGGCTTGTACTCAGGACATGGTTCATGATCAGCGATTCAGACATGTCTGTGACAGGCTTATGAAGTTTCTTTAAATCTGCCTTGTATTTCACCTGCAGGTAAGAAAGGACAAACAACATCAGAAAAGGAGACTGCTAATAAAACCTGTGATGTTGAATGTATTAATAACATAAATGAGGTCTTTGTTAAAGAAATTTGAAACTTTTAATTTCCCTAAGGGAAAAGCTAAGTAAACATACCTCACTAGCCATGTTGTGAGCGTCTTTCATGGTCTTGTAGATTTTAGCCTCCTTTAAATCATACTTTGGCTTTTTACCCATCTCTTTGGAAAAATTCTCCTTGTATTTCACCTAAATTAAAAAACAACAAGGTATTACAACTATTCTTGAGTACTCACTTGTTTGGCTGCAGAAGGCAAAGAGATCCTACTTCAATGCTCATGGTAAGCAGAACAAAAACGTAGTAACTTGAAGGCATCCACTGGAATAAAGGCTATTTTAAAGATGACCTGACATGGAAAGAAAAACTACGTACAAAATACCACTTGCAATTTCTCATTCAGTGCACAGGTTCCATCTCCTCATTGTAAAAATAACAGACATAGTCACGACAATTATGTTGACAAAATACAGCTAAATTCTGACCCTCGGAGATGAAGAATTTTTCACTTGATGGGAACTGTGCATATATAAAAGTTACCCTATTTCACAGAGACAAAACCCAACACAGGTATAAAGAGTATTTAAAAGAACTTTTTATGTACTTCTTGGAGAACTATGAGCTTTAAAAACTACCTGAAGACATACGAGCACTGAAGATGGCAATATATCAAATACTTTTATATATACTGTTACACACATACTGTGTTCTGTGTAAATCACAGATGAAGAAGGATGCTAATGCTCACAAACAGAATAGTCGTACAATTAATTACTAGGAATTAGATTATGCAAGAGGCTTAGTAACACTTCCAAACCACATTAGCATCAGCAAGGTAAACCATAGCGATGTAAGCCATAATAATCTAGCAGACCCAGGCTGGAGTCACAGAACTGTTGATAGGAATGAGAGTTTTGCTAATGACTTAAATAAGGGCAAGTCCTTCATCCGTCATGACTTGTCCCATCCCGCTGCTGCAGGTGCAGCTAAAGGCTAATTCCTCACTATTTCTTGTAAACCTACAAAAGGGACGGTTCCATTAGGAACGTTTTGGTTTTATTACTTTTTTTGCTATCAGAGATGCATAAAATTGTTTCAGAAGTCACTGCAGAATGCAAGAAAAACTCAAAGTATCAAAGATTAAGTTCTGGCTTATCTAAATTGATCCCACAGTTAGTATGTATGCTCACCACCATTAGAGTAAACATCAGTAGAAAAATTCTGAGGATTTATCACGTCTTCCCCATAGTAGTATTCTGCCTGGTCTGGGAACAAGTGAGGCAACATGTCTTTCTGCTTACCAATCCACATTTCCTTGGAGATATTTTATACTAAGCAAGCTAGCAACCCCCATCCCTTGTCTAAAGAACAAGAACTGAACAACCGCCATCAGTCTTTCTGAAAGAATTTGATCTTGTTCAGGACCAAGATAATACTTATAAAAAGCATGCAGAAAATACAGGACTGTGACTGATGAGGAAAAAGGATTAATGCTTCTTCAGAAAAAACCCTGATCTCCCAGGCAATATTTATGTGAAAATTGAAATGAAAGAAATTAAATACTGAAGAACTGATAACTAAGTTGAGGAACAGCTGACTCATGCTAGAGGGTTTTTTATGACAATTACAGAAATGTAAACAGATAATTTTATATTAGTAAAAAGAGACAGATGATTGAATGCGGAATTAAATCACATTCCACAATCACGTTTTACACTTCGAATTCATTGTCATATTCTTGCCCATACAGCACCATGTGGTTCATGCTGGATACCACTGTTGCTCTTTTGCTTTGCAAAATATGCCAACATTCAGATAAAACACACAGTGAAACAGGCAAATCCACAAGTTATATAGCTGCTGTAAGAAAACAAAGAATATTAACAATTTTTACATAAAGGCATCAGTATTGGATCTGACCACACAAAAATTAAAAACAAGCAGAAGTATACTAGAATCTGTTATATTTTGCAAGCTATACAACATACGATCAAGATCAGACCATCACGCCAAAGAGTTCACTATTTTAAGCCCAGAAGAAATGTTGCTGGAAGATCTATGCAAAATTAAAAGCAAGCATGTCAGACAGGCAGATGAAATCCAACTAAAAAAAGGCAAGTGGATAAACAAACGGGACATAATGGTCTATAAAGGAGAAGTTTATGAGAAGAAATGTCTAAGAGAAAAAAAAAGTTAAAGATTATGCGAATTATTCTTTGCTCCCTTATTGCCTCTACAATAGTTAATTTTCTCTCAGAACTAAAATAATCTCATCAAAGCATGTTTCTAAGACTAAGAGGAGAACTGGCTAGCATTGGAGCAAAAGCACGGAGAAGGAGGATCTCATTATCGCTTAATGGGAATAAGAGTAATTTCTTCTTTTTCTTGTAGTTCAAATTGCTCAGTTTAAGAATCCTTGGTTCTACTGAAAAGATTCCTGGTTTTCCTGACAAACACAGTGACTGACATTCAAACATGCGACAGTTACGTGCAGCAGTCATGGCTAGACATGGAAAAACCATAATGCCCCTTTTTTTTGTTTGGAAATACATGTGTAAAACTGAAATGGCACAGATCTGTCTGCTTCCACTTCAAAACTGCTATGCAGCCATCTTTTTTTGATCTTCCAAAGGTTTTTGAGATGGCAAGAAATATAATAATATAAGAGGCTCTGGGGCTGATTCAGTCATAGGCTATGCTTCCATTATGCCATTCCAGCACAATATAAACAGAATAGTTTAAATGAAGTTTAAAGAGAAGTTTGAAGTTTGAATAGTTAAAATGTGAATGTTATGCATATGGTATGACTGTTCACTGAAAATTACCAGCACCATTGTTTGGGTCTGTCATACACACGTATTTCCATGTTTTGCAGAGTTTCAGGAAAACCAGCTCAAGCTTATATGTCTGGTTTTAGGGGTTTTGGGTGAAAAAGGTGAGTTTTCACATTGCATGAGTGCATCGGAAACTTCCATTAAAAACACTGGAAGTTCCAGAAACATTATGAAGGGCATAATAACATTTCAAGCTTCATGTGGTGTTTCTGAAACAGACAAATTCCCCACCCACAGAATTCCCATGCACTATCTTTCCAGAGCAAAAAAAGAAAGTCACATCCAGCTAAGCAGTCTCACAAGTTCTGCTACATTCAACACCTTTGAAACAAAAAGATCCAGTGCAACTGGTGCATCATAAACCCTTTAACAGCTTGGAATTGTAAGATAATATGCAAGCAAGAGAGAGATGCATAAAAATGGCATTCCCAGATGTGTCACTTAAAATTATCTTACATGACTACTTAGCATATTAGCTTTCTTAAAGGTTCTCATCCATGGGGTATCATAAGATGCAGCTCCATGCCCTCGTATATGTTGTTTGAGGTATTCTGCCTATAATGCGTAGCAAGAAAGCAAGATCAGAAATGCAAATAATTGCAGGTTTAAAGCATGAAGTGGTGAGAAAGAACCAAGTTGAACTGAGGTCCTGGCAGAAAAAATTGTCACAGAATATAGCGAGCATGTGCTTCAGACTGATCGGAGAACATGACCATTGTAAAAAAGTAAGCGAGCTTCTATTAATATGTTAACTTCAAAACAGAAGATTCTTTTCAAGGCACAAAATACAAAGAAAGTGGCTGAAAGAAACAATGTCCATCTCATAAAGGGTGGATAATAAGAGTTAGGTAAAAGGCTGCCTCTCTTTTAAAGCCAATACCCAGAAAAGCTTGAAAAAGAGAACACGACTGACGCTTCAGCCTTAGTATTTAAAAGATCTTGTCATGGCATCATTTTAAGGAGATTCTGTACCTCCATTACTGACATTTAGTAAGTAAGTAGAAAAGTTTATTTAACGAAGAACCTTGCATCGGGATTTAATTTTTACTTTAAGACATTCCCTTTAAAATATTCCCTTATCCCCTAATCTAGAAATAATTTCAGTTATAATACTAGTATTCCTCTATAAGTTAATATCATATCTCATTTCTCTCACTGCTTCAACGTTTCAACAACTTTTTATTATTACCTGGCTAGTTAGCTTGGACACCTCCTTTGCCAGTTCAATATCTGGACGTCCCAGCATGGTTACGCCAATGCCAGCTTCTCCACGCTTTTTATATTCAATCTAACAAAGAAAAAAAAAAAAATAGTTTAGTAGTGATGACATTCCCTCTTAATTATTTTACTGACACTGTTTTTAATAGTAAAACTACTGCTAAAGAATTATACAGAAGACTTAAGAACCACTTACATCACTAATTAACTTGGCAGCCTGAGTTGCTTTCTTAATATCTGGTCGATCTGCTATAGGTGTGTAGTGGAGCTTGGACTTGGCATCTTTCTTGTATTCAATCTAATCCATGATGATAGACAGAGGAAAGAAAATTACTGAGATTTGTTCTTGAGGAATATACCTAATAAGGACACAACAATGTTGCTGGGAAAGTGCTTTGGGGGGGGGGGGGGGTTTAAATAATTTCGCAAGGAATAGATTTGGGAATCTGTTTTTGCAAGTTGTCTACAAATGAAGAAATAAGCATATGCAATTCTGTCCGTATTTGAAGGAATGAAAGAAAGTATTAGATGCAATTTGCACTAGATTACTTTAAATCCTACCATGTGATTAAGTAGAAATACGATTTTCAAAGAAATCCTTTATTTCAGTGCAATTTTACATTTGTAAATATTTGCACCTTTATCTTTCAGAATTACACCTGAACATGGAGGCTGGGAGGAAATCCAGAAGTATGTGAACTTTTGGTTTTGCCAGCTGTCTTTGATCAAATTTACTTACACAAGCTACTTAATTCATGAAAAGACAAGACAAACTTACTGTGCTCTGTTTTTTAGCAACTTCCATGGCATGTTTCACTTCGGGAGGCTCCAGCATGACAGAATAATTAGACTTGCCTCTGTCCTTCACAAACTTCTCTTTGTAGTTTGTCTGTTAAGAGCAAAAAGGGCCATGTGTGATTTTTTTAATTTCACATGGAGGTAAATGCTACTGAAAGTTGGAAATAAGCTCACTGAAACTGTCAAGACAGATAAAACACAGTCTCCTCAGTCTCAAAATGTATGGTCCCCAGCTTGTTTGTCATAATGTGCACTTTAGATTACAAAAGCTTGCTATTTGGAGATAATGATTTGTGTTTAAACTGTATTCTGTGAAAAATAAAATCTGAATTAAGTCCACCCATTAGCACTCCAGCCTGTCACTTTTCTCCAGACTATTTCAACAGATTCCCAATAAAATGTGTTTAGCTCTTTGTTAAAGTCTCATTCTGGTAGGAATTAATCTTTCTGACTCCTTGGGCATTTTACGATAAAACTCTAAATGTGTTGCATGTGTACAAAAACATGCAACAGTCTAATCAATTATAGGCACAGGTAACAATCGCACCATAAATTGTTATCACACTAGTTACTTACCTCGCTGACATTCTTGGTCACCTCTTTCACATGAACAGTGTCTCGTGTCTCTGGCAGGGTTGTATAAGATCCATGTGGAAGCTGCTTCTTGCTCTGTTCTTTGTATTTGTTCTGAAAGCACAGAATAAAAATAGGTAAACAAACAGCAATGCAGCCCCCCTCCCCCCATATTAAAAGGATGTACTTAAAATGAACAAAGAACTCTCCGATGCTTTACCTCAGATACAAGAGAACTGACGTTCTTAGCCAGGAGGATCTGAGGTGTATCTGGAACAACAAGGCACGTTCCTCGAGCTTTGTTGTGCTTCTCTTTGTATTTTATCTAGCAGTCAGAAAAGGTACCATTTTAAGCAATGTGTATCTTGTCTTGTGGCTATTTAAAAAGAAATTACTATAGTTGTGCCTGCTTGTTAGTGCAAAAGTTTGCAGAAAATCCCATATTTTGATGTTTTCCAAGACAAATTCACTCCAGTCTATATAATCCTATAGCGCTCACTTGGAATTTTATTAACATATTGAATATTAATATATTGTTAGTAATTATTAAAGATACTTTGTGTTATGCACAAGTTATACCTGCAGCTTTTTTTGTTGTTTTCTCCAGATAATATTTTCATTTCAGTAACAGGAACGCAGAGATATACCAAACGTCTAGGGTGTTCAGGCAATGTTAACTTTGAATATTTATTTAATCCATGAACTAGGCCACTGGCATTTACAAGACCAAATTTATTCAGATTTTGCCAATTTGTTAATGAAATAAACAAGTCAAACCAAATAGTGAAGTGAGACTGAGAATAACATTTCAAAGCTTCATTCTTAATCCAATCATATTTCCAATAAAGTCGTTTATATAGTAAGTAAAGTTCTAGCAGAACAAAAAAAGTGAGTGTTCAAGTACTTACATCACTTGCCAGGATGGCATTATTTAAGGCCAATACTGTGTTTTTATCATCTGTGACAGAGAGTTTGCATCCCTTTAGGAATTCCCGGTCCAGTTTATATTCATACTGCAGGAAGAAAAAATAAAACATAAAAGAAGAGTCTCAAATCTACTTTTTTTTTTTTAAATTCTGAACATGAGAGATGCGGGGAAGGGGAGTATTCAGTTTGTTCTGATTCTCTTACATCACTCTGTTGCAGAGATGACTTGGCTGCTTGAACAAAATCAGGCCTATCAGCAATCCAGTGCCAATGAGCCTTGGCTGCTTCATATTTCTTCTTATAATCCAGCTGTTTACAGTGAAACAACAAGAAAAAAAAGTTAATTGGAAGTTGTGCACTTTACACATGACATACAGATGCAAATTCTCTTTTGGTCTGTACCAAATAAAGAGAGAAGAGGTAAGAAAGTGCATCTACATCAGACCAGGGCTTTCCTCTGAATCATGTACAATCCAGTGGGAGTCCATTTACTCTAGCTTTTCCAATGCTAGGTGGAGAAAGGAATATGAATGACTGAAAAGATGTCATGACTTTGAAGAAGGTGACTGCTTTCAGTTCCTTGTCTATTCAAGTGCATGTTGGGCCATCCATAATAGAAAACACAGTGGAACTTCCCATGAAGCGCTCACTTTGTCTACAAGAACATCATCACAGAAAATTTCTGGGGCAGTTATGTCTCTGTCAGGAAAACAGAGGGGGACGAGAAGAACAGTAGATGTGTGACATACAAGGACCTCAAGTGACCTCAAGGACAACTTGCAAGAGCGAGCACTTGAATATGAAATAAATTAAAATATATTTTATTCAAGCAGCATAAGAATTAGAAGCAATGTCCAAGCTCAAAAAATTTCAATGGAACTGAAAATAATTGCTGGTGGTTTCACTGTGTCCTGGTTTTGGCTGGGATAGAGTTAATTTTCTTTCTAGTAACTGGTATAGTGTTATGTTTTAGATTCAGTATGAGAAGAATGTTGATAACACACTGATGGTTTTAGTTGTTGCTGAGCAGTGTTCATGCTAAGTCAAGGATTTTTCAGCTTCTCACGCCCAGCCAGCAAGAAGGCTGGAGGGGCACAAGAAGTTGGGAGGGGACACAGCCAGGACAGCTGACCCAGACTGGCCAAAGAAATATTGCATACCATGTGACGTCATGCCCAGTATATAAACTGGGGGGAGTTGGCCCTGGGAGGAACGCTGCTTGGGAACTAACTTGGCATCGGTCGGCAAGTGGTGAGCAATTGCATTGTGCATCACTTGTTTTGTGTATTCCAATCCTTTTATTATCATTGTCCTTTTATTATTATTGTCCTTTTATTATTGTTATTATTATCATTATTAGTTCATTCCTTTCTGTTCTATTAAACTGTCTTTATCTCAACCCATGGGTTTTACCTTTTTCCTTCCAATTCTCTCTCCATCGCACAGGATAGGGGGGAAGTGAGTGAGTGGCTGCGTGGTGCTTAGTTGCTGGTTGGGGTTAAACCACGACACACTGCCAGTCCCAAACACTATCCATAATAAAATTAAAGTATTAATAAAACTGAACTCACATTGCTGTTTAGCTTGTAAGCATGCCTTGGAGTCTTAATATGAACTGAATCTGCTATGACATTGCAGTGAGATTTATTCCTTTCATACACTTCTTTGTATTTCAGCTAAAGAAAGACAAACATAAACAATGTTTACAAAGGCAATATCATTGTTGACAAGAAAATCATCAAAACATGAAAAATATAATATTAAAAATTTCTCCTGTCAAGATAAAATCTTAATAGAAAAAATTATATCAATACATCTTGGTATCAACTATCTGCCTGAAAGAAGGGTTCTCTTCAGCAGCAGTTCTTTTTAAATAGAAAATGTAGCAGGTAAAACTCACAATGAAGCACAGACTAAGATTTAACAAAATCTACACATGAACAGTAATTCTTCCTGTTTCTAGTTTTTTGCACCTAGTAGCAATACTTTAAAGACTCTTATAGGCACATTCAATGCTTTCTGAAAATTCCTTTATAGAATCTCAAGTTCAGCACTCAGTTTGGAATCGACAAAATGTACTTCAATTCACAGATCGCTTTTGAATACCTTTGTCTCTTAATGATCCATGTTAGTATCTGGATAATATGGTTATTTTTTCCTCCTAGATTTACTCATTATATAGATAGTTCATGTAGCATCTGAATGACTTTGACGCTACTTATTCTCACAGTACTATGTTGAATTACGGAAGTGCTAGTATCATTTTATTTATGGATATCTAAGGAACAATACAAAGGTCAGAGAGAAAGCCTAGAGTAAGAGGAGGAATTAGGATGAGGACTCCCAAATCCTACAATATTACTCTACCTGCTTCATCTTCCTTTCTCTCTCTTCTTTTTAGCATTCCATTGCCCCATAATTGAAACACATAATTGTTTTAGATCAGAATATTTACCTTACATATTTACAATATCCATAGAAGAAATGAATAAACACAGTAATGTATTAAGTATCTTATTCAAGGCTCCACAAAAGCCACTAGCCAACAGAGGAAGAAAACCCAGAAACAAACTCCCCAAATCCATGCTTTAATTAGATACCAGTTCCAGCTCATGGCTTTTATTACTAGCGAGGGCTGCTCTACCCCAGCAAAAATGTCCTAAGAGCTACAAAAGAACAGTACACAAAAAAAACTTCCTGCATACTTTCATACTCTACTGTGTTTTTTGAAAAAGTATTAAGTACATATGGAGTTTTACATGCAAACAAAACCAATACACTCTAACAAGAAACTATTTTTTAATGACAGTGTTACATATGAGTTAAAAGTATTGCATATCAAAGCAAAGAGTTACTTCTGTGTCTTTGTTGATACCACAGACAAGGATAATTTACTTACATCACTTATTCTGTCCTTGACCTTGCGCACATGCAATAACATAGGTGTATCATGGATTGTAGTATAGCCTTTAGGCTTCTCTCTGTTATATTCCAACTTGTAAATAATCTGAAGATAAAAATTATAGATTATATTATTTCTTGACACTATTGGTGTCAATTGAAAAAAATCAAGATGAGAAACATTGTATAATGGACTACTGAAAATGCGATATTCTTCATTATCACGCTTCAAAGGTCAGAATTCAGAGAAGGAGGTATGCTTGAAAGGGACTGACCACACTTACATCACTAATCTGTTTGTTGACTTTTGTAGTCCTTAAGTGTTCTGGAGTATCCACAACCATAGTATACTTGTCCTTCTTCTTTTCATAGTCCTTTTTGTATTCAACCTGGTGATTGGGAAAGATTTTATGTTAGCCATACAAACCAAGACAAAACACCTCCAGGAAATATGTTTATATTCACACATAAAATTGCAAAATCCTTCCACCATAGCCAATGAAAGCTGAATATGCACAATCAGCTAAACTTTGCAAACCCCTTATTTGCCTAGGAGGCTGCCTATCTGTGTGATTAATTTTACATTTATTTCACTGAGTGTAAAAGCTTCACTTCTATCCTCAATCTCCAAGATTGAGCTAAAAAAGCAATCTCGGCAGATCAGTGACTTTTAAAATTCATAACTGGACAATATCTCATTTTTAAATATTCATCAAATGAAGAGAAATGTAAAACATCTTACACAGTAGAATATAAAAACTTCCACTGAATATATCATAATGTCAGGCTATTTTAAAGGCTTTGATAGCAGAATTTGTGTTTTGATAATTTCTTTTTTAAAGATCATCTTGCCCTGCTCAGGACTCTAAACCTGTTTTCACAGAATTCAGTGAGAACAGACTGTACACTGAGAATGATAAATCATTGTAGACAGCCTGAGGGCAGGTGGAAGAGATTAGAACATATTTTTAAAAAAGAACTTTCATGCTCTATCTTACATCAGAAAATAAATCCATGCCTTTGAAACAGGACTACAACAGACAAAATATAAAAAAATCATATACAAACAACAAATCATAACATGAAGTCAACTCAGATGAACATGCAGGTCAGGCAGAGTGCTATTTTTTTTTTTTTTTCTTCAAACATACTCACACTTACCTGCAAGGATTTTTTAATGACATAATATAAATCCACGGATAAATTGAACAAAAATGTCTAGTAAAGAACTTCAGTACCTTATTAGTGAAGAATTTTATTAACTGTGCTAATAGTAACAAAGAACAACACCCCTCTCCCTCTCATGTAATTGTTTTCTACTGCTGCATTTCCAGTTTATAATTTAAATGTTATATGCCAGTTTCACCTGGCCCAGTCAGGAATAATTTTTACCGTTGAAGAGTAAGGTTACTGCTAGCAGCTGTGATTTCAGAGCAGAAATAAATATGTATCAGTTATTTAATAAGCCACATCTTCATCCAACTGGTACAACCAAAATATATATGCTGGAATCCAGATTAAAGAAGGTAGAATATGGAAAATTAATTCTTCACAATATATCAGAGTCATTACAGGCTTTCTTTTACATCGTCAGAAATATAAATGTCTTAGGCTCTTTGTTCTGTATGAATAAACAGATGAATCATACTCACTTTCTACCTTCTGATTCTTACTAGAACGGGCAAAAGGAGATAGTTTGTTTTTTTTTTAATAAACTGTATTATGTGACTGCATGAGGACTGCTTTGCTAGCCTTGCTTAAAAGCAGTATGTAGAGAAGGAAATTGATGAAAACATGATTTACTACGGACCTGTGTGCCTATACCATTTCTAAGAGCACTTAGAAGTGAGACATGACTCTGTTCTGTATCTAGACACAATCTGACACCATTCTCAGGCAGAGTGGTAGATAAATGTTGTAATCTACTTGCCAAATTACTTCTTCGTGTTCATACTGAATTAACAGACTTGCATTATGAGGGGTGGTCAGTCCAAGAAATGGTGGCAGAATGAGAATTTGGTTAGGTAAATATCAGGAACAGCTAACACACAATATCATAAATATATGGAAAATTGTTCTTTATGTAAGTATGTGAAATTTAATATAGAAGTATATATAACAATTATTTATAATGAAAGGAGAAAATGAAGGCAAGATCAGCCTGAGCTCAGTGAAGTCCAAGTTACAGTAAATATTGTTTCAGATATTCTGTTTTAAAAAATACTTTGTCATAGCCAGCATTAAGCACATTGACAAAACTCTGGAGTCTGATGTCGGTAGAAATTTAGAGAACTCCCAAGCATTAAATATTAGAAGTCCAAGCAGCTAATCTGTATATATATATTTGTATATATAATGTCTCCTACAGCAGCAGTTCTTCATATTACCTGGCTCCATAAGTATGTGTTGTAGAGTGCTGTCAGCATATCTGGCCTCAGAATTTCATTACATCCATGTTGCAGGAGCATCTTGGCAAAGGATTTATATTTTTTCTGTTCATGCAAATGGCAACGAAGCACAAAAGAGACTTGTGAACACCATAAACAACAACACAGCTCTAGATCCCAGACACTTTGAGAGTGGAGAGATTTAGGCAAGGTACTGTATGTATTCACTCAGGTGTGCATACAACTTACATCTATATAATTAAGAATGTCAAGAATATATATTAAAAGATTTGCATACTATCCCATAAATGAAATTGTGAAAATATTTTTGGGGGAGATAAGACTACATTATAGATTAAGGTGAGGATACTCAAAAGCCAAATATGTCACTGTTGCTTGAGTAACGAGTAAGAAGATAATGTCTGTAAAGGTCATTAAAAGAGAGGTAATAAAAAATAAACAGATGATACAACATGCATTTTTTAAAACCTCTCCAATGACTTCAAGAGGCATTAGATTTCTGATGTCAATTGATGCACAATATATGAAAGTACATACAGTAGAGATTAGCTCACTCAAAAAGTAATAATTCTTTTTGGGTGGCAAAACAAAGACCGTCTGATCAACTGAACTAGAACATCACGACATCACAGGTGAAACCTGTGATACTGCTAGCTATAGACGTTTCACACAGACGGAGTAGCTGTGAGTGACCAGGCACTTTCTGGCAGCACCGGCTAGTGCTCCTACAGTACCTGACTGCTCAGTGTAGTCCCCCACTTGGCCAGCAGGTTCCTAGGATCATCCACAATAACGCTGTACCTATCTTTGAGCTTCTCATAGGCAGCTTTATATAATTTCTGCTCAGAATAGCATAATACAGTGTAACAAATTAAAAGAGAGTGAAGACACAAAGAGATCATAGTTCTAACCACTGAAACCTCTTTACGTGGACTATTTAAAGGCTGGGATTGAAGATCATATCCAAAAGAGAAAAATATATTAAAAAAACACATAGAGAGAAAACATTTCCAAATAATATATGCATTTCTAAATTTCCACTGGAATGCCTAACCTACAATTTAAGGATGCCTATATGCTATCCCTGCCACTCTTCAATAAGGCATTTTATGACTTACTTTCGTCATGAAAAATAACTGCAGAAGCAACTCTCTATGGAACTAGTTTCTTGATTTGAGTACAAAGAGAACAGAATGAGATTCAAGTGTAAAATACAATGTTATACTATCATCAGACATTTTGTAAGCAAAAACTATAATGCCTCATCACAAAAAACTTCACTTACGTAACAGAAGACATTTAGGCAAGTTCATTTCCGTGTATGGAGCCCCCGTTGCTAAAATTTTACTCATTCATGTTTCTCCCATTAAATTTTTCCTTATTTGCTCTACCAAACAATAAGAAGACTGAATACTAACAACCTTCCATAACAAATTCTGGTTCACTGCTTATCAAATTGCATATGAAATGACAGCAATGGTACTGGAATGGAATCTGTTGTGAAACAGTTTTTCTAACCTAGAACAGGTAATACTGTAATAAATTGTTTACCTCTCAGTAAATGTAACAATGTCTGGTGAAAAAGAACAAAATACCAAGATGTGAGAGTCTAAATATACTCTGCTTTAATAAAAAGCATCAGAGGCCGGTGTGGTATGTCAACTCTAAGCTGATGAGAATTCACCTAGAACACAGTGCTTTTCAATGGGCTTTGTCCTGTGGGTGTACAGCACTACGCCTAGAAACTCCACTGGTGATTTTAATCTTAGATCCAGGGGCATTCATTAACCCCCTTTGCCACTATGTTGTGTTTATTGTTTCTTTAGCACTACAGGAGAAAAGTAAGAAAAACTAAGTAGTAGACTGGGAGAATTCAAGGCAAAATATCTGAAATGAAACAGAGCTATGGTAACTTCGAATGTAATACTATCTTCCTGACACTGATGAAGTTTTTTTTCAATGTTTCAGGAAAGCAGTTGTGATTCTCTCTACACTGTTTTCACATGACAATCAACAATCAGTGTTACTAAGTAAATAGCACTGTTTAAGTTAGCATGTATTTACCAGTCAGCAAAGGAGAGGTTTCTTTGCAATGACAAAGTAATGGAACAGGGGTCAGGATTTCACTTTTTAGGTACTGTAAACCTGCCCTGTCCTAATACTCAGACAGGCAATAAGAACAACCTTGTCTTTCATGATTTTAGTCTGACCTTAAGACATCTTTAAGCCTGAATATATTTTGATTTATTTACAGTTTCATAAGGAAGATGAACCTTCAACTCGGTATTAACATACACACACTTACTACTTCAGTGCGAGACTCTACAAAAATCACTTACCCCATCCATCAACTGAGTTGCATGTTTAAAATGCTTGTTAATTGGAGAGTCAGCTACATACTGAAACTGAGACTTAGTCTTCTCAAATATCTCCTTGTACTTACACTGGAGAAAAAGAAACAAACAGAAAAAAACATTCCAATGTTATTCCAAAGATGGGTAGGGCAATGAAAACATGATTTTAGAAACAATCTGCAGCAAAACCATGGTAGAATTATTGCATATGTGCATTTAACATATCTACAAACAAAAAATAGTTGTAAATGTAGTATGCAGGATGGAACTAGCACATCAAGAAAGCAATGGAAATTTCAAATCTTCATCATTTTAAAGCTAGACTTAGAATCACTAGAAAAATTACTATGGAGCTGATAGCTTTGCAAGGAACAGAGGGGATAAGTAAAAGATCATTTTGCCCCCGTTTTCTTTTACAGTAAGAACTGAAATTTTAGAAGCTAAATATTAAGTTCTACCATGAGTTATTCATATCAATGTCTAGGTTAGAACTGGATTCTCCTGGGAAAAATTTATCTACAATATAAGCAAATGTCAATAAAACCTTTAGCACCAATTCAGACTGTTTTACTTACCCCACTGTAGAGCACCTTATTCTTTTCTGCCAGAGCAAAACTTGGAGTATCCCATGCATAACAGCCAATGCCTCTGAGCCATGATAAGTCTTCCTTGTATTTAACCTTCAGAAAAGAAGTAAAAGGATTCAGTTTTAAGTGACACCAAGTGGTAGCCAATCAATGCTGAAATGACACCTCAACACAAGGTGTAGCAAACAGAGCTACATTCATTATTATTCCGTTATAAAATAAGTTAGAGTAACTCATACTGTTCTGATGGACTAAGATTATTCACATACCTAATCTATCATTAGCTATTGGAGTTCCTGTGTGAATTAAAAAAACATTTATTCTCATACAATTAAGGTGTTATTGTATATGTACAGATATGTACAATGAAGGGTTGTTATAGGAGTAACAACCAAATCTAAGCAAATACAACTGAAATTAATTAAGACTGTTCTGTTAATTTCGAAAGGAGAAGGGCTGTAATTTTAGCCATCTGATTTGCTCTGTCATTTCACAGATCTGCCAGGTGAAAGTGCAAATCACTAAAAATTTCAGCTACCTTCCCTTTCTCATGAAATAAGACTTGGTTTTCATTTTGGAAACCTACTTATAACTTTCAACCTCTCACATCCAGAAACTATTTGAACTCACATCACTAATAGCATCCGTGACTGCGCGATGATGGAAATGCTCTGGACGGTCTGGGATTGATCTCCAGATTCCTAACTGGCTCATATAGTTTTCCTTATATTTCACCTACACAGAAAATTGAAGAATGAAGTAAAACAATCTGAGAACAGAACACTCCAAATCATACAGTTTCAAGACATTCCTTTTTCTGAAAAATCAGAACTAAAACAGTGGAAATGAGATTTACTTGCATTCACTTTTGTAACACCAATCAAGTGTATAATCTTCCAGAGAAGGAAAGAAGTTAATATTAATAGTGCTGATCATATTTTTCTAATTATTTGACACACTTAAATAGAGCAATAGCATAAGTGGCATATTCTAGGTTATTATATGACAAACACTAATTAGGAATGAAAATGTTGTATACATACACTGCTAATATCATCGGTGACCTTTCGATGATAGACAATATCCAAAGCATCTTTCACTGTGTGGTATTTGCCCTTAGTATTCTCAAAGGTTTCTTTGTAGCGCAACTGGTAAGAAAAATAACATATAAAAGAATATATTATATTTATCTGTCAGGAATTGTTTTAGTTAAATTTCCTACCTCTTAGGATTGACATCCAGGGATATGTTGCTGTCTAACATCCTAATGTAAACCCTGAGATGCTGCAATTGCTTACAATCAATTGCAATTTGACTGAGACTTATGGTGAAAATAAGAGAGAAAAGGAGTTGGTACCTCTAAAACAACATTTCGTCCAGTTCACTTTCAGACTGAATACTGAGGAAAAAACATCCACATATCACAGGACTACTCTACAACAGCAGAAGTGCCACTTTTAGCATAAAAAAACTACTTATCCCTTCTTCCATGTCCTGATCTAGAAGAAAGCAGGAAGATCATTCCAGTCTTAGGAGAACGACTTCCTCTGAGGAGAAATTCAGGTGTGCAAGAGAACTGGGATGCTCCTTTGCAGTATTTAAAAATCATACTTAAGAGAGCAGTAAGACTAATCAGTAGAACAAAACACCAGCCCAGCACATATCCTTTCAGGATACAACGTGCAATCTGAAATATATCGCAAAGATCTCACAAATGAGCAGAGTACTCTTAGCCACTGCCTTAAATCACAAATCACTATTCCATGCTTGAAGGAAAAATCAATTTCACCTTAATAACCTTATGTGCAGCAGCTCATAAAATTTTTCTATCTAATCTACTTCTAAATTAAAAAATGAGCACATTCTCAGTGCCATGCAAGTTTACTGTAACACAAAACTGATATGAAAATATCTGATAAAACATATTCTATCCTGGCTCCAGCATCAATCATTTCACTCCAGTCTGCACTATTTGGAGATTTCATGTGTAAGAAAATTACTTTAAATCTATTTTTCTTTGTTGTAAGACCACACTTCAGTGCAATGGAAAACGAATTATAATAAATTTTAAAAAAGCATTAAAGTGACATCAAGTAAAAACTTAATAATCTCTGTAAATATCAAATGGAAATGTACTTGCAAATGGGGTGACCTTGTTTATGACCCACACTGAGATATTTTATGCTTTGCATGCTTGTTCTCCATCGACCCTTTTTCTGTTCTTTTCATAAAGAAACCAAAAGAAGCAGCAGTGAAAGTGTTCATGGACTACATACATCACTGGCATTCAGGTATGCTCTCTTAGCTCTGATCAAGATTGGTGTGTCCGGGACAGGCGTGTATTTGTCCTTCATCTTCTCATACTGGGTTTTATACTTTTTCTAAGAGAGATAGCAAAAGGAAAAAGTTACATCTTTAGTCTTAGAAGCATTTGCTAATCTGGGATTATATTAACACCTAGGGGTGCTACACTGACTGCATAAAGTCATTCTTGCAAAGCGCTTCTGTCAAAACATTGGGAACCAAGCTCAGCTGTTCAGCTCTTTCTAGGTCTTCCTGGCCTTGCAGCCAGTGTACCTCAGATTCTGCAAACAAGCACTTAGAAACAGGTATCTTATAAAATACTAAAACATATTAAAAAAGAGTACTCTTTTACCACAACTTATAAAAGAAATGTGGAACTTAAGCATAAGAGACAGAAAACTAAACGAAGGGTAAATAGATCTAAGCCTTGAAACTATCACTGAAATTAGAAATAAAACTTCTAAACAGTTCAGCATAGTGGTACCAAACAAAAAACCCCAAGTATCTTACCTCACTGACCATGTCCTTTACGTGCCTAGCATGGGTAAAGGCTGGAGTCTGACCACCAGCATGATGATGAGGTCTCTCTTTTGTGGCAAGTTCCACGTACAAGTACTGCAGCAAGAAGAAAAGAATCAAAAAATATACATTTCAAGTAAGTTTTACTTTATCTCTCTGAAAAATGACTGTAAATTCACAATGTATAGATAACCACAAGGTTTACCCCAGGAAAAAATAATGTGCCCTTTCCTCTTCCTTACTATCTCAGTTCATACTCTTGATATTCTGTAACTGCCAGTAACATGCTCACAAACCAAGAAGTCAAATTCATGTGACATTAATGACCTCTCTGCCCTACATCCAGACCTAGCTTTAGACAAAAGCATCCATAAGGTCTGTTTTTCTCTGGTGAGTATCTTCATTTTGTTCTGCAAATTTAAAAATACCACAAAATTTGTAGCTAGTAACTTAGATAATGAACTACTGTATCAATAAAGAAATGTTGATGAATAAAGGTAGATGAATAAAAATATTTATTCCTCCGATGAAGTCAGAGTTTCAGAGAATTGGAACAGAACTGTACCAGGGTTCAGTGCTCTGCTTCAGATGGACAAAGCCGAACATGGCCATTACACAGACACAGTCAACATGAAAATTCATGGCCACTTAAAAATGAGGAATAGTCACTTTAAACATCCTCTGCAGGAATTCTACATTGGTTTGAAATGGTCTGGAAGGATTTTGCTGTACTTTAAGGGTATATTAAGAGGGATCCCCTGATAGTTTTTTTTTTTAATCAGTCAAATTTTTCACCTGGCTTTGTATTTTTTGTCCTTGCTTGGCTCTTAAGAAGTCAGGTGTATCAAGGATGGAAGTGTATTTTGTCTTCAGCTCCTTGCCTGCAGCTCTGTAAACCAGCTGGAAAAAGACAGGTCTGTGAATTATTTCTTCTGTTACATATGTTCATTTAGCAGCCAAACAACCACAGCTTTGCAATTATAACATCTCACGTATTTCAGAAAAAACAGTGAGAGGGTCTGAGCTTAATTATAGCTAACAAAGATGTGCAAAAATAATAGAGAACTTACTTCACTCAAATGGGTTTTTAGTTCCTGAACTGCTCTGTATCCAGGAGTATCCAATACCACATTGTATTTAGCCCACATCTTCTTTGCAGTATCCGTGTATATATAATTAGACTGAAAGAGAAAAGCAGTATCACTTAGGAAGCTTTTATTATTCTTGGTAGTAAAGAAAATTTTACAGTGTAACCTAACAGCACTTTGAAACAACTAACTAGCTGCATGGCAAGAAATTCTGTCGTAAGTCTTTACTCATTTTCATGTACTTAACTTCCTGGAAGTACACAGCATGCATGTAAATAAATCAATCATTGTTATACACGGTTCTCAGAAGAAAAATCTTACCCAAAGCTTACGCAGATGACGAGCACGGACCATATCAGGAGTATCATACAGAAAGCAACCCAAGCCCTTCAACCACTTCAGATCCTCCTTGTATTTATTCTATCAGGCAATTTGAAAAAGAAAAATCAAAAGTTAACTTTGGGGATAATTTCATTAATCAGTCCCTAAACAGTTACAAAGCATTTATCTATTACAGAATAGAATGCAAATGATAGAAACCAAATTCCACTTTCGGTATAAAAGTATTAGACCTGGTGTATTCAAATACCAGGTGTCTCAACAGAAGTTGCTTACATCACTTGTGATGTCCCCAACATAGCGGCAGTGCAACACCTGAGGAGTGTATGGCAATGAAATCAAGTGTCCCTGCATCCTAAAGAAATCTGACTTGTAGATCAGCTGAAAGACAAAGAGAAAAATAGCATTTCACATGTTGGTCGTGCTGAATATTCTAAATCTCTTCTGGTTTTTTTATGTTAAAAAGACACATACATCACTGACAGCTTCCTGTGTTGCTCTGACTTGACGGATTTCTGGTGTGTCTGGAGTGGTATGAATCTTGTCCTTGTACTTGTGGTATGTTGCCCGATACAACCTCTGTATCAAAGGAGACAACATTCTACATGTTAAAAACTTAAAATGGCAAGCAGATTGGCAGAGTGTAAGCACTTCTCTTTTCAGGGCAGTTTTTTTGCTAGGTGTTACATAACTACCAGAGAAAACGGAGCGAACGTACTATTTTCTAACCAGGCAAAGATTTTCCACAATTGTTTTTGATAGCAGCATCTCTAATGCACGGAGAATGTGAGACATTAATCCTACAGACATGTAAATATGTATGTTTAATTTTTGTCCTATTAAAGCCAATGACCAAAGAACTGAGTACGTATATAAAAAACCTAAGACTATCGAGACCCAATGTCATACAGATACAATAATTTCTATGCAACTTTAATCAAGCAGCAGATCAGTTAATAAAGTTAAGCTTATTTTATATTATGGTAACAGTTTTACAGGATTACAGAAAGTTAGAGTTATCAAGAACTTTAAAGAGCCATACAGCCCAACTCCAAGCCTGGATCAATGATCCCCTACCATTCCTGATGGATATTTTTCTAAACTGCTCTTAAAAGCCTCAAAGAACAGGGACCCTACAACATTCCCAGTCAATGTACTCTCATCATTCATATTTTGGGCACTACAAATACAATTGAAAGCAAATACATATATTTACTGTACCTCATTAATGACTTGATTCACTTTCTTCACATTTTCAAACCCAACGTCTTTAGGTCCCAGAGTATATCCTTTAGCTTTCATGTGTTCATAGGCTTCTTTATATTTCAGCTATAAAGTGGAAAAAGGAATAAAAATATAGAGAAACTAAATTTGATTGTGATTCTACTTACACTGCAGTTCTGACAGTAATTTATGCAGTATAAAGAGCAAGATTTTTTTATAAACACATGAGATTTAGCTATATCAGAGTTAAATACACTACACATCACATCATCATTATTTTTACCGTTATCATGTGGCCCAAGATTAATAACGTTTTAAATTTCTCTTGCATCTAATAAGATATTTGCATCTGTCTGAGGAAATTTATATTTTGATAGTAATTGCTTCAGATAATTATTGGGTTTTGTAACATTTAAATTCTGTTAAGGCACACATTACCAATGTTGGGGCTTGAGTGCACTAATAAGATTTAATTGCCCTGACTAGCCACACCTGGGATGTCAGGCCTTGCCTGAGCTATGTTGTAAGCTGTCCTGGTTTCAGCTGGGATAGAGTTAATTTTCTTCCTAGTAGCTGGCACAGTGCTATGTTTTGGATTCAGTATGAGAAGAATGTTGATAACACACTGATGTTTTCAGTTGTTGCTGAGCAGTGTTCATGCTAAGTCAAGGATTTTTCAGCTTCTCACACCCAGCCAGCAAGAAGGCTGGAGGGGCACAAAAAGTTGGGAGGGGACACAGCCAGGACAGCTGACCCAGACTAGCCAAAGGAATATTGCATACCATGTGACGTCATGCCCAGTATATAAACTGGGGGGAGTTGGCCTGGGAGGATCGCTGCTTGGGAACTAATTCGGCATCGGTCAGCGAGTAGTAAGCAATTGCATTGTGCATCATTTGTTTTGTGTATTCCAATCCTTTTATTATTATTGTCCTTTTATTATTGTTATTATTATCATCATTAGTTCATTCCTTTCTGTTCTATTAAACTGTCTTTATCTCAACCCACGAGTTTTACCTTTTTCCTTCCGATTCTCTCCCCATCGCTCAGGGTGGGGGGAAGTGAGTGAGTGGCTGCGTGGTCCTTAGTTGCTGGCTGGGGTTAAACCATGACATAAGCACACCTGTCTTCAGCCCTGTCTATATCCTCATTTTCTGGATGGACATTGGTCCTCTGTTATTGGTAACTTGTCTCTAGCCCTGTCTCCTGGATTTACCTTGCACCTATGTTGTAGGTAGCTTGTCTCCCATCTCTGCTCTGTTTCCTGCAGCTCCTGACTGGATCCCCCTGGATGGGCCTTGGCCCTGGTTCCTCACCTTGTCTGGGACTGTTGATGCAACCTGTTATCAGCACCCTGTTCTGCCCACCCCATTCAGGTACAGTGGGACTTCACTGTGGATGATGAGCTCACTGCCTATGTCATGGTCACCCTCAGTTCCTGGCTCAGGCATCCACGTGGAACTACCCCACTCTTGTTGCTTTCTGACAAGCAATTTTGCATCTGAGAAATAACTGTCTCAAACAGTTATATCTCATACAGGACGGGCATCAAATATTCCCTTGCAATTCATGTTGTAGAAGGACTTAGTACGTTACTTACATCACTGCCGATGTATTGGACATTTTTAGCATGCTGAAAGCTGGGAGTATCTGTGGGAAGGGTGTATCCAGTAGGTAGAGCATTCACACCAGCCCAGCGATATAAATTCTGCAAGAGAAGAGAGAAAGAGAGAGTTTGTGACAACTGTGTGTAATATTTGAGAGTATTCATTAGCTGCATAGGAAATCTCTTAATCACAATTGGCAAAGATTTCCCCCATGTCTGCATTATAATGCATACTTGTAGCTTAAATGAGGACATTTTCCCACTTTCATTTTAGAGCAGTGAAATCTAGCTTCTTTATCTGAAAAGCTACAGACAGACATTAACTTTTAAAGAATTTGCTTTTTGAATATCTGAAACTCTGTGGGCCCAAAAGTTTTATACTTACTTCACTCTGTATTTTGTTCGCATGATATGCCCGCTCCAAATCTACTGTTTTATCAGTAGGAATCATTTTGCCTTTAACATTGTGCATATATTCACCACGATAGACAGCCTGAGAAAAAGAAAAAGTAATTAGAGGAGAATCATAATTGTGATGTTCTCTCACAGTATGTATTGTTTGCATACATACAGGATTTTCTCCTAAAAAACTGGATGGAAGTCTTTTGGATTCAGGCAACTAATGATTTTAGTGACTGTGTTCTCATATCTTTATAAAGGCGTAGGCAATGAGTTGTAGATAATCAGCAATGATTAAATTATTAAAATAAAATTATTAAAAAATATTAAAAGTTGCATTTCTAGAACTTGTGAGGTAATGGCATATGCAATATTGGGGGTGAAAGGTGATACAAATACTTACTTCACTTAAATTCAAGCCACTGAGGACATTCTGGACATAGACAGGAGTTTCCATGACCACAGTGTAGTCACTTTTCATTTTTTCTGCCTTAGATTTGTACTTAATCTGCAGAGAGAAATTCAAGAGCTCCAACTAGTAAGGCTAGTCATTGTTAATTGAATTTATTATATTTACTATTTATTTTATTACTGAACTATTCTACTAGTGAACCAGCATTTAAACAGAAAGTGTATTGAAACTATGGCTGAATAAATGAACATGGCACCTCACCAGATAAGAACAGCTGATAAGTTTTATCAAGGAACATCAGGAAATGTCAATACTCATTCACAGAATAGGCATATGTACCATATGATAAATACCCAACATACTTCTAATACAGAACTTATGAAGGGACATATATTCTCAAAAACCAGAATGGTTATTCTCCTATTTTAATGGCTTGATCCCAAACTAAGGAGGTGTCATAAAATCTTAAGAAATCATAAAATCAACATCAAAATACTTTTTTAAAATATGAATTCTGCACCACTTCTGCTATACTTCAGGGCTTCTGAATGAAGAATTACTGTTTTAAGTGCTTTTCTGAGAAGACAAGTATTTAAACATATGCTTAATACTTTCCTGAATGGGATGTAACCTGACAATATCTACTTCTAGAGCAGCAAAGTTTAAATAACCATATATGGTTCTTTAATGAATACTTCAGTAGAGAAGGATACATAACATTTTCCAGATTATATCTGGAGTAGAATAAAGCTACTCTGTCCTTTTAATACAGTGGAGTGAAAAAACAACTAAGAAGCAAAACCAGTGTATCCACTCACATCACTGCGAAGATCATAGGCATGTTTGGCATGGAGAATTTCAGGAGTGTCCCAAACAAAGCAGCCAATGCCTTTCAGCCAGTTAAGATCATCCTTGTATAACACCTAAGGTATCAGAGCAAAGAAACAATCTGTAAGACTTCCACTAGGATCTAATCCCTTATTACTAAATCAGTGTGAAACACAACTGTCAAATGATGGCAAGTAAAGTTACCAGTATTTTGACTTTTTTTTGGCTTGAGAATATCAAAACAATTCCTTTGGGAATTTAAATTATTTTTCTTCATTGTTTCAGTTTGGCCAATAAATAAAAAAACCACAACGATTTTTAAAAAAACTACTTGCATATTCTACTGGGCAATGATTTACTGATAGATTGCTGGCCTACTCCTGGACTGACCTATGCAAGCCAAGTACGTAGAAGCTTTGCACCACCAGGATTTTCTCAAACTTCCAGTTTCCACATCTTATGCAACCAAATAATAAAGGATGATTTACAGACAGGGATGGCTGAACTGGTAGAACTGTAATGTTATGACCCAATGCCTACACTGATAACACTGAAATTATGCATACTAAGCCGTATCTCAACTATGCACTTATTGACAAGTGTTACAAAAACATGATACAGATGCTATTTAGCAGTGCATAATACAACGGATTCTAGTGGTGACTTCAGAGTGCTCCAACTAAGTTTTTGCTAAATCATTTCCTCTAACAGAGCATAAATGCAAAAATCTTTTTAAAAAGTGAGCGACAAACACATGATTTGTGAACTTACATCACTGAGTTGATCAGTTACTTTTCGAACATGGGCATTGATTTGAAGATCTGGAAGACAGATCCATTCATGGAGATGTGTGCGGTAATCAATTTCACTGACTTTATTCTGTGCATCCTTAGCAGAAATTATGTTCACCATGTCGGGAATAATGTGGATTTTGGCTTTATTCTTTTCATAGACTTCCTTGTACAGACGCTGCAGAGTTAAAGCAGTACATGAATAATGCTAACAAATAGTCTAAAGCATTAACTATTGATAAATTTGAAGCAAAATTATTGATATTTTCATGCAATGTTAGTGGGAGAGCAATCACTTTGGCTATGACTAAAATTTACATCTTGCCTGCTCTAAAAATAATTTGCAGAACCTTAACAATGGTGCTAAAATGTGATTTGTCAAGTTTTCATTGTATTCACTTGTTAAAAGGAGGTAGACTATGTAGTGCTCCGTTTTATACATAAACATACTACACTAAAGGTTTAGCCATGCAGGCAATTTAACGGTTTAGTCACAAGCTTGAAAAGACATTTGTAGGTGTATTATAGAATTTAGCAAATACTGAACACTGCCAAATGATGTGGAAATGTGCTATCTGAATGAAGGCATGTGGATTCTTTGAGTAGCCTCTTCTGAGGAAAGTATGGTTTTATCAGGAAAACACACATCAGTAAGCAACACTTACATCAATATTAAGTTTTCCAACTCTAAGGCACCTTGCTGTATTGGGATCATCCTCAACACCTCTGGGTAGCGTGTACAGTGCTTTAAACTTGTCATATTCTTCTCGGTATTTTACCTAAGCAGATGCAAAGAAAGGCAGCAAATAACTGACTCCATGAATCAACTGTATTTTTGGAACAAAGTTCAACAGTAAGCAAAATATTTAACTGAGTCCAACAAGCAGAGAAAGCCTTTAAAGCAGGATCTTAGTTTTCTATTTATTTTAAATGGCAAAGAAAGCACATCATAACTATCATGTTGTAAAAATAACAAGTTGACTAGAAGACTTTAAAAATAAATAGAATAAGCTATTTATTTATTTTTCCAGCTCTTTCATTTAAAGGTAGCCATGAAGAGAGTGACCTCTCATAAGCCTCAGTTCAGTAAAGCATAAGATTATGTTCTTCTATACTTAGTAAAGCATCATTTAAAGACATTTGGTGTTTTTCTGACCTGCATGCTTATGCAATTTAGACTAAAAAAAAAAACCTAACCAGACATTTTCAAGAAACAGTTTCTATTACTATAAAATGTGATATTTTTTTCCATGAAAAGAAGCAGCAAAGGACTAACTGTTATCCAAATGATTATCACAGAAAGCTGATTATCTAAAGATACATATTATATCTAAATTAAAAATAGAAGATAATTAAAAAAAACCTTTTTTATACCTATAGGATATGCACAAGGCATTAAGCATTTCATTGCTAGAATTGATGATCTCATTAAAAAAAAAGAAAATCTTTTATACACTTACAATACTAGCATTATGCTTCAGTTCTTTTGCACGAGCTAGGGATACAGCATCAGAGGGCATTATATAGCCAGTAGCTTTCACTTTTTCCCAGGCTTTCTTGTAGAGATTCTATGGGAAAAAAGAAAGTCTCTGTGAGCGGAAAAATTCTTCTCCTGGGTAATAATCAACAACCAATAGAAATGAAAAGGCCTTCTGTTTTTATTTATACGCCATAACTATTACTTAATATCAAGAGGCTGTACACTAGCTTAATCTTGACAGTGCACATAAAGGGTGATAAAAATGCTTTCTAACTATTCATGCCCATTCTCATACAAGGTCTTAATTTTGTTCAGCTGCAGTTTTCTTCAGGGAATCCATTTATTAATGCATGTATTTTGACAAGACTGGACCTACAGTTAGAAAATATGCCCTCTGCCTGAAATACAGCATCTTCCCCATACTCAAGCAATGCAGAGGACTATCACTAGCTTTGATAAGATCCATGTTTGGACATTTATCTTCAAACAGAGTGAACAAACAAAATAAAACAAATATCCCACATAGTAGCACCTTAAGAGAAAAAAAATGTGTAGAAACACTTACATTGCTAAAGAGATGTTTCAAATTTTGAACTCTTTCAGAATCCACTGTTTCAGTCACAGTTGTATACTTATCCTTCGTTTTGTGGTAATCTTGCTTGTATTTCACCTGTAATACAAAAGACAGATTTAGTTAACTTGTTTCAATTCTCAGAAGGAGCATGGGGAAAAGCCTGAGTAGAAAAAGTGGGGAGACTCACATCACTAGCATTTACACCACTCTGCACTGCAGTCACATAGAGAGGCGTGTCAGTAACAACACCAAAGTTCTGCAAATTCTCTTTTCCTGCTGCTGTATATTTTATCTAAGGAAACAAAACAAAACAAACATTAATGCTGAAAATGACCAGGAAATTCCCTGCCAGCTTCCTTTAAAATCAGTTCTGAACAACTGAAGCCCAGGATTAAGGCGTAGGCGTAGTTAAGACCAACTTTAAAAGTGACAGGCCATAGAAAAGAAACACTTAATATATAGCCAGTATGAACTAAGGAATAATGAAAATTGCACATCACTCTACAGCATCTAGTAGGCTAAGAGTACAGTTAGCAAGGCAAGAGACACTATTTTCCCAACATAAATGTCTCACTGAAGTATGTTGTGCACAGGGTGGCATACAGAAGAACAAAGTGTTATCTTCTCACTGTTAAAAAACACAACCTTGCTGTCCTTCCATTCTCCTAAGTTTTCTGCTCCTTCAATAACAAAAGTGATCACGTCTCTACAGATGAAACTGAAAGAGCGCATTATAATAGTTTGAACAAAATATTTCTGATGTAATAGGAACTACTTCATTCTGCTCTGGAATAGGACAGGTGTCAGTCCCAGTGAATCATAAATGGAAGAACAAAATCGTATAAATATTTACTTATTTGAGGAAACCACACTTACTTGGCTCTGGAGATCATAGGATTTTTTAGCATGCAGGATTTGTGGAGTATCCCAGACGTAACATCCAAGTCCCTTCAGCCAATTTAAGTCATCTTTATATACCACCTATATGGAAGAAAACAGACTATTTAGTTAGAAAGAAATTTGCCTTCTACTTGAAGAAAGTAGTATTTCTTTCTTCTCTATATTCAGTATCTTCCACTTGTGCAAACTCAATGCAGAAGGTTACCACTGAATCTGAACCAGGCTCATTCAGTAATTCCAATCTATTTGGAAGCTTAAATGTGAGCACAAAGACTAGCCCATCTCACAGTTTGACTCAATGATTTTTACCCACAGGATTGGCAAGGGAAACTAAACCAAATGATACAGCACAGTAATAGGCCAGGCAATTAACACATCATCAGATTTTATTAGGAAGGTTGGTTGGCCCAAGTTGAGATACTGTTGACTATGTACTATGAAAAAGTGTTGTAGTTCAGTGTGCCATTCGCTCAACCCCAAACGAATGAAGAGGAGTCTTCTCCAGACCCACTGGATCCAGGAGGATTGTGGATGCTGTCCTGGCCCCTGTGCACATTACATCATTCCCAATTACAATACATAAGGATCACTGCAGTGCAGCAACATTCTGACTGTACCATGGTACATCCACATCTCTTCCCTGCCTGTGCCAGATGGTAAGCTTTCTATACAGTCTCATCCAGTCAAGAAGAGATTAAGTGTTGATAGCAGTGACCTTTGGGAAGGTTTCATAAATGTTAACTTAAAATTTTTCCAATTTACAAATGAATACTAAATAACCAGACCATTAAAATGTCCCAAAGAAAACTGTAAAAATGTAATTTTTGGTACTATACTACTAAGCAATCTAAGACCATGGTTATTAATTTCATATTTAAATACTATGGAAGATATTTGAAAGTATTTTATATTTAAATACCTTGGAAAAAATGACATGAAAGGCTACTAAAATATGAAACAAATAAATGAAACACATACATCACTCAAAATTTCCTGGGCTTTTCTGGCTTGAACAACATCATTTTCTTCAGGTGAACAATTCCACTGATGGAAGTAAGTTCGGTATTCAAGATCACTGAGGATATACTGGCACTTCTTGGCTAGCACGTGATTCATCATGTCACTTGGAATATGGACATTTGCTTTGGTGTCTTCATAATTCTTTCTGTATGCCAACTAAAAAGGAAAGATTGGGGAAAAGGCGAGAAGAGAGAAGTGTTTTTCCACATAATTTTGACTATAATAGGCTACAGGTTATAGCATAATCTGAGGCATGCTTTCTGGACTTAGTAGCTAAGCTCCCATGGGATTCAGTAGAATGAAATCTTAACTTCAATATTAATCATGACTTATTCTGAATGACCTTCTTACAGATTTAACAGCTGGTGAGCAAATTAACGAGACTTGAAGATAAAAAAAGTCACATTCTACAAACATGTTTTTAACCTAGTTAAAACTCCCTGTCCAAATGAAGATAGAATATTTGGGATTATACTAACTTTATGCCCTGCATGACATGCTATATGTGCAGTGGTGATGATAACAAAATACCAAATGTGCATTTACTTTTCCAGTTCTTAAATTCCTACTTCAATTCAATAGTAACATTTTTTTTTTTACATGCAGTATTTCTTACTGCTCAGATTCTTAAACCGAAATAGAAAAAAGGTTTTTTCTCTATGCTAATATGTGTAATAGCTAAACAAATCCCTTCTTAATCTCCTACATCATTTCAAGTTCAATTATTCAATCCATGTAGAAAATAACCATTCAGGAAACAAACACTGAAAACACTTCTACTGATGTTATTAAGCGCTGCATTATTTATGTTTAAATATGTCACACTAAAACAAAGAAAATGGAAGATACTACAGCAAGACTAATTCTCTCCTTACCGCGCTCCTCATTTTCTGGAATGCTAGCGAATGAATGACACTAGGGAAATCACCAATCTCCTTCCCAGCCAGGTAATGGCCTTTCAGCTTCTCATATATTTCCTTATATTTAAGCTGCAAAATATTAATGTGGAAATTTTAAAGTTCATTCTAACAACATATAGGAAAAAAAAGAGAAAGAATGGAAAACTCATACTAACCTCACTATTTATGTAGTTTGCACGCTTTGCTCCAACAACTGGAATATATTTCTCATCCAAAGTATATCCAATGGGCTTGCTGATTTCCCAAGCTTTTTTATAGAGTTTCTAGACAAACAAAACACATACAGCTTTTGATTAAAAAATCCATTATACTTTCCAAGAAACCCGACTCTACCATTTATATGCACATGGAATATGACTACTTCTATAGCGCAGTTCCTTATACCATGAATTGTCCCAATAGAGCAAATGAAGAATATTCATTTTGAACACTTATTCATTGTGAGTAAGGCAAACAAAGTAAGTGTTCCAATTCAGGAAGGTACTTCAGCACAAATTTGAGCTGTTCTCTGCTTTCTTTACTATATTTGGAATTCAACATTTCTCATCTGGAAGAGTAAAATATCCAAAATGTAGATATGAACTCTTGTTTAAAAGTGCGGTATAGAAATGACATAAATAATTTTATAAACACATGTTCAAAACTCTGAAAAATCTTCAAGTAATACTATTGTTTATTATAAGAGCATTAACTGTGTCAGTGGCACTTTTCTAATGCATCATATTTACCTTCAGACTAAATTATGAAGCACCTAGTAGTATGAATGAGTAGCCACTTACATTTTCAAAAAATAGAGATTTCTCATTAAAATTAGTGAGACTACTCAAAAACAACTGCTTAATAGCATAAATCATCTAAAATTTTCCTCTCAAAAAATAAATGTAAATTTTATCAGTAATCTAGGAAGATATTATTGGATGGAATTATAAATTGGTTTTGTCACACAAACTTACTACTACTGCTACTGCTATTCATACTGCTAATACTAATTCCAAACACCACACAGCATTGCTTCAAGATCAGTTCAATAAGGAAAGAAATTATCCTTATCCCAATGATCCAAACTGGGAAAAACTGAAGAAAAAAGAGATTAAATAACTTTCCCAGTGCCACCCAGCAGACTAATGACAGAAACAGAAATAGAACAGTTTTCGAAAGTCCACTCCACATTCTGTTGCTTTCAAAACAAACAAATTAAAGCTTAGATATTTATTGAATCTTACATCACTGTATAGTAAGGACATATCTTTGGCATGGTTCAGCGCAGGAGTATCATCAGACCCAATATACTGGCCTTTTTCAAGGTTAAATGTTTCCTTGTATTTTAACTACAAAAGAAAACAAACACAATGTTAATTCCACAGGAGAAATAAATTATCCCAGCTAGTCCATCTATTAGAAGTAGACATTAATTTTCTGTTATGTTATCATATCTTCAGTAATGTTGTGTAGTATGTCACAACCACTATTATACACAGGCAAATGTCATCAGTATGTCACACCACAAAATCCACACAGTATTCTGTTGAGATTAAACATACCGATCAGCAAATACATGTTAGTAGCAACAGCAGGAACTCCACTAGCATTATACAACTAACCGCTATTCACCGAGAACAGGACTCAATTTTAAACTAATACAATCAAAATCTGTGTAAACTCTAAATAAGGGACATGCTATATTCTTCTACAGAAAAATACAAAATTATTTTGGATAGCAATATTGTGTTGTTCATTTATATCACTTCTTACTAAACTTATTTACCTGAGTAAAAGTCTATTATTAATGAAGCATGCATATGCGCACACACACATACATAAGGCTAAAAACAGTATAGTTTAGCAAAAGCAATTAAGTAATCTACTAATTCTAGTAATATAACAGTTTCTATTTTTAAAAAAGTACATACATCACTCTGATTGACAGAGTTAATCTTTGCCAAAACAATGTCGGGAGTGTCAACCACACTGGTATAATTGGAAAAATTATCAAGGGCTTCTTTTGTATATGCTCTCTGCAAAGAGATGAAATATTTTCTTAAACACTGTGCATGAGAAAGAACAGCTAATCACATAATGGCTAAAATATCTTCTCTTACCTTATTTATCAGTTCTTGTGCATTCTTAACTTTCTTATGTTCCACTGAATCCAGAGGAATCCAACCACAGCCACGAAGCCATTCCAAATCAGATTTATAAATATTCTAAATCATAAAACATAATAAAAAAGGAAAGAAATTATTTAATTTAGGATGACATTTTTCAGTCTTACGTAATATGGACGATATACTTAGACCAAACCAAGTGGAAATTACACAGTAGGTATGTAATATCACTTACATCACTTTGCAGGTCATAGGCCTTCCTTGCCTGAATACAGTCATTCTGGTCAGGATGGCATGTCCATTCATGCAGGTAATGGCGGTAGTCAATATCACTGACCAAGGTCTGACATTCCTTTGCTGCTACAACTGACACCATATCCGGAGGGATGTGAACTCTGGACTTTGTTTTGTGATAGTCTGATTTGTACAACCTGTCATTCTGGATCTCGCCTGCATGCTCGAACCACACCAGTTTTGGATCATCTCTCATACTGGGAACTCCAACATAGTGACCTCTTTGTTTGACGTAGTCAGCTTTGTATTTAAGCTGATGGAAGAGGGGAGAAATACGTATAAAATCAACACTGATTGTACCTGCTCTGTTTTTAACCCGTGAACAGCTATGGTTTCATCAACACAAATAATAGATGAGAAAGGGAGTTGTCAACTGCAGTCTTGGGTTTTCAGTACATGACCAGATAAAAATATGACACAAACAGGAATTTTACTTTGCATAGTCCTTCCACTTCAAAATATACAATTTTCTAGACAAATATGCTACCATTTTTCAGTGAACAGTATTTTCAACGTAAGAGGAACGCCTTGTTAGAAAATGTTTGCTAATAAGTGGATTTAGCCTCAGTTTTGTAATAAATTTTTGTAACAAATTATTTGAGACTGTCTGAAGAGTGGATGCTTATTTAAGTTATTTATATCACACTGTTTTGATAAAATGTATATTCAAACTGAGTAATGTAATAATTTTAACATCCATTATGGAAAAGTTTAAAATGTAATGTGCATACCATCTTACAGTTTTTCAAGGAGGAAGCCTCCATAATATGCCAAAAAGTGAAATCAGAGTTATATATTATAATCATAATATCACTTCAATTATTTAACATTTATAAAATATGGAAGTCCACCTTAGTTGATTTTGAAAAGACTGTTTCTGAAGAAAGCGAAGGTGGAAAGGAGAATCTGACCTTTCAGCGCTGATATCTGTAAAACCCATATTAACAAAGATGGCTGAATTGTTTGGAGGACAGTGGACTTCATGGGTCATGAAAAGTCTACTGGATGTTACCCCTAATGGAAAGCTTTCTGTGTCTGTTGTTGAATTTGCAAGGCCTTTAACATTTCCAGGTTTCCAAGCACTTGCCTTCCTAACGAGAAAAATTATTACCTCGCTTTGGACATCATTTGAGCGTTTGGCATGACAGATCTGCACAGTGTCAGGAGGTAAGAGGTAACCAGTGGCTTTTTCTTTCTCCCAACTCTCCTTGTATAAATTCTGTGGAAAATAAAAGCGAGGAGGAATTCAACACTACTATAATGATAATTATTACCGTATATATGTAACCTATATTAAAGTGTAAGGATTATAAATCCTTCCCTTAGGATGTTAATAAGGCAAGTTTTCTAAATTGCTTGGAAGAGTTATTAATGTGAGTATAAACTGTCAAGGAGAGATCACATACCTGATTAAGAATTCTGGCTGCCTCTCGAGCCATATCTAGCTGTGGCGTATCTGTTAGAGTATAATTTGACTTGACCTCATTCCATGCCTTGTGGTATTTAATCTAGAACAGAGAAAGAAATGACTGCCTTGCAGCACCGTCACGAAATTGGGAAAACATAATGCCAAGACCCATATTTTATGCATGAAATAATGTATAAACCCCTGAATTTGCAAGGCTATTAAACATGACACATTAAATATACATCCAAATGGGTATTTTTTTTAAAAAGGAAATTATACAAGACAAGAAATTACAAAATTTCTCTGAGAAAATTTTGAAAACTTGTTCCAAGGCAGCTGGATGGACAGAGGATAATCTTCAGAAGTCAAAGGTATGCTAGCTGTTTGATCTACAGGGATGTACAGCCAATAGCCAAGGAAGAAGTGTTCAAACCAGGGCAATAGATTTTAAGCTTTTTAAGAGCAAATCTCTTTACTAAGCATGATCTCTCTGTGAGTGCGGCATTCTAGCATCTCCCAACCACAGATATCTACACTGAGTCATGTTCCCAAGCACAGGACATGCCCAAATGTGTGTATGTGGTTGCATGGCAGTATGCCATTCAATTCAACTGTATCATTGTTATTGCCAACCTTTTACCAGTGTCTGAGTTAATGTAAGTGTTTAGCTTGGCCTGTTCTGTAACAGAAGCATGCAGCAAAAAAGAAACACAAACTCATGAACCGAGACAGGGTCATGTAATTTCATGGTCACAGACCAGCTTCTCATAGACTAGCCTTCAATGACATAAAAAGAATGGCAAGCTGAGAGCACACCAGTTTTGCTCATGTTTATTGTTACACAGTGGTTAACTAAAAAGCGTAAACTCATATTGGCATAAGCGAGAAGGATTAAACGTTATGGTTGCCAAAGTGCAAGTGCTATTTATGTTCATGTTGTCAATGATCACCAATGATATCGGCCAAGGCTGAAAGAAGGGGCTGGTTGCAGAACTAGCACTGGCTTTTCACATGTCTAGGCATGATGTTATTCTGCTCGAGGAGCTTCTTCCCTCATAAGTGATGGAGATGAGCTAATAAAGTCCTGTTTATCTTTATGTCATACGTTCACAGAATTCCCAGAGACTGGTTGAGAATTCTTTTGCATTTTTTTAAAAAGATAAAATAAATGTCCTTTTAAAGATAAAATCCTACCATGTAAAGATACAGATCAAATTAACAGCCCAGAAACATGCTAGCAAACTTACATCACTACGAATTTCACCACTATTCTTTGCTGTGATATAATCAACTCTGTCCGCCACTGGAGTAAATGGAAGAGTTTCGACTTTTGTACGGTACTTTCTCTATACAAGAGAAAAGATGAACAGTCAGATTATACTGGAATATTTTATAGCTAACACAGCAATTCTGAATACATAGAGAAGACAAGAAAGTTTACATGGAAAGAAAAACTCTCCATACACAATGAATACTGTGGAAGTACTCCAGTTGTACTTATTATTTAAAAAAAATATTAATGTATTTAACCATTAAAAATACTTTAAATTACAACTACCCTTAAGAAAATTTTAGTATTGAAAAACATTTTGTTACCTCATTCAAGAGATCTCCAGCATGTTTGACATGGTTGATTCCAACCGAATCATTTGGCAACCATCCAATACCCCGTAACCACTCTAAATCAGATTTGTAAATAGCCTGGGAAAACAAAATAGGGTCCATGCTGTTAGCTACAGTTCCCTGTACAATCCATCAAGATTGATAAATAACGGCACTTCCACTGGTTAAAAGGAGAGCAGTAATTCCAACATGAGCACTATATCTGAATTTATCACACTTCAAACTTGGCAATATATAACACTGGCATATACTTTGCATTCCTAATAAACAGCAAAGCCAATTCACTGAATTCAGCAGAAGATTCCTACCACTTAGAGCTGAAGCAGACTAAGAAGACACAATACAGTAATAAGTTAAACTAAGTTTTCATGTTAACTTACATCGCTCTGAAGATCGTAGGCTTTCCTAGCCTGTATGACATCATTCTGATCTGGAAGACAGACCCACTGATGCAAGTAATGACGGTAATCAACATCACTGACCAAAGACTGACCATGTTTAGCCGCTACGATAGATAGCATGTCTACTGGTAGGTGGCACTGTGTCTTCCATTTGGCAAAGTGTTTCTTGTATTCTAGTTCACTCTGAACTTTGCCTATGCCGAGGGCAAACTTCATTTTCTTATCTGCTTTTGCATTTGGAACTCCAACATAATGTCCTTTCTGCTTCTCATGATCCAGTTTGTATTTATACTGTGTAAAGAGCAAAGATCACCATTACTAACAGTTATCATGAAATAGCTCTTAAAGCATGGGAAGAGCTAGATGCCTCTTTTGGCACTTACATCACTAGCAATTTCTCTAGAAGCTTTGGCTGCCTTGATTGGGATTGCATCTGCTCTCAAATCACAACTCATCTTCAACTCATCCCAAGCTTCTTTATACAGTTTCTGAAAAGACAGCAAAATGTCACACATATGCTAAATACTCTGGCATCTACCATTAAAGAAACACATAGTTTACTGCCATTTGTTTGCTGAAATATCATGAGAATCTTTTGTGCATTACTCCTGCTCCTAGCCATAAATACTGCTGCAAATTTTACTGCCTTTCAAACATGTACAGTACCTGCAACCAGTTTTGTAACCTATACTGCACAGAAGGGTGTTTGTAAAAGTTCAGAAAATATTTATATGCCTTGGGTTCTCGTCCATTTCAACAAAATATTATCTCAATGGTGCATGATATTAATAATTTTTAAGCAGCTGAACGCAAGCATTTATTTTAAAATGTCTGAATACTTTAATAATACTCAGCAGAGAGAAGAGAATGTTGCAAGCCCTGTATGAGGACAGACTTCAATGAGATTCATGTGACTTAATCGTCAACTTTGTAAGTAACATCTTAGAATGGTAAAATTCACAGAATACACATATTATTTCATAGAAATGTAGAAAATAGAATGATAAGCATACCTGGCTATAATTAACAGCATTAGTCTTGGCTAAGTTGATTTCAGGTGTGTCTGGCATAATATGGATCATAGTCTTGTCCTTTTCCCAGGCTTCTTTGTATTTTGGCTGTTAAAATAGTTCATTTTATGATATTGTAATTATGGAATTTCACTTGTCAGTAACATAAAATCCCATAAATATCTCCTGAATTATCATCTCTAAAAAAAAAAATCTCTGGAAAAGCATTAAACTTGACTTAAAATACCACCGATCAAGTTTATATTTTAGCAGTGATATTTCTCTTTAACTGTTTATAGCCTTGAAACAGCTTTAAGAACATTGTAACGTACAATGCTGACTTGTTCGGCATTCACTTTAGCTAGAAGAACGTCTGGAGAATCAACAACACTGGTGTATTTCAGGCTTTCAATACGTGTACGATACACATTATCACTCAGGAGATCCTGGGCATGCTTCACTCTCTTAACATCCGGAGAGTCATTAGGCAACCAGCCAATTCCACGAAGCCACTCCAGGTCTGACTTATAGACAGCCTGTATCAGACATGGTCAGAAAAGGAAAACATTGTGTTTAAAATGACTGTCTTAATTATTTTGAATTATACAAAGCAGTGTATGTTTTAGAAAATGTCAAATCAGCTAGAGCTACATTAATCCTTTTTATATACAAGAGATGTTCACTGTCATAAGTAAAATACAACCTGGGAGCCTGGTTTTAAGTAGTTCATTTCTTAAACAATACATTCTAAAACCTGTGAAGTTAAATAGAGCGGAAACAACTGAACAGAATTGCCGTCAATGATGATGAGTATTAAGATCTTAAAAGAGCCTTCCTGTCCCCTCTAGTCACTTCAACAATTTACAAGTCCAAACAAAACATCAAGCTGCCCACCAGAAAATTTCACAAAAAGGAGGAAAAAAAACCAGTTATAGAGGTAATGGGGACTAGAGCTAACTGGCATAATTCCTGAAGTGCTATCAGGCAACATTATTTAAGTTTTAATTGAGCAAATACTTCAGCGAGGGACATGAATCTCACCTCCAAAACTCTTAACTGAAACAGAGGAAGAGCGACTGATGTTGACTGATAAACAGCAAAGCCAGGTCAGGAAATCAGCTGCACTGACTCCTCCTGCTTTGAAATCAGCCACTAAAACATCTTACCTGCTATGTTACACAGTTTTCTTGCAATTAAATAAATTTCCAAGTCAACTCAGCTAAACAGGAGTAACGAAAGCCAACTGATTCCAAAGTAGCAAACAGATGTTATTTCATAAGTCCCATCAAAGCAAGAGAGACAAATCTTCATCCTCTCCAAATCACAATACTCCAAAAGCATATGTAACACAGCAGATACCATTTTATAAAATTTAGAGATAATACCAATAATTTTTAAAGGATTAAAAAGAGCATATAATAGCAGTAACATGAAAAACTGAAGAAAACAGTCTAAAGATAAATCCTTTGCGACTGTATAATATCAAACCATCAAAATAAGGCTATAATCTATTAAATAGCAACAGTAGTTACTACCACGTCTCTACACATACGCACATCACTCTGTAGGTCGTAGGCCTTCCTTGCATGGATCACGTCATTCTGGTCAGGCAGACAGGTCCAGTGGTGAAAGTAGTGGCGGTAGTCAATATCACTGACTAGATTCTGGCACTCCTTGGCTGCCTGCACTGACATCGCGTCGACTGGTATGTGGATCTGGGCCTTTGAGTCGTGGTACGCCTTCCGGTAAATTCGGTCGTTCTGCAGCAACATGGCACGCGCAGCCCACGACAGTTTGGGATCCTCCTGGGCAGTTCGGCACCCGATGTAGTGGCCTTTCTGCTTCTCGTGCGTTTCTTTGTACTTGTACTAGAAATACAGAAACAACATAAGCAGCCACACATTGCTCACCTGAAAGCGACTTGTGAACAAAAGGCTTTCAGCCTCCTAAGCTGTCAATCCTTTGAACTGAACTTCACTCAGCTCTGCTGAGCTGGACACAGGAAAAGACAGACAGAGCGACCACAGTAAGAGAAGACTGTACCTCACTAGCAATGTCTCTGGAAGCCTTTGCATGTTTGATGGGAATGGCATCAGCTCTTAAGTCATAGCTTTTCGCCTTGGCCTCATCCCAGGCCTTCTGATAATGTTTCTGCAAAGAAAATTAATCGCCCTTGTTACACGCAGTCAAGACTCTCTGATACCAACTCCCTTTCTTCAAACCTACTCTGGAAGAGCAATTGTCATACTCTTAGTTTAGTAATGCTTCATATGCCTAATGATTTCATTCTCTTACGTTGCTGATGTTGAGAGCATTGACTTTGGACTGCAGCATTACAGGAGTATCGGAAGGTATGGTAATCTGCGTCTTGTCTCTATCCCAGGCTTCACGATACAGATGCTAAAGGAGAAAGGAAGCATAATGACATTTCACTATGGTCTGAACACTGAGAAAAAAAACACCAACAGGAACTCTTTAGTAATTCTGGTCTGCAATACTTTCCAATTAGTCATTCCCATGGCAGAAATTCTACTGTCCACCACAAAACAAAAGAAATGCCCTCACATAAAATGAAAGGTAAGTGAAAGGTAAGCTTACGTCACTGATCTGCAAAGCATTGATCTTAGCCTGGACAACGTCTGGCGAGTCAGTAACGCTAGTGAATTTCAACTCCTCCGGCCGTGTGCGGTACAACCTCTCGTTCAGGAGCTCCTGGGCTTTCTTTGCTTTCACCACGTCCACAGAACCTTCTGTCAACCAGCCAATGCCTCGCAACCATTCCAGGTCTGACTTGTACACATTCTACAAAAAAGCCAAGGGTTACTGACATTGCAGAGACAACTCTATGTGCAGAGAGGTCTCGTACAAGGCTTTCCCCAAGCTCCTTCTCTCACGGTTCCAAAACAAGCAGTCAGTGAGACTGTGGCGCACCAGGTCCTTCCCACACACAGCTAAACCCCTGATTTGCACAGCAACAAAGATACTTCTAAAGATACTCGCTGCATGCAAACCAGTGGCATAATCTGCAAGCAGTCTGCAAGCAAACATTCTACAGCGGACCAAAAAACCACGGCCTCCTTATGAACTGCCCGGAATATTTCTGGCCTCCCGGCTGAAAACACTACTGATTTGGAAAGGGTCATCCAGGTGAATTAAAATAAACATACCAGGACTGACTGCAGGTTCGTGAACGTCCATTTGAAAGGATATTTGCACAGTCACTAGCAAACAGAGCCTCACACACCTGCCATACAGCTTTTCTACAGTTACTCTCACTCACATCACTCTGTAGGTCATAGGCCTTCCTTGCATGGATCACGTCATTCTGGTCAGGCAGACAGGTCCAGTGGTGAAAGTAGTGGCGGTAGTCAACATCACTGACTAGATTCTGGCACTCCTTGGCTGCCTGCACTGACATCGCGTCGACTGGTATGTGGATCTGGGCCTTTGAGTCGTGGTACGCCTTCCGGTAAATTCGGTCGTTCTGCAGCAACATGGCACGCGCAGCCCACGACAGTTTGGGATCCTCCTGGGCAGTTCGGCACCCGATGTAGTGGCCTTTCTGCTTCTCGTGCGTTTCTTTGTACTTGTACTAGAAATACAGAAACAACATAAGCAGCCACACATTGCTCACCTGAAAGCGACTTGTGAACAAAAGGCTTTCAGCTTCCTAAGCTGTCAATCCTTTGAACTGAACTTCACTCAGCTCTGCTGAGCTGGACACAGGAAAAGACAGACAGAGCGACCACAGTAAGAGAAGACTGTACCTCACTAGCAATGTCTCTGGAAGCCTTCGCATGTTTGATGGGAATGGCATCAGCTCTTAAGTCATAGCTTTTCGCCTTGGCCTCATCCCAGGCCTTCTGATAATGTTTCTGCAAAGAAAATTAATCGCCCTTGTTACACGCAGTCAAGACTCTCTGATACCAACTCCCTTTCTTCAAACCTACTCTGGAAGAGCAATTGTCATACTCTTAGTTTAGTAATGCTTCATATGCCTAATGATTTCATTCTCTTACGTTGCTGATGTTGAGAGCATTGACTTTGGACTGCAGCATTACAGGAGTATCGGAAGGTATGGTAATCTGCGTCTTGTCTCTATCCCAGGCTTCACGATACAGATGCTAAAGGAGAAAGGAAGCATAATGACATTTCACTATGGTCTGAACACTGAGAAAAAAAACACCAACAGGAACTCTTTAGTAATTCTGGTCTGCAATACTTTCCAATTAGTCATTCCCATGGCAGAAATTCTACTGTCCACCACAAAACAAAAGAAATGCCCTCACATAAAATGAAAGGTAAGTGAAAGGTAAGCTTACGTCACTGATCTGCAAAGCATTGATCTTAGCCTGGACAACGTCTGGCGAGTCAGTAACGCTAGTGAATTTCAACTCCTCCGGCCGTGTGCGGTACAACCTCTCGTTCAGGAGCTCCTGGGCTTTCTTTGCTTTCACCACGTCCACAGAACCTTCTGTCAACCAGCCAATGCCTCGCAACCATTCCAGGTCTGACTTGTACACATTCTACAAAAAAGCCAAGGGTTACTGACATTGCAGAGACAACTCTATGTGCAGAGAGGTCTCGTACAAGGCTTTCCCCAAGCTCCTTCTCTCACGGTTCCAAAACAAGCAGTCAGTGAGACTGTGGCGCACCAGGTCCTTCCCACACACAGCTAAACCCCTGATTTGCACAGCAACAAAGATACTTCTAAAGATGCTCGCTGCATGCAAACCAGTGGCATAATCTGCAAGCAGTCTGCAAGCAAACATTCTACAGTGGACCAAAAAACTACGGCCTCCTTATGAACTGCCCGGAATATTTCTGGCCTCCCGGCTGAAAACACTACTGATTTGGAAAGGGTCATCCAGGTGAATTAAAATAAACATACCAGGACTGACTGCAGGTTCGTGAACGTCCATTTGAAAGGATATTTGCACAGTCACTAGCAAACAGAGCCTCACACACCTGCCATACAGCTTTTCTACAGTTACTCTCACTCACATCACTCTGTAGGTCGTAGGCCTTCCTTGCATGGATCACGTCATTCTGGTCAGGCAGACAGGTCCAGTGGTGAAAGTAGTGGCGGTAGTCAACATCACTGACTAGATTCTGGCACTCCTTGGCTGCCTGCACTGACATCGCGTCGACTGGTATGTGGATCTGGGCCTTTGAGTCGTGGTACGCCTTCCGGTAAATTCGGTCGTTCTGCAGCAACATGGCACGCGCAGCCCACGACAGTTTGGGATCCTCCTGGGCAGTTCGGCACCCGATGTAGTGGCCTTTCTGCTTCTCGTGCGTTTCTTTGTACTTGTACTAGAAATACAGAAACAACATAAGCAGCCACACATTGCTCACCTGAAAGCGACTTGTGAACAAAAGGCTTTCAGCCTCCTAAGCTGTCAATCCTTTGAACTGAACTTCACTCAGCTCTGCTGAGCTGGACACAGGAAAAGACAGACAGAGCGACCACAGTAAGAGAAGACTGTACCTCACTAGCAATGTCTCTGGAAGCCTTCGCATGTTTGATGGGAATGGCATCAGCTCTTAAGTCATAGCTTTTCGCCTTGGCCTCATCCCAGGCCTTCTGATAATGTTTCTGCAAAGAAAATTAATCGCCCTTGTTACACGCAGTCAAGACTCTCTGATACCAACTCCCTTTCTTCAAACCTACTCTGGAAGAGCAATTGTCATACTCTTAGTTTAGTAATGCTTCATATGCCTAATGATTTCATTCTCTTACGTTGCTGATGTTGAGAGCATTGACTTTGGACTGCAGCATTACAGGAGTATCGGAAGGTATGGTAATCTGCGTCTTGTCTCTATCCCAGGCTTCACGATACAGATGCTAAAGGAGAAAGGAAGCATAATGACATTTCACTATGGTCTGAACACTGAGAAAAAAAACACCAACAGGAACTCTTTAGTAATTCTGGTCTGCAATACTTTCCAATTAGTCATTCCCATGGCAGAAATTCTACTGTCCACCACAAAACAAAAGAAATGCCCTCACATAAAATGAAAGGTAAGTGAAAGGTAAGCTTACGTCACTGATCTGCAAAGCATTGATCTTAGCCTGGACAACGTCTGGCGAGTCAGTAACGCTAGTGAATTTCAACTCCTCCGGCCGTGTGCGGTACAACCTCTCGTTCAGGAGCTCCTGGGCTTTCTTTGCTTTCACCACGTCCACAGAACCTTCTGTCAACCAGCCAATGCCTCGCAACCATTCCAGGTCTGACTTGTACACATTCTACAAAAAAGCCAAGGGTTACTGACATTGCAGAGACAACTCTATGTGCAGAGAGGTCTCGTACAAGGCTTTCCCCAAGCTCCTTCTCTCACGGTTCCAAAACAAGCAGTCAGTGAGACTGTGGCGCACCAGGTCCTTCCCACACACAGCTAAACCCCTGATTTGCACAGCAACAAAGATACTTCTAAAGATACTCGCTGCATGCAAACCAGTGGCATAATCTGCAAGCAGTCTGCAAGCAAACATTCTACAGCGGACCAAAAAACCACGGCCTCCTTATGAACTGCCCGGAATATTTCTGGCCTCCCGGCTGAAAACACTACTGATTTGGAAAGGGTCATCCAGGTGAATTAAAATAAACATACCAGGACTGACTGCAGGTTCGTGAACATCCATTTGAAAGGATATTTGCACAGTCACTAGCAAACAGAGCCTCACACACCTGCCATACAGCTTTTCTACAGTTACTCTCACTCACATCACTCTGTAGGTCATAGGCCTTCCTTGCATGGATCACGTCATTCTGGTCAGGCAGACAGGTCCAGTGGTGAAAGTAGTGGCGGTAGTCAACATCACTGACTAGATTCTGGCACTCCTTGGCTGCCTGCACTGACATCGCGTCGACTGGTATGTGGATCTGGGCCTTTGAGTCGTGGTACGCCTTCCGGTAAATTCGGTCGTTCTGCAGCAACATGGCACGCGCAGCCCACGACAGTTTGGGATCCTCCTGGGCAGTTCGGCACCCGATGTAGTGGCCTTTCTGCTTCTCGTGCGTTTCTTTGTACTTGTACTAGAAATACAGAAACAACATAAGCAGCCACACATTGCTCACCTGAAAGCGACTTGTGAACAAAAGGCTTTCAGCTTCCTAAGCTGTCAATCCTTTGAACTGAACTTCACTCAGCTCTGCTGAGCTGGACACAGGAAAAGACAGACAGAGCGACCACAGTAAGAGAAGACTGTACCTCACTAGCAATGTCTCTGGAAGCCTTCGCATGTTTGATGGGAATGGCATCAGCTCTTAAGTCATAGCTTTTCGCCTTGGCCTCATCCCAGGCCTTCTGATAATGTTTCTGCAAAGAAAATTAATCGCCCTTGTTACACGCAGTCAAGACTCTCTGATACCAACTCCCTTTCTTCAAACCTACTCTGGAAGAGCAATTGTCATACTCTTAGTTTAGTAATGCTTCATATGCCTAATGATTTCATTCTCTTACGTTGCTGATGTTGAGAGCATTGACTTTGGACTGCAGCATTACAGGAGTATCGGAAGGTATGGTAATCTGCGTCTTGTCTCTATCCCAGGCTTCACGATACAGATGCTAAAGGAGAAAGGAAGCATAATGACATTTCACTATGGTCTGAACACTGAGAAAAAAAACACCAACAGGAACTCTTTAGTAATTCTGGTCTGCAATACTTTCCAATTAGTCATTCCCATGGCAGAAATTCTACTGTCCACCACAAAACAAAAGAAATGCCCTCACATAAAATGAAAGGTAAGTGAAAGGTAAGCTTACGTCACTGATCTGCAAAGCATTGATCTTAGCCTGGACAACGTCTGGCGAGTCAGTAACGCTAGTGAATTTCAACTCCTCCGGCCGTGTGCGGTACAACCTCTCGTTCAGGAGCTCCTGGGCTTTCTTTGCTTTCACCACGTCCACAGAACCTTCTGTCAACCAGCCAATGCCTCGCAACCATTCCAGGTCTGACTTGTACACATTCTACAAAAAAGCCAAGGGTTACTGACATTGCAGAGACAACTCTATGTGCAGAGAGGTCTCGTACAAGGCTTTCCCCAAGCTCCTTCTCTCACGGTTCCAAAACAAGCAGTCAGTGAGACTGTGGCGCACCAGGTCCTTCCCACACACAGCTAAACCCCTGATTTGCACAGCAACAAAGATACTTCTAAAGATGCTCGCTGCATGCAAACCAGTGGCATAATCTGCAAGCAGTCTGCAAGCAAACATTCTACAGCGGACCAAAAAACTACGGCCTCCTTATGAACTGCCCGGAATATTTCTGGCCTCCCGGCTGAAAACACTACTGATTTGGAAAGGGTCATCCAGGTGAATTAAAATAAACATACCAGGACTGACTGCAGGTTCGTGAACGTCCATTTGAAAGGATATTTGCACAGTCACTAGCAAACAGAGCCTCACACACCTGCCATACAGCTTTTCTACAGTTACTCTCACTCACATCACTCTGTAGGTCGTAGGCCTTCCTTGCATGGATCACGTCATTCTGGTCAGGCAGACAGGTCCAGTGGTGAAAGTAGTGGCGGTAGTCAACATCACTGACTAGATTCTGGCACTCCTTGGCTGCCTGCACTGACATCGCGTCGACTGGTATGTGGATCTGGGCCTTTGAGTCGTGGTACGCCTTCCGGTAAATTCGGTCGTTCTGCAGCAACATGGCACGCGCAGCCCACGACAGTTTGGGATCCTCCTGGGCAGTTCGGCACCCGATGTAGTGGCCTTTCTGCTTCTCGTGCGTTTCTTTGTACTTATACTAGAAATGCAAAAAGAAGCATTAAATGAAACAGTGAATCTGGGATGAATTTCCTGTAATTTCATATTGCTTCTGATCACAAATGGGTTTTTTTATGTTACGAAATATACTCATTTAGAGTTTAGAAATGTCTAATGCATTCTTGATCCACAGATTTTATTTTCATTGTAGTTTATTATTTTCTAATATCTGCTTAATGTCAGGATTTATAATTCATCGTTCCTTTTGGAAACTGTTGCCCAGTTTCTTTCTGCAGTGAATTCTTTGTTAGTACGCTTTCAAGATTAATTTGATATACCTTTTTTTTTTTTTTTAAGTTGTACATAGCTGATTACTTCAATCTTGTTTCTGAAGCTAATAGAAAATAAACGTAAAGGAAAAACGTACGTCACTCGCAATATCTCTTGATGCCTTTGCACTTCGGATTGGAATTGCATCAGCCCTCATATCATAACCCTTCTTTTTGGCCTCTTCCCAGGCTTGTATATAAAGTTTCTACACAAAAGATGACAGAAAATGGTTTCTCAATATTCAGAAATACAGAATTTCTACATTTCATAATTTTTTCTTAAAATTTTCATGAATGCATATTTTAGAAGATCATTATGGTTAAAGAAATCCTTACTTAATTTCTGAAATTCCATTACTTCAGTATATGTTTAAATGTTCTTACATGGCTAACATTAGCTGCATTGGCCTTCGCTAACAAAATATCCGGTGTGTCAGGCATGACGTGAATTGATGTTTTGTCTGCATCCCAGGCTTCTGTGTATAAACGCTAGAGAGAGGAAAACACATTCCTTTAAAAAGTTTCTTTATGTGTGTCACAATGGAAAGACTGCAAATTTGAAAGCAATAGTTATCAAAAATATATCCATAATATACAAGAAAAGTAATCTTAAAGCAGAACAAGATATATATAACTAAACTAATACATTTGTCCAAAGAAAGTATTTTACAAACTGTGAGGGGTAGTTTAAGCAAGCTTTGTCTACCCTGTCATAGCAAAGCTTCTCACTGAACAGCTCAAGAAGGAAGCTTTGTCCTTCCTCATTACTTCTCAGGCTAAGTTGGCAGAACAATTCATTGATTTAGGATTGCTGGGAAACTGCTGTAGGAGGAAAACTGTATTCATTATTCTGCTCTATCTGTATGAGTTGTTTGACTGATGTTTCTTATTAAAGAGAAGGAGCAGGTATTTTGTGACTTTCATCCTCCAGGTCTGAGATAAATTCAGAAGCTTCACTTCCAGAGAACATAAGCTATTTCCTCATAACTTGTTCATCATGCAGTATGACATTCAGTCAACAATACATCATTATAGCAGCTGCTCTAAAAGCCTCAGTATTCTGCTACATCCTATCTTATAGCATGGTCATGGCACCACCACCTCGGAACATACCCTAACACCTTGCTGGAACATCATTTCTGCGTATTTCACAGTATTGTCTAAGAACTGCAAAAAAATTTAGCCTGTTCTGTCAGAGAGGAGCTTTGTATAGTGAAGTAGCATTAAAAAAAACAGAAAAACCATATCAAACAAACATTTTAAAATAGGATTTTAGCTGAGATGGGAGGAAGAGGGAAATTCACCAAAATTTTTAGTATTACTCTTGAAAAATATGTGACTTAAGTGAATTTTTTCTAGACATTTTTACTAAATGTTCAGTTCAGACAGACCCCTGAGATAAGAGCTTTCCTGTGCAAAGGCTAAATTTGGACATTCATTTTCTCTAAGTCCACAATGGCAGTGTTTAGCCTTTGTATTTCGTATTTTTCACATAATGAACAATTTCTATTAGCTAGTAATACTAGTGATTTTGCTAAAAAAACCCAAACAAACAAACAAAAAAACCCCCTCACCTTGTTCATTATCTCAGCATTTTGCTTGGCTAAGACCATGGCCAAAGAATCTGTCACACTAGTAAATTTAATTTGATCTGCTGGTTGACGATACTTCCTTTCACTCAGGATTTCTCCAGCTTTCTTGGCTTTCTCAACTTCCATGGAACCAATAGGAACCCATCCAATACCTCTTAGCCATTCCAGGTCTGATTTGTAAACAGCCTGAAAAAATTTGAAAGTTCATTATATATGTGCAAGTGTGATCAAATATTAAAATAATTATAAATAAGCATATCCTAGTCTACATGAACAATTTTATATATTTCTGCATAGTAGCAGGACATAGTTTTGAAAACAATTGTTATTTTTGAAGATTTATTAAAATAATTATTAAATAACAGAAAGAACAGAGTTACTGAAGAGCTCCACAAATACCAGAGTTACACACAAATTACACCTCAGGCTGAGGACTGAGAATATACAATTAAGCATAAATTTGATGACAGAATATTAATTATTTCACCTCTATCAACATGTCTGATGCAAGCGACTATGTATCTTTTAAAAATTATATTGTACAAGACCCAGTATATTTAATTATGTATTACAAATTTTATGATTTACTCACATCACTCTGCAGATCATAGGCTTTCTTAGCATGGATAACATCATTCTGGTCCGGCAGACAGACCCACTGATGCAGATAGTGGCGGTAATCAACATCGCTGACCAGCTCCTGACATTTCTTGGCCAACACGATCCCCAGCATGTCCACTGGGCTACTGAAGTGTGTCTTTGTCTTCTCAAAGGCTTTCTTGTACTCCCTGTCACTCTGGATCTTGGCTACGTGCATCGACCACATCATCTTTGGATCATCCTCTATGTTACGGGCCCCTATGTGGTGGCCAAGCTGCTTGCGATAGCCTTCTTTGTATTTGTACTGAAATAAAGTATATTCATATTCACATGGTATATTTATAAATTAATAAATAATTCATACAGTTTAACATAATCATTAGTCTTTTGTTTAGAGAAAAATATGTTTTAGGTCTTTCTCCTTTTTTATTATTTTTCACATAAAAAGGATTTTTATTCCAGATATCATTATCTCTGATTTTTTATATAACTATATCACACTTTCAATTAACTAAACATTTAATGTCACACACTTACTAAGAATTTTGATATCCCACATTTTTTTACTATTAAGATTAAAATGTAAATATTAACTTATTGTAAAAGCTTATTACAAAACACCTTGATGAAGATAGTCTGAGTTGGTCTTAATACTAACAGTTTAAATATCAGTCTTGATAGAAAAACAAGGAGCATAAAAATCTGTTATCCTCTGTCTCTTAGTGATGTTTCCTCATCCCAGAAGCAAAACCTGTCATAGTCATTGCATATTTTTTTCCTGTTTTTGTATTCAGACATCTTGAATTTCAATATCACATTTCAACAGAGCTATTTTCTCCTCAGGAAAAGACAACAATTTAGAACTTTTAGAATTGCTTTACTAATAAATATATTTTGGGGAGAGATTTTAAAGTATTTCCTATTTTGAATCAGAAATTAATTTGACTAACTCTAGCATAGATTCATATGCCTTATTGATCATCCTGCTTGAACATCCATGGGCATCAGTGGAACTATTACAGGGGGCATAGAAATAATCCTAATGGTATTTTATTTATTTATTGCTGTGATACATACTTCATGCATAAAAATACTGGCTATCCATTCCTTCCGTGCACTAAAGGCATGCAGTGGAATCACTGGATTTCAGTATTATCTATTCTATAAACTATAAGGTATTACATTAATGAACAATGGAATAAACATTCTGATTCTTTTCCATTACCAAATCCATACAGACATGATAAAAAAACCTGCTTACATCACTGGCAATCTCCCTGGATGCTTTGGCAGCTTGAATAGGAATGGCATCAAAACGCAAATCGTGACCCTTCTTCTTCGATTCCTCCAAAGCTAATTTGTACATTTTCTGTGAGAAAAATATTCACATTCTTGTTTCAAAAACATAATTACACTTCAGTTAAGCACATCTGTGTAATAAAAGAAATGCGGTCCTTGAACAATATTGCCAATGTTCAGAGAACTTAAATATCTGAACACAGCTCTGTCTTCTCTAGAAAATAAAACAATGCAGATTTCAAAGATCTTGTATTGTAGATGCTTGGAAACTGGAAACCATTTAGGGAAGGCAAAGAAAGGAATATTCTAAAAGTTAAATTATTTATTTCCATACCTTGCTATAGAAATGACTTCTCATTTATGGCAGATAAAATATTTTAAAAGCCCAAATAGATACCTAGGAGGTAAATTCTAAAGAAAGAACAACTCTGATTTCAGCAGTGGAGCTAGCAATTTGTGACCTAAAGAAATTGACAATATTATAATATTAATTAAAAGTCAGATGACAAAATTGTACTTGTCAGAAATCTTTTAATTCTCTCAACTCTTCAGTTTTACTCACCTGACTGTAATTTAATTGGTTTTGTTTAGCTAGCAGGATTTCTGGTGTGTCAGGCATGACATGAACCATGGTCTTATCTTTATTCCATGCTTCAGTGTATAAATGCTAAGAAAGAATACAGGAAGAGATTAATATTGCATTCCAAAACAAGGTAATATCTTATTAATCAGGTAAAACATAGAGCATACTAGGTAAAATTAGAGGAAATATAGCATGGATAAATGGTTATGTATTTAATAAAGTAGTGATATCATTATTGAAAAGATAATTTATCTGAGGAATTTTAACAAAACTTAGAAAACTGCCACGTTACTTAAGAATAATGAATAAACCAAAGCATTATTAGTGCTCACTGCACAGACATGTCAAAGAAAAGATTAAAATGTACTATGTAGAATATCATGAGAAAGTTCGAGTCTTCCATTACATGGCCTAATAGTTTTCATTGAAATAAACAGAGCACACTACTTGAAAATACATCATCTCTGAACTTCAGCATTACTTGTGATCATTATATTTCTAGTCCTGTCTCCAGGGTTTAGGCCGACTGCTGACATGTTACCTAATCGAATCAATACTCACCTTATTCATTGTCTCTGCATTCTGCTTGGCTAAGACCATCTCTAGAGAATCAGTGACGCTAGTAAACTTGATTGTGTCCGGAGGCTGACGGTATATTTTATCACTCAGGATCTCCCCTGCCTTCTTGGCTTTTTCAACCTCCAAGGAACCAAGTGGGACCCAACCAATGCCTCGCAACCATTCAAGGTCAGACTTGTAGCAGTTCTATTACCAAAAAAAATGCACAAGTTATTCTAATAACAACAATGCAATTTACACAGTGCATCTTTTCACAGTTAAGTAACCTCACTATCAACTTTTAATTCAAATAAATTCAAAGCCCTAGAGAAAATCTTAGAAAAAATAACTGCATTTTATCTACATTAAGAGTGAAAACATTATCTAAGTTTCACAGAATGGCAAATTATAAATAGACCAAACTCTGGAATTTCAGAACTTAATTTAAATATCAATTAGTTAACCTATCCTATTGGAGATCTGAGTTTCAATTAGCCATGAAACTTAAAAATAACTCTTGCAAATTTAATTCTACCGCATTGGTATGTTATGGCTTGGTCCACCTATGTAAAACATCAAATACATTCCTCACCAAAAATTAAATCAAAAGAGCTTACATCACTCTGCAGATCATAGGCTTTCTTAGCATGGATAACATCATTCTGGTCCGGCAGACAGACCCACTGATGCAGATAGTGGCGGTAATCAACATCGCTGACCAGCTCCTGACATTTCTTGGCCAACACGATTCCCAGCATGTCCACTGGGCTACTGAAGTGTGTCTTTGTCTTCTCAAAGGCTTTCTTGTACTCCCTGTCACTCTGGATCTTGGCTACGTGCATCGACCACATCATCTTTGGATCATCCTCTATGTTACGGGCCCCTATGTGGTGGCCAAGCTGCTTGCGATAGCCTTCTTTATAGTTGTACTGAAATATAAATCAAGATATCATATTTCTATATCACCTCTAAATATCAGGTAGTCGTATTAAATATTTCTAATAATAAACTCTCAAAATTTCTCTATAACCTACAGTCAAAAAAAACAACTGTCAAAGCAATTCTGGGGCTAATAACATGGATTCTCACATTAAATATTTGAGATTTGAGTTAGAACCCTAAATAGAGATTTTAAAGTAAGTTCTTCTGAAAAAACACTCTTCACTAGTATTAGTGAGAAATAATCCTCCTCTTATTAAACATACTTAATCCTTATTAAATATAATAATATACATACTGTTAAGATTTAATTAAAGATACAGGTTTATGAGCTATAAAATTAACATGATAACAGCATTATATTGTCCTTATAACTTCTCAACATTTAATTTTTACAATTAAGTCTTTAAACACATATAATAATTTGCTTCCAAAAATCTATTATTTCAGATCACAATTTAATTGAAATGCCTTTTACAGAATCCAGCTGATAACTTTCAGGTTGCAGAGATCAGAAGTCACCACACAAAGGAAAAAAAAGTAGTTTCTTACATCGCTGGCAATTTGCCTGGATGCTTTGGCAGCTTGAATGGGGATAGCATCACTTCTCAAATCATAGCCTTTCTTTTTTGCTTCTTCCATGGCCTGTTTGTAGAGTTTCTAGGCGAAGAATTAACAATGGGATTCATGTAAGTAAGCTCCATATATTACATTCTATGCAAAACAAATGGCTTGTAAGTAGAGTAGATTTAAAAAATTGTGTTGAGATTTATTCTAACCCAGCTTTATCTAACTTTAACTCAATGCCCCAGATCAGGAGCCGATAGAAATTTGTATCAAAGGAAGATCTTTGCTAAATACATTAGCTAACGATTTTTTTCTTTCAATACTTTAAATAACATAACATTGACTACAAATTTGGAGATAAACTATTCTTCTGTACAAGTGGAGTAAAACTTACCTTTTAAAGCCACCTCTTACTCATGTCAATTTATCTGCCTAAACTAACATTGAACACTGGGATCACTGCTCTTCAGAATTGTGCTGGAATTTACCTTTTTGGTACTTCCAATGTTGGAATTAATTTTTTGCCTTCCCAATAGTATGCACATTGGCAGAAATTACTCCCAAAAATTCACTGGAGACACACAACTTCTCATGGAGTTTATTCTGCATAACACTCACTGTTGTACATATGCACTACTGTACAAATACGCAAACAAAGTTTTTAAAGTCACAATTTTGAGAATAAATATTGGGGGTTACTTAAACTGATGGTATCATCTATATAAGGTTTATCAGAATACTGATGATCCAGCCATGAAACAGACCAGTTACATTTGGAGAGCTAACACACTCACCACACTGTAGTTTTGCATGTTCTGTTTTGCCAGTGTGATTTCAGGTGTGTCAGGCATTATGTGGATTTGTGTCTTGTCTTTATCCCAGGCCTCAGTATATAAACGCTGAAAAAGAAATAACGTATGTTAAAGGGGGGAAAATAAACAGGGACTACTTGGAGATCTCCTAAAATGTAAGAAGAGTTACAGATCTGTACTCCAAGTCTAAAAAATCCTTATTCCTTATATAGCAATGAGATTTTATATTCACTCCTCTAGATACTTAATGTTCAGATTAAGAACTGGTAACCTAGAAAGAATTGTGTTAAAAAAAAACGTTTAGAAAAAAGGCACAGAATGCTAATCAGACACACAGAGATCTAAACTCTAAAAATAAGGCGTGTTTGAAAGACGAAGTGGTTTTATTGACATAAATAGGATTGAGATCAGGGCCACATATTCAAACAAACTCTTACATTTTAAGTACTACGCTGAATTGTTTAAAATATAGATGTTTCAAAGACTGCCCTAAAACAAGTCATTTATTAATTACTAATCACTGGATAAACTTGATAAATTATTAGATTAGACAAATTGCTATATTAAAAATTAGATGAAAGTTAGGTAACACATTACTAGACACACTGTAGAGTATGTGGAAAGCTTCAAAATTGATCATTCCAATTTAACTGGGTAACTTAGAAGATACTATTAAAATAGCACTTGCTGAAAATAAGTTACCTGTTGATTACCAAGAATGTAACTTACACTCTTAAAGCCTCACTGTGCTAAAATCTCACACAGCAACCACACATGTCTATTTCTAGTCCTGTCTCCAGGGTTTAGGCCGAGACTGCTGACATGTTACCTAATCGAATCAATACTCACCTTATTCATTGTCTCTGCATTCTGCTTGGCTAAGACCATCTCTAGAGAATCAGTGACGCTAGTAAACTTGATTGTGTCCGGAGGCTGACGGTATATTTTATCACTCAGGATCTCCCCTGCCTTCTTGGCTTTTTCAACCTCCAAGGAACCAAGTGGGACCCAACCAATGCCTCGCAACCATTCAAGGTCAGACTTGTAGCAGTTCTATTACAAAATACAAAGACAGTTCTTTCATTAATATTGCCAGTTAAACATTTCATATATACCATGCAACTAATGCTTACTTTCTGTAAGTTACCTTCCTCCTAGTTCAATCTGCAAAACAATCTCTGTTAGCAACCCAGATTCAGACCCTGTATGTGTCTTCAAGGGATATCATTCACCCGACAACATGGTGGGGAATAGTCAAAGAGTAATGGGATTAAAACACAAAATCCTGAAAGTCAGTATAAACTTTTCCTGTAAAATTTGTTTACAACAAATAAATGGTCACCCACTAAAAATAGCAGGTCTTAATTTAAACCATTTTCTCCAAGACAGAACAAAGGAATTCTCTCCACTAAAGTCAGGCAACTAAAAAAAAAAAAGTCATACTAGGCAATTTCCTCTTCATACACAGTTACTCCAAATATAAAGGTATTAAGATTGCCTATTATGAAGGATTATATGCAGCTAATTCTACTGTTTGGCTAACTGATTAGCTGTACATAGACAACCTTCATAATATTCAACCTTCCTTACACACAGATTCATTCACTCCTAAAAATCTTACGAACTTGCTTGGAATAGGTAAAAACACAATGTGAAAAAACACTATATAAGAGAGACAGTCTAAGAAGCTTCTGTAGTTTATATTCAAAGGAAATTACATACATGTCAGAATTCCAATGCTTATCAGCAAGTACTCACATCACTCTGTAGATCATAGGCTTTCTTAGCATGGATAACATCATTCTGGTCCGGCAGACAGACCCACTGATGCAGATAGTGGCGGTAATCAACATCGCTGACCAGCTCCTGACATTTCTTGGCCAACACGATCCCCAGCATGTCCACTGGGCTACTGAAGTGTGTCTTTGTCTTCTCAAAGGCTTTCTTGTACTCCCTGTCACTCTGGATCTTGGCTACGTGCATCGACCACATCATCTTTGGATCATCCTCTATGTTACGGGCTCCGATATGGTGGCCAAGCTGCTTGCGATAGCCTTCTTTATACTTGTACTGTAGGCAAAAAAATGTTCAGTGAGTTTTAGTTTAGTTCTCTTTACGTCCGTAGCAGCCCCTGCGGCACAACCTCCAGACAACTTAGCATCTGAAACCACAGAGACTTTAGAATAAGAAAATATTCAGCTGATGAACTGCAGCACACAGCTAAAGAAGGATTCATGTAATTGTCTGCATGATAAGACTTTCACATTTTTGAAGACACTCCCTGTCCTACGTATTAAGAACTACTACTCAGTACCTGCAAGCAGAAAAAGTCACCAAAATACAGCAGCTATACGAAAGGTCCAAAGTTCAATAAACATCCTCTACAAAAAGAATCAGTTAGTGACCTTCAAGCATGATAGCAAAATAAACTCCTATTCAATAAGTTCAGGAGATAAAAATTGTAGAAACATACAGACAGAACTGGAACTGTAAACAGAGACACTAAACACATATATATAAAATACATTTTTATATTAATGCCTAATTATAATAAAAAATTATTTATGTTTATACTGCCTTTATTTTTACGCAAAACCTGTTTTGGGTTTTCTTTCCTAAGGTCCAGCTCAGCTGTGTAGCTGCAAAACCAGGGGACTGCAGACTGGCAGTACTGAGGGCAGCACACCACCTCAAAAGTCTACTCTGTTGCAAAAGGAGATGCTCCCACAAGCCCAGGAGGGACGCTGCTTTGGATTATGTCCGTCACTCAGCTCCCACAGTTACTCTCTCCACACCATCTATGCAGACCCTCGCAACGCTGCACACCCATAACATGCAGGGACACCTACAGGCAGACCCCCCAAAACCAAAACATTTACGGACTAGCTGATTGGTAATGACAGGTGAGATCTCCGTTGCCTCCATTCGGCTGAGGTTGCAAACCTGGGGCTTCCCCTGAAAGAAAGCACCTGGAAAATGTCCGGTAGCACGTGCTGCCAAGGCCTCCTGTGTACTTACATCACTTGCAATGTCTCTGGAAGCTTTAGCAGACTTGATAGGAATGGCATCTGCTCGCATGTCATAGCCCTTTTTCTTCTCTTCCTCCATCGCAAGCTTGTACAGTTTCTGAAAGAAAAACAAGCATTCCCCTCAAGCAACGCTGCTTCTCGGGCCACAGCAGTGTCCAGGACAGACACTTAACCCCAGCTCAAACACCTACCTCACTGAAGTTCACTTTGTTCTGCTGGGCTAGCAAAATACCAGGTGTATCCGGCATAATGTGAACGCTGGTTTTATCTTTCTCCCAGGCTGACGTGTACGCGCGCTGAAAAAACGAGTACAACGTGAAATAAGATCACGCAAGCACAGGGCAACAAACCCAAAGAGCAAACTAGCTCAATGAACTGAAGCAAGGGGCCTCTACTTTGCACGGACTCAGGAACGCCTTTTCTTCTCCCAAAACTTTCCAACGCTCCACCCTTTCCTTGTCTGCACCGCACCCAATTACTGCTCCAACCACACAAAACAGAATTTGATCTAAAACAAGGAACACAAATCCCTCATGCAAGAGGGGGGATGCAATTCCCCCCTTGCAGAACCCAGGCCCTGGAAGGAGAGAGCCCAACGTCCTGGGAAAGGAAGGCGCTCGTTTCCTTCATGTTGCAAACACAAGGAAAACTCACTTGGTTCATAATTTCGGAGTTGTGCTTTGCCAGAACCATAGGCATCGAGTCAGGAATGCTCGTGAATTTGATGGTGTCCGGGTGTTGCCGATACTTCTTGTCACTCAGGATGAGGCTCGCCCTCTTGTTCTTCTCATCGTCCAGCGAACCACTGGGGGACCAGCCAATGCCCCTCAGCCACAGAAGGTCGGACTTGTACACATTCTGAAGGACAGGCAAGGACACAAAGCAGCTCAGCAACCTCCTCACTCCATGCAACCGCTACTCCTACCTAGGGAAGCTCTGCCTACCAAAACACATTCCCCTGCGTCAACCCACCAGCCACCACCACAGGGACTCCCATTAAATGCGGCTCCCCGTGCCTACAACAGCACAAGCAGGTGCCAAGCAATCCACAAACCTTCCCCCTACATCTTATTCTCCCCAGGAAAGACCTGCCCCATTTGGCAGGCTGCAGCTGGCACTGGCACAGGAGGAGCCTTATACCTCATCACCTAACGCTCTTCATACCAGTTGCCACTGCACACGTGGCTTGCCTTTGCCCACCCTCGGTCCTCCAAAAGAAAATATTTGACTCTGTTGCCCTTCCCCTGCCATACACAACTCCAGCCACCTGCCGCAACTCTCCCCCACAAATGCTCAAGGCAAGACAGGACTCTTCTGTGACCACAAACTATGACCCTACACAAATTTCATCCCTGCCTATTCTTGACAAAATCTCAGCAAAAAGAAAGCTGGGCTGCTGAGATCTCTCATGAACTGAAAAATGAGAAATTAAAGTAACCTCAATGAGAAAGGCTGAAATTGAAAATGTGTTTTCAATAGAAACACTGGGGTAATTGTTTTAAACTGAAAGAGGGCAGATTCAGATTAGATATTAGGAAAAAATTCTTTACTGTGAGGGTAGTGAGACACTGGAAGAGGCTGCCTAGGTAAGTTGTGGATGCGCCATCATTGGAAGTGTTCAAGGACAGGCTGGATGGCACTTTGAGCAGCCTCATCTAGTGGAAGGTGTTCCTGTCCATGGCAGGGGAGTTGGAACGAGATGACCTTTAAGGTCCATTCCAACCTGAAACATCTGCGATACTATGATACAGCAAGACAGAACAGCCACCACACAGTCTCGGTCTCACAGAATCAGCCTACATTTATGCTCCCCACCTGGACCTTCTCCAACAAAGGAACAGAATGCAGGGGAGACTTCTCGTTTTCACACAGCCAATAAAGAACAACTTACATCGCTCTGAAGGTCGTACACTTTCCTGGCTTGTACAACATCGTTCTGGTCCGGCAGACAGGTCCACCGATGCAGAAGATGCTTGTAATCAATGTCACTGACCAGCTCCTGACATTTCTTGGCCAGCACAATTCCCAGCATGTCCACTGGGCTACTGAAGTGTGTCTTTGTCTTCTCAAAGGCTTTCTTGTACTCCCTGTCACTCTGGATCTTGGCTACGTGCATCGACCACATCATCTTTGGATCATCCTCTATATTTCGGGCTCCAATATGGTGGCCAAGCTGCTTGCGATAGCCTTCTTTATACTTGTACTGCAGGGTTAAAGAAGCTCAGTAAGTTTCAGGCCAGCTGTCCTCCCTTCTGACACTATCCTGCAGCAGTGCCTGTGAGCAAGTGCTTTGCTCATGGAGCCTCGCAAGATCACCACGTGGAGAGGCGTCTAAGTGCAGCATATCCCCACTGTGTCCTACACTTCCATCCCACCCCGCGCCTACACCGGGCCACAGGAGGCACATGGAGGCCCAGACGGCAACTCCAACCAAGCTAGCTCAGGAACCAGGAGCAGTGCATGCCAGCAGACAGGGTCTCCACACAACCTAAGCAGCCCCACTTAGAGGCCAGCTCAGCAGCTGGGATGCAAAACTCAGGGAAAACCACAGGACTGCTCCAGCAGGCAGCCTGGGCCTCATCCTGCACAGCCCTGTCTGCACTCACCCACACAGCCCACAGCAGCTGACACTCTCCACTGCACCAGGCTCTCCTGCACAGTGCTCAGGAGTCTTTTCTCCCAGCCCAGTGTGTGTCCTCAGCTGCAGGCCTATATTCACTAAGCTTGGGAAGTGACAAGGGGCAACACGACACTTTTTCCCCCTCCTCTTACTGAAATGTCAAGCAAGACTGAGGAGAGATTGAACACATCTCCTCACAGTAAGGAACAAACCTGAACTACAGAACCTCATAGGAGAGAGTAAATTAAGCTCCTGCAGAGCTGAGCCCTGAAGAGATACTCTGGGGCACAGTAATGACGGGCCTGCAGTGACCCCAGTCCAGATGGAAACGGTTAATGCCCCGGTCATAACAAAAAACTTGGTCTGGGTTTTCCTTCCTAAGGTCCAGCTCAGCTGTGTAGCTGCAAAACCAGGGGACTGCAGACTGGCAGTACTGAGGGCAGCACGCCACCTCAAAAGTCTACTCTGTTGCACAAGGAGACGCTCCCACAAGCCCAGGAGGGACGCTGCTTTGGATTATGTCCGTCACTCAGCTCCCACAGTTACTCTCTCCACACCATCTATGCAGACCCTCGCAACGCTGCACACCCATAACATGCAGGGACACCTACAGGCAGACCCCCCAAAACCAAACATTTACGGACTAGCTGATTGGTAATGACAGGTAAGATCTCCGTTGCCTCCATTCGGCTGAGGTTGCAAACCTGGGGCTTCCCCTGAAAGAAAGCACCTGGAAAATGTCCGGTAGCACGTGCTGCCAAGGCCTCCTGTGTACTTACATCACTTGCAATGTCTCTGGAAGCTTTAGCAGACTTGATAGGAATGGCATCTGCTCGCATGTCATAGCCCTTTTTCTTCTCTTCCTCCATCGCAAGCTTGTACAGTTTCTGAAAGAAAAACAAGCATTCCCCTCAAGCAACGCTGCTTCTCGGGCCACAGCAGTGTCCAGGACAGACACTTAACCCCAGCTCAAACACCTACCTCACTGAAGTTCACTTTGTTCTGCTGGGCTAGCAAAATACCAGGTGTATCCGGCATAATGTGAACGCTGGTTTTATCTTTCTCCCAGGCTGACGTGTACGCGCGCTGAAAAAACGAGTACAACGTGAAATAAGATCACGCAAGCACAGGGCAACAAACCCAAAGAGCAAACTAGCTCAATGAACTGAAGCAAGGGGCCTCTACTTTGCACGGACTCAGGAACGCCTTTTCTTCTCCCAAAACTTTCCAACGCTCCACCCTTTCCTTGTCTGCACCGCACCCAATTACTGCTCCAACCACACAAAACAGAATTTGATCTAAAACAAGGAACACAAATCCCTCATGCAAGAGGGGGGATGCAATTCCCCCCTTGCAGAACCCAGGCCCTGGAAGGAGAGAGCCCAACGTCCTGGGAAAGGAAGGCGCTCGTTTCCTTCATGTTGCAAACACAAGGAAAACTCACTTGGTTCATAATTTCGGAGTTGTGCTTTGCCAGAACCATAGGCATCGAGTCAGGAATGCTCGTGAATTTGATGGTGTCCGGGTGTTGCCGATACTTCTTGTCACTCAGGATGAGGCTCGCCCTCTTGTTCTTCTCATCGTCCAGCGAACCACTGGGGAACCAGCCAATGCCCCTCAGCCACAGAAGGTCGGACTTGTACACATTCTGAAGGACAGGCAAGGACACAAAGCAGCTCAGCAACCTCCTCACTCCATGCAACCGCTACTCCTACCTAGGGAAGCTCTGCCTACCAAAACACATTCCCCTGCGTCAACCCACCAGCCACCACCACAGGGACTCCCATTAAATGCGGCTCCCCGTGCCTACAACAGCACAAGCAGGTGCCAAGCAATCCACAAACCTTCCCCCTACATCTTATTCTCCCCAGGAAAGACCTGCCCCATTTGGCAGGCTGCAGCTGGCACTGGCACAGGAGGAGCCTTATACCTCATCACCCAATGCTCTTCATACCAGTTGCCACTGCACACGTGGCTTGCCTTTGCCCACCCTCGGTCCTCCAAAAGAAAATATTTGACTCTGTTGCCCTTCCCCTGCCATACAGAACTCCAGCCACCTGCAAAATGCTCAAGGCAAGACAGGACTCTTCTGTGACCATAAACTAGGACCCCACACAAACTTCATCTCTGACTCTTCATGACACCAACTCTTAGCAAGATAGTACAGCACCACACAGTCTCGGTCTCACAGAATCAGCCTACATTTATGCTCCCCACCTGGACCTTCTCCAACAAAGGAACAGAATGCAGGAGAGACTTCTCGTTTTCACACAGCCAATAAAGAACAACTTACATCGCTCTGAAGGTCGTACACTTTCCTGGCTTGTACAACATCGTTCTGGTCCGGCAGACAGGTCCACCGATGCAGAAGATGCTTGTAATCAATGTCACTGACCAGCTCCTGACATTTCTTGGCCAGCACAATTCCCAGCATGTCCACTGGGCTACTGAAGTGTGTCTTTGTCTTCTCAAAGGCTTTCTTGTACTCCCTGTCACTCTGGATCTTGGCTACGTGCATCGACCACATCATCTTTGGATCATCCTCTATATTTCGGGCTCCAATATGGTGGCCAAGCTGCTTGCGATAGCCTTCTTTATACTTGTACTGCAGGGTTAAAGAAGCTCAGTAAGTTTCAGGCCAGCTGTCCTCCCTTCTGACACTATCCTGCAGCAGTGCCTGTGAGCAAGTGCTTTGCTCATGGAGCCTCGCAAGATCACCACGTGGAGAGGCGTCTAAGTGCAGCATATCCCCACTGTGTCCTACACTTCCATCCCACCCCGCGCCTACACCGGGCCACAGGAGGCACATGGAGGCCCAGACGGCAACTCCAACCAAGCTAGCTCAGGAACCAGGAGCAGTGCATGCCAGCAGACAGGGTCTCCACACAACCTAAGCAGCCCCACTTAGAGGCCAGCTCAGCAGCTGGGATGCAAAACTCAGGGAAAACCACAGGACTGCTCCAGCAGGCAGCCTGGGCCTCATCCTGCACAGCCCTGTCTGCACTCACCCACACAGCCCACAGCAGCTGACACTCTCCACTGCACCAGGCTCTCCTGCACAGTGCTCAGGAGTCTTTTCTCCCAGCCCAGTGTGTGTCCTCAGCTGCAGGCCTATATTCACTAAGCTTGGGAAGTGACAAGGGGCAACACGACACTTTTTCCCCCTCCTCTTACTGAAATGTCAAGCAAGACTGAGGAGAGATTGAACACATCTCCTCACAGTAAGGAACAAACCTGAACTACAGAACCTCATAGGAGAGAGTAAATTAAGCTCCTGCAGAGCTGAGCCCTGAAGAGATACTCTGGGGCACAGTAATGACGGGCCTGCAGTGACCCCAGTCCAGATGGAAACGGTTAATGCCCCGGTCATAACAAAAAACTTGGTCTGGGTTTTCCTTCCTAAGGTCCAGCTCAGCTGTGTAGCTGCAAAACCAGGGGACTGCAGACTGGCAGTACTGAGGGCAGCACGCCACCTCAAAAGTCTACTCTGTTGCACAAGGAGACGCTCCCACAAGCCCAGGAGGGACGCTGCTTTGGATTATGTCCGTCACTCAGCTCCCACAGTTACTCTCTCCACACCATCTATGCAGACCCTCGCAACGCTGCACACCCATAACATGCAGGGACACCTACAGGCAGACCCCCCAAAACCAAACATTTACGGACTAGCTGATTGGTAATGACAGGTAAGATCTCCGTTGCCTCCATTCGGCTGAGGTTGCAAACCTGGGGCTTCCCCTGAAAGAAAGCACCTGGAAAATGTCCGGTAGCACGTGCTGCCAAGGCCTCCTGTGTACTTACATCACTTGCAATGTCTCTGGAAGCTTTAGCAGACTTGATAGGAATGGCATCTGCTCGCATGTCATAGCCCTTTTTCTTCTCTTCCTCCATCGCAAGCTTGTACAGTTTCTGAAAGAAAAACAAGCATTCCCCTCAAGCAACGCTGCTTCTCGGGCCACAGCAGTGTCCAGGACAGACACTTAACCCCAGCTCAAACACCTACCTCACTGAAGTTCACTTTGTTCTGCTGGGCTAGCAAAATACCAGGTGTATCCGGCATAATGTGAACGCTGGTTTTATCTTTCTCCCAGGCTGACGTGTACGCGCGCTGAAAAAACGAGTACAACGTGAAATAAGATCACGCAAGCACAGGGCAACAAACCCAAAGAGCAAACTAGCTCAATGAACTGAAGCAAGGGGCCTCTACTTTGCACGGACTCAGGAACGCCTTTTCTTCTCCCAAAACTTTCCAACGCTCCACCCTTTCCTTGTCTGCACCGCACCCAATTACTGCTCCAACCACACAAAACAGAATTTGATCTAAAACAAGGAACACAAATCCCTCATGCAAGAGGGGGGATGCAATTCCCCCCTTGCAGAACCCAGGCCCTGGAAGGAGAGAGCCCAACGTCCTGGGAAAGGAAGGCGCTCGTTTCCTTCATGTTGCAAACACAAGGAAAACTCACTTGGTTCATAATTTCGGAGTTGTGCTTTGCCAGAACCATAGGCATCGAGTCAGGAATGCTCGTGAATTTGATGGTGTCCGGGTGTTGCCGATACTTCTTGTCACTCAGGATGAGGCTCGCCCTCTTGTTCTTCTCATCGTCCAGCGAACCACTGGGGAACCAGCCAATGCCCCTCAGCCACAGAAGGTCGGACTTGTACACATTCTGAAGGACAGGCAAGGACACAAAGCAGCTCAGCAACCTCCTCACTCCATGCAACCGCTACTCCTACCTAGGGAAGCTCTGCCTACCAAAACACATTCCCCTGCATCAACCCACCAGCCACCACCACAGGGACTCCCATTAAATGCGGCTCCCCGTGCCTACAACAGCACAAGCAGGTGCCAAGCAATCCACAAACCTTCCCCCTACATCTTCTTACTCTCCCCAGGAAAGACCTGCCCCATTTGACAGGCTGCAGCTGGCACTGGCACAGGAGGAGCCTTATACCTCATCACCCAATGCTCTTCATACCAGTTGCCACTGCACACGTGGCTTGCCTTTGCCCACTCTCAGTGCTCCAAAAGAAAATATTTGACTCTGTTGCCCTTCCCCTGCCATACAAAACTCCAGCCACCTGCAAAATGCTCAAGGCAAGACAGGACTCTTCTGTGACCATAAACTAGGACCCCACACAAACTTCATCTCTGACTCTTCATGACACCAACTCTTAGCAAGATAGTACAGCACCACATAGTCTCAGTCTCACAGAATCAGCCTACATTTATGCTCCCCACCTGGACCTTCTCCAACAAAGGAACAGAATGCAGGAGAGACTTCTCGTTTTCACACAGCCAATAAAGAACAACTTACATCGCTCTGAAGGTCGTACACTTTCCTGGCTTGTACAACATCGTTCTGGTCCGGCAGACAGGTCCACCGATGCAGAAGATGCTTGTAATCAATGTCACTGACCAGCTCCTGACATTTCTTGGCCAGCACGATTCCTAGCATGTCCACTGGGCTACTGAAGTGTGTCTTTGTCTTCTCAAAGGCTTTCTTGTACTCCCTGTCACTCTGGATCTTGGCTACGTGCATCGACCACATCATCTTTGGATCATCCTCTATATTTCGGGCTCCTATGTGGTGGCCAAGCTGCTTTCGGTACCCGGTTTTGTATTGGTACTAATTGAATGCAGAGACAATAATTATCATCTCTTTTCATGCTGTAATTTAAATTTCTCTTTTATTAATATAGTGGTTAATATATTTGCATCTAATATATTTTAATTTTTTGCATATTTTTCCAACATTTTTAATGTTTTTATTGGAAGTCCAGAAGACATTAACTGAGTATATACTATCTCATTGTAAATTGTTGTAAGTAATTTAATTAACTTTACATCATTAAGAATTACACAACATCTGGGGAGGGCAGCAATATAAGACTGTTAAAATTTTATACCTCTCCTCCTTTTATATAAAAAACATCTTTATCCAAAAGTGTCTACCAGCTCTATGCCTCGCTATTATTTTCACTCTGTAAGACTTACTTCACTAGCTATGTCTCTGGATGCCTTTGCTGACTTGATCGGTATAGCATCAGGAGGAAGATCATAGCCTTTCCTCTTCAGCTCTTCATATCCTAACTTGTAATGTTTCTGTTGGAGAAGGATTCAAAGTATTTATCACAAATAATCTCTCTAGAGAGTTTTTCAATACTACAACTTTCCTCCCCTGACTCTTGAAAATAAAGCATGAGATTCCAAACACAGTTTCATTCATCAAATTAAATTCCATAGCTTGCTCTTAATAATGTGTATTTTGTTACTGATGATACAAAATACTTGAAAATTACTATCTGTATGTTTTCTGATTAACTCATTCGAGATCAATATTTTCTTTTAGTTAACATATTAATCTGAATGATTCAGAGTCTTCTACAGAGGTGAATAATAAAACCCCATTATTCTCTACACCCAATTTCAATTGCAATTATTTTTGTCTTCTTGAGTTCTTACAACAGAGCTGCTAACATTTCTTTACCTTTGCATGTAGTCTGTATTTGTTTCATTATAACCAGGAATTTGATGTAAATTACACAATCCTAAGTAATTCTAAAGAGGCAAATCAATATAATCAGACATTTTAACAATAATGACAGGCTTACTAAAAAGTAGTGAACACATATGTACAATGGTAATATGATCAGTAGGGATGAAAGAGAAAACTGCTAACTTGCGTTGAATATTTTTTTGGTATTTTTTATATTCTCGCAACTCTGATTCCTAAAATAAAACTGTATTTTAGCAGTTCCACTTGGGCTTCCCAGTGCATAACAATTTTCACAGGAAAAGATCACAGGTCTGCTTACAGCTGTTAGAATTGCAGAATTACTCTACTTTTTAAACTAAAGGCACGATGGGTAATTCCAAATTCCGTAAAAGAAACATTGTGGAGACACACTTACATCACTTGTGTTAAGTAAGTTTGATTTAGCCAGCAAAATTTCAGGAGTATCAGGCATGATGTGAACCTGAGTCTTGTCCTTGTCCCAAGCCTCTCTATACAGTATCTGAAAAGAGACACAAACAAAAATACCTTGTCTGATAAAAGGCTTACATGCATAGCAGTAAATTCAGTTTACCTTTTCTCTACAGTAGCAAAGCAAAGATGTACTATGCAAGCATGAGTGATGTAAACAACACAAGGTATTAAAATCAAATAATACAATGACTTATTACTGAAATACCACCTCTTTTTCTTCTCACATCTACGAAATGTCAAGGAAACAGCATTATGACAATACATTTACATACTAATAAGGGTCTCATTTATAGTTATTACTCATTTATAGTTATTATAGTTACAGCACTAGAGACCTTAATCTTCTGAACAAGTCCTAGCAGTTATTTACAACTGAGCAGTAAGGCACTAATTGTAAACATCTGGTATTTGTATATTTTAAGCACATGTTCTGATATGGAGATCTTTTTAACAAATGTATACTAATGCATTCATTTATTGAATCACTTGTTCTGTCTCTAGAGGCAACTTACATCACTTCTATTTTTGGCATTAGATTTTGCTAAAGTGATATCCATGGCATCTGGGATACTTGTGAACTTAATAGTATCTGGGTGCTGCCGGTACTTCTTTTCACTCAGTATTTCAGAAGCTTTCTTGTTCTTTTCAGATTCCAAAGATCCTAAAGGACTCCATCCAAGCCCTCTGAGCCATTGTAGATCTGACTTATATACATTCTGTTAAGGAAAAAAATCAAAACCATAGAGTATTATTTCCCTGTTCATTTATTAAACCATATTAAAAGACTAACTGGTATTTTAGCTTCAATCTGATCTATACTGGCATCAAAAGAGAGTTATTAAAGATACTTTTCAATAAGCAGTAAATATCTTACAAAAAATACATTAATTAAATCCAGAGGGAGCTTACATCACTCTGTAGTTCGTAGACCGTCTTTGCCTGGGTGACATCAATCTGGTCTGGCAGACAAGTCCAGCGGTGCAGCACATGTTTGTAGTCTATATCACTAACCAATTCCTGACATTTCTTAGCCAGAAGAAAGCCTAACATATCCACGGGCATATTAAACTTTGTCTTCCACTTTTCAAAATCTTTCTTGTACTCTCTCTCACTCTGCATCTTAGCTACTTGCATAGACCACAACATCTTAGGATCATCCTGTAAGCTGCGGAATCCAATGTGATGTCCCTGCTGCTTGCGGTAACCTTCTTTGTACTTGTACTAAAATTATAAAGATTGCATTATTGAAATTACAGGAAGAAACAGACAATGGTAAAATATATAAGCAAAATATCAATATACTCTCTCAGTTCAATGTTTCTCATTACCAATGAAATGAGCAACTTGTTATGGCATGTCCTGTAAAGTTTTAGTAGCCCCTTAATTAATGTGCATTACTTGATATCAGTGAATGCCCTCCCTGGGAATGAACAGAATCCCTGGAGAGGAAGAGTGCATGGCTAGAAGAATGGTCTTCTGTGCCATCTGATTCATATAGTCATACTGTTCAGAACTAAATGCTGACACACTGAAATATTTTGATTAATAAAATAATCAGAAATGAAAAAAGCAGATGCTTAAGCATTGGAATCATTTCCTAATGATTAATAAGATCTCTTCCATAAATGCAGGAGTTGTATTCATACCAAGTGATGATAACAGCAATACATGTGTCATCACTATTTCAGAGTTGTAAATAGGATTTCTCAGTATAGGCACTGGGATCAGCTAATTGGACCAAATTTGCTGCTGCTCTGAAAATGCAACATCCAAAAGAGCAGACAACTCCTAAATTTGTATGACTAGCCACTTCATGGATGGACCACAATCTCTGGAATTGTCAAGATGCCAGAGCAACCCTTTTTAAATTTTTTTCTTCACTGACAAGAACAGATCAGGAAAGAGTTTTGTCAGCAATTTTGTTTTTTACTCCAAGCCACACCTTAGCAGAGAGGTGTATCTCAATGTAGTGCGACTCTGTAGGTTATAGCAACTTGATAAAGTGTATGTCATATTGAATTAGAAATGTTGCTTACATCACTTGCAATGTCCCTTGAAGCTTTGGCAGCTTTCACTGAAATGGCTTCAGGTGTGAGGTCATAGCCTTTCTTTATCATTTCCTCCCAGCCAAGCTTGTATAGTTTCTAAAATTGAAAACAATATTAATTAAAAAGTCTTAGTAATACGTAAGTCACCTTCTATTTAGATATGCTAATGATCCATATTACCAAATTCTGGTCACCTCACAAGCTTCAGTTACGAGAGAAGGGCTACTAGAACATGAACTGAGAAATGGGAAACTGTTAAGCAAGGAACGCAGGTCTTCCAAGTCTTAGGCTAGTGACTAAATAGTTTTTCGTTACTGCAGCAGCTTCCTACTATATCTTATCTTGGGGATTTGAAACATATATATATTTCAAATTCCCCAGATATCTGGGATAACTGAAAACTCTTCAATTGGCTTAATAAAACTTATTAATTAATAAGGCAGTAATGTAGCTATTTAATAGTCAATTCAGTTTGTGCACAGTTGATTTTACGTACCAGCACTTGCAAGTCAAAGATTTGCCTCTGAGCAATCATGCAAAGCAATATTTTACACTGGCACAATTGCCGCTTTCTCATATTTGAAAGCTGACAGAAAAGTTAGAATCACTGCATGCATTTCTTTTCCCATATGTTAAGTTAAAAATATACACAATGAAATTTTAATTTGATAGTAAAGAATTTTTAACATGTTTGATTTCTATGGTAAGCATAGAGTATGTATGGACTATGCACATCCAGATTTCAAAAATAGGATTTATATTTTCCATACACTATAAGGTAATTCAGGCTGTTACTTTGCTAGCCTGAAAATGGCACTTATTGCTACTCTGAAAATATCACTCATGTAAAAATTCTAGCCTCTGTTCTAAATCCCCCATTCTGTTTCTTCTAACTTATACAAATTCATTACTTATTTTGAAATGGGAGGCACCTTTCAATTTGAAGAAAGTAGGTATTAATTTAAAATGTAATAGGAAGTATTAAAAAACTCTACCTGACTGTAGTTCGCCTTGTTCTGTTTTGCCTGTAGAATATCTGGTGTATCTGGCATCACATGAACCTGAATTTTATCCTTCTCCCAAGCTTGAGTATATGCATGCTATTGAAAAAAGTAACATCAGATGTGTTAATATAAATGACAAAGGGTGGCTCTTTTGGGGTTTTCACCTTTCCATTTGCACCCTTTGGATATGGATGCGTAAAAAGATGAAGGTGCTGACTTAGATTTATTTTACTATGTAATGACCTAATCCAGAATCAGCTGAATTAGGACCCAGTCTTGCTTCTAATGAAGTCAACTATCAAGATTTTCAGGGCCAGTAATTTCTATACAAGAATGAGAAGAACAGAGGTTGGAGAAGTAGCAATGAGAAAAATGAGAAAAGATTTATTTAACCAATGCCATTTATCAGTAACTGAGTGTTTCATTAAGAAAAAAAATGAAAAAAGATGAAACTGTAAGTGACACTTGTTTTTCCCAGGGAAACACTGCAACATAAAGGTGGTGACAGAGACTTATAGACTGTTTATTCAAATGGATTATATGTGAATGTCTACCTAATTTTCCCCATAAATACTCACTTTGTTCATCATATTTGCATTCTGCTTTGCAAGGACCATGTCCATGGCATCATTCTGTTTTGTAAACGGGAACATGCTGGGATGCTGGCGATATTTCCGATCACTTGCAATTTCTGTGGCTTTCTTAGATTTCTCCACATCCAGAGAACCAGCAGGACTCCAACCGATACCTTTGAACCACTCATTGTAATCCTGCTTGTACTCATTCTGCCAAACAGAACACAACAGGAAATTTTACAATTTACAAATGGCTCACACAAAATAATTCTGTTGTTTCCAAAACACAGACATAATGAAAAAAACAGGGGAAAAAAAGTCACAGCTGTGAATGACACAAAGAAAACAGAAACTTACATCACTTTGTATCTGATTCATGTTTCTGTACAGTTCTAAACTCATTGCATCTGGTAGAAGCATATATTGGTGAATCAGTCGTTTGTAGTTAGTATTGGTTACGCGATCTTGTGCCTCCTTAGCTGCCACAATGCTGAGTGTATCAGAAGGCGTTTGGTAATGTGTCTTGCTCATCTCATAAGCCTTCTTGTATTCACGATCAGACTGCATCTTAGCCACTTGCATATAATGGACAAGTTTGGGATCATCCTGAAGGCTGCGGAAGCCTACAAGTTTTCCCTTGTCTTGTTCATAACCTAATTTGTATTTATACTGTAAAGAGAACAGAGACAGAGACTTCATTAAACAAATGAAGTTCTACTTCATTTGTTTAATAAGAAATATCTATATTGTAAGGAAAAAAACCAGAGAACTTAGATTAAAATAAGGTTTTTACATTGTTAAGAAAACATCACAAAGCATACAGAGGTGGTGGCTTTGTCCACTTACTCTCAGGGTGCACTCTAAAGCAAAACAGATGTCTAGCATCCCTTTTAAAAGCAGTATATTTAAAATACTTTCTTAATAAATGAAATTTCCTTACAATAGTTTATTCTGGTCCTGCATAAGGTTCAATGTAACCTGGCGTTCAGTTGCTCTCTAATCTCATTATAAATGACACAATGAAAGTATGAAACACTGACAGAAAGCAAAAGGCAAAGGAACACAAAAGATCTCGTTTGCTGAAGACAGTTCTTTGGAAAAAGTGCACTTTTTATTCTTTTCACACTATAGTTTCAAGATACCCATATTAGCTCTAAAATGAGTTATCACAAAACACTATAACCAAGGTACATTAACCCACACAGTTCTCTGTTACTATTGCTATCCTGCTTCCAATATTTGCTTTGGGTAACTATTTTTGTGGTACTCTGCACCATACTCAGAATACTTGAGTTCATTTCTAAAGACTTAACCATAAAACCAAACATTTAATCATCACTTCCATTAGGTTCACTTGTACAAATGATTTAAAAATTCAAGACACTTCCCAAGATCTTTTGCATTTTTTTTAACAAAACCAATGGTTCAAATTCTTAACCCCTTCCTCAACCTCTAATCAACCCTGGACAATGAACTACACAGACCAAGTATCAAATCCTTTTTCCTTCACTGCTTACTGCTTGAAGAGAACTCAGAATGGAAGTATCTTCCTCTCAAACTTAGAGCAGTGGCAGAGCAAATTGCCTTTGCAGTGGCTGCAACATCCCCTATGTTGTCAAAAAAAAATGGTGGGTTAAATAACATGTCCTCAGGCCCTAACTGCACCCCTTTCTTAGGCTGGATTTGCCCCTGCCACAGCAAAGCCCTCATCACTGATACACAAAGGATTTCAGAATGGTCCTGATTTCAGAAGCTTGTATTCTCTGCATGAAGAAATTTAATGGGACTTTCACCAAAGGAATAAAGATAATTGTACTACAGCAGTAAAAATAATTTAAGTCTGTATCTGTTCTTTTCAAATACTTCTAAGAATGACCTCTGAACATTCTGTCTGAACTACAAATATACAACATACGTTTATAAAGTATCCAAGCACCATCACACTGAGGAATGAACTGCTTTTTTTTTTTTTTTTTCCCTAAGAGTCCCTCATATATCTCCTTACCTTTCTAACAAAGAAATTGTTCTTTAACCCTCCTAGAAAATGTATTAGAATATTTATCAAATATGTCGGAATTATTTACAAGCAAGAGAACAAGGAGACTTCATATATTTGGCATATAAGACTGAATTGTGTCAAGAAATGAATGTTTTACAATATCTGAAATGGATCATCTTTTCTTTCAAAAACTTACATCACTAGCAATATCCCTAGAAGCTTTGGCAGCTTTAATAGGGATAGCATCAGCTCTGAGATCATACCCTTTCTTCCTAGATTCTTCAAATGAAAGCCTGTACATTTTCTGTGAAAAGAAAGAAGAGAAACATCCTTTAAAAAAGCAAAACACAGCACACTCACTTAAATAAAAGTCTATTAATTTTACATGATAACTTGAAACACAGACTACTCATATGTTTAGCATTCCTTGAACAGTTGTTTAAGGCACTCAGGGACATAAAGAGATGAATGTTTCTTCAAAATTAACGCCAATCCTAGTATTCATACCTCAATGCAGCTGTACTGCACTATAATCAGTAACAATAACCTATAACAAAAGAGCAAGAAATTGCATTTGTTTCCCACATGCACAAGTATTGGTGAAAAGTTACACCTATAAGGATGTCAGCCTTTTAAAAAATGAGATAAATATTTCTATTTCTGTGTACATTAAAGATGTGCACAATTACAAACAATACTTTATTTAGCATATGCAGATTTAACAACTGGCTACTGAAAAACTGTCTATAATATCACCTGTTACTGAAAGAATAGGTTCAATCTGCAAGAATTTTGAATCCAGTACAAAACTGTGCATGGGGAAATAAAATAATAAATACAGTAACAAACAAGGATAGTACTCAAACTCTACTATTTTGTTAGTAACTATTATATTTTAATGACCTACATGAACATCATCTGCCTATAAATATCATGGCTTTTTCTTGGCAACTTTTGGTATTTAATTTTGGTGAAGAAAGAGGAAAAAGGAAAACAAATAGCTTTTTGTGAAATTACTACAGGTTAGCAAAATGAGAATTAGGGAGACTTCATATGCTGTCATCTCACTTCTCCCTAATAAAAAAACCAAGAGCAACGTCATAGTCTTACAAACAGTACTCACATCACTTAAATTAAAGGCATTAGCTTTTGCTAAAGCAATCTGTGGAATATCTGGTGTGATGTGAACTTTCTTTTTGTCTTCTTCCCATGCTTGTTTGTACTTGTGCTGGAAGGATAAAAAAAAAAAAAAAAAAAGAGATGTCAACATAACCAAAAAATTAGATAAAACAATTTAAAATAATATTTCCTATTTGAAATATAAACTTTTGTTACAATGATGCAACTACTAACATGGTAGGAACATTTGTCTTTTTATTTTAGCACTTAAAAGCAGTGTGAATCAGTATGAAGTTAATTGTGTGAGGCCGAAATAAAACTGGAAGAAATACCAATCTTGCTAGAGTATTTTATTGCTCATCTCTTGCCCAGCAGTGTAGTCAAGCACACTGAACCACAGAAAACAATAGGTTTCAAAATATACTGGGTCTGGCTGGGATGGAGTTAATCCTCTGCATAGCAGCCTGAACAGCGCTGTGTGTGAGATTTGTGACTAAAACAATGCTGATAACATACTAATGTTTTAGCTGTTCCTGAACAGTGTTTGCACAGTATCAAGGCCTTCTCTGTTTCTCTCTGTCCCCACAGTGAATAGACTTGGGGGTGTGCAAGAGGTTGGGAGGGGACATAATCAGGCAGACGAACCCAACTAACCAAAGAGATAATCCATGCCATATAACATCATGCTCAGCAAATAAAAAGGGAGAGGAAGGGGTATAGGGAGGTTAGACATCTTTTGCTCAAGAACTGGCTGGGCATCAGTCTACCCGTGGGAGGTGGCAAGCGATTGCTTTTGCATCACTTGTTTTGTTTTCTTTCTCTCTTCTTCCACTTCTCCTTTGCTTATTAAACATTTTTTATGTTGACCCACAAGGTTTTTTTGCTTTAACTGTGCCTTTCCTCTTCCCCCAACCCACTGTGGAGGAGGGGAGGAAGGGAGCGAGTGGCAGTGTGGTGCTTAGCTGCCTACCAGGGTTAATCCACAACTAAAAGCCAAGCCAGAAGGTATAAAAAAAAATTGTTAGAGGTAGAAGATTATTAGTTTATCTCCTGGAAAATAAGTATCAGTTGAGAGAGGCAATAGAGCTTTTCTTAGAGGAAACAGAACTAAGGAAAGTGCACATAAGATTCTGATGGTCCCTGTAACTACAATGCACATGAAGTCTAGACTTTTCTAAAGAACACCAGCAGATTACATCAGTTCAGCAGGAGAATCAGAAAAAAAAAAATCTCATTATAAAAGCATTCATATCATGAAGCAATTTCATATTAACATAACAGGCATCAGATGAAACAGACTCTACATTTAAAAGTTTAAATCCTATTTCCAAAAGGGATCACTCCAGTATTTTTAGCCCCTAGATTCAAACTACTAGAAGTCTATAATCACTTATCTTGGGTAAACTTTATTAATAAAATGTGACCCCCAGGTCTGTCATTATATGTATTGCCTAGAAATATTAGTGTTATGCTTTGCTTTCAGGTATATCAAAGGTCTATTAAGATGAAATACAATGATAGTCAAGCATATTCATTAGCTGCCAAAATTGATGATTTCCAAAGCTACGCATACAATAAGATAGACTATTACATCAGGTGTGGTTTGTTTCTTACTTCTGCAAGCTTAAATTAATTTTGATGAACACTTTCTTACCTCATCCATGATTTTAGCATTATTTAAAGCTAAGACCATGTTCATGGAATCCATAGGAACAGAATACTTCAACTTGTCTGGATGCTGGCGATACTTCTTTTCACTAACAATTTCCATCGCCTTTTTGTTCTTCTCAGCCTCCAGGGAGCCCAGTGGCATCCATCCAACACCCTTCATACTTTCATCATATTCTGCTCTGTATTGATTCTGGAGGCAGAAAGATAAGAAAATAATCAGATGCACGAAAAAGTCCGTAAATCATGACACTTCTTTCTGTGTTTAACGAATATTAGATTTCAAATGCACTTATTCTACAAAGCAAACAGTATCAAGATGCATTCAGGGTTTATTTAGAAACACATTTGTTACAGTGATGCCTGTATTTTATTACTCCACCTTTTATACAATGTTCAGATCCTCCTTATGATGTATACAGATTGCTCACATGAGATTACATACTAAGGCCCTCTTGAAGAAGGGGATTATCTTGAACTACTATACTGAGAAAAAAAGGCCCTCCTCTCTAGAGGTTAAACATCCCAGAAAATCTGAGACTATAGCTACTTAGCTGGTTTCCCCTTCTTCTGAAAAGGTATCTTTTTGGAAGTACAAGATAAAACTATTAATGAAAAGGGAAGCTTTTCCTGTTTCAGCCTGCACACAGCTATTGCTCCTGAAAAGCCTGACGGGACAATGTAAGCAGTAAATATCCATTTCACTTTATACATAAAAGTACTTATTTCTGAGCCCAAATACTTTAGCAACAGGCATAATTTAATATTTCAGAGTCTTAGAAAAATACAATGGCTATCATTGCTGAAGGTCTCATTTCATTTACTACATTTTAGTATACAACTGAACTAATTTCACTAAGAAAACAGTACTATTTATCTTACAGTATGCTTTCATAAACTAAGCATCATTGTATTCGCAATGCAAAGGTTGAAGAACCTCTCACTTACATCACTTTGTATCTGCATCATGTTTTTGGCTAATTCAAGACTCATAGCATCAGGCAAAACATTGTAGGTATGGATCAAGTTTTTGTAGTTTGCATTTGTAGCCGCTTCCTGTGCTTTCTTGGCTGCCACAACACTGACCATGTCAACTGGAGTATGGAAATTAGTCTTTGACTTTTCATAATCTTTTTTGTATTCACGATCAGACTGCATCTTAGCCACCTGCATGAAGTGCACCAGCTTGGGGTCGTCTTCAAGGCTACGGAACCCAATATGCTTTCCTTTCTCTTTTTCGTAGGCTAGTTTGTATTTATACTGACAGCAGGAAAGAGAGAGAACAGCAAAAACTTAAATCAAAAAAATGCACTATTAAACTCAATTTTATCTCTGAAAACATTTGTTCTTTTTCATCACAAGATACCAGGTTTAGTCATTTAAACATACACAGTCTTACAAAATAGCCCACTGAACACAGGCACATGAAGCTCAGCAGCTTGCTGAACAAAGAGCAAAAAAGCACAATTCAGTTTAACTCCACTGGAGAGCAAGTACTGCAAAGGTTTATCCCATCAAGCATATAACTTAAACCTAGACAACTCAAGATGCTTAAAAAACTGCTTTTGCACATAACAGCACTTCAAAAATGTTCTTTGCAGCTACTCCGAGTACTATCACGCAATCAAACTTACATCACTTGCAATGTCTCTGGAGGCTTTGGCTGCTTTTATTGGAATAGCATCTGGCTGCATGTCATAACCTTTCTTCTTGTCTTCCTCCCATGCGGCTTTGTAAAGTTTCTAATTTAAAATGTAAAAGAGAACAGGTACTCCATTATGAAGGCAGAACTACTGAAGTACCCTACATCTCAATTAAAATATTTTCAAAAGACATAAAATTTAAACCAATGTTTGATCTATGCAGCCAACACTGAATGCCCACTGTAAGCATGGTAACTCACATTGCTCATTGTGACCTGGTTCACTCTAGACTGCAGAATTTCTGGAGTATCTGGCATAACATGAATGCTGGTCTTCTCTTTGTTCCATTTATCAGTGTAGAGCCTCTGCAATTACAAAGTAATATTTAGCATTGAAAAGGCATTGTGCTCATAAAATAAGACCTTGCTTTTGTTTTGCTCATCTGCAATGAATAATATTTTACAGTAAAGTTCCATAAGCACTACAAATAATCTTCAGAAATATAACTGCTGAGTGGCAATATTATATTCCTCCTCTTTCTTTAGTACTTTATTTGAGAAATTTGCAAAGTATGTTTTGATAACTAATAAATAATGAAACTGAAAGTTTTCAGTCTGCATTCTACCCTGCCTTAATGAAAGCATAATTATTTTTTTTTTCACACACCCCCTTTCCATGCCAAATAAGGATCAGTCGTGTCCCAGATAACTAGGGACAAATTTAAAGAACTCCACTTTTCAGGGAAACTTGTACAAAACTGACAATTTCAGGGTTTCTTCAGCTCACTGATTATGAATACTACTTTCTGCAGAAAAAGAGCAAAGGTTACCAAATCACATACACAAAAGAGAAATCTTTAATCTTTATAAACAGAAAAGTCCCTTAATTATGAATACAGTCTGAGGCTTCCATCATCTCTTAGTGTCCAGTCTTAACAAAGAAAACCACTACACCCATTTGAAATTCTAATTACTTCAGTGGGAATGCACCTGCCCCACAGTTTTGCAAGACAAAGATCCAATCTCTGGTTCAGTCATGATCATCTGAACAACTTCTCACCTTATTCATGGTCTTGGCATTTTGCTTAGCTAGCACTTGTTCCATTGCATCCATTGTAATAGAGTACTTCAGCTTGTCTGGGTGCTGACGATACTTCTTCTCACTGAGAATCTCTGTAGCTTTTTTGGCCTTTTCTACATCCAGTGACTGAATTGGTATCCAGCCAACTCCTCTCAACCAGTTATTAAAATCTGCTTTGTACACATTCTTTTAAAAAATAAACAAGGAAAAACACAATGAGACAAGGAAAATTAGAATGCCTATATACATAAATGCAGATAAGACCTTAAAACTTCTCCTGGTCATTCATTTTTGAAGGACAATTTAGACAATCCTATTATAACTGCTACTGTTTTCCAAATTTTTAGCATAACATTAACAACTATTGATGTGGTAGGCATAAAGAAATTCTTTTTACTAAACCAATGTGTAGAAGTCACACTACAAAACAAATGCACACACCTTAGAACAAATTTTGAGTGGTAAATATGAAAATCTGACAAAAATAGAATAATTTTTTTAAATTACACTCTTGTTTGTTAGTAGACTTGGTTCACAGTAGAATTAATTCGGAGAAATTGTTTCAACAACTTCTGCTTAATGGCCTGGTTCTGCACAATCTTGAATAGACACCATTCCTATTTAATCATACTTTATAACATGACTTTTAGAACAGATAAAGGCACCAAAATGCTGCGAAAATAAAATCTATTCCTGAACTGCAGTGTTAGAAGTAACAGGGAGAATATGAGAGTCTGAGAAAAAGACCATATACTTTCATAGCATGTGTATTCAAGGCAAAATTTCTTTGTCCTCAGGCATCATGCTTCTCTCCTTGCAAACATCCTGAGTTAGACAGCCAAGCAAGGTCGGCCAACTCAGCAAAGCTGGGTAAAAATACAGTGGGGAAGCAAAAAACTTGAGATGAAAATTTCTGTATTTGAAAAGAACAGTGTCTAAAGATCAGATCCTTTATCTGTTGGCCAATGGGAACACGCACATTATTCACTCCAAAGAATGCTTAGAATCTGAAGAACAGTTTCAATCAGATTATTAATGTTTTGGGGAATTTCAAATTTGTCAGAGGACTGTTAAATAATGCAGATTAAACTAAATACTTTCTGGATAAAAAAGCAGACCCTAAAGTTACACTATTGAAAAAAAATGGAAACAAGTCACAAAACTTAATGGAAACTACAAAGATTTTTTTATGAATCCTTCTCATGTATGGCATATGCATCTGTTGGAGGACAGAGGCAGGAAGGAAAAGTGAACAAAATAAATAAATCTCAAATCCCAAGATATAATACAAACATACATAATGTATATTTTCAGTAAACTTAAATAAAATATGGTCAGAATTTAGACTCCACGTAATGTAGCATCTCTGACAATACAAATAACAATCACGGTAATAACACATCAAAATTACAAATTCAACTACAAAAATACACAAATTAGAAAAACACGTTCATTTTCTGAGAATTAGCCAAACATGTAGAGATACAAAGAAAGTTCTTACTTGCTAGGTAAGTTCCCTAGAATTTCTCTGCTACACGTAATTCTGATAATCTCTGGAAAATACAGGGTTCCAGACCAGACATTTACATCTCAATCTACTGTTAATCCAATATAGTTAATTTTTTAACCTTAAAAGGTTAATAGTGTAACACAGTCATTATGAGAAGAAAAAAAATGAGCTGATTAATCATTACATACATCACTCTGAAGCTGCATCACATTCCTTGACAGTTCCAGATTCACAGCATCAGGCAAGAGTGTGTAATTGTGAATTGGCTGTTTATAACCAGTGTTTGTAACTGCTTCCTGGGCTTGCTTGGCAGCCATCACACTGAACATATCCAAAGGAGTATGATATTTGGTCTTGGTAACTTCGTAATCCTTCTTGTACTCACGATCTGATTGCATTTTGGCCACATTCATGTAATGAACAAGTTTAGGATCATCCTGCAGGCTACGGTATCCAACCTGTTTGCCTTTTTCTTTCTCATATGATTCCTTGTACTTGTACTAGAGACAAAGGAAAAGGAAGCCTTACCCACTTTGGAAAGAGAAAACATACCTTTGATAATTTTAATACTTTGAAACTCAATATTTTAACAACTGCAGTTCATTCGATAAACTCATAAATTGTTTTTCAGACAGGATTATTTAGGTCAAAAAAAGGAGAGGATTTCTGGATTTCTAAGCTTGTCTTGACCCCTGGTATAGATCTAAACTTAGATATGCAGTTACATGCCCTCCCTCACCATTGGCTCTACCATATTATATTTTACTGTCATAGTCTTCTAAATCCCAGAAACATTCAGCTTTTGATTAAAAGACTAGCATAATAATAAATTATTGAAAAGCCCAAGACTACCAAACAATTAGATACCCCAATACTCAGCTACTGGAGGGAGGCATGTTTAAGTGGGGAATGGAAGTCATTTGCAGCCTTTTGCTAAAGTTAGTGAATTTATTTCTGTGTTCCAAATCTCCTTTCATAGCTTGTGTCAAACGGCACACCAAGTTTTACTGTTGCCAGCTGACGTAGCTGCCTGAAAGCAGCCGCATTTCTGTACAGCTCATGAGTGCTAGACAAGAAGTAGTACAGGTCTCCAGCAATTAAGAATACAGCATAGGTAAATTATAACAAAGGAACTTTCAAATAAGCTGGTGAATACTTGAAGCACATACAGCAAACAGCCCCAGCTCACTAGCACTCACACACATTATGATGCATTTCCAAAGAAACAGTTTTTTTCAGAGGTTCATGTAAACATCTGAATTCACCTGTTATTTCACAGTATAAGAGTTTCAGTTCTCAGAGTTAAGTGTCTCTATGTCATTATATGTATATACCATACGTTCTATGGCATAATATGCTACAGAAAGCTGTAATGCAGTAGAGGTATGTATTCCACTTTATGTAAATTATACTTACATCACTTGCAATATTTCGAGAAGCTTTAGCAGCAATAATAGGAATGGCATCTGGTTTCAGATCATATCCTTTGGCAATGGTTTTTTTCCAGTCTGCTTTGTAGTTAGCCTTATAGGGAAAAAAGGTATGAGTTCGCAGTGTTACAAGTAGCAATTTTTACAAAGTTGCTTAAGCCAATATTTTGATTCCTATAACTATAATAAAAACATGCAGTTTAGGCTGTGCAATTGCAGGGAAAAATGTTAACCTGTAGACAAACTACAGTTATATTATGATAAATAAATCTACTACAAAGATAGGAGAGTCCTTCAAGACAACCAGTTTAACTCAGATAGCTAAATCATTAACTCCGTAAGCATTTTTTGCAATTTTTATGTGGAACAACTCTATCAGTGGCATTTTTGCCCTTGCTTAAGCAAACTCATTTTTCATTTGACTGAACCTTCAGAAATTTTTTCCTGTTAGCTTCAAAATCAGGCCTTGTGGACCTAAGCGACTGAAGGAACCAGTCTGGCTGCTTTTTTGTTACCAATCAGTGTCTGGACAGACTAATAGTATTTCAAGGCTATTAAAGGAGATGTCAGCTTTTACCTAGTTCCTGGAGGCCTGATAATGCCACCAAAAAATTTAGTATCACAAAGGCAATAAAATTGATACTATCAGTGGAGGTCTTTATGGTGTTGGATAGATGCAAGAAGTGATGGAAACCAGGCAGACTAGTAGCTGAATGGCAGAAAAAGCCACTGTCTCCACTGGATGAGTTAATTTCCTTTCAACACCCAGCAGCAGGAAGCAATATACAGAGAGCTTGTACTGCTTGCCTATGCAATGTGTTTTATATAAAAGTAGATGACATAAGTCTCCAAACCTATAGGAATCTGAATAATTAGTCGTGCTGGCTTTCTCGTTCAGTCTATCCAAGTAGTTTGAATAAAGCACTGAAATGTGTTTATGTTCATGTGTGCTCGAACAGTTTAAAAATTTGCTTAACAAGCACAAAATTCATTGACTTCTAGAAGTAAAAGTTTAGCTGAATTCAGAGTTCATGCATTTCTATATTCAGTATCATAGCATGAATGAATAAAAGTGATTTTTTCTATTAAGTAAATGACAAATAAATATATTATTGAACAAAATATTGATTATATGCTCACATCACTCAGATTGAAGGCATTGACCCTGGCTTGAATAAACTGAGGAACATCAGGATCCAGGGTGTATTTGTGTTTCATTTTTTCACCCTCTTGCTTATAGGTTACCTGCAAGGAAAAATAAAAAAAATACTTGTTGACAAGTACAAGGTAGGTAATATTAGTGTTAACAAATAGACACAAAGCAACAATGCTTAATTCTTACTAACAAATTGCAATTTTACTATTTTTACAGTTTTTAAAATATAAAGGTTTTTTTTAGATGGAATATCATTAACATATAAATCATAAATATGCTAAAAAATTTAAATCAATATATTGCATTAATAATAAAAAATTTCTTACATCACTCAGTTGCTTGGTGTTGTGCTGAGCTAAAACCATTGGTATTGAATCTGGTATACTTGTAAATTTGATGGTGTCTGGGTGCTGACGATATTTCTTTTCATTTAATGCATCTCCAGCCTTTTTAGCTGTTTCAACATCCAGCGAACCGAGAGGACTCCATCCAATACCCTTGAACCAGCTGTTATACTCTTGTTTGTATGCATTCTGAAGGAGAGAAAGACAACATGGACTTAGATTTTTCCCACAGAACTGTAATAATTCTGTTTGAAACAATAATCACATAGTCTAGCTAGTGTGTTCTACATTAGCAGGAAAAATTTATAAATTCTTGAAGGGAACAACAGATTTTTTTATGCTTCTCTGTGATTTCATAAGGAAGAAAATGAGCTATTGTATTTTTGATTCATGATTCATTTCTTATGAACTGCAACATCCCTTCAGTATTTACCAACCTTCCTTTTCTTTTACCCATGTGAAAAAATTCACCAACCTTCAACTCTTAATAACTTCCAAGCTACCATATGGTGACCGTTTAACATGGTTTAATTTGTTCTGTGTTTCAGCAGAATCTATGAGACTTGGCCTTACACAAAGGTCCACAGAGCAGAGGCTCAATTTTTGGTTTTCTTCCTATAGTTCCTTCTACAGTAAAATACGCAGAATTCACAGATTGCAAGTGAAAAATTTATTCTGCCTACAAAATATGCAGAAGGTTAACCCATATAAACATTCAGACAGGGTCAAGGCACAGTCTGAATGCAAGGATATTGTGGACACTCTTTTTTAAGACCCTTCCATGTTTGAACTCTAAAATGAGTGGTCCTCCTTAGGGATCCATACAGAGTTAAATTCCACAGTATACAGGAGGTGCAGAGCGCAACCATGTATGCCAAGTCAACCATTTGAAACTCTGTATCTGCAAGAAGGACAGAGAAGGTCCTATGAGGGATCTCCCATATTAAAGATCTCCAGAAGGTATTTCTAATAATATCAACAGTGACATTTTGTCCACTCCTTCATCTGAAATAGTTAATAATAGTCCAACTACACTATCATATCTATCTCACGTGAAGACAAAGCAAAACAATTTAAAAGAAGTGTTAAAGAATAAAACAAAATTATGTTAGTTGCTAAGTAAAGTTTTCTAAGGAAATGTGAAAAAAAAGTTTATTTGAATTCAATATTCCAGAAGTCTGCTCTCCACTGATACACCAACATCAAAATCCTCTTGAGTAGAACTCAGCTGGAATTTGGTATTTTTAAATGCCACCACCAGCTGATAAAACTTCTAAGGATCTTCCCCAAGACATAAGAAAAACAGACTGTTCCCATACAGTCATAGCAATTTTCATTGAATATAAACTCATATCTTATTTTTCACAGTGTGCAGGAAAACATCCATGAAATTGCAATCATTAAAATACTTACATCACTCTGAATTTGCATCATGTTCTTCGCCAGCTCAACGTCCATGGCATCTGGCAGATAAGTGTAGTGATGGATCAGATTTTTGTAGTGGGCATTAGAAGCTACATCCTGAGACTGTTTAGCAGCCTGGATACTGTACATGTCAGGAGGTGTATGATAGTTAGTCTTGGTCTTCTCATAGTCTTTCTTGTACTCATGCTCAGACTGAATCTTTGCTACATTCAGGTAGTGGACAAGCTTAGGGTCATCTTGCAGGCTTCTGAAACCAACCTGTTTTCCTTTGGCCTTTTCATATGCTTCTTTATATTTATACTAGAAACAGAGGAAAAAGATCAAATGTACTGTGGCATGACTACTGGTGTCCACACTAATGCAAAACAAAAGAAAAAAAGCAGCTCTCATGACTTTCATTGGAAAAAGAAGCTGCAAGCAGTTCAGAAAGATAAGCTCTCCTAAAAGGGGAGAGTACACCCAGCAACTGCACCTACATTAGCTTTTCTTGCTCCACCATCTAAGCCTGTACACAACAGGTTACACACACCACAATAAGATTTAGAAACATTAGCTTTTCTTGTAAGGAAGGGAAAATGTTTCCTAAGCATTTCTGTGTGGAAAGCTGTATGAAAAATATCAGAATAATTGAGACAATCCTTCTCAGTCATTTGAAAGCAATAGCAAACAAATGGAATATGACTGGACATCTTCCTCTAGTTATATGAAACCACTGGAACATATCCCACCTTATACAATTTGCACTATAAGGCTGTCTGATTCATGTATAAGCCATACTCCACTGTGTAACCAAAAGTACCCTTAGCACATATTGTCTCCTGGTCTGTAAATAGGTGCTAATGTAGTATGTTTTCTGGAAATTCATCACAGAATGATTGGAAGAACTACTGATTTAATTTCTCCTGTGAAAAGTGGGTTAAGAAACACAGTGCAATAGCATTTGCCTACCTAAAGCAAACAAGACGAGTATAAAATAAGTTCTAAGCAAACTAAGCCTTTGGGAAAGACTGAGAATCTCTTTCGCATAATACTGACTCTAGTGAGACTTATGCAATGTAGGAGGTCTACCATATGGCCTGCAATGGACAACTTTTTTACTAAATGCCTAAGAAAATTATACCTGGAACAGATACTTACATCACTAGCAATGTTTCTTGAAGCCTTGGCTCGAGTAATTGGAATAGCATCGAGTGACACATTGTTCCCTTTAGCTATTAGATCATGGTAGCCTTGTTTATAATATGCCTAAAAAAGAAAATCTGTATTATTCTGGAGAACCTAGTAATCGCATGAACTATATGCAAGTCAATGCTACTCCTAAGCTACTCTAGGCAATTCTTTAAAGGCAGACGCAGTGGGAATCATATACAACTATCAGTCTTCATTTCTGAGAACAGATTTATCTATTAATTATATTAATTAAATGATTACATGATTAAATGGTATCTGGTTGGAAATTCAAACGACACCAAGAATGAAAAATTACAGTGATACAAGTTGATTATACAGAACTGCCTATCAGGGAAAGAAATCTGCAATATGAGCATATCTGTAACATATTACTCAAAAATTCATTAACATTGTGTAAAAAATGTTGTAAAGAAGTCACTTACATCACTGACATTAGCTGCATTGTATCTAGCCTGGATAAACTGTGGGACATCTGGGGTAAGAGTGTATTTATGTTTAACTTCCTCTCCAGAAGATCTGTATAGTTTCTGTAAAATAAATGATACTGAAATAAATCCTTCTTTCCTTGTATAGCTAGCCCCAGCTCACTGTAAATTAACCATGGGTTTATGTTTGATTTTGCAATTAAATGTACATTGCCACCTATCTCATAAAGATTGAGGCTGCACTTTTCATACAGAATTGTTGATCTTGTTGATAGAAGGAATGGACCCTAAAAGCTCTATGCAGTCTTTACTCAGTAAAATTAAGCCCTTTAATGGGACATAAAACCCCATTTCTGAAAGAGTGGGATAATAAGGGATGGTAGGTGAGTGTAACATAGAACAGCTTGCTGGTTTATAATGATTGACATACTGTGATTCATCAAACATTCTGTAATTCATTCATTATTGTAGGTGGTAAAACATCAATAAACAATTTGAAAATGTCACATTTTTAAAATCAAATGTATTTCAAATATACTTAAAATATAAATGGACAGAATCAGCCGATGTGAACTGAAAGAGCCACATGATTTCCATAGACATTTGCAGACATATACCAGGCAAAATCTGAGCACAAAACAATGACAACACAGAGAAACACTTTCAGGCTAATAGTACTTTAAAAAATTTTAAAGACAGTGCCTTAAACTCTTCAGTAGATACATCTCTACTTTACTATAACACCCATTTCTTTCTCTACTTACATCATTGAGTTGAACTGAATTCTGTTTGGCTTGGACCATTACTGGAGAGTCCACCACACTTGTAAATTTAATGGTGTCCGGATGCTGGCGATATTTCTTTTCATTCAAGGCATCTCCAGCTTTTTTAGCTTTTTCTACTTCTAGTGAGCCAATGGGGATCCAACCAATACCTTTCATCCAGTTATTATAATCTGCTTTGTATGCATTCTAATAAAGGAGTGAAAACAATGTTTTAAAGGTTAGGAATTAGAAAAAACAATTCAGGGACCTCTCCTGAGTCTTCACAGTTTTTGCTTGAGACATCTCAAAAAAATTCTTTTCACATGAGATTTTACTTACATCACTCTGAATCTCCATCATATTTTTGGTCAGCTCCACATTCATTGCATCTGGTAAGTAAGTATAGTGGTGTAGGGGGTTCTTGTAATTAGCATTGCTGGCAATCTCTTGAGCCTTCTTGGCACCAACAACATTGACCATATCCAGTGGAATATTGTACTTAGTTTTTGTTTTCTCATAATCTTTCTTGTACTCTCGCTCAGACTGCATCTTGGCTACCTTCATATAATGAACGAGTTTGGGATCATCTTGGAGGCTTTTGAAGCCAACAAGTTTACCCTTGGCAAGTTCATAGGCTTTTTTATAGTTAACCTGTTAAAATATAATAGAACATGGAGAATATCATCTTAAGTGTAGTAACTTAGCAATAAGTAAATTAAAAGTAAAAGCTACCCTGTTTTTTCTACAAAGGGTATCCCTCACATTTAAGTCAGTGACAATACATCTTAATAAAACCAGACATGTATCTCTTCACAATCCACTGCTACACAAACCAGTTAGTTAGCTTTCAAAGTAGCATTATCTCACTTGTACTGATAATAAGAGGGAATGGAGTCTTAAGTGACTAAGGGACTTCCACGAGGCCATCCCCAAGAATCTGCCCAAAAGCCAGTGATGTCCTAGAGTCTTTTATCTCATTTATGTCAGGCCTATAAATAAGGACAGAGAGAATTCAGGGGTCCGTGACTGCTCCTGGAGCTGTCATTACTGACCTACTCCTCATGATTTTCCTTAATCATATTGGAGTGCAAGATAGCCTATTTATTCACAGAGAATTACATAATGAAACAGCCTTTTCTAAAGGTAATTATACAAATACATTAGTGAAGCAATGAAACACCAATAAAAAAATAACTGTGTTAAATACATCCAACAACATGCTCAAAAAAGGCAATAGTTATCCTTCAGATATCCTAGTAAACATAATTGCAAACATTGTTTATGTAAGCTCTTTTGAATTAAACAGTTCCTTTAGGAAGGATGTACTTACATCACTGGCAGCCTGCCTAGCAGCCTTGGCAGCTCGGATAGGAATAGCATCACTTTTTAGATCATATCCCCTTGATTTTAATTCTTCCAATCCTGTTTTGTAATAGTTCTAGAAGAAAAGGTGAATTTTGAATGAACACTTTCTAGCTAACAGAAACTTCATATTGTAAGTTGAATCAAGAGCTCTGGATTCAAAAGATACTTACATCACTAATATTGTAGGCATTAACTTTAGCCTGTATAAACTGGGGCACATCTGGAGGGAGGTGGTACTTGTGAATAATTTCTTCACCTTTAGATTTATACATTATCTGCAAAGAAAAATAAAGAAATTTAGCAGCCCAATGTTTACAGATTGTAAATGCTTAATAATGCTGAGTGACAGAACTTAAAGATCTCATGTTACCTCACTCACAAAGACAGACAGAGATAAAATCCTAGTCCTTGCCAAGTGAATGGTATAAACCCCACTGACTTAACTGGTGCGAAGAATACATTAAGAATGATGGACATAAACAAAATTACAAACATACACACTAAGAATTGACATGAACAGCCAATTGAAAAACTAAAAAAAAAAAAGTGATTTCCAGGTGATTTTCCACTGCAACAAACAGCAAATACACGCAAACGTTTTTGTGCTTTTGTGTGTGTATATGCACACACATTCACCTACACATTCATTTCAGGAGTTCTCTTAAAACTGGATGATAAAGTGAAGGTGGCCACAGTGCAGAAATTGATAATGTCAGAGTGTAGCAACGTGTTTTCTAGGTTTACTTACATCACTCAGCTGTTTGCTATTGATCTGTGCTTGCTTCTGTACTGGAGAGTCAGTCACCTGAGTAAATTTGGTTTGATCAGGATGCTTTTTGTAGGTGTGCTGAAGAAAGATAATAAATATATTTGAAGAAAATGCATATAAGCAAAACTATTTTATAAGACATTGCAATGTAGCATTACTTGGGATGGCTAGCAGTTATGGCATGCATGCAGATAAGCACTGTCATGCACAATGGTTCTCATGTTACTTTTTAACATAATCAGAGAGCAAATAAATTTTTTAAAGTATTTTTAAACTATTAATGTAAAATATTTTATAGGTATATAAATACTATAATGTATAGCATACATTATAATATATTATACACATTATAGTATATATATTTTAGTATATTATATACAAATATATATTTAAAGTATTTTCCAAGTATTGGTAAATTAAATAAAATTAGTATTAATAAAGTAACTGAAGTACTTTTAAAGTATTAATGCAAAAATATGTTGACTTAAGCAGGCAAATGCTTGAGGTTCATTCTTCGTTTTGGTACTATTCCTCTAATTTTATGGTTTTAGTTGTTAAAAAAAAGATTGTGCTATATCTGTCTTGATCACTAGATGTCACAAAAGGCTCTAAAATACAGATGAATATGTTTTTTAAAAGTCACATACGCTAATAAGGCCAAATTCAAAATCATTGAAGTTAACAGGAATCACTCTGTAAATTACTACATGCCTCAGAAAGAGCTACTCTGCATGTAGCTGGCTACTTGATAACCACTACTGTCCTGTACTTACATCTTTACACTGGTCTAACTTCTTAATAGCTTCATACTCTTGAGTTATGGTCTGAGGGAAGTAGCATTTTGTCTTTTCCTCCTCATAATCTGCTTTGTAATTTTTCTAGGAATAAAATCAACATTCAGTAAGAAACCATAATTGAGCTTTCTCTGAAGTGAAAGTATGATGGTGAAAACAGAATGATTGCCACACTTACATCACTTTTCATAGCTTCCACTTTCATGCAGTGTGTATGATGTGGGTCCTCAAAGCTGCCCAAATAGTGTCCCAAAATATTCTTTTGATATGCATCTTTATATTTTACCTGGAAAAATAATCACAAGTTGATAAACAAAAGTAATCAAGAGTGTCAGTACTGAACAACGTAACATAAATCAAATACATACATCACTAAAATTCTTCAGAACAGTATCAATCTGGAACTTTGGTGTGTCACAGTAATTCATGCTGGTTCCTTTTGATTGTTCATAGGCCTCTTTGTATAATTTCTGCAAAAGAAAATAACGTCAGATAATGCAGTAGATTTCACTGCAACTCATTCACAACACATTAAAAATGACAAGTAAAACTGTGAAATGATTACAAAGAAAAGCTTTCCCAGAAAATTGAAAAACAGATGACACTTTTTTCCCCATGATTTTTTAAAAACCCCTTTTTTTAGTGACTGTTAGGTTTGTAAGGGAAGACAGAAAGGTCCGACTAACTTCTGACATGAACAAATATGCAGTCTCTTTCCACACAGATGAAAACAGCAAGAAGAGAGAAATCAAGAAAGCCATTACAATGAGCAACCAGAACACAATATATATGAATATGCAAAAGCACCACATATTCTATCATTATCAGCATCAGCTGAAGTTCCTTAAAACAGTAAGGGAAGAACTGTAACTGTCAGCTTGTGATCCATTTTCCACAGGGACCTAATGAACTATATAATAATTAGCTTCCTCATAACGTGCCACAGCTATTGTTACACTCTGCTGTGGAGAAATGACTCCTTATCTATACTGTTCTGGTTGGTGGTATCTCATGACAAGTACCGGTCTATAAAACTAAAAATACTAAGAGATCCAAAGGAGAAGCCTTGTGAAGAAATGATGAGTTTCGTTTATTGTACATGACTGAAAATCATCCAGCTGTACTTTGATAATACTTACATCACTCAGCACATTTCCTGCAGCTTTTAATTGCCTCAGCAACGGGTTCTCTGTAGCAGGAAGCACATTATAATCTGCAACAGCTTTGTTCTTTTCATAGTCTGCTCTGTATTTTATCTTTAAAAAAATAAAAATAAAAAGGGTGAGGTTTTAAAAATCAGTATTAAAACCCAAACACTCACTAACCTTTATCATCTTGAACTTTTCAGGAAAATTTCCCATTTTTTAACTTATGGTTCATGATGGCAAAGGACCACGAAAGGCACTCAGATCACAGGAGTGCATGGATGATGAGATGGGAGGCAGGGTCACAACAGAAGTGAGAGCTATTTAGTAGATGTCCCCACCTCTCACCCCTCTCCAAACATTGTAATTTTTCAAATAGCGGTTGACATCTCAGGATAGTCACACTCATACAATTTAATGACATAAGATTGTCTTTGCTGATGCATATACTATTGCAGAAAATGCAGAAGCCAAACAAATACTGTTTTTTGAACAAAAGATGGGCCAGCATAATGTCACTGAGATACACTGAGCAAAGACGAGTAAATATGAAAATACTGACCCAAACTCAGCTAGCTTAAGTTGGTCTTGGTTAACAGTATTGATTTGTTCCAACTAAAAATCAGTCACATAACATAATCAGAACAAACAATGAAGCAAATTCTACTTCACTGAAAGAAAATTATACTTCTTGGGTACTATTGTGGAAGATCATAGGCATGGTTAGGAGTTGTTACAAGCTTCCTAGTGGGAAGCACGCAAGAATACATCTTTTGCATATAAGAAAATATTTTTGACACTGGAAAAAACAGTTTCAGCACAAACTGGCCTAACTTTAGAACTATACTCAAACTAAACAAATGGGAGCACACATAACATACCTTACTGACATTATCTGAAAGTCGCTTATTAGCTTCATATTCTGGAGTTTCAGTCTGCATAAAGTATATTTGGTCTTTGATGTTTTCAAAGTCTTCCTGGTATTTCCTCTGTTAGGAACAGAGACAAACAGATAACAACATATCAAATGTACTTACATTATAAATGAGACATCCACTAAGTAGCTTATTTAGGAAAAGAGAAATACCACAGAGTGGGCAAAATCAATCAGTATTCTCCACATTAACATAAAGAGAAGATAAAGCTGTTCAAGATTTTCTGAAGAATTCACTTACCATACTTATATTTTCTGCATTCATTTTCGCAACTGCAACATCATAGCATGGAGTTTGACTCCACTTGCCTTTAATATTGTCTTTATAGTCCTTGTGGTAAATAATCTATAACAAAATAAAAAAATAAAATTTAATCCCCAACATACAGCTCAATTTTCACTTGACAGATCTGTTTTCAAAAGTTGTCTTTTTAAAATTGCTTCACATTTCACATCTGCCTTATAACCACTTTATCAGTTATTGTCTAAAACACCTTAAATATGATTTGGCCTAACCAATTCAGTATTCAGTTATTTCTCTTAGTACCTTCCCTGACCAAAAAAAGGATAAATAGGTGAAATAAGTCATCTCTTCTAGAAGACATTTATTAATAAGAAAATCTCTCTATGAGACATCACTAACATATTCCTTTAGTTCTGTTTTCTCACATAGTATTGCTGTCACAAATATGTTTGTCACATAACATTGGGACATAGTACTGCCCATTGGTTAAGCCAGGATTTATTGTTATTGCTGCTGAGACTTCTTATAAGCAAACCCTTTTAATATATGGATAGCCTGGTATATGTGATTTCTATTAGACTATATTCAAGCACGTGGAAATCAAGTATCAACTGTTTAAACAGACAGTTTCTGTCTGTCTAATAATGAAACATCTTCCTGAGTTTTGCCTCAGTGTTCCAAATGCATTTTCAGCCACAGTTGCATTGCTTATCACAAAAAATACAACTTCTCCAACGTCTTTTTAATTGTTACCACATTGATAAAGAACGTATACACCAAAAACAACCTTAAAAAATTCTACATTTTATTGTTTTGGAGATACATATATAACTTACTATTTTATTCATTTTAAAGAATTATGATACTGATCTTGCTTTTTACAGGTCTAAAAATTTTCTTGATGACAATTTAGCTTCTAAGCTATGAAGGAATAAGATTAAAGAAACTTTCTCTAAATGAAATATTACCTTCTTTCACCTTCCAAATGGGTTCACTACAGTATTTTCTTAGTGGTTTTGCAACAGTAAGTGAACACTATAACTCTCTAATCTTAAACAGCAAATAATTTTCAATACACAACAATAAAATCATGCACGTTCTCTTCATAATAGCTAAATTCTGAACTGAGTTAAAATCCCACTTCTGTCTTACAAGAGTATGCAACTTAGTTCCAGTTTCTTCAGCAAAAGTTGGTCTTCCTGTATTTCTCTTCACCTCCTGCATTCCTCAGATGTGTTTTATTCTAAGAATACCTAAAATTAATTGACAAGGACTCGTGCCAGAGTCTTTGTTAATCATGCCACACGGTTACGGAATTTAATGTTGAATGTTACTTGTTAATTTGGTGTGCAAATCAGGAAACAGTTATCTAAGTTGCCAGACGTTTCCACTGATTGGTATCCTTTAACTTAAGAATGCTTGGGATATGTATGTGTACAATGGTTTGACACTGAAATGAACATTTAGAATGTATTCTGCACAGTTGACCTAGGCAACTTTTCAGCAAAATGGGGTTATTCCTTGTAAGCAAGTAACTCACTCCAAAACCAGATACATATTTATATATCATTGTTTACATTTAAGAGAACAGCAAAATGGATGTTGTTTATTGTTTTCTCCTGTAAACACAGAAAGTGTAAAGCAGAAGACTAAAAAAAAGAGGGAGAATAGGAAGTAATGCGTGTATGGTAGAAGCAGAAATGTTTTGTGAAAACGAAATTCACTGACAAGAATAAAATTTCGCCTTTCACCTGAGCCTGGGCAGGATTTTCTCCAAGACACTTGAGTAAGAAAGGAACTGACTTCCACCACTGAAAAGCAAAGGGGTCTTCATATGAGCTCTGTTCTTTTCTTTTGCTTTCCCTTTCCTTAGGTACCTTTTTGCCTCTCTAACTCCAAAAGTGAGGTTTCTGCAAAAAGAAGAGCACTGCATTCTACTCACATCACTCAGCTGTCTTGTCACTTTCTTGGCTTGTTCCACATCAGGTGGATCTGGCAGAGAAGTATATTTAGATTTTCGTTCATCATGCCCTTTTTTGTAGACAATCTGAAAATATGAAACAAGTAAATATTTACAGTAACTACCAACTTAAGCATCAGAACATTTACTGTTAAACCTGCTAACGCCAGCATTAACAAAAGTAGTTCTGTCCACAGCTACTGCAGCATAAACTCTTTCAATCAGTGTATTCTGGAAGACTACTGAGAAGTCTCTTGATAAGAGACAGTGAAAAAGAATCAGTTCCCTGGGAAAGTTTTCAAATATATTACTCTGTTGCGCCTGATAAACATGGACTGGTGAACTTCTAGACATCTGCAAAATTCACTGAAATCTCTACCTGAGACCTGAAATGCTTGGTTGAAGAGTTCTATGTATTTAAGTATTAGTAAGTCACACAGCCTCACAAATTCCTGACTTTTCTTATCACTGTTTTAGCGAGACAGATTTGTAGGCCCACAACAGTGAACTGGGCTTTCAGCCAACCCTGAGAGTTTCTCCACACATTTTGAGAGGTACTCGAGGTCTTCTTACCGATTACCTCAGAAGATCTTTAATAAATTAATTATTTCATTCATTCATAATCCAGCATCAAACTGCCAACAGATTTATACTCTAATATAGATTATGTATTTTTCTATTGAAATAGCACTACTATCAGAGCTCTCAGTGCACACCTACACATTTTTATTTTCTGTTCCATTATGAAGTTTTTATAGCTAGCTAAAGTCCACCACGAAGTCTACCAAGTTACACTGTAACAGTGACCCAACTGTCAATCAGGCTTTCATACTTACATCACTCAGAGACTTTTGAGCCTGTGCCACCCTTCTGAGCTCTGGACTGTCATTGTACGGATAGAATAATGTTTTGTCTCCTTCCCAGTCTTCAGTATAGAGTTTCTAAAAAACAGAAAAATGCCAGAATATTCAGGACGAATTGATCACTCTGACTTGGAATCCTTCTTGCACTTCAGCTGCCTAGACCTGCGATTTTTTTTTCTTACCTTACTGAACATTGCTGTGTTTTTTATTGCATTCACAAGCTCTGGAGCATCAGGGGGAAGCAGGTACTTGTCCTTATTCTCCTCCCAGTTCTGTTTATATAATACCTGGAAAGAAAGATCAGCACATTGGTTACACTGTCATTAGAAAAATATTTACTTTTGTGAATAAACTACCTACTCTAAAGATTTTTTTCAAAGTGAAAGGTCTCAAACCAGTGACATTTGAAGACATGAACTAGAAACATTTAAGATATATTTATACTTGCCTTATCAACTTCTCTGCTATCTCTCTCTGTGCTTCTAAACTGTTCTTCCAAACATTGCTTTAGTGCCCTGAGCTGAAAACTTTATTCATATCAGTAACCTTATGATCCCCAAATGTTCACAACCCTTCCAGAAAGTCAGAACTCGCTCACCTTGCTCACTTGCTGTGACACCTTCTTTGCATGTTCTATATCCTTGGCCTTTTCATCAATGTGGCAAATAGTTCTAGCAGCTTCACCAGCCATGCGGTATTTAACCTAGATCAAAGCACAACAAAATGCATTTATTCTTACAGCAAAAACTGACAGGTTTTTTAAAAAGCAGAATATTGACATTTTGACACTTAATACTTTAAACACCCAAAACCTGAATTCAGTAAAGCATTTAGGACTAGTTGTTCCTTAGAAATTAAGACTATGGAAACAAACAGATTTTGTGAATTAACTGAGAAAGAAATACAGCTTTGAGACAGTTTCAAGAGATGTGAATCTAAGTTAGAGTTAGTGTCCCTCTGTAATCACAGAGTTCTTTCTAAGTGTACTTCCACCCTGTATAATGAGATAGAGAGATCCCCACGCTATGCAGTATATCTCAGTTTCATTACCATGTAAACACTAGCTGTAGTGCCAAAACCAATATAGCTACGTTATCATGGCAAAACAGCAGCTTGGGCACAAAATCATCCTAATGTGGTTATACCACTCCCAGCTTGACAGCGGGCTCAGTCAGCATTAGCGCATGGATTGCTGCATCACATTCCTCAATATATCCTAAGTCAGGAGCAGAGTAGAATTTAATGCACACTCTTCTGAACACTGGTTAGGTTAGGTGACTACCCTCTTTAGGGGTTCCCACTCCTAGGGACTCAACTCTCCCTACTCACTGTACAAAGAATTAGGAAGCCTTTGTAGGCGGATTTCAGTTTCTCAAACTGTGAGGTGTATTGTTGAAAGGTAGACTACAGCTGCTTAAAGGAAGAGTGGAGGATGAGCTAGCTTCCAGAACTAAAGGCACTGCATCAGTGGGGCAATTGCACTCAGGCTAGCTTTCAAAGGCAGATCACTAAAAGTGGGATTCACACAGAGAGGACAACACCTCTTGAAAAATCCCATAGTAAATAACAAGATGTGCAGAAGTTCATTTTGCAACACCTGGAGAATCTAAGCATCATTTTTCCAGTATCTCTTTAGGAAACTTACTTTCAGTTGCTTTACGAAAACAAAAATGTTTAAACACATTTTAAAAACAGAATTCTAGGGTTATTTACCCAGCGTACAACTTAACCTCAACAAAAATTCATCAGGAACATCATTCATGATGACTGCAGGACATAGTGTGTGAAATCTTCAAATTCAATGATATGTGCATCACCATCATCTCCCGTGCCTGTAACTTCTGATCAAAAATTTTCAAACCTCTTTAGGCACAATGAAACAGGGCTATTATGCAGCTAGAAAGGAACCATCACATCTCCCTTCCCAAAAGGCCTAAATGTCAACCTACAACACAGAACTCCAGTTGTCATATATTCTGTATTCCTCAATCTTGTAATCTAATAAAGTTTCTGCTAAACTTTCAGATTGCCTTATCACAATATCATGAAAAAATTATCACTTCTATCTAACATTTAAACTTGTGACTCAATTTTCTTCTTTACCACTCAGTAAATATTTTTTCTTATGACAATTGATACCTACCTCACTGAGCTGGTCTTGCACTTTCTTGATTCTCCGAATTTCTGGGGTATCAATCGTGGAAGCATATGGCTTTCCTTTTTCTTTTCTAAATTTTTCTTTGTACTTGTTCTTAAGGAAAAAAATGACAAATATAATTAAGACATATCCTAAAGCTCTGGCAGAAATGTATGTAGCAATTATTGATTTTTTTTATCTGGTTAGCATAGGAATTTGGAGCAGATTATTCAATAATACAAACTAGCATTACTCAATTACATTTGCAGAGTTATGCTTATTTTAACCAACTGACTTTCTTCCATCTGACACAACAGAAAAAATCCATTTCTACCTTTAGCCTGGTTTAGATCACCTCTGATTATGTTCTCCTTAGGAGCTTGATATTGATAAATTTACAGTTACTGTTTCATTGATCAAAGATAAGGAAAATATGTAGGTGAGGGTAGCAGTTCTAGGCCTGTGATCTCACATAACCCTTAAACAGTGAATGCTGGTAGGTAATATATATTAAAATTTAGGAAAACGGATCTGACACCATCTGCATCTGTGCAGAGCAGTTTTCCACTTTTCACAACATCGCATGGTATTGGTCTACCGGACTCTGATATCCCGTATCAGGAATCTAGGTTGGTGCTTGTTCCTATATACTGTGCATAAGGATTTTTCTTGGAGATATATATAGAGGGATAGAGAAATACGCTATTATAAAAAATACTGAGGTTTGCTATTCAATAGACATTAGTCCCTGTTATCTTCCTTCACTCAGATATCCAAGTCAGATAATGCAGGAGTTCTGATAATCTTCAGCCATCTGCCTCAAGCCACTTTTTGTGCCTAATAATTACTTAATGCACTCAAGCAGGAAATGGGCAAGAGAGGAGCTAATTCAAAGAAGGAAACTTCCTATTTCAGCCAAATAACATTAATACACATCCTGAAATGAAGTACTGGAGACAAAACAGTAGCATGAAGGTTTGCAATAATACCTATTAAATATTTGTAAAGTTGGTGTTCCTCAAGAAATAAAAGACATGGGACTATTTACCTCACTGAATAGGTCCTTCATTTTATTACTGTGTTGCAGATAAGGTGTCAAAAACTTAGATGGGTCCACTTTTGTCCGTATTGTCTTCTTTCTGACTGGAGGTGCTGCATCACCAACAGCAGTTTCTTCACGTTCAGCAATATAGGTGATAGTTTTAGGACCTGTGAAGTCTGTGCTAACAGTCTCGGTGACCTCAGTGATCACCTGGGAATAAAGAAAAAAATAATTATTTGCTTAAACTATAAATCATCATTTTATGATAAGCATTTTTCACCTCCCCTATGTAGTAAAAAAATACTCAGTTCTTATCCAGGGACCACCTGCAAGACAGAAAATCAGTGACACTTTTCCTACCGGAATTACCCAGTATGCCTACTATACATCACCCAACCTAAAAAAAAACCACAAGGAATTAACTGACTGGCTTATTTCTGTATCAAACTCATGTAATTATTCTCCAGAGGAGCTGGAAGAGTGGGGCTCCTGTTGCCTCTGTTCTATATGCATAACTTCCACTGGCATCAGGGGAGTTCTCAGGTGGAACCACTGGCTACTAAAACCAAAGTGTAGAAAAGTCCTTGGTGCTGAAGTTGCGTTGAAGACATACATTGCACAGCCAGCACTCCTACTGACATCACTGAAAGTTGTGAAAGCAGGTCAAAGGTGCATACAGTCATTCAAAAAGATTATCTTCTTGCAAAAGGAAAGGAATGGACGCAGCAGACAGACGAGACCAAGTCTTTGGGATCTTGTAGTAAGTACACGATGTACCAGCTGACTGAACACATATCTAGAATCCACTTTTTCTACTAAACTACATTTTCTCATAGCCAGATCGCAATCATGGCAGAGACATAGCTGAGATACTTGTATAATCAAGCAAGCAAGCATCCATTGGAAATAACCCCTTAATTAATTTAAATTTTTTATGTATTTGTTTATCAACGTATTCACGCTGTAAGCAATAATTTTAATACTAAGATTCTACTTTAAAACATTTTAAAATAATTATTACAACTTTAAAATGTGCTCCAAAACCACCTGAATAAGAAAGTATCAGGATTTATTTCATATGAACTAGCTTTAAAAAAAAAGTGCCTTTAAAAAGGAATATATGAAGCTCATATTTTGGATTGCTATTTGCATCAGCATGAGACGGACCAGAAAATACATCAAGCATTAAACGTTAAATTGAGAAGTATACAAAACTTAAATTATGTAAAAATGCAAAAAAAAAGGTACATTTACTATGTGAACATTAATTGCATTTCACTGAGATATTAGTTACTTTAGCACTCCCATAAGTTTCTCTCTTACAACTCTTTTCAAATATACGAGTGTTAATCTAAGTTTTGGCACTGAAAGCACTGGAGAGTTTGAAACCTGCCTAGGTGAACACTGTGAACAGCACTACCTGCTGTTAGCTTTACAAGAAAACAGTGAAGCTACATGCTTTTATAAAAAGTTGTAATACATTTCTCAAACTTAGGAGAGGCTTGATTCTGAAAATACAGAATTTTGTGCAAAAAAAAAAAAATGCTTTTACTTTCATATGATAACTCATAGGACCACATGACACTAATGCATTAGACTGTATTTACAGCTGATGGGAAAAGGTCTAATCACACTAGCTAGAAAGACATTTGTACTCATACGTAATTCTTCATTCCACAATACTGTTTTTAAAAACTGATGCAAGTCAGACAGAGAAATAATCAGTCATGCTATTGCTCCCTTTTAATCCAGTCTGGCTACAGATTTTAGAACACCTGATGAACGCAGTGGATGAATTAATCTTAAAAATCGTAAGATGGCAGTTTCCTTCAAAAGTGTAGTCCTAGATTACTTGCTCCAACAGTGTTAATCAAATCGTATTTTATTAAATTAAAAATACAGGAAGACTTTGGGAACGAACCCTTTGTTTCGAAGGAAACACACTCACAAAGTGAAGCATTAAGCTTTTGTTTCCACATAAGCATATGCCGTAAAGAATATTTCATGGTAACATAGTAGACAGTTGGGTTATATCTATATTATAAATAGAATTTCAAATTATGCTACTAACTCCTTGGTGACTCAAATATTTGTTACCAGTGACATGAAAAAAACCTGCAAACCACCACTATTTAGTGAAATTACACAAGGTGAAGGGAACAGAACTGATACATGTAAACTGGTTTCAGGCAGAATCTTTTCATATTTCTCTTCATAACAAGGTTAAGACTAATCCATATATGTGCCTACCATTCATATGTACATATCTAGTCACATTCACATCCTCGATAATTCTGCTCATTTTTAACATTAATAATTGGATTTTGCACTAATAATTTGATTTCTGTCATTATGTTACCCAAGTAATCTTCCTGCCTGTGTTTCTTGTTATTAACATAACCTGTTGCTTCATTTTGTCAGCTCCTGTGCAAACAGCTGCTGGCCAGGATCAAAGGGAAGACTATCAGCAAGACACATGGCAGGACAGAAATTAGCACACTCCTTTTCTGATGGGCACATCCATATCTCCTTCTAATGAAAACCAAAAAGTGGCAGATAGGATACTCAGAACAAGCTAGGAGTCCTCTAGAACATCCCACAACAGGGTCTTGCAGAGGAAATAAAATATTAAGAAGCAACTGTTCACTGATATTTGTGTGTTTAATATGAGAAAACAGTCCTCAGAATACAAAAGGCTACTAATTTAGCATTATGCATTAGTTAGATACATATATACTCCACATGCAACATCACAGGGACCTTTACCTCATGTGGTTCACCCTCCTCAATAATTGTCTCTTCAATGTAGTACTATTAAAAGAAAAGAAAAAGAATCATTGTTAGGCCAGATCATACAGAATAGCAAACTGTAGCTTCTGTTAAGCTGTTTTAAAAACACACTTCTGGAGAAATAGGCCTGTAGTTCATAGATACCTATGTAGTCACATTTGCATCCTTAGCAATTCTGAACATCTGTTCATTTTTTGCATTAACAATTGGATTTCTTCCATACATTCCTCAATTAATCATCCTCCCAAGTAATTAAGGAAGGATCATTATCTAATTTTACCCACAAGAGGGAAGGCAATGATGACCACACTAAAAGAAAGAATCAGCATTCAAAAAACCAGGATTTTCCAAGTGTTTGGTAACAAGCTGAGAGGACTGTAGTAGGTTTCTCTCTCTAAGGCTGCCCTCAGAGTTGTTCCTACTTACAGATCCTTGAAGGACACCAATAATTACTGGCTGCCAGATAGACTCTGTACTACTGATCACAATTCTGAGCTCTGCAGTCCAGACAATTTTCCACCCACTTTATTGTCCACTTATCCATCCCACATCTCATAAATTTGGTGATAAGAAGACTATGGGAGACTGTTTCAGAGGTATTCTTAAAGTAGTCAAGATAGGCAACATTCACTGGTCTCCCCTTGTCCATAGCAGCAGTGAACTCATTATAAAAAGCAATGAGTTTGGTCAGCCATGATTTGCCTTTGATAAATGAATGTTCACTGCTCCCCATGACCTTTATGTCTTTCATGTGTTTAGAAATAGCTTCTAAAAGGATTTGCTCCATAGCCTTTCCAAGAACTGAAGTGGGGTTGACCAGCCTGTAGTTCCCTGGATCTTCTTTCTTGCCTTTCTTGAAGATGGGTATGACATTTGTCTTTTTCCAGTTGTCAGGAACATCCCTGCATCACTATGAACTTTCAAAGATGACAGCAGCCTTGCAATGTCATCAGCCCATTCCCTCAGCAGCCCTGGATCCATCCCCTCTGGTCCCACAGAACTATGTACAGCCCAGTGGGTTAAGTCACATCCCTAACTCTGTCTTCCTCTGCTGTGGGTACAACTTCACTCCCCCATCTCTGCTAAGAAGCTCAGAGATGTGGAAGACCATAGGACAAGCCTTATCAAACCTGAAGCAAAAAAGGCTTCAAGTACGTCAGCATTTTGCCTGTTCCTTGTCACTAGCTTCCCTGCCTGCTGAACTATGGTCCCACACTCAGCTTTCCTTTTGCTGTTGATGGTACCTGCAGAAACCTTTCTTGGTGTTCTTCACTTCCCTTGCTGGCTTCAACTCCAGCTGAACTTTGCCCATGCATGTAGAAATGGAGTTTATAATGTCTTATGTCTTTATGTTCCTCCCAAGTTGCCTGCTCCTGCTTCCACCTTCAGTATACTTCTTTTTTTGTGTTTGAGCTCAGTCAAGAGCTCCCTGTTCATCCACACCAGCCTTCTGCTGTGTTTGACTTCTGCATATTGGACTGAACCATTCTTGTGCTCTGAGAAAACTGTTCTTGAGGATCACCCAGCTCCCCTGGGCCCCTTTGCCCTCCAGGGCTGTTTCCCACGGGATCTTCGCAAGCACGTCCCTGATCAGGCCCAACTCTGCTCTTCTGAAATCTGGGATTGTAATTCTGTTTATCTTGCTCACTCCTCTCTGAATCTTCAACTCCACAGTCTCATGGCCACTGCAGCCATGGCTTGCCCTTGACCTTTGCATCTTTCACCAGTTCTTTCTTGCTTGTGAGTAGCATGTCCAGCAGGGCATCTCTCCAAGTTAGTTCACCAATCAACTGCATCAAGACATTTAACTTCAGTACTTTCCAGAAATCTCCTAGGTTGCTTGTGCCCAGCCATAGGCCCTTCCAGCAGATACCGCGATGGTTAAAGCCACCCATAAGCACAAGGACTGTGCCCGTGAGGCTTTCTCCAGCTGCCTAAAGAAGTTCCCCGGGGCACCACATCTACTCTGAACTGGCAGACCTGCAGGTGGACCACGAACCTTCCTCCTGTTGCTGGAAACCATGAGCTTCCCGCCTTCTCCATCATGACGGCCACCCTCCACCACCCATTTAACCAGGGTCTCCTTCCTTGCCACGTGCAGCTCTACCTCTTGCTTTTCATGAAGGTGCTCTCATCGTCTTCTTCACGGGTGATGCCGCAAAGCCTGCTCACCTCCTCCTTCAGCAACCTGCAGCGCAACTGACCTGACCAGAACGCATCTCCCACCGGAGGGGCAACAAGGCTTACGTCCCTCTTTGCAGCGCTCTGTGGGCTTCGCTTCCCCCGCTGCCGCCTCGCCTTTCCCCACAGCGGCCGGCAGCCGGAGGCGCCAAGCTCAGCCCCGGCCAGAGCCGCTGCGCCAACGCAGAGCCCACCGCCGCCCTGTTCGCCACTCGCCGAGGCCCCCCCTGAGGCGCAGCAAATGGCGGCCGCACGATGGCGCCGTCCCGCCAGCGCGCCACAGCGCCGCGCCGCCCCGCGGCAGATGGCGGCCGCGCTGAGGGGAGCCGGCCCGCGCCCGGGCTTCACCGCCCCGAGCCTTCGCCCTCCATCTCCCCTCGCTGCTTCGTGAAGAAAAAGGCGTTTAGAGACGTTGCTCTCCATCCGCTGGAGCAAACGGCGCCTGTTTTATTCAAAAGGTGCTTCACTTGCCACTGACTTCCAGAAAGGGGAAAATGAAAAACGCGGGTTTCGTCTTTGAAAATCTCCACAGCAACGATTTGCTCGGGGTCACGCGCCAAAACGGTGGGAACAGAAAGCCCTTTGAATCTCATTAAATTCTCACTAACATTTAAGCCCTTTTCCCAGAGTTCTTCCTCGAAGTTAGGTTCACGTAATTAGCCCATACTTTTCAAGCTGCATCATATCGGGCTGTTTTGAGGCAATTTGTGCTCACTGGCTCTATACCGTGTTTGACTCACCTTCCACAAAACCTCGAGTGACTCGGCAGCAAAGGTTTGTGTCGTTCACTGTGGGTTTTTGCACATCACAAATGGCTACAGTGTCCAGTGCAGACTAATAACTCCAGAGAAAGACAAAATAGTATCTTAAAATCCTCAAAGTTTTCTCAGCCACTAATTATTAAGCAATAATTTTCTACTCCTTCGGAAGATGAATTTCTGATAGAACTCTTACAGGTTTAAAATAGGCAATTCATACAGAAGTGGAATTCTAGTTAAGAAAACTCTAGAAAGGCTTAAGCTGCCTTAGAAATGTACCAGATGCTATTGTTCCTGTTTTATTTAACTTCTCGCTATGAATATCTCGAGGGAAGCTACTGAAGCAGGACCATCTCGGTCTCTCTGAGGGATGTGGTTACAGGAGGGCGTTCGTTGAAAATTAAAAACAAAGAATGAAACAGACGTGTGTAGACAAAAAGCCCCACACACCGTAATTCCAGCAGCAACAAATAAACACTGACAGCAAATAAATATACATTTTGTTACAGAGAGCACATAATGCTCAGGAAGCATAAAGGCAATTACAAGTAACATGGTAATAGGAAAATTAATGAACGACTGGTGTCTTTGCAACTAGGTGGTACAATGTCTTTAAAATGGACTTTATGAACGGTAACGCTTATTTTCCAAAACGCGTTTAATTCAACTGGCAAACCATTTGACTTGACTTCATTCACTATTTGAAACGTGTAAAGTCAGCAGTCAGGGCTCAATGCTGTTACACTGCCTGAAATCAACAGTCCATTGAATATAGTGTGGAGATAATGAGTTGTGGGATGTCTACATTTGTACTGTCTTCCTCTTTTCCTTAAACACAGAGCAATTTGTTATAATCACTTACGTACTTCCTAACACATCATTTCATTTCAGAATAGTAATAATGCAACAGGTGAGACCATACTGGTTGTTAACCTCGTATACTCTTTCAATAGCAGTCATTATTCCAATGGCACTCGCTTATAATAGTAAGCTGTAAGTTCCCCATTTCCTGGGGATTGTTTTAATCAAATTGCTGAGACTAAATAATTAGGCATATAACTGAGTTTAAATGACTTATCGGCAAATTAATCCCTGATGCCACTCCACGTACATCAGGTTTAAATCTACCTCCATCTCTGCAACTTCTAAGGCTAAATTGGTTAATGGTACCTTGGTGGCACAAAGCTGCTGCATTTCTGCATTGCAGTGGGCACAGAGGTGAGGCTAGAAAGAGGCTTCCAAAGTCATCCTCTCTAGCATGGATTGAATGACAGAGGGCAAGCCAGGAGGGAAAAGAGATGGCCCACTACATCTATAATTACACAGAAGAGTCATCACAAAACCTTGCGATGAGAGTGTGGGATGGTTACAATCCTTATTAAACAGAGAAACTATGACAGGAACCAGGGAGAGACTTTGCTTCAGAGAGCAGCTTTGTTGTTGTTGTTGTTGTTTTTTACTGATCAAACCATTTAATAGATATCTAGTCATACCCTAATCTTCAGAGAGCAATCAGCAAGCAACCATTTATGCTCATGAGCAATGTCTCATTCAAGTGATTAATATATTCATTCACAAGGGAGGAAACAAATATTTCTACTCTCAGATTGTCTTCTTACCTCCACTACTTCCTCATATTCTTCTTCCTCCATTTTGAAGGTATTCTTCTGTCTCTCCCCCACTCACTGGTCACACAGCAAATGAAAGTGAGAATATACAGTATTAGCGCAATACTGAAAGTACTGTGAAAAGCTACTAGTCAAGTTCATAAAGCACCTGGGGTCATGGTTAGTAATTAGTCAGATTATTACAATGTTGTTGGCTAATCAGTGAAAGAACTTGAACAACAGAGAGAACTAAAGTTGGGATCTGGCATTACTTTGACTATTATGGGAAAGCATTGGATTAAGTTTCAAACATACTGATATAAATTACAGTTTTGGACAAATACTTTGTTCTAATAGCTGTAACACCAACACTGGAATTCAATGAAAATAAAAAAAAGAAAAAAAAAAATCAGAGGAAGAGATTTCTTGAAGTATGATTTGATTTTTTTTCATTACAACAAAATTATTTGAACAATTTTTCTTTTCTCTGTGGCTATTCTGTACTATTTCATTACATTATTCAAGCTCCTGTTTGAATGGGAGCTTTATCTGTATATTCTACAATATTCATTCATAAGTAAAAGCATAATGTAGAAAAAGATTGTAAATATTTTTTTTAAGTGACCTTAGGTTAATGAGGCAATTTCTGTCTTCCCAGCATTAGCCTATATAGATGCTCTGGGTTTTGGTTTTTTTTTTTTTTTAAGCACTTGTGGCTTTTTTCTCTCTATTTCTTCAGACCTGGAAAATATGAAAATCCATACAGTTGGCTGAATTACAAAGTACAGATTACTGTCAAAACCTTTAAACGAATTAATTAACACAATGATTTTGCTATGAGGCAAAGCTACAATTTTCCACCAGAGACTACAGCCCTGTTTCTAATGTTGGTAGGGGATGAGGCTTTGGAACAGCTGTTCCTGAGTCCAAAGATATTTGCCGTGTAAGCTAATACTACCCAATGACGGGGTGGTTTTGTTTAGCTGGCTAAACTGCAATTCCTTCTGAGGCAAGTGAAGTCTAGTAATGCAGGTTAAATATAGCAACATAGAATACTGTCCCTTTTTAGTTCCAATGTGTTGAGAAAAATTACCCCCCAAAAATCAATTTGTTAAACCAGAATGTTAACTATTAAAATAAATAAAGAATAACTCAGTTAGTAAGTAGCATGTCATGTGAAAAAGTAGGCCAAAGTTTATGAATAAACCCAAGAAGCAGGGATTGCATATAAGGATACAATCTACACAAACTGTCACTATTATAACCTTCAGTTACACCAAAACACAGTTCCTTTCCACTTACTGCAATTTGCAACTAGTCAGCCAGACAGAAAATCTGACTTCCATGGGCAAGGCACAACAACTACTCCCCAAAAAAACTACAGAATCAGGAAACAGCTCAAGATCCTATTCTAAGGAAAAGTAGTCAAACATGATTAAAATGTTCTTACCGGCCACATCCAGTAAATATCCTTAGGAGCAAAGCCTCTCCACTCTTCCCTCCTGAGCAGCACTGGGCGAGAGCGAGCCTGGTGCCTCGGTTCCTAATTACGCATGTGGCCAGCACAGCCAATCTGGCTCCAGGCCGCTCGAGTTTCAGCCCTAAATATACTTGGTGACCCCGGAGGAGGCCACCTGTTCTCAGCAACGTGAAGGAAAAGGGAGCTGGGCACTTCTCTGCTCCTGAGGAAACCCAAAACACACCAGAGCTTGACTGAACTACACCAGGTCTCTGCTGAAATGGATTCCTAGGCAAATCCAAGGAGGCACTCAAGTGGAAAACACATGCACATTTTCCTCTTTCAGAGTTGATAATAATAATGAATTTGAATTGACAGAGACAATTTCATTCCTATATTGTACCCGAACCAAAACCATCCGAATTCAAGAATTTCTGAACTTCAGAGAAAGGAGAGAGGAGTCTGGACTTTGAACTAAATTTTTAGCATAAGTCTGTCTTTAATTTCATCCTTTAAGTATACCTGAAGTGGTGCTTTATCAGCTTAACTTGATGCAAATCACGTGTCAATGGTTTTATCACTTCTTATGAAATGTTACATAGCTGAACGCGTGGACCCAGGAACATGTGAAAACTGACTACTTGCAAGGAACCCAATTAACAGCCAATATGCCCAGTGAAGGAAGACTAAGAATACATGATAAACAGATTAAGCAACGGGAGCAATTCTAATGAGCAAAGTATTTTGGAAGGTCAGTAATTGATATGGCCTCAAGTTGCGGCAAGGGAGATTTAGGTTAGGTATTAGGAAAAATTTCTTTACTGAGAGGGTTGTCAGACATTGGAATAGGCTGCCCAGGGAAGTGGTTGAGTCACCATCTCTGGAGATATTCAAAAAGTGAGTAGACGGGGTACTTCAGGACATGGTTTAGTGGGCATGCATGATGGTTGGACTCGATGATCTTGAAGGTCTTTTCCAATCTAAATGATTCTATGATTCTATGATAATTGTATGATGTATGGAGCAGAATCATGGCGACGATAACGGAACTGACCTCTTAGGTCATCTAGTTGACTCACATGATAGGATTCCTTTAGTTCTTCAAGGAGATGCATTTAAAAGCCAATACCAACAATGATCTCTTTTCACATACTATATCACATAATTCAATAAATGATTGTCAGGAGCCCTTGAGAGACATCTTCTTGTTCCTTAACTCTTTCTAGAAGTTAATATTTATATCCAGATGAAATATCATATCTCATTCACTACTGCCAAGTATTTTATACTCTGCACAGAACTGTAGATCCTTCTCTTTCTCCTTTAGGCAAGCTATATGCTTTCAATTACTTAGCATTTTGCTTTACTAGGCAATCCTTCCCCCTTTAAATTTTATTTCTGTTTATTTAAAAGTCCTTCAGTTCCTTAACATTTTTTGAAGATGTCCAGAAATGAATATAGCATGTTGATAGAGTCTCATGAGAGCAATATCAGCTTAACCTTCTGCTCTCCAATCCAGATCCTGTGTGTGTGCATTCCAGAAACAACTCACAGAGGCATTTTTCTCCAAAGTACTGCTTTTCAGTGGATTGGATACATAATGTGACATCTACGTACATGATGACAAACCTTTATGTAGTGAAGGACCAACTTTTTTTATTAAACATGTAATTCATCATTGTCATTTCCAGCTCAAATCTCCGTTGACGCCAAAATTAGCACCATGGCTGGTGACTCACCATCCCCCTTCTTGGGTCTTTTCAGCAAGTCTGGGTTCTTGGCCTCTTTTTCAGACTAAACAGTTGTACTTCACATTGCTCTTCCTGTAAATGGCATTCCCCCATAGTCACTGCTACAATATAGGATATTACTATGCCTCATTCCAATCACCTAATTTAAATCAGGTTTACTAGATCAATAGAAGCTTGTATTCCACTGTCCTGATGGTTATTCTGACAAAATTAGCAAGCATTTTCATACGGGATGCAATTTTCTGTGCAGTTCTCTTGCAAATTCCTGCAAACAATCTCTCCCTTAGTTATATACTCTGCAACTCCTAGGTTACTCATCACCATCAGATTCTTCTACAGTGCTGTTCAATATATCTTATTTAGAAAGACACTAAGGAAGGCCAAAATTACACGCAGGATGCAAGTACCACTTTTTCTGCTACTGAAATGCAGCTTTGTTGTGAAACATGGCAGACCTTCAGCAGCAGACAGTTCAGGGCTGGAAACGAAGCATGGAATAGCCCATCAAAATTACAGAAGGGGTTTAAGAACCAAAAGTATTATTGCTGAAGTAAAAAGTTGGACAGAACATAAGATTTATGTTCGGACATCAGAACATGAAGAGGGGAGGACAGTGCTCTTAGGTCACCTACGGCTGCCAGCAAATCTTTCAATTCTTACATCTGCTGCTTTGCTCCTTCAGCTCTAAAACTCAGGGAACAACTCTGACAAAACTATCACTACTAGCTTTGTTTCTGTGTAGAACTGAAAAAAAAAACCAAAAACCAAACACTACTTTTTCTGTGATTTCTACTTGAGTGCACAATTGGGCTTTATTGGTGAAAATTTAGAGTTAGCTTGCTTAAGTGCTTTTATCTACATACAACACATACCAATAAGTGGATCTTTACACACCTGCCTATATATAGATAAGTTGTTATTTGTATATTTATATACAATACCTAAATACATGCACACATTATCTTCCCATATGTCTATACGTTAGTCTTCACTGTGGAAATAAACTACTATGCTCATTGTTACATTTCATGTCGTTCAATTCTCAGGACTGTTAAAATGACAATGATATATATTCATATTGAAATATCAGCAAGTATTGCATGCTGAAGTAGAACGTGCATGAGTAAATGGAATACTAATGGTTAATACTCCTTTAAATTTTTTTTTAATTGCTTTCCTGTGAAAAATTGTGTCTGTGACTTGGATTCCAAGTCACTGTTTGCTGGAATATTCCACGAATACCAACTTGATTTTCTGGGGAACAAATGTTTCAAAGGCATTAGGAAAATTCTGCTGTAGGTGACAGCCTGGCAGTTGTGATACAGGTTAACACACCAGACCAGACTGTTTTATCCACAGTACATAAATATGCATATGCTCAGCAGTTTTGAACTAAAAAGCCAGAATGGTGCAAGGTGACAAAGGTAGAGGAAGATGTTGTTTTGCATTTAAATGGCCCAAAATTTTAAAGCAGAAAATATTTTCCTGTACTTAACTTTTTTAAATATTAAGTTCAATCAGTCCTACTTATCAAACAGTAACTACTTGGGGCAGGGGGAAAGGAAGGAAAAACACATGTGACCTTCTCTAGATTTATTTAGAAGGTATATAATACAAGAACTATGAAGTAGCAGCCTACTTACACTCACTCTCCTAACCCACACAGCATTCACATACAAAAACTCACTGTTTTTTTCTAGAACTGCATTTAGGTTGTTTTGCGATGCGATCTTGCACCTATGAAAAATATGTAAGCTAATCCTGAAGCCTGATCAATATAGAGGATCAGTATATAAGGACCACAGGGCAGCCACACCATAACCCCCTCACCCCAAAAAGACAGAACTGTTGCAGAATTTCTAGTTTTCTACAACTAACCCTGCCAGTCAGTGACATTTCTATGTCATCTTGATCATTCTTTCCCTTGTATTTCTTTTATACTACATCACTCTCTAGATTCCAAGGTAGAGTTTGGAAGAATTTTAATAAGCCAAGGCCAGACCCCACATCATGAAACCCAGGCAGTACATATCATTGAAATGCAAGCCTGCAATTACCTCTTGAAGAAGATGACTTCAAGACTCAAGAGACCTTTTATCCATCCTTGCCTCTGCTTGACTGAAAATTACACAGGAAATCTGTTGTGCCAGAGATTACACTGGCTTCTCTGTGTCTTGCCCTTTGTGTGGATAAACTTACTGACATCATGGTACTATATTTAACATCCTGAGGTAATCAGTAGACCACCCAAACTTAGCAAGCATTGTATCATTGAAGAAGGACATATTTTAATACATATTTGTGTCATTGTGTCTATTTTTTAACTACCATTATTTACTTCTCATTCTTTTCTGCCATTCCTTTCTGTCTACTAGATTTTGCACAGGAAAGCTGGGGAAAAAAAAAAAAAATCTTGTACTTTAGCATTTACAAGGCTCTGACCTAAGCTAATCACATGTCCAAAATTTTCCTTTAGAGTGCAGTCTCCATCAAAAATCTAAAAATGCACTGGAGACTATAAGATGTGAAATGTATGTTGCTTATGATACACAATCTGCAAGACAGAAAAATGCTGTAACAATCAAGAAGCCTTAAATGTGAAAGCCATTTAGTCTGGGAGGAAAGCATTAACTGAAGAGCACAGCATAAACTTCAGAGCCCTAAAAATAAAGTAATTCTTGTTAGATAAGCTCTTACCAGCCTCTGTCGGGAGGTCCACAAGCTATATTGGTGTTTGCACTCCAGGGATCCAAATGATAGAGGAAACAGGTGTAGAAAATGCGAGTCATAGAAACTCCACTAATAATGAAAAAGGGAGTGAAAAAAGGGGAGTTAGGTAAGGGCTTTCCCTCACCGTACTGTTCTTACAAGGGCTTACTGTTATCCAGTATTTATTGTACCTTCCTAAGAGATGGGAGAGAGTCCTCTAAGTAGGTCGGGAATAAACCACAACCTATGGACAGTTGCAGTAATCACATCAGGACAGTGCCAGCACAATTTAAAGACCCTCATGCCTGCATGAACATTGTAGTAGACCATGATCTTGTATTTTTCCCCAGAGAACACTTACCAGATGAAGACCCTGTACAGGCTTGACTCTACATGGTTTCTAGATCTCAAGTAGACTTGATGATGAAGTCAGGTGCAAAGGTAGTCATCAATACCAGGACTGAAATAGCTGAGGCGGCATTCTCCCAATGTAGGGAATCTCAGTGGATTTGACTTGCTACAGTGTTAGAAGCATCTGAGGAGAGCATTTTCAGGAACTCAGTGCTGAATCTGTATGTCACTTAAGTTGGCAGTATAGCATTGATTGAGCAAAGAAATATCTGCACTTTGAATGCATGCCATACATCTCTGCAATTTCTGTAACTGTCATGTAGCCTAGTAACTAAGACATGGTTTTAAGTATACAAGAAAAGGAAAAGACAGGTTCTCCTAGGACTAAACATCTTTATTTCTCAGTATTTGCCTTACTTTTCCCTACTAATTATCATGCAGTAAAAGTGGCATATCATTTTAGAAGTATGCAAAAGTCACATCACAAGAACTTCAAGGAAAAGAAAAGCTTACACAAGTTGAACTTGTGCATTTTTAATGGTCCAACTAAGCTTTCTCTTCATAAGCTGCAGGTGGAAAATTGACAGATGAGGATGTGAAACAACAATGTGTTTCTCCTTTTAAAAAATTCAGGTGCAGTCTATACTGCAGACGCATGTGCAGACGTCTCTCTCTCTTGTAATTGTTTTGAAACTACTAAGAAGATTTATTAGCATATGAAACTGTGAGGCATGAGTGGAAGCCTGACTGTTCAAAATCTAAAAAAGGCCTCCCAAATGAATAGGATTGTGGTATGTTGTTGACAGAGGTGGCTATAAGAGAAGAGGTTGTTCTAAAAGCACCTTTTCTGGTGCCGAGTTAGCACCCACAGCAGCAGTCAGCCAGAACAGCTTACCTACAAGATGGTTTAACTGCGAGGATCCGCTGCCCAGGACCTCTGCAGTGGGAGGAGGCAAATTTTGGTGTGACATATAGAAATACGTGGCAAGTGGGGAAAATTTTTTCACTGAAAAACATGAAGTGAAGGGCTTCGTTAGATAAATGCAAGTGGTTGCCTTAAAATTATATCTATATATCTATATGTACGTATCTTTCTCTGAGACCTGCCTTCACGATATGACAGCTGGCAGTACATTAAGCCAACCTTTTTTTCTTCTGCATGAAAACAGGGTAGAAGCACATACATTGCCAGTGATTGTGTCTTGGCTTAGGAATGAAAACTTCCATCCGACAGGGAATTTAACTGTTTAAACTATGGATAATCCTTGGAAGCGACAAGTTGCATAGCACTGTGGAGTAACACTCACAGTCTGCGCACGATAGACCTCTAGCCCCAAGACCGTAAACCATTAGTACTGAGTCACTGCACACAGGCTATAAAACCATCTACAGCTGCAATGATCGGCCGAGTCTGAACCACCGTGTCCGTGTCCCGATGTCCCAAAGCTTTGAGGCATTTGAGAACCTGAATATGACAATGTCATAGACTCCCTGTTTTGTGATGATTCCTGAACACAGGAGGCAAGTCAGTATCTAATGATGAATGGTTTCCTAGTCCATTAACAGCTGACTAATTAACTCACTGGAAATATAAAAAAAATACAAACTGAAAAAAGCAGCTTCCCTTGATCCTGTTCTCTGGAATCAGAAATGCTAGAATCAATACCGACGTATTGGTAAAAGTAATAAGGTAATTTTTTTTATACCACAGAGAGATACATTTTCTTATTCTTGTTGGGTTATCCAGCCAACGGAAACAAATATTTGCAAACATTATTTTTTTTAATTGAACTACCATACAAATGGGGTTTTTTTAGGAAAGGATACGTGTTCTAACAAGATGAACTTCACTTTTTACTGTGGTGCTGCTTATCCTCTTTCTTAAAGTATTAATAGAAAATATTAGATCATAACAAATAATATACTTAGAGGCAATGCAATCAAAATGCCACGAGTAAATCATCTACAGTGTCTTGTTTTCGTGTTTATTTTTTGATACTGACGGGTTGATACAGAGTGAGTAGCAGCACAAGCTAGTAGCTGTATGGTATGTAAACCAACTGCTTAGTATACTGCTATGAGTCAAAAAGACTTTGCTGGAAGAGAAGGAAAGAAAGTAATATTGGTATGAAACCCAAATTCATTTCACACTTCCTGATGTTTCTGGACAGAGAAGGAACTGTCATCTCACTGATCAAATTTTTTGGTTAGGAAATTTGTCTATGCAACAAGCTTCTGTTTACTATCCCCCCTCACCCTCTTAGTGAGATTGCAATCACTGCTTTTTTTCTGACAGGTCCAAGCTGCAAAATAAAATCCAAATAAATGTTAACCCAGTGCTTGATGGTCTTTGGATATAGGACTGAAGTTTTTAGTATAGAACAGCATTAGGAAAAAAACCACCAAGGCGTTTCACTTCCCTCTCCTTCTTACGTCTAGGTAACGCACATTCAAGCAACATTCAAAACCACCACCCCATACTTCTTCAGATAGAATATTAACTCACAGGGAAACACATGTACACTGACATGTTGTTTGCTTGCTGCAGGTATATCTATCTCCTCAAAACCATATATCAACTACTATACTCACACAGAATATTTGCTTTCTTTGTCCATTCCTGCAAATCTCACGTGGTCACCTCTATTAGTGTCCAACCAGGATATTTCAAATATTGAATCAAGAGAGGATTCAAAGGGGGAAAAAAAACCCAGACAAACCCAAACTGAAAAGAATATGAACAAGATGCCAAATACTTGTTAATGTTTTTCATGATGAGATATCATGAAGCAAAGAGAAATCAGATGAACAAATGCACCTCAACTTAACTCTCCAACTAGCTGTAGAAACTTAAAAATTAGTATACGATTTCAAAAAAAAATCAAAACACCAAAACACTGACGATCCAAAAATCACAGTGTACAAGGTACTGTATATTGCCACAAGATATTTACACGTAATTAACAGTCAGCAGCATTGTTTTGGGTTTTTTTTTTCCCAACTGAATCTGGTCATTGGCATGAAGGGTAGTTCTCCTCACATGACAGCATCTGTCACAGCCTCTGCTGTTCTTTACTTATGTCCTTTGAGAGTCTTAAAAGAAAACATTTATCAACAAGATGATGTCAATCAGCCTAATTTATCTCTCCTACTAATGTTCCCAAGACAGCAACAGGGTTTTTCACATAGGCATTGAGCAGAAAGAAGATACACCAAAGAAAGATTTCTCCAAGAACACAAAACCAGCTCTGATTGTATTGGATCAGATTTCCTAACATGAGCTTATGGGGTAAGCTTAGATACAGCACCCAACTCTTTCATCTGTAACTCAAAATTTCTAGTTTTCAGAATATTAATTTAAGTTAGTATCAACTAGGAAAGGAAGGGGAGGTTCTTTTCAAATCTTTTCTTCTTCTATTTATAAGCTAAATAAACTTTTATATTTTTAGAACAGAGGTACAAATATCAGCTGTAAATGCTAGTGAAAAGCCATGATTAGCAGCCAGAATTTCAGTTCTTACATCCTGTCTCCAACACTTGTCTCTTTGGGCAAGCCTCTGCCTTACTACTACGCAGTAAAGATAACACATATCTCTTATCTTTTGACAAACTATTATTATTATTACCATTGTTGCAACTCATTAGCTTATAGCAACTATGGTGAGAGTTGCAGATGTTATAAGCAGCGTGACCTGTAATTTAGAGCCACAGACACCCAGTAAACAGTTGCAAAGGGGAAGTGGTGCAGTGGCAGACAGGTCTACTCTGCAGGGGCAGAGATCCTCTGGAGTCACGCAGGTGCATCGTCAGCGAGTAATGCCTATCCCCCTTTAAAGCACTTGGTATGAAAATGGTGGGATGAGGATTACACTACATCACACCTTTTTGGTGCCTACTGCTTCATGGCATCGATGGTCCTTTTTCCTTTCAATCCCTCAGGCAGGTTATGGTTGCACTTAGGCTGAAGGAAGAAATATAATTTCTTCTTGGTGGTCCACCTCAGGTGCACACACAAGAATTGTCCCACCTCAGAAGTCAAAATGCTGCTGGCTGTTACAACATGGTCCAGTTTCCTCACAACCTGCCAATTTAATTTTGCCTTGACTTTTCAAACCTATCTGTTAGTTTCAATAGACACGTATTCTTCCCCCAGCTTCTCACTGAATGCAGCAGAGCCTTACAGTGAATTTAGATGCACAGTTTTTGTGGTTTCTTATGGAACTAAGCTGAAACTATTTCTTGAGAAATCATAAGCAATTCCAGGTTCACTTATATCCCAGTCCACATTCAGATCATTTATTAAGTCTTCACACTAACAAAGCTTGGCAGCAGGAAAGTTTCACGTGGCTTTGAACAGCATTGCCAACTTTCCATATCACGCCAACAGCAACAGATAAATAGGTGGATAAACACAGCTATAACATAAAGGCACTCCCTGTTATAAATCACTTGGGATGAAGGGACAGAGCTGAACACACTCCTTGCCTTCTGCAAAAACCGTGATCAGTCCCTTAATTCTGAAATCACCTCTACTGCCTTTTTCAGTTCAACAACAGTTGCACCGATATTAATGAAAGATGTTCATGTCCCATGTGAGAACAGAAGGAATAAATAAAATATTTAATACTTAGGCCCCAATACCTTTTTTTCACCAAGGACGTGCTTTCTTCCAAAAAGGGAACAAACTATGAATAGAAAGGTGTGATTGAGGTTACAGTCCTTTTAATTTTTTCTTCTTGGGCAAAAGAAGAAAAGTGCTACTATCAGTCTTCCTTATGGCCTCTTACCACTCCAAGGGTTTTTCAAATTCATGCAGGGTTCATTTGTAAAGCTTCTAGTAAAATGCCATCATGCACTGCCACTTGGTCCCTCTCCCTCTGAACCCCTCTGACTCCCCTATGCTGCAAACTAGTTCCCACAGTACATGGAAAAGCAAACATGCAATTCAGAAGAGACGTGAGCTTCGAAAAGAATCGTCCAAGGGCAAGATCACAAAAGCTGCTACAAAAGAAGGTCAAGATTTAGATCAAAGCTCAATAAGTATGCTCAAGGAATACCATAATAACTAAATGTCTCCATCAATATACAATTCATGTGTCTGTAGTCTTCTTGACCTGAAGGATGCTGAGTAATGGTCTAAAGTGCACGTCTAAATATCAGTGGTACGGACTTTAGCAAACTGTAACCTGTGTCTGAGAGCCATTTTTTGGAATTTCTCTCTTTTACTCTACTCATTTAAATGGAACATATTTATATGAAAGGTTACTAACACCTCCATCTGTACAACAAGGGGGAAAGATTGCAACAAGCTTAGCATTCCTAACTTACATTGCTGAAATAGTATCTCATATCCTGAAATACAATCTGCAGTAGTCCATAAAATATTAAGACTACTTGCTAGTTGCAGCCAGCAATACTTTGCAGAAGCAGTTCCCAGTGGCAGAATGCTCTGTGAAAGGTCATTAGCACAACACAAAGGTCATTAACACAACAGCCACCATGAGAAATTCCTCTCTGGACTATTATTAACAGTGCTAACCAGCCACAAGGAATCTGCTGTTGCTCTTACTGCTCGGCTCTGCAGCAGCACTAGACAATAAGATAACAACTTCATTACTGAAGTCAATAAAGTGACATTTAATTGCAATAAGGAACGATACCATCACAAATAATATTCTCTAACTCATTTGGCATTATGCCAATCTGTCCTAAGAGCAGTATCCTCAGTGGTATAATTTGCAGGAGCTCATGAGCTAACAAACTTCTGCAAACTGAAATCCTCCCACTGATGCTCCCTCGGTGCCATAAATGGGGGTCTTACCTGAATAACTCACACCAAGGATAGAACAAAAAGAAACAACCAGGAAAGTACAAATTATAAAACTGAAATTCAGCCCCTGGGAAATTATTTATTTTCTTCACCCTTACACTGCACAGCATTTTCAGCACTGAGTATCATGCCATCAGGATAAAAACGACAACTCATCTTATGTTGAGGTAAGCCACGGTCCTGCCACTTACCCCCATGCCAAAAGGGCTGTAGCTGCCCTCTGAGCCCCCCAGTTCCTCCCCACTCACAGGCACACGTGTGGAGCATGGTCTCACTTAGCCTCATGTATGGATCTTTTCATATTGCCTCATTCATCTGTCAAAAATGACTCGGGCTTCTTGATGCGTTTTTTCTCTACAATAAGGGAGCAAGAGGGGGGAAAACTTCAATCGTTAAATAGTTTTCATTTCAATGAGTCTGGCAGACTTTCAGCTCATTTCCTTGAAAATGATTCCATGGGAGGCTAAACTACCAGTGACTTCATGGGTCTTTTTATAAAGCAACATGATGACGGTGGATGGACAGACACAGCTGCAGAATTACCCTGGCTGTGGCGAAGATGCCCTGAGCATGGCGGACTTCAGCAAGTCAACGGTCCCCGCCGCTGCCGGGCTGCTGCCCTGTAACCGGCAGCGGCGAGATGCTAAGGGTGTGCTTGTCACCGCAGAGCAGGGCCCATCAGCATCGGTGCTGTGTGGGACACACTGGTTTTCAGGGAAGGAGACAACTTAGCTTGCATTTGGGAATGTCTTGTGACAGATCTTGCTATCCTTGAGCGCATTCTCAGCGTGTGCTCGTTCGGGTTATTGAAGGATGGGGTGGTTTGATGCAGTCATTCACTTCACAATCTGAAAATTAAGCATAATGATCTAACACAGGCATGGGGTTACATCAAGTTCAAATGCTTTCATTACAGTACATCACCCTTGGATTTAGCTGGTGCATGCTCCTCTTTCATCAGATCACAAAGGACATGAATAAAAGCCTAAATACCAAGTCACTGGAAATCAGACAACTCCAGGACAATAATTGCCCTTCAATCAGCGGGGCGCAGGCAGCTCTGCAGTCCCCTCCTGCCTGTCCTGAGGCTCGCAGCCAGTCTTGGGCTGGATTCGGCCCACAGCAGGTTGAGAGTGTTGGAAATACACTGTCAAGAACGTGTTGCTGAAATGTACAGTGAAGATTCAAAAGCGATCTCACTCTTGCAGAAGTGTTTTTAATCCACAGATTTCTGAGCAACAAACATGGAACAAATATTTTTGTTTGTTCAATTTGTTGAACTCTTTTGACTTTGACACCGAAAAGCAAGTACATAATTTTCAGGTTTGAATGGAGTCTTTCCTACAGTGAAACTGACTGTTGCAAGCTAGCAAAACCTGTCTGTTTAAAAACAACCTATCTCCTTCACTGTTTAAAAATACCAGAAAACATGTCAATTTCAAATTTACTAAAGAAAGACTTCTTTTAAAAAAGCAGAAACAAGATAGACTAAAGCAAGACTAAAGCCAGACTTTGACAAGCAACGTGCCTTCAGGATCTCCATTGGGCTGTCAACAGTGACGTACATCTTCCAGGGAGGCCTCTGTTATTAGCCCTAGTTTTAAAAGGTGTTTATCTAATTGCCAGTGAAATCCATTGGAATTAAGCAGCTAATTATCGTTACAGACCCGGGCCCCAAATGCCTAACTCCCACATTGGCAACTTATTTTACCACTATAATCTTTACCCCTTGGTGGTGATGATGGTTTAAGGCGTTTCTCTCCTGGGCTGCTTATTGCGGACGCCGAAGGCGATTCCCCATCCCCACCGCGTGCCGGCACAGCTCCCTGCGGGTTGGTGTGCTAGACCTGGCCGCTGAAGTGATGCAGGTGATGGATGCTGCAGTGAGCTGAGCGAGACAGAAGAGGTTCCCGGGTGATAACTGAGGGCAGGGGCACAAGCCGGGAGCGGCCGGGCGCAGAGAAAGCGTCACAGGCACGGCAGGAGGCCAGCGAAATCCCCGTGAAATTGCTGTGTGACTGTCTTTGATAAAAGCTCATCCTAAGATATAAAAACTAACTTGACTAAGGGGTTACTGGTCTTTGAAACAGGTCATTAAATTACTCCGTGACATTGTCAGCATTTATTTGGGCTAAGAGGTGACCGAGTTTTTAGCAGTACATTCAACTGATGACTTAGAGGAAAGATGATAGTCGACAAAAACACGATTGGCACAGGAGAGACCAGACAGGGGTAACTCTGTTTTTGTAATACAGAGCCAGCTGAAATCCATTAGGCTCCAGCTCTAGAGTGAAACCTAGAAGCTTTTAACATCAGTCACAAAAACTCCAGCATGAGCAGGATTTCCACCCTAAATGCTTAACAGAAAGACAAAAAGCTGAAAATGCAGCTGAACTGAAGAGCAAGCCCATGCAACTCAAAGCTTAAGTTTAAATAGGAGTTTGGGGAAGTTAATTGTCCTTTACCTTTCATTCATGTAAAATCAGAATAAACTGGTTTTATACATGAATACCTGAAAGGCTAAAATACTAGTTTTGTTTAATATCAGGCTGAGTAAATTTGAAATTCAGTACATGTTATAATCTTTACTCCAGATGATAAAAATATTGGCTGCTACAGCTGCTTCCTTAAGACAGCGGCTCTAAAACCATCATTTTCTAAGGGAACACCAGTAGCAGTGGCTTTATGGTCATAAAAGTTTTCCAGTTATAGAAACACTCTATTTCTGTGAAACCACAGGCTCAAATCCAAACTACAGGCAGAGGTTCAAAGCAACTCTTCTTTTAGGTGCAGGCGAAATTGAGCACCACACAGCCCAAATTCACAGCTGGCCGGAACCTCACCACGTTTAACAGAGGCAAACGCGATGTCCTGCCCACGGGAACAGAGACACGGAGCTGGGCTGGGGCACAGGGCAATGCCCCAGGGTGAGCACTAGTGAGAGATCTGCACCTCCCTCCATCTGACAGAGGGCAGGGGCCGCAGCCTGAGCAGCTGAAATTTCAAGTTTTCAGGCTCAAAAGCAGGAAAAACTGTGCCGCTGTCCCCCAGCAGCAGGAAGAGCTGCAGTACCAGGCGCAACCCTCCAGTACCGGCATTGAGTTTGGTTCCTTTGGAACGCCCTCAGGGAGCAATAAATTGCACAGCAATTCAAGTACTTGCTCAAGAGAAGCGGTCACCTCCTTTCCCGAACTGCTGCAGCGCTTCCCTCATTACGTAAGTTAATAAATTCAGGCGCACAGTGAGCATGAAAGTGTTCCGTACCTACCGCTCGATGGAGGGAACGAATGCAGCAGGGAGCTGCCAGGAGCCTCTTCGCTGGCCGCCGCAGGACTGCTGAGCCCCTCTGCCCCACTGCTTGCAAAAGGGGCTCCACAGTGGTCTCTTTCAGAAGCCGTCGGTGATCTAAAAATGTCAAATGTTAAATTAAAACATCTATTATTTTTAGCATTTTCCCATGTTTAATAATTGATGCTTCTGGTTGTTGCTCTTCAAGGCCACCCTCATGCTTAATGACACAGGGTCACAACCATTAAAAAAACGCATTAAATCCACATCAGACCTAGTCCTGATCCACGGGGCCGGGACAGGATGAGGCCCTCAAGGGCAGGGCCGCAGAGCACGTGCTGAGGCACAGCGACGCGCAGGCTGCTGCTGGGAGAAGCCCCGAGCACGGTGCAAGGGGTGGTTTGTCAGGAAGCGATCAGGGAGGGCTCTGGGACGAGTCAGGATTTGGTTTAAATACTGAATCAAACACCAAGGCTTTAGGGTGGATTCAGTCAAAACGCTGTATTTGGATCTCTATTTTTAAGACAATTCTCAGACTTTGCCCCTGGTTTGGTCACAAGATCTAAATCACAGTTTAGTGACATTTTACGAGCGTGTGTTTGCACAGAGAACTGACCCAACCATTTAAGACACGGATGTCCATCACTTGCAGCTACATCACCTCCTTAAACACCATCTCCAGCCTAAAATGGGGGACCAGGGCTTTCCCAGGGACACGGACAGGCACAGCCATCCCAAGCTGGGCATGAGTGAGTTTTCCTCCCAGCATCACCCAGCCTCCACCTTGGGGACTAGCTGCTCCGGACTTACCGACGGCGGGACCGGACACGGCACGCTTTGTTGTACCACTCTCAAAACACCGCTGTCGTCCCAGACGCTTTTTGCTTTTCCCTCTGAAGGACCCAGTTACTAAGGAAACCAACAGCATTTGCCCAGGCGAGGCTTAGTAACAGTTAAGCACACAGGAAAGTAAGTTTACATGTGCCACAGTTTGGGAAATAAGGCAGTTTATGTGACACATCCTACCCACACAGGTGGTATGACTCAAAACCACATCCCCTGTAATCTGGTCCTATTTTCCCCCCCCCCCATTCTCTTCTGCGTAAGAGGGGATCTGTTCAGAGGGGCTCGCACACGAGGACGCGGAGTGACGACCTGGCAGCTCGGGAACACGCACGGCTCCCCGGCAGCGCTGGGGACGGGGTCCGCTCTCACCGTGGGGTCCCCCCCCGGCAGGGCACGCAGTGCGGCTCCCCAACTTTCCGGGTCAGCTCCCCGCTGCAATGCGGCTCCACGCACAGCGGGACAAGCAGCGGCCACGAGTGATGCTGCCCCATATCCACAGCTTCTCTCCGTCCCTCGCCCCCGGACCCAAATTAGTCACTGCAAACCTGACCTAAACCAACAGGTTTTGTCCCAAGACTTTTTCCTTAATTCTACCAAATTGACATTAATGGTTTCTTATGCCTATGAAGCCTGAAAAAGAGAGACCTGAGGCAGATGGAGGTATTTTGCTGGGCAAAGGTAAGACTACCTCAGATTTTTAAAATAAAAACAGGGTTTTGAAATTTCACACTTACACAGGATTTCCTTCCCCTCCCAATATGCTGATCAGCTTCGTGCTTTGGGTTCCTTGCTACTGGTGGGTGAATTAGTGCAAGCATTCAGATCTTGGTCCTGTTGAAGTCTATGATGATCTGTATCACACCAATGATTTCAGCCTGCGCCCTTTACCCAGGAACCTCCTTACACCAATGACAGCCTCTGCCAGGTCCCCAGTTTGCCACTGCTGGTTTCAGCTGTTAACATTACCTGTTGTAGACTAACAAATAGAACATTGCCGTAAAAAAGGCCACAGGCCTTCTTATCCATCCAACAATGCAGGGTCTCAGTCTCAGAGCTTGGCTGGTCTCATCACTGTAACTGGGCTAACAACGGTTGGATTGTGATTAGACATAAAAACATTAGGCTAACACATTCCTAGATCCACAGATGAAGTTTTTTCTCGTTTGCCCAAAGCGAGATGCTGAGTGCAATGCTACACCAGAGTGGGGCCACTCAGCCTGTATCTCAGTTTAGCAGCAAGCCACAGTCTAGGCATAGGCATCATCTAAATTAATCAAAATTATACTGTATATGAAAGCAGGCTTGGGTGCTAAATCACCACTACTGCCACAAACACTGACCCTCCCAACATCTCCAGCTTTTTCAGTCCCACCTCCATCCTACCCTCTTTCTGTTCCTCACCACTTATTTCTACCCCTTGCCAGTGCCAAAAAAAAGCTGTTTGAGCAGTCTGAACTGCACTGATTTAGCTATAAACTATTCAGAAGGTTACAAATAAAAGGAGTTTTATGACAATTAGGTCCCCAAGCCCCACGCAAGCATTCATGGTGCTGCAAGAGAGGGAGAAGGGAAGGGGATTTCTTTTGGTGGCAGCGCAGGCTTAAAGTGTTTGATCACCTTGGATATAGCAAAATTCCCTTTAAAAAAAAGCTTTTAGTTTGAAGTATTTGCTGGTAAAAAGGAGGATCCTGCCCCCATCTGGCCCCCCTGGAAGGGAGGCGCCCAAAGGTGAAGCCGGAGCAAGAAATCCTTTGCAGCGGCTTTGAAAGGGGAGCGCTGGGCAGGATGTGAATGCTGGCTCCCGAGCTGCTCTCTGTGCTCAGAAACAGGTAATAATGCAGGTTTTGGATCAAGGTTTGACTGGCAGAAAAGCGTAGGTAATTATAATCTTTCTGAAGCAGCTCATCATGCTATCATTTGTTCGTGGGGTGCAGATGGGTCCAACTGTGCCATGCAAATGGGAATATATAGGCCTTGCCATCTGCTGCCGATGTGGGAAGGGAACCAAGTCCCCTCAGTAAATCTGTGCCCACCGCTGACAAACGGAAAAACAATAGTTTTGTTCATTCTGCCTCTATAAATCTGTACCACACCATATATTCTGTATTACGTTTCCAGGCAGAAACGGCTTTTGAAAACATTACTGGGCCTGCAAAGCTGAGCTGTCTCTCCCTAAGGGCTCCCCAAGGGGAGGAGAAACCCATTGGTCAAAATCCAGAGGGACCTCTTGCTTTCGGAAAATCAGAAATAAGGTTTAATTTTAAATCTCAACTTAGCTGAAGCCCAGATACCCTCCAAATGCCTTCCCCCTCTCCCTGCCCCAGCCACCCTCTGTCCTGGACCTCTCACTCCTTTGCTGTGCTCAGCATGAAATAGCAGCTGTCGCTACTGGCTGGCAGCAAAAATCCTGTGTGATGGGATTTTCCCACCTTATCCCAGTTAAGAGCTACCTAACTTACCAAATACGCGCATTTTTTGCATTATCCCAGGATTCTCCTTAAAGGCACCAGGAAAGGTAAGAATTAATGGTCTAAACACAGGGTAGAAAAACTTCTGCTGGGGTTCAGGCCGTTCTTATCCACAGGATGGCGAAGACAGGCTTGTTCCTCTCTGTAGGAGTTTACCTTTAAGGAATAGTCCACCACTGATAAAAATAGGGTTTGGCTGCAGCAGTTTATCAGCGCACAGATCACTAAAGGATTCTTCATACAAGACATCCAGAGGGCAAGCGACGCCGGGATTTGCTGTCTGCAACTGGACTTGGGTTGCTGCTGCCAGAACCAGAAAAAAAACCAAACAGATCTTGTATCAAAAATGCCCGTATCAGACCATTTGAATGTTGCTTTATCTCCATGTCTTACATACATTAAAAAACAGGAGTACAAAAGGGGTAACTTCAAAATCAGTTATTCAAAAACTGTGCACTTCCGAGTTTCCGTCTACAGCAGATGAAAAGCTTAAGAGCTAGCGGCTAATGCATTTTGTGTAAAACCAGTTGTTTTAACCACTTTGTCTCTTGCATAAATATGCACAGGTTCATATTTTATGCCGAGGTCCAGAGGTGATCAGTAGAGTGTAGCTGTGTGGAGGAGGAAGGTACGTAGGGTATCTGAGGTCCTGTAAAAGAGGGTCTTAGTGGTCTTATCAACTCACACCACACAGCAGGCAAACGGTTACCAACAAGAAACCTCACCCAGTGCAGCAGAAAGACCCTCCATGACCGATCAATGGGCGGAGGAACTGCGCTACCGGCTCCTTCGTGGCATCTTGCACAGTGCTAGTCGTGAACAAGTATAGGCACGACACAAGGATCGGCGACAATTTATTACTTTATTAACTCACAGCAGTTTTGATTTCTCTTATGCACCTGGCAGACACATGCAAGAGCTGCTCTGTGGAGAGAGAAAATTTACAGTTTAAAAACGTGCTTTGGAAAGCAGCTTTCCCTCATTATGTTAACACGTTCTTAAGAAACTAATAATTCTCCTCACTTTGTTTCTTGAGACATGTTTTACAAACGTCTGGATGAAAAAGAAGATATTGGAATTTCTTATGAAGATTCATGTATCAAGTAAAGTTCAAGACTTTCCTTCATTTACCAACTAGCCTGTTCACTGCAGTGTAAATAGTACGGCCGGCACCTTTGGCATCTCGGAGCAAAAGAGATTTGACACATACTGATACAAGCACGCTGCTTCTAGGAATGTGCTACCAACAATGGCTACCTGTACTCAAGTATCTTGTCAAATGTATTTAAAGCCTTTAAAAAAAAATAATAAACACTTCTCAACCAACAAAGCAGTTGCATTATTTGTTGCGTAGGACACTGTATACAACCGAATATTTTCTAAAAGCACAAGAAAAATCTGTGTCGCAACAGTAAGGGAAGACTTAATGACTAGCACAACGTCATGTGGTGCAAGCTCAACACTCCTGAGGCCAGCATCCCCCGGCTGACCGACCACCATCGCAGCAGGATGAGACCAGACATACGTCCATGTCATCATTACCCACGGGCTTAAAAACAATGCTCATGAACTGCTGCGAACAGGAGCAGCTACACTGGCAAAACGTATTACGCTAAACAAATTCAAAATTATTATAATATATATTATCACCTTGAAAAACAAGTTGTCAAGCTTACTCTGAAAATGGTATGGTGAGTCTAAAATGAAGAAGTTATCTGGCCAACTTAATACAAACAATTATGTTTATTAGTTGTTTACACAGCTCTAATATGCATCCATTAATTCATGTTTCAAAGCTATACATACAGCTAATAACGGGGTGTCTGTTAGGATTCAACAGTACAAGGACCTCAGAAGCAAGTCTTCAACAGTACCAGCATTTATACTATCTCTTCATTTACGTACCAAAAAAATTAGACAATTGTCATGGTTACAGTTCCATGATCTGCATCCCTTTGCATAACCCCAATAGTTTGCCTACATACATATACACATATATATATTTGGGTGGGGGAAGCCTTCCAATTCAGAACAATCAGGGGCAAAAAGCAAGACAGAACAAAAAAGTTAATAACAAGAGTAAACTCTGAAGACGTTAACCATTCTGCAGCTTTGCATCTAATTCAACCTCATATTAAAGAGCTGTATTCAGAGAGAACAAATCAATGTAGACTGTGCAACAAAAGAGTAATAACATGACCTGTAATTTTAAGAAAAACAATTAAAGAGAACACAGCAGTCTTTAACTTTCATATAGTCAAGAAAAAAAGCCAAAAAGTAGCAGCATTTTCTGTTAAAAAGCCTATTTACAGTTTCATGCACCAGATTTAAGTGACTAAGCCAAGGCTTATTTCAGCAGGCCTGCTCTACACAAGATATTCAGTTCTTGGATACAGAAGTAAAATGGTCAGAGTTCAGCAGCGGCAAACGTTTTTTTGGTGTGCAGTTAAAAAGAATAAAGGTATTTAATGCTAAAATGATACCAGAATAAAAACCTTTGGAAATACTTATTTTGTACGTATTTTTTACGGACCAACATGGTGATCTATAGTCTAAGATTAGACAGCACCAAGGGGATGCGAGGCAGGCCACAGGCACATGGCCTGAGGAATGAACAGAGGACCCCTGTACTAAAACAGACAAAAATAAGTATGTGATAATGGTGTCTTTTTTTTTTTTAATCACCTTATATTTAATTGGATTCAAAAGAAAAACAAGAGGAGTTTTCAGGACAGTCGTAGCAAAGTTAAGGAATAACTGAGTTAAGAGGAAAAGAAACAAGCAGGAGGCAGCCCAAGAGCGGGCACGGCTTTGAAGGTAGCTCACCGTTCCTTTACCCGCCGGCAAAAAACGTACGCAGGAGGAGTAGTGTGCAACGTGCACACACCAGCCAGCGACAGGGAGGAGCTGGAGACAAAGCCCACCCAGACATGGAAAGTATGTCACAAAGGAAAAAGACTTCAGCTACACACAGCTAAAGTCAGAGGCAGAAGCATAAAGAGTGTGGAAAAGCATTCTGCCATCTATTACACCATCGTAATAGAGGGGTTGATGCACTTGCTTATTCCTCAAAACTCAGTTAACAACATCATCTGCCTATGTGTTAGTTAACAGAAAAGCTATTCAACAAGATTACCACACTGATACAAATATTGTGCAGTTAGAAATAAAGCAAGAAGTCCAAAATTAACACACACAGAACAGGACCGTTCGGGTTGCAGAGCTGACCAGCAACATACCTTTAGTACAGTAACATGATAAAGTTATTTTTTAACCCAGCTTTGGTTTCACCTCTTTTGCTTTCTAAGAAGTTACCTGTAATCCCCCACCACTCACAAGGCTGCAAATACCAGCGCGTGGCATGTGAATATGCAGGAGTGGTACACCACTGGAATTCAGCATTTTCTACAGGAAAAGAGCATTTCACCATTAATTTTAGTTTCCATTCTATCTGAAACCAGCCAACACATACTTATTGCCAAACTTGTCCCAAATGCCAAACAATCTCCCAGTACAAACCCTGTCATCACAGGTTTGGCAGAACAGCACACTTCACCCCAGTAACACCTAGACAACCCCATATACTAGGTCAGAAATCATATCTTTGCTTGAAAAGTTTCACCACAACACACACACACAAAAGGCTCAACGCAAACAGTAAAATTTTGACAAGTGCTTTCATCTTAAAATAATAAATACTGGTAGGTTTTCAAGAATTAGCAATTCTGACATTATATATAAATGTGTATATATGCTTGTACAGAGCTCCTCCCCCCAACAATTCTAGACCAAGTTAGTGTTTGTTTCGCTTCTTCAAGAAGAATTAAAAGAACTGAATGAGTTCCTTTCAACTAAATGAAAATCAGATTTTAAAAGCCAGGAAAGACAGAAAGAGGTAAAGGGGGAAACATTCAAGGAATGTTCTGATAAAATTTCAGGAAAAGTTACTGAATAGAATCATAATTGAACTTTATTATAATAAATAGCTTTATAAAAAGTTTTACTAAATTACTTGAATAAACATGCATAAGTTTCAGACACAGAAGTGCTCAAGCCGGGAAACGCCAGCCCTTGCAAGTCTTGGTATTAATCTGAAGCCATAATTTTGTATGTTCTGGAATGACATTTTATTGCAGTATCAGTGTTAGCCACATACTTTATGCATTTCTTTCAGAAAGACGACAAACTTTTTAGAAAGAGAAGTACAAAATACAAGTGATCAAAAGAAGTATGACCCTGGTCATATGATTAATGCCTATACATACGGATGTTACTTGCATTTGTAAAAAACCGACAGATAATATACTAGAATGTAACTACATCGTTAGTATACTGCTCTGGTAAGTTTACTTTATACTCAAAGAATTGTAGGTTTAGTGTTGGAGGTTAGTATTATAATACAGTACTTGGTAGAGTCCAAAGACAAAGAGCTCGGTTCCCTCCGACAGCTGCTCCCCCTCCCCGTGGAGCCAGAAGGGCAGACTTGGATCTCGAGCAGCACGTACAGGCTGAGTACAGGACTGTGGCTACAGGATTAAAGGGTTTGGAAAAGAATGTAGTAAGAAAGTTGAGGACATGTTGAAAACATTCATGAAAACATAACAGAGACACAGTTTAAACGGGACCGGTTGCCATTCCTCTATCATATACTACCAATTATTCAATTTATCAGCCATAAAAGTGCTCAGGCCTTCCAATGTGAGGTTTTATGTTTTGGTTTGGAGTGGTTTTTTTATCTTTGAATCTCTCCGCAGGAGAATATGTCTTTTCTTGGCCACCTCTTCTACCCTCCACAGTGTTTGATGCAGGAAGTATTTAGACAAGATTAACACTGAGCTGATGTTTTATAAAGAATGATTTATAGCCTTCTAGGTAAAGCAGCATTTTCTAACTTAATTCAGTATCAGCTAAGTTTTCTAAATTTACAAATAGGAAAAGCTTAAAAAAACCCCCACGCAACTTGTGACCTTACAACAAATCTGGCTTAAAAGGCTAAGGGTGGTACACAAGTATGATCCTGTTATGAATATAGGCTACTATCTGATGTGAAGAACATTTTCAAAAAAAGTTTCTGTACAATATAAAAATTAACCAGTAAAATCCTAGTAAGGCAAGAATATAATTTCTGCTTATGATTCTAAAGCACACTGTAAAAAAGTTAGTGGCAACCACTTAAAATTTCTCATTTTTGTACATTTAATATAGTCACTGCAACAATTATATTCAAGTCACATTTGTATTTATAATACATATCACAACTATATGCAAAGACGTTTTTCTTTCTTAGTGCCATTCTTTGTGACATCAAATCATTCTTGTCCTGTAATGCTCAATGATGCACCATCTAAAGGCTTCACATTACATTCATATGAATTAGCTGAAAACTATTTTTCAGACATAATTGGCCTGACAGTCGCAAAGTTAATGTCTTACTAGCCAATTAAAAAGGAACTACTTACATGAGGATGCTTACAAGGCCAAGTATTCTTGGATTAAGTTATTTAAACAGAGTTCCTTGAAAAGAATTCCAGCTAACCAATCTGATACAAGGACAAATTTAGTATTTCCTTTCACAAAGCAAGCTAGCTATGTGATGTCTGATAAATGGAAAAGTGCCTGGAATGTAGAGGACAGAAAGAACTGTAACAAATAAATTTATCATAAAGCATGTTAAAACCGGTGTGTAGGGAGGGGAAAAAAACCACTCATTTACACACATTTAGATGCTTTTATAGAAATATATCTATTTTAAGAAAAAATGGAAATTGTAGCACAGGAAGAAAAAAAATGATCACTGACTTAGTTTTAGGCACTTGAACTGCACAGACTGTAGAAGGTGCCCATCAGATACGTTTAACATTCACACATGCACACCTACACCTAGGAACATACTGTATAATGCATAGGAAAACAGCTATTAAGCCTCCCTGGAAACAAAAATAATAAAAAAAAGAAAAAATGAAGCTAGGTAGGTCCCTGTTCACATTTTCCAAGCTCTATAGTCCACCTTTCCTCACAATTAAAAACCTGCATAATTTTCAGATCACTGAGGCAGCATATTATAGAGATGATTTACCAAGTTTATTATCTGCTAAACCAAAAGAAACATTTCAAACATTAGATTATTAAAATATGACTTACTGCTATAGGTTTTTTGCTAGTAAAATGGCATTTTGCAGCATAAACTTAAATAACCATTTTTAAAGACCCCTCCCTTTTTCTGTGTAATATCCTAAGAAGGAATTTAATGAAGAACAAAGGCAAAGTAATCTTAAACTTTAGCTGAAAGCCAAGGCAACACAACACACACGGAGTGAAAACACAACAGCAATACAAATCAAGGTCATGACTCATGTTAAGACAATCACTTCCAAACAATAACCCAGTGAAGTTGAAAGCAGCATTGATACAAAGTTAACTTGCTTTTCTATGGACAGTTGTGAGAAAAATGTGAATTGTCCTACAGGGAAAAGAAAAAAGCTGTAAACAAGAAGCACATACAAAAAGGGGTTGTGCGTTCAAGAATTTGTCTGCTCTTCTCCAGCTCTACTAGGTGACTAAATTTAAAACATTTCTAACTCAACACAAAAGGCAAGGTGTATAGGAAAGAACCGTCACAGCCACAACACTACCATGAGGGTATATATTTGTATATTCTTCTAACGTTCATCTCGTTAGTATCTGAGCAAACACACTTGTTCTCACGAAGAACCTTCAGGCAAACAACAGTTCCTACAAAAGCTTCCACTGCAACATCTGGATAACGCTATTCCGCTTTCGCTATGCTTTGCTGCACTTAAAAGCACGATCACACCAACCATGCAAGGTAAGAATCTGGAATCGTCATCTCTGTTTACGACAGGGTGACAAAGAGTTGCCCAGCTATTATAGACAAAAGCCATCATCCTTACAGAGACTGCAAATCCAGCATTTAAAACGAAGGGGTGTCTTCCTTTGATTTCTAAGCCCCAGTCAAGAATGCTACAGGCGCGTGATGCGTCAGTAAGCATTGGCCACCACCGAATTCTAGCTACTGAAGAGCATATCTACCCTCTAAAACACTATGGTATCACAAAATAGATAGAAAACTCATCATCATACGTGACATGACACACACCTTTTTTGTAGTCAGGTTAAGGCTGGATTGTTCACCGTCCAACACACAGACAACGATTTAATTTTCGGATTAAAAACCCTTTAGGGCACAAAAGACATTGTTTTAACAGCCAGTCTTCACATGTGCAGTTATTCCCAACTCCCTACTAGGGTCTGCTGCCACTTGTGAAACAAAGATGAAGTGAACCACACAGTACCTTGGAGGCCACAGAAACTAGAAGTGGCCATGATACTGAGAGGGAAAAAGAGTAAACTTAAGTTTACTTCTGTGTAAACATAAGATGTCTGGTTGCAACCTAAGCCGTACCTGGAAGAAACCACCACACTTTCATTATATGGACGTACTAAGTCCTACAAACTTAAGGGAGGCAGCAAGCAGCAAATTTCAGCAAGAAGCAGATACCAGAATACTGCTCCATGAGTTTTCTCTCATCAACAGGAACAACTCATTTTCTTAAAAACAAACAAAACCCCAACACATACAACCTGTGCAGATTCAGGCAAAAATATGCAGTATTTAACAATACTAAAGCAAAATATTTTAAAGGGATGAAAGGGAAGACATAAGACTCAAAAACCAAACACTTAGGTTTATAAGCAAGTCTGCTTTTTCTTTTTTAAGACTAGAAAACGTACAATTCCATTTCATATGCAAGTGTGCACAGAGCTCGTTTCTTGAAGATACTATCAGATAAACTGAGAGTCTTTGCATTAAATCGTTACTTCTTTGAACATTTATACATTTTGCAATACACCAGTTAAACACCAATATCTATGTGCATGCACTATAAATATATGCATGTACACATTAAAATGTTTAACAAAGACAGCAGATTCCCTAGCCAGTGAGCATCATAAAGAGATACCAAAAATATATTAAAAAGTTAAATTCTTTACCTGCCTTTGTTAAATACAGACTTTTGAAATTGCCTCCCTTCTTTTCCCCAAATTCACAACATGATCCCCAGTGAAGCAGGCAAATGGGAAGGCAGGTGCGCTGACTAGATTATCCCATAACCAAAGATAACCACCTTAAAAAGTTCAAACTAAGCTTTTTCTTTAAAATGTCTTTTCCATCCTTATCAGATGTATGAGCTAAGAAAGGGAAGGACATCTTAAAACAAAATTTTATTTCATTTTGCTACGCTCCCCAAACATACATCTCCGGCATAAAAGCCTATGATTAAGGCTACATACACTTTCACAATACTGATGACATTTCAAACCATCCAACTGTCATCCCACTGAAAAGCCTGTATCCTTTAAAATGGTAATTCTGAACAACTTCTGTATGGGACATCCATCCCATTAGGTACTACAGTAAGAAAAGATAATCACATAGTGTTCTGACACTTCTTTATAACTCACCTGGGGACCATGCAAGGGAGTTATATTTTCAAGAAGTACTGCCCTGGACCTTCTGTGGGAACATCATCAAGGGGTCACTTTCAGCTTTTCAAGTAGTGTAATCTGTTTTGTTCCCCATCCCAGTTCCATCCATTGCATATAGATATATATACATTTTACGCTATCAAAGAGAAGTGTGCCTTCCTCTGAAAAACACTTAATACAGAGTATGACTTGTTTCGCAAGATTCCAGTGGGACTTTTAAACATACTTTTGTGCCTCTTCTTTGGTTAAGGAAAAAAAAAAAAAAAAAAAAAAAAAGATGACATTTTTCCCTTTTTGACAGCTAAAGGTACTTCTACCAGACTTGAATCATAAATGAACAGTACTGCAAAAAAAGAAAAGCAGTACCATAGGACAGCACAACATGCACTTTTTGGAATCACCTAATCCAATGATGACTACAATAAAAAAAGAAAATCCGTTTCATTTTAAACTCTTTGGCGAATTTTTACTGTTTGCCGACACTGTAATTTGAAGCTCAATCCATAGGCCCCAATCCATTACGGCATCCTCCCTAACTGAAAAATCATGTGAAAAACAAGCAATGGTCTTAAGAGAGAGTTCGCTTTATAAAGTTGTGGTGAGCCAACTGTCTGACGGATGTTACAGCCATACAGGTAACAACGGAAAAGAAGTTGCGACACATTGGCAATGTCAAATATTAGTACTACTGTCAACATACTGATTCAGCTTTACACACTGGTCTGAACAGATTGCAATTAACCTAAAATTGAGGTATAAATATACACAAATATGTACAGTACACGTACAGGAAAATATTTTTGCATTTGTAACATTGGTAACCTTAAAAATACTGGAAAGTTGATATCTATGCCATTGATTTGCTTGCTAATTTACTGGAATAATGAAGCCAACATCTTCAACTAGAGAGGACTACAATGGAATAATAAAACTCAAAATTAAAAGCTCCTTCCTCTCACTTCATCTTCACCATGCTCAACACTGGACTGTTCTGAGTGGCTGTATCTTGAAAAGAAGGTTGATCACAGCTTTTAAACGCATCCTCAGAGGAAAACAAAAAGGAAACCAAACTGGAGCTATCAATTGCATCTTCCTTTTTGCTGAACGGTCTTAATTTATATACAGGTATGTGTGTGTGCATCTATGTAGAAAATAAAGTTGAAATCAGTTCAGTATAAATACATCTAACCCATTAATTCTGCCACTGTGAAGGTAATCCTGGGTACAGCTCTTTTTAAGCAATGTCTGTGCAAAGAGGTCATTAAAAATCATCTGATCTTAAGTCTTGACATCATCCATTCGAGTCCTTGGCACAGTCTGTAAACAAAAGAGATAATTTAAGGAATACATGCACTTCACATGATAACTTCAAAGAAAATTCCATGGCACCAATTTAAATTCTTCCCGAGAACTCTGTAATTCTGACTGAAGGCGTCGTTTCCAGAAACAATCGACTCAGAGCATAGCATTTCCTAGATCTTATTATGCAAGCTACTGGTGAGAGACTTCAGATCCCAGCACTTCAAGACATATACTGAAGTTATCTCTAATTATGATTATTCTTAATAAACCAGAACAGGTTTTAGGTTGTTCCCACCCCTGCCCTCATTAGGCCCAAATCATTTTAAGTTTTATCACTGTGAGGTGAGACTGTGGATTTGATGTGAAAGTTGGTTTTCAGATCACACTGATCCTAAGTCAGTATGTTCTGAGCCCAAAAATCTTTAAGTGTAAGATTATTATTGACAGGAGAGAAATGTGTGTTAAAACCAAACGCCACAATAAAAATACCAAAATAATTCAAGATTCCCCTCCTACAGACAAGGATAACTCTTACCCCTCTCCAGTTAGAGCACAGCATGCCTGAATGTGCCACTGGTGATCCTTAATTGAAGTTAGTTTCAGAAACTGTGATATTTCAGCTACTGTCATACACTCTTTAACATCTTGCTTGTTAGCAAAGATCAGCAAACCTGCTTTTTTTAAGTCCTAGGGAGAAAGAAGAAAAAGGATGATTATAAATCAGCCCTCAGAGGCAAAAGATGTGATACCAAAGCAGAGAACCTTAAGCCCTAGCAAAAAACCCTAAACTATAAAAACACTACAGGCCAACTGACATGTAATTTCAGAAAATCCTTTGATCCAGCAGACCAAACGTCCAATTTTTGCCTAGGATGATCTGTAAAACCAGGTACAATATTTTGTTGTGCTCCGTGAGGATCAGAGGCACCCTGTATCTCTTGTGTGCGCAGCTGCAGTAACACCACACACCTCGAACAGTCAAGGCCTCCCGTTTAACCCTGACCTTGCAGGTCATTCCTGCCTGTGTATCCAAACCAACCACTGCATTCTCCTGAGCCTGGCTTTTATCCACACGCCACACTTTTATGTATTACCACACTGTTAAGATTGATTTTAGTCCCAAATTAGTAGACTGTGCAGCAGTTCTTAGGTGGGGCAAGAGTGGGTTACCCCACCAGAACTTTTTAAGCACTGGTAAAACCTTGCCAAGCCTGACCACAGTAAGCGCCAGCAGCGTGCGTGCTGGCACCCAGCCCGGCAGCGTGGCTCACCAGAGCCAGAAGTACGCTCTGCCTGCGCAGCAGCCCTCTGCGAGGGAAATCCCACCTATTAAGAAGCATTCAGACTGCCACTGACAGTGTAAAGCAAGCTGCAGTAATATTTTATTTAGACGATACAGGGAATTTGTACAAAATCATCACTTACACTGCTTTAGAATCAAAGGATGGACATCTACGTGAAAAAGCACATTGCAACAGACTTCTTTATAAGGCCCGTGCAATATTTAAAACATCAGTCCTAACAATTTAGAGAACAGCAACTCTAGGGGCAAGCTTATTGTATCTCAGACTGCTTGGAATAACACTAGTGCAGGCACATATTACTGAAAATCTGTCCCTCCAAAAGTAAAAAGGTCTTCCCAGGAAGCCGAGACAACTCATTCACCTAAATGCCTATCAGACATGCTAATTTTTACAAGCAGTAATATTAATTCCCAAACGATCTACTGGCCAGAAAATAGTTGGAACTGACCCGGGCAACTCATTTTTGCCTTAACAAAAATGCAACTGAATTGGTTAGCAGAAATAAAAGATTTTCAAGGACTGCAAGGAAAACCTATTCTAAATAAACACCTGACTTTCATTTCAGCTTTTATGTATTGTTGTTCTCTTCAAACAGCATAGCATCTGGAGAGTTAGCAGAATATACTGAAAACATCCTGTTGTAAAACAACAGGCACCTTTACTGTTAGATGGGTGCTTTTGGAGCACAGAAATAGTCTCCCAACACGAAGCAAGGGCATTCATGCTGCTTGGAGTTCCAGACTTCCTTCATTTCAAATTCAGTTTGTTAACAACTTCTGCATCTTCCTTTATAGATTACAAAACAGAAGATGCAATTTTGTTTAGCAACTGCAACAGACTGAAGAGCACATTTCTGAAATTCTAATTATGAGAGCAGCAGGCCCAATGGCAACAGTCCCTCCATGCCACATTTAACACTCCACCAAACCAAGAAAGTCAGACCTACTTCATTAGATTTTATTAAACATAATTTTCATTTAAATACCCAAAATTAGAAATTCAAGACACTAGGCAAAGCACTTGTTTTTTCTCAAATGCTTCAGATTACCATGGTCACTCAAAGGAAATACAGAGGCAGTCTTTGCCCTTCCTGCAGTCATCTACTAAACAGTGGCTACAGTTTAAATATAGACATAATATTTTGGGATGCAATGCCATCCATTTTATGCACATCTTTGTATTCTGACACTTATATTTGGAAGCTCAGTGTCATCTCATACAAACTGATCCAGTTTCCATTGAACTTGTCTTATGAGTCTCAGCAGTAGCCAAGCTTATACAAACACATCTTTAGTAAAAATCAGGGCTTTGGTCCTGCTGCACTGCATGGCTAGATTAAAGTCTTTGGGACATTCAGGTCATGCAATAGGTGCTCCTTGGCTTACACGGCAGTCCAGTATTTCTGAATCACACCCAGACAGCTCAGTTTTAGACCTGACACAGGGCTCAGTTTTAAAGAGGGTCTTTACAAGTTAGCGAATTATACTCTCATTCTGTAATTCCATGTACATGTAGAATGACAGCTACTATAGCTATAGGCAGTCCGTTTCTTCAGTTTTATAGCTGGTTGCTCTAAGACATATTATTAAGGTTGTATCTGTTTCACTATGAAAACAGAAAACATCAAGCAACCATGAAGCTATCAAAAATAGTAATTAAGTTGTTGGAGGAAACAATGTTTTTTTAAAATTACCTCACTCAGCTATTAACATGGATTGAAGTATAAAAACCACAAAAGTCATTTACAGGTCCTGACTTCTGTTTCACTGAAGTACTCAGAAGTTGAAAAGCTATTTTTGTGGAAGTCCTCTTCAGTAATTTGGTATTAATTTACAGCTTTATTGCGAGCTTCACAAAAGACAGAGCCTCTAGCAGGAACAAGACAGCTCTGATACAGTACTACCCACAGCTGGGAGAATGTGTCTGTTAATGTTTGCCTTGGGCTTCACTTGGAGAAGCCTATCTCCATTCTGGTCTGTCTCCAGCTAGCAGGCATAAGTGAGAACCTTCACAAACAGCTTGCAAATCTGCTTCCCTTAACATGTATCATCCAGATCTTACCCACAATAAATAATAAAACAAAGAAAACACAGGGTCTACTCACCTCATGTGCTAACATTTTATACAGTTCTTCTTTAGTCACAGAAATTCTCTCTCTGTCTGTGCTGTCCACAACAACTATCACAAACTTTAAAAAGTGAAAAGTTAGTCAGAGAACAAACTCTATCTTTCTGGCCACACGCTTGTCAGCCGAACAGATTACTGTTCCCATCACATTATCTAGACAATCAGCTGGATTATTAGATACCACCCTACTCCAGATACACTTCTCCCAGCCAGAGCGTGATTACCCGTAGCACTGGTACGGTTTACAGCTTATGCCGTGGCTTGTGTACAAAGGTAGCTCTGACACATATTTTGACTTTCCGTTTTCCATTTTCAAGTGAAAAATTTATATTGAAAGCAAGCGTTTCTCTGTAATCCCGTATGTTTTTGTTCTTTGCTTCGCATAACTGAGGTAGCGCACAGATCCCTCAAACAATTTGTTGCAGCCTTAAAAAGGTAAATTGTATCAGCTTTCTCCCTCTACTTGGAATACTAACATGCAAATAGATATTTGCAAGGGATTTACAAAAAAACCCATAAGCTCCATAGTTCAAGGCCATACATGCAGATACACATCATAGCATCTTATAGGGAAACACAGGACAACAAAGTTTATTATAAAAAATAACTTATTTTTAAAACCACATTTGGTAACACATAGGAAACCTTGATTTAAATCATTATTTTAATCAAGTTCAGTATATGTGCTGCAACTTCATTGCTAAAGAGCTCTTAAAATTCTTGGGGGTGCTTAAGTAAATTGGTCACGGGAACTTGCAAGACAGAGTTCCCACAGTCTTGAAGGAAAACTTTTAGGCTTTCAGTCTTACTCCTGAGGGGTTATAGACAGGTTTTGGAGTACCTGCTACAGAGATAGAGCCGTCATGGTCCACAAGGAGGACCTGTGAACATGGGGATCTGCAATACCAAGACAAACTGAGTACCCACCCTAAACGCCACAGATCCCCAGCCACAGAATCCTTACAAATTGTTTTTAATTGCAACTCCATACTACGCATCTTAACGCAAGAAATATAAAAGCGAGCTGTACAACAGCCTGCTAAGGAGGAGACTTCAAAAAATCAAAACAGGAGTACCCTGAAGTAGCTACGGTAACTTTCAAAGGACAGTTAACACAGCCCTCTGGAAGCATGTCCGGTACAGATCTCGGGTACGCTGCACTCCCTTCACCAGCAATGGTCACACTAAGTCTTCCAGCAAGGCGTTCATTCTCACCTCAGTGTTTGTATAGTAGGTGTTCCACGAAGACCGAAGAGACTCCTGCCCTCCGATATCCCACATCAGAAAGCGCGTGTTGTTAACCACTATCTCTTCCACGTTACTCCCTATGGTGGGCGAGGTATGCACCACTTCATTCATGGAGCTGCAGGGGGAAGAGAGCGACTCAGTGAGAAACAGCAAAAACTGGCAAGTTACCTGCATTATTGAGCATTTTAGGACTCCAAATTGACCTACTTCTATCAAAACTAAAGTTGATGGTTATTCCGAGGTAGAAAGCTTAGCAGGACAATTATAGCAAACGCTCCTTATGCAGCAAACAGAGACAAGGTTTGACGGTGGAAGGCGAATAAAAATAAATAAAAATAGCGTTAAAAAAAGGACTCAGTGAACTATGTAATAATTGAATTATAGAGCTGAGAGAGCATTCATGAACAAAACTGTATTATAATTAAATCATAAAGCTGAGAGAATATTTGCTTCAGAAGCTGTTTTAAGCAGTCAGCTTTTCTTTTTCCAGGCTGATTTTGGCACGCACGGGAGAGAGCAGTTGTTTTGCTTCAAGAATGTGGTTAAGCCACAAGATTTCCAAGGTTGCAGAAAAACAGCTCATCATCCAGCTCCACCAAATATACTACACCTCGCTCTCCTTCCAGTATAGGCCACTAAGAGCTACTTTCTTCACAATTCAGTTGCTTTACATCCAAACTTCCTCCTCTTCTCCTTTCAGCACAGTCCAATAACACTACTTTTTGGAGACAAATGCAGACATTAAATATTTCAAATCTCTTGTTTTAGAGATACTGAGTGCAACTTTGTCATTAAGACCACCAGTTGCACATCAATAGTGATAACCAAACGTGTACCTTGGATACTCCTGAAGTTCAAATTATTTAAACTCTGCTGTCGGGGATATGCAAAAAAATTAAAAGTAGCTTCAAGGAAAACGTCAACCATTTGAAAAGAACTTAATTATTTTTTCTTCTGATGATTATTTTCTCATTTTAAATGAACATTTCTTGAACCTTTAGCAGAGCTTTCAGTTAACAGTGACAGCAATTTACGACTTTTAACAGTGCTAGAATATTTCTTGAAGAAGATATGGAAAACCAAGGAGATAAAGGGATGGTCCAGTGTTCTGAAAAGGAATCCCAGTTACCCAGTGTCTTAGCAGCATATAACAAGAAACCTTCTCACCACACACATTTGAAGGCAACTATATAAGGGAAAGAGAAGGATTAGAAGAAAGAACCATAAAATCAGATTAAGGATAACAATGATATAAGAAGATGCCTGTGGCCAATTTCATTTTTAAAAAACAGGTTTTAACAGAGTTCTTTTAATGCTTGGAAGAGACATATCATGAATCCCCTTTCCTTGACTGAAACTGCAGCCTTTCGCATTTAAACTGCTGGCATCTTGCAGTTTGCAATACAATAGGTGGATTTTTCCTTCCTCCCCACTGAAACGAGGTGAGCATGAAGCTCAATGGCATTTCTAGACACCTGATCACAAAATCCTACTGCTACCTGGGGGGAGAGAGGGAGGGAGGAGATGTGCGTACCAGAATGGAAAGAAATGAAGTGTCTGTGGAGCTGCTGTGATCTGTTAGAAGAACCACCGCTCCAACCTCTGCTGTGACCCTTCACAACATCAAAGTAACGGCCAGTGCACTAACCAACACTAGTTGTCCTGCTAGTTATCTCTGCCCATCTCTTATTAAAAGAGTTAAACATATTCAATCATGCTCAGGACACTCATCTGCCACAAGGAAACGGTAAGAGAAAAAATGGGATATGCACAGATGGAGGTAGGGTTTAAGGAGGAGTCAAGCAGGAGGAACAGAGTACAGTGCTCAGAGAGGTCTGTCAAAGCGGCAAACAGGGGAAGGTGAATACAAGAAGAGAAAAGGGGAAGTCCTGTGGAGCTAAAACGGGTATAAAGGAAAAGGAGGCATATAGAGATCCACTGTACAAAAGGGAAAAGAAAACACTGAGACTGCAGAAATAAGAAGATGAGAAGAATCATGAGACATTTGTGGAGGAAGTGGAAAGACACAGGCAGCATTAAAATGCACTGAGGATGGCCCTCAACTGCAGCAGTTACTAGTCGTAAAAAATATTCTTCATTCTATTTATGCTTTTTAAAATCTCTCACTCCCGATTCAAATAATGACAACCACCTTCATCTTTTCACTTTCTCTGCAGAGTGTGCTAGGGCATAAGTGGCTGGAAATGCTGCATGAGTTTCACGTTTCAGAAAGGCAAAAGCAGACCATAATTTAACAAAACCCGAACGTTTTAAGAAAGCATATTTTAAGTGTAGGATTGGACCAGTATGGCCACATCACTTAACAGGAATTATTTCTGATACTGACTCAGGAACACTTCCTAGTACCAGACTACTTCACATGAGAAATCGCACAACTGTTTCTGTTAGAAACAGACCTTGAGTTGCCTGTCCCACCTAGAAACTTCTGAGTCTGTGGACAAATTTGTACCCTTTTATCAAAATGCAGCTGAGGACCAGAGATACGAAGCTCATTCAAGTTTCATGCAAACCAGCAGCAAGGTTAATGCAAGACAAACAAAAGTCAATGCCACTATTAAAGGCAGAAACTGCACGACAGCATGGGCTGCCACCAGCTGCAGAGCTATGCTGTCCTGGGTTCAGCCAGTGCTCAGCCTTCCTCCTTCATCCCACACCACAAATGATATGAAAGTACATCTCAGTACGCAGGACACAAGTCCTGGCAGGGAGAGGTCAAGCTTCACTGCTTTGCTACTCACAGAAGAATTTGTTTACTATTTACATGCTGCGGCACAGATCGGTTTAGCAGCATTGTCCTGTGGCCAACCCTCAATAGAATCATATTTTATGGAGTTGGCAAACAGCCTACATGGTGACACCAAAGGCAGTTGTGATTAAGTGGTAATAGCAATGTAATCCGATAAATAAAAGCTCTGAACAAAATGTTATTCATATACCAGACAAAATACAGACCTTTCCAAATTCTAAACACACGCTTTGACCCACTGACACCTATACTGTTCAGTAATCTTCAGTGTAATGCTCTCAAAGTAAAAACTAACAGGGAAAGCAGCAACAGCAAGTCAGAGTAATGTATACAACGCCCACCTTGAAATACAGGAAACATCTGCAGTTCATACTTACAATTGATAAAGAATGGTGGTTTTTCCTGCATTATCCAGGCCGACAATGATTACTTTGTGCTCTGAAATAAAAATATCATTAGTAAGTCACATAGTTAACTTTGCTATCACGATAACAACTGTGTTGCGAAACAAGGTTAGTGTTGCATTTTAGTCCAATTTCCTAAACAAACACTGCCAAACTTCAGGTGCCACATTTCATGGACCATACCTAAAAGTTCGTTTGTCTGTGGAGGTGTACAAACCCGTGTACTGTTCTGAGCAGGTAAGTGACTGTCAATTTTTCCCCATCTGCATATCTACAGGAACAATTTCTGAGAGACTACATGTGGATTTCTTCCTTCTCTAAACTGCTAGAGCAATTTCACACTGGAATCCTTTCCCAAGCTTCTACACATTTTTGCGGATAGTAACAGACTGTACTCTCTATTCCCCCCAACTACAGCAGCTCTCCAGAACACATGCTTACATGTTTAATGTTCATTTCCAAGGCCATACTTTTATTATGGCCTGCAACATCTTAACCTCTTTGCAAAGAGTTGTTAAAAACCACAGCAACTTGCACTGTAAGCAGGGTGATCCACCTGTCTCCCTCAGTGTCCTCTTTTCCCTTCAGCAGGTTTGGAACCTGGAGAACAGATTTGCCTACGAATATTTTACAGTACGCATTCACCCAATTTAGTTTTAGATGAACCAATGAGGACTACACAAAACTGCTCTGACACATACACGAACACATTCTGGAGCTCAATGCCAGAATCAATTATTGTTTCTATTTAGCACCTTCTTTCCTATACATCACAAAATTGAATTTGAATTCTACAGCTGGTGTTGTCAAGCACATTCAAATTTATGATTTCCAGGACGAGTGAGCACTGCCTGCTCCCAGCTATATTACACAACTTTTACTTGCACAAATAACCTTGGCTTCAACGGGACTATTCATGCAAGTAAAAGCTTTGTGAGAAGGGGCTTTCTTCCCCCCCCCCCCCCCCCCCCAGTGGTCCACAAGGGCAACAAAAAGCCATTATAAATCTGCCCAAGCTTCAGACGACCAGAGATCAATTCCTTCTGTTAGCAAAGTACACTCGCATTGATTTATCACAGAGGAGAGAGGGAGGGGATAGGGGTCAGGTAAGTGGGGTTTTCTTGGTTTTATCAATATTGTGTGGTTTTGCAGAGTTGTCTTATATACCATCAAATATAAATTCCAGTTTTAATAACTTTGCATAACTGCACAATATTGTAAAAATATCTGCTTACCTGACCCCACATAACTAGGAACTTTTGTTTCTGGTGTGATGTTGCCAGCATAGTGGATGTTAGGAAATCAGCTGGAACAGAAGATCTGAGGTGGGGCTGGATGCTACAAGACAAAAATATTTTGTTGCATTTGCACTAAGTGTTAACGGGCATATAATTGGGACATTCAACAAGCACGTGTAAGCGTACTGAAGTTCACTCAAAATCAAATTTAGAAGACCTTATAAACATGGGTAAGAGCGTCAGCATGTGATTTATAGTTAAAGTTACAACTCTGATTAAAACCTTACTGTAAGGAGACAGGCGTTACGAATAACATTTACTCCACAAATGAGCAATTTTGCCAGACAGGGAGGCTTATCGCTCAAACCCGTTAATAAAGCCTACTCTGCAGACAGCAAGATGAAACTACACACTACCACGCAACACTGCTGTATTCTTTCGGTACCCGTTAATAATTTAACATCCACCTTCCAGGAAACGAGCTTCCCCGTGACTTAGATGAGGCAAAAAAAAAAAAAAAAAAAAAAAAAGGTTAAACCCCCCCCTCCCCAACTTTTCGGGCCGCAGATTGTCCTCCCGGGCCACCCCCTCATCCCCCCCCCCCCACTCCGGCCAGGGCTGAGGGGAGCGCCGTCACCTCGCCCTTTAGCCCCGGTGGCCAAAGCTGTGGCGGTTTACGAAGGCTGGCACCCATTCCCTACCCAACCCGGCCGTACCGAGCCCTCCCGCCTCCCCCCCCCCAAAAGCGGTTTCACAAGCGGCGAGCACCCGTCCCCTCACCCCGCCGCCGGCGATCGCCCTCAGGCCCGGCCCGGCACCTGCGCGGCCACAGGGCCTCCCCCGCCGCCTTGCTCCTCACCCTGATGGTTGAACAGCCTCCATATCCTGGTGAAGAGGATCCCCATCCTCAGCCGGGGCAGCTCCGGGCCTCGCCGGCTCCTCAGCGCCTACTGCGGGGTTACCCCGCTGCCCTGGGCGACTCAGGGCCCGGCCCAGCTCCCGGTTTGTCGGTGAAAAGGCGGGCTAGGGCCTCGCCGGGCCTGCTCACCCTCGGACATCGCCAAAAACGACGAAGACGATAACCCGGCTGGGCCTCTCACCTCACCGCCTTAACCCGACCCGGCCAGACCGCCGAGCGGGGACAACAACCGGCCGCCACCGGCGAGCCCGCGGCCACCGTAAGGAAGGCGGAGGGAGCGGGGGGGGAAGCGGAGGCGGGCGCGTCGCTGTGAGGTAAAAGGGGCGGGGCGGGCGCGGCGGCCGCCATTACGCGACTCCGCCTCAGCGGGCGGCTTCGGCGGGCGAGGCCGCTCGCAAGGTTTTTCCCGCCCAAGAGCCGGGTTTCTGAAAGTCATTACCCAGCAGCTGAGGAAAACTCTACCTTCACCTCATTGTTATTTTTTTTTTTTCCAGCGTCCAGACCCCCCTGAAAATAAAATTTCTCTGTCCCAACCTGCCACAGCGTTTAAAACCTCAGGGTTTAAAAAAAAAAAACAAAAAACCAACCACCAGGTACTAAATAAGTTACACACACCTGTGTGCGATAGGCTAGAGACAAGACGTGGCATGGCTGCTCTCATTTTTTCTTGTCCCTGACCAAAACACTGCTTTATTTAACACAAAAACACTGCAGTGTTTGCCTTTTGTTACCTGCGAAGCTGCCTGGCAGGGCTGATGCCCAGCACCACCTACGTTTTGGCCTCAAGGCCTTTACTAACTGCCATACAAACGCTTAATTTTAGGTGGGTCAGTCACATTTTGTCTTTCAGTGACACTGGTGGTGGGTGTGAATATAAGCAATGAGTATTTTCAGCACTAGGATTTGTAACTTACTCTAGGGAGTCACAGGAAGGTTGCCCAGCTGTTGGACATACCTTCATTTTAAACACCGCTGGTGGGCATGGTAAGGAAAACCTACACCTGCAGTTCTCTGAAAAAAAAATTAACTTCGGGGGAGAGAGTGGGGAGGAGTAAAACTTCTGGAAAGCCTGTGTTTTAAGTTCAAAAGGCATCTCCTCTTAAGCCCAGAGTTGGAAGGCTTTGTTCATCACCACAGCAATCCGATCGAGTTGGTTTTCGTTTGAAAGCTGAGCCAGCCTTGGAGTCGCGTGCTGTCCCCACTGATTCGGGATGGAGAAGCCTCCATCTTGAGATGGAGAAGCTCCTCTTGGGATGGGATGCCTTACTCGGGACGGAGAAGCCTCTTTGTCCTTAAAGTCTTTAAGTCCTCTGGACACGCTCACGTTCCTCAGAACTGTCAGTATGACGTAGTGTAACTTTCTGTCATTGATGGTGCACATTACAGGCTTTGCTCCGCATTCCATACTGTCCTCTCGCCTGCATCACAGCCTCCCATTTTCCTGCCCACTGGCTCTGTTTTTCCCCTACTCCTTTGCAGGCTGGCACACCTACTCGCTCAGTTCCACCTCCGCCTTCCTTACTTGCTGCCTGCTATGCTGCTTTCATCTTTCCACATGCTATCTATCAGGCCCCCTTCCCATATGATACTCTGTTATTTCAGAGTTTTTTTGCTTCTTTCCTTCTAGCAGCTTTAATTCTGACACTGGCTTCTTGCTTCCTTTTCCCTGCTGCAATATTGACCCATAGTCAAAGTAGCAAGACCAGTAGTAATCTGAGTTTCTGTCTGTGTCTGCAGGCTTTTGTGCTTTCTGTTGCAGTGAAGGGGAATATATGGTTCTTAACAGTTCAAGAAAATAAATATCGTGATAATAAACCGGCATGTTACAGCTTTAATAGGATAAAAATAAATCGATGCACTCCACTACTAATGGATCTGTAGTCACCCAGGTTTAAAATAACTAGATATAATGTATTATCGTCCATGGTGTTCATGCCTTTACACCTTTTTCAGCATTAACAATAGTGATGCCGTATCAGCTACCTAATATAGCAGGAAGAACACAGTTAGCCCAGATACTTGGCTAGTCTGTGAAACCTTTGTTTGCAACAGTCACTGGCAGTCTGTGGGGGAAAAAAAAAAAAAAAAAAGTCTCTTTTAATATGAAGGCTGTTTACCCTTTATGGTTTTGGTCTGCTGTTTTAGAATTATATCGCTAATTTCTAACCTCAAACATGACAATCAGCATGACTCTAGAAAAGTAGCGATGCTTTATCATATGTAGTGCAATGCACAAATAACCTTCTGTACTGTTCAACTGCTGGAGTTCCCAAGATTCATGTATTCCTCTTAGGACAAGCGAGGAGGTCTGCTAGCCACGTGCAGTGGCTTTGGAGAAGCTGATGGGGGGAAGGCGAAAGGAAAATCAAGGTATAGAGCAGGAACTGTCTGTTGATGTATTTTAGGACTAGGAAGCTATTGTTATCTCTGGCTTCCCTCTGTTAGTTAAATTACCGTTTAAGACAGGTGTATGGCAGCCTGGTTTAACCTGTATTGTACTGCTGCTTTTTTACGTGCTAACACTGACGTTGGGCTTCCTGTTGCTGGTGGAAGCCTTCTAAGAAAGCACTCAAATCGTCATGGCTTACCGTGAATACAGTTACACAGTTTCCTCCTGGAAATTCCAAAAGCCTTTTTCAGGTCGTGTACATTTTGTTCCAAGCAACCTGTGAGGCAGACAGTGGGGCATCTGAGCATTTCTATGCTGCAGAAGCGTGTCGTCTGCCTACGGTAAGATGTCACCAATGGAGGGGAAAATACTTCTACACAGAAGAAACCCGAATGCATAGAGAAGACGGACAAGATAGGTGGCTTATGAACTTCTAGGATCATAGGAAAACACACAAAAGAATACATTTTTGCTCAGTTATATTTATTTGAAAGACCTTAAGCTTTTTATTAACAGCTTAGATGAAAACTTGCATGCTTATATCCGATTTTGAACACTTAGACAATATAATTCAATTAAACAGAATTTTGAAAGCCCTGCACATGCATTAGATACGTAAAAGCCAATGTTAATTCACACGTAACACGCAACTTACCTGGCAAATGTATTTGTGTCCTTCGAAGGCAGGCGCCCGACAGAAACGCTGAGGAAGCAAACACTGTGCAACCAGCTCTCGCAGGCAACGCCGGGCCTGGAGAGATGCGAGAGGAACGCCCCAACGGGTGAAAAGTGCCCGAGCCCTGCCGACGCCACCACCGCTCTCCCCTCCGGCACGAACCCGAAGAGAAGGGCAGCAGCACAGGGAACCCAGCCACACAATGCCCTTGCTGGCCTGGTAGGGCTAAGATAACCCCGTGCTGCTGTAGAGCTGGTTTGGTCCCCTGCTGCCGTACCGAGTTTGAAAGCACTGTACCTCCAGGTTTTTTTGACAATCACAGCATCTCTGTTAGGTTGCTGGTTCCTGTTATTCACTCTCTGGAAGAGGCAACATGGAACTCCCTGCTAGAGGCAGCATCTTTCAGTGCTTTCTTGTTTTCAAGATACTATAAAGAGCATTTCATTTTCTTTTAATTATTCGTTCGATCCTTAATACCTCACATCATTCTGATGCTTGTTTCTGTCTAGGAACCAATTTTAAATTAGTATGAAATCATACTCAGGACCAGATCCAAAGACCATTAACGTTCGTGAGAATCCTTCAACTGAGCAGTTGGCTGGAAGTATTTTACTTCTCGATGCAACAGTGAGATGTTACATGTATTTATGTATCTCTCAGTTGCAGCTATTTAAGAGCAGATAGATTTAAAAATAAACATCATTCATTTCACAGACCAGATGCATCTCCTTCTTCAGAATCTCATTAATTTTTACCAAAAATGCTAACACGTGAAGCTGCTGCCAAAATCTATCGGCAAACAATAAAAATACCCCAACACTGAACAGTTTCCTCAAGTGACTCTTCAGAGCTTTTTTCCAATCTGGAGTGCAGAATAGAAAGAGACTTAAAAGACTTTTAAATGGTTTATAGTTTTTTCATTTATTGTAGAAAAGTTATTGTAATGCAGTTCATTTTTGTACACCTAAATTCCATAAAACAAATCCATAGAAATGAGGATACTATCAGCATGCAGTCTGCATTTTCTTTTTTAAATGATTCTGATCACAAAAATAACAACACTTTTTTTTTTCTTTCTTTGAAAGCCACTAAAAGCAGAGGGAGAGCAAAGCATGCAACACTGTACACATTTGCATAGTATATTTTACCCAGCATGCCTTGTAGAATGCTACACATACAGTAACTACAGAAGTAAAAACAGAAAGGGGCAAATCAGCAGAAAACACGAATTTGTGGTTTCGGGGTTGTTTTGTTTTTTTTTTTTTTAATTAGTAAAGGCAGTAATGTCTTTACCAGTGTGACTCTGAACTGGCTCCCAGTGAGGCTGGAGGTAGCACTGCCATGCTCTCACTGGGAACCAGTTTGGGTGAGAAACAGAGATCTTCTGGTATCTGAGAAGCCCAAGGTCCGTAGTTTGCAGTTTGAATAGCTGTTTTCATCTTCTTTCTTCACCCCTCTGTTTCTGCAGGCATACATACAATTTGCATTTTGCTTGATTCTCTTCCTATGCTGTTCTTGTACAACGTCACTGACTTTCTCTCTCCCTGCAGGAGAAGAGAATCGGGCGTGTTTCAAATGTAAATACACCTTGGGCCTAAGCATGCATTCCTTAAGCTTACTTTCCTTTACATTTTATTCTCAGCAATATCAGTGGAAGTTTTGGGTGGACTTGTCCACAGCTCTGAGGGTATAACATCCTTCTCTCCCCCACCTCCCCATCCCCATACACAAAAGCAAGTAGCTCTGTAGCCCCGAGAACTTATTTACTGGGAGTGTTTCATTCCCGACCTTGGGCTAGTAGTGTATTCATGGTATATTCATCAGTCATATGCCAAAATCTATACATTGGCCAAAATCAGAAGTTATTAATATAATTTCAGCTTTGAGGAGGAAATTAGCAGAAATGAATGCAGGGGACTTTCTGATTTTAAAAGGTTGGGTTTTTTTGTCATTAATTAATATGGAAGGAATACAAGTTATTGAAAAATCAATCACATATGCAAAATGCAAGGCTTAGAAATAAACTGCTGAAGTATCAGACAGCAAGTTAAGCTGATCAAAAATGCAATAAATCCACTGACGCTGGATCAAAAATCTACCCCTTTTTTTCAAAAATACAATGCCAAATGCAATAGTGGAATTATTGTAAATTTGTGCTATTACAAATGTGCTTCTTTTCCCTTGCTCTGTTTTTACATCATTGGCAAAATATATTATTCTGTACTGTACAATATATTTTCTCACTGTATTGATTTTCTACTGCTTATACAGAGTAGAAGTAATATCAAAGGGGACTGTGGCATTAAATTTAATTACACTTTGTTTTTCAGGAAATATTGATAAGGCATATGATAATCAGTATGTGACATTTATGGTCAGACCTTGCAAATACTGACTTTCGGAGAAGACAGTAATAAACACTGTGTCCAGTAGTAGGTGTCTGTAGGATCTAGTCCAGAAAGTAACTCACTGCCAAGGAAGTTGAGGGGAAAAGGCAAGTCTACTAAACATCACCGAGACCAAGCCAATGCTACTCCCAGTTTCACCGCTTTCAAAGGAATAAAGGACTGACACACCCTTATTAACATTTTAAAATGATTTCTACCTTCTCCCAACATTCTCTATATGGATTCAATTACAGTATTTCTCTTGACTTCTTAAATGGATTCCACAAATAATGAGAGAGATCTTAACACAAATTTCAATACTAACTAGCATTTTCAGCTCTTTCTCCAAGTTAATTCCCTACATATATTTTACAACATTATTAAAATGTATCTTTATTTTTAAAGACATACCTTTATTTTTCTATATAAAATAAATCAGACTTGAATAACAATCTAACAAAGGTTATTTCAAATGACGACTCTTCAAATAATATACTCTCTTTTGGCATGATTTTAAAGATAGTGGGAACTTAATTTCCCCAGAGTTAAAACTGGCTACATTACAGTATCTTGCAGTCTTGTTACTCTTTGTAGAACCACTAGTTGAGGGAATGAGGGGTAACTGCATCAAAACGCATGGTAGTAGAACCCCCTGTATCCAAACCTGTATTAATACCAACTGGGGTAATATAACCCGATTTTAAAATACACATTTTTAGGAGCAAAAACAGATTTGTATAAATGGTATCTTACAAAAATGCATCTGATTTTTTTCATCTGTGGCCTCCAATTATTTTTGCTTTAAAAATAAATTAAGACCATGGAATCAAGGACAGGCTTCAGAAGCACTTAATTTGTAAAACAAAATATAGCAGAGGACACGTTTAATACACTCCTAAAGAAAAAGTGACTAATGAAAGCCCTAACTTACTCAAATCAGTATGCTATAAAGTAATAGTATTAGCAATATTATTCTGAGAATGGTAATGTCAGTAAAGATATGAGATTCTGGGGCATTTCAGAGAAGTCTACGGTATTGAGACCAAACTGAATTCAGAAGATTTGCAGTCAAACTGAAATTGAAGCTATGGGCCTACGCACATCCAGAGGAACCACCGTCATCTTGTTATTCCTACGGCTACCTTTCCTCCTTTTTGTAATTTTCACTCTCTTAAGTACGTATTAAACATTATTTTAAAAGCAAGGAGCACAAAAGATTAAACCCCCAAATACCAACTTCAGAAGCAGCTTTCAAACCTGGAGAAAACACAGTAAAACGTTTTTCTGTTTGCAGCAAACCCAACACTAACACTGTGAGGACGATCACTGCAAATGTGTCTGCCAAGTCACAGAGCCACCTCCAATCCCAAGCACACTTAATTTATCTGGGTCCATCAGAGTTAAGTCAAAAAGACATGGTATTAGAAGCAGGCTGAGTGCCCAGTAGCTGAGAAGTAGTGTGATTAGCAAGAGGTAAGAGCACTTGCTTCAGAAACTGCTCTTGCTGATCAAGTACAAAATCAGGGGCACCACCTGATTTCCATGGCAAGATGATTTTTTCAGGATAAAATCTAGGTGTGGGGCCATACTGCACTATCAGTTCTCAAGCAGAGGAACCGACTTTTGCCAGACTGACCTGTTTAGAAAATGATCATCTAATTTGGCCCATTGTTTATAAACTAGAAACTGTTATACAACAGCTTTAGTTGCATTCCTTTAAACGTTAACTGCATAATATACTCGAGTTAGAAAACATCATCAGTTGCAAGTTGCACATCCCATGGGATAAATCTTCATCTATGGAACTAGTAAAAGAACCTGTACATCTGCTAAATACAACTTGTCAAAGTATTTTAAATTAAAAGTTTAACAATTAATTGTCTTTAAAGTGGCTTCAGGATTGTTAAAGTACTTTGTTCATTCATTCATGAACATATGAATGCACTGAAATATATTGTCTTTAGATATTAAGATTGTTGTTACCACCTTTATTGGTTAAATGGTCATTAATCCAAAAGTGTCCTAATGAAAAACTCAGATAACAGCAACAACAAAAAAAACCTTAAAAAAATTGGGTTTTTATAAACATTTCTAAAATCCTCTGTATAAGCCAGAGCTTAGGAACAGAACTCCGATCTTTAATAATATTTTAATAACAAGAAGAAATGGTACGAGGACTGCAAAATTAGTCTTACTCGTATTCATTCAGGAATACATGAACTTCACAATTTTATATAGCGCCATTGCATAATAAATCACAACACAGCTGGCTAGCATTGCTGAAGTTCTAATGCAAATACTATGAGTTAGCATGTCCTCATCAACATTGCAGCTTTTACTGATTACCATGTTTCCTAAAAATAATTTACTTTTTAAAATAAAAGAGTTCCCATAGCTTGTATCTAGAATAAAGTAATAATCTATTAGCATGTTCAGTATATTTGTACTTAAAGATATATCTATCTTCAAAGAATTAAAAAAACAGCAAGCAAGGAAACCTGCTGGATCACTTATAACTGGTTTCTTATATTAAAATGGAATGGGCAGTGGGAGAGGAGAGAGTAAACTAATTACATACAAGAGTAAAGTAAACTTAAACCCACACAATAAAGGAACTCAATGTGGTCTTTCAAGACAATACATGACTTCCCTCTCAAGCTTGTTTTTATTAGAACAAAGAAAAGTAGTTTTGGCACTTCAGATGCTGCAGGTGATGGAATTTGTGCATATGTGTTGTGTAGATCTTTCCCTTTACTAGCATGACATGGAAGACTTAAAAACAAGGCTCCAAAAGGCTCTAAATGACATTTTTGTCTAGGAAATGATAAAGCAGTAACCTTGTTTACTAGAAAATATATGTAGGTGCTTCGCAGCTACCTGCCATTAAAATGCAAATATCTTCAAGCAGTTAAATGATCTGATCCCTAATGCTACTACAGAATAAAGATAAACAGCTGTCTAATCTAGGTTTATACATCTCAGTGCATCCTTTGCAATTAATACTTTAATGCACACAAACAAGAAACTTATTAAAGCTTATAGAAAAAATGTTTTGCCTAATGCCTTCTTTCTCATGCAGGTACGTGTGCTGTACATGTAACAAAGACTTGTAAAAATTACTGGAGAATGCTCCACTGTGCTATAGCAGACAATATTAGAGAAGGCAGCTGAAGCTACCATTCCCAGACCAGATCTTGCCATGCCTTCTCAGCCTAAATGCTCGTTTGGAATCTGCAGGCATTCAGCCTGAGAAAATCAAACAGGATCAGGTCTGTCATATCCATTCTTAACTCTGTTACTCCAATGGATGCAGATATTTTCATTTTTTTTCTCGGTAACTGGCCCATTCGAATCATCTAGTGGTGTTGAAGGCTGCCTTTCAGGCAGTGAAGTTGTTTAAAAAATTAATCATGCATCCACAATCTTTTAATGCTGCTAGAGATGTACATCATTTTTGGTTGTACCAGATACGAAATGAATTACTTCTCCCATTGTTAACATCAAGAAGATAACCAGACTCAGCGGTGGTGAAAAATACCAGTGATCTTTGCTAACTAGTCCAGAAAGTAGAAGAAACCGTAATATTCAGGAAATTCATTTAGTGCTACATGCTTTTAAAGCCTACTTTTAGCAGGCTTTGGGAAGAAAATAAGCAAATATAAAAGTTAATGATCCTCATATTTGAAAAAAATAACGATGATGTGAACCTGCATAAAAAAATGCATGTTCAGCATAGTTCTGTCAATTTTAGAAAATGCATGCAGTGGGGAATTTCAGGAGTCTCTGCTTAAAGACATTAGTGGGTTGTACAAAACGGTCAATTATGGTAAATTTTTCAGTCACATTGGATCTAAGGCTTCACTGATCATGTAAGACATAAGGTCCAAAAACATAAATTTTTCTATTTGAAGAAACTGATGACTCAATAGGTGAAAAGAAGTGATTGTTAGGAAGTAAGGCAGTAATACCTCCAAAGATTTATCATAGTTCTTTGAATCAAAAACGTCAGCTCTACGACTTTACTGTGAGCAGATTTTTTTCTCATACTCCATTTTTATTGCAAGCTAATTCTGACCAATATGTTATTTTAAGTGTTTATCTTTTACAAATATTTAACCCCACTCCCTTCCCTCAGATTTCAATACTGAAATTTGAACTGATCTTCTGGAGAGTTCTTGTGCGATGCTGGAATTTTCAGACATTCAAAGATGGATTTTGAAAGATGTAACGTATAAGTAGGTACTCAGATGTACTGGAATGTAGGTACTCTACACACTGGGTAAGAAGAGTGTATTGTTTTCCATTTAAAAAGGCAGAATACTAAAAATGGGAGAAAAAATATTATGTATCTATACACTAATGTTCCATTTTGGGAATACTAGCTGTATTCAGGTAAACAAGAGAAAAAAAAAAAGACTATTCTCAACCTCTAACCACACAAACTATTCTTAAGTTTGTTCATTTTCCCGTTTCTATTTCCCCTTGTCCTGTCACAGTTCATCATTGCTGACCGCAACAAAAATGTCAGTACTGGCTAAACTAAAGAAATCATTTTGCTGCAACATTCATGCCAGGTCTAAAAATAATTTCAAACTGGAAAGTATTTTGTAACTGCTGCAATAATTTGTGATATTTGGCACTCTCAATAGTTTACATTTGGTTTGTCTGAATAAGCCATTCTGGAAATAAGTAGTTAGAATAAATCCTTTTATTCTAACTTCAAATGTAAATTGAGCTTCCAGCAAACAAATACTGTAGCTGACTTTCTGGCTTCTAGTGGTTTGTAATTTTCAGATTTTTCATTTATATTTTTTTTCAATTGATTGCAACATGCTCAAGTCGACTTTCCAGTCAATTCACCCAAATTCCAACAGGAATTGGTTTATAAATTGGTTCCAACTGGAACTGGTCACTTGGAATTTCCAGCACAGGAAATTATGTTATAAGTGCCTTGATAAGTACCCTAAATTACAAACGGATGTGTCTAATATCTAATGACAAGAAAAAGTATGGCTATAAATGCAAATGCTGTACTAAAAAAAAAACCCAAAAAACAATCTATATGATCGGGCATAAACATAAGGGCATGGTAACTTTTTTTTGCCCCCTACTTAACATCAAATGACAGCAGAGTGCAACTTCAGTATAACCGCGTTACACCTGCCAAATTAAGATGATTTTTTTTTCCTAGCTACGTTATGGCAAGTTATCAACTGATGAATACTGTTTTTCCCCAGGTTCTTGAACTCAAAGCCTGTGTCGTGAATCATGGCTATATCCTCCAGGGGATCCTCGGTTCCTATGGGGTTTGTAAGTGTCCTGGTATGAGTCAGAGTATTCTTCTTCCACTAGAGGATAGTGATCTCGGCTGTGTTGGGAACTGGAAGACAAGCGGTTCCTGCTCTTCCGAGCCCTTTCATTGTGATAATTTTCATCTGAGGTCATTAGACTTCGTCGCTCAATTGGAGAGTTCTCTGTAGAATGGCTGCTGTGCCTCATACGCTGGCTCTACGAGTGCCAAAGAATCCAAGCATTAATACAGACAAAGAGTATTTTACATTTTTTAGCTTGAGACTTATTCTGAGGTCTTTCAGAATCCATCCACTTTTGTGTTATTCATTTTATATTAAAGTCTGTATGCTACAGGAATGGGTTACAAGAATAGTCTGGTTCCTAGAGCTGAAAGCAGACCAAACACAGTATTACAATGTGTACCTTAAGGTATTCACCTTGTTAAATATCACAGGCCATTTAGCATGAAAAGTGAGCTGATGTATTCAGCATTTATCACTTTTCTCTGATCATGAACGTAACATTCATGCTTCTATTCTGCTTAGAAAATTTTGAGCATTGATTTATGTGGTTTTAGAAAACATCTGAAGATGTTTCTTGGTTTTTTGGTTTTTTTTTTTTTTAAAAGGTCCAGCTCTGAGCCTTATTTAAAAACCTTCATATGACCAAACAAATGATGGACTCCTAACCAGGCAGCTAAGGGGTGGCTAAAATTATTAGAGATGAACAAATTCTTTCAACTAAAACATAATAAATACTTTAAATATGTTGACAGAAAATCCTTTTCTAAGATAATTTATTAATTAAAAGGTTTAGCCTTTGCTATCCTCACGTTCCCGTAATGATAATGTGCTACATTTGTCACATGAACAAAATTAGTTCATATTTTTTGCCAGTGAACTGGCACAATGAAGAAATAGCCTGAAAAAAATTTGCTGTCATCACACATTAAACCTCTCAAAAGTATACCCATCCATACTCTCAGAACAAACCCGGTCAATACTTTTCTTTCTCTAGATTACACACCCAATGTCATTCTTCTGATCCTGTAACTGCCAAGAGAATGCTGCTGCAACAGTTGCACTCTCGTGGCCTCAGGTTCCTGCGCACAGACAGCACCAGCATCGTCTGCTCCCCTCAGTTCTGAATTCTGGCCGATGCTCTCTGCGCTATAAAACCTTCCTCCTATTGCTACACCCTCTCTGTATGGCAACTGTTTAGCTGCATAATTTATAACAAAAGGCTTGTCTGCAAGGGGAAGTAACTGTGCAGATGGGTATACATTTACAGCACAGCAGATACGATGTCGTATCTCTTTGTGTGGATCGATGCTACCAAGGTTACTCACTGAGAGATTCCACCTAACGAGCCGGCATGGAAAAGGTGCCCTTCTGCAGATTCACACACTCAGCTACTGGGTAGCAACTTCTACCACATTATCCCCAAGTTTTCCTTATAGCATCCTGTTTTAGTAGTGATTATATGTCAAAGTCCACATATTTTCTTCACAAATTATACTTCTCATATTTATTTGACCTAGACATCAATTTTGATATATAATCACCTAATCAGCTGCAACAATGATCTGTATCATTTATTTGACCTAGCCATGCAATTTTGATATATAATCACCTAATCAGTTCCAACTTTAACTTTCTGTGCTCACACCCCCTATCTTCCCTGTAGTAATTTACCTCTCTGGCTGCAACCTGCTCCTTTCTAGAAACCTTCCTGTTTCCCTACCTCGATTGTGTAGTCGTTCTGATCCCGGTATTCACCTCCCGAGAGGTGTAAGCATGGCATAAAACTGGTGTGGTTACATGCTGGTCTTATGCCCCAAATAACTTTTGATCCTGCAGCACAATTGGAGTGATAAGCTGCATTATGTTTTCTGCAGTAACGGACTTAAAATGCAAATCCCCTGGAGCCTAAGAAACACATATCCCCAAAACTTGAACTATAGGATTTAAGTCCATTCTCTGAAATTAGACCAAACTGTGTAGGTTTAGAGCTACCCAGGGATTAGCTACAAAGGCAAACAACTGGCCCCTAGGAGTCAGCAATGACAAAATTTACTCTTCCTGTTGAGGACTGCAAACACACAGAGCTCAACATCAACATCTTCCCCTTTTAGGCAAGGTCATGACCAAGGATCAAATGACCACTGGCTTTGGCAGGTGTACCACACACGGTGTGATGGGATACAGCTGGAGCATGCTGTCGCCTGTACCCTCTCTTTTACTCTGACTCTTCCGTATCTATACCGTTTAATTTCACCCTGATGACCTTTGTGAAGCCCAAAGACTTAAGTTAAATCAGTAGTTTCGATCTTCAGTAAACTGAAGTCCAGGCCACAATCAAGTAAAAAAAGGAATACTCCTAAGTCCCGATTAGGTGAAGTATGTACAGATTGTCCCAGCAAATCTGTATCCTTCTCAGGTGTGACTGTTACACAAGGCTCTGGGCTTTTGGTATTCAGTTCCCCAAGGTATCAGGCGAGAAGGAGTCACAAGGTCATAAGAAGTATAAATTCTTAATGTATCATAAGCACCTAAGCTAGTTTAATTCCTAGGATTTGCATGAGTGCTTTGTAATTACCATACCACATCATTACAGTTAAAACTGATTCAAATCCTTCTGAAGTCTTGAATTAGTATAAAACCTCTAGGTGCATAAGCACTTCAGATGATGGAAGTCTTTACTGCGAGATAACCATGTAAAACACCAGAACTCTTTAAACGGGCCTGAACACTTAAGTGGCACTGAAAGCCAAATCCTGCAGTCTCTAGTTGGGCATCATTCAGTCAGGGAGAAATTTACCCCTCTGCAGAGAACTAGCACCATTCAAGTCCCACCTAAGCCTTCACAATTAGGGTGAAGTGGGGATTAAGTGATGCATACCTTCAGCCAGCCCACTGCACAGGGGTGATTTTCATCTTCAGTGTGAGTTTTCCCTAAGTAAATGGAGCAACATTTCACAGTTACTGCTGGTGTCCATTGATCAGAGAGAAATAAATGCCTGAAAAAAATTCTGTGGATACACCCAGTTTTCAAAATGAAACTGAAGAGGTGAAAGTTCTGCAGATGGCATTTTATTGTCATGAAGGGATGGAAAACTGAAATTTTAAGGCAAGTGAAAATGGAAACAACAGTTTACATGTGCATGTTATTAGCAATAGAACAGTGCTTGTGCATTCAGCCAGTCAGGAAACAGTGGCTTACTGATCCTAATAAAATCAAGCACAGCATTAGAAATGTGAGTATCAAGTATCATGCACCTTCAGTGAAGTGCAATTCTCTCACAGAAAAAACAGCTTTATGTTATTTGAAAACACTGAACAATGCATCATTTCCTTAAAAATTGTTACCTGCTTCCAGATACTCTACAAGCAGAACAGAGGTTACATTTGTCAGGTGAATTATTCATTAAACGTAATTTGCTCAACTCTACTTTTGACATACATTAGAAAGTGCACACTCCTAGAAAGTCACACACATACAGAACTCCTTCTGAAACTTTCAGACTTAGAAGTTCGCTGCAATCCTGATCTTCTCAAGCATTCATAACTATTAATAAAAAACATTTTCTGTTTTCAAACTTAGTAAAGCACGTACTTCTCATTAAGGACTATTTACATGCCACGTTTGAAGTTTCAAAGTTCAGCCGTTTTTGAGCTATCCCTGTGGAAAAAAATGGTCAGAATTTTTTTGAATGGATAAAAAAAATGTATTTTATTCACACTCAAAGAACTCAAAAAGGTGAAGGCATTTTGCTGATACAAGAGACAAGCATGGAAGTTTTTCACCCAAAAGTGAATGTTTTGTGAAGTTATGAGGGTAGAAATAAAAGGGATCATTACAGACACTGTTCTGCATTCTTAAATACAGTAGCTGTTAGCTCAACTGCTGTGACACACTGTACATCCGTATTCTCAGTCTTACAGGGTCTCATTTGCAGTGATGTTTTTTCCCGGTTAAAAAAAGGCCATTTTCTAATATGGCTACAATACCACTTAACAGAGTGTCATTTAACTCTTTCTCAAGAACTCACTCCTTGCCAGAAAATTTATGGCCGTTTTACTTCCCGTTAAAGAGCAAGCAGTCACAGCGCTTCAGCACTCAGCTGACTAACTGCTTCTTCACCGATTATGGGCCTTAGCTTGCCTTCTTACTGCTGGCAGTAGCCAAACAGTGAATAATAACTAATGAAGCAAATACAAGTTATGCTATATAAGACATATTACACTATTTTCCCATAGATTAAAAAACCCCACCTGATCTGCACTGGTGTTTGGGGCTGAAATGTATTTTCATACCTGTAATCCAGAGATTGCAGCAGGATATGGTGAAAGTGCAGTGGATCCTAAATTTCGTCCAAGGAGAGGAGTCATGGGTGTGCTACTGGTGGTGTGAGTAGCACGCCAGTACGCCTCAAGATATTCTGCCAAGTGTTCGCAAGCATCTTCAAGCTGATTTTCATCCAAAATTACATCAAACATTTCCTGATCACAACAACAAAGTTTGGTTCGTTACAATGTTACTGATGAAAAGAAAGAGTTGTTTAACAATTCTCATCACGCTAATCCTTTAATATTCAGTAAATAAGAATCAGAGCATGGGATTGCAAAAGAAAGTTATACAAGTGGGCTTATAAGGTGATCAAAAGCCAAAGCTCTCAGAAGTCACTGTATCCTTTCAGCGAGGTTCACTAGACACTGCATGAGCCCTACCACGCTCAAAGGCGCAAGACTCCTTTAATGAATTTATTTTGCTCTAAGATAGGAACTGAAGCTAGGTGTCAGAGTAACACAGGGGTGCTTTGCAATGGTTTTGGACTCACGGCCTCATGCATACTTCTCTCATTCTAATTGTGAACACATTTCCAGAGTGACGATGCCCCTAAAACCATTTCCACTTCAGTGAACACAGGGTGCATTTCTGTTAGCAGCAGTATTTCTGCTTCAGCAAGGCTACTGCAGGACATCCAGCTGTTCAGATACTTACAGCTGGGAATTCTGCAGAGACTATCTCCATGCACTGTTTTTTAACTACCTTCATTTATGCCTATCTGGATAGTCTTACCTATCTGTTCTCAAATCTGCAAGACCATGCAGGTACGACCTCTTTCCCTGTAAAATCTGTTTACCAGGGGACAGTACCTGACCATTAGTGCAGGTCCTGGTACTTGCCTCAGACCTGCTCACCGTGCAATCCACAGAGAGGCTATTTACCAGTGAACGGGGAAGGAATTCAAAGCCATGTGGCTTCTGTGCTACCCAAGAAGTCAAAGGGACACTCTGCAGACAATGTTTTTAGATTATCAGCATGACGAGTGCTGATAACAAAGAGCTGATAATAAGCCACCATAAACTGAGCCCCTCAAGAGAAATATATACATATTTTCAGCAGTGAAATTTCGCACCTCATCTTTAATCTTAACTCACGCCTTAGTGGAAAAAAAATATTGTGAAAATAGCACAGGAAATGAAAATACGTGCAGGTGTTGCAAGTGTTCAGAGTAACCGATACAAACCACAGGCTGCTTTTCCTCCATGCATATTTACAGATCTATCCAAAATACAAATAAAGCTGACATCTAAAGAGTAAGATATAAAACTGCATGATGAATTTATCATAAATCTTGGTCATGCATCTACCTTCCACCCAAAAGTCTGGTCCAGAACTTACTTTAATACTAAAGCCATTTTATTTAGTTTTTAATTTATTCTCTCTTACCACCACAGTAGAGAAATGTTTCCTCCTCTGCCAGCAAGTATGAAGTTTTCTTCTAATAAGAATACTCCTAACACTACATCCTTTGGTCAAATTCAGTGTTTATTGCTGCTCATTTTGCTCCTCTATTTACCTATACCTTTTAGACCCTCCTTTGCTATTTAAACACATGTTGATAGACTACATATTCCATTATATCACTCACATCATCATTTGTGGAAGAAGTAATTCAAACGTAGTTAAGTTAGGAAATAAAAGAATGTGGTTTGCTTACACATACTTTGCTTTGGAAAAGAAATTAGAATACTACACTTGGAATATAATATGTGTTTTCGTAAATAAAAATGAATATTGTCACTTTCTGGTCTGCGACTAGTAAGCAGTTCTCCGGCACTGCTCATTCTTTGCATAGCTGGCCACTGATTTGAGAGCAACTCTGGCTGGCTGTACAAAACCCAGCTTTGCAGGTTGCAAGGTAATTCTGTCTCAAGGCATATTTTCAGCTGCATGGGGTTTTAGCAGCAAGCAGGTCAATGAATACTCTTCCAACACCCTCCAACCTCCTCCTGCTAAACTAGGGAACTGTTTCTCAAGTTTCTTTTTAACCTGGATCAGTTGATTTAGGGAGCTTACAAAATGCTGTATTGGCTTAACTGAGCGTGCTGCAAGGTGGAGGTAAGACAAAGACATTGGAGATGGAAACGCCAGTACTGCTGCCTACGGGTTCATACTTAACGGAGTAAAGCTTCATGCACTTCTAAGAAATGCACAGCTAATACTCTAGCTAACATACCTAAACCACCCAGCTCTGTGATGGTATGTAGCTTCATGTGGTGTTTTGACAGTGATCTCAATTAAATTGCATTTAGGGAGAAAGAACTTTTAACAGTTTCAGTAGTACTGTCACCTTTTTAACAGTTAACTGTAAAATAACACGAGGACTGGTAATGGTGAGCCTCTCAGGCTGTCATTTGAAGGTCACTTGGAAAAACTGCAAAACTGGCAGGATCCTGATGCCAGGGCTCTACATTGTTTTACAGGGAAAATGAATTACAGAGAAAGCACTCGGGTTTTTTTCTTGCATTTAACAGTTCTGCTCATAGCTAACGTGTGTTCGTTCTATTTCTGTGTATTTGGGAGGAAAGAATCTTTTAAGGGGATCCTTGTTTGCAAGCGTCATGGAGTAAAGCAATTTTCCCAGTTTTCCTTACAATTACTTTTATTCACCGCAATGTTTTCTTACAACATGCGTACAATAGTTACCATATGAGCATTTCCATATACTAGTATTTCTTAAGTGATATACATTAAAGCAGTGGTCTTTCCTGAAGAGAAGATAAAATTAGTTGCCACTGTCCTCTGCTATTTCTTTTAGTTTACTGCATAACCACTGTGAAATACTCTAGGTGCATTACCCACGTTAGCAACACAAAATAAAATGGTCACGACTACAGAGGCATCCTCCTCACCCACAGGAATGCTCGGGAGAGGGAGTGTGAGAGGGACTGAGCCGCAGGCATAGCCCAGAGTTAGTACAGCTAAGGGCAACCCCAAATTGCATCTTACTCTCTGAGCTCAGGGAAGGTGAGCTCAGGCTCTGGGGGAAAAGATGCCCCAGACAGAACTGCAAGGTTGGAGGTGTACCTGAGAAGGAGGAGGAATTTGAACTTGTAGATATATCTGGTGTACTGGCTATTTTTAACAATACCAATGCATTTTACTTCTGCTAGAGTATAATTTCTGGTATTTTTTAGGTTATGTCAAATAGACCAGAGGGATATGTACCCTCTCTTGGCATTGGCATGAATCAAAAAGTTAAAAAAAAAATTATCATAATGAACTGTATATGACTAGTGTATTTAAAGCTGTATGGTTAGTACAGTTCATGTTTCTTTGAGCCATATAATGTTCCTGCTTAACGGAGTCATGGCGTGGTAGGCACGCTTAGCACTGGCTTGAGCAGCATCAGTGAAAGATTAGCAAGGAATTAATAATGAAAGCAGTTCCTGAACTTAAATATGCCAAAAAAGACAGCTATTTTTAAAATGTCTAGACACACAGCACCATCTGATTACTTAAGGCTGGCTCTCAGCAAATGAAAAAGAGTGAGGGTTTTATGGTTTTCAAGTACCTTCACTTTAAACAAATACTCCTCTTGCAGGAATTTGAGCTGCAAAACAGATGAAGCAGGTCACAGTGCAGAAGGCAAGATAGCAGGGTCTTCGGTCTTAGCAGTATACTTTTACTGAATTAAATAATGGATCAACTTGGTCCTTTAATTTAAACTTAACCAAGACTGTCATCTCCCTTTGGGTGCTCTAAGTGAGCAATAACTTTCTTGAAATCAAGCAGTGCAAAACTGATCAGACGGTTTCTGCAGAAGGCTGTTGTGCAAGTCAGAGCGGAAGGCAGCCTCTGAGTAAGTACAGTCACATGTTTGAAATCTGGATACCCTGAAATTTGGAAATATTTTTCTTATCCAGATGGGGTCTCACTTTGTTGCCTTAGGCAACAAAATACAATTACAGGATTGGGTGTTAAGGGAGAGTTTACTGGATCCTGGGGATGGACAATCTAAGTGCCATGATGCAACGAACAAGCTACAACATGCATCTTGCTGCTGCACACTCTTTATTTCAATCAACACAGCTACTTGCCTCATTTCAACTGATGTGAGCAAACCTGAGCGGAATAAGAGGAAATCGCTGTATAAAGAGCAAACAAGGCTGTGAAACATGCACAGGCTTCTCTGTGCAGGTGGAAAAATAAATACTCCTTTCAAATGTGAACAATGTGCAGCGGTTTTTCTGTGTGTAAGCTCAGTGACAGCTTGGTGTAAATACCACAAGCCGTATTCAAACAGGTGCAGGTACAACTCCATTTAACTTGGCTCACACTCATTAAGTGTTAGGAAGCTATATACTCTTATAGAAATTATTTTGTACTACAGAAAAGTGTACAATTTTGTTTGAGTTGATGGCACCTGAATGGCTCACAGGAATTCTCCGTCATCATTTTAAGAGATAACAATTCAGTAGAAAATTACATGTGTGAAACATAATACAGCTGAGCTCTCCAGAAGAACTCGAGATGGCTTGAACATCTTTCAGTGCTGCTCGAAGTGGAGAACAAGGATGAGACAGGGAGCAAAGCGATCTACAGTTACTGTAACCAGAAGCTTACAGGTCTTTACAGTAACACCACCAGCTGGGTGTATATGCAGTCACCATCTACCACTTTTGACAGCTGGACATGTGAAGTGGTGCTGATGGGGCAAGAGGGACAGCAGGAGGGCGGCTGCGAAACCCACACCCGCCAGGGAAACAGCAGGCTGCCTGGAGCGTAGTGGGCACTGCAAAAAGTGTAACTGGAGAAATCGAGATACACGCCCACACACACACACACACCACTACCAGCACTTTTCTGCATTATTTAAATTCTTGCTCTGTATCAGGCATAGGAGGAATTTGAATCAGATCTCTCATTCTGGACGCATTCTTGAACCATTCTGCTTTTAGATAAGGAGGACAGAAATTTCAGTCAAACCTATTACCTTTTTTCCTCTGTCTTCTAACATTTCAGTGTGAATCTAGCCTGAACATATACCAAAAAACTACAAAAAACTGCCAAAATTCAAAGTTCTCACAGATCCACATCAGGAATGGAACACCTGTACAGCTTTTCCGCACAGCACCTGCCTGCCTAATCAGCTATCCAGGACCTCTGCTCCTTAAGCAGCAGGTTATTCAAGGTGAGTATCAGCATCTTTGATAAAATGGTTGGTGAGCAGTGACTGTGCCCCGATGAGGTAATTGGAATGGCTTGCAGGCGCTGCTGTGTCAGGAGGCTCGGGGATCACATGCATGCAGACACACGACTCACACCGTACAGACGGTGGGTCTGGACTCACTATGAAGCTGATGGAAAGTCCTCTGCAGCCTCTTCTCAAACCAGGATTCAGAGACTTTGGCCCTTGGGGACCTTAAGATAGCACTGCTCCACAAATGACGTAATTTGCTAATGAGCTAGTAGATCAGTTTTACCATACACGTCATTTTTGACTTGTCACCTTGCCAAAGATCATAATAAGCCCAGGACGAGAGATAATCAGGATGAAACCATCAAACAACTTGTTTCTTAGCAATAAAAGCTGATCAAGGGTTGCAATTGCAGGGCTGTCTGAATTGCCATAAAGTGATAACGTATGAACTCGGCTATAATCAAGGACGAACACAGCAGAAATCTTTAAAGCTCCACATATCACAAGTTCTTTAGCCTTTCTTCCGTACTTACTGGTGGGCATTGTGCAAGTTTATCAGCTGCCACCAACTGAACATTCAAGTGTTTACTTTGTGACTTTCCTCTAGATTTAATCAGTCGCTGCAAAACCTGACAGAGGAAAAGAGGAAAATATGAGTTTAAGAACTGCGTATCTCCATAAAGCTCAGACTGACATCCCATTGGAGGATTACCAGGTTCAGAAGCTCTCCATTATATTTAACACAATGGATAAAATATTTTCCTTGAATATAAGCACAAATGTTTCTGATAGCCTCCCTGAAAGCTGTGCACATTTCCCTCTGCATCACATTTGATCCCTTGCAAATAATTCAAGTGCAGTGCAAATGGTGATTTTGCTTTATTCTGCTTGAAGTAATAAGTTATTTTTCACAAATGTAATGTTCTAGAGGACCACGAAAATTATATATATATATATATATATACACACACACAGAATTATACTGGATTGCTGGATTGACTGTGGCACAACAGTAGCAGCATATTATGTTGTGTGGCAATAACGCTGTAACTTAATCTGTTCTGAGGTGCATTTTGGGTACAGAAGGTATTTTACACACACAGTTCATATTACTTTTTATTTTCCTTCCACTGTGTTCATTACTGGAATTTAAGAGGCAGAAAAGTTAGGAATCCTAAATTATTTCTCTGTAAAGTTTCAAAGAAAATTAAAGGATCATAGAACAACAGAGTATTTTTTAAGTTGGAAGGACGTCCAGAGGTCTCTATGCCAACCCCTCACTCAAAGCAAGTAAGGCCAGCTGGATCAGACTGCATGGGTCCTCGTCCAGCTGAGTTTTGAACACTTCCGAGGAGATCCCACCACCTCTCTGAGCCAGGATTGACCCATCTTTGCTCGTACAGCCCAACATGTGGCTGATTCTCTGCTGCAAGGGCACACTGCTCGCTCCTGTCCAAATTGTTATCCACCAAGACCCCCACGTCCCTGGCTGCAGAGCTGCTCCCCAGCCAGTCGGCCCCAGCCTGGCCTGGGGCAGGGAGCTACTCCAGCCCAGGGGCAGGACCTAGTATTTGCTTTTGCTGAACTTCAGGAGGTTCCTGACAGCTCGTTTCTCCAGCCTGCCAAGGTTCCTCTAAAGGACAGCCCTGCCCTCTGGCACATTAACCTGCCCCAGAATTAGGTATTGTCCACAACCTTCTGCATTAACAAAGGTCATTAACAAAAATGTTGGAACTGTACTGGCCCCATTACAGATCCCCGAGTGACACTGCTGGTAACCAGCTGCCAGGTGGACTTTGTACCTCTGACTAGCACCCTGAACCTGGCAGTCCATCCAATCTTCCACCTCTCTTATAGTCCACACTTACCCCCACCATATCTCACCAATTTGCCCATCAGGATACTACAAGCAGACCACATCAAAGCCTTGCTAAGGTAAAGGCTAGCAACAGCCACTGCTCTTCCTTTGCCCATTGGGGTCATAATCTCATGACAAAAGGGAGCCAGGTTGGTCAGGCATGATTTGCCCTTGCTAAATCCCTGCTGGCTGCTCCCAATCCTCTTCTTGTCCTGCATGTGGCTGGGGAACAGCTTCCCAGAGGATTTGCTCCATAACCTTCCCGGGGACTGAGATGTGACTGGCCTGTAGTTCCCCAGATCCTCCTTCTTACCCTTGTCAAGAATGCATCTGACATCTGTCTTTTCCCAGTTATCAGGAACCTTCCCAGATTACTATGAGCTTTAAAAGGTAATAGAGAGCAGCTTTGCAATGGCATGAGACTGCTCCTTCAGATGAATCCCATCTGGTCCCTTGATCTTGCATATGTCCAGTTAGTTAGGTGGTCTCCAGATCAACCTTTTGCTACTGTGGGTCCCTGCCACACACTGCAGTGGACCCACACTTTTCTTAGCTTTCCTTCTGCTTGCCATGTTCTTACAGAAGCCCTTTTTGTTACCGTTAAGATCTCTTGCTAGTTCTAGCTCCAGCCGAACTCTGGCTTTCTCAGCTTCCCCCCAACACGTATTCCTCCTGGGATGCCTGTCCCTGCATCCATCTTCTGCATGCCTCCTTTTCGTATTTGAGCTCAGGTTGTTCTCTGTTCATCCACACTGCTCTCCTGCCAAGTTCCATGTAGGAACAGATCATTTTTGTGCTTGGAAGAAGCTGTCCATGAAGATCACACAGCTCTCCTGAGCTTCTTTGTTATCCAAGACAGTCTTTTATGGGATCCTGCTGAACAGGTCCCTGAACAAGCCAGTTCTAGGGTCCAGGTCTGCAATTCTGTTATTTGTACTGCTCACTTCTCCCAGGATCTTAAATCCCATACCTCATGGCTGCTGCAGCCAAGGCTGTCCTGGACCTTCAGAACTCTATCCAGTTCTTCCTTTTTTCCCTGCAGCAGCAGGTCCAGCAGAACCTCCCCCATCCCTTGCTGGTCACCTGCACCAAGAACTGGCACACAGCTCTCTGCAGTTATCTCTGACGTGCCACAGCGGTCACTCCAGCAGGCGTTGAGCAGCATCCCACCATCGCTGTGCTGATTCCATGAAAACCAGAGTCTCTGTCGTGACTCCAGGCCCCCTTCTGCACTAACAGCCATGGTCACGGAGGGGTCTGTGCTGCACTCCTGAGCAACAGTCGCATTCACACTCCATGGCAGGAGCTGGCCAGCAGCCTGGCCACCCTGGTCCAGACCCAGCTGTGGACAGTGTATGAACATGCCCCAGGTGGAAGCCACAGATAAAAGCAGACAGGCTTTGTTTGAGATCAACAGACAACCATCATTAACTGCCTGGGAAGCGGGCAAAGGGCTGGGTGTCTTCTCTGAAGCTCAGCCTAAGGTTAGGGCTTGCAGAGAGACAATCCACAACTACAGCTGTGTTGGGGTAGGGGGGCTGCAAATGGACTGCCAAGGGGAACTGAGAGCTACAGAAAGAATTTGCTCCTCAGGAATTTTTTGGTCTACTGAATTGGTGGGTGTCTCGTCTAAGGCTCAGGTTAAGGTTTAGGGCAGAAAAAACAAATTGCATAAGACATTCCCTTGTCAAGCCCTTGATCTAAAAACTTTGATTTTTTTCTCTTCATCTCACTCTTAATTTCTTCAGGTGCAGACACCACACTGTTCACTCCCACACTGCCCTCCAGGTCCCTCTAAAATGCACGTATTTTAAGGGTGAGATACGTTACCTTTGGAGAAGACACTTTAACATGGACAATAATTGGTGCTAAAGATGTCTTGATAAGTTGTGCAGGGTGATTGATAGTGTCTGCATCTAGGACAACCAGTTGTAAGGACCTTGCCAGCTCAAAGATTCTTTCAATTTCACTCTGTACTTCAGCTAGTAAAGGAAAACAAAACAGGTGAAAGCCATTCACCCCCAAAATTACTTAGACAAAAATATCACCACCCATTTATTTTCATAGACTGTATACATTCAGTATATGAACTCCATATGTGAATTAATGTAATTTCCATAAAATAACCTACTACTCAAGGCAGTTTTTAAAATAAATATTACCTTTGAGACAATTCTGTTGCCTGAAAATACATACGTACTATGGTCCTTTATACTATCATGGTATTTAAACATTGGGTACAATTAAATGCATGTTTCTATTAACACAAAATAGACTTAAGCATATTTTCCAAATCTGCTACACAGCTTACAAGTCATAAGATTTTTTTATTTTAGACAGCAAGTGATGTATGGATATTTCTTAAAACTTCTTTTGTTCTCAGATTGTAATTCTGATTTAACTTAAACAAGAGCCTGTATGAAAAGCAGAAGTGTGAGCCCGTAATTCTATAATCACAAAAAATTGTTTATGTTAAATAATTGACAGCGTATTGTTTAAAAAGACACTAATGGCAATGTTCACACCAAAGCACTTTTGTCTGAAGAAAAAGGAGATTTCTGTCCATGTAAATTACATTTCTGATATTCATTGTTCTGACCCTTCTTAATCATTCACATGCATGTGACAAATTTTAAATCAATAAACTCAGCACAAATTGAAGCGTCTAAATTATACCACCAAAGTACAAAAGAGCTGTATGTCAGCACCTCACATGCATTTAATTTGCCTAAGAGCTGCTCCACAGAGCAACGCATGTTCACAGGCACAGGAAGATTTAGTAGTCACCTTTGCAGCACTTAATTTTGGGGTGCCTACTCCTGTACTAGAATGCCAACTAGAAGTGAAGCGTCCTATGACCTATACCTCTAGTTCAAACAGTCACTCAAGATGTCAGAGAGTTGGGTTTAAGAGCCTTTTCTTCCTGAGAAGATTGAAAACCAACTCCTCCTACCACCTAGGATGGTGTTGCAGAGACCAGGTTATTGGCCTGCATATACTACACACAAATTTCCACCCTTGTGAAAGATATAAAAATTCATCAGGCCAGTGTAACCCAGCAGTCATGATGCTGTGAGGAGAAGGTAGGAATACCCAGAGTCTCATCGTTAGACAGCAAAATTAAGCTATAGCTGTTCAACATTAAATACAAAACCAGTCCCAGGGTCAGGAACAACATGTCTCCTTCTTGGCTGGACAAGGTGAAAGTTCTTTGGCACTTTGTGATATGGAATTAAAAGCACTGGGCTGAGAAGAGGGAGCTGTGAGGCCAACTCACCTTGGGAGGAAACTGCACTGAACCCATATTCTGACTGCAGGCCCCTAACGCATCTTTTGCAAATAGCAGCTATAATACTGCTTGCGCTGTAGCCCAGGTAATTGCTTAACGTGAGGCTAACACGGCACATTGTGCTCTCTTGCCCTTCCTCAGTCAGGAAAAATTTGTCTCCCATTTGAATATGTGAAATTCAGAATTATACATTAAAATGCTGTAGACACATTTAAAATTGCAGAACTGATGACATCTTGAAGGCTGAAATCCTGTCACTTTCCTCCAGTATGTAACCATGTTCAGAATTGCATCTGTGTCAATGTCTTACCTAAACTGGATCTTGTATTTGACCGCTCAATTATTGCCCTCTTGCTTGGATTATTTAGAACAGACCTCTTAGCAAGAGAAATGTCAGCTGTCACTCTAGTTATTGATATCCTATGAGTAAGAACACAGGACAGAAAAAAACACAGTAGTCAAATTTTCAGTGCACTGCACATGATTTACAGCTACATTCCATTCCAAAGTGCAAAGGCAATAAAATACCACTCAGACATGTTTTATAGCTGAGTTATGTCATCATTAAAGAACAACTGAAGAGAAATGCTGCATAACTGTAAAGTATTTTCTATTCCCTACACTATCGTAGACTCTGGCATATAGTTTCTGCTGTTCTACTTAATGCATTAGTTAACTTTTCTCCTCCCCAACTCACTCATCTCCTACCCGAATTTACACAGTGCCATAAATAATACTACAAGTTATGTGAGTCTTAGGGCATACAGAACAACAGAGTCATAACAGTAACAGCACTTCTCTTCCCAGATAGTTAAACCATTGATTAAACCTGACATTGCTGAGAGGTAAGGAAAGGCCTCGTCTGGACATCTGAGCAGACCGTGTCACTCGTGTCTGAGTGCCTGTGAGTCACTGAACAGAGCCGCTTGCTTTGGGAGACTGCTCCTCCAACGTGTACTCTCCTTTTCCAGACAGGGAGCTGTGCAGGTGGGCTAAATGACTCGGCTCATGGTTGAACGGGAGAAAAGTTAAGTTGAGCCACAGCTATGTGTACTGCTGGAGTCTCCTCTTTAACTTAAGGTAGGTGATTTTTTACTTGATCTGTCAGCGAGCTGACAAGAGACAAAAGGTTGTAAAACAAAGACCACAGAATCACTTCACTTAAAATCCATTTAGGAGGACTGTGATGAGCCAAAGAGCCATGAATAATAAAAAGAAAGCAAGCTGGAAATGACTAGCAGCTATTCCACAGAATGTAAGATTTATGCAGCTCCAAGTGAAATTATCAGACGGAGGGTTAAAAAGACGTGCAAGTATTTTTCTATATAATACATAAATAAATTTATTGCCAGAAGATACAGTAGAGACCAAAAGTATAAATTAGTTAAAAAAAAAAAGGAGAAATTAATGGATCATGGGTCTAGAGGTGACGATAAAACATGATGGTCCAGATTGCACCTCTGGCTCGGGGAGCTCCTAGATCTCTTACTGCTGGAATCAGAGACATGTAACAGAGGAAGGACCACAAATGTTCACCTACTGTGCCAGATATAAGAAGCATTTCATTCTTCCTGAGAAAGAAGTAATCCTAAGTATCACATTGTTGAAAGATGTTAAGAAAAAACCATGCTTTTGCTATGTTTTATTTACACGGTGTGTAGAGTCAGGCTTGGTCTATGCAACAGTGACTAAACACAATGCATTTAGAAAACGATGCCGTCAGAGCCTCTGCAGGAGCCATTCCCTGAATGCCTTGTGCCAGCCAAGCTTTAGCAGACTCCTTTCAGCAGGCCTGCACAACACAGCCCTCGGGCCTTTCCTTTAGTTCACTGGCCAGAAGAGGATGTTGCAGTTACAAAAGAAGGAGCTGACAGAAGCCAAGTGAATTAAGAGGTAGGGAAGGAGTCCTGCTAGTTCAAGTCTTACTGAAGTCTTTTGAAAAGCTCCTCCCTGGACAGTCATTTTCCTTTCTTGGTAATGTGGACCTGTCACAAAATTGCAGAAGAGATAGAAAGAAGGAAAAGGAAAAGGAAAAGGAAAAAAGAATAAAGAAAAAAAAAAAAGGCGAGAGGAGGAGAAAGACTGCAAAGCCATCAAAGTTGGCAGGAGGACCAAGAAGCAGCTGAGGTGCCTGAAAAGGAATTTAATTCATTTTTCTAAAGATACTCAGAGCTAAAGTCAATTGTATCAGCTTGCTTGTGGCATTTAACTTTTTCAGTGTTGGAATTTCACACTTCTACCTGATCTAGTTGCCAATATTGCTAACAGCAATAGGATTTCCAAAAAATACCTCACTTCAGGCAGGATCTCTCCCTTTAGCCCTCTGTGCAGACCAAGGGCATCGTGGGGATAAAAACAGAAGAGCAAGACAAGGAGCAGTCCTGCCTCCTATCAAATTAAGCAGCCTAAATGGGTGTGTCTAAGTGCGCTTTACATTTTCTTCTCTGTATTTAGGCACTGCTGATCTTCGTGGATCAGGCCTCCGCTGAGTACGTTCTCATATAGGGTATAAAAATATACCTCATAAAGAATATATTCATAGCAATCACGTCGTGGCAACTGGAGATGACTTATCACTTCCAGTTGCCATGGTTTCCTACCGAAAACAATGACTCTCAGTTACCGCTGGCATATCCAAAGCTGACAGACATATGCCAACAGCTGGAAGAAAACATACGCTGCGGTTCCGTACCTACACCTAATGCAAATGGGCACCGGAGCTCATGCGCTGCGCTGCAGTGGAAGCAGAGCAGTCACACCGCTCAGGAGTGGGGAGAGGACGCACTGACAGGACGCCTGAACAGCTCAGAAAAATGACAAATTTAACTGCAGGCTGCCACGTACAGTGCTTCATCTGTCAGGTTTTAAATCAATCACTATGTTTGTAGGATCTGCTAAAATCACTTGAGCTGGGCAATTAAAAATAGGGGAGGAGATGAGCTATTTTGCACAGAATTTCATCATTAAACCTTCTGTCTAAGCTGTTTATGGGTTAGCTCAGCACTGCCATCTCCTCACTGCACCCCAAAAGGTACCTTGACCAAAAATCCTACTCCACCTCTTCTAAACAACATACACTAGTATTTTCACTGTCCTATTGCCAATGTTTTAGGTATTTTCAAACCTGACTTAATGTCATACACTAGCTAGCACAGCATAAGCTCCTGTTCACAGTTAGAATGTACTGAACAAACTAGGGTGAAGGAAGGGCAGAACATCCCGAAGATGCAGCAGACACCTCCGACTACTGATGAGCTCCAATGGAAAGGAAGAGATGCCATGGACCAAGCCTACATTCCTAGCAAAAAAATCCAAATCATCGCTCTCACAGCTCATCAGGAAATATTCTCCATGTTCCAGCTGAACGAGATGAACGCTCCTTACAATTTTTGAAGTTCTGACACACTTTTTTCTGTATTTTAGTTCTCAGCATTTCCTTCTTCAAACTGCTTTTTTAAGTGGTTTTGACTACCAAGAATATTTGAGTTCATTTTTCTTAGGTGTTGGTCTGAAGCACTGTTACTGCACCCTGTTGAAATCTGCTGTTTCTCATACTTATTTCAGGGCTAGGGTGTGATTAGTTTTATTTAGAGAACATCCTGCTGTACGGGAGCCTGGAACTTCACAACAGGTGCTGGAATGAACCTAGCTCAAATAGAGCAACTTCAAAATAAAATCAAGAGGCACTTACATTTGGTGTCTGCACACTTCAGCGGCTTGCTGAGCTGGTTCAGCAGTACACACTTGTATCCAATGGTTAAGAAATTTTCGTACGCCCAAATGATTGTGAATAAAACTGTACTTTTACATGCAATCAAGTCATGCTTTCTCAACTGTTCCACCCACAAAAGGAACTGGACAGCTCTTTGAAAAAGAAAGCAATCCACTCAGTTCGATCTACCCCACATGCAGTCAGCTCAGGCTGCAGAGCAGTGGCTTGGGAGCTCCGGAGAAAAGAGGGCCAGCAGTGAGCCAGGAGCGCGGCTCTGCCAAAAGGGCTGTTCGCTGGGTGGCATCGTTCCCTCCGACTCCTGGCTGAACAAGGGGCACAGCCTGCTTCCCAGGGAGACATTAAAAACCTAAGCCTGGTAATGCCATCTTTAAAGATATTCTAGCACTTTCCATGTGCCCCAGTCACCTTTCATCTAGACATCTCCTCTAACTTCAGGCTGGTAAGATATTGAAGCAGAATTATTCTATTAAATTAAAGAAATCCTACTACAGACATAGCAGATATGAAGATACATGCACTTCTGGTAATACGTTAGCTGTGTTCCACCCCACAGCTGGCTGCATTTCGATGTTGATACAAAGCCCGTAAATCAGTTTTGAACATGCATCAATCTTCTTGCATTAAAAAAAAAACCAAACCAAAAACCAAACAAAACCCACCACACTAAAATGTTAGTAACACATGGGGAAAACAAGTGTGAAAAGGACAGTATTTCTCACCTCCCATCAAACCTGTGCTTCAGGAAGTCAAAGAGAGCTTTCTGCATCATGTCTGTCACCTTTGCAGAGGTGAGGAAGATTGAACAGGGAGGATTGACAGGAAGAAAGAGAAGTCAAAAGTAAGAAAAGAGGTAAGTAGAAGGATACTGCCAACAATCAATACCTTTTATAGGTAGCAATCATTTAATTTTCATGCTCTTGGCAGCACGCTTTGTAATAAATACTTGCAAGTTTTCTGACTCATTCTCCGAAATGCGGAACGGAGGATGTGAGAGCTGTCACTCTTTCTGCTCTTGTCTTGACTTACACTGAGGCATTAGAGCACACCTCACCACCTTCCATAGCAATACCATTCCCAACAGGCTTCAGAACATGTCAGAAGTGTATGGGACTATTCGGGTTGAACAGATCATTTGTTTTTTTCCTACAGTAACATTATTAGAACTGGCTTAAAACTTCAGATACAAGATTTAATGTGTTGGATGACTGTTCGAACAGAAGAGAACGACTATTCTCAGAGAGGCCTACAAGCAGAAAAAATGAAGGTTTCCATTCCTGTATAAGGGAAAGCATCCGAGAGAAGCTCAGCCCGAACAGCTGTCATCTACTTTATTGAGTGAGCTCCTTGTCCTTTCCAGGACAGCTCAGGCTGACACCTATTATCCGCCAGTCTAGACAGGAACTTAATCAAAGCCCCCAGGCCTCTGGCAGTTTATTTCTCCTAGGTTGTCTTTCAAAATAGTTCTTAGAGAATTTAGTCAGAAAAAAAAAATAGTCAAAAGAATTTTCCCAGGTAGGTTGCAAAGTAAGATCAACGTGCTTCTGTTATGTAGACCAGTATTTGTAACTGAAATTAATACTGTAACTGCGTTACCATTTATACACCTTTATATGTTCAAGATGTCATGTTTAGTATTATTTTCTTAAACAAAGGTGGGGCAGCGTATTTGTAGAGGTATGTAGTAACAAAAAGCCTCTATCCCCTCCGAACATGTGAGTCCCTAGGCAAATTAATCTGTGGTGCAGCACCATGAAAGTCAATGGATGAAATTTACTCCTGTCAAGAAACATCACCATAAAATTAAAAGGCAGAGAGTAGAACATGAAGTACCTAATTCCTGCTTTGCTAAACTACACGTTCAATCATTCTTACAAAAAAAACAATGCAAGAACACTGCATTATGCTAATAATGGTACCATGTTGTAATCTTCCAAAAAGAACCATTCCAGTATGTTTAATATCCTATAAAGCACTAACAACATTAATTAAGCTAAATGAAGTGTATCTTTGATTTTATGTTCATGTTCCTTTAGTTCCTAATTCAGCAAAACACTTAACAGATGGTTAAGTTCACCAAAATGCCCTGCTAAAAGCCTATGCTTGTTTAGCACATGTTAAATGCTCATTTGAATCTGCAGCAGGCTTGAAAAATGCGTCTCCTGTTTACCTGTGCATGTCATCATACCTACTTCCACGTTGAACATAGGCAAAGAATTTAGAAGGGTTAAAGGTTTCTTTACATATATATTTCAATGTACTAATAATCTTAAAAAAAATAAACATCAAGAAAACACGCTGAAATAATAATCATCAATTCCCATATTCAGTTTGAGGAGCTGGAGAACAAAACTGAATATGCTGCAATACTCCAGCTACTTCATTTGCCAACACTAAGTTTCATGGGAAGACTTAAAGTTTTTATAAGTGAAAAAAGGAGAACAGTGCGGAAGCCTCTTCAAAATTTTTGCTAATTAAGTTCAAAGCACGTGAGTGTTTGACTAAAAGTTTACATGTATACAAAAGTGTAGCTAGTTAATTTGACTGCTCCAACTTTTTCTTGTGGTGGACACAATTCTCTTTTTCTTACTTCATTTAATCAAGAATAACTGTACTGAAAATAATGGATGTGCGCTGTGTTTAAAGCAATAAAACTGCAAAGAGAGCAGCAGTACTTATGCTACCTACCCTTCAGCTGAGACATCACAAGTAACAGACACTGTTGCAAGGTAGAAAAAAATTCAGCTGGTACCTTGCCCAAACAGTGCAAAGTGCTAACTATGTTCTTAGTTCTTGTATAACATTTTTGACAATTATTTAAGCCAAGATCACTTTAAATTATCATAAAACAGTTGGACTGGACCACACACACTGAATGTACTAAGGAACATTATAGGTAAGAAAATACTAACTAATTGCAAATACCTGGAATACATACCTCATAGCCTTTCAGTGATGGACCCACTAAGACAACAGGTCTCATTGATGGTACTACATCATATGGGGGAACATGTTCTGTCTAGAAGAAAAAAACAACCCTTCAGATCATTAATTGAAGAAGATCCATATGAAAATCCTGGGAATTATGTATTAGAATTAAATAAAATAAAATGGAAACAAAAGTAATACTTACCACTTTTTGTTTCTGTTTTGCTAAAAGACCAAATGAGAACTTGGTTAAAAAACACACGCTGTGTATAACAACCATAACACTTGCAAACAAAAATCCCTTTGTCAATGCACTTTCAATTTCTCTCAGTTCACCTCCCTTTTGGTCAGCCCTGTTCAAATTGGTCATTCATTCCATTCTGGGGCAGCTGCCACTTTTCCCAAGATTTTTTCCCAGTCCCTTAGAAACTACTGCATGTCTAGAAATAGATGTCTTTCTCCACCTCCGCACGCAAGCACTTTTCTGTAAAATGTCTTAATAAGTCAGCAAAGGGGGGAAACCCGCACTTTTCATGTACAGTTTTTAAAATAGAAGTATTAGATATAGCAAGAGTTTCCTTAAATAAAATTCTGTCTTACCCGTGGAAGTAGGTGTGGCTCGAAATGTGCCAGAAACCATTTCTCCAAGACTTGAAGAAGAATTTCCACTCGATTTCCTATGGTATCAGAAAGAGCCCCATTAATGCCAAGCACCCAGAGATGCAAATGCGTGAGGTTTCAGATAGTGGCTATGAGAAATTGCCCCATGAGAAACCACACGGTAAAGAAGAGTCTTCACCCACATTCATGCTGCAGGAAAGCTTCCTCTGAAGCGAGAGGTGAAGAATACTAGGCAGGGACATGGGGAAACCAAAGCGTCTGTAATTAAGTAGACCTCCACGTCTGGAAGAGGTGCATATAGGCTATGAGGGGAGAGCAGGTTCCACTACAGCCTGAGCAAAGCTTTTCTGTGATCTGCCCGTAGGCTGGGAAATGCAGCAGCTCTAGTCATAGACATCTGCTAAACTCAGCGCATAGCCCAGCTCTGCGTGAGATCCCCCACCCAGCACTCCTCCGTCTTGCTGGGTCTCTCTACCAGCATGCATGACTAGCCAGACACATCTCTCGGGAGGTTTGGGATCTTAAGTCGTGCTTTAAAGAGCCTTTGTTGTGTAGCAGCAGTGTTTTAAGTAGCTCCTTTTTCCGTTCGCTGGACCTCCCTGCTTCCAGCTAGGCAGTTCTGCCTGTGCCCTGCCCTCCTCTCCCTGTGCGATGCACCCAGCACAACTGCTTGGGCAGCAAACGCCCAGCAGACTGGAAGAGGAAACTGGTTTGGGGAGGGGGAAGATGTTCGGGTGAATCAGCTCTCTAATTCAGCTCATTACACAAGCAGCTGAGGAGGAGATGGGAGGAGGGAAGGAGAGCTCAAGGGAGAAAGGACTATTTAAGCAACCTGATTGCCGCAGGGGACATACGTCTTTAACACAGTATTTAGTATTCTTCGTTACATACAGACTAACCAGCAAGAGGATACTAGTCCCAATCAGTACTTTGTCCTTGCTTTCTTGCCATATGCTCTCCAGAGCAGGGATTGTTTACTCCTGGACTTGGCAAATCCTTTGCGAACATGTACTAGACTCTAGAAACCCTCTTTAATACATGACTTTTCACTGCCTTACTCTGACAAAACTAGAATTCTTCTTCATCACATAGAGCCTTAGTATCACAGCTAGTCACAGCTTTTAAAGAAATCTTAAGGTACAGATACTATATGATTACATCTAACAAGGGTGCTCAAAAATAAACTATTTTATCATTATACATTACTTGCAATTTTATCATACAAATCCAGGAGTGTTAGTGCAGACTACTTAAAATCTTACTAGAGATCCTTTACAGTATTTCCCGTCTCTTTCATACTTGATTTTATTCCTAATATTCTCCATAGGTGACATTAGACAAAATCTTTGCAAGAATTGGTGATTTGGTGCAGTCATGTCCACTCATAGAAGCAGAGAATTTTTCTAATATGCTGTATCTGAAACAGTATCCTAAATACACTGTTAGCATCCATCTCTCTGAATTAGATAATCTTCTTTCTGTACATGTCAGATACACTAGCTTCCTCTGAAGCTATTTAAAACATTATAAAAGCAATTTGGAAAAAGCACAATTAATGCTGTTCAATCATTCTAAAAACATTTCCCCAGATGGTTTATACTTGAAATGATTCCTGACCTTGATTAAGTATATTAGTATGCCAAATCCCTAACAGTACTATACAGGCTAAATTATGCTCCTCTTACTGCTATCTATTAGGTCCAGATTCACTTGGCTCACATCTCTTTACTCTGCAGTACTAAAGGTTTTGTTCTCCTTGTTATCTGTATGAACATTTAAATTTTGTTTTCAATTAGTAGGAATAATATGCTAGTAGTAAAGTAATTTCTTTAAAAAGAGGGAAAAGTATTTTGTGTATTCAGCCAATAGAAGAATGACTTCAGTGACTGAACTGAGATTATGAGAAACCGGTTTCACTTCCTAGACCTGTGACCAAGTTTATATTTTTCCAGAGACTTGCAATCTCCGGCTCTAGCAGTGTGGAGACACTAAATGGTCAGGCTGGGAGATGAAGAATTAAGGAAGCTGAATGACATAGCTCATCTCTAAAGTTTGGAAAGTCTGGTTTTGGCCAAAATGGAGAGAAATTAAAAAAAAGAAAGAAAAACCCCACAACCTTAAGAACATAACAGTCAGAAAAAAAATCTGGCAGCCTTTGAGCACCAAGCTGACTTTAACCCATGGGGACTTAAAACTCTCTAGCCCTTCAGAAATTTCTGTCATTACCACTCATACCGTATTACTGATTTTTCCTAAAGTCAATACACATTTTTTTCTTGTTTATCATCGTCAATATCTAACACGTCTATTCTCTGCAAATATGTATTTTCATTTGGAATCCCAAATCAAACACTCCTCCAAATGCACTGCAATAAAAAAGAATCAAGTGACCTTTGAAAATATTTTCCCGTGTCAGAAATGATTTTAAATTATTTTAAAAGGTTACAGCATTCTTACCCTCCATGGAAACGTCCTCTCTTCTGCTCCTGTTGAATGCGGATATTCTCCAGTCTAAGCGGGCTTGGAATAAAGCCAATCTCGCAGCCCTCCTTAACCAGCCTTCCTATCCACCAGTCATTATTATATTTCTGGAACATAGAAAGGTTACTGGCTTCGGTTCAAAATGCTCCATGTCCGAAACTCCCTTATTTTGTTACCCACAATCCTTAACTCCATACTGGTCAATGAAACCAGACTCACACTGACATCTGAATGCTGGACAATCTGTGTGAATTTAAGTTAAGTTAAAAGGTGCTAGGCAGTATTCGGAAAGTTGATGTCTTCTCTGCAGCTGGACAACAGTGGAAAGCAGTGTTATCTATGGCAGTACTGGCTTATCTCTTAACTGCCCCAACACATCCTGCTGTGACTTTTCCTTTCACGTCACCAAATAAGGTGCTGAGTGTGATGGTGGTTTAATGAGAACCAATTTCTGGCGAACCAAGGCCACCAAACTACCTCACAGCAGCCATATAAATCAGTCAAACATAAAAATACACCTTTAGATTACCATCAAAACCATCGTTATTGGTTCCTTGTAAAACTTAATGGTCTACACCAAAGACCACCACCGCCATTTTTCCTTCCTCCTTTCCAGGTACTTTTACGGATCTTATTAACATGTTATCCCTTTGCAAAAACTTTGTGTGGTGGAAAAGCTCTGCAAACACCATTCTAGAAACCAAAATAAAGAAAGACCAACCTATCCAAGACAACACAGAAAACTTACCAACTCCAGCAACAAACCAAACTCGTACCTGGTTAATGCTATGGTAGAGCTCTAACCAAAGTTGTGACACCTCTCTACAAATGAGGCTTTTATAGTGCCCCTGCCTAGAAAGAGCTAAACTGTTTGGAGGCATACGCTTTTAAATTTATGACAGTTGAAGAAAAATTCAGCCTTAGGAAGAAATTTTAATATATACCTGAAAGTATAACATTTAATTTTATCATTAACCTTTAGTAACATATGTTTTTCTGTATTACTGAAAGTCTGGCCTAACTTTAACGATGGAAAGATGAAAAGCAGTATCATAGTGGATGTCACAGTGCAAAAGGATTTGTTGTAGCTGGCTGCCAGCAGCACTTTTGAAGAAAAATATCTGAAAACCTTATACTGTGCTATGGTTCATTAGGCACCTCAGTGCTCAAAACAAACATTACTTTTCACAACCGACTTTCAAGTCATTAAGACCAGCATGAGTATACCAATTTTGTTCGCATGCCTTGAGGAAAAAGTTATCACAGAAGTCTCGTCTTAAAAATGATCAGTTCTCTTGGCCCCACATTCTCAAACACTTAAGTTCTTGCAGAAACACATAAATACTGTGTCCTAGTTGTCAAAGGTACAACAGTGCCTAACTGAAGTCTCTGAAACATACAGAGCCTCAACATCTTTGAAAAATAAATTAGCCTTTTTATTAAACCATACACACACACACACACATACACAGCTAAGGAAATACAATCCTTACACCCTCATCTTGAAAACCTGTCTTCTTTATATAGCTGTTATTTATGCAAGAGGTTCCATTACTTTATCATTTCAACTTTTAAACTATTTATTCTTCATGCTGTTATGACCCTGATTCAGACAATGTCAGTAAGCAAAGCTTAATTTTAAATATGTTGCTTCTGCTTAAGTGGACAGAACTATTTACATTCTTTAAAATAGACAAATACTTGAAAATCTTGCATTCTGCTGTTGTAAATCAGTGAAATCAATCAATGGATTTAAACCACTGTAAAACCTGAGTCCCATGAGCATTACCCATTCTTTTTTTGGTTCTAAATGTACAGCTTGAACATGGGAATCTTTCTTCCATTAGCAGGTCACGGACCTCTGAGTGATGCCTCTAGACATGAGATCAGAATCAGCGTTATGCTGAGAATATCTGCACAATACAAATGATAACGATGCAGCAAGGAATACAGGCTATTTGCATTAGGTCATTACCTCCCATATGTTATTCTTCACATTCAGCATGTGGGAGGACTACAGTTCATTCCTATTGGTTGCCATGCCCATGATTTCTTCTGCATTGTCAGTAATTGTTGCCACTTCATCTTTTAAGTAAGCACATACAGTCTTGTAGGAGACAGATGAGACATACAGGACACATTCTCAATATAGCAACTCATCAGTTACTGCTGATGTTTCATGCTGTCAGCAGGGTGACCTTACTTCTCACCTAGTTTAGCATTATTCTAAAATCTGGAACCATGCTTGTTCTAGTCCAAGCAAGCCTGCCAGATCATTGAAAGACAAATTCTGCAAAGCCTTCTTCCATGCAGCTAGACTCCAGCATGGGGAACCATTCCTGAAATCCTACTGAGTTACAGCCATAGCTTCAGGCAAGCTGAAGGTTTCAGTGTTAACAAAGAAACTATGCTAAACCCTTAGCAGAGCTGACAAATACCAGTAAGCCAGATGGCTTACAGTTTAGTGGCAATGCAATCCTGGCCTTTTAAATCTTGGAAGAAAACACACAGAATGCCAAGACATGGACTTGGGACGCTTTTCTGGAAAAATGTACAGGGCAGCACAATAGGAGCTTAGTAAATTAAATTCAATCACTGGCCTGACAATAAAGGTAGCCACATCCTAGGAAAACCAAGATCAAATACTTGTTTTAATGGTGATGTATTGAGTTATCTGAACGGTTACACAGGACAATGTACACTAGAAAGATAGTACGTCAGGTAGGGTACATTTCTGGTGTGGGTGGGAAAACATCGGGGAAGGCAGCTGAGAAAGTGATCTGAGTGCTGTAATGGATGCACCTGTCTGCATTCAACTCCGAGTGCTAGCAAAGGACATTCTCCTGATGGGAAGCAGGTTTAGAAAGTGGCATACATCAAGGGAGTTCAGGTGTGGTGCTAGACAGAACAGAACACATTCTTGGGGAACTACGAGGAGGGGCAATCAATTCTGCATGAAGAGACAGGCAGATTCAGATTCAGTGCTCCACTTCCTCAGCAGGGATTTAAGTAGTTCCACACAAATATTAAAAAAAAAAAAACACACAAAAGAAACAAAAAAATCCAAATCAAATTTCCATCTGTTTGCAGCAAATTGAGAAAATGGAACAAGGGAATCAACTGCCTTCCTGTGTCCTTCTCAGGGAGAAAGAACCTAAAGCAAAAACCCCTGCTCTACCACCAACCTCTGCCTCTAGAGGTGCAGAAGCAAGTGTTTTCCTCCTAAATGTGCTCAGTCTAAGGGACATCAGTGCTCTGAAGCGATGACAGACACATTCAAAGAAAGGGACAAATGAGTACTCAACACCCTAAAATAAACCCAGAATGCAGAGATAAAAAAAATGTTTTTGCAAGCTGCAAGCCTATGTACAAATCTACAAAACAGGGGGTTATGCAAATTTGGAGGGCTCACTTCAGATAAAGAATTGCAGAAAATATGCTCAACATGCAATAAAATTTGTTTTTCTCTACCTAAGTTATACTCAGGGCCCATTTATTCCCATTCCTTCTTCCTTATTTTTGTACCTGTCCTCTTCAATATTTTCTTTTCTTATTGCATTATTCTAAGTTTTATTTCCTCCCTTACAAGCCTATCTGGTGCTTTATTAAGACCTGGTGTCACCTAGTGCTACTCCACTTTCTGATCAACAGAATGCCTTTCTATTACATAATCTCTGATGCATCACAAACTTCATTTGATGAAAATAATCTGGATCTACAATGTTGAAGGGTATTTAAAATATAACAAGATGTCATTTCCTACCTGTGACATGAAAATCCAACAACAACTCAGCAACATCAAGCATTAAAAAAGTGCAAGATAACCATCCCACAGTGCTGGAACTCTAAAAAGGCTGAAGTACCACCACATCATCACTAATCAGACAGATGTGCTATGCTCTCCTGCCTCCACTCAGCTCTTGGCTCTCTTTTTAATCTGGTATAACTCAGCCCCAACTTTTCAAATTGTAGTCCTTGGCATATAAAAAGATTGCCTTTCACATTCCCTTTTACTACTTCTTGGTTTTACCTCTTTAATGTGTAGGAAGTCCTTGGCATCAAAAGAGATGGCAGTGCTTGGGACAGGAACATCTTCATCCAGAGCGCCACAGTAACTCACATTAGTCTTAACAGCAAATGCTACTGGTTTGGACTACAAATAGAAACACACATCACAAACAGTGGAAACTTTTCTGAATCAAGAATTGTATCGAATTACCAAAAACCTAGCAGAGGACATTTGACAAATACATCAAAATTCAGACCTAATAATTTCACACATGCCAGCAGAGTTCAGCTCGCCAGAGAAGATCCCCATTTATACAAGAATATTTACACTATATTCCCCCGAACATCTTGTCTGCAGAAAACTTGACTCAATTGCCAAACTACTTCAAAAGATAGCATCATCATTATAAACCAACAGTATGAATTTTAACACTAGGCAAAAGATAAATGCCACGTAACTTAGTTATTATTGAAGTTGAAAAGAACACACCTTCGCCCTTTCAAGTTGTATAGCAGCTTGTTGTTCTCTTTCTTGGCGGATTGCTTCCCTATCTTCTTCCAAAGAGACATCAGAGTCTGAAGGTCTGCTTGTGTACGAATCTGCTGAGCCCTGAAATTAAATTCATGTCACTAAGAAAACGTATGTAAGAAATAGAAACCCCCTCCCAGTCAGATTCATAAAATACTTTACAAATATTTGTTTCCTAATTTCTTTGAGTGGGTTTTACATATTGTTGCTAGCACAAAAAATCTGCAGAATTTAGCAGAGAAATAACCTGGCTTTACTGATCAGGTGCACTAAGCCAAAGACAAAAATCCCAAGAAAAACCTCTCTCTCCACTCTCAAAGAATCTCTTCACTTTCTTACTGACACAGTGAAATACAGCTCAGTTGTGGGCACTGTCCAGCAATCTTTATAATGTTTAAATCCTGTTTGACAACCTTAGATTCAAGATTGTCCAGGGCTAGGTCACATCAAATATAATTAAGGTATTATAAAGTTGGTTAGAATCACCCCTCCCCGTAAATACACTACCATTGTGTAAGTACTTCCCTCCCTGCTGTGGGTGCCACTCACATAAAGCTTTGCTCTGTGCTTCAAGAGGGAAGAAGTGGCAAAAGTCACATTATTAAAAGCTACTCAACAGGGCGACACAAAAGCTACACAATGATATGAAATGAAAATAGCACATACAAGCAGCAGCAGAATGCAACAGCCTATAAGGGAGGAAATAAGGTACCACCACAGTTAGATTTTTTTTTTTGTCTGGGACATTATTCAGGACACCTGGCAACATCTGAAGTATGCAGTGGCTTCTCTCTTTTTTTTATAAAGCAACCTGACTCCAGCATCCTACACTGCTTATCTTTATGTTTGTGTGGAGCCAACTAAAAGACAGGGGGTTAATCTTGCAAAAAAGGTAAGGTACGGCAAAGGGAATGTTTACTCATGATGAATCTGAAATACCAATCCCCCTCTCTCCAAAACCTCAAGCACATACTTGACCCAGAAGCCTAGCAAGTCTAGGACTGGAACCTAGACTTCAAGGAGCACCACTGACAGAGGTGTGTACGACTGGGCATTCATACAAAAGGTAAATTTTCACTATAGGTGGAAACTCCTGCAAAGATCTCAAAATCCTCAAGTGTAGGTCTAAATTTCCACTCAAGGTAAATGTTAAACAGGAAATATATGTCCCTTATTGAGCCATTCCCCAAGCAAACTGAATTTTTACTAATAAATTAATATGTCTGTCTGGTGAATGATGGCCTTTGCTTAAGCCAGACTCCAGCCTTGCAGAATCCTGTTCTGTTCCATAGAGCACTTGACTAATTCATGTTTGGGTCGTTAGTCTGCTCCCAGCTTGGGAGACATCTGCGTTTCACCCTCCCCAGCCCGACGCTCTGCACTGGCAGCAGGTGACATGCAGCAATCACACAGTCCCCAGGTTCTGTATCACAGCACTCAGCTGGGCTGGTAATGGCTGCTGTAAAAGTCAGTATATGAAGTTTAGCATAAAGAGCTGCACAGAGTTTGCATTGTAGTCTAACTTTTTAACCTACATATTTTGCATGTCTTAGGAAAAATAACTACACAAAACCACTATCATAAAAAAACAGAACTTCAAAAGGATCAGGTTAATGCAGAGCTGCAGATCCGGCCCCAGTACTGTACTCAGTAGGAGGAATATATGGCAATGTATGACCACTGCTAAGAGACACTGTTTCTGTTTATAAATAAGGGAAAGGAGTAATGTGCTGGACTACATATGGTGTATTGTATTATATAACCAGTGTAACAAATGATTTCTAAGTCATCACATTTCTAGCAACAAATTGAAGACATGTATCATATATATCTATGTATTTGTATCTCTATAGAGCTCCAAAATCTGTAACTCTATAGGTGTTGCAAAAGAGCCATTCTACAGCATTATGTCTTTCAATTTTTTTTTTCCTTAAACTGATTTACGTCCTGCAGCACAGGAACACATATTATATGTAATCTACCATAGAAGTCAATGTTCTGACTCTCCATGTAAACTAACATACTCTTAAATATTGATGTGAATACATATCCATTAGAAGACTTCTGGCAATGAACCACTGATGAGCATATGCTCTCTTCTTGCCACATACTCATAACTTGGCCATAAATATGGTACTGTCACTAGGGAGAGCAGATTTCCTCTATGTCAAGAACAGGATTTGCCTAACATGAGCTAACACGCAACTATGATCTTAACGGACCAGAAAAATCCCTTCCCAGGACAGCTGGCCACCCTGCACCCCACGCACCAAGGTGAGCTGGAAAAGGGCAGCGTGCCTCTCAGCAGCCGGGTGTCCGCAAAAACACACGCGTTTGGGGTCCTGAGCTGGAACAAGTCTAACACCAACAGGCTGAAAACCAGCATTAGCTGCTGGCAGCAGCACAAGCTTTTTCCTAGCTCAGAAGCTAGGCATGCTGCTCTTCCTTCTGCTTCCTTCGGGATGTAGCAGAGACCAGGGAACTCACCAGCCGCAGCACTTGGCTAGATGTGCACCAAGACACCTCCCGGGCTGCTCAGTGGCTGCCAGTTATTCCTCTCTCCCCATCTTGGGGGCAAGATTAAAACTTCAGCTACCAAATGCACCACCAACAGCGGCATAAGAACATTTCTTCCCTGATCAGAAGTGAGAGTGCAAAGTATGCCAACTCATCACACCTAGGTGAAATGGGTAGCAAGAAACCTCCTGCCTAGCCTACTGTTCCAACCTACATCTCTGTTCAGCAACTGAAGGGGAAGCCTATCAGTGGGAGACTGAATTTATATGGTCAAATATTCTAGTCCTAAAATTATAGCCTGTTCTCCACACCAGAGCCTGCATTGTTCAAAGCAATGGAAAAAAAAGAAAAAAAAACCAAAAACCAGCCAACACAAAAAACACCCCAAACCCACAACAACAAAAAAAACCAGACCAGGAATTGCAAAGGCAGACCAACTTTGTGGTAGAGAAGAACAGCTTATCGTTTACTGTCCACTAAAGATACACCCTGAAGATACAAAATCCTTTATAGCTGCTGATCATCACATTTTTTTACTTACAGACAACAAAGCTTCAATAGCAGCAGAAAGGAAGAAGGAAAAATAATCACACTCTCCAAATAATAAATCAAAAGGCATGATAATAAATACAAATACTACACTGCAGCAGGAATGGGCTTCTTTCCAAGATTTTAGTCCTACCTGGCATAATACACTGCAACAGGAACGTACCACATCCTGGCATGCCTGAAGCCTGAGACAAAGCCACTACTGCTGTCACAAGAGTAGCAGACACTGTTCCTCACCCATGTGCTCTCTGACCATGTCATTTCCCCCTTAATTTTCTATGTACTGAAAAGTGTATGAGAATAAGGCACAGAACACATCACTGACAGGACAGATATCAGCATCACACACGTAGGTGGATTGCAGAAATCATCTGTGTGGGGAAATGGTGAACAAAAAGTGCACAGGCTCACATCTATATATTTATTCAAGTCCTCTGGATAGGATTCCGTGTAGCTCTGTAAGGCAATTTAATAGAAATAGATACCTATGCTGGATGCACAGTTTCCCATACTGGCTTTTAGTAGTATATGTTTGAGCACTGACCTATTTAATGCTGTCAGAACAAAGTAGTCTTAACCAAAGCAGCTGATATCGCAAGGCTACCCCAGGCTGCTCTTCAACGCTAATCACTGCCTGTATGCCAAATGATATGGATTGGTACAATCACATCTGCATGATCCTTCTCTTGCAAGTTATGCCAAATAGCAAGTGGCTTATCTGAAAGATGCAGCCCCAGGACTGTGACTCACATGATGCTGAACTGCAGCATCACACTGAAAACAAGGCACAATTCTGCAAATAGCGGCAAGATGGACAGAAAAAGCAGTCCAAGGTAAGTAATGAAAATTGGTGTTCTGTAACGTACCGTAAGCATGGGCCAAGGAACGTGAGTATCCACATTCGGTCAGAGCAGAAGACCAAACAAGATTAAGGTTTACTTTTCTCAGCTCCATCACTGCCCCACACTGAGCAAGACTACACCATCCTATCGGGTATGCACATTTACCCTTGCAAGTCATCTCACTGACTTCCCAGTCATCTCTCATGCTTCTGTTAACACCACCCTTGATTTCTGCGCTCTGCATTCACCAGCCAAGATGCATTTGTAGTTACACTGGACTCCTGGCAGCAGTGACTTCTACTCACAAAACAGGACTCAGAATCTGACTAAGGCTTCCAGGAACTACTACAACCCAAGCAGTCCATAAATTAAAAATAACCCTTGTTACCCTCAGAAGTCCAGCTTTTGACTATTTTTTAAAACCGTGCACAGACAAAAGCATCAGTTCTTGTATTTAATTTTCGGTTCTGTTTAAAATTTTTGATTGAAGATCAGAATATTGACAGCAATATTGTGCAATATTGACAGAACACTGTGCAACAAACCAACACAAACACTCATGCCTGTACAGCACCAAGTGCAATGAAGTTCTGGACTGACAGCTCTTAGTTGTTGAAACTGCAATAGATGTGATGATACTAAATACTATGATGCATCCATGCTCTCGTCACAGCTGGGAACGTATAACTGACTTCCCGACCACACACTGAAAAACCAAATTACGTTAGTAGTCTTAGGGAAGTGAGAGGAGAAGAAAGAAGAAAGAAGGCATTCCCCACCTTTTTCTGTACACCAAAACTTTATCAAAGAGACCCTTTAATTTCTTTATTTTCATATTGCTTAGAGCAGCAAGCTGATAATTTAGGACCTATCGCATATGTCCACAGTTTGACATTTGCACATAATATTCAAGGACCAATTAGCATGCTACATGTTACCCAACCTCAACCTCACAACCCTCTGGGAGACAGAGGAACTTTGTTAAGTGGGAGCATATGCAATGAGTTCAAGTGCACACCAGATTTGACAATTTTGAAGGCAACAGGCTTTGCTAGATAATTATATTATTCAAGGCAATGAAAGACTCGTTTCTTATTTCACAGCCTTTTTACTTTGGGCTTCTGTGAATTTATTTTTCTTGCAATTTATTATTTATTTTCTCCCTCACTCATTTTCCTCTCTCATCAATTAGTATAATTCAGCTCTGATAAAAACACTGAGGTTTGAAGCAAACCCAAAAATTCTAGGGAAAAAGGGTAAAGAAGAAAGAACAGTAGGTCTGTTTATTCAGCAACTACAAAATAATGGTAAATCATCAGTCCCTCTTGCTCACTGGCTGGTCTTACACTTGAGACTGCTGAAAGATAACGTGCCGAGATGGCTGGATGACTGGAAAGGGTAACGCAATATTCCTTGCAAACATGGTGTTTCTATGGCCCAGCCTGTTTAGGGAGAAAAAGTTCACATGCATCCTCTTACTGGACACCCCAAACAACAGCCAGCCACGTCCAGCCTTCCTGCTTGCTGAAGAAAAGAGCAGAACAAAATACCAACCTTTAGCTGTTACAGTTTCAGAAGGGGGAAAAAAATAGAGACTTCAGTGAGGCTGCAAATAATTTTTTTTCCAACTGCCATAAATATACAGATCTGAATTGCCCTCTATCCAGCCATAATTTGTAATACTCTGTCATATAGCTTGTGCAATTAAAGCATCAATCCATTAGGAGCTTCAATAAGCCAGATGACATGCAGTCTCTTTTGAAAAGATTTAGGGTGCTGCAGAGTCCATCACAACCCAGAAAGCATTTCTGAAAACATACCCTGCTCAGAGAAAAAGCTTCTGCCTTATCCATTAAGCAAGACAACAGGGCAGCATTGTCTAATTGTAGGCATCCTCCTCCTACAGAAGAACTAGCTATGGGCATTCTGAGCACATCTCTCTATCCAGGAATAAGCAGACATTGAGCACACATGGCAATCACTATGCTTAATAAGGCATGCATGCCACTGAAGAGGAAAGCCCTCATACCTGCATTCATACACACGCGTTGTTTTCAGCTGAGAACATGAAAAATGTCTTTGCAATAACAGAGAGTTCACTTTGAAAATCCATAGCACTTTAAAATGACAAAGTATCAGGACTGGCAGCACACCTTGAGGCAGCCAATTATTTTGAATGGTTTGCCAGAGTTTGACTAATAGCAGAGCTAGGGACAGCATGAAATACTTCGGGGGAAAAAAGATGACTCCTGTCCCATCCTGTCCTCACCCCTGCCTGTCTCTCGTCCTGTGCCTCCTCTTAGTTCCTCCCCACAACAGGAATCCCACTTGGTACCTTCAAGCTTCCCTACAGGTTTTTGGATGCTCAAGGCAGTTTCACCTCCAGCAAGACACAGTATACAAAGGCCCCCAAAATCCTAAAGATCCTGTCCTGATGCTGAACACGGAGGTTACACAGCAGAGCAGAGAACTGAACCAGAGGTCACTCTAATGCTTTTAAACTGGTCAGAACCTCAACTAAAAATTTTCTAGCACGCATCCAAGTGTGTGAGCACACATACAGCACAATGGAGGTTTAAGAGACCAATATCGTACAAAACAAGATTGCTCATCATTGTTTAGCTGTTTTATACTGGAAAACAGACCAAGATGGCCTTGTAAAGCACAATGCTGACTTTCTCCTACATGCTGTTTTTCACGCTTAGCCTGCGTTGTCACATTCCTGTCTCTGCAAGGTTGGGGTCAGCTAGCAAAATCCCAACTGAGGGCTAGTGCACTGAAGCCCTGCTGCACAGGAAGCCTGCAACTTACATAATAATTAGTAAAAGAAAAAAAATCACATTTACAGATGGATATACAAATATGGAAACTTGTCTTAGGTTGCAATTTGTTCCATGTTGATTCTGCTGTGTTATGTTGACACTGTATGGCAGAATCAGAACCGCACAGGTTGGGAGGAACTGCAGACTCTTGTGTACCCTGGAGGAGAGGGACAATACAGTGGATTTGGCTTGCTGCAGTGGTTCTGTTGCTGTTTTTTTTTAATGAACTATGTTACCAGGAATCAAAGCATCAAAAGTAGACTTCTGGGTGCAATCTTGATGTGTCCTTTAATATCCAGCTCGTTCAAATGTCCTTATATAAAGCTGGAGACTAACTTACGGATCTCTCCCCTACCTCCAATTGCCACAAAAGCAGGGAAGTACCACATTTCGGACTGGAGCTGTTATTACAGCACTGCCAGGAAACACTAAACTTGCATGCAGAGAAGCTGAAATTTCATTTCTCAGCTGAGACACAGAATCATGGAGAGACTGGCCACTACTAGTCAGTTTGGCTGGATTAAATACATACTATCATGGGGCTTAAATTTTTTTGGATCTTTGGTTTGCAAGAATCAGAAAGCATTTCTTCCCATTGAATAGAGCTATTCATGATTAACTGGGCACTTTAGCTGTGGTTCCTCCAGTTGCCAAAACCTCTGATCAGAGACCTGCACATGAAATACAGTGCTCCTGGAAGGGGCTGGTGGGGGGCTAGGATGCCACAGGGTTATCACTCACAGCTAGGCTGCTACCAGAAGGGGCTGCTTCCAGACAGTTTGATAATTTCCCAAGAAATTCAGTCTTAGGCCGAAACATAGAAAACAGCAATGTGACCCTTGCTCTCAAGCCAGACCATATTCCAATCCACACCAGGCACGATTACTCAGTTTATCTGAGCAGCAAAAGAGGGAAGGGCTCATTCCAAACCAGTACCATTTTTGTTCTAGCTGCATTCAGTATGTCTCGTGGTAACAAGTTATCTGCACGAGTACTGTAACCAACAGCATTTTGTACAAAAGCAGGCAGGAAGCATTCTCCCTGCCGCATCGATGAAATCCCAAGATTTCATCCTCCCAAACCAGGACAGAAAGCTGAGATCTCATAACCCCTGGTGCAGAGTACTCTGTGCTGAGCCCACTGCTCCTGGCCAGAAGAGCAGGCCAAAGCTCAGCTCAAAGAAACAAACATCTTGTGCAAGCCAGGAGCTGCTGTCTCTGCCTGCTCACAGTCCCCTCTTAGCCACAGCACCAACCTACGCAGGCAAAGCCCGTCTTTGGCAACGATGTCTTGTCCGCAAGAGTAATGGTCTCCATACAACAAAAATTGCTGGCTATTTTTCAGAATATGTATTTAGAGACAATTATTTATTTAAGTTACATTGTGATACAGGTCTGTAAAACTGCTTATATACAATACTTCGGAAATTGGCATGTATGTGCATGGAAGTAATAAGACTCTCTTTTACTACCAGAACAGCAAACGCAGGCAAAGTTCAATATAACCCCGTCAGAGAGGTGGCCCTTTCTATTTGCCATATATTGCAAGGTTTAAGCAACTCAAGATCTGTTTATTGTTATTATTACTATTATTAGATTGTTTTTCTTCGTTGCTTTGTCACTTCTTTTCCATTGCAGTCATTGTTCTATTCATTCATTCACTTTAAAAAGAATAATAAAACCCCTGTAATCATTTACGCTCCCACCTTCAATAATGAGCAATGACAGCCTGCTCAAACTTCACTGTGATTCGGGACGTCAGCACTGCTCAGAAACAAAAGATAAATCCTAAAGCCTATTTAACTCCAGACCATAGCTCTGTCCCTGGTTGGCGCTGAGGTCTCTTTACACTCTACATGTGGAAGCAGCCAAAAACCTAAGTAGCTACCCGGAGAAGGAAGACTGATTTCATTAGCAGGAACATTACATTAGCCCATCCTCTACATCCCTTTCACATGAGATGTATTCATCAAGAACTAGAGCCTCAACTTGAAAAAAGACCGAGTGTCCTCAGTCCTCTGCAACTTTCAGTGAGAATTGAGGTCAATGTGCATCGCACATGAGGCTATGTACCTCCTTAACACGCTCCCAGAAACTTGACAAAGTTCTTTACAAAGCAAAAGGAGAACAAATAGGCACAGCGCTGGCTGCAGGGCCATATGCTGCCATATGCCATGTGCGCTCAAGGAATGATTTTTTTTTTTTTTTTAAAACAGAAGACCTACTCCTTGCAGATGCAGTTCAATCTAAGACCCAACATAAACCGTCTCACTGGTCCATGTGCATCGTGCAGTCCCTCTGCACAAGATTAGCCTCTACACAAGCTAGTCATAGTATCTGTATTGTTCCCGCTGCCTGAAAATGTAGGTTTAACTCACAGAGGTTACTACTGTAAGTATGCCATAAAGACAGGTGTTACAGAGGATAAGTACTAACATATTTTTACAGGAAAACAGGAACCAAAACATGTGGACTTTAAAAACTCCCACATTTTAAATAACAGTGGCCACTACTGTTGACCACAGTTGGTGCTCACCTGGTCTCAGCATGCAGGGTGGGCAGCTAAATTTAATTACTGGGCAGGTGATGTAATTAAGAGGCAAATACAAAACAGTGGGTGTCTATTCATTTGGCATGAAAAAATTACTGTGCTGCAATCAAAGTTGGAGCCAGAAAAATCGGTGTGTGCTACAAGAACAACCCCAGTAAGATACTGCAGAGAGGTCCTATCCTAAGCACTGGAGTGAGACTTTGGTGGGAGCTCAAGGCAGCTCAAGCAACCCTTTGCACTAAGGAAACCAAAGGGGTTATTTCCACGTGTAAAGGCTTTGCAGAATGAGGTGCAGAGATTACACTAGAAGCCCAGCCCCTCTTTTGCTTTTAATATCCTCTAGAATTATTAATATCCCCCTAGAACTACAAAATCTGTTACAGCTGTTGTAATGTTAAATAACAAGGTCCAGTAGAGCTGTAGGTAAGCATTTTAGTAGGACTTTTTCACAAATTCACATCTAAGAGACAATGTGAATGTGCCACTGAAAGTCCAAACAGGACAAGGTTCAGTTCCCAACCAAATCATTTTCTTGCTGAATAACTGACAAACACACAAGCCAGCTGCATAACCATTTTGCATTGAGTTGTGATTTCAGACTTAAATGCTCAGTAATTATTTCCTTCTATATGTTTGGTAAATTTATTTAAGACAACTCATTAGGTGTCTCAGCAATTTGGAAATTACTAGGTAGTTAGAACATGTTTTTTCTTTGTGAATACTAATTATTAGAAAATAGGGCAATTGTTCTAACATTTCTTTTCATGATTTCTTTTTTCACCGAATTTAAAATCTTGCAGTCACATCTCCTTTCTCAAGCTGCCTTCAGTTCAGCACAGATTGTGTTTTAACATCTAAGAAATTTGGTTTAAAAAAACGTACTGGTAATATATACATTTACTGCCAAAATACTACATCTTTTTCTGTAGTGTTCAAATGAACATGCAAGATGTACAAGATTTTGCCTGACATGCATTACAGGTATACACATTCACTAGTTGTTACATATGGAAACGGTCTACAGTTTGAAGACCTATGTAGACTAGAAAAGAAGGCCAAGATAGTGGTCATTGAATACATTAGTTGTTCTGAACTCTTCCTTTTCACATTTTGACAGATGTAACTTCTTATGTTATAAATAACTGTAAACTCAAATGTTATTTTGCCTTTGCCAGAACCTCAAACACTAACCAGTCAAGACAAAGCTTAGATGTTTTAGTGGCAAAAAGGACAGCGTAAACTACTTGAAGTATAAAGATGGATGAAATGTTTCATTAGTTAGTCCATCAGTGTTTCCATTCTCTTGACCATAAAAATGCATTTACGTATTAGTAATAAGTAAGTTACTAAATGAATTGTGGCACTAATCAAACTGCTCCAGCTGGCAACAACTACATAGAACAGCGGAGGGTACCAACAGTTACCTGGTCCCCATCACAGGAAGGGTTCTTAGCTGCTATATCATTTTGGCCTATTATTCAGCAAAGCAATTAAGCACATGCCTACATCCACCCTCTTACTCAGCAAAGCCCATCATGTTCCTCACAAGCACCTGCGCGAGGACTTGGCTGAGTTGTGTCCCAGTGGTACCTCGCTGGGAGTTAAAACCCATCCTGGGAAACAACAGTAAGTTCTAGTACGAGTCCCTCCTGCCACAGCTGCTGGTTTACTGTAGTTAAATCATTCGGCTCCAAGGCAAGGTCTGGCTGGGTCTCCCTTGGCACTAAGCCTTGGAGTACTCTGCCCCAAGGAAAGAAACCAAGACTGTCTCTTGGGCATCTCTAACCTGAAATATTTGCAATGGGAGGCTGCCAGAATCTGCAATGTGTCTGCCTATGGCATTCACAGTAGAACTGGACAATGACAGACATGAATATCTCCTTATCCTTTTTCTACCCCTCCCTCCAAATTAATAATTTTTATTTTGAGGTGAGGATTCCCCCCCCCCCCCAAAAAAAGAGTTTAAATTCAGATCTTCCCACATAACGTACCACCTAAAGCACTTATTCTGCAGTCTCGAAGCAAACTGAAGGTGAGGATCACGGTCAGATAAATGGCTACAGGCTCAGACTGTTTTTCTCCAAAAATATGTCTGAACCACAGAATTTGAACAATACACAAACCTTTTAACCTCCCATTTTTCTGTTCAACCATAAAAGAGCAAAGATCTGTCTAGAAATGCTCTGATCTGTGTTTTATTCCAATTGCTTGTAGTTGGAAGTGTGATTGAATCAACAGCTGAACACCTCTAGCCTGAATTTTGCTTCAATCTCTGCAGCTGGTCCCTCTTTTTCATGAAAGCTATTCAGAAGACCCAGGAGAGGAAAAAAGGTGTATTTTCCAGTGATAAAAGGCACCAAACTAAAGCTGCAACAGTATAGAGACACTGCTTTATTTTTCCTAATTACTTTGGCTCTTGAAAGTATTGAATGATCTTCCCAAGGCTCTGGGGAAGCTACTACTATGGGGTTTTATGACACCTGATAATAATACACCAGCTAATAAAATTGCACCTGTTATCCTAAATGAGCTCTCCTGGAAAGATGATGCTTTGCATCTGTCCCCAATAACATGTTAGGAAGTCGAGAATGTTCTGTAAGTCTTCAGGAAAAAAAAAAAAGAGACAAATATTGCCCCCAAACTAAACTTAATCATACTGCCAACTACACAAGCATCTGTGTTTACCATATGTGGTCTACCACAACGTTTCCTCAGACGTACAGCATAAAGTCTTCAGCCAGAAAGTCCTCAAATAATGTGGTGTATTTCTAAGTCACTCCCTAAACGCCCAGTCTCTCCCCCCGCCTCCTCCACATTATTCTTGGAGATATCTTTTGCTCCAAGTGCAGTGTCCTGGAGTGGAGACACATGCAGGACAGAGAGGCAGCAGGTCTGAAAATATTGTGGGTGCTTTCCTATGCTGGCTGTGATGAAGCGTTCTTGCTGAAATGGGTGGACTGCCTTTTTTTTTTTTTTTTAAATCACACCTACATCTAGTTCCTTTTTACAGCATCATGGACATCTAACTTGGCGATCTGGAAAAGCATTAGCTCCCATTTCTCCTCCTACTTCACTCTGTTGAAGTTTATCCCCACTTCTCTTTTGTCTTCATCTAGCTTAGCTTTATTTTCTCTCCCTGGTGCACTCATATCACCACATCGCCCTTGCGAAAACTGGGCTGCCCTGTGCCAAGCTGTGCTTGCTCATGCCCTGTCCTGGGACTGCTCTCAGATATACTTATTTTACCTTTGAATAGAGGCCATCATGTGTTTTCTGGCACGTCTATAAATGAGCATTTATTCTTTTACAGTGAACTGAATAATGAGTATGTTATCATCGTCACAAGTTTAGGACCATTTTTGAAGTCAGGCAGAGGAAGCATCACCCCAAAAATCACGCCTTGGGACTTCATGGGGGCAATGAACCACCTGGTGATAAGGCCAACATCGTTTGCCTGGTTTGGGTTGGGTTTTTTTTTAACAACATAAGTTTGTCAATAGGCCAGTAACAATGCTTCTGTAGCAATGATCTCTAGAGATGATCACTACTGTTTTATTTGCCTCTACAGGACTTCTGTGAGATTTTAGTCCTTGGATCTTTATAAAAAGCCCACAGGGGAGTAACAACAAAACATACTAGTCACTGCTTTAAAAATACCCCACCCTAGCCTCTTTTGCCTGAATAAAGGCAAAAATTTTGCTGAAGAACTCTGTATCTAGCCACAAAGGCAGCAAAACCAACCACCCAACACAAGAACCCCTAAGAGGACTGAAGGACGTACACATGCAATGGGACAAGAGACTTCCCACTTGTGCCAGAACAAGCAGGTGTTTTTAAAATAACACAGCTGTTATTACCTAGCTTACATTTACCAAGCAGATAGATTAAAAATACAATCTAAACACAGTAACAGGCATGTGGAGCACTTAAGCACAGTGTTTCCCATCAATCTACTAGGCTGCTAATCCAGCTTGAAGCTTTCTGAAATATCAATACGCAAAAGTAAGTACAGCTGAGAGAAGCCATGAATGTCATCTTACATTCATGAGCCAGTATTCACCTCCCACAGACAATTCCCAAGCAGACCCACCTCCTCTCCCTCCCTAACTGGCCTTCAACAATCTCTTACAGTTCACCAAAGCTCACCAATTTGATGTGACAGTCACAATTTTGTCCTTCCATCCTTCAATCTCTTCCCTTTTGCACCCCTTCACCTTACCTACCTTCCACTGGATGAAATTTGCTCTGTGCAGAAGACCAGAATAAGCCCATACAACACCTCAAGCCTCAAAACCTACTCTGTGCGGGGTTTATACATGGATAAACCTTCCACCAACCTTTTGCTAAGGATGAGTTTCATTCAGTTAATAGCACAAATGAAGCTAGGAGTTCTGGACACAGCAGATTTTTATCTAGAAGCCTTGTTTTTACAGACAAGGAAAGAAGTACGTTTTAGAATTTAAGTTTTGATCACTTGATAAGTGAAGAACTGTCCAACACTCTTCAAACTGCTCCCTGGAAGAAAAAAAGCCCTGAAAATTTTAAGTATTTGAAATTTCTTTTCTACTTCTGCCTCTATTTTTCTTTGGGTGAACAGACCATGATCTGTTCCTGAGAAGCTAATTCATAGAGGGAGCTGGAAGTGACCAAGCAGAAGTTTGTTTCTTATGCTTTCTTCTGTGCCTGAGGATGGCTGGTATTTCAGCCAATTCTTTTAGAAAAAGGAAAACTTAGAGATCTTGGATGTAACAGGTAAGTTTATTTTCCTGGAGGACTGTTCAGCAGCACATGGACATCTGACATTTATTTTCCTCAGGATGTACTGTGACCTCCCGTTTCTATTTCACAGATTACATGCATAAGGGACCTTATTAGTAAACAGGACCCGAGCGCAGAAGTTGATGGCACAGAAACGAGCAGATAGGGTGAGCCAGATCCCTGCTGTTTTCAAATTGCTGCCCTCGCAATATGGTTTGCATGGAAGAGACTCACAGAATTACTTCGCCAAGTGGCTGAGAGGCAACAACCGGAGTCATCACCTCCCTCCTTGTCATCTCTTCCGCACAGCATGCTTATGCTGACTTGGCATTACTGGAAAAGGTAAGAAGCGTCAAATGAAGGATCTCAGGAATTCTTTTCTCCCGTTCACTTGCTAAAATGATTTTTCTCAACTTTCCAAAAAACAGTACACCGCTCCTTGGGTTGCAACACACACAGAAGACTTCAGCCCCCCAAAGCAGGAATGTTCAATACAATAATCTTCCAAGTATTATAAGTGTGAGGAAAGAAGTGGAATTTTCCTTGAGACCTCATTGTAGAGAAGATCCTAGCCACCTGTCTGTTTTCACTCCATGCTTTTCCTAATTCAAAGAGTTAAATTAAAGAACATACATCTTTTTAAGGATTTTTATAATTACAGTGTCCTGATTTTCTTCTAGCATGGTGTCACCACTTCCCACACCATCAGATTTTATACAACCAAAATAACCCTGAATATTTCTTTTTATTTTTTAAAGAGAAGTGGTTTAGAACATGCTGAACTGTCTCACAATTTGACCCAAAGCTGATTTAGTAAAATCACACACCAACAGTGCTCAAGCAGACAGGTCATTGGCTTTGCAATTACCCACTAGTTTGTAAGGCACAAGCAAGTCCTGCAGGTCTGTAGGGTACCAGGTATTCCAGCTCTGTACCAAGCCCCCCATCTCACAAGTCAAATTCCAGACAGCACATGCTTTGTAATCCTTCACTGAAGAAACCTGGTGGGCAGCCAAACTCCATTTATTACAGAGAAGACTGCAGCTCTCTGCTGTGACAAGTTATATTTAGGTGGCAATGACTTCCTCTGAAGTCATCCCATCCACTTTGCTTTTGCCCACCTCTCACAGGTTTTGCTAAGGGTCTCCCCAGGGCACAAAAAACCAAACCAGACTTATATCTTCAATGTAATTATAGGAAAATTACTTTGTTAAAAATATTCACGCTGTGTAGTGAATGGGAAAGAATTGTGACATGCTGTTACGGCATTGTTGAAATGAATTTCATGCTGCTTAATTTATGCCAAGCAACTGATAGGGTTTGGGGTAAGGTTTAGTATGTTGTGTTGTATTGTGGTTTTAATTAGCTTTTTCCTTCCAAAAGCTTCCAAACTTGGAGGCTTAGGAACAGCTTTAAACACTAAGAAATAAGGCTTACAAACAGAGCATTTTACTTTTTTTTCTTTTCACATTTTCCACTTTTTTTTTTTCCCAGGGAACCATCTTTCAGCTGCCATGATCTCTTCTTATTTTTCTTGCAGTAAGGACCAAATTATGAAATCACATGACTGCTGAACTCACAATAAGCTATTATATACTGCTAGAAATATCTTAGTAAGAAAAAGCCCTAATTTTCTAAGTACTATGCACTCTGTAAATAGCAACTCCTTTCCCCAAAACCTTGCAATCTAAAAACCGTACGTGCTGAGAGCAAAATACAAGTGAAAGGGCATCTTACTATCACCTACTGAGGTAATGTTTGAGCGACACTTTATGGAACTTAATTGCTGTAATCAATTCAGGACTCCAAGGACTTTCTAGGACCTCGGGGTTATAACAGTCTGTACTTTGCTGCCCACTGGCTGGATGGGACTTCACAGTGCTAGGACTGGAAATTCAGTGTGCCCAATTACAGCAACTCTCACCTATTCCCACAGCTCTGAAGAGCACTGCTAAGTAGCTATGGAACACAGGTACCCCAAACAAACTAGGGGGGGTTTATCACTACTATGTAAAATGGGGAAAAAAAATCCCTACTGGTAATATTTGTTGAGTGTTACCATGTCTGTTCTGATTTAGATATTAGTCCACATGTTGAAAATACACCAGTGTTTTGAGAGGTACTTGTTATTACCATGTATTCTCAGGTGGTTTGTAAGAAGGACCAACAAAACACAGGACAAACAAACAAACAACAGTTTATTTTGGGGGAGATAAGAAGCAGGAACAAACAAACATCAAAGATTTTTAAAAAGTCTTGGGACACTGCTGGCTAAATGGTCTCTCCATATACTTACTGTTGGGATAAATGGGACAGTACTAAGTTATGGTAGGTAGAAATGCAAATCCAGGAAGAGGGAGCAGCCAAAACCTTAGGTTACATCTAAACTCCAGATACTGTATTTTTTTTTGGTACATAGCATGGTCTGAACATATTTTCCCAAATTCTTATGACTACCGTGAGCTTATAACAAACTATTTCAACTTCGCATAGTACAACAGTATTTGACAGTTATTTAAGAGAGTTAAAAATTAGAAACTCAAAGACAAAATTCTTTTTCTTTTTTTTAGTAACTGCCTCCAGTATTATCTCAAAATGGATTCTTAATTAAATGGCTTAGGAAAACAATAGTTTAATATTCCTTCTTACTAGCATCCAATAAGCATTCCAACCAAGAAAAAAATCCTTTAGGAATCACCATCATACCCACGTCTTTGATTTGACAGAAGCAGTAACTGAGAAAGACAATAAAGATCTCATTCTGTGCACAAAGCTCCTTCTCTATCAAAATTCTCACATGCATCACATGCACACAAATCTACAGATGCAGCAAACAGGACAACTTTAAGCACCTGGATATTGTTCTTTGCTGAAAGAAGGAAAAAGGCCTTGTCAGGAATGGAATCTGTCAAAAGCTTGACAAGATTTAAAACCCTTATTTTGGTTTAAAGCTTTTGCCATTACTTTGGGATATTCTAGAAGAGGTACATCTGTTAAAAAAAAGTCACTGCTGTCAAGGGGTCTGCTAGTGCCCTATAAATCTGCACAGAAATGTAACCAGAAAGGCAAGGAATAGGTATGATGCTAGAGTAAAGCCAAAGCCTGGTCAAAAGTACAGAAAAATACCCAGCAGAGAGAATAAAAACATTCAAAGATCATCAACCAGAATATTAAAGTCACAAGTAAGGAACTAAAGTCCAAAAGATGGATGATGATTGCTTCCTCACAACCACCCTTGCGTTGATATTACTCCAAGTCAGTTCCCATCAGGTAGGTAAGCATCTCGCTGAAGTCAGATGCAAAACCATTCCTTGCACTTCCAAAGAAAGAGAAGGACAAGGGGAAGGATGTAAATCAAAAGCCAGTCAGCTGAACTTCAGGATCTTCCCAAATTCCCTTTCTGCCCTGGGCTAAACAAATTGAAACCCCCAGAGCTTGATTCTTGGGTAGACAAACTGCTCATGCTGGACACACAAGCCCTCAACTTACACTGCAGCTGTTAAAATATTTTAATGTCATGATAACATGATGTTGATCTAAAAGTATACATAAACAATCCCGTATTTAACTCCTATAACAGAAGAGATTTGGGGATGGACATACACTCAGGCATAGCTTATATAAGTATTAATGCATTCATGGCACTCCTTGCAGGAGACAGATCACCAAGAGATCTCCATGCTCCAGAATAACTCAATCCAAGTCTAAGTGCCCTGTGCTGCTGGCAGGAAGGAAAGGCTTGTATTAAACTCACATTTTTGTTAGCACATTTTAGCATTAACTAAATGTTCGTGTTTCATTCTTCACGTGCATTTGCAGAGTTTTCCATGCCAGGAGCTCGCTCCCTGGAAGCTATAGGGTTGAATGCTCCTCTGGGATCAGGTCTGTGTTAGCTGCAGTGGCTGCTGTGTATATCCTACTTTCCGCAGCACAAAACCTGCAGGAGAATTCAATTACTAAAGAGTTCTCCCCCACTCTGTTTTGTAAATCCTCTTGCGTGCCATTAGCTCCATGCCGAGGGCACAGCGTCGCTGTACTCTGTTGTTAAACCAGTGCTTCTTCCTGCGCCCAGCATCTCTCTCCCCGGCTTGGCAGTAGGTGGGAAGGCTGCGGAGACGGCAAGCAGCGTGGAGGAGGAGTGCAGGGGAAGGAAGCCTCACGCCACGCTCCAGCAACCTCTTCCAACCCACACAGCCGCAGAACTGATGAGCCCCCCGGGGAGCACGGCCAGTCCTCCCCTGCCGAAAGGACGAGCCAGCACAGCAGCGTCTTCGGAGAAAGAGGCTGCCAGTGGCAACTGGGGTTGGCAGAGGCCACGTACGCCCCAGTTCTCCCTCGGCCTTACAGAAGCACGAGCACTAAGCACAGCCAAGCCTTTCTGAGACATGGCCAGGGAGGGGGCAGCGTGCCTGCTCCGTCCCCAGCGTGGGCACCCCAGCCCCAGCCAGCGCAGGCTGTACTTTCATGTCCGTATGTATAAGCCGAGCACTTACACGTGGGGTACCCACACCTTCGGTCCCATTGAGGATTTACGTGACCCCTCCGCTTAGAGCAATCTCCTAAAGGAGGCTTTTTAGCCAGCTCCACCAGCAATGCACAGCAGAGTGAAAAGCACAAAATCCCAGAACTCTCCCCTCTCTGCCTTCCCCTTGGAGGCCATTTCATGTACCTCCTCTCCAGAAACAGGGCCTGGGAGTCCTGGGCTCCTACTAAGTTCCTACTCCACTGTACAGCTTGTCAGGGCATACTATGGCCAGGGAACTGCAGAGCAAGCACACTGTCATCACAGGCACAGCCAGGATTCAAGCTGTTTCTTGTTGACATTTGTATCTGTATCGTTCTTGAGTTGCAGTCCTGCTGCCCTAACGCAGCCCCTTCCGTATCTCTATACTGAGCTCTTACGTCGGTCTCAAACTTGGAAATGAGCTGTGCAAGCCACGCTGCTGAAATACGAATAGATTACCAAATTAGTAAGAGGTACCAAACAAGTGAGAGGGGGAAAAAAAAGTGCTGAGCCTTAGGGAGGAGCGACTCCTCTTCCTCCCCCTGCCCCATCATCCCCAAGCAGCGACCAGTGGGGTGCTGCTCACGCAGCTTGGCCAACTCCCTCCGATCTGACAGGAGGCATGGTAACAGCAGCTGCTGAAAGAGAGAAAACTGGAGAAAAGCAGGATCTGGCTTGTTCCTCCTGGCAGGCGCAGCTCCTCTCCGGCAGAGCCTCTCGCAGTCAGGCTCTGTGTCAGCAGCACCGTTGCAATTCAGAGCAAGGGCAGAGAGGGGCTTGCACTAGGAGAAAGGAGCAAAAGAAAATGAACGCAAAAAACAACCCCAAACGCCTCTAGGATCTCCGGAGACTGCAGCATGTAGCCAGCCAGGCAGGCATGCACTTGGGAAACCACTTTGCTGATGTCCTTCGTGAAACAGTTTGATGGGGGAAATCTGGTTAATCTTCCAGTTGCTGGGAAGTAGCTTTTTTTGTAAGTAATGCAGCAACTGCAGTTGGGTTAAGAGGCAATACAACCAAAGGGAGGAATTATTTAATGGCTGGAAGAAATGAGCAGGAATCAGGACTTTTGGGCTGCACTTCCCTGAAATACATTAGTCTAGCTCCACTGAAACCTAGGCTCTCATTTTGGTTTTATCCCTCAGTTCAGTTCTGGCCCCAAATTTCAGAGTTAATGGGCATATGTCATTTCTATTTAGGCCAGATAGGTTTGAAAATGTTCAGCAAAATCAGCCTGAAAAGCAGGCTGTAATGACTTCGGACATACCTCTTCACAGATCAGTTTCCAGCAAAACAATACTGCAGTGTTTTTTTTTATTTACATCATCATTGTTGTTATTCTGAGGATACAGACTAGGATTTCTTTATCTGTAAGAGATCAGACCATCCAGAAGAAATGTAGCCTAGCTTTATTAATTTGTTGTTGTTGTTGAGGAATGTAAAATATTCAGTTCTGATGCCAAATAGATCTCACATATCTTTTATAAATTAAATTCTTGCTTATGAAGGAAGACACAAAATACCTGTGCAAAGTTACATTCCTTTGAATATATTTTCCCACTTAGCGGGTATCACTTGCATACAGAGAACCTCAGTAAGAAATCTTACAAACAGAAGCTTCCTCCTGCGGACAACAAGAAGTCTATAGAAGTATGTTTTTGTGTGTTACATCCAAACATCTTAGAAAGAGACTTTAGTACTGAGCATATGACATATTAAAATGACTGTCACAATCATCCCTTAGATATCATGACTATAACTTTAAACTCGGTCAACACTGGGGACACGCTTGGCCTGATGCAGTCAAAGACCCAAGATGTTACGGTCTTATGTATAAAACCAATGGCTATGGATCAACCTGAGTATTTTGAACCCGGACCTGTACACACAAGGAAATATTTGATATAGTAATCTTTCTCTGGACCACTGTCAACTAATAACAACATATTCAGAAAAGCCCTCATCCTGCAAGTGTTTTTTTCAGTAGTATGCAAACTCTTTTTTTTCTATCTTCCAAATGTATTATAGTCCAGTCACTGGGAGGCATAACGCCTCTTTCATAAAGCATAGCGCTTTACACATGAAGTACACTAAAATATACGTAACTTTGAAGTTGTCAAGTGAACACTTCTCCCATGCTGGTGCAGTTTTATCTGCAGAGTACATTTAGCACCAGCCACAACTTCCCTTTCTCAAAAAACAATACTGGAAAATGAGAGGCTTAGAAAGAACAAGAAAAACCAAACACATCAAGGAAGTGTTTGGACAGAGAGAGACCAAAGTTACAGGGAAACAGCTTTCTCAAGGGCTGGGGAGGAGGGGGGCTACATCATTCAAAAACCTGTGTACAAACTCCTGCACAACATAAGCCTATACAGTAACCGAATGAGCTAGGAGGGTAGTATGCAACACCTCTCTTCTAAAAATAAGATGGAAAGGTTTTACAATGAAATGGAAAGGTGTAACTTTGATTCCAAACCAACAAAAAGGAAACATTCATACATTAAATATTAAGAACAGAGTAATGGAGCTAAGAATTTAACAAGGTTCTTAAATATTACAATAGATAAAACATCTTCAGCATAGTTGTAACTAGTTGCAGCATCAGCACTAGAAATGACATTCAATGGCAGTTTCAAAGCCTAAGTCAACTTAATTCAGTTCAGCAAAACAACTTCTATGTATACACCACCACATATGAATTTTAAATGTATATCAGGAAATATTCCAGTCTGTGACTCTTTTCCTCTCTTACACTCCCACTCATACTGTATGTTTACATATAGTAGACCTAATCTATTAAAGACAAAGATTACTTAATGCATTCCTGAAATGAATCCATTCTAGGGTGTAACACAATAGCTACTCAACAATGTACTAAAACACTTCCTACCACTCTACTCCTTAAGAGAGTAAGTAAAAAATAACAGACAACTGAAACTAGCCTGTAAAAATGTAGGGAGGCAAAACATAAACCATTTATCTGTTTTTCCATCTGTCAATATCCTGTTCATTTTCTAATATGAGATCGATAAAAAGTACAAAGTTTCAATATTCCTGTTTATGGTGTGCAAAAACATCTTTAGAACATTTTAACTAGAATAAGCACTACACTGGGGATCAAGCTACTTCTCGTATCTTGTCAGAAACTTTGAAAACAAATATACTTCAAAATAATTTTGCCCACTTCTTTTTTAAACAGACATTTCAGTAAGTACACTTTATTACAACCACGTATCAGTAAGGTTATTTTGCTTAAAGAGCAAGAGCTCCTGTGAGGCGAGAGCCTGCCGTCGGCCCAGATGCACCAGTAAGTACACACGTAAAATGACATCAGGTATCTCTACTAAGCAGCTTTCTTGCAGGGCCAGATCAAATCCCTTGTCTCCTCACACTCTGTTATGAGGAAACAAAGTGGTGATAGGAACTTTGCAAGAAAAAAAAAAAACCACTAAGATGAACAAAGTCGGTCAAGACATCTGGAGGGTAAAGAGACTACCACACACTGGGCTTCTGCTCACTTACTCTCCTTTTGGCATTGACCTACAGCAGCTAATGCTTGCCATTTGCTTCTGGCTAGGTCAAACAGTCTTTCACTAGCCCAGAAGGTAGTCCTGGCTGGCGGGGAGGCCTGGACACGTCAGGAACATGTCATGTCCCACCTCTGGGTCTTGGCAGTCTTTGCCTGGAAATCCTGAAATACTGTACAGTCATACAGAGACAGTGTGGGTGCCATTCAGCAGGGCAAAGAAGAGATCCTCACTGGTAAGGGAACTTGCATGTCCTCCAGATCTGGCTCATTCTGGTATTCCAACATGAAAGCAGTGATGGAGAGGTCTTTTTCCCACGGGTCGAAACTTTTTTCTGCATGTGTGAAGACCAGTGTCCCAGTTCTCAAAGGCTGAACTGGAATACTGCAGGAGAGGGTCTGACCCTCCATACATTGGTCCCAGCACCAGACTCGACAGAGCAGCTGACACCTCAGCCAGGTAAGTGGAGTCCATACACAGCAGCAGACGCAGTTTTTTGCTCATCAGCAGGGAGAGCGTACACCAGGAGGTAGCTGGAAACAGGACAATTTCTTCTAGGTGCAGCACCAGTGTTTAAGTCGCACTTGATACTGCAGATCATGCTCATGCTGGTAGCTTAGTTGCATTCCCACACTGGACAAACCTTTCATGAATCTAGCTTGAGTCACCAGCAAGGACTGCCTTGGTGGAGGCAGGACGAGTACCATCACAGCCTGCTGAATAACAGGTACTTCTTTTCCTAGCTTGGTGTCACTTGGAGACATATTTCTGTGGTATCTGTCATTCCTGGAGTGCAGCAGGTTTATTCTTGAGCTTTCATCATGCCATTTAGGACAGAGCCCTTGGTGCCAGGGGCTGCTGCTAGGTCTCACACAGAAGCAGCTTTTGCTGACAAAGGCAGGGCTAGCTGCCACTGGATCTTTTTGCTTGGTGAGGTTTTCTGTGCACTGGTCATAACTGAAACTTCTCTGCCCAAGAATGATGCTGCAGCTTGTTTTGTCAGCACCTGATGAGATCACCACTAATTGTTCTGAAAAATAAAATTTTATCATGGTATCTCATGACCTAGCAGAGATTCTTAGCACAGATTAACTGATGATTTGTCAGAATACATTATTTTCCCAGGCAAGAGAGAGATACATTCTTCAGGTGATACACCAATCACAGAAGGAATGTGGCTTAAAAATAGTCAAGAAATCCCGCATGGAAAGGAAAAGTTTGTAAAGAAGCAGAATAGGGGAGGTAACCATTAGAAACATGATTTTATTCACAGGGTTCTTATAATAAGAGATTAAAGGATTAAAATGTTCTGAAAAGTTCTGAAAAGGTTTAGTTTGAACTAATAGGCCAGAGATTTTCAGGTTGTACATGAAGGTGAGCAGGAAGGGGGAACGGGGAGGATGCCTTGGCCACCTAACCCTGTAGCTCTTCCCATGGGGGAGAGAGGTGCAAAGGGCTTGTTTATGGCCATAATGGACACAGGTATTAAAAAAAAAAAAATCGTCCCGCCTCATACACACCAAAAGCACCTAGTAAAGCACCTACAGCAACACATTTTCAAAGAAAACATGACATTTATGATAATGTAATCACTATCTGTGATGCCATTGTACCAAGGACAAACAGCCCACAGGAGGAAGCAGAAAGCGCAAGTGAGCTGAGCAGCGAGAGAGTCAATTTGCAGGGAAATGTCCCAGCACAGAAAAAAAACAAGAAAAGACTCACAGAGAAAATGTATTTGGTATAAGCAGAATTCTCTCAAAATAGAAAGGCTCGTGAAGTTTTATACGAAGTGTTAGCAGCTTGTTCAAAACACACACTTCACCACTTCAGTACTCAGCAAGATGATAGGGAGTATTTTTTCCTCATGATTTCTTCCACGTTGCTGTAATAAATCAAATCACTGCCAGGCTGCATTCCCCATGCTGGAGAAACAGTGCAAACAAATAGCTCCATCTCTGTAACTTATATAGCCTTTGTACTGCCTGACTTTTTAGGGAAAAAAACCCAAAACAAAAGAGCAGCCCCTTGTCCCCCTCCCCCAGAGTCTTCTTGCTTTTCTATGCCCTTGTGAAAACTAAAATCTTCACAGCCCTGAGGAGCAGAGTAGACCTCAAAGTCCACCATTGCTCCTTCCGAGCCCTTTCCTCAAAACACTTAAAACCCCTTCTGACAAGGCTAGCTTTAGAGAGAAACAGAAAATTCAGATTTACATCCTGCGCTGTGCATGCACAAAATCAGGCACCGCTGGCTTCCTCCAGCTCTCTGTGCTGGGTGGAAAAGCTTGGCTGACTCTGGACATACAGGTAATCCTCCGAATCACAAATCAAGTTTACCTGATCAGTGCCATGGGGTAGACAAAGATAGATAGGTAGGCACGAGACAGAGTCATCACAACTTGCAGTTGGACAGAACCCCCCTTCTTGCCTCCCTTACTGCTCTGAAAGTCCTCCTTCAATTTTCATAGAGTAACAGAATAGCTGAGGTTGGAAGGGACCTCCTGAGCTCAACCCCCCATATATACATATGTATGTATATACACATATGTATGTGTATATATAGACACAAACCCATCATCTGTTCAAAGTGAGTATGTTAGGAACTCAGCCAAGTTAAGGAAAGACAGAACCTTAGAGGAAGGGAAGGTAATGAAAGATGCAGGAGCGATGAAAAGGAGGCCCCGAAGTTATTCAGCACATGCTTAACTACACTGCCCACCTGTGCCTGGAGGCACTCTCCTCTAACGCACCCATCTGTCCACATCTCTCATTTTTCAAGAGCAGCTCTCATGTCTTTTTCCAAAGAAATCCCTTCTGATGCCCAGAAGCACGGAGAAAGATGGGCACAACCAGTGCTCCAGCACGAGCCAGTACGCTATAATGGGGCAAGGGAGCTGCAGTCCAATCTTTCTTTTCTTTGGTTTATGAAACAAACAATGAAAAGCTCCCTCTAAGCCACAGTCCCAAACAGTTACATACACAGATGATGTTACATCAGGAGTGACTGGCAGGCAGCTAAATTCATTTGGCATGTGCAGGTCCATGACCTGAAAGATGTCATGAGTGAAGAGAACCAAGATGCCCACTAGCGATGGACCTCTTCTGAAAGAGGGAAACTACCTGGACCAAGACCAAGACTGTGCCTGTTAACAGTCTGTTAACCCCCTCGCTGTGCTCCATGCGGAAGCACAAACATATTGCACCTGAATGTAAGTACAAGTTGAAGACATGGAAAGAAGGAAGGAACATGGCAAAATGAGATACTTAAGAACTGAAAACAGTTCACTGTTGGCATGGAAATCAGCAACAAAGCACTGTGGAAAAATACAAATCAGGATCTGACGGAAGTTTGCAAGTAAATCTTGACACCACCTGCGATCCCTACAGGGAACTCAGCATTCAGCCAGCTAAATGACATTTTGAAATTAACTACTGGATTCCAAATGACCATGAACAGTTGCCAGGCTTGTCCTGTTTGTAAAGTAATCTGCATTTGTGTAAGTTGCTGATTTTTAAAACCAGGCTCTACTATCTCTGTAAATGCATACTCAATGGAAAAACATCTAACAGCTCAGTATCTCACAAGCAGAACGTGTTTTAGGGAGATAGGGAAGCAAGCCATGACATCAACAAATCCTAGGTTAAGCTTCTCCCCTTGTTGTTTATTATCCCTATGATGTGTTCCTTCAGCACCAAGATCCACGTTCCTCCCTCAGATGCCCTTGAGCCCAGGGAGAGCCATTTATGCTTCCTAGCAGCAGCATTTTCTTAAGCACCAGGAAATTTTTAAAACAATCTGCAATCCAGGATCAACACATTTGTGAGAGGCCCCTGTCATTTCAGCTGTACTCCATGGTCATTCACCAGAGTTCACCAGAAGGAATCCAAAAGCAGGAGTAAAGCCATAGTTAATTACACACCTTAGCCCTTCACATGAACAAACAATATTACTAAACACACGCTATCCCAATCAGTCGAGCTCTTACTTGCAGTTGAAATTGAAAACACACACTGTCAGCTATTCCTCATTACGTTTCTTCTGTTTAGATGACTTGAAGCTTTTTTTTGCATTTTAGTGTATTTTTGCTGAAAAAAAAAGTACCTCTATGGAAACAGCAGGCAGTAATTTATAAAAATTATTTATGATTCTTACTGAAAGTTTTATTTGACTACCATACTATCATATCACAACATTACATTTAACAAACAGAAGATCTGAGTCAGACAGAAAACCATTTTCATGTGGGCACAGAACATTACACATGGTAAGAATAGCTAATGTTGTAGTAGTACTAGGACTTTGGAAATTTTAGTAGGAAAAACCTAAGCAAAAACACCCAAGCAAACCCCAAAACAGAAAACAAGCTAAATTTCCAACCCCTGTCAGACAGCCCTTTATACAAAAGAAAAATGTTAGGCAGATGATGATTCATTAATTGAGGCAATCTATTAAGAACTAATGGAAATGAAAACAGATTTGAAACTGTCAAAAACACACAAACGCTTTGACCATGTAAAAGCCAAATGTCAATGAGAATTCAGAAGACTTAATGGGCAGAGGATAATCTCTTTTTATCAGAAATTATCGACTATGTTCCCAGTCAAGACATACTTTAGTGCACACTTCAAAAATCCTACATAAACAAACAGCAAGTAGATAACTGGTAGCAGTTAGGCAAATGATCCTGGAATGACTGGGTCCTGACATTACTCATCCTTTTTGGATTAAACATTAGAAAACTTAACTAATTCAAATGGAGAAACAAAGAACAGCTATGCTTGAAGAGAAGCCGAGTGTCATCAACAAATGAACAGCACTGCAAACACTGTTCTCTCTGTTCGCATATGCATCCATGGTCTCTCTGCGGAGTAACAGAAAGGAAATCCAATTGCCTCCTACTGATGATCAGACCCACAACGGTGGGTCTTACGAGACCACCTACCCACTGTTTTATAAAAGTAGACCTCCCAAAGAAGGACAACTTCAGCAGTCTTCAGCTCATTTCCCTTCATGTCACCAACCACGAGGAAAGCTGAACATCTCACAGACAGCCTGGACGGCTGGGTACTCAGCACATTCCCCGTGCAGTCTCGCCCTATAATTAATTTTACCTATAAACCAAGCAAAGGTTTTGCAAGTATGAAAACTCCTCTGTGCACTGTAAAGAGGGTGTGTATCACCAGGCTTTCCACCACCAGAGAATCCTGCTGGCAAGCATGCTGGGGAAAAAAAAAAAAAAAAAAAAAAAAAAAAAGCATCGACTCGCACTAGCAGCCTTCATTCCTGCCTACAAAATCCATCAAGCCATATAAAATGACAATCAGATCTAGACTACCAACTTTCAATCTTCAGCTTGAAAATTTCAGAAGGGACCTGTGGAAATGATGTACCCAATAACCACTGAAAGTCTTCTAAGCCCATTGAAAGTCCCAGGTTTTATTTGACAGCTGTATGAAGCCTTCTGCTTGGTCTCAGCTGCCCATTGTACAAAGATGTTCTATAAAATGAATTGGGTATTACAAAACTTACTACCATAACTGGCTCTGGGATAGCAGAAAGAGATGACAAACTCTGCAGGCACAGAGAATGAATTTCAGAAGAGAGTACAAGTGAATGCCTACGACTGCAGCCCCCATGTACGTGCTCTACAGGCACCACCCCTTCCCAGGACAGCCCATGTGGCACCTCTCCTTTGAGAAGATTAAGAAACCAGAATATACCAGCAGCCACTTTAAACGTATTTGCTGTGTAAATAGCAGACTGATGTTTTGGGCTGCAACTTCTGCACGGATCTACACTTATTGCAGGCAATACTGCAGAACAGGTTATAAGTAAACGGAATGCAAAGCACAAGTCTTTAAAATTACGCTAACTGGAAGAGTTTTGTAGAATAATCACCAAAGAGACAGGATGAAAAACACTTCTAAATACACATTTTGTTTATTTCTTATTCTCAACCTACGACAACTGAGAAGATGTATAGAGCAAGCAAAGACCACCTTTCCTTCTCCTGCAGAGGTAAGAGAGGTACTGACACTGACCGTTTGCATGATGCATGAAACGTATTTTCCTACTATTCCGTCACCTCTTTCCTAAAAGTTCTCAGCAATGCGCTCTCAAGAATGACATGCAATAACTGGAAACAAACCCACAGATCAGCATGGTTTTTACACAGATGTCACATCAAACTTTAGTATAGTGGAATGAATGCCCAGTGCTATTGCCCTGCATCACAGCAGTCTCCTTTCTGGCTCCTGTAGCATATACACGATGTCATCAAGTTGTGGTAATACCAAAATTTGTGCCACTAGTTAACAATACAAAGGACCCCGAGCAGAGCCTTCTACCCTAATGTATGACCTAAAGCCATTAACACTGCGGATGAAATTGATACCTACCACCACACATATTGCCAGTATGATAATACTATATGCTGTAACAACATGCTATATATTGCACCGCCAGCCACAACTTCCCAACTCCCTGCTACAGCCCTGATGTGCCAGGGATGTAGAAACTGCTATAGAGTCTAGGCAGGCTTCTGCATGCACAGTCCTTCTCACTGCCCTTTTTATGGCAAACTCTGAACATTAGCTACCAGGGTCAGTCTCAACAGTGTTTAGTTCCCATAGACACCAAAGGACTTTCAGAATCTAAAATGCTTTTGTGGATCTGGGCACGAATCCCACCAAAACTGTTTATCTAATTCTTGGTGTCAGAGTTTGTACTTGCATAGTACCTTTGATGGAAGTACACCATCCTGGCTTACAAACCAGTAAAGATAAAGTCCTGCTTCTCTGGTGTACTGAGCATCTAGATGCCCTCTAGCATCAGCAGTAGGAGGCAGGCTGTGGATGCAGGGATGAGAAGAGCCTGAGGGAAACCAGAGCAGGGTTAGATGCAGGCCAAAAGGCTAAGAAAAGTCAAGAAAAGAAGGTGCATATATGGCTTAGAAGGAGCCCATGATGGAGAAAAAACGAATAGATAAAAGCAGTTAACAAAAAGACCTACTACAACAGAGATGTATAAGGCAAGAAGAGACCACCTTTCCTCCTCCTTCAGAGATCAGAGAGGTACCACAGAAATCCAGTCAATATTTAAACATGAACTTCCCACCAAAAAGACAGGTGGAAGACACAAGGCATAAATTAAACGCCATCTTAAATGACGCGAACACAAGGAGGAAGGAGATGACCCGAACGGGAAACACTGGCATTATTAAGCAGAAAGGCACGCGGACAGAGTGCCGCAGGCTGTCACCGGCTCCCGCGGAGCGGTGACGCTGCGCAGCACCCTCGCTGCCACGCAGGCACCACCGCGGCCAGGCGACGGGCTTCTCGCCCAAGCCGGCTCCCCAGCCCTGCCCACACCAGACCTCGCTATAATCCCACGCCAGGCCACCCCTTGCTCTCTCTCTGCTCTTTTGCCTGACGCAAAACCAAGCTGAACTTCTAAGCACCTATCCAAAGGCAGCTATTTCCAACAGCCCCGATAACCGAGTCAAGTACACAAGATAAAGCCTCTCACGTGTTGACAAGCGTTAAAACTTACACCTTGTGAGAAGTGAGGAAAGCCATTTCACATGCTCAGGTGCTGCTCTCAAATGAGCACTTTGGAGATGTACATATAAACAAATAATCTAAAAGGGACCGGTCTGATAGTTCTGCAGGTGCAAGAAGGGCGATATTTGCTTGCAGCAGGTGTCATTCCCGATCATTTGCTGGGGCTGGGAACAACTCTGCGTTAGAGGGTACTTGTTGCTAACTCCTGGAGAGAATTTTTCAATGAAATGCTGTTTTAATGGAAAATGTAATTTTACAGAAAATGCAATTTCTTATGGGAAGGTTTCATGGAAGCTTGTTTCTGAAAAAGATGTGAGTCTTTACTGAAAGCAAAGAGCACTGGGAAATTCTGGACTGACATATCAAACAGCATTCAGATCTCTCCCCGCCATAAATAGACACACACCTAATAGTTCACAATTGTGAAGGTAAAACAGTATTATTTGCTTACCCAATGGACCTCACTGCCTTAAGCCCCCTGTGCTAATGGGTTTTTATATCCTATTCTCTTGTTATCAAGAATGTAAGACACGCTTCCGTACAAGGCAAACAAGCTTTCACTCCCAAAAGGGTGACCCTGTTTAGAACTACCCAAAGCACTAAAAAAAGCCCCCCAAAACCACAAAATCACAGGGCAGGGCAACAAACAAGACAAAAATCTTCATCGGGAAGACGTTTCTCTCTATGGTCATGCACCTTCCATCACCTGAAAGCCTGCACTTTCTGTGTTCATTACGAGGGCACTTGTGCCTGCAAAAGTTGTTTGCTTCCATATCTCTGCAACTCTTTTCTTCAACGTGGCAACTACTTTTTGCCTACAATCACCGGTGGGTTTTTTCAGCTTCAACAATGTCATTTTCCTCCTCCAAAAAGCCTCACACTAGCTAGTGCATCATCTACTTCACATTAATCATCACAGCTGGTAATGGATTGTAACACCCCTGCGCAGACTCAACTCATTTCTTTACATGTACATAAATACATATTTTTGCATATATTCTATATGTATGCGCACACACAAACACACTATAATAGCAGCTTCAATTACAAACATCATCTATATATCTGTTCACTGTTAAAAAATGTCATGTTTGTTCCTGGTTTTAACAGAAAAATTTCACCTGCACACTTCTCCTAGAGTGTTCTCTGATCAGTTAATCTGTGTATTATCTACCAGAAGAGATTAGGTATAAATTCAGTAAATACCTCAGCTTTCCTATCTTTAAATGTTTTGATTTTATAGTACCCTTCCAAAAGTGAGCTTGTTTGCTCTGTACAGGTGCCATACAGTGATCTTTCACCTTTGCCTCCAATGCAAATTAAAATTTGATATGTACACACAGGACTTACAATGGGTACAGTTTTATTACTGAAAAAACTCATCATGGAAATTGAAAGTCACTGTGCCATTCAGCTGATTTCTAACTGTAATACCACTAGGTTAGCTTGAAGCAGTTCAGAGGCACTCAGCAACACACATCTATTTCAGTCCAGTGAAGATCGACAAAGGTTAACCCTTGATCACAACCGCTGCTCTTCTCTCTGCTTTCATCGATAAGGAACAGTTTCACCGTGATAAACCCAACCCACTAGCCAGTGTCTTTACATTGCAGGGACAAACCCCAAGAAAGGAGGGTGAGCGGATTTTCATTCTGGCCCTATCATTAGAGCTAGGCACAGCTGTAGCTCCCACCACATCTCCGCAGAAGTCCTGCCGGGGAGAGCGCCTAAAGCACGCTCAGCAGCCACACTGGTTAGGCTCACTCCGGAGCGGCTGCCTTCCAAGCTGGAGGTTGAAACAGACCTTCTGAGTGAACACTGCTAGTTCACCAGGTTCCAACAGCTTTCTGCTGCTTCGGACATGCACTGGGATTTCCTTCAGTTAAAATGAGGAGTGAACATGGTCCACGTGCAAAATAATGAAAACTGGGGTAAAAAACACCAACGATTTGTTAGCTCTTATTTCTTGCCATGAATATTAGGCTGTATGGGTTTTATAAGGGCAAATGCCTACTTTAGGAAGACGTTACTGTACTAGAATGACTCATCTTGATATGATTTATTTTATGCTAGAAGCATTGCAAGTAGCACAAGTCCTCGATCACATCTCTGTGTGCTTCAGGGAATGAAAGGCACATAGAGTATACAACCTTGTAGCTCCTTCAGTTCTTTAGCTGCACAACATCTGGGCTAAGCCTTCAAAGTCCTAAAACCCAGAACAATACAGGGGCCTTTTCTTTAATCTTTGCACGCTCACAGTTATTTTCTCTTAACCGCAGGGAACCAGAATTCTACCCTTGATTTGTTTTTCACTATATTAATTCTATTACGTTGGCTGTCTTTGGCTTGAAAGTAATACTCACATGACCCATCACGCTACCTGTTTGCCAGAATATTGTCTCAGCAGGCATTCTCAATTCATGAGTCAGAATCCAAAATAATAATAAGGTATAATGTGGTTCAGGAGCATAAAGCAAGCAAACACTTGGGGGAATTTTATCTACTTTGTATCTGAGCCTTTGGGCTTACAGCCCCAAGCTTTTCCATATGACTATGAGATCTAGATTGCTGTTAGGGTTTGGTGGTTTGGTTTTGGGGTTGGGTTTTTTTTTGTTGTTGTTAATGAAAGCTGAGATTCTCACATATTCCCACGATTACAGGAGTTAAGTCTATCAAAAACATTCTGAAGAACTGAGAGACTGTAAAATTACAAAAGCTGTAAACAGCATTATCACGAACTAATAAGGAACCTGGAAATTACTTCCTCATCCCAGTCCTTCAAAGTGGACAGCTAAAGACCTAGTTTCCCTGTTCTGTTACTAACATGATTCTTACAGTACAAATCCTAACACAGATGTTTGTGTAACAGGTAGATCTCTGGTCTTCTGCTGCCATTAAAACTGCTTAAACTGCTTTTCCCAAATAATGTTCTTGGAAGAAATCAGTGGGGCTTTACTGAAATACATGGAGTTAAGCATCTCAGAAGCACCCTTGAATCCCACTAGATATTTATCTGCGTTCTCTAGTGACCTTTAAAATCTGGCTTTTATAGACAGAACATTTCTTCTACAGCAACCACTACCCAGCAAACTCGCCTTCTTAGTCATACTACTATACTTTCAAGTTGTCTTCTTAAAAGCATATTTATACTTTGCTGAAAGACATTATACCAGCACAAGACAGATTCAGGATTGAGAACAGTTCCCAAGAATTCACGCTTTGCCTTACAAATGCCTGGTTTACAGAAACATCCAGTTGGAACCTAAAACATATCCCTAAAGAAACCGACAGGCTCATATGCACTTGGCATGGCAGCTTGTAAGCAGCAGTGAGAGAAAACACAAAACACAAATTAACATATGCATGCTAAAAAGGCAGGAATTTCTAAATTGACCTAAAGCAGCACAGTTTTGAAAGAATTCAAATACATAGTTTTGAAGGATTCAAACACACAGGGTTTCCTCTCAACATGGTACATGGCATTATTTAATTTCAATTCTGCACAGTTGTGGTTCCTCTCCCTCTGAAATAAACGGATGCTAAAACAAGTTGCTAGTATGTGAGGCAACACGTAGACAGATTACACTTCCCAGTCCTAGACCGACACGACCTCATTGTCAGGCAAGGAAAAAAGCCTCATCTGAAGCGATACAGGATCTTGTCCATTCTCCTGGGGATACCACATCATACGATACATACGTCTGCATTGACGTACACTCTATTTTATGTTATAATCTGTATATTTTACAAGGTGGCCACAACGCCTTATGTAACAGATCCCTGTCTAATATGGAACAGCATGTTCATCGCAATCCCAGCAGTTTCCCTTGCCCCGAGTAATTCTGCCCCACAAGGCTCCCGCGCAGCTCCGGCTGGAAAGAAACGCCACTCGGACAACCGCCGCTAACATTTCTTATTTTGGGCTTCAAGCTCAAACCACGGTAACGGGGGGCCTCCGCGTTGCAAGAGAACCATCTTGTGAGGGATGCCACCGGCTTCCCAGCAAGGCTGTTGCAGACTAAGGGGGGAGGCGGTGGGGACATCGTTTCCCAAGGACCAACGCCAGCCTGTCCCGGCTTCTTTTGGGCAATACAGACACCGTCACCGCGATGATGCCTCGGCCACCAACGGCACCTGCACCGCTGCTTTGTTAATCCACACCAAAGGCACCCAAGGCTGGCCGGCTGGCCAGGATAACGTGCGATACGGATGGCAGCCGAGCAACTTCTGCTGCTGGTTTGCCAAACACGCACCGAGTGTTGTGTCATGAGCAGCTTTCCCTGCTACACTGCTGAACGTAAGCGGAGCAGGAGCCGGCGCTGCCTGCCCCCGGCTGCGGGAGCACAAGCGCGGCTGACCGACGGCAAGCTCTGCCGGGACCCCGAAATCCTGCTGTTCCCCCCCCCCCCCCAAATTATGCACACAGGAGCAATTCGGGTGGCACTTACCGCCTCCGAGTCTTCAAATCCATGCAGGTACAAATTGTCGTACATGGAGGTCCGCTGACGCCGGGCGCCTCTCTCGGTGCGGAACGGGCGCTGCGAGGCGCCGCGGGGGAAGGGAAGGGGGAGAGGGAAGGGGGAGAGGGAAGGGGGGGGGCCGAACGGCGGCGGAGGCCTGTGAGGCGGCGGCGGCGGGGCCGAGCCTGCCCTCTCAGCGCTGCGGACGCCCCAGCCGCCCGGCGCCGCCTCCCGCGCCCACCGCCGCCGCCGCAGGTGCCCCTGCCGGCGCCGCGCCGCCCCGCAGGCTCTCCCCCCCCCCCCCCCCCCGCCTTCCCGCCCGCCGCGGCCCGCTCCCCGCGCCGCCGCGCCCCATTGGCTGCGACGCGCCACCGCCGCGCCACCATTGGCTGCGACGCGCCACCGCCGCGCCACCATTGGCTGCGATGCGACGCTACCGCCGCCGAGCGGGGAGCAGCCGAGCGCCGCTGCCCCCCCCCCCCCCCCCCCCCCGCTGCCGCCGCCTCAGCAACCGCCTCACGGCGCCCGGCAGCGGCCCTGACGAACTAACGACAGCGGCTGCCTGCAGCCGCCGGGGCCACTTCTTGTCAGGTTGCCCGAAGAGGAGGCAAATAAAGGGGGCATTTCTCTCTCTCTTTCTTTCTTTCTTTCCCACAGCCTCACTTCTTCAAGATTCCAGAGAACAGCAGTTCGTTTCTGAGGGGAAACACACACCCCTGCCAAGGTCTGGAAACAAGCTAACCAAATCCTAAACACTAAGAATTAAAAGAACGTAAGTTTGGGCCTTATTTACAACTAAATTAAGAAACAAATTTCTAAAACGGGTCCTACTGGGGCTGTAATATTGCAGCTTGTGGTTCCACCTCTCATTTCAAATAACCGCTTGTTTCTGTGGAGTATCAGCCACACACACATGCTGTACCTCACGGTTACCAACGAGACAGGCAAACCTCATTCCACAGGTGAAGAAACCACGTCCAGAGAAGCTAAAGGACTAACAAGAGTCAGTCACACAGTGAGGAAACTGCAAAGCCAGCCCTTTACGTGTACGTCTCTTGACTTCCCATCTCGTGTGCTTAAGCACTGAATGTTTCTCGTTTGCAGAACGTCACAACTTGCAGTGGGCAAGTGTAACACTAGAGAATAGCCCTACGTGATAAAAAAGTAAATAATAAAAAAGAATTACAGGGAAATAATTAACTTCCTATCCTTATTAAAACAATTATTTAAAATCTCATCTTCAGTGCAATCTGATCCAACATCTCCGTGTTCACAAACACTTCCTATTTGTCCTTTCCATTTGCTTCATCTACTGTTCCTTCCAAAGGCTTATTTTAGTTCTGCAAAGTTACCACTAATCACTTGGGAAGTGTCCAACAGACATCTGAAGCAAAGCCAAAGGTGTTATTCTCCCCCTATTCACAAATTTTTACAAATTTCATCAAAGATTCCCCAAAGTTATTTTAAGTCTTATTCCCAATTTACTACTTTTCCTATGCCCTCCATGCATTCTTTGCTCCTGTCCATATAACCTCCTGGTTTGCAAAAGCTTATGTATCTACATATAGAGGAAGCATAGTCCTGCTGATGATCAAGAGAAGAATCTCATGGTTAAAGTTTACATCTCTTGAAGTGTTTTTCAGGATTGAGTCCTCAGTCTACGAGACCTTCCAAGGCACAGCAACTTCATCTCTAGCCCCGTGCAACAAGCTCATTGCCAATGTTAAACCAACAAACAAAACACAGCAATTAGTTAATTAAAAATGAATCTCCGATGGCTTTCCAGTGGTCTGTTTCAAACAAGACAGCACTTCTGTCAAACCACTCCTGGTGGAACAGTTGTTCAGATGACAGAAACTACTTCTACAACCGATGCTAACTTGCTCCAACCTGGCCATCTCGACCAAGCGTGGAACAGCCCCAGAGACTGAGCAGCAGCTCCTCCTCCTCCTGGGGTTATCCTTCCAGTTACTTTGGGGCTGGAGAACACAGCCAGCATGTTTGGGGGCACTTCATGGTGGTTTGAGCAAGGCTGTTCAGATGGAGGAGATGTTTCAGCTTTTAAGATTGTCTTTAAAATTCTCATTAAACCCCCTATACAGGAGTTAATGGATCAATTTTTAGGGCCTGTGCTACGGAGCAGGTCCCTTCCCCTCCCCACCTTGAAGATATGTGATGTTCCTAATTTAAAGAAATAAATACATTATTGGTGGGAGACTATTAAAATTCAAAACAAGAAGGAATTTCTAAGTGCAACATCAGACTCATTTGTCAGCTCCAAATAAAAAAAGGCCATGAAATCACAAGAAGAAAAAAAAAAATAGTGTCTCAACTTCACATAAATTTGTAATGAAATAATTTAATTCAGAAGTCAGAGGAATCACTATTTGATTTCCAGTACTTACATTTCACACTGCCCTTTTAAGACACAGAGGTTATTAGAAATATATATTTAATGACTCAACTTGAAAGGCTCCTAAAAGATGCTATAAAAATACACACAGCTCATTAAATAGGAATTGTACTTGGAAAAGATCTAAACATAAAGGACAGTCGCACAACCTACTTCAAGCATTTAACTTAGCTGCCTAAAGCACAGTGCTTAGGCTGTTCAGTTAGGGTAGGGGCTCTGAATCCCCCTCGAGCAGCCTCAGGTTACTTCTTCCCAATTTGCTTGAAGGGCTATGGGCAGGTATGGCAGTCCTGCCCCCCGACACCTCCACAGGGTCCTGCCCCTGCCCTCCCTGCCCACCGGGTACACCACCCTGCTGCCAGCACAAGGGCCGGAACGTGGGGGAGACCTGAACTGCCCCCCCCGTGACAGAGCGAACCTCGGTCAGCCCAAACATACACATCTAACGCCCATTTTCATGGTCTAAGTTGGAGAAAATTATTAGAAGAGCCAAAAAAATGCAGGAACCCCTGTATTTATAAGTTTTTTTCCCAGCCTAGAATGTGCCCAAAACGCAAAAATACAAATACCTGTGATATAGAGGAACTCAAAGACAGTTTTGAATATTATGAGGGAATTTATCCAAGAAATACGCAACGGAAACTAACAGAGGTAGCACACAGAAGCAAGAGAGGAAGACAGCCGGCTCTTTCGAAGTTGTCTGAAAAGTAATCAGGCTCTCAAAAGATAACGAAGGAGCAGGAGGCTGGATGGAGCTCAGAAACAGGGAGCAAGGAGGGTTTGCAGAGGGGAGGATATACAGGCTAAGGAAAATAACTCAAAATTTATTTCAGTGACAAGCTATCACTATGCCACTGTTATCTGTAATGCAGGTATCTCTATACATGGCTGCTAGAGTATGGAGCATTATTCAGTAGAAGCATGTTATGTTATGTTTTTACAGTAAGGCACGCTGTGTTACACTGGATATATGGGTGGTCAACTCTGTCGGCTTCCAGAAAGTCAAATCTCTTTGGTTTCAACTTATAGGATAGCTTAGCACAGGCAAAAAGGAAAGAGTACAATAGGGGAGACAGTCAAAAGCTTCTTTTTTAGGTGAGCTTCCCAAGGAGTGGTTCAAACGAACAAAAAAAATCCACTACATTAAAAGATGAGGGTCGCACATTAACTGAAGGTTTTGAGAGATCAAAATCATCCCTGGCCTGTTTCCAAAAGAGAATACAGATGATCTGATATTATTAGGCAGGGAATTCCACTGCCTCAGGCCACAGAGAAAGACTCTGGTACCTGTCATCTTCAGTCTGCACTTGGCTAACACTAAAGCAACTAGCATCCAAAAACCCATCAGTTTGTGTGTGTGCGCATGCATAGCTGTGAGAGACCCGGTGAAAACACGTAACGCGTAAATGAGCTGAACTGAGTCTTTTTAAGGTCTAAACCTTTAAAATACTACTTTTTTTTTTTTTAATGGTGTCAGTTGCTGCATTATACATTTTGTTTGTATCATTCATTTATGATATTAATCTTCAAAGACTAGTAAACAGGCATTTTCAAGCAGTCCGGTCTCTACTTTTACTAGGATTTAACCACGGGGTGTTGCAATCCTTATAAACATGTGGGCTATTCCTCACTGAGGATGGACATCCTCTGATGCTGTCAGCAGGACCACTATGAAGTAGCTTTCACATGGATTTTCTGCAATATAGTACGCAGGGAGGGTATGTTGTCCTTTGATCTCAGCCCACAACTCCACATGTTCCCAAAGGCACAGGAGATTTTGAAGGAGATGTAAAGACAGACCAGAAAACAATCCAGTTTCTGTAGGACCTACCCAATGCGTCTGTCAAGAACCAGGCTGTCCCATCGCTGAAAGTCTCTGGTCTCAGACCTGATACATGGAGGAAGCTGTTTTTCTGTGCTTCCTTTTAATCTTGGGGTTGGAGAATGATCCTGCAAACATGTACCTGAAGACATCACTACCTATAGCTGCTGTTTCCATGTGGCTACCTAAAATAAAACTAGCATTTAGAAAGAGTCTTCAAAAACCTCTAATCACCAATAAGTCACTGAGGATATAACACAGACTAACACATTTTCTTCTGGCCTCAAATAAATGCAACATGTAGAAATTCTGCATAAAACAAGAGCACATAACTGATTAACTATACCTGCCCTCAAACACTATCTACCAAAAACTCTTCCTGAGCAGAAATCGGAACCACACAAGGAAACCCAGGGATTATTCCAAAGGAAGAATTCCCCCTGAAGTTAGGGGCCGCATAAGAGACTAGGCTCAATGATAATTAAGCTGTTCCTGGCATTTTGAACCAGCGTTAACATTAAAGCCAAGACTTTATTACACCCTATTGAGGGTTCGGTAAGAGAAAGGATTGGAAGTCAGAATATTTTGAGCATCCCACAGACCTCTGAAATACCTGGCTTCCTCCAAATACCCTGATCCCACTAGAGATTATTCATATTCTCCTTTTTTATCAAAGCTAACCCTTTCTGAAGTAAAAAGGAAGTCTCTTAGAGACATGCATCCATACATTCCTGAATATCAATTATGTAGTCATTTCTGAGCTATCCAAATGTGGGAATACTGTTTCTTCCCAGGGCATGAATTTTGTACAGAACCATAAGAAATTTTATTTAAGGCCCAATCTAATGATTACACAATCAAATGACAGCACTTGTATGGTGCTTTTAGGAGATGTAGCAATGAACTATTTGCATAAACACACTAAAGTGCTATTTGAATAAATGCACAGTAACTAGATTGCCAAGTCAAGTAAATGCCTCAGCACTGCAGTGCGCAAAGCCAGAATGTAAGTCAGCAAGTTCTCTCTTTTCCGTACTTTAACAAATTTCGCTTCCACCTGGGATTTCACTGTTATTAACTCACTGCGAGTCGTGCAGCAGGACTGCAGGCCTTGATGCCTCTTTTCCTGCTACTGTGGAGGAGAGAAGGATCGACAGGAATATTAACCCTGAAGCAACAAATCTCAACACCAACTCAGTGAAGAAGGACAGAAGTTCTTTATAACCTCTTCCTGCTCTGACAGTAAGATTATGTTCCAGGACTCATAATATTACTTAGGGGTAATGAGACAGTATCCCCGCAGCAGGCGAGGGCATATTAACAAAAAGCATTAGTGGTTACATTAATAGCACATTTGGATATGAACCCACTCCTAAGCAGTTTTAAGCACAGAGAAGACTCCAAAACCCGCAGCCTTCATCAGCATACTTCATATGAAACATAAGCATTGGGTTTGATCTTCCGTTGCCTTAATTCTGGGACCTGTTGAAAAAGATTGCTCTCCCCCGTATAATGCTGCTCTTGTTGAAATCAGCAAAACAGCCCAAGTATACATTTCATTAATATAAAGGAAAAGGACTGTCAGCATTCTCCAGCAATCCACCTAAGGCAGAACTTGCTTCCATCAGTTGGAAGGAGTCCAATTCCTCACTCTTCTAAGCTATTTGGCATAGCCCAATTGCTTACCCCTTCTCCCTCTAAAGCAGTTTCTTTCTCTCATTCTCTCCCTTCCTCTGTTTTATAATATAGATTAGATAAGCATCTGGTTCAGTAACAACAGCTGCTGCCTTGGGGTGGAGGTACGAATAAGATAACCTCTTGAGATCCCCACTAACCCTGTTTTCTAACATTTCACGAGCAATGAGAACTGGATGACATTTGTGGTATTTGGCAGTCCTCAAAGCTATCAGATGAGTAAGTATGTATTCATATTTCAAAAGAAAGAAGTATTGTGCTGTTTGGGATATGTCGTGGCAAAGAGGATTCTGCACAATTAAAGGTTTTATTCAAAGAGACTACTGGATGGCATGCTTTAATTCTTTGAATTTCAAGTAATAAATTAGTCTGGTTGGGTCTAATTTGACAGTTCTTCTGGAGGAAGTGAGGTGCCACCTATTCTAAAACACATTTATCTGACACTGTTATATAAAGGCTGCTATAATTAAAGAGAGTGTGAAGACTTCATTGTCACTTTCTCTTGGTTTAAAGCACCTACAATGAGAGAGGTAACTGGGCTACATTTGTAGGTATCCTCTATGTTTAACTAGTTGTGAAATTTCTTTCCTGCAGGCACTATGGAGATTTGCAAGAAGCTGAGCTGTGGGAAACTTGGAACCATAGCTACGGCCTTCCACAGTTTTTGATAAAGAAGAGTAGATTATCTCCACCTCCTGAGGCAGATATGAATGTGCTCTGAGGTTTTAATAACTCAAGCCAACTCTAATTGTGGCTTCCACTGGTGCACAATATTGAGCGAAGCAAATCCAAAATTACCTGTGAAATGTTGCAAGACATAGCCCATAGCCATACCACTGTATTAACGCAGGTCTCCCTTTTAAAGACTTGGAACTTGAAATGAAGTACCTACACTGATACGTGGGCAGCTGAGCAGTCATGGTGATATTCACAGAGACTGAACACACAGAGATCTCTCTCCAGCAGAACTCCCATCGATCAGCAGCTCTCAGCATCCACCAGGCTGCTACTGGCTGAAGGTCCAAAATACCATGTGACACTAGAGGTACTAATCCAAAAAGACATAGTGGTTTTATGGCTGGAACCATGTCATATTTCTTTGTTGGAAGGAAGATAGCGGGGTTCTGTTTTTAGAGAAGATACACAGTTTTATCTTCCATGCCAAAAACCATCTGGGCCAAAGGATTAAGCATTTGTTTTATTTCTTATTTTAAGCTTCTCTTCTTTTCATATGAATGATAATCAATCTCCTTAACTGCCGTTAAGTGCTGATGCTGAGTGTTGCTGTATACCACTTTAGATGAAACGATGGGAAACTATCAATAAAAGCCAATTACAAAGTTTATGGGAAGCTGGTGATATTTTACCCAAGTGGTGGAAGTCATCACTGCATTCTGGAAAGCCTCATCAGTACTGCATCACACACAAGACACACACACAGGAGAGCAACAACCATCCACCCGGGGCTGATAAAAGCAAAGTTGCAGGGAGCCTGTAATGGGGGAAGGAGCACTGCAAGTGTACAGCCATGGCGACTGGGAATGCCAGGTACATCACATCCAACCACAGCTGTTTGTTTAACGTTATGCACTCTGCATATGGACCATCTCCAGATCTTCAGCTGTATCTGATACCCATTATAACAAAAGTGTATTAGCTGGTGGCAGTAATAAGCTGCTATCCTAATAAGTGAGTTCATCAAAATCCCAAACTCGTGAGATGGAGTATGTCACAAAGGCTACAGAGCAATAAGCATAAAGATTTTCCAATCTCATAAAAGACATACAGCCCAGAAAGCTCCTGGTCAGTGTTAAATTCCCAGATACATTCAAATATTTGTAGCTTTAACAGTAAACATTCATAAAAAGGTTACTTGAAGTATATTTTTGATAAATTACAACTATCAAGTAATAGTTCTTTGGGGAAAACAAAGCCTTGACTGAGCAGTTGGAGCTGGACAAAGACAAACCTGCTAGCTAAAATGAAATGCCGCCTTCTGTAAAAAACATGGTCTCGCTGGAGGTTTTTTTTTCTTTAGATAAAATAGTAAAACTACAATTTCTATTTTGTATTTAGGGTAACAGACTAGGACAAAGGGTGTCTTCAAAGGAGTCAGACAAAAAGTTTTGAAATCCGAGTGCTGAGAAGAATTTGTTGTTCTTGTTAAGAGGCTAAAGGAAGAAATAAATAAATAAAACTAGGCAAACGTGACAAATTCATCTATAGTTTGCTGCTTCTCCTCGGGATTTTACAGGGATGGCTTGAGTAGCCTGTTGATTTTATTGCATTTTCATATGCTTTATAATCCAATTACCATATACTGCAACACAGCACTTTGAATTTCATGGCAAGGGACTATAGGAAACTCTTCAGTTCATTTCAGTAGATTTCCATGACACCCATCCAAGTGGAGAAACTGATCCAGAAACAACAGATCAATGAATGAGGAACCACTTATCCGACCTGATTTCTTTAAATATTTAGTCAGGACCAAGTTCAGAAAAACAAAGATTCAAGGATTTGGCTCTGCATATTTAAATAAGTTGAGTTCTTGCCTGTAAAGTCTCTGGGAGACCTTTTCTTATCTACCTGATGAAACGATGACTCTGTGATACTCTTACCATCCAGAAGTAGAACACAAAATCTGTGTAAAAAATCCTGAAAATTATGACTGCTCATCATCATTATGGGACTCTCCTGGAACAGGTAAGACAGTAAAAGAATCCTAAAACATATTTCTAACGTGTCTCCGTTTGAGAGGTTCACTCCCTTCCATCGGTAATTCTTCCTCCTTCTTGAAGGAAACAAATGCCACCATTTCCAGGAGGAGGACTAAAGGCCTTAGTCAAATTTGCCAACAGCCACTTTGTGCTAGGCAGGATTGCTCAAAACAGACACCGAGCAGCCAAAACGTCACCCCTCTTCCTTCCACAGCCTACTCTTGCTGCAGGGAGACCTCATGCCAGGTGGGGTCTGCACCAGCAGATCCAGGTACAGCAGTGACTTGGGACGGGACAAGAGTTCAGGGATCCCCAGGCACCGCCATCCTCTAGCAAAGTCAGGTGGGAATATGGGATGAATTGAGTCATCTGTGCTCCGCTCAGGGTGATAAACACCTGCAATCCTCACTTAATTCATTCAGCATCTCAAAATACTCCACATGCCAGCAGCACGGTATGAGTCCTTTTACAAATCTGAGGCAGTTAGAAACGACTAAAAATACCTTCTGCCTTTTCCTTACAAAAGAGAACAATCATAATTATAAAAAGCCTTGCAGCAGCAGAGCCCATCTTCGTGCTACAGGTATGAAAAGCCCTATGCGTAAAAGGGGTTTGATGCATGAGGAGCTACTAAAATAGCAAAGACTAGAATCTGTTTCTCAGCTTTTAGGCAAAGATGTTTGAACCCCTCGGTAAACCTTCAAAATTCCCAGTTTGAAATGATGCACCAGTGCATGTGATGTTAGGTTGTAATTCTGTGAAAGCTCAGGTATAGTTCAGAAGCTTGATGAGATCAAGTAATTTCTGATGCTCTGAACACTTACACGAATACTCATATTTTTTTCCTGTCTTTCATGCAGTTGTTAGACATGAGTTTTCCCTAGTTTCTCAAACCCTGCAGTCATGCATAAAAAAAGAACAGAATGATTAGTTTATTCCGGCCTTTGACAACATCCTTACAGAGACTACTTTAAAAAAAAACCCAAACCCTAAATAGACTGCTGAGAGGGAAGTTCTGTCCTGGATCTAAAACTGCCTATGAGACAGGAAACAAAAAGTAGGAATAAATGGAGAAGGATCAATATTTAGGGTCTAATATTTGCTATGGTCCAAAAAAAAGTGTCCATTACAATAGCAACGTTCTTACATGAAATGAAGTAATCTGAGAGCACGCATGGAAAAATTCAGCTTGAACAGCTAAGCTTGACACAGTTACAAGCAGAAAACAGAATATTATAATTGGAAGTGTTGAGAATAATAAATAATGGCAGCTCTGCCATCGCTGCCTATAATCATTATGAGGAATAGAGAAGCAGATCAGAACCACATGTTCTCAGAATTTAATTCAATATCCAGATGAGGGAGCACACAATTAAAGGGTGATAAAAATCAAAATTTATAAAAGAAGATATTTATCCAAACTGTAGAAAAATTCCAGACCTTTAAAATAAATGATGGAACCAAAAACTTGTAAGCTTATCCTTAAAAAAAGGATTGGACATTTATTTGAATACTGCAACTACTGTAGCTCTACATGTTCTGCTTAGCAAAATTTGAAGGGATATAGTCAAGCTTTGCTTTCAGCCTTGATCCCTTGGCAGGGACAGGCTTCAGAAGAGACCTAATATTGTTGACAGCTTATTCTATACGTGTTTTCCACTGCATTTTATTCTCCAAAAATATCTGCCATTAGCTGCTGTGATGGGCAGAATACTAGATTAGACTCATATTCACTCTATTCAAATATGGTAGTTATTACTTTCTACAACACTGACCCCTGTGCAGCCAAAGGTAACCCAGCCTTTTAGGTCTAGACCAGAAACTTATAAGCATTATTTTCAGACACATTAGTGCAATGATGAAAAATTGGTTTTATTCCAGTTCAGACTAGAAATAAAATTATGACTTGAACTCTCATTACTGCTATTAAACATTATACTACAATAAAACATATCAAATGTCTTAGTAGTGAATATTGCTGCCACCTCTTGGTTCAGCAGAATAAAAATAGCAGAATAAGATTACAAAGTAGTGTTCTGCAGATGGAGTGTATGTATGAGGAGCTTTCATTAATCTCCAACATGACTTGCACAGTCAGAAATTTGGCCCCGGAAACCTGTGGTTTTAGGATGGCTTTCCAAACCTAGCTGGTACTGGGATACTCTGAAGTCACTTCTGTTGACCTTGACTGAAGTAGAGTTGGCTGGACATGGAAAAATCTAGAGGAAAAAAAGCCACATTTTGATTTTATTATTTTATCATTCAAGTTCTCCTTGGAACTGCATCAATGAATGCAGCTCCTTCACATTTGGAGCGTGACACCAGAAACATGGCCACAATACAAGCCATAGTGGTACGCTGCTGTACCCAACGGCTGTTTCACCCAGGAAGCAAGAGAGGACTCATTCAGAAGTTCAGACTAGACCGTGATCGAGTTTGACCTCCTGTAAGTTGTGGACCAAAGAATTTCACCTACACACCACAGCCCTTAACTGAGACCTACAAATTTGTGTTAGGAAAAATAATTTATACTAGGTGAACAGAAGTTCCCAGGAAGGCATGTGGTCTCAATTTGAAGACATCAAGAAAAGGACAGTCCACAGCTTCCCTTTGCTTCAGATGTTAATCACCCCCACCATTAAAATGCAGCTGACAGCTACCATTAGGGAGCTCAGTTCAGAGATTTTATCCTCTCATTTTTGCGAACAGTTGCCTTCATTCACTTTAAAGTACCTGAACAAAGGTTACTGGAGATAGTTATTCCCTTAACATAACACAGGCAGTTCACTAGTAAAAATGCTGCTGAAACTTGCTCCATTTCTCTAATTACTTGAATAAAGAGAGAAGATTTGGAGCATTAAAATGGCACTTCCACGCTTCAACAAAAGACGTGTTTCTGAGAAACATAATGCGTGTTTTATGCTCACCTTTGTGAGACAACTTCTGGCCTTGTTTTTCTCACCATCCATCTGTTCAATGTACGCTTAAGATTACTCTCCTTCAGACTGTATTTTTGCAGCCAATTAGCATTTTATTTTCTGCCCACATTCATAACCTGCCAAGATCCCTTTCAATTAGTCCTCTGTCCTGACAGGTAGTGTGACAGCTGCTGGCCAACGAACCGGAGGATTTCAAGATTATAAGGAGAAGTTTTTACCAAGAAACCGAAAAGCCGACCAGTTCTACTGGATGCAGGTCTGGACTCCCAAGGTCTCCGGTTCACACAGGCAGTGCTCCCAGGTCTGAGGTCCACCCTGGGTAGCCATGATGTGGTTCAACACCTGGTGCCTGACCTGCTGAGCCTCCAGAGTCCCCAGGCTTGGGCCAAAACAGGAGCATGGTGCAGGGGCACAGCTAGCCCCAGCGAGGGACCACGGCAGCGCCAAGTCCCAAGCCACAGAGTAGTCCTCCTGAGGAAGCTCTGGGACTGTGGCTATTCTACAGGACAAGGAACGCTTCCCAGTTCCTGGTTCCAGCTGTGTTTCCTACCCTCAGGACAACTTCACATCAAAACAAAATCCACCCAGACATCACCAGTCTCCCTGTCCCCTTCTCCCCAGCTGCACCGCCTTCTGGGCACACCAGCCATCACTCAGTCCGACTGCTTTTAATCTGGACATCTGGGGACCATGGTGTGATACAGGCTACAGCGGCCACTACAAGTCTACACGTGGCCGGAAGGTATCAGATACCTGTCTCAGGAGTAGCCCACCCAAAAGGTACCGTCTTGCATCCAGCAAAACCCACTGGTCTTTCTGATCATCCATTTCAGACGTGACTGTATTTCTCAGAAAACTGTTCCACTGGAAGATTCTGAGTCTATAGTTATGACTCCTCTCCATCAACTCCTATCAGCTCTTGACTTGATCTTGTGTATCGCACGTGAAGGTGGGCAGTCCAGGTGAAGGGAATTCCATGCTCACCCCTGTTCCACACCACTCCACGCATTGTTTCACCCCTTCTCAATAATACAGTGTCTTTCCCCAGTGCAAGCTGAACTCCTTTTGCTTCCCACTCAGCCTGGATATAACTCAGCCAAGGGGTTCCAGCCTAGATCCGGGCAGGATGGAAGTAGGGCACTGCGGAAGTAACAGAGGCAAGGGGAAGTGATAGGGAAGGATGCAGCTATGATCCCTGACCAAAAAAACCCACAAAGCAGAAATCACTAAATATTTGCAGAGTAACTGAAATTTGAAGACACAGCATGGTATGCATTACATAAAAATGAAGCAGGGAAAGTCCACCATGAAAAAAAAACAAATAGTACTCATCCTGCCTAATGGAAAGATGTAGAAGGGCTCACTGCTTACTCTGCAGATTAATCAGAGAGGTGAATTGATTGAAACAAAGGCTGAAGCACTGCATGGTTTTGAACACAAAAGCAACAAATGAATGATGAGAGAACGTTGAGTCAGCATTTCCCTGCTTCTTCAGCCACCTTTGCGTGTGATGCTCCTTGTATTTCTGTGTTGGTATTCCAACACAGTTGGATCTTCATAAATCCCTCCACAGCTACTCCTCAAAACAACTTGCTACTGCCTCCACTTTTGGTTGCTGCCTGGATACATCCCTGTCCCGGCAAGACACGCACCAGTCTTGCTTCATTGTTTGAGGGTGTATCATTTATGCAGCTTCTCACTGCATGGGGCAGGCACTGCTATGACTTGTTGAAGGTAATAAGATGTAATTGCTTTGCAGATGTACAGGAAGCAGCAACGTTAAAAATATGTTAGAAGTAGAATTCTGTGCAGGCATAGATTACAACAGCAATACAGCAAACCACCACCACTTCCAGAACAGGGGACAGTCCTTCAAGCAGGTGTTAACGGGCAGCACCTTATAGCTGAGGAATTTAACCCAAGTTCAGTAGAGCAGCTTTACAGAGTTAGTCATGGAAAAAAAATAAAAATAAAAGACTTTATTAAATGTCGCCAATACTTTTCATAGTAGCAGGAAGCAAGCATTAAAGATTTAATAGGTTCTTTTGTCAGTGGACTCATTCCTTCCCACATACATGTGCGCCTGCTCTCCCCACTGAATTTGAAAGCTCCGAATTCTTCTTCGTGCAGCTAATTTGGTTTTATTCATCTTTTGAAGAACCCACCTAAATCTTGGGGGTGGAAAAGTAGGTGGTAAGGGCATAGGTGACAAAGGAATAGCAGCAAGCTGAATTACACTCTGAACTGTGAATATCTAGCTCAATAGGTGAAGCTTGATGGGTCTGACACATTCATGAGAACATTTTCTTAAAATGCCGAATGTCTTTAATTCTATGCAGATTGTAAACCAGACGTTTGAATGCCTTCATCTTACGTGAGCAGTAATGTAAAGGTAATGAGAATATTCCTTCTACCTGCAGACAATTTTTCCTCTCCCCTCTGAGCATTAACAGACATAAGCTCCCAAATTTTTTTCCATCTTTCTAATGTCCCTAATGCAGACTAAACCATCAATTTTAAGAAATTGAGAAGCTAATTCCAGATAAAGCTTTTGTTGTAGCAAGACTTATGGGCACAGTTTACCAACCACAAATAGCAAACAGCCCCAAAGTATTGTCAGATGCCAGTATCATCTTCGCAGGTAATTTACAGTACAGGCAACCCATTCGTAAGCCCCTTAAATACATTTAATGAATGGAATAAGCACATTATGGCCATTTGTGGCACAGGTATACTTCACGTGTACTGTGCCATCTTCTTGTTTCAAATGAGCTGTCTTTGGTCTCTGCTGAGACTTGAAGTCCGACACCTGAAACAAGTGTCAATTAATGGTAGGTGCAGTAGTTACCAGCTCTAGAGACCTGGCTTTTAGCATTTCTGATAGACCACTGAATATACGCGTGAGCAAGACAAACACACTTACCAGCCTAGGCTGGATTTGGTCCAATAACCCAAAAAATGAAAAGCTGTAGTCTTTGCAAGAACACTAAATTGCTAACTTGCTTCTGCTATTACAAAGCAATACAAATCACTTAAAATAACCTTGTAAAATGAGGAAATGGCACCACACTAAGTGTATCGTGGGAAAAACAGCTTTATGCTTGCCTAGTATCCTTCATTAAGCAAATCCAAGGGAGGAAAGTATTTCAAGAATCTCTTCATAAGAAGAGCACCATGTGGTTTCTGTTAAGTTAGGAAGTACAGACAAACCGGCTTCCACATCAGTGTTTTAGGCAGAGTGAAAACATACCCTGAACTTGAGCTTCCGTTCTGCGTCAAGTCTTAGAGATGTGATGCAAAAATGAGTTTTCAAAGGCTTCACAGATTGTACTCTTACAACTACATTTCAACCTCACTGACCATTTTCTGAGCATCCACTGCCTCAAACAGAACTGTGCATAAACCCACCCTCTGTATGGCTTCTGAACATACTGGCAAGTAAAATAATTGGAGGACTTGAAAGAAAGAATGCATTCCTGTTATGCTTCACTGATCACAAACAAACAGATAAATAAAAATACACAAGTATGCACCCACTAAATTCATCTTCTGCAGTCATCAGTGAAACAATATCCTTCCCATTCTCCTCCTGCTAGAACAATTAAGTTTTTCAGCATCTATTTTTAAGCACTGGATAATTCTGCTCCATTCAGGCTCCTTTCCTCCCAGGGCTCAGGTTTACTGCTCCGACTGACCCCAGCTCCCCGCAGCCTGCCTCCCAGGCCTCCCCCACGCACCCTTCTCTAGCTTACGGGCCATCCCCAGCACTAACACTTCTATCACTTCCACACTTTTCAAGAGCCACATCTGTTACAGCTGGTTTTTTTGCCAGGGGAGACTCTAGTTGCTTTGCAGCATGAAAACCTTGTTTGTTTACAGGTTCAGTGCTACCAGCCTCTCCCCATTCCCTGCCTGCCTCTCCATCACGGGGACTTGGGACCCATCGTGGGGCAAGAGAAGGGTTTTCTGCATCACCTTCTGCAGTGGCATCCCTAAAGCCCCTGCCACCGCCTTTAACATCGGAGCTGCCCCCGCCACCAGCAGCTCTCCTGCAGTTAACATCATTCTCTGTCAGGTCTGTATAGGCTAGGCTCATGCTCTTAATCAAAAAGCCAGCAAGGCATTATCAGGATGCCCTGATACCTTCCTCTGCAGCTATGCTGGGGAATGACTCATAGCAGAAAGCTCATATTTTTACACCAATGATGAGTAAAACATGTACAGGATGAGAAAGTCTTTCAGTTTTACCATGAGTGCTATGATATCGAATGCCTTCCTTAACACTTCAATTTCTGGAGAAAGAATATTAAAAAAAAAAAAAAAAATCTTGGCTTTAATGCAAAAGCTTCTGGCCAACACAATTGGGGAAAACTGCCTTCAAAAAAAAAACCACAGCAGCAAACCACTTTAAAACAACTATACCCCATATGCACAGGCATAAAGTGAATCCAAATCAGCTATTTTGAAACCAACTGAAGTCAGCTTTATTTCTGAGAGTCAGTACTCGATTCCTAAATTCTTGGAGTTGTCCAACCCTCACAGATGACATCTCCATGAGATCCTTTTAGCCCAATCGATCATACAGCTCAAGTTTCTGCAAGTCCAGAGCTATAAACTGGAGCTACAGGAAGCACTGCATAGAACTTAATAGCTGTGCCTTCAAGATGCACCTAAAAATAGGCTGCTTTGCTAACCTGGGAATTCTGCCTGTAACAGCCACTTGTCCTCCCTTACTAATTGCCGTTAGTCAGAAAAGTAAAAAATATATAGCACATGTTATGCAAAGCAAAAGGTTAGCTATTCTGTGAGAGAGATGCTCCTAGCAAGATTACTCTTTGCCTTTTCCTAGGAGGATTCACAGTGTTACAACACAACTGCAATTAAAAAGGGAAGCGCCTCCATTTTAAGGATTTCTTTATCAAAATCTATAGTATGCATCAGTTAATAAGGGATAAACCCCTGTTTTTCTTATGCTAAGTGGCCTTATACTGCTATTTTGAATGTGGGTTACCATGGTAATCAGCAGAATCTAGAATGAATTTGTTTCGTCATAATTGCTGCATAATTTTGTGCAAACAGCTAAATACTATCTTACTATTTCTCCCAGATCAACTCCGTAGCTGGGGCTTTCATGAAGCTCATGATTTAATGAACAAGCCATGACAAAATATGGCGAATGAAAGCAATTATAATTATTTAGAACAACTGAGCCTGAGTACTGCAAGTGTGCAGGAGTGTTTATTAGTGTTTTCATGATTAAAAACAATTCCATCTTTAGAGCATCTTCAAGATTTTCCCTGTGCTCTATGACGTTGGGGGAGAAAGCAGAGAGGTTTGCACATCAGCCTACTGTGTTTGGGGCTCCAAGAAGAAAAAAGCAAAGGAGGAGCCAGCTCCAAGATCCCCCCCAGCTTGCCCAGTTCTACCAGTCCAGGAGACAAAGAGAAGATAGCTCTACCCCACACTCCCAGGAGATGCTGGAAATGCTACAGGCTGCCCTAAAAATGTACAGACACGGACAGTTGGAAAGCACTTACCAACAGGGCTCATGAATTCCCAGTTGAATAACCTTTTATTAAAGGGACTAGTTGGTGCCCAAAGCAATAAATTACTGAATTTGAGCCACCACATTACTCTGAGGCTTCAAGGACGTGATATAACGCAGCACAATAAGGGCATAGATTTTTGTATTTAATTATAAATCTATAAAGTCATCATGCAGAAGGAGGCCTTCTCCTGCTAGTTGCCATGTGCGTTGTCCATGGCCAAGCAAGCTTGGATATAGAAAAAAAAAAAAAAACCCAACACAAAAAACCTCAAAAAAAGCCCCCCCAGCAAAAACACCTGGTCACGAGTAGATAGCTAGACATGGAAAATCTCCGGGCACGGCAGGGGGGGAAGCTGTGATTCAGACACAGCAATGTGCTGTTACCTTGGCTTCCAGGGTGAAAATAAGGCAGTGACACCCTCCCCACAGAAATACCAAGCACAGCGTGGTGGGAATAACCTCCTTTTCCCTATTAAAGATCTTTCAGTACAGCACATCAAGGGATGGGCCTGCAGTCTACTGGGAAAAGTACACCTCTCAAATACTGTTTTTATCAGATTTCTCACAATTTTATATTGCCAAAACAGCAGAAACAGGGTCGTTTGCATTAGCAAATCTGGCTGCTTTTACCAATTATTTTTTTACAATTTAATCTGGAAAAAAAGCCAAGAGCTTATAGTCTAAAAACAAAAAAAAAAAAAAAAAAGAAAATTAAAAATCTGGTTTTAATTTACATAACTCCAAATCTTAGCAATGCCACCATACATAACAGCTCCCTACCACGTTGCCCCGTGGGTATTTATATATCTAAGCACATCAGCATATCACATTGCCGTAAGCTAAACAAACCAGGCACAACAAGTGCTGCATTCCAGCCCCTTGCTTTTTATGAGCTTCAAATGCAGAGGTTTAACAGTAAATTAGGTGTATATTTGTGGTCTGATAGCATGTAATTTTCTTCCTATAAAAGTGTGTGCTATAATTCCCATCCTTTACTCTCAGGACAAATATTTTTATGAAACTGTGTCAGCCCAGCACCAATGCGCTCTGTGCAGGCACTGTAAGGTGGCGAAAAGAAATCAATAAGCACTTTTGACTAAAACCCATCAAAATTAAACAATTATTAGTTGTGATATAAATGGAAAACCAAAAGCCAAATGCTTGAACATGCATTCAGAGGAGTACACACCACAAGATTATTCCTCAGTTCCCATTCATCAGTGGCTTAAACATTGCAGGTTTTTGCAAGTGAAGCTTTGGGAGGTTGAGCGCTTCAGACAGCTGCCGATACAGATGTCAGCTGTCTAAAATACAGCGCTAGCATTAGTTGGGCAAGTCGGCAGAGCGCTGGACATCTCATTAGGAGCAGGACTCCTGGCCATGAACAAGAGATGACAGACAATGCAGACACAGGCTGCGAGGAGCCCTCGGCGTGAAGACAAGGGGGTCTTGGCACTGAGAAAGAGATGTACACAGGAACACGTGTCAGTGGAGTCCTAAATGAGGAACTGAAGAAGCGATTTTTATTGCATGCCCAAAGAATGCTAATTCATCACAGAAAACTTTTTTTTAACACATCTCCCCTTCAGAGGACACATTTCAAAGAGCACACAGCGCCGTTGTTTGTCTTTGCACCTTTTAAAATGTCTTTATCCACCCAGAGGGGGTTTTTTGTTTGTTTGTTTTTAATCTGTGGGTTTGCCCACTAAGTACAGGAAGACAACAGACAGTGCAGATGACAGAAGGGGGAAAAAGAAAAAAACAACAAAAAAATCAAACCTGTCTCTGTCTGGGAGATACATGACAGTTGTCAGAATCAGGCTCCTTACCCACTTGAGTTTAATTAGGATCAGCTTCCTTGGGTACCTAGAAAACAGACCACAGCTTACGTGGTGGCCTGTTGTGAACAGTGGGTACCTATGAAGAAAATGCTCTTTCCAGGAAAAAGACTTAATGTGGAGAATAAAGAAGAGTAGAAGAGTCCACCTGAGTGGCCTAAGAGGACAGAAACTTTTCCATTTGTGTACCAATGTGGGGTTTCTCTCCAACAGCCTAACCCGCAGACAGGAGGAAACGGGCTCGGGATGAAGGCAGGCAAGGGGAAGATGTCTGGTCTAGCAAACATCAAATGGTTGCATGATGTTACCGTCTCTTACAGTTTCCATCGTCAATCCAAGATGCCACATGAGAAACTTCTTGACTATTTCTTATATAACATTAATACTTGATATATCAAGTCATTACATATGACTAGCCCTTAGATACCATTTTGCGTATGGAAGGTAAAAATCCACCCTGCTCATACGCAGTTAACCGCGCATATTCGTCATTTGCGTGCATTTATTGAGAGGTGCTGAAAAAGCAAAATCTTTGTCATTAGGATCCCCATTAGAGTTGTAGGGGTAGAAACTGAGTCATAAGAGAAAGGCAGTGGCTGCAGTGTCAGTATTTGTGAGTTATGAGAGCTGGGGACCTCTGTGTGGCCGGAGCCAGAGCCTGCCTTGGCAAAGGCCAAAGTGTTTCTCACACGGAAACATGCACATGGCTACAAAGGAGCACTTTTGGAGGCTGGTGGAGTTTTTTATTTATTTGCAGGGGTTTTTTGCAGCTCAGTTCACGCAGCCACAAAGTGCTGTGAATCCTGCCCAGAAATTATGATCAACATCCCCCTTTTGTGGCTTAGTGGTACAGGAAGTATTTCATTTAAGAAGTTAACAGATGCTTTGTAATTGTTGAATGTTTGCTTTGTCTTGTGCATCCTGCAAGCTCGACACCTACAAATGTAAATTCAAAGCAAGAGTGAGAACTTGTATCTTTCTTACCTGGGCTACAAAAATCAGAAATTCCTGGAAGCAGCACTCCTTGTAGCTCCAGCTCACGCTTCTCTCCTGAGATAACCTAGGCATCTTACCAGACATCCAGCACTGCAAATTATTCCCCCAAAATCATCAGGAGCAACTCTTTGGAAATTAATTATATTGGGCTTGTGATGTTTGTGCCTGAGCCAAGCTCTTTGCTGAAGACTTTGAAAAATATAAAAGACCACATTTAAATTAAAAATAAAAGGACATAAAGACTTTCAGGACTCCGAACTTGGTGCTCAAGGATTAAAGTATTACAGCAAGCCTTAAAGTAACAACCCCACCCTGTGGCTTTTACCAGAACTGCAGGTTTTTAGCCCACCTTAGAAGCACAGCTCACGCTGTCAGAGAACTCTACTGTAAAGACACCTGGTACATGTTCCTGCATGCAATTCTGTTAGAAAAGTAGTTTTATACGACTTTATCTGAGATTATAAAGGAATGGGAATTGTGTGTTTGATAAGCGATGAAACACCTTTTAGTAAATCAAGAGGATCTTTATCTTCACCTTAACGCTACAAGAATGTAAGAGGGCAAAAAAGCCCAGCCACCTGTCCTGTAGTGGTGACTGACACAATTACCCTTAGTAACTGTATTCGCATTTGCCTATCCAAAACTGTGCTCACCAGACAAGCCAGGATTTGCCACGTTAATCTTGCCTGAAATACTAAGGAAGAATTTTGTGAAAAGAGGCTTTTAAAATGTAGTAAGCATAATAATTAATGACTTCCTGTGTAAGTGAATAGATGGCTCCGACACCTAAAACTCTTATCTGAAACACTGTTCCTATTTTTTCTAGGATCAAATACTTCATTCCCATGAAATTCAATGTTGTCTATCCTTAAAAAATACGTCAACTGATGGCATTAGGGTGGAAGGACTACAAAAAAATGCAAGACAGCATCAATACATACTAACTGCCAGCTGAGACCATCCACAGCGCAGGGACCCGAGTTGATCTGCTGTTGACTGCACCCAGCTTCAGCCAGTCTTCCAACTTCTGGTGCCACACAACATAAAAATCACCACCAACAACAGAAAACATTTCTGAAGCCTAAACCAGATTTTGATGGTTTAGACAACAGCCCAGCTGTTTGCACTCAGCTCCTGCATTAAATCCGAATAACAAGTGACCGAGGATGAGAACACGACCACGGCAATAGCCGCTTGCATGACAGCCCAAATGGTCCTAGCCCCCATTACAGGGAAGACACAGGATTTATTTCTGTCAAAACCTTACATTTTGGAAGATTATTATTACCGCTGGCTATCTGTCAGAAAAGCAAGGTCAGTTGTGTCTGCTCCCCTTCGTGCCCAGAAGACCCAAGGGTCTGCTTACGCCCCAGGAGGCGACTCCTGCGGGCAGCTGCCCCCCTGTAATCACAACAGGGCACGGACGGGTTCGACTCGGATCAGCCACGGCGAGGAGAACGCATAAAGAGGACGGGCAGAGCAGCAAGGACTTTGGCACGGCCGTCCAGTAAGTTGCATGCCTTGTAACGGAGCACACCGCCACGGCCACTGCAGCCTGAGCACGTACCCACCACCTGGGTAAGTTGGTTAATTAAGTGCTGTACAGTAGACGCCTGATGGGAGACGATAACCAAGAGTATAGGGAGTGACACAGTCTATTAGAAATGTCCAAGACTCCTAAAGGGAAGCCGAACTTGCAGCCTTCCAAGCCCAGCTGCTGGATCATCTGGATGCCACTGGATTTGGGGTCAAGTAACAACGGTAATTATGTTGCAGCTATAAAGAAACCCCAATGGCAAATCCAGTGCCGAGACAAGCGTGCCAAGGCAAAGCCGGGGACGTTTGCTCCTGGAAGATGCAGAATCAGAGCCGGGTGAAGCAGCTGTTGCCACTAGTGGGTATGCAGCTGCGCTCCCAACTCCAGAGGTGGGCCAGCCCCCCGGGACGGCGGCGGTCCCCGATGCTACCCATGGTGCAGAAGCATCCTGGCAAGTCGGGGAGGCAGACCCAGGAGGGAGCAGCCAAACCCCTTGGGAGCCGCTGTTTAAGGAGCGGCAGCATCTGTGCCTTGCTCCCATTGTCGTGTGAAGGCACAGCCATCTTGCTACGTGGCTTCTCCCTCCAGATGGTCGCAAATTTCCAATAATGTTTTGAAATTTGGGTTTTTTTTCTCTGCACAGCGTTTTGTTTCCATAGGAATAATGCAAGTTCGTTCAACCCTAAAAAGTTGATTTTTAGGTACAAAACAAGAGTTGCTTTTTAGGTACAAAGGATTTTTCCTCCTACAAAACAGGAACACACAGGTGAACACAGCAGAACTAATTAATGGGCACAGTCCTGAAAGGAGATACTGGAGAGTCAGTAACCATCTGTACAGTGCATTTTGTTTTGTGATTGTATTAAAATATATTGTAGCAAGTAAGTATTCTAATAATAGAGCAGAATAAGAAAAAAATAGGGCTTGAAACTGCTGCATACAGCAATGTTATCCACCTCTAAAAGCTGTATTTAGCTGAACTTCAAAACACCCGTGGAATTAATGCTGTAAATTAATACAATGCATTCTCACTGCTCATTAGCAGTTAGACTAGCATACTTACAGGGCCCGAAATTAAGTGCTTATATATTTGACAAAGACTACGCTGGATGTGGAAGTGAAACGGCAATGGCTGGCATCCCGTGAGTGGCCATGCCCTCCTTCTGCTTGCAGTGCAAACCCAGCACGGCCCCAGCCAGGAGCAGATGCTCACTGCACCCCAGCAGCTTCCCTCCAACCCCGGGATCAAGCGAGAATAAGACATGAATAAAAACATGTGAAGAGCGAGGAGCTCAAGCGAGGAGGGAACGCTCAAGCCTGAAACTGCCTGAACCGCATCTTAGGCTGGAGACCCAGCCTAGCCTGGGGAGGACAGGGAGTGGGAGCAGCAACTGGAAGCAAAGCAGATAAGAAATTGTGAAACCATCAGCCAGAAGTAGAGGGAACCCACACAGAACTGCGGGCTGTAAGGAAGGGCAAAGGTACCAATTGGCCAACTTAGGTTTCAGAGCAATTTAAACGTATATTGAGAACAGAAATTTAAACACATTGTAAAAACAACTTAATGTGTAGCTTTAATAATAGTAAAAATGGTAATGGTGATGCTGTGGTGCAACGCAGCCGTAAGACAGAAAAGATATGACTATTGGATAAAAACTACTGTCTTGTATCTAGAAACAAGTGATATGATGTGTTCACATCGCACAGTAATAAATTCTTTTTTTCTTCTATGAATAACTAGGAAAGGAGTGAAACAACACCTATTACTTTTTAGGTAGTTGGAAAAGATGATTTTCACCCAAAGATATTAGCAAAATTGGCTAAAGGGCTCTCTGAATTGTTAAAGGTTGACTGGTTTTGGGTTTTTTTTCTTTTAAAATAAGTCTTTAAGTACTGAGGAACTTTCTAAGGACTCGGAGAAAGGTAGCATTGTGTAAAGATACAAACAGGGATAACTTCCAAAACATACTAAGGGAATCCTGAGGTGCAACACTATCACTGAAGAATTGAAGAGAATTAACACAATAATGTAAATCATCATTTCACTGAAAATAAAACAGACTTGGAATGGTTTTCATCAAACAACATGTAAAACCAGGTTGATAACATTTTCTTTCAGATATACTGATATTTGATTGAGATCTGCCTGACATTCTGGTAAAAGGGCTGCTCTATCCAAAAACCAAGAGAGTCTAATATTAAAGAGATGAGAAAATGGTTAATCGATAGAGCTCAGTACCGTCGCTGTTAAAAGTTACTGAAACACTTACAAGGAGAGATGCTGCAACCATGGGTCGGTGCAAGTCCAGAGCACGTTCACCTCTTCCCAACCCATGGAGCCTGCTCCTCCTCCTGCTCCGAGCTTTTGCCATGCCTTTCACCGAGCACGCACACCTCAAGTCAGAACAGACCTCCCCATAACTTCACTTTTTTAGCATCCTCTTCATTAACAATAGCCATACATCTTCTCTTTGTACTAAACATGGGTTGTGACAAAAATATTATCATGGTCCATTACATGTAAACTTCCATAAAATTGTTTAACGTAAGTATCAAGCACAGGGGGAATGCAGTTTCCAAGTATATGTTTTTGTATGAGCAGGCAAAAGGTTACATGCCTTCAAGAAGTAAAATTTGCCTATGTAAGACTGGAGACAAACTCTAAACCACAGTGACACTGAATGGGGGGATTTGGGGAGTAAAAGGCTGAATAAGCAGCTCCACAACAGAGGGAAATGCAGCCCTTGGGGCCTGCACACAACCAAAACAACAACAACAAAAAAAACCCAGGCAAAAAAGGAGCATCAAGTAGCCACAGGGGAGACATGGCATGACCTTGCTTAGGGCATTGCTGAGGTTGTTCCCGGATATGCCATCTTCTATTATCCACATTGGGAGAAGATGTTAAAAATTGGAAGGAATTCAGAAATGAACTACAGAAATAATAAAAGCTCTGAATATATGCCCTGAGAAGAGAGGCATGAAATACAGTTTAGTTTATCAAGCAATGTCTTTCTTACACAGGAAAGAAAAGCCACCTTAGGCCAGATCAAAGATCTGCCTGTCCCAGTCCCCTGCCTGTACTGGTGACCACCAGTGCCCTTCCAGGGAGAGCATCGGAAGAGGGCAAGCACACCATCGCGTGCTCCGAGTGCCCGGGATTTGGCTCCATCCCAGAGCTGGAAATTATAGCCAAGTCCTTGACAGCCTGCGAAAAGATTTCTCTCCTGCTGGTTTGTCCACTCCCTTTTTGATTTGATCTGTCGGGGCGGGGGGGGGGGTTGCATCTGCAGCACCCCGTGGCAAGGAGTTCCCCACATACAGGACAGCGCTGCACAACTCCAGAAGATAATTATACTCACAACCTAGTAAAATGGTATATTATCCATCCACATGGAGCCCTTAAAAGTCAAGTTGCAACAGCTAGCACTGTTTTTATCGTACAGATCATCAACGGAAGTGTTTATCAGCCTAGTGCTACCTAGAAGACGAGACTATATGAAAACTACTTTTTCTAACCACATCACGTTTGAAATATGAACAGCCAACTGATGTCATATATCATTCCCCCAGGCCAATCATGTTTCATTTTTCTGTTGGGAACCAAATTGGTTTTGGTGCCATTCCCACAAATGGGGTTTTTTTTCATTTATCAAAATGTAGACATGCAGGGGCAACAAACTTCAATTTACTGACAATGGCAGACAAGGGAAAAAAAATCTGCTTGTGTTTTTAGCTCATGCAATCCTGCTTGCTTTGCACATGGAAGACCCTCACTGATTTCAGCAAGAGCAAGGCAGAGGCAAGAGAGATTTGGCCCCAAATACACAATCACTTTTTGCTTAGACACATCAAAGGAAGATAAATAGTTGTGCTTAAAAAAATAACATAAAACGGGAAAAAAACCACAGAAAAATCCTCAAGCAAGCACACATGAGATCAACTATATATAGCCTAGCCAAGCTCCTAACATATGACAACAAAATATACCAAGTATCTCTCTTTAGCATCTTGAAATTCCTTTTTCCACATCCATGACAAAATCAAAATGGTCTTCTGTGACTGCCCCCACCTTCCTCACCACTAAAGCCTTTGCTCCCTTACATCTCTGCTCCTCCACTCCAGTTGAAGCCTTGTGCCACCCCCTCTCCCAGGCTTGCCTACGCTGGTCCACCCACACCTTTATTATAATGAAAATCACACGTCTCTTTGACTTGTTCTTTCCATAACATTCTGTATCCTTGTAGCAAGCTGATTTTAGGTCCAAAGCTGTTCCATCTTCTCGTGTTCCAAACAACCATTCTTCACCTTCCAAATCCTCCTCAAAGCACTCTTCTTCTCGAAGCCCTTCCAAAATTGCTTCTTGCTGGTTGGTGCTCTCAGCACTGCCATCTCGTAGAGGGAGTTTCGGCTTTGCAACTGCTCCTGGGGTGAAGGAGAAGTTCAGACCACAGCCCTCCTGCTCCCCAGTTATTACTCATGGCTAAGTGGCTAAGGCTATATGCAGTGTTCCTCTAACCATCCCCAAGCTTCACTAGCTTATGGCCAAATAAATGTTATATTTATATATTATGCCAAGCAAATATGATATGGTGGACAGCATCGTACTTTGCTTTCTCCATGAATTTTTCGCAACTTCTTTATTTCTGTGCTCAGGTTCAAAGGTTTTGCATTGCCCACGACCTAGGCTTGAAGGCTACAGCTCCAAAGACGTCTATAGCCACGGTTTGCAGGGTGATGACTGCACACAAGAGCAGGCTGCATCTTCATAAGCACACATTTATTCACATATATCCTTACTACAACAGCCAAGGGATCTCTTCAGAGATCTCCAAGGCATAAGATGTAAACTCTCACGTGGGAGGGCTCTGGGAGAAGTAGTAAATTTAGGAGCCCCTTTTCAAAACAGGGTCTTCAAAGAACAGGTCTGTTGTAAGGAAAATAAAGAAACATCCGGAACTGCACGTTCAGCAAAAGTTTACAGATGATCTAAAAATAAAGGTGGGGCAAAAGGGAGACATTTGAGTCAATGTATGTACTGTAGAAATTTAGGGCATGATTCATTAGCCAAAAAAATCCGAACACCCTCTGTAGCTATTTTCAAGGAGGTACATGCATAATTTATGTGGAACAAGAGTGGGCTGCAATTTCCCCCACACTGCTTCTGCATAAATTACACCGGCTTGTAATTCATCACACTTCTGTTTTTCCTGCATGTAAGTGGTAACCTCTCATTTAACGATCACAGAAAACAGAGTCATCTGCAGAAGGGAAGGTGAAGTGTTTACAGGTGAAAGAATTGCAAGTTTGACACATACATGTGGTCCAGAGAACTGGAAAAGGTACCATTTTCTGGTGAGAGGTTGGCCGTGTGATGACTTTTCAGTTATTTCCTTTTCAATGACCACAGTTAACAACAGCATACAGAAGTCTTTCTAAATCCCCAGCACTAATCTCAGAGAGGATCCAAAGCACAAGATTATGCAGAAGTTTAAAATATCAGGAGATTTGTCATGGAGGGATATAAGCTGCTCAGTTAGTTGTTAATGGTCTAAAGCAGAAAAATCCTTAAGTGCATTAAATGAATAAATAAAACACCTTTGCTTTGAACAAGAATAAAACCCATATGAATCCGATACACAGAATAAAAGCTCCATTACAAGCAATTTCCCAGTTGACCGAACGGAGTGCAAACTGCACAGCCGTTGCCTTGCAGTATGAGCAGCACGGCCTTTGTTGAGTCCACCAGCCTTTCCTCTAAGCAAAGATGGGGGGAAGAGAAAAATAACCGTGTTCCAGTTGCTCAACAAGAAGGTGGGCAATAGATAGGCACTAATAAGAAATACGAAGCTTGCACCAAGACATACGCTGGGGACATCAGTAATACATTTGTACCACCACATCTGACAAGAGGACAGCGCGTTAGAAATGAACGGAAGGAGAAACAGATGAAGATGAAGGAGAAATAGTGCACAGCAGGGACACACCGTGTGCATGCTACTCCTCATACTGTTCTTCGGAAGACAAAATCAGCCTACGTAATAGTTATTTCAGCATTTACCATGAGAAGGAAGTTCATTATAAAAATCATAAGAAGGAGGGCCTGGATATTCAGTCAAACAGATGGGTGTGCTCTGCTCGGCAATGCTTACATCATTTTTTTTCTTTTTTTTTTTTTTTTTTTTCTTTCTTTAGTGTACTTTTCGGCTCTGAAAATCATCTCTTTGACAGCAAATGCTGTCTACCTCCTGACTACTGAATTATGGCTAAGAATAAAGCAGCCTTTTCTATTCAGCTTCCTATCCTTGAGGTTGGTGGTTGCGGGCTCTACATTAAGATTGGTAATTGATGCTTTTGCTTAAAAAAAAAAAGAAGAAAAAAAAAATTGCAAAAAGGGTAATACAAAGACAAACAGTTGTCTCTCTGTCTTTCATCTCTTTCTGCATCTTACCATTCTGCCATGCAGCCTACTGCAAGTCAGGCAGCTCACCCTTGGATCCTTCATGACAGGACTGTGCCAGGACAGTATATGGCTGGAATAGGCCAGGACTCTAGGATTATTGCAATAGTTTTGTAAGAGTTATTCCATCTTCATTTTGTTTCATAACAACTCTTTCTGTGGTAAATAAGAATCTTATCCTTCTCTGAGTGGTGTCCTCCCTTCACGAGTTGAAGTCCATATGGAATAATTCATGCAAATCCTCAATGCTGCAACAGCAGCAGCACCTAATCCTCTGGGGTGTCACTCCCAGAGAAAATTACTTAGGTTAGTTTTACCTGGAACAAGAGACACGTGACAAGGCAAAGAGCCTGAAGCAAAACTAAATGACCATCTTCATCTGAGAAGAAAGGAGACTTTTGCTCAAACGAACACCTGGCACAATGCGCCAACATGGAACCACGGCCAAGAGGGACAGACCCCAAAGGAGCGCGAGGCATTTTCATCATCCCAAGAGAGCTTCATGGGGAATCTGGATGAGTGCCTGAGAAGGCAGGCATGCAATAAAGGCACGTATTGTTTGGAGAGGGTTGATTTTGGTAAGGCTTTTGGGCCAAGTAAACCTTCCTGGAGGTTTGGTCCCTGAGTAAACTTGTCATTACCACTGAGAAAACAGAACCACATGTGCTGAAGTCAAGACTGCCAAGAAAAATCTCAGTGCCTTGCAGAAGCCTTACAAACTACATCCCAGGCCTGGAAAAATACCTTGGAAAAAAGGGAATGGCAGAGATTTGGCAATGAGAATGCCCTTGAGAAAGCCCATCACGTGACAGAGAGGCAGCAGGTGACTCTGGCCTTCCTGCTGTCTCCTTGTTGCCAGTATTTCTACCAATCCTCTCCCTAACTCTATAGGGAGAAAGAAAAAAAAAAAAAAGGGACCAAAAAAGAAAGAAAAGAGAAAGAAAAAAAAGGGATGAAAACAGAGGAACCTGCTATAGTACAGGCTACGACATGTCTGTCTGCCCCCTGAAGGAAAAGAGAAAATCTTCCTTCCAGAATATCTATGAACAGGGGTGAATAAAGTCATAGAAGACGACAGTTATACAAGAGTCACCCATTCTGACAAGCTGCTACTAACATTTTCAGTTCATATGCTCTTTGTTCTACAAACCAGCTAGAGACATATTCTGCCTCTTCTTTCTTAGTCTCTCCTTTTTTTCCCCTTTTCTACTTCCTCTCACCTTTTTGTCTGCCCCTGGTTTTTGTTGGGGTTGGGGGGTGTCTTTTTTTTTTTTTTTTTTTTTTTTAAACTCTTTATCTCTTCACATCACTTGGATAATTTGATGGCTGCCATCCTGTATACCGGGCAGCTATAATTAGCTGGGGAGCAAGTGTCATAACATGCTGAGTCTACTGTCAGTTTTAAGAGAAATACAAGATGTGACATACAAAACACGAGATAAAGAGAATAACAACATTCCTAGGAAAAAAGCAAACAAAAAAATCCCACATACTGTCCTTAGTCAAATTTAAATTGTTACTTAAGTAAAAATTTGTCATTTCCCCTCTTTCTACTCTTTTTGTCTTGTACAAAACTGAGTAAGAAGGCAGCTGCTGAAATTCAGCGTGGAGGAACGAGAGGCACACGGGGTGAGAAAGGAGACTGACAAGTCAAGGCCAGTGACCAGAGGGAGTTTTCAGAAGAGGACGAGAATGCCAACAGCAGAGTTGGAAAAGTACAGAGAAGAGAAACAAGGAGGAGACAGCACAGGAGCACTGCGAGTGAAAGCCGTGGAAGGACAGCAACTTAGCGATGGGAGGTGAAACAACCGCAGAAGAGGGATATTAGTTAAAAAAGGGTGAATGTGGCAGGAAGGAAAGCATCATGCAAAGGTCTGTTCCGGCACGTGGCAATGCCCATTTACCTGTACCTCCAGAACCTTACTTCCAAACCTGCTCAGTCCTGCCTTCATTTCACAAATACCCTTTCTACCCACCACTCAAACCGTGCTCTAACTGTGGTCCTGGCTCTCCCACCTCCTCTTCTTTCACCTTCCTGATGCCTTTTTAACCCCATCTCATTCTTCATTTCTCTGTGTTTCCGAACTGACCTTTTTCTCTTAGGAAGTAGGTTACATTCAGCAGTCCTGGATTCCCTCTCCTCCTATCACAGTCCACAGAAACATGAAGATAAGCTTCATTACTGCTGCCACCCAGCACCGCCACCACCAGCTCTCCCATCTAACACCCCCAGGTCACACATCTTATATATCCACAGCCAGCATGTCAGAGCAGCTCCTGTTATCGCCCCGCAGGAAGGATGTTTTCTCCCCATGACCCCAATGTGTGGGGAGGGGGGAGAGGGAGGCGAAGATGCTCGTAATGGCCCAAGATGATCAAAGCCAAAACAGGAGAAGAGTATTTAAGCCACAATTGCTGCCAGGCACTTTGAAGATTAATGACTGGCTGGATGTTTAATATATCTTGGGACATTAACCCAAACTGGTCATTAGGCCCTAAGAAATTCCTAGTGCTGAGGTCATTTTTATCACTCTAAGTTGAATAAAAGAGAAGAAAAAACCCCCCAACCATCAGCTTATGAAATGTCTCCTAATGGGAAAATCAGTTTCAATTGCTAAGAAGAGATCACCCAAGGAACGAATGTCCCTCCAGGCAGAGCAGATCAGGCCGACCAGTCTATAGCAAGAACTGAGTTTGGACTAGGTTACCTTTCAGTCCTCCACATCTTCTGTGTTTAAGAAGAAACCATCCCTTTTGTGGCTCAGTGTCTATGACTAGTGCTGTGCTGCTGGCTGACCGTGGAGAATCTGCTACTGGAGGGGCTCAGCAGTATCTGACCTGTCATATTAACTGGGGGAGGCAGGGGAAAGGGATCTCCATTTCTAAGCGTAATCACTTCGCTTCTGCATTATTTATAGATACGTTCTTCATTTCTAAGCATGATCACAAAAATGGCCGTAACACACATAGATGCTTTAGCAGAACTTGCAGCCCAATTTCAGCAGAATTTTATTTCAACTAATTCCTAATACAAAACTTCCACTTGTGAACTTCAAGGCACATAGTGCCTTTGTCATAAAAGGTTCCCAAAACACTTCACAAAAATCAGAGTAGAATATTTATGTATGACGTGCATGTTGTCACCAAGAAGGTCTTGTTCAGGACAAGGTACCACTAAATTCATAAGGTAGGAAGTGAAGAACATCTCTCACCACAAGAATTTGGTCAAGCAAAATCCAAATCAAAGATATAATTTGGTTGGAAAATCATAAAGTAATCTACCTTCCTCTTCGGAAAGAGACATGTAACCCTGTAGTTATCAAGGCTTACTGAAGTCACAAGTGAGGAGCTTAACTTCGGTTTTCCGCCGTAACATGGTGGATGGGATTGTCCTGCTTAAACTCAGGGGTCTAAGGTTGTTTCAGATCACCCAGCAAATCCTGTGGGGCTGCAGCAGGGCGATGGTCTCCCACAGGTGCCCAGATCCTACCTCCTACCTGCCACAGCATGCTGTCCTTGGATGCTTTTGGCCGGGAGATCCTGGGATGTCCAACGTGGGACCAGACACCAGAGCTGAGGCAAGTGACTCCCACCTGTTGTGTCCCACCATGAAACAACTTGGCTTCCCAAAACCACGCCAGAAGTGCCACCTTCTCTTTCAGCATGCAGATGGGTGCCCTTACAAGTCTCTCCTGCCAACAGTAACTCAGGTATAAGCTTGGTTTTAGTTCACAAGACCTGACGTATTCCCACCCAACAAGTGGTATGAGAGCAGCTCTTTATTTAAAGTGCAAGAAACAAAACCAAAGGGCCACACGAAGCACAGTCAGCAATACTGGGAATGTCCCTAAAACACCCGTTAGGATGTAAGCTGAAGGACACACAGAAAACCCCACAGATGCATTTTCTTCATGAAATGCTTATAATAATAAAGAACTAATTTTTGTCAGCATTACACAAAGAGAATCCACTATTTTGCCAGAAAACACAGACCTCTACAACTTCAGCTGAAAGACAATTCCCCCCACAAAATAATCGCCGCAGGAGGAGTGCTTCAGCAGGACACGTTTCTTCCAGATCCAACTGGAATTTGATTACAGAGCTGCCCACGTGCAGCTCGCTGCTTCTTCTTCCTCCCAGAGAATAAACCACTGGAAATCTTTCTACAGGTGAAATGTGCAAAATTAATGTAACATCACTGGGTAGAAGCTACCGGATTATCTCAATAAAAGGATTATCTTGACTTTCAAAAAAACAAGCATTTTCAGAATTCTGACCTGTAGTATTTTACTACATTATCTGAATCAGGATATCAAATTTTGCAAGGGATATCAGAATGCATTAAGTGTATTAACCTAAAGAAATATTGAGACATAAGGACAGTTCCTGCTGTCTGTACATATAAACAGAAAAATGATATATTGAATAAGCTGGGAAAAAGACTTGCTAGTTAAGCACTGAAACCATCAGTCCGGAGAATGACCGTCATAAAAATACAAATGATAGCAGAAACAGAATACAAGTAAAACCAAATGAAGATTATAGCTAGAATACTGCTTATTCTGTGCAAGAAAAGATGTCATAACCCAGACCCAAGCAACACAAAGCTGTGAGAATCCAGTATTCAAAAGTGACTCTTACTTAAGGACATTAAATCTCTTATTTAGAACAAAAAAGGTTTTCCCCAAATCTGTGATGCACATCGTAAAAAGTGTCAAGGAAACAGAGTGCAAAGAGGGTTTATTATTAAGAGGGAATGTGACTGGAGTGTAACTACTAAGATGTCTTTTTACCCTAGTACCTTAAAGCATTTAACACGCTATGGCCCAGATCTTACAAAAGACACGTGCAAGTTGCTTTGCAAAAAGCAGAAACCACAGAGATCGGTGCAGAGACGCTCACATACACGAAGTTACCTGTGGGAATGCCGACACCGAAACTCCCGACAGCCATACAGGATCAGCACCCTTTTAGATGCCGTGCGATTTGTGAAAGCTTACGAAGTCAGTTAGTGGCAAAAATACACTTTATTCATACACATCACAGAAGACTTGCAGGTGCAGAGAATTGGGGCAGGAAGGGATCTCCGTCCTTCCTCCCCATGTTTCAAGAAAGCTGCCAATTTTGATTCGAGGGATAGGGGAAGGTGTGTGAGTCCTATCTATTACCCATCCCACTTTGCCCCAAAGCACCAGGGACAGCTGGAGACCTCATTACAAGCAGCCAAAAAATTAATACAACAGACAAGAGACACGTTGTTATGCAGACTTTCTAAACACATTTCTGACATCTTTTCTCAACTGTCAAATTATCTGACATTGATTATCAAAATCACCTTCTGATTGTTTTTATTACATTTGACTGTTAGCCAAAAACTGTCTTTAACAGCGCAGCTTCTTAACATGGCAAGTAGCTGAAAAAGTTCCCATCTAAATTTTGTTTTGCTGGAGCTCTGCTTTATTATTTTTCAAAGCAGAATTTTGAAGATTATACACGTCAGGCTTTCTCATATAACCCTGAAACCAACAGAAAGGAGTTAAGAAGCTATTTTTTCCAACTCTGTGGGTCACCCCAAGACATAAGGATTTTAGGAAAAAGCTATTTCTGTCTCTACCATATTCTTTTCAAAGCAACAGAACATATTTTAGCAAACACAGGTTTGGAGTCCCGTGTAATCATCTCTGCTTCCTCCATATTCAGCACAGACAATCGCCTCGAGATTGCATTTGACACAATCCGTTGGTGTCCATAGAAACTGCATGAGAGCAAACGCAGGCAAAGCCCGTGCGTGGCTTGAGCTCCCGAAATGTGCTAAAATGGCTCTAGCGTGTGGTGTTGCACTATAATCACACAACTGGAGTTTTGCACATTCTGTTACCATACAGTAAAAACATACTGGAAAGACTGTGAGAAGGTGGCAGGCGATGGGAGGTGGGAGCGGAGCTGCCCAGGGCGCTCGAGCCCCGGATTTAACACAGGGTTCATCAAGTCACATCGCACTTCTGCCTCCAGTCTTCCCATTACAGAAAGGGGGACAGTAGGAGCACCTTGCATTTATACCGCTGCATGCTGTGCACATTTATAAAGATTTTTTTTTTTAATGGTTACCAATTAAATATTATGCATTTGGTATTATGCTAGTATTCTAAGTGTTACTGTAATCATGTAAATACTTCATTGTAATAACATTGCATGAATAAAGAGAATTAATTTTATAGGTCACACTAGAGAAATACATTTAAACAAACACCCACAGTATGTACAAAGAGACAGACAACTCCCAAATACAAAAAATTTTGGATGAGGAATAGCCAAATCCTATTTTTTATTCGTACCTACGCTGCTTATGCTATTAATATCTGACTTCTCTTTTGTGACTTTAGGCTATTTTAAAAACGAAACCTTGTTACCATGGAGACAATAAGCCGGTCAGCACATCTGCTGAAGAGTAGGACATAAAATTTTTAAAGTGAGAATTTCAAAGGCTCAGACTTTTATGAATCCACGCCAATGACTCCATCAAATACGCATAAGGGATCCTGTTAATTTAGTTAGCTGTCACCTACCAGATTTCTGACAATCTTATTAGCTCTTATTGTGCACCAGTACCCACTAGCAGAGACTGCAGCACTACGAGCACTGGCATGCTGAGGAGATGAATCATGTTCCACTTCCACGTGCTGCACTGGCCACCCTCGTGGAGTGGTGAGGACAGCAGCTTATTATGAATATAATCCAGTGAACCTGCCTGAAAGGTTGATAGATGGCTCCAAGCAAAAACAAAAAACAACTGGGGGACTTTTTTTTTTTTTTTTTAAAGAATGCAATCACGATCATTATTCGCTTGCAAACAGACACACCAAAAAAAAATCTTTTACCTTTTCTAACGGAACACTAAGTGGGAACATAATTTGAGATTCAATTAGTACATTAAGAAACATTCAATTAAGCTTCCTGGTGACACAGAGATACACAGCTACACTCACTCTCCAGATGAAGAAACGAAACTCGCAGAAGTCTGCTGGCTTCTTCACGGTCAGATGAAGTGATGGCAGAATTAAGGAGAGAAGCCAACTTTCCTACTCTTTGTTCTATAACAAAAAAATCCATTTAAGTTTCCTTCTACTGTTATTTCAACCTTGTGAAGCTTGTCCCCCACCCACCTCCTCCTTCCAACCATGCAAGGAGAAACCCCACCAAGGCAGGATTTTGGGGTGCCTGGGATCAAAGCAACACCGTCAGATAGGTCAAGACAGCTTCAGGAAGGCAGATGTGCACATGTACATGTGACAGCCGCATGCCACCAGCTGTTACCAACAGGGAAGCCAAGAACGGGGAACACACTCCAAGTCCATCAGCCTCTCAAGCCGTATCAGAAGACAACTTGGGAAAAGCCATCAGGTGCGTATCCCATGACGCTGACTTAATCTGCATAGGCAGCATCCCATAGGAAGTTATGGAGAGATGTCATCTAGAAGTCATCTAACCATTGGGCTCACCAGTGCTGAAGCTGCTCAGATATAGCAACCTCCGCCACTGAAACACGCGCAGCAGTAGCAAAGCGTGGTTCTGTTTGACAGCCTTCATCGTTTCAGTATTTCTCCTAATCGCCATCGTCATTATGAGCCTCACCAAGGGTCACAACAGACCTTCCCTTTCAAACCTAGCTGGGTCCATTGGTTGGATGGTCTCTCTCCAGCTGGCAGGAGACAGCTCCAGGAAAGCTCTCCAACCCATCGCAGGCAAATCCCGCGGCGGTGGCTCGGATCGTCCCAGTGCCAGGCTGCACCGCTCAGGACTGCCCACGGGCTCCTTCAGGTATCCAGGCACAGCCCCTGCCTAGCACACAGCCTACGCAGACACAAGGGATGGCCTCATCTCTGCCCTCCAGAAGGAGGCCATCTTCAGAAGTCACCTCTGTGATTTGGAAACGAAATTCAGGCCGCGATAACACCGATGGAATACAGCGATTTCTCCCGAAGCTCATAGGACCTTTTGCAAACTTACTCCATGGTGCTGTACGCAAGAGGAAACTGCAAACCATCCTGAAAGTCAAATGGCTGTTGGGGTACTACAGCAAGATGCTCCAACGACCTTTGTTGCAGTTCAAGCATGCCTTACTTTACCTTATTGATTTAACCTAAATATGTAGATTTACAAAGTAAACTGGTCTTAAGCACGGTTTAACTTGAGAGATGCAACTGCTGTATGAGCAAAGTACATTGATTTAAGAAGAAAGGTGAGTTAAAACAATGTCACTCTGCTGTGCAGACAAGGCTTATGTTCTTTGGAGAAAGGGCTGAATCTTTTATTCACCTGTCAAATGCTTTAACAGTTTCTAAATGCTGTATAGAGAAAAATAACGATCCAGTCCTGTGTCTAAGGAATAATCATATTCTATGACAGTAAGTTATATTTTAGAAATTAATGACTCATCGTAGAATTGAGCTCATCCTGGTAAATTACTGAAATTCTAATCTGCTCCTTTGCAGATATGTATTTTATCAATCTAACCCGCATTTGATTTTGAGGAATGCCTGGTTCATTGCATACCCGGGTTGGAATGGACCACACTACTCGGCATCATCCACCTCCTGCATACCAGAAAACCTGTATTACTGAAGACCAAAGTCTCAAGGTCATCAACTGAGGTCTCATGTCGTTCTGAGGAAAATTATTTTAAGACCAAAAAATGCAGAATTGAAGGAAGAAATCAAATGCACATTAAAAAGTTTGTTAAGAAATGGTCACTGAGGCTGCCTACATACATCACTGACGAGCAAAGACCAAATGTTGATTCCCCCTTAATTCAGGTCATTACTTTACAGGACAGTCAGCAAAAAACATCCACTACAAAACTCAAACCCGTACTTTAGGCCATGCATTGCTCTTGAAAACATTGGTGTACTTAATGAAGCTAACATCTGCCAGAGCCGATGAGTGACCTCGTCTGCTTTGCATCTGTGAAGGCGCACCTGAGATGGCAACTGGGCGGCTCAATGTCCCGTGTGCCAAGGGAAATGTTTTCAGACTTTATAAATTACAAACAAAACTCAGACACCCTTAAAGCTTCCCGAAACTGATCTACAACTATTTTTGCTTGACTAAACAAGAAGATACCTGAATGCAGATGCCAACGTCCAGCCAGAGTACCCCACTTGGTCCTGCAGGGAGGACACCACAATCCCATCTCCACACACACAAAAATCCTCATCTGAAAACAAGGCTACAAAACTTTTTTGCAAGATGTTACCTTTTTTTTTTTTCGTCAGAATGTCACTTTTAAAAATGTTGTTACACAGCTTGAGAGCTGGTCTAGTAACAGAAGCGGCTGGTTTTCTTTTCCTCAGTAATACATAGGAAAAATGATATTTAAAAGAGGGAAGCACAAGCATTGCCAGAGCTGCAACACTAGGTGTAACTATGTCTTGAAAGAAAATTGACTTTAACTTCAACTATCTCTAAATGTGAGCAGCAAAAAACTTCCAGAAATAAAATTACAGTTAGAAATGCAGTTTATATAAAGTTAAACGTGCTTGGATTGAACAGGTACACTCGGTGGCTTTACTTGAAGTTTCTGGCATGAGCTGGAAAGGATTTCCACTGATTACTATGAGTGTTTCAAGAAGATTTTATTACAAGGCCCTGCTGATACTGAAGATCAGATAACTCTGTATTTCACTTCAAGCACGTAAGTTATAGTAACATTACAGAGTGAGGCAATCCGGCACACAAGCAGGCAAGTAACAGCCCCATTAGGGACCAAACCATCAGTCCATGACCCGACTGCAATTCTGGTTACGTCTTCAGAATGGGAGCTACTTGACACCTTTTCAAGAAAGACCACCTCATGAAAGTTAATTGCACAAAACTTTCTTTAAACGAGGAAGGGCATGCTGAAGGGAGACCTAGAATAAGGAGACGTTCAGTCACACTGGCACTACGGGCTACAGTTTGGTCAACACAAAGCAAAACGTATAAACATTTCACGCACCCCTGGTCAGAGCAGGCAGACAGGCATTGCCGCAAGGAGACACGCAGCCGAGCTGAGGAGCGAGGCAGAGGAGGAAGAGGAAGGGAGGCTGAAATTCCCCCTCCAGCACCCCAGGACCCGTGCTCAGACCTTTGCCAACCCACCCCCAAGTGTAAAAGTCCCTCTCTCAGATGCTGACCTTCCCCTGGGGATCCCCAGTCCTGCTACACAGATGGAGCCATTTACCGCGTGTTGTTTTCCCTCCCCAAATCGTATTAGCATATGCATAAAAGGTTTTAATGACTTCTGGCACACGTACCTATAGCTGCAGCCCCAGCCCCGCCAACTCACCTGGGACCACCCACAGTAAAGAGCAGCCACCATGGTGCTTTCTTTTGACAAGAAGTGATGCTCTAACACAACCTTTGGGTGACTGTTGTTGTTCTTCACAGGTCACTTAACTTTTCTTAGTGAAATAAATTCCATTAAAAATCACAGGCAATAAAACCGATGCCCCCGGAAGTCAAAGGAAAAGAAAAATTGCATATACTCGTAAATCACACCACGTCAAAATAAGTGGTGGAAACACAAGATCTTCCAGAAAAAACAACAATGAATTATTATGACAGCATTTTGTGAAATTATAAGCATATGTTTTCAGCTGACCTACTTATTGCCTTATAATTGACTTCTGTCCCTTAAGGGGGTTCTTAAATATAATTGAGCAGCACCTGCCACGTAAGAGGAATAATTTTGTATACCCATTCCTTGCTCAAATACTGCACTTAACAGCTTCAGCGCCAGGCTTACTCACAGCCTTGGCCGTGCCACTGGAGACAGAGGTGCCCATCCAACAACCTGGGAACCTCCCGCACACCAGGTCACTCTAGGACACGAGTGATCTTACTGCATAGGTCCTTTTTTTTGTTGGTTTTTTTTTTTTTCTTATACCAGCCCATTGATTTTCAGCACATACCTACCTGTTCCCGCTCATACGTCATTTCACCCATGTCTTCTAGTGCAGCATTTCCCACAGCAAGAGGCAATTTTGGGCACTACCAGCTTCCCATGCTGGTGATGCTGGAATTGGTAGCTCTGCCCTTGCTGATGCACACATGGGACTCGGTGCGATGGACTGTCTTTGCTTATCACCATGCGGTGTTGACAAACATGCGAATTCAAAAGCTTGTCCAAATGTTATTCCCTTATTAAATTAGATTGACCAATGGATTGAAACCGAAAATTAAACGCAACATAATGAAAAGTCAAGTAAAGGGTTCAAATCTGGGGGACCTGCACATCTCCTGACACAAAAGGAAACCAATGATAAAATTTCCGTTGGTACTTTGGACTTGGGCAAGAAGCTGGTGCACAATTCTTAACACATACAAGATTTTGGGACGTGTACTGCAAATCTTACTGACAGAATTTCTGGTTTTTTTTAAATATACCTACAACCACCACAATGTTACTTGAAGTTAATCCCTGCTATTAGGACTTTTGTTTTTCCCCACTTATGCTTCTAAAGCCCGATTGCTATTAGGGAAAACTTCACAGCAGGAGGAGAGGACAGCAACACTGGGCAGCCAGGACTACTCTGCATCTGCAGAGCCAAAGTCCCCTGTTCTCAAAGAAGAACCACTAACTGCAAAGATTGAGAAAACTGTCTTATTCTAGTACCAAAGGAGCAGCAGAAACACCGTTGTGCAATGGAAACATTGGAGCTGAATCACCCCATGGCAAGGAACATCACATGAAGCCCATGGGAAGGAGCAGGGAGACCTGCGCCCCGGCACATCTCCAGCTCAGCCCCACCACACTCTCTCCCAGCAAGGGCTGGAGGGAGGCAATCCCAGAGGTGTTCTTGTTGCTCAGCTCACAAAATTCAAATGAGATCTTCTCACCGATCTCCTGACGAGAGCTACCGCAGTTGCCTGTTTAAAAGGTCTCAAGGTAGTCACCTCAGAAAGCGACAGCAATTTGTCTGCTGCCTTCTCATTCGGGATAAGCAAGTTCTGATATGGATCAATTCGTTTTGCTGCATATTACACAGAGCTGAAATTATATTGATGTGGTAGCTTCAGCCGACACAGCATTGTCCTCTGCCAGGGCAGAGCAGACAGATGCTGGTGCAGAAAGAGCCCCGGTGCTGGCACCGGTGTGGATACACTGCCGGGACCCCTCAGCTGTCGCGCGACAGGACTGGCGGGTCTGCAACCGTGACGGAAGGAAAAACATCCCACCACCCCATTTTCCTATTATTATTTGGCAGCGCCTCTCAAACGTGTCACTGAACGTAAAGCAAACCCTCGGGGTGGGGCAGGGGGGGTCAGAAGTAAAAGCGAGTCTCCCCGTCTTCCTCAAAAAAAGACAACAGACAAACGGACGTTGAAGCACCCAGCACTTGCAGAGCATACCACGTCCCGAGACAGAAAAAAGCGCAAAGTGCAGGAAACGTGTCCGCGTGCTTTGCGGGTGAGTGAGGTGTGCGATGCAGACTGTGTAATTTGGCTGTGACGCCCAGCACCTCTGTTTGAGGAGCCAGGCTCTTCCGCGCGAGCAGCAGCTTTCCCTGGGTGCTGGTGCGAGCGCTTCCACGTGCAAGGTTTTCAAAATCCCACGTCGCATCCTCGCTCCCTCAGACACCGAGTACCCTGGGTGACACCGATCACCCTCCGTTTGCCTAAATCACAAGCCCCCAGTTTCTGTGTGAGCGCGGCACGAAACCCACCTCTTGAAACAACACTTCTGACAAGCCGAAAGATTCTCCGGGACGTCTCCAAGAAGGGCCCACAGCCACCTGCAACATCTCCTCAACCGCCACGACAGACTATCACAGGCTAAAACTACCTTTATATTTCTTTATCCTTGTTTCAACTCTTATTTCCGTGGCTGAGAGCACATTAAACATCAAATTCTTACTGTGACTCACATCTCATTCTGCCGGTGCTGGAAACAGGGACTGCCAGCCCGACACCGCTGCGGTTCTGCTCCAGGCTGGAGCAGCGACAAGGAGACACCGCAAAGCAAAATAAAACTTCCCCAGGTTATTTAAATCTCTTTCTCTGACAGACCAACCTCACAACTTCCAGGTCCTGAGCAAAATACGCTTCCACGCATGACAAATGTCCCCAAATTTGCCAAGGACCCGGTTCCGCTTTCCATACGCTTCCTCACGTTTCTACTAAAGTCACTGAGGAATCTGGGGGTGTGTGGGATACAGGTTCGTGCTCCAAGAAATGTTCTACCTGCTCTACTTTTAAAGCAAATTAGTAATATTTACTCTAAGAAGCATCTTTTAGGAGAGAAAGTGATGCTTCCGTGAGACTCGGGACGTTAGTCTTTATTTTACCAAGGGAGAGCTGGCAGGCAAGAGTGTGAGCCTGGAAATAGAAGAGGAAAGGGTAACTATTAGCAGGAGGTTTCATCTAGATCGCTAGCACTACTCCTGCAGTGCCGGGGGAAGCAGGGCTGCTGTATAATTAGCAGCGACGAGCCCGAAGCCCCAAACTGAGATGCCAGCGCTCTTCACACCTTTACAGTCATTTCTTCCCCAGGAATCCTTAAGTCAGAAGCTCACTCAAATCTCAGCTTCCATTCTTTAAGGAAAGTGCGTTTCTTGCCCTCGGTGTTCCAGGGAATAACTAGAAAATCAGCCCAGCGTAGATATCGCAGCTCAGGAACCGAAGGCAAACACAATACATGGGTTTATCGGAACAAATCGTGACTTCAGCGGGATTTTTTAGGCCCCTCTCCTAATTCTGGAGCTCTCCGGGTTTAGAGTTTTAAGCCCAGCTCCGACCTGTCCCCAAACTCCCCCGGGTTCTTCGGGCGCGGAGGGGACGGGCAGCAACCACAACTTGTGTGGAGCTGGAGCCCCCGCATCGCCCGGCGGCGGCGGCGGCACCGAAACCACCACAAAACGCGGTCGTTTATTACAAAACCCCCTTCCACCGGCGGTAAGGAGACCGGCAGGACCCCCCCCGGCGCCCCTCACCTGCCGCAGGATGAAGCTGGTGGAGGTGGTGCTGCCGTCGGAGCGCTTCAGCCGGCTGCGTCGCGTCGCCGTGCCCCTCGTCACCTGCCCCGGGGGAGGCCAAAGACATCAAGGTCGCGTCAGCGCCACCGCTAAGCCCGCCCGCCCCGCCCGCCGACCCCCGGCCTGCACCCACCGCGGCCATGGCGGCGGCGGCTCCCTCAGCCTCTCTCAGCCTTCGGCGGCAACCTGGGCGCAGCCGGGCCGCCCGCCGCCGAGCCGAGTGCGCGGTGGGAAGGGCGAGGGCGGGCGAGGGGCGGGCGATGGTGAGGTGGGGAAGGGGGGGGGGCCGGGGAGGTGCCGGGCGGCCCCCGGGGCGGGGTAGGGCTGGGACGAGCGTAGGTGTGTCGTGTTCCCCCCCCCCTCCCCGCGGGTGGTCCGGTCCGGGGAGACGGCGGGCAAAGGCGGGAGGGGAATGTCGGTGAGACCGCAGCCCGCCACAGGCGGGTCCCGCTCTCCCCACGCCGGAGAAACTTGAGGGGGGGTCGGTCGGTGAGGGCCATCCCAGGCGTCCGAATTGGAGAGGGAGGACCAGAAACTACCGGGGATCACCGCCGCTCCCGGCGCAGCCAGCCCGTTTCTGCTGTAGGGACCCTCGTGTTCCCCCGTCCCGGCTGGCTGCGTCCCACGCGGGACCGTGGCGGGCCGGAGGACGCTGCGGGCGCGGAGCGGGCTCCGAGGCCGGTTTAAGCTCCTCGGGCTGCAGCCGAGCCGCGAACTGGCGGGACCGCGGGTTGATCGGCGTTAATTCGCATCAGCCGCCGGTGAGGGAGAGCGGTACCGCGTCCAGGAAAAAGGTAAATCGGGAGGTTAGGCGATTTGTTTGAAGTTAAAGAGGAAATCTGGGGAAGAAGTGGAAGCAGGACCTGGATTTCCTGCTTCCCACTCTTGCGCTTCAACTCCGAGCACATTACACCTCCCACTGCAATGAATAAGAGGAGAAACGTGTGCATCTTTCAACCCATCTCACTTTTTACACTGGAAAGCTCTGAACACACACATATACCACACACAGCCCTCTCCGGTGAGGGTCCAAAGTATGACAGAGCAAAGATTTCTTTCTCTCTCGCCACAGATGCAAACTGCAGATTTATTTTTTTAATTCCTTGAGTGAAATTAGGCAGCCTGGTTTCTTTGTCAAAGACGAATGTGGGTCATGAATGCTGTAGTCTCAATTAGATTATTTTTAAATTCAGTTTAATCATTAAATTGGTACTCGGAAGGGTACTTTTCTTTAAACATTCATCTTAGCGTGACTGAGTATGTGGAAGGGTACTTTTCTTTAAACATTCATCTTAGCGTGACTGAGTATGTGGCTGACTTCCCAAGTTAAGATGCTATCCAGAAGCCCAACACATCACTGTCTCGCTTCAGCAAGAGGTAGTAATGTTTAGGATGAGATTCGAAATGAAAAACAGACAGGCATTTGCCAGTGATTCGGTACAGGCTTTGGCTTCATAAGGGCTTTGTAAGATTTAGATCTGCAGCCTGAAGTGACCTGAAATCAACCCGCTGGGGTCAGTAACTCAAAAGGGCTGTAAATAAATGATGAAATACCATGATTTCTAAGTAACAATTAATGGAGTTGCTCTCGGGTACATTAGGCTGCCTGCACACGTTTTTTCGGTGTCCAGTCACAGCATTAGCAGAAGGTACCTTGAAAGCACAAGGATTTATTCGTATTTTGGATGAGCTGGGAAGCACTGGACACTTTGAGTCACCATGAAAACCTACAGTAAATCATAAGCAATCACAGCTCTTACTTAAGATGTGCAATGCAATCCAATTTAGAGAGCAGCAGTGTATTTGCTTTCCTTATCATTTGTGGCAAAGTGTATTATCATTTTCTGTAAGATTATTCTCTTCAATGCCCCAAGAGTTAACACCCCAGACGTAGCAGCATTCTCTGGCTAACCCCGAGCCCAGCCTACAGACACTCCAGGCAACAGAGAGCTGGCTCCCACAGAGAAGACCTCCTCAACAGGGGTGAAGCGCAGCACGGCTATGCAGTAACGGTCTCCTCCAGAGCGCTGGCTTTGCTGACAGCGTGCGGGAATGCGATGAGCTGGAGGCAGCCGGGCTGGTGGCCGAGCCTGGGGGTGCTAGCCCGGGATGGGCTCCCACCGGGGAGCAAGGCTGAGGGCAGCGTGGGAGGACGGAGGGGAACAGGGAAGGGGAAGGGCTGCAGCAGTGACATTCAGATGACTCGAGTAGCTTTTGCCTTATCTTTCTGGCAAGGACTTAACTACATAGTAAATAGAAGGCTCTTCACCCGTGTTTGTTAAACAAACTTTTGTTTTATTCGTACAAGGCAATGCACACATATTGCAGACAGGAGGCCAAACGGCTATTCCAATAAAACAGATCCCCTATTCTTAATACTGCAAACTCTTTAAGATCATTTTCTGTAAGAACTGTGATACACCTATTAACCAGTACACATTCCCCTTAAACCCCAGACAAAACAGAAGTAGAACCTTGGTCTGAATTCAAAGTTCAGGCGTGCCATCCATTGGTGGCCACCTCACTCGCTGGCCAACCAGAAGACGTCACAGTGCCGGTGAAGGGAGCAGAGCTGTGAAAGCTCAGACGTGCTCAGAACCTGTCCAGGTTGTATTTCCTTTCCTTCATTATTCATTTTCACCAATTCAAAACAGTTTGAGTCAGCTTCATGTAAAATTTAACTGGTAAGAGCCATAAATTCTAAAAAGTTATTCGTTCATTCAACAGATACATCACAGTGTTCAATGTAAGCAAGAGTAGTGCCTATTATTTCTTAGAAAAGATGCATAGATAAAAATAAGGGAAAAAAACCCCTCCTTCCTATCAGAAAATAATTCCTGTAAGAGATTGCAGCTGCAGCCATGTCCCACTCAGCTCTCCTTTCTAAGGGACAGCCTTCAAAAGAAATTACACTGTTCCACAAGTCCATGAACATCTACGAACAGAAGCTGGAGTAAAATGAACACAGAACATTATTTTTAAGGTTTACTTGTTACGGAAACAATCTGATTTTTTAACATCGTAATTTCTGTACCAAATTAAATCGACAATGCGTTTGTCACATCAAGGCTGGATGAAAGACCACAGTTTCTTAAAACACGTCTCTGCATGGTGGGTGATAGTACGGACAAATTCAATTGTTGCTTTCAGCTGACTATAACTTAGACATAATAGGTTGCCAACCCATACTGGAAGAAAATTTATCTGGTATTAATATTTTCAACACCCATGAAACAAATATATTACAATAAAATTCTCATTATAAAGTTGCACAGATTTCTATGTTAACCATTAAGAGTTTATATGAAAAAGCAGAAGTTATCTACTGTTGACTCCTGATATAAAACAGTAGGTAGAAACCTAATGTAGAAATCTGAAGTTAGATAAATCCTTTGGCAGCATGTTCAGTTACAATCAGGCCTTAAAAATAAATATGATAATGTATAGAAGTATGAAGAGAAAAAACAGATTCTATTAACACCAAACCCCTCTAAATACACTATTTTAATAATAATTAAATTATTTTACACTATCTACAAATTGCATATCACAGAATTAGGAATATAAGAGATGACAGAATGACAAATCCTGCTTTTATAAAATTTCAGGCTTTAACAGTATGCATATATGTAGCTGTGTAGAAAATCTCAGACAAATGAGTATATACATTATTTATACTTAATAATTACTGAACATAATCAAATCACATCTGTCTAGCCATCTCAATTTAAGATACTCAGTATTTCTGCTGGACCAAAGTTTTGAATCCAATAAAAATACCTACCTTGATCTCAATTTACTAACAAACATGGACAATCTTATATAAATGATAGCAAGGTTTAGTTTGACTACATACCAACTTGGAACAAAGTAAACTCTTACCAAAAAATCTCCAAACAATAAGAATTTTGAACAGCAGCAGTGAAATTAATTATTGTTCTTAAAGAACCCCAGGAACAAGTTATCAAAATACTTCAGTATTGCAACACGTGCTATTTATACTAAACTACTTCAAGGGGAAGGATAAAGACAAATTAAAGTCATGTCAAAAGGAAAGACAAAAGCTTCCTTCCAATTGCACAAATTAAATTAAAAAAAAATGATTTAAAGAGCAAGTACTGAATACCTTATTGCATAAGCATGAGGCTGCAAATGAACAAGGTCATGACACTAAATAATTAAATAAAATGTAAAAGAAATGGAGGTGGCGCTGAGTGAAGGGTGGATTTTATTACTCAACAACAGTCTACAATCTGATAGTTCTCATTTGGTCGAAAATTTATACACCAAACATACTTATTTAGACAACTGGGAGTTTCATGCATTTAATCAAGATGATTTTATCAGTGATTTGCTTCCATTATTTTCCCAATTTAAAGATTATTACTCATCATAAAATTGTTAGAATAGGTATAAATATGACTATGCTAAAGTGAGTAGGCAAATAGTGATTTTTTTTTTTTTCAGAGGTTTAAACAATAAAAGAAAGAAATCCCACATTCCTGAAAGATAATTCAGCTCATCTGCTCCTCTTGTACAAACCCCACCCATTAAAAAAGTGCATCAGGGAAGAAATTCTTAGATTTCTTTTCTTAGCCACCAAATGCTACGCTTCCACAGTTCCAAGGCAATTCCTTTTCTAAAGACACGTCTGTCATTTTCAATATGCAGCTACTCCTTGTATTAAATGAGGAGCACAATCCCACTCACAAAGCACGTGTATTCTGCCTATACAGATAGTGTGTTAAATACACCTTTTCCAAATGGTTTAAGAGTTTCTCTGACTGTAATTGGCGTTTATTTAGAGATGGAGATGGTGGCAGAGAAAGGAAATCCAAGAGAGGCAAGAACCCCCTGGTCCCATAAAGACAATTCCTGTTCTACTCGGCTCCCTGTTGGAAAGGGAACAAGGCAGATTCTCACAGTCTTAAGAAGCTTCAAACATTCTTGAGCCTCCTCCTTTACCACAAGGAACTACAATACTCCTTCACTTCTAAATACATCCAAAAGGAAAAGAAAAGAGATTCTGTACAAGTTTCTGGCTCAGCACCTTGTATCCACAGAGTGCCCACACAGTCAGCTGGGAGCATCCCTTGCCTGCTCTTGCAAAGGAGACTTGTGCTTGCAGTACCCCCTCTGCCAAAAGACACAAACGAGTTCTAGCAAAACCCCACCTGTTTTCTTCAAGAGAAACACATCAGAAGTTCTCTGTAGTTTCCAAAAATCTAATAGGCAGCACTGTAAAAATCTCATTTCTCGTGTTTCTGTAGGTACATGGTCCTCACTGTCACAATATCAAATCATTTTCTCTTCCAGCTCTCATCTGCTGAACTCGTGCAGTTGTTCCAATTAGGCAGTGCACATCATAGTGTAAAGCTCACTACAGCAGCACAGAGAGAAGGTGGTCTCTACATCTGCAGGGATTCTCTAAAGCCACTTGGATAGAAGGATTATAGTGAGATACCAGGGGAGGCAATGCATAACGAGAGCAACACATAACAACGATTAAGCACCCTCAAGTTTTCAGAAACACATTTAAAAGAAAATGATTTTTGAACAATCTTTTAACTTAAGATTCACAACGTTTCTTGAAAGCACTGAAATAAGGGCTCAAAGTAATCTGAAATTATTTTAAACCATCAGCTAATCTAGTTCAAGCTATCTTTATGCAAATGCTTAACAATCAGATCTGATGCGTATTTTTACTCTGCACCACCCTAATGCAGTAAGTTGGGTTATTTAAAAGGAAAATGTATTTTGATATTCGTGACAGGTATTCATAAAAATCATTAGGTCTGGCAACCTTTATTCATTAATTCAGAAATATGAGCTGGTTTGTTTTTAAAGGAGAGGCTGTTGATGGTAATTTGTTTGTTGCTGTAGAACGGAATGAGCAGGAACTGCCACGGGATAACCTGGTCCTTGAGGCAAACTTGATGTATTATTCTGGTAAGCCGACATATCCACTGACATTCCCATCTGCTGCTGGGTGTAAGCAGCTGTGCTGGCAGCTGACGGAAGGCCAGGGTTCTGGTTCATGTACGTCTGGTTTAACACAGAATCTGGTCCTGGGCTGTAACAAAACAAAACAAATCTAATTCTGACAGGTTCATGTCTATTCATCTGACAAGCAGATTTGCAAATAAGAATATTGCTTGGTCCAAAAGCGATCTGTGTATTTTCAAAATGATCAAACAGTATTACGCGTCGTTGTAAATATGCCAAGAACACACAACCTCTAGACAAAAGTAGTAAAAATTACCATCAGGGAGAAGGTGATTTAACAGTTTGCTGAAGCGATACCTTAAATACGCAGCTTGAGCTGGCTGAGTTGCTCCAGAAGAATTTATACTTTGAGGCAGAGACCTCAACTGCCCCATCTGATCAGGTCCTAGGCTATAACCTGGGGAAATGGTGACTTGATGAACACCCTGGATCATGTAGTTTCCACTAGGTGGCTGTACAGGATATGACTGTAAATAAAAACATGGTATACCTTTTATTTTCAATTAAGTAGCAGCAAATGTGGCACAGAATACCACTACAATGAACAAATGTTAGGGTTCAAAGGCTGAATGAACATCAATTAATTTTTTCAACAAGGTTCTAAAACCAAAACATGTAACTTCTCGTAATACATTTTACATAGGCATCCTTTATTTCATCAGAAGGTACCTTTTTCAGAAATGCACTGCTAACAAGATCAGTGCTTAATATCTGAAAGAACCTTTTGTGTCACGTACAAGACCTCTGCCCCTCCCAGAAACCTTATTTCTTTCTAATTTGCCTCATCTTTAAAATGTTCAATCCTTACATATTTTGATGCACAGAGTTGAGTAGGAAGACGGGCACCATACAAGATTTGTTATTTAACACATTTTGGAAATTAAAACATAAGAATATTCTAAGACTGTAACACAACAGGAAAGCAAAAACTTTAGTTTCTTCCATTTATGGTTTAAGATAATGCAAGTCTTTACTCAAAATGCAAATAGAACAGGTGGAATAAGAGGCTTAGTCTACAGAAGTCTATGCTGCTCATTGGTTTTAGACTTTGGGCACTACATGGACACTGAAGGAATAGACAGTTTTGTACCAAGTCACTACGCTAAGCTGAGCATGGTTAGCTGTATTTTAATTGTACATCTTCTATTTTTCACCACTGGAAGCACGCATCTTGGAAGAAATGGTAAACTCCAGTTGCCTTTTGGCTTAAATTACTTTTTAACCTCGAAATATAATGAATTTTCCATCGTTACCAGAAGTTAAGGACACGGAATTACTTTTAACTGACATATTTTCAGATCTAGCAGTTGCTATGGCAACTATTCTTTTCCCACTGAACAATTAACATTAAAGTAAAATTCACTTAAAGTAAAAACACTCATTCTACGCTTTCTCCAAAAAGGATCTTTAATATATCTTTTTCTCTTCCATTTTTGTTTTCTTAAAATGTCAATATGGCACATTAGAGATACTGTAAAACAGTTTTGAGCAACTACACCCCCTAATACAACATGTTCATTTCTTAGGGGAAAAAAAGCTAAAACCAGACTGGTGTTTCTATATTTAGGAAGTACATTGTACTCATGATTAATGCACTAATATTAAAGTTCACTCCCATCCCCGCTATTAGATAAGAAGGTAACATTTTACTTTAAGACTGAGGACATGACTCACAGCAAGAATATCCACCAACCTGCTGAAACACACAATTCTAACTGTAAAAAAATTAATCATAGAAGGAATCCTTTAGTATTTTCAATACAGTATCTTTCTGTTAAGTAGAGCAAAATTAACAACTACACCTTATTGTACAAGCAGGTAACTGCAAATTGAAGTACTCTGTTTTAGTGCGTAAATGGTATTTTATTCTAAAGGCTATAAAAAGCCACCAAGCAATGTCAGATTGTTCGTAGGCTAGCAAGAAAGCGTACACTTCTTTTTTGCTGTCATCTTTTTAAATAGAAGTCTATATTAGGAAAGTTTCTATTTCCAGAAAGGGATACTGACCTGCACTGAAACACCAGAAGATGTAGGCGGGTATTGTGCAGGATGGTGGAGTTTTGAGTAGGCCGAATACATTGGTGTTTCATTCATCAGTTTGTTATAGAGCTCCAGAGCTTCTAGAACTTTCACATTTAGTTCAGATAATTCTGAATGTTTTCTGTTTGAAAACAAATATATGCAAACACTAAGTTTCTCCAATATCTAGTGTTAGATGGCAAAAAAAGAAGAGTGGTTCATTAAACAGTTTTGAATATGCAAGAAAAAAACCACCCTTAAAAGGTAGATGGTCCATTTCTTACACATCTATGTTGTAAAATTGCCATTCTGTTTCTTACACCATTCTGTTTCTTATACCAGTGGGACTGGAAGGAGAGTCCAAGTGGTGAACAACTGTTCTTCCCTAGCTGCAATAAGGCAAGCAACTCCACAGGTGTTAGTTACCTTTTCTTTTCACCCTCAAATATCCCTAGGAGTCTGAGGGGGAAGAGGTGAAGATAGCATTGAATAGATTTTCCTGTCATGGAGGACAGTCAGCAGCAGACTGAAAATACCAAGCTCTAGACAGATTGCAAAAGGCTACAGTCAAAAAGTGCTAATATAAAATGCACCCGGTAACTTATGCAGTAAATTTTGGAGTGCTGCAATCAAATCTTCATACACACACTGGGACCTTGGTACCTAAGCGTTAGAAAAGTAAAGGTAGAATTGTTAAAATATCTTTCTTGCAAGATTTTCTAGCTTGCAGATAAAAGAGAAAGTACCAAAAAAAATTAATACAACTGCGCAATTTAAAGTAAATCATAGTAAATAACGCAAAAGCTACGTTAAGGCTCACCTATCTATCTCTTCTAGTTTTTCATCTATCATTGGACCCATCTGTTGACAAATATCTGTGAAGACAAAAGTGTCAAGGTAGTTAGTGTCTTGCACAATTAAAAGTTTAAATACAGCCAAAAAAATACTTTATCCAAGTACACTAACATAGCATACGAAATTGGAGAGCGCACCTAGTTATCATGTGTGTCCCATTCCTCCAGCCCAAATAGACAGGAAAAATACTGTGGTTATTGTGTGTTGTCATCCTCTCTCCTCTTTCCCTTGACCCTCTTGAACAAAAAACTACTGATGAAACACATGGAAAATTTTGCGTTTCTGCTTGCACTGTGCAAGATCTATGACTTTCATCTCCTACTGGAATATCCAGTCTAGAGTGCCTATGAATCTATCTAGATCTGCTGTACTGCAGACCTTCCTTTACCTTCACTTTTTCAATTCTAGGAACATGCCGTTTTTAATGTACACTCCATTGTTATTACACACCTTGAACTAACTGGCTCTTAAGTGAACTGAACTTTCTCTCCCCTCCTAGCCAGCAGTATTTTGGAGAAATTTTGACACAAAATTAATTGCTTATTTCAAGCAGAGTTTTGATAGGTGGATGGATCTTGCAAAGATCAGGCACTGTATGCTAGCTGGAAGTTATGCAAATTACTCTGCCACACATGGAGCTGGCTTGGCAACTATTCGAAAATTCAGAGTTATACATATAGCCCCATGCTCCCACTGTGAAATAAGCTATTCTACAGCACACTATTAGCGCAGACCACGGTTTCGCTAAGCCTAAAATAAATGCAGAAGAATTAGCAGCTCAATCCACAAAAGGTAACTGTGAGAAGAAATACAAAAACTAGCTTAGTGCTCAAAGTACCTTCTGAGTCTAGAAGATCTGGAGAATCAAGCTTTAAATCTGTAGGATCTATACTCTGAAGTACCTGCAGTGTTTTATCCATCTTATCCTGAAAGGTCAAGAGAAGATTAAGAACAGTTATTTCTGAAGCATGGCAGAGTCTGTTTTAGTTTTCAAACAAAAAAAAGTTCTTTTTATATGAAGAACTATTTGCTAACATTTGGTAACAAAATAATGTTTCAACCAACATACAATCTCAGTAATTTTTTATATTGAAAGTGACTGCATACCTCATCTATATAAACCAGCTCAGGTTCTGCTTTCTTAATTTCTTCTGTAGTATCCTCAGGAACAGAATTTTTATCCACCGTTGCTGAAAGAACAAACATTAGTTTCTTTTCTGAGCCTGTGTTACTATGTTAACTTAAAATACACCTTTTCTCCTTGCTTGCCATCCGATCTTTAAACGAGAGAGAAATTTGAATAAGTACTTCAAGCAGTAATGCACCTAGCTGCTGAAGAAGGGAAAATGGGTGTGTCTAGAAAAAAGTTCTGACAAGCTGCTTCCTTTGGGCTGTTAGCCTGATTATGAACCTAGGCCCAGCAAGGGAAAGACTCTTGAGTCACATTAGCATCTAAAAACACCTCCAACACATGTACAGTTACTTTCAGCCAAGTCGTAAGTGTTAAGATTTATTTTGGTATCATAAGCATGAATAAAGCTAACAATGTGATTCTTACAAACCACTGACATGGGAATGAATGTTATTCTATACTAGGTTTGATGTCTGAAAAGAGACTTTGACATTTTAAATGGCAAGTTACTGCATTCATATGTAGTATGTTACTGACACAGAATTATGGTAAATTGAACTGAATTTCTGTAACAGGAAAAAGGTAACAACTTACAAGAGCATCAGAAGATTGAAATCGTTAAAGTAAGCTACAGCAGTGGTATGCTTGCTTGCTTGTTTGAAACAAGAACAGGATTTCTCTTTCAATTCTTTTCTTGGGCTGATTTCAGGAACTTATTTTACTGATGGGCTAATCAGTAGTTCCACCATAAGCCCACCTTTCAAAATGATCTGTCAGCTTTTAGTAGCTAACTTACCTGCCTCGGGTTCCACACTTAAGTCAGAAGTCACAAAATTAGATGGAAACAGTCCTACTCCTCTATGATTTTCACCTTTCCACCAATTGGTGTCACTGGGGAAATAAAGCTGTATTACAAAACTCTGAACATGAATGCTTTGTGTCAATGACATATTTGGGGCTTTTGACAGAAAACCCATGATATCTAATACACTGTTTCCCTGTGTATCCAATAACAAAGGCAAAGGAGAACGTTTGTAGAGATTAGTAGCCTAGCAGCAAAGCCAAAGACAGGAGCTGGGGCAGAGGGGTGGGAAGGAGAAGAGGAGGGATCGGGGGAAGTAAAATCATTCAGTACCAATCACTCAAAGTTTAACGCAACTCTTCAATTTTTAGATTGGTTAGATGATAGCCCATTATAGCTTCGTCTAAGTTTACAAGAAGTACCCAAGTGGGGACTAACATTAGAACTACAACTCATCTGTCACAGTCTATTAAATTAGAACAGTATTAGCAAGGAAGAAGTTCTGCTTCGTAGCTATCATTGGGGCAACGGTGATAACAACAATAAGTATTTTTTCTTCAGTTTTATTCTTAGCAAATGTGATGCTTGATAGCCACAGATTTAACAATTCCTGGAAGTAGCTGGAATTTAGCACTGTAATGCATATGTATATTCTTATGACATATGTTACAACCAACTAACATTCATCTTAAAAACCACAAACAAATTGGACCTACACCACAGAATGAAATGCCCAATGTAACACAGGGAGGTTATCCCTGCACCAAAAATGACTTGAGGTCAAAAACCTGGGGTATGGAAAGAATAGTGGAAGATAAAGGGGATTTGAGGGAGGTCAGCGTGATGATATACATTTCTGTGGGGGGAAAAAAGCATGACAGGAAAAATTTGCTATCCTAAGAAAACAACAGTTCTGGAATGAAGACACCTCCATCAGAGTATATTATACCTGTCATCCAAAACAAAAATAATTTCTCCACTTTTAAAGGTGAGCTCGTTGTCCTCAACAGCTTCAAAGTCATACAGAGCTCGCACCTTCCTCAAGTTCTGATTGTTTTGCTGAATTTCTGCAGATGGGTACAAGGATTTAGTTTCCATTTGTTGCTGTTTCTGCTCTTGCAAAGACAATTCGATAGCTACAGTTAGGGGAGGGGAAAAAAAAAAAGGAAGTTTGTATATTTTAACCCTGTAAACAAAGGCAATTTGCTTTCCTAGTAAAAATAAATAGAACATTATTTATTGTTATATTATAAACTCGATCTGTATCCTATAATATTTTAAATTTAAAAATCTTTGCTCCAAATGACTAGCTGTATTTCACATTTCAACAGCTTTACTCTGCCCTGCAACAGGATTAAAAGACAGGACGTAAATCGTGCACAAGTTATGAAACATTTAAAAAAAACCTCTGCTTCTCGTGGTACAGCCCACTACTTGAAGGAGCGCACACACTAGTAATGTCAGTAGCATCATTAGCATGATCAGAAATACTGATAAATTCTTCACTATCACATCTGAACAACAGTAACTATATCCAAGAAAGAGGAGAAAGAATAAAACATTTAAATGTTCTGATATTTTAAAGCATCAAGATGAAGGCTAGAACAAAATGTGTGGGTACAGAAGGGAAATGACCAAGCTCTGTGGAGAGAAAGCAGTCATAAAACAATGCCAATGGCTATGTGATGGGGAAGAATACATCTTACCCCAAATCCTCACCCATGAGGAAAACACCTTCATACCATTCTGAATGATACAGTGTATTAGGTGCCAGCCTGCTGTGCCCTTGTTTTCAATTCTATGCAGCAGAAGAGAGTACAACTTCCTATTTCCGTGCATTTTAACAAAACTTCTAAAGCACAAGTCTAACCCAAGGCTGTGACTAGCAATTTACCTTTAGCTATATCTTCATCTTCTTTGTTCTTACTTAATGATGAACCATTCTTAGCAGCATTTGTGGTAGCCTGCAAATGTATTAACAATAGAGTAAGTTCAGGTTACAAAGGAAAAAGAAAGCTCTATAATTATATACTTAAAAAAACTAGTAATAAGTTGTTCCTGGTTAACTACCTTACTGTAGCATTTCATTACTGAATCAAGATGACCTCCTGGAAGAAAAAACTACCACTCTTCAGAATCTCAGCCCTGTTTTATTTTGTTTTCAGCAAGAAACAAAGTAAAATAAATAATCAGATCTAATTTAAATAACTGACCTCATTTAAATAATTATTTTAGTCTCATTTATTAAAGTGGGACTACACATTTAAATGACTGCTCTTTCCACCTTTGTCCTCCACTCCTCCCTTCAAAAGGGAAGAAAAAGCTCTTTGGAGTCCTACTTCTGTGAAGACCCAAGGTATTAAGCAGCAGCTTGACCTGCTGAAAAGGGAGATCTCTGTATCAGAGCAAAAAGCCACCCTCTATCTCTGCTGGTGGGACAATGGGAAGGAAGAGCCAATGTACATCAAGTTGGGAGCTGCTGACTTAAATACAAGTCTCCACAAGAGCATAGTGAAATCATTCTTAGACACCTCATTCTGACAAGGAAGTCGTCCAGCATGTAGCAGGAATGAAGAACCTAGTTTCAGACACTAGCCATGTCTAGGACTTACTAACGGTCCTAGAAAACAATTCTGTACAAGTGTACCAAATACTAATAAACCTCAGCTTTGCTTGTTTGAAGTGAAGTGTATGAGGTAAAAACATCAAGATGTCATTTTATATGTATTTGTAGGAAAGGAAGCATAATTGGTTGCCAGTACTCTAGATCTTCCATGTTTCTGCCATATGTTTTAACACGTATCTAGATTTAGAAGTGAAAACATCTTTGTGGAGGAAGGAAAGATTGTAAAAGTAAAAAAAACCCTCTGTGTTTAATACAGAGAAAAGTAAACTTCATGTAAGGAATACGTAATAGAAGCTGCAGTTCTAATTTTCAGGGCTGATCTTCACCTGACTCATAATTTACATGAAAATATTTAGAAGCATCAATAATAAAGCACAGAAAAAAAACCACCTGTCATCGTATCTGCCAGCTAGAATATTAGGCATAATACACCACCAGAAGTAAAATACAAAGGGTGAGGGATTGGGATTGGAGCTCCCCACCTACTGAAGAGCCAGGACAATTCCTGACACGGACAGGTAACTGCATGAACAAGAAATGGGGACTTGGAAAAGGAAAGCACAGCAGAGCTCATCTTCAAAAATGTCTCCATTCCAGATATTGCCCTTTGTTTTGTGAGGCTCTGTGAAGAAAAATGAAGGTATGTGCTCCAAGTCAGCAATTAGAACCATGAAACAGCAAGTACAAAGTGTGGGCGTAGAATTGCTTTGATTTAAGGTGGTGACAGCTCAGTGAGGCTCTAAAAATGATTGGAAGAAAAGAAGGATCTAAAATGAAACAACTCGTAAGGGCATCATGAAATAGCCTTTAGTCTGTTCTTATTTTTGCTAGGAAGGCAAGGACATAAAAAAGCAGAACGAATAGAAGTGAACCTCAGCATAAAGAGGGAACCAAACTAGAACAAGAATCCTACTCTCCTCTGATCAAAAGTACAAAAGATCTCATCTGGAGAGCTTTTCATTTTGTTCACCACCAGGAACAGTGAACTAACAGTACCATCTATCCCAAATCAGCTTTTACCTGCGATCCAGCTGCAGGAAAAGTTACACCTTCTTCTTTTAAAGATTTAATAGTTGCAGATATTAAGCTACACTGCGGGTCTTTCTGAAATTCTTCCGACCACTCCACCATTAGAGTTTTTAGCTTTTCACATACTTTTGGATGAGCCTAGAAGACAAAATTGCACAGAAAGGGATGCTTGTACCTCAAAATTAACAGAAGGAGTTGTTCCCTCAGTAAAACTTTGTAACCAAAAACATTCTACTATAAATACCTTAATAATTAATAATTGTCTTAAGAAAATTTGGAAAACAGAGCCTAAAAAAATATATGGTCTTTTATACACTGATTCTGATACTACAGATAACATGCTTAGCTTTTGGAGCATTATCCTTTTATTTGAAAGCTGGCATAGCAGCTTCTAACACCATTACCCCAGTGCAGCACCAGCCTGCAGGTAGTTCAGATTTCCCCAATTCTACCAAACAACTGTTTTTTTTAAATCAGGGTTCCTTCAACCCTTACAGCAATCCTCTGAGACAAATTCTCTTGCATAGCCAAAGCTTAGATCTTGCAGGCAGCTCACCTACCTATACTGCTGTTATTTTAGTGGAGTCAATTTTAATTGGTTAAGGAATGGTTAAGGAAAAGGACTGACAAACTTTTTGGCTTTTCAAGTGTTAGCCATGTTTCTACATCAATAGTTTTGGAGAAATTCAGGCTACCACACTTACCCCAACTTTTCTGCACCTCTATGTTAGTTACCCTCCATTTTACCTCAATTTTCTCTTCATTACTTCTAATTTGTATTGCTATTCCCCTCCCAACCATGTAAGTTGGTCTAATATAAGATACTGTCTCTTTCCCTACAAGACAATACACCTTCCCTACCTTTTATGACCTCTGCTGTCTTCTCCTCAGATGCCAAAACACATTTCTCCCTGTTGACTTCTCAGGTGACAGGATCTCACAAAAACCTGATCTTTGTACCATCTCTGTATATACGTATGTATGTATGTCTCCTTGATTCAGATTCTCTCACAAAAAGGAATGACGCATTATGCATGATGTACAGTGCCACCCAGCTCATAGGACAGTTTATACTATCAGCTCCTGAATTAGGAATGGAGGTGCAGGGGGACAGTCTGGCAGAGGAAGATAATTCCTTGGAGTGGGTGCAAACCAAGATCAAGTTCGTGCTCTGCCTGCAATTCCTCTGGCTCCCACATTCTTCTCCAGCCTCTCGCACAAAAGAGCCTCTAGAGCTCCCCTTCCTCCACCCTCATCCACAGGATTTACAGCTACTCTAACTCCACATAGGACCACTGACTTCATTCAACACTGCAAATTTTATGTGCTAAAACCTCACCCGAAGTGATAATCCACCTTCAGGAAAGCAGGTCAGAGTCATGTATTGCTCTACTGTATGGCTAAAGAACACCCTTCAGAGTATACCTCAGTAACATTAAACATCAGCTGCAGTTAATCCTGTAATCATGCCTTAAAAAAAAAAATCATTGGAGCAAAAAGAGCAACTCTTCAACAGAGCAGCTAATATATCTGAAGGTCACGCCAACACTACAAGGGTAAAACATGGACCAAAGCACTTCAGACCCCATACACTTTGTAGTTTTGTTGACAGTTGATGAGAAGACTGTAGTTTGAACCCAAAGCATCCAAACTAACCTCAGGATACTTGCTGGTGCATAAGGGCTCTGGGGCTGCTGGGCTCACCTACATCTGTTTCACTTGGCTTGTCTGGATAAGTGCCTGGGACTGCACAAATGCAGCACATGGCCAAGATTTCTCATTTGCGTGTAGTTCAGATCACATTGTAAGCCTGTGCCTCACATGTAAACATATGCTGAACAGTAAGAACGTTGACAAGTTTGGGCTCAAGCATGCATTTAATTGAAAGAAGAGATGTAGCTTGATAGGCTCAGTATCAGCACAAAGACATTTGTTACACTTGTCTGAACTAATTTTCTTTTGGAGAAAAGGGAGAAAGTACAATTTTATCTGCCCTCTGAAGATTATTCCTCCAAGTGGGCCAGGGACACAGGTAAAACAAAGTATTTCCCAACAACAAAATAAATTATGCTCCAGTGGACCACTCTTCAGTGGGATTAAAGGTTTGCTTTTACATCCACAAGTGCTGTCAGACCATGAAGGTCAATGTTCTGTTTCAGAATGGACCATGGCTAATGAGAACAAAGGGGAGGACTTTAAGACCTATTTTTCCATACAAAGCAAGAAACAGAAGAGCTGTGAACTCATTTTGCTTCCCAGCAATTTTATTAGTTTCCTTAATTGCTTTGCTCAGCCTCTGATGATTCCAGGCCTCCCATATATTTGAAGACTAACTTCTTTTTAACCCATTAGCCATTTTTGTCTTCAACTGGAGCAGTAATTAGGAGAAAGCTGTTTCTGTTATTCAATTCATTACATCCAGATTTAGATCCCATCAGCTGCTTGACCCTAACCAGTTAGGTCTTCCTTTCTTGGTTACCTCCTCATTCAACATTCTGAGTATCTCTAGAAACTAAGAAAGTTTATCCTTTTCCTTGTAAAAATGTAATTTAACTTTCTCACAGTTTTCCTTTTGCACTTCAGCCTATTAATTTCATTCAAGCCAAATAAAAACTCTTCAAGAAAAGCTGCCTTCACCATTATCAAATTAATTGAGCTTAGGAAGAGTCACAGATTTTAATTAAAATTGCTCATGTAATTTTGTAAAAATTTGGAGTAGGTATTATCAGCCTGTCACTTCTTTAATACATTATCTTTTCATAATAAAAATTAAAGTACACGAATTTCAGTGATAAGACAAACAGCCAGCAGTACCTGCAATTGCACCAAAACTGGAAAATGCATATTAACTAGAACATTAGTTTTGCCAATTCTTTGCTATGCTGAGACAAAGCAAAGAATTTATCAAAACAACCCTCCCCCAGTACTTAAGGTTATAAAAAATTACCTTATTTATTATACCTCGAGCTTCACTAGCAAAATCACGAGAACATACTTCTAAGTGAAATATTTTTCCACAGTTTGATACACAGGCTCCTAAAAGCTGACAAGAGAAATACAATTGTGAAAATGTATGACAACAATGAAAATAATCCAAAATAAAAGCATACATAAAAAGGGTTAAATTTAATCCTCTGTTCAGCATGCACACTCTGACTGACTTCTACTGAAGATATATAAAGGTATTAATTGATCAGTACACATTTAACAGCTGCATTACATAAAAGAATACAAACTTTTTTGAAAATAGTGATAGTCTACTCACTGTAAGTGCTTGCAAAGCCACATGAGGAACTTTATGATTTACTCTCTTCATGATGGCTTTAAGGCAATCCTTGGCTCTGAAAAAGGAACAAAGAAACTATCAGCGATAAATGTGACTGACATAATCTGTGGAATGAATGATACCAGATACTCAAGTTGGGTAAGCAAACAAAACTGGGTCTATTGAAAGAAATGTAACTGAACCTAAACTTTTTCCAGAGCCAGTCTGGAAAAAAAATATTTAACAACTTGTTTGTTCTTATATGTGTACTGGATTGGAACAAACTCCATTTTTACACTGGCATTTTATATTGATTTCCATAAAACTGCTGACAGGTCATAAAGGGAGCAATTGCCAGTAAGTTGAGGAAATTAATTTGAAATAGACAATGAAAGAAACATCTATATAAAAAGAAAAAAAAGAATGAGAGGCAGTGATGATTAAATAAATGGTTATTTTACTGGCTACTGTTAAGGGTCTCTATGGATTTAATTTAAAAATCGTGCTCACAGGTTGTCAGCTCTTGGATCCCATTTTCAAGACACTAAGGACACATAAAGACTTTATAATTTGTTTCAGCAAAATCTGAGATAAGTATAGAATAACAATTAGCACTCTAAATGTTACTCTACTGAGGAGTTTCATACTTAAAACGAGCATTAACGGCATGCACCAGCTACATGGGCTGAGGCATATGTAAGGCTTCATTAACACTATTATTTTGAACCTCCTAAAAACATGAAATCTCTACGAAAAGAGCTGATGCGGTATCTTTACTACTAGTATCACTTGCAGTATACTTAAGCTAGAAATGTCTCCGCAAGGCTGTGTTTCTCCATGTTGCCTAGCGAGCTCAGCTCAAACAACCTCTGTTCTTCACCACTAAGGCTACGGTTCCCTGGTCACTTTACACAGGCACAAGTGAAAGCCACTGATGAAAGTAGCGGACCAAACACCTACCGTCCCTTCCTACAGCAACACAGTCCCCTTCCCTTCATGACTGAGGCTTTAGCAGTCATACAGTGCCTGGATCAAGGAACTGATCTGGCTGCACATGATAGTTTTCAGCCAGATCTCTGCCAAGATCAGATTCACCAGGAATCCATCGCACAAGGGACTAAAGGAAATATTTGACAACCCTCTTCAACACAAATTCTCTCTCCCGTCAATTTAAAGTCGTCATGGAATTGCAACCTTTGGCAAAGCTTAAAAAAAAGCCTGAGCAGAAATGAAACCAAAACTGTTTCACTGTTTCACTGTTAACATTAAGAGAGATGTTTGTTTCAATGTTTTGTTTCAAAAGATGTCTGTTTCAATGTACTGTGTGTACAGTAAACTGCATCTATATTCACATTTTGGTTTAGAGCAATAGTCTGGTTTTGAAACAAATTTTCTGATTGTTCCCACATGTTGCACGTTTAGTTCACAGTGGAGTTTTGCGCACACAAATTTATTTCCTTTTGGAAGAAACTAAGCCAGAAGCTCCTCTGTGCACACCAAATGTGCTCCTACCTCTCAAGGAGCCATAAGAGTCAGAGCCAGTGACAGGATCTGCAGACAAATTTGTACCAATGCTGGTGTGGATATTAAGTTTAGAAGAGTTTAAACCTGTTCTGAAGGGGGGAAAAAAAACCCCAAACACCCTGAGCTGCAAACTGGATGGATGCAGTAGCTTCAATACCAACTGCTCTGGTTTACTACTCTAGCCCTATCGTGCTGAGCTACTTGGTGATCTACACGTAGCCAGAGAAGTATGCTTTTAGTCCTAACATTGAGTATGTTAATATACAAACAATCCAAAGTCAACATACTTGTTGTTAAGCTATGTATTTATTTAAGCATAGGCAACAATGTTCTTTTCAGAAGATGGCTTTTAGTGAAGGGCAGGAGGGAAGAAAACTACACAAAATTGAAGTAAAATGCGTTAGCAGTAGTGGCATTTAAAATTAAGAATTTAGGATTTTATAGTATATACAAGAATATATATTAAGATTGAATTAAGAATTCAGCCTATGCAGTAATTCAGGTTTACTTCAAAATTTAGAACATGTTATCACACAGGAAGGTTACCTTAAAATTCAGCAAATACTTTTGCCCATTATAGGATCACTGAACTACCATTTATGTTTCAATATTACCACTTAAGCTAAACTGATTCAAACAGATCAGTGTTTTGATCCCCATTTTTTTCCCCCTTTTCTCTTCCATCAGTCCCATTCTTCCTAATGAATAAACACAGACAAATTTCTCATCATAAATAGCTAACTGTCTTAACTAGATAATTTTCTGCAAAGAAACTAGTTCACTTTTTCCTACTGGCACAGTCTCCTCTCAAAATTTATGCAAGATCATTAAATATGAATAACTTGGTCTACTATACAAAACTCCATAAAAATTGGAATGCACTCAGCATATACAAATTGTTCTACTAGAAATCCTGCTGGAACATTTCTTTCAAAGAATTTTAAAGCCAACTACATATATTTGTAGAGCTTGCAGAAGTGTCAGATTGGTAGCACTTTTTGCATAGCTGACTACGATGAGCATTTTGAGACACGTTCTCTCTGAAACAGTATTCTTCTTCACATGAACATGAAATTATACGTTGTAAAGCTGAGATACAGCTTACCCATTAGGAGTACTTCCAACTTTGTCACATATATCCATAATAAGACCCCAGTCCTCACTGGTGTTATATTCATTTGTGGCTTTTTCTATAAAGAAAAACAAGATTGATTAAGCGTAATACCCTATTAAGTTCAGATTCTAGTCAACAAACACTTTCTCAGCCATACCAAAAAAGATGACTCCATATACAAAATACTGAGAGGCAGTGTCTTCTACAGATTAGCATGAATTCTTGCTATCTTGTAGAGTGCTATGTACAGTTTTCAGCACTGGACTAACAGATGCGATAAGTATTTAAGAGTTCCAAAACCAGAAACAACTCTTGAAGTGTAATGTTGTAAATGACGAAAAAGAAACTGCTTCTGTACAGTTTGTTTAGTTACTCCAGGTTTAAGTTATAGCCCTAGTTTAGAGTTTGCTCAAGGTCTTCTAACATTTGCATGCCATTAAATATTTCATATGGATGTTCCAAGAAAAAAAAAAACAAAACCCCTGTAGGACTCTAAAGGAAAGCTATCTCCTCATTCAACACACTTATTAAAATATTCTCTTCTACTAGATTTTTCAGGAAATCTAAATGCCACAGCAAGTGCTGAGAAAAATAAATGGCATAGAAGGATTAATAAAAAACACAGAAGGGGGCAACAAAAAACAGACTGCTCTATCAAAAGAATGTATACTTAATTAATATTTGCAACATTTCATTCTATATATTAACTGATAAGTCTTAATGTTGTTTAATTGCGCTTGTTATTTTAATCACATGTAAATATTACAGTGCTTATAACAGCAAATTAAGTATTTTATACATTGCCTCTGCTGCCTTACAGCTTAATTTTAACCTGCTAATTTAATATTTTAAGTAAATTCAAAGACAAGTGCTTTTAGATTTTTATGTTATATATTAATCCCATCAGAATGCACTTCAGAATCACGGCAATATCATAATCAGCATTTTTACAGAATTTTACTTTGGTAGGAAAAGCCACTAAATCCGAGATGCATATTTTAAAGAATATTTAGTAGATTAAAGCAGACCATAACGGTCACTCACAATTAATGTGATGGTGTTCTGTGATAGCAGCTGTTCCAAAATTACAAGGTTTGCTGACAGCAATACTACCGCAGGATAAACCCAATTTCATGTGTGCAATTAAGCATCTTCTCTGATAACCAGCTTCACTACTTAGTTTTGCAGTTAAAAGTTGCAACAATACCCAGGCTGGCTCAGCAGAATGGCTTCTACAAAGAAAACGCAAGCATAGCAGCCAACAGTGCCCCTAAAAACCCTTTTGTTACAGATGTAAAAGCAGACCAAGAAGGAGGAGTGGAAATTTGCAATTTCGGCCATAGATTATCTTCACAAGCTTAGACTAACTATTTAAGGGAAGCAAATACTGTGTTGAAAGCATGTTCCTACAGCATAAACCTTCTTCAAAACTTACCTGGAAAGGACATAACTGTTAAATTTTCTTTTAAGTGCATCAGTATTTTTAGGATACTAACAACAAAATTCATTGCATGTTCTTGAAAATAAATGAGTGCCTGCAATTTTGAGCACTTTTAACATTCAATTTATTAAAAAAATTCAAACCAAAACAATCTCTATATGCACATTTCCTGGATATGTGAACCGTAAGTACTGAACAATCACGAAAGAACAGCACAATGCAATGTTTGGTGCACACAACTCCGGCCTCGTGTTTCCTATGAAGTTCTGCCAGCTAAAACTGCTTTTTAAAAGCATCGCCTTGCACGTCTCCATCCCCAGTGGTGTGAATCCTCCCATCAAAACTTGTCAGTCAAATTAGTCCATCTCATTAGATGACAGCAGCCTTCAGTTGTGCATATAAAGCCAGCCCTCCCATGACAAATAGCACCAATGCCTATAAAACAGACTGGGCACATTGTTTAATAGCACTGCCTGGTGTCACCCTGACCCGAAACCTGTCTCCCCTCTGAAATTCCTGGAATATTTTAGAGATGCCTCCTTCCGCAAGCCCCTCTCTTCCACATGCAGAGAGGGAGCAGCTAGCAAGTAAGAAATGGTGGTAGGTCAACAAAAAGGCATGGAAGCCAAGAAAAATGGAGGTTGTGTTTCACACCCGAGTCTTCAGAACCAAAAACCACCACAAACAGCAATGACCAACTCCAGCTCTCCGCAATGCCCACTGACTCAGGAGGATGCAAGCTCAGCTGAGACACTCCAGTGTCTCGATACACATGGGCACAACTAGCGAAGCAAGCCTCAAGACAGGTATTGTCATATGTGTAAGCTTTGTTTATCATTTCAGATGCTCCAAAACCCCAAACCCAGACCTCCAAGCTTTCCTCCTCCTACGCTCCCTTCTCTTTCCCTCCACTACTCTCCTTTTAAAATGGGAAACAAACCAAATCAGGTAATTTACTTTTGGAGAAGTTATTTGAAAAAAACATAATTGCATCCACAAAATACATATAAGATGCTTTGAGATGACACCTATCTGATTCACTAGTAAAAAGCACTCTCTTCTAAAATATCACAGCAAAGAAACAAACTGAAATAGATACTCGGACATAAAAATATGTAGGAAATTTAAAATTACTTCGTTTACAAGCCAGTCAAATGCAAGCTTGTAAACTGACCCTGCAGCATAAACACTGCAAAACCAAGCACCTCGCTTTGTACATGCTGTCATGCAGAGCCAAAAAAAAAATACCCCACAAAGACTGCCAGATAAGCAACAGGGTAAAACAAGAGCAGTGGTGCAGCTCCTTCAGCCTGCCGGGACCCATCAACAGCTCTCCTTCCCTTATGGTGTTTGTTACGTAGACACAATTGTCACTTTTGTCCTCTACAAAAGACTCAAAAGCACTTGCCAGAGGACATATATTGAAGTTTTCCTGGACCTTTAGAGGAAGTCACAGTCAGCTTTGCCTGCCATGACAGAAGATGTCCCATGCTATCCTGATCAACTCTTCCACTGTCTACAGGAAGGCTTCGTGTTTACCAGGCTTCGCCAAGAAGTTTCAACTCCACACCTTCTACACCTTGAAGGACAGCATAGCTACCATAACGCCTAGCACTACTCACTCTCAGCTCCCATGCTTCTCCCCGCCTCTCCCCCAGCCAGCACATTCGTACACGGAGGCACGTCAAATGCAAACTCCCTCCTCTTGTATCCATGCAGCCTGTTCTAGGAGCAGACATGGTCCCAGTGAGAATAAGGCGGCTGCCCTACGACACACTCTTACAACTTTTGAGGTTTTCTTCCCTGCCAGCATGACAAATTTAACAGCATCTGTTTTTTTGCTTAACATGAGCTCCAGCTGAAGAATAATCTTGAAGGATAACTACTTCACAGATGCTGAGACATGGACTTTGATCAGAAGAAACAGATGTGGGAGGATGCATTTTCCAAGACTTTTTCAGTGCTAAGAGAATATAAACTTTAAAAAAAATGCTATGACTTATACTCTGTAGACCCCCAATTAATGAACACTGGACATGAGCTTACTTTTATAGAAATAACGATAAAAGCAAAATATGCTTCTTTTTATTGCTGCTTGGTATATTTTTAAAAACCCACAAAGAATTAAAAACACAATTAATCATTTTTAACTGGATCAGTTCCCTGATCTGATTTGCCATGCAGCTGCACAGAAAACTATGCCAACACAAGAGAGGAGATAGCACTAAAATGAGCAGCTGGGAAAGGGATGGGAACTGTTTACTGATATTACTGCCAAAAGAAGAAATGCTTCTCAAGCTACTGGCTTCAAACACTGTCACCAACTCTTCCAGAAAAGAAGGCAATGCTTTACCACTGCCTGCTAAAGTCAAGTTTTTCAGGACCCTCCCTCTACCACACAACATCCAAAATGCATCTGAAAGGAAAGCTGAACATCACCTTTCCAGCCTAACTGCACTAGTTCTTTTCCCCTTTTTCACAAGAAAGGGATGGGTAATACACATCAATAACACCAAAAGACAGGAAAAAAAGTAATACCATGAGGACTGCAACTGGGCAACACGTGGCAATCCTCAAAAGCATCCCTCTTTACATCTTTTCAAACATCGTGTCCTCAGTCTCTAAAGACCCTGGCATAATGTGAGAGACCTGCACTCATAATTAAGTGTACTACTGCGCATTCACTCTTACAGGCCTGGAAACACCAGGCAGAGCTCGCAGCCTCCGTACCTTGCAGCTTTCATACAGCCCCTCTCTCGAGACCTGCTGCCTTTTCAGCAATGCACAACCAGCACTGGATTCCCTCAGGTTCGCAAATACAAAAGCAACACACCCCATTTCTAATACAACACTGAGAATTCTGCAGATACGTTACAATCTATATTCACACTGGCAAGAAGCAAGGAAAACAGCAAGAGCAACCGCGGGAATCTTAAAATACCCGTATGAACACGAAAAGGAAGAAAAGAAAGGGAACTGTGGGAACTTCACAGCCCCCAGAATTCCCCAAGTGAGATACGGGCACCCCAAAAGTTCTGCAGAGGTAACCAACATGACACTTTTCCTACCAAAAGTGTATCACACTGTTACACAACACAAATCTCTCACCGACTGCTTCTGCTGGAAATCTATATCCCATTTAACATATAGCATTAGCATTTCACACTGACACAGCAAAATCAGCAACCCTGGTCTGATGACAGCTCTACCTCTATGCTGCCTAGCACATACGACCTTCAAACCTGCAAAATATTTTGTTATTTCAGTCCTGAATTTCCTTCACCCAGGCTTGCCAACAATGCCAAATAACATCTCAGGTAAAAAAAATAAAAATACTAGAACATAACTTTTTTTTTCCACCTGTGTCAATTTTTATGCTGGAAACAAAGATAAAACAAGCACTCCAGCACTGATTTAGCACAAAGAACTTTTCAATTTGATATGGCATTTGCTAAAGACTGCGATCACTACAATAAAAATTTTCTAGTGACTGATTTGCCCCCCAAAGCTATGTGAAATAAAATCTTGTCTGCACATAAATACTTCAACTTTTACACAGAGCCATTCTAAGTATATAAAAACAGTGTTCATATATGAAAAGTGAAAAACAAAAAAAATTGAGGACTACTCCAGACTGCTGTTTTTCAGAATATACAGCAGAACCACACGGATGAAAACCAGAAATTTAATCCCACGCACCTTCGTTTGTTTGCCTTGCCTTTGTACGGCCAAATTAGAAAATTCTAGCTTTGATTTAATTAGTGATTATAGACACTATGACACTGTAGTCATATGACTTGCATTTCCAGTAACACTGCATGGTCCACTTGGTCCTTGCTGAAAAGGCAACCCTACTTGCAAGGATCCCAAGTCCCTATTCCTGTCACTGAATATTATATTCTAAGAAAAATTGGATCAAAGTGGAATATTAAAATAACTTTTTGCAACGTAAATCCACTTCACTGAGAAGGCTTTTTAAGATACAAATTTTGCTTAAAAAGGGAGTGAGACATTTTGTTTCATTGAGTCAATTGGCCAATAACCTGAAAAGCAAACAATTCCATTTGTCAGACAATCTGCAAACTACAAGAAAAGCATTCAAAAGACTAGGGAGGGATTAACAGAGACTTGTACTCCAGAGCCTGGAAAGCACCAAAATGAAAGTTACCAACAGTCACATATTATGTAACAAAACATCCCTCGTAATATAATTAAAAACAACAAAAAAAAGTGAGGCTATGATATATTAAAAAAAAAAAAACAAAACAAGATAGGGCTGAGGGAACAGACCAGTAATAATCTCAAAAATGAGGAAGAAATGCCATAAAATTGCAGGCTCAGAATTCAGGAATTTTAATCAGTTAGGTCAAGGTAAAGCCACGGACTGAAGACTGGAAAATACTGTCCCTACTTTTCAAGAAAAAAAGAAACCCCCAAGCAACACCCAAAAAAAACCCCCAAGCAACACCCAAAAAACCCCCAAGCAACACCCAAAAAACCCCCCAAGCAACACCCAAAAAACCCCCCAAGCAACACCCAAAAAACCCCCCAAGCAACACCCAAAAAACCCCCCAAGCAACACCCAAAAAACCCCCCAAGCAACACCCAAAAAACCCCCCTCAATTAGAATCATAGAATCATTTAGGTTGGAAAAGACCTTTAAGATCATCGAGTCCAACCATCAACCATGGTAAGCTAGCAGAGCAGAAAGTTGGAAGGTATCATCAATAAAAGGAAAGGCTGAAAGATAACGTAAGGGGAAATGTAAACCCTTGAGGTGTGGATTAGGGAGAAAAAGGTAAGAGTTAGCAGGGCAATATGCAATTCACGCAGTCAGAGTCAATAAAAGATTCCCCTAGAAACAAGCGGACAACGAGTACGCCAAGTTCTAGCATAAGAAAAGACAGGGCATCAAGGTAAAACAGCCACAAAAAGGCAAATACAATCCTAGAATGAAACGTGCCAGGTAAACATTTCAGTAAAGCACAAGGAAACGTGAAATGCTATCATACAAGTTATCAGCGATCCATGATACGGTGTACAATTCTGGATGCCAGTCAAACTACACAGAAAAATACTTCCTACTCCCTTGATCATGTTAACAATGTTACGAAAGAAGGCTAACTAAACAAAAGATGAAAGGGAATAGGCTTGTTCTCTATTGAAGGAGCAACTACTTCAGAGATGAAGGTTATTTAAGAGGAAGGACAACGCTGGGAAAACATCAAGTGCACATGAACTAACTATGAATAGATTTAGACAGGAAATTAAAAAGCTTCTAACACTCCAAAGAACTGAAGTTTTGGGGTATCCTCTCAGTAAGAAAAACAGATAAAAGAAACCACACTTCTCTAAAACACTATTCCATAGGTTAATCTTGTGACACTGCAACTACATACAAAGAAACCAAAGCAGATGCCAAGGAATTAAGACACTGCACAGCTCTGCTGAAAAGCAAACATATGGGTTTAGAACCAAGGAAGCAAAACCAGCTGTGGCAAAGCAAAAGCACATTTACCTACATTTTCTAAAGGTGCCCCAAGAAAAGAACGGTACTAGATGTATGGTCTGAAGAGAGAGCTGGATCAACCTCATTGCTGGCTGCTAACAAAAGCAGGGTCCTGTTCTTCCTTTGCAGGGGTGTCCTGCTCCTCTTTTTCACTACCATTTCACAGCCTTTGCTGAGCTGATTCAAGTCATCAAACTTCCAAACACATCACCTTCATAGATGATCTAACTCACAAGCCAAATACTTTACTCTGGAAAATTAGTTTTTTCTGCCAAAAAGAGTTGAATCAGCTCAATGGTGAATCAAAAAAAAAACCAACAACCCCACAAAGCCACAACAACCTGGGTGGATGGGACCACGGAAGAGGATCTCTCCTTTCCACAGCATCAGGCCATCAGCTGGGCTCATGGTATATGCCTTTTTTTTTTTTTTTAAATGAAAAAGACAACAAAATGTAAAAACATTAAATCCTGACAGATGCATATTAAAAGCATGTAAACACTGCAAGTTAAAGTACAGTCTATCCACATTTGATATTCTGGATAGTCTAGTTTCCAACAGAATAATAATTTTTAAAAAAGCTCCTAAAGGCAAAGAGATTTTTCCTGGCAAGGAACTGTAAGATTTAGCCTCAATAATCACAAAGCTTCTATTCCGTTGCACTTGTTTAATTGTAGTAAGTGCAGACAGTTATATTTAGTATATGCAAGGCAAAATTTAAGAAACTGCAAGTGAACAGACTGTCACTTTTGAAGTACTATAGTCCTGAAGTTCCTGACGCATTTAGGTTTGCCAAAGAATTCTGCACAGCTGTAAGAGTTCCCAGTTCAGAAAGTCTTCACTTGTGCAAATACATCAGTTAGAGCCACGTGAAAGGTTAGTGGCAAAACACATGTAAAACTTCACAAGGTATCTGAAGTAACTGGACTATGCGTAGCTGGTCTGGCAAGTTTCTACTTTCATTTCCATTGTAGGTCAACGTTAAGAATCTCACCATGGTTTGTGAGAAGACAAAGAAGAAAGGGAATGATTTTATTACATAAACTTTGCAGACACATTAAGAACACAGTGCAACTTCACAAAAAAGAGATGCTGTGGTAATAGGAGCACTCACAACAACCTCTTCCACCTGTATACATCCTGGCCTTGATAAAAATCCCAATAATGTTGAATTCTTCTCTTACCAAAAATTCCAGTGTAACAAGAAATGTAAATCTGACTCTGGCATCTAGTTTAATTTAATTGCTTTTTCCAGTGCTTTGGTTCAGGATAGGCATTGTTTAAAAAAAAAAAAAAAAATTTAAAAGGCAGAAAAGAGAAACCTAAAAAAGCAACGCGCAGACCAAGTCAGATGCTCAAGAAAGCACAAGACAGAGCAGAAACACAAAACAAAACAACTGACTCATCTTCTTCATCCTGTCGATGGCACCAACTCCGGCCAAAGTTGCCTCACGGTTTTGTAATGGGAAGAAATGTCAGTTTAGGCTTAACTTGATGCCGCCAAATCAGCCCCTAGACAATACCTTAGTCTCGGGTACTGAAAGAGGCATAAAAATGGGTCTCTACTGACATTAATAGAGTTGGTTTTCACTCTCGAGTTCTACACCAAAAGAGCAAGCTTAACGTCCCGCACTTCACAGAAACCCAGCAAACCGACCAACGCAATACGAAAGGCGGGAGGCAACAAGACATCCCACAGACAGGCTGTAAAAACTGTAAAACTTCAGAAATCACAGCACAACGGCCCGCACGACACACTTCCTTAAACCGCCGAGCGCAAATGGGGCCGGCCCGCCTCCGGCCCCGACCGGCCCCGTGCCTCTCCGTGGGCCACAACACCCTCAGAGCCCCGAGAGGGCAGGGAGAAGCGGGGAACCCCCCCGTCCTGTCAGAGACGGCACGCCGGTGTCCCCCTGAACCTCGGCGGCGGGGCTGCCGGCAGCTCCCGGCGCCTCACGGACCGGCTGCTCGTCGAGCAGGCCTGGAACGGCGGCTTCCAACACCGGCCGTCGTTACTCCTTCTCCCTCAGGAGCCATGGGGAGGTGAAGAAGGAGGAAGAGGAGGCCGCCGCCCCGTTGGCACCGGCCCTACCGGCCACCCGGGCCCAGCCGCCGCCGCCGCCCGGCCTCCCCGCGGCCCGCCGTCCCGCTCTGCTCACCCACGTCCTGCTCGAAGGGGTTAGGAGCGAAAAGCGGCATCTCGGCAGCGCCCGCCCGCTCCTCAGACGAGACAGCCCGGCCAGCGGCCGCCCGATCCGCCGCCGCCGCCGCCGCCGCCGCCCGACCGCCGCCTCAGGCCCCCGAGGCCGCTCTTCCGCGCCTGAACGCGCGGCGGAGGAAACGCCGCAGCAGCACCGCCACGACGCACCGGTCAGGCTGGAGGGGAGGGAGTGCTGGGTTGGGGCGAGAGGTGCGGGAGGGCGCCGGTACCACCGGCGGGAACGGGGAGGAGCGGGGCGGGCGGCGGCGTCAGGCGCTCGCTGGGGCAACCCCGGCGGGATGGGGGCCTCGGGAGGGGAGGGGGGGCCGGGGCTGCCGGGCGGCCGTGCGCGGAGGCCCCGCCCCCTTCCCCGCCTCTCCCGGGCGGGGCGGGGCCGGGTGGCCGTGACGTCACGGGACGCCATCTTGAGGCGGTGGCGGCTGAGGGGATCGTTTCTCCCTCGTCGCTCCCGGTTTTCCCCGGTGGGGCCGCATCGCTCCGTGTCCCGTTCCCCCCCCCCCCCTCCCCGGTATTAAAAGCTGCCTGAGGGCGCGGGCTCTGCCGCCTCGGCGGGTGCGAGGAGGGGTGGAGGGCGCGGAGAGCAGCGGGGGCGGTGGGAGCGTGGCCGGGTACGGCTGAGGAGATGATGGCTGACGGGGGGGGGGGGGCGGAGGGTTTGTGGGGAGTATGGCTGAGGGGGGTACGGCCCATCGTGAGGGAGGGCGGGCGGCCTTCAGCCGGCTGTCCCCACCGCCACACGGGCAGGGTTGTGCAGCCGGGAGGGGGATGTTCCCCAAAAAGCCATTTTCTGGGGGCTCTTGAGGGGCCTGCTGGCCCTGTACCCGCTGTGGGCAGCCATCAAGGGCTGCTGGCAGGAACCTGGGAGCTGCTAACTGCTGCTGGGTGTACCTCCTTTTTTCTGAGGAGTAATGTGACTTCAGATGAACTCATGCCAGTCAGGGTGAGTCAGTAGTTCTGCACGGCTTTTTGGAATATGCACAGTCATACGTTTTAGAGCCGCGTCTCTCGGAGTAGTCGTGAGCCCTAGTCATCATCGCGGCAGTGTCAGCGCATTAGTCAGAGCCTATTCTTGACTACTTCAACAAGAGAACTGGTGGAAAAGTGAGGCGCAGCAGCGTTACGGTGGCTGTGTTTCTATTAGAAGGGCAGGACTTTGAAAGTACTGAGAGCAAGATTCCTGAAAGCTTTCTGTATGATTCAGTGGTACTTTCCTGCCCACTCATCTCAAATTTATGGGGCCACATTTCTTTCCTCAGCTGTGATATGCAAGTATAGAACTTAAAGATAACATAAGTTTCACTTACATGTGTGAAAAGTACTTTTCAGCATCTTTTGTAAGGAATTTTAGATTATCTATTAGAAATTAAATTTTATTTGAAGGACACACTGATGTTTCTTCACAAATGACAGCAGAGTTCATGTTTCTCGAACGTTTTGTACACCAGAAGCATTTATTTTAAATCACCTGGGGTCTACGATGGCAGGGTATTATCAAGTGTACTGTGGTTTTTTTGGTGATGAAACTGCGTTAGCAGATCGCTTGCCCCGCTGCATAGCCAGCCTCGCCGCTCGGATGGAGTTTCCATTTTGTTCCCGTTTTCCAGGGTTTGAGGCAGTCTGCAGGTGGCACCGTTGCCTCACGTTCACGGCCATCGTTGCCCATCCTGAACTGACTACTGGAAATGAACTCTTTCTGTCAGATTTTTAAGGCAAAATGGAGCACCTTTCCCTCAGTCTTAAATTTACTAATTACATTGAAACTTATAATTTCACTTAATGAATCAGAACGAATAAAAACGGCACTGATTTGTTTAATTGCTTTAAAAAAGGAAGGATGAATCAATTTGTACAGAAATGCAATAAACACTAATGTTGTCTGGCTGAAATAGAAAATTGTAATGAGTTCTGTATAATTCAAGACAATGAGTTTTCTCTTTTATTAACTCCGCGGTATCACATGTGATGCAATAATCACAGCAGCTGCACATGCAAATAAACGGGTAGCTTCTCCAGTTCTTCGGATCCTGTAACGTTGTTTTTGTCACCTTAGTATTGAATCAAGTGTCACACATCTTCATGTACGTTTGCTTCATTTTTTATCTGGTTGTGGTGGGACGGTGCATCCGAGATCTGCCATACCTCCTAGAGATGAAGGACTGGACAGGACCGCCTGTGCTGGGTCTAAGCCCCCCCAGGTTCAGTCGTGTAGAACATACAGTCTAGGAAGCACTAGAGGGGAGGACAGAAAAACAGCTATTAAAAAAAAGTTACTTCTAAACCTGCTGTTCCAGACTCTAGATGTGGCAATCTATTTATCCCTGAGGACTGAGCAGTGCTGACCCCCATGTCTCAGATATTTTACCGTCATTAGGGCCACCTGCAGGCTCCGGTGTCCCAATCGCTGATGGATCAGTGGGACTTTGCGGGATGTCGATGCTTCCCCCTCCTCACCGCCCTGTCAGACACATCAGAGGGGCCGACTCTGAGCTTCCCCCCTTTTGTAACAATGTGTTGTCAAGCCTTAGCTTTTGTAACAGATGTTTTAAAAGACAGTTTATATTGTCAAAAATGTTTGCTTTTAGAAAACTTGGGTAACTCTCGGGAAGCTTTTTCCTAGCGCACAGAAGCAGCTTGCTAAGGCTTCTAGCTTTGTTTTGTATCTGACTGGATTCTCTGTATTTCTCCAGCTGCCCTCTAGTTTACTTTGTGATTTACTGAAATATTTTTTTCCTCTTTTTATAATGGTCTCCTCTGGTGCTCTGTGTAGGAGTCATGCAGGCAGAGAAACTGGTTAAACAGAGAAATGCTGAAAATAATTCTGTATAAAGCATTTCAAGATGTACGCGAGGACTCTCTCCCCCTCAGTTCCTCTGATTTTACTGCTAGCTGATGCTCATGATGAAGGAAGTCGGCGAGAAGCACGCTCTTTAAACTGTTAAAATTCTGTGCTTTTACAGCTCTCTGCTCAGCAGCTGAAGAGACTTTGTATCCGTCATGCCCTTGCATGAGAAACAATACTGTATTAAACAAGTATGGAAAAGCTTGAGAGTTTTTAATAACAAATTTTACTGTACACACAGTCTGATGCCACCTAAATGGAACATACCCTTGCTGTTTAAAAACTTTGATTCATTATTGTTAAGTTTTCTTTGGCTTTTGTTACTCAGCTCAGGCACTCGAGTTTCCTCATAAAAGCATCTCGGACACTTTTCATGCATGGCTATTGCAGCACTCTTGGAAACAAGTTGATGTTAAGTGGAATACATTTATTTTCCTAATCATAGTTTTTATTTTCTTGTACCTGGTGTTACACGGTGGGAGTCCTTTTTCTTACATTAGCTGCCGTGGAGGATAAAGAGGGAGAGAGATTAGGCAGCCAAAACTGACGCATCCCACTTTTCCCCACTTCTTTCATGCACAGCACCCACCCATCTCCCCATACGCCGCATGGCCCCAGCGTAGCTTTTTATATGGGAGTTCTGCGGCTATTAACTCCCCGTTTCCAGTAGGGAACTCTACAAAGACGTGTCTAGCACTGTCTGAGGCCTTGGTCCACGAGTCTTTGGGAGATGCTCTTCCAGCGGTGTAGGCTTCTGGGGATGCTTACAGCACTCTGCAGCGGTACGGGGATGCCCAGCGCCTGCAGGGTCCGTGGGAGGTGGGAGCTCGGACAAGAACACGCGGAGCTGGGGCGTCACCTCCTCCTCCTCCGCGTTGGAGCTCGCCGTGGTGGAGCGGCTCCTGCCCGTCGGTTGTTCCTTCATGGCAGCACATCGGAGGCAGGTGGACTAGGCTCATTCTGGGACCGTCTTTCCTACCCACCCGTGCCCTCCAGCCAGCAGTTCAGAGGAAATGAGTGTTTGGGAGAGTAGGATAAGTGCTCCAGTAACCCAGTAAATTTGCCTCAAAGAAGTGGTTTTGTTCAGCGACGGGTCACGCGGGGAGTTTCTGCGCCCATCCCATATGGCAGTAGGTACTAAACCAGAGTCACTGGTTTTGTCAACAAATTTGCCTCACTTTGGCACCATATGGCCTCCCGGCCGCGTCCCCTTGTCTGAATAAACGTACGCCGGGGAGGAATGCGGCTGTCAGGCAATCCCAATTGTTTCACAGTGCAAGCCAAATTTTGGATCAGATGCTTCCTCTCATGAGCTCCAAAGTTCAATGTCCTTTCACTGCGAGCATTTATGCTGTGAATGAAAAATGCCGGTACGCTGCTTTGCATCTCGTTATCCAGTAACAGCATGTGCCCAGACAGCGTGTAAGCGATTCTTTCTGCAGGACAGGGGACCAGATTTGGATCTGTCTGCGTCTCCGTCAGTGGGACTGCATTCAGTGTACTGGGGCAACTCTAGCTTTATACGCTTTCACGACTGACATATCCCAAAACACAGAATTTTTAAGAGTGCCTTAGGAGAGCGGCTCGTGTTTTTCAGAGCTGTGGCTGCCAATAGTCGGAACTCAGTGCTGGGAAACAAGACTTGCACGTTATTTTGGCATACTCGTCCTAACGCGAGACTGAGTATCCAGACATACTGCGCCTTGAAGCATATAATTAACAAGACAGTCTAGAATATGCAAATGTATGTTTTTAATTAGTTCTGAAAACTTGCAACCACCTGTATGTATGTTCAAGTAGGGGAGAGGAGAGAGCACGCACCTACGCCCCAGACAGTCAGTCATTGTGTCAGAGACACCTACACCATCGTGTACATTTAATGTATGCTCAGCAATCAGCTGATTTCAAATTACAAAACGTGTCCGGTTTGCGCTGCCAGTCTTGTTCCAGTTCTTCAACAGAAAAACAGAACAAATCAAAACAGAGCCATGTCAAAACGAGACTCGGGAGGTCATGAGACACATTAGCAAGCTTGACAAAATTAACCCCTGCAGGTAACGAGCAACACAGGTTAAAATTAAATGTGTCCAAAAAGTGGATGGAGTGGGAAGGAAAAGAAATCAATAAACGGAGCACTGGATTATGCCCTTCAGATGTGATTTACAAATCCAGAGTAACTCTCATCAGCAGGATCCTGAGCGTGACCTGAGCACATTCTGCTAGAAGAAGGCTGCGGGAGGGGGAAAGAGTTGTGTCCATCCAGCCGGGACTTACGGTGAGGGCGGCAGGAACACCGTCAGCGACGGTTCCCACTTCTTCGCTGGGTAAGGGCTTTCCTCCCTGGCAGAGCGGTGTGTGATATTGTTGGCAATTCAGCGTTTTACCCGAAACGACTTTAAAGTCTTGCCCCATCCACTCTTTTCCTCTCCTAAATGTTACCAAATACCATTTTTTTTTCTAACGACAAGGCATTTGAAGTAGGAGATACTTAAATAAAGAATTGCACAGTCCTCGCCCCAATCCCAGCACCTATGGTATATTTAAAAGCGGAGGCACCCGAAGCTCTGCAGCTGGGGTGCGGGGCTCGAGGACGGATCGAGAGGCACCTCTGGAGAGGAAGACTCAAAGACAAGAGATGCTCCTGGGGCTGACAGCGAAAGCGTGACAGAGGAGGGGCAAATGCCGGCCCTTTCCCACCCGGGGCTGTTGGCTAGGACCAGGCTAGCAGCCGCTCTCACGGGGAGATGCCAGAGGACCCCCTGGTCCCGCTGCCTCCTCCCTGACCCCCTCCGGCTGTGAGCAGCTTGCCTTTTGGGGTGGTTTCTAGAGAATTCTGCTTCCTCCGGGGTTAGCCTCCAAAGGGGTTAACGGTACTTTTGGGAGCGATCGGGAGCAGAAACGTCCTTTGCTCCGAGGAGGCACGTGTCCCGCTCGCAGCAGGATCCTGTTGTATTTCTACGTGTGAGAGCAAAGGTTTGCCCTCCTACTCAAATGCGATGCCAGGGTGGTCCTGCCTCAGGATCACCGACGCTGTGTTGGTACGGTTTGCAATTAATGCTGCGTCGGAGAAGATTGCCCGAATTTCCCTTTTTAACAGTGTTTGTCAGAAAATGTTTCCTTCGGTTTTCCCGTCTTGGTTTTTTTCGTATGTACTTCAAATCTGCCACAGTATGACTTAAAGGAAATTCTCCAAATTGTAAGGAAACGTCCTCTCCTGTGCAAACCTGGGCAAGCTCTGTTCCTGATTACACACTTGTTGGACAAGTACGATAGGGTGGGCCCTGCATGGGTGCTTTGTGGCTTCATTCATGTTTATAAACTACTCTGAGATCTTCAGATGAAAAAGGATTTACGAGTGCAAAATAGTAAGCTGCCAAACTGTTTCTAACCTCATAAACAGGTAATTTTAAATTCAAGGAGACACCGAGGAGGGCAAGATCGCACAAGTGGGCTGGGAACAGTTTCCATCACCCGTCCTGGGAGCTCAAAATGCAGAATTCCCTCCATTGCTGTAAACCCAGCTAGCGTTTTATCACAAATTGAGAAAAGCCTTTCTAAATTTATTTTCGAAGTTTAAAAAATGGAAAACTCATTTGTTTTTAGCTGGCCTCCTCCTTCTTTTGTTTCTCTGTTTGTGCTGTATTCACATGGCGTTAGAACAAAGCTTCCTGTAAATATTAACTGGAGTATGGGAATCAATTCAGCTCAGTTTGACTTTGTTCCTCTATTCCACAGAAACTACGGCAAACGCGTTTGTTGTGGGGCCATTCACCGAAACAGCTAATACAAACAATTGTGCAAGCTGAGCTGGGACCTCGTGTCTTCACTCCTCCTCCCGCTTACCGTTTTGCGGTCGGAAAGCCGAAATCGGTGGGCAGGCAGCCTGCGAGCCGCCCGGGGCAGAGCCAGCCCCTGCCAGCCACGCACACTGTACTTAGCAAACGATGAACGTGTCGGGGAAGTTTATGAGTTATTCATGGGCCATTTTGCAAACAGAACGAGCTGATCAATAATTAACCGGAGGCAGCAGCGGGTGCGTGGCCTGGACCGGTACGTGGCTCGGTGGCCACGAGCTGCTCACCCGGCCACCCTGGGCTTCCCTGTCCCGGGGAGCGCTCGACCTCAACCCCCCCAATTCCTTCAAGGATGTGTGTCCCCTCCCTGGGGCGATGCTTTCTGAGTTTTTCTACCTGCAACGGCAGAAGCTCCCCCCAGCCCCGAGCAGAGCAAATCTTCAGGTAGAGCGTTTTCCCGCAGAGCGTTTCGGAGGCTCCTTCCAGCAAACCTCGCGCAATCAGCGGGACTCCAACGTGCCCACGGATGCTCCTCACCGGAGGCAGAGGACGGGGAGCCTCCGTGCAAGCCACGGTGTCCTCGGGCGCTCGGGTGGACGACTGGCAGCAGAGCTCCTTTCCAGAAACAGGCTGTTCTCCGTGCGATGGAGGTTGCGCTATTTAATATTCTAACAGAAGGCAACATAATTACAGCTTAATCTAATTAATGAATCCTGGTAAGAGCCACTCCAATATTTCCTGTTCAATACTTGCACTGCAGTTGGTATTGGGCGCTCGGCACGGAGCGATGAGTTGGCAAGCCAAGACTGGCCACCCATGGTAAGGGACACTCCGCACATGCGGATGCTGTGGCCAAATGGGGGAAAATGCAAAATAAACAGCATGGACGGCCATCTGCCACTTCCGAAGCAGCAGCCAACGCTAACACCCCATTAGGACACGGACCAAAAGCACAAATCTGGTGGTTTGGCCACCAGCGATTTTCATTTTTCTCCAGAAAAGGGTTCTGGCATTTGTTAAAAAAGAAAAAAAAAGAAAAAGGAAGAGGCCCAAGGGACTTGAGGACTTGTTTAAATAATAGAAAGGCTGCTGCTGCCCGTTTTGTTTATGTCATCAAAAAAGGTTACAGCTTTGAACTTACTCACGGGCAACCACAGCGCTGACTTAAAAACGCAGCAGAGCTGCGATGTTGCTGGTTTGCTCACCTTTCTGGAGCGGAGACTCTCGTGGGATGACTGCATCCAAGCAGGCTGTTCGCTCACTCCCCTGTTTCGGAACCAGGGCTGCTGACCTCAGAACTAGCTGATTAGTTTTTATTTTTAATACAGAAATAGGAGAAGGCAAGAATCGTAACATTTCCCTTCCCCAAAACATTTGATGTGCTGCAGCCTACTCCTATGTCTAGGAAATGCTGCTGGAAATCCAATAAAGCACAAACCAGGGGTGAGTGTCACCCGTCCCGGCTGTAACCGAAGCACGTCCTCCTGGTCTGAGGCCTCCTCCAGACACTGGGACTAATGAATTGATTTTTAAAAACATTTTACTATGTTTTGTAACATTAAACCCTAAGGTGATTCTGTTATAATTCTATAAATCACAAATCTTTTCTTATGATAGATTTAATTTTCTGTTTACTGAGCTATCCTACGTTTTCCCTGTTCCAATCTCCAGCCAGTGAGAAACTCCAAGAAAATGCATTCATGCAGTCCCTCTTGTGTTTTACCTTTATGTCTAATTATATTTTATATACGTAGGATAAATGTGTGTGAAATAGCCCAGTGGCATAGCCAGCTCAGTTTCCACGAGGTAGTGATTTATTAAGGGTTATTTAATTAACAGAAAAAGCCTCGTTTCTGCCGGCATAACCCCCGCTTTGCCAGGTCCGGCCAGGTAAGGGTTTTGCCTGCTGCAGTCCTGCGACTGCGATGAAGCCGGGCCACGGAGAGGGGAAGAAGGTTTCCCCATACTGTCATTACGAGAGAAGCATGTGGATGTGTAAATGCCTGATCTAGACATGTTGGGATTGTCGAATAATTCCTGTTTAACCACTTCTAACTCGCTGCATTTCCCCATCAAATACCGGATGGGTCATTTGAGTACCTTCTCTTGCATCTGCCTGTCTCTTACTCACGTTGAAACCCAAACCATTCTCCCTTGCCAGAATCTTGGAAAATGAGTATAATGAGTAAATGAGTGTATGAGTTGAAATACTGTGTCACACGAGTTTTCTTAGTGTTTAAAAAGATGTTATTTCATTGCTACTCCAGAAATAAACTTGCATGACGTTTTCTGCAGGACATGGAGTGGGTTTGGCCGGCTCGGCTGGGGAGGAGAGCAGGCGCTGCGGTGACTGCTGGGCTGTACGGGATCTTAGCGTGCGTTTAGGAACTACCCCAAAATGAACGTCGTCTTGTCCGAAAGGTCGCGCGTAAAATAGCTCTGCGGTTAAAGCACTACAGGTCCTCTTTCGGTTGCGGCCCCACTACTTCAAAGTCCCACTGTGGGCTTCAGCTGAACTACTCCAGGCTGACACGCTGGGCAGGATCCGTCCCCGTCCACTCACCAAACCACGTCGGCAAGTCACATCAGTACGGGGCAGCTGAGCTCGTGAGAAAATGCCGTAACAGCTTGAATGGCTCCATCGCTCCTGCTTCCAACTCAGAAACAAGGGCTCTGCAAAGCTTACTGCAACGCCTTGGCACGGGAGTGTGAACAACCGGGGCTTTCTCGGGGTTGTTAGTGTTATTACTCTTATCCTTATCGTTGCAATTATTGATGTTAGTGTGTCACAGGAGGTTGCTGGAAGGAGTCCACTATTGCAGCGGGGTTTTCTAGTAGCTTCATTAATACTAGTGCTAATGTGCAGGAGTGATTTGTGTGATTGACAGTTCAGGCAACGAAGTTTACCTCGTTTCAGTGTGGGGCTTGATGGGACAGGGCTCTGGCTCTGGCGACCAGGCAGGTCCCAGCAGTGCCGTCTCCCAAAGCCCCCGAGGACGGCGGTGCCGTGGTCCGCTGCCGGCACCACCGCCGTGCTTCGGAAAGAACTGCTCCATCACGGGGGACGCCTGCTCTGAAGGTCATCCCGGTCAGAGGGAACAGACGTTAACCGTTGCTGCTTCTTACGTATTTTAGAGGAAAGAAAACTCAGTTGAAAAAGCTGAAGGAATGTCACCGACTGCATTCTACATCTGTTACATCTCAGAATAATTTATTTTAACCTCTGAAGATACAAGGGAAAATATTTGAAGGAGATGGAGACTTGCCAGTATTTCCAGTTCATTATAAGCAAAGAACTGTTGCTTATAGCACTTTTTTGGAGCAGAGAGTAGTCTGGTTTTAAATCCCTCAAGCAATGAGGAATCACGTACTCGCCAATGGAAATTGTTCTTCAGTAAAGAATTTACTAATTAAAAAAGTTTAATTTTTAAATTCAGCCTACATTTCCTCCCTTTCCATAAACGTTCTGTCTGCTTTCGACGGGCATTGCTGGGTCCCTGCTAACCTCAGCTGGGGTTCACCCGAACGTCTTGCCTGGTCTCGGCACACAGGCTCACGCAGCGGGGCCGGCTCCCCCCAGGGAAGTAAAAACTCTGGGCTTGGCTGTGCTCGGAGCTGGGGGACTGCGGGCAGCGGGGCAGGGGTAGCTGCAACTGTAATTGTCTCCAGAGATGCTAAAACTCTCTAAACGTTGCGGTCAAGAGGCAGAGGTGAGGCCAAAGACGAGTGATGGCCCGGTGATGGAGCTGCATTTCGGCCACGTTGGGGACCGGCAGACCGCGTGCCACCCGTCCCCGGTGGGTGCTCCACGCAAGAGGTGGCAGACGTGGCCCCTCTGCAGCCCCCTCCGTGACCAGCCCACGCGGCCCTGGCTCCGCCAACAGCAAAACGCAAATCGGCTAAAAATCGCTGTCTTCCAGCTCCGGACTTTGCTCGTTCGGTAGCGCCTCGCGCGGGACCGCGAGCACGGCCCTGTGAACCGCTGCGCACAAAAAGGCAGTTTCTCCCCGTTCCGTTTGGACGTGAGAGGGGAGTAAAGGATCCGGGGGACAGAGGGACTTGCTCAAGCAGGATCATCTCCAGCTGAGCTGTGCGAGAAGATGCGAGCAGGCTTGATGACGAGGGGCCAGCAAACTGAATCAAGAAGACCCAGAGACCTAAATAGTGAAGCCGTTTTGCTTGCAGATGACACCGTATAAGCAGATATGTATGAGTGTTACCAAGATTAAAGTTTAATTAAATTCCTGCAAGATTTTTGGGTCTTCATAAATTTCCTTTGAGCTTTCTGCCAACTAGGATATGCTTGCTGGCTTCAGAATATAAAAGCAAGTATTGTTGTGTTTTGCAAATATGTTTTATAATGCATGCAAGTGCTGACTATGCAAAAGTATCACTGGTTTCCACGATTAACAAAATTACAAAAGCACAAAGGGTAGCAGTTCTTCTTGTTTTTGACTATCCTTTAAAAACAAGAGATGGATCAAAGTATCCTGTGATTAAGTTCATTAATCACACCCACATCATGAAAAACCTTTGACTCTTCTGAACCCACTTTTCACAGAGGGAGGATGCGAGGAGTTGGCCGGGGCGGATTCTGCTGTGGGTTGGTTGTTTATTTACTTGTTTTTCCCAAACAAGGACCTGGCTGGGTTGGCATGTCCAGGGGGCAGGGATGTCTCTGGCCGGGAGCAGCCGGGTGGGCGAGCGGCAGCAAACTCCCTGCCCGGCCCTCGGGGATCGGGGCGCACAAAAAGCTCTGCTGCTTTTAGCCCCTTTGTGGGTAATCCCTAGAAGCGAGGGACTGAGCTGCAGGGGCAAGGGGTCAGCGGGCAGGGTGGGCGCGGAGACGTCTGTCCTGAACACGGCAGGAGCGGACTGACGGACAGCGATGCACTGGAAACCCACCCCGGGAGAGGGATTCCCCTGCCCTGTTGTGCCGCTCCCGTAAGGCTTGTATCTTCCTTGCTTTTAATCCAGTGCTTGTCCTTGTTAACACAGCGACGGCTTATCTAACGTAAAGACTTTTATCTGGTAACGGAGTGCTGTACGAGCCGTCGCGAGAGGGACGTGCAGACCGTCACCCCTGTGCTCGGCCCCCCCCTCGCATCCCCCACGTCACGCTCATTTAAAAGGCTGTTGTAAATGTGCTCTCTCTGGGGCCCCGTAGCAATCTTGCTAGACACGTGTTAAAGCACTTGGAAAATTCAACAGCAAACTGACGGTAACGTTCTCAAGCTTGCAGATAAGCAAGAAAGGGATTTCACGTGAATTCAAGTGGGGACCACAGCTCCGTTCCTACGAGCGATGTGTGACTGCAGGGGGTACGTTTGTGCTTCTCCAAGTGATGGAGCCGGAGGAGCTGCCAACCAGCCGGGAAATCACAGCAACCCACGTAGGAACTAAATGTCACCTGCTTTGTTTAGCATAAACCCAAAGCTTTTATAGGTGCCTTTTGTAGCCTGGCAATGAAGTGGACGCTGAGAAGGACGCGTACCTATGAGGGTCCTCCCTGTCATGCAAACGTAGAGCGACTGGCCCCGGGCTCTGGCCAAAGACATCCCCGCATGAACTGCACATCCCAGCACAGACCAGGCAGTGACCTGTGCTGCATCTTGCCCCTTCTAAAACCAGCCCACGGGTGCATTTTTTTATCAAATCCTACCTTTCTGCCCTCAAGAGCAAACCTGCATCGGCTTCGGTGGGGCAGGGGTCCGGGTCTGCTGCTTACGTTGGCTGCAGAGACCCACGGGAGCGATATGATGGGGGCTGGCCAGGGAAGGAAGGGAGCATTTTCTCTCCCACCCTCCAAAAATATTTCAAAAAGTGCTTTACCAATTCTGCAGCTGGCTGATATAGGCACACGCCTTTTAATTCTGAGTTGCATTGATTTACAAGTAAGAGTAACAGAGCTCGTTTGCTGGTAAATGGTGATTTTGAGGTCTTTCCCTAGCCTGGCCGCTTTTGGGTCCAACCCCTCCAAAAGGGCTGTCAGGGTCCAACCCGGCAGCCACGGCAGGGAAGGGCACACGCCGTGACAGAGCTCGGCGCTGCCTGACCTCGTGGCGCGGGCTGCGTTCTCTGTCCACGCTTATGATCTGGGGATTTCAGCTGGGAAAGAGATTCAGATTTAAAAGACGGCAGGACCAAAGGTCCAGCTGGCTTTCTGTCTCTGGGAATGGCCAGTAGAGGATATATTGGGCAATGTATAAAACAAGAGAGAGACTCCTCCCCTGGTGATTTGCCACCTCGAGCATCCTGCAGTCCAGGGACGGGACCCTCTCACTCCGAGGTTGCACCTGCGCTGCTCCGCTGAATAACCCTTCTCCTCCGTGAATTAAGCCAGTTTCGAATCCCAAAATTCGAATAATCCCAAAATTAATAATTTTTGAGAATTAGTGAGCAACCTCCCATGATCGAACAGACTTCTATCACACCTTCTTTGTTGTCTCCCCCGGTGGGGATGCCCCACCTTTTACAATCTCTCTGCCCCGAGCCTTTCACCATCCCTCTGCCTCCATCTCTCGCGCTGGCCTCCCCGACACGGAGCCGAGCCGGGGTCCCCTGCAGCCCACGGGGAGACGAAAGTGTCCGATAACGGATCCAGGAAAGCCGCTTGCTCAGCAAACAGCAGCCCAGGTTGGGCAAGAAAAAACAAGGAGGGCAGGGTTTGACTTGAACTCTTCTCCGGGGATTAAGTGCCTAAATCCGGAGTGCCGAGCACTGCGTGGGATTCACAGCCCTGAATGTTTTGCTGGAATTGAGCACACCGCAGTATGTGATCTGCTGCCGAGACACTGGATAAAATACCCAATACGCTTCTCCTCTGGCTGCTTTCTGGAAGGGACCAGGGCCAGTGATTGTGAAAATTGTGAAGATTGTAATTGTGTACACGTTAAAAAAATTTCTTCAGCCCACACCCACATTTTAAGCCACAACCAGAGATGAAAACACCTGATTCTGGGTGGATTTGCACCAAACTGTGAATACTCTGCACACAGAGGATGAGTTGCTTTCAGTGAGTGGCATCGCACCACCCTGTCATCCCACTTGACGTGCCATTTGCCAGGTGCAAAATAAGCCTTCATATGACACCACTATTTTTTTTAAAATCTAAATTAATGAGAGGGCAGGGACTGCAGAGTTTAAATCTCGGTGCAGCATCGAAGGGGTTATACCGATAAGCCAGCAGCTCCACGTGGAACAAAGCTGGCATTTCAGGGGGAAGACAATGGATTGTATTTTCTGTGTTCATTTTAGTCATCCATTTGGCATTGAGACTGAGGTCACCCACCCAATCGTGCACTGCAGCATCTCTGTTCTAGCTAGCAAGGAGAAGCAAAACAAAGAGGAGCTGAGTCGGCAGGAATCGGGTAGCAATCATGTATGGAAAAGTGCTCCGTTAAATGGCTTTTAGATAACGTTGTTGCAGTCCATTTCAGGACACTGTTTAAAATCCTTCTGAATAAGCATTTTCTCTGACACACATCTTAGCACTTTGCATGGCCACTGGTCACACTCAATTCCCGTTTCACTTCCCAAACAATAATTACTAGCTTGGCCTGGTTTTGTGGCTGAATGATATGATTTGCAATGCAAGCATTCAAACACCAGCCAAAAGGATGTAGCGACTGCTATCCGTCTGTAAATATTTTCTCTAGCAACAGCTTCATTTCCTTTGAAACATTAAAAAGGTTGTAGTTCTAACATGCATGCATATGCAGGCACGCGCCTTAAAAAATGTACAACAGGCACGCACATACACACGTCTCGGTTTAGCCCGAGTTTTGCGCCATGCAAAGGAGAGGCTCGGTTTGTCACCCTGTCCTGTTTTCTGGGAAACGTGCTTTAATTACGTTACCAACAACCCGGAAAACCTGCGTTCTCTGTCCTGTGGCTTTATCCCCAGGGAGGCGGCGCTCCGAGCTCCTCCGCCTCGTCAGCCGAAAGCGCAGACAGTCAAGGATGAGGTGCAATCCTTCTGGCTGTGCAAACTGCTGCTGGTGAGCAGAAGAGAGCATGCAATGGGCTCCGAAGCAGCGCTTTAGCGTTTTGTTCCTTGCTTTATTCGGAAACGAACGAGGTGTGAGCCGGTACGGGACTGCTCCAACACCATCCTTTTCGAAGCGGGTGTCTCGGTGCTGGCTGGGTGCGGATGCACGCACAGAGAAGTGCTCCGAGGTAGGGGATGCCTCGAGACTTTCCGTGAACTCCGGCGGCCAACCAACATCACAGGCATCCCTCCGGATGCAGGAGGGTTTGGGATGCGGCTTTCACACACAACTGTAACCATCAGACATAACTGTACACTAGGCCAGAAAGCGACAGGGACTTTGGAAGTCGTATCAGCTGGTATCTCCAAGCCCTCACAGCTGGTTTCTTAAAAAAGCTATTAAAGATGCAGCAGGTCTTCTTCACGCTCCCTGCATCTAACATCATTTCACTCTTGTCTGGGTTCAGCCAAAGTGAGGCATCTGCCTTCAGTCCCCTGTTTCACTGAGGCAGTAAATAATTCAGCGTGAACTTCTGTTACCCTTGGCTTGTAACAGAAGCGGGGATGTTAAGGGTTGGTTGGAAAGGAGAAAATTTTGTTGTATGGGAAAACCTGCATTGTTGACCTTCCATTTAATTTAGCATCGGAACAAAACCTTGCACTGCGGGACCGGGAGGGAAATGGACCCGTCCACGTCCCGGCCCGCCATGCCCCTGCCTGCCGTGGCTCAGGAGCAAAGCAACAACTTGTCCAAGTGTCCAGCTCCCAGCAAGCTCACCGGGCAGCCGAGGAACACCAGATTCAGGGACCTGAGCTCGCACGACAGTGCTTTTTCCTCCCCTGAAAAGCCATCAGCTGAGATTGATTAATCTCAGACCAGTATCCACTACAAAGAGGCCCTCAGAGGTGAAGACAGTCACACCAGTTCGGTGAAAATCAGACCTGTGAAGCCTGTGACACCGCTTATCCTCCTAAATACCCTACACACACCGTGGGACCAGGTGGGACCTCACAGGCTACAGCAACACGCGGAGACCCCATACCCCGTCTTTACACGATCATCAGTCCAGTGAGCGATGGAAAGCATTCCCAGCAGAGCTCTCACCCCGCGCTTCTCCAGCTGCCCGGGATGCGGACATGGATGCAGGCAACTCTTTCACTCGGGAAATGCAGAAGAGTCCCTAAATTTAAAACAAAAGCAAAAAGACGCCCTTGCGTCTGCGGAGCACCGGCGAGGGGAGCTCTGCGCTGCCGGGACCTTCGACCGCGGTGAGATGTCGATAAAGAGAGAGCTGGTGAGATTAGAAAACGTGCTTTAAAACGCAAGGTCTGGAAAAGGTGTTTCCAGTGACTGCACGACTCCCGCTCTTGCAAAGCCTCCCCCTCCCCCTGCCGTGCTGGGAGACAAATGTTATTAATCAGTCCTGTAAATTGAAATCCATATTTTTCTCATGAGTTCTGAAACCCATTTAAGGCCTCTAAACAGCTTCTATCAGCTGAAAAAATTAAATTAATTTTATTCCTCTTGCCTAACCATCCTCGGGACTTCTTTGTCAAGAGCCTTTGGTGGAAAAACAATGGAAACTTGTGCGGCATTTCTGTGCGAAGCCTGCGTGGAAACACACCGAGCTTTTCTCCTGCCGCGGGTACAATGGCCGGCATTGTCCCATGGCTGTCGTTTGGAGCGACGAGCCAGCTGAGGGCTGAGGAGCCGACTGAACTACAGCCCCTCCATTCCACACGCTGGTAACTCTTCCAGGGAGGAAAAAAAAAAAAAAGAGAGAGAAAGATCTTTTTGCAATTAATAATAACAGTCCACAAAAGTTAGAAAATGTCCCTGTCCTAAAAAGTGATTCTGATGTTTCTGTCCCAGCTATGGTTTTTACAGCCAGTTTAAAGCTGACAGATAGGCACGCAGATACACTTCCAGTCTAGCCTCGTGTCTCCGTCTGAGTTCAGAAAGTGCTGCTTTACACTGAGATATAAGCCTTATTAAATATTGACACATTCCCTACCATTATTTTCTGCTCCATTATCTCAGTTTCATTAGCATTTACAATTCTTCGCCTTTCTGGGAATTCAGAAGTTGTGTTTTGTCTGCCTGCCTTCCTGCCAATAAATCATGAACGAGCTCCCGGCCAGGGTGCATCGTACCAGAAAATAACACTCATGTTACATTTGCTTGCGAGTGAGATGGCGTGAGACCGAACGCGGAGATCCCACGTCTTGCTCCGGTGCGTCGCCGTCACGGGTTCTTCTCACCACCCCGGTCTGGAAGGGCACGTGCCGGGGGCTGGAGCCTCCGGACGCTGGCGAGGGCTCCGGAGCGCACGGGATGCTCGATGCCCTCCAGCCCCAGGTGTACCTCTTCACAGTCCGGTGCTCTTCTGGAGGATCCTCCGCCTCAGCCTTTGCACCCTGTTTTAAAGTACAACGCTCAAATTATTTGCAAAGTGCTGGGAGGAGGTGGGAGGGAGGGGGACGGAGGAGGCAGGGTGTGTAGGTCGTGTGCTGGCTGGGGTCCTCCTGCTGGGGAGACCCCCCCATGTCCCCTTGGCTCAGCTTTGTTGGCTTGCTTTTTGCTTTCATTTGGGCGAGTTTGCAGGCTCTGAGCCGCCTGCCAGCGCCCAGACCCTGCTCGGCAGCTCACCTCCTCCATCGGGCAGCCCAGCAGCAAACCTCCCGTGCGCTGTGCGAGCATCTCCCGGTCAGCGCACGTCCTGGGAGCTTCTCTGATGCACACAGATACGGGCTGAGTGAGGATCACGAATCTGTATCCTCTCGTTTTCAGTGCCTGGAAAATTTTAGCCTTAAACTGCATTGATTTCTTCGAGAAGTATAACAGATGAGCGAGCACCCTGTGTTTGTAAGTGCCTCTCTGGGGGACATGTTTTAAAAGCAGACGCTCTCTGTACTCCATCCCACAGAACAAATGCTCGTGCTGTTTTCTGTAACTGATTTTTTTTTTTTTCTCCAAACTGTAGCAAATCATTCAGACTAGCAGTCCGGAGAAGAATAATTATCTGAGCTTTGCTAAAAATAAACTGCACTGGCTCCTCAGCAGCCCGTGGTGCCAGGCAGGTTTGCACTCGACCGAGGAGAACAATCCCAGTTTTGCTGAAACAGCGCGGTCTTCCCTCTAAAAATTAACAGGATCCCACACTGCCCCTGCCTGCCAAGATCCGGGGGTCGTGATGGAGCAGGGTGGCCCCCAGCACCCCTCCTCTGCTTCTTGCTGGGAGGCAAAGGGAGCCGGGATCGCCGGAGGTATTTTCCCGGGAGCCATTCCAGCGCTGATCTGGGGCTGGCGCGCTGCCGGTCTGTGCCGGACTATAGAGAGGGGAAGGTGGGGGTCCCGCGCGCATGCTTCCCCCAGGTCCAACTCAACCGTACGGTGCCACCGAGGGCACCTGGGAGACATATTCCCTCAAATGCAGCTCTCAACCTCTGCAGCTACAGGGTGTTTGCGAAGGTGGAAGGTGCTGTGAGACAGAGAGTCCAAGCAGGACTGATGAAAAAGCTGCTGCAATAATCAGAAGACCTCCGTCGTGGTCTTGTGATCCTGCAGCCGCTCTTCCTACCAGGCTTCCCTCTGCAGCAGAGGGGAAGGGGGGAGGCTGTGCCACCGACCGCTCACCCCTTCCCTCGCATAGGGGAAAAAGAAGCAAAAAGGAGAAAAAAAAAAAAAAGACCACTCTGCCGTGGGCTGCCCACCGGGCTCCCCGCTGGCTTTAACAGCCGGCAGCATCACGGACCAGGACCGGGACGAGGCACGAGCCTTTAAGGACGGCGTCGGGCTCCGGGTCCCTGCCTGAAGGAACCAGATAACGCCTGTGGTCCAAGCCCTGCCCTTGAGTCAGCCAGGTGGGACAGGCTGACTCCGCAGCTCTGCCTTCCACCTCGTGAGCGGGCAGAAAACCAGGCGTGGGCCCCACGGAGAAATGGCAAATGAGTTTGGGGGCCTTACTTCACCTCTCAGAAATCCAGGTCAGTAAACAGGCAGTGGCAGAAACGGGGCTGTTTGCCATTACTGCAGCTTTGCTGCTAAACGCATCTGCTTAAGCTTCCTCTGAAAATCACGCTCTCCGGACTAGAGAGAGCTCTCGACCCGCTCTCCCGGTGCCACGCTGCCCTCGCACGCGTGGCCCTCGCTTACCCATTAAACCTACCGATTTTTAAGGAAGAAATCAAAAGTCAGAAGAAAGACGCAAAATCATCGTGCTAAATATTTCCACGTGGTACTTCTCCGCAAAGCGGAGGAAAAAAGCAACATCTCGTAGGTACCGTCAGGGTCGCACTTAACCCTCTTGCGTGTTGCTGTGTGTCGTCAGACGCTCGGTGCTGGGCTCGCACGCAGCCTGGCTTCAGGCTCGTCGGTCCAGTACCACGGGCTGGGAGTTGTCCCCACGCCTCGGAAAGCAGCAGCGAGACTGCAAGGATCGATTGGTCTTGGATTAAGCGGGCGTAACTCTATGCACCCTCCTGTAGGAGATCTGGATGTGATATTTAGTGCTTGCTGCTGGTAGAGGAGTAGTCCTGAGCAGAAACCGGGGGCTGATCTCATCGCTATTGCCATCACGGTACGCTTTGATGAAGCTGCATCTGATCTACACAAACAAGGGTTGGAAGTGAGGCTAAGGACGTCAGCACAGTTAAACCAGAGCGTAGCTGCTGCAAGTAAATCAGATTCAAAGTTAGTAATTTAATTTCTAGCAGAGAGAGAAAAATCAGAGGGCTAATAAGATATGAACCTAATAACTCGGTGTACCGGCACCGAGCATTTCCATCTGTTATCGCAAGCCCAGATCTCAGCACAAGATGCAGAAACAGCAATTGCGCAATGAGGATGTGGACACAGGCATGAAAAGAGAGAGTAGAAGACAGGCAGACAGGCCCACCTACGTGGCAGAAGGTAGGATCAAAGCTGACGAGGCTTTATGTGCTGACGTACAGGTGGTTGTAGAAAAGATGTCGATATGGCGATCGGTAAGGTCCTTCAGAATGACTGCGAACTCTTCAGGTTCCAGGTGGTTTTTAGATTTGTATTTAATTAATTCTCAAACATAATACGTGCTGTTCTAAGATAACGTACAATAACAGTAAGGCTAACAGGCCTGACCATTATTTTGCAACTTATTTCTACAATCTGTTGAGGCTAGATAAGGCAGGTTTCTGGTACTTGTAGGAAATTGCTATAAATAAAAAACTAATAGGCCCTGAAGCAGATAGCAGATACGCTGTACTAGGTAAAGCAGGATGAACCAAAGTGAAACTGCCTCTTCTTTAACAGTGGATGTGCATGAGGATAAAGACTGTCAAGTACTTATTCCCCATCATCAGGAAATCCCTGCAGAAGATTTTCCTTGAGAAGACTGTTTTCAGAAAGCAGCCTTTTTTTTTTTTTTTTTTTGCATTAATAACAGAAAAAGTCCTCTGTAGTCTTCTAGGCAAGGTCAGCCGTTCATGTGCTGCAATCGATAATCTCAAGTGTACACTACTCAGCTCTTGCAATGAAGTTTATGGTTGCACTACATCTTTATTATGAATGAATGCTGCCTTTGCCACTGCTGAGCTAGGATCTAGCTATTTATTAAAGCCTGATGCTGACCCTCCAGCTTTAAGAACATTATATCAGGTCACCTGGAGCTTCACTGAAATGTCGGCTCAAGATCTGTCTGAAATGCTGAGCGTTGGGGGAAAATGAGGGTTCATAAAACAAGCTTCTTTTCCCTTCAGAGTTTCTTCCATAGATAGATAAGTAGGCACCGGTTCAGGGGAATTTAAGAAAGACTCGGCCCCAAACTTCCAGCTTTGTTTTAATGTGGAGATTTCGGTGACAAACAGAGGTACCAGTTAGCTTCAGTAAAGGCTGAGAAGTATTTGTCTCGTTCTCCAGTGAAATTCCACACATGCTCGTGGCACGGAGCCCTTGCAGAGCTGGTACAGCCATCAACCCCAGTGCAGACAATGACTTCCCGAGCGGAATCACCCAGTGTGAATCGCCCAGGTGCCTGGGATGAGCTCTGTAAATTACACATTGTGTAGCTGGTTATTCAGTTTAAATAAATAAATGTAAAACTGAAGGTCTTGTTTATTAATTTTTTATCCCAGAATAATTCCTTTAGCTTAAGCGTCAGCCAGCTAAGTAGCTTTTTTATTTAGCAACGCTGCCATACTAATTTTGACATTTGCAAATGTCGACATCCCAGTTACAGACGACAACAAATTGCTCAAAAATCATCTCATTCTCTTAAAAGAATTCCTTTCCTTTGCACTACTGCATTGATGTTAAACAGGCACCAATTGTATGGATGGTTAGTTTCATTAAAAATTTTGCAAGTCTGGTTTTGAACTGAATATGCCTTATAGCATGATTTAGAGCTGCCTTTGGCTTCTTGCCTAAATGTAAGCCAAAGAAGCCAGTTTGCCCTGCAATTACCCTAACCTTTCCCAGGTATGTGTGGCTAGCAGCGGCTCCCAGTCCCTGAATGTCTCCCTTTGTCCAGAGGGACTTAAAAATGCTGAGATGATTTCCCCTTGATTCAGAAAACTAAGGCTCCTGAGTGCTTCCACGGTGGGAGTTACTCACTGGGAAAATGCTGGGACTCCTCATATTGGAGTAAGTTTGTTGTCGTAGGTAATTAACAGCGACACTCAGGTTTATTTGTAAAGCTGTGTCACGTTCCCTTTCCCGTATGCAATATAAAGCAAGTAACACTTCCCTATGCCACACAACTGTTGTGTCTGGGATGCTTAAGTGCCACGTTTTCTGCTGGGTTTGAAAGGGAGCTGAGGATAACGGTGGGCGATTTCTGATTTGTGGTGCTCAGCCCCGCGCACCCAGGACCCCTTTGGGGTGTCGGGGAGGTCCTGCTCCGCAACACAAGTCCCGGGGAGTGGCGAATGCTCGGCACGGCTGGCGATCCGCTGCTGGGAGAGTGAAGGATCCTTGGTTAGAGACTGTCTTCAGCACCCTGTACCCTGACCCTCATCTGTTATCTGCGATAGTCTAATGCTCCCTTATCTCGCAGCAGTGTTGTGAAGCTTAATTAACTAATTAATCTTTCAAAGAATTGTGATCGTCTTAGATAAAAGACATGAGGCAAAGTATCTAGTACTATTTCCTTCACTATTGACAATAACATTGTTATTAACTCCTAAGAACTGTCTAGGGTTTTAAAACTTTATTTATTAAGGATGCCGCAAGAATTTTAGGCTTTTAACAAAGCAGTTGTACGAAATCCTGACCTGTCCCTGGGATAGCACCCTCCCCAGCGCCCACGGAGCGGGAATCCACACCTTCAGCATCGCTCGGGGTCCCGGGCCAAGTCCTGCGCTGGCTGATGCTCCGTGGGCGAGGTGCCCCGGTGGGGTGTAAGCCAGGACAGGGTGTGTCGCTCACTGTCCCAGTCATGAACGTATTATGTCTTTTTTTAATTAGAATGAGTGCATTTAATTAGTAGTGGGTTTAGAGCACACACAGAGAAAAGCTTACTGTCGCTTCCTTGGGTTTCGACTGCAGGATGGCGTGTGTTGCAGCACATGACTCCCAACGCGTTGCTTCTGTGGCAGCTTCATAAGCTGTGCCTCTAGCACAATTGTCATCCAAGGTAATGTAAATTAAGAAATGGTCATTTTCTAAACAATCATGCTTATCTTCTTGCCCCCCCCCCCCCCCCCCCCAATTAAACTCCATGTGGATAGGTACTATCTCCTACCAGGCAAAGCCAGAAATGCTCCCACATCCCAGCAGAAATTTACAGCTCTGGCCAAATCCCACTGCAGAGCGAGCTGGTACGTTTACCGCCGGCCGCTGGGTAACAGTGTTAGTAAATCATCGTGTAGCTTGATTCATGAGATTTACCGAATTTCCTGAAGTAGCTGGCAGCAAGAGGCAGAACTTCACAGATAATCACTGAAAGCCTTTAATGATGTTGGTAATTTTATCCGTAATGGTGAGCTGGCACAACGCAGAGCACCAAAGCGGTGCACGCGCGCGTCCCTGCGCTGGGATGCCAAAGCACGGACGGACTGAAGGCAGCGGTGACCAGGAGGAGAAACAGCAGCAGGAATGTCGTCACGGAGGCGAAAGCTGAGCGAAAATCGCTCTTCCCTGGAAGGATAACCCAAGGTTAATATAAGACAGTGGGATATGGATTGGCGGGGGGCGACAGGAGGGGAATTAGGTCTTGGACTGGAGAATAAAACGAATGTAAGCGCAATACAGCACAGTCACCCAAATGGGTCAATAGCATCTCAAGATGAGCTGCGGAATTTTCTTCGAACCGGAGGGAGGTACCGCGCCGCTGGGGCTGGCGTTTCCAATGGCCCGGATGAAAACATTCATGGGGTCTGCGTGGGACCACCACGATGCTTAAACACCGTGTTGGAGAGAACTTGCAGGCAACGGTAAAGAAATGGAAAATAACACCTGAAGAGCGGGCGGTTTTGATAACGCTTGGGAGAAGGACGATCCGCCCGATCAGACCGAGGCGGCGTTGTCTCGATTACAGATTTGTTTGGGTGGTGTCACCCTGAACCTAGGGAGATTTATTGTCCCCTCGTTCCGATTCCAGTAAATCAAGAACGCGGGCTGTGAGGGGTGGCGAGCGACTCCCCGAAATCCCCTCAGTGTGGGTGAACGCTTCCCCCTTGACTCGAAGCCAACAGAGGCAGCGTCTCCATCAGCCCAGCTACCCGCACCGCTTCAGCTCTCTGGAGGTAACACACCCCGGGCCCCCCCAAAACCCCGCCAGGCTCCTGCCCGGGGGTCGCCGGTGGCAAGCCTGGATGGGGAAGGCCGCAGAGGCTGTGAGGTAAAATGGACGCCGAGGGGTCGCCCCCGCTTCCCGCCCACGCCCCCGAGGGTCCGCAGCCGGCCCCTTCCCTTCTCCCCCCGCCCCGTTCCCCGGACGGCGGCGGGACTACGAGTCCCAGCGCGCCCCGGGCCCGGGGGGTGAGGTGGGCGGGCGGAGCGGGGCTTTGTGCGGGGCGGCATGCGGGGGAGCCGCCGCCGGAGCTGGAGCCGGAGCCGTAACGAGCCCGCCCCGGGGGGAGGGCGAGGGCGGCGAGCCATGACGGGCGGCGGCGCGGCGTTCCGCCGTCGGTGCTAGAGGGCGACCGCGGGGCGCGGAGCCCGCGCCTGGCTCGGCGGCGCGGAGCGCGGAGGTAGCGCGGAGGGGCCGCCGCTGCCGCCGCCGCCGCCATGGGCAACGCGGGGAGCGTGGACTCGCAGCAGACGGAGTTCAGGGCTCACAGCGTGCCCCTCAAGCTGCCCATGCCCGAGCCCGGTGAGCTGGAGGAGCGCTTCGCCGTCGTTCTGGTGAGTACCGGCCCCATTGTCTGTGGGGAGCGGGGTCGGGTCGGGCCGCCGGGGCCGCCCGCGGGCCTTCCGCGGAGGGGCCGAGGAGGAGTTGCGGGGTCCCCGCGCCTGGCCCGGGGGTGTGCGTGGGGTGGCGGGCGGCTGGGAACCGGGGAAAAGTTACGAGACGGGGACGGGAGCTGCCCCCCCCCCCCCCCCTCCCCCTCAGCGGCGGCCGCCCCAGCCCCGTCCGGGGGCCGGCGGCACAGGTGGGCTCGGCTCGGCGGGGCGGTGCCGCCCGCCACCTCACGGCCCGGCCGGGGGCGGCGGGACGGGGCCGCGGCCGGCGGGGGCAAAGCGTGTGTGCCGGCTGCGGCTCTTTGTCTCGGGAGCCCCCCCCCACCCCCTCAAACAGCCGCCTTCCTCCGAGCCGAGGCGGTTCCCCCAGGCCGGGTTGTGGCCCCTCCTCGCGGGCGAACCTGTGAGGAAGCGGCGGGAGAGAAAAGCCCGCGGCGGTTCGCTGGCGGTACCGGCCCGTCGGCGGAGAAGGAGCGGGCGGGCCGGTTGAGGGAACCGGCGGCCGCGGGGGAGACTCGGTGGGGCCTCGCCTCGGCCTGGCGGCTTCCAAGGAGCCCGGGCGGGAGAGGGGCCCGCGCCCTTCGGCCGGCTGCGGGGCGGTGGGGCCCTCTGCCCCCTCGCTCCGGGACACGCCGGTCCTGCCGACCCCTCGTCCCCGGCACGCGTGTGAGGTTCACCCGGGGCTGGTTGTGGGTTGCCGGCGTTTCTGTTCGGGCTCTGGTTTTTCTTTCGCTCTTTTTCCCCCCACACCTGAGTAGCGCGACGGACTCGGCGTTTGGGATCGCTTTCCCAGGAGAACTTCCCAGGGAAGGGCTGTGCTTCCCTTGGTGCCGCATGGGAGCGTTTGGGGCAAACGTCCTGTTTTCTTTCGCGTATCTAAGTCGTGCGAGTAGGTTATCGCGACCCACCTATTCTTCTGTGTCCTGCTTACTTCTGATCAACGTTTACGTGAAAAGCAGAAGCTGGGGGAGGAGGACGAATAAAACCCATGTGCGTGCCGTGCCCTGCGTTCCCCGTAATGCCATGTGAAACCCAGCGAGGCAAGCTGTTGCGAGAGTAATTCCCATGTCAGATGCTAGAGCCACCCCCCTGGTATTTGAAATACTCCCGGTGCTGAGTGAGGATTCACAAACTGGTGTGTGTTGGGGATTATTTCTGGTTAGACCCAATTAGATTATCATGTCTAAGAAAAGAATAAGCCTATTCAGCCAGGAACCCCCACTGATGAGCCAAATGGCGAGTGAGATGTTACGATTATTAGGCACAGTGGAAAAAGCCTGATCTCGCATTGCTCTTGTCAGGGAAACCCGTGGTCGTTTTACAGATGGGAGATGCCCCCACAAGCAGCACATGGCTCAGGATCAAGTCCTGATTCATCTTAACCTACCAAAAGGGTGCCTAACTTAATTTACGTGCGTGGTCTGTGGGAGAAAATTAGTGGTTTTGAGTTAGGACCGATTGATTAGATCAGTAAAAGGAAGAGTCATCATTTGGGAAAGCAGAGCGCGTTAGATACGTGTAACGTAAATACAGGAGATAACAGGACCACGCCTGTAATTTCTTGAGGTACTTGAAAGGAGTAGATGGCATCTGTTTTTGGAAGATGGACTTATACCAAGGGTCAGAGGACGAGTGCTGTAGCTTTGCTGGAGGGAGCAGCAGGCCGTGCAGATGCATATCTGTACAAATGGGGTGTTGGATGGTCTGCTCCCATCGGGAGGAGCTGCAAGATGGGGCCCAAACACCACTGCTGGAACAGCCAAAAATTGCCTTCAGCCTGTTCTCGGAGCCAGCCGGGGATGGCTGGTATTTGTTGCAGCTTCCAGGAAATATCTGACCAGTTTACGAAAGAATAAACTTCTAGGCTGTTATTATTTTGTTTTCTCTGTGGCTGTGAGGGGAAGATGACTGTGCCACTGGTCAAACTCCAGAATGGGGTAGGCAGTAGAACAGCAGGGATTAATGAGATAGGAATGGCGGTCGGGGGAAAAAAAAGATGAGGAGTATTTTCTGTAGGGAGAGAGGATTAGTCAGGAGATGAGAGTATGAAGAAGGAGATGCTGAAGGTTATAGGACTAAATCTCACCTTCTTTGCATGCTGTCTTAAGAAATTAGCGTGGCACAAGCATTGCTCGCACACTCGGAGAGCCCTGGTGAGGTCCCGACGGGCTTTGCTGACAGTAGCTATTTTCGTACCGCTAATGAAGTTTTCAAGACTGTTTTTGACATTGATGAACATGCAGCTCAGTTGAGTCGCAGCTGCGTGTAGGTATACAGTCATCATGCTAGGCGGTTCATTTCTATATGTAAGGAGTGGGGCCATGCGGGAAAGGAAGGTCACTCCTGTGCAACCTCACAAAAATATTTTGAAGTTTTATTCTTCTCTCCTTGTGCAGAACCAGTGAGCACAGTGAGCCGTAGCCCTCTAAAACACGTGCATGTCCATGAGGAGAGCGCGGGTTGGCCACATTTTTACCACAAGTGCCGTGACGTTGGCTGCTTTATTTTTGCCGCTTCGAACATACTCTCCTGATCTTCTCTAGGAGCTCTGTGGTCTCTTCGGCAAGGGGGTGGATGAGCAGCGGTGCGCCTGGAGGTGATGCATATGTGCGCTAGCTTGCATTGGCTGGGATGTTAGCAGCCTTAGTCTTGAGGAAGGTCTCTGGTGAAGTAGTTTGTCCACTTCAAACATGCAGAGTCACCTTACTGCCTCCTTGGTTAGCCTCGCTCTTTGAGGTTTGAGGTGCATAAATTGCAGGAGATGATGGGAGGTGCTCCAGGTCACACTTTTTTGGTGAAGTTCTCAAATCTAACTGTGCTAATAAGCTCCTCCGGTCTGTAACGGTGCCATTGGCATTACTGAGGATGCGCTGAGCATGCGTGTGGCGGCGCCTGACCGAGGTGAAGGACAGCGATGCCAGGCTGGCTGCGTTACACCTCTTCGTCTGCTGGGCAGATAACATGAGAGGGTTTTCCCTGTGGCTCTGTGTCTCCTGGTACTGTTTTTGGAACTGGTGTAGTAAATGTGCTTCCCTGGCTTGTTTGTTGCATTGAGATTTGTACTCGTCTCTGCTGGTGAGCACCGGGGTCTGTCTCTGTGTTTCAGGAAGACATCGTATTTGATGGGATGTACTTCAAGGAGAAAAATGTGGAGGATAACCCAAGAGAGATCTAGGTTTCTGTCTGTAAGCTAAGCGTTGTTTTTTCCATCCCCTCAAACTGATGTGAATTCTCCCTGTTTGGTAGGACATGTGAAATAATTCCCTTAGTTTCAGGTTTATGCAAGAGTGTAAAGTCCAGGGAAGTGGCGGTGGGTTGTTGCCACCAAGTTCCTGATTTACCATGAGGGGTGCCGGATAAACTGAGAGCCAGCTCCCGGCTCTGGCACTGACTTTGAGCTTGCCAGCACTGGCACAGCCCCTGGGGTGTATGTCTGCAGCAACCTCCTGCCACTGTCCCTTCCCCAACACGCTCGCTTTTCCTCCTCAGCTGTGTTGGATGTTTTTCCTGGCTTTATCATACGGACACATGGGGCAAGTGTGTATAAATCACAAATTCTGGTAACCAACCCTAGTTTATTGCATAGGAAACCATTGTTCAGCATGTGCGAGCGCCGTTGCAAACCAAGTGTGCCGAATGCATCCGTAGACATTATGGCACCGCTATCCGATGCAGCGGGTTGTGAGTTTGGAGATCCTGGGGTAGAAGCCAGGCTTCCAGCTCCTGAGCAGGGTGGTCTCTCTCTGAACTGGTAACGGGGTTGCACGTTTGCAAATGACACGTGGTTTGGAGGAAGCAGCCAGGACAGAGTTGGCAGGGTAAATTGTTGCCTAATGAGCTGTGATTGACATAATTTGACTGCTGGATTACAAATCTGCGGTGAGGTTAGCAGGAAATATCCTCTTACCCCCACCAAGTGGTGTTTCATTTTACAAAGGACTCTTCTGTGCCCGGTCCCGTAGGACGGAGGGAAGCGTCTGAAGGGTGAGGGGAGCGTGGAAGGAGGAGGTGTTTCTGCCGTCCCGCTCCCAGCCCTGCTGTGCTCTGTCCTCGGCTGAACGTGATGGTACCTACCTGGAGGCAGGGCGTCAGCTCTGCTTCTGTTGAATGCACGCAAGGCTTTGCCAATAGGAACTTCTTCGTCCCGCTAGAATTTCCTTCTTCACAGTGGATTTTGTCCGAGCATCGTTTTCCATACCAGTCAAGGGAGTTTTAGTGTCTATTGCTAAGGAATTTGAAAGCTCAGTGTGAAAACTCTGTAATGTTTCACAGCTGTTTTCCATTCCTCTTCCTAATCCTCTATCAAATATATTATGAATTGTTTTATAATATATATGGTTTAGAGTCTGCAGATCATTAAAGAGCATGACATGGTTGCAGGAGATATCTGTGAGGTAGTATTGGTTCCCTCGCTTCAGTGGGGTTGGTGGGGCACTGGATTCCTTGTTGTAATTCCTAAATTTAACAGAAGTCTCGTGGGACAAATTTCAGTTGAGATCCTGTACTCTCATATCAGGCGTAGTTTGTATTGTTTTTGTGGAATTTGAAGGCAATGCTATGGAAGTTGAGATGCTAAATTACATTTAGGAACCACCCTCAGGAAAAGGAGATTTCTAAAATTCAGATATTGAAGAGACCTGTTGTGTTTTCTCGTTCAGACCTCATCTCTGACAGGCTTCTGCCACTGGGCTCTTTCCTCAAGGTCTAGTTTAAATGATTCAAGCAATGACACCTTTTACTTGAAGAAACAATCTAATAACTCATGTTGTTAAATACATGTATTTCTGACGGGTTGAATTCACAGAGTGAAGTAGTACTTGGTGGTGACACATCTGTCAAGCTGCCTTGTAAATCAGTAAATGGCATTTCTAAGTTTTTCCACCTAGGCATCACAGGAGAATATTTTTGTAAAACTTTTTTTTTTTTTTTTTGAGTGCCTAGAATAGAAGGATACTGTGGTGGGTGTTTAGCTAATAGCAAGTTAGTCACATTCCTGATATTAATTTCAGATCCTGGAAACCCGGAAGACTTAAAAAATGGCTAAGCTGGTGTAGAAGCATATATTTTTCTGTGTGCCATTTTTCCATACAAAATTATCTCCTTAATTTATTGGGCTGTAATGATGGAGGTATGAACCCATTCTGTCAAACCGCGTGTGTCACTTGTTCATAAGCTCCGAATAGCCTGAGAGAAAGTAGTAGGCTTTTTGTCAAAACACCCAGGTGAAAGGGATCGCTGTTTGATGCCCACGCAGCTGGGCTGGATCTGTGCCTCACCTCTCCCTCTCTCCAAAGGGCCTGGGCTGTCCCAGGAGGGGGCTGCTTCTGGGGGTGCTTGGCAGGGGCACCTTGGGTGGCTGCAAGAGCCTGAATCTGCAAACCCAGTTATGGTAATGACGGCAAAGAGGTTTCCTAATTGTTTTTGTGCTGCGTGCTGTGTAAACCCATCATCATGTCGTATTTCCTTCCAAATTACACTGTGCTTTTGTCTAAGGTGAATAGCAACAGGTCAATCAAACAAAATGGGGTGAGAAACATGCGCATCTATGAACTTGGCAGGGTTGTTAACTTTTTTTCCTTCAGGTGTGCACGGGGTGGTGGTTTTTTTTTTGTTTTTTGTTTTTTTTTTTTTTGCAGTACAGACCCTGCTTCCTACCTGCAGCTCCCGTGCCGTGCAGGGCTCCGGGGAGGACCCCGCAGCTGCTGTGCGTGGTGGCCAAAGTCCCGTGTTTCTTCTGGGGAGGGGACAGGCCTCTGCACAGCACTTGGTGGGGTAAGGTCCTTACCCTGGCTGCGCCCGCATCTGGGGTGGCTTGTGTGCGGTGACCCTTGGGCTCGCGGGGAGATTGCTCCTGCGGGTGCTGAATTCCTCCGGAGAGCACGAGCTAGCAGACCCCCTGCCTTTAAACCTGCACCATCATCTTTCCTCAGGTGCACTGAAGCTTTATCAAGTATCTCTATCAACTTCCTTAACCTTTTGTGCAAGATGAAGGTGTTGGGGTTTTTTTGTTTTTTTTTTACTTTGTCTTCACAAGCAAGGTCATGCAAAACTTGGCCCTGAGGTGTTAAATGGTCTCTTCTGCGGTACTGTATGTAATGGGTGACGCTTGGGAAAGAATTTGAGAGACACAAAATGAAATTCAGAGTTTACCAGATAGTCTTAAATAAAACAGTAGCTGTTGAATTGTTTTCGATTGATGATTGAATGACTTAGAGCCACTGGAGTCTGCCTTTAGGCTTTAATTTAAAAAAAAAAAAAATCACTTTAGCTTTTCATGCTGTGTGAAAAGCTATTAAAGTCTATCTACAGACCCCCCCCCCCCCCCCAATCAAAACCCAGCAGAAGCACAAAGCTAAACAAACACGTTTGATATTCCCCATATGTTTGTTCAAAAGTACATGGTGGTACTTGTTATTTTTATTATATTTTTGCATAATTCGGCAAAGATTGTAAATTATTCAGGCAACTTTTTAAAGAGTCCAAATCCTTTTTAAAATAAAACAGCTGTCTGAAGGTATCCATGCTAATTATCAACCCATGTCCTTTGCTTGTATGGCTACTTAAGAGAAGAAGGGGAGTATTTTTCCCTGCTGGGGCTTGGGTGCTGGATGCTCCTTACACTTGCAAAAGGGACTGGTCTGGTGCTTCGTCTCGGATCAACACCGCCTCTGTTTTTAACAGGGTCTGAGCAGTCTTTTGCTCTCATTTTGAGGCCTGCACCTGCTGAATAAAAGAATCCCCCCCCCCCCAGTCTGTTTGAAAAGGTGGTTTACATCTGTCATCTTGGTCTGTCAGTTCTTAGCTAAGGGAATGAAAGACCCTACAGGAGTAGCTGGGGTTATTTCCTCATTATTTGTACCTTGGAGTATATCCTGAAGTGAAACCAAGCTTTGACATTCACTTTCTGATCAATTTTGTTTGGTCATTGGGCTGTTACTAAAAGGCAAACCTAGTGCCAGTTCCAGCCTTTTCCCCAAATACATTTTTAGTCTTGAGCTTTCAGCATTTCTGCTTGTTTGTCAGCGTTGTTGCTGTTCTTCCAACTCGGTAACAGAGAAGTGAGAATGAATACAGGCTACTGTTCGTTTTTAGGAGTGGAAAATCCCTGTGATTGATTTCGGTTTTGCTTTTGCTTTTTTTTGCTGACCCAACTACTGGTCTTTCTGCAATGTGTGTGTGACTCTTGCTTTTGAGCAGCAGCTTCTTGAGTGGGTGTGAGCGGGAGGTGGCCGGGAAGGGTCTCACGGGGCCGGTGTGTGCTCCAGTGACACCATCGCTACTTATGCCCGGATGAAATGGTCCCACGTTGGCACTGATGCCCAATGCTGACTTGTAGTGTGGGGAAGTTAAATCGACCTCTTCGGTTTTGCTGCAGATTCTGCTGCCCAAGTTGTTGTTGGGATTCAGTGACGTCCCTCGGTAGAGTTTAGTGCTGTTTACACCGTGGCTCGCTGATGTGCTTTGGCGTGCGAAGGGATGTGTCTGGCAGATGTCGGTGAGCTGACTTGTGCCTAACCAAATGTGAAGCTTCATGTGAAAGGGCATCGTCACCTTGACTCTTTTGGAGCTCCTTTTAGATCAAGGTGCTAACAGAGTACTCCTAAGTAGACTGTTCTTAGATAATAGAAACTGCAAATTTGAAATTATTTGAAAAATTGCTAAGTTCTTTGTCCTGCTTATAGTTTTCAAGGGTGGTCTTCCAGGAGAGAGTGAGTGAAGCAGGCCTGGAGGTAACACCAGCATCTGTGCAGCCACCCCTGCCTCCCTTGCAGACCTCCTCCTCGGCTTGATTCGGTCGGGCAGGGAGGGCTGATGCCCGGCTCTGCCCAGAGGAAGCTGCGGAGGAGCACGTGCGTGTGCTGCCATCGTGACCTTGCACGGAGCGGGAACTGAAGAGCTCTCCACAGCACGATGAAATGAATTATGCAAAATATGCTAATGTAGCCACGCTCTTCAGCACCAGTTTATTTTTAAAGCATCTGGGCTGCCTCTTGAGTTTGAATTAAGCACATTATGATCAGGATCAAAATACTTCCAGTGCAGGAAGCCATAAAGAAAACCGCAAGAGAAGCAGTTGTTTTTCCTAGTCCCTTTCAGGTGCTGTGTCCTTGGGAGGTGTGCATGACAGCAGAAGGCACGGCTGTTTCAGACAGGCTTTGCAGGGTGGTGGTCGCTCCCCTGGGAGCGCTTGTGGATGGAATGTGCCCCGCTCCGGAGGGTTTTCTCACTGGTGAGAGAGGTAAATGTGATTTTCTTTGGTAACCAAAAGATCAGGCTTTAAAACTAGCTGAGGAGCAAAACCGTGTGTTGCCTGTTTTGAGAGGAACAGTTTGAAACACGCTTCCAGACGAAGGCCGTGAAGCAGCCGTTTCTAGCCCCTGGAAGACTTCCACAGCGAGCAATGTGCAGCCACATTTCAGACAAACTGAGCTGAATTATTGTTTGTTTTTTTCTTTGTTTGTTTGGAAGAGTCCGTTTGGGAATTTGGTATAGGAAATAAGTGACACCAACTCATTCAGTTTGATTTAGAATTGTGTTTAAAAAAAATAAAAAAATCTAGCCCAAGCCTTCAGCAGTTAGGAGCTGCAGCATCACTGGAGCCAAAGGCGTCCGCCTGCCAGTCAGGTAAAAGCACTTTGAGCTGCTGTTGCTTAAAAAGCAGTAATTTCCCATTTATCGCATCCTGCCAGTTTCAATTCTGAAGGGTCCCTGTAGTAAAACGAGCAGGTTTTTAGCGCTTGGACTTCATACGATGGCATCAGTTGAAACTGAAGGGCTGCGCTCTTACCCACATAGCATTGGCACTGAGAAATGCTGTATTCCCAATTGCTTCTGCAAGGGCTCCCAGATCCGTAGGTGGCGGAAGGTGCGTGATGTGCACCCCTGTTTTAATTGAATGTTGTTTCATTTGCACTGATTATTTTGACCTTGATCATCTGCTTTGTAGTTTTAATAACTCAAGATGCACAACATTATATACAGATATATTGGAAAATATAAGCATTAATTTGTCCCAGGCGTTGTCTCTTCCTAAAATAACGTCTTACTGCCTTTCGCAAGTGTTTCATTGCATAAAGACTTGGATAATGTATAACTTGCCCATACTCTGTTATAACTAACATACTGTAGAAATTGGACGTGTGTTCGTTTTCAATTTACCATGGGATCTCTAACATAACGAGTGTTTGTCTTCTGTAACTGCGCAGCGTTAAACATATATTTGGGGAGGATATTCATAAAGCAGCATAATAGTCGTATTGTATTGGAAATGAATGGTCTTCAGATGAGCACTGTGTGATGCGTGGACCTCCAGGACTCTGCATTGCAACTCTTGAGAGCAACTGTGTGATCATGAGCTGGAAACATGCCCAACCGCTTCCCAACTGAAGCACTGGAGAGGCAAGTGGGGACACCTCCGCACGGGCACCCTGCGGCCGTTTGCCCTGGGAACTGTCCTGCGATGTGCTGGGACTGCTTGGGTGACAGCAGCCAGTGCAGCCTGGTGTGTGCCCCGGAGAAAACTCCCATGTCAGAAGGATCCTCGGGAAAACCCCTAGCAGATGTGAGCTCTCTTGTCATGTTGCCTGAACAACACAGAGAGAGCAGTGTTAACTGTGGCCTCCTGCCCTTTCAGAAATCATACCCTGGTCCAGCGGACAGAAGTGCTTGGTGATGGCAGCAGGAGCCCACAGAGCTTCCCTTGCTTTCTCTGATGTTTGTGGTCTGTTCTGGCCACTCTCCTCCATGCGGGTGTTGGCTGAGGGCAGAAATTGCTCCTGGACAGAAGATCCTTGAGGCCTCCAGGAGCATGTGAAGAAGCCTTAGGTTTTTTAGTGTGTGTTTAGGTGTTGTGGGAGATGCCTTAAAACACAAGAATTAGTGGGTTTTTTTTGTGTTTGGTTTGGTTTTTTTTTGTTGTTTTTTTTAAATATACATTATTTGGCCAGAAGTCATTTTACTATAAAAGGACTTGGGATGAATATAGATTGTACATCTGTTACTTGTTTGTCTGCAAAATGAGCCTACAGTTGAGGCCAAAAGCGAAGAATAGAGGGTTGCACAAATTGGCAAAGTTTCTGAAGTCTTTCAGAAGCCAGTAATTAAAATGAAGAAGCAAATTGTTCAATCCAGAAATTCTGGTTGTTCATCCATCTAATGCTCTGGCATGTCCCTCTACTGACTCCTTTCATCCTGCTTTCCATCTCATAAGAGAGGCAAACGAATTAACATGCGTCTACCTCCAGCAGTTTTGAAGCCAGCTGTTCCGGCAGAGGTAGGTGGCACCGTTATCGAAAGGGTCTGTGAAGTGATGGAGATACCTTGGCGGAGTTTATACGGCAGTTTTCTGACAAACGTTTCCAATAACTCAGTGTGTTTGGGAGTGCTTCAAAGGGCTTTCTGCCCAGCTCTGTGAGCCTTGCAGAAGATCAAATAAATTAACTATCACAAATATTTAACTTAAAGCGTGGTCAAATAGGAGCTTTGATGTTGCATGCGTATATGAGAGGCTCTGTGTATCTGTACATTCTCACAGATATATTAGGTCAACGTTGTATTTGTCTCTTCTCTCGGACATAATAACACTAATACTGCAAATCTAAATAATTGTGTTCCGCTGTCATAGGCAGGCGTGTCACCTGGTGTCAAAATGAAATATGGCGTACAGACTTTTACTGCGGTACTGATGGTAAGCAAATCATTGCACGGTGCAGTCATACTTTTGAGGATTGTGGGGTTGGTTGGTATGCCACCCCTACAAAAGGCATTGGCTTGTAGGTTATCTTTCATTGTGTTTGTATAAGGTGTTGCTTGATGGCCAGCAACACTCTTCAGGTAGACTGAATAACTCAATTTGACGTAGTGATAATTATTAAAGTGGGCTGTGGATTGATCCAGGAAGCGGTTGGTAATAATTTTAATCCTTTTGCGATAGCATCTAGCTTACAGGTAACTGATGAATTGTTGTGAATCTTGTTCTCTGAAAATTGCAGCTTCTTAAAATAGTCTAGGAGTTGTCATGTCTTCTCAGTGATCCTCTCCCTGCGCACAGGGGAGTGGCAGTGTGTCTGTGAAAACACAGTTCTGCTCCGTGTCAGAGCTTCAAGTACAATGCCTGTTCTCTTGATCATGTAAATGAATAGCTAAGCGTGGCAAATGTACAATATTATTTTTTGTAAATAAAACAAGAACTTTTGTACTTCATGGCGTTTTTTAGTCCATGAATCTTTCACAAGCCTCACAGTGCTGCACGGGAAGACAGGGAGTGAGAGTTACACTCGTTACCTTTTGAAAAAGGAAGCCTGCATTGCTGTGAGCCCCCCAAAACTGAGCAACAGGACAGAGATTAGAAATAATGTCTCCCAACTTCCCAGCACTTGCCATAACCCCTGGGAAAAGAAAATGGGAATGTTGGCTGCCTTCCCCTGTGAACATGTGTTTGACACATTGGGAAGCCTGCTGTGTCTCTCTCCCGCTAGCGTGTGGATCTGGGACCTGGCAGCTGGCATTTGGCTCTTTGAAGTCACCTTTGCAGAACCATGTCAGCTTTCCTTTAAAGTCTTTCATTTGTCTAGCTCAGTTACACAGAAGCTGAAGAGCAGCGTTTTAGTTTGTTTATTTTCTGGTGTTTCAGGGCATCTTTTCTCTTTGATGTATTTAAAAAAAAAAAAAAATCTCATTTTGTATTGGTTTTGGCTGGGACAGAGTTAATGGCTTTGTTTGCTTCTCACCTTCTGCATTTTTTGTTGTATTCTGGAGGTGAGATGAAGTTTTTGTCCCTCTTTGTGTATGCACGTGTATGAATTGAAACATGGGTTTTTTTGGATTGGGTTTTTTTTTTTTTTGATGACCACAAGGCTTGTTTCCAAAGATAGTTGGCCTGTGAGTCCAAATGAAGGTGGGAGAGATTATATTCATCCACAGATGCTGCAGTCTGAAAAAGCTGGTTGGCACTGCAGTCTGTTGAGCACACTCTGCCAAGTGCTATGGCACCAGTGCCACACAGAAGACTTCTCTTTTGGAGAAGTAAAGGCAGTATCAGAGCTGTGGGGGAGCTCGTTTCAGGAGAGAAAACGAGGGTGAAGGGAGGTCGTGAGGGTCTGAAGAATCATCTTGACTTCAAAACTAATTCTGTGTTTTCTATCAGTAGAAGAAAGACATTTCTTCTTTAATGTAGAGATGTGTGAGCAGATGAATGATGTACACAAAACACTGGGGGAAAATGCTTTTTTCTTTTTCTTTTTTTTTTAAATCCTTTTATATGAGAACCTGTAGTACCTAGTATGGATAGTCAACAGTGTTTTCCTTGTGCGTGTTTACTGTGCCGAATGCATTCATGAAAAGTAAGAGATTCAGCTGACTTGGATCAAATGGCAAAAGAATGGGAGAAGAGGAATTTAGGAAGCTAAGTCTCAGACTTTGTACAGATTAAAATGAAATGACCTTTCAGATCAGCACACATGAAGGTTTACATGATCAGGTATGTGACTGATGACCTTTCCTCCTAAGTGAGGCATGTCTCTCGCACACAGCGAGTCTGCAAAAGTTCTGTACAGCAAATTGTTGGTACCATACCGTATCGTTACCACAGTTGTCCAGCTCTCTGTTTGTAGGCCATTGCTTGGTATGTGAGCAACGGAGATGTTTCCCAGAAATAAAGCTGTGCATATGCCTGTAAATCCAGACTGTTGTTCAGACCAGAAGGCAGGTGGGCTTTCTCTGTACTAGAGAAGGATTTTGGCAGAAGATTAAGTGCTTCAATTAGAATATAAAAGAATTTGTGCAAGAGTTCATATGAGCTGAGTCCTTCCGTGTTCAGCAGCAGCAGGATCCTTCATCAGCAAGCGTGATGCAAATGAATTCGCCGTTTCACAGAGCAGGGCAGGAAAACCAGCTCGCAGTTTTCACGTGCTGATACTGCTCCTGCATCCTCAGATACTGCAGTAATTACAGAGGGCAGTCAGTGCATCGCGAGCATGCTGGATTTTCAGTTAAGATGAGGAACTCAGATACCTACAAACATGAGTGAGGCAAAAATTGATTAAGCATGAAATTCTTCTCTGGCAGTGAATTTTTGGTTGGCTCGGAGACAAAAGGTTGCACAACTGAAAGGGAAAAGTACTTTTACTTAGAAAGCTCAAAGCTATTGTTTGTTTGGTTTTGCTAATGTTTATTTTATGTCTGATGGCGAATCTTTGTTAACGGTGAATTATCCCTTCTGTTTAGCAAGTGGAGTGAAAACTATCTAGATGCACTTGTAAGGCATTCAGTAAAATGTTAAAACCAGATCCCTTTTAGGTGCTCTGAGGAAGTGGTGATTCTTGAGGTGCGATAGCCCGTGTAGACCAGAGTATTACTTGCGTTTCCAGTACAAAGCACGGTTCTTGTATTGAAACAACCCAGGCAGTATACGTCAACAAGCATATAGATGTATAGATGCATTGAAACAGAAAAAAGAATACCTGTTGTAGTATTTTTAAGATTAACCTACAAAATTATTTGGGTTAATACTGCTCCAAATTGCTACTGCTGTGCCATAAAGGTATTCCACAGAAAAGATGTGTAAGGAGAAAACCACCTCCTCATAACACAGAAAAAAATCCCTATTCAGAAATGGTGGGTTTAGGAATTACTTGTTAAGAAGGTAGTCCTCATGCGACAGCTCTGCATGGGCAGTGCATACCTTGCATCTGCCCAAGTCCGCTCTTCCCAGCAGGGCTGGTGGCTCGCAGAAGAGCTGTGTTTTAACTCTTTGGTGAAGAGTAAAGCACCGCTGTTCACTGCAGCGAAAACTTTTTTCACAAAGATACTAGTGAAAAACAGGGCGTCTTTCACTGAACTGTAAAGCAGTGTAGCCAAAACACTGATTAAGGCCTTGAGTGTGGCTGCTCTTATCCTGCTGAGCTTTTAGCATGGCTGACCTTGTGCTGTGTGATACCACGTCCATGGACACATCTGCTGTTCTTCTGTGGAAGCTGTATACACTGGCTCTCCAATGCACAGTAGTGACCTAATTTTGGTTTCCAAGTTGCTGCTAGTTACTCAAGGTGCCGGTGGCCTGGCTGCGGGCTGCTTCCTCCTCTTTCAATTAGTAGAAAATTTGAGTTTTCTGCTTATTCCCTTGATTAACAATTTTTGGGTTGAAGCTTTCCCTTTCATCACAGGAGAGGGAATCAGCAGCTGTTGCAGCATCTCAGCGTACCATAATAGTAATAAAGGCTTTAGACAGCGGTTAAAATAGAGCAGATCAGTAGATTTATGGATTTTTCTGGCCAAACTCCATCCTTGGAGATGTCTGTGCAGGTCCCGCCCGCAGGGGCTTCTCAAAAGTTGGGCACAGCTGAGAGTGGTGTTTGGTCCTCAGCAAGGGTGGTGGTTGCATCGCTGTTACTGCCATGTTAACTGCCAGCACAGGACAGAGACTTTTTAAAATGATGGAGATCTTTAAAGTCTTTGCGTTTGCATCTTACACTTCAGGAGTTTTACCAGGTGGCATCTTCTAGCTACCGAGCAGTGCTTTCTGGTGGGGTGGCCTTCGCCCCTGTTGAACTGCCAGGCCTATGAGGCAGGAGAGACTCAACGGGGCTCTTAGAGGGGTTGCAAGCACTCTTTATTACCTGTGTGGGAACCTTAAAGGCATTTTTGTACTTTCATGAGCACTGGCCTAAATACAGACTTGGCTTTGGGTTGCTGTGCTTTGTTTGTGGATCCATGCAGTGATGTGGTAAGTGTTGTGGTCTTGCATGGAAAAGTTGGGAGGAGCCGGGCGGTGAGTTGGCACATTCAGTATGTTTATTGGAAAAGCGAAGGGCACCCTAGCTTCATTGCAGGCATAGATTTTACATTAACAGGACACTTCAAATGTGACTGAGGAACTAGCTTAGAGAGCAGCCTGCTCCGTCTGCCCTTGGTTATCTTGAAGGCATTTCTAACTTTGTGGGAGGGAATGCGGCTCAAGAAATATCAACATGCCGTGAGCAATCACACTTCATTAGGGAACAGAGTTCAAAATTTTTTGCATTAGTAGGAGGCTGAACTGTGTTGTTTCTGTCTAGTTTGTGTACTTGGTGGCTGATGGTGGCTGGAGGGAGGGTTCTTGCATACTGTGCGTTTGAGCAGCAGGGAGCAATTTGACAATATATAATAAAAATTCATCATAATGATAAAGTGTCCCACAGCCACACCAGCCCCTGACTTGCTGGAGCAACTCTCCCTCGCTGGGCACCCTGAGATGCACAGGAGGCTGGCGTGGCTGTGGGAAGCAATGCTCCTCTTCAGGGGATGCTGCGATTTAAGGAAGCGGTGTTTAACCGTCTTCACTGATGCTGTTATCTTGTCTGTCAGCTGAGGATGTGTGTCCTGTGATAAGCAATATGATCTATTATGCCACGTTTTTATCACATTAGGATTACTTTTACACTCTTCATCCTCTTTATTTTTGATCAGAGCAGCCTGTAGCTTACAAAACAGCTAGGCTTTTTGAGCACCGTCCCTGTGTTTTTGTCATGAGAACCCAGTGGTGTTTGCACATCATCTTCATAGCATGTGTTCGTGCAGCATATGTTTTTGCAAATCTCATGTAACAGTGATGCCATTTTTTCTACTTTTATGTCACATTATGATCTCTGGAAGATGTCACCAAGTGTTTCAGCTGAATAAGAAATCAAAAGACAAGCCTTTTCTTGTTAGGATAATTGCCTGCCATTGCTGCTTCATCCCCAGGGAGTAAAAGCATTTGTACAGCTGTGGGCTCTGCCCAGTGCAGGTCTGTATCCCAGAGGCTTCTCCAGGAGTTAAAATAGTCCCTCAGGTCCCCTGCAAGCGGCCAGGCCCACGGATATGGGCTAACGCTGAAGCGCATTTGTCTTAAAAGCAGGATTTGTGTCTCCTGAACACTTCCTCTGACCCTGCTGGGCGCAGGTCTGAGCGGAGGTCAGGCAGGGCTGGGTGGCTGGTTATCAGGCTGTGCCACCTCAGACGGGGAGCAGACACAGCTCAGGGCACAGGAGATAGCGGCGGGGAGAGGGGACAGCCTTGGACCCCGGCCGTGAGGACACCGTCGCCTTCCTGGGCTGGCATGGCTGCGGATGGGGTCAGCTTGCTCAGAGATGATGTTCATCAAAAAATCAGCCTTGTACAGGTGTCTCAATACACTAATGAGTTGTGGGTTGTTTTTTTTTGTTTGGGGTTTTTTTTTGGTTTTTTTGTTTGTTTGTTTTGTTTTAATTGCTGGGAGGCTGTGTATGTATGTGAGCACTCAATGTGTAAACAAGAAGATCGGGCGAAGCAAATGTCATTCCCCTGATCTGATGGTATGTGCTCTCTGAAATGTATGGCTTGTTTGTAACATCTGGTGGATATTGCTTTCAATTTGAGTGGCACTGATGTTTCTGAAAGATGCTTTTCAGTACATTCATGGGGCCTGATTTTGCTGGTGTTAAAGGCTCTTCCACTTCTAGAGGGATACATGGGCGTGTTGGGGCTAAGAACTGGGCTCTTAGTTTATTTAAAATTTCGGTGTCTGGTTGTGCTGGGGGTGAGGAGCAGCAAAAGGCACTAACTTGCAAGAAATCGTTGTATCTAGGTTGGCGAGGACTGTTGGTGGCTGTGTGTCTGTAGGTGCAAATCTAATCTTTCGTCCTAATCTGACAAATTTAGGAGTTGATGGACTCCAGAGGTGGTCTCTGCTCCTTCTTCTCGGTGAAAAATACAGTCTTCCTTGCAAGTGTGGTAATTCTCTGCATTACAAGATGGGACAAATGGTTTTTGTTCCCTTGTCTGGATGCGTAAGATGAAATTAATACTCACGGTTCTCTTGGAGAGCTTCACTGATGCAGCTGAGGGCTGAATTTGGCCTGTATTTTCTATCTACAACAGTCTGCGTTCTTAAATTAGAGAAGATTCGCGCTAGAAATATACACAGTGAGCATTTTGAAATACCCTGAGCCTGGAGCGGGGAGCAGGGGGTGTCATGGGGTGGCTGGCTGGTGGCCGGAGCACGGAGAGGTCTGGTGACAAGCGTTACTGCCGTCCTTGTCCAGTAGTGTCAGGTAAAGCGCTGATTCCCCATTCTTCTCTTTTCTCCTCCCATCAGGTTTCATCTGAAAGGGTTTGTGCCTTTTGCTATCCCCAAAGCACCTTTGATGTGTGTAAAACAACTCACTTTTCCTCACCTGGCTCTTGGAAGAAAGGGGAAAGTCTTGGGTTGAATATTCAGCCTGAGACAGACCCAACATAGAGACTTCAATGAACTAGTCAATGCTTGTCACAGTTAAAAGCATCTGGACGTGGGCTGGCAAGAAGGACAGAATAATAAATCGTGGTGTTAGCCTAGCAAGACAGACTTTTGTGTAACTGTATGTATAAATTTAACAGGAAATATAGGAGTGAAACCAACTCCTGGCTGTTTACAATGTTATATGCTATTCCTATTATGTAAGGAGATATTTATTTCTGAATATAGTGTATTATATATGAGCTCCTGTAAAATGAAAAGGTTTTATTTTACTTTAGATAAAACAATAACCGTACTTATAAACCTCTATGTGTAGGCTTCTTTGGATAGTGTTTTACGCTGGATTCTTTACTTCCTTCTGCTAAGTGCTCAAACCCTCAGATTACAAGAAAATACAAAACTTTCATTTTAATATGCAACATCTTTTCCAAAGATGGATCTTTTCCTGGCTCATGGTTGCACCATATTGTGCAGAGGTTATGTTACATGAATAACCATTTCACTTGTAATCTTAGTCATACACGATTTAGGATCTATAGAGTTTTTTACTGTTCTTTTACTTAATTAGTTAAATCATCTGGAAAACATATTTAAGTTTTTATGTCATGTATTTTTTCTGATGTTAAACCAGTCTAAAAGTCGGCATAAGTTTTCTTCAGCGTGCAGCCCTGAGCACTCAGGGATGATGTCCCGCCTCAGCAGAGCATCTGCGGTCAGCACGGCATACGTCAGAAACAGCTTGATAGTTTTTTGAATCTGGTGCACAAGTTCCAGATGATGAGAAATTCTCTTTACCCAGTAAGCTTCAGACTGCCCTGCCTGAGTGTAGTTGCTCTAAGCTTCCTTTCTAAAGACTGTAATATTATAATAATACAAAGAATAAGCCCACAGTACAGGTTTTTCTCTTTATTTCTGAATAGATACTGTAGCTGAGAACGAGGTAGAAGCAGATGTTATTTCAGGGGCACGGAAATAAAAAAACCCCAGCCTTTTGTTTAAAGCTCACTTGCCAGGAAATAGTAATTTTACATGAGGATACAGAAGCGCTGTTTCAGTGTGACATGTCCCCTGGCACTCGGCTCTGCCTCTGCAGCTGACTTGCCCTGCTCAGGGATAACGGCACGCGGTGTTTCATCCCTGCCTTTCCTTTGCTGTCCTGGAAGACAGGTGGGGAATTAGCTGGATGGTGTGAACAGAAGATGCTAAAAGGCTGCCGGGATGCAGTGACCTTGGTACTAGAGGGTGTTCGGGGTCCGTTTTGGTACCGGTCTGGTACCAAAATAGTCTGGTAACTGTGAATGCAGTTTTTCAGGCTGGGTGTCCCACCCGTGCAAGCAGTGAGAAAGCAGAAACTGTGTGCTGGGGTCATTCAGTGCTCTTAGTGCTGCCAGCCGAGCTGCTGCTCTCCTGCATGCTGTAGCCCCGGCTGCAGCACAAGCCATCAAGGCTTCACTGTGACTCGGTGCCTGTGACTCTTAGGTCAAGAACTTGTGTTGGTTCACGTAAGGGCTTGTGGTTTTGGTAAACTGCAGTGTTTTTTTTTTTTTTCCCCCTCTGTTAGTGCATATTGTTAGTGAAATCAGTATTGTATTGCCAGGGAGGCAGGGGTCAGACTGGACAGGCTAGTGCATAGGAGAGGCACTGATGGGCCTGGGAATGGCTGACCTGACCTCTCTTGCTATGCTGTGCCAGGATCGCATTTTCTGTAAGCAATGAGGAGTTGAAGTGCCCGTACTCTTTGTGCATTCCTAACAGCCTCCTCCCTGCTCGTGCTTCCATTTTGATGACATACGGTGTAAATGTCATTGCTTGTGTTCTGTAAGCAGGGGCCAGCAGTGATTCGGGATGGAGATGACAGACTTACCGTTTTAGCTTCTCATTAAAATGCACTGTCATAATTCTTGAAGTGAAAGCAAAACCTAAGGTCTTTGGTACAAGGGTTTTCACTTCAGAAGCAAATTGACAGGTGCTGGAGCAAGTCCATTGCTGCTCTATCATAGGTATTATTGAAATATTGTGTATGGTGGTCACACTCCTGGCATCATTTTATAGTTGAAAAATGCAAGAGAGAATTCTGCAGGAGAGCAGTCCAGATGCATGGTCCAAGGGCATTTAATACTCAGAAGCAGTTACCAGTAGAAGAGATTTCTAGATAATGGTGAAACCAATTACTTATATAGGAATTTCAGTTGAAATTACTTAGAGCTTCTGACTGTCTTGTTAGAAAAGTTCATGTACTGGCATATACATCATACCTGAGTTTGGTGTAATCAGGGCAGTAACTTGGTTTTGGTTGTCAATGGGTTGATTACACATGTTGCAGATAGGTACTTTACCACCTTGTGTGTGAACTTCACTTTTCCTTAGAACTGCATTACAGCCAAAGATATGTTGTTATCAAATTTCACATATTGAATCTTCAAAAGCTGTTCTTCTAAAGATCAAGTAATTTTTGTTAATTTATGGATCGGGAAGCCAGGAAAACCTCAAATGAGATTTGGTAAAGTCTATTACCCATACTTATGCATAAGATGAATTGAATAATAGAAAAACCAGTTTTGTTCATGTATTCCCTTTCTTCTAAGTATCCTGAAAATGAGTTAGGAGGGTCGAGTGCAATGGAGATGGTGCTTCGAACAGAAGAATTTATGCTAATTGACAGCTAATGGATCAGCTACTTTCCAAATAAAGACTGAGAGCAGGCAGTCTTACATTCTGCTAGGTCAAGTTTAATAATTGTTTGGAGTAGAAATCCAGAAACAAAGCACAGTCCCATTCAAATATAGCACTAGAGTGCTAAGAAATGCAGGAAGTTTGTAGGTTTTGGTAATTTGACCGTAATGTACAAGACGTTTGGGATGATCAGAAAATGATACTGTCCCGAGGCAGTCATGTTTCTCACCAGACCAAATGAGATTTTGTCTCTGAAAATGTGTAATTCAAATTAATTAGTAATAGTGACTTCCAGCTCTCCAAGTAGAGTGTTATTTTTACCTTAACATATGAATATTAGAGCTGGAAATCCACCAAAGGTGCAGCCAATTGTTCAGATTCATGAAGGACAGATGCCTGGAAAAAATGCTGGGTATTAAATGAAAAGGCTTTATATTAAATGTTGGTATTTAGGGGAGAGTTGTGCAATCTGTTTTCTAGGAGGTAATCCAGGAAAAGGGATTTGGTCCTGGGGAAGGAGCTGGGAGTGAAACCAGGCCGTCTTGATACGGGGAGCTAGGGAAGAGCAAGTCTCTTCATTGGATGCTCTTTGCCAGGTTTTGTGCACTGGATGACCACGAAATGCAGGTGAGAGTTAACTGCAGATTGGGTGTAAGTGTTACCTGTTGCTCTAGGAAAGACTGAAAAGGTTGCTGCTAAATACAGATATGGCCAGATAGTTCTGCATTTTTCGTGTGCTTTTTTAATTTAATGGGGTTATTAATTTTCATTAGGATTTTAACATTTATCCCAGAGAACATACAGCTGTCAGCCTACGCTCTGCGCAGGAGCTGCGCTGCAGGTGACCTCACCTTAGTGGGCCAAAACCTACATGTGGGGTTCGATCTGGGCTTTCCAGACAAAGAGCAAGCATGCCACCAGCTGAACCACAGGTACACTGTGCTAACCCTGCCAGTGTGCAAGAACTCAACAGTGCGCTTCTGGAGCAGGATTATGCTGCGTTCAATGGATGCAAGGAGAGGAGCTGCCAGCAGCCTGCCCCGCGAAAACAGGGTAGATCCCAGCCCGGTTCTGGTCTCTGACCCAAGGCACTGGCTCTCTTGGTAAGCATCAACGCAAAGGCAGAGAGAATGGGAACAAGCACGGGGCAACGTTTGTCCTTTGCTAACGGAGCTGATCGCCGGGGGGCTGAGGGACAGCCCTGCGGTGGCCCTTTCTGGTACGACCTCCGCAGAGGAGCCTTGTGCCGGTCCCTGGCTGTGGGCTTGTCCCCAGCTCTTGCAATGGAGGAATGAATCTATTCCCCAGCCTGGGGGCAAGGGAGCATTGAGGAACACTGTTGTATGTATGAGGGAGAAGCTGTTTAATTACATAGCACATTTCTCCATGAAATTATCCAGCAGTGATTATCATTACCGGTATAGGTGTGTATCAGTGGGATATGTTTTTTCCTCCTTAACTGCTTCTCAGAATATTCTAAAGCTCTTAAAAACAAGAAAAAAAAAGTAATCCAATTGTTTCCAAACAGTAAATAACCTGTGAGTAAGTGGACCTGTTATGTATTATTTAATACTTGCATCGTTCATCGCTTGCAGCAACAACTTTAGCAGTTTATTTCAAGGTTTGAGAAGTCTAGGAAAAGATTGGCTTTTGTCTGTTCCTCTTGTTGAATTTCTCAGGTATATTGGTCTTAGATACCCTTTCACAGTCACCAAAGAAACAGAAAGAAGAGGGGGTATCTCCCTCTTCCTTTCTCCCATTTGGAGCCTGGTGTTTTGCAGTCCATCCAAGCCTCGCCTCTCATCTGCCAGGAGAATGCAGTTTTTCTTAAGCTTTTAAAATGAGTAGGACTCCTGAACTGTGAGTATTTTGATGCCATCTGCCATCTCTAGCTTTGTAAAATCCTTCCTGATGATGAAATAACTTGGTTTTACTGTTGTGTTTGGCATCTCTCGTCTCTTCGTTTTCTACATCCCAACAGTTTACAGACTTCTGTTCTTCCTTTTTGCCTTGTTCAAACCTTCATCTGAAGACTGGGGAGTTTAATTCATCAAATCTCAGTCTCATTTGATTGAAGGTGGTTGGTAAGCCCAACATGGTTTCTGAAAATGCTGCTTTACTTTGCATGTTCTCTTCCCTTGACCGACTGGCCACTTGCCTTCCAGTGGTCCTCTCCCTCTCCACCCCAGACTAGTTCTGCTGCACTTGCCACATGCTCATGCCCAGCTGCGAGGCTCACAGCTTGTTATTCCTTCTGCAGGTTTTTATGTTACATCTGAGTCCTGTCTGGGCTGGGCTGGGCTACAAGAGCTACTTTTCAGTATCTTAATCCTCATCTGTCTAAATCAATCCATTTTTTTTGCTTGCAGATAATATTATCCCCTGGTTGTCCCTGTTGAATACTCCACAGGTTTACTTGCATGTCCCTTAAGCAGCTTACATATAAAAATGAGGATAATTGTCTAGTAATTTCCTGGGTTACCCAATTAAAATTTAGTTGTTCCAGTAATGCAGTACAACGGTTATTTATAGCACAATCAATCGTGGAGTCTCAGAGTAGCCTGGAGCGCTCAAACTCACTTAGCTCCGTGACACCCTGGCCGGGGAAGGAGTGACCGCAGGCACCCGGCAGGAACGTGCTGCCCATGAAGACACAGTCGTGACTTGCTTGGCTTCTTGCAAGTGCGTCTGGGAGAATGGGCAGAAAATGCAATATATTTTCTCCATTTATAGAAATGCCTTAGCCTGTATTTTCATAGAGGAGCGCGTTGCAGAGAGGCATTAGTGGGCTGCAGCATGGCTGGCAATGTGTTGGGAGTTAGCAGGGAACAATGCAGCGAGGCAAACTGTTCTCAGCTGCGCTCTTCCCACTGGATGAAGCGCTGGGGCTGGCTGTCGTTCCCCTTTTGCCAAGAGACCTGGTTGGAGACCAACTTAAACACAGCCTAATGTAAAGAAGCGTGGCTCTGGCCCACAGATGTTTAAAATGAATCATGCTGCTTGTCTTTATTTCTCAGCTGGGGTTAACTCCTGGACTATGGAAAATAAAAATGGTCTTTTTATTGCTTTGGAGGCTGCATTGTTGAGCTGATGCCATGGATGCTTGGTGATGAATACTGTAGCACCAAACAGCTGTCTGAGAGCAATACAATTGTGAGGCAATATGCAGTTTACCCGTCCAGCGAGATGATGTGATTGAATCGCAAGTAGATAAACAGGGCTTTGTGTTTTCTCCGTGTATTTTCTGAAAAGGGGCTTCTCTTCCCCATGATTTCCAAAAGATTAAAACTTAGAAAGTGAGTAATATTTTAGCTAAGCAGCTAAAAAATCTCCATACATTTCTTTGAAGGCAGTAGCATTAATGGCATACGACAACTCAAAAGCAGCAATAATAATCTTTCTGGTCATTAATTTATGGCATGGATTGGAAAAGCTTAGGAGTCCTAAAAGCTAGGCTGTTTCTAGGCTCTGTCAGCCCTCCCGTTTGCCTGATGCTTTTGGCTCTCACCCAGGTATCTCACAACACCTGGCCTTGAAGGTAGCGTGCTTTGACAGACCTTGACTGATGTAGGAATATATGCATAGATATAAGCATACATAATTCAGAGTTGGTTGACTAATGCTTTTATTATGGCATTAGTTGAGAATACTCGTAGAGGCGGATAGTTAATACAATTGAATGGATGTTCTTATGAAAGTCATTCTAGCAAATGTTTTTAATGTAGGCTAAAACATAATGAAAATACATCGAATTAATTTTAACTTTTCAATTTCTTAAACTTTCTCAATAGCAACCCCAAATCTAGGCTTATCGGTGCAAAATGATCCTTACTGAGAGCTGTTCATCGACTGCACTGTGATAAATCTTTCTTTGTAGTTTTTGGCAGTCATTGCCTAGACTCAGCTGTGCAGCAGAGAGTCAGCACCAGTCTTGTTTCTGAAAGCAGTTGTTAGGGAAGATGGGACACAAGTGGTTAAGGGCAACTTAAGAAAAATTAAGGATTGAAGATGGATGAGATGCAGTGAAGAGAGAAGACATTATTTTAAATACTACCCACACTTTGACCAATGTGAAGCTTTATCTGGTTTGGCCTTTGTAGAAATTGCCCAGTGGAGCTGATGGAGTGGAGCACTGTGAGAGAGTAAAAAATAATCTGTAAGATGCTTATTGTTGAACATGGAAGGTGTTAATCAGGAAAGTGGGACATTCTCGTAAGTAAATTAATTTAATTGCTGTTCCGATTTTCTGTGCGAACAGGGAGTAATGAAAGTGATTTTGCCCAACTGGAGTGCAAAATGGGTAGACATCTCTTTTTGGTAGGCGGTGTGTTAGTGATAGTTACCGTGAGAGCCACCCTAGTTCAAAGAGTTTCTGTAGTCTGGTGCATATTTTGCTGTGCTTTAGCTATTAACACTTTGGGACAAAAATTTCACCCTAATTAGGCCTTATTTCTCAACTGGCCATCTGTTCATTGAACCCTCTCTAAATCTTCCTCTGCTGCAAACCCTCCTCTGGCTGCATTGAGATCCTGGCTGTCTCTCAGCTGCTTTTGTGAAGCGAAACAGACTGAGCTGAAACAAGTCGATGTTGAGTCTTCATAGCCCGAACCTGTGAGTAGCCTGCACTACAGAAGTGTTTTTGGATGGACTTAATAAATGAGTCTATCTGGACAAGAAAAGACCCAAAAGACACACCAGACAGCAAGTTAACAAACAGCTATTGAAGACAATGGCCTTTTTCCCAGCCTCGAGACTGCATGTCTCTGGCTCCCTTTTCTTTTTGTGAAATGCCAGGGTTCTTTTCTCTCCCTCTGCCCCCCTTTTAAACTCTGGTTTTCTCTCCAAAACCTTTATTTAGCTCTCATAAGACTAGTGCTTTTGGGACGTCCACTGCAATATTTTTTGCAGGCGGTGCGTGCACTAGAGATTAGTCCAGCTGATCAGCTTTCCCTAAGCGCGGTGGGAAATCGCTTTGCTGTTATTGCTTAACAAAGAGAAACGAGAAATCTGGGAAGGTTTCACCTTCCTAATCTGTGTTTTATGTGACAGCCCCCTAAGCTGTGCTCTTTGGGTGAATAGGCTGTGGTTTATATGCCGAGATACAGGTACACCTTCTGCAAATTCTCTGCCTGACCAGGTCTCAGAAACCTTCCTGTCTAGCTAGCGTATTAGATCTGAATATGGCTGCAACCTTTGGCCTCAGGGGGCTCGAGATGTATTTAATAATAATAGGGTTTTTTTAAAAATTTATTTGTATAGTTCTCTTTGTCATTGAATGTTTTACAGTGCTAGTGTTAATACATCTTAAGGAGTGAATCCTCCCTGCAAAGGCAGCCTGGGCAGTTGCGTATGGTGCTGAGTCCAGCTCTGCTGCTTTGGGGGTGAATTTTGCTGTGAACATTCCCCGTGTCTTTAAGGGAGTTCTCACAACTCAAAGGCTAATACCAAACTTGCTGTGTGGGGGTTTTTTTTTTTTTTTCTTTTTCCCCAGCAACTTTTCAGTTTCTTTCATAATCACTGCAGACACAAAACAAAAGAAAACAACAACAACAAAGTAGAGTGCCTAAAGGTTTGCAGGTCATTAGACATAGCGATAGTAATAGCTGGTCTTACCTTCTCTCAAAATAGACCAGAGAGAGGAAATACAGATCTGACAAAGAAACAAAACCCTAAATAAAGCTTTTTTGATGCTGGATTAGAAGACACATTTCTATCTAGTGATGTTTGTTTTACATAATACTTGTTCAGTTGACACAACCATAGGTGCACAGTGAGAAGCAAGATTCCCGTGCCCAGAACAGAGCACCTTCCTCTCTCCTCACACTCACACCGTGCCCTGCGCGATGCTGCTGTTTAGCTTTCCATGCGGAGCATGGCGGCCCCGCTCCTTTTCGTGGAAGTATATACACCATAACATTTCAGGGAGTCCATGCTGCTCCTGTGCTGTTAGTCCACCTCCGCACGCTGGTGTGGCACATCGTTTCTTCTCGTGGCCTCCTTGGGTGAAATTTGTGGACTGTGACCCAAAAGTCCCTTGTAGCCATGTAGGCTCTGCATCCTGTCTCTTGGGAAGGGCTTAGATGAGTTGCTGTGCCAGCCCCGTGACTTTCAAAATTCACATTACATGGAAAGACTCTCGGGGTCAGTGGTCGAGCTGTCTTCCTGCTGACTTGGTAGCGGGCACCAGCTGTAGCAGGCACCTGCTCTTCCCTTGCAGCCAGTTTTGTAATTATCGGCCATCTATCCAGACACATTCCTGGGGGTCCTCATTCGGTGCCCTGGGGTCCTGTCAGCGCTGCAAAGGAGAGGGGCTCGGAAGTAAAGGTGGTGGTGCAATCTCAGAGCATAAGCAAGCTGCAAAACAATAAGTTATTTCCAATTTTCAGGAGTAGTAGTGGGGTTTGGTGTCAGTAGGTAATAAAACACTTGCCCTAAATGAATTATCTCTGAAAATATGTTAGTAATATCAGTTTAGACTATTGGGAATTTTTCTTCTTGCTAACACTGAACGAGAGAGAGTGAAAGGCATTTGCCGTTTCTGTTAAGTCAATGTGAGCCTGGGTTTAGTGATCCTTTATCTGGGAATAGTTTTACAATGGGATGAGCTGTGCTTTGGTCAGTTTTGCCACCTTTTGTTTGTGACCATCAAGCCGTAAGTTAACACTGCCTAGGGGATCCAGGCACACTTTTTTTTTTTGTTGTTTGTTTTTGGGGGGGGGGGTGTGTGTGTGTGTGTGTCTCAGCAATCGTTTGAGGTTAGCCTCTCTCTTTTCCCAGGCTGTTGCAACATGCTGTCCCATTCTTTAGGACATGATAGATGATGGCATAGTGTAATGCTTTTTTCATAATATCATGTGTATCTTATAACTGTAGAACTATATAATAAGTTTAGGGATACATATGAAAGGTTTCTATTTTCTAGCCATTGCCTAAGAGTTAGATTTGTCTATATGCAATTCATGATTTATTTTCAGGAAGGATGGAAATTTTGTCCCTGTGGTAGCTTCTCTTGAGTAATCAGTTTCATCCTTCATATTTCCTGTGTTTTCTTTCTCAGCAGAATACAGTCTCTTTAGAACAGTTCAATTTACATTTAATTCATGTTCAGTTCTGTATATATTCATGGTCAAATTCTGGTTTTAGTTAACTTATAGACAACTTCATTGACGTCAAGAGGAACTGGATGCATGTGACAGTATGGCTCTCCATGATTTTATGCATTTATTGCTTTCGTTTTGGCTCACAGATGCAGATCTCTGGTGTCTGCCATTACAAAGAACAGATGCCCCTCATTTCAGACCCAAATTTATTCCTATCCCACACAGTTCTGGTTGGTGTTCTTGCCCTGTTATTGTTGTATGCCGCGCAAATGCATTTGAAGTGGGAGGTCAAGGAATCAAGAGTACAAACAGTGCTATATGTTTAAATTATGCAACCTCATAATATTAATGGTTTCTTGCTTTGCTCTTTCCACATTCTTTGTTTGGGGTTCTTATGCTGGGGAGAAAGCTAGAGACTCAGTTCATATTTGTGTATTTGTATGTGTTTGTATTTGTTGTCCTGTGTTTAGTGACAGGTTTTTGGGTGCTGGGATACACACTTGTCACTTTCAAATGCTTTAAAAGCCTGGACTAAATTCTGTTCCCTCACAAGGTACAGATTTGCAGACTTGTGTAGATGTAAATGAATCTGGAGTTGTACCTTTCAGCTTTGATGCTGTCCTGCTTCTTTGATCTCTTATTTCCGAAGTGGAGTGAGCTGTGAGTGCTGCCTATGTGCCCCGTAGGTATTGCACGTGCACTGGATAGGGCCAGGAGCAGTGGGACCCTCCTCTCCATGCTGGAGTTGCTCTTGCAGATGTGCAGTCTCTGAATCTGCTGGCACCTGGTGCAGGTGCAAGCTAAAAATGGGCTGTTGATTCTCTGGTGGGATGCTCTGAACTGTGAAGGGGAAGCCCAAAAGGAATAGCTCTTTAGTTGGCATGAGGGTAACACCTTCCGAACCAAGTATGGCTGGACTAAGCATCAGTCCTCCAAAATAAAAAAAAAAAAAGACCTTTTTAACGCTTAAAAAAAAAAATTAAATAATACTTTGCATCTAAGTTCCTGGACAAGAGCAGGAGGAGATTTGCAGCAGTTGTGACCTTGTTCCTATTTGACCACCAAAAAGCTGTGCAAGCTGCTGGGCTCTGTCCTGACTTGACCCTCGCCTGCGTGGGCCATGCCTGGTGGGATGCGGTGGGCCTTTTGATTTTTGGCATCTGTAGAAGCTGCTGGCAAAGACGGCATTAGTGCCGTCTGTCGTGCCGAATTCAACACAAATGCTCGCAGGTCGCGGTACTGGAGCACGCTGCGTGCACCTTTGCGGCAGTCATCGGTGCTGGCACGGGGCTCTTCACCAGTCGCACCACTTCGTGCCCTTCAAGCGGCTCTCTGCCTTTGCCTTCAGATGAGTAAAACGGGGTGTCTCGGAGAAAGCAGTAGAAATCTCATCTTGGGAGCCATTAGGCATTAGGATGGGTGTAGCCACTTCAGTCTTGCCTCCCTTGAGTGTGATGAACGTGAAGATTTGGCAAGGCTTCTGCAAGAGATGGGCTGGAATCTGGGGAAAGCGGCAGAGCTGTAGCACTGCTGGGCCGTGGTGATGGTGGGATGGTGGCAGGACAGCCTGCCCCTGTTCTGCTCCGGACATGCGTGCTTGCGAAGGGATCCCGGGAATGGCGGCGGGGGGACTGGAGCAAGGCAGAAATCTGCTGTCTCCTTCCCTCCTTCTCTTTATTACTAGGGGTAATTTATAGATGCTGATACAAAAGCCCCCTGTTGAAGCCTCATTGAGTTTAATGAAGTGAGTTTGCCGTGCTTGGAAATGAAGGTTACTGACTTGTTAGGGTTTTTATTTCAAATGAACAAGAGGGTGATTAAAATGCTGCATTCTGAACTGCCTGGGATTCGGAGCCATTTACCAGATATACTCACTGATTAAATAGAGTCCTAACTAAAAATTAAGGATCAGCAAAAGAAGATTGTATTAAAAAAATAATAAAAAAGGATACTGATACCAGGGGACTAACATCTTTCCCGAACCACTTTTCCAGAATTGCACCGTAAACGCATTGGTGCTTCCAAGTCAGACCACATGTCTGAACATACACTTTTTGCATTTTTTGCGCTGGGATAACTGTAAATACCTGCTTGCATTCATGGAAAGGAGTTTCACAGGAGCTGCTTCCTTCTGTGAAATTACAGCTTCAACACTGGACTTGCCTAAACATATTCTTGTCCCCCGAGCTGCTCATGTCTCGCTGTGCTGCTGGTAGGGGAGCCTGGTGCTGAGTCTCGGGAAGGGGGATGCCGCGTGGCTGGGGGTGCCGGCAGGGCTGCCGTGGTGCGGTGGCATGGCTTGCCCAAAACCGTGGCGGGGGGAACCGAAGGCGTGCAGGGCAGGTTGGAAATCTGGGCTCTATCTGGGTATTGGCTTTGGGAGGTGAGCACTGTAATAACCCGGCCTCAGTTTTGGCTGAGGACCTTTTAAAAACTCTGGAGCGTTAACACATTAACAAATCTCAGATGTAAAGGTAAAACAAGCTTAACCTTCCCTGATTCCCCTCAAATTCAGAAAATACTGTAATGCACATATCCATCTTAATAAAACATTTAGAGACCTGAGGATGAAAAGTAAAATGTGAGTGCAAAATCATTGCTGTAAAGTCAAGTCTGAGTGCAAAACCTTACTACTGTAAGGTAGGTGTAGTCCTTTCAAAAAATAATGTATTTTGTGGAGCCATTAACAGTGAACTCAGGAATGTTAATTTCTGTATGATTGTCATAGACAAGGGATATTATCTGTAATAATTCTGTGGATTGCACATCTGAACATGCTAACAAAGAGCAGAAATAATATTAGCCCAAATTCAACCAAGCACACTCTGATTTAACTTGATGAGAATGGCATAGTCAGATTTAAAGCCTGAAATCAGGCCTTTGCGAAATGGGCAGCTGGGCTCACGTTCAAGTCTCCGCCTGCATCAGACCTTCCATAGAGATCGCTAATTCTGGTTTTATTTAAGCGGTGTAAAAATGCATCAAAGCTGGGGGTGTTTTTGAAAAGAGGCAGTGAATTCTGACTCAGGTGTTTGGCTGAAGCATGAGCTGCTTTTAAAGATGTGTTGTAAGAGAATGCAGGACCTCTAACTGACTTGAAGAAATGACTCAAAGACACTTCGAATTTGAGGGACTTGAAAACAGTTTTGTGAATTCTTCTGTTTCTCCAAAGGATTTTTTGTTGCTGGATTTTTGGGTGTTTTGAGATGCAGACTGTTCCCCTCCGATGCCGAGAGGATGAGGCTCTGATGGGCTTTGATGTGGTTGCACAAACACGCACTCTCGTGTTGGGTCGCATAGGCGCTTGCTTTTCTAGCAGATGAAGCGAGAAGAGGAAAGCGAGCCTGGACTACTTCAATTGCTTATGTTTGGAGGAGACTAGTCAGTTTGGTTGTATTTCCTATTGGACAGCTGGAAAAACCCTTTTAAATGCATTTCTGATTTGCCACTAAATGTCCCCATTGTGGTGGGGAGCCTGTAGATTACCTGGTGTGGGGCTGGCCTGGCGGCGGAGGCTCCAGAAGACATTGCTTTGGCTCCTGGGCCAAGGCAGTTGATGCATAAGCTCTTGATCCAAAACCAGTAGGGAGATTTGCAGCGGCAGACTGGGAAACTAAAAGTGAAAGAAAACCACAAGCCCTTCTGGTGTATAGACAAAAGTCCCCTTTGTGGGGATCAGGGCAGAGAGGAGGTGGGTGATGAGGGAGCTGCAGGGAGTGCAGATGAGGAGGATCTCCTGGGCTTTCCCCGGGGCTCGGTGGGCGACAGATGCGGAGGGGCCAAAAGAAGATAAGGAAGAGGGGGAGAACTCGTGAATCTGCAGCATCACCAACATTTCCTCTCCGCACTTTTGAGAACTCTGTCTTCCAGTCAGGAGTAATTTTCACACCAGCACAATGTCGTGTCAGGAGCCTGTTGGCAGCTGATGGACGAGGCGTGAGACCAGAGTCCCTGGTTGGGAGGACATGGTACTGCACCGTAGGGGAGAGATTTCAACGGGTCAAGAAAATTAGTTTTTTGGTGGAAATCTGTTGGTGTTTAGAGGCTGCTGCAGTGAAAAAGTCCCCCTTGCCACTTGGAATGACAGTTAGTGAGTGACTACATTACTTTGCAAGTTTCATTAAACTATTCAATGCAGTTGTTATCTGTGTCTTTACAGCTCTCTCTAAACTGGGCTCCCAAGAGAGGGTGGTGCTCCAGTGAATGTGGAGTGGGTTTGCCACATCATACAATAACTGCAGGTCAGAATTACTAATTATTCCTTAATTAGCTATACAGCAAGGGAAACTTTGTTACCTTTAAATTTACCCTTTATGCTGCGGTCGATGGCAGCGACAGGACTCCTTCCCAGTTGTTTCCTCTTGTACCTTCCAGTCCCTGAGCGATGTGACTCTGGGTTTTGGCATCCCCTTGTCTGAAGTCAGAGCAGAGAGACAGCATGGTGGAAGGTCTTCTCAGCGTGGGCCAAACAGCCTGCACATTGCTGCACCAGCTGTGTTACGTTTTGAACAATGTGATGGGCCAAACCTGGGGTTCAGCTGTGATGCTGCACCCTCGGTGGAGCTGGTAGGAGATGCTGGGGCTATTGGAGGATTGATAGACACAGATCTGGCATCCTGAATTGACGTGAGGAAGAGGTCAGAGTGGAAGCCCTGTTGGGTTGCTGTGTTGGTGCTCACCAGAAATGCTGCAGGTCTGCAGCGGGTGCTCTGCTTTGGAGCTGCTGAGACTATTTTCCTGCGTGTCTCTGGATAAGATGGAGGGAAAGGAAGAGACACAACACGAACCTTTCTTCGCCAAATTTTCCATAAGGCTTCAGTAATCCTTTAAAGTCAACCGAGAGCTGCAGCTGCCAGTAGGTGTAACTCAGTGTCTTAGAAGAGCCTCCTGGGGATAGCAGAAAGGAGGTTATAAGGGGTTAGCCGAGGGGTGCAGGCTTTGTGCGTGTTTCAGAGACACCCCTACCCGCTCACGCTGTGAAATGTCAGACTGGCCAAATATGAAACAGAAGCATGCCTGGATTTTCTTGTTGTTTTAGAGATTATGGTAAGTGTTGCTTAAATGAAAAGGCTTTATTTTCTTACACCCACGTGTGTGTTTACTTCCTTGTCATACCTTCTGGAGTTGAAAGGGCTCTTTCATTTAAAAAAAATTCCCCTGTAAACCTGCACTTCTGTTGTGGTTTTGTATGATGGTGGACCAGTGAGTGTGTGTCTGCGTTTCCAGTAAGAGCTTGGCAGATCCTGGGGTCCGTGGGCTCCTTTCTGTCCTTGTGCCATTGAGTCAACATGTGCCAGTGACTTGATGACGGTTCCTATGGGAACAGGTTATGGATCTTCCTAACGAGGGGAGGAGGAGTGGGCAGGGGCACAAAGGCTTCTGCTGAAATGTGGACAGGATTTCAAGGAAAACATGATGGCATGAGTACTTGAGCATGTGTTTGCGCTCTGTTGAGCATTACTGCTTCTGGTTTTGTATGGCTTATCACTCATATCGCTGTCTTTAAGCAAGATGAGAGGGAGGACAGACAGATGGGGCAGTGATGCCAGCTCCTTGCTGGGTCTGGTGCAGGCTATAAAATGAGGTCAAACTCACTTTATAGTTTGGTTTCCAGAAGCAGTGTGCGACGTGGAACAGCATTTTGTGTTTTCTGTCTAAACCCGTCCTTCCAGCAGCCCGTGCCGGGTTCGGGCTGTGTAAAAATGCCTCGTTACAACCTGACAATAAGTGCTGCTGTCACCCCCAGGGGACTTTGCAGGCAGGCACTATACCTATTGGGCTCCTCCAGTCAAGGTGTCTTGATTAAATTTTTATCCCTTCCTTCCTTCCTAAGCGCCCAAGGAAACACAGGGACAGCATCCACCGCAGGGTCGGAGCTCGGGCGTGCTTGGCACCTTGTGCTGCCTTGGCATCGTTACATCATCTGTTAGTGTTTTGCTGGACCACCTCATGCGTGCCTCATCAGGGGACACCTCTCAGTGTCTTCGTAGGTCATCGTCTTGGCAAGTGCTTTGGTCCATTTCCATGCAGTCGATTGTTTTTGCAAATAAGAAAATTGTGACTTAATAATAAAGATGTAAGCCCTCGGAAATACAAGACCCTTCCTGGTAGTACTTGAATGTTTGCTTCTATATTGTTTCAGAGAAATTAAAAAAAAAACTCCGGTCAGTTTGGAGGGTTTGTACAGAAAGGCCTGTGTCTATAAGATTTGCTCCTAGAATTTGTCATCATAAAATGCAAGAAAAAAATCAAAGGCATAAAGCATGCATCTGTGCTTGTGATGCAAATAAATTACTGTAAGAAAATAAGAGAGAAAGCAGGTTAGTGTTGATACTGTTCTGGAGACAGTTTTGTCATTGTATACGTGGTTGCATCTGTTGTTTTTATTATGAACAGGTCTCCTATTTTAAAGATTATGCCAGCAAATAAAGGGAAATGTCATTGTCTCGGATTGATAAAGACCAAGTACCCAAACCTTGCAAACATCCTGCACAGGCCGGATACTCAGTAGTGTTCAGTGAGGATTGCAACGCAATAATCAAGTTTAGGATGGGAGCTGCACAGTTAGGACATTTCTCTCAAATCAGATAGGTAATTTAAGCTCCAGTGATACAGTGAACCCCTTGTGTTCTTGTGCCACCGATTCTGGTGATGTGTAGAAGGATGCAAATCCCAGCCCGTGACGTTTGTTGTGTGTTAGGAGACTGTGGAGGCTCAGGGACTCGCAGTGGCACTGGGGCTGGAAGGGACCTGAGGGTGTCTCTGACCCACATGCTCAAAGGGGGCTCAAGACTAAAGTCAGACCATGAGATATTATTGAACACGGGAAGAACGTTGCCTTTCTGCTGCTGCTGTATTTGATGATATTGAGGAAAGAATGCAAATAGGGAGGGCCTTTCTAAAACTTTATTATTATTTTTTTTTTTCCTTTGGCCCAGCTGCACATATAGCTTTTGGGGCTTGGTGATGCTTGTTCTTCTGGAGTTGTGACTGGGTGGTTTACACTGCTGCATTGTATTGCTTTTATGAAAACCTTCATTGCAAATAAGCCAGCAAACACACTTCCTTTTAAACGTTAAAAATGTGGGGGGGTAAACAACTTTGGAATATGGCTCCAGTGGACAGAAACATTTTTTTTTCCCTATCTTCTGGTTATGTTGCAGGAGTCCCTTTCCCAGAGCGCAGGAGCATTAGCCAACGCAGCCTCTCTTGATTCATCTTTCGGTTTTACCTGTGGGAGCACCTTATGCATTCCTTTAAAAGGTCTGGTGTTGCTGGAGGTGCTTGTCTCATGTCAGCGCTGGGGCTGCACGTGCGTCTACCCGCAGTCAGTGTGTTACTGGGTTAGTGGCACATCTATATCCTCGGCTGGCACCGAGTGCTGCGTTGCAGAGTTTTAAGATTGTTTTGGATGAGCTGCGTGGCATCATGCCATGTTTTTTTCGAGGCTCACCGTCTCTCAGCGTCGGGAAGCTCTTTCTGAGCACTAATAACTTCCTGCAGTATGTGCCAAAGGACCAGGGAGGCATTGGTGGCATGGATGGGACAGGGATGCTTCCCTGGGTTCACCTGTGCTCATCCCTTGATATGCCTGCGTACATCGCAGCTGCAAATGCAGTACGTGGGCATGAAGGGAGTCCTGCAGCAGGCGAGCATGCTGGAGGTGGCAGGGAGGGCAGAGCAAAAGGCTGCATGGTTATAAACATCCGAAGAGGGCAAGCTATCAGCTGTCTTGCAGAAAGCTGGAAGAATGGATCAGACATTAATGCTCCTGCCATTAAATGTTGCTCAGAGTACCTGGGGAGAAAATTTCAGCCTAGTGCTTTCACAAAGTGAGCGATGCCTTTGTTCGGCTACCTCTGTGCCCAAACAGCCTTCTCGGGTTTGTTTGTAGAGGGTTTCTAGATATATTCCTGGGAAATGCTCGGCCCTTGAGGGTATAACAGAAAAATTAAGGGTTTTCATTTGAGCTGTATGCCTCTCCTCCTTGCTTGTAAATTGCTGGCGATGCACTTTCTTATGGCTTTTAAGCCTTTGGGATAAAACAGGAAACAATCAGAGGTCAAGTGAAAAAAGAAATAGTTTTGCTGAAGAAGTAAAGAATAAGGCCGGGATGTAGGTCAGATGCACACAGCACAGGACTTGAAGGGCTGTTTTCTACAGCTAAATTGTACTTAGAGACTTTTTGAAGTTCACATCTGGTGTGCAGATTTAAGGTACAAGCCTCCAGTGTTTGCGTAGTAGTTTCTTTGCTTGCTTTCTAAAAATATGACCTGGAGACCTCCCTTTTGGTGAAAATGTTGAGAATCTTGCTGGGCTTCTCTCTCTTGCACATTGCAGAAGTGACTGCGGAGGCTCCAGAAATGCAGCAGGCAGATTAAGGCTTCCTATTTTCGGATTATCAACTACTTGCTGCTCAGATTTTGCAAGTCCAGCCCTGAGGGACTTGCAAGGGGACCAGAGAGGGACAAGGGACCAGACAGCCTCCGGGAGCAACCTTGGAGACCTTTGGCATGTCAGATGGTACAGCGTTATCTCCCCGTGACCCAGCCACCTGGGAGGGCTGTGGGGCTGCCTGCTGGCAGCCTGGTGAGACAGGCAAAGGCATTTGGGTGAAATCTTTGGGAGGAGAGGAGTGGTAGGAGACCATATGCGTGGGTTATGCCCGATTCTTCCCTCGCTCCGGTGTTGCTCTTGTGTTTGATCTTGCTGGAGTTGCTCCAGGCTTGCGTCGGAGTCAGCCCTAGCTCTCCTTTCCTCCAACAGAAATCTGGAAGAGCTCTGTTCAAGGCAGCAAAGCAGCGGAAAAATATTTATAGACAGGAAGGGAATCTGGTCTCCCCCCACCCTTTGGCAGAGTAACTATCAGTTTCCTTAAGATACATGCTTGGCAGCAATGAAATGTATTTCATCCCAGTGAGTATACTTCTCCTTAGCATTCATCAGATGTAAAATGTCATGGATTTGTCATGTAATTTAATTTCTTCCATTCGGATATATGTTAGGAATGAAGTCAGCTGAGGAGATTACAAAAGGAGTATTGATGCTGTGGTCCCTGCACATACTTCAATGGGAGGAATGAAATGCCAGTCAGCTGGCAGTGCACGCTGCGTCGCAGCCCGGGAAGCGCCTGCTGCGTCTGCCCATCCCCAGTGCCTGGGACCAGGCAAGTTGGACCAAGAGATGCGATGTGGACACCCCAAGAAATTGGGAGGTGCAGATGTTTATTCAGCTCCTGTGCTGGGCTCTGTGCAGGCTCTCCCTAGGCAGCCTAGGGAGAGCTGTGTGGAGGCACCTCACCATCCCAGGCAAGCATCCCTGCTTGTAGACTGCAAATGCTGGTTTAAAAAGCATTTGAAAGAATCAATAAAAGCATCTTACGGGTTTACTGGGTATTTTGGAAACTGTCACGTTCCTCCTATAAACCGTAGTTGTAGGTTCATGTTTTGTTCTGCCTTTGCGTTTAAGACAAGACAGGCTAAGACTTGATGGTGGTTCTGTCGCCACTTGTAACATTTGAGGAAAACTCTGCATTGTTTCTTTGCCTTTAATGGGAATATTATTCACCTTGAAGCAGTGGTAATAATCGCTCCTTTTGAAATAGATGAGTACTGGAGTGACTTTATGGGAGGAATTAGAGCAGTGAAAATGCTGGTTTATATGTAACAAGGATCTGGTTCGCAAAGGGGGATGCTGTTGCCTTCATGCATAGAAATTCTTGGCCAGATCTATGTTGCCATCAAGCCTGCAGGGAGCTGGGTGCGGTGCCTTCCATCAGCTGAGATCTGTATGGCGCCAGAGGCAATTTTATCTTTTGGCTGCTAGGACTGGGAAGGAGGCTTAGTCCCCGCTCCTCCTCTGGCTTGTCTCAGCCTCAGAGAGCACATGGAGTACTATGTCTGCTTCACGGGAGAGCAGTCAGGTTTCCGAGCCACCCGGCAGAAACGTGCCTGGTGCGAACCCTTGAGAAGTGGCTGGTGCTTCAGAGAATGAGATTTGAGGCATTAGCACCCTGGGGAGGAAGGCACAGAGGAGCGAAGCAGGACACAAAGCCGTGATTTGGGTGTATGGCTTGCTGGGAGCCCCGTCCTGCACCACCGCTGCAGCGGGAGCTGGGCTGGCCTTGAGCTGGGCTTTGCAAACCAGACCTCAGTGGGCACTGCGGGCTTCCCTATTGCGTGGGGCTAATGCCAAGCAGATGTGGAGGCAGCAGAAGAGGCAAGAGCAACCGCCTTGGTTGCTCTTGGCAGGGGTGGCTTTGCGGGACCCTACCCGGGGCAAGTGCTGCGCATTCCTGGTGTTCCTGCGGAGAGCGGCTGCCCTCCGCCGGGGCTGGCTGATGCCCTGGAAGCGCCTCTGCCAAACAATAGTTATTCCCCGTGAAATGCTCCATTGATGGTTTTCCAAGCCCGCTGCGGCTGGCAGAACAGCGCGCGTGTTATTCCTCCACGTGGGGAGCCTGGCAGCAAGGGGCAGGTTGAGCAGACCAGGGTTGGTCCTGGAGAGACCTGCTTTGCTGTGGGTCAGAAAATACATGATTAAGGGGACGAGTATGGGTTGATGTGGGCATGTGAGGACGCACTAAGTACTTAGTCATAGCAGGAACAAGCAGTATCTCACGGAGGGATTGACAAGTGTGCAGCATTTTCTAGGGAAAACTCAAAGGAAGTTATTTGCTTTCCTGATGCACAGGAGAGGGAACAAAAATTGTGAAAGATGGGGACCCACACTGGCTGAGGCATGGGACAGCCTTGGCAGGCTCATGGCTGCCAGCCGCAAGGCAAAGGATGAGCCAAGGACATATATCTATTTATTTATGTTTGTAATGCAATTCAGCGTTTGGCTTAAAGTTGTGTTTTTTTTATAAGGAGCTTTAGTGGGCTTCACATGAAGGCAGAATCCACTTGTTCATTGCAATCTCCTCCATGCCCGCTTGCTGCTCAACTTTCTTATTTTCTGGAGTCGCTGCTCTGTGGAGCTGGGGCTTGGGCACGGCCCAGATGGGGGGTTTCGAAGGTGGGAGTGGGCTGCAAAGGTGCAAAGTAGATCCTCCAGTGTGCATTGTATTTGGTAAGGCAAAATATGGGTTACCCTTCTGGGACAGATTGTCATTTGGTGGGAATTGGTGTGGCTGCATTCATTCCAGTACATCCTTACCTCTTTACACCAGATGGGGATCTGGATGTGATGGTCACACACCACATATTTAATTGGTGTAGCTGTAGCACTGTAGCAATTAATTACTAGTTTATGACCCCCTTGAGTCGCCCCAGCTCCTGGCTTTGACCCATCATGTTACTGCTCCTGGTGTTGGGGACCTGCTGGGGCAGCAGCGGGGACGTGTGGTCAAGGTCAGCTTCTGCAGCAGGAGAAGCTGCCGTGCCCCAGGAGCTGCTCAGTGCCCAGAGGGAGGGTATGGTACTTTAAGGTAAGAAAAGGGTGACAGGAAAGATCTACGCTTTCCGAGAACACCCAGCTGTGGGAGTCTTGCAACAGCAACCCCTGCTGAGGGCTGCTGGCGGAGCCCATCTCGGGGGAAAGTGATTTCAGTGCCGTGGCTCCTGCCAAGTGGATGTGGTCACAGCTGACAACAACAGCGGCAGTCTTCCCCCAGACAAGTGCACAACCTTCAGTCAGAGGCGCCTCTTCACATGCTGGTAGGCTGGTGTTGTGTGTGTGTGTGTGTGCTCATGTGTTTATCATTTCTTCTTTTTCCAGTTAAAATATGTAGCAATTTTTATTCCTGAGAAAGTGAAAGACTGGAGCATTGGTGCAGGTGACCTTGCATGACTGCACTGCGGGATCCAGGGCTAACCAGTCTCCCCAGTTCCTCCTCCCTCCCCCATCCCTGCTTTTTCCTGCACAGCTCTTCTTGGGAAGAGATTTTCATCTGTGCCAGAACGTGCAGGGATTTTGTGCTTGGGATGCATATCCCCCCTGGGATTAATTTAAGGCTTGTTTTATTAGTGACCTAATCCATATCTGCATCCATTTGCCTGGCTGGTAGATGCACCAGCCAGGCCTCCCAACTCAGCCGTGATTTCTTCTCCTTGCAGCTCTGCTGTAGGAGACTGCTGGACAACTGGTGTGACCATCTGTGACCACCACCAGCGGGTCTATGTAGATCTTCTCCTGCTCCCCGCGTGTCAGACACGATGAGGAGTTGAGGGAATACTGTGAGAATGGGGATGAGAAGGACTCTTACTGTGCAATGGCCATGAAGTAAGAAGAGTCCTGTAGATACAATGATATGCTTTCTGTTGTGGGGTATATACCCCTTGGCTTTCTTCTTGGGGAGCATACATTTTTTGAGCAATGCCACTCTGTGCATCACTGAAGGTAATACTTGCACAATCCTTTCCAGGAAGGGAAGCTGAGTGCAGTTTGCCTGACGGAGCCCCGGCGGAGGAGGTTTATATATTAAGTACCTTTTAATTAAAGGTGAGGAAACCAAGATGTAGAGAGATTAAGGACCAGCTTTCTAAAGAAGCTCAGTGGCTAGTCAGAACTAGATTTTCAAAAGAGCTCAGCTCCTATTGAAGTAGTAAATGAACAACCGGATTTTCAAAGCACCCGATCACATTAGATGCTGAGCCCTTCCAGCTGGGCTGTAATTGCTGGTGGGAACTGCCCACCCCGGGCAAAGGGAGGGTGTTCCTCTCCCGCTGTAGTCAGTAATGGAGTTGTTTACATCTGAACTAGCCCCTTGTAGTGTGGGGAGAAACAGGCGCTCAGGGCTGTGAGAGGTTTCACTGTATTTGTTTTGTATGGGGGAGGTGGATGCTGGATGTGCTTGTTCCTCTGCATTGGCCACGAAGGACCACGACTTCAGGGGTGCATATCTATATGGAGAGGCCATGTCTGTAGGGGAGGTGGACCCCCATCCTTTCTGCTGTGCTCTGTCAGCTTCAACATCATCTATGTTGAAGTTCAACATCATCTATGTTGAAGCTCCTAAGTGCTTTGTGAGCAAGAGGGCTGTGTGGGTAGTTGTAAGCAGATGCTTAAACCAAACATCTGCAAAAGAAGACATTAAAATTGTTGAAGACACTGTAATCTAGTTTGGTGCCTTTCTTGAATTAGTACTGGAAATGTATTCTGTTTTCCCTGAAAGCCATTGAATTCTATGAAAAATAAAAGGCCATGAAATGGTTTGTAAGTGGTATGCCGGATTATTGCCGTTAAAAATACTGAATCCAAAGAACAGAACGTGACCAAGACATCACGAAAGCTTTTCTTCTCCAGTAGTTACCTAGTTTCGAGCAGAGACCCCAGTGTGGCAGAACTGCCCAAGGAACGAAGGAGGAACATGGTGTTGTATTCTCCCTTTATATTCTAGAAAAAAAATGTGTAGGAAATTAAAGAAGATGCGTTTTCCTGCGGAGATGCTTAAACCCATGCTGTGTATGCATGAAAGGCTGCTGCAGGAAGCTCCATGTCAAAGGGGAATGACAAATAAGGAAAATTTTGCCTTTATGCTCAGAACTTGCATCCATATCCTGTGTTTATTGCAAGGTGGTAGGGGGACGTGGTCGTCCCTGCCTCTCCCTCGCCTCCGTCGTGCAGAGCAGCCGTGTGGCACGTGGCTGACCTGCGTGAGGATGGGCTGCTAGTCATGGTGCAGCTCGGATAACTCCATCGTGCCCGATTGTGCTGCCCCAGCAGTGGGAAGCGAAGTTCCCCTGTCTTAATTCTTGTGGCCATCTCCTGTGGCTCTGCTGTGGACTCCGCCAGCTGCAGCCGTCCTCGCTTGATGTGGCTGCCTTCAGATGGCTTCCATCAGCTCCACTAATGAGTGGTGCAGCTTTTTTATTAAAAAGCACATGAAAGATGTCCGTGGAAGTTGCTGATTTCCCTCCCTGGCCTTTTCTAAAATCATAAAATGAAATCTTGGGTTGTCTGTCATGGCACAGATGCCAGCAGTAGTTCTGTTATGCAGCTCCAGTGTGGACACACACCCAGAACTTGTGAGAGAGTATTTTTTTCTTTTTCTTTTTTTTCTTTTTCTGTTTTCCCTGTTTGTTCCCCACCCCCCACCCAGATTTTTTTCCTGTTGTTTTTTTTTTTTCTTTTCTGTGTATACCTCCTAAATACTATGAATTGAGGAAAACATAGTACAGAGGAAATGCATTATTCTCTTAGTTTCCATCCTGAGGGACATCTTGTGCTGCATTGTACAACCGTGGAGCAGAGTCTGTGGCCCGCAGCTTTGCAGCATGCAAGTCATCACCAGTCCAAGTGCGGAAAGCTTCTCCTGCTCTGAAAATTGGTTCCCTCGAGTGGAAGCGGGCAGGACTGTCTCCACTAGCAGCTCATCCTTTGACAGGGACATGGCATTCACATAATTAATGAGGCAAACCAAAAAACAGAGCTGCCTCATTCCATCCAGGTAGCTCTTGATGCCACTTTGCGCAGTAGGATGTTGTAGCTGTGAGAAACGGCATCATCGCCCCTCAATTTTCAACCGAGAAGGAAAAGTACGTGGTACTTGTGGAAGGATAGTTTTTGGGGTTTGACAGGACCACAGCAGAGGGGGTATGGGTGAAGCAATGTCTGGACGAGCCGAGCTCCTCTGGTGGAAAGCACGGCCATCATGTGCTGCTGAAGAAGAGCTGCCGTGTTCGACCGTGCACAGCCAGCCTAAGGCCAGGGAAGCCGAGGTAACCCGCGGCATTGTTCGCCATACATTTCAAACCAATACTTTTTTGGCTGTCTCCAAGAATTGGCTGGTCTGACCTCGCTGCGGTGAGGAGCAATGCCACCTTCACCCCACAGCAGCGTCCAGCTGGCACAGCATGCCAGCCCCCCGTGGTGCCCTGCCCCAGAGAGGGGGGACCTTTTCCCTGTATTGCATGATGCACAAAAAACTTCACTGAAGAAATCATTATTTTTTTTTTAATAATTTCTGTTGTACTACCTGGAGGAGATGTATCTCCCCAAGGCACTATGTTACAGCTGAGAGGGTTGCTGTTTTGAGGGGTATGGTGCTATAGATTGCTGGTGCTGAAGGTCCCGGTGAACGGGCTGGTTTAACTGGGATAACCCACATCTCTGGGTAGGTGACAGAACGAGCTAGATGGTGATCTCAGCAAATCCTCCAAAGAGTGGATGGGGCAAGGAAATGAGGAAATTCTCCAACAAATTAGAAGTTAATAGCAAGTTATTGCAGATTTGTCAGAAGCAAGATCAGGAAGGAAGCCTTTTTTGTGCCCTTTTTTTTTTTTTTTTTTTTTTTTTCCCCTCCCCTCTCTCAAACTCATAGATGCCAACCTTTTATTTTATGCAGGTGCACAACCAGCAGGAGCCCGGCACAAAGTGGTAGAAGGGATCTGAACCCCCAAAATGGAGCTGGGTTAAAGAAAACGCCAATATGACAATATTTCCCTTTGTATTTAGAGACGAGCTTTTTCTGCAGGGCAGATCTTAAACTGACTTGCAGAGTGACTTGATCAGGTTCAGCAGTGTGATACCATTTTCATCAGTCTGGATTAGGAGCTGGGGGAGGCAGAGGACCTGAGTTAGCCCGTGCGGGGTGACAGCCGGCAACCCGCCGTGGAGGTTGGCTACCTGAACCGCTGTGGCCGAGCGGCCAGTGGAGCATAGTGCGTGCTGGTGGAGTGCTGGTGGGACAAGGCTTGCCATGGGAGAGCGGAGGACGTGTGTGGGCAGCCGGAGTGGCAGGAGGAGGAGACCACAGGGGATCTGCCTCCTCGGGGGAAAGGAACCTAGTCAAACTAGTGATGGGCTTGTGCAGAATCACTCCCGGGTCCATTCCACCCAGGTTTTTAGCTGGGAGAATATTTGAACGTGTGCGTAGGGAGTCTTAGAAAGATGGAAGTGAAAGCAATGGTATAGTCATGAAATTGTGGACTCCTTTTCCTTACACCTTTTCATGGATAGGCTTCTTGTTAGGTATGTTGGGTTCACAGATACAGACAATAATCATGTTTCCCACTGAGGAGGGCATTGCATTTTTTTTAAATTTTTTTTTTCATTATTATATTACAGCTTTCAAATGTCACAGCAATAAGATTTTAAACAATTAATATGTAAAGCAAATCAATAGGAACAGTTTTCATCAGTCTGGATTAAGAGATGAGCTAAATGGGGGACCTGAGGGAGAGCAGGACGGATGCTGTTTGGTTATTCACAGCAATGCCGTTGGAAGGGTGGCTAGATGCACAGCTGCAATGTGCTTTAGGAGTAGATCCAGCATGCAGGATCTGGCCTTTCTGAAGGTGGGTGGAAGCCCTGCTGCAGCCAAAAGCTGCCCAGCACCATGGCCATGCCTGCAGCATGCAGCTGGGACTTGTGCCACCCTGACTGTGCTGTTAAACATTAACTAATTAATTTCTGCTTAAAGTACCTTTAGCCAGAGTGGTAACATCTGGAAAACACAGAGTGTCGGTGGGAAAGGCTGAAAATCCCTTCGCTACTGCCTGCTCTTGCCTTTACGTGAGGAGGGAGAGGGCAACTTGTTGGCTTCAAGTATTAAGGATGCGCTCGCTGTTTTGCATGGAAAACTGCTCGATGGGAGTGTCAGATTCAGAGTTGTTGGCGAAAGCTGGTCTCCTGTCCGCTCACCACCCCTCTGCGTGCAGCCACCAGTGCTGCTGCTGGAGGAGAGCTGCTCTGGGATGGTTTCACGCCAGACGCATAAGCGTTGGCCAAACCAGTCTGACGGGCTGCGGTGCGTAAAGGCAGATGCTGCTCTTGCTCTGTCCCCTTTGCTCTGATTCAGACTAGGCCCTCCAGTCCACAGAGCAGGACCGGTAGCCACCACCTTTCCAGGTACCCTCTAAACGAAGTAGGTGGCCACCGCAGCCTCGTTAACCTCTGCTCTGGCTGCCACGGCTTGCGCTGTCTCTGCAGCATCCCCGGGTCTCCAGCAGTGCAACAGCTTCCGCGCGCCTGGTCTTGCTTTCATCTGTTGCGCCGTGACCCGAAGGGGAGCAGTGTACTGCTCTGTGCTTTTTTAAAAGTGCTTTTTAGCATGAAACATATACCCATTTTCTTGTTCTCCTGGGCTAGACACTGTGCACAGTCTTTGCCTGCGTGATAGCTGCAGTTACGGAAAGGGTTCTTGGGCTGAACTCATAACCCAAAGCTCTTGTGGGTGTAGGACAGGCTTGTGTGAATTGGAGCACGCAGCAGCGGCAGCGTCCAGCTTCCTGCTTTGCAGCGGTTATTTGTCTTTGCTTTATATACAATCACTGGCTGAACACTCTTTTTCAGGTTTTAAACTGGGGAGGATTTCTGAATGTAGTGTGTGTTTTGAAGGCAGAGCTGATGCGTCCAAGAGTTAAATGATGCCTGGAGTATTGAAGCACTGAGAATTTTCCATAGATAATAAAGGAGAAGTTATCCCCAAAATAGCTGTTATTAAAAACAGTCACAAAGCAAACTGTCAGGGATTTTTTTTTTTTTATCTGATAAGGAAAGTAAGAAGATAAAATGTTAGATCCAGGCAGTGAAATCTTAGCTTAGTTTAAGCTAAGAGGGATTTTTGCTGTTCTCTTCTCAATGAGCAGGATTTCAGTTCTCTACTCGGACTTTTTACAGATTTCCAGGCTTGGTTATAATTTAAGGGCCACTTCCCATCTTGCGTAAGACCAGTCATAACTTCATGGAGCAGTTCCTGCGTCTGTGTGAGCTGGACGGCATCTTGCAGGAAGAGGTCCCATTCGGCGACGAGCCTGACTTGCAATCCCACGCAGGGAAAATTCCCAGTGACATCAAAAGGAAGTATATGGAGAGCAGGGAACACAGCATCAAACCCAAGAGATTATAATTCTTTATGTAAATCTGTTCTGATGAGCCACTGAAACACCTAAAAGCAACAAGCTGGCTAAATAGTCTTTTTGCATATTGCATTTATTTATCTTGTAGGTGGCTCACCAGTTTGGAAGGAGGGCCGTGTTTCAAACTAATTTGTGTAAGAGCCTAAGGTTGCTCCAGTTGCTGCCTACCCTCTCCTCACCTTTTGTCATCTTAGGTGGCAGTTTAATTGGGTCAGGAACAATATTTTTGTCTCAGCTGGGGAAGCAGTGAGCTCAAGCAGCAACAGCAGCCATAATAAAAAGCCAAATTAATTCCTGATGAATTTGCATCACTTTGCATCAGTTGTGGTCTGGCAGTTTGGTTCTTGCAGAGCACAAATAACACATATGGATGAGTAAAGCTGCTCAGCTGCAAGTTGCTTTGGAGGTTTTTCAGCCTTGAGCTCCTGGGAGCACGAGCATCACTTGCCGTGCTTGTAGGGTTGTACCCCTTCTTTAGTGAATGCGCACAGAGAGTTTTGAGCTCTCTAGATGAAAAATGCTCTTGTGAGTGCCATGTGTTGTGATAGTCACCGGCAGGGCAGCACAGCACCTGGAGCAAGATTCGGCGGAGCCAAGGTGGCACGGAAGGGTGAACAGTATCTTGCTGAGAGCTCGGTCTTGTGTCGCGAGTTGAGAGGTTTTGCAGTGTTCTGTCCTGGGAGAGGCATGACCGAACAGCTTGGCATCAGGCCTGTTCTCTGCTTCAGCAGGCAGAAAGTAATGGCAGGGTGACCACTGCAGGCTACTCGATTTCTTTAAATAGCGGTAATACGGCAATAGGATTTTAGGGCTACGTTTATAAAGGATGTAACCAACGCAACCTGGTTGGACGTCTTCAAGTGCTGCTAGAAAAATACAATACCTCGCCACTGAAGAGAGTTCACGGGCACAAGCGTGTGGTGGGCAGAGCTCAGTATTTGTATGCAATATTCTTAATACTGCAAGAACAGGTTTACTTAAAAGGGCTTTTATTACCCCTTTCTAGTTGTGCTCAGTTTTCATTTCCACAGTAATTCTTTAACCACAGGTTTGTATTTTTGCTGCATGAATAGCTAAATAAAAGAATGCCAAAAGCCTAACTTTAAGTTGTTATTCTGATTTCTGTCCAAAAAGTAATTGTTTACTTTACCATTGCAAATATGTACACATGGTACCAGCAGCTGGCTGAAATTATTTTGGGCCAGATTCTGCTTTCATTGAAAGTGGTGTAATTTCAAAATAGTCCCTTCGTCTGGATTCTCATTGGCAAAGGCTCTGAACCCAGGAGGGTTGTGGGTAAGTGTGTTGTGTGTGTATATAAAAATTTTTTGTGTTAGTGTATGGTAAACCAGCAAAATATTTCATTCACGCTTTAAAATGGGTTTGTCAGCATTTTTCTGATATTTTATTGAAAAGTAGAACAAAATAAAAGCCCTGTAGTCAGACACAAAAAAACCCCCTTCTGTCTTGTCTTTGGCCCAAATGCCTGGATCCAATCAGGTTTGCTTTTTGGGCTGCCACGGAGGGTCAGAAGGTTTACAGGATTTATCTAATGGAGCAGCTGGGACACAGCACACGTACTCTGTGTACTCCGCACACAGGGCATATAGGAAGTAACTGTGTGAAAACTGAAATACTTTTCTTGTACTTCTCTTTCACAGGGTAGAAACAAAATGATCGCAGTTAGTTGTGATGGGGATGAGAAAATGCATTCCCTGAGTGAAAGCTGGTGCTGGATCCGGAGTACTCCAGAATAGCAGTTTTGTTTTTTTCCGGCTTACTGGGAATGCTTTTTGCCTGAGCACATTTACATGCATGCCAGGCGTTACTCTTGGAACCCAGGTGTATTCCAGAGTTGGATAAATGGTGCTGTAGTAGTTAGTATCCGAGGTAAACTGTGTGTGTGCCACAGCTGGCCACAAGTGCTAGTCCTGTTGCCTTTAAAGGAGACTGTATTTCTTAGAAGACCAGACAAGAATACAGGGAGTGTACATTTACAGTGCTTATTTTTTGGTTTTTCCTCAAGCTGCCTAGAGTTTTCATTGATTTATGCATTGGTGGAGGTGCGGGATGGTGTGGTCAGGTTTTCCAGTGCTGTTCTTGCAGTTTTGGGACTGCAGGTCTGCAGACTTCAACCACAGCAGCGGCCGAGCAGAGGTAGTCAGCGATCATCACCTGGGCTGGGTGTTGGAGCTGGCCATGCTGTGATACCCGACTTGCAGCTCATAGCATCCAGCAGTGACTCAGCGCTGCTTTACAGCAGAGCCGTCCTAATGCATTAGCTTTTAAAGCTCTTTTCAGAGCCTAAAGGATTGTTAAACTTTGAAGGCAACAACAGTAGTGTGGTAATCAGTTACGCAAATAGAGTTAAGGAGAGGGTCAAACTATGGGAAAGAAATTGAGAGAAATACACCTTCCCTGGATGGTGTCAGGGCATGAGGTTGTATTGCAAGTATATCCTGTGTTTTCATAGTTTTCAACATAAACTTATGACTTTTTGAAACATCCTATAGAACTTTCAGTGATCCTGAATAACTACATAATCTTCAAAGGAACATAGTGTGTCTCTTCTCAAACTCAGTTTGGCAGAAAGCTCTGCTTGAAGAAATACTAATAACATGGTACATGATTCACATAGGCTTTGTGAAGCTTAATTGAATTGATTCAGGTTTATAAAGAACTTTGATCCAAGAATGAAAGGCATTCAACAGATGTGAACAATTTCAAGTGACAATTATCCTTTATTTGGAGGTACTCCCTTGTTTTGCTGTAATTAATTTGTATCCTTCATACACAAGCGGCGATGGGGATGATTTTTCCTAGTTCACAAATGACTCCTGTTGAGTTCAGGCTCTCGGGGTGACTCTGGAACGAGTGTCTGCCCTTGCTGCGCCTATCCCCTACACCCACACTGTCTGCTCGCCCGGGCTCACCGAGCATGTTAAAGCTTGACATCACCGTTCAGTCCCATCCTGATTTTGCAATAATAAAAAGCAGAATTTGGAGAGCGAGCTGCCAGTTTTAATAAGCACTGAAACACACCCAGCCAAGTTTACTTTATTGTTCTTGGGATACACAAAAAAAATTTGTTTGTACAATAACATATTTTGGAGGGTTTGGCTGACTCCAGTCTTTCCTGCCTCCTCCTTTGTTTTCCGGATGCATCAGCAGATGTCCATGAAAGTGCTAAATCTGCACCCTGCCTGACCTTTACCACTGAGGAAGGTAAATCACTTCTGGCAGGAGGCTTCCCAGAATATCTCCAGAATGATACTATTGCTATTGTAAACAAATCTAATTAAAGAGGAGTCTTAAGAAGGTTTGGGGTTGGGTGCCCTTTTGTTTTTTTCTTTCTCCTGCTAATGTTTTAATTGGTAACCTACATCATCTCAGTGCCTATGTGGAGTTTTACACTTTGGTGCTTTCTCAAGAGGTGAAAAATTTACTAATGATTTGAATTTTAGCGTTTTTTGGCTGTTGTTCCTTTTAAAGAAAATTTTTTTGGGGCAGAGAATAACTTAAGAGATTAGGCCACCAAAATGAGAAATAATATTAGAAATATTAAGTCTGCATTTGGCACATGTGGTAGTGGTAGATGACTCTGGGGTCCCCTAACCTGGTCCCTGGTGCTTTTGGGGCTAAGAGGAGCTTTAGCTGGAAGAAGTAGAGGATGGGAGCAGTTATCCAAGCACCTAGCCTCAAAGCAGTGGATGTCGAGTCTCTGTCTGGATCCATCTTCTCAGATGGATCTTCTGCTATTGTTGTACATCCATGGGTCGTTCCTCCATCAGTCCTATCATTCTTATTAACAAGTTGGCCACTACTTCATCAGCAATTAAGAAAACTTTCTAGGATCTAAAGATAGGTTCCTAAATCTATATGTGATCACCTAAATAAGCATATTCCTTTCCCAAGGGCATGTCTTTAGGCTCTTAAGTACAGAGCTGGTCAGGAGCCGACTTTGAAAGCTAGGCTTAGCCCTCCTTTGAGCAAGTCCTGGACCTGGTTCTAGTCCCTGGACCACATTCAAGTGAGTTTTGCAAAGTTCCTCTGAGCAGGAAGAGAGGGGGAGCCCCAAGTCCGCAGGTCCCATCTTCTGCAGGTGGGACCCTGGGAGTGGCTGTGCTGATCTCCAAAAGGGTTCATCTGGAATATTTTACAAGTCAAATTTTCCAATGTATGTGTGAATGCAGGTTTATAAAGTGAATTACAGCAGAGTAAGTTGTTATATGTAAGGGAAGGGAATGGTGCTCATCTGAAGCGAGGGTTGGGAAAATGACCAGGATGGGGAAGACTTCCTGCTGACTTCATGGGAGTTTTTGGTTGCCAGATATCTCTTGACCCTAAGAAATGTAATCAAATTATTCTATTGATTTTTTTTTTTTTAAATCCACTCTTTTTAAGTTGTGACATGTACATATTAGCAACATGAACCTCAGCATAACTGTGAGACTTTCTAATTTGGCTTAAAACAACTCATACAGGAAACTAATACCAACGCCCATTTCAACAGATGTCGTGTGCCAGGAAACCAGTATAATACATTTCCAAATAAGACCCACGTTCTGCATGAGAACTAAGTAATGAAGTCATGACTTAACACACAGATAGTGTCAGAACCCTTCAAAAGTGTGAGTTATTTGCCATGGGGAAGAGCAGCACATGCAGGTACGTGCATGGAGGGTGTTGAAGATGACGGGCTTCGCGTTTGGTGCCCACCTCCCCTCAATGCTGTGTCACATCGCTCCCACAACTGGTACGGGACCAAGAAGGAATGGTCCGTAGGCACACGGGTGCTTTGCATGTCCCTTGTCCTGGATGAGCTTGGCAGTGGCTCTGCAAAGCGGGACCTCGTTGAGCAATGTAGTAATCGCTTCTGTGAAAGACGAGCTGCGCTAGAGGACTTTGGGGAAAAGGAAGTGTAAGCTTTGAATTACAAACTGAAGGGGATAAAGATGTCTGGGTGCGGTATGGTGGTTGGAAATTTGGGGTGCGATAGGCGCCTTGTTTTTGCTTTGCAGGGGTGGGGGTCAGTAAGGGGAGCGCTTCCCGGGCATGTCGAGGCATCTGTGTGGTTTTGGCTCCCGTTTCCCTCTTATGGAGCAGCCGAGACAGGGGAGATACAATCAAGATGCTGTGCTTTTTTTTAGTTGGTAAGACTGGCCAAGTTTATTAAGATAAATATACATGAAATTTGCATAACTGGCAAAAGAAGACTGTTTACTGAATCCTGAGAAAATTGCCTGTCTTTTTATTAGTAATGCATTAAAATAACTGAACGCACAGCCGGAGCTCCCTCCGGGTTAGTTTTGGTGTACAGGATGGGTCCCTGGGATGCGGTCCCTCCCCACACTGACCCCCACCTTGGGACCCCTCTGGGCATCCTCCTTGCGTTGCCCTTTTTCTGGAGGCCGAGGATCACTGAGCCTAGCTGCAAATCTCGGAACATTTAAATGCTGAAATCTTGGCATTTTAGAGAACCCTAAAAATGCAAAGAGTAGCTGCGTGCAGATTGCAGTGTCGTAGATGAGGATTATGGAGCTTGTTTTACTGCTGCGTTTTGAGGGTGCGTTTGCACCCTATTGCTGCTGCTGTGCCTCTGTGTCGGGAGCTGCGCCGACGTCTGCCTGTGCAACCGCCTGAATGCTGGTGCTGCTCGTGCTCCAGTCACTGGTGGTGCCATTCATTTCCAGAGGCACGATGTCTGCTTTGCTGTCACACGCTTGGCGTTTTTTCACAACTTGCACAATCAGTATCTAGTATGTTTTTTTGGACAGAGATTCACCTGATAAATAGGTGCTGCAAGAGCTTGGCTGATGGAGCTTGGATTGAGAAATTAGGAGAGGAGCATGCTGAAATGGATTCCCATCTTTAAAATACTTTGGATTTGAGGTGGGGTGGGTGGTTGTCCCATCTGTATGTACCAATAATGAGGCTAAAATTTCAGTAAGACTGTCAGACTTCAGTAAGAACAAAAGTAAGCTAAATAGTGGTAAATATATCTCCCTTAAGACTCTGTTGAAATCAGGTGACAATAAAGACAATATAAATTAGCTTTAAAATCTGCTTGGTAATGCCATTAGGAGTGTCTTCTGACTCTGGAAGAAATCAGTCTCGTTGTGTCCTGACCTCTTTTATATCCTGTGTCCCCAAGGACATTTGCCATTTTAGTAATTTTTACCGAGGTATCATCAGAAATGGTCCCTAACATACCCGAGATGTGGAAGCAAGGAGCATCCTGTGCTCTGACATGTTTACATGCAGAATAACTACAGTTGTTCCCTGTACGGTACAGGAACTTGTACGTGGCTGCCAGCGTGGAGTCAAACTCCGTGAGCTTGTTATGTTTGATTGAATAGCACAGGGTGGGAAGGAGTTTTTGTTTTAATAATGAACAGAATGGTCAATGTTAATATCTCTGCCTTATTCATAATTCTCTAGTATTTGTCCCTTAATTGCCTTTGCCAAGTGCCCGCATAGGTGTTTGGTACAGAAGTCAGCCGTCTCCTTCCCTGGGCAGCTCTGGGGAGCCAGAGGTTTTTATACCTCTTGGGGCAGAAAATGGCCACGGTGGAGCTTGTGTGTGGAAACCTGCAACGGAATAAAATCCTGGGATGGAATAGAGTAATGAAGTTTTAAACATACCTAAATGGGGAAATGGCATGACTTAGATAACAAGAGACTATAATTAATTAAACCCACTTAGGCAGACTTCACGGGGTTCTGATGACAGCGTTGCAGCCAGGAGAAGAAAGGACCCACGGCTTGAGATGGTATCTGTAAAACCCCGATACGTGTATAGAGATTTATTAATGGCTTTGCTGTGTTGTGTTGGATGTTTTGATGGATATCACGAGGTCCTAATTGGTAAAACATGTTTTATTAAAATAGCCCTCTGCCCTCATGCTTGGCTTTCTGCAGAGACAGTGTTTGTCAGAGAAGATGGGAAGCGCAGGAACGCTGAAATCCCTGCAGGGCTACGCCCGGATTTCACTGGCGTGAGGTTCGCATGGGTGTATCTGCGAGGAGCTCAGGTCCAGCTGGACTCCAGGCTGCAGCCGCGCAGCTCACCCCGCTTCGTTTGCAAGCCACAGGCTGCCTTAGCTAATAGGCTGTGAAAGCTCCACCGGGTTTTTCTCACACTTGCAAAGTCACGTCCTTCGCGGCAGGGCTGGCAGCGCCGGGAGGTGCAGCAGGTACCTAGGCATGGACTGGAGCCCTGGCGTTCGGCTACGCCGGGAGCGGCCGTATCCCTCAAAAGCACTAATGACCTTGTCTCTGTCTGGTCCTGCTTGACTGGCAGAATAAGCGTCTTCCCGGGTACCTGGTGTAACAGGGCAAGCTGGGGCTTTCTTTGCTCTCTGTGTTTTTATAGCGTGTTCTGGAGGTCCTCAGCTTCTTGCCCTTTAGGCATCCCGTAATCATGGTTTAAGTGTGCCAGCAGTCATGCTGGCTGCTGGTGGTCTGTGGTGGGGAAGGGAAAAACAGTGTCAGATTTAGAGATTCAAATGCAGTTCTGTTGTTTGTTATTTCTCCTAAAAGTATTTTTTCTAGTGCAGAGGTTGCCTTTATCCTAATAGACATAAGTACTCATGATCCTACTTTTGGAGTGGTTTGTAGCAGTGTCACAGTCAGTTCGGATTTGGTGCTTTTTAGCATAAAGGTGTTTTCTCTCTTTTGGGTTTTTTTTTTTTCCATGGAAGGTATTGGGGGTAGCATAACTCCCACTGTCAGTTTAGCCCCTGCTTGTTGGGAAACTATGTCTCACTGGTATAAATATTGTCAAACAGTGTAAATCCCTCTCCAAGATTTTTCATTCATTAGTTTTCAGGCATCTCAGACTGCTGTTGATGAAGACGCCCATCCCCATCTTCTGCTGCTTGCTTACCCTTTCTCTTTTTTAAGTAACTGAGTGATGTTCAGTTTTGGGTGGTTCTGTTTTTCTTCTGACAAATGCTTTTGGACAAAGGCATGTGTTTCTCAGGGTGGCGGAGAACTCGATTGCACAAGCTGATTAATCACTGCCGGCAGCGGGGGCCCAAAGAGCCAGATCAGGGCTCGGGGCTGTGATTTCTCGGGACTGATGTCTGCTGGGTTGGACAGTGCCCGATTCCTCCTTTCCAATTAAACTGAGTAGTGATCTGAAGCAGTGTTCTTCGCGCTGTGTGTCCAGAAGTGATCTGATCGCTTCTTTTCTGGTATCAATAATAAGGATTACCTTTAACCTGGAAATTCAGAGCACTAGCTAAAAATTTATTAATGGAACACTATGAGAGAGGTATTTTCACAGCTCTGTTACAGAGGCACAAAGAGAGATGCAAGAAAGACGTTAAAGAACAATATAGTATTGTTCTCCTCTTTCACAGATGGTTATTTTTTTGTCCAGCGTGACCTTTTGTGTCTGATCCTGTGTGTCTTCTGGTATTTCTTTGTCATTTTAGGGAATACAGGCTCTTCTTTTGCACGTAGGTAGTCGTCTTCAGCTGTAAGCATGGCATTCAGACTGCGGGGTGAAAGACTGGAAGCTGTTGTTTCTCAGCGTACCTTCTCTGGTTTGCTGTGCTGCTACTCCAGCAGAAGGAGTCTGCAGGTGCAAATGAGCGTAGCCACATCTATGATAATGTTAAGAATGCCATCAGAAAACTGAGGGTTCCCCTGCTCAGGAGAGCACTGCTCTGGGATCCCTGCTACTGCTCCAAAAGTCGTTTGCTGCAGGCTGTTGACCATTAGCTCCCTGGTGTCTTGGGAGTGAATGTGTCTGCCTGGAAGAAGCATTAATTACGATGTTTTGAGTTATGTGATTTGGGAATTGATCATCTCTTCTAATCCCGTAGTGCTGTAACGTATCTGGTTGCTTTGTGTTTTTCTTGGCAAAGTGTTAGGACGGGCATTACCCAGCCAGATCCTGCATTTGCTCCTGTGGAGAGGAATTGAGATGGATGTGGTGTTCGGAGGGTTTCACACTGGCTTTTTAATACTCTCTTTCTGTCTCATTTTAAACCAACAGCCCGTAATTTTAGCTGGTATTAATTGCGTAACTGAGCAGTAAAACTACCCATTTTAATGGTATGTGTACTTACTGTGGAATCGTAACGCTTACCTCCAAATATTTACGTTCCCTTTTCCTAACAACCTGGCTAGTGGGCATTTTTGGCAAAGTGATAGTCAGGAGTTCCTTCTTGCCTGGCCCAAGGACATTCAGGGTTAGCTGGAATGAGCAAATGGCTTGAAATGAGTGCCCCTTTACTTGAAGAGGTACTAAGGTACCATTTGTTTGCAGAGGACGGGTGGTATTCTTATTTAGCTGCCTGGTACTCGGTGTCTACGCAGCCTGGTAGCACGGACCTGGTTTTGCAAGGGAACCACTGCAGCCTGCACGGAGGGGAGCATGCCCTGCAGCTCCAGCTCTACTGGGAAATAAAGCTGAGCCAAGAAATTGAGAAAAGTGTTAGTTTTCACGGCACTGCCAGTTTTGATGTCACAAGGGCACTGAAGCAGCAACAGCATTTGTTGTTTTGGAGGAACTACTGGGGCAAGGAGGGGCTCCTGTGCCCCACTGGTGTTTTTAAGGACTGGTGGAGGTCTGTGCTGGAGGATTGCCACTTTACCGCAGGGGTCTGAGCTTTGCCCCTGGTTATACCTTTGCTGATGATATCAGTTCATTTAAGAAACTGTGAACTAGGAGAAGCTGACCCTGGTGCCTGTGAAGAAGTGTATGTTTGTCCATGGCCAATAGTGGTGGGTGTTTAACAGGTGGTGGGTATTTAGTATCAGTGCACAAACTGGCCTGAAATTGGGGTAAACCTGATCGGTGCTGATATCTCGCTTTTGCTATCCTCTTATCCTGCAGAGTGGCTTGAAGGAGGACCTGGCTCAGGTGCCTATTTTAGAAGGTGATTTTTTTTAATGTTTGTATTGGCTTCGTGTGGCAAGGTTTTGGGGGGGTTGGGGGTTACAAGGGTTACAGGGGGGTGGCTTCTGTGAGAAGCTGCTGGAAGCTTCCCCTGTGTCTGACAGAGCCAATGCCAGCCGGCTCTAAGACGGACCTGCTGCCGGCCAAGGCCAAGCCCATCAGCGATAGTGGTAGCGCCTCTGTGATAACACATTTAAGAAGGACAAAAAAGTTGCTGGGACAGACAGAAACGGCAGCCAGAGAGAGGAGTGAGAACATGTCAGAGAACCAACCCTGCAGACCCCCAGGTCAGTGCAGAAGGAGGGGAGGAGATGCTCCAGGCACCGGAGCAGAGATTCCCCTGCAGCCTGTGGGGAAGACCATGGTGAGGCAGGCTGTCCCCCTGCAGCCCAGGGATGTCCAACGATGGAGCAGATATCCACCTGCAGCCTGGGGAGGACCCTATGCTGGAGCAGGTGGGTTCCCGAAGGAGGCTGTGACCCTGTGGGAAGCCCGCGCTGGAGCAGGTTCTTGGCACGACCTGCCTGTGATGAGTCCTGCCCCTGAGGAGGATGAAGCAGCAGAAATAACATGTGATGAACTGACTGTAAACCCCATTCCCCATCCCCCTGTGCCGCTGGGGGGGGTAGGTAGAAAATCCGAGAGTGAAGTTGTGCCCGGGAAGAAGGGAGGGGTGGAGAGAAGGTGTTCTGAGATTTGGTTTTATTTCTCATTACCCTATTCTGGTTGCTTGGTAATAAATTGAGTTAATTTTCCCCAAGTTCCGTCTGTTTTGCCCGTGATGGTAACTGGTGAGTGATCTCTCCTGTCCTTATCTCGACCCACGAGCCCTTTGTTATGTTTTCTCTCCCCTGTTCAGCTGAGGAGGGGGGAGTGATAGAACGGCTTTGGTGGGCACCTTGGTGTTCAGCCAGGGTCAGCCTGCCACAATGTTCTCTAACAGTCATTCAGAAAGCAGGATTTCACATTGTTCTTTTCCATTACTGTTTTTCTTGGGATGGTCTCGCCTTTCCTAGCCCTTACGGTGCCGGTGCCAGCCATGCTTCTGCACTTGTCTCTGGTGTCGGTGCAGTAACCCTGGATATTTAAGGTTTTGAAGCTTGGCCCTGTTGGCTTGCTCCTGGCTGAAAGCTGATGGGCAAGGTATGAGCCTGGGAGGGGATTCTTGTCATGTAAAATTAAATAAAGCCTTATGAGCATCCAGCACGTTTTTGTATTCCTGCAAATCACAGAAATTCTGTCTGCAGTGTTTCTGGAGTGAAACAAGGTAACACACAGCCTGACTGTGCCCCGGCAGCTCTGAGCCTGTGGCAGCCCCATGAACATCTTCGTCCATCGGGTGAGCATCCCAGGGTGCTGGGGACGGTCCGGGCTGGTGTCACCCCAAAACAGCATGCGGGGCCTCGCTCAGGCTTCTTTTGGGAACGGGGGTGGTGTTGGAGACTGCTGCCAGATAAAGTGTACCAGAGTGAGGAGAAGCACAGTGTTTTGGAGACAGTCAAGGTCCTGCACGCGTGGGCGAGTGGATGGCATAGCAGCCAGTGGCACGGGTCTCTTGGGGTTTGCCAGCAGCCTTCGACGGCCCTGGATGCGGTGCCCGAGTGCTGCTGTCATGTCGACGTGGCCTCCTGCTCCGTGATGGTCCGTCAGAGCCATGAGTCCATCTGGGGTGAGGGTGTTCCCATCTGCCTCGCAAAGGGGGCTGGCTACGGCCAAACACAGCAGTGCTCCAGCCACATGCCTGCCCCTGAGCCGACACAGAGCAGTTTTGCTGCTCCTTTTCCTTTTTCTCTGTCTTAATTTTTTTTTTTTAATCTGTGCTTGTGTCCAAAAGAACAGAGAGGAAAAGAGAAGCTGGTCCACTTTTTGCTTTTAACTTGTTTACGGAGAGTTTGCATTTCAGCATGTGGTGCGTGCGGTGCTCTGGTTGTTTGGGTTTCAAGTGCTACAAGGGAATCTTTAGCAAGAGGTTTCGATTGCCCCTTTCTACCAGGAAAAAAAAAGTTTTGAATATTTCCGTTGTTATTAGGCTTCGCCTATATTTATAAAAGTGACATTTTGGCCTCATTCTTTCCTGAAGTGAAACCTCCCGGTCTGTTAGCCTGAAGCAGGGAGCCCAGGAGGGATGCTTGTATTCCTTCCCAAAGGACGAGCTGGGGAGGAAGACGAGGAAGCCAAGAGGCAGGCGAGGAGGCAGAGCAGAGCCTCGGCATGCCCGGACTGCAGAGGTACTCCAGCAGCCGGGCAGAGGGCCTGCCACCGGCTCTGCCAGGACACCCGTGGCTTTGTTCCCCACTGCCCAGCACCTGTGCCTGCCGGCGGTGGGCTGGGGCTGTGAGCGGCGGTGGAGGGTGGGCACTGAAGAGCAAAAAGGAACCAATTTTTTTTAAATGCCAGGTTTTAGCTAGTTTGCTGCCCTAAAGAAAAAAGTGGCCAGGTATTTAAGGTCCAGATGCTCTGTCTTGATTATATTATAAACTTGTAGGCAAAACCAAAATGTTAGAGAGATCTGCAAAATCAAGGCTGCGTTAGCTGAGGGGAGCACAGGTACAGTACGCTGAATGCACTCCCTTACGATCAGCCTGGGTGCATGCTAAGCCCCTAGCACATGCAGTATTTTACCCATGCAAAATTTTCTCACTTCCCATTAAACCCAGCCTCATTCATATGTTGGCATGGCATGGAAGTAAATATGTGTGCCAGCTGTGGGGAGAAAATCCTGTGCTGGGGAATGCTGGGGTTGATGCTCAGACTCCTGCTGCTCCTGCGAGCTAGTATTTCTTTCAGGGGATGTAAATCTTGTTTCAAGGCATGAGCCAAACTCCTGACTAATGACTGTGAGGCATAAACATTGCCTGTGGGTGAGGGCTCCTGTCTGCCTTCTGCAAAGTGCGGTACATCTCCTGCCCCTGGTGCTGGTGGGTGTCGGAGGCAGGACCTCCAGCAGCTGGAGCTCGTGGGGTGGTGAAGGTGTTTCCTGGTCTTTGAGGTGGCTGGGTCTTATCAGCAACACTCCTGCCAAATTATTTTCTGATTGCAGACATGCGTTCTGCTCATCTTCTGCCTTGCTGGCAGGAAAAGTGGCTGCTCTGCAGTTTGGCAGCTACTGCTGGTGGTTTCTACCCTTCCGAGGAGACTGATTAATGCAGGGGTTTTAATTGTGAACTAAGTCCTGTTTCGGTGACCCATTTCCCAGCTGGAGCAGTCCCAGCCACTCTTTGTTCCTCTGTGGATCCTTTGTAGACTGACAGCTCTTGTGTCAAGCGAGCATGGATTTGTATACATCCCTGTTTCACTTTTGGGGTTGGATAAAAACTTGCTTTTTAAGCATTTGCAGTAGTTGTGGCAGAGCCCTTTGTATTGCTGGTTCACTGGCTTTCCCTGTGCTCAGCCTGGGAGCCTTAGCAGAGTTTGTGTTAGACAACAGTACGGAAAATTGCATATTCTGGTGTGTGTGGCATTTGGGAAGACAGGCCTGTGGTGTAACTTTTAGGACCCTGACTCAACCGTTTCCTTAGTTGATTATGTTTAAATCACAGCACTTCAGTTTGTTAGAGAAATAAAAGATGACCACTGCATTTGGAGATGGAGCTGAACTTCCCCAGCGTTTAGGTGACTTTGAGTCTGAGGTTTTGGGTTGAATTCCCTGAATTCTGCTTAGATTTGAAAGGCAAGAGAGTTCTGACCATCCCTTGTCAGAATGTGCCATGCTGGTGATTTGAGCTGCTTGCCCGGCCCCCCCCGCCCCCTTCCTTGGTACACCCACATCTTCAGCAGCAGCAGCCATCCATCCCACAAAACTTAGCTGTCAATATATGTTTTTACTGGAATCTATTGTGTGAATCAGTTTCCACTGTTTTGCTCAAATTTAAGGATTTGTTCTCACTTTGGACTGTGAGGACTTCCTGGCATAAATCCTTGTCCATCAAATCAACCTTGTATCTTAGCAGTGTAAAATAAACTGCTGTTTAAGTCCAGTGTATCAGCTCAGATCCCCCAAATAGCTGCTGAAAGTACAGGAAGAGGCCATGTCCTGGTCCTGGCCCTGGCCTAATTCGACAGTCATTATTTGTGCAAAGTCACTGTTGATGCCATGTAATTTTCAAAGAAAGTTCAAAGAAAGCCTGTAGAAACCAGGCTTTCTGCCTGCTGCCTTTCCTTTCATCTGTCCATCCTGGCTTCCTACTTCTCTTTTATGGGTGACATTTGAAATAAAGGTGTCCTGGGGCTGCCCTGTGCTCTCCTGGTTCGCCTGGCTGAGAGTGTCCATCTACGAAGCAGGTCTGTACTCGTATCATACACATCAGGCATGGGCTCCTTTGAAACACGGACATTTAAGAGGGATTAAAGGTGTGGCTTTATCTTACATTATTTAGAAGGCTAAAATACAGTCAGAGAAACATGGAAATAAAATGGATTATGCAAAAGCAGATCAGGATTGAGCCTTTTAAAGCTAGCAGAGACTTCAGCGACCAAAGGAAATATGAAGATGCATGTTATAAGATTGACTGCTGCTTTTATGTGAGGTTTGGTTTGGCTGTGCGTAATAGCTTTTCTTACTGATAGCCCCAAATGTCCTCACTGTGCGCCAGGTCAGTTGGGGCACCTTTGTAGGAAAATCATCCCGATTAGGCATCCATCCATGCATGGTAAAGAAGAAATGATGTCTCTAATTCAGGATTTTTTGTCCCTGCTGGGGTTAAGCGATCCTCTATGTATGTAAGGACAGCATGTTTAATTGCTCTTCACTACTGTCATCCTTTGAAACATGGAGAGAGAGTTTTGCTTCTTGCCCGTGCCTGTCCGTGGAGGTGTGAGGACCTGTCCCCTCTTGCCATGCAGAAGAAACTTACCCCAGTCCTTTACTCAGCCAAGCAGCTCAAGCTGGGAAAACTCTCACATCAGCCGTCCTGAAATACAGACATCACAGTGACAGTGCAACGCTCATTTCCCACCCTCATTAGCTTAGCAGAAAAGGAAGACTAATTAGCCAGTGCTGTGCTCAGTGTGGGTCTGCTGTGTGCTGTTCCCAGGAGCGGAGCCAGCCTCCCTCATCGGCGTTGCCCTCCGCTGCACGGCTGGCTGGGGATGTTTAGGCAGGCTGCCCGGAGCTGCCTGCGCACCCATCCTGCGCGGCTGCCGTGCTGCAGCTCCCATCGAGCGTGCTCCCTCTTGATTCTGGGGGTCCCACATGTTTCCCCCCCCCCCCCGATTTCACCCCGCAGGTAGTCCCCCTGTGCATTTATGGAGGCTGGCTGGCGTAGGTGCTTTCCTGTGCAGGGAATCAGCAGCCCAGCTCAGTGCAGCAGTCGTGGGGCTGCAGGCGCTCGAAGGCTCTCTCTGCATTTTGAATTTCAAGCAGTATCTGTCAAGCACGTGGGAAAGGCTGCACTGGGAGTTAAGAAAGGGTTTTCCTTTACACTTGCCTGTATGACATGCCTCCGTACCCTCCTTGCAGTGTTAATGAAAATAGTCAAAATACCAACTGATCTGGTAGGTTCTGCTGCTCCTCCTGAGGACCAGGAGTTGCTGTCTTTTATAAACATACACAGTTATTATTTGAAGCATACTTTATGGTCCTTGCTTGGGTTTCCAGTGCCATACATAATGCGTAAAGTAACTTGACCACAGGAAGACCGCTATTCACGTTAGCAACATACAACCCAACCCTCATTCCTGTAACGTATTAATTTCAATTGATGCATAAATAAATGTACACAGTGGATAGGCAGGAGACCACATGATCAGCGAACCCGAGGTTCCTTTTGTGGTCATTTCCCCCAACATGTTGGTGTCAGCTTCATTCTCCGCTGATGTTATTTTTGAATACTTGGTTGATTAAACATTAGGATGGGATTTGTCTCGCCTCTCTTTAGTTTTAAAGTCAAGTATTTGGTCTCAGCTCTCCATACCTCTGTCTGCAGTCAGTGTAGCAAGACAGTCATGAATTACCTATCCTGTCACACCTCTGAAAGTTTAGGCCACTAAAACCTGAATTTAGGTGCTTAATTTCAAGTAGGTAAGTTTTTGAAAACTTTCACCCCGGTCTTTGTATGCCTATTTTGTACTTTCTGTAACAGAGGTGTGAGGATGCTGATGTCCCGAGGATGCCATGGTGTATTGCTGTGCAGCACGCCCAGCACCTCTGATCAAACGCAGTGTTCACATCAGGAGTGTGAAATCCCGTTTGCGGGACTGCTGCTGGTACTGTTCTGCTTTCAAAGCCTACTTCGTGTTTAATGACAGAAGGCCGAGCATATGTTCAGAAGGGGCATTATTAAGAGCAATTGGTTGCAACCTTGGTAATACTGAGATTTAGAGTCTTCCAGTAATCTCTGGTGCCCGTCAGAGTTGAGAAGACGCTCCCAAAGGCGGCTGAAGACTTCAGAAGGGTTGTGTCTGGCTGGTGCCTGGCTGTCTCCGGGGATGGGGCTGCTGGTGGTACCCCACCAGCTAGGAGCCTGGCAGGGGACTGGTGGTGCCACCCCGCTGCGAGATCTGTATCCTGCCACCCTGCTGAAACTCCGTCCAAGAGAGCCGTTGCCATCCGTGATTGCATCTGCATTTATTACGAAGGCTGCCGCTACGCCGGCTGTGTCGTCGCTCCCCTGGTCCTGCGGGATGTCAGCGTCGCTGCCCCAAAGCGTTGGCTGTGTGGGCTGGCGGGTGCTGGCTTCTGGTGTTTGTTTCTGGTGCTCTCTTCTTTCCTGTGACTTTGTGCTACAAAAATTAACCTGCAAGTCAAGCTGGCCATCCCTTAGAGGTTCCCAAATTGCTGGAAGGGCAGGTGAGGAGCGTGGGGGAAGCTGGGGAGGAGGGAAGCACCGGGGCGAGATTACCCAAAGCTCTTTGGGTGTGCACCACATTGCATTGCATGAGGCTGAAAATTCAGGTCCCATAGGAATACTTCAAACAAGGCTTCCAGATGCTGTCACTTGGTTTTAAGAGCTGCAGAAGTCATGGGCCAGTCTTGTATTCAAGCACTGGAGCTGACACACCAGCCTGATGGAAGCACAGCAGCTCCAGGGAGCACACGGCTCCCAGGCAGGAATTGTCTCCATCGCGGGCCGGGAGCTTTTGTTGGCAGTGGGACCTGTGCCACTTGGAAAGGCTTGGAAAGGGACCTGACCTGGCTGCTTTCCAATACGCCATATAAAGCAAGTATATTTGAACTCATACATGTGAATTTGTCTTTTTTTTTTTTTTTTTGACATTTCTTCCCTGAGGCATCATCAGCCACGGAAGTGCGTGGTAGGGACCTGGCCGATAGCATCTTTAAGTTTTTGCAGATAAGGATAATGAAGCGTAAGTATGATAAGGATGTACGATTGCTGGGAAGAATATATTTTTCCTTGCCAACTCCAGCTAAGGGTAAAGGCTGTTTGTGATCTGGAGCATGAAACTTCCTCTGTATCTGTCTGTCAGAGAAAATATGCTTTGCTGTGGGGTCAGTGCTGCTTCTCCCATCGCCGGCAGATCCTGTGAGCTTTCCTGTGGTGGTTCATTCAAGTCAATGACGGGCTGAGGTGGTCCCAGCCCTAGTGCGAGGCAGGTTGCTCAGGGCTGGGTCCCGTTCGACTTCCGAGGATGGGGGCTGCACAGCATCTCTGGGCAGCCTGTGCCAGTGTTGGATTGTACTTACTATGTAAGAGGTTTTTTTGTTGTTTTATTTTTAACGTTTAAGTGGAATTTAAGGTATTTCAGCCTGTGCCTATTGCTTCTTGTCGCGACGCCAGGTTGGGGGCTGGTTGCTGTCGGTGCTGGTGCGGGATTAATTCTGCTGGCCATCTCTGTCATATGCTGGCTGAGAGCTTTTGCTTGCGTGCAGGCTCGTTTTCATTCAGTGCCATGCTCTGCTTCGGCGTGAGCCCGTGAGCTGTTTAACCTAATTACCATCCCAGGGATGGCCTGAGCTCCTGGTGTTGGAAGCCGAGGAAAGCTGGAGCTCGATTTAACAAAGATATCTTCATTTCAGCACTTCTGAAGAGGTCTGAGCACGGTGTGTACCCAAGTGACTTAGACATTAAAAACCCAGACTTTCACTCATGCGTGATGATGCCCTTGCATGTTGGTGCCACTTGGGGTGTGTAGCAGGCTGTACGGGTAATAAACAAACATGCCTCCAGGTGAAGGAATTATGCAGTGTGCAACAGGGGCTAAAACATGCTTGTTACCAGAAAAGAGTCTCCTTATAAACAGCTGTTTTCAGCTGTTTCTCTCTTGTGATATTTTTAAGCTCAAATCTGTTCAGTTTACTGATTTTGCTGACAGCCAGCCCAGGTCCTTCAGCCTGGGATCTGCAAGTCAAGGTCCTTGGTTATTTAGTCAAAGACTGTGAAGCATAATTGAATCCAGCTTCCTCCTCTGTAACCATCCTGACTCTCTAAGTAAGTAATTAAGAAGCAGTTTATTGTCAGCAATTAAGGACAGCAGCTCTAGCTTAAAGAAGCTGAGGAAGAGCAAGTATGCAGAGTAAGTTTCCCATTTGTATGCTGTGGGCTGGAGCTGTGGTAAAGCATGGGGTGCTGCTTGAGCCTTCCTGCTCAGGCTTCCATGTGACAATACCGTCCCTGCTCCCTGCTGGTATTTCAGGGAAAGTTAGGAAATGTGCTCGAGCTATTTTAAAAACCAGGGTTCTCCATTCAGTAGCCGGATTCACAGGCCGATGGACACAAACCCACGCAGCCTCCTCAAGCGCAGCAGAGCCTTTTTAATTGCTTGTGGAGTGCCTGGAGGCTTGTTTGCTGCTCTGTAAGAATTGGGCTGTTAAATGGTGACAACTAGGTTGGCTTGAGGTCTCTGCTGGTAGACCTCATTCTGGCAATGCTGTACTGGATAACTGATTTTAGGGATGATTTAGGAATGAAATACTGGTTACCTGTTGGAGGTAGAGACAGGAAAGGCGTTATCCTGGGTTTGCCTGATTTGTTCGAAGCATGCTACTGCTGTGTAATGATCACAACTGTGTGACCGCTGCGCAGAAGAAGGAGGCGAGGAGATCTGCTAAAAAGATGGGAAGTTGTTTTTTTCGGAGTAATGATTTTGCTGAGTCTGTGTGCTTGGGTGTGTGTTGCATGGGCAGCACATACCTATGGACTGGAGGGAACTTGCAGACCTCCCAAGCCCCTTTTGCAAAAAGCAATAACACAGTTACCTTGGCAGTAAATGCAAAGCCCGTTTGTGCAGTGTACCGGTCTGTGACCCCTCTCTGATTAGGAGCACTGCTGAACTAAGGCCCTGGCCTAAAGGGGACATCGGATTCAGGCAAGCGGTAACTGGATGTTACTGAAGATGCTAGCTGTGCCCATGTGCATCAACAACACCCTGCGGGTGTGCTGCTTCAGGCTGCCCTGGCAGCTCTTTCCATGCCCCGCTGAAGTTGTTAGGGTTCACATATTGGTGTGGTCACTGCTTAAATAAGTCCAAACCCTTGTAGAAAGGAAATGGGCAGCGCTTCTGGTTTTCAAGCAATTTTCTGAGCCAGCCTAGCAGGGTGGCCCTTCAATGAGAGAGCAAGTGGTCGGGGGGCAGCTGCCCTCTCCTGGGCTGGGGAGCAGCGAGGGTGGGCAGGCGTGGGTCAGTCCCCTCGCCCTCCTCCTTCCTTTGCTGTCCTCAGGTTTGGAGACACTTAAAAACCTCTGCAAACGGCCTTCTCTTCTTAATGGGGGTTAATCAGAAGAGCATTACTGCTTAACTTGAGGCTCTTAAAGAGCAGCAGGGCCTTCTGGAAAGGCATTAGATAGCTTAGCCTCCTTTATTTCACCCTCTTCTTTTGTTGATATTTACAGTGTTAAGGTCATAAAAAGAAAATTACAGGAGGGGCATGGGAGGGCTGTGTGCTCTGAGCTTTCTTGCATAGGGATGAGGTATTTGCCATTTGCGCGGGAGTATTTCCCGGGAAACCCAGTCTGGTTCCCCCAGGACATCCCGTCTGGACAGTTGTGTAACAGCCTCCCGCTTGCTGTTACCTGATTTAATTATTCACCACAATGACAAAGCACGAAGGGTGGGCTTATAATGCAGTGGGTCAGATTTTTAGCCGGTGTGAACTGATGCTGTCCCCTTGCTGGAGCTGAGAGCCTGGAGGAGCAGAGCTGTAGTGCTTGCTGGGAGCTTGCAGGGAGAGAGCTTTTCCAGGTGATGTTGGGAGATGGTGATGTTGGCACGTGCTATACGGAGCCCAGACGAAGCTCACTTATGGCTCCATCCTCGTGAAGGGAAGGTGGTTGGTTTGTACCATGGCTAGGGTGGTAGGTGTTGGCCTTTGCTGAGCGCTGAGCTCTGCACCGAGGGTTTGTACCGGCTGGGCTGCCTTCCCGTGCTTCTGCGCTGCCGCTGAATCCGTGTGCTTTTGATCAGAGTGTAGGCTTTACAGCTTCTTCCCCGGCTAAATGGAAAGTATTATGATTACCTCAGGGAGGGAGGTTTATGGTCAAGTAGGAGGCACTTCCAAAGCATAAGCTAGACAAAGATAAAATGCATATATATATTCTTCTGATATCAATATGACCTGACTTTTGTGAACACCTGTGGATTTGTTCCCTCTCTTTGGCAGTGAGGAAGGGATTTTAGGAGGATTCAGAGGTTCGGTCACCTAAACGTCTTTTTAAGCACCGTGGGTAACCCTGCTTGGCTTGCAGCTCCTGCTCCACGAGTGCACAGCGAGTCCTGTCTCCTACCTGCCCAACCCACGCTGGTGCCCTGAGAACTCCAGGATGTCCCTAACAGACATCGTCAGAGACGCCGATATTTAGGTAATGGAATCCTGCCCTTGGCATCCAGCATCCTTGGTGTGCTCCAGGCAGGAGATGTAAGTGTGCGGCATTGCAGTGTAATGCTCTGTCACATTTCTGGTTGCTCTGTAGTTTATAAACATTCATCAAAGGGATTTTTGATGAAATACAAGTTTCCTTTGTTTACAGTCTTCATGCACCGGGAAAATCACTAGGTGGGTATCTTGGAGGGTGAGCAGGTGAAGTGTCTCTAAGATGAAAAGATTAAATTAGAAACATATTTGTGGATAAACAAAGGCCATTGTAGTACATGTGTTATCATCAGGTGAGAAATCCTATGGGAATCAGTAATAAAGACGACCCTGGGAGCATGACTGGAGCTAGAGAGAAATCCACCAGCTGGCACGTTGGAGTAAACCCTTTGGGCAATGACTTTTCTCCTTGTGTCCTGGCACTTCCTATCGATGAGGAATCAGAGGATAACTTTTGTCCTGTAGTAAGGAGTGAAGCTAAGAACAGAAAAACAAAAAAGAAATAAATTCATTGCAGTGGGTGTGCCCTGGATTTGATTTGTGTACAGCACTTACACAGAGTTAAGCCCTGATTGAATAGACAAAGCAGTTTTAAGTATTTGTACATAGCATGTATAAAGAATTAAGCCTGTATTTCTGTGTATAGGTATCCATGTATGTGTGGTACAGATGGGAAGTTTCCAGAAATTTGGTATTCATCTTCTTATGGAGATTAAAAATAGCATTCAGAATTGCCTCATCATTTTCCAAGATACGCGTTTCAAGCAAGTTAACTTTAGTGCTCAAGTCTCTGCAGTAACAACACTTTATTCGGTTCATGTCTGAGCGTTATGTTAGGTAATGTGTATCGTAGACGACTCACTGACTGACTGTGAAAGTTTATTAGAAGTGAATTAGAAACCGTGCAAGGAAGGCTGAGGTCTATGAAGTGTCAGTGACTCTGGTGCACGCTGGAAACTTCAGCATGCTGATCATAAGCAGGAGCCCAGAAAATGTGGTTAGGGCTTTATTTGGAAAAAGTAACCTAGTAGAAACTTTTATGGGAGAGTTCAAACATTTATTGGTCTAGCATCTACCTTTAGGACCGGTTTTGGGATGGCCGCAGTAAAAGCGCTTAAAGAATAACCAAAGTCTGTTTCCCGACGTGGAGCTTTTCCGAGGAAGGTTTTGTCCCACGCCTGGGAGCTCAGCAGGTTTTCCATAAGGCTGTGACCCTCTCGGTACCACACGGCCAGCTCAGCATGCCAGACTGCGGGTCTTTGATCCCAGATTTCAGGAGAAGAACAAATGAAGCACCGCTGGGATGAGGGGGGGTCAGCTGTGTCCACACCGGTCCTCAATGTTGCTTATATTGAGAAGAGCATCCTGAACCTTCGGGGTTAAAACCCATGTGGGACGAGTGAAGAAAGTTTACACTTGTGAAAATTCATTTACTTAACCAAAGAGCTGGTGGCTTTGTAGCATCTTGGGTCACTATGTGAACTTTGCTTGCCTGCTACAGGAGCTATTAGTGTGGCAATAAATGTAGAAAAAATGATGGAGACTGACGTAATGCACGTGTCTGAATTCCTAATGCGCCTTCGGTTGGTTTAGTACAAAATAACCTGTACTGTGACCGGGTCGCAATAGCGAATTCTGGTTCTGCGAGAGGCAGGGGAATATTTTTGCAGCACACGTGCGGCGGTGTGGTCGCATTTAGGACAGCGCTGCCCGTGCCCTCGTGCAAGGAGCTGCACACAGCAAGTCTGCGTTTCAGCAAACCTGTGCACAGCGCTTGAGGCCGTTTCCCCGCTTGCGGCAGCTCTTCATTTATATTTCATGCCAAGTTGTCTGGCAGGGCGCGCGCGCTACATAAACGCTAATGTATTGCTCAGTTTGACATCTGCAGTGCTGTAAAATGTCCGTCTCGAGCAGGGAGCGGGAGCTTGCCGGTGAGGGCTACCCAGGCGAGACACGTGGACGCGTTCGGGATTAGGACACGGCAAGGGCAGCCAGTGCCCACCAAGGACGGGTTTTCCAGGAGGGGAACAAAGGGAGCAAAGACAGAGGTGTTTGCTCAGCGGCCATGTGCGATTGTTCAGTCAAATCCTGATGCCTCATACTTGGCAAATACTTGGAGCTTAACACTTGAACACTGAAAGGCAATGAAAAAAAAATACTTCAAGAAGGTTACATGAAAACGTGACCGGTGAAAGGGCAAATATCGGGGCTGGTAATTTGAAGATGCATAATTTTTAGGCGCTTAAAATTATTCATATGATGTGCATGTGTATATGTGTGTGCTTGTGTGTCATGCATTTTTACTGACTCTTTTATTGTCAACCCAGGCAGACGTAATGTAAGGGAGCCTTGGGTGTCAGTTATAACAGAGTAAAAGACAAAGCAGTCTTGCTGTATGAAGTATTTCTCATTATGGCTAGAAAGTCACACGTTTGTGGTTTACTTTGGCTTCCCGTCCACCTCTTCTGTTGGGTTGCGGTGGTGCCTGCAGTAGTTAGACCTGTAAATATTTCCAATAGAAACCAAGGTTTATAAACCTTTAAAAATTCACTTGGGATTGAAGCTTGGCATATGAGAGCCTTTTCTTGTGTTTACATTTTTAAGTGTAACGAACTTGCAGATAAATTCCTTTTGCTGTTCATCGGGTACTTGAGTGCAGACAAGAGGGACATAAATAATTTGCAATTTTTAAAAAGTGCTTATCGCTTATCTACTCCCTTCTGGACAGCGTGAAGCAAGCTGCAGAGACCTGACTCGCTGGCAATATGGGATACTTGTCAGGCAGGGAAGAGAGCTCAGCTGTGTACAGGGAAAATTAAAAATAGGCACTAAAGGCTACGTTTGCTTAAGTGAACTCTGAGCACCTGATCAGTGAGTTCACGTCTGCTTCAGAAGCAGAGGAGTTGTGTCTGAGATGTGGCTTTGCAAGGAAGGCTCGTGCTGACATCCGTCGGAGACATAAAACCTGGGACTGGGACGGGGGCCAGGCTTTTTATCCCTGAGTTCATTTATTTTTCTTGGTTTATTCAGCCCTTAATATTATTCAAATGAAGATTTTCTTTCTAGACCAACATAAATTAGGGAAGCTGCCAACCTACACTGTTTCCTCTGTGTCCTCGGACTAAAGCGTGGTGGCCGTGTGGGTTTTATTTGCTTTTAGTTTTTATTCGTTGTCCGTTTTAAACGTCTATCAACTTAAGCAGGAGCAGGAGGGTGGGCTGGGACAGGTGAGCAGCTTCTCTGTTGCACTCGTGGGTACCCGTGCTCTCGCCCGTGCGAGGGATGCAGAGCGAGTGTGCATCCCCGCGGGGCCCTTGTCCCAACCTGTGGGCAACGGTGAACTGGAGGAGGTGGAGGTGGCCGGCCGGCCGCCCTCCGTGTGAAATAGCCTGTTCTCACGTTTTCAGTGGAATTTCCTGTATTTCAGTTTGTGCCCACCGTGTGCATCGCTGTGTTTTCTTCTGGGTTTGGGGGGCTTTTATGTGTATGTTTGTGTGTTCGTGTTTGGATTTTGCCATGTGTTTTTTTTGTGGGTGCTTTAAAATGCAATAGTTGAAATATCGACATGCATTTGCATAAGAAACTCACTCTGATAAATTACATGTATTTATATCCATATGTGTATAGGGGAAAAGGTGCATTCATATATATGAAACTGTTCAAGCTTTCACTAAATTCAGGCTTCTTTAGTTGTGCTACCGTACAAATATAGCTGTGCAATTATAATCTTCAATGCGAAATATATATTCTTGAAATGGTAGGTTGAGAAAGGGAGTGCTTTCTTTTTTCACTTAATGTACACTAATGTGAAAAATAAAAGCTCTTCTATGTTTTGAAAACATTCTTACAGATTCCTGACAGAAATAGCCATGTTTTTCCTTCCTATATAGGCGTTCAGTAGAGTGATAATACGGGGGGCATGAGAGGAAAAGAAAGTGCGTGTGATAACACAAACCCCACTTTTTCTGATTTTTGTCATCTAATTCCAAGGCACTTCTTTCACCATACTTTTGCAGGGAAGAAGCTTCAGTGACGTTGGAGTATATTTTTGCCAAACGCCTTTAGCGCAGGCCCAGCGCTAAATTGAAGAGTTTCTGGGCAGCACCTTGCCCTTGAACACGTGGGGACAGTGATACCCGCCTGGGCAGCGTGGGCTTTGCCATTTCACCCGTGTCTGCTGCAAAAGCAGGATTGCTGCTTCCCCCGGATTTCACCGGGGAAGTTTCCCACTTGTACGCATGTGAATGACCGGTGTGAAAAGTGCTAAGCTCTGGGCTCAGGGCGCAGCCGAGCGTGGGTACGATTGCTCCTTCTCTTGTTTCCCGTTGTTTCTGGATAAGGGAATTGTCCCTCTGTCACCGTTGAAGCGGTGTATTGCTGCCCTTTGAACCATGTGGGCTCACCCTACATCACCTGTGTATTTATGGTGGGAAAAGACTTGTTTTTTCTATCGAAAAAGTGCAGGTAGGATAATTTGTGATCATCAGCTGCTTTTAAAATTGCAGTCAGGTGAAGTTTAACTGCTGTTTTTATGAGAGCTTGCAGCTTTTCCCCAACGAGGTCGACTTTGCAGACTGTTTGTGACTAGGTCATCGCTTTAGGTGGTGGGGAAGTTAGGAGTCCTCCGTACAGGAGGTGAGGTCGGAGGTATTGTGTTCCACTCACCTTCTGCAAATCGCTTCTCTCGTCTTCAGGGATGTCATATCAAATGGTGCTCCAAAACGTTCAGGGAATGTTCAGGGAGCATCCTTCTCATCTCGTTACCCCGCTGGCTGGGTCATCGTGGTCGACTCCTGCCCCGAGGCATCCCCTCACCACCCAAGCTTTTCCTGCAGGGTGCTCGGGGCTGACTCTCCTCTTGAAATCAAGGGGCCGTTACGCAGCATTGCTTTATTTCACAGATGAGATTTACACCTTTGGAAAGAACGTGGCCTTTGAACCAACTGTTCTTTGCAGCTGCTTTTATGCTGAGATTCTGCAATCGTCTTCTGTGCACAGATGGCAGATGGTTTTTGGCAGCTGCTGATAGGTGCTGCTGCCCTTAATTTTGATTTTTCTTTTCAACAGAGTGATTGATGAACAGCAGTTCGGTTACACACGTAGCTCTGCAACATTTGCTCTTATTTCCATATGGTTTATAGTGAACGGCGTCACAAGGGGATGGGATCCTCTGATTTACAGTAAAGCTTTTTTTCAATGAGATCCAGATAAAAGTTTAAGAAAACAACCAAACCCCATCAGCATATCTGGGATAACTGTTGAGATGCTCAGGCTTCACCCCTCGGTACTGCCGCGTGCCAGCGCAGGGTCAGAAAAAGTGTAAAAATCACTGAAGACCCTCGTCCGTATGTCTTCTATCGTGTCCCTGTCCTGCAGCATCCAGCAGCCGGGGCGAGTGCCTGGTGCCGTCCGTGGTCGGCTGCCCTGCAGTGAGGACACCTCTTGCCCCGAGCGCCTGGGGTCATGCGGACTGACCACAATCTGTGCAAGTCCAAGCACAGCCTTTGGCGCATGTATTTTGGTTCTTTGGAAGACACTTTCTCAGACATTTCACTAAAACGGGTTTAATTTTGGATTTTGTGGTTTGCCTTATCAGCAGCGAGTGCCTTTGAATGATTTAATAAAGCCGCGGGGCTTGCTTGGAGCAATCTTCCAGGCCGGGTGAGTCAGCGGTGAGTTGGGCTTTGAAGCTTTTGTAGCATGAAACTATTTTTCAGGGGTGAATTAATGAGGCTTCAGCTTTTCCAAAATGCGAAACACATTAGGCCGAGTCTGAATTTTTGAAAGGAGCAAAGAGCTCTGTGGTAGCAGCAGTCATCCTTGGCCACCAAAACCTTCGAGAGGTTTCCCAGACGAAGTTTCAGCAGCAGCGTCAGAGGCATCCTGACTGCCCAGCGAGACCCCGCTCGCCGTGTGCTCCCACGCAGAGCCAAAGGGGTTTTGACCCCGGACGCGAGCTGTGGCTGTGTCTGCACAGGGACGAGCCCGCAGCGGCAGGGGGGAAATTCCGAGATTCCCACTCGCACCTGCAGCTTCACGTGCAGCAGCATTAAACGTCTCCGTGTCGGTGCTTTCATTTGTACAATGCCCATGCTAGTATTTATATGTGTGGGGACTAACCTCTGTGAAGAGCTTTGAAGTTAAACGCTAATTTATTATAAATCTGCAAATGATAATGCTGATAAAACAAAGCAGAGAGAAGCAAAGTGAACAGCAGCAGCACAAGGAAGCTCAGAGCGGCGGTGATGAGTGCGGCCGGTCGTGGAGGGGCTCGGGGAAGTCGCGGAGAACCGCAGTGATGGTAAAACACAGGCATCAAAACAAGCCTCTTGGCATCTGAGTGACAACCTTGCAACGTGGACATCATCCACCGCCTGCCACGTGCGGCAGGGACCCCTCGGCTCTCTCGCTGGGAACGTCTCCGGGCCGTGCTCCGTCAGGATTCAGGGCTGATGTGCTGCCAGCAGAACTGCTGCTAGCGGGGCGTTCGTCTGTAAACACCCAGGAGGTGACTGACGTCCCAAGAAGTATTTACCCTTCCCTGCCGCTGGATTTCTGGATGGTTTAGTCCTTCCTTGTCTGCTGGGGAACTGCAGGTACTCACAGCGGTTTTCTGGATCCCAGCTTTCCCTTTCGAGGTGTAAAGTAGATGTTGCTTGACGACCTCATCAGGCCCCCTGAGATGAGTGTGGGGAATCACGGATCCAGAGTCAAAGAATTTTCCTTGTTTTTTTCCCATCGTGTTTCTGAGGATGAGCTCCGTGCCAGTGTCCCCACCGCAGCCCTGGGCCGTGAAGACCCCCCTGTGCTCCCTGTCCTCTGAGCGGGGACGCTGCGGCTCTTGGCAAGTCACCCCGTGCCGGCGAGTCTGACCCTGCTCTTCGCAGTGCTCTCCCTGCAGAGCCAGGGTGTGTTCAGGAGGAGAAAGGACTCGTGCAGCGAGAGCATTGGTATTTTTAGATCAAAGACCAGTTTAATAAAAAAAAAAAAAAGAAAAAAAAAAAGGAGGATTAGAACAATAAGTACATTTAATTTTAGCCTAGCTTGGATTCCTCATAAAGTCAACGAACTTTGAGATTGCTTCACTTGTCTCTAGCTTTCCTAAATAAACACACCGTAGCAGGACTGAGAAGTTAAGTAGCATAGAAAATGGCAAAAAGTTAAATTTTAATATTGTAGAAGAATATTAAGGGCTGTTTTACAGGCCGGGTCCTGGAATTAAATTTTAATACTGTACAAAAATATCAAGGGTTGTTTTAGTAGGCAGCTACTGAAGTTAGCAAGAGACTTTTTTTCCTTCTTTCTTTCCCTGGCAGAAAGGGTCAGAGTTAGGGGCAGGGTGAGGGACGGGACAAGGGGGTCTCCTCCTGGGCAGCGCGGTGTGGCAGTGCTGAGAGCTGATCTTCTCCAGCGACAGCAAGTGAGGTGAGTTTGGGGCCAAGAGTCTAGTTCTTAGGAGTTTTACCCCAGGCTAAATAAACCTGATTGCCACCAACCTCCTGCATCGTGGTGTTGGGTGATCTGGTCAGTGTGTTTCACCTGGGGAATGTTTTGAGATGAAGAATGCTGTACCAAGGCTTTAGATGTTGTAGACCTTTAGTAGACCTCAGGTCAGGAGTAATTTAAGTGAGCGGGATGAGTAAGGAGGTGTCACTCGTGACGGCTTTATGGCCCTGAGTCAACATGAAACAGCCACTGTTGCCTCTGGAGTTGGTTATCCCCGCAGAGGACAAGAGCTGAGTAGGTGCGAGTCATCCTTCATCACTCAAGCCTTAAAGGGTGAGTACAAAACCCTGGCTTGCCACTGATGCCTGTGCATCCTCTGTTCAGTAAAGAAGATGACTCTTTGTAACATTATAAACTGGTTTCTTTTCACACTGACTTAAGTTTAGAAAATGTGCAGGAACATTTACAAACTCAAAAATGGTACATATCTGACAACGAAGGGTGATAATGTCAATGTCTTTATGAATATACATGAACAGATCTGAACTGCATGTTACGTTGCTTTGCATTCTCTTTTTATTATTTCTGGAATTTGGTTACTTTTGGATCCTGGTTTCTGGGAAGACATAGGCACCTCACAGTGCCAAGAAGTAAACCTGGATCCACTCAGGAGCCGGTGTTTCGTTCTCAGGCTTCTCTAGCCAGGGAAGGGGGCTGCTCTTTCTCAGTTTTATGAAAGTAGGAGGTATGGATTTGACTTATGAACTAATTTTGGATTTACTTTGTAAGAACTCACTAGATATTAATAAAAGCTTAAAATAGTTCAGGCTGTGCCTTAAAACAGCCCTGACTGTAATGCAGAAAAAATTAAGATTGTAGCTCATCGTGGTGGAGAAAGTGGAGATAAAACCAGGAGAGCTGGAGGCAAAATGCAGTAGACATGGCTGTTATGAAAGTCTGCGAGGGATTGAGGGGTTTAACTGATGAGCTGGAGAATAAGCTCAGATTAGGAAATTCCAGGTGAGGATAGGGGGTCCTTGAAGTCTGCAATTGCTGGAGTAACGAGCAGAGCTTTGATGTCGGTATGTAAATCTGAATCTAATTTACAAAGGCCAAGAATATTGTTTTAAATGTATTAAAGCCCTGATCTTTTTTCATCAATGCTGTTGTGAAGCCAAAAACTACCCAGGTTTGTTTTTCTGTGTCTCTGGTACTAGGGCAAGTCAGGAATAATCCCAATCAGAGGAAGGGTGGAAGGAGAAAGCGAACTGGGAATTAGGTTTCAGGAACATAAGCTACTCTGCCGTGTCTCATAGAGGAGTGGGTATTAACCTGCACCCTTCCCTGCCACGCTGAAGATGCTGTAGTTGCACGTAAGGTTTTCTTGGGATACCTTTATTTCATTTAAAGTTAACGGTGCTATTATGAAAGTGGGAAGTTTAACTCTTTGCTGAAACAGTTGTTATATTTTGCCTTTCTCCAGCTCTGAAGTTCGCAGCATTGGTTGACTTGCCTTGCCTTGCCAGGTTGAGCTTTGCTGCCATACCAGGCTTTTTCCATCACTGTCTGGCGGATGGGAGTAGGCTGGTGGAAACATCTCATATTTTAGGGGTACACGTGCTCCAGTTGTCTTACTAACGCATGCAGGGCTGTTCATGGGAACAGATGGATCAGGAGGACTGTGTCATGTTTGTTGCTAGCACATTAATGTCATGATTCAGAAATAAAAGGGATTTAGACTTAAACATGATAAGATTAATAAGAGCAACAGCCTAATGCTATTAATTAGCAATGTTTATGCTTTTGAGTCAGTCAAGTTGCTGCTACACTTGTTTTCCAAAACATTGAGCCTTTTAATTCTCATTAAAACAAGGAATAAGTTAGAAAAAATACAGCTCAGTCACCCCACCACCAGCATCTAGTGTGCAGTGCTGATGCCGGTGTGACCTGGTCTGCAAGTTCATACCTGTAGTTACGTGCTGGTCCTTTCCTTAGCAAAACCACAAATGCTGCTGAATGTATTGATATTTCTGTAATGTGAATAAACTCAGCCAGTTGGGCGCTTTATCCCTCTGCAGCACGTGGGCTACTATTTTAGAATTTTCTCTGGATAATGGTGATAATACGTGGTGTTGCGGGAGCGCTTTGCCCCTGAAGCCTGGGGCTACCGTGCGTGGCCACCAGCAGCTCCGTGGGCCGAGCCGGTGCCCCCCTTTCCCCCTTTTCCATGGAAGGGGACGGCATGCAGATCCCCAAGGGCCAGGTTCGAGGTCAAGGGCGAAGCCAAGTGCCATGGCGGTGGTGCCCAACTCTTGCAAATCAGTCTACAAAAATAGATTTTAGTGCCAAAAAGTGGAAACAGAGGCTACGCGGTTTCCGTAGTAAATTCAGATGCTCTTGTCAACTCAAAACCTAATTTGAAACTGCTTTTCTATGGAGACTTCTGGAGGACAGAGGTAAGAGGGTTACAACCAGCAAGCCAGCCGGTCATAGCAAACGGCACAAAATTTGGTCAGTTTTGAACAGGGCAGCGAAGTGCAACCCACAGCTTTTACCTTGAGTTATGGAGGAGTTCGGCTCTCGGTGACCAACCTGTATTTACAGTTGCTCTCTTTTTCGGGGGTGGCACGTGAAGCGCAAAGCTCGGATGCCTGCGCTAGCATCCTGCTTTCCTCTGCCTGCTCGTGGCTAGAAGGTAACGCTGCTGCATGGGAGACTGTTTTCCTGCCCTGTGCTCGACCACTGCTCTCGTGGTCACACTGAGACGGGTGAAATCATCTCCTTGGGATGAGGCTAAATCTTGATGCGTCCTGGTACGCAGTGGTGTTACCGAGTCATCTGGCCCCGTGCTTTGGAGATGCTGTTGGGGCTACCAGTTTGGACGGAGCTAGGCTTTGTTTCATAGGTTAAAAATACATATATTTCCTTGATGCGCTGTTGGTTTTATTTTTAACTCTTAAGCAATTTAATATTTCATAGGTCTGCTAGTATTTCCCCCAGTTTTCCATCTGCTACTGTGATTAATTTAAGTTCTAGCTTTATAATGCCAACCCGGAGCAAACGGAATGGAAACCTTACCTATATTATTTGGCACATAGCACTAGACATGAATAACTTCGGAATTTGTGGGGAAAAAGAGAAGTTATGTGGTTTTGGAGCCAAAATATGATTGGAAACGGGCCCTCGCAGACAGCACGATGCTGTGTAGGATCTAGCTGCAGTTACTTTTGAGTGCAGTGCTCCAGATTTGTGTTTGTAGGTGTTTCTGAGGAGTCGGAAACCTCACTCGGAGGCTGTAAAGCGGTGGTGCGCACCAATTTCCTATTGCCTTGCAGACATTGAGGCAGAATGATGTGCCAGAGGTTTGGTTTGGTTTTGTTTTTTTTTCTTTTCAGTCCTAGAAGCGGTGTGATGTAATGGAAATTTGCAGTACAGTGAGGAAGGTGGGACTAATTTCCTAAGGCTGTGAATCTGTGGGAGGAAGGAGTGGAGCAAAGCTGCAGACCTCACCTGGATGCAGATGCTCAGCCAGGTCTGGTGGGCATCAGCGTTTTACACAGGGCTGCATGACCCAGGGTAATGATGGGGTGCAAGAGGCAAAAACCCAAACATAGGGAGGTTGTATCACGGCTACTACGCGGTCCGGCATGGGAGCTGTGGCACGGCCCCGGCAGCCCCTCGGTTCGTGCCACTGTGCAGCTTGTCGGACTCATGGCACTGACTTGAATTAAAAATAGCTTGACCAGAAACAGTTCTTTTTAATCTAGACCGCATTCAGTACGAGCCATGCAGCCGTGTGCGCAGGGCCAGCCGGGGATTGGGATGCAGGGCAGTGGGGTACGAGACAGCGGGGCTGCTTCAGCTGCTGTTGCCACTAAAAGAAATGGTCTTTTACTGCCCAAGATGGGATCCTAATGGAAGATGGGTATCCAGTATAAAGGTGCGGTGCTTCTTCCTGAGCTGATCAAAGTCTGCTCTGCTGGCAAAGGCCCTCCAGCTGCGTAAGTGCTGGTGGTGACACAGGGGATGGTAAGGGACGACCTGGCTGGGGACACAGGCAGGAGAGGAGAGAGTGGGGCCATCCCTTCTGGCAACAGCAGGGATTTAGATTGTATCAGGAGGGGAATAGTTATGCTATCAAAAGCCTTCAAAGCATGAACTCTTAATTAGGGTAAAGATGGAAAGAGAAATCACAGGTCATAGACCTGTAGTTAACTAAGAAATGCTGGTATGCCTGAAGCCCATAGTCGTAAGAGCTGGAAGTGGCCAGGAGACATTCATGAGTCATTTCACTGATCCACAGAGAACAAGAAATCTAGACTACTAATGCATCTGGTTAGTTATGACTAGACTCAAAACTATGGCAACTGTTAAGGTCAAGCCAGCCAATTCAGTAGCCTTCTTTGCCACAGTTACTGGTGCAACAGCTGAAGGTTATGCAATTAGATATAGTGCAGTTGGATTTCAGAAAGCCAATTGGTATAGTGCCATGCATAAATATAAAATACATTGCTTCCCATTTAAGTAAAAATACCATGGTTTAGCAACTAGTTTTCCAGCAGGGAATGGTTATTAATGGTAAGACCAGCTGAGGAACAGCATTAGTCCAGGTTTTAGAGAAGGTATGATCTACACCTGAGTTATTTTGTACAGAGAAACAAGGGTTATTTGCTACAGCCACTGACAGCCTTGATGAAGGTGTACGTTGAGTGGGGTCAGGTGTGCTGGGGCGCCGGCCTGGAGGCTGCAGGAGAGCCGAGCCGAAGGACAGGGAGCTCCAGGGGATCAGGAGATCTGATTCAGCAGATGTCTTATAGACAGGGAGAAGGGAATAAACCTGCACGACAAGCAGAGACCCTCGGGTTGTGAGTGAGAATGTCTTGCGATAGTTTCCAGTAAATGAGTGCAATTTGATCCAGTTGCTAAGAAAGCCATTCAAACTGATTTATGTATAAAACATAAAAGTTAATGTCAAACTGACTCTGCCAGCATGAAAAGCCCTGGTCCAAGTGCATTCCCTCCTTACCGCATGACTGATGAGGCCAGAGGGGCAGCAGACAGCAGAAGTAGTCGTTTCCTTCCCAGTTCCCTCCAGAAGAGATGAAGGCAGGGGGTAGAGGGGCTGCTGGGGTGACCTGCCTTGGTTTGCCTCAGTGGAGGCTCCTGTCCATGGCATGGTAATGGACTTGCACACTAGCAGGTTTCAAAACTGCTTTAAATCTGTTATTGAGAAGCGAGTAGGTGCAAATCATGCACTGCTTACACACAGAGATTTGAACCTGGTTGCACACAATGTATTCATAAATAATTATACCTGTCGGACCAGGACAGGTATCTGAAGTGAGTTGCAGTCATTGTTGAAATACATGAAATGATTGTGTACAGCAAAAAGACGCGGAGTGAAGGAGTTCATATTTCAGAATGAGATCAGATTTAATTCATTTCAAAATGAGATCACTGGAGCCTGCTGCCTGGGTCTTGTTTTCCCTGTTTCAGGCTTTCATCCGTGCTGAACTCTTGCCATGACTGAATTCTGCAAAGGGTTCCAGGCAGGTTCTTGTCCAAGCGCCAGCCTGGTTGGGTAAGCTGATTAACTATAAGATCAGAGTGTGACAAGGGCTGTGTTGCAGGTAAACAGTGAAGCTTTTCCTACAGCTGAGATTTAGCGTAGCTATGAAATATGTTTGCATCCTCAGAGGTAAGGAATGGTGCTTGAAGAAGCCCCAGGAAAAATACCAAGAAGTGCATTAAAATGATAAGTAGAACTGATAAGGTACATGGTGAGAGACTGAGAGGAGAATCAAGCGCAGATATGATCACAGCCTATAAATACTGTCAACATGACAGCACAGATGAGCAAAAGGAAGATATTTGTTATCTGATGGAAAACAAGCTTTAGGAAGAGCAGTCGTCCCAGCAGCAGGGCGGCGGAGGGGATCCCCAGGAGCGGGTGATGCTTGTCAGCCAGGATGGAGGGAGATAAGGTCTTGTGGGACAATAGCAAATACATCTGCAATGTACAGACGGCGAGATCGGCTGGAGACCTGAGCTGTCCTCGCCTCCCTCCGTGGTCCTGCACGGACCAGGAGGTACATGTGCACCAGAGGGGTCCCTCGGGGGTCCGCAGTATTGCCGGTAAGGAGAGACGTTTGCTGTCGCACCAAAAATGTGGAAGGACGGTGTTTGGGGCGCGAGCCTCTCTGTTCCTGCCTGTGCTCCCGTGCTTTCAGGCTCCGTCGGGGCCGTGGTGGCTGCATCGCACCAGCGTGCCCGGGGACGCCCTCGGACGAGGGGGACCCCTCCGCCGAGCCTTGTGGAGGGGCTGCCTCCCTCCGGGCGAAGGCAGATGGCTGCAGCAGCCTTTGCTCCTCCGCCGGCCCTGCCTCCTCGCAGCTATCGTTGCCCGCGGGCGGGAATGCCACATCTGCTCCTGGATCACGCCGGAGCCCTCCTGGTTTCCAGCCCGGGCTGCGGGAGTAAACCCAAGGAGAGGGAAATCTGAAACGGCAGCTTCGAGGGAGCTGGATCAGGAGCAGCCCCGGCCCTGCACCTGCCTCCCCCCAGGGCTGAGCTGAGCTGAGCTGGGCTGGGAGCAGGCTGACAGTCAGCCTGGCCCGCGAGTTAGCAAGGCAGCCGAGATGTGAAAGCCCTGGGAAAGCGTAGGGGAAGGTAGTCCTGCATCATACCCAACCGCTGGAAGACGAGCGGGGAAAGCCTTCGCAACGGGGACGTAGCGCTTAGCCACCCAGTTGGAAAGCTTTGCCATGGATGGCCAGCCGCTGCCAGTTAACCTCTTGGCTCTCCTTCAAAGCCCCTCATCCCCCAAAGCTCGCCCGGTTGTTGCAGTGCCCATCAATGAGGTCGGTGCTATACGCACCGTCCCAGCGGCACGGGGATTGCTCTTGGTGCCCGCGGTCCCCGTCTGCGGACTTACGTAAATTTTTATTTTATAGTGTGCTATTCAGGGTGAGCAGACTGGGGACTCGGCAGGCTGGGCTGATTGTAACAGATGCTCTTGTTGGCATCTGTGGCAGCTTGGGCTATCCGCATCTCTCCTTCGTTACCTGGGACAGGGTTTGTGTGAGGAGATGGAGGAGGTCTGGGCCACAGGCTGTGCGAGTCCAGCTGTAGCAGAGTATGGGTCCAGGAGTGTTTCTGAGGATCCCCAGGATGGCCTACTTTTAATAAATCTGTAAAACTGCTTATTGCACAGATTGTGAAGATGGGTGCTTCTAGAGCAGAGTGTTTCAGTACCTAAACACCGGTTCATTGATTACTGCTTCGCTGCAGGCTTATTTAACAGCCTTTGGTTCTGGCCTACTTTTGTGCCTCCCGCAGCCTTTTCAAAATTAAATGTGGAAGGGTAGTGCTGGAGATGTGCACAGCACCGGCCAGACCCGCCTGCGGCGTGCAGTGCTGCAGGGACCAGCCGGCGCTTCGCTCCCATCCCAGTAGCAGTCTGGGATGGACCGCCAGAGGCTTGTGGTCCTGAAGGGTTAATTGGGGATAACTCGGCTGGTCTGGGAATGCCAGCTGGAGACCAAGAGGTGCCGGAGACCAAGAGGTGCTTAGCGGGTCTTTCATTCAGCCACTTCACCTTGCTGCGCGCCGATGGGCTGATAGGGAGGCTCTCCAGACTTGGTGTTTGCGAAGCTCTCGAGGCGTTCCTGGGTTCTCCGGGAGCGTAAGCACGATAGCTATGCTGCGCGTTTAGAGACACGGCTCTGAGGAAAACTGCCTTGGGAGCAAGTAGCCAGCCTGTGCCACCCTACCCCAGACAACTGCCCATGGAAAGATGTCTCAGCTGACATCAAAGGAGCCAGCAAACGATAGGCATCATCTGATTGCTGCCTCTCCCCTGCCTTACTGCAGGTTGTCATTCACAGTCTCGGGATTGTGTGTGCAAGTAGCACAACGTCACGATGGGCAGCGGCAATTCTACCTCCGGGATCTGTATTATCCAGATAAGGTTGCATGTGGTGACATTTAAAAACCTGAACGGCGTCCCGCTGTTGAAATAAAACGAAATGGCATTTCAAGGTCTTGTTTGGAGAGAACTGGCCTTCTGCAGTCCCCAGCCCGCAGCTGGAGCGTGTGCTTTTCCTTATGAGCGTGCTGAAATGGGGGGGCAGGCGAAGGGAAGAGGGGATGTGGTGGACCACGGGGACCCGTCTGGGCTGGAAGGTGGCTCCCGTGCCCTGGCAGCGCGGGGAAGGACCGTGGTCTCCGCCGGACGGAGGTGGCCGGTCCTGAGCTCCAGCCGCTCACCTCCTGCGTCCCAGCATGGCCCAGCGCCGAGCCCTGCCCTTCGGTGCCTTGTGATTCGGTGCCTGGCTTTTGGGGCCAAAGATGACATTTAGAGGGAATTTTTCTGAATAACCCTGTCAACAGGAATTCACATAAAACAACTAAAGCAACCGCAGCCATGTTGCCTTGGTTTGCTCATGTCTGACTCCGCCGGAGCCTGAGCCCTCTGTGGTCCCTCACATTTGCTTTCTCTTTCTCCACAGAATGCGATGAACTTGCCGCCTGACAAAGCCCGGCTTCTGCGGCAGTATGACAACGAGAAGAAGTGGGAGCTCATCTGTGACCAGGTAAGGAAGGTCCAGAGGGCTTTTGGCAGACGTCTCATTGAGAGCACCAACTGGGTTTCATCAGCAGTGTCCCTGGGCTTAGAAAGGGACCTTGCAGATGACAAGTATTTGAATAGTTTCAAACACTCATTTCTTTGGCCTTATGCTCCATTACTGGTAATGACTCATAGAAGCCTTGCAAAAATAATGCTCTTTTTTACCACAGAGCGATATTTCTTTCCCCTCTGATGTTACTGTCACCCCTGTGCCCGTTTTCCCTGGGCGGTGGTGAATGCTGCTTGTTTTGCCTGGCACAGACTCGAAGAGACTGACCTTCAGTCACCTCTCAGCAAGTGCTTTGAGTTTGGTCTGCCTTGACCTGTGTAACTTGAACGAACGGTCTCGATCCAGTGAGTATTTGGCTTTCCACATTACGAGCCGTTGTTGCAGTTGGCAGTAGCTGTTGCCTTTGGGGAGAGGTGAATGGTGATGCAGCTTGAACTCCTCTTTGCCTCCAGAGGCTGAACAACAACCTCGGATTAAGCAGCACCATATGCTGAGGCATCTTTTGTGTATGAGTTCTGCTGTGGCGTGCAGACTTGGCAGCAATATAGAACAATTAACAGGTTGGCTTTGCCATGACAAATGAACAGAAACGGCATTATTTAGAGAAAGCGAAGCATGCAAAAGGTAGGATGTGCATTTGTGAGCCAACAGCAAAATCAGGTTCTGACACACACTTCAAAAGTAATCGCTAATGAAAATAATTGATCTGGGACTGAGAAAGTAGGATGTTTCCTTGAAATATAAACACAGTGGTACCAGGATGAGAGTTTGGCAGAAGGTACAGTCATGCTGTGAGGTCAGGAGCATTTTAATAAATAGATTTGCGGGACATTTCCGATTTAGCTATTACAGTGGTGGAGCCTCTGATAAAATCCAGCTACCTTAAAGTAAAGCTGAATAAAGAATTACTTGCTTTTTTCCATGAGTTTTCTCTGCAGAGAATGTAAAGCATTGAGCTATTTAAAGTTTCAGTTTAGTGAGACACTGAACAAATTGCTTAATCTACTGTAAGTGATTTGTTTCATGGATGTTTGCTTAGAGCATGCACACTCAGAGCATGCACGTAGAAGTGTGAGCTTTGTGCTGGAGTCTGCGTGCTGGCTTTGCACTGAGTTGGCAGCGGGGCAGGCAGAAGCAGTTAGATCATAGCCTCGATGTGCAAACTCCCACCTCAGAGCTGATCCACCCTTTGCAACATGCAGCTGCTGCTGATTCATTCCTGAACTATACAGCAAGATAGGAGGGATGAGCAGATGGAAACACAGGGGAGGAAATTTGCAATCTGGAGTAATCGTGTATCTTCATAGCTCTTTGCACAACACTGAGTCCACCCCCGGGATGCTTCCCATCACTTGGAGAGGGTAGGCAGAGAAGCAGCGCAGGACTGTTGTAACCAGCACTGCAGAGCCCAACGCTGCGAGGATCCCGAAGGGACGGGAGGTGACAGTGTGCCACCCTTCCAGGGTCCCGCTATCCGAGGGGATGTGCAATAAGGGGCTGCGTATCTGTGATCCGTCGCAGCTCCCCGGCTGCCCTGGCATCCCTGGTGGGTGCTTGCCAGCCGCTGTAAATTAGAGCAGCATGAAGCAGGTGTCTGTAAAAGCACCATAATACAGCATATGGGGTGTGAAATATTTATATCTGTCCACATAATTATGGCATGTGGCTAAAAGTACTTCCAGAAATAGAATTTGTACAGAATGTATCTTTTTAGCATGGATGCAAATTTTGACTGCTATTTTCTATTGGTATCACCCATTATACCATTTTCACCCGTTTTTGCTTAGTGAAGGACTGAGGATGTAAATTAATGTAACAGCTTGAGGCAATTAACTCTTACCCTCCTGTGCTGGTTTTCAACTTAAGTCTGAAAGGAAAAAGTGTCCAGAGGTTGCTCTTAAATGATATTTTCTAAATAGTCTGTAAAGCAGACCCTGGCCATTTGTCTGTGAAATATTTTGAGAATATTAGGGGAGAGAGTTTGGCCCCCAAAAGGAACTCTCACTCTTGCAGAAGTGAGATTAAGCAAAGTGGGGAGCTACCAGTCTGATGATGATGGTAACAACAAAACCGACAACAATAATAATAATAATCTGTCGTGAGTAGGATTGTGCATGTTGTAGTGAATCATTGTAAGGGTTGCTGGGCTGGTTGTGGAGGACTCATCCCGTGTGGTACTTTCTGTTCGTTTGTCTATAAACCTTGCAAGTCATCTAAGTGTTGCTACTGGTGTCCTGAAAGCTTGCTCCCTGCCTCTCTGGCTTAGCAGACAAGGAAGAGAAGAGGAGCAAAGCCAGTAAACCGGTTGCCCATCCTGGAGAGGGCTGAGCAGTGGTCATCTGTGGGGTAAGCGCTGGGAAAGATCCAGGCAGGGAAGAGGATACCATTTTCTGGCATGGCGAGCCACCCTTTTGGTGTACTCCAGGCCTCTTTATCCAGCTGTGTGCCATGAGGCGTTGCAGGGGGCACGGATGTTGAGGGAGGAGGTCGGGGACATCTCACAAAGTTCTTCATTGCCCTCTAATGGCAAATTGTGGCAGGGGCATCACCATGTCCTTACCTTTGGAGACACTGGAGGTGCGCATAGGGAGTAACGAATTAAAAGACCTAAGGCGAAAGTCGTGCAGTTTACATCCAAAATGCCATCACTGAGGTATTTGTAGGACTCTCTCCTTTTCCTAATGAAACTCCCAATGAAGGCAGGTGCCGGCTGTTTCGGAGGCTGGTGGCCAGTGTGGAGCTCGCTGGGATGGCGGTGGGTTTCTCCAGCAGCCTCCCGGGCAGGTGGTCCTCCGCCATCCATCATCCCCACTCGGGCTCCAACGTGCCTGTGTTGGGGGTAATTTCATCTGAACCAGGGCCGCGTGGGGTGCCATGTTCCGCTTTAGGGTTCATTTCAACTTGTGACTGAGAAGCGTGCAGGTATGGGCCCTGTTGGAGACACAGTCAGTGCACACTAGTGTGTGCCACACACCCGCACGCCCTTGAAGACAGGCTCGCTTCTGCGCCCCGGCCTCCTCTGCCGCCGTTCATCAAGCTCTGTAAAGGGAAAATGGCGTGCAGCCTTCTCCTCCGTGAACCAGGTCTGGGGAGAGGCAGTTTCTTGATGTTATTTTTATTTTTGGGTGTTTTTTGTGAGACCGTGCGCTATGGACTGGTTGAGAGCGTAATCGCACAGAGCCACAGTGGTCCACGCCTGCCACGTTAGAGTCCAGAGCACCGGGGAGTACTGACAAATACCTGCGTGTCCTTTGGATTCGGGCTGGGAGTTACTTTAAAAGCATACCGGGCCATGTCCAGGGTGCAGGCAGCCCTCCCGCGTGCTGCCCGTGGGTCTCGGTGGATGGCTGATGGAGAAGGGGACAGGCAGCGACCGCTGGACGGGACTGAGCGAGGAGCAGGGTGTCACGGGAATGCTGCGCTATTTGTTGTTTGACACAAATATCTCAGGTGAGCCCCAAACCAAAACTCTCCTCAGAAACGTGATGAAGAGGTGGTGATTGAAAAGTGGTACCTCACTGCTGTGTGTTGCCATATGGTGCCGTTAACCCTTTTGCAGCAGATTTTTTTGACAGCATTCAACTAAGCATTTTCCATATCTTTGCACGTGCTTCAGTAGCCATTTACAGCTCTGTTTTGGGACGCTTTGCATAAAAAAAATGTTTTGTGTACCAATGAATTTCCCCTGATGTGGGTAAAGTACAGGCTAGAATATCCCGTGTTTTATTGAACTCCCGAGCATTTGGACAATAGAGATGCTCGTGGCTTCATTTATCTGACTTGCTGGCCCTGAGAGAGGTGGCTCACTGAAAATCGGTGAACGATGGAGCAATCGGAGGTACGTGCACGGGGCACGAGGGGTCCAAGGCTGAGCGGCGCGGGGCCGGGCAGTGGTTGGCATCTCCGGCCTCGGAGGGAGCATCTGCGGCTCTTGGCTGGGTCCCTTGCAGAAGCGCTGGTGATGTGGTTTTGCAGAAAATTAATAGTGGTGGAAACAGATCCCTCTGCTTCCTAAATAGTGCGGAGATGAACGGCTGCTGTCGTTTCGTTCCATAGTAAGACATATAAAGTGACATACTGTCCTGCTGGTGGGCTGGCTGGATTGCTGGGGCCAGGAGGTGAGCTGCCCTCCAGGTCTGTGTGGGATGCGGGACGGGTGGTGGAAATGTTCACCACGTTTACGACGTGTTTGTGCCTCGGGAGTGAGAAGACGCTGGTCTCCAGCACTGCTTGTCCACCTCCTTTCACCAGCGTTCACCTTCCACGTGGTTCATGCACTCCTAGCCATTACTGGCTGCCTGCTGGGCTTTCTGACAAGCCTGGATACCGAGTGAGATGCACTGTGTGCTTACCTAATGTATATGAATCCTAAGAATGAAACACGTTAGCGAGGGTAATAATAATAATAACATATGTCACTAATGCAGAAAATGTTCTGAATGTTTTTGGAAGCAAAATATCTCTGGAAAAGCCACAATTTCCTGGTTACGGAATTAATAGGTTTTCCAGATTTGGGTGAACAAGAGATGTGTCGAGTTCTTTGTAGGATCACATGGAGGAGGAAATGCAGAAATCCAGCAGTTCCTCTTTGCTGCTGAAGTAAAGCCGCCCCTCCCCAACCCCCTTTTTCTTGGTATCCATCAGAAGAGAAAGTGCTAATTCTGGGGATTGCTGGTAAAAGAAGCTCAGGAGCGGTGTTGTGCTCCCCCGTCCAAGTTTTTTCCCTGAATTCTCATCATTTATTACCCTAAAGGGAGGTGCTGGGGACTAGCTCTCCGGTCTGGTGCCGCTGGCTCCTTGTATGTGCTTCTCTGCTCTTGTCTGTCATTCTGGCTTATAGCAACACTCCTCAGCAATTTTTCAAGTAAGAAAGGGCCTTTTATCCTTGGGAAATTAAGTTAGTTTGCTTTCTAGGTGGCTGACAAAGGCAGGGTCGAGTTATTGCTGGTCTGCGCCTTTCTCCTTTCAGGGCTGTAGATAGTGTTGGTGCTTATATGAGTCACGTAGTGGAGATAAAATAGGTTTCATTGGGATTTATTAACTTTGTTGTGTCTGAACGGCCCAGTCCTAGGGCGACTGGGAGGGGAAGCCACCATGTCCCAGTTGTGATGTCACCCACTGGCTTATGCTTTTTGCTCAGCGAAATTTGGAGACTCAAATAGGGATTTTAAACTTTATATGCGTGTGGTAAAAATCCCTGACCTCCTCGTTCAAATAGCGTTAAACCCTTTGCCGTATAAATCTTATTTTGAAAGCAGATTTGGCCAGTGAGCTATTGCAAATTGCCAAAAGTGGAGAGGAGGAGCAGACAGGAAAAAGCAACAATTTTTAACTCGTTGTTTACGGTATCTAAGGCAAGTGGATTACGTGTGAACAGCAGTGCTTCAGCATTAGCTGGGAAGCGTGCTTGTCTCTATAGGGAGGTAAACGCTCTCAAGAAGGACCAGAAGGACCTTGAGAGGATGCCGGGCTGGCCAACCCACACAGTCGCTTACAGCATTCATGGCAGGCGAAATACCAGACTGCAGTCACGCTGGTCCGATGAAGACTGGGCCTTCCCAGCCCATCTGAGCTCTGGCAGAGCATCATTTTTCTGGGAGGACGACGGCTGCAAGCAGGCGTTCAGGGTGTCCCGGAGGCGTCGGGGAGCCTCGGGCTGCCGTCGGTGCACAGCACCAAGCCCTGGTTCTTGCAGCTTGCGACGTATCAGCCTCTAATATAAAACAGTCAAAGCTGGATAAACCGAGACAGTAATCATAGCCAGGAAAGGGCAATTTTAAAGGCTAATCCCTCATGGCTTTCCAAAGCAGAAAAAACACTTTAAGGGGCTATAAAAATGTTTCCAGGACTAGTAGATGTTTACCACGAGTGGTTCTTGGTCACAAGTTAGAGAAGAGCATTGCTGGTATCTGCTGTTCATGGATAATGTCTTTAAAATCCTTCAACCCAAATAATTCCACTATACAGTAATGAGCAGCATCTTTTTTAATGAAGCTGCTGTAGAGGTTATTACATAAATACATAATTACAGCTAGGATTTAAGAAAACAAACAAAAACATATAGTATCTGCATCACAGACTACTAAATGTGCTCATTGAGTCTCTTGAAGCATTTCATTTTGAAGACTCCAGATATTAAAACTGGCAGTTAGGAAAAGCTCCTGTCACTTCAGCAGATGATGGTTGATTAGTTAGTAAGAGAAATAAATCCATAAGAGTAAAACAGCTTCTCTGGAGGATTAGACTAAACACAGCAGAGCTACGTCGGCAGGAGAGAACCCCCAAAAAGGGAAGGAATAAATAGGAGAGCTAACATGGAGCCGTGTTAGTCTGGGACTCTGCTCTCAGGAGGAGCTGGCTCCTGCCGTGCCTGCTGCTCGCTGGTGCTCCCACGTCACCCACTGCTCTTCAGGAGTGGACCTCTGGCTTGGTGCTCCACCACTTCGCTCCATCACTTGCAGATGCAAAGAATAATATTTGAACGTGGTTATCAAGTGGCACAGCGAAAACACTTCTACCTTTGTGGTTTTTTGTAGAGAAGGACATGGTTATTCAAATGCTATAATGTCTCTGGAGCTAATATAAAACTGTTGAGGAGGAAAGTGAGAAATGGTGGTGGTCTCCAAGGTCCAGCTACCTCTATGAACTCTTACTAGTCTACAATGGGCCAGATTCTCATTCACAGCAAAGTGCTTTTTTTGTCTGTCTGCCAGTGTGAAGAAGTTTTAAAACGGGTTAATGGATGGAAATTGCTTCTAAATAACTTATATTTATGTCCGCTGTAAAGCCACAGTATCCTGAGGGGGCTGTAAGTCTGACTGAGAAACTGGCCTAATAGTGTCCTGTAAAAAGTGCAAAAACGAATCAAGCAGTTAGACTACTTTGAATATTGACATCTTATTCTTTTGTCTGATTTACTTTACGTGCTTTTATTTTTTGTTTTTAATTTTTCTATTTCCTTTCAAGCCCCTGTCAACATCTGTGGGTGTTCCTGCTCCCATTTTCTGAGAGTTGGATGCTAGGGCTGACCATTGGGCACCTCCCGGGATGTGGCAGATGATTTCTGCTTCTGCTGATGGAGCTGCGTGATGGAACCCTGGCATGTTGTTCCAAAACCCGTCTGTAACTCCATGCATCTGTCTCATGCATCTGTCTTTCCCAACGCACTGGTAGCAGTTCCAGTTAGGAGCAGATTTAACTAGAAGGGTATGAAAGGGACTGTCTGACCCGTGGGGGCCAGCTGGGGTGAGACTGGCTCCAAGCATCCGTTCCTGTAGAGCCGAGAGGAAGCCGTGGTGGTGGGGATGGTGCTGGGGGAGGATGGAGCAGGACAGACACTGTTGGCATCATTTTGGCCAGAGAGGAGCTGGCAACAAAGAACTTTGCATTTTCTGAACTGTTCTTTAGATAAAAAGGAGATGCCAATTCCAGAACTGTTTGGCCCGTACGTGTGAAGGTGCACGGAAAAAAACCATGATTGTAAAAGAGGAAAGAAATGTCTGCTCTCTGTCTTAGAGAATTCTTGCCCGGGGCTGATGGACCATAGGGCAGACTTTTTAGTTCATTTTTTCCTGCTGACCATGATGAATTACTTATTCTACAGCAAGCGGCAAGATAATAACAGGAACAACTTTTGGTGTTCAGACAGTACGTTCTGGTAACTGGGCAGCAGTGTCCTATTCATTATGAAATAACTTTCAGATAATGTAGTCAAAATTGCATCCTGACCTAATAAAGGGAGGTTTCAGATATCAGTTATAAAATGCAAAATTTCAGGAGGAAATTGTTATGAGATCTTTCCTCAAGGGAAAGGGCAGAATAGTTTAAAGTTATTTCAAGATACAAATGGTATCAGAACTTTTGGTAATGCTCTTAACAGGTTTGGACACAGCATACTCCTCACAGAACAACTCGTGTTTCACAGCAGCTTTATAGGATAAATGTCAAGCTGGCCGTGCAACTGGTGAAAAAGGAAGCAGGTCTCAGAACACAAACCTTGTAGACCTTGTATTTCTCATCAAAATCTTTAATTCTGTTCTGAACGTGGCTGATGCTGGATTGCAGATCAGGTGTTCTCCTGTAAGGTTAGGCATTGGGAAGCCTTTGGTGAGAAACGAGTCTCAAAGGCAGGTAGGAATTTCTTGGCACTGGACTAGCAGCAGGTGAGTGAGATGGGGAAGGGAGATCAGGCACGCTGGTGGTGTACGACAGAAAGCAGGAAAGCAGGCATGGGTAATGCGAGGTTTTACATGGGTAAAGCCCACGATCACAGGAACCTGCCTTCCTCTGTGTCCTGAGGTTGGTAAGGCTCCAGCCGTAGTGGGGAGGAGAGAGAGGCACGTGGTGGTTCCCAGGCTTTCCCAGTGGGACGGGGATGGGCGTCTGGTCCATAATTTTTCCCTGGTAAGTGGAACGGTGGCCTTGGTAGCACTTGCTGGCTTGCTTCCCACCACGCTTGGAGATCTCTCAGCTCTGCCCTCGTGTGACATAGGGTGCAGAAGGAAACCCTCCGAATCGCTGGGAGCCGTGGGTGGCTGGGACGAGCTCAACCACCAGTGCCGTCCCCATGCAAGCAGTGCTGGCGGAAAATGGTGCAGGGAGCAGATCCCAAGGCATGATGAGCGTGTTGGTGCTCGAGCGTCGTGTTGATGTAGGAAGCGGGATGCTGCTGTGGTTGGGTGTATTTACGTAGAAGAAACAAGCCCTCCTGTGTGGTGGCTGGGAAGGGCTGGTAACGAAGTTTGCATCGTTACTGCCAGGAGAGGTGGCCAGCCTTGTGTGTGCTTTGTAATGGAAATAAAGACCGAGAGCTGGTGCTGGTCGTTGTTCGCCTGTGGAGCACCACCAAGGACGAGCTGAACGCACCGTGGCCGAAATACTGGGTGATCACTTTGTGCCGGTGGCGGGGCGGCTTTGCCTGTGCCCGTGTGGCACTGCCTCCTCGCCAGTCCGGTGCCCGTCCCTGGAAACGGGAACCTGTGGGAAGGGTTGGGCTGGGAGCTGGTGGGCCGCTTACAAAGGCAATCCAATTTAATATCATGGAATTAAAATATTACTTGCTTATTGCTAACGCACCGCTCTTGCATTCATTTTTCTGGAATCAGAACAATGAAGTGATGAGACTTCTCCCGTGACTAGACCATGCGGTGTGTTTTTAGGCTTGTTCCAAGTGATAAAAAAGGTGTCTTGGCTTTTGCGGTGATGCCTTTCAATCAAACATGGACATGTGTCTGCTCTTCTAATGCTTCTCTTGCCTCTCAGTACTCGGGGCTAGCAGAAACCCTGTTATTTCAGATGTGTGTGTTTGTGTAACTAAAATTCAAAATTGTCATTGAATATCTAATGTATATTTTTATGCATCCTATATAAATACCAAATTTCAGAATATCAAGATACATGCAAATGTATTTTATTTGCATGCATATTGTGTATGCATAGATTATATACTTATGAAGATAAGGTATGTACATATAAAACTATATTATAAATATATACTGTTTAAATATATATGTGTGTGCATGCATTTTATATATGTAGTAAGTAAATATAGAAGATGTTATAAAATGGCTGATGTTTATTCTTGTATCCTTTGCAGGAAAGATTTCAAGTGAAGAATCCTCCACATACATACATCCAGAAGTTGAAGGGCTATCTGGACCCGGCTGTAACCAGGAAGGTGAGGAGCGTCCTGTTTCCTCTCGCCTGTCCCTCGTTCCTCGGCGAGGATGGTCCCAGGGTCCGGGTTCCTTCCTGCCTTTGTGTAAAAGGCCCCAGAAAAGTCTCTGAGAAGAGTCTTGGAGAGGTAACAAACTGCAGAGAGAAGCAAAGAGAAATTGGAAGGACGCTGCAGTTTTCGCAGCTCAGAAAGGAGAACAGATGTTGCAGAGAAAAGGACCATCTGACACATGAAACAACTTGTTTTAATGACTTTAGCTTCAATAGTTGGTCTGACAAATTATCACTGAGCTGTCATCTAGGTCTGACTTGTCATGTGGGCAGTGCAGGTGGTGAATAAAACCTCTGTCGGATGGCACTTTTCTCACCTGTGTGAAGGGGATGTTGAAGTTTGAGTCGTTTTCTCTGGGTATTTCCATGACAGAAGTTCAGTACAGCTGGCATAGTTTACCTCTCGCTTGCAGTCTCATCTTGAGGTTTCAGGGTTGTGCAGTAAAGATGTAACCTGGGGTGTATTTACATGGCAGAGCCTCATCCATCCTTCTGCATATTATTTTGTACAAAACAGTTTGATAATCACTCATGAAAGACTCGGGCACTTCACTTGGCCTTTCACGTGACAGTCATGCATCCCTGAATGTGGCTTCTGTACCGGGATGTGTTTGTGGCTGGTTCTGATATTTCTGCACAGCTCTGATGGACTTAGTAATAGCTTCCAGGACTTTTAGAATAACAGTAAACCTACATCCCAGTTAGAAGACCACCGCTGAACCTTTGGTATTTAACCACTTTGGATATCAGCTCATATCCTGTGTTGATAGTTATAATAGCCTTAAAAAAAAAAAAAAAACCCAATCAAAAAAAAGGCAGCGAGAGCATAGCAGATCCTGCCATTGACTGGCTCTGCCTTGTCCTCAACAATCGCTGCTTTGTGTTGCCGTACAATTAGCTGAGGTTGGTGCCCTGCGGTAAAATACGTATCCTGACACAGGGCTTCCAGGCCGGGGCCGGCTCCAGCCGCAGCGGAGGTGCACCTCCGTCCCCGCGAAAGGCAAGGGGCAAACACTGGGTGCTCTGTGCTTCCAGCGCACCGTTGCTAGCTCGTGTTTTCAAGGCTGCAGTAATGTCTTCTGACAGTGCTTCTCTTGTTGGAGGCTCTGACAAGGAGTAGGAAACCATTTAGTAGGAAACCTTTAAATTTGCCTGTAGCTGATTATAATTTAAAAAAAAAAAATGGTGAACAGGGGTCTTTGTGTTTTTCTCCTGAAGGGTTTTTGAAATTCGTTTGGTGTTTGGCTTTGCTCTGTGGTTACTCCATGGGCACACATTGAAGCCTTTCTTATCCTAATACCACTATACGAGTCCCATGACAAATGACAAAACCGAAGGAGCCTAAAAATAACTCCATTGAGTTCCTCTCTTTTGTTGCGTTATTCTGTATTACCAGCAGTCTTTCCTCAGCCTGGGCTGCAAGGCGGAAAGATTTACAAATGGGCTTCTGGACGAACGCGTGATATTGTGAGGAGAGCTCGTCTTACCAGGATTATTGCTGTAATTGAGGTGGTGTCAGCTTTCTTGCTGATGATCCCCAGCGTGGCCAAGAGAAGGTGGCTCCAAACGCTGCTGCAAAATCTGTGTTTCAGCTTGTAATGGGGGTCATAATGGCTCTTCCCAGGAAAACAATTGCTTTTCATCCGAGCTGAGTTTTGAAACAGGAAAATGAAAGTGTTGAAATTACACGTTTTTAAAGAAATTGCAGTTTGGTGGTTCCTGGAGCCCAGTAAAGCACAGAGCTGGTTGATTGTTCTCGGCCGTGGTTGCAAAGAGCAGCTTGGCCTCGCTGGGGTGGGGGATGATGCTCCTGCCTATTTCTGCCGTGCCTTCCCACCCCAGTCTCCTGTCTGCTTCTTGCTATATCAATATTTTACCTTTACTTCTAGAGGAGTAAGGTTTTACGCTGCTTGCAGTTACACTGTGTAAACTCTCTTGGGAGAGAAGAGCACTTTGTACTCTCTGCTAATTAACTGAGGTCCAGAGAACCTGTATGTCTGATCTCAACTAGCTATTTCAAAGTAAAAATTAGTAGTGCCTTGTGTCTACTAGGACTTTACAGTGAGACATCTATCTCAGTCTGCCAGTGGCTTTCTGAGCTGGTATTTAGTCTTACCTCAAGTAAGCCAGTGGTGCTAACTAGCACATGATAAAACCCTGGTGAAAAAGGCAGCTGATAATTTTCGCATAGGTCAGCGAGGCAAGGTAAATCCTATCTTTTAATCATCTTCACCTCAGTAAATGAACTCATGAGAATTATTAACTGCCAAGTAGTCCCCTTGATTTTATTGTGGTGCACTGAGAACAAACCCTTTTTTCCCTAGTATTCAGAGCATAGTCCTACTTGCAGCAGCATTGCTTGTGTCCTAAGCATTTATAAGCCCTTTCCAAACACATCAAGTCTGTGTGTGATAACGGATGACCAGGTTGGTTGTTAAGTACTGCAGTTCCAAGGTGATTATCGTTGTCCATCCACTTCTGCTCTCATTTACCTTGTTCACAAATGAGAATTTACCGAAACAACTGCTCTAGAATAATTTATCCAGCTGTTTTAGTACATTTCCATGGGCAGGGAGCACCAGGCAGGAGAGATGACCACAGTCTTTCTCCGGCTGGGAGAGGAGGAGGCATCGCTGGCTCGCTCTGTCTGCACACCGAAGGTAGCCCTGCTGCAAACTGGTTTTGCAGAGGATGGGGAGGAGCTGTGGAGAGGAGAGGAGACGGGTCGGTGTGCATTTAGAGGTCTTCAGCCGTGACCGGTGCCCGCTTTGAGCTGTGGAGTGAAGTGGGGCTCTCGCTGCGTCCCAGTGAGGTTTTGCCAGGTTGCCCTTTCTCCTCCAAGATGGAGATGACGTGAAACCTCATCTCTTTTCTGCTGCAGTGTTTTACTTTTGCCATTTTATGGCCTTTTCCCAGCATCTAATTTTGCAGATACAATTTAGCATGCGCAAATTATTAAAGCATGCAGATGGCAGCACATGTGTGTTTCATTATTGGCTTGCATCCACAGCTTTGGTAATTACACAGAAATCATGGCAGGTTTTTTGGTGTGGGTGTAAAGTCGCGAAAGCGAGATTAAAGCGCTAGGCTGAGAATGAAGCCCAAACACTGTAGTTCTAAATGGAGAGTTTGATACTAAAACAAAGCTTGTATTGTAAAGAAATGTTTATTTATCTACAGGCTTTTAATTTTCTTAATCCTGGAAACTCGAAAATGTGCATGGGAACAGAAGTTATTTTTCTGTGTGTGTTTTTGTTGACTGCTGGACTATCGTTGTTGCATTCCTCAGGATTTAGAGGGGTTCTCAGTTTACCTTAATGTTTTATTTATTCAGTCTGCGCTGCATGAGATGCTGATATTTTTAATAGCATCACATGAATCTAATTGAATTTTTTGCCTGCTCATTCAATTACAGAAATTCAGAAGACGAGTCCAAGAGTCTACTCAAGTACTCCGAGAACTGGAAATTTCTTTAAGAACAAATCACATCGGGTAAGAATTTTTGATGGCCTCTGGTCTAAGGTGGTTTGTTGTTTTTTTTTTTTGGTTTTTTTTTTTTGGTTTTTTACATCTACTGATGGATGTCTTTGAGAAAATATCTCTTTGCATGTCAAGTAGTGATACCACTTGATTGATTGTTAAAGCCTGAAGGGCTCAGTTAAGAGATAGCTGGGCATCTCAGGAGAATAATTCAGCTTTAATCCTTTCATGATAGGGTTCATCCACATCTCTGTGAAGGCTGCAAAAAGATTGCAGTCAACTTCTGCTCACCTTAGGTCAATCAGAGCAGGAGTGAGCATGTTTGTGTCTAGAATAGTAATTGTATTGCAGCTATAAATGTATGTATAAAAAAACCCCCATGCTGTTTTATAGCTTTAACATGCTGCAGTTCATGAAGCCTGGCTGTGCGTAGTGTTACCAGGATTTTACTTCCACAAAGCAGAAAATTCCTTTCAAATAGCAAATGTAAAAGAATCGCCAGAGACTTAGTTTTTTATCAAACGTGCCATTCCCATCTGCATTTCCATTGGTCTCACCTCTCTGCTTTGGGTGTTGGAACCAGAAGCCAGTTCAGCACTGGTACATCAGCCAGGAAGGTTTCTTCAACGTTTTGTGTCATGATCACACACTGTGTCCAGCTCAATTACATCGATTTTACAGGGTGCTGCTCTTATTTTGAGGAAACAAGGGTGTTTTAAGCTGTGGGAGGCAGCTCCCCAGCGTGGCGTGCATGGACGGTGTGCATGGCAGTGGTGGTCCTTCCCGCAAGCTGCACCATCGCAAATGCTTACAACAAACTTCTCCCACACCCCTGCTCTGGCTCCTGCTATGTTTACCCTTGTTTTCCAACACAAAGGATTCCCCATCAGAGACTTAGGGCATCTGAAGCGTGACGTTCTGCAGATTTATGATGGCTCATGGATGTGCAGAAGGAACCATGATGATGCACCAGATAAACAAAAGAGACTGACAAGGCCAATGTTTATTTATTTGGTTCACTTGGCTGAACGATGTGTTTCAAAATATGTTTTATAAAAATACCGAGTTGTTTATTTTAGCAGGTAAACAGCGAAAGATTTAAAGCCTGAAGACTAGAATAACTCAGAGGTAATGAATTCCCGCTCTGCTGAGAGCAGGGGATCCATAGCTGCCAGGACCTGGAGGCAGACGAGCCTGGAGCCCCAGTTCCCTCCCTGGCTCCCCGCTTGTTCCAGTGGCACCTAACCCACTCCTGGTGGGGTTTTGGCTGCCCCGGTTGCGGTTCAGAGGAGAGCTGAGCTGGGACTGTGCTGAGGGTCCTCGCTTGCCTGGGTTTGCCCCCAGATGGATAGATTTTCAAACTTTATTTGGCATACTTGAGTTTTTGAAAGTTTTGGAAGATAATAGACATTTCTGAATTGCAGATTATTTTGCATAACTCTCAGGGGCCAAAATTCACAGTAACAGGTTAACACGTTTTAAAAAGAGAAGGCAAAATTACTGTTAAATGTACGTCCAGGATGTCAGATTACTCTTTTGCTGGTCTATATGCTTTTAAAGACTGCTATAGATGAGGATGTGATAAAAAATAAACCGGGTCCCTGCGACTCATGCGTTAGAAGGCAGCTGTAACCACTGCTCAGCGGTTTGTGCAGCAGTGTGTGCCAGAGAGGAGATGAGCCTGGGTTTGGAGCGAAGCCGAACGGCAGCCGAGCTCCCCAGCGCACCCGTGGCCCTCTTGCAGCAACGCTGCTATGGTGGGAAAGGCACTTACCAACTCGGGAGCTCAGTACTTAGAAGAGGAAACATCTAGTTTCTGAGCAATGCAGAGTGTGCATAGGGATTTTTATGCCTTTTTTTTGTTTGTGTTTTTGTTTGGAATGTCTTTCCCATCATAGTGCTGCAAAAAAGCTTGTTTCAATACATTTGTAAAGTCCTCTAAAGGACTGTTTTAAAGTCCTCTACATAATAAAGGGCAATTTTAAAAAGTCCTCTTTTCCTGAGTGAGAAAGCAAAGTTTTGCTCAGCAGTGCTGCCTTTCCTGCATTGGATCTGTCTCTAGTTTTTCTGACAAGAATTCCAGTAACTGCACAAAGCCCATGAAACGCTCTGATGTCTAATGATTTTTCTAACAGATGGGTCAGGGAGTTCCTGAATGAAGAAAACAAAGGCCTGGATGTTCTGGTGGAGTACTTGTCATTTGCGCAGTATGCAGTCACGTAAGTAAGACATGCCTGGTACTCTCTGGGCTTGCAAGGCAAAGCAAGAATCCTGCCATCTCTACAGAGCAAGAGAGGGAAATGCCAGGGCAAATGCTCAGCTTTCCCTGTAGCAGAGCTTTCCTGCTAGTAGCTTGGTACAATACTATGTACGTACCTTAGAGCAGAGGAAATGGTAACATTAGCCCACAACTATGGCATCATAACATTTTGCAGAGAAAAAAAAGCCTAAGTTTAAGCCTTGAGATTATGTATCTCTAAGGCTATACTGACATATTTTTTACCTTTGGCCTCTGACTATCCTAGGGGTACAGTGCAAAAAACATTCAACAAATATGTAGAAGCATGCAGGCTTCCGTAGAAATAGATTTGCAATTAGTGTCTGACCCCAAGGTATTACAATCCTGCCTACCATGTTCAAAGCGACATCCACACACGAACCACTCCTCACAAGGCTGCTGGCAAGCAAAGTTGTTGGCATCCTGTGCAGTAGATGTGCTGCAAGACAACAGTAGGAATTTCAAGGTGATTTTGCAAGTTGGGAAGACTATAAACCAAGCTTTTTCAATTCTGACATCCGGTTAGTTGGGAGTCAGATTTAGTCCTTTAGATAATAAATCATTAAATGTATTCCACTAAAACAAAATGGGAAAAAAATCAGCTGTCATTATATCACACAATTTGAAATAGATGTTCAGCTGAGGATCTGTTTTTGTATATCCAAAGGCTTTCATTGAGGATATTGTAGCAGTAGATTTTTGTATAAAATTGTATGAAAAGAAGCGGTAGGTTAAGGAACTCAAGCTGAGTAGAGTTGATATTTTATTTTTAGAAAAGATGCCATCAGATGTATATATATCATCACACAGAAAAGAGATTTTTTGGTGGGGTTGCAATAAAATTAATGAAGGAAAATTATATGTTTTAAAATGTTACTAACACTGGAAAAAACTCTGCACAGCAAAAAGAAGTGTTTGTATAAAGACTTTCTTCCTAAAATTATACAAATGTACGCAAGTTAGCTTGCTGGGTTTTTCCTCTCTCTAACGTGGTAAACATGAGTAATAACCTCAAAAGCTGTAAGAGGAACAAGCAATTTTTGCTTGAAATAGCAGTACAATGGGCAATGAGTCAGAAATCAAAGAAAATCCGTAATGATTATGGTAATATATTACATGTGCTGGGAGATTTGTGAGGGCCAGCAAAGCAGTGTAAATGCTCAGCCACATATCCATGGAGTAAACTGAATTAGTACTTGCAAAACGTGTTGATTTATTGAAATAAAATGGAGACAGCTTTAAGCATTCCCCCTCTTCCCTTCAAGGCAGGGCTATTCATCAGCAAAGCGGCCAATGTTGTATTTATTTTACATTGAAGTAGAATAATACGTAGCTGTTTGATCCTTCTGAAATTGAGTGCTCATGTGGTCAGCTGCTCCCCTTGTCAAGGTCCGAATTTGCCACACTGTGCGTTTGAAGCTCGCACTGAATTTCAGCCTGCATTGCTTTCTTCCTTTCTTTTTGTAATCTTTTGGGACCTACTAAAATCTGCAGATGTTGAACAGGAAGGAAAACGCTATGTGCATCTTTTCTGTCTAACCCGGCGTTGGAATTTCTATTTCCTTTCAGGTTTGACTTTGAAAGTTTGGAGAACAATGTGGAAAACTCGATGGACAAGTCCAAACCTTGGAGCCGATCTATTGAGGACCTGCACAGAGGCAGTAATTTACCCTCGCCAGTTGGCAACAGCATTTCCCGCTCTGGCAGACACTCGACTTTACGGTAAGGCGTTTAATCAGGCAGTGGGTGACCTGCAAACAGTGAGTGCTTGAGTGAGAAGAGTCAATATGTTTTTTCCAATTAGAATGTTTTTCATCTTCCCTCTTTTCACAGTATAGGCTTGACATATATAGGAAATGTGTCATTGTACTGACGGTTTTGAGGTGGAAAGAAGTGCTAAGCTAGTAACTTGGGGCAGCATTACACAGCAATTGAGGAAAAGACAAGAATAACTCTGCCTCCCTTTCCAATGACAGAATGATCTAAAGATGCACAATACGTTTCCATCAGGTACAACGTGGCTTGTACAGAGGAAGCAGTTCCTCTTCTCCAAAATGTATCTCAAGATTTCCATGGACCCAGCCAGTCTGGGGCTCTGATCTGGTGTCTTGTCCAAAAAGGTCTCTTCCAGCAGCGCATTCCTTCCATGCTGCTATGAACAAGATTTTTTTTTTTTATGAAAGGCCACTCCCATCCTTCAAACCTGCTGTTAATTCTAGCACTACCCCGGGCTTTACTATGAAGTCTCTCTTTCCAAATACTGGGGTTTTTTTTGTTTGTTTTTGTTTTTTTAGTTTGTGAAAAAGGCAGGATCACTTCCCAGGACTGAATGGCAGTCAACTCTCTTACATTCCTTTGATGCTTCACAATTATAAAACATACTAAACACCACCTTCGTTCTAGCAGTACTGTCACCTAGGGGCGCAGCTCAGAGTGCTGAATTCTTTTTGACTTTTTTTTGGCTTTTACGGAGTTTTGTTACTGTGATGAGCGTAGAAGAGTCCAAAAAAGATGGAGCTGGTGAGGACTTGCAGCTTTTTCCTACGTCTTCCAGCAGAGGTTCAGTTTTGCTTTGTCAGTCAATGGTAATGTTGGCTCTGTAGTTGATGTTAAGTGAGTGCCTTCCACCTACAGCCTGAGTGGTAGCGGATGTGATACCTGGAAGATGTAGTTCACAGACATCAGGCAGTAGAGAGACACAGACACACAGTTCTGGTAAAGAAATACAGGCTGTGGAGTGCGGCAAAATCACTTGACCGGTTGATTTTTTTTTTTTTTTTTTAAATGTTGCAAAGGTGTTCTTAGTGGTTTTGGCTTTCTTTCATCTTTAACTACTATGACAGAGAAACGGTAGTGTCTTGTGCTTGCAGGAGGATGTCTGATTCTGCTCTCTGTCTTTGGGAGGCATGCTTGTGATTAGTTACACTAGAAATGGACGTCAGGTATACATTACATGTTTCTTACATTTTTTTCTCTTCATTTCCTTCCATCCTGTTTCCTTTTTCACATGCCCCTTTATTCCTTACCTTTTTTATTTTCCGTTTCAATGTTTCCTTCCTTGCATCCTTCATTCCCTTCCCTCTTTCAAACGCTCTTCTCCAATTCTCTCTCTCGCATCCTTCCCTCCTCTGCTGTCATCCACCTTTCACATACCATCAGATTGGTTTCTTTGCCTGAGCAACTTCAGTTCAAACGCTGCCAGAGCTGCTTTTCAGCCAACTGCCTCTGGAGCGGCTTCACTGCGCGCTCTGCCGATGAGGCTTCGAGCCGGAAAATCTCGTAAGTCCCAGGTGCAAGGTTACACGCAGCACGGACTGTGCAGGGCATGGGAGCCGCGTGGCTAGCACTGCTCCCTATGCCTTATAATCTGGTAATCACACGTCTTGGTAAAGCAACCGCCTGAGCATCAGGGGGACTTTTCAGTCTCCAAAACGTGTGGTTATCACATTATAATTTCAAAGTGTAGTTCGCTTCCGTAGAGCGGGATTTTCTAAAAGAAAATAAAATGTGTTTTACTTTGAAACAAGATACTAGTTTTCTTTATACTAGTTTTCTTTATCATATTGCAAGTAGTATTATTAGTTTCATACCTAAGACATAGAGCCCTTAGTCATTGTCCATGTTATTTCATCTTTTTTATTACAAATAGAGGCTTTATGTGTATCCAAAACTGGCACAGAAACGTAACCTAGTACAGTGCTTTTCAGCCAAGTGCCCCGTCCTGCCTGCAGAGTCATCATTGTCCCGGGGCAGCTTGGGCAGAAACTGTCCAACATTTATGTGGAATTAGCATCTTTGGTTTGTGTTTCATAAAAAAAATAATTCTGTGTTTTAAAATGTGTATTTTTTCAATAGCTGGGGACTATGTGTATTAAAAAAAGTAAAGCTAAAAGGAGGTGGGAAGTTTTTAGGAAGGGTTTTTTTGTATAATTAGTAAATATTGGTTAACTGAAAGAGATCTTTTCCTGAGAACGAGCTAGGTGCTCATCAAATGAGGAGGGTGTGCAGGATGGTGTTTCTGGTCAAAATCAGGAGGCTCCTGCCTTGTCACTGAGTAGACAATGTGTCTGGGACATGCAGAGACCCAGGGCATAGGTTCTTCTGTGTGGAAGCTCCTCTTCTGTCTTTGTTATGAAAACCATTAAAATGGAGAGAAAGGAAGAAGCGGTCCTTCCTCTTGGACGAAAAAGGAGAAGGCTGACAATCTTAACAGGGTAATTTAAAATTCAGGAGCTGGACTTGTCCCTGCAATGCCATAGCAGTATGAAAAATGAGAACAGATTTGGCCTGGATTCCTTCTTATTAAAACAGCAAGAAGATTTGGGGAGACAGTGTTCCGTGCCAGCTTTAACACCATTTTTTCTCGTTTTTGGTGCCTGGATGGCACCAGTTCTCCTGCCTGTCCTCAGGGTTCATTAGCAGTAAATCTGCTGTAGCCCTCAGAACCCTGCATGGTCCCAGCTGACGTGTGCTGTACACATTTAATTATAGCAGAAGGAACAGGAGATAAGCACAAAGTAACACTAGGAAGTACTGGCAGGGTCATAGCCCTTGCACGCTTGCAAACGATGCGGCTCCATCGTAGTGAGCAGTTCCCTTGCAACCAGCCAGGGCAAGCTCGCTGCGGTGTGAACTCACCCGGTGGTGACGTGGGCATGGAGGCTTTCTGTCTGTTCGTTTGCGTGGCTGAGGCTATCCACTTCTAATTGTGACTTTAACTGGCTTCCTGTAGCTCTTTTTTAGTAGTGCTAAACCCTGCCAATTCCCTGCTCACTGGGTTTCCTTGGCAACTTAGGTTGTTTTTTTTTTTTAAGACTAGGCACAGGGATTTGGGAAGCAAACACCAAAATGAGGGCAGAAGGATAAAAACGGGGATGAACCTTTGGGGATTTTATTGCTGCTTTTTTTGGGGAGAAAGAGCATTACTTTCACATGAAAGTTATACTCTCCTGTCAGATAAATATTAATGCAGACTTTTTAATGTCCCAGCCCATTAGAAATTCCCTTTCTTCCGAGTCAAATACTTCAGTTTTTATGTGGATTGAACTGAGAAACTTCATTTATTTCTTCAAAATCTGTGGAGTCCATAATGAGAGAGCGATCCAGGCAAACGTATCTTAATCCATAAATGGGCTTTGAATGCACTCAATAAGTGGACTCAAATTTGACGCTGCTTTGTATGCTACAATGATTTAATTTGGACTTTGCCATTAACGCTTTCACTGCTCAGGGAATTTTTTTTTTTTCAGTCATAATTTTTGTCAGATACTTTCTAATTTAACGGAGCATATTTTTGAGCAGCCAGTTGTCAGTCTCGTGATTCTTCTGGTTTCTCTACCTGAAGACGATGATTTTTACAGGCCTGAGACAGGCATTAGTCAGGCAGTGGGGTCTCTGGCAGCTGAAGGTAGCTCCAATGCAGTATGCACCCATTTTTGCACAGCCTGCTCGGTGATGTTTTGGGGTATTCGTAGGTAACTGTCCTGGTCGAACTGGGGGAGAATCCCCTACAGTACCCATCTGTGTTTGTGTACAGAGGTGAAGAAACATGCTCATTCCCTTGCTGGAAGTTACCTGGGATGCGCACAGCGTGGCAGAGCTGCGCATGACCTGGGTGTGCATTTATGTCTGTAGTCACACACTGGCTGTGTAGCCTGGGAGGAGGGAGGGAGACCAAAACCGGCTGTTTCGATTTCTTTTCTCGCCTTTTTTAAGCAGCAAATACCTCCTCAGCTTTATGGATTAATAATTTTCCCAGATTCTGTTAGATGAAGACAAAACCAGCAGGCTCAAAGTCATTTATTTTCTTTACGCTTGTGGCACAAACCAGCCTTGTCACCTCTGTTTGAAGTGGCAGAAAAGAGACATTTTCGGGTAGCGTGGCTACCTGCTCTGGCTTCCCTTGCATGAGCAGAGGAGCTGATTGCACCTCACTGGTTTTAATGCTTAGGGGGGCCACCACCGAGCACAGGCTCGTGGTCTTTCCCTCTCTGGCCCTCGTCCCGTGCAGAAGGGTGCAAGTTCAGTCTCCCCACGTCCAGCAGACCCAGCTTGTAACTTGCTCTAAGAGATCAGAGAAATCCAAAGTTAGTAGGAAGCAGAAGCACCAAGACCTTCCTCTTCCAAAGTCCCTTTCTGCTGTCAGAAGGACGTTCATAATGCAAACATCACCACCTCCAAACCACCAACAACAAAACTGCAGAAATGTGATCCAAAAACCACCAAACCCCAATGAAAACCAGGAGTCCCAGCCCACACAGAGCTGAGCGAGCTGCTGGGGGCGGTGAGGTCCGTCCTGGGCTGTCCTCTGCTCTCCTTGCTCCTGCTGTGAGGGAGCCAGCGTAGACAAATGAGGGCATGATATTCTTTAGCAGATAATAAGACAAAAATGATAGGAGAAACCAGCTGTAATTTGTATTCGTTATTAACGCAGTACATTGGAAGTCTACACCATTGGACTGGGCACATGTCCTCGTTTTAAGCATGAAATTCATTTTAAGCATGAAAGTCCTCCCATTGCAGTTGGCGGAGATGGCAGGATTTTGTACTGAGATTTGCGCTCACTTACCAGAGTGGGAAGGGCTTTTATTTACTTTGAGTATCCCAGTTTGTTGTGTAGGTGGTTTTTATGATCCATCTGTGGGTCTTCAGTGTCAGTGTGAGCTGTTTTGCACCAGAAGACGCTGTTGTGTATTGCGTTTTCTAGGTCTTGGTTGTAAGTAAGTAGGTCTTGGTTGTAAGTGCGTGCTTGGTTGTAAGTGTAAGTGCTGGATGAGTCCGGGGCACACTGGACACTTTCAGCAGTTCTGGCTGATCACATTAACAAAGTAACGTGGACACGGAGGCAGGAGTAGTTTAGCAAAATTAATTTCTTCAGGCTGGCTGGACTGAATGGTCCTTTTCACCTTTCTGTAGGAGGCTGGTGGGTAAAAGCACAGCCTGGTCTCCGGAGACATCATGGCAGTACCTTTACAAGCACCAAATTAACTAAATTGTTAACAAATTGAATAAAAATGCTGAATGGGTTATTCCTGAACAGAAATGTACTTACGATGGATCTGGGTGAGAAAAAGAATCTTAAACTGTACTGTGTATTTCAGCATGGGTTTAGCCTCGCTTTTAACGGTTGTTGGTTTTCCCACGCGGGTGCAGTGTCCCGGCTGTGGAAACGCCAGATCCTGCGTGCTTCCCCCCAGCCTCCAGCAGCAAAGGCACGAAGCTGTAGAGTAGTTCCCTCCCCACGTGTGATATCCCGTACCCACCGCTGGTGGCTGGCAGGAGGAAAGCATTACACGCTGCAGGAGCTTGCACGTGGTCAGGTTTTCTGTTTCTGCTTTTTTCAGAAGTAAGGTTTTATAGTTCTTCTTTAAAGGAGGGGCAGAGGAAATAAAAGAGGAACCATCTGAATTTAATTACCAGGATAAATATACTCTTGGTGACATAATCTTTGACCTGCAGCAGACAGGAAATCAAAACCAACGATTCATCCAGATGCTCAGATCAGCCTAATGTTTAGTAACAAGAAATGAAATAAAAGCAAAAGAAGATCATCCACCCTGGCTTGGCTCATGTCACATAAAGGGAGGTGTTAGAGCTACTGCCAGTCTGCCCTGCCTTTAGGAAGGAAACGGATAACATCAGGGGTTGTTGCAATTGCCACTAATACAGAGAAAGCGTCTTGAGCCTTAGTTCCAGTGTGCAGAGTTGTTGTAAAAGAGTTTCTGTACAAAAAATCCTCATTAATTCTTGGCATTCATGTCTGTGTGAAGAAATTTGCATCTGCTGAAGGGAAGCCATCTAAATCTAGGGCAGAATCCCATCTGTGCTAGAGATATTTTCTCTGCACTGCAGCTCTCGCTTGCATATTCTGCACCCATTTCTGAGTCTAATCGTAAACTAACACGGGTGGAAGCTCTGCGAGCCGGACGGTGTGGGATCTGAATATCACCGATGATATCGCTGAATAACACACCACCGACTAGGGATGTGCGGGATGGTGGGGAAGGCAGAAGGACTGCTGCGGAGAGAGGACAGATCAAGGTGTGCAGCCTGGGGCTGGAGCTGTGTACCTGCCCTGGGGCAGAGTCCCCAGAGGTGAGCGTCGTCTTGGGCTTTGGGGGGAGAACACAACAGCTACCTCTAACTTTGCCTATTTGGCTGGTCCTGAGAATTTCCAAGTGAATAACTCCAGGCTTCAAAACGGCAGTTTTCTTGGCTGCGGGCACATAGTGCCATACGGGAGGTCCGCAGCCCTTGTTGGGTTTCTGTGGGTCTTCTCCACCTCTTCAGAAGAGGCGAATATCGTCGTCATCTCAAACCTTTCTTCTGGTGCCTGCATTGCTCTGTGGTGCGGGGGTTTGATTAGGTGCCCGGAAAGCCACGCGGGTAGTGAGAGGTGTAGAGAGGAGCATCTCTCAGCCTGGGAAGACTCCGTCCAGGTGGCTGGATCCCAAGTTGAGTTGCCAGGGAGATCAGACCCAGCGTGCTCCAGGGTCCTGCTGCCTTGCAGAGTATGCTTGCTCCCCGATTCTGTTTCTCCTCGCTCCCCAAGCGGCTGGAAATGCCAAATTCTGACTTCATGGTCATCTTTTATTAGTTTAAGGAGACTTGCTCCCATTTGTTACAGCTGACAAAACTCTGTCAGATGTCTAAAGGCATTCTGAAATTTAAGGAATTGATACACCAGGTGCTGAGGAAGATTTTTTTTTTTCTTCTAGCAGTGGCATGATAAAGATCTAATTACTCTGCTTATTTAAAATTTAAAGGAAAATAATGTATGCAGCCTTTAGTAGTTTAAAACTGAGGTAAGTCATTGTAGGAACTATCTCTGTATGACTAGAAATGACTTTTAAATCTTTTTATTTGGGTTTTTTTCATATTTAGTGAACGGACTGTATGGAAATACGCTAGTGCAGTGTGGTTACACATTATCCAGCCAACACTGGCAGCGCTTCCACACGTCCCAGTTCAAACTTAACGTAGGGCTCCCAACTAAAGGTTGCACTGCTCCCCTTTTGTCTTGGAAAGGGAGGTTTGGAAGACAAATGAGTCCCCGAGCGCAGGGTCTGTGTCTGGCCAGTCACCCCATCCCTGGGGATGCAGGCAGGACCGCCCTAGCTGAAGCTCCTTGGCCGGCCCCATTCCCACCACGAGCAGCCGGACAAAGTGTCCTGGCACCCAGGTGCAAGGTGCAGTGCAGCACCCCATCCAAAGTGCTCGTGGTGGTTTGGGGCCAGCCAGGACAGCCCCGCAGCGTGGGGAGCAGCCTAATCCTGTCCCGGTCCTCCGAGGCACAGCCTGCGTCCCTCCTCGGGGTCCTGTCCCCGAAACCCAGCTCCCGTGCTTTTAACTGCTCGCTGTTCTCACGCAAAACTAGGTCATGTTTCCTGCAAACCCGAAATCCGTCTAGAGTGCCCTGAGCTGATTTATGCATTCATATATATGGGGGGGGAAAAAAAAACCAAACAGTTTGACTGAATTCTGCTTTGAATTTTGGGGTTTCTTTCATCTCGGCGCTCCTGGAAAATGAAAGCAAAGGGAAGTAATTGCTGAAGCCTGAGAGTCGCTGGCTCTCCGTGGGCAGGGTGGTTTGGCACCGCGCTCCGGAGCTCGCCACGCGTTCAGCTCTTGTCCCGCGCCGGAGCTGCGGAGCAGGGAAGGCTCCCACAGCTGCACAGGCAGACACAGCAAGGGTGCTGCTGAGCTGTAATCACTGCCCGGCACATGGGACACCCGGACCCTCGTACGAGCTACCTCATTCGTTTTGTACATTTAAAGTGAGAAAATTTGCAAGGACGTTCTTTGTGTCGGAGAGTGAGCTAGTGAGTCAGAATAAAACAAGTCTGTTATTACTTGTTCACGTATTTATTATTAGTCTTTACTATTATTATTATTAATAATAATAATAATAATAATGTAATCACTGATTTTAAAGCTACACCTCTTTTTTTAGACAAAATGAGTAGCATGGGTTAGACAAGTAACTGCACAGTACCGTCAACAATAAACAGGTCAACCCCCCAAATGCGCTCAAAATATGCAGAGGAAAGAAAGAGGAAAACAGTGAAGTGTGGTAACACCAAAGCCGTATCTAATACCCTCTCTGATGTTGCCCAGGAGCAGACACTTAGTTCAGGAGATGCTTAGAGCACTTGCTTAGTACGAGCAAGGCAGATATCCAATGATGTTTCTCCTGGTTCATGCTCCTGCTTCCAGCAGTCTGTAGATTTAAGCATCCTGATTGAAGGATTGCATCTTGTGTTTAATAGTTCTTGATGGATTTTTTTCCTCTGTGAATTGGTGTAAGTGCTTTTGAAGCCCGTGCCAGGCTTTGGGCTCCGCAGCAGTTGTGCTGAAGAACTCCCGCTCTCCGAAGCACTGTGTGGAGGAGTGCTTCGAAAATTACCAGGTTTGCTTTGATCCTGTCACCTGATAATTACACGTGATGCCACATAGTTCCCATGGTACGAGAAATAATGACAGATCATTCCCCGTTGACTCCCTCCATGCCACTCATACTTTCTTGGAGTGTTGGGATAGTTCTTAGATGGAAAAGCCTGGGTCTGCGTGTCCCTTGGAAGCTCTCCCGTTCTCCAGCTCACCTTCTCACCCTGCCTCAGCGTGTTTGCATTTGTGCTTTGAGTCATTGCTGGTACCAGCGCTGGTATGTTTAACTCCTGGTTAGGGTCTGTGGTGAGAGCTAAGGTTGCTGTATTCCAGAAGCTTTCCCCACTGCAGTTGTTTTCCTGAATCAAAGAGAAGAAAAGCCTTCCTGTGTATGTTCTCCAGGCTGCAAAGGTGGCATTGGCAAGTGTGAAGCCAGCTGCAGTTGTCTGAAGAAGCCTTGTTTTTACTGGAGGTTGTATTTACTCCACCAGTCAAGCTTCACCTATGAACTTCTCTTTCCTCCCCCAGTGGAGCTGCTCTTTGCCTAACAAATGTCAGAATTTGCACATCACTGCACGTGCATCGCGTTATTTTCCTTTCTGTCTTCCTATCAGCAGATTTTTATTCTTTCTTCCTCCATTTTCAGGCCCGAGTGTGATAGTTGGAAGCGCAAAAGGATTACTGTGCCTGCCTAGAGGTTTCGTTAGCCTCTGAGCCGGCGAGCTGATGCCCTTCTGCTCTCTGCTCTCACCTGCATAGGTGTAAATCAGGAGCAAATCTCTGGATGCTGCAGCCCTGTGACTAATTGAGAACCTGCCTGGACCTCCTCTCCAGGCTGTTTTTATGCTGTAAATTGGGAGAGCGGGATAAATAATGTATTTTTCCAACCCCAAACACCAAACTTCACCTTCGCTGTCAGCATCGCCTGCGGTGCCGCCGGCTAGAGCTGCTCGGGGCAGCCTGCACAGCTTTGCAGAGAACCTCCGTGTCCCTGGCACAGCCGGGGGGGCCCTGCAGACCCCCCGCAGTTTGGATGGGGCTTGTCCCCTGTCCCGGGGCTCACCAGGGCATTGCGGCGGCACCGCGGACACCATCGGCCCGTTACAGCAGTTTGTGGATCACTGTCAAAAGAGTTTTTTGACCATAATCGTAATCTTCTTGTTGCTTATTCAATTTCACATATGTAAGAACATACATGTATTTTGTATGGCAGTTTGTCTCCAATTTCCTGTGCTCAGCTCGTGAAGCATGTTTTTTCTTAAAGAAAATAAGCAGTATCTCGGGAAGAGCTGAAACGTGGTTTTCATTTACTATGCCATAGAAATGACAGATTTAAAGATTTCCCTTTGTGTTTATTCCGTGTACTTATTTAATTGAATTCAAGGTTGATTTACCAGTTAAGGGTTACAATTAAAATAATTAATGCCTCTGTTCTGAGTAAAGTTCCTAAGGGCTGTATTTTCCTTAAATAATTTGGAGGCCTTTCAGAACGCTCAGCTGCAGAATAGAAGAGAGGCACCATTCTTAAATGAAATGCAGCGGGAATTAATACATTTGCTGATGCCTACGAATGTTCAGTTCCATTAAAAGTCTGTGCCGTTGCTCGTGCAGAGTAAAGTGCATGGAAGAAAATCCGGAATACCTCTGCTCGCGGGTGGATCGTTCTTTCCCCGTTGCATGCCACGAGAGATGGAGGTACCTGGCTTTGGATGGGTCGTGCTGTGGCTGGTGGCATCGGCTGTGCCGGGTGGAAGGGCTGAGACCGGCAGCTCGTGGTCTCTGCCGGCCCTGGGCTGGGCAGCGGTGGCCAGCAGGCAGTTGTGGAGCCGTGCATCTGGGGCTTCGTACGCTGCCAACATAAACAGCCTGTGACCTTTTTTCTGCTTTATTTGCATGTGTATTGTCCGATGGTTGTATCCTCTGCACAACTGAAAGATGTCTGCATTTTCACCCAGTGGAGTATTTCCATTCCTTTATTCTTACCGCCTAAAAATAGTCTTGTGATTGATGAGAGCTGTTTTTGTTTGCAGGTATAACACCTTGCCAAGCCGAAGAACACTAAAAAATTCCAGATTAGTGAGTAAAAAAGATGATGTTCATGTCTGCATCATGTGTTTACGGGCCATAATGAATTACCAGGTATTGCCCTTTTTGTTCTTTTGGACCACGTAACTATTTTGTTGTTGGGAGGGGGGGAGGAAAAGGTTGGTGGTGAATTGTTAAGGTAACACTGATGCAAAAGTTTAAATTCTTACTCATTCTTAGGCAGTGTAGCTGGGAAGCCATATAACACCGTCCTTGTGTACCCGTGCAGCTGATTTAGTACAGATGTGAAGACAAACGTAGATAAGAACGTGTGCGTATTGGGCCAGTTCCTGTCTGCAGTGATGGGCTCAGTTTACACTAACTGATTAGACATGCAGCTGCACAACTGAAGTTATAATTTGTCTCAGAATTTGGTGCTAACACTTAGGAAATATGAGAATTTTTCAGAAGAGCTATACACTGATGGAAAATCTAAGCTTTCATTCTTGTTACGTGTTTATGGCAAGGCAATTGCAATAACTGCAAGTCAGAGAATAAACTAGACCAAAGCTAATCTTATTTTCATGAGTTTTTTTTTCTCTTCAGTGGGATGCTGTGATCACATGGCATGCCCAGGTAGCTTCAGAGACTTGGGATTTTTTGCTAAAACAGTAACAGCTAAAAGTTACGTGCTTCAAGGAAAGGCTGCAGTGAACACCTTTAATATGAGTTGTACAGTCGTACGAGGTATTTGTAACACTGCTGCGTATGTGAACCCTGCCCTTGGGGATACCGGTTCCCTGGGATTTACAGTGTGTTTTACCTCTGATGGGAAGGATGCAAACAACAATCTCGTGCTAATAACCAGTACAGTATTTTCCAAAGCAATTCTTTTTTCATTTTTGGAGAGCAAAGCCAGCAGTACTCATGCAATAACTGCATGATGCAGTCGCTGTATGGCAGCATGCACGCTGGAAAAGAAGCGATTTTGGCAGCTGAATTTCAAATTCCTCTTTAGAGAGTAAATGATGCACTTGACTGTCAGAATTAAAAAGGGGTTGGAGGGAGGAGAGGACGAGCAGAGGGGTTGGCAGTGGTGTAGGAGCAGCCAGAGCAAGTACTTTCGACACTGTTAGTGGCAGAGAAGTTGTTAGGCACAGTGGTAGATGGAAATGTTCCGGCTGAGTTGGTAAACTCGACAACGTTTTGTTTGGCTTACAGCACTGTGAAAGACTGCCACTAGATCTGGTCAGAGATATGTAATTTGTTGGATTTTAAAAATAATAATTTCAGTCTCGAAACTGAAACAATATTTTCCGCTTCTCTTTTCAGTATGGATTCAATATGGTCATGTCGCATCCACATGCCGTTAATGAAATTGCACTAAGTTTGAACAACAAGAATCCCAGGTAGGCAGTACTTGCTTTTAGAGAGTTTAAGAAGTGGGTAAGTAAAGAGTACTTGGAAAAGGATTTTCAGGGGTATGTGTATGCACAAACCTGTAGCAAAAATCGGACTTCATTCTGAATCAGATTAAATCTGTGTAATGGTGCAGATAGATGAGCAATTGCCACCTAGTTCTATTGGTTTTAGAAGCCTACTGACTCTTCAGCTGAAAGTCCACTGCATAAGCACTTGAGCTCTATTGCAATGCAAAGAAGACCCTGCTGATAATGAGCAGCTTAGCATGGGATTTTCCTGAAGAGTAGGAAAATTTTCTTTACAAAATTTTGTCTAAAGCATCCTTAGGTTTGAATTTCTTTGAGAGAGGGTTTCATTCTTGTTCTGTGTTGGGTTGCTGTTCAGCCACAGCAATAATGTCGTAATTGCACAGTGGAAGTGATGGCTGCGAGGCTGTCCCCCCTCCTCTCCTCGCACACGCTTGTGACCCTGGCAGCCACTTCCAGCAAAACCTGGAGCTGCAGACCTCTTGCATGTCTAATGAAACCAAATCTGACATACTGATGTTTGCAAGGAAAGGTAAAACCAGGGGATGAGACAAAACTAAACAGCACTATAGATATATATAGCCTTTGCTTAGGCTGTCCACTTGCCTTACAGTGCACTGCTTGAAATCTTGTCCTGATGGAAGTAGGTATTTCCTTCCTTTCTTTTATTTAGCCCTAAGGCAGCAAGCCTAGGCACAGGATAAATGGGAAGGATATAGGATGTTTATTGTTTTTATCATTTTTGGTGTCCTGTGCCTGGGAATCAGGTGATCAAGAGAAAGCCTAAGTTTTCATTTTTGAAAGAAGTGGGTTATTTAGATTTCTGTTTATTGGGGGGAAAAAAAAAAAGCTTTCCAATGTGGCTAAAATAATCTGAAGACAAAACTTAATGTTAGTGATGTTCAAAACCTAATTTGTTTTAGGCTCATCATGATTATTGAAGAAACCAAAGGTTTGAGTGCTTAGGGTTGGCTGAGATGTGCAAAAAGGGAAGCAGCTGCTCTGAGCGATGCTGCAGAGCTGATCCCATTCCTGGACCTGCAGAGCTAAGTGCTGCAGGAGTGGGCAGGCCGGGCGGAGGATGGATGTAGGGACTCCATCTCCTCTGGCTGTGCCCAAACGGATGCCGCCAACACAGCCATAACTGTCCTTTCCCCATCCCACCCCAGATGTGTGGGCAGCCGGTGGGTGAGCGCTCCGGACAGCATCGGAGACCTGGGCGTCCCCCTGGGCTCTCCGCTCACAGAGATTGCTCTCCCCTTTCTCTGCACACACGGCTCATAGCCTGCCCTTGGAGGGGAAATTACTGAAGATCTGCAGTCAGAGCTCCTTGACCCTGTCTGAAAGAGCTTGGACTTTCTTCTTGTGGCAGGAAAAAAATAATTGATGAGTAAGAATTGAAAATGATACATTTAAAATTTCCTAGGAAAGTGAACATTTTATCTGATTTCCAAAGATAACCTTGACACTTTGAAAGCCGAAAGGTATTTCTTTTTCTGTAACATCTGGTTTGAGTCAATGCTTTAGCATGAGACTAATTTCATATGTGTCTGCATGATTTGACTATCTGCTCAGAGCTCATCTGACTATAAAGTCCGGTTGGTGCTTTTGCCTTATGTGAACCTGATAAAAAAGTACTGGGGATTATTTATACTGGAGTTACACTGAGTCTATTGCATGCTCTTCTTTCAGTAATCTGTTGTCTTCTCTCATTAACATGCCTGTGTTAGCACTGCTGTCAATCAGTTGCCCAGATTTCTGATTCAAGAGGGCAAAGACGTGCTAAGGCATCCTATAGTTACTTCAGTGAACCACGTGTTCTGTTGTTTTTTTTTTTTTGTGTGGCTATGAATAATACAAATTACCATAGAAAATAATTCAGATTTGTATCAGGAAAAATACGGATTTGAATTATAAGCACATTCATTATAAAAACTGGGCTCAGAGGAAATGGGCTGCGTTGCCGTGAAGACAGCTGACTAATGGCTGATGTGCAGTGATCCTGGCTTGTGTAAAACTGCCTCCTCTCCGGGTTTGTGCAGGTGAACTCTCTGGAGTACAAGCTGTGGAAGGTTGACGTGGTCTGCCTTTACCAGAGTTATGCAACTGCCTTTGGTTTGCTTGAATTTCCACAAGTATAATCTGTGATTTAAATTTTTGCATGTTTTGAGAAGCATTAAAATGGGGGAAAACTGCATGATCCTGGGAGAGTCAAAACGCCCTGGATCAGATGATGCTCAGCTTTATACATCTTGCAAGTTTACTAGTTTCAAGGGATTAAAAATAGACGGGATGCAAACTACATCTCCCAGTGTCTCCACATCCGTTTTGTGAGCAAGTAGAAAGAAGGTGGTTCAGCACATGGTGGTCATTGACTGTCACCGTTTCTTTTCTTCACAGGACAAAGGCCCTTGTCTTAGAACTTTTAGCAGCTGTTTGCCTCGTCAGAGGAGGGCATGAAATAATTTTATCTGCATTCGATAACTTTAAGGAGGTACGTTACTCTGCTTTATTAGAATTTGGTGCGCGTGTCGATAGCTATTGGCTAGAGCTTTCTCATTCAGCTAAATTTCGTAGAGTAAGGATTTTCCATAAACTGCAGATTTTCCCGTAGTCACTTTGAGCTGCAAAGTAGACAGTGGTGTCTATGCCATCATTTTGTTTGTGTTTGCGTAAAAGAGCCATAATCCCAACAACATGAATCCAGACTGTGATTTGCTCCCTTTACCTTTTGGTCGGTCGAGCTGTGTCCCTGAAGTGGAAAACTAATGGAGATCTTGAGAGCTTTACTCCAGTTCTGTCTCTGAAATGACCAGGAATGGTGTATTAGACCTCCCGTTTTCAAAGCCATTTACACAAGCCCTTGAAAGGCAAAACTCCTGGTTTTATTATCAGTAGGAATTTAATTTGTGAAAAAATTACAAAATCAAGTCTTCGTGATGGAACACTGACTGCTGAAATTAATGCAGGTATTCCAGTAGGCTCAAGTAGGGCAAAACAGTCTCATTCATAGGTGATACAGGTTCAAGTGTATCACATGTTTGCATACAGCGGTTAATGGGATTTCAGAACATCCTATGAAAGTTCAGAAGTGCTAGTGTGGGAATCAAGTCCTAGAAAGCTGCTGTTCTAGTTTATTTTGAATATTGGATATATGTGTGGATTTATTATTCAAGAAAAAATGAATCTAGACTTACAAGCTCAAAAATTGTTAGACTTGATGAGTCCCAACTGGACTTTGTATAAACATGTAGCATGTTTTTCCTTAATGCCACTGTTGCTGTAAGTGGGTTAACGCAGATGATTAACAAGCCAAGTTCTTGATTTTTTTTTTAAATTTTTGTGTTTTGGGAATTATTTCTGGTGGGGAGATACCAATCTCTGATTTACATCCACTGTATATATTTGCATGTTGTAGACAAATAACTGTATTTCTGAGGCGCTCGTCATTATACAGAGCCAGAGCAAAAGGTTTGAAGTAATCTCCAGTGTGGGCCTGTTGTAGAAACCCCAGCTTTGCAAGACCAGACCTGTCCTAGCTGTGAGCTGTGTTGTGTATGTAGAGCTACCTGAGGACAGAGGTAATGGGAATGGCACGGCTGCTGGCGATGAAGTGGAAGTCGAGTTGGAAGTGTTGTGTGACCATGGAGAAAGCCTTGCTCCTGGGTTACGCCAGCGGAAGGGATGGTCAGAATATGGAAATAAGATCTTCTGCTTCTAGCTGGGGAAGGGTCTGCGGTCCTTTAATGCAGGCACAGAACGGGAACTGGAAAGTATAGTTTGGTTCTTTCATTTATTCATCTGTAGCCTTGGGCAAGCTGCCGGTATCTTTGTCTTTATTTGCACCTTTGTGAAATGAAGGAATCATGGAAGCAAATGCAGATGAGTTTGTTATGAAGAACAATTGGGTAATATGAGAGAAGTGCTTTAAATAGGAAAAGTACTGTAAACATGCAAAGTACAATGTTATTATTCCAGGCTTAAATTCTTCTGGCTTATTACTACTCTATTATAGAAGAAATATGACTCATTAGGGAGGGTGGTGTGAGGGATGACTGATAAGTTGGGCAAATGACTACAGCTGAAATACCACTGGTCGGGACAGTCTGTAAGGCTCATTAAACAGGCCCTTTGCATGTCACAGGGAAGGATGTGTAAAGTCCCATTTGCTTTCTTACCTTCCTGACATCTTTAGTCGAGGTTTTGCTCCTTCATTTTCTTCCAAGTGCTCTATCACATCTCTTTTCTCGGGCCGACATTCAAAAATTCCAATGTAACACATTCAGTTTGTCTGCCATTATTTATTTATTCCATTCCTGTTTGTGTTTGATCAAGTCATTTGCTATAGTGGAACTGTCAGATGTTGCAGGTGAAGTGAGCGTGCAAGGAGGGGATTTTACCTTTCTCAATTCTGCATTTAGCTGTTCTCTTTATCCAATTATGCTGCTTATTTCTTGCTCTGTGCTGTTGTTTTCCAGTTTCCTTCTGGGCAAGTTTTCAGTAATGGTTTCAAGTTTTCATGTTTATAACTCATTCAGCTGGTATATTAAAAATCTCTGAGTTGCTGACATGTAAAGTACCCAGGGTTAGATTTCTAGCAGTATACTTCCAATTTAAATTGCTGTAAGCTCAATCATATTTGTGTGGCTTCTGTAACTATGCACTGCAGGGCTGCCACAGCTTCTCTGTGGTTCTTTCATCAGACACTGTGTGCATATTTAGGACAGATTAGACTAGTCGAACTAGATCTCTGCCAGTCTATCCCCTTGCCATAAAATAACTTCAAAAGAAATCTGAACTCCTGCCTAACACTCACCCTGTAATAAAGTCAGTAGGGAAAACAGGATATTTTGGACCAAATTCTGCTCTCATTTACATCAGGGTGAACATCAAATATTTCATTAGACTTTGAGCTTTGCTCTGATGTAAATGAGGACAGAATTTGGTTCTCAGGGTCTGACTGAGCTGGAAGACCGCAGCTGATTTGAATCTTGTCAAGAATTCTTTTTGAAAGTGACTTTTCATTTGAAAATGATTTTACAGGCCAAACTTTTTCTGGCTGGGCTCGAGATATTCAAATGGAGGACAGTTTGTTTTGTTAAGCTGTCTCTTGAAAATTATTCTTGTCCAGTTACTTCACCTGAAATCATTGATTCTTGTGCACAGGTTGTTTCTTTGCAGGGGACTCAGCTCTGTGCATTACAGACATAGCCCAGTGCTTGCTTTTCACTACAGGATTAAGATCATGTTGAACAGGTCACTTCTGAAAACAGAAACACAGGGCTATTTTGAAGCCATCAAGAAGGTACAACAAACGAGGAGCTTGAGACGGAATTGAATAAAGCTGAACTTAACAGGAGAAAAAAAATCTGGAACTGTTGTTACTGACAGCAAATGGAGACCAGGAGAGGGAAGGGGTAGGCTGGGATGGATGGAAGGAAAGGCAGGTGTTTTATGCAAAGTTCATCAGAGCTGAGGAAACCAGGCTTCACGCAGTCACACTGGTGGTAGGAAACGCAAGCCCCCTGTTTCAGGCCAGTGAGTGGCAGAGCTGTTGAATGCATTTTTTTTTTTTTTTTTTTTTAATTTTGCTGTAAGGCAGAAAGCAGTTACAGTGAAATCCTCATCCATATTGTATGGAATGAATCAGTAATTTTAAGGGAGACATCAGTATTAGTTTCTCATCCATCTTTGTATTTCTCCTTTGTGTTCTTTGTGATGTTGAAGGAGTTTGCATGTTGAGTACAAGCAGGGAATGGTTTAGGTCAGTCTCTCGTGGTGCACGTGTCTGCTTTCTGCTGCCTGCTCTATGTTTTGGGAACTATTCAGCATTGACAGAACAGCAGCTCCAGCTCTCCGAGAGGGAAGTGCCCCAGATGTATACGCACCTTCTGGGTTTGATCATTCCTTCCAGGCCAGTGCAGACGTTGGGTGGATCGTCCCCAATTTCCAGCCTAAATTCAGCTCATCCTTTTTCAGGAGGTCTCGGTCTGGGCGAAACAGGAAAGAAAGTTCAAATTAAACTGTGAAGACCTGTCCCTGCTTGTTCCTGGGCAAGGTGGAATTTTACGTCATCCCATGTTTCTCTTTTCAAAAATGCTACTTCTATAACTCTTATTGCTTTTGGAGTCCAGGTGCTGCTTAGCCTCTACGTCAAGAAAAGCCTCGTTGCCTGGCGAAGTTTGTACTTGCAGGAGGGTCAGACCTTGGTTATGAGAAGCTCCACTAGCCAGGAAGGCCAGCAGATATTTCGGTTTGGCTGCAGCCGCTCTCGGTGTCTTCAGGCCTCAAACAGCTTCGGAAAGGTCCCGGAGCAGAAGAAGTGCCAGGAGGTCGGGGTGGTGCTGGAGACTCCCACTCAGCCCCGTTAGTGGGAGCAGGGCTTTGCCTTTGCCTACAGCACGTGGCGCTCTGCAGCTGGAAAACTTCCCTTTTCTGAGCGATGCTTGACTGAATTCTGCTGTGTTTGTGGGAAATAGTTTGGAGTCGCTGTGCCACAGGTAGCCCACGGGAATAGCTGGGGTGTTTGGCTATTCCCTTATCTTTTTGACACTTTCTGGCCCGTTGCCGGTTCTGTTAGCAGCCACCTCTTATTCCCAGCGCCTCGCACTGAAGGCAAACGCTGCTTGAATGGGATATCGCAGCCTCGCCTGGGTGAGCTCTTCGGCACAGCCGCGACCCCGGCCTTTACCCACTTGCCAGTGGGCTTCCTTAGCAGTGTTCCCGGGCCTTTGTGCTTGTTTCCATGGATTTGTGAGAACTGGCTACGCGATTTTATCCGAGTTGCCTGGGATTTGCGTTGCAGGATGAGCAAATGCACTTCAGCAGAATTCCAGGGGAAGAAAAGGAGAGCGGAGTTAGCCGCAAGAGAGCTTTGGGGGAGCTCTGAGGGTCACAGACGGATGCTGAGAGCTTGTGCCCCATTTAAATTGAAGCAGGCTGAGTGCACTGTTAGAAAACAAGATATATTTTCCTGACGCTTGTTCAGAGTAGTTAATTCATTTTAATAGTGTGATTGTATGTGTGGGTATACAGAGAATTAAGCTGCCGTCTTTCACTGCCAATAATAAAACTTCGTTTTACTACTATCTCATTGCTTACTCCCCTTACTCTTTCCTGGAAATGCTGTTTTGCATTTGCAAAAGCGTGTTGCGCTGGAGCTTAGGTGTGTTGGTGTCCCGCAGCCATCACAAATGGTGAGAGCCAGCACGGTGCGCTTCTGCTCACGTCGCACAGACATGGTGTGGAGATGGTGCTCCTTAAACCGCAGCATAGCCACGCGGTGGTAACTCACTCAGGACCCAAAACGAGCATCGTTCCAAAGCTGCCCTTGCTCTCTGTTGTTCTACTGACATCTTACCATAATCAAAATGCTTTTGTTCATTGCTGCCTTGTCAAGGAAGGATGTTTTCATGTGGATGAGATTCTACAGATTGAGAAGATCTTGCAGTTGTCACTGCCATTGACTGGATACTTCTAATACACTTGTACGCCGAGAGCGAATTGCGTAGGAAATGTTTTGCTGCGGTTGATACTGGTTGGAAGATGAAGAAGGTTTTACAGAGCTGAGAAAAAGAATAGGAGGATAACCAAGACCACTATTCTCAGGTCAAGATTTTTATGGCGAGATAAAGGTGTGTTCAGCAGGTTGAAAACCCAAGCACTTTCCACCTGAGAGGGCAGCTGTAGTTTCAGTTGCCTGTACCCTGCCAGGTCTTGGTCCAGGAGGTGTGAGACAGCATGTGGGAAAATTCGGCTTTCCGCGTGGCTGGCATTTTGAATTGGGGAAAAAATACATTTTAAATGTAGCAAAATAGTCAACAGGGAAATTTCGAAGGACTGAACTCTAACGAACAGCTGATCACTGGCTGGCCCTATTTGCAGGGCAGGTGGGGAATCACGGGAGGCTGGGCAGCGTGGTGTCTGCCTGTGCAATCACAGCGGGTCGGGCTCCGGCTCACACCTTGGCAGAGCAATCCCTCGGGTACAAGAGTGTTTTTTTTAAACTCGCTGTGCATTTTTCTCTCTGTTTTCTAATCTGAGCGCTGAAACCCCATGTTGCTTTGCGTTCCTCTTGGAAGCAGAGCTCAAAAAGGAGTTTCTGCTCTCCCAGCTGACTTGCGTTATGTTCTACTGATGACCAGTGTACTTGTTAACTGGGGGCAGCTCTTTCTCGGAGCCCCTTCCCAGGGAGCCTGAAGCAAGTGTGGATGGGAACCTGATAACGATGTTATCAGGTGCTGCCCTGATGGAGAATGTGGCTCTGACTCCTCAGGGGCCAGCTCCGAGCTGTGCTATGGGTTAGGTCTGCTTCATGGTAAAGTTTCTTACAGTTGTGTGCTCCTAGTAAAAATTAGGTAATGCTTTGCCCATTATATATCTGTATTTATATACATACATACGTGTATATATATACACACCTTTGACTCTTGGGTTAATTTTAAGGAACTTTTGCCTACAGTCAGAGTCGGAATCTCTCAGCCCCTTTCTCTTTAGTTGGAAGAAGACATCACTGACAGCCTGGAGGCAAAGGTTTTAGTGCACCATATATCCCCAGAAATACCTGAATTAGCCTAATGACACGCAGGGCTCGGGCAGCATCGCAGGGCGTCACTGGGAAGCAGGCGGTGAGACCGCCTGTGAATTATTTTGGGTACCACCACCCAAAATACACCCCTTCCCCAGCTCAGAGACTGCATGTTTGGTTGCAGGCTATCACAGCATTACCAAACCTAAATGAGGATTCCTTAGAGCTAAGGCACAGAAATAACGTGGACTGGCAAACTGTGGGCAAGGTTATGAAATCTGGTGAGAACATCCAGAAATAGAATTAACACAGAAGTTCTAGTTCAACAGAATTAAAGCTTGTTGAGGCTATGAATGCAGAAAGCTGTTTTCCAACTCACTTGTGGCCTTGCTTCATAATTGAAAATTTTTGCGGCATTTCTAGTTAGCTGTTTTATTTACATGGTTTACATGTTTTTCATTTACTGAAAGCGTAGCAGCCAATAAACAAATAGGTTCAATAAGTTTACAGATATGTTGAAAAAATTGCAACCCAACAGCACTAATGTGATTGCATAATGAAAACAGTTACAAAGCAATTTGGGGTTTTTTTGCAAATAATAATTTCCTCAGCTTTAGTGAAGATCTGAAAATGTCAGTTTTTGAATATACTTCACAGCACTCTGAACTAACGTTTTTAAGGAGCACAATCTTAGATCCTTATGCGGCTTTTCGTTAATCTCCATTTTAAACATAGGAGAATTTACTTTAATAACAACTAAATATTTCTGGGAAAAGACCAGAGGACTCTACCACTTTTTTTTTTCTTTTTTTTTTTTAATAAGCACAATAGTAGTTTTAAAATGGATCCAAACCGAGGAGGCAAAAGAATTGACTGAGATCTGTAGTGAGACAGAAAGCCAGCCAGAAATAATCCTGGCTCTCTGCAGGGAACAATTTTGACTTTGGCTCTAATCCAGCAAAGCAGTTAATTTGCTTATTATACAAGCATATACCAGAATAATTGAATTCCATAAGTTGAGTGTATGCTTGTGTGTTTCTCCATATGGGAAATAATTTTAGTATTTAAAAATAACAACGGAATTGAGGTGCTTTTCCTAAGATGAACCATAGCTTTCAAGAAACCACCTCGTTTTGCTCCAAGACAAGAAGAAATGCCAAAAAATAAATTGGAATTCAGATAATCCAGAAAACTTTTGGGAAGCTCATTGTCTGGTGGTTATTCCAGCATCTGAACTTCCCCACGTGCTGGGGAGAGAAGAGCTGGCCTCACTTGTTGGAGACCAGGAATGAGAGAGGGGCTGGGTCCAGCACGCCGGCGCTCCTTCTTGTTTTAACATCAGTTTAATTGACTTATGTGTTTGCTGCTCTGAAATATCCGACAGGTGAGAAGAATTGCAATCTCCTCACGCATCGCCTGGTTATGACTATTAATGCTGAGCTTACAGAGACTGGGTTCATCTGAATTGCTGGGCAGCGAGCTGAAAGGCGGGGGCATGGCAAATGAACCTCATTGTTTACCTCCATCAGTTTTCACTCTGGCAAAGTGAGACAATATTGTTCAGCCCTCAATTTTCACAATGCTTAATTCAGAGTCAGATTTCTCTATTTGAATAATGAATGGTGGCACTGAAAACAGCAGTTCTGAATTATTCTTACGGGCTATTATAATAACTCAGTACTAGAAGAAACTGTTTGCAAGTGCTAGAAAATGTAAATGCATTTGTTGTCTTTTGCACTACAGCAGTATTTTGAGAGCGCCGTAACCCTGCTGGTAGAGAAGTAAAAGGTATTTTAACCTAGTAAGTATTAAATAACTGTTTACTTAACCAGTAACTTATGGGAAAACTGATTTTTTGTTCTTCAGCAAACTGCAAAAATGTCAGCATGATCAGTCCAAACAAAGTGTTCCTGTGGAGTGCTGCTTGCCGGTGGTGGGATCTGCTGATCACAGTGGGCTGTTGTGGGGGAGAGAAAGCCAGCATTGTGCCGCTGGACAAAGGAGCACAGACAGGAGAAAAGGTTCACAAAGTGTCCCATGAATTTTTGGGCTGCATATACATCAGACTATTTATAACACCACATCCAGTATAGGCTGTGTCCATGTACACAGTATGCATTTCCATGAAATTGTGCTGCCACTTCTCACTCTTGCAGAACTCAAAAGGTTATTGAAGGAGGAGGGAGCAGCTTAAAACAACCTTTGGGCAACACGTGGTAGATGCTCATTTTAATGTTTGCACTGACAGAAAATGTCCTGTATTGCAAAGCCTTTCCTAAGGTTTAGGTATTTTAAATTTGGCCCTTCAGAGAATTGTCTTCCCTGCCTTGAGGTCACTGTTACCTGCCTTTGCCATGCCAGACCCTACTCACCTCAAGTGTAAACGCAGCCAAAATGATTTCATTTTCTGTATGGTGTTGGGGACCACCAGGCGTTACCTGCTTCCTGGCACAGGGGCATTTTGTGAGCTGATGAGCTTGCTGATGTCTTTTCTGTGAAGACAGGTTGCTAGCTCAGAGCTGTCATTCTCTCTCCCCCACCTTGCTGACAGACAGACACTTGCATCACGGCAGTTGCAGTGTCTGAATGGGGCACTGCAGCTCAGGCTTAGGAGCATCAGTCCTCCAGATGTGGAGGAGATAGCGGTCTGGCAGCTGTGTCTCGTAGTGTGCATTCTGTACCGTTGGCCAACAAGCTGCAGCTCCAAAGCCTGAAATACTGCCTGTGTTCGCTGCCATCTCCATATGGAACACGCTGTATTTGCTTGTGGTGAGGTTTAGTTACGAGCTCCATTCTGCAACAAAATGAGGTTGTGCTTCGTGTTGTTAGGTAACTGTCTGAGGTAGGATGATGGATGTGCTTCGATCAGCCTGGATTTTCACTTTCTGCCTGACACTGCACAGGAAAACATCTTCAGTTTTTCCAAAATATCCTTGTTGTCTTTTGCTGCCTGCCCAGGTTGCCTTTCTGGAGCATCTTACAGTAATCTGGCCACTGGAGCAGGAGCAACGTGAGGGTGGTTGTAATTGAACTTTGCTCTTGGGTGGTCTGGATGTGAACCGTATGACCTGAGAGCATTGCCAGGTGGATATGGATATAATCATTGCTAAACTTTTCATAATGGATCCTTTTGCTTCCTTGTAGGATTGTATTGTACCTTTGTAATAGATCTGTGATGGGTTTACTTCGTTAGCACCCAAACGCTTTCCAGAGAAAGGACCCTCCGTGGGTGGTTTTCCATAAAGCCACATTGTTCTTCTAGAATGACGTGGGCTTAATGCAACCTAAAAAGTTTTTTTCACAGCCTAAGTAGAGACAGAGGTTTTTTATAGCCGTGGTAACCCGTTTAATCTTGCTTCTTACACAGAATAATGCTAATAAAAGAAAGATCAGCCTTTCTTAGTCCCAGCCATACTTTCAAATGACAGACCTTGGAAATTTATTCAAATATAAATGGCAACATATGGTTTTATGTGGTGGGATTTGATTTCAGCATTCGTCTTGGATTTTGGCCAATCTTCAGGCTGTAGGCTTCATCTACAGTTTCACTCTCTTTAATCTTCCAGGATAAATTATATCATTTCATGAAAGTCAGCTCGCTGTCTCTTGAAACGCACATGTTCCCAGCACTGACTCATCTGATGATAGTGTGAAATATCTGCGAGCAGCCACCGAAAGCCGCAGGTTGTTGTTGCTTTTCCTATTGCTATCAACTGCTGTATCCCAGCCAGCCAGGGCTGCTTGTGTCCCGGGATCGGCAGTTCTCTGCCGGCGCTGTATCACTTCGGGTTGCTCCCTAATTTAATTAGTCAGCCATAAATGGCTTGTAGTTGTTTATGTCAGCTTTTCTCATCCATGTGGAACGGTTTACATTAGATTTCCCAGAAATCAGTCCTTCTGGCTTTTATTTGGTGATCGTATGCACCATTGTTAATGTTTGTTTCCACGATACATGATTTTGTTCAAGTCGACTCCATTTTTTCTGAAGTGGGTATGAGAGAGACGCGATTGTTTAGAGCTCAAAGTTGAGATGAACCTACTTTTTTCTTTTATTATGTGGACTCTTAACTGTTTTGTGTGGAGGGGAGAGTACGGAGAGCACTGGAAGAATTTGCAGTTGGTCGAACTGAAATACCATCCCGTTTACTATAGTAGGAAAAAAATGGCTTGGGATAATAACGTAGGGATGAGTGCATCTAAGCAGCCTGTGGTGCAAGTGAAGGAGAGGGTTCCTTGGGTTTGCTTTGAGCGGGAGCTGTCTCCAAAATCAAATTATATCGGCGGGCAGCTGCTGCCTTTGATCCTTACAGTGCCAGTAGGTTCCTGAAACCTGGCCAGATTCTGGTTTTCTCTTTGGCTCTTCTTGACGGAGGCCAGCCTCTTGTCAGCATTTCATCTCTTTTCCTCCTGAAGGGCATGCTGCTCCTGCACGGAAGCATACGTGTCCCGGGAGGGGTGTACGCCAGAGCTGAGCTGCGTGCCTGCAGGCTGCACCCTGCCAAGAGTGCTTTTGGGGGGGCCCGTGGTAAGAGGGTGCCCCGTAGGGCGTTTGTGGTAAGTGCCCGGAGTAGGTCCCATTGTTGCATGTTCAATGAACTTGGGCTTCTTCATGACAAAACGATTCCTGGTCCTGCACACGGAGAGCTGGGGAGACGGACGGGATGCCGGCAGGCTCTGGTGCTGTCGTCTGGTGTGGAGATGCTCTGGTCCCCGCCGGAGTGTGCTTATCCCACCTCTCGCTTTTAAATGCACGCTTGTGAAACCAGGATAGTCATGTCAAAATACTCATGATGATCTCCCTATCTTTCCAAGGTTGCTCCTGGCCGTTTTGAATTTGAGTTTGGCCATTTGGTGGCTTTGCAGAGCCTAAGGCTCTTCACCAGTGACACCAGCTCTCGAGACACCCGCTGCAAAGCACAGCACGCTGGAAGGCTGGGGCAGGGGCTCGCTCGCTCGCCCTCAGTTTTCGTTGGAGCTGCTGTAACCATCAGCAATGTGCATGCGGTGTTTGGGCTTTGATCTCCCAGCAAGACAATTAGACAATTCCTGATGCTGTAGGGAGGCTTTACGAGGATTACTCCTGAAGAAAAGCTCAAGATTAGACTGAAGATTTACAACCTGAAGCTGAATGGCAGTGGCTCTCCAAGCTCACCCATCCTTTCCGTGTCCCAGGGACCCCATCTCTGCTAAGCAGAGAGATGGGTCATGTATGCTTCACCCCTCGCACAACTGCAGGCCAGGCAATACCAAGGAGACTTGCTCCATCCAAGAGTGGGTCTGTCTCGGCTCTGTTGTAGTCTATCTTAGACCTTAATGTGTGTTTTATGGGCCTAGTGGAGCAGCCCATGTAAAGGCATTTAATGCTTCAAAACCACTTTCGTGGCATAGGCTGTAGAGAGAGACGAGTCCTTTGGGTTTAAGGTCATGATAATTTGCTTGACCAACAAGTGTAATCTGTTTTTCATGAGGGTGCATGCTTTGTTGTTTAAGTGTGTTTATTCTACCTTGTGAGTCTTTAAGGTTCAGCTGGAAACATTTAAATACAACTTAAGCAAGTGTTTGTGTGTGACTTCAGCACCCTCCCTACCAGAGGCTGTGCGAGTGGGGGTTGCTGAGCCTGCACAGAGCCCATTAGTTGCAACTCGTGGGATTGTGGCCATGAATATTGATGGTAATGTTGTCAAATAGTTCATCATAACCAGTGTCCCTGTCTTCTCACAGAGATCCAGTAGCAGAATTCCCACTGACGTCAGGTACTGATGACAAATACCTGAATAATAACCCAGTTGTGGCAGTTTTGCTTAGGAATGACAGAAGATGTATCACGTACACCACAAGTATGGTTTTTTCAGTCGTAACAGACAGCAGAAAGCGTGGCACCCAGCGGGCCACTACTCACCGTGCTTTGCAGATCTCGTGATCAGCACAGTTTAGGTCCCACTAAACTCTGTGTGACTTCAGTGAGGTCTGCCCAGTGCCTTAATCTTTGCGTAGGTACCTGCTGTAAGATAGACACAGTTAGGAAGAGGAAGCTGATACGGGAATGGTAATAATAATGCATACTTTGTGAAGAACTTACTTTTTGGGAGTATCTAGAAACCCCAGTTGGGGGTTTGGTCTCCTTGTGGGAGACACAAATGTAGAAATGTGTACAAAGAACCAGTCCCTGCCCCAGAGAGGTTAGTTTCTAAAGCAGAAGTAGCCAGTGCTCCCACCAATCCTTAATTACCATTTGCTGGCTAATTTCACATAACTGCTGTGCCATGAGCTGGCTGCTAAGGGAAACAGTAGCTGATGGCTTGGGGAGTGTGCTGCTCAGAGGCTGGCGGACCCTAACCGGACAGCCGGGGTTGGATGTCCCACTGCCGTGTCCCCAGCTCCTGATCGGTAGCACCCAACGCTCCTGGGACATTTGGGTGAAATCTGGGGAACGAAGGAAGGAAGGAGCCTCTTGGGCTCACCGAGGGTTTTGTTCCTCAGCAGAAGGGAAGTTTCAGTCCTCCAGATGAGCAGAGTCTGTTTTTCAGGACCTTTTAAGAGCAAACCAGCTTCCTTCAGAGCTTCTTCTGTCCCTCTGCAAACAGCCGGCATCTGAGGAGGGTGAAGCAGCATTTAACACAGTTTGTGCACGGATGTGCCTACCCAGGCACTTAACGCTTTGTTCAGAAGAGCATGCCTGTGCTCTTCCTGAATTCACTACTCAGTTTGACGCCAAAATCCAGCAAGTGAGAAGTCAACTCATGGTGCAGGGTATGAGGAAGCTCTTAGTGAATTTGGGAATGTGTGAGTGGGACACTTTGCACTGCCCCCATCACCTCCCATCCGACCGTGCTGGGACGGTGGGGCTAGCTGGGACGGCTGGGCTCAGGGTGGCTGCAGTGGACCGGCTCCTAGCCCTACAGCTTAGGTATTTGGTGTAGTCCGTTCATGCAGGGACAGAAAAAATACCCTGAACGATGCACCACAGAGCGGGGAGTTGCAGTTGCTAAGTAGGGAGGATGGGGAAATGGGTGCACCTCCTGGTGCTCACCTCTACTCCAACTTATTTAATATTTTGTGATTTTGGTGTGGATTACTCTAGATCGTTTGTGTGCTGGGAAAAGCGGGACTGAGCCAGAAAAGCTACTGGGAAGTAATAAGATTTAAACAGTATCCTGGGACCTGCTTTATCTTAGATCTTATTTCTCCCTCAAGTTGCTTGTGTTTCCTGCCAATGCCCCTGTATTAGGGCTCTGTAATTCTGACCAGCTGATAGTTACGCTGATGTATTTCACTCCTCATTTAGCTGGTGATAATTTTCTTTTTTCCTCCCTGTAATTTGTTGTTCTCCCTAATTACATTGTATTACAGTGGAAGGCCAATTCTGAACTGTGAAAGAGACCAACTCTTCCTGTGGCATAGCCTGGTGCAACTCTGTGGCTTATATTTGTACCATCAGTGGGTATGATTAAATTTTTAGGTGGAAAAGAGATACAAAAAGTTATGTTATAATTGTACCGGACCCCTTAGACTTGCAGTGCAGGTGTTCACCTGTGATTCCTCCGCTGGATTTGTCACGAAGAAGAGTATTTTTAACAAGAGAGGAAACCTGGACGGAGAGGTTTTGAGCAAGCAGATGAGCTACTTGTAAAATGTTTTTCATACTCTCTCTTGCAAGCTGTAGTTTAACAAACACGTGGTGATTCTTTTGTAGGTGTGTGGAGAGAAACAGCGCTTTGAGAAGCTGATGGAGCACTTCCGAAATGAAGACAACAATATAGACTTTATGGTGAGTGCTATTTATCATCAGCAAACTTTGGTTTCAGTATTTACTGTGTCTGGTCCTGCTGTCATAGGCAGAGATGTATCTGCCTTCTGATCCTTGGCCGAAAATTGCCACAATACAATTTTTTTGTATTCTAAACTACATAATGTGCACTTCATTTTTTAGCTTCCATTCAATTCAGTTATCTTCAAGAAATGCCTTATACCATAGTGAAGGTAAGAGGAAAGTGGCCTTTTGGTTGTGTGTGCTGTTTTGCTGCAGCAAAGCAGCAGCTTCTGCAATATCAAGATGCATATTCTGTCTGTGTGCCAACATCCTCAGAGTCACAGACAGGGAAGCGTGGGAGAGACTCACTGCAGCTGCTGTCTGTCCGTATCTGCTGATAAATATAGCAGTAGTTTGCTCCACTTGTGGTTCCTCAATGTGCATATGCATGATTATTCACCAAATCCACTTCCCCTGGAGCACAAGAGAGAATGGCAAGAGAGGAAGCTCTGGCTGGCACCCACAGACACCGGCGCCCGCTTGCACATTGGCAGCACGTGAAAGGCAGAGGTTGTGACAGTAAGGATGAGCTAGCTGGTTACGTGTCCAATACCAAAAATACTTCTGTATCTATTTTTTTTAAAGTCTATAGCAAGTGAGTGCTGGTGTCAGAAGTGTGAGAATTTTAAGTCCTATTTTTAGTTGGAATATAACTGCTGGCGTGGTCAGTGCAGTCTCCCTTGCACGGCTCGTGCTCAGTGCTTCGGATCTGATGTGATCCTGTTTTGAGGTGAGAGCAGAGCAGGAGGGCATCCCACCCGGTCACACTGGCTGGTCTGCTGAGGCCTCTGTTAAGCATCTGTGACACTTCATACTGTTTTAGTGCTGAGCTTTGTGTTAAAGATCTCCTTCTGCCAGGAATTGGGTGTTAAAGCACCTTGTGTGGTGTTTCCTACAGGCTTTGAATACTCCCGTGTCAGTGGCTTGCAGCCCTGATGGCCAGGGCAGGCTCACACCCTTGAGGGGACAGCAAAATAAAAAGGAGGTGGTATGAGTGAGATAGGATGGCCTCTTTCTTGTATTTAAAAAGAAAAAAAAAGTTACAGTGATCCCTGCAATTTTACTCAAGTTAGCAAGCTGCTTTCAGTAACTCTCTGACATGTTACAGTTGGTTTTGTTCCTTATTACTGCAGTCCCAAGGACGTGTTGGTAGTCACAGTATACATTAAGTATTCTCAGATGTACATACAATTTAGTCTGTAATTTAACAGAAGGATTTGTCAGTCCTCAACACCTGACTTTTAGTCATTTTTCCTGCCCTCACAGGGAGGGGTAATCGTATTTGGGGAGCGGGAGAATAACACAGCTCAGTGCAGCCTGGAAGGAAGACGGTGGCAGCAGCCTGCAGCCAGCCACCTTGCTGTTAGCTACGGGATTTGCCCACTCTTTTTAAAAAAAAAATCATCCCTCATCTTTATTTAAGATATGAAATGGTGTATTGTAAGGATGTAATAGGGAATATGCATGTGAGTGTGTGTCCATACAAGCCCGCTGAGCTGTGAATATTCAGCATCCATCTGGATGGCCTGTAAGAGAATTCCCTGGTCCTCTCAGGCCACAGGTTGAAGTTAGTGGTGAAATTTGCTTGAAAAATGATAAATACATTTTTTTCAGGACTTGCCCAAGTACTAAGAAAATCTGCATCTTTGGGCCGCTTCCACCGCTTAAGGGCTTGACTATATGACAAGCCTAAAGCTAGGAGGGATAGCTCATGACAAACGATTTGGCAGATCCGCTCGTTCTTGTCACCATCTGGCCCTAACGAGCTCCGCATGCTGCTGCGAGCGCTGGCCGACGAGCGCGCTTCGGGGGGCGAGCGGGGAGCGCGGTGGGCCCCTGCCCGCTGGCTCGCTGCGGTACCGGCACTGCGGGAGCCTGCGGGTTGCACCAGCGTGTGCCCGAGGCAGACATCGCTCCTTTCCGCAGGACGGGATAAAACGGGTGCCGGAGCCCAGGCTCCAGGACGTAAAGTTAAAAGCTTGAGTAATTCAAGGAGTTGCAACAACCGAACATAAACAAAGAGCTATTCCTGCAGGACCTGGCTTTCACGCTGCCCTAAATGGAGAAGGCGAGAGCTGTCTGGGAAGCTGGAGCTGGAAGGGGCTGCGGTTAATTGCATGGATCAACAGGGAGGAAAGAGCAACAAAAAGGCAGAAGTATTTTAGAGAAGGTTCCTGTTGTTGACATTGACCGACTTCATTTTAAAAGCAACTTTCTTAGATTAGTTTTCTTTGACTTGATAAATTCCTTAGTTGTGTACGTAAGGATCTGACAAAGGAAATGAGAATTTGGCCCTAATGTTGCGAGAGCCAAAGCAAGTACAACAAAAGCGCTTTTGAAAAAGGGGAATTTGGCTCTGGGTGATACGACAGGATAGCAGGGTTCAGCTGGCGAGGGCCAGTACCAGCACTAGGAGGAACCAGGGTTCAGCACAGGAACTACAAAGGGTACTGCAAAGACTCGAAACCTGAAGTTAGGTTTCCAGCTGCATGGATCAGGTTGTTCATGCAGGAGATGGGTACGCACCGAGAGGTGGGGATGAGGCATCACGGGAGCTCCTGGATGAGTCTTTAGACCATCTTCCTTCCTCTCTTCTTTGGGGTTATACCTGTTACCAGTCTCACAACTTTGTATTATCTAGGGTTAAAGTCATTTTGGAAACAAAGTGGTTAAAGCTGGCCAGGAGCTACATGGGAAGATGTAGCTGAAAGGTTTAGACTGAACCATTTTGGCTCGTCGTGTCCCCTCGGTCCCAGCTCCAAAGCCGGCCAGTACCGGGCAGTTCAGCCAGGAAAGTTTTTATGGCAGCTCAGCGGCTGCTGGGAGCTCTAGCTGGGAGGAGCAGCCCGGGGCATCCTGGCCAGACCTGTAGTCAAAGGCCACCATGCAGCAGATGCCTGCCCATGAGTTTATCCTCTGGGCCCTAGAGCAGGTCACAGAGAATTGGCTAATTTCCTGTAGCAAACTGGTAATCCAGAGAGTGGTCTTCAGTTCGTTCTTCCCACAAAATGACCCAGAGACGTGGGATCTCTTAGGGACTTGTCCTGCAGGTAAAATCAGGTTGCTTTGATTTTTATCTTCTCTCAGATTCGTTCTAGAACTACTGAGACACTTCCCAGATATGTTGAGAAGCTTGGTATTACCCCTGCTGCAGCATTGCTGGCAGGATAGGGTTATGCCCTTAAAAAACCCAGGAAGGACTAGGCAAACCTTCTCTTAAAGCAGCTCAGAGAGTGACAGATGTGGTCAGCTGTGAGCTGAAAGAGGGTTGGGGATACTTGGGCAGAGCAGGATTTGGCCGTGCCTTACATTCAAGTAAAGGGCAAACCTTTTGGGGTTTGTAGCCCGATTCCTGCCACTCTGCAGGAGGTTTCCCCCACTGCTCCTTCTGCTCGTGACCTGCTTCGCTCAAGAGCCTTTTCCTTTCCTTCGCTGTGCTTGGACGCGTTTGGATGCCAACTCCTATGATCTGGTCCCTTGTTCAGTTCCCAAACCACAGCTTTGGAAATATGCTTTCTGCAAACAACAAGGCGCCTTTTGTGAAAGTCCCGTTTCCTAAGCTAGGGGTTCCAGTTGCAAAATTAATCTCACTTTTACAGGCCGTTTCAGAAACAGCATTGTTTTCTTAAGAGCTTGTGTGCTTGTACGACGTCTGGCCGTGCGAGCTGGCACGGAAAGTGTTTCTGTTCACCGGCACGCAGTAAAGGTAGACTCTGCAGACATGACTTAATTTCTGGAACCCACGTTTCCCTTTATCACAGCAGACAAACACCCCGTAAGCCCGAATCCAGCACCGGCTTGGAAAAAAAGCCACAAAATAGTGGATCACAGTTTCCCCTCGTGTAGTAACCGCAAGGAAATGCGGTCATTTGCTGTGTCTGACCCGTGGGGCCCCGGGAGAGCCCGCTCCGACCCTGCGCCCGGGGCTTTCGGGGGGCAGCCGGGGCCGTGCCGTCGGCTCCTCTAACGTGGAGCGGTTCTCCTTGCAGGTGGCCTGCATGCAGTTCATCAACATCGTTGTCCACTCGGTGGAGGACATGAACTTCAGAGTCCACCTGCAGTACGAATTTACGAAGCTCGGCCTGGACGAGTACTTGGACGTGAGTACGACCCAGGTCTCCACCGTGGCGGGTCCACACCACATCCCCCAGCTCTGCCGCTGCCCAGCCTAGCCTTAAACCTCCTCAAACCTCCTCACCCGAGAGTTTTTGGGAGGGCAGAGCAGGGCTGTCCCATAGTCTCTGCTAAAAATGCAGTGCCTTGGCTGCTGACTGGGGGGCTGTGGCCTGGAGCCACCCCTGCAGAAGACAAATCAGCGGCAACTAACTGCAATTACAGACTGGGAGCTAAATTTGTAGCTTTGCCTTATAACAAAGGGAGGATGAACCGCAGTCGTCCTCGCCCGCGCCACGTCTCTTGACCTCCAGCCGCGGGCTGCAGGGCCTCGTGTCGGCCCCAGCTCAGGTGCCGCCAGGGCCCCCTCTGTCTCCGTGTGAAAAAAGTCCTCCTTTGAGTTTTCTTCTGACAGCCAGGCGTTTTCTGGCGTCCTGTGGGAAATGCTCTCTTTCAGAAGAAAGCTGCTTTTATATTTCCCCTTTTGTATTTTTCTGTCTGTCCCGCTCCCTGCCCTTGGGAGTACAGACACGAAAACAGTGCTCGTGTTGACGAGGGATTGATTTGTCCCTGCTGACTTCTGCTCAGCAGTAATCAGGAAAGAGGTTTTTTGCTGTCTGCAAGAAGTATTCGTACACAGCGATTCTGAGCACGGGTCTGTTTGGGGTCCCAGGGTGGCACAAACCCTGCAGTCCATCGGGAACAGGCAGAGCAGTTCAAAGCGTGCTCTGATATTATCTTCGGAGATAAAGCACGCTCATTTTGAACACAGCAAATCCGGCGCAAGGTCAGCGAGAGTGATCGGGGGATTTGCTCCGGGCCACGCGGCTGCTTCGAATCCAAACACAGGCCTCACCTCTGCCTACTGGCCACTGAGCTGGTGGCCACCGTGGGCCAGTTGCCAGCCTTGCACCATCCCAGGGCTGGGCGGTGGATTCAGAGCTTGCCATGTTCAAGGAGCAAGCACGAAGGAGAGCAGTCATATCCTCTGTAGTAACAGAAGATAAGACACTGTTTAGCTTTGTTTGGAAGCTTTGGTTGTTTCGTGTTCAAAAATGACTATTTATCACTTAATGACCCCAGCTAACGTTAAAATGCAAAGTGTTTTCCTGGGTGACAGAAGTGGCCTGAGCTCCCACCGCTCTCATCACGCCGCTTGCTGTCTGCAGCCCTCCTGCCACAAAGGGCTGCCAGTGCCGAGTGACACCCTTTTCTTCTTGGATTTGCAGAAACTGAAACACACGGAGAGCGACAAACTGCAGGTACAAATTCAAGCTTACCTGGATAACGTTTTTGATGTGGGAGCTTTGCTGGAGGATGCCGAAACCAAGAATGCAGCCCTGGAAAGAGTCGAAGAACTGGAAGAAAACATTTCCCACGTTAGTACCACACTTTGTCACCTCTGCCTCTGAAGTAGTTCAGAGCCCGCTCTGCGCATGGGCTTTGCTACTGCCCATTTGGGGAGGTGGAAGCACAGGCGCAGTGGGGCTACAGCCTTTGGGGTGAGGTTCACTTAGAAAAAGCCTTGGGACTACTGTGCTTCTGTATGGGGGCAATAGTCAAGATATTTGGCAAATTTAAGGAATTTGGGAGATCTCAGGCAGGTAAACTTCCTGGGTGCTTTCATGCTATATCCTGAACCTCATATTCTGCATGTTTTAGTTAACGGGTGCTCCACTTGCTACAAAAATTTGTTCATAAGCTGTTTATTGATCTAGTGAGGAAATGTCTCATTCTGTCATTTTATTTACTCTGCTATCTGACACAACCCCCAGCTTCTTGAACAAGCAACGCTACTCCTTTTTATGTGGGGCTTGACACGCCGTTTCTGTGTACGTCGAGGGACAGTTTGGCCTGTGCTGTGCGGTGCCTGCCCGTCTAACTGCTTACGTGGCCACGGCTGCAGTGCTCGCACACCTCAGTAGCATCAGCCAGTTTATCCTCTGAAAGCTGTGGTGAGCTGGGAGGGGATGAACCCCCCATGCTGGGGGCTAGCTGAGCAAAGGGTCGCACCCCCCGGAGGCCCTGGCATGGCAGGTTTGCAGCTTTGGAGGCTTCAGCTTCGGTTCGGTTGCGGTTCCAGGTGGAGTCACTTGGCGCACCAAGCCTCTGCACAGACATATCACGTGAGCTGGGAAAGCTAATTTACATAGAAATTGCAAATTCCTCGGCAATGCAGTACCGGTAAATAGAGCAGATAACCATCCCATCTGTGTCTTAAAACACATTACTGGGCTCAAGAGGGAAGGGACTGAAAAATAGCACTGTGCAGTTATTCAGTGTTTGCTCAATTCAGTGTTTGGTCACGGCTTTTGTGTCCCATACTTTCTCAGTGTCAATTACTTTAGTCTGGAAAACATGGCTTAGCGTTTTAAAATCAAAGTGGTTTTCCATGCTTAAAAAAATCATAAAAAGGTCATCATTCTCTTACCATTCTTACATTGCATCACTTAGAATAAATATGTTCTTAAAATAATTTGCTGTGCAGTATTTGCCCATCTGAGGTGCCCTTCTGCTAGAGATAAGTGATTCAGTAGAAATGGCACTGTTTGCTTCCTACATCTACTCCTTTTAGCTGTTTAGAAACTTAACGCTTTACTCTCGTGGCAAATTTTTAAGGGCTTGCTTCTGATCTCTTGTTGCATAAACTAGACTCATCCCAGGAGTAGGGACATAATTTTCTGTCATGTGTTGACAGAGGTACTAATAATAGAATTGCAGAAGTTTTATCTCAAAAACACAGCAATTGGTGCCACCTCACCACCTCTGCAGCCTCGCCTGAGTTGGTGTGATTGGTGGTGATGGAAAAAGCCAACAAGAACTGTGGGGCTTCCAAACCTCAGGTTTGTGGGGCTGGCAAAAAATAAAAATAAATCAGAAGACAATGGAGGAAAAAAGAAAATAAACTTCTTCATTCATTAATAATCAAATTAGCCTCGTTATGAGAGGGTGTATTTATAGGTTCCACCATTTCAGCCTCTATTGGTTTTGCAACAGTGCCATTGTGGTATTCTGTGGGATTTGGGGGTTTCAGATCAGACTTAGTGTGTATGAAAATAATTGCATTTTAAGTGCTTTACTGGGGAGTAGGATTTCTTACCTGGACAGGTTCATAGCTACAGTCCAGCCAGGTTACCTGCTGCTTGTAGCTGAAGGATAATATTCATCTTCAGAGGAACCTTCAGCAGAGCACTTAGTGCCCCCCGATTGCATGCAGGAACCCTTTCTCTTTCCAAAGAAAGACTTCAGGGTTTGGTGGAATATCAATAATTTACCATGTACCACTGCTCCAACGAGCGTTCCTGACATTTTGGTTGAGAAAACTACTGTTACTCACTTACATCATCTATTTCTCTTTTGAATGATAGTTATCTGAAAAACTCCAAGATACGGAGAATGAAGCCATGGCGAAGATTGTGGAACTGGAAAAACAACTTATGCAAAGAAACAAAGAACTGGATGTGATTCGGGTAAGTGCAATGGGAAAGCTCTGGCTGGGTGCCACGCTTCAGGGGAGCGATCTCCTGTGCGCTTGGTGTATGGGAGGTAATGACTCTTTTAACAGGACAAGTGACTTCTGTTAGCTTCCTAATTTTGAACCTAGGACAGGTTTCAAGTTGAATTACTAGTGTGTGCACTCAAAGATGGACATAAAACTCCTTTGTATGTGCCAGCGAATCAGTGAATTGAGTCAGGTACATCGTACCACTCAGGTCTGTAGCATCTGTGTTTGGAGTTTTGCACGTGTGGTTGGCTGCGGGGGGGTGTTGGAGGTGGATCTGGAGTCCTTCAGACGTGTGCTGCAGAGCAGCAGGACCGGAGCAAGTGCCCTGTGTGCTGTCAGTTGCAGCCAGCTTTCTGTGCACAGTCCAGACCCGTTACTTCTTCGTGTGCAGTCTTAGTAACAAAAATTATCAGTATAATATTAACTAACTTCAGCCTAAATGTCATCCCAAAGTGTGGCTGCTTCTAGGGTTCCTTCTGAGTGTCTGCCCTGGGTACTTGCAGGTACAATCTCCCCTCCAGATCAGGAGCTCTGTTCCTGCTTCCCTTTACGGGTCAGCATCTGCTTATAGGCACAGTAACCAGCAAGGCATCACATACTCTCTGTTGAAGTCAAAATCGAGGAAGCGTACCTACACTATATATTTAAGGCTAGCATAAGAAGTGGGAGGCATCATAAAAAAGCGATGATGAGAAATTCTGCACCCCCAGGTGTTGGTGCCCACAGGTGAGATTTCTCCCAGGACTCAGTACTGTTCACTACCTTGCTGCTACCTGGGGAAAAACACAAAATGAATTCTTCCTCACCAATGGAGACGTACAGTTTGCATCAAAGCTCAGTGTTAGATAGAGGCAGGCGCAGTGACCATCCCGTGTCAGGCTGTTCTGTTTCTGGTGTTAGTATTCTGTTTTGTGAGTACAAGTGCAAATTCCTTGTTTCTGTGGCACTCTCAGGAAATCTACAAAGATGCAAATACCCAGGTCCACACCTTGAGAAAAATGGTGAAAGAAAAAGAAGAAGCCATCCAGCGACAGTCAACGCTGGAGAAAAAGATCCATGAACTGGAGAAGCAGGGAACCATTAAGATCCAGAAGAAAGGTGATGGTGACATCTCTATCCTTCCTGTTGCTCTGGCCTCTGGAATGGTGCCGGCAGGGTCAGAGGCTGCGGCTGGCACATGTGTCGCACCGGTCGCTGGCGCTGCATCTTCAGTACCATTACCACCACCTCCGCCACCATTACCTGCCTTAGCAGCGGCATCTGAGGCAGGTAAGAAGCGTTGTGTCCCCGAGACGTGGGCTGGCCAGGAGCTGGAGTTTGTTGTGCCGGGGACAGTCACGACAGCCTTACACTGACAAAAACGCCTTTGATTGTAACGAGCCTGCAGGTCATGGCACCTTGCAGCAACCGAGGATGCTGAGGTCCCCCAGCTGTGTTTACAGTCTCACTCATGGGTGGCTCCCATGTTTGTCTGATCCATTTCTGAGCCCTTCAGTTGATAGAAGAACATACTAGCTTCTTTCTTAGAGTAGTTTCCTCCTGTGTTAATACACTGAAATACTTTGGTGAATGGTCCAAAAAATGCTTGGGCCAGTATAGTGGTGGAGAGGACATGTATAGTAGGGGACAGGGTGGATGTTGTGACTTTCTCTGCGGGTGCTTGTGACATTTTGATCGATGTTCATGGTAATACCTCGTTTTTCCTTCATTTTGTAGTGCAAAACGGTCCTGTGTCGGTGCCGATGCCACCTCCACCACCGCCTCCACCACCACCTCCACCACCACCACCGCCGCCTCCTCTCCCAGGTCCGTCGTTGGAGACGGCTCCCGCGGCTCCACTGCCCCCACCGCCCCCGCCGTCGGCACCCCCCCTGCCCGGGACAGCCTCTCCCACCGTGGTGTTCAACTCAGGGCTTGCAGGTAAAACACCCGTGCATCGCCTTGGCATGCTGCAGATTGCTGGCAGAGTAAGCAAAGGCAAGGTCAGGGCACATTGGCTAGTCCCGCCAAGGTGGGACTTCATTATTTAGTCACCTAAATAACACCCGTTATCACTTATTGGTATTATACTTAGAGGGGTTTATAAAAGGAAAGAGCGTTTATCAACCAAACGCTTTTAGTTTGGTCTGGAAGAGATGGCTTCTTCAGTGAAACTAAAGCTATTGCCAAAAATATTTTTCAAACATGATCATTTTTGGCTTTAAGCAAACAAAATATGGTTTTGAAAGAAATGCAAAGCTTCATGGTTTTGATTTCTTCTGAGAACTTGATGAAGAAATATCTGTGAAAAAAAATGGCAAACTTTTTGTAATTTTTTTGGAAGGAAGAAAAATTTACTGACTGTCTTTAATCATGTTTTTCTGCACTCTCTGACATATGCCAAGCAAGTAAATGCTAATTGGTATCGTGCCGCTCCCCCCCAGGAAATCTCAAGAGCATGGTATGAATCCAGAAAGAGAGACCGAGGAGCTCTGATTAATAGGGTTTTTTTTCTTTTTTTGAAAACTGATTAAGTATTCCAGCCTTTAAAGTTTCTTCTGAAAGGGAAAAGCATCATGGAACTAGAGGGTCCCAGGGTGTAATGCAAAAAAAAAAAAAAAACCAAAACCAAAAAAGCACAAAAGGCATGACACAGCTGAGGTTCTGGGCTGATCCCTCCCCGATGGGTTTGGCAGAGCAGGCAGCGGTCCTGCAGCGTGCGGTGCAGAGTGGCGGGGATGCTGGATTTGGCCGTGGTGGTGCTTGGAGGGCTGCTGGGGGCACAGGAGCTGCCGTGAGCATCAGGGGGTTGTGCTGCCAGGTGCCCAGACACCGTGCCATAGCCCGATGTCCCTGCGGTATTAACTGGGGACGGGAGGAGCGGAGCAAGCGCTGCTTCCACGCGTGGCTCCTCTGAGCTTCACTGATGGCAGGGACAAGCCCCCGCAGCCGAGCTCCTTGCTTAGTTTTTTAGGTGAGATGCCCAAAGCCAGGTGGGATGGATATTTTGTTCTTCAGTGAGTTAGGAGAGGGAAGGAGAGTGAAAGTGCCTTTTCTTGATACGATGGCTGCGCAGAAAGGAGCGTTTCTCAGGGCAGGAACCTTCTGGGTCAGAGGGGAGTCGGTGAAATAACAAATTTTGCTTTTCTGACCATTGCTAACATTTTTTTCTCTGTTCCTTCTGCTTCCTGGTAAGATGGGCCAATCAAGCTCTTCTGTAGGTTGCTTTCTGCTAAGTATTTACCTATCTCTCCACGTTTCCCTCTGTGCTGTGCTCGTGTGTGTGCCTGTGGACTTGCGTGGGCCGTGGGGAGGCGGTGGGGAGGGGGGAGGCTGGTGCAGGGGCTTGCTGGCCAGAGCCGGAGCCGAAGCACGCGGTAGCTTTGGGGATGCTGCCAACCATCAGGATTTGGCACCTGGGGGGGCCCTGATTCAGCAAAGCACTTCAGCAAATAATTGAGACATGCCGTTTCTTTTGAGCCATCCTCGAGCCGCGCTCTCGGCACCGGTCGCGCCGAGGATAGGCTTTTCCCAACGAGGCCAAGCGCTGAGCTGCGGCAGCTGTCACCGGCTGCGAGTCCCCTCTGCGGGGTCTGGTCCCCAGCCGTGACTGCATCCCCACTGCGCTGCCGGCAGCAGCACGACTCCCGGGAATGTCACCTTGCCAGGGCTCTGTAATGGAGGAGGAAGGGAAATTTTTAAGAGATTTTGATTAGCTAAATCAGGAACTGGCCCATGAGGCAGTTAGCTTCCTTGCCTGTCCTGAAATAACCCAGGAGCAGTTAATAATCTATTCTAATCTATGCACAAGTGGAAAATGTTTATTTTCATGGGTGTTTCGGATGGAAAAAGCTATTTCTTTTTTTTATTTTAGGAATTATTTTGAAGTAACCACATTAATTAAACAGCGAGTAAAACTCTGTTTAGTTTAGATGAGCAGAAGTTGATCACGTGTGTCCATGTCTTCCAGTTGGATAAATATAGTTCTCAAAATACACAGCTGAATATCGTGTATGTTCCCTGTTACTCACTTATGGTTCTTTGTTTCAAGCAAATACTCTTGCCAGTAATTTATTCTCTGTGATGTCCCTGCAAAATGAGCATGAGCCTGAAAGGGACGTGGACGCACAACTCGATTCTTGTTTTAAAAGTTGGAAAAACAAAGCGAGAGAAGTGTTTTCAGCATTCACCCAGCTCCGGTACACAACAGGACCGTCCCCTGAAATAGGATGTCTTTGTCCTGGCAAAAACATACATACAGAATCGTTATGGGAAAGTAAAATAATTATTTGCTCAAGTGCTTTGCAACCTGGGAACCCGGCCATCTTCTGAAACCGAGGGAAAAAAAAATCTAGCATCTCTACAGAGCATCGATTATTTAGCAAGATTGCTCCTGCTGCCGACGCAGGGTAGGCAGGAGTCAGGAGCAAACACTGGACTGAACTAAACCAAACGCGATCCGTCCCCGGTGGGGGGAGCGGGGGCTGTCCCCTGCATGCCTCTCTGCCGCTGACCGCCGCTGCGAGCCGAATGGCTCTTCTTTCCAGCACTGGAGAGGAAGGACCAGGGTTTCTGTTTCATGTTTGCAGCTTGGAAAGAAACAGTTTATTTTCTAAGTAATTCAGGAGCAAAACATTGATTGATCGCTTTAATGAACATCTTGATTTTGTAGCAACTAACAACTTCCATGTTTACATCAAGATACAGAGAAATGAGAACTGAATTACAGAAATTATTCGTGTACTTTCCAGTCCCGTTAGGAATAGCAATAGAAAAGTGTTGTTTTCCTTGCTCCAACATTGCTTTTTTGTACTCTGTTCACAGATTAATGAGAGTAGTCAGTCTTCATTTTCATAGCTTCTGTGTGTAAATTACTAAATCATTTACTGCACAGCGCAGGAAGATTAAACCTGATATTTCAGCCATGTTAAAGCTCATGTGTGCTGCAGCCCACCCCCTTTTGCTTCAGAAGACAAACCTGGTGAGGAGCAGCACTGCCCCATTGCAGCAGGCAGTGGGAGGGGCCATTCCCTACACCAACGCCTTGCGAAAGGGTTTTTTTTAATTCTTGTCACCTATTCTGCGTTGAGTTTTGTCATACGGATCACAGATCAGCTGTGCGTGGCTGTGCATCAGCTCACGCAGGGGTGGGGTCTGCAGCCAGCAGGACAGGGTTAAATTCGACCACTCTCTCCATTTTCTGTAGCGTTTAAAAATAGCTTGGGCTTTTAAATCAATCCAGACAACGTGCAGTAATAAAGTAATAACACATTTCCTTTAGTGCAGTTTTCACAGCCTCTGGCATTTAATCCAGTTCTGCAGAGGCTGGACCTGAAACAGCGGAGGGGCTGGATGAAAGCCTCTCGGTGCTGTTTGCCTGTCGAGGCAGCAAGATCTTTCCAGGCTTTCCAGTGTGATAATTTAGCTCTGGCCACTTCTTCCTCCAGTGCTGAAATGCCGACTCGAAAGCTGCAGTCTGGGCACACGGGGTGTTTTTCAGCGGTTGGGGAATTTGTCATTTCCTCTCCTCTGGTGTCTTTAGCTGTGAAAATCAAGAAGCCAATCAAGACCAAGTTCCGCATGCCGGTGTTCAACTGGGTCGCCCTCAAACCCAACCAGATCAATGGAACGGTCTTCAACGAAATAGATGACGAAAGGATCCTGGAGGTATGAGTGCCGCTGGCTGCCGCCTTCTTCCCACTTCTGTCCATAGTACAAGTGGATATCGGTCTTTGCAGGGATAGATTGCAGCAATTATTTTGGCAAACAGCTCATCCAGTGGCCCCTGGTACCCAGTAGGTTGGCGTGACTGCCTTGGTTGAGAATTAGGGATGGTAGCTGGTAGTATCGATTATAAAGGGTGCGTACCTGTTGTGTGCATTTGTTTAAAACAGATCAACTAACATGAGGAAGATGCATTTTTCCCAGCCTAAAATTGCTGGTCCGGTCTGTAGGAGTTTAGGCTTGGGTGGGTGGCTGCGTGCCAGGGAAGGAAGCCTAACGCAGCACGGAGCAGAGCTGAGTACACAGGTCTTGCGTGCTCCCCGTGCCCTGAAGGTGCACGTGGCTGGACAAAGCCTGAGTGCTAGCATGAATATTTTCGTGAACTTTGGAACGTGAATGGGGCTATTGGGGGTGGAGGCCAGATTTCCTGATCGCTGACTCAGGAGTGCATGTTCGTTACATCCCGCAGCCCCTGATCGAAGTGCTCTGCTATAGTCTTAGCTGCCGCAAGGTTTTTACTGCAGTTCTGGCACAACGTTAGGCAGCGTGGGTTTTAGTGTTCGCTACGGGAGGGATAAATCATTTTCATTCCTTTTTAGGATTTAAACGTGGATGAATTTGAAGAAATATTCAAAACAAAAGCCCAAGGCCCAGCCATTGATCTTACTTCAAGCAAGCAAAAGATAACTCAGAAAGGGTCAAACAAAGTCACGTTACTGGATGCCAACAGGGCCAAAAATCTTGCCATTACTTTAAGAAAAGCTGGAAAGACAGCAGATGAAATATGCAAAGCTATTCACGTGTAAGTAAAACACTTGTCAGCAAAGAAATCATGTTTAAGATTTGCTGTGATTTTTGGTAAGTGGAATGGTTTTGAATTGGCAGTTGATGTCAATGTTTTTGCATCTGGAAAAAATCCAGGAGTAAGGATGGAACCATTCTGAATTCCCAGAAATCAGATTTCCCTGAACTAAAATAAAAAAACTTGCAGTTTTATGTCACTATATCACTGTTTAGACTTAACAAATTAACACTTCTTTAATAAAAGAAGCTAATTCATGTATGTCCACAGAATGCCGTTGCATACCACATCTCTCGTTCTGTTTGCACAGTACTTTCTGTTACAATGCACACTCAAAAGCCAGAGCATTGGGAGGAGGCAACTATTTTAGTTTGCCCCATAAAGCACGAGTTTCGTCCAAGTGCACTGGAAGGGTTTTGCATAGAATTAGGTTTACGTAATGGCCCCAGGCAGTGCCAAACCTCAATGTGATGCAGGTGTACCTGCTCCTTGGGGCTGATCCTGAGTCCATCCAGAAGCACTTAGTACTTGTGGCCTTGACAAACGTCTAACATCTCTCTTCAGAGGGGTATCTTCAAAATTTGGATGCACGAGCATTACCTTCGGGCCGGTGAGGAGGGCGACCCAAACCTGCTGCAGATTCCGGCATGTTCAGCAGTCGGGGTTTACGGGGCTCTGGCCCAATTAAATAAAAGTGCTATTTGCTCCTCCCCACCGATCTTCTCTCATAATAATGAGGTGTGTCCATGAAGGGGTGACCATGTCTTTGGAAACAGAAACAGGGTGCCCAGCAGCACCATTCACATCAGCACAGTAACCTTGTTCACATCTTCATGTGCACAGAGCTTCACGTGTGGGACCGTGCCCCACACCCCAGCCAGGGCAAGAAGAGCAGGAGTAACTTCACAGCTTCTTCATAGTTTCTCATCGCTTTACTGACTCAGGCTCACGTGTAGCTGAGCAGTGTAGGAGGCAGAGCTGCCTTTGGCAGCCTTCTCACTTGTACTTTTCCATCGTTTTGTGTCGAGCCTTGTCGTAACACCACTTCTTCTGGTTTGCTGTCACGCAGGTTCGACCTGAAAACATTGCCGGTGGATTTTGTTGAATGCCTCATGCGATTCCTGCCCACCGAGAACGAAGTGAAAGTTCTGCGGCTCTATGAGCGGGAGAGGAAACCCATCGAGAACCTGTCCGACGAAGACCGGTTCATGATGCAGTTCAGCAAGATTGAGAGGCTGATGCAGAAGATGACCATCATGGCGTTTATAGGCAACTTTGCAGAAAGCATCCAGATGCTGACCCCAGTGAGTGAGGAGCAATCCCTAGGGACACGGGGGCGATGCGTTGGCTGTGCAGGGGTGCGGGCTTCCTGGGGGTTCAGCCTCCGCTTAAAGAGCTGCGATCTGCGGCATGGGTCAGCTTACGGGGAGCATTGCAGTCATGTGAATGTGTGGGGTAGTCGGTGAAGGTTATAGAGATTTTAATTTTTCTAAGACAGAGAGATGGTTTAAGTGATCATCAGTTCTCATGGAGACAGAACAAGAAACAATTACACAAATGAAAAAGTGGTTTTCAAGCCATATTTTCATATATCAACGACTGATATCCCACGTGCTGTTTGTACCCTGGACTACTCTGTACTGTCCTATTTCTTTACCCTGTAGAAGTTTAAAACTGGTTTAAATGAAAATCTAGTAGTTTGTATCATCAGGGAAGGTTATTGTCAGTACTGGTCTGTGGGCTCTTTGAAGTGCGTCCTCTTCAGCCTGATGCATCTTTCTCAGTCATAAGCATTGAAATGTAAATACGCTTTTACCCAACCACATCTGTGTGTGGTAAATCTGCGGTGCAAATGTTTGAAATCCTGATGTGTCAGGGCAGGATTAACATTCATGCTAGGGCCCATGGTATGGATGAAAACCAACAGGGTTTTTTTCAGAATGTGAGTGTTTAGATTTTAATTTTACCCTTGGGTTGGACATGCATTAACCAAAGCTCTTCCTGTGTTTGCCTGCAGCAACTTCATGCAATAATAGCTGCATCTGTCTCAATAAAGTCATCCCAAAAGCTTAAGAAAATACTGGAGGTAGGTCTGATCTTTGATACATTCAATAGCTCCATCACTCCCTGGTGCGTCCCCCTACGTATACTGAAACCATACCTTGATGCTGACGTACCAACTCTCCTTCCAGAGGTTTCTAAAGAGCCATGCATTTGTCCTGAAAATTCATGCTCTGCTGTGTTTTATCCTGGCAGATAATCTTGGCTCTTGGAAACTACATGAACAGCAGTAAACGAGGAGCTGTGTATGGATTTAAGCTACAGAGTTTAGACCTGGTAAGTAAACCTTGTGGGGACCAGGTGGGAATGCATTTCATGTACACGGCAAGTGGCTGCTGGGGGACTTGGTCGATGCTTTTCAGCCAGTGAAGGCAGAGAGTGGCAGCAGGGAAGGCGCTCCCTGCCAGGCCGTGCGAGTTTGCTTTGCTTATCGTTGTTTTGGGGGGGCTCCTTAGGAGAAGACACCTGTCTTCAGAGGCTCTGCAGACGACAGCTTGAAAACCACCTGCTACACAATTAAATGGGCTTTTACAGCTTTTACAGCTGTCCCTATCAGATGGAGAAACACGGGTCAAGTCGCTTTGTTTGGAGCCTGCTCACACCTCCACCCAGCAGTCTCTTTGCCTTTTCTCCCCAGCTCCTAGAAACAAAGTCAACAGACCGAAAGCAGACCCTGCTGCACTATATTTCTAACGTGGTCAAGGAGAAATACCAGCACGTATCCCTCTTTTACAATGAACTTCATTACGTGGAGAAGGCTGCCGCAGGTACCGTGACCCTCCTGTGCCTGGTGAGCGGTGGTAGCATGCATGCCATGCGAGGGACTTCACGGCACACCGTGCATGGGCTGTGGGGGCTCTTCTCAGTGGGGAGTTGTTCAAGCAGTGGGTTCAGGCACTTGCACAGCAGGAGCGATTCAGCATTTTTGGTTTATTTCCTAGTGTCTCTTGAAAACGTCCTCTTGGACGTGAAGGAGCTGCAGAGGGGCCTGGATCTGACAAAGCGCGAGTACACCATGCATGACCACAACACGATGCTGAAGGAGTTCATTCAGAACAACGAAGGGAAGCTAAAGAAACTGCAGGATGATGCCAAAATAGCCCAGGTATTTCTTTATTCTCGGGGTTTGGCGAGAGGGTATGAGTGACACAGTGAGTAGTAGCATGTCACTGCAAAGGACGTGCTTTATATACACAGCAGGGAGAAGAGGCAGCAGTGTTGTGTATTTGTTCCTGAGTTCAGGTGCTAGGTGTAGACATGCCAGTCTCAGCCAAGAGTTTCACATATGGGGGAAATCTAGACTCTTTACACTGAATACTGCAGTAATGGATGGTGAGTTTGTCTTGAAATATGTGCAATGCAGCAAGCCTGTGTTTTTTGTAGGATGCCTTTGATGATGCTGTGAAGTACTTTGGGGAGAATCCCAAGACCACACCCCCCTCGGTCTTTTTCCCAGTGTTTGTCCGGTTTGTGAAGGCCTACAAGGTAAACAGGAGCATCCTTCTCTTCTTTTCTGTCCTTCTCAACCCAGTTTGGTACCTGTGTGGCTTGGGGCTCCCAACAAAACAGCTTGGGGCTCCCTCTAGCTTTGATGCAATGTGAGCCACCCCCGACAGCACAGCAACAGCAGCCCCGGGCAGCACAGAGTTGTTTTGGGCTTATTTTCAGGACTGAAAGACAACACAGCTGTCTGAGACGCTGGAGGAATCCTCAGAAATTGAATGTCTGAGCAGCTGCAGCTTACACCTTTAGCTCTGAATAGGTGTCTTTTGGAACTGGGAGAGGATGGTTTGTGCGACCTAGGAATGTCTCTCCCAGCCCACTTTTTTCAGACTCTGCTCAGAGGCAGCTGAATTGCTACACCTAATCTTGCTTCCTTGGAAAGCCCCCTGGTAGCAAGTGATAGTGTTACTCATTTGTAACATTTAGGTTCCCAATAGCAACTGGAAGCTATAACCTGTGTTTTTTGTGATAAATAGCAAGCAGAAGAAGAGAATGAGTTGAGAAAAAAGCAGGAACAGGCCTTAATGGAAAAACTTATGGAGCAAGAAGCGTTGATGGAGCAACAGGACCAAAAGGTATGACACAGATATGTCTTACAGGCAGGAGCCATCATGTTCTTGTGTTTTTCCTGATAGGTCAGAAACCTCAGCTCTGTACAAGAACTTTAGTTGTCCAACTTTTAGTTGCCTAGAAGTAGAGTCTCTGGAAGTTTTCTCCTTGTGTGGAGAGAACTGAAATAAGCTGAAAGAGATATGGTGTATGGTTCTGCTACTTCTGAAGTCTGCAAAATTAAGAAAAACTGAATAGACAGAAAGTCACCTTGTCCACACTGCCATTAGCTAAACTTTGTTCTTCTCTGACCCTGTATCTGTTAAAACCCTGCCGGTGTTCAGTGTGCAGAGCTTCTCGTCGCTAACAGGGACAAGGAACGATCCTCCCCAGATCCTTCCCTGTCAGAGCATGACAGCAGGACTGAGCCCCACGTTACCGTTTTATAGGTATTTTCCTGACGTGGGTTTTTTTTCATTCCTGAGGTAACACTTTAGATTTGCTGGAGGAAGTTTCCCATGGCTCTAAACCAGCCACTTTGTCGGCTGGTGCTGCTTCCCGCAGCTGTTGTTGGGATCTTTAATCCCAGCCAAGCTTTTTCCCTCGGAAGGAAAGCTTCTTCTCCTTGTTCCCCTGATGCTTTTCAGAGGTAAGAGCTTGGAGCTCCAGTTCCAAGTGATGAGAAGGCTTGGAAGTAGATTACAAACGTAAGAAAGAAAAGCAGCTTGGCATCCAGGTTAACGTGTGACTCTGCCCATCCTCTCCATGGGACGTGAGCTAACTGCACACATGTGTTTTCCTGGTCTTGCAAAATTGGGCAGAAAACTGGCAGTTACTGTTCGCTGGTTGCTGCCGGTGGGATCACCTGGTGTTTAACGTATGGGAAGAGAGAAACAGGATAGCTGGAGGTCAGTCCTTACAAATGCTCTCTTCTTTGCTTTCAGTCTCCTTCACATAAAACAAAGAGACAGCAGCAAGAGCTGATTGCAGAGCTCAGACGGCGGCAAGTCAAGGATAACAGGCATGTGTACGAAGGGAAGGATGGTGCTATTGAAGATATTATAACAGGTAAACACACCTTTTGTTCTGTAATCTCAGAGGCCCTTTCACAAAGGATAAAAATGTGTATCTGCCTAGTAGCTATTGTAGTAAGCATTTTCTGTACTTCTTAAAAAAGTATTACTTGAGCACAGCTTAGGACATTGTTTATATGATGTGAATCAAGTATAGAAACTTTTGCTAAGGGTATGTAACAAACAAAGCCCAGTAACCTGCCTTTATGTGTCTGCTGCCAATGCTGCGTGCGCAGACCTCGGACACACGCTCGGTTTCTTAGTTCTTCTCTTTCAGCATGTGGGGACGTATTCGTTCTCTGGTCTTTAGGGTAGCCAGTTCAGTGCCTGCTCTCAGCAGATGCTCTGGTGGGGATATGCATGCCATGCAGATCTTTCCCAGAAACCTTTTTTCCCCATAAATGGAATGAATGACGGATTTTAACATTATTAAGAGCCTACATTTTCATTAAAATGTACTAACAGTAATTGCACCACATTATTGCACAGTTAAAGCAAATCATTTAGTCAAACCTGAATGATTTATGACCCTAAACTGCTTCTGGTTTTACTGCTTCTAAGATTGGTAGGCGAAGTCTGCACTGATCCCAACCTAGGGCTGGAGGGCGAGGCTGAAAACCCGCTGTCGTAGCCAAACACAGTCAGGACTTAGGTGCAAGTATTTGCTGATAAAAAGAGGCGCCTTCTAAACCTCATTTTGTTCAGGAGTCACATCATTTTTTATCTATACAGCTGCTCTGATTGCAGAACTTTGATTTTACTGCACATTCTTCACCTGTGGTGTGGAAGGAGCACGATTTTAACACTTCAATAGTTTTACAGTAATTTGTAGCCATTGCACAGAAGCCCAAAAAAAGGTCTTTGGGCAGGATTTCCTTGGCTACTGCTCCTGAATATTTCTCACATGAGTTTTTCCTGCAGGAGGGCAGGAGAGCTGTTTTACCACTCACTAAGGAAAGCCAGGGAGTTTTTGCCCAACTAGATGACAGGGCTGAAATGCCTGAAGCTTTCACAACTCTTGTTAACCTTGATTAATAGCTTCCTAAGACAATATTCTTTATTTAAAGGGCAGAATCGCTATAATATCTAATCTGTTACTGCTTCTACAACTCCTTCAGACTCCTGGAAGCGTGTTTAATTGGTAAAGTGGTTCTCCTGCTCTGTGGGAGAAACAGATTGTGTGGCAGAAGACCATGCACATGCAAAAGGCAGTCAAATGGAGGGTGTGCCAGACTCAAATTAAACATTTTCTATGGTCTTGGCCCTAGTATTTCCCATTATGGGGGTGTGTCTCTGAGGGCCTCAAGCCATGTAATAATAAAGGTTAGGCACAGAAAGTCGGGTAGGACTGAGGTAACTTGAATACGGCCCACAAGAACTCTGTCAATGGTACGGAAATTATCAGAATTGTCATTTTAAATTGGAAAGTGCCACCTCAGATGCCCAGGAAAGCTCTGCTGCTCCGGAGCAGAGCCCTGTCTAACAACACACCCTTCTCTGGAGCACATTTAGCAATAGTCTCTCAAACGCATTGAAAATTATGTAATATAAGAAATACTTACCCAAAGACTTACCACTGCCTTGTTGCCAAAGCCTATTGAAGTGCAGTGCTATTAGACAGCTGGTTGGAACATGTAAAACCGTCCCTGGGTGTCCGTAACCGAGCACTAACACTGGACTAATGCAATAGATCCGCTTCTCACGGCTCTGTTTGTCTGTTTGGCTGTTATTCCCATGCAGTGCTGAAGACTGTGCCCTTTACCGCTCGAACCGCCAAGCGGGGCTCTCGGTTTTTCTGCGAACCTGTTCTCACTGAGGAATTCCATTACTAAACTATTCCTCTTTCACATCTGATGCTCTTAGAAAAAAGAAAGGTTGCTGTAGATTTTTGACACTTCTCCATTTGTACGGATCTCAGCCAGGATCATGTGAATGTTGAGTGTATAGTAATGTCCAGCGTCCACCTGAAGTTGTATTTATGTCACCTCTGTTGCATGTTCTTGTGTTTCCGTAACTTTTTATTCCATCCCATCGACTTGGCACTCGATGCTTTTGGCCATCCTTGCGTTTCAAAGGCATCTCTCACCCTCCTGACAAATGCCATAGAACAGCAAGTGGTGGAAGTCACAATAGATTTGGTGCAGGTTTCCTACAGTTCACAAGACTTAGGAGATCAAATGCAGTCATAAAGTGACAGTTCACTTGGCTTTTCTATGTCATCTCCTCTGGCTTACAGATCTTTCTCTGTATGCCAGTCTCTCTATGTAAAATGCATGTAATACATCAGCTGTATGCCAAAGCAAAATTACGGGCTGCATGAACTGAGCGGGACTTTCTTGGGGTTTGCTTTCTGGCTTGGAAGGGTTGTCTGTAATAACGTACGTCCTCTGCGAGGAGTGTTTTGTTTTAGACTTCTTAACCAGCACCTGCATGTTTGTCTGCATGTGAGATACGGGATAAAATGATCAGCGTAAAATCTTTTCTCATTCGGTCACATCCATATTTAACATTTTTCAGTTCCATGCCAACTTTATCTAAATAAAGTCAGGGATGTTTGCTGAGCACTAACCAGTTCCAATTCACTTGGACTTTGTGCAGTGCTGGGGTTGGGCTCGGTAGCGGCAGCAGTGCAGGAACCGGGGGGAGAGGGAAGGAGCAGAGCTGGGGAAACACTTAGCTATGTGCCAGAACCGCAGAAATTGTGACGATGAAAAGCTTGACATGGAACTGAGCAATTTACATCGTGTGGTGTAAAGTGTAAGAAGGGTGTGTTTAACCCAGCATGTCTGTTAACACTGTTGTCTTGAATTAAGGACTCAGCGGCTTAAGAAGACAACAGTGTTTCACTTTTGCGATATGTATTTTTATGAATGCTTCTAATAAAATTGCAAACTATAATCAGCTCAACGGTTATTTGCTCTTTCGAGTTAATTGCTGTATTATCTTCCTGGAGCCAATCTTCAAAGCAGCTTGGAATTTGGTTAGCGAGAGGCGAGGGTGGCCCTCCTGTCCTTTCCTCTCCATGTCTAACCCCCTCTCATAGCCTTGGCCTTACCCCCTCTTGCTCTGTTGGCTAACGTGCCTGGGAGTTTTGAACGCTGAGTTGACTTGCTCTTCATTTTCCATCCCATTTTTTACTTAACCATCATTTTGTGTTTTGTTTTGTTTTGTTTTTTTTTCTGTTTAGCCCTAAAGAAGAATAATATCACTAAATTTCCAAATGTTCACTCGAGGGTAAGGATTTCTTCTAGCACACCGGTGGTGGAGGATACACAGAGCTGGCAAGCATCACTTTTTACTTAGCTTCCTCCTCTCTCTGTATGCCAGACAGCCTGTTGGTAGATGTGGCTAAGCGTAATACTGGTGAGAGCCTAAAGGCCAGTGGAGACCGAGACCGTTTATTTTCACCCTCTGTGGTGCAGGGGATCCATAGGCCCTTGGCTGGTGACCGTCTTCACACTCTCTCCGTTTTGGCCCTTTCTTTTCCAAGTTTAGCCTGAGATAGGCAGTCTTGTCCCCACGTTGTTTCAGCCCCGTAGTTCCCTGGATATTTGTTCTGCTGCACCCATCTCGCGCCCGCTACGGCCTTGAACGGGGCACGAGAGACGGACAGCCGGCAGCTCGAACTGCGGAGATGGGAGAGGGCAGCCTCGAACAAAGGCACCTTCTGCTGGGGTACACCAAGAGCTGAGAAGTTTGGGAGATGTATTTAAACCAAGACATAAGTCGTCCAGGAAATTTGAGGGAGGGTTTGCCCAGTCCAACACAAAGTTTTTTTCCAGGAGAGAAATTCTTTAACTCGAATTAGTCTTCAGGTGTACCAAGTGTGCTTGTTATATCGTAGCCGCCCGTGTAACAGCACATGTAACAGGCTTTCATCAACATGTCCATCTCCAGCTTTCTCCGCTGTTTGATCCATTGCATGCTCAGTATTCCCTCCTCTTCCCTCCCGAGCTCTCACGTCCCCAGAAGCAGCAGCAGCAGCAGCAGGGCAGGTCGGGCCGGGCTTTGCCGCCAGCGAGGAGGAGGAGGAGGAGGGAGGGGGTTGGTGGCTCTGCTGCCTTCGGCTAACGAAGCATCTCTGCAGCCGGGCGAGATGGTGGCAGTGGGGCAGGAGGGCAGCTGGAGATTTGCAAGCCGGCGGCAGCATACCAGCTGCTTTTCCTCAGGGCCCCCTCTTTTAGATAAATGGGTATATATCGGGAGCATAGATCCATCCTTGTGTTGCTAAACACTTGCACCATTGTACCCTGGGTCGCACATCTCCAGTGAGCTTCATCCCGCTTTAGAAAACTCCTTCAGCTCACGCTAACGATTGAGGGGCTGCGTGAAGGACCAAGGCATATGTCAAGCAAACCGATTTCGGTTGATGTTGCCTTCGTTACTGACGTTAATGAACACTAGCAGCCCGTGGGCGAGGAGACGTTCACGCTAACTTGACGGCATAACTCCATTTAGTTTCACCAGCATTTCAGCGCATTTCACCAGTATTACCTGCTGCTTGGGTGCGTAGTAAAAGGGCACGTCGGTATTTGCTCACTTCTGCTCTCGTTGGGGTGAAGTCCCTTCTCCTGTTCCTACACAAGCTGCTTTGATTGGCTTCCAGCAGGACTTTTCCTTGTCTAGACTGCGTGTGTGCGTGTGTCTGCGCGTGTGTGTGCGTGTGCACGCGGGCGAGCCGTGCGTGTTCACGAACGCCGCTTTCCTCTCCGCAGATCTTAGAAACCAGCCGTACCGACGGGCCGACGCGGTGAGGAGAAGCGTCCGGCGGCGCTTTGATGATCAGAACTTGCGCTCTGCAAACGGTGCTGAAATAACCATGTGAGCTGGAGACCTGCAGGTGTCGAGTAAAGGGGGTGCTTGAATGATACCTTGTCCGTGTGAACTCTGTGTTCTGCCACTCATTTACAGCCTTGGGAACAGTAAGATTTACCTTCTAAAGGGCTCAAAGACCTAGAAAATGCATAGGAACGTCAGCGATGGGCTCTCCACTCAACCGTAGCTAACAAGTGCCTAAAATTGAAGTACCTGCTCAAATTAATCAAAGCAATAGGACTTGATTTGATTGGGTATCTTTTTACACCAATACATTATTCAGTATTTTTAACCAAAATGTAAAATACGTGTTGTTTTTGGGTGTTTAGTTTGGTTTGATTATATAAAAGTTTAGTGACTGGTCTCCTGTGGACCTGACCTGCATCCCGGCTGGTTGTGAACAGGTAATACTTGGACGTGCTCTGCTTTTAAATGCATTCCTGTGCTGTCCGCCGAGGGCTTAACCTTGGCTTCAGCTGCACTTACTGGCTTTTTGTCGTTTTAAAAAAAGGAAGACATTTAAGGGCTTTCTCTGTGTAACATGGAAGCAATTCCAAGAAGAGACCCGTACCTTTTCCCACCACACACAGACTCCACACCACCGTAGCTAGGATGCGGTACCACGTACGTCAGTGATCACAAGATGTATAGCAAAGGAACACGAGTCTTCACCTTGAGGTTGTGATGTTTGTAGTGTGCAATGCAGGGTGCTGGGGGGGGAACCGCATTGCAAATGCACAAAACGAGGAGGGTGGCTAAGGCATGTACTATGTTCTTCAGCTAGAGGCAGCTTTGGAATAACAGTGTATTTATTAATTAGCACTAAGGTATTAACATCTCAATAATCAGTATTAGGATTCTGAGGACCGTTGCAGTTCAGTTACTCGCGCAGAGAATCATCCTGTGCCCTGCTCTGTAGGATTGATACCCCGCTCCGACTCCCAAGTTCCTTGGACAATCCAGTTCAAATTCCCCGCTAAGGATCGCTTGGTCAGCGAAGGGACGCCCAGCCTAAAAGTCCTGGTAGGTTGTAGGTGATACGTTGCGTTTTGAAAGCTTAAAAAGGAACGTGAGACTTAACTTCAGCAACGCTACGCACCCCCCGCCGCTAGTTTGCACCAGTATCCCAGAGCAGCGAGACGAAGCCGAATTTGTGCCGGCAGGGTACGCGATCTTCTCAGAAGTGAAGAACTGGACTGAAGAGAAGTTTGTACTTTCCAAGATACATTTTGCTTACAGCTTACCTTTCCTGGTCTCATTGCATCAATATGTTAATTGTAAAATTTATTGTATAGTATTTAACCACTGAATTTCTTTTTCTTTTATGTTGTGCTTATGTGAACCACTGGTGAAGGTCCCATTTTTTTCTTGGATAATGTGTAGTTATATGATAATCTGTTTTTAAATGTACAGATATTTTGCTACAAAATTGGTGCAGTTTTTTATGGTTTTTACACTTCTCTTTTATTCCCACTTTAGCCTCTGGGTAATATTGTAAATATTGTTTAAAAAAAAAATGCATCAGCCTGTGCTATACAATCTGAATGTTATTTTAACTTATAGTTTTTGTTTTTATATTTAACTAAATGGACAGTTTGGGGCTCAAAGTTACCACATTGACCTCTGCTTACCTATTTACAGGAAGTTTACTTTAAAAACTGCCACCTTCTTGCATTTACAGCAACGTGTACTTGACAAGCTAAAGAGAACATGCCAAATCGCCTCTTTCTTCACTGACAGTGACAGAAGAGTATTTTAATCTGCGTAAGAAAATTTGACAATTAACTTAATAAATTGTTAGGCAAATGGTTAAAAGCACTAGCTCTCACATTCTTAAGCTCAAAGGTATTTTTTTAATTGAAGACAAAAATTTCCATACAACTAGAATAGAATGCTGGCATGTTCTCTTTAATATTTTTCTAGTAATAGACCTGCTTCTTAGCAATATTAGAAGTGTTTTATAAAAGCAGTTCATGTTACTTTCCTGGTCTGTTCCTGGCATAAGATCAAATAAACTATTTACACTACTACACAGTAATCCATAGCGGGAGGTTTGTCACTTTGATGTTTTTTCCACAAATGGTGAAAGCTTGGGTGTCGGTTTAGGGTTTGGTTATTTTTTGTTGGTTTTTTTTTTTCTTTAAAACCACTCACTGTTGGCTTTTGTGGCTCTAGTCACTCAGTGACTGTTACTGCATCCTGGTGCTTTTTTTTTTCTCCTGTTTCCCCCCCCCCATCAAAGTGTGATTCGTGGGGGCTGCTGGAGTTGGGGGAGGGATGGAAGGGAACCGCCGAGGCCCTTTCACAGCCCCCTGCAGCGATCGCACCCTGGGCTGAGGCTGCCTTTTCCAGTGGGTTTCGCTACCCGACCTCTGCTACCAGCGATTAACGTGCAGTATCGACGCTGAAATAATTCTGCAGGTAATTTGCGACGTCCGTTTACTCCTAGCTACGGCACAGCCAGGCTCGCCGGGTCCCTGGTCCTGCGGTGGGCACGTGCTGCAGGTACCTGGCCCAGGAATACAGCCCTGCGGCTGCAGCAGATGCCAGCCCCTCTTTGTGAAAACGAGGGGCGGTTAGTATTTTGCTATGAATACCTGAAAAATGGTAGTACAAATTTTTAAGTCCTAAACTTAACAACTTCATACTTCAAAATTCGGTTTTAATTTGTAGAAGGGTTTAACAAAAGAAACGCAATGGAGGGTAGGGTGAGAGCGGGTGCAGACAGCCCCATGTGAGCTGCGGGGTGGGCTTGGAACTAAACGAGCACAAAACAAAGAGCAAATGAAATACGGTCAAATTTAAATGCTGTGATAAGACACCCTTAACACTTAAAAATAACTGATCTTGCTAAAAATCCTTTCAATTTCAAGGCAGAAATCCAGCGTTTGAGCTCAGAGCTTCATTGTGCTGGCCAGGCAGGAGAGACAGAGTCGCTGTGTGAGAGCATGGCTGGGCTGCATGGGCAACGCTGTTCTACCACACCAGCGCCAGGCCACTGTAAAACGATGAGGCTGCGAAAGAGGAAAGAGAAGGAAAAAAAAGAAACAAAAAAACCCAACCCTGTAAAAAGACCTGAACTCATTTCCCTTAAAAAACTGAAGTAAGTATGCTTTGGCAGGATTGTTTTGAAAGCAGTCTCCTTTTAAGATGCATTTCTTAATTAGCTCTTGCAAAAAAGACATACAAAAAAAACCCCCATTAGAGTAATTTACATTTACAGTTTTTTATTTTTAATGGAAAAATAAAGGCAGACCTTTTAAAAGTAATATTTACTTAGAAACACTTTTTTCCTTATGCAAGTTACGCAAATGCAAGGCAATAACAAAATATTGTACATAAAAGTTCTAATGCGTTGCAAACCATTATGCTCTGTCAAATTCTAAATTAGTTCAGCACGCTCTACCTGCCCACGGCCCAGCTCTACACCAATGTACAACCCGTGTAAGCCATAATTAACAGTTCACCTCACATTCTCTAAACCTGTTGTTGGTCTGTTTTTCCACTCAGGCATTGCTACCTGCTACGCTATCTACACATTTCCATTTTAAAATATAAATCAAGGAAAGTCAATTTACAAGGTTAGTAAAATACCTATTTAAAGTCTCAGCTGATTGATTGTAAATAGTCCTGGGAGCACCAGCTGCTGTCCGTCCATCCTTCCATGCTTGGGAGAGCCACTTCCTACAGGGGAGAAACCCAGAACAAAGCCACAGCCAACACTTCGGTCAGCCCCTTCTCTGCCTTTGACATTAAACACACCACTGGATACAAAGAATTGCCACAAGTCCTGTTTGACCAAACTCAGGTATTTTTTTCCCTAAAAGTGATGGGCAGTGAGTGGGTGATGAACCACCACTCCACCCTCTGCAGGAAAACCACCACTGCTGAAATGCGCTCTGCACTGCACCCCCTCTGAATCCCTCATCATCGCAGTAAAAAAAAGGTTATGGGTTCCTGCTGAGCACAGCAGATCAGCTGTCACCAGCGTTTTGTATTATTTCAAATGACTAACATCGATCTCCAAGAGTATTCTTAAGAATCAGAATCACCTCACCACCCTAGCAAGAAACGCCGTATGAATTGGATCTTTTGGGTATCTGTGCGCTAGTAACAGCTGTCATACATTAGGAAGAAATGCACTGAAAAGGAAGCAACTCTCAATATAGTCTTCAAATAGTTTTTGTGAGCACATACATTGCTTAAATCCAGCAATTGGAAGATAGTAATAATTTAGAGCTGTACAAAGTATTTAAAACTAGAAATAAATACTAGTACACACTAGAAGACAAGGTTTAATAATTGATAAAAATGTACAAAAATATTCCCATCAGAGAGGTTTCCAAATGTGTACCACAGCAGCTGCTGCTCACTGCACTGAGCAGGGCTGGCAAAACCTTCCTAAACTGGCCCAAGGCAATCAAAAAGGAGACGGGGCTTAAGCTTCTTCCTTCTCCCTTTTTAAGGGATGCTCTAGACATGGCGGCTGTCGAAACGTGGTGGTACATTGTTCAGCAGGTTCTTAAGGCAACACATTGAAATTCATTTACAATTTGATTTTTGTTAAGTTTTAACATGAAGATAAAACGCTGAAATAACACCCGTAGCTGTTCCAGATCGGGTTTTAGGGGAACACAAGAGGCAGCTGTGACACGCAGCATCCTCTGCTGGCACTGCGACGAAGGGCCGGTCGCATTCCCATCAACCGCACTTCCAGGGCTTTGAAAATTTACCCTAAAAATTCACTCTGAGACGGTGCTTAGACACGAATCTCAGCCAGGACATCAAGTCTTCGTACAAAAACTCACCATCGGTTTGGCCAGTGACGCAGTTCACAAAAGAGCAATTCCAGTATCATCTGGTATTTTTGTTGCAGTACAGATCAAGACATGGATTCGTTACTCCCCTTCCATTGCCTTCCCCTTTCCAAACTAAAAACAAATGAAACCACAAGAAACTATATTAAGAATCTCTTTCTAAGAATGAAATTTTATCTGCCTACACTGGCCAGGAAAAGCAGCGTTACTACCTTTCTAGGAAGGACCGTACTTAAGAGATGCTTTGCTAGGAAGGTGCCAACACTTCCCTGGGCCTGCAGACAAGGTCCAGCGAGCACTGGCGCACCTTCCGCCGTGGTGTTCCCTTCGAGGGCTCCCATCCTGCCTGGCAGGTCCAGGACAGAGACTCAGCTTTGCGCTCAGGATTTCACTCACTTTTCTAGATTTGATGCCAGGCCCGTAATAATAGTACTTGAGAATGTATCGATGTGGTAAAATGAAAACCCACTGTTACTTCAACAATGGAACTCAGGATATCAGAACCCAAGTCCTGAATTAGACATTGGTTTCTTTTATTATGCCACAATGTAAACATATTTGGTATAAATAATGTTCTCATTGATCTTCATCCAGTTGTTCCAAAAGAGTCCTCCTCTGTTTTTCCAGCTCCCCTTCACTCAGTTCGCTGCCCGAAGTATCCCAGTTCCCCTGCAGAGAGAAGCAAGATCAGTGCTAAGCACCATTTTCTGTCCGGGGCCGCGCAGCCCGTGCCCCACCGTTACCCCCAGAGCCCTCAGCAGGAGCAGGGACAGAAAGTTGGGGAGCACACGGCGCAGAAGGCTGCTCGGCGTCACGCTCCGGAGCCCCGAGCGCGGCAGCCAGAACAAGAAGCGGGGAGGGCAAGGGGGAAATCGCCAGCTAAGCCAAGGCCCTCCTGCAGACTGCGTCTGCTTCATCACCCTCGCCTTCACGTCCTCAGAAGATGCCTGCGTTAGGCCATGTCGTTGCGTTTTTCAAAGGCATCTGGAGGCCAAAGCAGCTTATTTTAAGAAAACATAAAAAGCGGACATCTGCCCTCCCATCTCCTCTCAGAGGGTGGAACGTACAGGGCGTTATCCAGAAGGATGCCACCAGCACCACCACCATCCAAATAACCAGTGTGAGGCCGGTAATTCTCCCCCTGAAGAGACCCCAAAAGATGCTGAACCAAAAGAAGTTTGTATTTGTCATTCAAGCACTTTTACGCGTCTCTGAAAATACTGTCCTAAGCCCCTTCCAAAACAAGTTACACACAGCAAAGAGCAGGACTGCAATCACTAGCACGCTCCCACAGGACTTGCCAGCTTGAAAAGTGCAAGAATTGCGGAACTTTGTTCCGCCAAGATTTTCTTCCACTGTCAGCCTAGCACCAGCACAGCACTGCAACTACTACAATTTTAGAATGCAGGTGCCACACAGTCACTCCAATGTTTAACCAGCTGCGCGGCTCAGCTCTTTTGAGATCAATCTGGCCAACTGGATGGAAAACAGGACGGCAGTTTGGTCACAAATACCACTTTGTCACAGTATGGACCGAGCTTCAGTACTGTCTATAAAATAACGTGCCTCATTCACACTTTACATCAACTAGCGACAATAAATAGCATTTAATCAAATAGTAATTACACACATCAGTAAAAAAATACTAAGTGAGGGCATAGGATCCGCATGATTAAGCTCTGCTTGAACATTTGGCCCTTTTTATATATAAATGGAATTGGAACATAAATAAAGCTTTAGCACCTTACTTGAAGTACACCTACAAAGCTTGCCTACTATACTATAGCACCCCACTGATAAATAAAGCCCAAAGCATCTGACAAAAAGGAAACAAGAAAGCTTACAGAATCTTTTCCAGGTCGTTTTTTAGTAGGAGATTTATGTTTTGATTCAGATCTTTGTCTAGCTCTATCCTTCTCGCTCTCTCTTTCTTTTTTGTCTTTTTCTCGTTCGATATCCGATTCTGGTGAATCCTGTGTAAATAAAAGGGGAAAATATTAATCTTAAATATTAATTTATAGAATAACCACACCTCAGAAAAATCTGACTTCATTTCGATGTACACCGTATTAGAAAAATTGCTTAAAGTGGTGACTCATTAAGCACATCCTATTAACTACTGCAGAAATAAGTAATTCAAAAACATTACTAAAGTGATTTGAAATGAAAAGGAGAGAGGTTTGTTCAATACAGAAGAACTTCTACCATTCTCAGTGCATGCAAAGACAGGGCATGCGGGATGCCATTGTAGCCAACATGAGTTCAGAGACCCAAGCTTCTTTCTTTACCCAGGACAAAAAATATTCTTTGGCCTCAACTGATAGCGTGAAAGCTTTCTTTCTGCTCTTTAGGTCCTTTTGATGCTCCAGTACCTTCAATATTGGAGCTTCTAACGCAACCCTGACACTCAAGCAGACAAAAGGAATGATGCTCAGCATAAGGCAAAAGGAGAAGAAGATGGCTGCAATTCTTCCCAGCTCTCCACAGAAAAAGTGAACGCCAAGATTTGCCGTGACAAACAGCAAATACCAGGCTACTAGTGCAGTCCTTTACACCTGCTTGCATGGTTGCAGCTAAACCCCCCGAATTTAGCAGTCTTAAATGGCTTAAGGTATATACAACAGAAAGTTATTATGTTGCCAATACCCTCCCCTCCAGTCTGATCTCACACAGTCCCTATTACAAAGGCAGCTGGATGATTACAGATACCTAAAAAGGATTACTGAGGCTGTAAGGTGTCAAGTTGTCCATTAGCCAACTCAAAAGTTAACTGCACTTACAGACTTATGTCGTCTCTTCTTGCTCTTTTTCTTGTGCTTTTTTGACTTCTTGTAACTTCTCTCTGCAGACATAGGAGGAAACAAAAAGACATCAATAAAATTATAAAGACCCAGCAATAAAACAGTAACGCTAATTTAAAAACAAACAAACAAAATCTCATACCCGACTCTGCACTGGAAGAACGCTCAGAAACTGATCTAGATTCTGAACGCTGCCTTTTCTTCTTTGAGTGGCTATCATCATCCTCAGATTCTGAGCCCTTGAGATAGAAACCCAACGTGATTAGCAAGATGACAGCATTACGAATAGTTACAGAAGCAGATTTTAAGACATGATGAAACACCTTACCGAACGAGAACGTGATCGCTTCCTGTGATGTTTTTTAGACTTTTTAGAATGTTTCTTGTTCTTTGAATGATGATGCTGACACTCGTGCTAGAGTACAAAAGAAGGCAAATGTTACAATCTGTCCATAGGACACAGCGAGAAACTGTAAAGATGTTTTTCATCGTCCACAAGGCATCTATGGCTAGCAGTGGTTAAAAAAAAAAAAAAATCCAGCATTTATTGTGTCAAAACCCATAAACAGCTACCAGTTTTGCCATGTTAAAGTGGTAATAAGAAGCACTTAGAAGCAAGGAAGCATACAACTTCAGGCGTGGATGCACACAGCTTCTATTACCTGGATCCCTGTTTCAATGCTTCCAATTAAAGCCCCTGCTCAAGATGGCCTAGGATATACTGCGTACCTTGCTCTGCCAAATTTCAAATTCTGAAATTAAGCCATTTTAAAATCTCTTACAAAATGAAACAATAACCCCAAAGAGCATGTGCTGCAAATCAAATCTCACATTATCTAGGAAAAAACAGCACCTTATTCAACGAGAATGACTTGTCAAAACTTCTGCAGCTTAACTCTTACTGCAGCCCATCCAAAAGTTAAGAGTGAAACTAAACTACATCATCCCTTTTGCACATCAGCAAAAAATTGGCTGCAGTAATAATAATAATAATAAAAAGCTGCATCTGCAGAGCTTAGTATGTTCTTGAAGTTCCATACTTCTAGTGAATAAAATACTGCAGAAGTTCAGTTTCTAGTTTCATCCCTTGTTATATGAAATCACAGGAAGAAACAATTTTTCTAAAATAAAATGGGAAATTTTGATGTTAAATTAACTTCTGAAAATTCTTTTAGGGAAGCAGATTAAAAGAACAACTCTGTATCAAATAATATCAAATAACTGTGACAAGTTTCTTCAGTTCCTTATTTTCAAGATGAGGTTTTACTATCCATTACTTTTAGGTAACAGACAATGTCCACTGTAACAGAAATCATTAGAATTCTGTTAAATCCCTCTCCCTTCCCACACAATTTAAGAGCCTATAAAGAATTTTTTTTGTATATTTTCTAATCAGGAAAAAGGAAAGTAATAATTACCTCTAGTACATGCATGAAATCTTTAAATATTCTTTTTCTTTCAGACTCCAGAGTGATGTCTTCAAATGCTGGTTCCTTCACAAATCTATCTCTGATCTGTAAGAAAAATAGCAATGAAATACTAGTATGAAATAGAGCCATTCAGAAATAAAAATAATAAAAAAATGAGACATGGTTTTACCAGTTGAAAAAGCCATTGTACTGTTACAAGGCTAAACTTTTTTTATGCCAACTTCACAACCAAAACAGTCTTCAGTAAAACTGTAACAGATGGAAGCATGCAGAATCACTGGTTTTTCCTGCATATGCCATTTAAGCCATGCAAGCTTGTTAAAGCATGCATTTTTATACCAAGTGTACTTTGAGAGGAAAGGTGTTTAAAGGTTATATTAACCAGAACAAAGTTATAGACTTTTAACTAAGCAGAGTTATCTGCTTATCTGCATTTATGCTTTACCTGCATTTAAATTAAGTTTGGGGGCTTTGTGTGATTTTTTTGGGGGGGTGGGGAGTGGGTGTTGTTTGTTTGTTTGGGTTTAGGGTTTTTTTTGTTTTAAGTCGTATTCAAACGAAAGTATCAATAAAATGAAGTTATTCACATCAAATTTCAAATTTTACTGAAGAAACGACAGGACAAGTTTTATGTGTCTAAGTTATGTAAACAGAAACACTATGAGCTTAGAGAATAATCTAGGTTTACTTATAACAGCATTAGCATGCAGCAGCCTGTTAAATATATTTGGAAAGACATTCATGATTAAGTGACGATACGTACATCTTCCCAGACAGCGTCCAATTCAATTGGAGGAGTAGCTTGCTTCAACATACTCTTGAAGGCAGACTCTTTCCGCTTCATTTTGCGAGCTTCTTCTTTTTCCCTCTCTCTTTCACGGGCTTCTGCCTTTTCTAGCAGCTGTTATCAAACAGAAGTCATATGATCATTTGAAAGATATCAAAATGGAAGACTAGTAATTCAGTTCAATGCAATTTTTGGAAAGTCCAATGACAGTTCACCTTTAGAGTTTTGGATTAGTCACTTGGGCCTACAGGAAAATTAACCAATTACTTATTTTGAAAGCACGCAACTGCTGTTTCTCAAACAGAATCTAAAATAGAGTTAATGCATCATACAAGCCAGAACTACAGAAACACACACACAAAAAATCCCTCATGACACAAGTTACGCACAAATGAGGGAACATTACTTAATTCCTACCACAGAATTTCTTAAGTTGAAATGTTTGTGTTTTGAATAAAGACAAACCTCTGCAATCTTTATTTGGGGAACCGGTATCAGGATAAACAACTCTAAAGCACAGCATCTCTCAGATATTACAGAAGTAGTCATAGCAATACAGTGAAAATAAGTGCCAATTCTTGTTTTTACAAGAGATTTCATATTATAAGTTTTCAAACATTCCTATATATTAATACTTACACTGTTGAAAGCCAGCTTGATATTTCCTGCATCTAGAGTAGTAGCTCTTTTAGTTGAACTGATGACCGTAACAAAATCTTCAAAAGAAGTATTCACTTCAACCACAAATCCTTTATCCTGTAAGAAAATTGCTTCTTTGGCATCAGGTAAGTCGGGAACTCTCACTTCAGTGCTAATGCACATGACATTAACACAATGTGAAATCCCATTTCCCAGTAGCAAAGAGTTCACTTGAATGATACATGTGGCATTAAAAGATTAAACCACATAATGGATCATTTTCCCCTCTTACCTTTAAGATATCTTTTATTATCTTCTTTTCATCATGGTAACGTGCTTTCAAGTCTTCAACATAGAACTTGAAAAGATCAAGTGCTGTCGATCCTGATGAAAAAACTAGATAAGTCAAAAGCTAGCTCTAATACAAGAGCTGCATTTTTTTAGACATTTAGAAAATATACAAAGAACCCTGCTCTATTCTGCCCCAAATCCAAGACCTTTACCTTACTTTCTACAGGGTTGGAAGAGACAGTATTCTTACCAGGTTGACCAAGCATATTTGTGAATCTGATGTCAGAGCTTATGGTTGGGTACAACTCCATCCAAGAGGACATGGAATGTAATTGTCCATGCTCATGCAGTTCATCTAAAAATAGCTACAAAACAGAAGCGAAATGGAAGTTTGTAGTCACTCTTCATACTTTTACTTGGTGAACAGCTGGAATGGATACTCTTGATAACTGGAATTCCATTTTTGTTAAAATGTGATTGAAAAAAAAAAATCATTTTTTACATCATCATTTCTTCCTGCCTTCCTCCACCATTTACAACGCTCCAATTGCATTTCCTTTCCATTCAAATATATTTCCTCTTACTTTCCCCTACCCTTGCAGCTTTCGGGCAAACAGATGTATTACACAGCAGACAAAATGCTACAAAGCTGGTAACTGATGCATTATATGCACCCGTTAGCCTACCCTAAGAAATAAAAAACCCACATAGAATATCTAATCACATGACATGTCTAGAACAGAAAAAGTAAGTCCACCAACCTGAAAAGATTCTCTATTTTTGCGCTGTCGCCTTCTTTCTCTAAGCAAACTTTTCTGTTTTTCTTCTTCCTCCTCCTTTTCCAATGCCCTGATATGTTCCTCAAAACAGATCAGTGCATCCTCCTTATCCATGTCTAGCAACAGAGAACAATAGAGTGATAAGAGTAAAAATTAGGTATCTCTTCCCACTAACTGTAGAACGTTTCTTACTATGAGATAAGGGTTGCCAATTGTTACAGTGAGTGGAAGTTTCACTGAGCACTGAAAGGTAGCAAGATCTGTGCAGCAGCAGAAACCAACCTCCCCCAACCTGGATAAATTATCATTGCCAATACAGAGCACAGAAGCCTTTATGAGAAAGGTATTGTGGATGAGCACTTGTGCATCTCCCCGCATTCCCACAGGTATCTTAAAAACACAGAAGTAAGAACACAGAGTATCTCTGTCAAATGCTTTAGCAGTTGCGCAAATGCACATGCTGCTCTTAAAATACAGGATCAACTCATTTACAAGAAAAATCTGCTCATAATGGAAAAAAAACCTTCTTACTCTAGAAAAGTAAAAAAAATTACTTCTTCTAGGAAAGCAAACACAGCAGGACCTCACTCAGTCTAGCAGAACGTAGTATAAGTTTTTGCCACAGATTACATTGTCAAGTAATACTTCAAATTTCAAAGGCTAACAACTACTAAGCCAATTCAGTCCCCATGGAAAAGGTATCCTTTGCTTTATGATTAAGATTAATCGCAATGATTTTTGAAGTTGACATCTGTTTCCTAGGAACCAAACAAGATGGGGTACTTTACACAGGCTGCTCAGCAGCTGTCATAGTGGCTCTGGACTGGGCAAGAGCAAGCCATATCCAGTCAGGAGTCCTCACTGCTAAAGACAAATCCATTCCCTCTTCCAAAAGAAATGCATAAACTTTTTACATACTCTGAAGTTCCTCATCTTCTGCAAATGTAGGATTATCCATCAGATACTGCTGAGCCTCTGACCAAGTAGTACAGTAAGTGACATTAGCCATGTTATCTAGTATGTTCTTCAAAGCTTCCCAATTCCTCTTTCTTAACTGTTTGGCTTGTTCCTGAGGAGAAAATGCATTTTTTGTTGTTGTTGTTGTTAAATTTGAGGTTGTATAGACAAAAATACATGACTCCTCATGTTTGTTCTCCAAGGAAACACAAAATTAGCCTTTCATTTACATGTAAAGCAACGTAATACAATTTGGACCTACGTACAATTTTTACATACTATTATTGCTTGCATCCACAGATAAACCATTTCAGTACTATCATCTCTGACTGTTCCCGATAGATGGGAAAGGCTCATGAAACGGAGCTCGTCTTTCAGAGATACTGCTCGGAAACTGCTAATACAGTCAGTAAACAGTCAGGGCTTCAACAAGGTACTATGGCCCACTATGCTGTTAAAAAGCAGATCTAAACCAGATGAGCTAATCATAGGCAATTTCTTAAGCAGTGCTGTTTGGAAGGCTGGCCCCTTTCTGTTTGTTTTGGTTTTTGAGCAAGTGTGGACCTTAACACTAGTCTCACTTAAATCAATTTCAGAAACAGTCTTGCTGCGCAATTTGTTTCTAATTGCCTGCTTGCATCTACCCATGGGTGTTGGTGAGTGCTAGCATCACTGCCAAATTTCAGTGAAGATGAACTAGCCAGATACAGTTAGGGCCAGATCCCCACAGTCGGTATGGTACCACTGAGGTTAAAGGAAATGCAGCTTTCTGTAACAAGCCCGTGATAGTTTCACAGTCTGATTCAGAGCAATTCAGAATAAAAGCCATCATATAATTTATTAAAATCATACAAAAAATTAAACACACTGCAAAATTAGCAGCAGCATATCTCAATAAAAACAAAGACCTTTTAAAGAAACTGCTATTTTATCGGCCATACAGAGTCAAATCAGGGGTTCATCTTGTCCACCAGCAGACTGCAATGAACTAGGGAAAGATAACAAGAGCAATCTACTCCTACCGTGCTTGCCCAGTTTCAGACAGGTAGCTTTTCAGGAAATTTTGATCTCCAAAATGTTACCCTGCAGCAGTTAGCTCCACAACTTCAGTTGTGTACTGTGCAGGAACAGAACTTCCAACAGTTTGTTTAGGTAAGGACTCATTACCTTCTGCCTGCTAACTCTATTGAATACCCCTTAAGTACTGCATAATGAGAAATAAGGAACAACTGTCTCCAAATTCACATCTACAAAATCAGTCAGAGATTTGAAGAGTTCCACCAACGCTTTTTCCTTGTCCCCTTGCCCCATCGCATCTTGCTAAACTGGAGCTCCCTCTCTATAGCATCTCATAGCTGATAAACCTTGCCTCCCTTCTTATTCTTTCCTCTCTACCTTTGAAGAGAGGGTAAACTGACCTGTAACTTGTAAGCAGTACATGGTTCACACTAATGCAGCAATGTTCTCATTTGGTTCTCCATGCCTTTCCTAGAGATTCCTCCCCTGCTGTTAGCATTTTGACTGTTGCTGAACAACACTCAGAATTGCACTGTTTGCAAGATTTCTTTACTAAGAGGTATAAACTAATTTACAGATAACAAGTGAAAAGCTAAGTTTGAAAGAAAGTTACCTTCTCTTTCTTAGAGAGAAAAAACAAGACATCTTCATAAATTTCAAGACGATCACGCTCAGATATCGCATTCCAGACTTCCATCTCCCCAAACATTTGTTCAGCTTTTCTGTATAAAACAAAGAAAAAGCATACAATCATTTATTGCTGAACACTGACTTAAATGTCCCATCGGCTTACAATAACGTTAATGAACCCTGTTGTAAGTAGCAATGCTTTTGTATGACATCTCCCTAATTTTCTCTCTTGGGAAACTTTTTCTGTGACAGCTTTCTATCTCTTATAAACAAAGGAAACACTTAAAAATTACAGCTGATGCCGCTATGCACTCCTCTCCACAGAAGTGCAAGTTCACCTGCAGGGCATTACATTAGTATTTTTATCTGAGGACTAGCACATGATCAGGTCACTGTTCTAGCAAACATTATATGATATCAGATCTACAAAATTTTCAGCAACAAGCTTATTAGACATACCTCCCTTTGGGCTTGAACTTCCATGAACAAGCTATCAGAACTACTTTGTTATTAATGGCAGATGTAATACAAAACTCCCTCTCAGTGTTATCTTTCATTTCTACTTATTAGAAGCTCAACCCATTATCACCAGCACATCACTCATTTGAGTTGGTTTTTGCCTGGGTCTTAAATACATTCTATGAAAATGAGACTATTTGTGTTCCTATAAAAATTTCAGTTACAGGCTTTTCTAGGCTGAGTGCATACAAAGGTTAGCATTCACCAAGAGCAAGGCAGCAAGGTTTGATTATTAACTTGGCAAGCTAGTAAAGGCTGGAACCTCATTTAATATGGGTCTTACTTGTATCTTGTTGTGGATGTCATCTTTTCATGGTTTTCAAGAAAACGCTGGAAGGATTCTTTAGCTTCTTTGTATTTTGATCTTGCTTCTTCTTTCTCTTCTTTTTCTGTTTGAACTTTGTAAGCATTAAAGGCTTGCTTTTTTTCACTTAATTTTGCCAAAGCACTTCATATCAAAGAAAAAGAAAGCAACAATGTCAGTTATACAAAAGGGAATTACATTAGAAAAACAAAACCGAAGAACCAGAAGGTAACAGATTTGAATAATCCAGATTGAGACAAAATTAAATATAATCTAAATGGCCAGTCATCACCCTGTCTCTCCTTTAAGATTAATGGAAGATCATTTTAAAAAAAGCAATAAAAACAAGCACTTGCTAGTAAAAGCAGTCCATAATAAACCACAAGCTACTATCATGTTTTCAGGTTGCATTTACACATTTCACATTACAATACTATTTTTATCACAGATATCAACTACTTTTCTGCCAATGTTTTTAACAGCCACTCATTTCAAAAAGTAACCTAGGAAGTCTTCAGCTCCGTCATTGTAAATGCATGCTTTTATTCCCAAGAAAATAATATAAATAGCATAAAATACAACCAACAACTGCCACATTTTTTCGAAAAGAAAAATTAAGCCTAGGACTTGCATTTCTTTACATATGAAAGGAACAAAGTTCCCTGACAATGGTACATGTTCACAAATGCAGAAATATCTATTAAAACAATCAAAAGTTACGTCAGTAAAGTCAAACTACCTAAAATAGTGTTTGTGTAGAAATTTAAGGAGGAAAGAATCAAGCAGTACCTGTATCTGGGATCATTAATGATCATTTTCATAGCTTGCTCCCAAGAGGCATTGGATGGTACTCGCTGTGAAGACATTAAATCATTAACTAATTAGGTTTGGAACCAACATCCAACAATGACCAATTCCTTAAAAAATAGACCTCGGGGGGGGGGGGGGGGGGGAAGGCACTACACTTTCAAGGTTAAGACAACATTCTTTGTCACAATTTTTTTTTATTAACAGTCAACATGGAAAACAAAACAAGGTACTTCTGGGATTATTGCCATTTCTACAATAAATTCTTCTGGAAGTTTGTCTACTACACAACTATGCTGACTCGCTATACAAAACACAAACAGATCCCATATACTCTGAGGGAAAATCAAAGCCAGTCTCATTGTATTCCCACTTCATCTTTAAAACAAAGATAAAAAACTGAGGGCTCAGATGATCAAGCAACACTTTCATTAGACTTGTTCCTCACTGTCAGACAAAAATACTGGCAACCATAATTTCCGCAACACTTAAATACAGTTTTAGAATTACTACTTCATAAGAAAAAGAATGTGTCTTTAAATCAGACTAGCTTATGGAAACACTACATACTAAATCTAACAGTTTGTCCTTTTTCCATAGGGACCTCTACACTGTCTGTCTCTGAAGCATCTAGTGAAGCTGTCCATCAAATCATTCACTGTTCCAGTTTGAATTTTGGACAAAGACCTGATTACAAGTTTTCATTAGTGTGGGGATCATGTAAAAGGAAGAAAAGAAGAAAAAACTGAACTGAGAGCCCTGATGAAAACTCAAAACCTCCCTACTCACCCAAAGAGCTGAAAAAAGTTTAAACTGTGTGTTGTTTTCACTGTAATATTCCTTTCCCTCATTTCTTGTCTAGTACAAAAATCCTCTTCCACAACAGTGAGAAATTCTTCACAAAAAGTCTAGCAATTTCTGGCAAATGCAGATTTTATAGTTCAATAAAGCATTAAGAATAATTGACCGAAATACCTTTTCTTTTAACAGTTCTTTAAACGCTTGCTTTGCTTCTTCCTTTGTATTCCATGTATAGGTTTTTTTAACTGGTTGGGCATCGTCGTCCTCTTTCTTTGAAGCAGCACTATATACAAAAATCAATAATTTTATTACTTAAGCGGTTTTTTTATAAGTTAGAGCCACTGAAGAGTCATAAACTACCATAATCAGACAGAATGAGTTTTTTTAAATAGCAACTCAAAGAAAAATAATAATGCTACACATGATAAATACCGCAATTTGTACAAGACTTTTCCTTAGAGACACCATACACAACTGATCAAAAAAAGCAAACTATTTCAGAGAAGTATTATCACTTATGCAATTGGCTGCCTACTCAAGTTACCTAGAAATGATTCTTAAAAATATAATGCTGAAATTTAGCAGGTTTATATATATATTATATAAAAATATAAAGGGGAGTGCCTAAAAATATGCCTCTTGCCCTTAATTATCTCCTGCTGGCTATAATGCCCCCCAGCATGTTTCTTCTCTGTTTGATAAAAATCATAAGCTATAATTGTCCACATAATCAATTCTCCATTATTAAAAAACAAAGGATCTCATTTCTGCTGGAACAGATAAAGATCTATTTAGTACTGCACTTTCTTCTAACGATAACCAATTGCGCAGATCTATGGAAGAGGAAACATACAGGGTAAGCATATAATGTTACCCCGGGAAAGTCTTACAGCTATCGAAAATTTATGAAACGTTCACGGCACTAATGTTCTCTGTAGGGTTTAAGAGCTTTGGGAGAGGGTTGGCAAGGGAAGGGCGTTAATTTTTCTAGAAATAGATTTAATACTTCTTCCTTGCTTTCTTACTTATTATTCTCTGCTGCCACTGATTCATGCTCACGTTTCACTGAAGAAACGGCTAACTGTCAGAGAAGCCTGGCCACCTACAATTGAAGATAAACCAGATCCTAGAAGAAATACAAAACTGCAGCAAAGCCACACGCTTTGCCGTTTCACTTACTCTGCTGAGGCCTCCTGCTTGGAAGAGTCGTCTGCTGCGTTAGCTGCAGTTTCTGCACTCTGTTCCTGCACAGCAGGTGCAGAAGTTGCTTGTCCCTGTTCCTCAGCTGCGGCTGTGCCAGTACTCTCATTTTCTACCACAGAAGAAGCTGCAGCAGTTTCTGCTTCAGGGGCTGCTGTTGCTGCAGAAGTAGCAGTGGTGGTACTAACAGCTGCGGCAGTTTCAGCAGCAGTTGTGGCTGTGGTGGTTGTGTTTGCTGCTTCTGCTGCAGCAGCTGAAGCAGATGGTGTTGGAGTTGATTCTTCGGGCTTTGTGCTGTAGGTATCAAAAACCAGGCACAGTCACATACAAGCATGGGACAATTTAATGATTTAGGGAAACCTGTAGTTTAAATAAGTTAATAAAGTATGAAATGAGAGGTTTGGGTCTAGTTACAAAGATTGTATCTCAGAAGAACACAAAACAATCTTAGCTTAGAGAAAGGAAATGCTTTACTGAAACTGTGTATTTATGTAGATCAATCATTTAACTTAAAAAGACACCTAGAATATATTATTTGAGTTTTTATATATTGAGCCACTATTTGGAATGAAAAGCCGCAAGAAGAATGTTTTACGTGTTTTAAGATTCAAGGACTAGATTCCATTTTTAAGAAACAGGCAGCTTAACATAAAAAATATTAGCATACCATTAAGAACATACCTGTTCTCTTCAGCTTTAATCATTGCTAGAGGAGAAAGGAGAAAAAACAATCAAAATACAGCTTCGAAAATAGTTGATATACGCATGGTAAAAAGTTACTGTTAACATGATTTTATGAGAGTATAGTTAAAATATTTTTTGTTACTATCAATAATTTTAATATTTGTGCCCCTTATAGACTGAAATCAATTCAGACTAAAACAAAATTTAGAAATTCCATTAAAGAAAGGTTAGGGTATATAAAGAATGACTTCTTGGTTTAAAATTATTATTTCAGCTTTAAAAGACTAGCTTAAAGAACAGAAAATCAGGCTTACTGAAACAGATCTTTCTTTTTCATTCTAACAGTCACTGATGCTTATTCTTTGCAGTACTTTTTTAAAAATACTCATTTCTTACCCCAGCTGATTTTGTAGATTTTTTTCATCATCTTACAATACCAAACAAAACCACGCTAAAAGCGAAAACCAGGAGCACAGCATCATATGATGTTTGTACAAAAGGGGACACTGCCTTTATAATACAGAAGGGCAATAAAAAACCTACTAGTAGTTCTGCCACATCACAGTTTCTCAAAACAGTTTTTGTCAAAAATTAAAAGCAAACTGATACCTAAGCAAAGCCTTACACACAATTTTGGCTTTCAGCAGAGAGCCAGTACTACTGCTTTGAGTATAAAATGCATTACTGTTTTCAAAATTCTTCCAAGACACCAAACCAAAATGTAATTCTTACTAAATTACAAGTTATACTGTATTACAGAAGTCCAGCACCCTTTCACCCTGGTTTCCCAAGAAAATGAGGATTAGTACAGCCACCCCCCTCTGCCTCTTGTCTTCCCCCATCAACCTGAACCCCTTCACAAATCCTACTAAGTTCCTACAGGTTTCCAAAGGATTGGTGGCTAAGTATGAGTCAAATCCTACAACAGCCCCAAAATGAAGAAAGACTTGAAGCATTACCTACTGCTAACACAGAGAGCATGCACATAGCCCTGAACAAGCCACAGCACATTACATCCTAATCCAGTTCCTGTTTAAGGACACGAGGGGGAGCTGCTGCTGCCGCCACATAAATAGGGAAGAACTAAGAGTATAATGGAAAAGGTACGGCGATGAGGTGGTGAGCACACAGGAGACAAGACCTCTCCATCGAAATCTCAGACTGCATTAACTCTACTACATACAGCTTATTTCAGTAGATTTAATTTCTAACAGAAGTTTGACTGCTATGCTTTGATACCAAATTTTTACCAGAAGTCATGCATACGCACAGCTTGCAACACACTGCCACCCTCCCTACTTGTTTTTGTTAACATTACCTTCAAGATCCTCAAGCTCTTTGGGTTTTGCCCAGCGTGATTCCTTTGTTTGGGAATTATAATAGTAGGGCTTTCCAGAATCAGATTTATACTCTTTCCAGGGACATTTAGACAACAATTGCTAATGGACAGAAAACAAAAACATAAAATCAAACTTACAATGGTGTTTTAAAATTAAAAGGATAGCTAGAAGTGAGCCACAAACACTATGCCAAGAAATAACTAAAGGATCAATGAACACAAGGCATATACTTTCCAAGGAAAATCCTCCCTAGTGATAAACAAACACATTACCTATCTAAATATTAAAGCAAGCCATCTTTCTAATAAGGACAATTTATCTAAAAATTGATCAAAACTGTCCAGAGTTTTGTCCATTTTGCAGCCTCAAGTTCCAACAACACAAGGAACGCGATACAAACATTTTTGCAACAATTCCTTATTTTAAGAGTTTGCTCCTATTGGTAAAAAAAAAAAAAAATCTATTGGCACAGCTATCCTCCTGCATGACAGTTATGCTAGTAAATTCTTGCATTCACACCAACTCACGCAGTACAGTAATCTTCATCTGAATTTAGTTTACCTCAGCAGGTGTTTTGAGATCATCTGGCTTCTCCCAGGTAGACTGCTTTGTTTCAGTATTATAGTAATATGTTCTTCCATCAGGTGATTTGTGTTCTGTCCATGTAGATTTCTAGGAAAAATAAAAATATACACCATTAATGGTGAACAATAATTATTGGCTGAAATGCTATCAAAAGCCACTAAAAAAGTTAAATACAAGTGGAAAGCAGATAAACCTGTTTAGAGTGCTCTTCATTAACAGAACTGTTGGTTGTGGCGGTTTGCTGGGCTGCGCAAACTACAGGATGTGTTGTCTGAGGGCGAAACAAAACAGAGCTCTGAAAAGACATTCTGGTTAATATTTGTTTTTCATTTGAATGTGCATATTAAATACACTAAAGTAATCCAGCAGCAAAGACAGCAAGCCAAAATCTAAACACATTTAAGTCAGTATTGTTTTGAAGAAACTACTTTGTGACAAGAGCTACTATGAGTCTCTCACAACCTCTCCCATTCAGCAATCCAAGGCAGCCAATTACCATCAGAAAAGAAAGCAAAAGTGAAAGTGATCAGACCCTAACAACTTCAAGTGAAAGTCCCAGAAGCACACCCTGTTTTCAAAACGAAGAAAAATTTGTTTCAAGAAGATTCTGACTTCAAGAGTTTAGTGTGAACTCAGGAGTACCTTCCTACTGCTTTTCATCCACAGTTCATACAAACTCCCTGAAACTAGGGCTGGTCGAATACAGCTTTAACCATCTACTCTGTTTCAGTTACTGGACACGGCTGACGAGAAACAACTTCCTTACAGGTCCAGTTGCCTTGTTCAATTGCACAGAATGCAAATCTCATAGAAATAAAAGCACAATTAATATTCACTGATATTCAATAATTAAGCTAGGTACGAGGTTCCCAAATTTCGAAGCAACAACCAAAAACTTACAGTGGGGTATCTTCGAGGCCACATGACTATTTTTTAGAGATTCTGCCTCTTAGTTATCTAGCCAAACTATTTTCTTCATCGTCTTAAAAAACTAAAGGTAAATGTCTGGGATATCTTCTAGAGAAGTAATTTAATATTTACAAAATTTTAAATAGAAATCTGATAGTGACTGAAAGTTATTTGTGGTCATTCAAGGTGCCATGAAAGACAAATTTAAAATTTGAGATTAATTCCAGATGACCTGCCTACCTCAATACAAAGTAACATTGATTCACAATTCAGAAGTTTCACTAATAAGATACACAGCACCAATTCTGTTCCATCAGTGATTTCCCATCTGAGGCAAATGTGGAAGACTACTGTAAATCATCTAACGAAGTAAATTTGGCCTGTGTGCCACCATCCTGTTCACAAGTTCAACCTACATTAAATCACCTTTCAGGCAACCTACCCAGTATTTATTCCTATTTAAGTTACTGAATTATGCTATGTTCCCACAAACATGGAAGGAGACACTAACAAAAGCAAATTTCAAATAATGTCAAGACATTGGGGGTGGGAGGTAGGGGGAAGAGAGTTAAGCTAAATTACCAACGAGCAGCAAAATTGATGGAGTGGTGATAACCATTCTTTTGACGTTAGTACTTTGTATTGTTCAAAAACCACAGTGATGTCTTCAAAATTATTATGGGTAACTATATAGGCTATTCTCTTTTTATTGCTAAAGTGTTTGGTAACAAAACTCTCAGTAAGCTGACAATGCTAATAAAGGTTCCAATAAATCACACAGAACTGAACAATACCAGAACCTTGACCTGGCTTCTCCTGCTAAGCGCAGGTGCATTAGGGAACAGCAAGGAAGACTAAATCACTGCCTACCGAATTCTGCTATATACATTAGAACTGCCAAACCAAAATACTCATTAATATGTAACAGGCAAAAAGATACCCAAACGTAAGTAAAATGAAAATCTGCTTATAAACTGTTCACTGATATGGAAATTAAAAAAAAAAAAAAAAAAAAAAAGAGGAAACACACAGAAAGAGGAACAACCTTCAATTTTCTTCAGCGCAAATAAAACCCCAACTCTACCCTGAGTAACTATCCAGCCCAACACTTGCAAATCTGAAAACTTAAATCTGAAAACAGTCAGCCTTAAAGTAACAAGGTATCTAGGCTACAATTCACTTGCTGCTCAGGTAGGGCAAAAAGACCTAAAAACATCACGAGAAACATCTCATATTGCTGTCCTGCATACTAGAAGAACTAGAAACAAATAAGACTTCAATGCGCAGAAATTAGCGCAAATACAACAGAAAACACACCTACTTTAACTATTAATTACAGACTGACAGTCAAATAAGCAAAGCGGCTCTATATGAGCAGAAAAATAAGATACAAGCTTTTCTTTTAAAAGCCTGTAAAGCCACGTATGCACACCACCGCACTGCCATTACAATCTTCTAGAAATTTGGTTTTCACGTACCTGAGTTCCAGGAGGTGTTACACCTAAAAAATAAAATTGTAAAAAAAATTATTTAAAAAGGGTTTGGTTGCTTTGTTTTTCTATATAGAGACTTTAATTAACCAATGTTTGAAAGAAAAATTCTTTTTCTGGGACGCAATGAAGATGTCAGGTACTGAAATGCTAAATCCCATTTTACAGAAAAGTATGATTTTTTTTTTTTTCCCTTTAATACTTCACCTAATTTGGGTGAAATATTTTGAAATGATAACAAATTGTTTATACTTACCTACTTGCGCATCCATACTGTTCACCCCTGGCTGTAGAAACAATCAACAGACATTTTAGTATTGAGTGCAATTGTAATTAAATCACCAATAAATACAGTACATTTCCAAACAAGTGCTTTCAGCCACAAAATGCTCTACTGCCTTAAAATATGGATTCCTAGCTTCTCATTGCCCACGTAATTATTATTGCTCCTTAAATAAGCCATTAGGAACATCAAGCTACTTTTCAGAAAGGCAATATATACAATAAACTACACCATCGGGTCCCTTGCCATCTTTCCAATACCCACCTTTATCTCCCAAATGAGTAGGTTGGGAAGAAAAAAAAAAAAAAGAGATTCTGAATTTCTACTGGAGTAGCTTAGTAGGCTTCTGTTATAATTATGGGGCATAAACCTTTGAATGTATTAGTGTTGCATTCAAAAAACTGCTTGCAAGTAACCAAAGCTCTTACATATACCCTTTCTGAAATTCTTTCAAACTAAAGAAAAAGATTAACAGAATTCAAATACAGTTTTTCCAATTTCTTTCTTTTTCTGTAGGCAAAAATATAGCTTGCAGGTTTATCTTTTGCTAGGGTTTTTCTTTCAGCTCTCTTCTACAAACTTCATTAACAAAAAACTCCTCAAGTAAAAAACCAAAATTTGTTCAAAAGATAAAAGAAATCATATTGGATCAATTATGTTTGATATTATCCAATAGGACTAAACCAGGTGAATCGCCAACAAACTTCAGGCCTTTAAAGTACATTCTGTGTATTAAATATTTCAGCTACTCTGTGTGCGCGCATATGTCTATAAGTAGTGTGAGTTAAGCAAGGCCATAGTTAAATTTGCGTCTCAAGTAAGTAATCATTCCAACATGTTTCTTTTCTTGTGCCTGTGTTTACTTTTCCAAATTCCATTCTGATTTGCTGTGTATTGTAAGAGCACTAATCTGACTGAAATAATAATTTTTAGGAATTACACTGGTTCGAATCAGCTTTCTGGAAGCAAACACTTCTATAGATCACAAAACAGATAGTGAACCTGCATAGGAGCGGTTTGAAAGACCACCATTCTTGAATGAAACAGTAAAGGCCAAAGAGCCCTGACATCAGTACAAGTCATCCAGTTGGCCTCAGAGAGCTTTAGATTACATTTTACACTCAGAGAAAGTATTTTCCATCAGACAGCCAAAATTATAACAAGTCAATCATTTCATGAACTTTACCAATAAAATCATCAGAGTTGCAAAGAAGGTCACGATTTTTTTACTCATCTACAAATTGTTTTAAATTAGAAAGCAGCAAAATCATTCTTTTATTTCTAAAACACTTTCCAGGCTGTGGTACACATGCAATTAGCAGAGAGGTACAAGAATGCTGCCATGACAGACAAACGCCTTCTCATACACATGTGCAAAGGCATGAGATCCTGCCATCACCGCCAAGAGATTTAAGGGCAAAATTAAAAGCTGGAGCTCTCTGCCATGCTACTTTGCCTCCACAGACTTAATTAAATCAAAATTTATTCCTAATCCAGTATTAGAAAACCAAATTATCTGCCATCTTGCCAAAATATGTAAAAATATACAGTAAAATTCAAAATTAGACTGATGGTAGCACTGATCCCTCCCTCTCCTTTTAAGTCTCTCTTGATCATAGCATTTTTTAAGATTCCCACCCCCCCCCCCCCCAAAGGTCTGAAATTCTCTCAGAATTTTCCATGAGCATCACTTGTCAGAAATTCGTAACAAACTTCTGTATGGGAAGTGGGGGAAAATCACTAGCATCCTTCCTACTTGGTAGCTTCTGAAATATTTAGTGCATTAGGAAGTAGCTACAGGAGTACAAGAACTAATGAAGGACGGTTCCCAAGAATTTGCCTAAGGAGCTACTAACTTTTACTTAAATTACACTAAGGCTGTAACATACACTCACATCTCCTTAAACAGAGACCAACAGTGAGAAACAAACTTGTAACTAACAGATAGATACTCCAGTGTCTGATAAAGCCCAAGCACTAAATTTAAGTTTTTCTCCACTGTTAAGATAATTAACATCCCTTCTCTGATATGAATTCTCAGTCACCTAGTACACATCAAAGAGACATTACATCCTTTTCCTAACAGTCCCTTCCCTACTTATTTTGCAGAAACTTTGTGTCTTTGTGATTTTTCTCTCATTACTCCAGAGGGCAGATGGACTGCTTAACACAATACAACTCTTTCAGCAAACCCTTAATGAAAAAAAAAAAAAAAAACAAGTGGAGTATTAACCAACTTATTTTTTAAAATAATCAACAAAAGCAGTAGCAAAGGTTTTGTGCTCAGCACTATAGAAAAATTCAGAGTTCTACAAGGAAGAAATCTGACTTGGGGATGTACTATCTGCATGCTAAGAAAATAAAAAATAATTCATTTCTAAATTTAAGTGGATAGAACTGTTGTTAAGTGAATCTCCTACAGTTACTTTAAATCTCTTTAAATCTTTTTCATAATCCAATTCAAGAAAACAAAGGCATACCCATACCGAAGTAATAACAGCAACTGACACAAAGACCTTTTAAAAACCAGAAAAGTTAAGTTAAACTCACCGGAACTGTAGGCTGCATAGCAGCTTGAGACATGTGAGACATCATCATTCCAGGCATTACTGACTGCATCATTCCAGGCATCTATAATTAAATAGCATTTCAGATATATTTTATGATATTTTAAATATAAAATATGAGGATTCTTTTATTTTTATTTAAAAGCAATTACCTGGTACTAGTTTTTAATCCAAAAAAACCCTTTTAAGCACTTGGCAACAAGAAGGTTTGTAGAATTCTCATTCCCTTCACTATGCTCCTACAAAATCGACATTAGGAATAACGTGTCTATGCTATTCCAAAGTCTGATAGGAAATATTGATAAACAAGACCATTCAAACTACGGAAGAACAACAGCAAATGTTAAGATGTGTGATCTGTTGATAAGCTATTACTGAAATGCTAAGTTAAAGCAAGAAAAATAAAGGTTGGGAGAGATTTCTGCAAAATTCCAAGGCCACAAAGAACAAACTAAACAAAGGAAAGGTAAACTCTAAGATTAGTTCTGCTCACATTTTTTGACAACTTTCAACCTGTCTCCTTTTCCTCTTACCTCACAAATAGGAAGAAACACTTTACAGGGACACTAGAAGAATGAATTTCTGCAAACAACTTCAAGATGAAGAGAGCTATTAAATTTAAACATCAAAGCTCAAAAACAATTCTGAACTGTTTTTTTTAAAGGTCTGGGAAAAAAACGTACAATATTAAACCATGTTAACAGTGTGAACTTGGTAATGGGGACATACAACACTACAGAAATGGAAAGTTTGAGTCTAGACTTGTTTCTGAGTTTGCTGGGTGGTCCGATGAGACCAAAAAACCACAGAACTGCTGCTCAGGTAAGCTAGCTTTTGCTCAAACATTCATGCTTATAGTCTCAAAGGGATAGTTATGCAGAAGTTATGCATCACTGAAGTGATGCACTGAGAAGATGTCAAAAATGCTACTGAAAAAGTGTTTAGTACCTTGCATATTTCCCATTATTTTTGCTGATCCTGGCTTTTAAGAATTAACAAGCCATAAAAAAGTGGCAAAATGAACAAAATATATAATTTGGGTCATCGCGAACACGAACTTTTGGCCACTTATCCCGACAGGTCTCAAGAAGTCAACCCCCTTCAACCTTTCAGTTATGCCCCTTTTACCTTTATTGTCCTTGGCAGGCTGGCCAAGTGACCCCATCCCCCTGTATCTTCAGGGAGCATCAGGTTACCACTCTCCTCATCTTGCATCTCGTGCGGAGAGAGGGATATGTGGTAGGGCTACTGCTCCACCCTCAAATCCACAAGGTTTTCTTGGGAGGGTGAGGGAGGAAGGAAAGACTGGAAGGCGGCCCCTCCCATTCCTCGCCATCCTGTAGAAGCAGGAGAAGAAAGCACTCTTGCCCCACCGCTACTTGCAACTAAGGGGGCTCTGAGCATGTGAAACTTCTTAAAAGCCCTGGCCCAGGTTCTGAAGAAACCCTGCGCACTGCTCGGTTTCTGCATAACGCTAACCCAAAGTCAGCAAAGGAAAAAAAAATTGGGAAGGAGAGAGAATTCGTTTCCAAAAGACCTTCCTCTGAATGATGCTGACAGGAGGCCATTGCCATTATCTACGCAAAGTACCTGTCCTACAGGGCTTCACCTCAGAAAGAAGAAAAACAAGCTGCAAAACATCCCATCCTGCAAAGCCTCACATCCTTAAGGCTGTAGGGTAACTGAGCCTCTAATCTCTCTGCCATGCCATGTATCTTTAGCTTTTTGCTCTACATCTACCAAAAAGCCCCGAGTTCTCTATATTGCTCGCTAAAATATTAAAGATTGAAATATTCAACATATGAGAGTGAGAACAGTGGAAGAGAAGCTATGAAAGAACTGTGAAGTAGAGGAATAAAACAGAATTGCTACTTAAGTTTCTAATGAACACATATAAAAGCTCATGCTATTAGCCATCATGCTAATGGTCGAGTCCTCCTCATTTTTTAAAACTGCATTATTTTTATACCAGAAGCTTTAACAGGCTGCAAAACCATGCTGAAGAGATTCCTACCAAGCCTTTATATATCAGTTAAAAAAAAAAAAAAAAAAAGACACACGCTCTAGCCAAGGCACTGCAAAGGGAGACACTGAGTTGCCAGCATGACCTTGTGGGCCATTCTCAAAGGGTTAATCTTTCTTCCCATTCTCTGTCTGCTCTGGTCTACTCTATCCCTCTGGTCTAGTTGATGACACTCAGTTTCTACTTATGTAAACCACCATCACAAGTAGTATCACTAGGTATTTATCACATCCCGAAAGAGAATTGTTTCTTTCAGAAGTTCAGAATTTAATCAGAAACCACACAGGAGAGGACCTTTGATTACTGAAAATAAAAGCTTTAAATTTGAAAAAAGCACGGATATGATTCTGGCTACTCTACCTGTCAACCCAGGTTCACACCTGTCAACCTGAATGGCCAAGTTAATTTTTCAATCACACGACACTAGCAACAACTGTATATACACAGAACCATAAACCACTCCCTAGGATTCAAGAAAGAATTCTGCAAAAATTCAAAACATAATTATTTCTTCCCTTGCATCTCCCTATAATGGTCATCTGTGTAGACATAAGATTTAGCCAAGAATTAAAGAAACATGAAGTTCTCTACCATTACTACCTCTGAAAAGAACCGCTACTTTGTGTTTCCAGTATGTATTAGTAAGACAACTTTACTTCTTCAAAATCTAAACAAAACTACCAAAAAGCTTTAATAAAAAACAAATTATGGATTCATACCTATGGCTATTTACAATTATAGTTACACATGAGGTGCATCAATTACCTGCGACAAATGAGAAGAGTTTCTGCATGGAGAGGAACTGTGCCACAAAATACCCCGAATTATTAACCTTACCGTTTGCAAGCTACTGTATGAGACTTACCTACCTCAGGGATTACCTGACATCGTTATGGGAAGACAGAAAGAAAAGAGGAATCTTGTAAAACTGCCTTACCTGCCCCATTGGTGGTCCTCCCATGGGGGGCATCATCTGAGGCATCATACCGTGTGGAACTGGCGGCATATTTGGTGGTCTCTGACCCATAGGGTGCATTCCCATGGGAGGATAATGTGGCATGCCTGGGTGTCCCATCTGAAAGGCAGCAACAAATGAGAAAAATCAGCATGAGACCAACAACCCAAAGCCCCCACAAAAGCATTAATAACAAAGAAGTGCTCAACGCTGAACTGAAAATGATTTGGGCAATTTTAGATTGAAACTGCAAGACAGCAAGCAAGATCGTTCACTCTTCCAGGTCCTCTAGAGCCAGACTGAATCATAATTAACAAATCCATTTAAAATTTCAAAACCAACATCCAAATGAAAAAAAAAAAAAAAACCAAAACAACCCCATAATCTTTCATCTGATGGTTTGTCACAGAAAAACGTACTAAATTTAGGAATGCAACTATTTCCGCATGCTCTTCCATACAGTTACGATTAATGCACATAACCCTGTGGCACAAAAGTCAGTCAGAGAAACAAAATATCTTCCACTCTTGATGTCCAAGTGTGAAATAGCTTCTACGCTGCGTACCATCCCTGTCTCCCTATTTTCCTAAAAACCTGAATCCTGTTGCTGTTCCAATACTTGGTACAGTCACACTGCTAGTACAAAAATGGATATGGACATTTTTTCAAAATTTTTTTAAACTACCGAAACATATTAAGGGCTTTCTATTCTAGACAGAAGCAACAGCTCTAGAAGCACCTTAAAATAAATCCTGGAACGCATTTTACTTTGAAGAACATATAACTTAAATATACACATGCAGAAACGTGTCACAAAAGTAGCCTAGTTATCAAGATGAAAACTATTCTTAAGCAAAACATCATTTTAGAAAGATCATTAGCAGAAAAAAACCAAGTAACGCTTCTTTTTGATGTCTTTAAAAACAATTTTTCTGTGATTTTTTTTGTACCAGAAAGCTCTCTGAGGCGGGGAGCGGGCGGTTCACGTGAGGAAATCACAAACAACTAGAAAGGTTTGAAACTTCCGAACCTAACACCGGACACCCCCCCCCCCCCCCCAACACCCTTGAGTCTCACAAGACAGGCGGTGACAGCTTGCCTGTTTAATGGCTCTCAGACGCTGCCCAGGTAAGTCAAGGCAGAAGAACCGCACTTCCTCAAAACCTCCTCAGACCCTCCTCCGAGTCTAACCGCCTTTTCTTTTACTTTCTGAGGAAACTCCCCCCTCAACTCACCATGAGGGAGCCGCGGTCGACGCCGCCGGGCCGCATCGAGGGGCTCAGCAGGCTGCCGCCGCTGCACCTGCCAAGAAGCCGCCCTCTGAGTGGCTGCCGCGACGAGGGGCCAAAGGGCATCAGCGGTTCGGGCTCCCCGCGGGGCGGGAGCAGCGGGGCCAGCAGGCTGACTGGCTTGCCGGCCGGCCAATCCGGGCGGCCCGCCAGTCGGGTGCTCTTCGGCGATTGGTCCGCGGCGGAAGCGACGGGGCGGACGGCGTCCCCCGGCGTCAGCTGCATGAGGGGAGGGGGCTTCGGCAAGGAGAACGGGAGCGGCTGCGGGGAGGCGGTCGCCGCCGCCGCCGCCGCCGAGTCCCCACCTGACATCCTGGCCGCCGGCCCAGCCGCGAAGGAGTTCTTCTCCGCCTTCTCTTAGCGCCGGACGCCCGGAGCGGATGGGGGGTGGCGGGCGGGTGGGGGGAGCCGCGGAGAAAATAAGCGGTTCGCCGGGCCTGGACCGGGGCGAGGGGGAGGGAGGGTGGTTCGGAGGGCCCTGCGGCGTCGGCGGTGAGCAGAGGGGCCTCCCCGGAGAGAACGGGCCCGCCGGGCCGCGGAGCTCGCACGGGGGGAAGCGGCTGCGGCGGGGGCCGAGCGGAGGGGATGCTGGGAAACGGCTCACGTGGGCCGCGGGGCGGGGCGCTAGGAGCCGGGCGGCACCAGGCTGAAGAAGAAGGAGGAGGAGGGAGGGGGGAGGCGCCCTAGCGCCGCCTTCGCCGCCCGTTCAAGCAGACCGGGAGGTGGCGGTCGCGCTCCCCTCCGCCGTGAGGCAGGTGGTACGCGCCGGCTCGGAGGTTCGGCTTCATTGTCCGCTCCCCTTCCACCGCTCCCCCCTGTGCCGGTGCGGGTTGGTACGTGCCGAGCGGGGCAGCTGGAGGCGCGCGGCGGGGCGGCAGCATACCCCCCCCTAGGGAGCGCGGTGGTAGGCGCCTCCTGAGGGAGAAGCGGGCCGTGTGCAGCGGCCGCTATGGCGGAGGCGGTTCCTCAGGGTAGGAGAAGGTCCCCGGGTCGGCTCGGCCTGGCCTGGCCTGGCCCGGCCCGGCCCGCTCTCCCCCGCCGTCGAACCATGGCTGAGGGCGGGCAGCCTGGGGCTGCTCAGCCGGGAGGCTGAGGTAGGCCCGTGGAAGAGCTGAGCTCAGCCCGCTCGGGACCGGCGTGGCCCGCGGGACGGGTATCGCCGCCCTGAGGGGGGCTTTCTGCCGCCCTGTGGGTTGAGAGCCGCACAGTGTGTGTGTGTGTGTGGGCGGGAGGGGTTTGCTTTGTCGCCCTGGAAAAAACCCTGCGTTGGCAGCTCTGTAAGTCTTCTTCCAGTTCCGAGAAGAAAAGCGTCCTGCTTTAAATTACAGTCGCTGGTTTACTTAGGGCAAGTTAAGGTAGAGAGTCGTTACAAATCTTGTCGAAGATAGTTGAAGTTAGGGCTTGTTCAAGCACTGAAGCCTTTGACCTTTTCCAAGGAGACTTGCGGAAGCACCTGAGAGGTTTTATCCTTTTTAGGAATCCCGTTCTGCTGCCTCGAATGAGAATTGAGTAGGAGAGGCTCAGCTGGGCAAGGTGTGACGTTGCAAACGTGTTGATGCTTTCACGGGTTCTGTGCAACTTTTTTATGAAATCTGTATTTTATGAGTAAGTTTTTGAGAAGACTTAATATGATGGACGTTGATAGGGATTCGAAGTAACCTTAATTTAAAAAAGCCCTACTTCTTGCTTTTTATTTCGAGAATAACAACTCGGCTTGATAGAGCTTGACCTGAACCAACAGACTATCTTAAACATCAGTTTTGCACTGTTTCTTCGTGTCTTCTCTCTCCTTCTACCCTCTGCCCTACTTCAGATCAGAATGTGCCTTACTACTTCAGTCCTGCAGCAGTAACTGTCCTGGTCCCTCAGCCCCCTTCATAATTTGTGGTCAGATTCGCTACTGGAAATGGTGAGAGAATAGGGGGGGAAAGGGCCAGAAAAGGAGAGCTGAAAATTGACCCAATGTTAAAACTCGCTGTAACTTAAACTGAAATTAAGTGTAAAATGTAACTCTTGGTTTCCAATAAAATGGTAAAAACTGTGTCAAACTGGGGTTTTTTGCATATGGTGTGTAGCTAGCATTTTATAAGAATATATACACCTACTGAAAAGTTTTTGGTTTGCAGGAAGGAGTTCATTTATTATATCAAGGTAAAAATTGTACGGGATGTGTCTTTTTATTTCATTTATATACATAGTGTCAACTCATTGTTTTATGTCTCAGTATCTGTAACTTGTAAGTAGAGGTGAGCACACTACATATTTTTGTAGGTTTTTAAAATCTGTTGCAAATGTGGACCTTTAGATGTAATAGTGTGTGAGGTTGTTTTGGTTTGGGTTTTTTTGATACTGCAAATAAGTGGTAGCTTCTAAATGGGGAAGCATTTTGTACAGGTGTCCTACTCCTGTCACTTAACAAGTCTGTTTAATAGTAGTCTTAAGTTCCGCATGATGACTGACAGGATTTGCCTAAGCTGTGATCCTGCAAAGACCCAAAGTTACGATCTCTGTGACACTACAACAGGATTGTCCTACTGTAGTGATACTCTTGTGGTGGAACTTGGCATTTGTTGATAGGAACTGTTTCTAGTTCTGCCACTGGTTTTCCTCTATACCAAATGTACCTGTCAAGTCAATTTGTTATCCCTTAATAAGGAGCAACACTTCTATTTTGAAGCTTAATTTATTTTGTGTGAAACACACAGATTATTTTAAAACTCTGCAAATAGGAAATACTATATCCAGGCTGAAAGAATACATGTCTAATGTCACTGGGCTTGGGTTGGAGTCTCTAATTAAAAGTTCTCCTCTGAATAAGGTATTAAATTCCCAACTGGTTGTCCAATAAAAGCAGAATAGTATGTGTGGCTCTGTCAGATTACTGTAGATAAGCATTATCTTGATGCTTTCAGCTGGCTTTTATAGGTGTATTATAAAAAAGTTAATCATGTTAAAAAAGCTTTCAGATACGTGTTTTCAAGGAGACAAAAGCAATAGGCAAATTATATTTGAATCACATACCTTGCTTCTAACTTGTGGTGTCTTTTTGATTGAGTCTTAGTTATGCTTTTATGAAGAAACACGCTGAAATTTGCTCAGGTCGATGTTGGCTTTTACCAGGACCAAAGGAGGAAATTAAAAAGCAGGAATGATAGTGCAGACAGATTGAGTTGTTGATTTGTAACAGTGTTTTTGCTTTAATATGTGTTTTTACCATGTTGAAGTTTTGTACAGGTATCACCATGTGATAAAACAGGGCAGCTTGTGGACAGGATATTAAAACTTGAATTCTATTGTACTAAAAATCAGTTTATCTTCATCAGTTCATAAAATCAGCATCCCTTCCTGACAGCTTGGCTTGTCCTGCTGCATGATTTAAGACTTGATTCTTAGGCTTCAATATGTTTTCAAATGCAAATTACGTATTTCAATCACTGCCTCTTCAGCAAACTTAACTGCAAATTTGCAAGTGATTATTTTGGAAACTGCCTGTATTTTGCAAACTGACCTATGTATCCTTTTCTGGCTGGGTTCTGTGTAAGCGGGGTGTATGTGCAGCTTTGTGTTGCATGGCTCAAATCCAGTTGCAGGTGGCACACTGTTTGGTGAAAGATGTCATCTGGTACTCATCATGTGAAGAAATCGTCACCATCTGTGAAATCCTGGGTCTTGCTGGGGAAGTTATCAATCCTGTTCACCTGTGTTGTCCATGTGATTTAGAGATGAATAAAAGGCTACTGTCTGTGTCAGAAAAGCAATGGAAACTTAGCTTCATAACTATTTATAACGAGTATTCTCTTAAAGATGTGGTCAGGGCAACTGCGAAGATGCAGATGGTAAGAGTGAGGCGTGTCTGTACGCATGGCAAGGCACGTGGGTTCTGCTGTGGGTTTGACTGTACTGTTTGTCACCCCTGAGGCGGTAGCTACCAAAAGACAGGACACTGTCTCCAGCTTTCAGCAGGGAAAGCTGCACTGTGTTAATGCACTGTTGTCTTAAGTAAAGATGTTTGGGTTTAAAGTTCTGGAAAAACAGTTTGAGGCGTGGTTTCATGATTTTTTTTTCTTTTTTTTCAGGGAGGAGCAAGCAGCGCTGTGAGCACTGGAAACAAAGTTTAAGTTTTAGACTTGTGTTTGTGAATGAATTCCTGGATGATTTCTATATGGATGATCTTTCTATTTTCTAGGGAGGGTTGAACTCAGGCTGTGCCCTTAGTGAAGGCACCAAGTGTCTGTTCTTGATAGTTTCGTGAAAGTTACAGGAACTCACTGTAAAAAAAAAAAAACAAACCTACCAGTTTGTACTCAAAACTTACAAGAGGGATGGATGCATATAAGAGATGTGAACAATATCCTAGGGACAATGAAGGTAAGAGTTTTGCCTGAAGAATTTACCTAATCTCTTGTTTAAAAACATCTTGCAAAGTTGAGCAGTTTGTTTGGACAGAACCAGCTGTGTTACAGCTGTTCTGTGTTCCCGTTATTAGCCTCTGCAGAGGGTGAGTGGGTGGATTTCTTCTTTTGCGGATTACACCGATACAATATATTCACCAGACAGCTTGATGAGTGAACCACTGAGAGGGGGGTCTCAAAAGAAACGAGCCGTGTTGATTCGGCATGTCGTAGAGTTGTCCGTGTGGGCTGCCAGAATTGCGGGAAGCCTTTAGAATGGTTTTTAGCATTGTTATTTTTTCTTTTTTGGTTTTTTTTTTTGTTGGTTTTTTTTTTTTCAGAGGAGTGGAGGGAACTGATGTTGATTTGAATTACAGCGGCAGTAAGCAACTGCAGTGTGTATGTGCATGTAAGCTGGGGGGTCACTAAATAATTGTTAAAGCTCAGCAGTTAATACATATGGCCATTATAATTACGGTGTCATCGATTTAGGTACTGTGATTATTGCTGAAATGTATATTATTTAAAATATGATGCACTCATTAAACTTGGACAAAATGCTCTGGGTTTAGAGAAAACAAAGGAATCTAGTATGAATATACAGGTGAAACTGCATATGTAAGAAATCATTTCACATGACCTTAATACTAAAATTACTGTGTGTGAATTTAGTCAGTGGGATAGAAACTTGAATAAAGTGAGAGAAGGGCTGGAGGGGTGGTAAAGGCGGAAAAATTCCAAATTTATAATTTTGTTTTGTGCCACTTAATTGCAACACCAAATTTAGCTGTGATGCAGGTTGTTTGCTAAGGTCCAGCTGTCGAAACAGCTGATGCAGCAGTAGCTAGGAAAGGGCTGAGGACTTTGAGTGCAGTATAAACTGAACTTAACAGTGTCATGGTGCTGCAGAACAGGCAAATGCTGTCTTGAAATTCACAGGAGCATTAAGAGATCCAGGGAGTAGTCTCGGCTGTGCTCAGCGTTGGCATGGCTTTGGTTGATCAGTTGGTGATTTTAAGTGATCTGAACGAATAACAAGAACTTGTACTGAGGTGAGATGCAGCGCTGAAGAAGCAGCTACTGCATGGGTTCCTTGTGCCAAGACAGCAGCTTCTCAGGTTGAATTGTAATAGTGACACATTCAGATTAAAAATTAATTTTAAAAATTACTTTACTATAAACTCAAGTTGAAGAGTGAGGATTTATTTAAAATTGAAAAACTGGCGCTATTTTCTTGACACTGGCATGCATAAAGACCTGTTTTCGTACTTAAACAATTTTCACTGAGATCATGTGCTGCTAAAACGAGTTAAAATTCAACAACTGTAGTCAAAAACTTCTGGAAATAACTTCTGTAGGAACTAAAGAAAAAAAGCACACAGTCCTACTCTCTTGGTGTTTGTTTATTTGTCAGAGTGATGTCATGTTTATCTTTGTTGCTACTATTTAACTATTGTAACTGATGATACCTCCTATAATTGCAAAACTTGTAATATGTTTTTCTTTTACTAGCATTGCACTGCATATCATATGTTACATTGTCTTCCCATTTGAAGAGAGTAGATACTAGGGGATGTGGATTTTATTTTTGCACCTGTATTATATTATCTGATTTCTACCCACCTCCATTATTATCAAACACTATTAATATTGCACTTTGAGGGTACAGACTTTTAAACCACTTTTCTGCAGTCAGATGTGAGCTCATTTAGTGAAGGTGCTGAAGTGGCGAGCTTTGAGCTGCCCCAGATGGGGAGCTGTGCTGGCTCGTTAGCACTGTTCTGAAGCTAATAAAAGGCAGGGTGCAGCAGCACCCAGCTGGAACCAGCCTCCCAAGTCCAGGTGGCTTAGGCTGAGGGCAGGGTGAGCCCACGCAGACCTATTTTCTACATGGATGTATTTGAAGTGTCTTATGGTGTTATGATGGAAGTGAGCGTGTACCCTTTGCCTTTTACTTTTAATCTTTCTTGGATTGTGGGATCAAGGAAAAATTCTTTGTGAATATCCACTGGAGTTCTTAGGTTGCAGATAAGATTAAAAATGCAATCAGCTTGTATAATTTTAATTCAACTCTGTGTGTGCTTCTGCGTGTGTATATGTATTGAAGGAATGCATTATAAGCTGTGATTTTTACATTGTTCAGTATATGAAATAAAGGTATTCTGATGAGGAATTTATTTGGTATCTCTGATGTGTGTGTTAATGTTTTCCGTTGAATTTGGTATTACCCTTCAGTGGTAGAGAAGAAAGCCAGTTTTACCCTGTTTGTAGACTTTGCTGCTTCAGTGTTTAAGATCTGTTACAAACAGGGTGAAGTTGAGCCAAATGTTTTAACAGTATTAAAATTGAACAGGCAGTGCTTTTGCTGTTTCCAGTGCCACACCAAGCCAGTTCTCCCACTTCAGGATGGAGATACTGATCTGTGTGAAATAGCTCCTCAATCACTGGTTTACATAATTCATACATAGCTTGAAATTAGAGTTAAAACTATAAACCATAATCCTTGCACCCCTGGCAGAGTCCAAATTAACTATCTCTAAATACATAAACATTAAAAGGCCTTAATCAGATTTTTCTGCCATGGTAGAATTATTAAGTCTCATATTTGCTGCCTAGAATTAATGGTGCTACTGAAGCATCCCATTTAATCTGAAACTTCTTCCTATCCAAACAAGATCTGCTCACCTCGTACGAGAAGATAAAGGGTCTCATTCAAAATCTCAAAGCAGATGCTTTGTCTTTTCCTGGCTCTGCCGAGCCTTCCCTGGGTTACTCTCTTTAGCCTTGTGATTTATGATGGATTTAGGTGCTGGTTACTATAAGCTGTAGATGCAGTTCCTCATTTCTTGGGCATGTCTCCCCAAACAAGGACACGTGAAAGATACCCTTCTCCTCTTGTGCGAGCACATCGCCCTCATTTTGCATGTTTTTGCCTCCTCAGGCTGTGACTCTCCCTGTGGCTACTGCACCACTTCATCCTCTGGCACTTCCCCTTCCTGGCCTGCCAGATGTGGACTTGAACTTTCATGGTGCGAGAACCCCAGTTTGGCACAGAAACCCCCAGCCAGGAATGATTTCAAGACACACGTTGTCTTAAGGAGCGATGTGATTGATTTTGCATTTGTGTTCAGGAGAGTTGAATCGCACTGCTTCTGATTTCCTCCAGTGAGCATAGCTTCAACAGGGGGTTAAAGTTGCTTTGGTTATCCTGAGGTGCAAGTTTGCTATTTACAGTCTCTTTTCTCTTTTTTTTGTTAAACATTGCTGCCTAAAGTCTAAATCAAGTGATTTTATCCCCCTCCCCCCCCCCCCCCCCCCCGAAGTTTTTAACTTTTGGTTTGCATATGTTTTGATAGAGTGCATATCTTTCACCCTTTCTTCCTTTCTGGTCCTGTAGGAAAGCCCCCTGCCAGTACATCTGTATTTTGAAATACAGAATTTGTAGGGAGCTGGGGGGAGGAGGAGTGCCTAAGTTTCTTTTACAATGGAATGACAGCACTACTAGTAAGAGTGTATTTAAATATACAGTGGTCTTTTATTTTTGCTCTTAGAAGTGCACTTACGTTTTCTATGTATAAACTAAATAGAAAATTACTCTCAGACGTTTCCGAGACACCTGTCCCTTTATGTATAGATGGTTATTTTTTGCAGAAACAGCGGTTTCCAAGAGAGACAGTCTGCAGTCTGGCCAGCAGGGTGAGGGCTTGTACATAGAATGTGCTTTAAGACTGACTGAAAGGAAATACTAGTGAAGCTTCCAGCTTGTCTGTCTTGGGATTCAGTTAATAAAACAGAGCAGCTTGTTAAGGAAAAAACATTTGTAAGATTTTTTTTTTTTTTTAAATTTTGGAGTGCTATTTAGAACTCTGTCCTGCTTCATATGCACCAGTAAAATATTTTCAAATGTTGGCATACTAAGCAAAGAGCAAGAGGGTCTAAAAGGCAGTGTTGCCTTAGCAACTACAGTCTTAGTTTCTGGATAGATTAGAACTATTGGTTTCTAACACATTGAGTTGAAGAAATCTCTCTGAACGCTAAAAAAAAAGATGAAATCATATTCCACATGAAGTTAGTTATGGTTTTGGTTTGCTGGTGTGTCTGATTATTTCACAACAGATGTGCTTTAAGTTATACAGAAGGATTTTTTTTTTTTTTTCCATTAGAGCTTCATAAGTTATTCAAGAATTGTATTGATTTTGGTTTTTAAAAATACAGTTTTGATGTTGTGGTAAGGGTGGTGTGGGGTTTCTTTTCCTTGCAGGGAGTCCTAGGGATGTCTGATATATTCCAGTTAGATATATTCAGCACATAACCCTAGTCTCCTTTGAAAAGAGCTGTAGGGACCTTTTTCCCATATTCTTTGCAGCTTATTTCTTCCTCTGAATAATTTTATGTAGTTTTCACTCCTTAGTCTATGAAAAATGTATTCAAATTTTCCAGTAGTGTATTTTGCTTTATAAACTGTGGGATTGTGTTTTATGCTGGGTGCTATATTATCATGGCATGTTATCATGATTGTGTTCTGCTTCCACTTGCACTGTCATCACAGACAGCGTCAGACCAAGAGCAGCCTGGATTCAGATCAGCCCAAGGCAGGGAAAAGTAACAAAAGTCTAACTCCTTTTCCTGGAAAAAGTCTAACACTGAGAATGAATGCAGTGTTACTTCTAGGGAGTGCTTCATGTGATAGATGTCAGAAGAAACAGAACAGGAATGCCTCTGGAAAGGAGGAGTCATCTTTGGGGGGTCTGAAACTTCCTTTGAGCATCTTGATTGTGGAGGTGTATGTTTCCTGAGATCCTTTCGGGGAATTTGGGAGCCTGAAAAACTTGGGTTCTGTGGCAATCAGTTGAATCCCTACTTCTCTGTCAGCTCAGGAAGGTGAGAGTTTAGGTGTCAGGCGCCATGAGAAGCAGCACATCCTAAAGCCGGTGCCAAATGAAGGATGTGAGGCAGTTGTAGAAAAGTTAAGACAAAATGCAAAGCAAAAATATGTGACAATTAAAAAAAAAAAAAAAAAAGATACTTACCTTGGGTAGCTTACAGCTCTGTGAGTGTGTGTTATGCCGAGGGGAATTCTCACTCTGAGGTGGATAATTTGTGTGTTTGCAAGTCTTGTATGGTAAACGTTGGTCTTTTTCCACCTGATTTGCTTTTTAGTAGAATCCTAGTTAAAATTTGATGCAAGTGACTATTGATTTTGATAAAGCTAATAAGGGATTTTATGCTAAATAATTGCGTATCCCACTTTATTGTTTTCATATGCTTGTTTTGTTTCATAAAAATCATGCAATGAAACATAGATCAGTAATGCTTGTTGCTTGATCCTGCTGCTGTATAGCTGATGAATTCATGGATTTAAGACAAATAATCCGTATTTCATTACTAGCAAGTGCTAGAAATAAAAATGTACTCTGGACTATTGGTTGAAAAACAAATCCTGAAGTCATAAGAGAGGATTAAAGTTGGAAAAAGAAAATCTCTCAAGAGAAATGTTAAAAAATGAAGAGAGTAATGACATCTGCTTAATAGCATCCAGAGCTCTCAACCAAGTTATGAACCTTTGAAGTCTTTAGGTATAAGAAATAAAAGCAAAAAAAAAAAAAAAAAGGCAATGTGTGAGAGAAATCAGAATAAAATAGCAGTCCATGTTATCTGAAATTTTTATTTTCTACATGGGAAAGCTTTGAAGCCTGTCTGAAATGTGTTCTAAAGAGACTAATGAAGCTAAAGATAAAAGCGTAGGGATAAAGCTTAAAGGGCAATAGAGCTACATTTAATTCACAAACAACGTTAGCAGTAGGAAGAGAAATAATGCCTGGACATTCTCCCTGTTTCTGAAGGTGGTTTCTTTCACTTCAAGGCACCTATCAGCAGGAAGGGTTTTTTTAGTTGAGAGAAAAACAAAGACAGCCTTTCAAGTTAATGTCAAGTGTGATGGAAAAGTCAGAACAAAAACCCTAAAAGGGTATATTGGGAAATAGTTGTGGAAATGCAGCTCACTCCATACCTAAGTGTGGCCTGTCCTTCAGGAGGGCAAATTAATTCTTTGATAATCTTCCTGAATGCCGTTATTTTTCTTTTTTCTTTTATTTTTTTTTCCCCCCAAATGTACTAAGTCTTATGTGCCTTATTTCACTTCTGGAGTTCATTTCATAGGGAAACTTCTTAATGCATCGAGAAAGGAATCAATTTGTTGTGATCCAGGAAGTTGTCTCTGCAGGTAATTGTTTTCTGTGAATTTAAGCTTGAAAATCAGGGTAAATGGAACTTCACCACACAGAAGAATGTTGTTCATCAGGCTTCTGATGCAAATGTATTTCCTTATTTCTGATGGCCCTGATTTGAACTTAGACGGCTAAACATGGAATGAGTATTATTGGTATAAGAGAATCAATGATATTATGAATAGTTAAATTTTGGTCTAGTGGGTCATGGAAAGTAGGCTTTACCATCCGTAATACTGTTGCATAAAGATGAGCTTAATCTTATTGTTATTCACTTCCTAGGATGGTGTTTTACCATGACAGTCAATGTGGAAGTCATCGGTTGTCACAGAGGTTTTTATGGAAGTTGAGATGAATCCCTTAAAGATGTAAAATCAGAGCATCAGTGTTTTAAAAATGGGATCTCACCTAGCAGGACGGTCTGTTTGGATTGCTTTAGCTAAATCTTCTGGTGTTACTTTGCAGTGAGTCCTGTTCTGAGTTCATGGGAAGGAAAGGTCCAGGCTTACCTTTGGGAACAAAAGTCACTGAGACTACAGATGTTTAAATGTTTAAAAGAAACAATCCTATTTAATGGTGGGTATTTTCTAATCTGCTACTTAATCCAGCAAATAATAGTACGGGAGGAACGAAAGAACTAAAATGAATATGTTAATCTGATGTTGAACATGAGAAATAAGCTGAACATGGGCAGAGGAATGGGCACACGGGGAAAGTTAAGTTCCTTCTCTGATTGTGTCCCGCACCTGGGAAGAGCCCTGTCCCAGAGGCATTAGGAGCGCCATCTCCAAAGTGATGCTCTCTGTAGTCACTCAGAAAAGCTTTTTAATTACACTGGCATATGCCCACAGAATGAAATAATGGGGAAACTGAAAATGTCTTTTTCAGTAGTCCATTTGAAACAAGCCAACACTTCCCAGTTGGTCATCCTGTCATGTTTCTGTTCAGCTTAAAATGGCTTTTGCAATGACTAACTTTTTTTTTTTTTTTTTTGTTAGTGTTTCATTTGACTTTGACTTAAATGTTTGCTTCCCCTACCCCTTGCTATGGGGGCCTTTTTATAAAGAGAAGATTTCAGCCTGCATTGCTGTAAAGTGTTTTTGCTTATTTTTTCCATCGTGTTCAAGTGTTCTGGCAATCTGTATGGCATATAATGGAAAATGAAATCAGTTTGACAGTACCAAATGTTATCTGTACACCTGCTTGCTTTTGGCACCGTTCAGCAGCTTTACTGTTCTTTCCAATGCATGATGGAAAAGTTTGTTAGAGGCAACTTTTTAAATGATGCCAACAATTAAAAATTAAAAATTTTAGTCAAATTTTCACATTTTCCTGCTGGTACACTGCTTCCCACTGGGTGTGCTCACAGCCCAGGCAGCGTGGAGAGCAGAACAGCCCGTCCCACAGCCAACACTTTCTGCTGGCTGTGCATTTTCGTAGGGCGCAGAAACCCCCGGGGCTGTCACCTTGTCTAAAATCTGGGTTTGAAGAAGTGTTTGAAGGCAACTCTAGAGGAGAGGGATTTCCTGGTGACCGACTGATTCTGCAGGTGGGCAAACCTGACAAATCAAAGCCTGCTGTCATCATTAAGAAATGTAATTAAGCATTTTCTTATGCGTATGGAGTTAGCCGTGATTATGGGAGAGTTCTTGAAGAATTCTTCAATTTTTGTAAGTATGTTTGAAGATGTTGGATATAATCCAATTTTTTAATTTGTATGCAAAACGCAGATAAAATACATTGTATTTTAATTCTGGGAGCGTCTGCTCTATTGAGCTGGGCCTAAGTTCTGCGACGATGCTGTCCGTTTTTGTTGTTTCCCTCTCACTTCTTAAACAATCTCAATTTCAGAGAGTTCTTCCATATTTTTCAGAAAGCAATCATACGATCGGTTGTGTCGATGAACGCCCTTGAATCCATTTCTGAGGAAGGACAGGGTCCCCGGAGGCTGCCTGGTCCGGGCCAGCGCTGGAGCCGGGCCAGCTCTGCGGTGGGTTTGTCCTTGAAGATCAGCTCGCTGGGGACCTTGTCCAGCTGGGTTCCAGCATCTCCCAGGGCAGAGGTCCCGCAGTGGGACAGTTAGCCGCCTTCCTCTGTGCAAATGCTGTACAGGGAACTAACACTTCCTACAAGAATAGGGTGTTGGGGACATAGGTGTTTCATCACTAGTGGACAGCAAATGTGGTGATGATTTTTTTTTTTTTTTTCCCTAGTACTTTATAGCATTAAAATAGCTGGTTTAGGTCAGAGCGCAGCCAACAGCAGCTGTAGTGGTGATCTGATAGTGATGTGTGGGCTCAGGAGCTTGTAGAGTCAGAGACAGGCTTTTTGTTGTTGTCCTTAATTGTGCTCTGGATTTAGGACTCCTTCTTTTGCACTAGTGCACTTTTTTTTAAAGGCAAAAAATTATCCTGACCAGAACTTCTCCCTGAATCCCACAGCGAAGAGTTTGGGGCTTAAATATGTCTTCTGCAAAGATTACCTCTGAATTATTGTCATCATTGTACAGCAGCATCAGGGCCCTGATGGGCGCGAGCAGCGCTGATTGCGTATCAGAGCTATTGTTTCTGCTGCAGGCTGGGAAGGAGCGGAGAGTGCAAGTGCGCTGCAGGACCTCGAAGATAACGTGTTATAAATAAACATCTAGAATTCGTCTGAAGTCGCAGCATACGATGGCATGGAAGATTGGATCCTGACCACATTATATAAAGATTGCTGCTAACGGCTTTTGGCAATGTCGTCTTTAAATTGGAAAGCTGAAATGATTGCAGATTGTCTGCTTCAATATGGATCCTACAGCTGTCTGGAAGACAGTGGAAGGAGAGTTTAATTAATGTTTGTTCTTGTCAATGTACTGATCAGGTTTTCATGCAAGGTTCTCTTCTTCTGTGCTTTTTTGGTCAAATTATATTTTAAATTTGTTTGCTATGCTACACAGTAGCTCCAGTGGAAACATAAGCATCCACCAACAAGGGGCTTAAATTTAGGGCATGTTGTAGAAATCTGAGAACTTTTTCTGTTTGGATAAAATCATTTTCTGTGTTTTCCTCTTCCGCTGCTGCTATGGGATGCTTTAAAACAGTAATCCAAGATGTTTGCTTTCAAAGTGTCTCCATGCCCATTTGGTCCTTCGTTTGTGCTCCTCTGCTCAGCTGCACCGTGGGCAGCGATCACGCTTTGGTGGCTGCAGCCCGCAGTTCCCTATAAGCTGGAGCAACCAAACTGATTTCTGAACTCCTAATCCTGCAAAGCCTTCAGGTGGTGGTTATTTTAGCTTCATGTCTGATAAAATGGGCTTTGTGAGATGAGGGCACTTGCTGTCTGTTTCTTCTCCTCTATTCTGTTCCCCATCACCACCCAGAAGAGACCTTTGGAGTCCGCTGGGCAGCTTCGGTGAAACTGGAAGGGTAGAGCTTGCAAAGACAAGGGGTTGGCATAAAAGAGATTTTTCCCCAGCTTGAAGGGAAAACTCTTGGGTGATCCCAGCTCTTATTGCAGAACAAAAAATTTACATGGGAAATGTTATGAATGCCCAACCATTGGGAAATACCTGAGTTTTCCCTCTGTTACGCACATGTATGTATATCAGAGGAGCACCTCACATCACGTATGCTTATAGGAAGCTATAACACTATACACAGTGGTTGGTTTCCTTACTCGTGGCTTTACCTGTGAAAATAGTACTGTCTTCTAGAGACTAAAGGAATGAGTCCGCCATGGATAAAGCCTTAGAGTCAATTTGTTTTAATGAATTTAGCTGCACTAATTAGCATTCTGATTTCCTTCTGCAGGGACCAACAGGATATTCTTTCCACATCATTTGCGCCATGGCAGCCCCAAATGGTGTGGTGGCTGCTCTTGGGTTTTTACAGTACCCGATGAGGCTGGTATGGTGACTCAATGACATTTGCTAATGCTTCCTTGAAGATGCACCCAAAGCCTACTGATGGAGTTTGATGTCTTAAATAACCCTGTAGAGAATGATGGTTCAGGTCTTCAAATAGAATAGTTTGCTGTTCCCTGTGCGTTTCAGATCTATAGATGGAGCCTTAGACTTACTGGGTGTTATGTGGAAGGAAAAAGGAAAGGGGATGCATGCTTAGATACAAAATATGACTATTTATCTTCCAGAAAAACAGACAATGTTTCATAAGATATTTTCTGATTTTTTTGGTAGTATTTTTGTCTGTGCTTCTAGCCATGCTATAGGGGTACAGGTAAAAGGAGACAAAACTAATTTGCAATTAAGGTGTTAATGAAGTCCAGTAACTCTTTTTTTCCTGTGGTCTTGCTGTTTAAATTATACCTGATAAAAACCAGCAATTTTTAGTTCATATAGTCAAGTACATGAGCTCTGTGATATTTGTACAGTACTGTTTGTTGTTAGGTTTTTTTTCCTAATGCTGGAGGGAAGAAGTTATTTAAGCATTTTTATTGGATTCAGAGAAAATATAATCCCTTTTATATCTGATTTTACAAGTTACTCTTTCCTATGTTCTTATAAACAATCTCAATCTTGTGCGTAAACTTCTTGATGTTGTATTTACCTGCAAGGAATGCAGCTATGTGCTGCCATTATTGAATATGCAAAAATAATTGCACTAAGGATATAAGAAGATTTTGACAGAGGCAAAGGATAAAAACACTGTTGTGTTCTTATACACTTAAATCTTATATATATTAGTGTGGTTTAGAGTTTGTTTGCAGATGTACACACTGAAGAACTGCAGAAGGAACTATTACAGGGGGTTTTGTCTTTACAAAGTATATAAAATTGCTTTCTTTTTCTGCAGTATTTTTCCCATGCTTTGAGAAGATCAAGTCTGCCAGTCATGTATGGTGCAGTGAATAGATGATGGAGTTTGGTTTGTCTGACTTGATTTGCTTAATATAATTTATCAGAAAAAAAGTCTGGTTTAGTTAAATGTGAATAGGTTGTATGTCATAACTAAAATTGTGAAGAAACATTCACTTCTAATAAATGTATATGATTTCAAAGTCAATATTATGAAGAATTTACAGGCTTGATATTTGATTTGACAAATGCCACAATAGCCGACTGTGCTCTGAAACCTGTTTCTGTATAAGAGTACATGTATACGCAATGGAATTTTAGTTATGCAAACCTGTATGTGTAGCTGTCATCAAATGCAGTGTTTTCCTTTTTTCACTTTTCACTGCACAGAAAATACTGTAGGCGAAAATACTATGTTAATAACCTGTATTTTTGTACTTGTATTGTTGCAGAATATTATTGGTCTGTTTGTAAATACTTTTTCAAACACTGTTGGCAGGTGGAGCAGTTCAGCACTTCCACCCTGCATTCCTTAACGATGTGAACCTTTCCTCAGTTTGAAACCATTCTGTCTCGAATTATTCAAGCCTGTAATTCTTATGTTCTCTGCTTAGGACAGAACTGGGGTCTCTGTACACAGCACTAGTCTGATGGAGGTAGTGGTTATTCTTGGTTGTAGGAAGTCTAATGTAATTCCCTTCAGCTGGTGCACTTAAAGTGGTCTCCTTGAATTGTGTTACATTGGAAATTAAATTTCTTAATTAAAATGGCTATATAAAATAGGATAAATATGTCTGTGATACAGTACGTATGGTAGGTGGGTGGGTCTGGAAGACTTTGTTTGGTGTAATGCTTTCTCCTGTGTGCTGTGTCTGATGCAGCTACTGATGGGCTAGCTGGCATGGGTGACTGCCAGGTGCCAGCTCGTGAATGACTTTACAGCTGAGTGTAGCAGCTAAAATCCAGGTAGAGTTACAACATACTCCCTAACTTGCTTGCCTTTGGGTGTAAAGACAAGGTAACTTGTTGTTACTTCTCAGATCTGCTTGTCAGCAGCTAAAACGTTGGTGTTAAAACTCTAGTAAGAAGATCCTTAAGTTCCCTTCTGAGCCCTTTTGGAGGTGGGAGGCAAAACCTACAAAGCAGCGTACGTTCGCAATGACTGATGCAGACACCTTACCAGCTGCTTTTGGTACGTCTTACCCTATTGCCCACATAAGAGACTAAACGTGAGCTCTGGTAAAGCCCGTAACTCTGAGAACCTGCGTTTGAGGCCCCCAGACCGTGCAGCCAGTGTGGTGCTTGCCTGAAATGCTGATTTGAGCACGGAGGAGGCTTTTGCCCACAGCCGGCTGGTTGGACGTGGTGCAGACAGCTCTGTTCGGGGTCCTGCCGATGTTCAGAGCCTGGGCACCTCTCCAGGTCCTGCTCTCCAAAGTGTTTGACGCAGAATAGGCATGGACATGCATGGGAGTCGGGCTTTTTTCTTGTCTTGCGAAAAGTTCAGAAAGAAGTGAGATCTCTGTAACATATTTATACTTTCCTCCTGTTGTACCATCCATGTTCTCCTAGTGTCACGTGAAATAGGTGCAATCCTTCCTTTTGACTTCTTAGAGGCTTTTTGGATTCCCACTGTCACTGCCCAGGGAAGTGCAGTTCCTTCAAAGGGCGAGTAGTTGCAAAGTTTTGGTCGGCAAAAGTGCCCTGTTCTCTCATAGACCAATCCTTTACCTGTTTGCCCTTCGTTACGTGCTGCTTTATTACAGTTCAAGAAAGAAAAATAGAAAGTACACAGATGAATTGGACTTTGTTAGTATCACTGTATAATGAGGTGGTTGATCTGGAAAAGGAGCTTTATTTAAAACACAGCAGCATGGGAGGGTAGATTGCCATGCTATCAAAGGAGTGTGCTGGATTTTTTGCTTTTATTAAAGTGCCTGGGCACGGATCGTGGCTGTATCGAGTGCAAGTTCACTGAAGAGGTGAGGTTTCTTTGAATTAGGCTGGTGGTCAGGTAGCGGTACCTTTCCCTTGCTCAGATCCCACCGAGAAAGGTGTTGCAATTATTTATCCGGCCTGCCTAACCCACAGCCCTGCCTGCCTGCCTGCAGGCTTTGGTGTTCAGCTTGTCATCCGAGTTACACTTTGTGCTTTACAGGGTAACTGTGAAAATGCGTCCATCAAAGGATGTTTCTTTAAAGACGTGAATAAAATGCAGCCATAATCACAGCAGGTATTTTATGACTGACAGCTCAAAAATGTATAAAAATACATTTTTATTAATGCATGCAATGTCTGTGAAATCTTACGCCAAGTTTTTGTACTTGTTATACAAAGCAGTCAAACAAGGTCTGTCCTCTTCCTCCTCCAGCTGTCGATGTCGCGGCTGGGAAAACAACCTGCTGTTCCCGTTTCAAGTCTCTCAACTATCGCTAATTTGAAGAATTCAAAATAAATACATTTTAAAGTCAATATGATTCTGCAGGGCCTGGTTCGATTACTTAAATAAATATTTCTACTAAATAAAATGCATTTGGAAACTTAGCAGGACTGTTGCCAGAGCAGAGTCCTGCCCGGTCAGCGAGGAAGAACCGAGCTGCTGCGGGGAGGAAGGGAGCAGTGCTCCCTCGAGGGATGGAGACAAACCTCCTCCGTGTGTGCGTGAGGCTAGGCGGCAAGCGATGCAAGGTGCATTACAGCTCGCCGGGGATAGTAGTCTGCACGCTATTTTATTGCTTGTCTTGGAGTACACAGGTAGGCTGCTTGGACCCTTTTACAGTGTGACTCCGAGGATGCTGTACGGTCTGTGGCTGCGTTTGATAGAGAGCGAGCCCATCCCTGGCACGGACTCTCGCACCCTTCTTTCTGAGCAGAGTCAGGTTTTCGCTATAGTTTTAAGATTTCTCGCAGCACCCAGCTTTCTGGAAGCACACGGCAAAGACAGTCGATGCGGTCCAATTCCGTGTCACTGAAAGTGTGTCGAGAGTTAATGCAATGGGGCTCGGGTGGCGTTATCCCTTCTCGCTTCTTTTTTACTTGTTTGTGGATTGAAATGTGATCTTTCAGCCCTAGTCATTCCCTGCAGCGTCGTCTCCCTGGACGTGTCCGAAACACCTTCAGCATTTGTAGGTGATTCGCTGTTTCTTTATTATACAGCGTGTGAAATTGTTCTCTGCACTTCCTAGAGCGCACATAACATCCACGGGGGATTTTTTAAAGTTTATTTTTAGCTTTTCCAAATAATTCACAGATTTGGATTAAATTTCACTCTGTGTAGCAATTTAAAACAGTTGGTGTATGCTGAACGTCTGTCGCTGAAAACCGTGACCTACAAAAACTGTGTTATAATATCCTAAGCAATGAATTATTCAGATGCTCACACATACCGTAGATGCAACAGTGGCTTCGGAAATCCAGACTGAGCTTTTGATCCCATCATTCCTCCCCTTCTGGCACTTGGCCTGCGCCACATTTGGGAAGGGGCTACTGGAGGCCAAAGAAAACCATGAGAAGTAAACCACAGAGAGAAGATGGAGGAGAGACAGAAAAGGTAAAATGGCTATCATAAAGGAATGACGCTCAAGGATGTTGCATACAGAGTCTCTGCTTGCTGCCTTGGATTATAATGGATGTGGGAAAGAGGGGTTTTTGAGAAGGAATAAAAGAATAGCAACTGGAAAAGCAGTTGATGCTGCAGCACTTATGTATACAAGTTTCCAGCCACTGCTGCTGGGGATGAAACGGGATCAAACTTCTCGCCTGAGGACCAGTTCTTTACCAGTGAAATATTAATATATGTTACAAAATTGTAAGAGTTATAAGTATACATCTTAGGGAGCTGCTATGATTTTGAGGGAGAATGGTTCAGTCTGAGGATATCAGATGAGTGCCTGTGTTGGCTTTACGTGAGGAAAAATTTGACATTTCATAGCACTGTTGTCCCTGAGGAGTTGGGGTTTGTGTCTCATAATGGAGATAAGAGAGAGAAATTTTTACTCTAGCTTCTTTCACTAATTTAAAAGAAAAACCTGATTAGGAAGAGGAGCTAGGGTGGGCGAGGTGTTTCAGCAGCAACTAGCTAAAACAAGTCACCTTGATCAACCCCACCATTAAGAAACGTGGAGCATCCATGGGAACCCCGTCCCGCCGGCGGCGATGGATGTGCAGCCGACGGGACCCCATCACACAACCCTCTGCCTCAGCTCCTAACGCAGGGTCATGGATATTCCTAACCCTTCCTGGCGCACAGGGAGAGCTGGGTTCGGTTGTCCTCTTTATCACCAGCCAGCGGCTAGATGGATATTTCCAAAACCTTGCTCCCGGTAGCTGTTACTGCAGCAGGCGTCTGCATTTTTCTTAGAGATACTGAATTGGTGCTGCGATTTATACGGACTGTGGGAACCGTGAGCTTAACTGTCGAGAAATCGGCTCACCTACAGACTTGGAGCTTGGCGCGTTGGCAAAGGAGCCTGTGCAAAGAACTAAGCATGGAAGCAAAGCAAATGACTTGCTAGTAAAATATTTCTTTAAGTAGACTGCTACCTGTAATGCACTGTTTGTTTTGGTTTTGAAGGGCTTTTAAATGTTACCCACTTTTTTTTTTTCTTTTGGAAACTGAACTTGTTACCTGTTTTGATTTGCATTTTTGTAATTGACCGCACTGTGTAAGAATAAGCAAATTGTCCTCAAAAGCTTCAGGTAAAACAAGCGATGCTATTTTAGCTGATTTATTCATCAATATAGCTCTCTGCAAGTTTACTGCAAACAAGATGAGAATTCCTTCTTCTTTCAGCCATTCTAAACAGGTCCTGCTTTGTCAGCAGTGAAATATTGTGCTTGTCTATTTTGAGATGCTTGCTGTTTTATTTTTTAAGCAATGAAAACACATTACAAAAATACCCAGTGCATCTAGTGCAAAATCTTGAGAACAAAGCAAAAACGTAGCTCTTGATGGAAGGAGGCGGCAGTGGTGGTGGACTGAAAGAAATCTTATTCTTCTCCCGACGGGGCGATGTAGGTATCCAGCAGCGAGAAGCACCGGTAAAGCCCTGTTGCTCTGTTTCTGCTCTCGCTAGAAAACAAATGGTACTGCCGTCACGGGTCCTTGCAAGTAGTACAGACACACTGGCTGTACCCGTGACCAGGTTTTAGTTGTGAGCCTGGCGCTCCTTTCTATGCCATGCTTAGGGACGTATATATATATATATGCTAGGAAGCCAAAAGGCACGAGAATACCAGCTGGTGTTACTGGAACTGCCATTGGCATTAGACACTCAACAACAGCCTTACAGCACGGCAAGAAGTCTAACAGCCCAGTTCAGCCTTGCGTGAAAGAAACTAGTACGAGGTCTTGGTGTTAGGATGCTGGTTACACCATACATTTTCTTCGCTCTTGTTGTTGTTGTGAGCAATGTGCCTCCTGTTCATTACTCTTAGAGTGGTCCAGACATCAGCTGTAGATCTGCCACTGCTGATGCCCCCGCGGTTCTTGGGGGGACTGCTGTGCCGGGGGCAAGAGGGCGAATACAGGCTAGGGGAGGCTCAGCTTAAATATAATCTTTTTCCCAGGGAGCTTTAGTCTTTACGTTTTCTTGCTAGACTACAACGTATAATTCCATTGCCAAATTTTATTGTATTAACTGTAGACTGCTAGACCAAGTTCATGTATATGTATATTATCGAATAGCCTTTTGTCAATGCTGACTTCAGTCACATCAGGACCTAGAGACAGTCTCTGTGTTGCAATATTGATTTTCTACTATTTTACTTATTTTGGGGACAGTAGTGGGAAAAGCTGTGTAAAGGAAGCATGCGCCTTCAACCACAGCGTGCAGCAGCACTCATTTTGTATTTTTGTGTGTATTTTATCAAAGACAAGGACTGAAATCATGAGTAAAAAGTTTTAGAAGCCCTATTAACATTCTTCCTTCTTATCTTTTTAACCACAGCTAAGACAGAATTCTATTATTAATCTGAAATGATTTAAAAACTATCTCAGTGGTTAAAATGCATTTTGCTGTGTCTTTTATGTTTTTGATATAAATAAATAGAGACTCCTATTGTTTTGGGCTTTTATCAAAATATATTACCATTTTTGATGTGAAAAAGTGATTCATCTGTGCCGTTGGCATTTAATGTATTCTAGTACTGATGCTTGTAAAATAACATTAAGTAGTACTTTGTGTTGAAATTATACATAGGTATTAAATGATTTCCCGAAGGCTGCTCTTCACATAACAATATCTTCAAAGCTCTCTGCAAATATGGTGTAATTAATGGTCACAACAAGCTTGTGAAGTGGGTGGTAAGTGCCGTGGCTGTTACGGCTCCTGGCTCCCACGCAGAAAACCCAGCAGGTCGCCGGCAGCCGGAGCTGCCGTCCCCGGCCCCGCTTGCCCGCTGCTGAGGGGTCTGATGGGCTCCGAAGAGCCTGGGTGGGAGGAAAAAATCAAGTGTGTGGTGCCACCAAGGTGACTAGCAGTTTTCTTGGGAAATGATTAAGAAAAATGTTTTATTTGGTTTCTCTTTGGTCCTGAATGTGGTAACAGAAATAGGTTTTGTAACTGAGATTAATAGCATTGTTTTACGGTGAAACCAAGCCTCCTGCATCCCTTGGTGTACCAATGCAAATAAGTTTTCTTCTCTGGGAATCTGTAAAAGAGGAATGAGAGGGGGTGGTGTGTCTGATTACCGTGGCCATAGTCTGATTTCTTAAGAGCCTTTTAAAACTTCAGTTTGGGGAGGTCTGTGCAGCATACTCTTGCTTTAAAAGGCAACAGTTTGTGGGAGTAGCATGAGAAGCAGGAGGTGAAGCAAAATATGAAAACATCCTTTTCTCTCCCTTTCTTTCTCTCTCGTTCTCTGATAAACTAAACTGCAGATAGCAGCATTGCTTTTGCTAAGCTCGTTGGCTGGTCTGTTGGCCAGTTGGTTACTGGGGGTCAGTGGCCCATGCGGAGCTTAGGAGGGCGGTGGAGCAGCAGGTTCCTTCGGCACATCGGTAGGGGAACTGAGGACTGAGCCAAGTGCAGAGTGACTGCTCTCCAGCGCTGAGCTTCCCTTCAAGAGCTGAACCCGGGGTGATTTTGCTAAATACACCTTTTGGCTTGTATCCTGACTCTGCAAGAAAGCTGGAGAGGGACCTTTTTGCAAGGGCACGTAGTGAGAGGACAAGGGGTAATGGCTTTGAACTGAAAGAGGGCAGATTTAGATTGAGTGTAAGGAAGAAATTCTTCACTGTGAGGGCGGTGAGGTGCTGGAACTGGTTTCCCAGAGAGGTTGTGGCTGCCCCATCCCTGGCAGTGTTCAAGGCCAGGTTGGATGGGGCTTTGAGCAACCTGGTCTAGTGGAAGGTGTCCCTGCCCACGGCAGGGGGGTTGGAACTAGATGATCTTTCTGGTCCCTTCCAACCCAAGCCATTCTGTGATTCTATGATTCTTCCCCGCTGCTCCTCAGCCCAGATTTGTGGGCTGGTGCCAGCGCGTGGTGAAACGAGAAGGCTGCCCCGTCCCTGCAGCCGCTGCCGGAGGGTGAGGGCAGGTCGCCCCGCACGTACGGTGCCCGCCCGGCCCGGCAACGAGCCCATCAAAGCTCCCTTTCCACTCCCCAGAGCATCGTTTTGCTGACTGAGCAGCTGAAATATTACAAAAGGCTTTGCAAGCGATATAAAAGGATTGTGTTCTGCTTTTGTCCAGTTGCAAAGTGGCCGAGTCTCATTTGTCAGCTAACTGCTCATTTTTATCTGAATTCCAGCGGCGCTTCTGCTTGTATCGTACGAAGAACCATTGAAACAGATTAAAGAAATAGAAACTAGCAATCTGCACACCTTAGAGGCATCCATAGCAACAACTTTCCAGTTGCAATTAGGTAGACTCAGGAGGCAAGAAGGCTGTTTATCATGCTAAAGGAGATAAATAAGGACCGATAGCCACCTTTTTAATAATGCTTCCCCTTTAAGTCTTCCATTTTTTCTGGATTAATATTCATGATTTATACTTTGGAATACGTTATCTTGCAGATTGGCATTTTTTATTCAGATACTCATTTTTTACATTTTTTGGCATCTGGTCAGAGTTATTTCCTAATCAGAATTTCATAAGATGTATACTCAAATCCACTTCGTCTACTTGAGTGATAAAGCACTAGCCTGTTTTCAAAAAGTATAAGCTGTATGTGAAATATATGAAATTAATTCAATGGCATATACCACTCTTAATGGTCATTTCTCTTGATCATTTCAAAGACGACTGTGTCTTACCTACTGAGGTGGACAGACGTGATTGTCACGACCACTATATCTGTGAATTGAGCTAAAAACCCTGAAAAAGATCCAAGTAATTTGACAGTGAAGGTTGCCATGAAACCCATGTCCTCGTTCCCTCCTCCGTGCATTAGTGCCCCTGCAACTGCCATGCCATCACCTTCTCTCCTGGTCCAACCCTGCCGGGTCTGACCCAGGTATTGCTGAGCCTGATCCTTCCTTCGCAGGCAACATCACCGCGGCGGCTGTGCTTGGCCAAGAGGGGAAAGCTGGCGAGTGCAGAGCTGAGCTGTCATCCCACGGAATGGAGCTAATGGGACTTGTTCAAAGATGTTTTCCATTTTTGTCCTTTTTTTTTTTTTTTTTTTTTTTTTTTTTTTTTTTTGGAAAACAGAGAGGGCAGGGAGTGTCGGTTTGCTGGGATCTCGGCAGCACTTTTTTATACATTCATTGTTCACTGCCACAAAAATCCCTTTCTTTGCTAAGTGTATCTTAGGTCCAGGATAGTCTGTTTTTCCAGACTGGAGAGCTTTCTGCTCTTCAGTCAGTAGTAGTGTGCTGATCTGCTCTCTCTGCATCTGGGACACGGGTGCAGAGTGAGGGGCTGAGTTAGGGGCACCTACGGGGCGACTCCAAAATTAAGAAAGGACAATAGCGCAGAAAAATCAAGAAATCCTCTGTTTTCACTAGCACTGTACACGTTGCAGCACACAGGACTAGGATTATATAATATTAAATAGCGTATCCCACAGTTTACGGTGCCTTGAACTTTCTAAAGAACGCCCTTTTTGAAATAGCTCCTCTGCTAATGCCAGGGTGTTCGTTTCATTAAGTCTTCTTAACATAAACATTGCAAAAACTATCTGATATTTTTTGGCAATGAACTATTTATAACAGATAACTAACGCTGCAGTCCTTGCAAACTGTGATGCTTGATTAAAAGGCTCAGTGTCATCAAAATGATGGGAGTGGATGTTCTCAGGGTGGTCAAGTCCTACAGAGAACAATCAAAAAGTCAAGTTATGATCCCTCAGCTGCAGGGTTAACTTCTGATGAAAAGGAGGCATCCAAACGCTGTTTGGCAAAGCTTTCTATAATGAATTGCTCAGTGCTTTTGTGCTCTAGCAGCATTCTCGGTTTGCTAAGCTGCAGAGGTGGTACGTGTACGCCGGATCAGATGGGTTCTTTTTTTTTGCTTACTCTACTGTATCACAAGGAGTATGGAATATCATTGTTAAATACCAGATACTCATTGTGGAGAATAACAATTACCATTTCTCTCACGCCTCCGGAGCTGGGGACAGATGGCAGGCAGGGCTGGGTGTGCTCATTTGCCGGAGGTATATTCCAAGCAGGTCTTGCTCCATTCGGATACCCGCCCCAAATACACACAGCTGGGGTCTCGTCACTCAAAACTGAGAAAAAGATGCTGTACCGATCCCACAGAGCAGAGGAGGACAAGGGGTAAATATAGAAAGCAAAAATAATCCTAGCAGGCTGAGGGAGGGCAGAGGTGAGAAGCAGCAGCTGTGGGCAGGGGAGATGCTGAAGGACACAGCAGCGCTTGTCTCAGTCCTCCTTCCCCTCTGATGTGCCAAGGGACGTCTTCAATATTTCCCTCATGTTTGCACCCATTTTAAGCCATAGCATCACAGTTTAGGCTCAGCTGATAACACAGGCATTATGCTTAGTGTATCTCCACAAAACGTACCGGGAATAGCGTCGTGCTACCGAGCTGGCACTGCCGAAAGGCAAAGTGTGACAGCAGGAGATCCGTGCGGGATATTTATGCTATGTCTTAATGAACTGGCTGTGTGAGGGAACGTTAATATCCGGCTTGGATGGCTATGTCTAACATGGGAGTCCAAATGTGCTCTGAGAAAATGAGTCTGAGCGTGGTCAGGATTGATCTCTCCTGGTGTACAACAACTTTATTGCTAGCAGCTCCAGCCTAACCCGCTGGGGATTTATGAATTGCTTGGAAAAAAACAACTTAAGAAATTACTGGAAATAGAAAAAAGTGTTACAGCTGTTGAAATGTCTGGGAATTTTGCTGTTGATTTAAAAGGCATGAGGGTGTTGCCCGTAATACTCTACTAAGCACCTTGAAAATACCTCACGCAGTTTGCTAAGTAGGACTGTAGTTATTTTTAATTGCATGACTGCTGCTCGCACACAGTACTTGCATTTTAAAACAAGTTCCAAAAGGGTTCCTGTTAATAGCCCTAGGACTTTAATATGTACAGTAAGTTTTTGGGCTGTGAAGAGCATAAAGGATCCAAAATAAATCTCGCTTTACAGGTAGATGATGCACATCTTAATGCCTCTGTAATTTGCTGTAACAATATCAAATGATTAGAGCAAGCCCCATCACCTATTGCTGGGGAAAACTATTCATAGGAGTGATCACCATCAAAAGTTGTTTATTCCTTTGCTTCACATAGACAATAACATAAGGTAACACAATAATAACCAGATTTTTTTCACTTACTCCCTGTTCCTGTTGCTGTAAATACCAGGAGGAAACAATGAAGATTTATTATTGAGGAACTTCACAATCAGGATTGGCTGCAGTCCTTGGCAAAAGAAACCTACATCTGTGTCTTTTAATTTTATCTATCTCAGTTATAAAGGCCCTAAAATTTAATTCTTCGTATAAAAATTGCTGTTAATCTTCATGGAATTTCTTCAGTAGAATCTAAACAAAAAGAAACTAAAAAGCCACAAGTAAAACACCATCAGTATATCCAATTGTATAATAAAACATAAAATATATTTGTAGGTAACAGAAGAAAACCAAAAGCAGGAAATAAGAGAAGTGAAAAGACTCATGGCAAAGTTTGACGTGCTGTCCACCTAAAATGCAGTTTCTTTAAAACAAATGGCTAATCGTTAGTAAAAGCAGAGCTTTGATTTTATCTAAGTATTGCTGAATTCATGTTACCAAATTAGCTAAAAAACCCTTTAACAATTCGAGTGAGTTACTTTGAGATGGGGATCATCCTCCCATTGCTGTGGGCATCTCCAGCACTTCTCCTGCTATGCAATTTAATAACCTGGGCTGATATTAAAATGGTGTCTTAAACATTGATGAAGGTGGAGGAAAGTGGCCCTTTTTAATTAGACATCAGAAGCCGACTGCATCAGACTTTTTGATGTGAAAAGTAAGGACTTTTCTGGGGCAAATGCTGCTGGTGTTTTTTCACACCTAGATAGCTCAGTGACGATTACTTGCTAGGTTTCAGTTGTCTCAGAATTTGACTCGTAAACAGAATTTGTGGTGGAAATGAATAATTTTTAACTGAGAATGGATTTTAAAGTTCCTCATAGGCTTGTTTTCTAACAAATACAATGTAACTGTCATTACAATTACGTAAGGCATAAAGTTGATCACATTTCAAAACTTCTTAGGTGCTTTCCATTGCCTCTTAGGCTCCGGGTGCTTGAGGACTGTGTCTGCGAAGCTTTGGAGCCGGACTGAGAACTTGGAGTATGCCCATCGGAGCAGACCACGGACCACCTGTAAAAACAGCTGACAGCAACGGGAAGATCCATTATGGCAGGAGTTAGGAGGACCGGAGCGGAGATTCCCGAACCTTGACTTGCGGTAGATGGAAATGCAGGAATTCCCACATCCCAGAGAATTTGGTGGCAGGGTGTCTGTCTTTCCTTGTTGAGATTGTTGTGTCTGATTTGACTCGTAAAGAGCAACTTGCAGCCTGGAGGTGACGGATGCTGGGAGAGCTGGGCTCAAATCTCTGAGTAATATTTATTTCTAGGAGAAGAAGCGGTTGGGAGAAGGTCCCCCAGGTTCTTCCTCAGCCTGATGTTTAGGGCACCTTGCTGGGATGGAAAACACCTCTGTTTACATCCCTGCAGAATGGGGCTTAGAAATGGGGGCTGCGGAGTGTAAGTAGGTGCTCTGGCAACACGACAGGGACTTGGGTCCGTGTTTCTCTGTTTCTGCCGTCCTTGCTTGTTAGAGTAACTCAATGTACACCAGTGAGTAAGGATTTGGAAGTTGGGTCCTGGCAGAAAAACTCAGCCCATCACCTTTCTTACAAAACATTTTTCATAGAGAGATTTATTTTCCCTTCCCCCCTCACATATTTTTCCATCTTCTTCCAAGCTGTCAGAAAGACCCTCTGTGTGATGCTCACGAGAGAAGGTAGATGAATAGCATCCTGTCATCTCTCTCCTTACAATGGATGGGCTGGAGATTTTTTGCTCATACTGTTCTTAAACCTGTTGGTGATTCAGTCAGAACTGCAAATGGTTATAGGGACAAATGTAGAGATAATATGTTTGCTGATGAATATCCCCCAGAAAGTGGTTTATCTGCAAATTAGGAGCCTATGCTACAAAGTGGGAGCGCACTCTCTGTCACATCTGGGCTTTATTTGAAGATTATCTAAAGAATAGAAGAGATTCTCCATTGCCTGTGTTTAACAGTTCACATCTGGAGCAGCTGAGTTGTCTGACGAGTGGTGCTGTGGTTCATAGCTCTCATTACTGTGCATCATTTATCAGTGGATTATGTCCTAATTTAAACCAGTAACAGCAATTCACATCTTCAAGGACAATTGTGATGTTGGGGATGGGTTTCTTGTCACTCTGCTAGTTTTCATGTCAAAGTGGTCAGAAGACAGCAAGTCAACCAGCTGAGCATCTGGTGCACCACCAGTTGTGGCTTCCTCTGCTCTTGCCCCTTACTCAGCTTCAGTTCTCACCCACAGTCTAAGAGGAATACACATTTAGAGCCATACTCCAAGTTCATGTCAGCCACGCTGTCAGCTTTATGAGCAAGGAAATTAATTGAAATAGTGCCAGGTGCCAGCTTTATTAGTTAGACTTGCACACCGTATAGATCCACAGGTGTGTAAGAACAAAGCCAAAGAAGTGGGGCTCACCGCAGCCCTGTGTGGTACCCAGGACCAGCGGGGCTGAGTGTATGGCCGCTCTCCTCCAGCTGGTCCATCACCAGCGCTTCCACCAGAGGGAATCTTTAGGGGGATATAAAATGTTGTATCTGGAGAGCCCATTTATGGGAGAGCTTTAATGCTGCCTTTTTATTACAATGGCAAGAAAGCAAAAAACCACCAGTGATGTGACCTTCTTGTTTATTTCTGGCTCTTCCGCACTGAGTTTAAATTCTTCACTGATTGGAAACTCTTGGAATGAGATTCAGAAAGTGCAGTCTGGCTGGAGTTTACACAGCTGAAATCAAGAGTGTGATCCAAGAATCTTGACTGATGGTGTGTAGATGCCGTAAGCACGTTTCTGAGAAACAAGTCCTTGGGCACCTCCAAGTGCTTCTATTGTACATACCTGGACTGGTCTGAGCATTTAGGCTCATATATGCCCTGATGATGCTTGACATTCAGAAAACTAATGGCCCTACACACTGGGTCCACTGCAGGACCCGGTTCGCAAGGTGTGATTTGATCATGCCAACACATACTGCCTGTGTCGAATTCCGCTTCAAGTGACGGTGGTCATAACGGCTGTCTGTCCATCACCAGCCTAAAAGATGTAAGGGTCAAAGCCAACAGCACCCACTGTGGGGCCAGATCCTGGGCAAGGCGTGGGCTACGGTCCCACTCCCCTCTGGCCATCCTGGCCCCAAACAGCATTGCCTGGAGAGCGGGTGGCAAAGCCGGTGCTCTTTGTTAGTCCTCAGGAGGGTGTTTTCCTGAATGAAGGTCTTTGCTGGTGTCCCACGGTTCACTTTTTGTCTCCTTGGTCCTTGTCCCTCTCTACGGCGGGTTTGTATGTGCTCCCCTTGTCCCGTGTTTCCTGTGCGTGTGTCCCAGTGTTATCAATTAATATGTATAATGTGATTGAAATAACCAGGGAGCTGCTGAAGTGCTGTGTACAGCCCCATTAGTTAATATTTAAAATAGGGAAACAATAACTAGACGTGATTTAGGGTTTAGGAACTAACTACTAGACAATGGGGCTTTGTGTTTATGTCAGAAAAGGTAATGGATTGTGGTCTGATCAACAAACCTTGAAGAACGTCTTGGAACTGCCAAGACAGAGTAAGAAGTAGGTAAAAGGTAATTCCTGGAGGGGGAGATCGCGACCACCAACTCATCAACCACCTACTCAAATGATACCACCTACTCAAAAGAAGACAATGAAGGAAGAAGACAGGGTCTGTGCACTAATTTACATGAGAGGCGAAGAAGAAAGAACCAATCATTAAAGGAAATAGTAATGAATAAGTATTACTTAAGTGTATAAATGTTGGAATTTTTAAGACAAAGGTGTGCTGTCTTGAGACAGGCACCTATTCATGCGCATCAACGAAATTAATTTGAAAATACCTCGACTCTGTGTGTTATTGGCTTGCACACCAGGTAAACGAACCCCATTTGAGGGACAACACTAGGGCTGCAGAACGAATCATCACCAGATGTGCAGCATCTGCGGTGGCCGAGGACTCGCTTTGCCCGGGCAGATATTGCAGCTCCTGCCAGATGTTGATGCCGCCACGCATAAGAGAGAAACGCATAGGGTGCTGGCAGCTGCCTCCCCTTAGACGAGGTGAGGATGGGGGTCTGGGGGCCGTTTCTGGCAGAAGAGGGGCTTTGGGGCCCTTTCTCTACATCCCAACTTCAGAGGATGACAAAGACAAATAACATCCTGGGCCATCTTCGCTCTCTGATGAGCGCCGGCAGATTAATTGCCAGTGAAGTGTTCACGGCTGAGCGCACGCCGCGGTGCTGCGCCCACGAGTCAGGAGGAGGGATGTGGAGAAGAAGGATGCCCCCGTTCCTCCGACACGCTCCCCCAGCCCACCCGGGGCCACGCGTGGGGACGCGCCGGCGGAACGCTGCCAGCCAGCTTCGTTAGAGCTCGTTAGCGGCTGCGCTTTCCTTCCTCGGAGGATGCACGGGGAAAAGCGTGGTGTGGATCTGTTTTTAAATACTTAATTGATCTCTGACTGTCGCTCTCAACATTGCTAGCCTGGTTTTTTGCAGTCGTCTTCGATGCCGGTGGTTTTCGTGCTGTCTCGTACACCTCAACGCGATCTCTCGGCGGTGCGGGTCCGGCTGTCCGGGCAGCCAGGCTGCCTTCCCCACGCTCCTCAGAGCTTTGGCCCCGAGAATTTGGGCTGAAAAACCTGCCTGCAACAGGCAACCGCTTTCACAGGTGTTGCTAGAGTCCGCCTTTGCAAGTGCACTAACTCGCCTTTTCCCAAATTCCGGCGAAAACATGGCTAAAGACCTTGTACACATAACAAAAATGCCTTTAAAGTGCTTTAGCACCAAAAATCAATGAACCTCATAGGGCAGGAGAAACTCGCCTCCCGGGGGCAGCCGGGCTGGGGGGAGAGGCTGTAGGCGTTTGGCTTGGAGCAGAGCGAGCTCGGCTAAGGGGAATTGTAGGAAATGGGGCCGGGATGGCTACGCTGGGATTTTCTTCCCTGCAATTTCTTCCTCCCATCCCTCATTGCGAGGAACGCTCTGTGCACGCTTTCTGCAAGCAGGCTGCTGGGGCTTCTGCGTGTTACGAAGCAGCAGCAGAGAAACCCGTTGGTGAGACTGCAAAACTGAGTGGGAAAAAAAAAAAAAAAAATCATTGCTCTTTTGTGGGGGCAAGCTTATCTCCGGTCAGGAGAGGAAGGAGCGGTATGCATAACCACATCCCACTCAGAAAGAGGAGAAATCCAAGCCTTTTAAACACAAAAAGAAACTGCTCCTTGTGCCATGACTAACCTGCCTCGAAATGCAAATTGTTTGATAATAGCATTTTCTTTCATCTGTTCCCGTAGCAATTAATGCCTGTCTTCAGCTGTCTCCCAGAAGCCAGGGTGTGCCATGCCTGCAGTTCCAGGACAAAAAGAAACAAAGAAATAAAAAAACCCAACCCAACAAGGGAAAATTCTAATTCCTGCTGAAAGTGAAGCTGGCCATGCCACCTTTTTTGGGGGTGTTGGCTCACGCTTTCTAATCCGCTGTCAGCCTCCCTGCTTTTCTCCTCCCGGCATTTCTCATTGCCTGCTGAAGTGCAGGATCCTGCTCAATGTGGTGTTTGGATCTGAAGAGCTGTATCAAAAACTAGAAACTTTGAAAATTGGCAGAACAAATGTTTTAGGCCACTCTGTTGGCTGACTGATTCAATTAATATTTGGCTGTGAAAAGATCCTATTGTAGGCAGGCTATTTGTCTGGCATGAAATTATCTAAGTGCTTGCCCTGCTTTCACAATCATTTCCATTCAGAGCGCCATGATCGTTATGTTTTATTATTTGTGGGACTAATGTGTTCCCGTGTGCCTTTATAGAGCCTGGTTTTTTGCTTACATTGCCAGCCGACTTAATGGTAAAAACAAATGCTTCAGTTAATTTTAGGCATGCGTTTGTACTTTTAAAAACTTTCAACTTTGTAATGAATGATTTAATATACAGTTACTTGAATATATGTTTATATGAGAGTACAATATATACACTGTATATGTAAATATCATAATATATGATATACAATATAGCTGCATTAATATGACAGTTTGGGTTAAGTTCTCCCTTTAGATGTGAAAATTTAAATGGCTTTGCAATCAATGGATGTTTAATAACAGCCTGATAAATCTGACTCCCTGCCTGGATCGTGCTCTCGTGCAGCTCTTGTAAACCACGGGAGGCACGGGGAGCGGAGCTGACGGCAAACCCACCCTGCGGCACCCTGACCCGGCACGGCACGGCACGGCTGCTGAACCGGGCACGGCACAGGCTGGCTGTCCCCGTCCCAGTGCCCAGTTCCCAGTGACGGAGGAGTTCCCAGTAGCCAAACTGCCTAACTGGGAAGCCGTGCCTGAAGGCTGCTGCGATGGGGACATCAGCCACAGGGTCTGTGTTGGGAGCCATGTGGGAAGAAGGTGAATGTTTGGTTTGGTTTCAGCAGTTCATGCAAACAAAGCGAGTAGAATGATTTACCGAACAAGTTTTGCCAAAATTATGTAAGAACATCCACGATCCCAGAAAGTAGCTTACAGTTTGCATCAGCTTACGACTACTTATTTTCCATCTGTAGTCTTTTTCACTGCTGGTTTTTAACGAGCTATTTGCTTTGGGTTTCATTTTGGCTTTTTTCACACCCAATCGGAAAGCTTTGAACGTATTGACATCACCACAGAAAAGCTATTATTTTCAGGTAGTTATTAATGACGTCGGGTTTTGACACTGCCTTGTAGTTCCGCTTGCCCGTGTTTCTTGAGGACTGTCTCTGTGGGCTTTGGGCTATCAAACATGAATTACTAGTCTTGATCAAAGTCCAAACCAGTTCTTAATGAATTATTCACTTCTTGGGAAAGCTCTGCTCCATTTAGAGGCACGGAGAACTTGAAATCTAAGACAACACTTAACAAAAGGACATGAAATGACTTAGAAGTTTGGTATTCTGAATATTCTGAATTCTCATTTTAATAGCGGAGAGCATTTGGATTATTGATTCCATTTTTTTCCATTCTTGCAGCTCTCGTACTAAATTGAAAGAACAAATCTGGAGAGCTGTCTTGGCATCTAGCAGAGATCTGAATGCTCAAGAAACTGTTTGAATAATGTATTGCTGCTTTCCTGACTGATGTCCTTAATATCGACTTCCCTACTCTCAAGCACGTTGGAGTGACTCTTTTTAAATATTATGTTGCAAGACCAAGTATATTAGGGCAAAATATCCTGGCTGGGAGTCAGAAGATCCTTTCAGCTGCCCCACTGAGTCACTGCAGCATCTTGGTGTGGCTGCTGACCTCCCTCCCGCTTCCCCATCTCTGCAACAGGGCAGTCACAGCACCCAGTTATCCCGTGCAGCAGTTTGGGACCCTGAGAAGTGTTAAATGTCAACATTAACCTTTCAATACCTGGTGCTAGAGGTTTCAATGTTTTTCTTGTACCCAGGGCAGTATTTTCTAAGAATTGAACTTTTTGTGAAGTGCATGTCACAGCATTGGTGGTTATCAGCGTGCCCACGAGGTAATTTAGGGAGACTTGCTTTTGGCAGCATGCAGGACCAGGGAGACAGAGGTCTGGACCTGCAGCTACACCACGTGCAAGTATCCCGCTGCAGCCAGCGTTCTCACTAACTTTCTTTTAACATTTCACAAATTTCACTATGCTTTACTAACGAGCCTTCCTTCTGGCGGTTGTATTTTACTATCACCTGGGAATCATCTCTGCTGGGTTTGTTTCACATGTTCCTGATGATATGGTAAGTATTAATATTCAGTGCTCTTCAACTCTGTATATAGACTTGTGTCTTTATGGTCCCTTGGTGACAGACAGCTGTTACTGCTAAGTTGTTCACACCTCCTTCTTGTAAATGTCTTCCCATATAAATAAATCTAACAAAGTAAACAATAAAGATATAAAATAACCTAGGAGAAAATATTACGATATAAAATAATCCAGGCCCTAAACCCTCCCTCTCTGGATGTGACCAGCACAGAGCAAGGTACCCCGTGTAACTGTTGTGCTGCCATCGGTTGATAGAAAGGGATCCCAATTTACACCAGCCAGGGATACCCTCTTGGGAAAGGAACTCTGGGTTGAAGGGATTTTTTTACTTCTAGGACTTCCAAGTCTGGGATTGATTATATTAATGGTTGAGTCTAAATCACTTTGACATCTGCTCAGGGGTGAGTTGACCCTCTCGTGTGTGAAGCTGATGCTAAGTGAAGATTTAGCCAGGCTTGTTGGTGAGGTGCTGTAGCAGAATAGAGAGAAAAATGGTTAATCACTGTAAGGACCACATTATCTGAACACCTGGAAGTAAAATCGTAATCTGCAGAAATTAAAATGTTAAAAAAGAAGAAAAAACACAGCAGTTACTCCCTTTTCTGCTGCCATCATTCTTATCTTTTCTGAGCCATTAACTTATTACCAGCTAAAACGATCTGCTCCAATTTAATTTTCTAGACGCCGCTTTAAAAATCCAAAGTCACTAAAAAAGAAGAAAATTTCCTCAAGTTCTTGGGTAACATTTTCTCTTTTCACTGATTGTTAACCTGCGTGCTGGAGCCGAGTTAGCCGCCGGCTCCTGCCGGCGGTGAGATTACTGCGTGGATTACTTGGGGATCTCTGTGATTACCCTCGTTTTGTGCTGATTAGCCTGCTCTGGCTTCTGTGGCTCCTGCCCGAGCAGGGAGCTACAATCCCACTCCGCTCAACAAAGTCGGTTTTTGCACGGCTTTTCTCTTGAGCCTCCACCCTTGGCTCCTGCCTCCTGGCACGGGTGCAGCAGACCGAGCCCCGGCTCCTAAAGGCAAATTTCCATACGGATTATACAGCTGGGGTGGGTGTCACGTCCGCCCACCGCGCCTCGTCACCGGAGACCGCGGTCAGGATGAGTGCCGTGGCCCCGGCTGCAGCCGGAGCCCCCCAGGAGCTCTGACCGTCGGTGGTCATCTCTTCCTTGGTGGCCTCTGCTGTCCTCAGCCCCTGAGCTTAGCTTTATTAACCCTTGCGTGGGTACGCTCACGTGAGCTGCAGATACCAGATTTGGTACAGAATAGGTGATGTATATACACCCAAGGCTTCCAAAGAAGCAGGCGGGCAGGGTGTTATTAAGGAGTGATTTTAACCCTTCTGTTGTTTTCCATCAAACTTACTATTTCTAGTAGGTTTACCTTAAATTTTAGATCCTAACTCTACCAAAAAATGTCTAATATTTTTAATTCTCGTTGTGCCTCACCTCAATATCTTACAGCCAGCTTCCAGAGAAGGAGACCGGTGTGTTCATTCTGCCATTCACTCTTCAAACCCTAGTAACACACAAGAACTTGGAGATCATCGAGAGTTTAAATCCACCATCTTTTATGAGAAATGATTTATAAAGCGCTGCGGGTGTGGAGAACTTTCTGAAACCGGGTCATGCTTCGCCTTAAAAAGTGGCCAGCCTGTGGGTCTGTCTTTATGAGTTCTTCATGCATGTATGTAACTCCTCAGTAAACAATGCAATCAAAGTCAGCGTGACCTGCACTTAAATAACCGGATTGTGCCTCGTATAACAGGCCCTCAAAAGACAAACTGTGATTATTCATCCCCTCTGGCAAGCTTAACCCTCAAGACTAGTGGAACAAGTACAGCCATGCACTTAGTGTCAATAATTTATTTGTTCATTAATGCATCCAAATTTGGTCCTGGGTCTCATTTAAAATGATGCTTAACTAAGTGACAGCTGTTCTTCTGATGAGCAGGTGTTGCAAAGACTTCTGCCAGCGCATTGCAACTGCAGTGACCAGCGCCCGCAGCAATTCCTGCTCCTTCGGTACGTGGCCTTCCATAAAGGATCGGATTGTTTGGCCAAAACTAGGCAAAATCCCACTGATTTTGACTGAAATTCCACTTTATTGACTGCAGGACTGGGGACTTCAGTCTGCGATGTTATCCAAAGACTTGAGGGTGAGGGGTTTTTCTTCCCTTGGTTGTCATGTCTTCCTTTGGTGGGTGACCAGTTTGGTACAGCAAGTCAGCTATCTTTGGAGGTTGTGTTTACAATTTGCCTTTGTACAAGGAAGAATACTTTAGTCCTAATAGAGATTTACTCCATGTTGAGTGCATCGATACCATGCCGTTTACAACATCTGATACCACCTGTGCTAGAGTTAGCTCTGCACGGCTGCGCACCAAGGGGAATATGCGCAAAAAGAAAAGAAACAGAGAGGAGAGTCACCAACTGAGCTGACCCACCGGATTTAGGGACATTCGGAGATTTAACAACCTTCTGCGTGCACATATCTTGATGTTTGTGGTGTCAAGCAAAAATAAACTTTCAAGAGCCTCCCACCTTCTCGATTGCACGGATCATTTCCCTTCCTCCTGGCACAGCAATTACCTCCTCGTGCCAATTACAGCAAGGGGCTCCATGGGAAACCAGTGCCGAGGCCTCTCTCAGGGCACGCTGAGCCGGCTCCGAACGGGGTTTAGCATCTAGGCACTGGGAAGGGACGCGCCGTGGGACCGGCCGGCTATTTCCAGACCGTTGCCAGTTGCTCTGCAGATAAGTTTGGATGAGGGATTTAGGCCAGCAGCCAGGAGCAATGGAGACAAGTAGTCAGAAAGGAATAAAGAGAGAAAGGCTGCTCTTAATGAGTGCAATAAAACAATAAAAGTGCAATTATGCAGTAAAACTATTGTCATTTTGGGGTTGGAAGATAATGTACGAGGCAATAGTGCTCATTTTAGCCTGTGTTTTCAGGCATCTTTTAGCCTCTGACATTATAATTACGTACCGCTATCTCATTCCCGCATCTCTTCATTTTTATGGGTACTGAAGCATTGCATCAGAACTATGTCAGATCCTGAAATTCTGTACACTCACATGCATCCTTGACTTTGTTTTGCTTTGCCAGCTTGCGAACATGCTTTGAAATGCAGTCTCTCAGTCCGTCACATTTGTCAAGCAATATGATAGCACGGACGGAAATAATTACAGCCAAAGTGCAAGATGTATTCCCAACACTGAACTCAGTGTATCTGTATCTCTTGCACATGAAGTCTAGAAATTGTGCATGAAATAATTTTTATCAGCTTCTTCCATACCTCATAATAATAGCATAATTTTAAAGATGTTATAAATTATGGTTTCTGTTTGATTTTGGAAAATGTCCTAATTCCTGTGATTAATTGTTGACTTAATAACTAGAAATACTCTCAAACTCAGAATAGCCTGCTTTATTGGTGCTTTGGGGCTTTTTGGCAAATATTATTTGCCTTCCCTCTCCCTCCCTGATTTCCATCAGTTATTTTGGGAATCAATTTGGTGGTAGACTATTAGAACAAAAGGATGAAAATATACCTGTGCTGTTTGTGAACTCATATTCCGAACTCATTTTAATATGATCCCCTGGATTTAAGCAGTTATTTCTTACATATTTTTATACCTTATTGTTGTGAAGTTTTTAGTCTGCGTTAGACTCAGTTGAGTGACAGGATTTCTACTTTGGAGTGGTCTAAAATGATCACCTGGGAGTTTGATCAAACTTCTTCCCCATGTGCTAAACCCAAATGTTACTATTTAGATTGAAAAATTTAACTTAAAGTTATATCTGCATGACAATATAACACCAGAGGAAAGTCCTTCTTTAACTGTGGCTTTAGGATTGTTGCAGTGGTATAATAATCATCATCATCATCATCACCTTCTGTCCTTTAGTAAAGCACCATCCTTCAATTTTTAATTGACTCCAGTCTTATTCTTAACAGTGGTTCATCCTGAACGCTGTGATGTAGTCACTGCTTTTCTAAAGGTTAATATAAATCTGTAATGAATGGTACAGATTAAACACTGGTGACATTCTGTTTTCCCATCTTGTACAGATAAAATATTTACACTTTAATGGAGATCAATTTAGAAAGCAGGTGCAGCTTTGATGTTTACATCTTTTAATCAGCAACCTTAATTAACAAGTTGTTTGCTAATGATTAATCACCTGCACAAATACCGTGTGGATTTATCAATTTTGAAGTTATAGGCATCTTGGATGTTGGGGTTTTTCACCTTAAGATGAAAAATGACACAAGATGATGATGCTTGTGTCCTTTCGGGCGCGCGAGCTGGGAAGGTACAGGAGCAGGACCAGGTGTTTTCCAAATAGAAGGTAGGAAAGCCAGTCCTGGGCTAGGTGGGGAGAGGGAGCTTTTGCAGAAACACAGGTGATATCTATCAGACTGGGAATTGCTATCAGGCTTTTAATATCATCCTTCCCAGATGCAGCTTTGCAGGGAGGAGGTGGGGGTGATCATTACCTACACCTGTTAGTAGCTCCTCTCCATATAAGTTAGGCTGGTGATGGTATAAGATACTTGCTAGGTGTGGAGGGGGTTGCTGGCTGTTGTTTCTGCTGTTGGCTTTCAAAATCAGCACTGTAAAAAGACACAGGTTTGTTTTGCTTCTGTCTTTGGGGGGGGCTTGGAGAATCATGATGTCTAGATAGGGATTAGAGGAAACTATTAGAAAGTGGGGTGGAAAGAAGGCATCAAGAGTTTAAGGGGGGGGGGAAACGTGTGTTGGTACTTAAACTTCTAGGATATGCTCAGTTCATTCTCGTATTAGACATTGTTTCCCCAAATAATGCTGCCCAGTGGCTCAGTCTGTTTCTGAGTTTTTAAATCTGTGTCCATCAAGGTATGAAAACAGTCGGAGTTTGGATTGCCTAATAAGGATGAGAATTAGAGTTCAAAGTGTTATTTTTCTTTTGACTAATTCAGTATGAATTTGGTGACTTTCTCTGGCTCTGGGGGTTTCTTGGCCTCAATATCTTTGTGTCTTTGTTGTACAGAACTAAGCCTTTTTTGCATGAAACAAGATTGTGTTGGTGACTTGAAAGCTGCTAAAAACAGCAAAATCAGAATACATATGCCACAAAACCAGGGGTGTTTTACTGTTTTTGCAGCATGCCTGGTGGGCAGTGGGGACCTCTCTCTTTCACTTTCACAGAGCAAAACCTGCAAATTTTCCTCTCAATGGCAAATTTCTGGGGAAACTCATTAAAGACAAACTCTCTGTTGTACAGCTTGTAATGATTTATTTTTGTTATGCAATATGCTGCTTTCTGGTAACAAAGGCAGAGGTTGGAAATTGTCTCTGCTACAGTGGTGTCATTAAGTTTTAATTCACTACTTTGCGTTATGAAGTAGTCTGTGGCTTCATTTATTCATATGGAGATTTTTGACAGTGATAAAGATGGAAAAGCCCATGTCCTCCTAGACAGGCTTCATGGATGCTTCATGTAAAGCTCACACACTGTTAATGACCAGATTATTTGCAGCAGTCTGTTAACTCATCTTATTACTAGATCATGAATCTTACAGCTGACCTCTTGAGTGATGAGGAGGTGTTGAGGTGATTTGTATCTATTTTGCTGTTTTACATGACTGTGCCTCCTCTGAAATGATTTATAATGCCAACTCGCTGAGGAAATAAGATTTAAGGGAGGTTTTGTGAAATGAGTGCAATATTTCAGAAAATGTAATTAGGAAATATTTAGAAGAACCAGACACCTTAATAACTGTCCTCCGTAGAAGCGAGAGTATCTGGATCCCCTTGAAGGCAAGGAATCAATTGCTCCGCAGTACAGTTCTCCTATCGATCGCTAGCCCAGCTCTGTGGAGACAAGCGCTTGGCATTTAACCTTGCACAGCAGAGGCATGAAATCTGAACCTGGTGTGCCAGGAGCTCTCTGCATGCTGCTTCATCTGTAGCTGTTCTCAAATGCCAGAATAAGAGCTCCTGCTCCTTAAAACAGACTTTTATTTCCTTGTTTGACAGACCGATAGCAGCTGAATTTGCGAAAAATTTAAGGATTACTGGAAATGTAGTGTTTAAGAGTATACCCTCCAGCGGAGACAAAATGCTGAACTGACACTAGTGAGGGCATGTGTATGGTGGGCGAGGAGGAAGCAGGAGTTACTGTTGGTTATTTTTTCATTATTCTGTTACCAGTGTGTATCTTGGCTAACTACAGCTAATCTGGTATTTCTGGACTCATGAAGAATAATCACCTACCGTGTTCCTGTACTATGAGCTACAGAATTAACAACATTGTCTGCCCAACGCTTGAAACTACCAGGTGTCATTTCCAGCATGCAACTACAAACTCATGTTTAAGAAATGCAGTTTGCAGCCTGGTACTGGTTTCCTGCGCTAGGTGCAGGAGTGTGTGGATTACAAGTGGTCTTAAACCCAATATTGTTGCAAACTTTTTTTCCTTTGTGCCACAGCAAGGAATGCTTCCGTGTATTGGTGGGGATAAATGATCACCGCTGAGATGTGCTTGACCAAATAATTCTGCTAGCCTAAAAGTATTTAGGAGGTAACTTTCTGCAGTAAGCAAGGGATTTAGGCACTTGGCAGAGCTACAAGTGGAGAAGACTATTAGCCAGCTGGGTCACGCTGTCATATCTGCAAATACCACTTGGTGTGTTCTCCTCCTTGGTAGGTCTGGGCAAAAAGAGGTCGCGCTTCCTCCTGCGCAGGCTCAGTTTGGCGAGAGGAGTGACTGCATAACCATAGCCTGGTTTTTGCCTGGTAGTGTGGCTCATGGGAAGCCGTTTAAAAATTTTGCAAGTTTGAGCAGCCGCAGAGGTTCTTGGTTATGGCATGATAGGGTGAAAGATGGCTCGCTCTGAATGGGGGGGGACACATGCAGAGAAGATATAAATACATGTCTGTGTGCCATCGTCCTTTCCGCATCTCTGCTCCCAAACTGCCCTCTCTAAAGCAAAGCTCTAGTTTCTTGCTCCATCGCGGAGATGGTCACAACCTATGCTCCTTTATTGTAGGTAAAGAAAAGGGATGTAACATGGTGGCACGAACCACATCAGAATTTAAACTGGGTGCCATGTGTCTGTTCACTGTAAGCCCGACTGTAAAGGACAAACTGGCTGCTGAAATGAGTGAGCAAAGTGCTAATCCTGCGGTTGAAGGCTGTGTTTTAACGAGCCTGGCTCAATTGTCCAGGTGAAGGTGCAGGTCCCTGATAGCTCAGACTGAGGGACTAAAGCGTTGGGTATCTGCAGGGGAAGGGATTGGTTTTGGAGCATTTTCTTAGTTGAATCTAAACAGTCCCTGACAGCTTTGTGGCTGAGATGGTCAGGTGCACAAAAGGAATAAAAGCCTTCATGCAACCTACAATTCCCAGCATTTAACAGCAGCTTTCGGCTATTGTGAGTGGTATTATTCCATACTGATGCTATGATTTCTGTGCATGAGGGTTTGGTCTGTTTTAAGAGGTCACACATGAATAGTAATGGTCTTTATAGCAGACACACGTGGCATTTACAACGTGCTCCTTTGTTTCCATGTATGATTATTTTTTTTTTCTACTCACCTTCAGTAATTTAAAGATTGATGCCTAACAATTAAGTGTATGTGTATTAAGTGTATGAGGCAAGATTTTTTAAAAAAAAATGCATATTCAATTCTTCAGTGAAAGTACACTTAGAGATGGATCTCTTGATACAGAGTTTCTCTTTATTTCTGCTATTTAACTGTCAATGAAATAGCACTTTGTCTATCTGTTGCTGACTTTCTTCACAAACTGTTACACCTCTGTAATAGACTGAGTCTGTAAAACAAGATTTGATGTTCCAAAAGATAAAACCAGAAGCACACATTTCTCTAAAATGGGATGCCCTCATGCAAGAGTTCACTAGGGAGTATAAAATAATTTTTAGGAAAATCACAAAGTCGTCATGAAAAATAGAAACCTTATGTCAAAGTGTGCTGCCAATTTACACCTACAGAAATGTTATTTAAATAATAGCATGTCCAAATAATAAGTTTTTTTAGTATGTTTTATTAGGTACCAATTTAACTGTACAGGGTAGATGCATTTCTGGCTGGCAAAAATGATTTTTCCCATTCCATACGGCTTGTCAGAATGTCTCTTCCTCTTTCATACTTGGAAGAGATTGACATCTGTCAAAGATTCCTATGCCAGAATAGTAAATGGAGAAATGCAGATGTAGCAGATGCTTTGGCTGGTGGTGAGAGCATTTGCTTTAATCAGTAACTTGAGCTTCCAGTCAAGATGAACTCTCTTCTACAAGGACCTGTACAGTATTCTGCTGTTCTCTAACCAAATGCATGGACATTTATTATAATTTCTGGCCTATTACATTCTTCATGCCACAAACTACAACTCTCCAGTGTCATTCTTGGGCATCAGGTACACGTAAATAAGATGTGTCATTTTGTTGTTTACTCATTACAACCAACTTTTCTGTCAATAGGAGTTTATAAAAATGCATTTCCCTTTGGCTCTTCGTAATGGCAGCAAAACCTGGTTGACTGTAGCACACAAGGGCTTTCCACGGGGACACCTGATGACGCAGACAGGCCAGTGCTGCATTGCTCCTCCTCCCTGTGCAGAGCAAAAGGTCTTCTGAGATTTCCTTATGTTCGTCTTGAATTCTGACAAAGCATAGCTGCTATTCTGACATCACGTGCGAGTCATCTGCGGTTTGCTAACAGCCCGCGGAGTCTGCTCCACAAACATGATATCTGACTTTGCTCCGTTTCAGTTGATGAGTTGTTCTTCCTGCCTTAACGGCAATACCTGCATGATTATATTCTGTTGATGTCTATCTAGGGAGGAGGACTCGGGCTTTATCTGAGCGGTGCTTTTAAAAAAACCAAAGTCCGCAACATTTAACTACTTCATTTTTATGATGAAGAAAGACTAATCCTGACTCTGTTAGATCCCCTGGACCTCCACATATTTCCAGCCTTTAGATTAAATAATATTTGTATGATTGATCTTAAGCTCACGCTGTTCTTGGATGCTTCCCATCAGTATACTGCAAATTTGGTGCTGGGGCACAGAATTAATTTCTGTAGTAACCTGCTGTGATACCGCAGGGAGTGGTGACTTCAAATGGAGAATGAACAGAAGGAACAAACCAAGGCTTTAACTGGAACCTGGGTTTCATGCAAATGCCCTTTAAAATGAAGGACCTACTTGTACCTTTGTTTATGACATGGAAGAAACATTAGAAATCTCCAGGCTGGATGATGGGAAATGCATGCATTTCTGCAGATCTTAAATGTTTGGGTTTAATGTCTACAAATGGTAATAATTGAAGTGCTTCACAAACATTAAGTATTTTCAGCACCTTAATGAGGAAGAAAACATCAAAGGAAGTGGCCATCTCCAGAGTTAATTGGCACTTCTTATCCTAAGTGTATCTTGACCATTATTCCCTTATCAGCAGTATGTGGAATAACATTGTCATCTATCTTTTGTAGATTTTTTTCCCCCCAAAATTTAGGGACTCCTTCTTTTTACTGTGAGGGAGGACACAGACAATTTAATGTTGAATGGCAAAATACCACAAGAGGCTGTGTGCAATGAGGCGGTGGGTTGTACACAATTAAACTGGAGGGATTTTCAGTGACCGATCACATCAACATGAGAGCTCAGAAAAGAATTAGCTTTGCTTTTGCCTTCAGCAGCACAACCTGTTCTCAGGTTCCTTTTACTGCGAATGGGTATTTGCTATTCCCACATAGTCCATGGGGAATCAGTAATATTGTGATGAAAATGCAGAAGTGGGTTTGGAGGAGAGGGGTGTTGGGAGAGTTGCTGAGAAACATCCTCTTTGTTGCTGTTTGAATGTTTTGAGTTGCATGTGAGTGTGCAATGCTCCTCTGCCTTTCCAGACCCAACACAGCCTGTGTAGGCAGACTGCCTCTCTAGGGACAAATGGGAATATAGAAATTGGAAGGGAAGCTGTAAGGTTTTTGTTTTGATCAAAGTGTTTCATAAACTTCAGAAATGGGGGGGGGGGGCGGAATATTGCTAGTGTATTTGCATGTCAAAGATGTTTGATGAACTTCTCTTCAGCCTGCATGGAGAAAGAAAGGGGTAGAGGGGAAATTGTGCTTTTTTAATGAAAGCAAAATATCACAAAACCTCCTTACTAAAAAGTTGTTCTGAAAATATGACTAATATAGAAGCAAGTTACAGATATGTATGACAAATAGGCAATTGGCTATTTTCTAGATGCTATCTTGAGTAAAGTGAAGATAATGCCATGGAAGCTGAGATACACAGAAGAAAACAGCTTTCTGTCTTATTTTTCATTTGTTGCTCGGGGGACAGCATAGACAGATTATCATTGTTTTAATGGCATTTGGATAACTTTTTTCAGGTTGGGACTGATGTCAATCCCATTAAACTTGCTGGGAATCGTTTGATTTACTTTATGGCTTTTTTTCACTCAGCCCTGTAAAAGGTCAACGCTCTTCATCGCTGTTGCTGTTTATTGCTAATTGTTCGATATGCTCCCGGGTCTGCTATTCAAGTTGCTCTAATATCCTTATTGCTGAGGAACAGGGATTTGGCAAGTGGCAGTACCTTTCTGCCAGCCAGAACCATGGGAGCGCTGGAGGAGTCGAGGTGTGTATAGCTGTAATAACACCCTTGCATACACTAGCAATGTGCAGTTTTGCACGGATGTATTGGCTGAATTCTTGGTTTTTAAGCAAAAACACACGGCCAGATCTTCATCTTGTGTAGTCCTACTGAAGGTGATGAAGCAGTACGTTTTTACTCCAGCTGAGAGATGGGTCACTGTATTTGCCGATAGCTGGGGCAGCGCCGGCGAAGGGCAGGAATCCGTACTAGCAGACAATACGAGTGTTTCCCTGTCCCTCACCTGACGGTTGGCTGTTTGATCCATGGCTCTTTATCCCTTTATCCAGCAGGAAGGCTGGTCTGTGTCCCAAATCGCAGATTGAAGGGCTGTGCTTATATGTGCTCTTCTCTCTTCTGCCCCTTGATGCTGCTCTGGGCACAGCTGGCACCAGCAGCCTGGCAGCAGGTATGGCATGTCCTGCCCAGTGTATCTTGCCATATGGACCAGTACCTTGGCCTGAATTCACCACAGGTTGACACCTGGGGGAACAAATACTATTTCTAATTCTTGAAAGGTCTCTTAATTTGTATGGAATCTTACTTTCTGTGTTGAATGAAGAGAAACACCTGAGCACTTGCAGGTATCTGAAATAAATAAAGGAAAGAAGTTTACTTTGATATGTCATCGTTCTTGTCAATGATTGGCAGTTTCTTAACTTGGCCCCCAAGCTCAGAGCAGAGATCAGATCCATGTCCATTGTATGTGGGTACCCGTTTCCAGCAGTGGCCACTTAACCAGTGAATAAGAAGCAAAATCTCATTCCTCATCCTTACAGCAATAAGTTATCACACTGAAGCATGAGATGAGATTTTTTTTTTTTAAATTAATTGCATTTTGGCACGCATAAATACATGTTTTCATTATTGTCTGTAAAATTAGCTTGCCCCTTTTCAATATCCAGCTGCTGTGCTTGACTCCAGCCTGCTGTGGCAAAACACTCCACATGTCACTTGATTGTGCTAAATATCTCTGCTTTGAGTTTACAAGGTGAGACCAGACTTATTTTCCCTTTTACTTTGTGTTAGGGAAGCTGCAGAAAGCTAGCAAGTCAGCTGTGCTGAGCTAACTGCTCATCGCTAGATATGTTCATTGCTGGAGATGTGGAATTTGTATTGGCTTCCAATTAAAAAAAATTCTGTGTTCGCTTCAATTTGTGATGCTCCTTACTGTCTAGGAGCATAAGTGTCAAGCTAGCGTGTACTGACAGAGCTGTCTAAAAATAAGCTCAAGAGGAGATGCTTGTGGTGGTCTCAGTGGAAATTGTTTAAAACCTACAAGGATCTTAAAGGGCAGAGAGCTCTTGAACCGTCTTTCCCCCTGAATAAATTTGTGATTTCAGGTCTGCGGATGATGACCTGATGGACATAAAACTGTCTGATGTTCTCCTGTTGTCATAAACCCTACATCTTGATGGCCAGGGGTGCTGGGAGTCTGTCTGCCTTCTCCTCTTCTCAGGTCGTGCATGTCTCCAGCAGACAGTGTGTCATGCATCTTGGGATGCTTTCCAAGATGAATGTCCCAGAAGTAACATGGTGGTGTGAAATGGCAGCGACTGGAAGTATGAAAAGGTTACACAACAGTGTCAAAGAGCACATCAGATCTTTGCGGTGCTCTTTCCTAGGCTGGGAAAAAGAAAACACTTTTTCCAGGTAGGCTGTTGTGAGGGATGAATGGTTAACTGCTGTTGTGTTCTGCTCCATCCAAATTGCTAATTTCTATTTACTTTCTCCCTTTCCATCCAAGGAAAAGTTGGCATTGCTATCATTTGAGCCACTTAACTTAGCATCAAGTATGTCTGTGTAAAATACTCTCTCTTAGGGTGTGCTAATTCTTGTGGGATAGATGCCTATGCCCATTTTGATCTAGGGAAAACTGGGGCAGAGCGAGCTGTTTGATCAGAGTTGTGAATCAAGGCAGTGGCGGAAAATTTCCCAGTTTTGTTTTATTTGTTGAAGTAAATGTTCTTTTGAATTTCTGAAAATATACCAGTCTAGTTCCTGCTGCACAGAAGTCACTTCTCAATGTTATTTTCCATTATCTCCCACATAAAATGAACTCTCAGCATTTATCCTTGCTATGTCTGTAACATAAAGCAACCATATTTCAAAAACAAGGAACAGAAGAGCAGAATGAATGGTGGGAGCAGGTGGCAGGAGCTGTTAGGTGTGTGTTAAAGGGTCCGTAAGAGCAGTTTGTGCTCACAGGTAAGGGTAAAATGTGGGTTTGGCTGAAGGACAAGGATGTGGTTTCACAGTGACTACCTGATTTTAAAATATTCTTTTTTTTTCCATGCAAGAATGAAAATAGAATGTTCTAAGTATCTTTAAAAAAAAAAAAATTGTGTTAATTGTCATTCTTGCTCAAAGACTGGGTTTATCTTTAGAACAGGGCTGCTTATAAATTATACCTGAGACATCAGGAATATTCCTATCAGAACCCATAGAGGTCTGCGAATGCCCCGCTTGTGGCAAAAGCAGCATCCAAAATGGGTAATTCACTAGGGAAGCTGAGAGGATGCCAGAAGACTGGTTGCCTGCTGTGTGTTTGTGTGTCGAGACCGAAGGCTGCCAGGAACCTGCTGGAGGGGATGACGGTGTGGGCAGAGGCACTGGTGGTGCTGGTGAGCTGTGGTATGCTTTGCAAGACCCCACTGTGAGCTCACTAACTGTTTGCACGATTCCTGCTGACCCTGTCGGTGGCTTATTGCTTATTTCTAGTCTCACTGCTGTGCTACTCAAGGTATTTCAATGACCTTCAGAGAGGGTTTTGTAATTTCTTTGGTACTTTGCTGGCTGGTGGCTCAGCAAAAAGGACATTTTGACTCCTCCAAAGCTGCTCCTTTAGTGCCAGGAAAGTTCACTGCAATCGCCCCTGGGGAAGTGCTTTGGCTTAACACAGGTTGCTTTGCCAAAGGAGACAACGTGGTGAAGCAGATGAACAGAGGGCACAAAAGGCAAAATCCATCTGAGAAATGTCAGGCACATGACAAAGGGGAGGGAAAGCTGGAGACCAGTGTGATTTCTAAAACACAGCTGTAAGTGACCTTTAAATGTTCATAGCAGTCCTAAGAAAAGCAGGAGGAAGGTGTAAAAGATTTTGTTTAACTAACTTTAGGTCACAGAGGACAGCAAAAATGATGGAATTGTGCAAAATAAAAGACCCTCCTTATAGGTGAAAGTTAAAAATTGGTCGCGGGTTTTCCACTGTAACACTTCATTTAGTCCTGTATATTAGAGGTTGTTGCTTGGTTGCAAGCAGGAGGAGGAACCAAGTACACAACAGAAGATATCAGTTCCTCAGGATGAGTTTCTCTTCATTAAAACCTGGGTATATCAAATCCTGTATCACCTATATATTTCACCCTATTTGAGTTATCTCAAGTTATCATTTATCACTTTGGTATGTAGGCAGTGAAGCCTCTGCCTTCACCTGCTTTGATTTCAAGCATTAGCACTCTCCTGCTGTGAGCTAAATTGTTTTAAGGTATGAATGTAAAATTTTCAGCTAGATTCAATTCACATGTTCAGTGTAATTCATACCCTTAATTATATCCTAAGTGAATTTACAGTGACTCTTGAGGGTTAAGTGTCTTGCCCAGAGTCTTTTTGTACTAGTTCTGGCTGAGTTGGGCCAAAAGGAGGGTTTTGGGGATCCCTTGCTTCCAGGTCCACTGCAGACCAGTGGGCTTTGCTTTCAGCCTTTTGACTGCCAGGGTTGGTGTGAACACTTCTCCCTCTGGTTAACCAGGAAAACTGATTCAAAAAGCCTGCTATTAGAGTACCAGAAAGGTACGATAAGACTCTGACATGCTGCAGGCTTACCCAACCCCTGCCTAGAAAAACCCAGTAAATGGTTAATACTGACTGCTGTATGAAGATGGCTATTTAGGCAGTAGTAACAAAAATAGTCAAAGACCCTGGTGCTCCCTGCACAGCTCTCCCTGGTGCAAGCAGAAGGGGCTGGTGACTAGTTTGAACATCAGGTGTGTCAATAAAAAGGCATTAGAAATTGCTTGTCTTGTTCACTTAACTCTTATGTTGCTGCGCTGTCAACTACTGCATCCTGGAATAGCCAGGAATTGGAGAAACTTGAGGGAACCTCATAGCATTAGCAGTTAGTAAAACTGTCTTATTGGAATACCTTTGTCTCCAGAGAAATGTGCACAAATGTTTACGACTGTGGTCCTTGACAATGAAGTACACGGAGAGAAAATCCATCCTCTTTCAGGTATTCAGTTAAATGACTGCAAAGCAGTGATGGTTCCTCTGCTTCTCTGTCAAAACATCACACCAAGGCTGAGACTCCCTTCTTCTGCATCACACTTGCATCACCATTAGCCTGGTGAGTGGGAGTGGACTCCTCTAATAATGTCATCCAGAGACAGGGTGCCTCTACAGACTCTATTTTTAGCAACATCAGGTGCGATGAGCAGGGGTTATCTTGTTTACAGTACTATTGTTAATGTAAAATATGCCTCTGAATCTTGGAGGCTAATGTTCGCTTGGGGAGAAAAAATCATTAGGTTTCTCTTGTAAAGATGAATGTGTAGTTTTGAGGAACTGTATTGTGTCCCAGAATAGTTAGCGGCTGCGGTAATAATTCTACTGAGGTTATAAAAGAGTGACAGGCTTGCTGGGGTTTGTTTTGGTAGGAGTCCAAAAAAGAAGAAAGTTGGGCTTCAGGCATCGAATTCATCACTGGGGCTGGAAATGAAGGAAAGTCAGTGCAGCCCGGAAACTTTGCTCCATGTAATAGCAGGAGAAAGTCTTGCAACTGCCAGTCTTGCTTCCACCAAAAAGGGAAAATGAATCCACGGCTGCAGTTGGTCCTGGGTCAGAGAAACATCTGGGGCTGGTCACATCTTTTAAAGACACTGTTTTGGAATAGCTACAGATTGGAGCATGCACTTCTATGTTGGCTCACATAAATCTCATTCTTCCGTGCTGTTTTCCTGAAATCATAAAGCAGAAGATCCTTGTTTTTTGAGTGAAAAAGGAAGTGAGAATGGTTATAGCCTCCTTTAAAGCTTGTTCTGCCTATAGGGCTGATGTCTCTTGTGCTAGATTAGTGTTTCTATTCTTCAGACTTCATAGGTGTCCATCACTGTAGAACAATACATAAATACCTCCCATACCTGAACAAAATAAATTACCTTTTTTCACCTAGAAATAGCTTAACTGGAAGAAACGGAACATAAAATATTGCACAGCAGGTGGCAATGGTGAAATGATAAAAAAGAAATAAAAAATAACTGCATAGTTGCTTTAGTTGCTTCTTGTCTTTTTTTTTTTTTTTCTTCCCCAGAAGGGAAAATGATTCACAAAGTAATTTGAGATGGATGCTTTGAGCCTTAGCAGTGTCAATTTTCCATGACTGAGGGGACATAGTGTTTAATCTACCTACTTGGTCTATGCGGGTAACAAGCATCTTTTATTTTTATATTTTAATGAGCACAAGTAAGTCATACCAGGTTTCCAGAGAAGCCTAAATCCTAAGAATACTCCCAGAAGCTTTGTTTCCTCCTTGAAACTCTCTCTTCAAAACTAGAGAAGGAAAGCAGGAAAGCTGGCAAGCTGTCGATGGCCATGTCTGTGCAGGGAGTCTGAATTCATGCTCTGCACTTGGGAATGCCTGCACCCCAGCTGGCAGCGAAACAGGGTTGGAGAGAAGCTGTGGGTGCCCTATATCTTTATAATCAAGTAAATCTTGTAAACGGTCACCTCTCCAGTGGCTAGTCTCCTTTGCCCAATGTTTCTGCTGTCTGCTCAGCAGTGGTGCAGCTCTTGGATGTGTCTTCCCAGGGACTGGGCACCGTGACAACAAGAACTTCTAGGATGGAGTACAAATGTTGGGACGTGAACTGATCCTTGCATAAATTAATCCTAATACATAGGCTCTACCTGATATAATTTGGCTTTGAATTTTGTAGACCAGCAGCTTTAGCCAAAACCTGCCATGTTTTCAAATTTGGGCAACTTTGCTTGTGATTTCTTTAGGATTTCCCTGAAGTTCTGGGTGTAGAAGATGTTCTAACTTCTTCTGTAAAGAAGATGTTACTAGATGAAACTGCTGCCTTTTGTGCTGCTTGTAATAATCCAGGTTTTGTGTAATGTCAAAGTCGTGAATTAACTGGTCTTAGTTGAACTATCCTTTGCTCTCAGCTGGCACTTCTGTACCTGGAAAAGCCCAAGGATAAATGGACCACGGAAACAAACTATCTGTGTACTGAACGCAGCTTTCTCTGTTAAAAACCTGGACGAAAGCTGCATTCTTCAATTCCCTCTTCACATTTCTGTTCCAGGAGTAGGCAGCACTCTTGTATCTTCTCAGGAATCCATTTGGCATTTCTTGTGAGCAATAAAATCAAATCTGAATCAAAGGAAAAAGTGACCATGGACAAGAATAGCCTGTTTTGATGTCAGACCAGAGCCAGTCATAAGAAATCTGGCTGAAATGGATTTTAATAAAATTTGGTTAGCTGACATAAAAATATGCTGCAGGAGTGTCTCTGTTTTAAGTCCCTGTTGAAAGTGGCAAGATTTGGGTGGGAGAGAGCCTGGCCATGGAGCACCTGGGGCATTATGGGCTTGGGTTGTATAGGCTGGCAGGGAAAACCTCTCTGGAAAATACCAGAAATAAGATCACCTATGTAAATTCAGGTTGTTCAGGCACTGGAACAGGTTTCCCAGCGAGGCTGTGGCTGCCCCATCCCTGGCAGTGTTCAAGGCCAGGTTGGATGGGGCTTTGAGCAACCTGGTCTAGTGGAAGGTGTCCCTGCCCGTGGCAGGGGGGTTGGAACTAGATGAGCTATAAGGTCCCTTCCAACCCAAACCATTCTAGGATTTTATGAAATCTGCTTTGGCACCACGTATGTGTGCATGATGACAATTACAGGATGATGTATTGTGTGCTTCATGCACTTTGAGGAGGCTTTTCTTAGTCACATGACTATACATGCATTTGTTGAATCTTTTCACAGTTTTATATTTTATCATCCCTAATGACAGTAAGTTTCACAAGTTAATTGAGTTCTTAAGCAGTTTAGGTTTTTGTTTTTCCCAGGAAAAACAACTAATCTCTTACATTCCCCTGAAGATGCAAAACTTTGAAATGTATTTGAGTCTAACGTGGAATTTATTTTATGACAAAACAGAAGATACTTACAGATGAAAAATAAATACCAAGAATAAGTCATGCATTTTTCATTTTGAGTCTGAGGGCAGAGAGCCGAGTACTCTAAATATTTAAGATAAGCTGTCTGGTACCCAGAAGAGCTCGGTATGGGGGTGTGTGTGCTGGGTGGTGGCTGAAACCTCATGATGCTACAGGGATCTGGGCTGGCTTACAAGTTAGCTTTGAGGCAGATGGTCCCGCAAGGATGGAGCTCGTCTGCCCTGAGGATGTGTCTCATTTGATGGGCAGAGCTGTGGGATCAGCTGGGTGATCCCGTGTCCCAGCTGGGATGGCTGTTTGCAGGGATGGGGATGGGAAGAGCCTCATCTGTATGGTGTATGTTGTGCTGGACCCCAAAATAATCTTATCTACCTACATAGTAAATGGTGTAAGGTGAAATTCTCATTGCAAAAGCTATCTTCACTATCCACTGTTGTCACCAAAAATTAAGTGGAATTTGGGGGGGGGCGTTGGGATCTAAGTGATCCAAGCCCATAAACCAAGACAGGGGAAGAGGTGGGGGAAAAGTAAACCACTGACCCTTAGGTAATTCCTCTGTAAGACAGAAGAGTATCATGTCTTTCCAGTTTGCATCTTTTTAACATTCTCAGTGAAACAGTTTCTTCTGCTTATATATGGAAAAGCTCTAATGTGTTTCTTAGTTTGCTGCAGCTGAGCTTTCTCAGCTTAATGACCAAGATTATTTGCTCTCCACTGGGAGTAATGATCAACTACATCATGTGATCCTCAAAAAAAAAAAAGTATTACTCTTTAAGAAAATCATGCAATATGCTTACGTATACAAGAAGTGTATCAGGCAGCTCACCACTGAACTGTGCTAATTGCTCTTTATATGATCTCAGGTCATCACCTCTGAATGTGTTGTCTTCTATGTCACTGCATGGGCATCATTTATATGGGTGCCTATCTGTTGGCAAGTGGAACTGGTATCATCAGCTCTGAGTTGATGTTATTCCTGCCATATCCTTTATTTAACAAATTTTTCAGAGATGAATAAGATCTGTGTGGTTTTCAGTGTAGTGAATTTGCATTTTTATCTTCATCTGTTTCCAGGGTTTTTTCCACTACTCTCTTCCTTTGGTTTTATTGAGCTTGCTTCCTTTGGCCAATATCTCTTGGTCTATTTGAACAGCCTACAGGTTACCAGACTTTCATTATCACACTTTTCCTTACTTCCTGCTCTTGCAAAAAGCTTGCCATTTCACAAATTGTTCTTCATCAGAGATAATGTGTCTCTCTGAAATGGAAGCACTTTCCCTTTACTTGTTCCCAGAAAGTGGCCAAAACACCTGCAGATGCTGATGGGTTTTAGAAAAGGAAAATCAAATGTTGTCTCAGCCAGAAGGCTGTTCAATTAACTTTTCCTGCTGGGAATTATTAGACCTGAGGCTGTGCTGTTGGGAGGGATCATTTCTTAGCATCAATGCTAAATGAATTAGGACTTTGGTAACAGAAGAACTTATCAGAACATGAGATGCAACAGCAAAGCACTGAAAGTTTACATAATATTGGATGGAGTTCACTTCTGGAGCACCATGATGCTTTGCTGTGAAAAATACATTTAAATGAGAATGTCTGAAATGTAGAAGTTATCAAATACATCGATATTTGCCATAGAAATGCCAACTTAAACATGGTATTAAGAGTGGAAATTTTTGATGTTTGCTTGTTTTATTTTTCTAAAAATTACCTCTTCCTTAACACAAAATCTCTGAATCCTTCCCTTATACTGCTCAGCCTGTCCCTGGATAACAGGCATCCCGTTAGGCTGGGATCACTTGCCGTGGTGCTTACATCCCATTTTAAGGGCTCTGTGGACAACTGGTCACAACCAGAGCCTGCTGCACCCAAGCACTCATGGGTGTCTCGGGGCTCAGGTGAGCACTCTAATTCAGTCCAGTGCCCCAACTCTGCCATCTGAAATACAAAATGCTTGGAGAACGTTAAAAATAAACTTGGTGGGTTATATTTCAGTTTTACATCCCTGCAACGTTCTTAGAAGCTTTACTGTGGGCTGAACCTCAAATTCTTCTCTCAGGGAAACCACTAAACACATCAAACTCTTACGTGTATTTTCATTTGAATCTTTGACAAAATCATGAGCAAAATGTGTTTATTTGAGCCTAATTGTGTTTTTAAACAGAACAATATTTGCTTACATGATTTTAACCACCACTCTACCAGTAAACTCTTCTGCAAGGCAATGGTGCATATATCTTCACCAGTTTTAACTGAGGGCTGTATCTGACACTGTCTGAGCTGGCTGTGTGACCAGAACCTCAGCCTCATTTCATGATCACCTGTCACAGTCCTGATCAACTTCTTGGAATAAATAACTGGGGTTGCCCAACACTTGCTCTTCCTTTGACCCCTCAGCTTCTGAAGTTACGGACTGATGTTGGCAGAGCTGATCACAAGTAGGAGGAGGCTGTGTGGTTGGTTGGGTTTTTTGGTTTGGTGTTTTTTTGTTTTTTGGTTTTTTTTGGTGGTGGTGTTTTTTGTGGTGTGGTGTGTGGGTTGGTTTGTTTTGTTTTTTTGTTTGTGGTTTTTTTTTGTTGTTTTGTGTTTTTTTAATTTTTTTAAATCTCCCTCTCTGGTGGGGTGCTGCAAGGAAGAGGCAGGGTTTGGAGTGATGCTTGGATGGCAAGTAGCATGTATTCCCTGCTGGTAGACCTGCACGTGGGGCTGGGCACTGCTTTCCCATTGCACTCTACTGAAAGTTATAAGCATTGGAATTTGAGCACCTCTCAAAATGTGCAAGAGGAGTATGTTGTAATCTATTGTGCATTGCCCTTTCAATTTAACTTTCCTTTTCTGCTTTAATAGGTCACTTGCTTTTATGCAGTGCTTTCCTTCTTGGTGCATAACTTTGTTTAGCTTCTTTCTTTCCTTCAGACCTGCTCCAATTTCAGCATCCCAGAGTTTCTCTTCTTCGGTTTCTTTTGATTGTGATTTGATTTTTACTCAAGCCACTTTCTGGCTCTCTGAAAACTACATTCAGCAGCAGCATCTATGACCAAGCACAAGGTCCCACATGTGACATTTAACGACAGAGGAGCTGGAGCTTTTTGGCAGGGAAGCCCAACGGGGACTTGGGAATCCAACCTGTCCTACCCATCTCCCCCACCTCTGGTAACTCTCCTGCTTTAAAGGAGATTCTTGTGTGTTTACGCTCACTGTAAATCAGTGTCTTAGCATGGTGACACCCAATTAGCTGGATTTATTTCCTCCTGAAGAGCAATGGTTTTCACTTCCCTCGCTTTGGAGCAAGGGATCAAGTTTCTGTGAGTGGCTTTGGAGCTGTTTTTGAGCAGCAGAGATGTGCCTGTGGCTGGGGGGGGGAAACTTCAGTTTCTAGGGAAAAACAAAGTCTGGGCTTAGGAAGTGCAAAATAGCACATTGCAGAACCCCCATCTACACTGGGTGCAATGTGACATGTCAGCATCTGTCATCCCGGCCAAAATTAACAGCAAGTCACTGGGGCTAACCCATCCCTCAGCTGTGTAACTGCACTGTCCCTGGAAGAATTGCATGCCAGTATAATAAACAAGAAACCCAGTTGTTACCTTGTGGTGTCAAATGATGAGCTGAATAATTACCGTGTGAAGGTGGCTTTTTGCTTGGGGGTCTGGGGGCCGCCCATTGTGCTGCCCAGAGGTGGCTTGTGCAGGCAGTACTGGTGGAAAAGAGGGGTAGTTTTGTGGGGTCATTGTATTTATGTGCATTGATACATAAGTATTCTAATGGAGCAAAATCACACACTTCAAAATGATTACTCTGATAGAACACTCTTCTGTGTTTATCCTCCAGAAACTGGTTCTCTTGCTTCCCCTTCAAAATATGGCTTAGAAAGGGAAGGGGGTGATGTACTTCCCTGTTCTCATTTCAATCCAGGCTTGTTAAACAGTTTCTGATGAAGGCTCAGCTGCTTTGACTTGCTGTTTTGGGAGAGGTTTGGGCAAATTGGTTTAGGTACTGCTCCCAGGTAATTAAAACATGCTTTGCCTCTCACGCTTCCAGGCTGATTTGAATTTGTACTGAGAGTTACAGGGAGGAGTTAATGGGATTTTCTTATGGGATCTTATTCTCCAGGGAATGAGCAATGTTAAAATTTGTTAAGAAGCAGGTAGAATCAGTAAACCTATGCTGTTGGGGTCGGAGTGGCTATGTGTGCTCAGGTCACGGGGAAACTCAGTCCTGAACTCAGCTGACAGGAGCTTCCAGACACTTGGGCAATTAGCTGGGCACCAGCCATAGGTCCAGCTATTTAAAAAAAAATAAACTAAGAACATGTACTGGTGCTTGGTACGTAAGCTTTTAGCTAATGAGCATCCCAGGGAGTGGATGCAGCTCTTGGCTGTGCTGCCAGAAAGGAGAGAGAATCGCAGCATCTGAGCAGCAGTGGTAATGGAAAGTGCAATTAAGGCATGTATGTCAGCTTCCTCTCTAATTGAATCTGTGGGCTACAAATAGAGACGTGTACATGCAAGTTGAATGGGTGTGCCTCTGAGCTGGACATGTATCTGCTAAGTTCAAGGTGCCAAAAAAGAGACCTTCAGCTTGAGCTGCCCTTACTTGCAGCACTTTAAGTACATCTGCAGCAATCTCCGATTTCTGGGGTTTTTTTGTTTTCCTGTTTTGATTTGGGAAGGTGATATTCCTTTCCTTAAAACTGGGTGTGTGCTAATTGCTTGGTGAGACTGTGCTTATGGAAGTGTAGCCCTGCCCGGAGGGAGGGCTCCCGGTGACAGCGGGGTTACAGCACCTGCAGGCTCTGCCGATAAATACTCAACCACTGCTGCTGCCAGGGCAGATGCTTTAACTTGTTGGGTCTATTCACAACAAACTCCTCTTCTGCTGATGAAATATGTAGTAGCCCTTATAAATCAGCAGTAGACTAAGTTTGTGTGTCGGCTTTTAATTACTGGAAGATCCCTGGGATCAGAAAATGGCATCACAAAGTTTATAGCTCAGCTTTAGTTTGGATTCAAATGCCTTACTTGGTCAAAATTTGCTCTGAAATTCAAAAGAATCTGTCTGAATAAGGCACACAGGATGCAGTTTACCATCAGCGTGTGCCATGGGTAATTGTACTTACTCAGCTCTCTTAGCTGCATACAGCCTGATAAAACAAGCAGAGCCAGACACATTACAGACTAAACCAAATAGTAAGATAAATCCTTACTTTCAAAATTAACTAGGCAGTAAAGCATGTTGTTTTTCATGAAACGTCTATAAGTTGGAGCTGAATAAGGTATTTGTTCTCTCTGAATGGAGCAAGGGCTATAAATAATGTAGGGCACAGTCTGGATTTACTCTCTCTGACATCTCGTAATGATAGTAGTGTTACAGGGATTTAAGGGAGAAGGTGCTTCCTATGGTGAGTAAGAAAAAAACATGTATTGCTGTGATGTCTGCAGTTATGGCCATGGTGATGGCTATTTCTATAGGATGCAGGCAGAGCCGTGTGTGATGTGGGGCTGGGCGCCTGCTGGCAGGACCAGGCTGTAAATAACCGTTATAGTGACACAATTCCCCCCAAAATGTGTAGACCTGCTATGGCTTTAGTCATAATTAAGAATGTATTAAACCTGGTGCTAGCGATTAACCTAACTGGCATAAAGATCTGGCTGAGGCCTGGGAAGGGACACATACTCAAGCTGAGATGAGGCTTTAAAGGAGAGAAAACAGTCTGAGAAGCTTGATTTTATGTTCAACAAACAGGGCAGAGCTCTAAAAGGAGCACTAGCCTCTGACAAACTGCTCGAAAGGCGTGCGGGGCTCTACCTAGCTCTAATTTGAGCAAAGCACAATTGTAATAAAAATTGGAAAACGTTCAGCTACGTAGCAAAGCATGAGAGAAACTCTTAACATTGGTTTTCTGTTGTCCTGGTTTCAGCTGGGATAGAGCACCAAGAAAGAAGACTACTTATCCACGCCGAAGCGATAAAAAGCCCTGCCGCCTTCACTCTGTTGCCGAAGGTAGGATTTGGATAAAAATAAGCTGTTAGCGCGAATGCCCAGTAACTTGGGGCTAAGGCTGTGCTGCACGTGGATGCCGAGGAGACGTTTGCCGCGGTGCCGCGGGCTGTGCCATGAGTTCCGTCTGACCCTGCTGGGCTCCCACCAGTGACAGCATGGTGGCTTCCATTTTATTATTATTATTTTTTTTTTTTTTAAGGCTGCTGGGTCTATTATAGTGAGCTGATATTTTGCTGCTGGTGTCTGTTTTCTAATCTTATCTAACTTACGTTTTCATATGGATGTTAAAGCACTTGCCGTGCTGTTTCTAAAGGAGACAGAAGCAGCTGGGGTGATGCCAAGGGTCCATCCTGCGTTTAGCTGGCTGCCTGCAATGCTAGCACTCAGGGGTGGGCAGCTGTACTCGTCGCCAAAAGGCATCACATTAAAACCTACACAAATTAGCTTTGGGAGGGACAGGGGAAAATAGACTTGTGTGCACTTTATTGCTTTTTTTTTTTTTTTTAAAGGAACAAATACTAACAGATTTAATAGACGCTAATAGACTAGAAGCAATAGACAGAGTGGTTTAGCAAGTCATGCAATTGTACAGAACAGCTTTGTTTTCTCAGCCTGTGTTTTTTATCATTATAAAAGAGGTAATTTATTCTTCTACACTTGAAATTTGTCGGGAAATGTGGGATCAGCTCCACTGCAGAGGGCATATAGATATTTAATTGCGTTGTTGACTTGGTGGATAAGAAAAAGATCAGCAAAGATGAGTCCTCAGTGACATTTAGTATGCAATGGTAGTGTCACTTTTTGCTTCACTTATGTAAATAATGTGAGTCCATCAATCCTCTGTAAACTTGGGAGAAACTACAGACAATGGGGCTTCAGCTTTTAGCATAAATGTTTCCTTGGGTAGGGACAACAGTTGCCGATAAAATGAAAATTTCTTCAGGCTTTTTCCTTTTGCATATGACTCTCTCGGTCTCCGTAAACCATGATGGATTCTGTTGCCAAGGCTCTGCTGAAGCTGGGGGTGAAGTTTCTGCCGGTTGTGGCAAGGGCAGGTTTTTGCGGTGTATAATGAGGTAGCTAAGCGCTCTATTTCAATCCAAAACGCAAAGTTTTCTCATTATATGTTCAGGAGATAAATAGCTTCGTTGAACGTCTCTAATGACATGATGGCTCATTTCAAGGCAAAGTTTTGCTGTTGCAGGCTTATTTTTGTACTGAGAAATAAAAGCAGGATGGTCTTATCAAAGGTTAGAGGGTACAATTCACCGAACTACAGAACTCTCATTTTTCCCAGTTTTTGATAAATCTTGTTAGGAAGCATTTCAGATCGCCCAGTAGCTCTTTTAGAATGTTTTTTTGGGGGGGTACTAAGATGTTCACAATATTAAGCCATTTTATTACTGTTGGGTTTTTTTGGTTTTGTTTTTCTTTTTTAAATTTCCACATCCTTTCAGGCTCCAGAATAAACAGTTCTGCTGGTCTAATTGAACTACAGCAATGAAGTACCAGGGGTGGGAGGTCGGGTGTGATTCAGCGGGCTGGCCAGGTAGGGGCTCCTTGACTTTACTTTTGGCAGGACCAGGACTCCTTAACTTCTGTAACTACTTTACTCTGTTGCCCTTGGGCTGGTTTAGTTGATCATGGTCTATTTTGCCCTTATTTCTCTACGGCCTTTTTGGGGAAACCAGCCTGTTGTAATTATGAGCTTTTCCCAAGTGCTGCTTTTATATCCTGTATCTTTTGCAAAACCTTCTTACGCTGGTTGTCCTGCATTTGCAGGTGACGTTCAGCCTCAACAGCTTCAATCTGTTAGGCTGATAGAACTTTAAAAAACTCTTTAGCTTTGGGACATCTGTACTCCAGACCTGGATATTGAGCTTTGGGATCACATCTGCATATTCCCATGACAGCTTTTCCATTGACTATGTTCCTCTGTTTTTGTCTGTAGCTGATTATAATTAAAGGTCTGGGTATAGAGTTACTTTCAGAGGTAAAGTAATGAAATACAGCTTTCACTGCAATGAACTTTTACAGTGTCAGAACTTGGCATTTTATTTGTTGTTTTTATTCTGATAAGGCTCTCTTGAAAGATGTGACATTTTGTACGGTTCCCCAAACGGAAAATTTCCCCTGCAAATGAGTCTTACAGAACTGATTAGAAATGAGCATTTTGAGTGATCTCCCACTGCTGCCGCTCATCTCTGAGACCCGAGATACTGTGAGCTCACTTTGTACCAGCCTTGCAGAGGCGATGACTTTTCAATTTTGTGAATTCTTTAATAATCTCTTCAACTTAATTGACAATCTGAGACACACATGAAACTGTTGCTTACCAAATGAAATGTCCTGTCCGTAAAGCTAATCCCTCATCACTCTTCCTAGCAGTTCTTTTCAGACTCGATAGAAATGAAGAATAAGGCAATCTGTATGCAGAAATGGAAACCTTTCAAGATGGTGACTTTTACATAGATCTGCGCTCGCATTTTCTTGAGCCGGTGCAGAGATTGTCACCAGCTTCAAAGGGGTTTTGTGTCTAATAATCATACCTCTGGGAACTAAATTCACACTGAAAACTTCCAGATCAATAAAGAGGAGGAAAATATAGCTGCCTTTTACTTCTTAAAAGTTTAGCATTTGATATCTGAATGTTTTTGGGGTGGTGGTGGTGTATATTTTTCTTCTTCTGTCACCTAGACTATAATAAAGGTGGGGGACAAGCCCCAGCCCTTAGAGTTCCACACTTAAAAACCAGACTATTGTATCAATAACTCACCTACCTCTAATTAAATGGGGAGGCACCCTTCTCTGTCCAGGTAAGGCTTTTTGACTTAAGACTTATTTTTATTTTTAAACTCAGGTAAGTCACTTGAACTTGTTATGCCCTTTGTCTTTCAGCTCATAGTTGGTCGGTATTTCTTAAGTGTTGTCAGATGATGTTCTGGCAAATGAAACTCTAGTGGGTCTTTTTTTATCTGGTCCCATCCAGTCTTTCCTCAGTCTAGGTTAAGAAAACTTATGATTAGTGTATTTGACTCCAATGTAAAAGGGCTTTTTCCTTCCCTTCACAGAACAAATTACCCAGGGATGTGTTGCTGCCTGTTCAGTTTAGCTGTTTGTTTTGACGTTGCCTAGATCTCAACTAATTTTTAGAGAATAAAATCAAAACTGAGCAATGATGGGAAGGAACAAGGAAGCATTTTTATGCTAGGTCTTGATTAAAAAGAACTTTTCTTCCAAGCAATCTAGAAAAATATTTGCCTTCCGGAGAAGACACTTTTACAGACCATCAAATGAGCTGGTTGCTAGTTGACAAGACTGAGAAACAAACACATACAGGTCAGGATCTCTGGGTTGCTGCGTGACTCATGACATTGTTGCAGCTGAAAACATTTTTTGATGGACAACTTGTCAAATAAGAACTTTGTTATAAGAGAGCTCTGAATAAATATATTTTCAAGTCAGAAATTGCAATGGGGTCTCTGAAATGAAAATATGTGGAAATGATAATTTCTAGGCGCTCTAAATAAAATAGTGGGATGTACTGGTAGGCTTATGGAAGCACCACTGCCCTGCGTGCCCGTCCCTTTGGTGGCTCGTGGTCCCTCTGCACACCCGTGGCCATACGGCACGACCAGCCCGCCTGCCAGCCCAAACCGTGAGCACTGCCCACCTTTGCCTCCTATAAGTGTAATGTGGGTGCTTGCGCTACTTTATTTGGGTGCTATAACAAATGTTGCTTAGGCTCATTTGCTTTAATGGCATCTGTGTAAGCTGGGTGTGATACTCCTTTGATGGTCACCATTTGCATCCTTCAGCACAAGGTTAATATTTGTATTCAGAAATGTGTTATTTTCATGTCAGCAGTTGTATATTCAGTTCACCTATGGCACGCGTGAGCTTCCTTCCCCAGAAGCTCAGCACAGACAGCACTTCCTAATCCAAACCCTCGTCCTTTCCCATCCAACCCATTGATTTTGTCTGACACTTTTGCAAGCTTTTTGCGACAGCTGATTTCCCTTGTGTTTCCCCTTCCATACTGGTAGATTATATTGATTTTGTGTCATCTGCACATCATGTTTCTTGCTGTTTCTCTCGAGCCGTGCTTGCAGGAGGGGAGGTGGGCGAGGGGTACAAGCCAGGTGCTGTGAGCGTGCCCTGGAGCTGGCCCTGCAGTGCTGTCAGTTAATTTACAACTTGGGAGAGGAGGAAGGAAGAAGGATTTCCTTTTTAATCTAGGTTCTTTGTTTTGCCAGGTGCATTTCAAAACCATGGACAACTTGCGTTTATGTTCATTAAATATGCCGTTCAGTGAAGTTGTTACACAGGTCTGCTATGAAATAACAATTCTTTTTTCATGTCCCTGTAAGTGCTAGCCGAAGGGCAGTCCCGCATCTCGGATCCCTCTTACACGTCTCGTCGGTGGAGCGGGTGTCCCAGCAGTCCCTGCCCATCAGACACCCGGAGGGACCCCATCCTGGGACACGCCGTGACTCCCGCATCCCTTGCAACACAAACCTGCAGGAGGGGCAGTCCCTGCAGGGGCCCAAAATGTGGGTTCCTGGCAGTGGAAAGGTTTTCTTCGTGAAGAAGGTTATCAAATGTATAGCTGTTGCCTGGCTTCATTGACTTTGTACTTCATCTTAGGGCTGCACTGTTTGGAGTTGTAATGTACTAACCATTAATGAAATTCCCCCTTGCAAAGCACCCCAAAGTCATTGGCCAGCATCATTGATTGTGTACGAACATTGATCGATGGATTCTGCTGGCAAGCGTGGATGCGGTCAGATCGTGTCCCTGCACAGCAGACACCCATCCTCTGACTCGCCGGTTTCTGTGCTAAACCCTGCGCTCCTCTGCAGCTCCATCACGGCCACAGAGGAGCAGAAAGGTTCAGTAAGGACCAGCAGGCAGGTGCTTTTAAAACATGCAATATATTTAGGACTTCTGCTTGCTGTTTTCCTTGTGTGCCTTCATTGTTTTGCTTTTTTTCCTTCCTTTAATGCTGAATTATAACAAATTGTAGCATCACCACCACTCACAAATTAGTTTAATATTGGCATTTCTGTGGATGGCAACACATGCAGCTATGGGTTCAGCAAATGCATTTGCAGAATATGGGGAGAAAAAGTAAAAGAAAAAAAAAAAGCAGGTGACTATTGCTGTTATGAAGCCCTTGCCTCCTCGCTTCTGAATAATGAGTAAATCAGCCACTTGATGAAGATGTAGAACTTGGATCAGGTTTTGCGTAGCTCTCCTTTTATAGACAAAGTTTGCTTATAGCAATCTGAAATGTTAGTCCCTTGATTTGGGGTTGGTTTGTTCTTTTTGTTTTGGCTTGGTGTACCCTGCGTGGTGCCTCAGCCAGACCTCTCTGAGCCCCTCAGTTGGGATGAACTGTGAAACCTACCCTGGCAACTTGGGAGTTCACTCCAAACTCATTTACAGCTGTGAAAATTAGTAGATCATTGCCATCTTCGCTTGGGCTGGTTACTGCCAAAATCGTATTTTAATCCAGAGAGTCTTGTTCTGCCTCTGCCCTCTTTAAAACATGATTTGGATGTGCCAATGCTGCTCTGGTGTGAGATGAGTGTCACTGTCCTCAGCTCTGCCTGTGCTGGGGCAGGTTTCCTCAGGTCAGCCAATGCTCAGCTGATCCTTGCTGCTGGTTAATTGGGTATTAATGATCAGGAGCTCTTGAACAGAATCATTTTACTCTTGTTGTCTGGTCCTCCTCCTGGGATTTTATTCCCAGGTGTCTGGGGACACTAAGGGGCAGAAGGGAGTGAGGGAGGAAAGAGAAGACTCTCTCAAGGCATCAGGAATTTATCTGAAATTCTTTAATGGTTCAAATTACCCAAGAATCTCAAGAAACAGTGAGGGATGAAGAAATAGTAGTGTTGACTGCCTTACTGAAAAGAAGGGAGCACAGCCTGCCCCAGTATGACTTTCAAACAGGGTTTTCTGTTCTGTTAATATTAACTTGAAATATTCTCTTAAGAATGTCTTTCCAAAACAGCAAGCTTTCCTACACTCAAGTGTCCCTGTAGGAAAGGACTTCAAGGCATGGACTTTTTCAGTAGTTCCTTCTTTTATCTTTAGAGAGAAATGCTAATAGGCTGGAATAATACAGGTTAAGCAGATTTTTTTAATAATTTCTGGTAACTGCAGAAGTTTCCCCAAGGCCTCCGCTGTACGGAAAAGCGATATCTCAAGCCACAAACAAAATTACCAAACATGACCAAGATCCTCAGAGGAAAACAAGACCAAACTGAACCCACCACTCTCCCACCCTTCCTTTTGGGTGGTTGCAATTGCAGTGAGGCTGGATGGGCTGTATGGGGCCAGGTTAAACCACGACAATTGATAAATGGCTTTAGGGACGATGACCTGTTTGATGCCATCGGGAGAAGGCGTGTTGAGAACTGGTTGGGGTTGACGTTCCCGTCAAAGAGATGAGGCCGGGGGAGCGGGCTGGCCGGGGTCCCGCGGGGCCGTCGGCAGTTGTTGATAACATGCGATGACTGAGCTGGTTCGAAAGACCGCTGGTGTGTTATGCTGAACCCAGCGGGGATTTAAAGTGCTCCGTGAAACTAAAAATAGCCACATGAGCGCAGCCTCATCTGAGCGTGCTGACTTGCGTTTTTATGCTCACCCCATCCGGCTCTCGTACGCTTGCGTCTGAAGACCGTGCGGTGCTCCCGTGAAGAAAGAGAGACTGCTTCCAGCCCAGGGGAAGGAAGCTCCAGGGCTCTTTGCTGACCACAGAGATGAAAATCCCTCCTCCTGCTATTTGGCAAGGTTCTTCGTGTCACACTTGCGTGTAGGGCCCCTGTTCCACTGCTTGTGATGAAAAATGACTTCTGTTGTAAAAACAAGCTAGGATCGACCATCCTGTTCCTTAGCGCTATGTTTGTGGTAAATGGGGAAACTTCACAGCAGTGGCTTCCAGAAAATCTCATGGCAGATTGGTATGCAAACTGCTGTTTGCTGTAGGAGTTAAAAGTTTTCAGTATTTAAAGGAGTTATTTCCAGGCTACCTGTCGTGCGCACTGGTCTATGCCAAATTACTGGGCTCCAGGGTTGTCGTAGCAATGATGGAAACTGGGTATGTCACCCAGCTGCAGGGACTGGTCCTGGTTTTAGGCTGTGTTATCAACAACGACTCTTGCCCAAGCTGAGCAGCAGCATGTCTTCTGCCATCTCCGTACAGATGACCAACAGTTTCTGTCTTACACTTGCACTGCTTACCTGGTATGAACTCGGGCTCCTTTTCTGCTCTGGGGGTCCTGCTGGGCCTGGCCCCCCCCTTACCCCCCCGCTGCTGTGCCTGCCATGCTGCTGGTGGCAATTTCTGGAGCATTTCTGTCTTCAATGCGTACCTTGTATGTGTGCTCCTGGGTATTTTCTTATGCTTGGAAAAAGCTAGTCTGTGCGTATTCCCAAGTCGCTCCCCTTTCCCCTCCCTACTTAGACTTTCTAGAAAGCCTGTAAAACCCCTGAAGTTGTTAAATAGGCAGTATCTTGTGACACCAAAAAGTTAATCTCACAGTTGCTTTGTACTTCTAACTAAAACCCAATGTGGTTCACTTCAAGAAATTTTTTTATTTTTAATTATATCTTCCTTGTGGTAAGTTTGTTTTGAAGTATTTGTACAGCACCTAGCACAGTGGAGCACACCTTTCAGATCCGAGTCCTTAGGCACTGACACAATGTGATCAGTAATTTTCTACTATTGCAGCTTCTTTTATATAGCACCTAGTATCTTGCTGTTGCATTGGCTTTGTAAAAAGCTCTTGGCTTTCATTAAAATGATAGAGCGCAATTTTGTAACTCTTTGAAATACTGCTGGTACTACTAAAATAGATTGTAAAAAAGGCCATTATTAAAATGACTGCTAGCCCTTTTTTCTACATAATCTTGGCAATGAAGATATGTCCCTATTGGATAAGAATCTTTCCACTTTTTAAATAACTTTTATCATCTTTGTTCTGTAGGTCAGATTTTTGCAAGGGCTCCCATTTTACAAACACAACCCTACTGTTCGTCAAGCTACAGTGCAGGAATAGCCTAGCTGGTAACTCTTCAGACTGAAATTGGGAATCGCTGTAATGATTGTTCATTTGCAAGGCAAAACTGATGATCTTTATTATGTGCACTAAATGACTTGAGCTCCAAACAATTGTATTCTCATTTAATGAAACTGTGAAAATGAGTCAATAGCTCGCTCTCCCTTTTTCTCCTTCATCCTGGATTTTCTGCTACGAATTAAGTCAGCTCTGGCATCACCCCTCGGCTGTCCACTCTGGTCCCCATGGCTCCCAGTCTGCCAGCCCAGACCTGCCTGGTGCAGCAGGAGGCTGGAGCAGCTGCTAAAAACTGCACTGGATTTATAAACCGGTCTTTGCTGTTTAATCTCTGCTCTCCAGGCTGCTCTTCTCAGCAGCGATGCCTCCCAGGTGTCGAGCTGTGTTCCCCTCTGCCAGCTTTCCTCTCCAGGAAAGGGGCATCCAGGGCTCCTTTCCATGGAAAATATGGAGACCATGGTGAAGCTGGAAATGTTTCGCTGCTTTTGCCATCTTGCGTTTCCAGGTAGTCACTACGACGCTGACACCCTATTAACTGATTGTGTGTGATACAACACAGTGTTGATGGATGGTGGCTTAGTTCACACGGCCACGTTTGCTGAGCTTGGACAAGGTTTCACTATGCTTTCTTGCACTGGGCAATATTTTTGCTTTATGAGCAGTATCCTTGATTTCAGAGATAAAAGGCTATTTAAAGAATAATGTATTGCTCAACTTAAACAAAAGTAAAGCCTGGCATAAAATGTCCAAATGAGTCCTAATGAATGAGCTATGGGGAGGGCTTTCTTTCCTCTGCACGTTTTCTGTGGGTTTTGCTTCCCCTGCAAATGTCACTGTGCTGATGGATGAGCAACCAAGGAATGCACATGGGTGTGCTTGGAGAGCGTGTTGCAGAGAGAACAACTCCTGTTTGCTAACTTGATGTTGGATGCTTGACAGGTGTTAATTAAGTGAATTGTTTTAAGAAGTAGCTTTGAAAACTGCTATTACCCTTCCAGGGCCTCCTTGCAGTGAGAGGGTGTATTTCGACCACCTTAGAGATGGGTGCTCAAGTGCTGTAATGATTTTTGACCAAGAAATGGGTTTAATGTGTTGTAAGTTATTTCACATCAGTAAGAAAAAACATCCATGCACTTTTATACCTTGTCTAGTCGTCATTTGCTGCAAAATAGCTGATTTAAGTCTCTGCCCCAAGCAAGCCATGTGCACACCTAATTACCTGTGGGTGACATGGGCTGGGGTTGGGATGCTGTGGGGTGTGGGAGAGGGCTGGGGTGCCCGATTCAGGGCAGCCGTGCGGGGCTTAAGGGGCTGTTAGTTCCTTCAACCCAGTCACACAAGGTAAGTAATGATCCTTTAACCTGGGGATGAAATAAATATTCAGAACAAGGTACTGTAAAAATGTCGCTTTAGGAAAAGGATCCTGTTTTAGAGGAGCATATCGATTTTCTTTCCCTCTGTTTTGGGTAATACAAGTAGAGTCCCCTTGTTACCTGGCTGACTAGCTGTTACCACCTGTGATTAATAGTTAACTTGTTTTGCCAAACAGATGCTTTAATTCTGTTTTAATATGAACAGTGGTGCTGAGAAAATGCTACATGTACAGTGAAAGTAACTTTTCCCATGAAAAACTATGATCTCCAAACTGCAGAGTAAATTCCTGCCTTTTATAAATAGGGACCCTTGGACATGAGCACAAAGGCAGCCTTTATCGCTCAGAAACACTAAATATTTGGGTTTGGATGAAGGCAGTGACTCTTGGGGGCTGTTTGAGCCTTCCCCGCTGCCCGAGAGGAGTGTGAAGGGGGATTTTGGCAGGGCCCTGGGGCCCCTCACCCTTGCCCCATGCCTCTTCATCGGCTGCGGTGCCGGAGCCGGGCAGCGTGTTGCCGGCAGGTTGGGTTGCTGCGCTGTCTGTTGGGTTTTATCCGCCAGCGTTTGGGACCGCGCATCAGCTCTGCATCTCTGCGGCGTGCCAGAAGATACAGGGCACGTCTTCCAAAGGTTGAAGATGAAAGGTACAATGCGAAGTAGACAGTTTAAATGCTTAAAATGAAAGGAAGACAGTTAGTAGCTGTGTGCATGACAGGGCTGACAGACTGTGATCTTGTGCAGAAAATACTCTTGACAGTAGTGATCCAGGCTTTAAAAATCTGATTTACCCAGCTAAAAGTTACGTACAAAAAAAAGGGCTCTCCCCTATTGTATTTTATGCTGCAATAAAACTGCTTTGTAAACTCTACTTCTAGTGTTAGTCTCCCAGTGTCACAACCAAGAGGTTACAGTTAAATTGAACGCCTCTTGTGTTGTCTGCAAACATGTCGCAGTTCTGTTAGTCTGCAAATGATTACTGGAAGCCTTCCTTCTCCTGCTGTTGTGGTTACAGCATTTTCCCTTTTCTGTGCCTTGTTGCAAGGTGCCACTACCTGAAATGGTAGCTGTATGTGGCTGGACAACTGACTTGTAATGGGGCTTCAATACATTTTCTAACACCTGTCCTTGTGCTAAAGGACTAGCTTGAGCGTGTTTGGGATGCTGATGTTAACCCCAGCTGCCAGCCCATTTCACCTAACGAAGTGTGCGTACCTATGCATATATGTAGCCAATATAACGGGTTGTTTCTCGCTTGCTTCCTCTGTCAGCCTGGGGACAGCTGATATGAGCGGCTTTATGGGACAGATTTTAGGAGCTAGGATTGCATTACAGAGTTGCAGCAGTTCCAACACTTTTTGGTTTATATTTTTAAAAATCTCATACTCTAGAGCAGAAGATGTCCCTTTCTAGACTGCCTGGGGAATCCTCACCTCTGCTCAGTGTGACTCTTCGCAGTGACAGCAACTGAAATAAATGCTGGGAAACTAGAGAATAGACAAAGCACGTCAGAGGACACGGTAGTGTATAGCATTGGTCCAAACCAAGCATGTTTTGGTAGGTTTGCATCCCTGCTTCTAACGGGTTGGCAGTTTGTACTATAAAACAGGCTATAAATACTCCGTTAATGCTTCCCATTGCTGCCAGCCCTGCAGGACTTCTCAAGGTCTCCATTGCACGAGCCGTCAGCTCTCCCCAAAACCCCAGCTCTCTGGACGGCTCAGTATACCCGAGTGGTTACGTATGGCACCGCGCTGCCAGCCGATGCTGACAAACCCAGGCTGTCCCTGCCCACCTCCCCTCCTGCACAAGAACCGGGTTTTTCCCTGCCTCAGGCAGTGCAGATTGCCAGATGCTGCACCTACAAGCATGACAGCTATTTTCTCCTCCAGCAGCTAGGCTGAGCTCAAAAACCTCAACTGGTGCCTCTCTATCTGAAGGAAACGTGAATATGGAGAAGTTGGGTTATGTCACTAAGAGTAAATGTAGTGAGCCTTTCTAACGAATGCCTTTAGAGTGTTAAATTAGGCTCCTAAGCGCACGCTGGGTTAGATGGTTTGTGCTAGATCGTGTTTGTGAGATCTTCAACATTAACAAGTTGCAGAAGACGTGGGTGTTGCTAGATGGGATGAACACACACAACTCCTCCTGGGTGCTTCCAGCAGCTGGTTGTCTTGCATTTGCTGCCTGGCATCTCTCAGGGTGCCTCGCTGCCTATTTTAGGTGTGTAGCGATGGTATACCAATTTTATGTTAACTAACGATGTAATAAAATAACTTATTTCAGGGCATGGTTGCTGCTCTTTGTGTATGTAACTCTTAAAACCGAACTGCTGAGCCATTCTGGAAGCAAAATCATATGGTGAAGTCCCAACCACCCAAGGCTGATTTGGTGAATGCACCAGTAATTATAGAGTCAGTAATTTTTTGTGTCAAAGCGTAGTACCTCAATGTGTCTTTAACCTGCATATACTTCTCATTTTGGACTTCTTGGATTTATTTCACCATTTTGTGACCAAAAAATCAGTCAAACATAGATGCAAATGTGAGGGTTCTAATCCACTTAAAAATGTGGCTTTTGAGGTAACTTGTTGCCTTGACTCTCAACTTCTATGAAAGGGTGTAGAATTCTAGCTATTGTGATTTCTGTTTTCCTATCTTTTGAACTCTCCCTAAATGTATTAAACTTGACATGTCTGTTTCTTATGACTGAAAACATTATGTATCCGGAAGAAATTTTCTTTAATTTAAACACACGTGGCTCCAAAACAAGGTTTTGGAACAAGGTTTTCATCATTCCAATGCTAAAGCCCACTGGACCTAGCTGTAGAAAAATATGAATTTATTTGCTTAATAAGCCAAAATGTGTTAATTTTGCAGGCATTCAGGTGGCCTTTGAGCAAGTGAACTGGAGTTCCTGGGAGACTTTTTATGGATGAGTGACACTCCTTTAGATGTAAAACTGGAATATGATATTTCATATGCACTCAGCTGTAGTCGTACAGTTTTGTCCTGATTTACGCTAAGGTCAATGGCCTGTAGTCAACGGCAGCAATGATGGTTTGAAGGCTGTCATGCTGTGGCTGTGACTTCGGTAGCTCCGTTAGCAAGGCTTGGGTTTGCCGAGATAAGCAGCACTGGGGCAGAAGTTCTTAAAACAGATAATTGGGGTTGTCTAAAACTAACTCCAGAACTGTTATGAAAGTGGAATACAGAAAGTATTTGCAGTGAGATAACTGGGCGGGAAGCCTGATGGACATATATAATTTTGAGATTAGATGCTGTTTTGTAAAAAAGTGAGGGCTGTGCACCCATCACAGCTGGAGTTGGTCCAAGGTTAACCAGGTGCTTTGTAGCAGATGGTTCTCCTGTCTCCTCCTCCCTCTTCCAAACTCAAAAACCCCTGCACAGTGCTCATGGAAATGGGTTCCTGATCCCTTACAAACAGGCGCGATGGAGTGGGTAGCGCCGGTATGTTCACTGACATATGTGGCTACAGAGAATTGGAGGAAAATTCACTCTGTGCCTCTTGCTGCAGGTGAGTGCTGGTCTGTGAGATTCGTCCTCTCTGAGCCCAATTTTCAATATACTCTCAGAGAAGATGAGCCTAATGTTTGTGACTCCTTATTCATCAGAAATGATTGATGGAACTGAAAAAGGTGGTTGTCATCTTTTGGTCTCGCTGTCAGTGTGCAAGGACCTCATCTCAAAGCCCTTCATTGGTGTTGCATAAAGTGGAGTTTTGTTCCTAGTCCCGGGATGCTCTTAACTTCTTCCAGAGCCAGGTAACAGGGAAAATGTACAAAACTGGAGTGAAATGAGGATCCAGCCCCCAAATATCCCTTGGCCAGCTCTTTCCAGCCCTGATCCAGCTGCCTGGGGAGAGGGGCAAGAGAAAGCTGGTGGGAAGGGGTGGCCTGGGACCCCCTTGTCCCTATCGCACCCACCCACCGCGAACACTTCTAGACTGCCTCGGCTGCCTGGAGAGTCTGTTAACGCCTCTTTGGGCAAATATACTTAATGGTGTTTGAACAGTCAAGTAACAAGCTATGAAAAAGCTCCTGAGATGATGCCAAGTGATTTTTTTTGAAGGGCTGAGAGAGTTTTGACTGAAAGCAAATATCCCTGTAAAGGACTTGCGATGGAGACTTCTTGCTTTGAAGGTGACTCAGAAGAGTCAAACTAGACTTGTGTTTGGGTTTAAATATGTTGGCTGATGTTTGACTTCCCATAATTTCTAAAAACCCTGAAAAGTAATATTCAGCAGAGGTGCAAGAAGGAGTCTGTAGTAACAGTACACGACTTGATCTGGTATTTATTGTTGATTTGCTAAATTTGAAGAGCATGGACCAAAGGTAACCTTGCTGTTTAAACAGGATAGCAGGAGCATTACCACATTATGTTCCTGCAGCCAGTCATGAGAGTAATGTTTGTGAAGGCTGTTAAATGGAAAATCACTGTAGAGGGGGAATAGCTCTTAGGTGTATCTACTGATTTGAAATACTTCAAGTTTTTTTCAACAAAGAAAAAGAAAGTCAGATTATAATACAGAAAATAAAACATGGTTCTCTGGTTTTATTCACCTCTGAAGGTAATAAAGTAGTCAGAACAAAATGCTGTTTTATTACAATGTCTCCTATTTTGCTTTTTTGCTCCCAAGATGTAATTTATATAGTGACAGAAATAAATATCAATCTTTAAATTGCTCTCAGTGGTGCAATACCAACATGTATTGCAGCTCTGGTAACGTGCTTGATTTTTTTTTTTTTTTTTCTTGCTCAGTTAGTTTCGCAGTGCAATACTAAGTTGTATTTACACATATTTCTGAGCAATGTACACAATAAAGCTGCAATATAGATCAAATCCTGTGAGTGCAATGAAAGCCTGCTACTCTGCTGCTGATTTTGTTATTCCTATTTCAGTCTCTTATGCCAGAGTTTGTGGAAAAAGATTGGTTTTCAAATCCAATCTGGTTTCTGCTAGCTCTGCTTCAGCCTGATTTTCTAGAGTTGGAAAGGAAAAGTATGTTTACCCTAAGTACATGCCTCCTGGCAGGTAGGGAGAGCGACTGAAAGCAGCGCACGGGGCTCTGCAGAGTTCTGGCAAAATGCACCGGCTTCGGCTGCGGGTTTTGCTTTGCTCGAAGCGGGGATTCGGAGCAGAAACCGGGTCCTCCGGGGTGGGAAACGAGAAGCGATGGAGGTGTGCTCTGCCCCTGCTCACCTCCGCGCTCACAGGAACATTTACAGAGACTCGAGGCTGGGCTCGTTTGGTTAAAAGGTCTGTTCGGGAGATGGGCTGGGGTGGTCAGACTGCTAGGCTGAAGGCTGCTATCCATTTCTGACATAAATCTCTCTGGGCAGCTTTCGTGGAGCTGTGCATGTTTTATTAGCACTATGTTCAAAGTCGTTAATCTTGAATTAGAGCTCCGACTTAGGAAATTTGCTTTTGAATCTGCTCCTAAATGTGAAATTATGTGAATAAACATGATACGTGTTATTTTCTGTGTGGCGGTAAATGTGTCCGAGGATGTTTTTGGCAAATCAGTCCTGTCCCCTTGCCCCAGTTTGGTCCCTTTGCATCCCACAGCTTAAACAGCTTTGTAACTGCGGGGCATGGCAGTGCGTGGCAGAGAGGAGCATCTTCTCTGGTAGCTGGAACTGGTCTCTTGCTTCTTATTCTTTATTCCTGTGGTTATTCTCGGTCTGGATCACTTTAGCAACCTGTTTTACAGTGTGGCCATGTCAATAAAGGTGTGTTTTAAAAAAAAAAAAAAAAAAAAGTTGTAGTGAGCAGCACACAGGGAGCGAGATAAATGGCAAAAGCTTTTAGTTGTTGCTGTTTGGGAGATGTGATGAGCATCTTCATGCTGAGATGCAATTTCTTCTTTCTCTGAAAGGAAGATCCTGCCAATTTTTTCATCCTTAATTGCATAAACTCGCTACACAGGGCATCCATCCTGCCCCATGGAGGTGATGGTGGTAGATACAAAATACTTCTGCACTGTGGTGAAAACAAGAAACACTTTGTGTTGGAGGCATCAGGAGAGCAGCATTTTCGCACATGCTTTATTTTTGCATTATGTTTAATTAAAATCTAACATGGCATTGAGTTCAACTTGAAAATAAGTAACCTATGTCGGAAACTGTAGTGCAGCTTTTTTGAAAAACAGTGCACCCAGCCCAGTTCTTATGTATTTTGTGTCTGGCAAATGAATGACTTTAAAGATGAATTTTCAGCAGGATAAAATTGTCTCAACTCTTCATTCTCTGATTTGGAGACATAGTCCAATTTCAGACCCATGTGAAAGAGGTGTGTATTTCTGAAGGATAATTGTTTCCATTAAATATCATGAAAACTGGCTATTGCCAGGGGAAATAAGCCTAAATTAGGGGTTTTGCTGAATAATGTGCTGCTCTGTGCTGGAGTTACTTGCATTAACCTTCAATCACTTACTGCTCTAAACCTCTCATGCTATTATTTGTGTGTTTTGACCCTTATGGCATGATTTCTTTTTTTTTTTTTTTTTCCCCTCTCCGGTGAAGCTCCGTGTCCCTGCTGGCATCCATCCCTGCACCGTACTCAGCACACGTATGCTGTGGCAGTTCCAAGTTTAGGGAGGTGTCTAGGAATGGTCCAGCTTGGTCTGTTACTCCATGTAGGGCTTTTGCTCAGAGCCCTAAGTATCCCCTGATGGATATGGATGAGCAAGACTGGTGCTTCTATTGCTCTTAATTAAGGCTGGGCTAATTGCCTTACTGTTTGCAGAATACCCTGCATGGTCATGCTGGAGCTGCTCCGCATCCCTGGGACTCTGCTCCCGGCACCTGGCTTTGCTTACCCATCACGTCCCAAGCCACGCTGACCGCTCCTTCCCACCTCACTGGGACAGCTGCTACAAAATACTACTTAAAAAGGACCTGTCCACTGGAGGCTGAGGGAATTTTTTATTTCTTTGGTCTGGTCTCCTGTAAAAGAAACCTATTGTAACCCATGTATGAACTTTTAAGACTTAACAACTTAATTGGGCTGGCTTTTCCTGCTGATCTGCATGGTGGCATCAAACCACTGAAAGTCTGCTCAAGGACGATCACAGTTGCGTGTTTCAAAACTGGTTAAGGCTAATTCTGAAAAAAGCCCTGCTGCAGATGGTGCTGCATGTCTGCTGCCCTTGAGGTGTCATTTTCTCTTTAATAGAGATCAATTCAATAAAGCTATTTTTTTCTAGTTAGCACCTTAGCCATCTTCCTACCTACGCCTATCTTCCCTCTGAGACTTGACTGACAATTTTTGAAGAATTTATTTTTACACCTGGGAATGTCGCCAGGTTTGAGCGGTTTCTTTTTGTGGGCAGATGCTTCATGCTGTCTGTGTGTCCATGCAGTCCCATGCTGGTTATTGCAGGTTTCTAATTTTTCTGTGGATTATACATTTAAAGAAAAAGGAGGGGGGTGGGGGGGAAGACTTGAAATATAGTGTAAAACACAACCCAATCCTTGCTCCATGTAGGTGTAGACTAATGTATGGCTGCTGTCATGGTTCCTATTTTAGTCTCCATTTACTGCACTTTCTCCTCATAAAGTTGGGATGGACCTTATCTCTTAAATCTTATTTGTACAGCGCCTTGGGATGCAAGACAGGAAAAGTACTTTACAGAGTTTATCGTATTTTATTATTGTGTTGCAAGCTACCCAAGGCTACAGAGTTGTATAACCCTGTATCCAATAAGGCAATGAATAATAGACAGGCGTAAGAGCTGCGTAAATTGCTTTCCGCCTTGCCCCTGTGAAACCCCGTTATTGGGTTATAACGAAGAAAGATGGAGGGGAGAGGTGGGATTCATCTCCACACCCTGACCCCCTTGGGGTTCCACTGCTCCAGGTCCCCCAAAACTGGGTGCAGGTTTGGGGCTCTTAAGTCCTATTGCATCATTTCAGCTTGGCGTTGACCATGGAAATGAGATTAACGGCTCGTCCCCAAAAAGCTTGCAGGCTGCCAGGAGCTGCAAGTGGAGGGGGAAGATGGGGTTTGGCAAATTTCTTCCCCATGAAGAAATTATAGCTGGGAGGGTGGGCAGCGTGTGCCTGCCAAGAGTGGAGAGAGGCTCTTCTTTCTGGCCCCTGCTCCTTGGATTTCCTGCACCTCAAGCCCACAGAAAGAAAGAAAAACCCATTTTTGATACACTGCGTGTGCAGCTGAGCGGGAATGCCCCAACGCCGCCGTAGCCAGCGTGACCGAAAGGGCCGTGGCAAGGTGTGCTTGCAAAGTGGGGTGCACGCAAAGCGCCGATTTGAGAGCTTTACAGTGTTCAAACCAGTCATTCCCACAGAGGTGAAGGTCCCCCTTTGTGTGGTAATTGCCTTTTCACAAAAATATGTTGGCCAAAAATAACGCGCTTTGGTGAAGAGCTTTGGCAGCCATGCTTTGTGCTTTGATATTTGGCAAGCATTAACTTCCTCGGGTAGAAATGCATTAAATTTCCTCATGGAACTTTGGCTTCCATTGACCGGAGAATTTTGGTTTAGTCATGGATTAAATATAAACTAATCAAAAATAGAATTGAAGCTATTCAATTTATTTCAACAAATACTGGATTGATTTAAAGAATTAAAAAAAAAAAGGGGTTCAGAAGGCTCATCGTATTGAAAAATTTTGGCCACATAATGTAGCAACTGGTTCTTAAGGATAGAGAGTATGAACAGTTTAAGTCTAAACTCAAATGTTTATTTTCCAAACTACATATGTTCAGATCAAAAAATTAATCTGTGCAGGGATAAAACCAGTTTTTACCATGGTCTGCTTCCTCTTGCTCCTAAACTGAAATGTAAATTATTCACCAAGTCCAACAGTACCATGCATGCTTTTGTGCTTAATTTAGATAAAATTTGTACCTCTAATCTCTCAGTGGTTTTATAATTCTTGTTTTGCAGAGGTGGTTGATGTTATTCCTTGTGCTGTTGTACAAGTGGAAACTGAGGCAGGGACCCCACCGGTAATAAAATGAGGTTTTTTTGGCTGCCTTCAGCAGCTGCGTACAGTGCGGCACGGGGATCTGCTCTTGGTTTAGCCATGGTTTAGTGTGTCAGTGCTGAGAGTTGGATGTCCGATTCACACCTGTTCAGCTAATTGTTATGACTATTTAAATTAAGTCTTTAAAATAAATGCAGTTGACTTGCAATTAGACTAGAATGGAAATTGGTAGAGTCATCTGACTATTTCTCAAAACCTTCATGAAATATGATAAGAATTTGGCCTTATAATAAGACTAAATTATGCCTTAACTGCAGCACAGAGAGCTGATCTTAAAATAGCGCAATTTGTTTTCTCCTGCTTGTTCCTTTTACAAGCTGCTAAACTGCTGCTTAGTGGCCCAAATAATTTCCATGAAAGAAATATTTATTTAACTTTATCTTACTTAAAATGTGAAATATTTTCCTTAACGAAAAACTTGGCTAAAATGAGAAGATACTGGTATAAAGACAAGGGCTTTGAGTGTGCAGAAAGCAATTCTGTCTGGAGACGATGGGAAATGGAAAATGAAAATTCACTGGTAGAAGCAATGTCGACATTTAGGAGTGAGTATAATTAACCATTGCCATGCGGTGAATTATGCAAACCTTCAAGTCTCCAAAGGAGGACTAGATAACCCATCCTCCATAAGATGCTCGAGCTCTAAGGCGACTTGTGGTCTTGCCAGGGCAGATGCTGGGTGAGTTACTGTGGTGTCAGTTAGCAAGAAGCCTCATAACATTTTTGTAGTGATTAATCCAGACCTTAAAATGAATTAAATAATGTTAAGAAGAAATGGGCTTATCTGAACATAGCCCTAAAAATTTCATTTGTTGTCTTCAAGTCTACAAACAGTAGTTGGTGCTGAATAAAAGACATGAAAGGACATTGCTTTTAACCAATTAAAACAACTGTAGAAAGGGATGTTAGACTTTACTTTGGCTTCTGAGTCTAGCAATGGGTTTTTCCGTTTTATTATTACACTCAACTATCTTACAAACAAAACAAAACCAAACCAAGTAAAAAAAAAAAACAACCAAATAAACAAAAAACCCCCTCAAACAACCCAGAACCCCCATATCCAACAGCTCAGAAACTTACTGGGTGTACACAAATAAACCTCTACCAAATTCTGTAGAAACAACTGAAGTCAAGGTTAAAACCTCGTATGTATGTATTCAGAGATCTGCTGAAGCTGAAGGCAACCGCTTTTGAAGTTCTTTTCAGTAACGACTGTATTATTGTACTATCTAAATGTAAAGACTTTCTAAAAATACATTTTATTTTTAAGGTACTGGGGGTTTTTAATGCCACATAAACAGATTGTTCTTGTTTGCTCTACTTTCAATATTCTTCCAAGCGCCTGTGTTCGGAGGCTAGCACTTGATGGACCTGTGGTATCTCCACAGATAATAGCATTTGACTAAGGGGATAGGACATCAGTTAGCGTTGGGTGTAAAATACTCATCTGCCTAAAGTCAGTGCCATGGGTAGCGTTGGCATCAGCGGGGCATTGGTCGGTCCTGGTGCTTTTCTACTCTGCTTTCAGAGGTTTCAAATTATTTTTATGCCTGCGTGGTCTGTTTTGTGGAGGTTTGTCTATATTCATACACCTGTCTGTAAAATTGAGCTCCGTTCTGGAGTTTTCTGGTGCCTTCGTTTGCAGTGGAAGCTCCAGCCCCATCGCTGAGGTGGGCTGTTAGTCGTCTTGAGTAACGAGCAGAGCTGCCTCAGGCTACCCCCTGCACAAAATCGGGGCTAGGATCTTTCCTGCCAAACTTATCTCTGCCTTTGCTATGGGTATAATTCCAGGGATGATTTTGGTACTCTTCCCATATTTTCACCTGGCAGAGGGGAAAACACTTCTCTGTTCCAGCAACCATTTCTAATTTTAGTTTGCTAGAGGATAAGCATGATAAATAATTCTGTTTTCACACAAGAGTTTTTCTGCATAACTGTTGAAATTTTTTTCCCCACAGTAAACACTCTGAGCAGGACATTTTTTAAAATTATCTTTGCTGAAATTCTTCATAGGAAAATCTAATGATGACTTGTCACAGCCTGATCTCTCTAGTGTCTTACATTCAACAAAGTCTAGAAGCAGTTATACTTTTCTTGATTTATGTTGTTAAATTAATCAGCATTTAGATCCAATTTATCAAAGGAGGGTGTGACTTCACTAGGGTGTTACAAGAAAATAAATGATACCTTTATCTGTTGAAGGTAAGGAGAGCTGCAGTATCTTCACCTCTTTGCAGCAGGAATTTGAACACGTGAAGAAGAGCAAATGCTAAAAAAGGGGTGAGGGGGGTGGATGACCTGGGACCCTGGCACTAAACTTTTTCAAACAAAAGTAACATTTTAATGGTTTTTGATTTAAACCACTTCTGGGGCACTTCTCAAGCAAAGCCAAACTGAGGAATTTGGGCTCCAGGTATTGCCCTGTTTATCTCAATGTGGTGGAATGTCCCATTTTGTTAATAGCCTCAATTGTGAGAGGAATGAACCTGTTGCATCTAGATTTTGGATACACAGATTTTCATGGGAAAGAACTATTACGTGAAAGATAAAAACAATTTCACCTTATGGCTTCTCCAGACCATTCTTAAACAGCACTTTGAGGTTCTGGCCATGCAACTGGAGCAGCAAAAGTCTGTTCTCCTTAAACCTTACACCTGCCCAAATGCAGATCCTTCCTGTGAATTTTCTCAGAAAATTTGATGCTGGCTTACACAACTATGAGGATGAGATCAAGCACAGCAGTGCGGCTCTTTTTTTTTTTTTTTTTTTCTCTCCTTTTTTTGAGATGTCATTAAATAAATTATGTTCTTAGAAACTCAGCAAAACCCTCGTCTTTCATATTGTTGGATTTCTATTGTCTTATGCCAATGCCACTTACTGCCTTTCTTGTGGACAAAGCGGGAGGTACCAGGGTGTTCCCCCATGCTCGGCTGCGGAGTCACCAGAGGTGGGAGCATTGCTCTGGAAGAACAAGCAAAGCGTGAAGCTCTACTGGGGCAAATCACCTAGCTAGAAATTCTTTTTTTCTTTTTTTTTTTCTTTTTTTTTCTTGCTCAGATGTAGGCTAATTTTGTTAAAAAGTTTGGTGATCACTTTGATCTATCCCAGCAACCTCTAGATCTACTCTTAGCAGGTGCCCAAGCGTCGCATGTGTCTAACCAAGAGCTGCAGTCAAAAACATGTGCTTGCTTTTTATTTTTTTTTTCTCTCCCTGACCTCTGGCTGCTGCTTCCCTCCCAGCTCCCCTTCCCTCGCCTGGTCCTGCTCATCGCTTTCCCCTTCCCTCCAGCCTTTCCCTGGCGCTGAGTGCATGCTCCCATTTTGTTTTAGAAGAGACACCTGTTTGCTCTCTGCTGCTGTATAAACCAGATTTGTGCAAAATCTTAACCTCGTGCTTCAGGTGTAAATGCTTTTAGTTGACCCTGTCCCGGTCCCCTCTGGATCGGGGGCTCCCAGCAGGATTTTGAAGTATGTGGGGATGCAATTCCTCGTCACAGGCTTGAGTGCTCCAGCGTCCCAGACCTGTCCTGTTCCAGCATCCCACCTCACCCAAGTGTCGGCTCGGTGCTGCTTTGAATCTTTAAGCAGTTTATTTTAAAAAGTGTTGCATAGATTTTTTTTTTTTTTTTTTTTTTAATTTTTAATTGTATTTGAAGAGTGTTCAGCCTCACTTCAGAACCAGGACAAAACCATTGAAGACTTTAGTCTCCCCAGCACCTGCAATCTGGGCATCAGCGCGCAAGTGCAGATCTGAAGCCCGATACCCATTGCCCGCAACAGGCTATAGTTAATCTGAAGCTTACCTTCATTTTCATCCTTGCAAACTTTTCTTGGAAGAAGCAAAGGAAACCAGGGCTCAACAGTAACAGTGCTTCCCATCACCAGAAATTAGCCTGTACGGTGTACTGAGCCTCTTTCACGAAGGACGGGGCAGGTTAACGTGCAATCTGCTCGTCAGACACCGCTGCCCATGGGATGGAGACGCTCAGCGCGTGCCTGGGCTCTTTGCTGTGGTGTTATGCTCCGTTGGCTGTTTTGTTCCAAATCCCACAGGCAAGCGGTAAACCTGTCGTATCTGCAGGATTTCAAGTTAATTTTGCAGCTCTAATGAGGCTAATATGATGCTCCTGTGCTCAACAGAAGATTGTTATCTGGATATTTTGTGTCACCTTCTGATGGAAAACTAATTTCAATATTCAGCAGCTGCCAGAGGTCTTGCTGTTTCTCCCTGGGATAGGGCCTGTATTCTTCCGGCAGAATAAGCCCCTTTTTGGGTGTATTTAGATAATTTACATAAATATCTTTTCATTTCCCATGATGCTTTCTTCATGCTATCCTTGAATCGGGCAGAAGTCAATGTGACTACTCATCATTCTGAGGTTTCTAGTCTCTGGATATCTTTTGAGACCCGTTTATGTGATAAGTGCTCATGCTTCTCATTTTGTGGCTGGGAAGAAAGGTCAGATTTCTCAAAACTAGGAAAGAATTTATCTTTTCTGCAGGCAAACCCTAGGCCAAACGCATTTTGAACCTCACCTCCCAAAATGTGGGAAACAGTTTGCCAGATTGTCCATGTATCTTGATCTAAGCTAAATTAAAATGTATTTTAATAAATTCTTAAAATTTGCAAGGCAAGGGGATAGAAATGATGAAAAAAATCACATCTGTTTTGCTCATTTTTATCAAATTAGGTTCATTAAATCTGCATCACAACTTATATAGCTGTGAGAATTTTTTTAATGTATTTTATGCAGATATTGTGTATTTAAAGCAAGATTATGAACACAAATTTTGAAGTCAGATTAAACCTTGTTAGCAAACCATCTGCCTTGCGTGCGTAAGTTGTGAGTCTCTCGGAGAAGCCTGGCTGCTCATGGTTTACGTCTCTGCTGATGGCAAAACCTGTTGCGTTAGCGAGGGTTGCGCTCTGTGTACGTCCCTCTGACCCAGGACACGGCACCTCGGTCGGCGTGGGCAGGCTTCGGGTCTCGGTACCTTTATCTGCACCGCCTGTGCCTGTTGTGGTCCTGGTATAGACATGAAAATAAATCGATATGAATTTAAACTTGTACCAAGTAGCCTGTTGCTGGTTGCTGCTGTTCTTGCACAACACGAGGCCCTGACGTTTAACTAAAAGCAGAGAGAGTTGTCAAAGGCAGATACTGCAATAAGAGAGAACAGCAGACTGTAATATTAAAAGTGCAGATTGTAAGCTTGCTGTGGTTAGTTGTTTTTTGGGGTTTTTTTTCCTTATTGTCTATCAGGAACATGCCAAGACCTTGGGCAATGGGAGGCTGCTGGTGGCATTATGCATCCCTTTTAAAACAAACCTCTGGCAGTGACAGTGAAATCTTTCTTGGGAATTGACTACTTTTTCTCTGGGAACATGAAGATTACTGAATTCAGAGTCTTTTTTTATTAAGCTGTGGTCTTTTCAATATGCTGTGTTTGCTATTGATTTTATTTGCTGTTCTTTCTCGAAGAGGACTTTCAAATTTTAAGCCTGTCAAAACATGAATTCATCATGGAAAAAGCAGTCTGGGAGCATCAGATGACTGAACCCCACTGGTAACGCAAGGGGTGAATAATTGAAAAGATCAAAAAAAATGCTAGGTTGTTGATGGCTCTGTTGTGCTTTTCACTGCAAGGCTTGATGGCCTTTTTTAATGAAGTCTGTACATCTGAAATGCTACTAAAGGAAGTATCTTTAGCAGTAACAGAGCCAGGGGGATTTTTTTTTTTTTTTTTTTTTAAACTCTCAGGTATCCTCGTGCGGCCTCTGATCCACTAGCTGGAATCTTGCTTCTGTGTGTGTCTTTAAAATGCTTTATCGGTCGGTTCAAGAGATGCATCTCAGGCCAGGAACGCTTTGTTTTCCCGCGGCTGCCCCGTTCGGGGATACGAGAAGCACCCAAATGTCCCCGCTGGCAGACGGTGTCGCAGCCCTGAAAGCTGATAATGGCCAAGAGGTAGGTCCTTGTTCAAGAACGACCCTTTCCCACCCAAACAAAGGTGACTTTCACATCCTCAGTTGTCTTTTACAGAAAGAATATTGATTGGGCAGTCGTTGGAAACACACTTGGCCGATGTGGGGATGTATCTAAGTTTTAACAGGGTCATCTTCTGGCTTTCCCATCAGGGTGCTGCAGTGGCTGTGAAATCCTTACTGAGCTTCAGTATTTTCTTCAAATAATTAAGGAAAGAGAATGTCAGGGGTTAGAGAGCTGGACATGAGAAATGCAAGGTGGTGGCAGTCTGTTTCCAAAGTCAAGCTGGACCCAGGCGGACTATACCTGGGACCCAAACATCTTGCAATCAAGAGGTGAAGAACTTGGTTTTCCTCTTGCTGATCCCTATCACTGTCATGTCTGGGGGGTTGAAATGGGAGTGGGAAGGGGATGTGGTGCAGAGCAGAGACCATACAGTAACCAGGTGAAAGTAGTTACTGGGTGGAGGAACCTGCAATGAAACTTCACATGAGAATGATAAAGGTAATTTAAAGTAATCTGACTACTTAAAAAAAAAAAAAAAAATCAAGGGCTTATCAATAATGTTTAGAGTGATTTGCTTGCCACATCCAAATTCTAAGAGCAGCTCAGGAAAGACCTAACAGTTCCAGTCCTGATGGAGCTCGGAAGCTGCGGGTCTATGGAGGCATCTTCGTCTGCGGCCTCGGTGGTGCGGGGAGGTTTGGTGCCCAGACTGGGGGGGAGTGTCAGTGTTTGGTAGCTTGGCTTTTTAAAATAGACATCAGCAACTGTGCAAAATGTCCAAGTGAAGCAAGGATGTTCCACAGTGACAGGGCATCACCAAAGAGTGCCCTGGAAAAAATAATTACCCTGCAGCAATATTGAAACCTAATGGATTTTTCTGTGCAACTCCAAGGCAGGCAAGAGAGAAAAATCAGCTTATTTCTCTGGGCACAAAGTCATTGTCGTATTTCTCCCATGAGGATCTGTTGTAGCGACTGTATGGTTATATAAAATGCCTCCACGATAAAGCAAGTTCTTCATTTCTTTTATGCTAAAATAGGTACGTAAAAGACCAGAGAAAAATCTGGGATATTTGAATAGTGTAGGAAACACCACTGTATCCTACTGTTACATAAATTTGGGTTCTCTCCCTCTCTAAAATCAATTGTCCTGGGAAGCAGCATTACATGCTGACACATGGAAGCACTTTGTCACAAGCAATTATACCATGCTACAGTAAATTGCCATACAACCTATTGCGTCATGGGGCACTCAATCTGGGCAATATTCTTCCTCAAATCAGCCTGCTTAATTACATATTAGCAGAAACAGAATTTGCAAGATTTTCGGAAGACTTTTCCAAATAAACAATATTTTAAAAAGGAAATAAAACTCAAAATACTAAATAGGAAATCTTAAAATCTGTTGAAAAACCTGTTCTGTCTTGAAACAGGAGAAATGGATCTTTCAATAATACCTGTTCACTGGAGAGCCGCCTTCTAACACAAGCCACTGACCTGAATTAATCTGGTATTCCCATATATTAGAATATATTGCTGTGTGGCTTGTGCAGAATGCTGGCCAGCCCTAGCACCAACTGGAGGACAAAGCTGAAATATTCCCTTTTCTAGTAAGGGGGAACTTGAAAAATAGGATTAAAATAAGATGCTTCAAAATGGCATTTTGGTGTTTTGTGGTAGGCAGAGTCCTGTGCTGAGCTGGGCTGTCGCAGTGGCCGCCCTCGACGGCAAGCGTGGCCCAAAGCCCCCTCCTCTCCCTCGGGCACCCCATCTCTCCTCGGCACAGCGTAGCTCGCAGCTGGGACCAGCATAGCAGGGAGATGACTTATTTTATCGCAGCTTCCCTTGTGTTTGCCATGACTAGCAAGCTGGAGACCTTCCACTGCAGCGCAGGAGGACCACGAACAGAGGCGGGCTCTGTTTAAATCCATATTACCGACGTAACTTTGCTTCACACATCGTAATCGCTTGCACCCAGACACGGTTTAAAGATTTCATAAATACCATTTGTTTTTTTAAATGAGGAGATGTTGCTGGCTGTTATTTTAGATAGGAGGAAGAGCATGAAAACCAAAGCTGGGGTTGAGGGGACATATGTAATAGGTTTTGTCTTTTCATAATAGGTTTTGGAAAATGTAGTTACTGCGGTAAGGATTGGTGGGTGGGATGTAGAAGGAGTGCTGAGAGGTATTGGGAATGGGGTTAAGGAGTGCTGTTGTCTGGGAGCTTGCTCCCACGCGTCGCATCCCTGTGCGCGGTCCTCCTGCCCGCGTTGCCAATCACTCTTCTCCGTGTTGTGCCTTTCTCCTGTGGGTCTCGGCTCTATTTATTGACTACCTGGGCTGTGTTTCATGAATTGAATAATACCATTAAATTGGTATTACAGTCCTGTGTAATAACATTTAATGATGCTGTCCAAAACCAAATAACTCTGTATTAAGGGCTTATTAATAGAACTACTTGGAAATCCCTTAGCTGAATCCACTGATCTGTGTACATAAACGTGAAGTTTTTAGTACCCGTTTTGTACTTTGCTGGCATGCCTCCCACAGATTTTATGTAGGCTGTAATGACTATGCAAAGGTTATAGTTTTTAAGCAAGATATTTGTGTTCCTTTTATTACAACTGGACACTTTCAGTTGTAAAAAGTGAGATAACAGTTGCCTTTGCACAATGGAGAGTTTTGCTAGTAGTTTTGCCGCTCTCAAGGGAAAGCGTTTTATGGCACTTTAACTTGATCACATGCAATGTTTAACCCATTTTTTCTCAACTATAAGTCTTCTCTGTATGCCAGCATCTCCAAAACCAGTTGCGTTTTGCGCACTTCGGTGGTGGGAGCAGCTGTTGGCCAGCGGTGGACGCAGGAGCGGAGCTGTGCTCCTGGCAGCCCGTCGCGGTGGTTCCCAGCCAACGAGAAAGTTATCCTTTAGCATATGTGCTGGGAACCCGCTGACTCTTTGCTCCGAGTAGCCAGGCATCGCAATAACAACTGTTCTCTATGCTCGTTTGCAAATGCTTTGGCTGAGAGAAGTGGAGAATGATGGGGAGGCTTCAGCGTTTTCCCCTCTGCTGTTTATAAATTACTTTTCCCAGATGAACCACTTTATCCGTTAAGTGCTGCCCTTGTAGCTAGTTTTGTCGTTGCTTCTTGTAAACTGTTCTTTCCCTCTTGCTCTTTGCTTTCTCATTACATTTTTGCATGTCAATAACTTTTTTGGGTGTAATCCATGAGCTGAGGTTCCTTTGTTCTGACCATCTCGACGAGGACTTTAGAAAGCTTCTGGAAAGGCTTGCTCGTTTTTGCAGCCTTACTTGGGTTTTTATTTGATTTGGAGATCTCATTTTAATTCAGCTTCACCTTATGTATAATGTCATAGTGACTTAATTTCTTTGTTCCTTCTGGGAAGCAGAGCCATGCAATTGCACTTAAGGTCCTCCAGCAGCTCCCATCTAGCACTTGGCAGAAAAGTGGGTTTGTGGTTCCTCCGCAGCCCGCGGAGTGCGGGGGGAGCAGGCACTATATTTAATGAACGGCACATTTTCCCCTTCGGTGCTCTCCCTCCCTCGCAGTCCCTTTGCCATAAGGACCTGGTAGCATGTCAGCACAGGCACGGGCTCCCCATAGTTTAGTCGTGGCGGTGGGAACCACCCAATATCCATCATCCCTAAGCTAAACTCCACAGCAGCAGAGCAAGCACCAGCAGAGATGCAGAGGGGACGTGGGGCTCCTGTTGCAAAATGCGGGAGCCGTTCCCAGCGTGGCTGTGGGCTGGGCAGGGGATGAGGCGATGGAGTTCGGGTGATGTCTTGGCGTTGGTGTCCTCAGTCTTGGCTCAGAATACAGACTGCTCCCAGATGCAAAATAAGGAGGAACCCAGTTTAGATGTTGTTTTTGAGCATTCTTATTTGGGGAAATAATTAATTTCTGTGCTACTGTTTCAAATCTACATATATACTTGGTTTTGAGAAACATGACAGCTTTACCTTATTGTTATGGAGAGGTCCCTGAGGCAGTAACCATGTTTAATTTAGCAGTTAAATTACATTGGTTCCAGCAGCTGCATTTGTGATCTTTGGCAACGTGACCTCTGGAGATGATCTCCTCTCCCACGCATCTCCTCTGCATCACTGTGGCTTCTGCAGCACGCAGCTTCTCAAATGCTGCAAGAAGGCACATCAAAAACTTGCTGACCCTTGTCGCTTCCTTGGGAGGGATGTCGGAATAGCATTAACCTTTTATTCCAACCTGTGCTCGCTTGCCTGTCACTAATTGCAAAGCCATGAACATGTATAACTGCAATTGATGTGGCTGAGGAGTAAAGGGGATGTGAAAAACTAATGTGGGAAGCCAACAACGTATGCTGCCGTCCAAGCCAGCTCCGTGCTGTAATGAGCTTTGCTGCTCTGCTCAGTAGTGTCTGGAGATGGCATCTGAATTGTGGGATAACACATCATGGGCATTCACAAAACCTGAAACTGTATCTTTGCATGCAGCATAGGAGCAGCCCGATCCTGGACCAAGAAAGTGTCTGAGATGCCAGCAGACAGGGTTCCTGAGGAGTTTCTGGTGCTGAGCGCCCTTTGTCTCTCCCGGGAGGTATACAATGAGATTTCACGTGCAGATTTTTTTCTCTTCTCCCACTGAATGGCTTTGTTCTTTTTTCCCTATTTCCCTGATTACAGCGTATGCACCACTGAGCGTTTGGCACATCCCAGGTATTTTTCCACTGACTGCTTAGGGGAGTTATGTTGTGGATCCTGCTGGAATAGGTTAAGCCAGCAGAAACCACCAGGTAGATACAATCCTTCCCAAAGGTACGACCGCAGCACTTATGCAAAGAAGTGGGGTTTTTCCTCCCCATTTTCCCAGGATACAAAACCCCAGGTAAACCCACTTGTCTTGTCACGACTGACCCAAGTGTATGCGAGCACGTTGCCCCAACAAGCGGGTTACTCGAGCTCTCCCTCGTGCCCGAGGACGGCTCACAGCGGCTTCCCCCGGAGGAGGTTGCTGCGCGGGTGGGGATGCTGCACAGCCGCTGCCTGGTCGCCGTTTCTGGTGGTTCGTTCTGCAGCGTATAGCAGAATTGTACAAAAACATAAAAAAGTGCAAATAGATAGTCTTGACAAAAGGTAAATATTGCCTGAGCAGTTACTGCTTGTATAACAGAAATGGGATATTTTTAAGCTAGAGGAAAAAATGATTTTTTTTAAAAAAAATTATGTTAATAAAAGCGGATTGGTTCCTAACTTAATTAGAGATGGGAACAGGGGAGCCTGAGTGACATCTGTTACTTTTGCCTTCCGTAACGCTTTATTTTTTCCTTGGACGTCACTCAAGGAGAAGCATATTTCTTATGCATTTGTTTCCAGAGAAAGAGTGTTTCAATTGCTTAGCAATTAATAATAGAAATAGCTATTATGTGAAATGAAGCAAACATTGAAATATTTTATACCGTACTGTTTTTATGTTCAGTCCACCTACTAAGCAATTTTATTTCCAACTGAGTGTTACAGGGTGTGAAATATAAACCCTTAAGTTTGATTTAATATTAATAGCTGCGTGCTGCTTCTCCTGCACGTGTATAAAATTTTCTAAACCAGGTTGATTGAACAGCATACGCTCACATTTTTTCAGGCGTGCTTCCCTGTTGTCTGGAGACAACAGCCTAATCCACAGCAGTGACTCCTAGGAATACCCTGAGATGCTTTTTTTCCTTCTGAGCAAAGACATGTTGTATGGCAAGATGGGTTTAAATCAGAGGGGGTAAACCTGGCCAGGCCAGGGAGGAGACAAATGCTTGGCCATTTTGGCTTTTGCAAGCTTATGAGCTGCTGGTCGTAATGTTAAATTTTATTTTGCCTACGTATACTGGAAGAGCACAGCCTGAAGTGGAGGCTGGTGTCCCCCATTCTGCAGGGGCTGCTGGGGGGGGGCATTGCCCCGGGACCCCCCCAGGGGGGAGCCAGGGAGGCATCCAAATAAGCCAAAGGGAATGAGAAGGCAAATCTCCAAGTGAGAGCTGTCGGAAAGGAGCCGGAGGGTGAGGTTACCTCCTCCTGCTCTGGAGCTCTGTGCATCATCAGGCAGCGAATGCTGGCCCCTAACCTGCCCTGCAAAGGAAAACAAGACAAAACCCCGAAACTATTGCTTATATAAACCCGTGATAACGCACAGGGGATGCATATGAGGTCAGTAATTACTGTTCTGCGCCTAAATTAACTGCTTAAAGAATATTTATGTAAAACAAACATAGCATATTCCAGAAACTACTTGGACGCTATCTTTGCGCTCCACCTTGTTGCCCAGTTTATTCCAGAAACCGTCCTCCTCTCGCTCCTTCGTCCTGTGTTTTACTTCATTTTCAGTACGAGCTCTCGCAGATGACCCTTATTTACCATAAATCAGCCGCAGCCGACAGCCGGGACCCAGGACGTACTCCAGAAACCGGAGCGTCATCGATCCGCGTTATCACCCGGAGGCACCAAACCTCCGTCTCCTCCTGTCTGGTCGTGGTCTGTCCATCCTCTAATCGCTTATGCAGCCTTAAAGCATCCCATTTATTACTTTGGGTCAGAGAGAAAAGCTGTTTATAACTCCCCAGTACTGTGCCTGGGACACCGGGTAGGACTGGGTGCTCGTAAGGATCAGGGCAAGAATTTTTTTGCTGTTTTGCCCTCTCTGCTTCTGGTTCCTTGTCACAGGGAGCCCTGGTCCTGGGAAACCTCTGCATCCCGTGCTTGGAGCTGGCTCGTGCTGCCCTATCGTGTTTTTCTCTGCCTAATCCCGGTGCAGCTTTTGTAGCTGGCAGGGGAAACCTGAAAGCCGCCGTTGGAGGTGGGAGATGTTTTTGATTTCGTTGCGTAGCTTTGAACGGCCGGGCAGAGAAGGGCAGCTGAGGGGCAGCAGTTATCTCGCCGTGGCCGGGTCGATACGGCTGCTGCGGCAGGCAGGGCTCGCCGGCGAGGGGACCCGATGCGGGGTCAATAGCGACGTGCCAGAAATCCAGCGCTGACTCTATAATTCACCATTTAACAAGGGGCACGAGCGGGAGGCTGGTGTATCCTGGCAGGAGGCACATGCAGCAGCAGCCCCTCGGTCATCTTGTCCCTGCTAGCTCCAAGCAGCACGCAGAAAATGTGTCTGAAGGCTGATATTTGCCTAAAACCAAGCCTTACCCTTAGGCTAGGCTCAGCACCCAGCTGGTGCAGTGCCGTGATGGAGGGCAGGGCGGCAGCCGGGTCTCTCTGGAATGTGGTTTTCCCTGCTGCCACCGTGACTTTGGGGTTAGCCTACCCCCATGGGACTGGATTTTTAAAAAGCTGGATGGTACTGCGACATCTCAGGGTTGTTTTTCTGAAACACTGGTAAATTACGATATCGCCTGCAAGTTTATAAATCGCGTTTAACTGCAGAGCCCAGGGAGCGCAGCACATGTTAAACTTGAATATGCTGTGGAAAGGACAAAAAACATTAGTGGTTATAATATATAGCAAGTTGCCATTCCCAGTGACAGATATTTAGACTTCTGCCTTTAAACATACACAGGGAATATAAAACAATAAAACATCATAGGAAAGCTGTTACGTTTCAGATCAAAGTATAAATATTTAAACTCGAGGTGGCTTGAATTTCATTGCTCACTGTCAAAAAGAGGTTGAGGAAACCCAGCCAGGTTGGCAGAGGTTCGCCCCAGCGTAGCTGTGTTAGCTTTCAAACACAAACACGTCCTCCCTGAGCGGTAGGAGCCGTGGTGAAAGGGGCTCTGGTTTTGGGTTAGCGGCACCAATGTCCCCTCTGCTGCGACCTGCCTTGAATTTCAGCCGGCTGAATCCATTTCCAGGCTGTTCTCTAGTGAAAGGTGAAAATACGCTGCTGAGGTTTCATTGGAAATCTAAATTTTGGCATCTGTAAGATTTTTTTTTTTTTTTTTTTTGCAAGCTATTTCTAGTGAAATAATTAATCTGGGATTAGTGTGGGAGTAAATACTGTGAAGTTCTTTTTCTATAAAAGCCAGACAAACCTGCTTGCTCAGCTGTGCCCTTGGTTCAGCTCGCCTGAGGATCCAGCACCCATCTTGCCGCGTGCCACTTCCTTTTACATTACATCATATTTTTGCAATCGAGTGGAATATTAAGCTCCTTGTTTATGTTGAATACAATTTTGCTGTGCAATTAGTTTGAGTTATCTTCCTGAGTTTCTGAGAACAAAAAAATTGTACTGTGTATAAGCATATAAAAATAAGAGTACTATTTCAGCCTTTTAAGCCACTTTCTGCCAGAATTAAAACAGAGTTTAGGACCTAAGAAATAAGTAATAAATATCCTTGTTGAGGGGACTTGCGTGCTTGGGAGTGATGAAATCGCTGGGCTCCCCAGTGGGACTGGCGTTCGTTAAAATGGCATTTGAGAAGAGAGCAGCTGGCATCAGTTAGAGGTAAATGGTTTGAAACGGTATTTTTCCATTTCTCACTTCACACTATTTGGTTTGATCATGATATAAACAGATAGCTTAATAAAGCACTGAAGTAGAGCTTCTCAAATTAATGCCCAGCTGGCAAGATATGTGATCTGAAGCAAAATTTGTCACATTTTGAATGCATATATTAAAATCAAGGCTTGCTAGTACGTTTGCATGATGATTAATATTTACAATGTTGTATTTACAACTCATTGCAAAATGAATATCCGTTTACTGTTTCAACATACTTTTATGAAATACTTCCAGTTACAAAACCGGAATTTATAGCAGTGTGTAACTTCTGTACAGCTGGAACTCTACTGCGGACTCATAAATTCAAACAGTGTCTCCCCAAATCCCTGTTTTCTTCCAGCACCTTTCAGCAAAGCCCAGCCTACACCATATGTGTTGAAGAGAAATCATTGTGTTTTAGTAAACCATCACTTGGGGATGTAGTTTACTTTAATAAACCCATTACTTAAAACTAAGCCTTTGTCATCTGCCTGGCAGGTGACATGTGCCAGCCAGCCTCATCTCCTCCCAGCGCGCAGGGGACCGGCTCTGCGGATGCTGACCAGCCCCATGGCGGGGAAGTTTTCTGGTGCTTTATTTTGGCAGTGAGAGGAGCTCCATGGTTAAAGTCAACCTCCACCTATTCAGGCGGATGGCTGAAAAACAAGCATTTTGGGTAAAACCTAGTTTCACTAAATGTTTTGAGATCCCATGTTAGTTTTTGGACTTTTCCTCCACTTTACGGTGTGCAAGGTCGCCTGGCATTTTGGCTAGCGAGACTGTGGTGACTGTGTTTGTCCTGCCCACACCATGAGATGTTTTGGTTTTTTTTTTAATGATTTGCATCAAAAGGAGCAGATCACAGCAAGGGGCCACTTGAAACATAATTTTCATTGTAGCAGGCAGGTTCAAGACCAGTAATTCACGCGATCCTAGCTAACCGTGGCACGAAAGAGTTTGGGTTTGACATGGGGATGAACCGTTCCTGAATAGCTGCTCCACTCCTCTCATCAACGTCTGTTCTCCTGTCGCTGTCGCTTTGTATTTCTGGTTTCTGCAGTAAAATTACTGGGAAAGCGGAGCTTGGCCTGAGCCCAGACTTCAATTAGGTGAAAACCCCCGGGGAGCCAGGGCAGAGCGGCTCTCGCCTCCCGGCCAGCCACCGCAGGGGCTGCATTAGCCTGCCAACACCCAGTGCAGAATAACGTCTTCCGAAGCGGGTAAATGCTGGCTTTTAAATGGATCTGTTGCAGTCGCCAGGGCTGGGCTCTTAAGTGCCTCCGAGGAGCTGAGCCAAGAGGTTTAGGGATGTACAGCCTTTGCAGAAGTCAGCCCCAGCCGACCGCGCTTGCACTCTGACCTGGGCTAGCAATGCTGCGGGCGCATTTCTTTCTCTCTTGGTGTCTGGTAGAAATGCTGTTTAAATACTTACAGCTCTGAATTGCAGCAGGACGGTTCTCAGGTACCCAAAGGTCGTCTTAAAGAAAGGGTTATGCTTGAAGGTAACAGGGATGCTCCTGGAAATACCTCCTGACTTGGCTGATTCCTGGTGCTTCAGCTCTGCTAGGTCCATGGCTTGACAAATTTTAATGTTTGGGCTGGGAGAGCAAAGGAGCTCTTTAAAAAAAAAAAAAAAAAAGGAAGATAAAAGAGGCCTGTTACAATGGTACTGCTGCGCACTAACCATGAGCATCAGTGTCAGGGCTGCCTCTTCCACCATGCTGGACCGTAGAAAGTTATACGCCAGGGATATATCAGGCAGGCTTATCTGGATCTCACCAGAAGAAGGGTCAGACTGTCCGTATGTGAACAGCGGGACGGATCCAGCGCTGACTTTGTGCCACTGACCTGGCAGGCACCCCGCGGCTGGAGCTGGCTGTTCTCTCTGCCTTGTGAACCACTCCGAAACAGCCCGGCTGTTTTGCCAGCTCTCACTATGTCACCCTATTCAGTAGCATAAATTAAATAATATGTTATTTCCCCGGGAAGCTTGGCTTATTAACCCAGGTGGGGAGCAATTTGTCCTATCCCCCCGCTGTCCCAGAGCTGTTGGCCATTGCTGGCATCCCGGGTTTTCCAGCAACATCTTCAGGGCAACACAAAACCACTCACCAGGGAAGGCGCTGACTCCTTGGGTGATAATTTCCAGTAATTAATACCTCGGGAGAACTCAAGCCCCTAACAGTGTAATAGCCCAGAAAGCCCGCTGGGGAAGTGCCTTTCCCTATAACGCATTTCATTTCAGTAGGTCATTTTCGTGACAGAAAACAGAAATATCACCTTGTAGCAGAGCAGGGCTCAGAACAACACCCCTTGCTCCCTCTTCCCTTTCAGTTTACACCTAGAAAAACCAATGAATGCTACAATAAGAAGCCGTGCCTCGTTTTTTAGCTAACTGATCGCTATAGCGCTCTTTGGTTTAATATATATAATTTTTATAGGTCAAATCCTGAAACTTGTAGTCACTTATAACTAAGGCTTGCAGGTAAATAGGAGGTTTTTTCTTAATTTGTTTATCAATCTAAAGAGCAGCTTTGCTTATGGGCCCTATCTGTGACTGCGAGTTGCTCTAAAGCCTGTCCTAGATTTTTCAAATGAGGGAGGAGTGAATAAGAGTAGCAGGCAGGTCGGTAACTGGTAATATCTGCTGTGTTTAGAGCCATTAACAACATGTGTTCAAAAAGCAGCAAGAGCCTAATATCCCCACAAACCAAAATGGCAGCTAATAGGAAAACAATATTTGGCTTGGTTTTGTTTTTTTGGAAGAAGCTCAGTAAAACAGAAGGTTCGAAAAGTGAAGTGCTGTAATACCAGGAATCCACTCCAAAATGCTTTCTGGAGAAGCTAATAAATTTAAACTATCTTGACAGCTATAGCAATCTTTTCACACTTTAATAAGATGAAGAGTCAGTCTTCTCCATTCATTGTGAAGTTTAAATGAAACCTGTTTTCTTTTCCGCTTACTGTATCTAAGCATTTCCTTTCTTTTGTCTGCTTGTTCACTTTCTTTTCCAGCTCATGTTAAGTTTATTTTTCACGGGGAAATAACAGTTTTGAAAAATCTCACTGCTCTTTCAAAAGTGCAAACCATGGGCTGGGTGTCCGCTGGTCGTCTCGTCCCAAGAGGCAGGAAAACCAGCTCCGAGGGGTGACAGCAGGCAGAGCCCTGCACCACCCGGAGAGCTGCTTGCTGCACAGTGCAGGATGGTTCTTGCAGTTCACTCATTCTCTAAGAGAGCATTTAGCATGCTTTCACAGGGAAACATCAGTATATCACCCTCTCTTTTTATGGTTCTTTTGCTTTTTTTTTTTTTTTTCCCAATGTGAGTCTCCCATCCTTGCTCTTTTTGCTAACATTGATTTTAAGGACTGTAAGAGGATGGAAATATTGTGTGTATTTAACTTTGGGCGCAGTGTTAGGCACCCAGACCGCTGGCTTTGCAGGAAACTGCCCCGGTGAACTCTTAGTCCATGGACCTGGAGGCATTGGGGTGTTACAGTGAATATTGCACCTGGGGAAGAAAAGGGAGCTATAGCTGCCCGTTGCCTTCCTTCCCTCTGCCAGAAGGGCTTCTCCTGGGGGGGACCCACGAAGTGAAGTCGGAGATCACAGCCGGAGGTGGGGGAATTATGACCGCCCGCGCACGACGGTGGTTTTCTTCTTCCCACCGCTCCTCGGCAGGGTTAAGCTGCTCAGTGCTGCGTTCGCCACCGCGAGCATCACCACTTACGGCGACGCAAGGAGAAGAGCATCTTCTCGAAGGACGTGTAAGCTCCCTTGTCAACTGGGTGGTGCCTGGATTTGGGGGAACTTGTGCCTGGGGGGGGGTCCAGGCGTGGCAGGGCTGGGGGGGCTGCACGCTCAGCCCCTCCTCTGGCAAGGGGTGTCACTTTGGAATCCCCCCAGGGCAGCCGGCTGACCCCGCACGGCTCAGCCACCGCGGGAGGTGGCCCTCACCGTAACCCAACACTCAGCAAATAGAGAAATTCGGGGAAGAAAACGAAGGCTCTGCTGTATTGTACTGCTGAGCCTCGATCTCGGCATAACGTCTGTCGAAATGCTTGCTCGTAATTACACGTTGAAGTGCCTCGATTCTGAGAAGCTAATTAAAGCAGAGCGGTGTCGTACAGTCTCAGACGAGTACAAAAAGCAGCATCTTGCTTGGCCCCAGGGGAATTTTCCATTACAGCAGTGGAGACCTCGCTTAGGCAGAGCCAGCTCACGGTTGGCAGGGCTGTCTGTGGTAGATGGACTGGCAGAGTCTGGACGTGCTCTGCAAGATCCTAGCATCCCCTCTAACCACAGTGACAGCTAACAGGGAAAAATGGGTTGGTTTTTTGCTTGGGGAGGACAGGCGTGAGCAAAAGGAAGCATCGTGGGCAGGTACAGGCAGCGAGGGCAGGTTGGCAGCAGCCCGTTGGGTTGATCCCAGTATTCCTCGTGTCCCTAAAACGAGCGTATCTTCACCCCAGCCCAGCGCAAAGAGCCAATGCTAATAATTTCTGAATCTGAGAAAAAGAGGATAAACCACTCCTGATTTACTGAATCTGTGAATTCTCTTGTACGTAGTGAGCAACCTATTTCATCTACAGAGACAGCATGGAAATCATATCTGGCCCAAACTTCTCTATATTAATAGTTTCTCACGTAAAATGTCAAAATGAAACACAGAGTAATTCATATTTATGGGGAACATAAAATGTGTTTTATTTAATCTTATAAGCATGAGAAAGAAAACTAAATTAATTCCTGAATTCCAGAGATGAAAAAGTTTTGCTTTATGTATAGTAACTTGCTAGCTATTACTGTAGAAAGTTTCTTAAATTTCATCTCCACTTTATAGAAGGTTCAGCAAAATTTCCAGTAGAGCTGAGGAACTTGATATGTTATGATCAGACCGTATATTCCTACAAGCAAGTTACAGGAGACTCCATCTCCAACACAAAATGCTAGAAGAATCCCACTTTGAAAAGCAGATTAAACTAGCTCCTGCTTCTCACTGCTGTGCGTTATTTTGGCCAACTGGAAATTGAGTAGTAACGTGGATTTGTTAAAATTGAGAAAGCAGAGGCAGTTTTGAAATTATAAAGACTAAGGGGCTGTGGCATCTACCCTGCCCCTCTCATTTATGATGAATTTCAGGTTTTTTGTGTGTATATGGTAATGCCCCAGCTGGGAGTGAACCACCTCACAGGTACGTCCTGCGTGCAAAGTTATTTTCTCTATTTATTGGAAAGCCAAGCAGAGACTTCTGCTGCACTTTGGTTTGCACGCATTTCTGTGAGGAGATTTAAATTTCCGATGTGAATTGAGTAAGCGGCACCCCTTCTCTGAACTGGAGGCTGCTGGAAGATAAATACTCTGAATAGCGGTATTCTTCCTTAAGACTCAGGATTTCTATGCGTGTTAATGTAAAAAATAATAAAAAGGTAAATGCTAAAGCCTGTGGAAATGCCAGTTGCTGCGGACTGTAATTCCCTGAACTGCTGACGGGGAGGAAGGAGGGATGCGCCCCGGCAAGATGTTAATCCAGAGCAAATGGCAGCCCCCGCCGTGCTTGCTGGTACCAGTGCCGGTGCTGGTGGGGGGAGCGAGTTGGGGGCCGGCGGGGTGGCACAGCCATCGCTCGCCGTGCACAGACACCCACCTGGGCACCCAGGGGCCGACAGTGGGCGGCTGGGAGCGATGCGCTGAGCTGCATCCCCGCATCCCTGCTGCAGGATGCTCAAGGGAAAACTGGAAAGTTGAGGCTGGAGGCTGCTCACGCACCAGCAGGCAGGAGAGAGACCTCCTTCGTCCTCTCGGGAGTTTTGGTGGTAAACCAGCCTGAAGTTAGAAAGCTGCGGGGTTCGTTTGCAAGCAAGCGGGCTCCCCTCGTTTATGCACAGCGGTACAAGTAACATAACGGGAACATCCCGGGGTGAGACGCCAGAGGTGAAATGGCTCCTTTTTAGGCATCACGTTTACCGGCTTCAGGAAAACAGTACAGATCTAGGTCAAGAAGATTTCCCCTCCCATAGGAATCTTTACGCCGAAGCACGGCGCTGCGGCTCGTGGTGGGTGAGGGCTGCAGCAGTGACAGGACCGCGGTACCAGCGGTGGCACCGGCTCGATGCCCTGAACTGTCCCCACCGCTCCCCAGGTGAGGAGTTTGGTGACTACCCCGGAGAAGGGCTGCGTCTTGCTCCCAGTCCTCCCTTGCTTCTCGTTGTTATTGGATGTTAACCTCGTTTTGTTTTCTAATTATGTTGTTTAGCACAGCTCCTTTATTTAACCTAATAGTTCATCTGAAGAAAATCTACTAATGTGTGAACTTTTTTAAAGCTTGGGGTTTTGTTTATGAAGTAGGTAGGCCACCTCTTGCCACCTTTGAGGATACTGCTTAATCTAAACTAGAGAAACGTCTTGGATACATGACAAAGAAGAATTTATCTTTTTTTTTACATTAGATGTAGCTCAGATGCTCAGCGGTCTAGTTCTATACAGGCAAACTCGGCGACAATTAGTTCACTTCTTTCGATTTCCCGGACTAATGTTGAAGAAGGCTTTTCGTGCACAGCGTCGCGAGCGCAGGGCCCCCGCGGCCGTGCAGACCCCCTCAGCCTCTCGGGGCCGTTCCTCGGCTGCCCGTGTCTGAAAGGAACGCTAGTCACAGCGGCATTGGACAAGCGTCCTAAAAATCCTAACTTACCTAGTTGTCTCTTTGTATAACTTTTCAACAAAATTATGCTAAATGTCTTCTATAAAAATATAATTAAAACCAGGGAAAAGGATATCCCGAGAGACTGGCCGGTCTTGGGCAGGAGAGCGCTCCTTGCCTGCTCCTCAGTTCTTGCACTGCTGAGAGCAGTGCCCAGCGCATTAGCAGAAGGAGATATAACCTACACCACGACAAGCGAGCAAGATGAGACATTTTTACCTGCCCTTCATCTCTCATCTTCTCCCCTTCAGGCAGAGCCTTTAATGGCCTACAGCTGTCTGGGATGGGGATGCTCATGGCGAGTGGTCCACGGATGCTCTCGGCAGCTCCCTCACGCACGGCTGCTTACTGGGTTCGTTTTGGTTTTGTGTTAATTTGCAAATGACATATGACTCTTCCTGCTGTGCGTGCCTTCCAGAATTGATATTAATCAATTCAAGGCACAAACAAAACAATTAAAAATCAATAGTTATGCAGCTATTAGGGAGCAGAATTTCATTAAGGTTAATAATTGCAGGAATTAGGGAACTAATCAGCCATAGTGATCTCCAGGAGAAGCCATCCTGGGCTCTGTGCTTCTTCCAGCCTGCCCACAGACTGCAGTGACTGTGCCAAACATTTAGATTATGTTAATTGATATTATTTTGGAACTAATGGTCATGATAAGGATTGAAAATCAGACTTGTAGCTAATATCTTGTGTACCTGGCAATAATCTTTCTATAGGATAAATACGAGCAGCGTATGGTATAGGGCTGTGCTGGAAAGGCAGAGCTGCTTGCCCTGGGTCTGCTTCTCTGTGCCTAAAGAGATAATTTTTTCCATAAAACTAGCTTTCAGGCACTTATATCTTTGTAAATTCATTTCGGTAGCTTTTGTCATTGGGTTGAAAACCATGAGCTGGTTGCCCTAAGGCACCACTTCGGGATACCTACAAGATGAGCACTGCCATCCTCCCACAAACCCAACCTATTCCGACGTCTCAGTCGTTTCCTTTTCCCTGCAGGATAAATAGGACCTTGGAGGCTGCTAAAAGTCTTAGCAAAGTGTCCTAATCACCTAGAAATTAAGAGGAGTTTTCTGGGTGTGCTGCCACTAATCAGTTTGTTTGCTGCAGGCACGAATTATTTTATTGCTTAATTCAATCTGGCAGCCGCAAACCCGCTTTGTGCCCTATTCCATGCTGCCGTTGTGCCTTTCATGGTGCGACCGGGACGCGATACTGGAGTAGTGCTGCACGATGCGCTCCTTGCTGCGCTGAGCTCCTTCTAGAAATTGTTCATTGAAGTGCAGCAGCTCACTTCGCAGGAGCCCCAAAGCAGCAGGCAATGGGGCCGGGAGCTGCCTGCCAGAGCCATAGACTCATAAGCCAAAAAAAATTACAAGTAACGAGATCAAGCGAGGAGAAGGAAATTAAGGTCTGAACATGAAGGACAGATTTTTGGTCAGAACCCCACTCTCAGACTAATGAGAAGGCCAATGGGATGACTTAACAATAGAAAGTCTGTTACGGTTCTGTGTTAATTTATATACAAATATTCTATTTAGTTCTTTTTATGGGTCCTGAGAAGCTTTCAGGAAGCCCCTGGGATTCAGGCATGCTCCCCACTGTTGTAGTAAATTCCAGGGAGTGTGCTGCGGTACTGCTACTTGCAGAGAAAACACCATTTATTTACAACATCCAATGTGAATGATACAAGCAGAAATATTGATGAAAGGCAGAGATCAAGGGAAAAAAAAAAAGGAAAAATAACATGTTAAGAAAGGCTACCTCCTACAGTACTTGGTGAACTTGGTTACTGGCACCCTACCTGTCCCTGACGGGGATCATTGGGTGACTGTACAAATGGACTTGTGAGATTTTTTTCAGTCTTCATATGCTAAGATGGTACCTGCCTAATAAGTATATATACTTCTGTACCAGGCGATCAGATGTCAGCCCTAGCAAAAGGCTTCGTATCGCACAAAGTCTCTAAGGAGCTGATGGCCACCGGGCAGGCATCGCCCCGATCCCTGACCTGTACGCAGGCTTCACGCGGGGGTGCCAGACATGGCAAAAGCATCTGATCCCTTGGAAATATTTGCAGTTGGGGTGCGAGAGAGCAAACAGCGATGGCAGGTACGTCTCCTCCCGTGCTCGCCCTCGGGGTACGGGGAGCAGCCCCAGTTCCCCGCGCAGGCTGGGGAATGGCGTGTGGAGGGGACATGGGCTTGGATGAATCCTGCATCTGTCCTTTTCAGAGTGCACAGCGAAAGGTTATTAATTATATGCAATGACATAGTTGTCAATCAAAGATAGACTGTGTTGGTTTTTTTTTTTCTTTTAATTAAAGTTAGCTAGACAGCTCATTTTAAATCATCATGTAGGATGGCTGAAATTTAATACACCCTTTAGAAAAATAGCAATAATAATAATAGGCTTTGTTTTTACGTTTAAACTGATAGAGGCTCGAAGCAAACCAAACCTCATCCATCTTCCCTGTATTAGCAGAACAACACAAGCATTTTTCATGCCGATGAGCTCACGCTGCTCCCCCTGAGCTCCCTCCTCCCCAGGGCTGAGGAACTGAAGCAAGGGTGCTCTGCTCGCATGGGGGGGCCCTCTCCCTTCCATGTGGTCAAACATGGGACAAGGGGAGGGCCAGGTTTGACACGGCTGTGTGGGACCTATTCTAACCCAAAAGGAGGAGGACACCAGGGACCCCCAGCCCTGCCCGTGCCTCCTGCAAGGGCCCTTATGCACAGCGTTCATCCACACCGCCTCCTCCGTGGTGAAGTCTTCCCTCTCCTTTGCAGTAAGAATAAAATGTGAGATCCTTCTTTAATTTTATGAATTAATTTTTATACGTCACCTATTTTTTTTCCATTGATTCATGACAAAGGAATGTAAAAGCAATTCACAAGTGTTAACATTTCCAGGTAGCTGGTGTTCTTTAAAAGACAAAACATGGGTCATACAAGTTATTTATAAGAAATAATTATCTTTAATAAATGCCAGTAGAGTGTTTGTACATGCCAATGCACACTTGCACCTGGGAAATGATCTGCTCTAAATCTTCCCTCCAGGAATATGGAATTCCATGGCACTGGGGCCAGAACAGGTTTCCATTGCCTTCAGATAAAATGATCAATCTGTTCTTCTTTGGCATGAGTAACTCTGATTATGAGCAACTGAAGCAATACATTAGAGCCTGTAAAATCACAGCCTGGGATTTTAGTATTGAAAAAAAAAAAAAAAATGCAAGCAAACAAAAACCCCTCCCCTTACAGCAACAGCCGAGCAAAATGGTTCATGTGTCCCGGACAATCTTTGTATGTTCTTCTTTCCCTGGAAACCTTCATCTGATTTAGTGGCCAGTGCTGGGGGAAGTACAGCTTTCAAACAGAAACCTCATTAGTTTCTCCCAGTTTGGGTCTATGCAATTCTTCCCACTTCTGCCCTTGAATGTTTTGGCTTTCCACCTTCTGAATCAATGAAAGCATGAAAATACATGCAGAGCTATAAGCAAGGGAATAATCCAGCAAGGCCATTGGGTTGCTGAAATGCTCACAGGTATGTATATGCTTGCATTGTGTCTCTGGATATGCCCTGTGATTTCAAATTAATAACATGGTCTGATTTCAGTTGAACTAATCTTTATAGATCAGTTGATAGGCTTAAATATTGGCTTATATTAGGCAGACGGAAGGAAATGAAAGTCTTTTGCATAGTTACAATTGCCAAGGAAACCACTCTGCTGGTATCCACGGTTGGCATTTCATTTTTTCCTTTGTGTGGCTGTTGGAGAACTGTTTGATTATAGAACAGAAATGCTTCCAGTCTTAATGTATTGCTAGTCAATGTCTTCATAATTTTCTATCGGTTTATCCAAGAGCTTCTGCCATCCTTCTGAAGTTTGTTGGAGTCGCTGGTTTTCATCTCCAAAAATGCGCACAGCTAAATTTAAAAATATGACACTTGATGGAAATCCATGAATTGAAGAATTGTCTGCATTCAGAATGTTTTCCAGTTATCTCAGATCTTCCCTAAAATATCCTTTTAACGAAATGATTTATTTCAATCTTTATTTTAAAGTAGGTCACTCTGAAGAATTTCTAGTGCTTGAAACACTTTACCAAATCAAACATATTCTAGCAAATACTAATTGGACTCTATTGAAAAATAAGTGTTATTTCTGGAAAAGCGGTTTTCTGAAACTGAGCAGCTTGTTTAAACGAGTTGTGGTACAAAACTATAAACAGCAGCTTTCTAATTGTCCAGGTAAACTTCAGGTTGCTTGACTATTTTATTGGATATCTGTTTTTTCTACCCATCCTTAATTCTCCAAAATATATTTTTGGATGAAATTTTCCAGACCTAAAGTCTTAGGGAAACCAATAGAATAATAATGAATCACTCTTTAAAGCAAAGAAACTGAGACCAAGAGTTTGGCTGACGGTCTTTACCACCAGCATGAGTTTTCTGGCCATGATGGGCACCCTTTTGGGTGAAGACCAGCCTGAATGTGACCATTCTAACCATTTCAAAGTGTTTCATACAGGTGCTTTAGCAGCAGGTAGGGCAGAGGTTGGCCATTGACCTGGCAGAGCAACCTGCCGCTAGAAATATCTGGCCTATGGATTTTTGCTTTCCACGTGAGCATAGCCCTTCTCATTTATACTTACAAGTCTGGGTATAAAAACTTCCCAGATTGTCATAGGTCCGTGCTTTTATTTACCTCGCTTTCTGCTAATGCATGGAGAAGTCCTCCCTAGGTTTTAGGACTTCTGTGGAGTTACACTCTTCTCTGTCAGACGAGGAGTAGGACCCAGGCTTCAGCCCAGAGCTAACTGAAGCCTCAGGGTGCATTTTTGCCAGTTCCAGCAGCCTTTAGTCTGTGACCCTGATTTGGCAAACTTTTCCCACGTGGGGCTTGCACGGGAGCCGGGGTGCACGAGGGGGTCCTTGCCCTGCCTGAGATTGCGACTGGGAGACAATGATGGGGACCCCAAAGGATCAGATCGGGAAAAGTCTTGCTCCTCTGTCGTGCCATGTCTGCTGCAACGCAGGAAAGAGAAAAGAGACTAGGAAAGAGGAGTCAAGGAGTACGACGTCTGATATACTGTTCACTGCAGGCACCTTTTCCAAAGTTGCTTGCGCTGCACCTTCCCTTGCTCTGACCTCTCGCTCCGTCCTCCTCCTGCTCAACCGTCCCCCTCTCGCCGAGGGTGAGCCCTGCCATCGCTCAAGTCAGAGCCTGAAATCTCTCCTTCGGAGGGGAAAAGAAAGCTGCAACTGATGGGTTTTTATTTTGCGCTAGAAGGAAATCTTGGTCTTGTCCAGCACGGGATGGTTTTTTAAGAGTAAGTCTAAATTAGGTTCCATCATTTCTTTGGTGATTTGCAGGATGCTGGTGACATTTTTATATGAAGGTTGAATGGGTGTCCAGCATTTCCAAAAGAGACCTTGGAGGCAGCGATGAAGCTGGGAGGGAGGAGGAGGAGGCGGAGGCGGAGGAAGGCATGGCTGGCCACTGCACTGTCCCACAGCCTGGGGAGGTGAACCACAGCTGGGTCCGGGGCTTCAGGAGAAACGGGGGAACTTCACCTTTTATGGGAAATTATGGCTGGTGAGCAGATACAATGTGGAGATGGGGTGACCTAAAGTTAAACTAAAGCTAACTTGAGCTTGAAGTTAACCCTTGGTGCAGGCAATCCCTCTCTGCCCCAAATAACTGGGTTTGGTTTTTCTAACTCGAAAGTCTCCTGGGGATTTCAGGTGTGTTTCACTTAAAAGGCTGCAAAATTAACCCTAATGTAAGAGGCAGCTTCATTCCCTGCACTCATTTAGGGGGCAGCTAGTGCCTTCGCAGATGAAGCTGAGCCTGAGCTCAGGGAGCATGCTGGCAGATACAACTTTGATTTCAACACTTTTCAAAAATAACTCCTTTTTCATTCCTGTGTCTGTACATGTGCTAATGAGTTGTGGTTTGAATCAGCTTCTGATTCGTGATTTTTAATTCAGCTTATAATAGGCTATCTGTGGGGCTTTGTATTTGGGAATATAATTCAGTATAATTATTACAGGGAAGTTTTCAGAAAGCTGTGCTAGCAGCCACGATAGCATCTCCATTCTTCTTTCACTGCCAATCAGTTTATATGAGCCTTTCTTATGCATAGCTTTCTGACCATACTAAATTTTTCTGAAACAAACACTTCATCCACGGTTATCAGATAGCAACATGCCTGAGAAATTACATTACATTCAGCAAAAAGCCTCAGAAAGCACAGATTGGCTACCTCTCTCCCTCAGAGAACTGGACAATAGCGCATTTTTTTATTGTTCATTTTTCTTCTGTCATAAGATCTTCCATCTTTTATTTTTCTCTTCTATATCCTGGACATTTTCTAATCCTTTTCTGAAGACCATACAATAGTAGGTTATTTTTCAGTTTAAAATGAGTTATGACTAAAGCCTCCAGCCTGCCCCAAACCTCCTTGTTTTCCTTTTTTTTCTATTTTAACTCTATTCACATGGTAGCCCCAGAAATCTCATTTGCATGTTCAGAAACCGCGCTTGCCTGGCACTGGCTCCTATCAGCATTCAGGCTCCATTTCCCAAGAACAGTACCTCTCTTATTCTGAAACTAAAAAAAAGTGAACGTGAAAATTATTTTAAAAGAGACTGAAAGAAGCCCCCCCCCCTCCAAGGAGGAGTGCATTTTTCCCTGGCGTGAGGATAAGATGTGTGGATGACAGCAAGTGGAAAATATATTCCCAGTGATCATCCTTGGCACTGGATGGAGAAGTATGGGTACTGAGTTGTATTTGTCATTCCCCCAGTTATTACAGAGCGTTCATCTAGTGAGCAAGTTATTTCCAAAATGGAAAAATTGGCATTTGTACTCAAACGCAGCAGGGAGCTTACTGAAATAACAGAATATTTTCTATTGCGAATTATTGTTGCTGTCCTGCACCAAGCTTTGAAAGCACCACACCTTTACAGTCCCGTTAGGAAGCAGCGGTGGGATCCAGAGACGATTATATCACCTTACAAAGACGTGCTGATGTGAACGTTTGGTGTCATAGATGCAACGTGCTCGCTTCTAGATCTTGACTTTCTCATAAGCAATTAAAAATCAACATGATGCAACCTGCTTGGACAAACAGTTCAGCTCTTAAGTTTTGTTATGGAGGTGGTCCATGGCAATTCCAGCCTCTCCGAGCATGAAGGGGCAGAAATCCAAGTGCAGCAGCACCGAAGGAGCCCCGTTCCTTCAGGGAGACAAGGACCATCCTACGGATACGGCTGTAGGAAACGGTGAGACCCTTTGCAGCTGAAGGACAAGGTCGTGTAGCTGTCCAAAATAGCCAATTTATTTACTCCTACCAAAACTACTAAAGACCAGCTAAATAATGATATGTCATGGGTGGGGATGGAATATATCTTCTTGCTCTCTAGGGTTTGCTCGCAGTAGTAGCAGCTGCATTAGTAAGTGCCACATTTATGGAGAATTAAAGCATTGTCTGAGAAGGTATGACAGTATTTTCAAAAGCATCAGGGAGGTTAATGACAAATTTCCCTAGCGCTCCAGCATCTAAGTGCCTTAAGCTCCTTCTCTAGTGTCTGCCCAAATGCAAACGGTCTTCAAATATAGGCAGCAAAGTCTGTGGCAGCAAGGAGCTGAAAATTGTCCATACTACCCAGATGCGATGTATCCTTTACAGACCAAACTAAAGATCTCTGTCTCACAAACAAACAATTTCCATCTGTTCCTTCAAATTAATGATTTCTAATTAGGCAAAAAACATTTTTTCCCTTTCATGCAAAGTCAGCATTAATTCTAAAAATGCAAAACGAACTGTAGGAAGCTATATTTTCATGAGCCTTATGAAAATCTCGGGCAGTTGCAAAAGAAGATGCCTCCCTGCTGTCAAATGGCTGGGGTACAATACACTAGAGATGCAATAAAGTGGCCAGTGAACTTGCTCGTTTTGTGATAGACCTCTGAGTTGCCTTACCTTGGCAAAATGAGGTCGTGAATCAAGGAATGAAGTGTATCGTGAAGAATAAAGCACGGGAGTAATTTAAGAAAGGAAATTATACTGATGGTCAATTGACTCCTGATACTCTCAATCTAGTAGTTCTGCGAGCAGAAAGAGTCAAGGTGTGAATGGAGACAAACGATCGCTGAGAAGGAATCTGCTTCCACGCTGCTGCAGCTTTTAAGCTACGCTGCTCGGCCCCGGCTGGAGGGCTTCATGGCCCTAAGAACCTACTGCAACTACATTTGCCTGTTTTGATGAAAACCGCTGTTTTCGTATTATTTAGCCTGTTTAAAACATCTGAAAGAAGTGCCCCGAGATAATGCCTTGTGCACACTTGCCTCCAGCAGAAAGCCTCCGAGTCCATTTGCTATTATTAATAACAGTAACCGACACAATTTACACACGCGGTCGGCAGCCTTGGAAGGGCTCCTATAAACATCCCCCTGCTATAAATACGGGAATTTCAAACCAGCCGCAGCTTTCTTGGTCTCGCTTCACCAGGACCTTTGGGTTGCAGATGCCGCTGGATCTTCGGGGGCGGCTGGGGAGCGGTACCCGCGGCTCCGGGTACGGCCAGGCGCTGGGGACGCGGTGGGGGGACGCGGTGGGGAAAGGAGATGCTATTTATCGTGTGGGATTCGGGGAGGGGATGTGAGACTGCTTCCCGCGAGCTTGCCGACCCCGGAGAGGGGGTGCGGTGGTGCATGGACGGTGCTTCCAGCAGCGGCGCTCGGTGCAACTGGTGCCTTGCGCTTTCTTCTTCCCTTTCTAGCTTTTTCTTTTTCTTTTTTTTTTTTAATTCGCATTCAGTTCTCTGGGCTACTTTGCTGAGCTATCCCATCTCCTGATGTAAAATCTAAAAGACGTGGCAAAGTGATGCATCTAACAGCACGCTTTTTTTTTTTTTTTTAATTAGCTACCAGTGGTTAGGAGATGCTTTCTGCTTTTGTTTTCTATTTTTTTAAGCAACTGAAGACATACAGTCCAGGGACTGCTGATCGTGGTTCAGGCAGTAAGATCTAATCCCTTCCAAATCACCCATTATTACGGGTGACAAATAGTTTATAGGAGCATTAGCTGTTCCTCTGGACTATAACTGAGCGAGCCTGTTTTGCTGCAGGCTGCAACCAGCTCCCCTGGAATTGTTACTTACGGCTCGTGTGTGATACCAAAATTGCTCATCATCACAGTCACCCGAGTAACACCAGGCTCCATTTTTCTTTCTCAGCATGCACATGGAATTTCTTTACTTATCTGGGATAAATATTCATGCCAAATTGCTATTGAAATATAGAGAATACTATTTAGCACTTATTAGATATTTGAAGCACAGAAAACATAATAAATAATGTAGCCATTTTCAGTGGAAGACTCCTATACATTGTCTTGTTAGCCCCCAAATTGCTCTTTGGGTCAAGTGAAGGGAAGAAACACTGCAGGAATACCAGTGAAGTACAGTTTCTGAGCCCAAATAATCAAAATATAATTTACTGGCAACTAGTGTTTAACTTAAAATAGGCCCCTTTTCATTACATCATTACATAGAATTCAGTAGAACTTCTTAGAATTCTTAAGCATTTCTGGTTAGAAAAGGAAGACATGATATGCAGTGGGACGTATGGAGAACCGTAGCGTGGCCACCTCTGTGGTGCAGGTGTCTGCCAAATCAGGATGTTTTTCTGCACACATTGAAACGGAGCTTTGTCGATTTACAGTGGGTGAGGGCCAAAGCATTAGCGAGACACAAGAATAATTAATTAAAATTCAAACCCCATACCCTTCTCTTTGCCCACCCAGGTTATGAAGATGCATTTTTGTGCGCGTGGCTGCACGTGCACACACACGCTCAGTCTACAGCGGGTGGAAATGTTTTTTGTAACAAGTTCAGCAGGTCAAGAACACGATTTGAGGAAAAAAAACATTTTTTTACCATAATCCCCTTCCCAAATACATCTTCCTTACAGAGCGCCTTCCCCGTTTGGAAAGTTTACATCTTTAGCGTCAAAGATTTGGACACATTGTAGGCTTTTATGGTTCTCTTACTTAATTTCACCTTATTTCGTGCAGTCGCTGGCGGCAGCGTGGCAGGACCAGCCGCGTCCCGCTCCAGCACGACCGGCCAGCTGTGCCTTTCCTGAGTGCCGGGACACCCTGCAAGCAAAGATGCTGCTGGTGTGGAGGCAACTTGCCACCTGGACCACGGGCCACCGTGGGCTGGGTGTGATGACCACGGCGCTGGCCAGGCTGGAGGAGAGGATTTGTAGGTGGGAAGCTGTTATCAACGCGTTGAGCCATTTATCTCAGCCCTACGTGCAACAGCCTATTTTAAATACAGATTTAATATAGCTGATATTGGTATGGCTGCGGAGGGAATACGGAATTTAATTTGCAGTGTCAGCTCTGGTGACAGGTTCATCTGTAACGTTATGAATTAGTTGCAGCAGCTCTACCTGTGAAAACATTGCATATGCTGATTGCCTGCCTCTTCTAAATATTTAAACCAGCTCTTGTTCTCTAAATGAACGTGGGTTTTTTCTTATTATCTCATAAAGCTACAAAACTCAGTTTCGTTTAATTATACCTTTAACTTTGTGAATTGCGTCTTGTCCTCCTGTCCCAGTAACAACCCCTTCAGAAGGGACCAGCGCCTGGCTCTGAGCCGGAGCTTTGTTCGCTCTCCAGTTCTCTCACCACCTATTGTGGATTGCTGAATTAGAAGGAAATGCCGGATGAAAAAGAAATGCAGAGACTTATGATTTGGCAGTGGAAGCACAAAGGCCCAAAGAAAATTAATTCTCCCTATTAATCTGCCTTGGGATTTGGAGGGAGAAAGGCAAAACTCGCCCTGGAAACATAAACAGCGGTTGAACCATTTTCGTAGCACAGTACCCATCTTTAAACAGCAATATATTACGACCTTGCTGTGCTATCATCCGGCACATTCCTTTTGTCATGTACAGGAGATGGTCAGGAGCTGATTTAAGGCGTTTTGCTTTCCTTGCAATCCAGCCCCAGGGGAAGGGGCTTTGGAGATCGACTGAGGCAGATAACGCCTTGTTATTTCTTCCTTCCAGAAACCCTCAACCTTGCCAAGTGCCAGCGGGAGCCAAGGTTGCTCGCCGCTTCTCAGTAAGTTCTCAGAACTTCAGCTGAGAGCTAAAAGGATATTTCCCTTATTTCTTTTGCCTCACCCCCATTCCCTGGTTGTACCCCACTATTTGCACCTTCCCTGATCTTCACCCTGAAAGAAAATGGTCCCTCATTGTCCCAAGCTGACCTTGGCTGGTCGTCAAAGGACATTTTGCTCATGTTGTGTGATGGATGAAGCGGCCCTGTGGGCTTCCAGGGGAGGAATTTCCCAGGGGACTCAATGATCTTAAAGGTTTTTTCCAACCTAAATGATTCTATGACTCCCACCGGTCCTCACCCTGGGGAGGGCAGAAGAAGCGGCACCGGAGGGATGCTGGACTAACTGTGATGCTTAAACTGCTTTTACCTTTCTGTTCAATTTGTATTTGCTTGCTCTTGGCAGAGGACGATTTCCAAATGACAGGGCACAGGACAGGTTTCCCGTTATTCCTTTCCATACAAACCTGGGTTGTATCAGGGCACCTCCCCAGTGGCTCTGGCCTCTGCCCTGCAGCAGTGTAGCTTTTTGGTTTTTAAATGTGTACATACCCGCTTTATTTTGTATTATTTATGCCTGTCGAATAGCCGAAGTACCAATGAACATATTTTTCAACTGAGCAGGTCAGGTCATTTCAGCTGATTTAAATTTCAATATATTGGTCAGTGTGGATCTATCCTGCATAGGCAGAGGAAAGCTAAAAGTGCTTCTCTGGCAATCCTAGAAGCTTGGTTAGGATAAGCAATATAAAGCTAATAAAGGAGAGCCAAAATAAAGCTTTATATGCACTGCTAGCTATGGGTGCTCCATATCATCTTACCAGCAAAGACATTGCAAAAATTTGCAGATACTTTAATTCATGAGATCTTAATTAGTACTAAAATTGCCAAAGGGAGAGCAGAAATAGCAGTAATTTTCAGCAGCCTCGCAGGGCCTCCGCACTTGGGAGCATCACTTGGGACTGCCACGAGCACCAGCGAGATTGTTCTCCGGGTAACTGAACCGCAAAATTTTTTTTTTTTTTTTAAGTTGCTCCTGCTAAAAATTGTGGTCCTTTTAACAACTGTACAAAATCCTGGAGGAAAGCGAGTAGGAATACTTGAGCAGGGAGGTGCATTTCTGCCGGGTGGCAGGCATGACCCTGCGCAAACCCGGGGAGCAATGGGGTACAGGCACAGCCAGCCCCGGTTCCTCTGGGAATGGGGTGTGGGAAATAAATCATTATTATAGACAACATATATCCAGACTTTACCACATCTACCATAATTCGTGTATTTACTCCTGCTATTAAGATAAGTGGTTTCATCCAAGACTTTAACATATTGAATCCACAGGATACAACAGCCGACACTGGTTTAGTGGGATCAGCGCTGGGGTGTTATCGCACCCCAAAGATCTAGGGGTGGCTTTCCAGGGCAGGGGGTCGGTCAGCACAACTGGGGGGAAATGTGCATCTTTGGGGTGTTTGTAGGAAAAAGCAGGAGACGCTGGTGTGGCCCGGAGTCCCCGGTTCGGAGACGGGAGGTGGTGTCCTGTCTCTGATGCCCGCCGTCCTGATTTCCAGCTGCCATTTAACAGGACCTCTCCTGGGTGATATCTTTTCATGGATGCAAAGGAAATTAGAGGCTAAAAGCAGGAGCCTCTAAGAGAGGCCAGAGGCACCATCAGCTATAAAAGGCAAAGTTCCCCAGCCCTCCTGAGCTTGCACATCCACCACCATTTTTTTCTCCATTTAAGGACTGCCACTTTCAGCTCTCAGAGCACTAACGGAGAATCATTCAGACCCTTTCACATCTCCTCTTGCCCTGTGAGATGACTCACTGTGAGGACCCAGGGCTATACTACAGACGTCTTTCACTCCGGGGGGAATATTTCCAGGATTGTTACTCCTTGGAAGAGTGCCCAGTACGTAAGTATGACTATCCATCACCTTTAGATCAGTCTTATCATTTCTCTTTCAACGACAAATATCCCGCTTGTGTGAGCTGTTTTACTACTGGCTTTAATATTTTTCCATTTGCCCATTTTGGATTTCTATTCCAAACCAAATCATCGTGACACAGAGCTGAGGCTTTCACCACGTAAATGAGGACAGCTGTACTCAGGTGGCTGAATAAGTGATGACTCTTAAATGAACTCTCCCTCCAGCATATTGTTGTGTGTACTTTGTCCTATACTCCTATTAAGAGGTTATAGCAATGCAGTATGTCTGTTTTACAGTCTCATTAAGTCATTGCTGTGCTGGATTAAAGTCTCTGTCTTATCAATCATTTCTAAAATTGTATCAGAAGGGAACAAAACATGACTTAGAAGGTAAGTGTAACACGACTCTATCATTATGGTCCAAATTTTGTGTTGCATTTTAGGATTTTTCATAAGCGATACATGATACTCTTACTTTCTAGTCAGCAGTTTATTTTTTCTTTTAGATTTGGAAGGAACAAAATACATTTTTTCTGAAATAAAGGAATCACACCACAGAGATCTTGTTAAACGCTGCACATTTCTAAGATAGGAAATATAGTAGTATGTCATCCCTGTTTTGCAGCTGCAATACTAAATTGCAGCTGGAGAATCAGGGGCATATCAGGTGTGGATTAATCTCAGTGCTCAAATATTATCAGGGGAAGCATTTTGTTTACAGAACTCAAAACGCCATGGTGATTGGGAATAGCCTAATGGCTGCATTCAAAGCTTATGCAGCAGGGATGTAATCAGACGCGTTTAAGGCAGCGAGGGGATGCCTAGAGGTGCACAACTGGCCAGATGTTTTGTCTTTGCCTTCCCCAGAAGGCAGATGGAGACTGGAGGTGAGACAGAGGACAGGGTGGACACTGCTCTAAAGCAGAAGGGAAAACCCTGGCAGGCACCGGGGCTGTATGGCTTATTTCCCTGGGGCAGGTCTGTCCCAAGCCAGCCAGAGGGATGTGACGGGCAGCTTTCACTTCCCTTTTCAGCACGGACTGCAGGACTGCTGTTGGGACCGTTTCCAACGTAGAAAAATGGTCTTGACCTATAGGGTGAGAACGGCTACATACAAGCCTATTTTAAACAAAACCCCTGTATATTTACTGTAAAAATTGCAATACAGGCACTCTGGTAAAATAAAGGAGTAAAGGGGAGAGAAATGGCAAGCAGAAATAAGTGCAGCAAGGCTTTTTAAAAGAAGTGTTTTAGTAAAAGAAAGAATACTATCTATGGTCTTGTTACTAGATAGGAACAACACAGCTGTTAGTCATGGGGAGTGAAGGCAGAAATGTTAAACAAATTTGTTCTGAAAATATGTAAAGAACAAGCTAAGGGCTCTTGATGTTGCTTGAATGAGCTCTAACCTGCTTGGAGAGCCCCAGACATATAAAATGAAATTTCACATCCAACACTGTGCCAATGCTTTGAGAGTTTGCGAGGAGCACGCCTGCTAGTCATGTGCGCATCAGTCAATCATCCATCCATCCATCCATCCATCCATCCGTCCATCCACGAACCCACCCACCCATCTATCCCAGCCATGACAGGGCAGTGGCAAAACTTTGAAATCATGGATTACAAAAGGCCAATACCACTGCTGCTGACCTACATGGCTTTATATGATAGGCGTTATCAGTCACTTTCCCCTTCAAGCAATGTGCATTTTGATATTGTTTAAGATGGAAAATGTATATAAGGATGATGAAGGTAAGTGACGTTTATAGCCTCTTGGACTCTGCCCTGGGAACCAGGATTTTGAAGGGGTTTCTCTGTCACTGCAACGGAAACAGCTGAAGGTAGATGTGAAGTGTGACACTGGGACCAAAAGAACAATTAGTATCCATACGCTTTTTTAAACAGAAGAATATAGATTTATGGGCCAGAGAGGTTGTGCTGTGTTGGCGAGTCTGTGACTGGAACATTGTGTCCAGTTCTAACATCCCAAATAAAAAAAAAAAAACCCAGATACTGATTAGTTGGCAAAGATTCAGATAAGTGCTATGAGCACAATTCCGCTACCAAAAGCATGTCTTTTGGTTAATTGAAAGGAAGTCCAGGGCTTAGATTTTGTAAGTCTCATACATGAAATGGAAATTGGTAATGTAGAGCCTTCCACTGTAGGGAAAAAAAAAAAAGAAAGAAGAAAGTAATCTATGTTTGACATGAGGTATATTCAGAGCAAAATTGTGTGTAATTTCTGAACCTCGAGGATAACTAGTCATTGGAACTGTTGTGCTGAATGTCCACAGATTGGAAACAAATTAAACTTCATATTTGATATTTTTCTAGACACAGTGTAATTGAAAAATTGATTAATTAAGGGAAGACAGAATGGTGAAACTGGTCTCTCCATGGTACCTGAATACACATATTATTATGTTTAATATTTCTGTTCCAGTACACACGTACAGAGGCGTTATCACTTCCGAGGAGCTTACTGCTCCTCGGCAAGCTCTTTCCAAGATTCACAGGCTTGTTAAAGTATGAATCAGAGAGCTACTTACCTCCAAGTGCCCCGATTTTGGATTGGTATCTTCAGAAGACAAAGAATCGTATTTTGTTTGAAATAGGTAAAATTTGTCACTGCTTCCTTCTGCCCCCCGAGCAATCCTTGCCCGGCTGATTGACTTCTCTGAGATGCTGGCCATGGAGGTGGCTCTTCAGGGGAGCGATGGCTCTGGGGCATGTTCCAACACAAACGAACTCTGCTGACGAAGCGAGTCAACCGCCGAGTGCTTTGCTTCGAGGCTTCCTGCTTCAGTGAGGTAGCGGGAAACAAGTAGGAACATCCAGTCGTCTCCATACCCACTAGTGCTTATGATTTTAAAATACGAAAAGAGCTTGTACAGCTGGAGGATGGCATGGGGCTGCGGGGTTTGGGTATCTGCAGTGGGTAGCGAGCGAAGAGGAGGCACCATCGCAGGGGTGGAGGAAGGATGGGAATGCTCCTCCGCGCTGGGAGTCATCGTCAGTGCTGTGTCCTGTCGTTAGTCTCCTCCCCTGTACCCACCCTTGCTTCTAAGTAAATTACTGCAAGGTAAAGCTTCCCTTTGAACCTCTCTACCAAATAGAAAATAACCTGTGGTTATTTTCTGGTCCAAAGAAATCTCTGGTCCAAAGAAATCTCTAGTCCAAAGAAACCAGAGTCGGACTGGTTGGAATTAGATGAGAAGCAATCCTGCTTTTCCATCCAATAGCCGGCATGTAACGCAAGGAAAGGCACGACCCCTTATTTTCCCGGGCTGCTGCGGATGGATCATGAAAAACTGGCAGTTTGCAGTCAAGATGCCTGAGGTTAGACCTTAGGAAAAGTACTTTGTGATGGGAAAATCTGGGATGAGTTATGCAGGGAAATGGTGGAATCTTCCTTTCTGGAAGCTTTCAAGCATTAAGGCAGTATCTGCCCAGGGCAGTTTAGACATACTGTGTCCTGGCCCTGCAGTGAGAAATACTGCTTGCTGGGAGTTATAACCTCCCTTTGCTACTAAGAAAAAGGGTGTTTCAAATCTTCTGGAAACAACAAAACTCCCACTTTATTACTCAATTGATCGTCCTTTCTCTGATCGAGCGCTGCAGCCCAGGTACGCCGTGGCGAGACCTCCTTCCCGGTAGTCGAGGGAATGGTCTGAGCGGCGAAGACAAGGACGAGCGTCTCTGGCTCCGAGGGACGGCGTGGCAATGACAGACAACGGCTTGAACCGTTTCACAGTGTTGCGCATTCTGGGCACGTGGGGGTTGTCAGAATTTATTTGGCGTTTCGACGTAAAAATTTCAAGAATAAATGAAGAAGCATGCTCCTGGATGGGAATTCGGCACGGTCCACCACCAGCTGATTGCCTCTCGCACCCCAACTCCCTTGCTAAAGCAGGGGCTATTGATCCTGCTTAGAGTGGTTAAGAGCAGGACAAATTATTTTAGGACTTTCATCTCAAAGCACTAGGTTGAATCAATGGCAGTTCACATTTTCCAAGAGGCTGGTGTCTTGCTGAAACCTTTCTTTTCGATCAGAAGAATGAATCTTTGTAACGCTGCTGAGAAACAAAACAAGCTATTAGCTCCTCGCCCCAGTGGACAGCAAGGCTAGAACCAAGTTACAAGCGCTGGATATATGGTACGGAGTACTGAGCCACGGTAGTAATGGGATGTCAACATCGCTGCACAGTATGGGCCTTTAATGAAAATTAAAAATAGTACAGTGCTTTAAATGCTCCTGGATCTTAGTTCGCAAACGACAGAATGTCAATACTTGGCAGCAATCTTTTATTAAAAGTGATTTTACAGTCTAACTTCACACTTTCCATGGGTGCGGTTGAACTCCCACAGGGACGGTCTGTGCCACGGGCAGCGCTTGCCAGCATTGGGAGATAATAGGGAAATTAAAATTGGGAAATTGGGAGATAATATAGGAAATTGCATTTTTTGCCCTTGATCCACCTTTCTTTGATGTAGGAAAGTCACTGGACTGAGTGTGGGGTTGCAATTTATCCATTCAGGGTGGATAAATAGGGTCTATTTAAATTGTGGCATTTAGTTCAGGAGCTGAAGTCTTGCCCATTTCCCAGATATATTGAGTCTCCCAAGTCCTCTGCGAGGTCCCATACTTCTTATCACGCTTCCAGGGCAATAAGCTGCTGTTCCATGCCTCGCCAAGCACCCAGCCCCATGCATTTAATCAAATTAACTGAGCAGCCCCGCTGTACAGCCCCGCTGCAGTACAATGGATCTCCCTGGAAGCCTTTAGGTTTCATTATAGCACAAGTTAATAATATTTTCCCTAAAGCCTGCTTTTAATTAATGTATGTATTTTCATTTTCTGTCCAAGATACAACAAACGTTAGGTATCATTAGCTAATACCTGCTGTGCTCCATTTTCCAGTAATGCTGTGTTTTTTTCTAAGGTAATTCATTTCTCACTTAAAGAATATCCTGTGGATATGCTTTGTTCAAGGTGTTGTTTATGTACAAAAATGATCGTGGTGTGCCATTTGAAAAGGAGGAAAAGTGATAGCAAGTATATGGAGTGTGCAAAGAACAGAATCACTTGAGTTAATGCATGGTTTCCTCTCTTCTAATATGGCATAGGAATGCCAAGGAGGTTTGCCCTCAGTGAAAACCAAAGAGCTGGAATTAGGGAGTATTTGCTGATGGGACTAATATTGGTACAAGTGGATGGGGAGAGAGTTCATTAGACTATGGGGTATTTCTCTGCAAATGAACGAGCGTCAGCCCACTCTTTCTGCCCCTCATAACGATGTGAGACAAAGGGGTGGTTTGTGTATGATGGCAACGTAGGCTCACCTGGGAGGAAGAGCTCCAAATAATCTCAGCAATCTCCTCCATCTCAAACGCATGCTCTTCAGCAGCTCTAAGTTTGTATTTGGCAAAGGGAAGGGGAGATGTAGCTTTCATTAACCATGTAGGGATTTTAATGAAAGTTTGAATGAATTTGTGAAACAGAATATAGATTTTGAAAGCTTTGAGTGGCAGTTCCATTACACACACAAATGCCCTAATGGGTAACAGGATTTGAAACATCTCCCTTGCCGTCAAACAGCCCGTGGTGTTCTGCAGGGGAGTGAATTAAAGAAAACTGCTTGCTTTCTTCACTTCCTGAAACTGCTGAGTATAATTCAGCTTGTTTTCTTTGCTTGATAACCTTTGAGTAGATCTTATGTGTAATTAATATTTACAGCATGATTGGCACTTTTCATTCCCGTAGCTCCAGCAATGCACAGCGATTAGCTTAACCAGGGTATTTCATCAGACAGTGATGGAGAGGTTGTATTAGCGAACCAGGTCCAGCTTCTTGTGAATGCAGCAATATCCTATAAGGAATATATTCTCAAGTTCAGAGTAAAAGTCGTAAGTAAAAGGATTTGTGTATCTTCCCTATAGAGGTTATTCCACAGCCTAACATCTCTCATTTTCAAGACTTTCCTACAAACAAGAAAAATTGCTCTATTCCCTTCTGGCCTCTTCCAGCCCAGCTCATCTTTTCTGGATAGAGCTCATCTCCAAAATACTTTCTGCCCCATCTTGTAGATGTGTATCACACATTCTGGACTCTTGTTTCCATTTCTTTGTCCAAGACTGCGTATTTTTTTAATGTATATTTGTTTCTTCATAAGTTTTTCTAGGTACCAGGTGATTTTTGTTGCTCTTCCTTTTATTTGCCAGTTTGTTGGTGGTATCTGAGTGGGGTTTACACATCAGCTTTAGTTATCCAGGAACAAACCAGAGAGGGGACTACCAGTTCATTTTTTATTTCATGGTATGTTCACAAATAAAGCACAAAACAAAGATGAGATTTTATGTGCAAGTACATTTACATTTTTCACACTGTAAAATCATCCCTAACTTTCTTTTAGGCCCAATGTCTGTGAGTGAACCCTTGTGCTCACCACTTCAGCTCCCGGAGCTGGGGAAGAACTTGGACCTCGCTTTCCCAGCGAGGTAGAGAAAGCAAAGACATCCCTTCTGCTCTTACATCCCCATCGTATTACCCCTTAATGTAAGTAGGCTGCTCCTTTCTTTTAAGCCCATATGAGATGTCAGCTCAAACGTGCGTCTGTTTTCTTCTGTCTGCATTTGCTGTGACGGGCGGGAAATTAAAGTAGCTAAAATGAAAGAAATAAAACGGAATTTGCGCTGAGGAGATGGCAGTAACGAAAGGAGAGCACGGTGCTGCCTGCCATTACCGAGGCTGGACCCAGGGCAGCGGGCAGCAGTGGTGGGCAGCAAGGTCCCACCAGCACCTTCTCCTTCATCTCTGCTCCATCTCCTTCATCCCGTGCCATGCCGCTCCGTCGTCTTCAACGTGGTGGACGGCTTTGCTGCGGCTGCTGCACACAGCAGCCGTGGGTTTGATGGGCCATTACGTTCCTACAGTCTGCTTCCCTGGAGACACTTCCAAAATAGAAGCAATTGGGGGGGAAAAAAAAAATCCTAACCTGATTATGATAGAATAAAGGATATAAAAGTGATATATTGCCTTGTGTATTTTTCATCTCATGTGCTCATGACGCTGTTTTTCCATGTGCTAAAAATACGTTCTATAGCTGCGGAATAGGTCCCAAGCTGCTGGTGGCCAAATTGATGGATACGCTTAGTCCTGAAGAGCTCAGGCTTCCTTTGATTTCTTTCTTCAGCGAACGTGTCTGGTGCCCAGCGATAAAAAGAGGTCTAATTTTTGGCATTAAAAAATAAAGGTGTCCCGTAAAAGAAAGCATCCCCCTACAAATATATGACAGAGGATAAATTGTATGGTCGCAATATCACTTGGTCTGGATTCAAATTCAGTGAAGGAGGGAAGGGAGAAGATGGTGCTGCTGTTAGAATTTTGCATTGGAGCACACATGCTGGTTTGGGACAAGAGAAAACCAAAGCCTCAACGCAAACGGGTGCTCTTAACAGCTTCAAATGCAGTTTCTGCAACGGCCATCCAACTCCTGTGTTTGTGAAATGCCGTTTGCTGGCTCGGGGTGTCCGTACGGGGCAGCGGCACGGCTCTGGCCACACTGTGGGGAACACACTGGGAGAGGCTGGGGCTGTGGACCCACGGGGCCGGACCACCAGCATCCCGGCTGCAGCAGTGGTTCACCTGCTTCCCGGAGCAGGGGTCCCTGCTGCTGATGCCCTTGTCTTCCCTATGAACATCTATCCCCCCCCTTTTTTTTTTTTTTTTGAAACCTGCTAATTTCACAGGCTTTGGCAGGATTTCCCAGATTAACCATATGCTTTTTTAAATAAAAAGAAAGTTTTCCTTTGTATCACGTTTCAGTTTGTCGCCCCTCCGTCCCACTCATGGTGCTTCCCCCCGTATTTCGTACACTTCCCACTGCTTTCTGGCTTTTCTCTCTCCGTTTTTCTCTCTTTCAATTGAGAAGCCTGTATCGCCATTCCAGTAACGGTGCAGCGGAGATGGGGAGCAGCACAACTGGCTGAATTGTCTGGGAGAAAAGCTGGCTGCCAGCCACGCAGGCAAGTACGATGGGCAACAGCTATCACTTGCTAACAGTGAGCTAACAGAAAATTAGATTTTTGGACAGCAAGTTCAAACCTTAATTATGGAGAGGACGCTGCTGTTTTATAATACAAAAGAATTGAAAGACTTGATGTCCCTCAGGGCTCCTTCAGCTATACTGGTTAGACAGCCCCAGTCACGGTTTGCTGAAATCAATGGCAACAGCATAATCCATTCATGCACACAAACAGAGCTGTCGAGAAAGGAGGAGCACTTTTAATGACTCATTCTTTAATGATAATTAATATAGGCTCAAACGCAGCTAGGGCTGCATGTTAAAATGGGTTGCCTAGCTGAATATGAGCATGAAGATTTTTTAGGAAGCACATTTCCATTAAGGGTTCCCAGCTCCGCTCCGAGGTGAGCACCCTGTGCTGGGTGTGCTGCGTGATCCAGGATCGTTCGATGGCTACTTTAAGTGATAAATATGAAGGCAAATCATAAAGCTGTAATGTGTGCTATGCCTGTCGCTTACGGTGAAGTTTTGGTTTTTTAACTGCAAATGAACAGCGGGATCTCATTTTCCTTATTAAAGCTAAACTGCTTTAAAAATCGATGTGAATTTTGCCTGAATTTGAAACTGGAATAAAGTCCCGCACCTGCATATATCTGAACTGCTAAAGTGCACCTTTCCTGTGTACTTCAGACAGTGTTTGATTATTATTACCCAAAAGATGTGGAAAGCATACAATTAAAATTGTACGGCCATCTGGACAAATGTAGCCTGAGTACATTCACAGGGTTATCTAAAAGCAATTGCAGTTGCTGGAGTTTTTTTAATAAGTGTATCCCATTTAAAATATCGAACAAACCACTTCAGTGGCTGTTTGGGAAGTGACTAAGACGCCTCTTGATTTTTGTTCTGGAGGATTAGCACGCAGTTTGAGCTAGAAGGGTGAAATCTATTATCTCACATTCCCGAGCCCGTGTTCCTGGCTAACTGGGAGAAAAGGCAAGACCGGCTGAGAGGCAGCAGAGAACTCAGGTGCCATCTGGCAGGCTGGGGACGACCTTTGGTGGGTATTTATCCCCAGAAGAGCTCTGGCTCCGATGTTTTGCATGCTGGAAGCCGACCGAGGCTGAGCACGAGGGGCCGAGGTCTGCCTGCGGCGTGGTGGCCTGAAGCTCTGCTGCGTGGGCACCGCTATTTTAATTCAAGGCAAGAACTACTATGTTATGACTTTGTAGACAGTAATTAGGTATGCAGACAGCCTAAGGTGAGACTCCTTCAGCCTTGACTTAAGAAAAGTGAGATTTGAGTTTTTTTATTTTAGTACTCAAGAAGAATTGCAAATGGTACCACATCAGGGACTTGCTCTGGTCGGGGCTGTATGGACCTGTTGGGCATCGCTCTCTCCAAAACAGCCTTTGAGAGGCTGCAGTGAGAGGTTCTGGCATGAATCCTGCCGGGAGACGTCCTGCTGCAAAGTCCTACCCCACCAGCAGTCATCGAGCGTCGCAAGGGCCAGGGCTTCCTCGCAAATTGGAAATTGCCCCTGTCAGAGCTCATGCTGACAGCAACGCCCGAGAGCTGCTCAGGTGTACCAGGTCACTCGCGTGGTTTTCTGCTCCTCTGGGAATTTCATGGATGGAAACATTATGGAGAAACGGGAATGCACAGCAACGAAAGGCCCCTCAAGTTTTGGTGGTAAAATTGAACATAGTCTACCACTTAAGATGAATAAACACGGGACAAGTACAAAGAAGCGGGTCAGCTGTTCATACTATCTTCAAGCCAACTACAAGGTGGTGGAGCCCTCCTTTGGGTACCCCCGCTGGTTTTATCCCAAATACACACGTTTCCTGACACCTCAGCACTGCAGCAAGGTAGATTTTGTTTGCAGAGTGTTCTAGGAGCTGACGGGGCTTTACCTGTTGGCACCGCAGACTCTCCTAGCTGCTCTCCTAGCAGCTTTCCAGGTGCTTTTCTAAAGATGTTCCTGAAATGATGTGTGCAGTGATCTGGAAAAGCCACGTTCACCGTGAGGTTCCCGTCCCTCGCACACGTGGGTCGTGGCTTTACACGCATGTCTAGAAGGGACAAAGGTATGCTCTGGGCAGGAATACCCGGCTTTATAAAGCGGGGAGGTGGCCGCGGGGGCCGGGCAGGAGATACCTGCCCAAATACTGCTCCCAGCACGAGTGGAAGCGAGCTCCTCCGTCCACCCCGTACAGCACGGGCTGAGGTGGATGCCGGAGCCCTTGTTGGTGCCTGAGAGGTGCTTCTTCCCCGTGCTGTCATCCTCCTGCCCACCGACGGATTCTAAGTATGTCGGGTCTCCTTCTATTCTCTGTGCCAAGTCCCCAAAGTCCCCAGGGTACAGAGAGGGAGAGAGGCCGAAGTAAAGCTGGTGGACTGGACGTGTTCGAGCATCTCTGCATCACCGAGTAGGAAAAACCCTTTTCCCAGCTGTTCCCCGCCTAAAATGAGGTATCTTTGTAGGGATTAAAGAGTCACGAGCACTTTATTAGGGTAGGGGCTCTCACCTTGCAAGAGGTCCTTAGGCGAGAGGCACCAGGCCACGTGTGGGCTGAGGTTGAAAATTCTGCAATTTTATTACAGAACCAGGAGTTTGCCGTGCCTCAGATTTACGGTGTTGGAAAAAGCTGTGGCTTCTGGCAAAGGTTAATCAAAATGTATTATACTACTTCAAGCGTTCGCTATAATTAATAAAGAATGCCTAATGAATCTAGCTCTCGAAAAGTGTTCGAGCATGCAGTGCGCTCCTTGCAAGTCAGATTACGGGAATGATTGTGTTATCTGCAAGACCATGGAGCGATGCAAATTAAAAAGTTGGAAATGCTTTGTAACGACTGAAACATCTCTATTAGGAGTTTTCCCTCTTACTGTATTATCTTAAAATTCTGCTTGTTCTAATGTTTCTACAGCACTAAGGGGTAAAGGAAGGGGAAGAGTTTTGGTTAAATTTCTCACCAGTGTCTCAGCTGACAGATGGCTTAGTAAAATTTATTTTGATGTAATGACAAAGTCCATAGCCTATTTGTTTCCCAGAGAACAGGCAGATCTGTTCTTTGTCTTTCCCTTAAATGTAGCTGTAAATGAGTGATCACACAGCTGAGATTTCTGCTCGGCCGAGGGAATTGGACTACATTGAGATGCTCTGTTTTGCCTCATTTTCTACCAAAAGTTTATCTGCAGTCAAGTGGCTGTTCTCAGGCTCCAGCTTTATTTCATCCCCTCCTAGCTCAGGTGCATTTTGTAAATGCCGAGTTTCACCTTGTCCATCAAAATGGAAACTTCTGATAACATCTCCTAAAGATGTCTGTAATGATTCGATGGCTTGGCCAGCTTCACACCAGCTCAGGATAAACTGAGGGAAAACCAAGCAGTCCCCATGGCTTCTCCGGAAAACTTTCTGATTCTTACCAGCATTAAAAATATCAACAATTAACGCCCTTCCTGCAGGACTTTGGCTGTCATGAGAGTGATTTTCTCACAGGTGGGTTGCTTGAGCCTTTTTGCCCCCATCCCGCTGCTGTGGTCCCCGGCAAGCATTTATGCCGGTTCCGCTCCTCCTACAGCAAATGTAGATACATCGATTTATCACTAGCAACCAGTGCAAGCCCCTGGGGATACGATAAACAGCTATGCAAACCTCTTATAGAAAGATGCTCTGTTATCGCCATAGAGGAGATGGATGTAGAAAAAAAAAATAAAATCCCGTGCAAGCATTATTTTTTCCCTCCCTTAAATGTGACCGTAAGAAGTCACCTGTTTGCGAGGCTTCCCGGTGGGTTAATAAAAAGTACGTGTAGTGGTTTTCCAGGGTCAAACCCGGACAGAAGGGGATACAAGTGGGGTGTAGCGGATTATTTCCCTGGCCAAAGCTGGAACCCAAGGGGCAGGAGCGGGGTCCCTGCATGTCCCCTGGGCACATCCCACCCTGCTCCGGCGCACCCAGGGAAGCGGGTACCGCGTTCACCCAGCCTTGTGCAACCCGGGAGGGGCTCGAAAACCCGTCTAAATGGGAAGTTTTAGCCCAGCTGCAAGGCAAAAACCTGCAAGGACAGGCCACGGGGCGTTTGCTTCATCCCCAGCTCCGCGGGATGGAGCCTCCTTCTCCGGTGAAGCCCGGCCGCCCCCCCCCTCCCTCCCCGTTCCAGCGGGACCCCGGGACTCGAAGACGGGAGGCATTTTTTATTTTTTTTTTTTACCGCGAAGGAAATAAGAAAGCCCAGACCTGTTGCCATCAGAGCACGTTTTACTTCGGCACCCCGCGGGTCGGGACGGGCGGCTCCGGGGGCGGCCCACGCCGGGAGCCCCCCCGCACGTCTCACCCGCCGCCGGGGTCTCGGGGTTCGTTTGCTGTTGGGTTGGTTTTTTTTTTTTTTTTTGAAGGAGAGAAGAAAAAAAACCAAAAAAAACAAGAAGAAAGGTCTGTCTAAAGGAGGAACGGCCGTCGTGCGGTCAGAGCCCGGAGCGGACGGCGGCTTCCCCCGGCGCCGGGCCGTCGGGGCGGTCAGTAGGGTCCCACCACCACCGCCTCCACCTCCTTGGACGGCCGCCGGTCCTTGACCAGAAAGTTGATCATCCCCTCGGACTTGATGAGGAGGTTGCATCCGAGGAAGAAGATGCCGAAGACGACGGTGAGGGCGAGGACGCACATGACGGCGATCTGCACCACCCGCATGATGTACAGGCTCCGCTCGTCCTCCGCCGTCCCTCCGCCGCCGCCGCCGCCGCCGTCGGTCACCACGGAGGCGGCGGTGCAGCAGCGCAGCGCCCGCTCCAGCTCCAACGCCGCTTTCCCGGTCCCCGCCAACAGCCCCGCCGCCGCCGTTCCTCCTCCCGCCGCCGCCGAGCCGTTCATCCCGCCGACCGGCCTCCCCGACGCCGTCGCCGCCTCATGCAGGCGGAACGGATCGTACCGAACCCGGCCGTACCCAGCTTTTTACGCGCCGCTCCGCGCCGGCGGAATCCTCCCCGCTCTCCCTCCGTCTGTCCTTACCCGCTCCGCCCGCCGCTTTGCCCCGCCGTTCCGTTCCGTTCCGCTCCGCCCCGCCGCGCCCGGGCGGGGAGCGGGGCCGGGGGGGGGGGAGAAGAAGGAGGGATGGAGGGAGGGGAGGGAGTTTGGGAGAGTTGGGGGGGCTGGGGGGGGGGGGAGGTATTTGCGAGGGGGCTGCGGGGAGGGGGGGGGTGTCGAGGGAGCAAGTGGGTTGGGGTGGGGGAGTTTCGGGGGGGGAGCAGGGAGAATGGGGTTTGGAGCGCTAGGTTGGGCGAGGAGGATGCTGTGAGTGGGTTTTGGGGAGCCTGGGGGCTGCGGGGAGGGGGGGGGGGTGTAAGGGAGCTGTTGGGAGGGCTCCGGGGAGTGGGGTTTGGGGGAGCAGGGGTTTTGTCAGTGGGTTTCGGGCGGGGGCTTTTGGCAAACGGGTCTCAGGGATGGGGCTTTTGCGAAGGGAGCAAGCTCGGAGGGGCGGATTGCTAGGGAGCGGGGTCTTGGGAGTGTTGCTAGGGGAACAGACTTTCAGAGAGCACATTTTGGGGGCAGCGGGATCCTCCAAGTGGGTTTTTAAAGGAGCACGTTTCCAGGGAGTGGGGTTTGGGGAGTGGTTTTTGGGAAACCTCTTTTGGAGAAGGAGGTTTCTGCAGCGAGGGGGTGCAGTGCCGCTCCCTGGGGCTGTAGAAGGAGCCAGCCCAGCCCTTGGGGGATCTGTGGGCTCAGCTGGTTGAACCTCACCCTCCCCAAACACCCCCTCCCCGGTCTGTTTTAATTGAAGGTGCAAGCCACTCCACGGCCCAGCGAGTTTTTTCGGAGCCGTGCCTCCCCCCCGTGCTGCTGGAGGCCATGGTGCCCAGGAGAGGCGACAACAGGAGCGATGGCAATCCCAGCGTGACTCTGGGGCTGCACTCAGCGGGGGTACGCGGGCTGGGGACCTCTGCACCCCACTGCCCAGCCATGGGGACGCACCTGAGCACCCCGAGGACCAAAGCTGCTTCCCCAGAGGCACCCGAGTGCCCGGGGATGGTGGTGGTGGGGTGTCGTGCCCCCCCTCAGCAGTTGTTCAGGGGAGGGCCCAGCCCTGACGCTGCTGGTGGGACCATTTTCCCCATTTACGGTTTGGGGGATAAATGGAGGGTGGCAGCAGCTCCCGTCCGTGGTTTGGGTGTGCGTCTGTCCGTGTCGGGGCGGTGATGGGCAGGACGGTCACTCCGGTGCCTCCGGCCGAGCGATGACTTGGGATATTTCCAACGGAGGATGTGGATGCAGGCACAGCTCGGAGCTGCGAGCGAGTGGCAGGCAGCTGCTGCTGTCGTTAACCCTGCCCTCTCTTTGCTTGAATGGAGATTTAATTATCACAAAGAGCCAGAGGAATCTGCGTGCTGGGGGCTGCGAGCAAACGCTGCCCACAGCAGGGTGGGGGGCGATGGCCGCATGGCACCTTACACTATCCAGGGCTGGTCCTCACGGGAATAAACTAGTTGGGGAGGCTGAGGCCAGGCAGGGAGAAACGATGTTTTCTGAACCCCTTGCAGATAATTTGTCTTAGTCTGGCGGCTATTTCGTTAAGTGACACCGTCATCCAGAGCCCAGATGTAACCCCTTACCCATGTCCTGGTCTTGAAGCACCCCGTTCCTTGGGCGTAGGGCTTTGGGGGTGGCAGTCCCCACGTGGGGTCCCCTCCCTGCAGAGCCCAGCGTGGCTGGCATAGCCTTCTGCCGAGAGCAGCCCACCTACGAGGCCGTGCTGGATGAGCTTTGCTGCCTTATCAGATGGGACACGACGGGAACATTTTGTTTTTACTGCTGGAGGAAGAAGATAGTATTAATTCTAATTAGCCACGGGAGTGCTGGCAGTTACTTTAGCCAGAGGAAAATGCTGGAAGAGATGTTCAAACTCCGCATGACTCCTCTTTGCGGCACGTGGTTTCTCTGCCTTCTTGACTTGCTGTGCAAAGCAGCTGGCGGTAGCGGCGAGCATCTGGCTCAAGGTCTGCCCCTCACGCTCCTGTCCATTTACCAGCCCTTGGCACCTCTCGGCAAGAGTTAGGAAAATGGATCCCATCCCTAAGTTACGTCAGGGAAGTGGATCCCATCCCTAAGTTATGTCAGGGAAGTCCTGCATACGCTTTCAGCTATGAAAAGCTAGTGGCCAAGAGTAAGGAGAGCTGGATCCATGTGCCCAGTCGTGCTCTCTGGATCGCTAGCAAGTTTTCTGTGGATTAATCGTTTGCAAATCCTAAATTTAAAGCGCTTTGGAAATGTTTCATAGTGCCCTGAGGCGGCAGCAGCGTTAGACCCATCTTAAAGACCGGGACATGGCAGCATAATGGTAGTGGTTGTGTCAAAGCATAGAAAAGAGAGAAACTGTGGAGAGCACGATCTCTGTTCACGTACGTGGTGACTTAACATTGAGATTTCATCTTTATTAGTTTTCTGTGATAAGGAAACAATATAAAGAGCGAGCCTTAGCCTGAGCAGGCAAAACTGCATGTTTTTCATACCTCCCCACTGCAATGTAACAGCAGGATGGAGGCAAGATGTGCAGTTTAACCTCTTAAACTCCCTGCCATTGTTTTTGTTGGTTTCATCCTTATGATTTGCAAACTGGAATCGGATTAGACTTGAAGAGTAAAGTGTATTTCATCTTGCTCAGTGAAAAAAGTTGCTAAAAGCTTTGGGGATACAGAGTTCAGCCTGTGCAGTCTCAGGTGGATGCGGAGTACTTCCATGTAAAGGCTCAGGGAATGGATGGCTCTTCTCCCCTCCTCCAGGTTTGTAGATAATTGGAGGCAGGAAGAAATAGTAGGTGCTTTAAAGAGTATTTTGCGGAGCAACGAGATGGAAAACAATGTTCTCATTTACAATGTTTTGATGTGGAAAAAAACATCTAGGAAAAGAAGGGGCAGAAAACCACAACTCTTTTTGGCAGTGCTCTGTACAAACGGACAGATTTGGTCCAGGATCACCTGTAAGAAGCGACACCGCTCTGACCTGTGGTGCTTGGGGCTGGAGGAGACGGTGGAGTCCAGCACCCCGGGTGGGATTTGTGGGATCTGTGTGGCAGCCCGAGAGAAACCAGCCCCCCCCCCCCGGGTGATGTTTCTGCTCTTCTCCTCCCTGCTCCGGCAACGTACCGTTGTCCATGGAGGGCACTACCGACCCGGTGCCCCTCACGCCCTGAGCCGGGGAGCCGGGGCATCTCCGTCCACCCAAAGCATTGCTGCTCACCCCCGGGGCCGTTACACCTTCTCGGGGCGCAGCAGGTTTGGGGGGACCAGGGCTGTGGTGGGGGGGGTCTAGGGGCACCCCAGGCTCAACTGTGGGGCAGCCCCCAGCCTTGCGGGCGATTGATAGGACGAGGGGTAGTGGCTTTGAACTGGAAGAGGGCAGGTTTAATCTAAACCTAAATCTAAATTGGGTGTAAGGAAGAAGTTCTTCGCTGTGAGGAACAACTGGGACAGGTTTCCCAGAGAGGCTGCGGATGCCCCATCCCTGGAATTGTTCAGGTTGGATGGGGCTTTGAGCAACCTGGTCTAGTGGAAGGTGTCCCTGCCCATGGCATGGCGGGGGGGTAGAAGTAGATAATCCTTAAAGTCCCCTTCCAACCCAACCCATCCTAGGCTTCTCTGATGCCATGATTCGGGTCGGGGATGGAAGCGGGCTGGGGATGGGGATAGGGACGTGTGTTTTGGATCCGCCGGGTGGGCAGCAGCTTTCTCTCAGGAGTGAGGGATCCAGCCCGGCCGAGGAGTCCCGCGGGGCTCCAGCTGAACCCCAGCACCCACGGAGCTGCCCGGCCCCCGGCAGGACCCTCGGCGAGGCCGGCTCTCGCTCTGCCCGCACCCGCCTCAGGAGCCCCGCGGGAGCGGGGGTGCCCCGAAAACGCAGCCCAGCCCCGACCGCTGGGGCTGGCCCCGATCTGGGCCTCAGACTGGCTAAGGGCTCCGTCCTTCCTCATCGTCGCCCCCCCGGCCCGAAGGCAGACCCTCCCCGGAGGAGCGGCGAGCGGCTCGTTGAGCTTCAGCGCCGGCCGCGCTGAGGGAGAAGGCGGCGCCGCCATTACAGGTCGCGCAGTGACACCTAGTGTGAGCGGGACGGCGGCGCGGCGGGGCCCGCGGTGGACGCGGGCAGACCCACGCGGGCAGACCCACACGGGCAGAACGACACGGGCAGAACGACACGGGCAGAACGACACGGGCAGACCCACACGGGCAGACCCACACGGGCAGACGGACGGGACCGCTCCGTGCAGCCCCTTTCTCCCGCCATTTCTCCTGTACGAGGGCAGAAGTCCGATTTCTAGCCTGAGGGGAGCGCCTGCCTCGGGCTTGCCGGGTGACCGCCAAAACTCCCCTCACCTTCGTTTCCTCTCAGCTTCCCGGCACTGCCCGAACAAGGCGTGATACTGGACTTAAAGCTAACACAGGAGAAAAAAAAAACCAACAACAAACCTCACCGGAGAGGGCAAATGCAGGTGGCCTCTTCAACACCGTGATGTTTGAGGGGAGCGCAAGGTGAAGTGGGGAGTCAACGTCGAGTTTAACGCGCTCAGCCGGAGGGTTTCAGAAAGTCCTCGTGGCCACGCAGGTTGTGAGGAGAGGTGTCCCCGGCCACGCGTGGGGTTTTACTTCTCGCCTTTTCCCTTGGCATCAACAACTCTCCCGAGGTGCTGGCAGGCGGTGGAGGGTGAGGGCTCGGCCATGCCCCGTAGGGCAACGTGAGGTGAAGTGAGCTGACGTTTATGGTCTGAGCCTAACAGATGAGTTTCAGGAGAGACGGTGGCTGTCTTGTCTTCTTCTGTTCTTGTTTCATGCACTTCATCTTCAGATGCATCCTTACTCGGGATCTTGGTGGTGATGAATGTTGCGTGACCGTGACATTTTATTCTCTGGCTGCCGAGACGTTCTTGCTGCAGCCCGGCTGGCGGGGGGTCTCCCACTGAGTGGGGTGCAGCCGATACCAACGCTGCATTTTGTCATCACTCGATACTCATGAAAGTTTCCCCGAGCTTGTGACAGCCAGCACCAAGCTCTCCCGAGATGAGCGCCTGCGAATAGCCCCTATGTACCAGTCCTCGAGGTGCCAACACAGCGCAGGGTGCCTTCTCGTCCCTGGGTAATTAATGTAGGCGTGCATCCTGATTTTTGCAGGTAACACCGAGGAACCACCAAGTGCAATCCCAAAGGGCTGCCCGGGCCCCTCCACAGCCATGGGTACTCATATCGTTCCTTATCTCCCACTCCCAGAAAGAGCAAGCTTTTCCGTGCCTGACAGTGCATATCAGTGCTAACCTCCTGGGGTGAGCGGCACGGGAACCCCCCCGCCAAGGAGGCTCACAGCGTGGCTCTTCTTCAGGAGTTTCCAGGAGGGGAAAAATACTTAATTTGTTCTGATGCTTCTTTGGAGAGTCAGCGCAGGGAAGTGATGGGGGGAGGCAGGGGCACTCCTGCGTGGGGCTGTCGTTGGCGGAGGCACCGGCTCTGCCCGGCTCTGCAGGGAGGGATGCTGGAGGAGAGGCGGCTGCTCCTCTGCAGAAGGGAGCTCTGGCTCAGCCGGGGACAGGGGTCCTTCTGCATCCCCAGCTTGGGGACCACTGAGGGCCACCAAGGAGCCCAGCCTGTTTTCCAGGTCATAGTAGGCTTAGGGTACACCAGCACAGCTGAGATTCTCGGTTAGATGGGTTAAATGTCACCGTGGCTTCCCCCGCACCAAAAAAACACTTTGGAGGTTGGCCACTATCCAGGCTAGCAGGTTGTGTTTATCTTGATCTCACTCTGTACAGCTGGGACTTGACTTGACAAAACCACATGCCTGTGGATACTGGAGGAAGTATACACCTTGTTTATTAGCATAAAGCTTTAGGATAGGGAAGAGAAGATTTGGGGCCATGTGGGGGAGAAGGCAGGAGGGACTTGGGGACAGTCCTGTATCCTGCCCAAAGACCACGGTTCGATGGGGCTGAAAAATCACAGGACAGTTTAGATGTTAAATGTTGTATGTGTAATCCAGTTGAAACCTCCCTGAAGTAAATTGGAGACTCCAGTTTCTGCCCTGTATTTTGGAGAAGGTTCTCAGTCCTTTCCTCTTGCTGCAAGAGTTCTCGTGCAAACGTGTGATCCAAAGCTTGTTGTAAAAAAAATATGATATATTTTGTGCTGTAGACAGTCCTGCTTTTATCTGGGCCATTTTCCTCTGTAGGTGCTGATCAGAGCTGCAGTCACCTGGGTTAATAATTTGTTTGTAAGCTGTCGAACACTATGGGGGGGGGGTTAGTTCTCCCTCCCCAGATATAACGTTGTTTCACAGTGCTTGCTGTGGGATGCTTTGGTCCCCACTCACCGCAATACCTAAGGACACCTAATGCACTTGTGATAATCATCTGCTGTAGGAAGCTTAGCTTCGCGAGCCCTCCTCGCTCCCTTTCTGCCCGCCCTGTGCCTCACTGGGTTTTATAACTCCAATTATCACCATTTTGAAAAATCTATTTTAAAAATAGACGAAAAATAAAATTTAATGCTTTTGTGATTGTGATAAGCAGGGTGCAATTTGGTACTTAAGAGAAACTTGCCTTGGCTCCCACAGGGAGCATCAGTAGCAGGGAGGAAAGGTGGGAAAATGGCCAGGTACCTGCCTGGAGCCTGCTCGCAACCAGCATGCTTCGCCTCGGGAATTACAGTGCCTAATAAATGCTTGGGGATCTCCCCAGGGAAATTTTAGAAAACTACAGGTTTGGTTTTTTTGCTTCCCCCCCCCCCCCCCCCCCCCAAATTTTCACTTTGCTTATTATCTTAATTTGTTCTATTTTGATCAAGGCAATGAAAACAAGATTCAATCTTTTAAACTACTTTATCCAAGGAAGTGAGAAATTGTGTATTTATAAAACATGCCAGTCAACGGATGTATGAAACACACTCTGTTCCATTCCGGGTGTATTCCACTGGTAATTAGCTATAAATACACTCTCATTTGGTGACTGATTTTAAGTATATTTATTCTACTTAGATGTGGAAAAATTTTCATGTTGATCAGCTCCCCTGAGGCCTTCATCAGGCGAGCTTAATAAAGAGAACAGACAGGTGCCTTTTATGAGCTTTTTTTTTAATTTTAAGAAAGGCTTGTAACAGTACCTCTTTCATCCCGGTCTCCAGCTGGGAACCCATGCCGTCAGCAGAGCTAATATCTCACAACAGGATCCTCCGGGCTTCGGAGTATAAATATTCACTATTTCGTTCTCCTCCATTTTGTTATAAAAAGTGCAATAACCGATAATGAAAGCGTGGAAAATAATCCCATAAATTTGCAGGGTTTGATTCAGTTTGCAGTGAGGATGATACGAACAGAGGGACGACTGTTGAAAGAAAATGGAGGTACACTGATGACAGACCGATGTAGAATAGGATAGAGAGTAGAGTTTTTTCAGTTGGAAGGGACCTACAACGATCATCTCATCCAACTCCCTGATCAGTTCAGGGCTGACCAAAAGTTAAAGCATGTTATTGAGGGCATTGTCCAAATGCCCCTTAAACACTGACAGGCTTGGGGCATCGACCACCTCTCCGGGAAGCCTGTTCCAGTGTTTGACCACCCTCTCGGTACAGAAATGCTTCCTACTGTCCAGGCTGAACCTCCCTGGCGCAGCTTTGAACCGTTCCCACGCGTACCGGCTGGGCTTTAGGATACGGGATGGTGGGTCTCTTTTACAGAGTCTAAAATCCAGAGTGTGCAGATGTGCAAGTGCAGCTGCTACGGGCTCCTGCGGGGGTTTGCTGGGGTGCAACATCCCAGAGGGATACATGCTCTTTAGGAGCGCTCCCCGAAATGGCCGAAGCCCAGGGTCGGGGTACAGGGATGCTGGCGGCATCGCCGCCAGGTCCGGCTTTGGGCTGGCCTCCAGCAACGGCAGCGGAGAAGTGGCTTCTGCCTTCCCGCTGCTCTCCCATCCTCGAGGCTCACGTTTGCCAGCTCCTCCTTCCCTGCCGCTGGACCAGACAGCTGATGAAGACATCCCAGCCGTGGCGAAGCAGTGGTTTGTCTCCTCGAGGTGCTCGCTGTCGTTTTCCTATAAGGATTATTAGCTCCTTTACGTCTGCGGGCGCTGCTTGACAGGGCTGTCACAGCACCTGGCCAGATGCACTGCAAAGGATAATTTGTTCCTAAAAGATTGCAATTATGTAAATTAATATATTGACTTATTTTTCACTGAATAAAGTCAACAGGCTCCGTACTCTCAACTAGCTTGGCATGTAATTTGGCTGCCCACAGGGATGGAGGTAATTAGTGAGAAAGAGGGAGACAGCTGTAAAAATTGGATATGGACATGACACAAAGAAATACATCTTCACGTTACAAAAGTACTCTTCCGTATGAACCCTGGGGAAGTGCGTATTAATGCCTTCCCCAGCATGCTGCCGGCTTTCTGTGCCCTCTGTGGACTTAAAAATCAGTTTCAGGGAGCCATCACTTGCGGCGGGAGCCTGCCGTGCTGTTGGGTTTGTGTAAAACATCTGACAAGACGTGCCGTGTCGCTGCGGCGTGAACTTTGTGTAGTGTCAAAGGCGGCCACGATATAGCGACTGCGTGGAGAGCGAGCTGCTGAAAGCCCTTGGGTGTCTGCTGCTCCCCTTGCAAACACACCTGCCGAGGCTAGGGAAGGCTTGCTTTGGCATTCCCGGCAGAGCAAATTTCAAGGGCCCCTGTCTTGTATCGTGCAGGAGGAGAGGGTGGTGGCATGGGCAGGGTATGCTGCTGAGATACCTTCACCTTGCACAGGCACAGCTCTTTCTCAAGTAGGCTTGTTGTCATCACAGATTCCTTTGGAAAAAAAGCATTAGGCACCTGAATAAATATTTAAACAAATGCAGGCCACAAAAAACAATACAGATTGGAGCTGGACTGGTGGAGACATCTCCTCTACAAGGCAACGTGCTCCGGTGCTGGGGCTTGGCTAAAGGTGACCTTGAATGGAGGCAGTCCAGACTTGTGGCAGAAGCCCCTGAGATGCCTTTTTTTCTTCCAAAGGCTGGGGACGAGCACGAGGAAGGCTAAAACTCAAGATACTGAGTGCAGTCATGTGCTTCCGAAGCCCCAGTAGACAGTACGGGGCTGTGGAGCTGACATTGTCCCAGGCAGCTGAGCACGAGGGGATGGAGATCCACCATCGGACTGATGGATCCATGGGACTTCAATGGGTCTTACAGCAGATCCTACCCAGCACTTCCCTGTTCATTAAAAGTTGCTTTAAGATGCCATGCACTTCAGCAGTGGCTTTCTCGTCTGGGATGCTGGCTCTCGGTCAGCAAAGGCATTTAAAACATTTCTTCCTTAAAACACGGCTTTTGAAGACTCCTCAACATGCACAGCAGCGCTGCTCCTTCAGGTGCGAGGCCTGTAAGGAAGAGTTTACAAATGATATTTTAATTAAACTGTTATTAGCATTTAAATGGGAAGACTTCAACCACATTTTTAATAAAATTATTTCTGAAAGGGAGCTTAAAGTAAGGACTCCAAAATTATTTTAAATTAAACCAATTTCCTCAAACTCAAACAGGAAAACCTTTGGCTAATTAGGCAGTTGAATAAAATGAAATCCAGGAACGCTAATATAAGAATTAAGAAGGAGAAAATTGTATTTCTTTGGGTCAAACGAGTTCATTATTTTTAGCTATATCATTGCTAGGTGTGGGCATCACTACGGCCCGGCAGGGCCAGTCAGTTCCTGCGCTGGGGACTGCACAGGTCGGGGCAAATCGGTGCAGAAAACGGCCAGTGCCACTCGGAGGGGAAATACAGTTTCTTCAGCGAAATCTTTGCTGAAAATATGGAGCTGAGCTACTCCGGGCAGGACAACCACCTGCTGCTGCTGCCATATTCTGGGAAACTTTGTGCTTTCAATGACACGAGGCTGCACCAAGAGCGGTGCACGTTAATTAATTTTTTCTTTTAATCCAGACGGAAACAGCAGAGCAAGACTCAGGTTTCTGGCCAAAAGCCTCAATCGAAAATGCAGAAATATTTTTCAAGAAGCCTTGGCTGGCGGCAGCGCCAGCATTAATTGCCTTTGCGAACGCTGCGGGACCCAAGCAGGGCAGCGCCGGCGGCAGGGATGGCTGGTACCCGCGCGGACCCCCCCTCCGCAGCATCCTCCAGCCCACCCTGGGCTGCCGGCGGGCACCAGCCTCCATCCCTGGGGATGTGCCGTCAGGTGCTTTTGGCAGGTCGTTTAGTTCAGCACTTTTGCAACAGCTGGAACCTCGCAGACACAGGCGCTGTGTTTTTCCAGAGATAATATCCCACGTTGCAGCAGCGGATCTCGATTGTGGTATTAGGAATCACAAGCAGATCTATTGCATAGCTGTTAGCAGATGGCACTTTGCAACGCCCCTGGTGTCAGATAACTTCAGAGGCTGCTTTCCTTAAAACCATACTTGTCTCAGTGTTGCTTTTTACCAAAAAACTACATTAACATGATTTAAGTTAATTTCAATACCAGGTTTCAATTACACCTTTATTATAAGGAGTCATTATTTTCCTGTACTCATTTGCACTTCGACGTGTTTAATTTCCGTGCAAACCTCAAGTGTGCGATACCTAAATGCAAGAGGGATCCCTGGGAATGAAAACCGGTCCCTGAATGTGATCTTCCCTCCGACAGCGTAATGAATACAACGCAAATCAGGCTTTCAGTTTTAAGGATATGATGCTAACTTTTTTTAGGTGATTGTGGTAGACCAAGAATGAAACAAATTTTGGAGAAGGAGTTAATTCGATTTAAGGGAAGATATCTGCCAATGTTAATCAACAATCTTTTTAAAGTTAGCTTTATCAGTTTGGTACTTACAAATTTCTGTACAATACATCAGACTGTACGGTCTGACAGAATCTGATGATATGCAACCAATATTTTACTTAATATTTTAAGCCTCCCCAAATGCCTTAGATCATGGGATAATGTAGCAAAACTCTGGTCTACCTTCACAGGGTAGCATCTGATAGCATTTTTTATAAAGGGCAAATAAAAAAAAGCCCATTATTCTGCCTACAGCCATCACACTGCTTTTCCTATAGAACGGTCCTCATTCACTTTGTAAATGTATAAGCAATGAGATAATTTTTTAATTTTAATAGGATGAAGTGATCCCTTGCTTTGGGAGGTGTGAATGAAGTAATTGGTGCCAGCTGCCAGGGATCAGCCCTTCCCACCCGCTGGTCATCAGGACAGGGTGCCCTGGCATTGCATCCCCCCACCCGGGGCTGGAGAAGGGCTCTGGGGAAGGGGGAAAGTGGGGGAGAAGCAGGGGTAATGATGTTGGTCCCTGGCTTATATATATAACAGAGCTCTGAGTTAGGACCGTGTTTGTTGCTTGTCTCAGAGATGTTGGGGAAGAGGTCTTGCTCCTGGAAGTACAATGTGAAACGAAAGGTATGACAATACATTTTTTTAAATTGATTTATTTTTTCAGTGAGGGCAGCAGGGTGGGAGAGGGTCTTTGTGCTTTCAGGTGTCTTCTCTTGCTTCAGAGCAGTTTTGCAGTGCGTGGTCCTGGATGACTCTGTAGGAGGGAACCGGGGTGGGAGCCGGCTGGGTGAGGAGCCCTGTGCCGTGCCTGAGGAACTGCTGGTATTGCCCGGCTACAGGGAAATCTCCTGATTAAGGATATAATTTGCAGCTCTGTGAGCACAGGGGCGTTTGCTCGAGCGGGCAGGACTGCTAGGGAGCATTGGATGGATGGTAGAAAAGATGTAGCAGAAGAGCAACTGCTGAGAGATGGTCGCTTTATAAGGTGAATCGGTAGCAAAAAGTGTAAATCTTGCTGGTTGCTACTGCTCTGGTCTGTGTTGGTGGCCCTTGGGCAAATGGGGTGGTGACTGCCAATGCCTCTGGGCCCCAAAACTGCTTCCCTGGGGAGCTGCATGCTGGGCTCGTGCCAGTGCTGAGGGCTAACCCACTGTGTGCGGGAGCTGCCCCTCTGCGTCGGTGTCAGGACTAACTTAAGGTTCTTTTTTAAAGAGTAAAAAAAAAAAAATGGGGGGGGAGGTGAGGGGGGCAAAAGAAAATAAAAAATTAAGTGTTGGGCTTTTTGCTCTGGGGTGCATTTTCACTGGTGAGTGTAACTCGGCATCTGCAGGAGGGGAAGGAGTTTTTCCAATACCTGTGGCCCTGTCTTGCACCTTCTGGGTTTAAATGCCATTTCTAGGTAACATGGAAAAAGCGTTTTATGGTGACTGAAGTGTGGAAACTAGGGTTTGCAGAAACCTCTTAACTTCACTGTATCACTGATGAAAACCTGGATCTGTGACTTTGCCTTTCTTTCCCACGTTGCTCTCCACACACATGTACATCTTGTGCTTTTTAAAGAAGTGTTATAATGTGCAAGTAATATTTTATATGTGCTTGAGGTCCTGAGATGAAAAGTACTTGGCTTTAACTTCATTTGAACTGCTGTCATATAAACACCAAGTCAGCACTCTAGAAAAAAAGGAAGCTTTCTGTGCATCTCAGCAAGAAAAAAGGTATTTTTGTATGGTTTTTGATCTGTGAACACTATATCCATATGAAATGACTAAAATAGTAAAGCATGAAATTAAAAATCATAACAGTTTAACTTAAAATATTGTACGTAGGATTTATGTGAGATATAGGTTTATTTGCTTTAAAACTCAGAGTTTTTTTGAAGAACTACACCTCTAATTGTTTTATCTGCTTAGTGCTTCTCTCTTGCTGGAGCTCAGATTCTTCCACGCAGTGTGGGTGAAGGAGCATCCCCAGGTTTGCTTTGTTTCATAGCGGCATTCCTCCATCTGCTACACATGATGGCAACTCCACCGGCTGTATCTGCTCCTGATACCTTCACTAGGGCTGGGACTGGATTCTGTGGAAACAGTTAATTTTTTTAAAAGTGTCTGAGATAATTTTAAGATAATTCCAAATACATCTTTTTTGATTCACAAGGTGATAACTTTATCTATTGGCAACCATGTAGCTCTCTAGCTTAGCTGTACTCCATGCCTACTCATGGTGAGGCTGAAACTCCACTCGGTGGCATGTCAGCTGTAGCTTTGTGATACAAGGGGACAATTGATGTAAAGATTATTTTTCATAACCCCAAGTTCAATTTTGAGTTCCTTAGGCCCTCCTGCTCAGAAGGGAAGACACTCTGCCAAGCCCTCGTAGTTCTAAGGCTTTATTTGTCTGATCCAAGTATTTCCACATGAATTTATTGCTCACTAATCGAGACAGCTCTAGGGAATCTGCAAATGCAATATATTTTTGACTGCTTTCATTTTTTGAAACGCACAATTCACTGCTACAATTTGCAGTGATAGCTTCTACTGCCATAGGGTGTTTTTTTAAAAGGGATTTAAGCAATTTGCTGAAGCCAGCCCAAGGTGGTACCTCCCTTGGACTAGCAGGCAGGGCGTGGGGCAGGCAGACCGGCCGCGGTGCAGCTTGCCGTGGGCTGGGGAATTTTCCGTGTGTGCACTTCAGGCGTGGCTGGGTCCCAGCCCCGTAGATCAGAGCTACTCTGAAAGCTGATTTGAAAAACCTAGTGAAAGATGTGCCTGCCGATGGGGAAATTGCTATTTCTAACTTAGGCAGGTGTTGATGCAGCAAATACTACAATGTCCTAGAGAGGATTGCGGCTGGTGCAGCCGAGTTGGATGTAGCTCAACTTAACACAGGCAGTATTGGGGAGCAGGGAGTCGTGGCTTCCCTCCCCACCACTGCTCAATCTTGACTGCACCATAATTGGCTTTTCTGAAGAACTGTCTCCTTTGGGCTGTTACCCTTCCCCGTGGGGACGGCACTGGTGGTAGTCTGTGGATACTGTAGTGCCTTACTGGTGATACTGGTGCTAGTGGCTGTGTTCGTGCTGGCTTTGAAAGTGCTACCTCTTTTCTTCTGCAGACTGTTTAAAATCGAGGCTAGTCTCTGTGCATCTGTACTACTACGCTCTCAGCCTCATAAAAGAGCCCGGCTCAGTGCCAGGGCTGAGTCTGTGGGCACGTCACCTCCCTGTGCCATCAAACTGCTCTGCCCTTGTTTTAGCTCGGAGCAAAAGAAAACTCATTTACCAAACGCTCATCACTGCAGAGTGCAAAGGCACACAGCACTAACTTGCTAGCAATATGCTTTTGAAGTTCGGGTAAATAATTTCAGAACAAGCATCTTAAAAATGTACTTTCACAGCTCAGAAGAGCCTGGCAGGTATCTGTGTTTTGGGGAGATGGATATTAGCTGGTGAGAAGAGACTTGTGCGTGCACTCCTGTATTTGTACATATATTTGGCTGCGCAGATATTTACAGGCTCCTTATATTTTGATTTTTGACTTGAAACTAATTTTTACTCTTGGGCAGTGTTTTTTCCCCAAAGTGGTAAATCGGTAAGAGAAATGTCCGTTGCCTCTCCCTCACAGAGGGGAATAAAAGCTCAAATCCTGCTTCCATCAGCAACCGCTGCTGCTGTCTCTTACCACCATCCCCTCTTGCTTGACATCTGCTGTGATGTCTCCACCTGCACGCAGAGATAAACAGGATTCATTTCCACAGTGTCACTGCCATTTGGTTGGGCTTTAGAGAGGCAACACGAGCTGTAATGAGTCTACTGTATCTGCAGCGAAGCGTGCGGTTTTGGGGCTCTTCAGAAACGGGCTCATCCGTGTGGGAGAGGAGCCCGCTGGGAGCATCTCCCGTGCCCCTTCCAGCTGTGGCACGGACAGAGATCTCTCTTTTTTTGGAAGGTAACAGCTTTGCCAGCTCGGGTGACTCGCTGCTTGTTTTCCTAGCCTGTTCTTACCGCACCAGCTGTCGGTCAGGCTGGAGCACCGATGCTCCGAGCATGGCTCGTCCCTATCCTGCCTGGTGCTGCTGCAACAAGTATTTGCCAGTTCAGCAGCCTGAGGTTTTTCTCCCAGGTTTTTCTGTGTGTGTTCTGCTCCGACACCTGGTTGTGTGTACATCAGACACACTGATCGATTCCTGCCCCCCCCCCCCCCCCGCTCCAAGGTGGACTTACTGGAGTCTGAAAACAGACTTTGGACTCTGTTTTCTTCACATGCTTGCACACCTGATGGGGAAAGGGGCAGGCTCTGGGCTCTGCCCTCCCTCTGTTGAGGGCTGCAGGTGAGCCTGGCACATGTGCTCCACATGTCTTGTCCCTCCATCAATATGCTAACAGCTTGCTTTAATGAGCAAGAGGGTGTTAACTGTAAATTGGCTCATTTATTTTTTTTAAAACTATGATTTAAATTGATACTCAGAAATATTATGGACTATATGTCAGGCAGCCCTAATGAACCCTTGCAGGGAAGCAGGGGAGATGCAGGCAGCAGTGGGGATCTGTGGGGAGCTCCAGCGGTGCAATGAGTTTGTCAGGCCATTGCAGCATGGTGCTTCTCCTGCTCTGCTTTTTGCTGTGTCCAAATGATCTGTCACTTACTTAATGTTGTTACAGTCTGGCCATGAATATGCATTTCACTACAGGCAAAGGCTGGGTGCATTTTTTTAAAATGGAGGATATTGTCTGACCTGCCTGGGCTTTCATGTCAAACTTGTGTAAAGCTGGTGGGAAGGGACCTCGGGAGGTCAGAGTCCGACCTCCTGCTCACAGCAGCTGCTCTGAGCCAGAACCAGACCTGATTCATGTTAGACAGCATAGAAGATCACTCTGTATAACAACAGATAAAGGGATTGCAGCAAAATGGTCGTGGGGAGGCTCAGCATCCTTCTTGAGCGCTTGTCTAATTGTTTACAGTTATTGTGAAATAGTGTTTCCTCCTCACTGTCTTTTCAAGCTTGTTTCAGCTTGTTTGATGTTTGATCTTTTAATGGAAACCTTTCTAATAAACCCTCATGGCATGACCTTATAGCCTGAGAGTACAGAGGATGCGTTCTCATTTTAGAAATACAGTAAAATTCAGTGGTATCGGTTCCTGTATAATATACCTTTCCTAATCCTCCTCTGATTTCCCTCAAATGCTGTCAGTCTGCCTCTGCTACGTGAGACCAGTTCAAAAGCCATCCTTCAAGACCCCCATGGAAAACCTTCCTCCAGCTCCTTGGTACTTGCTCCATTGATTCAAACCACTTAATTATTTTGGCCAATGCCATGCCGCTCGTGCCAATCCCCATCTTCCATCTTTTTACAATTCATTCCTATCTAGCATTGATAAAATGCTTTACTGAAGCTCAGATAAAAGCCCACAATTTTTCTATCTGGAAAAATCACTGCCTAAAGCCATTGGGTGGGTTCACCAGCAGCAGGTCACGCTAAGCACGAGCAGCACCTTATTCTGCATCCTCCTTATCTGTTTAGTTAATCTTGTGATGAAACTGCTTGTCAAGAAAAGTAATGCTGAACACTTCTGAACGACCAGAAAGCTCAACAAAAAATACCATCCTGGCTGACAAATTTGGAGGCATATTCTAATTAGATATTTTGAAATATTAAGAGGGACTTTTGCAGGGTCCCTTGCAGATGTTATTTTCCAGGAATTCATTGCATCTGTTTGACTTGTATGAAGATGGATGCAACTTTCAGCTGATGTGTTACCCAGAGTTGTAGGGCCATGGGCTTTCAGAGGCAATAGGTTTAAATCCTGTATTTGCTCTGGAGGATGTCCCTGTGTCAGTTAAAGAGTTGTTTCCAAGGAAACACCTGAAATCAAGGGCAGTAAGCAATTAAGTGTGTTAATTATATTGGGTGGTGCCATGAGACCCAAACCAATCTTGCTGAGGTTTGGGATGCATCCTGGGATGTGATGTAGGGAGAGAGATGGAGCAATAAACTGTGTAACTTGTAGACAGGTGTAAAAAACAAAAACAACAAAACAACAACAAAACCCCACCAAAACAAAACAAAAAAACCAACACAAAATCCCATGTAGGTTTGTTAAATGGACTGCTAGCACTGTTTTAGTGCAACAGAGCATTCAACAAGAAAAGGTATTTGGGTAAATCCATGTTATTGGATTACTAGTGTTCAAATATCCATGATGTATACCACATACCCTATCTCTATAGGCATGCTGTGAATGAGTTTTACTAAGAGGTGTACAGAATAAGATGTGGAAAGGGATGGCTGCTTTTTGGAAGCAAAAGAAATGGAGATCGTGGCCAGAGGGACTGACTGAAGGTAGATCTCTTACTGGAGTCGTGTACATTTTTGGATGAAAATTTACACTGTCAAAATACATACCGCTCCCTGGGTGTGCCAAATGCGGCTTTTCTTGAGAAGCCAGCGTTCTGGCAGAGGCTGGCAGTATAAATAGTGCTTTAAAGTAAATAACACTTCCAAGAGATGTATCTGAGCAGCCGGGGCCTCTGGGCAGAGCGTGTCAGAAGGGGTTTTGCTGGGGTGCGGTGGGGCTGATGCATTTTGGTGTTCCGCTTCCCAAGCGCCTGTCTGTGCATGAGCCCTCGACCTGCTGAGCAACGGTCTGATGAGGGGCTCGGCTCGGAAAGTCGACTGCTTTCAGCCCTGCACCAGGGTAGGCAACAGGCTGGCTTTGCATTTACTTCTTCGGGCCTGTAAATAGCTCTAATATAGTTACATAGCCATCCAATACCTTTTCTACTGCCTCATGAAGAGAAACTTATCCTTTTAAACTGTGTTCATTTCCACTGCCACTGCCCCAAAGGAGGCGGTGAGATGAGAGGAAGCAAATTTCACCTTTTTAATAACATTTTTTTAACATCTGTTTGTCATGCAGTTAACAGTAGTTCTGTGTGTAGAGTCTGTGGTTGTTTCTAAAAAGTGACTATTGTTACCAGACTAAATTTCAGTCATCTTGGAAGAGTGTATCAATATTTTGATGTTTAGAGAAACTATTCATTTAAAAGCTGAGCAATGTCTTAGCAGCCTTCAAATGGGAAAAGGAGAAGAAAAAGTTCATGCTTCACTTAACCAGATAGCTGCTTCCTCCAGTTGGTAAGTTGTAGAAGAAATTTGGGTTCAGGAAGGAAAAATATTTCCATATACTGCACTGGGAGCTGATGTGGAGGAATAGATGCATCCTTGCATAATTCAGAACTGGCTTTTACAGCATCCCCAGGGACCCATGGGGCGTCCTGGCCCCTTTGGGACCCCCTGCGTTGGATGGGGCTGGTGTTCAGCTGCCAAAAGTAAAACCAATTCCATGAATCCGTCATTAAGCCAAAAGAAAATCGGAAAGGAGACAAGTTGTTAAAATAAGCCTGAATTTGTTAAAAGGAGTCTTGTGACCCCCCCATGCTGCTGTTGGGGGGAGGAAGGGGCAGCACTCTCCTCTTCCATGCCAGCTTCTCCCTTGCTTGGCTGCAGAATTGACCTTGGCTCTGTGATGGGAGCAGGGATTTTCCACAAGGTGTAGAAGGGAGAAGTCAGTGAGTATTGTTTTTCAACCCTATTGATTGCTTAATGTGAAGTATCTTTTGAAGGACTAGAAATGTATTTTTTTTTTTTATTTTTTTTTTTAGAGAAAGCATCTTTCTTGCAGCACTGGGTCCCCACAGCTCTCTGCAGGGGTCAGGGAGCTGCAGGAGCTGCATGGATCGGCTGGTAGTGGGGGATGTGCTGATCCAGCCGTCATGCCTCTGTTAGATCAAGGCAAAAATTAAACTGTCACCAAGGAAAGCAGCAGAATGGACAGAAACTGTTCAATTACCCAAGGAGCAAAATCACAGCTTCTGAGTGCTTTAATACAACTTAATGAGTTGTTGTTAATCCTTGATTTAAAAAACAGAATTTTTAAGCAGTCTTGGAAAGCACTTTATACCATCCCATTAGCCTTACAGGGCAATAAAAACATTTCTTTTTGTCCAAATGTAAAAAAGGGGGGGAAAAAAAAATCAATTTCTCTGGAGCCGGTTGTCATTTATTGTTCTCACTTTAGTAACATGGCGCAGTCCTGGTCATGGACAAAGTTAGATTTTTGTGGTGTTTTCTCCAGGAGTAAAGATGCATTTATCTCCTGGCTTGCCCTCTCCTCCAGCCGTCACCGAAAGCCAGCGATGGTGCATCCCTCCTCCCTCCGGGCAGTGGTGGGTACTGGAGATCGCAGGAGGCTGAGCTGGAGGCACTGGTGCGGCCGTGCTGCCCCAGCCTGGCCAGCAGCGCTGCAAAACGAGCTGGGCACTTCTGCCCTGGGTCCAGGATGTGTCCCAGAGCCATGCTTAACCATAGGGAATGAAAGATTGCTATTAAGGTGCTGTGTAACTGGGGTGGAGGTGGAAAGCATGACTGCTCCCTTCATCTTCCCTTCCTGAGAGTGCTTTGCACATGATGGTGTTGGCGAGGACCAGCTGGGAGCTGCCCTGATGCCAGCCAGCAGCTGGGCTGAAAGAAAGGGATCTTCTCCTGTTGGAGGCTTTCTCTTTATGAGGTTTTCTGCAGCGGAGTAAAAGAAAATGGTTGCCCAAGTGCCATGTGAACAGGATTAGTAGCGTCTGAGGCTTTAAAGCTTGCACACAAATGCTGGATTTCCTTGGGTCAGATTGGGAGCAGCACAGCCAGGGTCTGTGGGCTCTGCCCCTCGTGGGGATGGCAGTGTGGGTGGGCGGCTTTGCCATGGAGCATCTGAAAGATGGAGGCTGATACTTAGCTGTGTCCCAGAGCTATTGCATCCCGTGGTGCCTCTCCAAAGTCCTTTGCAAAGATAAGGTACGTAGCTCAGGCCAGATCACATCGTCTGTACGGCAGATGTTCCTGCAGGTATCGGTCATTGCTCCAAACATGGGGACAAACTGAGCAGACCCAGTGTGCTTGTGTTCGGGATGTTCCTGCCGGTGTCTGGAGCGAGACGGCTCTGGGGCACGGCTCCTTCCCTGCTGCAGTCCTCGGGCACGGCCGGGAGACGTGGGGTGCTCCCACAGCCCCCCCAGGCTGAGCCTCCTGCTGCAGGGCACAGCACATGTCTCGTGTGCTCTAGGACTGCTGTCTAGGATGATTTAACACTCTGAACAAATGAAGCTCGATATTAGTGTAATGCTTTACTCTTACCACTGCTGTGCCTAAGAGTCCTGGTGAGCAGATGTCACCAGGCTAGACCCTGTACAGAGAGTAAAAGGAAGCAATCTTTCCCCAAAAGCTCAGATTTGAAGACAAGAAATAACAAGCAGCTGCAGAAGGGAAATTGAGGAAAAACTAGACAACTTTACATGTTGGCTGGCTGCTCCCTTGCGCAGGTCTGGTACAACATGTTTCTTCTGGTCCTTTCTGTTCCCAGAATATGATAAACTTGCGTGGCATCTGGTTGAGGTGGGTGCCCTGCCTGGGGCTCGGCACGAGCCTGAAGAAGTCACAGAGAAGAACGACCTGGTAGAGCTCGCACCCTGCCTTTGCCCAGCTTCATGGCAGCGTGCCGGGGAGAGTGAGAAATAGAGAGAATTCACGGGCCAAACCCGGTAATGCATTACTGGCACTTGTGATTACAGTTCCCAGCAGAGCAATAGCTCAATTGCACTGTATAGACCTTAATGCCTTGATTGTGTGTAAGAGGGTGGGATGGCCGTTGCTGCAGGCTCGTGCATCTGTCTCCCTTCCCGAGCTGTTTCGCATCCTCTGCGAGTGCCCGGTCCTACAGCTCTCGCTCTGCTCTAATCCAGGGAGGCAGAGATCGCCTGCTTGGAGCAGGAGCAGCCTTGCCCCGGTGCGGGCTGCCTGGCTCGGCTCTGGACTGGGGGCCTTGGGCGAGATAAAGGAGTTAGTTACGCTGATGTGCGGTATTAACATCAGTGTGCTCTAAAGGGGTCTGCCTTGGCAACGTGAACTGCGACAGGATTGCATTTGCAAACTGGTCTTACGTGGCAAACGCATGTCAGGTTAGCTCGCAGGGACTGCTGTTCTGCCGTAGTCGATGAGAGACAGCGGCTTCTTCCTTGGTGTGGCTGTAGTTAAGATGCCTGAGCCGACCTTCTCTTCCCTCTAAAAACTTCCAAATGTTTTTTCTTGCTGGACAGTACCTCCCTTTGAAAGTGGGACCTCTGAGACTGAGCACTGCCTGTGCTCTCCATCCAGCCCCTCGGGACCACAAGTCATCTTCACCCACCGACACTTCCCATCCTCTTCCTAAAGCTGGTGCAGCGTGAGGCAGGTAAAAAGTTTTTGAGTTGGCTTCTTGCAGCTTCTTTTTGTGCTGGTCACCCATCCAGTGCGTGGGAGCTCCTGAGTGCCGATGAAGCACAGTCGGGGCCCCCCTTGACTGCAAACTAGATCTGAACTGCTCTGAACCTGGTAGGATTTGGGATTTGGGAATGAGCTATATAACTCTGGGCTTGCCTGTAAATAAGATTCCTGCCTTCGAGCGTCCTTGAACCACTCTTCCTGATGAAGAACCTCAAAAAAATATATCTAGGCAATAGAAAAGTCTTTCTACAGGGATTTTTGATTTGTGTGTATGTGCAAGAAATATAAAACCATAACAATGTTTTCTTCCATCCTCTCACAATACATTTGTCAACTTAAAGTAAGAAATAGCTATAAAAAGGAATTGCACTGAGATGGGGACCAGAGCTTCTTCTGAACATACTTACAGTGAAGTTCTTTGCATCTCTCTTGCTTTGCCTGTGTATCTCTTGGGGATTATTTTGCTATTGGATTTGTCCCCAAATAATATTTATTATTCTTGTCATAACCAGCCAAAAGGCATAAGCAGAATATAGGTTGCTTCTGAAGTCCTCGCTTTTCAGAACACCTGCTCCTCTGTGTGCCAGCCTGCAGCTCAGCCCTCTGTCCTGACATTTACAGCCTTTTAAACTGCATTGTTGAAGCCTTAATCTGACAAAGCCTTAGGACGGCAACCAGGGTGCACGCTGTGCCTTGAGCATCAGCAAGGGGAGGTTCAAAGATGACACCAGTAGCTTGATGTGTTCGGTGCAGCCGCTTGCCGGACTCTCACCCAGGGCAAGCCCTTCCCATGCCCACTGCCGGCGTGCAGGCTGCAGACGGGAAAGGTGAGGGTGCTGGTGCTTGGTCCTGCGTGGTCCCTGGCTCCTGTTGCTCTTGTGGGTGCTCAGCATCCTCTCCCTTCCCACCACGTGCTTCCAGCTGCAGTGGGGTCTGCCTGATGCCGTTAGCCGGCCACGGAGCTCGCGGTAATCCTGTGCTGCTGCATTTGCAGTTCTCTCTTGTAATTTATCTGAATTTACATATCAGTACTTTTTTAGTAGTCTGTGGTAGCAGCATGAACTGGTTTTTCGAAGTATTTTAATAGGAGAACTACTTAGCAAACCTTCTGTGCCGTTCCTCTAAAGACACAGTGTCAGACTACAAAAATGCCATAAAAACACCCTGTAATCAATAGAGTAAGACAAAAGAGCAATCAATTTCTCTAGTATTTACTTAAGCACATAGCATTTGATGCCTGACCTTTAAGTCTTTTGGACTATATTAGATTTAGTATCTAATTATCAGTCACATGAGTACTATTGATTTAAAATCATGATGCTGAAGTGATCTGGTTGTCAGGGGAAAAAAGCTTTCATAACTGTGTATCATCGGTAGCGGAGAAATTTTCAGGGAAACAAACAAACATTTGGACTGAGTAGTATAAAGCTAGTGGGGGAAAGATTTTGCTAAAAGAGGTTTCTTTCACTGCCACTGTAGTATTCCGGTGCATTTTTTCCCTCAGTTTAAAAAAAAAAAAGTGCTTGTGGAGCATAATTTCACAAGACTGATGAAGGTTTGCCCAACGAGGCAGGCAACACAGGTGTGAGTGCAGACCAATAATATGATGGCCACTTCTGCTTACCTGCAGTTGTGTTGATGGCAGCAGGGCTCGAGGGCTCCGTCCCCACCGGGCACGGCGGCGGGCGCTGGGCTGCACACCCCTGCAACCGCCTTCTAAGTGAGCCCTCGCCCAAAATCGAATGGAAGTAGGAAAATGGCAGTTCTGCTCTATGTTTTCATGAGTCCAAACTCTTGCTTTTCCCCCAACTCTTTCTGACTGAGTTAATACTGAAAAGGGATGGACGGAGGATAAGAATGCCTGGCCGTGCTGGTGCCCTGGGCACCTGCCTCCCCATCACCTCCCGGTCCTCTGAACCCCACGTCTCTGCTAGTCACTAATCACTTTGCAAAGAAGTTACAGACTTTAAAATCTACATAATACCACCTACAGCGGGGTTTTTTTCCCCCTCCATATTTCTGTAGGCAGTTTGGCTGTTTTGGGGATCTGTGGGGAGCTTTTCTGTCACCCACTGCCAGATATTCAAGGCACTTAGGGTGGGAGGGCTTGTGCAGACAGAGCCATCTGCCTCTTGCTCCTCCCTGCGAAGTCAGCTTTAAATGGGTATTAGAACAAATTAAGAAACGTGTAATGTCTCTGGCAGGGCTGACTTCAGTCAGCAGGTTTGACAGTCTGTGTACAACAGCGGGGGTGTTCATACAAGCCCCATAAAAGCACACTTAAGCATTGCAAAGAGATGCTTTAAAGTTTGAAATTTAGAATACGGTCGACTTTGCCATGCTGTTGTGCAACATCTTTAGCATCTGCCCTAGGTGTTGTCCTCGGTTCTCCACATTGCTTACTGTAGGGCATCACAGGGATTGTGCTGGTACATATTTTCCATGTTCTGGAAGTCTGTAACACCAAGATTCTTGGCTAAGGCACAAGGCTTTATGCACTTTTCTCAGGATGGCTTTTTGTGGATGCCACTGTTGCCAAGCAAGGTCAGAAAAAAATGGGTTTTTCCTCTCAAGGACAACTGGGAATATTACCTGTTTCTCAAAATGATTCTACTTCTTCAGATATTTGCCCACAATGCATCTTCTAATGATGGACTCTGTATTTACCACCTCTTATCTTCCACCATTTTCCATTTCTTCTTAAAGGATGCCTTGCTATTTTTGTATTTCTCTGCCTGAATCCCAAGCAGATTTTAATGATGATTTCACTCTATACTCGATTATTTTACTGCAAGCATTGCACAGAACCCAAGCAGTCTTCTGTGTTGAAGGAAAATTTCTGATATATATATATTAGATATATAAAATCTGCCGGACTTAGGAATTTTTTTGTATAGAGTCTGTTAATGCAACTGACCCATAAGGGAAAGCATGTTGTTTGTTTGGGGTTTTTTTGACCCTCCCTTTGAATGAGCACATCCCAGGCTCTGGAGCTCAGTATTGGGAATGCAGCTCAGACCGGAAAAAGGAGCAGTGCTTTTTTTTTTTTCCTTCTAAACAGAAGAGGGAGTTAAAAAAAAAAATCTTGTAACAGTTGTGTACTACCTCTGACAGTTACCTTTCTATGTGTTGGGAAGGAAATCGGGCACAAAATGCCCATTTAAAATAACAGTAGTTCTCATGCCCAATTCCCTGCGCACTTTACTATGCGCATCCCAATTTATGTTCAGTCACACACGCTGAAAGCGTGAGCATGTTTGGAGCAGGAACAGGAGTTACCTTGAGACCAGGAGTTAACAACCCATTTTTCACACCTTCCATGCTGTTTGGGATTTCTTCCCAAGCTGCGGCCGGGAAGATTTAATCTTGCCGACATTGCTCTAGCCTAAAATGAAATCGGTTAAGGATTTTCTGATCTTCCTTACTTTCCATCAAGCTATTCTGAAAGCGTGAAAGAAGGAAATTGAAGTGGTTTGTGTTTTTTAGCTGCTGTCCTCCTGTTATGTGTTTGTTAAAAGGACTCGGAGCGTTGCTGCTTGTAGTGAGGTAGCAAATACTCATGGAGGTAACTGGTGTTTTACTACAAAATGGGTGGGAACATAAGGGTAAATTTGCTCAGTGTGTATATATAGATCTCCTTTCTCTTAGTGGTGTGCTCATTTTTGGCAGTGGTCTGGACCTGTGTGGGGTTCCCCCCCTTGCGGCTGAGGGCAGATCCTGGCTGGCTCTGCCTCCCAGAAAGCATCCAGTGCAGGTGTGCTCCATTTGCACAACGATCCTGGAGCACAATAAATACTGAGCAGGAAGGTATTAAATCCAAATTGCATTGGTTTTGTTTTTTTTTTTAACTTTTTATAAGTGAATAAGAAAATAAGTTCTATAAGCAATATCATGAGAGAGTCTGTAACGGTTAATACTTGTCAAGCAAAGCACTGTTCTCTTCTAAAAATAATGCTGAAGGGAAGCAAATGCTGTCCCAAGTGCCTGATACATTCGACTTCCCAAGTCCCATGGGAAGCTCATTTTCCAGCAGCAGTGCATACAAGTACATAGGCAGAAAGTTTCTTTTGAATGGCTTTGGTGTAAATCCTGTCCTCTGTGGACACGTTGCTCAGTATCTAGAGGGTTGTTGTAAGGCAGACCATCATGGACTGACTGTATGAGTAGTTCTTGAATTCCTGTCTACTGTGGCTGCACACAGCGGGTGTTTTAGCATGCCTAAAAGGTCTAACACTGGGCTATGACACCTCAAAGCGGACACTTTCTTTTTGGGCAGTTTTGTGACTCTATCTGGAAGCATATCTTCATATTATCAGCTATTCTGGAAGTCTCATTTGAATATGCAAATAGCTTAAGAGGAAATGGAACCTACTTTTTTAATAAACCATGAACAAGGGAGAAGGAAATTCTTGTTCTATTTTGGTAAAAGATACTAAGGCCTTCTAAAGACTATAGGTAAAACCTTATGCTATGTCTTAAGGTATTAGATTGACTCTGTGCAGAGGAAGTTGTACATAAAAACAAAGTTGAGAAAATCCCAGTTTGATATGCTTTACCATATTCTTGGACTGACCTGTTCAGCCCTGAAGACCTCTTACAGTCTCAGGAGGTAAAGCTATTTTCCCTTCTGCAGAGAGGAGGTTTCCTGGGGGTGGCATCAGCAAAGCCTGGCCTGAGGAGCAAAGATTCTGAGCAACATCATCTCCTCAGGCATGACAATCTGGGCTTTTGAATGTCTTTTAGCTGCTGGTGGCTCACGTCATGATAGCTGAGAGGAAGGGTATGGGAGGAAGAGGACTGAATCAAATGCAAATTTATTATATTCAAGCAAGAATTATTCTGATGTCATCCTAATACTGTCATTGACTTTCACTGAGGTTCAAAATGCATTCAGAATATCATGGGATGTCGGAGATGTTAGAAAGGATGATTATAGGAAACAGACTTTTGCTACAGCTCTTCCCTCCCAACAGGTTACTAATTTTGGAGCTACTGTTTTGCTGGTTATGAAATAGCTGTATTGGAAAGCGTTGGAAGGGTGGCACAATAATGCGGCAAATGAAAATGAAGGATAACTATAATTAAAGCATTAGAAGACAAAGACCCTTTCAAGTTATTCCAGATGTACCCAGCCCATAGTGAGTCAGAGAATTTGGTTGTATTTATCAGCTTTAATTGAGCTTACTAGCTATGCAGATTCCATTTGGCAGATCAATGTGAAAAATCTATCAGTGGTTCGATACCACATACTGGGTCGAACAGGGATCAATCTCACCATCACCTCCTGATTGAGGGTCTGAGCATTGGGCTGGAGTTAGAGGTGAATCTCCTTTAATTAAAATGTATGGAAAACTCTGATTTTCTGTGCCTGTCCTGCCCTATATGTGGCAGCACTTATATTTCTGATGATGAAGGGGTGGGGATGTCTGACTTCTGCTTCATCATCCATGCCTGGCCCTGCTAATGAGCTGCTCTGCCCTGGGGAAGCCAGCTTTGCTAGGTGAGAAAAGTTATTTATTCTCCTATCCCGCCTTGTTCACAGTCTTTCCTGAAAAGAAATTGTCAATCATGCTTAATTGCACTAAATTATGTGTGGCAGGTAGGTACAGAAGTGCTGCTTGCTCCAGGCTGAAATGAATCCTGCAAAAGTGAGCTCTTGTACTGGGATTGCAGATGAGGACACAAACCACATTCCAGTGTGACCTAGCAAAGCAATGCTGGATCTTGGGGTAACCAGAAAATGGGGAAATTATTCCCACGTTTTTTGGAGTTTTTTCACAGGCACATTTTCACTTTTTTGGCTATGCTACACAGCTGTTCTTATTTGTAGAAATAACACAAAGCCTTTGCTTAGCTAGAAATAAGACTTTCAATTCCTAGCTGATCTACGCAACTAGTGAACAAGTGAAGTAGGCTAAATCCCAAAAGAAGGTGGTCATTTGCTTTAAGCCTACTCCTGTCAATGACATTAGGAGGCTTGTCACCTCTTCCCTGGGTTGTCCATCCTGCTGCTGCAGTCAAGGCTGTGGCTCTGTGCAAAGGCCCCAGGTCTTTACACCTCTCAGGAATTCACAATTCACCTTATGAATTACTTAAGGTTATTTTCTTTTTAGCCAGTCCACTGAACATGGCAAACATGAAATGATCCAAGACAAATGTGGAACATAAGTAGGAAATGTCATTGATGCAAATGATCCTCCAAGGGTTCAGGCTGTGTATGACGGGACTGAAGAAATGTACAAGAAAAGGAGATACACGATGCATGTCCAGTAGCCTTGCTCTCTTGAACACCTATAAAACATTCCACAACTTGAATCTCTTGGGGATAGAGGTGAGTTCCACACAAACAGGGCTTCCCCCCAGCATTCACCCTCCTGGGCATGCAGAAGCAACCTGTAACCTTAATGCAACTCTAACCTGAAATGTTTCCCTGATTTACTGAACAGAAATAATCAAAATACCCCTCTGCACTGGGAGTCCTGGTGCACTGGAAAGCCACACTTCGGGCTCGGCAGTGTTTGCATCTCTGCTGCCGGGAGCAAAGGGCCAGTGATCAGCTGGTGCCGTGTGTTGGGAAGGCTGGTGCCGTGTGTTGGGAAGGCTGGTGCCGTGTGTTGGGAAGGCTGGTGCCAGGTAAGATGGGGATGCAGAAGGGCATGGGTGCTGCTGCAGGTGATGTGGAGGCTGATGGCACCGGCACTGCTGGACCTCAGCCCGCGGTGGGTGCGGAGCTGTATGGCCAATGCTCAGCTGAGTTGAGGTTTGTGAGCACCTCGGTGGTCTCTGGTCCCACCTCTGCCCAACGCCAGGACAGCTGGGTCAGGCTGCTCTGCTCGTGTCCAGGCAGTTTTGGGTGTCTCTGAGGATGGAGATCCTATGCCCTCTCCATCCCCTGTTCCTGAGTTCGGCTGCCTGCCGGCTGAATGCGTGCTTCCAAATCTTCAGCCAGGGTTTCCCCACATCGCAGCCTCTGCCCACCGTCTGTCCCGTGCCCCTTGGAGCAGAGTCTGGCCCCATTGCTCTGTGCCTGGGGGTACATGATTGCTACTGGGACAGCCCTTCCATCGGGAGCACAGCAGTGACTTGCTCCAGGTTTGCATGCACCCACTTTAATAATTACCAATTCTCCTTGATGAGGGTGTCTTTTTTTGGTACGTATCTGCAGAGAATACCAAAGTACCTTCTCTTGGGCCTTTCCCTTTGGCATCTTACTCTGTTTCAATCAAAGCTCACAGCTGAATTAAGCTGCAGTCACTATCTTTGCAATGCTTCTAACAATCTGTATTGTGTCCTCGCTACTTATCTTCATTCCTTCAAGCTGCAGCTATCAATTAATTCAATCAGGATTGATTAGTCAATGAATAATTAGTTAAACGATTTGTGCTGCACACCAGAAAGACCAATCTCTGTCAAAGGAGTCCCAGTACTTGCCCCTGTCCTTTTTTTTTTTTTTTTTGAACACCATCCTGAGTTGAGCTCAGTTTCTGCTCTGAGTCCCACTCTGGAGCATCTCCCATGATTTCTGTTGGCTCTGCTGGGAAATCGGGACCCAGCAACCATGGCCCTCTGGATATCACAGCATTTTCCTTTTTTTGAGTGTGTTGTTGGTTGTGTTCTTGAAAGTAACAGAAACCCTATTTTAAATTTACGATTTTACACTTGCAATATCCCATGAAGGATATCCAGTAGCAGAAAATGCCATATTCTGGAAAAGACTTTTCCTTGGTTGAAACAGATCCAAGCAGAGAAAATAAACCCCTCTGAAATACTGCCTAGTTCAAAAAGTCCAATTGTTCTATACTGAGAAATCGGACATTTGTGGAGTATTTTACACTAAAAATATTCATTTTCCAAAAGGATAGGAAATACTAATCCCATAAAAATTACATTTCTGAGTATAATATTTTACAGAATCCATACGCTGGGATCTGTGGTGGGTTATTGCTTGTCTGTATTTGGAAAAAAACAAAGAAAAAGGCACAAAGTCAATCAATTGCTGATCCACCATTTCCAAAATGGATCTTGCAAATACTCCTTTGTTTGCCATGGATATGACAGTGATTTTATGTTACCATAAAATCAAGTGTCCTTCCTGAGCTGCAGGACATAGTACAACCAGATGAAACTGCTTTTTTAATCTTTGTTTTTGACCTGCTAGCCAGGCAGCATGGGAGACCTCAGATCCCTGGTGCACACTTAAATAATTCCCATCAAATCCTCACATCTGGTTTTGCTGGAGACCTTGCTCCCACGGAGCCCCATTGACATGGGGATGCCGAGACCTGGTGCATGGTTTGACCTGTTTATCCATTGTAAACTGAGCAATTGCTGCAGCTAGCTCACCCTCTGACAGTAATTCATGGAATTTTCTTTAGCTTATTCACTGTTATTGTAAAATAATTTTTATTTACATGTAGCAGTGATCACGAATATTTGACAGACAAGCTGTGCTGTTTGATCAGATCAATCTCATGTGGCTGCTGCTTTTTCCTCACTAGATGTGTGCAGGAGCACCTGGAGCATAAATCTTTTTGGTTTGATTATACCAAATTCTCTTTCTGTGAACTAGATGTTACCACGTATGTTAGAGCATCTCTCTGGATGGCACTTGCTGTCAGTTGGATATATGCCTGGTGCAAATCTGAAACACACTTTGTGTGGCTGTTATTCCAATAAAACTGAGTAGCTCGGGCTTTTGTGGGAATTGTGCAGAGGTAGATAACGGGAATGCGGAGCTGAAGCAGAGGACTCTGTCCTCTGTGCTCTTGTCGACTTTGGTGCTGGCCTAAGGCTGCTTCTCGGTTTGCACTTGAAGGTCTTCAAGCTTTCTAGAGATTGTCTTTTTGATTCTTGCAATAACTGGTATTTGGAAACAAAAAATGAATTCAAATGGCAGAGTGAGATGACTGTATGAGAATCTTGGGCTGGGCACAGATGAACAAGGGGATTGGGAGCACTGAGTGCAAGGAGCGACTTACCCTCATATAAAGCTATTAATTCAGGTCCCCAATGGAGTAGGGCTGTACCAGTGTGATGCTGTGCCTGTGCTAATTAGCCAGGTTAATCCTCAGATTTAATTCAGTAGTGCTAATTATTGTAGGTCCTGTGATGTAGCTGTTCTGCTCCCAGTTTCTGACCCTGTTTTCTCCACTCTGGGTCCCTGCAGCTCTAGCAGTGATGCTTTGGGAACGTTCACAAGAGCTCGGTGGCTGATGCCAGTGAACCCCCTGTGGGGACTGGGGGGCCGGGGGGGGCTGCGCAGAGGCTGCTGAGATGGGCTCGCACACACACCGAACTATATTTGTAGGCTCAGTAACGGATGGCGTGCATCAGCTTTGGGGGAGAAAAGGAAAAAAGCAAAGGAAAGAGAAGGGAGAGGGGAGGAACCTTTCCCAGGGGTTGTTCTTCTTTCCCAGGCCATCTTCTTTCCCCTCAAAATTTTGTCCTGGTTTGCTTAGTTGCAGATTGGCAGTGGTTTCACCTGAAGCAGAGGGTGTAATTTGAAAAACAAATGCATCTTATATTCTGGAGATGGGTTACTTTGGGGACTTGCATGTGAGAACCTGGAGTCAGATGAATAGCAGGTCTCAGGGCTGACAGACTTAAAAATAACCCCTAAAAGCCCCACTACCTGTGGTGTTTCCCTCCAGAAAAAATGCAAAAAATGGACTTTTAATATGCAGTAGCACTCACCAGGGCAGAAGCTGATGTTATGATGGTTAGGCAATAGTCTCATTTTTAGGTTCAGCAGGGTGGGCTTCTGGGAGCATTAGGGAAAAGGAACCTTTGGAGGAAGATGTGAGACAGCGTTAGAGATGCTGCAGCGGACACTCCCAGCATGATGGAGAGCGCAGAGAAGCAAAGGATTGCTTGGCCACCTGAGGAGGTGACGCAGGAACAGCCACAGAGAGCAGCAGTCTTTAATCCAGGATGAGAACATCTTTCAAACCCCGTAGTTTTAGCTGTGCAGCATGGTGCTGTGCGCTCTGCAGATCAGGCTGTAAAAGCGAAGCCGTGCGTCCTGCTGCTGTGGACGCATTGCCCCTTGCCTGCAGCGGTGGCCTTCCAGGGCAGGATGCATCCTGCACTTTCCCCAACACTCCGTATTCCCTGGGAAAATACAGATTAGTCCCTGGAGTTAAAAATGTAATTCAGTGCCTTAGGGCGAGGGATCTCGCTGCCTTCTGGTGACGGTGTAGCAACCTGGATCTCTGCTTCGGGAACCGGCATCGCTGCTCTGCAGCCAGATCCCAAAGCGTGCCGGCATGAATGGAAACACCTTTTGCATCAGGGCTGTGGAGATGGCTCTTCCCCTCCTCGAACACTGAAACATCTAATATTCTCTGCTTACCAAGATCAGCAGAGTTTGTACCACACAGGGATCCCACTGTGCAAGATGTGCATAAAGACTAAAGCATCTTCCTAAGAAATAGTCTCTAAAGGAGACAGTTTCCACAACATTAATTTTTCTTCATTGTCTTTTGTAAAGTTAGAATACATGTAGAAATATTTCAAGCTTAAGAGTAACCAGCTGCCATAAAGAAATAAACTCATGGCCCAGAAAGAGGTACAAAAATTTGGAAGATGCTCAAATAAGCAAAACATCAGACAGGGTGAAATAAATATTAAATATGAACACAAAAAATCTAGGACCTCAGCATAGGATTTGCAAACACTTATGTGCTGGTGGAACTTTAAAAATTAAATCAAGGAAGCCTTAATGTTTAAACAGTATGTTTAAAATTTAACCTGTGCATTTCTTTGAGTCATCTGTGCTGCATGGCAGCTGGCTCGCTTAATGCCCAGACGAGAGCGTTCCTCTGAGTGCAACCAGATGCTGTTATTTCCCCCAAATGCAAACAAAATCCAAACCAGTCTAACCAGTGGCAGATTGCACAGGGCGGGGGGGCTCAGGGTGGGCAGTCCCGTCCTCCTGGGCTATTTGGTAAAGCAAAGATGTGCAGCCCAAACCCATGGGGATGCTGCTGCAAGGGCCGGGCTGGCAGTGGGCGCTGAAAAGCAGGGCGAGACGTCACCCAGCAAGGTTTAGCCATTAAAGCAGGTCACGAGAGGCATTAAGGGTAAGCCAGGAGGGCTTACGCTCGGCTGGGATCAAGCTTGGAGCCTTCCTCGAGAAAAGCTGCTCCTGGACAACACGTGTCCCTGCAGCAGCGGTGGCAAGGGCTCAGGCGCTGCGGGGAAATCGCCTGCAGATGGCTTTTTAGGAGGACTTAAAAAATAGAAATCTGTATTGGTGTGGTCCATATCTGTTTTGTTAACCTTCAATGTAGCAGTGACCTCTGGGATAAAAATACGTTTGCCTTAAAGTTTTAATATACACACTCTATTCTAAGAGGTATTTTGAAATGATGCAAGAAACCTTTCCCTCAAAATTACCATGTCACACTTTCAGTACTTTCTGTTAAAATGCAGTAAAATAATACACTTTTTACATCTTCTTAACAACTTCCCAAAGAAATGGGCACAAGCGCAAGAGGACCTAACTGGGAAAAAATCCTTTAAGATTGCATTTAAGTATTTATTAATTGATGCATTCATTTGCATATCAACTTTGATTTGTAAGTGGTCATATTTCTAGGCTGAGCATCTCTTGGGCCCATTCATGGTGCTTGCAGAGCTGCTCTGCCGTTCAGCTGGGGCACGCTTTGTGATCCTGAATGCCGAGGCTCTTGCTGGTTTTCACCCAGGAGCTTAAGCAGGGAGTTAGGGAGGCGTTTGGACGCTGAGCTGTTGCTTTAGGCACCAAAATAGCTGAATCCCGCACGCAATATCGCTCATCCTGAAAAGGTCCAGCTCCTCCAAGGGCTGTGCTGGTCTCTGCTGCAAGGCAGGTTTTGGAGACACGGCTTGGGGCACAGCAGGCGGCACCCATCCATCCCCTCGGGGTGGCAGGGGGACGAGAAAGTCCCCATCCCCTTTTCTGTAGTGCAGTCTGTCCCTTCCCCGGCCTTATTTCCCCTCTTGCCAGCTGTGTTGCTGCTTCTAATATTTACGGTGTAGAAGAAATATCCTTTAATAGCTGGCTTGCGGCGTATACCTTCCCGTTATTGCCTTTGATGCTGCTTCCAGCAGCACAGGGCTCTTCTAAGGTTTTCTTGTAAAGAGCCATTTGGTCAGACAGAGCATCGCTTCGTTCCGCTCCGGGGTTTGTTTTGATGTGTCGCTACTGTCGTGCTGCACTGCTCTTTTCATCTATGTATGATAAATCAGAAAGAGATAATCTCCTTGAGAGAAGAAACATGATGCTTATGCTCTGAGGAGATAAACAGAGCTGTGCAAGCCCTTCACAACAAACCTTGCTGAGGAGGGCTTAAAACAGAGCTCCAGAATCGGAGCACAGACCTGGAAATGCAAAACCCAGGAATAAAACTTACAGCTTGGAAAACCTGGGTATTAATAATGCTCAACCATATGTACACTGATTTCCATAGAGAGGGGGAAAATTCTACGTCTAGAGGCAAGTTCACACTCGTTTCGCACATCTGCTTAACAGGCTGTGGAGTCTCGCCCAGCCCTCCTGCGACAGCCTGCTCTTCACCACGTTGGATCCTATTTCTAAGGCTAAGTAATTACCATGTAAAGCCTGGCAGCAATGTAGAATTTGGTCAGTCTGGTGTTAGTCCCCATTTCTGATCAGCAGTGGTTATCCAGCCCTGCGCAGGTAAGCTGCAGTCAAGATCAGAGTTGATTTCTTGACTTTTTCCCTTCCCCTCGCTCCCTGTACCTGGTTTCCCGAGGATCACTCCTTTTGAACGCTTCCAGCTCTAGTTCAAGTACGAATATACTTGAGGCAGAACTAAGACGTGACTCTAAGTGAGGCTTTCTGATTGCTTGTCTTGGGGGAAAAATATTGATGCAGAGCATACACAACCTGGTAAAGATTCAAGGCCAGTATCGTTAGTATACAATAAAATGAGCAAAATTAACATCTTTTCTGCAAAGTTTACAAGTAATTACTCTAAAATTTCCCAGCCCGGGTGAGGCTGGATCAGCTCCTTTCAGATGCTGAAACTCCTCAAGCCTATTCCCAAATTTTTAGCCTGGGAGCTACAGAAAACAAGGTGTTAAATGTCAGAGGCCCTGAAACCTGCTGTGTGGAAGAGTTATTATTTCACCCCCTGCCAGTACTCTCCATGCTCTACAGTATAGTGCAACAGGAATATGGCATCTTTGGTGAAGTGGAGAAAAGAAGCCTGACATTCGTACTAACAGGTGAAATAGTTCTGAAAATGGAATGAAAATATTCTGAAAATAAATACGTCCTTTGGTATGCTTGGCTGTAATCTCTTTAAGAGGGTTAAATCACATATCAAGAGCAAACACGATGGCATTCTGTGTAGCTGGGTGTGGATCCGTTGCCCGTGGGCAGCGTTAATGGTCCTGGTGCCCCGTGAGCCATCGCATGGCACGGGCTCGGGACCCCCCAAACATGCCGAGGCTTTCTGCCCTGGCTGCTGCTTGTTACCTTCTCCCTCCCTTTTTGGTCCAAATCTCAGCCTATTCTATACTTAACCTGCTTACCTGAAAATAAATGAGGGACAAGTGACTTATTTGGATATGGACACTCAGACAATGAATGGGTGTGTTTTAATTTTAGATTCTATATGAAGAAGGACACACATGAGAGAACATAATTAAAATTTAGGTTATGTGAGTAACTGCGGACCTCTGAACAAGCATTTGGAGCCAGAGAATGAATAGTCTGAGATATTTCATCTTCTTAATTAATGTTAATTAATTAACTGGAACAGGTTGCCCAGAGAGGTTGTGGATGCCCCATCCCTGGCAGTGTTCAAGGCCAGGTTGGATGGGGCTTTGAGCAACCTGGTCTGGTGGAAGGTGTCCCTGCCCGTGGCAGGGGGGTTGGAACTAGATAATCCTTAAAGTCCCCTTCCAGCCCAAACCATTCTAGGATTCTATGATTAAAAATGTATTTTTATTGAGAGTCACTTAAAAGGTTGACTTTAAAATAGGTTCTACCTATTGCTGTCATTTTTCAAACCAATATGGTAAAATTGCAGCAGCTCAAGCCCTTTCAGCTTGTATATGAAAAACTTCATTGTTTAACGTTGCTATGTCTTGTTAAAAATGACAATTGAATTAAGCATTTTGAATAAGTTGTTCTTTGCATGGCAGCTCCTAAGTTAGATTGTAAATTCTTGCAAAAAGTTAAAAGGGAAGGTTATTTGGCAGATTTAAGTTTTTTGCCATTTCCTGGCAGTTTCTAATTCCAGCAAAACATTGATCTTTGTTTTATATTCTTCAAAATTACCTTAGGGTTATTTGTACCCACTTCTGAGAGTAGTTTAAGTTCTATCTGTACAGAACTAGTATAATAAGTACAATTAATTGTGCATTTGTACTTCTAAAGAATGATAAATTTTTGTTTGGAACAAATAGTGTCCTGAGTGCACAGTGAATTTCCTGGCTTTTCCAGCGTTTTATCCAAATGCTTGTGCAACACTGGCTACATGCACAGAACCAAGGATAAAAGCAATAAGAAAACAGTACTACAAAGCCAAAAGCCAAACAACTAAAATCACAAAAATACAGTAAGTCAATACAAATGCTAAAAACAAACAAAACCCCCCCCCCAAAACCAAAACAGAGAGCAGCAATGAGCAAAAGGAGCCTGTGAAACCACCGTTTATTACCTCCCACCTTTCTAATGTGCAAGTACTGGGATTGTTCTGAGTTTTCCCAAGCTTTGCAGCCATGAGGAAGAGTGGGAAAGGCGCTGTGTATCCCCACAGCAGTATGTGTTCAAGGACAGAGAGAGAGGAAAGGTCAAATTGTACTTGGGGCCCAAATTCTGCAACCTCAGTATGCTTCCTTTCACCAAAAATGGCATTATTGCCCGCCAAAACGCTGTGTGGCCTGATATAAACCAAAACAATGAAAAAATATTGAATTTCACAAACTTCAGTTACTCTGTTTTCCTTCCTCCCCCTCCTCCCCGCACCCCTTCTGCTGTTCCTTCTCCCCATTTTTCTGGTATAAACCCCAGTTTCTTTCCTTAGAGGAGACAGAACTGAAGGACCCTTCAGTCTCTTAATTCTCAGGTGCTAATTACACCGGATCTCTTCGCCTTTCACCTTTTTTTTTTGTTGTTGTTTTTGTTTGTTTTGCATACGATACCTGGATGCAGAAGACTTGTGCACAGCTCTACGGATGTGTTTACACTTGGCAACAGTAATTATAACTTGGTTATGGCTCAGAACAAGCTCATTGCAGAGTAACAGTTGATTTTAAATACTAGATGCTACGAAGCAGCAGCAGTGATGATGCCACGTGAGGAGGCTGAGCACCGGCGCCAGCCCAGCATCTTCTAGCAGAAGTTGCAGTACCGTGGCTATGAATGAGGGGTTTCCCATCATCTTAAAAGCCTTCATCTTTCTCCTGGAGAAATGGTTTAATGCAAGGCTCTGCATTAGGCTTTCATGGGCAGCATGAAATGCATTCCTCCCCACTGGAGAGGAGCCCCTTCCCAGCGCCACCAGTGTGATCCGTGCCCCAAACTGGTGCGGTCGGAGGCTGATGACTGGGGGCACAGTGGGCAAAAATGAGAAGGAAAAATGGCCTCACAGATCTTTGACTCCTTTACTGTCTCAGCAATTAATGAAAAACAGCACCATGCCCAAGACTATTTTTTAAGGCCCTCAGAGAACAATCACATTAAAGTAGGTCTCATAAATAATTCACCACTGCTGACTTAATGCCTTTTTTGTGCAAAGGCCAATTATCAAAACAAACATTTAGCTTTCTGTAGATCAGTAAATGAAAAAAGGCATTTCTATGACATGTAATATATGCTTTCATTTATAAATTGTGCTACCAAATACAACTTTAAGTGTCTCTCCCTCCACCATTTTTTAAAATGTGCCATTACAAAAAAATTTGTAAAAACTAACCTGCCAAGACAGAGAAAGGAACTTTAGACATTGTTATAGCCAGTTTTGTTTCTAGACTAATAAAACTTAATACTAATGCAACAGTTATTTTACTGGCTCACATAAATCCAACTTTTTGCTCTTGTTAATAAAGCACCAAAATTAGTTGTTATAGACGGCTGCTTGGGAGGTTTCCAGTGCTCAGCCAGATGTGCCTGATCCAGCACTGGGGACACCTCGGGGTAGGCTGGAGGCTCCAGGGGCTTGACAACGAGCATTTCCACGGCTGTTATTAGAGCCATGGCAGCACACGGGATCAAGGGAGCTTTAGGACCAGGAACTGTGAAGTGGTCCTGAGTGACCTGGGAAGAATGGGTAGGGCTGATGGATTAACTCTCCCTGGACTTGGACTCAAGCAGTCTCCAAGCAGATGGTTTCCAAGGATCTCCGACAAGGCAAGTTCAGCATAAGTGGTCTTTTATCAGGGAAGCGAGTGAGATGCTTGGCTCCAAAAATAGCGCAAAGTCAGAGAAGCTTTCATGTGCCAACAAGGTCAAGACAGACAACACGCTGCCTCGAGCTACAGCGATGGACAGTAGCTCCTTGCTCAGACTCCTGGGGAGGAGGATGCATCCAGCAGAGGAACATCTCATGCAGTGACCTACTTCATGAAGGCAGTCTGTTTATTTTTTTTTTTAACATCCAGTGATTTGAGCTCTGCACTTAGCTTTTTACTGCTCTGGAAGTGGTGAGGAGCAGTTCCCATCTACCACTGAACTGGGTCAAACAATGCATGGCAAAAAAACACATCTTGCAAATACAGACCTCCTTCTAGGGCATGGATGGACTTATTTGTTCAAAATCACTTGCTGTGTAGTGAATCTATTGAAGCAATCTATGGTACAGCATTGCCTGAAAAGGTTTTTCCTATATATGTTTCTCCAAGAAAAACTAATAGCAAAACTGTCATAGTTTTGAAGTTAAATCTTGACCAGGTTTGCTCTGGCTTAATAAAAAAACCCCTGCATAATCTACTTCTTAGTCAATCAATTCCTGCAAGAATTTACATTTCTCTTGAAAATACTTTGTTTTATAATAAAGCTTTGTGAACAAGCAAGTCAAAGTTACCAATCCCAAACATGCTTTGTGCTAGCATTCACAAAAATAAAGTACTTCAACTGTATTCTAAATATGTATTTTAAAAAGCTGTCCTTGCTGATGCGCATGGGCATGGCTCAGAATCTGCAAAACCTTCCCTGGAGCTTCCACACAAGAGTTCAGGGAAGTGGCGTTAACTGAATCTTTGCTTTATTAGATTATCTCATCAGTAGCTGACTTTGTAACACACGTTGCCAAATCCATCTTCTATAGGAAACTGAGATCTGAATCATTTCAAATTTTGACCTAGATGTGAGTTCATGGAAAGGTATATCTTTAAAGTTTTATGGCTTTAGTGTTCAATATTCAGAGAACTCCTTTGACTTCAGTAAAAAGTGTTGGGATTTGAGGGAACTTCTGCTTTCCTAGATGAGAGATTCAGTCTGATTTAAGTGGCTCTGTTGATCTTGCAGAAGAGTCTCTCAAACATTATTCACTTCTCTGAGAAATATGTGATGGTTGAAAGCTGTTAGATTTTTACCATTATTGTTTGGGTTGTCTTGTAAAAGGATGAATTGCCCTGTTTTACTGATCACAAATCAGTATCACAAACACTATGTTCTGTAATTGCATTTCATGTAATAATTTATAGTTTCTTTAGTAAGAATATGGCTTACGGGTTATAAAATAGAAGCGGTAGAAATATTTAGCTAATGGATTTTCCTAAGCCACTACAAAAAATTTATTTGCATTATAACTTCTCCAAACCATCCATTTTTATAGTTATATCCATTTCCCAAGCAAAGCAACATTATTTTAATCAAGTCCATCTGCTAGAGCTTGGAAAGGGCAGGGAATGTGAAAGAAAGGTGGGTTATTTTACAAATGTATTATCTGGATACATAGCAGGAGTATACCTTACATACTACCTATTGGTGTTGGACCAAGTGTGCTCTGTTATTTCCTTGCAGGCATTCCTGTGTTGTCCAGCTGACAAAAAAGGCAACCAGGCAGCATGGCCTAGTCCTGCTTCTCTTGTCCTGATGTGCAATTAGGTTGAGGCCGAGCTGCTCGCTGACAACCCAGGCTGGGAACCACCCTCAGCCCCCACGAGCACCTGCCGTAGATTTACATGCTCCAAATTCCCCCAGCTGAAACCTGCGCTGCCAACTTGCTGTAATCCCACAGCAAATGTATTTTAACACACATGTTTTTATTAAAGGTGACGGTGGCCAATTTGCACCGTCTTCCTTCTCCACAGCTAATGCCAAAGCCCTGTGTGCCAGCTTGGGTCGCCCAAGTTCCCGAGCCTCTGCTTGAAATACCGTACGCCAACTGGACTGTAATTTGAAATCCAGGCAAAGAAAATTATCTTGAACTTCTTGGTTGCTGGAAAGTCTCCTTCCTGAATGCTGCACTCGAACCCTGGGATAGCTGTCCCAAAGGGCACGGTTTCCGAGAAAACTGCAGCACTCCTTTTAACCAGCCACCACGTTTAGAAATCCTTACGGCTTTCGCTTGCTGTGTGGCCCTGGCATTTTGGTAATTGCTTCACTCTTTGTGCAGCCTGGCTCTGTGTCTTTTCTGATGAAATGTTTCCTGGTTCAGATGTTTCACTCCTGCTTATTAACTCATCCTTTCTGGTCATGCTCAGTACTACTTCGTCTGTATTGTATTTGGGAAAGAGGATCAGAAGTATTTATGTTGGTCTCTTCTTTGGTCATCCTCTTTGGGATTGTGTTTATAACACTTTGTATTGCTCAGAAGCGTAAGGGGCAGCACCAAACTCTCCTGCCCAAAATTCAAGTGCTTGTTCCCATGCAACATGTTAAGGCCAGCATGTCCTGTTATGCGATGCTGTTTGCCCATTTCAGGCTTCTCTCCGTCACAGGCTGACCACGTGCTTTAGTCATGTCACAAAACCTAAGGTATGCCTAGTATTTGGCTGGCACTATTCATAAGACAATGCATCTGCCTTGGGATCACGCGATTGATGCACTTCACTTGATGAAACTACCTGTTTCATCAAGAAGATGCTTATAAAATTCTTTGTTTATTAAGGTTGGACTCAACTATCTTAAGGGTCTTTTCCAACCTCAATGATTCTATGATCTTTGGAATCTATCTATAGATATGAATCTGGCTAGCTCTGTTTTCTTTGACATGGCCAAGCTTATACAGACTGATAAAACTTTAGCGATGGCATAGACTTTTTGGACAAGTTGTTAAAAGGTGTTGCAAATTAATATTTACAAGCAACAAGGATGCTGTGCATCTGAACTTGTTTGGAGAACTTAATTTTATTTAACAATCCGGACCAAGAAGGGGTCTCCAAGATGTGCTGTCATCTGTCACCTCCCACCCAGACGCTTCGCCATAGGTTCCACAGGATTTAGAAAACATACCAGAAACCATATGCTAGCCCAAGTATAAGACTCATTAACTGAAAATGTCAGAAGAAATGATCAGCAGAATTCTTTCTCATCTTTATTTTTGTTGTCTTCTGTTCTGACTCCATGTTCAGTTTCAGTTTTCCTATCTAGGTTAGGTGTTTGGGGATTTCTTTATCTCCTACTGTGATTTCTTCATGTCCGAGTTTCTTTTCTAAAGACAGCCTTTCTGTCTCTGGCTGATAAGCCATTTTTTTGGAAGATCAGGTGGTTTTTTTTCCCTTCACTTGTCTTTACCTTCTTTTTCCCCAGTGTTGTTTCTCTCCACTGGCCAGTTATCTCTTCCCTTCCAGAGAGCACGTCTGCCTTTTCTTTCCCTTCTATTTTCTTTTCCTTGCTACCACTGTTATCTACACTTCAGTTTGTCTCATATCTGTATGAAAAAGTTTACTCCCGCTTTTCTCCTTATTCCCTTCAGCCAGCATTTATCCAACCTTTTATTTCTCTTTTGTTTATATCTCATTGGTATTTCAAGTTAAGTAAAAATTTACTGCTTTTGCTTAAAAGAAGTAGATCTGACTGGGTTTGCAAGGCCTTTTGGTGCAGGACTATGTCACAAATGGACCCAGAATAACCTACAGTGTCAAACATAAGATCATTCACAATTTGGTGACTATATGTGACTTTGACATGAAACCAAATTGGATTTTTGTGTGTGTGAATTTAACTTTATATTCCATGCTTTCTTGAGCAACAGTCCTAAAAGCCCTCTTTGTTTCAGAACGGCCATTAGTAAGTATCGCCATCTGCTCTGAGGACATGCCAGCTATTGACTGAACCTGGCTTCTCTGCGATTGCTCAGTAGCTGGAGATACTACTATCCACTTACTCTCTCCACCCTTAGGCTAACACGACCACTTTGCACAACACCACCTCGTATCATGAAGATATAAGGTACCTATGGTTACTCTAGGAAAAACTGAGACTATGCATGGAGCACCATGCATGGGGTGGCAGAAGGTCCTATGAACCCCTGCAGAAAAACTGCAAGGGAAATTTGGAGAGTGATTTCCAGCATTCTGATCTATACCAGGTGGATGCCATTTGTACATGTAATATTAGGGGTGGTAACAAGATCCATTGAGACGTCTCAAGAAAAGCTGGTAAAAATGCCTCCCATTTTAAAGCTTTATTGCCATGTTCAAAAGTTGATATTTTGACAAAAATGTTGAAGGACTCCAGGAATTCAGTGAAAATTTCTGGGATATATTTTTTCTGCTCTTAACTTGATTTTTGCATTACCATTTTATACCAAATTATCAGTTTACATGCACATACAGGTGTATGCACATACCTGTGTATATGTGCATATATGTATGTATGAGATATGGATAACCTTAAACAGGTTTTTTGTTGTGTTTTTTTTTCTTTTTGTATGACTTGGGCCTATTTAAGTGACAGAAATAAGACTTCACAGGCTTCTGCATAGGCATAAGTTTACAGTTATGTAGGCGGGCTGGGTAATTAACGCTGTGGTGGTGTTGGAGAGATTGCATGAATTGCCGTGATAGGGAGCAGACCTTGTATCATATATGAGTTTGTACTACGTGCCAAGATGGCCCCAAACTGCAAGACTTCTCGAACTAGTTTTAGAAAACAATCGTTAGTGAGCAGTATCCCCAAACTCTTGTGGTCTGACAATTTATCGAAATTAAATCATGATAGATACTTATTTGAAAATGTTTATTAATATCACCATGCTGTTTATCACCATAGCTATAAAAACACATATACTGTTACAGAATTGTAGAAAACAAGAATAAGTACAAAGTGATGTAGAACAGCTTACTGGCTACAGTATGTGGAATAAATTAAGTTAGTGATGAATTTTTTTAACAATATGTTGTATACTTAAAGGAAATCAACATCTACGTTGTTTTGCATCTGCAGTATTGCTTTTCTTGTATTTTCTGGTAAGTTTTGATTTAATAGGTATATTTTGCAATACCTCTGTTAACATTTAACAAAAAATTAATCACTAAATATAGTAACTTCTGTTGACTCCTAGCTACCCACCACGCAATTTCTACAGTTGTGACTCTGTAATCTGTGCCACATGCAAACAGGTTTCAAATGATTAAATTTCCCTCTTTATTATTCCATTCTGTTTCCCTTAAGGATTTCAGACATATAATCTGGGGACTCGGTCTAGTTTTTATTTTATATCCAGTAAAATATCTTTAAAGTGTCTTTTTTGAGTACCTTTGCACAGAAGAAAACAAACAACCAACATACAATTATCAGCATTTAGCTTTCTCATAAATATCTAGCTTAAAATGGCTAACAGCTGGCTATCTGTTTCTAGGACAGTAGTGCAATATCAGTCTCCAAACATGTTCTTGCAGCATATTAAAAGATTTTCAGCTTTTTTTTAGCCAGACCCAGTAGCCACTAAATAGATCAAGAAGTGTTTACATTTTGTTCTCTATTCAGCTTCAGTTCCATCTAGTTAAACACGAGGGGGATGTAATATATTCATTTGGCAAGAAAATTCTGTATTCTTTTGAAGTGATGAATGATTCAGCAAGGCACTATCAGAGTCGGTAACAGTTTTGCTAAGCTGTCCTACTCTCCATTGTCAAGTTATCAAAATACACTGCAATAAAGGACACTTTGCATTCTCCCATTTTATACTACTAGCCCACTAATATTCTCTATAACACATAGTCCATACATTATCTAATATGCCTGTTTGCTCAGACTCTGCTTACGTTGCTTTATAGTTTAACTTCTTCATTAGTTACCTAAGAAGTTTCTGTATACAGAACTATTTTAATAGAATAGACCCTTTGTATGTCTATGGCTCTTTCTTTTATAATGCAGCAGATTTTTTTTTAATCCTACCCTAAGTGAAATCAAATCTCAGCTGTAAGCAGCATCAGAAATGAATCCAATGTCTGAATGGGCATGGCATGGAGACTAAATTACACTTTTACACCTTTGACATATTATCTGACTGCGAACTTGTAGACAAGTTGGTGGGCAGTAGGTCCTGGCAATGTCTGAAAAGCATATATGTACGTAAGACTGTATAATGACCACTTAAAATTTTCTTTTGCATTTACTCTTGTATCCCTGGGGTAAGAAAGTGCTATTGTCTCTGTTTTACAGATAAGGGAAAAGTACTTAAGGAGAGTATTCACAAAGGCCAGCTATGGCCCGCAGGGACTCATGTTCCTAGATTTTTCTGTAGACAATGGAAAGTGCTTTGAAATATGTTTTTCTAGAGCTCTTCTCCCTCCATTTCCTAAACCTAGCTTTCTGGGCCACCCTTCCACCTGCTGCCAAATGGCTTGCCAGAGTTGCATGTGAAATCTATGGAAATGTGAGGAATTGCAGTGAGGCCCCCTGCACAGCTGCCTAACTTGTGCTCTATCTTTCCTCAGGGCACTTCTTGTTTTGCTAAGGGAAGGAAGAAGAGTTAGGTTGAAGCAGTTGAGCTGAATCATGGCCCCAGCAATCTGTGATAACACTAAGTAATGGGCACATAGACCTGTGCGTGCTCATTGCAGTGCCTGGAACTGCAGGGTGGCACATGTGCCACTCTTTTTTGACTTCTGCAAAATCCCCTACGCTTTGCCATCAGATATGTTGTCATGTACACAGGTAGCAATGGAAGAAGAAGTGTCATGCTTTAAGTTCAAATGAATAAAAAGGATGCATTCCAACAGGCAAAAATATTTCCATAAATACTTTCAAAATATGGAGAAGAAAAATTTCTTAGCCACCCCAGCTGTGGCAGAGTTTGGACATAACAGGTAGCTCATTCTGGGTTCAGAACAGGCACAGAAATTTGCATCCAAAAAGTAATTTGTTTAGATGATGTTAAGCTCCTGAAAACACAGAATTAGAATTAAATGCCTCTCAGCCATAACCATGGCACTGCAGTCATGATGCTAGAATACGCTGGAGCACAAGTACTTTAGACAAACATAACAGGCTGAACAAACAAGCAAGAGACACACCATATGCATAAAGGAAGCAATTTGTAAGCATTCATGTTCTCCAGCAAGGCACAGAAAGCAGGCACCAGTCAAAATGATCAGCAGTTAACCATTTCACTGAGTTTAAATATAGTAGTGTGTCCCTGACTATCACTACTTTAGTTGTCACTTTGTCATTGCTGGTAGTATTATTTTTAGCTCTTCTTTTCCATATTTCACTTTCTAAATAAAGCTGTTGAAAATATAAAACTTAGCAAAGAAGTTTGATAACTAACATCAGTGGTCAGAAAACACAAAAGCTTACGCTATCCTCCTCTACTTTGTACCTTGTCTTTAATTTGTGTGGTCTATAGGGCCATCAGGATGAGGGCACGAGGAGTCAAGCTTACCGATTAGGTCTGAGCTGCATTTGAATGAAGATTTCAGTTGGAAGTGCTGCAGCCAAGGTGAACTACAATGAGAGTTAAAGAGATCCAGGGAGGTGCTGGTCTGAGGGAAGAGGTGAGGCTGTGCTCAAAGAGCAACATGGGGTCTAGATGCCGCATAGGTACTATACTTTCAAATGAATTCTTGGCTAAGAGTCAGATCCTGATTAGCTGTATAGTATCCGGTGTACAGGGAGGAAAAGCACGGTTGTTACTTGTGTTCAAATCATTAGTTCTGTGTTCTGGCTTTGTTTCCTAAGAAAGGTAATTGCAGTCTGTGTAACTTCCCCCAGCCCTGGAGGCAAATTACAGAATAAGGATTGAAAAAAAACCTTCTAAGAAGCTGCATGTATGGTGGTATCACTTGAGGAGTTCTGATAATCTGACTACTCGGCTTTTACATTTCATTTAATTGAAGATATACATTGGTGACTCTCTGTGTAAACACCCAGTGTGGAGTTGTACTATGCAACTTGGGGATTAGTATTAATGGTGATCTGGAGGCATATTACAATCAGGGATTGTAACATGCATCATAGATGTCCAAAGATACGTTTTAACCTAAAACATTTATGCCACATCATTGTTGAAGAGATTGACTTGCTTTATTTTATTCTCTAGTTGATCTTCCCAGCCAGCCTGGAATTATTTTTGCTTTGTCTTCAGTGTCACGTTTGTTACATTTCTTCTACATAGTCATTTTGACATGCTTCTGAATATCAGTCTGTAATCATGGGTCTATTCACTCTACTTCATCCCATGCTTGTCTCAGAAAAGGTTGTTGGAAAGATCCTAAAGTTTAAAACTGTACAGCTAAAAACCCCTCTGCTTCTCTTATAAGCTAATCTCAAACCCCTTTGTTTCTGGCATGCATCTATATAGCTGAGATAAGTAAATAGTGAGTCCCTGAACAGACGGCCATTAAGTCCATCACTTGTATGCCAACCAATTTGGTAGCTATCAACCTTTCTGCAAGATAGAGGGTAAACCAAGTAGGTAAACTCAATGTTCATCCAGTACCCTTCCTGTAAATTTTCTTCCTAGGCTTTACTCACATTCTCTACAACCTAAGACAATCTCTAATTAAATATGGTTACCATGCTTGATAATCATATTCTCGTAAACTTTATTTTAATTTTTAAATAGAATAGATGAATATTACCCTCGGTATGCAGACGAAGGAAACAAATTCTCTTGTTTGAATCGTAGATGATGATCTTAACTGAGTTTTGGGTATGCTACAGTTTCTACTGATATTTATATCAAGGAAAGCCACAAATCTGAAGAGTTTGTTTATAGCTGCAGACAAGCTTAGCTAATTACTAATCAGACCTTAGTAACACCAGCTTTTGAAGCATGATCCAAGATTTGGACAACACTTACTTTTGATTTGTATTTACTGAACACTTCAAAATTGGTATTTTAAATGAGTATCGGTGAAAAGTGGTTAAACGCATGTTCATTCATTCACATTCATTTTGGGCAGTTTTGTAGAACAGCTTTCACATGCTGTTCCTGCTTTCAAAATGTCATTGGTCTTTAAGAGATGAAAACAGCACAGGTATGAAGGGAAGACACCTGCCTGTCTCTACTTTCTTATATGTACATTTTCAACACATCTCCTTAGAGGTGACACCAGCTCTAGGCTAACTAGTTCATTGTGTCTGCACGTGCCATTTTTCTTTATACTTGTGCTGTCTATCCCTGAGCATTCTGCTAGATCTGTTGTACTTTTAAAGATTTAATATTGTGTGTCATGGTAATACTGAGTATTAGTATGGAGTATTTCAGAGATCTGAGCACAATGACATCCAGGTCTTTTTACTGAGAATAATACTTCAGGTTTCATCAGTGTTCAGGCTATACTTTCCAGAATATGTTATATTTATCAACTGAATTTGCTCTGCCATTCTCATAAATTCCTTTTCTTACTTAAATACCTAAAGGCTTCTTACTCTTTCCCTCGAAGGCAGTCTTTACTTCTGTGATTAGTCTCTTGCATACTTTTGAAGAATTTTGTCATCTGTAGAAAAACCCAAGATAATCTGGATTTTCTTTACCATCATCTGTTTTGCTGATGTTCTATAAAAGTTTTAAATTAAAGAGAAGTATTTGATGTAAACAAGATGATTTGGCCAGTGGCTTTCAAGTATAAAGCTTAGTTGTTTTATAACATTATTTTAAATTTATATTTCAGGCTATATTACCAGCTTTTTATCTGTAATTCCCTAGGTTCTTGCAGATCTCTTAGAAAAGTATTATTTGGCCATGGAGTTGCATAGCACTTTAATATGGCTGGTTTGATCCAACCTCTGCTTTTTTACTTTTGACGTTTCTCTGTGTGATAGTCTACCTTTGTTACATTTAAAGAAAAGATAATTCTCCAGTTTCTTCTATAATAAAAAACTGTGCAGATAAATACTTTAGCTTTTCAAGAGTCTTTATTCTACAAAATTACTTTCTTTACACCCTTGTGGCTAAGCCTATCCCCTAGTTTCTTGCAACTTGCCTGCTTCAGAGATAATTAAAGTTTTTATAACTTTGTCTGATCTTTGCATTCTCTCTTAGCTCATCTGTTACATCCTATGTTTTAACTACCAGAGTTTATTACTTACACAGCTTTGAAAGAAAAAAATGTGTTCCACATCTCTTGTGCTGTTGGCATGATAACCTCTAACCTCTGTGGTTCCATTCTCTATTTTAAGGCATACAGAAAAAAAGAAATTTTTCATACTCTTGCTACTTTGTGTATTTCTTAATGATTTGTTTTTTTTTTAATGTATGCTTTCCTTTTTTTTTTTTTAGATGGTACAGTTTTTACTGAGGTCTATTGTGTAAACATTAAACACTTGGAAAAGTTTCAGAAACAAAACTGACAAGTTAACTGCTGTACTACTAAACCATTACATTAGACTCAATAAAGACATCATAGCTTCTTTCCACAAATAAATCAGTTGCATTTTTGTCTCCTGCTAAATAGACATTCTTAAGATGTGAAAATCTGTTACAAACTTAGTATAGCATTGCAAAAATGGTTATATATTAAATAGCTAAAACTGGTATATTAAGTCTTTAATTAGTCTTTTACTAAAATATTGTTCATGACTGGCACATCTCTGTAACTCTTGCCATCTTCAGTTAAGAAAAATATCTTATTCCTGGGTGGAAATTTAAAACTGAAAGTAGACCTTTTTAAAAATGGATGAAGATATGATTTCTGTAATATTTATCTTTAATATTAATTTTCACAAATGGCTAAGCAAAATCTTTTGTAAAAATGATGATCTGAAGTGAAGATTGCTCGAGATACTTGGGCAAACAAATGATTATTCGTAATGAAATTCAATCAGTAAAATTTCAGCTTGTATCTTCCCATATACATATGGTATGCTGCCTACCAGGTGCTTCATATGGACACTCATATCTAAACACTGTTCTCAGTCATGTGAGTTAGAGTCTCTTTTTTGCACAAGAAAAATGAAAAGAAATTTTACTTTACAATAGGTGTGCATATAAGAAAATGGAATGAAAACAAAACCTCAATTAAAACTCAAGCATATTCTGGGAAAGAAAGTTATAGAAAGGAAAGAATTTATTGTGGATAATTCAGGGTACTATTAAATGTTTAACCGCCAGATCAAAAGGAAATAGCAGAGCTGTTTCAGCAAGAGGTCCTTAAATTTATTGGTTTATTCTTGCTTTGCATTTACAATAACATGGCATTAGATCTTTCTTGCATATCCTGTTTTATCCCCCTGACATTTCTCTCCTTCATGGAGCCACCCTGCAAAAAACCTGGGGCATGCACATGAACCTGTATAGAATATACACCAAATAATATCCTTTGATATTATAGCAACTGCCGGTACAAAATTTATTTCTGAAGAAGAAAACCTCTGCAAATAGCAGTAATCCTGGCTTTCCAGCATTAATTATTTTTCAAGTTAACCCATGTAAATCATGTGAAAAGTTAACACTTACTGCATAATCCAAAACCACCATCAACATTTCTCACATTATTATGATAGTCATGCTTATGCCACAGTAATACATTTCCCATTACAGCTCCTTCTTCTTAATTCATAAACCATAAAATATAATAACCACTAAAAAAATGTATGGTTGGTTTTTTGTTGTTGTTGTTGTTTTGGTTGATATACTAAATATGAATACAGCATTTTTTTCCTTAAAACCATAAAATTTAGTTCATCAGATATCTGCATCATTTGACTTCATTTGACCTCTGTGCTTGGAAAATGCATATATATAGAGCACTTTAGATTTAGTCAATATATATTACATTGACAATAGTAGTTATGTATCTACTTAATTCTATCCTCAAAGTGCCACTGTTTGTCTGCATGTGTATTACTTTGGCCAGTTTCACTGATTCCTCCTTCCACAGTGCGCTGCAGAGTTAAGCAGTCTGAGGATTTAATTGGAACAATCTTCAGAGCTCTTTCAATGCCTACAGGAGGATATTTTAAAGGTTCAAGTGAGCCTCAACCTCACAAAACACCTGCCAGAGCTCCCTGTAAAGCCAACTGAGAGAGGTTCCTCCAGAGAGGGCTCTGGAGCAGGAACCTCAGCTGCCCTGATTTACTTGCTGAGGAGTACCCCTCTCTGTTGGCCATGGAGCAAGCCAAAGGATATTAACTTCATTATGCTACCATTATTAGATTTTGTGAACCTGTACATACGGCTACATAAGAGTTCTCTACACAATGTGCTACAACAGGCTTTTTGAAACACTTGGCTTTTTAATCCCTTATCTATTCTGCATTGTGAAACTTTTGACGTAGCTGTCCAGCCTTTGCTGACAGTGAGCATGCTTTATCTGTAGCACAGCAAATAGAAGCCATATGTCCAACAACTTGTTTATATTTTGTCCATCTTTTTGTATTTCATCTTGGCATGAAAATGTCTTATTTTCTCCTTCATGATTTTCCCAGAACACTTATGAACAGGCCCTGGTAGCCCACCTGGTAGGACTGGGGTCACATAAGAACAAAAACATTAGTGACTTAGAAGCCTAAACCATTGATTTCAGGACAACATAGGCTCCTGCAAGACTGTGTACTTTTCAATAGTGTGACGCAGAAATTCCCGAGTTGGCAGCAATAGCTTCAAATAGCTAAAATGGTCACATTTCTGTCAGGACTTGAGCATGGAGATGCACAATGGACAGGTGCTCTGTTGTGCACTACAGCCATACCACAAAACCAGGGCTTTTAGTAATTTTACAAGAAGAACAGACTTTACATGGGCTGTCTATTAATATGGTTACTTGGGCTGGAAGTGATGTGCTGATTCCTTCTTTTCTTTCTTTGAATACTGAAATAAGGATATAGCCAGTGCAGACTGAATTATTCTTGTATAATAGAGGCCTTACAAAGTTATTACTCAAGCAGGATAAGATATAACATTATGAATCCACAGGTATTGTGTTAATGACTGGTTTCTTCAGCTTTGTCCAGAACACTACCATTTAAATGTACTGCTGTGGTTAAAGCAGTGAATGAGGGAGAAATTGAGTCATTCGATAGACATAGGTTGTAGTTAATGTTTGCATAATTTTATTTAATAATGTTACATTTTTTAATGAAAACATCTATAAAATATGAAAAAAGAATGCTCCAGTCACTATTACTGCTCCAGCATTTTAAGACACGTTTTTAATTCTCCTTTATCTCCTTATTCCTGTCCAGTAAAGGACCAGAGACATCAGATTAGAATTGTTTCCTTGGATAACACAATATATTGAAGCACCTTTTTTTTTCTCTTCGAAGTCATACTCAGGTGATATTCACTCAGTGGAAAGTACCTACTTATGTTTTCACTGTAGAGTAAATTATACATATTTCTACCAGACACTGGTTTGTCCTTTATTGTTAGGCTTTTATTTCATTAATAACTTGCACCAGCCTATCATTTTAGACATCCACCAGCTTTGACTGTTTTTGCTCAGGGACAGCACACTGAAGAGATTTTCAGGACCTCGCCAGGGAAGTAGATTCTGCTAGCCTTAGTGTCTAGAGTTTCTTTATTGAATAATAGGAAGCCTACTCTTCCTTGAAAAATAAGGATGATGTGAGTCTGCTTTGTTTGTGATCTCCTTTCTTTATACAGAAGTGAGCAGGTTTGCCACCCTCTTGTGTAGGTGGTTGAAAATAAGAATTGAAACCATGTTGTAATAGATACACTTTTACACTGTTACCTTAGCTCAAGGAGGCTTTGGAGCCACCAACTACAATGAACTCCCGATGACAGTTTCTATTCTAGAACAACGTGAAGCACCAAGCAGCTTTTACAGAATGTGTGAATGTATGTAAATAACCTAGAGTAATGGTACCACACTACGTGACACTCCTGTGCAAAAGCAGGAGTATGATGTTAGAACCTTATTCTGTACTTCTAACTCAAGAGAAAAGTGATAATGTTAACTCCATACCTGCTGACAGCTAAAATTTCACCAAAATCTTCTTTAAAGTCTTGAGGGAAGTGGAGGGTTAATGCCACAGTCTCACGAATTCAGTGTTGTTCATTTCTTGACCTGGTTGCTGTGATATGCCTAAAACCTGCAACAAGAAAGAAGGAACAGCATCACAAACTTCCTGAGCATAGAGCTTAAGAATCCTAACACAATCAGTGTGTTAAAAGCGTTCTCAGGTAACTATGCTACCTGAAGACCTTCTGTCAATTACAAGATGAGTTTAACCAGAGGTTGAATTAGGATTTATTTGTGTTGAAATCACGCAGTCATAGAATAAAAAAAGGACAGCAGAAATAAAATTTAGATGCTGTTGTCAAACTATGCAGACATAAGGGAGAATACACCTGGAAGACAAAAGAAGATGAAGAGAGAAACTTGGATGTTTGGTACAACTAAGGTGCTGTATTTTAACAAATTATCTACTTCAGTGTGCAAGCTAAAACAAAATCTTTAAAAGTCAGTCAGTGAAAGAAAACACCACAATGAAATTCAAAGAGGACTGGAATAATTTTCTTTCAAATCAATATATTTTCCAAGTGATATTTATTTTTCAGAGATATGAAATAGGGAAGTCAGAGGTACCACAAATCATACTAGTATTTTCCCTTTACAAAATGAAAAAAAAAGGAGTATTGAGAAAAAAGAGAGAAAATGTCAATAGCCTTCAAAGACTGGAAAAAAAGAAAGTTTATGAGGACATGGTGTGAAATGCTCATCTCAAAAATCAGATGAGGAATAATATTTGTGGAAGAAGTCTTCATAAATTTCTGTCATAACATGCAGTGTTCTTGTAATTGACAACATCTGGGGAGAGAAGAAGGAATTTGACAATAGGAAGCATATGATGCAAAAGGCTTGCAAAAATTACGGGAAATGAAATATTTAATTATCTTTTACATATTCAGAGACATTTTAGAGCATTTTCTCCACTAGCATTTTCATTTTGGTAAGCACAGAGTAATGAGATCAGATCAGGTTATTTTGCTTCTACATGTATAAATGTCTATGCTGCCTCCCCCCAAAAAAGACAAATTGAAAAAAAGCATTAAAAATGAATGAACGATGTTACAGCTTTGTGGTAGGAAATCATATTTTGAGTTCAGATGCAAACAGCATTCTTTCAAATCACAACTGATCAACAAAACAAATGTGGCCAGGATTAATTGGCTATAGCGGGAGTCTAATGACTGCAGGAAGGAAAATATTGATGGGGCTGATACCAGAGGAAAGAAAAAAACACCTTGAGATTCTGCAATGTCAGTAAAAAATAGAAAGATTCATCTTAAAAGGAAGGAACAACTGGAATAAAACCAAGAAGGGCCTCAAGTTTCTTAGAGTAAGATACCAGCAGCAGGAAACCTAACTGGCGAATGCGAGTGACCAGATGAGTGGCACAGTTTCACAAAGCCCTCTTTTGCCACAAAACCCAATAAACCCACAAAGTTTGGCTTGACTCCATACTGGTACATCTATCTTCTATCCGAATGCACTCCCTAGAATTACAGTAGCTTTTGCTGGTGTTCAGAGATGCCAGCTGAATACAGCCTGGCGCCTACCCTACAGCCTGTTTCTGTATCATTTTAACTACATAAATTGGGAAACAGGAGTACTTAGAAGAACCGAAGGTATACATCTATGGATACTGCCAGTGTTAAATCTGTGGTTTCAAATTCTTTGAAGTATTCCTAATAAGCAGAAGTTTGTAAACAATTTATATGCTGCTTTATGCTCACATAAAATAGAACAGTTTCAGATGATGTCAATATGTTGAAACTGTTCTCTGACTTTAATTAATTGATGAATAGGAAAAAAAGTCTGAAACTAACCAATTCTTAGTTGTAAATAATGCACCCTGTTTTGTAAGAACTTAATTAGAAAGGGTTTCCCTTTCAGCAGTAGAGCACTCATAATTCTATTAGAAAGTCTGAAATAAATAGGCTTAGAATTGGGCAGCTGTTCACAAATTAGCACTGTCACAGAACTCAACTTTTTTTAATCCTTTTATTATGCAGACTCAAGATTTACTTCAACCCACAGTACACCATTATACTTGCAATTTAACTCATTCTTAGCTATGTGCTGCTTCAGTATGAGTGAACCTACACAGAAACACATTGTTCTTTTCAGCTTATGTAGAGAAGCAGGAGAAGGCTATACTATTTCTTTTGGTGGAGTTACAAACCTTAACTGAGGTAGGAAAAAGTTAATGGTTGATAGCAACCTAGTACATTCTGTCTTGCGTGAAATTTTGACAGCAGCATTGAAGGAGGCAATTAAGCCACTTCCAGGTTTGAACGTTACTTGGAGGCTGACTACAACACAGCAGATGCTCTCCCAAGGTGTGGGTGGCATCTTCCCACTACAAGAAAGATTTCAGTGAACTGCATGGTTTCAGATGGATTCATATAATTCCTTGCAAAATTAAACCAAATTAATGCATTTTTTAACACGGGAAACTCTGCAAGCAATATGAATGACATTTGGGTAATGCCTCAGGAAAACATTTGGAAAGAGTACTTACAAAGAGAAATCTAATTTCTCCTTTTATAGTAGACTGCATTTCTTTACAAGTAATATTTCTGTTATTGTTGTAGGTACCAAGGCCAAACCCCTCTGCATTTAAATGGAGTAAATGCAAATGTGTTGTGAGACACCGAGTTTACACCACAATGGGTAATGACTGTTCATTTATTTGTAAGTATGAACATTTGCGGTTTATTTTTGAGCCAAAAAGATTGTTGGCCGCTATTATACACATGAAAATGTGATATCTCATTTAAAATGTGGCAGCAGTTACTGACAGAAGCAAAACTAACCCCCAGAAAACACTGTACATAGAATATCTGTTTTCCAAATATGAATGAGGTCACCCTTGGATGTGATCTATGTGTTATTAAAATGAAAGATTTCCCTAGGCAGAAAGCCATTAAGCCTGAATTAATGCCATAAATATCTAACAGCTACTTCAGGTGAATAATTCTGATTAAAATATCGCTGTAGTTTTCTCAAATCACACGCCATGAATATTAGTCTGGAAATTAAGAATACAATGTTTAGCACATACTAACATGCTTATACATGGTACAGTGGAGAATTTGCTGCGAGTTTCATTAAGTATTTGGTGGTGTGCCTTTGGCAGGGAGAGGAGGTACCACTGGTGCCTCTGGCATAGTCCCAGTTCAGTGGCTGCAGTGCCCACTCAGGATGTCAGGACTTGGATTTAATTTCTTCCCCTGCCTAGGAGAACTTCAACCTGCAGCTCCCATTTCCCGTGAGAGCTTGGGAGACTGCTGGCTAATGAGGCAGGAAGGAAATTTCTCTCAGTCCATCCTATTAAAGTCTCATCACTTTGTACAGAATCATTAAGTATTAATTGGGCCAGAAAGAAGGTAGGGTGATGCTGTGGATAGTTGGGTCCTAAGCTTGCCTCCAATCAATGATTAATTTTCTCCTGTTAAAGAACCTTTAGAGCAGGGACTTGGACCCAGGCCTGCTCACTTGAAGTGATATGAAATTACCATCCATTGCTGGCACGTGCGGGGACACAGGGGGATGCAGCACAGAGACTGCCACCCTTACTGACCAAATTCGTAATGCAGCACAACACTCTCTGCATGCAGCAGCAGCATGTAAAAGCAGAGTTTCTATACCTTTGTGTCCCTCTGCCTGCAGCGGATAGCTAACTTGCTACCTCCTGAGGCTGGAATATACTAATTCTTACAATGCAGAGCTGTACAAGCAGGGATATTTGAAAAAGCTCAGCAATGAAGTGCCCTGTAGACCTTGCTCACTGGCAGACTGTCTGCACACAGCTCACACCTGGGAGACCAAATGTATGAATTCAGGCCTCCTCGAGCAGAGTTGAGAATTATTTACAGGTCTTCCACACCCTTGATGAATGATTTACGCACTGCCCCACTGGGTTGAAAGAAGGCAGCAGGCAACCATGCCCTCTGAGTTTTGTGCGAAGTCCAATTGAAAAGAGATGCTCAGAAAAAGTCTACTAGACCAGACAAAATGATACCTCCTAGGCAGCATCAGCCCGAAACACCACCCAATTATAGTGTATTTATTTGCCCACTGATACCTTTTTTTTGTAAGCAGCAAGTGTGTTTAGAGTATCATTTGGTTCACAGTTAAAGGAAGGGTGATCTTGATTTTAAAAAGAATGCTCATTTTACTTCCGAGTTACAGATATGCAATTACACATGTGAAACAAAAATGAGAAGAATAATACAGATAACTACATTTAGCCATTGCCGTCTCAAAGGAAGATAAACTTCCTATTTGCTGTCAAGGGAGTAACTCAGATGTGCCTGGGTTTGCCAACCTCCCTTTTCCCTGTGTGAATTATATCTGTTGTGGCTTATGAGTTGTTTCAAGCAGGACCTGCACATAGCTAGATCAAAATCCTGTTATCATTTCGTGTTTTCTATTCAAGATTGCCATTTCTAACGGTTTTACTTTATTTTCAAGAACTCTAATTGAACTTGTAAAACATTATTTTTCCTCTGAGTCGAGACCAGAAAGACAGTAATCTCTCTGATCAACGCCTCTGAGGTTTCCAAGAGAACATGTGCTGAAATCCCAAAGGCAGTTTTACGGTGTGAATTCAAGACACTTTTTATTTCTAATAAGAAAGCTATATGACTTCCAATATTCATAAAGCATTGTTTCTATATCAGATTTTGAAGTACAATTTGCCCTTCATGCAGATGGAGATTGGAAGCACATATTAAGGGGGAAAAAACCCCCAAACAATTGATAGTATAATGCTAGTAACAGAAGTTTTAATTTTAAAAAAGGAGATCATTTGAAGGGGAAAGATAAATTGTATTGACAAAGAAAATTGAGTTTTACTAAAATGATGTCTTCATTTATCATGTAAGTTTTACTAAGAATGAGCTAGAGAAATGATTAGAGTAAACGTGATTAAAATTGTTACTGAGGTTTGGCAAGGTGGCAGATCTTTATCTGACACCTAAAACATTATTGAGAATCAAACAAATGTTACAGATACGGAAATTTGATGCATTTCTAGACAGAGGACCAGATCCTGTCCTGCATAAAGGAAAAAATATTAAACTAGCTCAGCTCCATGATCTAAGAGGCTAGGACTGCAACTGTGGTCCCCCAACAGAAGCAGTTATGTATACTGATTTTGGGGGATCTTTACCATGGATTTAGGACTTGGCGGAACGCTTCATCTTTAGCGTTCCTAAAGGAACAGCTAAAGGGAAAGGCTTCATCTTTATTAGCACTTTAGACTTGCCTAGCACCATTCTCTGGCACTGGGACCAACTGGCATGGAATGGCCTCATCCTCCACAGGTGAACATGCAATCCGATTTTAGCATCTGTGTGCAGATACAGAAATGCCCTTCAGAATTTTATTTACTATCTATCTATCTGGGACAAAGGGTGCTTCTCAATTAAGCACTCAGTTAAGGACTCTGTTGTCTTAATATAATCACCACGATGGTGATACAGAAGTAAAAACATTCTGTATCGCATAACCAGTTCACTCAATCTTTTAGGCAGTGATTTTTATTCTAAAGTAAATCAAGAGCGACTAACCCACCTTCTCTCTACTCTGAGAAGGTAGACATACCACCTGGGAAAAAACCTGTACCTTAACTTTCCCCTTCCATCGCAAATGAGTTTTCTTAGCTTAATTGACTTTATGTGTTTTTATGCCCTTCCTGTTTTTAACATCCAGTCAAAATGAAACCACTTCTGGCCTAAAATTAATGGTAAGTCACAGGTAATGAAAAATCTGTACTTCAGACACTCCCACAATGAATGAAACAGCTTCACTGAGAAGGGTATAGAAGTAATAAACTTGTAATAAATGTCAGAAAGATGTGAGCCCTTTATTGGAAAAAACCTCATGTACTGCTTTTAACAACTGAAGCTGTCAGTTATATAAATGATAATGTGCATTGAGGGAAAGTAAGCTATAAATCCTTTATTTCTGAAATGAAATTTTATCAAACATGAAGAAATAGGTTGATGACAAAATTAGTTCTCTGGTAATGCCAAATATAGATGCATCTGGATATCAGTGTTCCGAGTTCAGAGCAAAAAGGATTTTCCCAAATATTTTCTTGCACCATGAGTGCTTTGCATCCAGAAGTGCCTGTGTCCTTTTGATCATCCTCACCCTCAGGCTGAAAACAATTCTGGAATATTATTTTTACCATCACTAACTGGTACTGAGCAGAGATTTGAGTGCCAGTTCCAGTATGCATATAGTCAAACAGCCGGCTATTGCATTCAGAGAAACCAGGAGAAGAAACATTCTTTACCATCTTCCAACACAGGTTGATTCACTGAGTAAATACAGACCTTGGGGTGTTCAACACTGACTTCTCACTGGACCTGAAACAGAGTTCACTGAGATTTGAGATTCTTCCTGGGTCCATAGCTGTAGAAAGACACTCAAATTCAGTGTAAAGTTTTAGACTTGGTTCTATGTGTTTTCCAGCTTTACTGATCTTACTCGTCTTTTAAAATTTGAAGCAGACTGATGCATCTAAGTAAGATGCATGCAAAACATGGAGCAGTATTAATGCTAATGCCCTTACTTCACTTCCATTATCAGAGAAAGATATTCCATTATTTAATTAAGAAGACAGAAGCAGAGGTAAATGATTCCAGAAAGACGGATTCTAGCAAGAAGCAGCCCAAGGTTTACCCTTTATAAATAAGGAAGGCAAGACACAGGCAGTTACTAAGATGTGCAAGAAAAAAAGGAAATTAAATCACAAAGCCCAGATGACATTTGTCTAAGAGTCTTCAAGAAACTAAAGTCTGAAGTAACTGAACTACTGCCAAATGTATGTAATTTATCATTGCACACACCTACTATATCAGATGAGTGGACTAAGTGTCATACTCTGCTTTAAAAAAGCTCTAAGATTTGTGTTCAAGACATAAAGGGAGTACAGGGCATAAAGTATTTAAATGCAAGGGTATTTCAACCTTCTCATATAGGGCAGGAAAATTTATCTCAAAGGTTATCCAATTTCTTTTCAAATGGTAAAACCAGGCTGTGTAGTCATACAGGAAGTCTCCATCAGAGGGATTAACTGATGCATTAGCTGTGATTGCTTTAATGTTATAAATGATACTTCATGGGGTTGATGAATAGTTACATTTGGTTTACCTGTGGTTCTGCATTTGAAAAGGTAATATAGCAAAAGCAATAAAATTGAGTAAGTAGAACAGTATAGGCTGATATTACCTAAAAAATAATAAATGAATTACACTGAAAGGCAGTATACATGCAATAACTGTCAGTCTGTTATCTATCAGCCCATTTTATTTCTATTAGGTGGTAGAGAAGAGTTCTGTATTTTGTGTAATTATTGATATAAAATTCAGATGAAAACGAATTGGCTTCTTCAGCTTTGTTTTCCTTTCTGCATAAGATCATACACAAGTCAAAGGATTCATTCTAGGAGATAAGTATACATAATCTTTTTCTCCATCCTCACCTGCCAGAAAAAAAAAGGTTACCTTCTGGCATGACAGATTGGTTAGAAGGTTGTGGTAGATATTAGAGTAGAGCTAGGAATACATTTTTTTTGGCACAACACTATATACATTTTAAATAATGCAACACAATATTTGAAAGTACTTGCCAAGAAAAAGCACTGGTTTTATTTAAGCACTATTACATTCCAGCCTGTAAAAGCTTAGTAGACATGAACTTACGCAGGTCACACAATCAACCTACTGATAACCAGTCTGACTGTGATACCACTTACGTATCTGGAGAGCAAAGGGATGTTCTAAATTCCTATTTTCTCTGGGAGGGAAAAAGAAAAGTTCTAGTAGGAAAAAAAAAACCCACAAAAGAGCATAGGGAAAGATGAGGATGAGTGGAGATGTGGAGTGGCTTTCATATAGGGGAAATGGAAGTGACCTGGACTTTTCTTCTGCCTGTAAAGGCTATGGGAGAAGAAAGACTGATGCCTGTGAAATCACAGATGTCATTAAAAAGTATATTAAAAATGACTGTCCACTGTTCCTCAGAATACATGAATGGAAAACCACCCAGTGAGAATATCAAGCAGCAAGTATACAGCTAATGTGGTGAAGTTGAGGTACTTTTATACAAAATGTATAATTAATCTTGGAACTCTATGGCTCAAGCTGTTGTTGAAACCAAAAGTCAAAACAGATTAAAATAGATGTTAAGAGAAATTCATAGAAGATCTACAAATAGATGTTAAATGTGATGGTCTGAATGCAGCCCCCTCACTGTGGAAACTCTACGCTGCTAATTGCTGGAAACACAGATTGCCGAGAGAAGAATTATTTTATATTTTGGCTATTTCTTATACTGTTTCCAAGCATCCACGCCAGATCACTGCCTTTGATTCAATCAAGTATGTCCATTCTTCTCTGATGTGCCCTTTAACATCATACATTAGGTATTATGGAATTTTTTTCCTGAAAAATGGGATTCCTTTCATCATGGTTACTGGCATGTGGCCCACCCACGGCAAGTTATAAAACAGATGCTTTGGTGCAAACACCACGCTGTTACACAAGCCATACATTCAAAGTTTGTATATTTACCCTTGCATGTTTTATTCATTCTTGTACCTCTGTGGCTTTGTATTGCATTCTTAAATTTTCAGGAATACATTAATCTAAAAAGGACATGAATACTATGTAGTGACATATAATTTAAGTTTGGAAACAGAAGTCTTTCCTTGGCCTTATGTATCATTTGGCTAGGATATATTAAAGGATATGAAAACCAGAAAATAACAGCAGACAAACTAGATGGGTTACTGCAGAACCACTGACATGACCGAAGCAGAGTTGCTTAATACACCCCACTTGTACTGAAATCACCTGGAACTGTGAATGATCAACATCTTTAACACTGGGACAAAGACAATGCCGAAGACAGAAGTCTTGGTACGCACAGAGGAAATAACTGCTATTACAGAGGAATCTAGTTCTGAACAACTAGGGAAAAATGAAGCATTAAAATTTTCTGACACAGAAAGTAGCTTTTGTACGTTTAAAGATCTGTGCGGTTGCGCTGTCAGGAGCTTGTTGAGAGCAAGTATCTTACTAACATTTGGAGGTTTGTTATTTTCATGAATAAAGATAGCAGTTGTCTTATTATATGAACTAAAAGGAAAACTGTACTGAGAAGTGAACAATTCTCTTCTATGACAGTGCATGGTTACTAGTCAGGTGGTGAAAAAAGTCCTTCCATGAGACAAAACTACTCTGAAGTATTTTCAAACTGCTCTTTCAAACAGGTGGCATGCCCAGAACCTAACACGGCATTAGGACTGAATGAATAAGGCGCTCCCTGAATTTTGCTGTTTCTTTTTGTATTTATTAATTTTGAAGGAGAGTATTGTTTTAAGGGTGCCAAACTCTTGTGGATTGTTATTTTCTTCTACCATGACTTTTTCCTACTTGGAACAAACATGCTACTATTAGTATTAAAACTGAACAGAGAAAAAATACTTTGCACTTACACAGGCAACACCCATTTCTGCATCTTAACATACTTATACAGGAAGCAATTAATGCTTACAATGCCCGTGCGAGGTTAGAGATAAGAAAGCTGCAATGCAGAGAAATTGACTTGCTTATCCTCAGAGAAGCATGTTAACTGTGGATTTCCAGTCTTGCACTCTAGCACTAGACTGAGTTCTCTGCTTTGCTTATATTGAGTCTAGCTTAGGAATCATTTAATACTTCACAGGCTATATATCATATACACTGAACAGACTTTGTACCCCAAAGAGATGGTAAAAAATTCTGAGCAATCTTTTGGTATGTTTTGAGAAGAGAAACAAAGGCCATCAAATCATTTATTTAAATGTTATTTTAGAACATACTGAAAAATGCTTTCATCAATTATTCTGTAAGGGCAACAAGAAATACAAAGTGCCAAGAAGTTTCTCATCCTTATATCAAAGCAGCTAGTTTATGCAGTTAGTTTTCAGTGTCAAAAAAGAAAATAAAACGTTGTAAGTCAGGGCTTTGTCACTTTGCTTCAGTGCTGCCAAGTCTGGTCACACACAGACAGGAAGAGGGGAAAGGAGCGCACTGTATCAAAATACAAAACTTCCCGGACCTTTTATCCACTACTCACTGGGAAAAAAGTTAATGTCTATGCAACCTTTATCTGGCTACTCAAGTGAACAGGATAGATAGCTTTTTTCTTTTGCTTTCCTTTTCTAGTGAGTGAGATTTCCCTCAAAAAAGTAATAAAACTTCAGCCAACGCTGAAAAGGTGCTGCCACTTTTGATACAAGAGGTGGGGCCTCTAAGATCTGTGGGTGATGATACGAAAAAGCATCCTAACTGCATGTGCATGCGAGCACTCCTCTGCTAGGATGTAAAGGCTCTCCGGGAGAGGCAGCAGAACCTTCCTCTGAAGGATGGAGAAATGCATCTGCTTCAGGGCACACGCTTCAACAACGATTAATCGAGTTATCTATTCTTAAAGGGAGAAATACAACATTGTGACGTGTAACCGTAACTTACTACAGGTTCTCCTGCAGGATCTGGTAACCAGGGCTGGGATCTGAGGGTAAGCGTAGCTCGACGCCGGGGCACTCCTGGAGCGAGGGGGGTACGCCTGCTCCCTCCTGGTACCGGGAAACTGGAGAAAGCGTTAACAGGAGTCACTTTTTAACAACCTGCCAAAAGGGTGGCTTAGCTCAAGGCTTCGGCGGGCAGCGAGGAGCAGGCAGCCCCCCCGCACGGCTGCCGCCGGCTCGTAACCCACCAGGAGCTCCCCGCAGCCGAGGGGCAGCGATGGCTCTCGGCGCAGATCAGCCCGGCTTCATCGCCTTCTGCCTCCCCCGCACGACGCGGTGCCTGACCGGGACTATCAACACTTTTCCTGAGGGATTGTGTCTGTTATCGGGGTGTCCCGTCCCGTCCCCCCCCCCGCTTTTTTCTCTACGCTTGCCACCCGTGCGTGACTAACGGGTTACCAACGCGCACAAGCCGACGGGGAACGCACCGGCGAGGCGACGGGCCTCCCCGGGACGACGGGCTGGGCCGGGCCGGGGCCCGCTACCCGGCGGCCGCCTCACCTCACGGCGGGGACCCGGCGGCACCGCCCGCTCCCCTCAGCGCCCCAGCCTTCCCGCCTCCCGCCCGGCAGCCGCTATTCGTGAGGCGAAGAGCCGCCTCCCCGCACCTGCCCGCCCCTCCCTCCCTCCCTCCTTTTCCCGGCCGGCCGGCCGAGGCGGGCTCCGCTCCCGCTGCGGGGACACCCACCTCACGGCGTCCCCGCTCCGCCGGGCCGAGCCCCAAGTATCGCGGGAGCCGGGCGCTGCCCGCGCCGCCGCAGCCATTGGGCGGCGCGCCGGAGGAGAGGCGGCGGCGGCGGCTGACGGGCGGCCACCGACCCTGAGCCGCCGAGGCGGCGGCGGCGCCGAGCCGAGAGCGAAGCCAGCGCAGCCCCGGCCGCGCCTTGGGGCCGCTGTCCCGCCGCGACGCGCCTCGGCGGCCATGAGGAGAAGGAGGGCGGTGGCGGCGGCGGGCTCTGCCCCGGGCGGGCGGCGGCGCTGCTGCTGCTGCTGAGCGCGGGGCCGGGGTCGCCGCTGTGGGTGCTCGGCGTCCCGCCGCAGGTAAGCGGAGCGGGGTGGCCGGCGGGTCCCCGGGCGGGACGGGTCCCGGCGGTGGCTGCCAGGAGCGGGGATCGCCTCCCCTCCCCTCACTTTACCTCAGTTCACCTCACCTTATCTCGTTTCACCTCACCTCACGCCGGCTGCTTGTGTCAACTTTCGGTGCGCGGCGTTTGGCGGCGGCTCCGCGGGCGAACCGCCTTCCTCAGCGCCGCCGGGGCCGGGGGGGGGGAGCGGTGCGCTGGGCGAGGGCGCTTCGCGGAGAAAGCTGCCCTTATCCCATTCCCGGCTGCCTTTCCTGCTGACTCCAGGTACGATTTTACGCGGTGGAGGGGTTTTGAAGCAGGGAGAAGCCTGACCTGGAGCACCGGCTCTGGGCAGCGGTGTGTGACAAACTGTGGTTCCATGCGAGTCCTGGGATGCAGGTTTTTTTTCCCCTCACGAACTGATAACCGTCTCTGCTTTTTGAGGTTGCGAGGACAGATCTAAATGTCACCGGAAAACCATCGGTAGAGTCTATTTGTGGTAGAGGTGGAATAACGCTTTGGGCTGTAAATTTCACTCGAAGGTTTCGAACCTCTCTGGAAGTCCCTCAGCCTGCTTCGTTCCCGTTTTTCCCAGCGCCGTGCCTCCCCTCACGGCGGAGCGGGGTGCACCGAGCTGGCAGCGCGAAACGCCGCTAGGATTTTGCTGGCCGCTTACGTTCGTTTCGCGTGGTTGTAAACAGTCGAACCCCGGTGTAAATGAGTTGTGGCACGGCTGTTTTGAAGCCGGGGTTTTTCTTCAGAACGTTATAAAGTTAGGATGCCAGCTGTTTTCCCAAGAACCGGGTAAAAACTTCTTCGGAGCTAACAGAAAATAAAGTTTATTTTACAGTTTTTGACGTGAAATTTTATCCATCTGAAATAGTAAAGAAAAAAAAATAGTTGCTAGAGCTGATATTATTTCTTCTTTGTTGCAGAATGAGAATGGGCTGAGTATTTGTTTGGGTGCTCTTGGGTGACTGGAAATAGTAACAGAAAAGATTAATGAGAGATTAAGACATGCTCAGAATTATGCAGAGGAAAGCAAGAGGCAGAGATTATTTTAACTGGTTGGTGGCCACTGGACTTTGAGGAAGGAGATGAGGCCTTAAAGCTTGTATTGTTTTTCAAGTAGTCTTTTTAATTTTCCTCTGTTGTGCCCTTGGTTGACAGCACATCTGATTACCGGTGGTCTTGATGTTCTGTGTTCATCAGTAAAACCACGCAAAGGTGCTAAGGCTAATGAGGACAGTTAAAATTAGTGTAACTTGAAAAGTGGTACTTCATCTTTAGATAATTTTTTAGCTAGGCCTGTTAGTACAAATGCTTTAGTGTTGTGGGGTTTTTTTTTGTTTTTTTTTTTTTTTATATAAAAAGTGGGTTTGGTTGGCATTAAACTGAGAGTGTGTAACATGGCATGAATTTGGCTTCCCCTGGGGTTAGTTTTTTGAGGTTTAGAAGTGATTGTTTCTCAGAATACTGCTTCAGTGAAGAAAATCATGTGCTGTATCTTCCTATCCTTGTGCTTGTACACAAGTGATTAGTGTTTGCAAGTTCCTGAAAGATGAGTGTGCACTATCAGGAGATGCTGATGCTGGTAGAATAGGGTGGAAAGCCAGACTCACAGTCTCCTGTTTGACTGCGGATGAGCTTTAAGAAAATATGAGTGTAAACAACTGTGCCTTTCAGGCAGAAATGAAGACTGAAGGGGAGGACCTAAGCCTACCTGGTTCTGGGATTTATGTCTGTTAACACCTGCCTCCCACCCACCCCAGAAAAAGCTATGATTCTTCCTGAATGTTCATGAAGAAGAGAGGTGACGTATCTGTTCTCACCATCCGTACCCCCAAGAACCCTATTCCTAGGGGAGAATAAGTTGTAAAAACATTCCTTACCAGTCGTAGCAAAAGCTTATGACCAGTTTATATTGGGGAATGTGCAGAATCGGGTTGAGTTACTTTCCTTCTAACGTTAAGTACAGTTGTTTTGGGTTGAGGCAAAATATAGCAGAGAACTACCTAACCCCACTGTCAGATGACAAAAAAATTAAGGCCAAAGAAGAAAAGCAGAATCGCTTAGAATTAGGAAACTAGGAAACCTTGTAATATTTTTCTATGTAAGACACAATTCTAGTGGGTTTTGTACATTAGCAGGTGCGGTCAGGAGAACAGTTTTCCTGAAGATATGGGAGAAGTGAGTTCCATTTGGCTGTACATTGCTTTTATGAACATAGGAAAATACGGTTTTGTTTCTTCTAAATCCAATAGAGTGAGAGCTGTGCACTTTTATCAAACCTGCTTTCTTCAAAAACTTTGAGATGAATGAAAAAAAAAAAAAGAGGATTGGACTGCATATTCTACTACTTTTATGATGATCAGTTTTAAGTTAGAGTAAGTGTGATGTGACAACTGACTGATTGTCAAAAATGGCCTTTTTAGTATTCACAAACTTTGCTTTTTTCAAGACTGTTGTTCTGTTGGATTGGAAGAAGTGAGGGAGTTCTGATTTCCCAGCATTACAAATGAGGTCCTTTGGCCTTGGTACGTAGAAAAAAGAATCAACAGGTCCTTGTCTTCACAAAATAGGTGAAATACATGTTTTTCATTTATGCGGCCGCAGGCGTTCCTTGGTGGGTATGTCCTCCCAGCTCCTGTGAGCAGGAATGCTTTACGGTTGCTATTTGCTTGACTGATCTTCAGGTTCAAGTCAGCGACTACTGATAAGTACTGTGCTCCGACTCTTCTGCGCTAGGACTGCACGGTGCTAGGTGTGGGTTTATGCCATGGCCTTGACCCATACACGTACATCCAGTAGGTTACTACCCTTTTTCGTGATGCAGAGTAGTAAGGAGTTGCTCTTACAAACAGGACTTGTGTAGGAGAGTGTCTTACAGAAGGCAGTGGTTACTTCTTTACTTACACTGGTTCCAGCTGTTTAAAATTTTGGGTTTGTAGTATTATCTTCAGGCACAAATATCTTTGTCCATTTGGTCAGCGGAATTGGTGCAATGTGAGTGTTTAGTTATTTGTCAGTGTTAGTGTAATGTTGATAATTAGTGTGTTGGCACAGCCGGGGTGGCTGGGCAGCTGGTCCTTATCTCTCCGTGGGATGCGTGGCGTCTGTGCTGGCAAGCCACACGTTTGTCAAAGGTTCGTGGGGAAATCCTCTGGTACATGGCTGTAGCTGCTTGGGCTGTGTTCTTCCTCGGATACTTGTCCTGTAGCTTTTTCCCTGGTCCTTGTGTCACTGCCTGGCTTGCTCCAGCATTTTGTTCTTGTTTGAAGAGCTAGAAAACTTGCCCTGGGTGGTATCTGTCAAGTCATCAATACCACTCAAGTACGTGTTACTTTTTAATTTCACTGGTATGTGGGAGAACACCCACCATCTGAGAACAGAATAAATATAGTCAGGTTAGTCTGCTAATTAGCTGTGAAGAGGTCGTGCAGCAGCTTGCAAGGGGATACCTGCCTATCACCCCGTGGGGTGGTCAGTGTAGGTTAGAGAGGGGAGATGCCAAGTCTGACTGTCGAGGCAAGGAGAAACCTGTGAGACTGGTCACCAAAGTCCTCCAATTTGTTTTTATCTGTTACTGGATAGACTGCGCTTTGGGGGAAGAATGTGGAAAAAGGAATGAGAGGAGGACCTTGCATTTTGTCTGTGAGCTTCCAAGACATTATAGCACCTGGGATTCTCTTCTGGTATTTGGGTATTGAGTTTATGTCCATATTCTTTTAGGTGGGTTTTTTTGATTTGTTGTTGTTGTTGTTGTTGTTGGCCTTTATGTTTTTGGTGCTTTGTGCCAACACATCGGTAGAAACAGCCTGGTTTAGTACAAGGGTAGTATCTGAAGGCATGGACTTTAAAGGAGGGAGTAAATTCTAAACAAATTTGACATCATTTGCAAGCTAAGTGGCGTACAATGAGATGGCCCTGAACACAAAAAGCTTTTCTTTTCTGGATATTGGGGATGTGGTGCTTTGAGGTATCGATTCTGGGAGAAACTGGTGCTAGTCATTGCCTGACTCTAGCCTGAACGAAGCAACGCAAAATAAAGGGTAGGCTTTTATTACAAAGAAGTTTGGTTAGATGAATTAATAAGTCTTTTCCACTTTAATTTCTGAGTCACGGAAATGCATTTTAAAATGAAGAATAGGTCTATTATTAAATGTCAAGCAGCCTATTTCAGGAAAAGAGAGAGGGGGAGAAACTAATTCTTAAAACAGAAAACACTGGATAGCTCTAACGAGAGATACGTGGGGGTTTTTTCTTTTTTTTTTTTTTTCTTACTAAATGTGAAAGAGCTTCCTGTATTGATCTTGGAGATGGACAGTTCTAGCATTATAAGTTCTTCAGATAGCTGTACATGAATTAATAAACTGTTTATGGTATTAAATGATGATTCGTGGTTTTGGGAGAGTGTAGTATATATTAAGGTTTGGTTAGATCAATCTAGCCATAAGATTTTTGTAGGCAAAATATATTTTAAATGTGTTTATTTTTAAATTAAGGTATGCCTTAGAAAGATAGGGTTGCAAACCTTAATAGCTCTTAAAGCAAGCTTGCCTCTTCAGTTTTTTAATGATAATTGCTCTCGTAGCAACTCTGATAAATACAATTTATAATGCAATGTAACACATTTTACTGAAAGCTTAAGCAGTGGACCTTAGCTTGTTAGATCATATTCCATGATACCATGGTGCTAGGATGTGTGGATGCAGTTATGTTTTAATAGAGTTTTGTCAGTTCACGCTGGCTAATTGCCATTCGGTGCAGTACTGCCTGCATTGGACCCTGATTCAGCAGCAGAGATTGACAAAAATAATAATGCCAAATCTTTCTGTGACTGGCGCTTAAATATTGTTGTTGTCCGTTTTTACTCTGGCAGCTGCAGTGAATCACAGGAAAGCTACAAGGAACAGTCACATTCATCCTTTGATACATTAGAGGTAAAGGCTGGAAATCTTAGATTTCAGATGAGCTGAACTCTGGTCTGCCTTCCTTAGGTGTGAAAAAGACATTTGTGACCACTCTTATTTCTGCTCGGGAATTTCTTCCAGCAAACTTCTTTCTGATCACTCTTCAGCTGACCTACCCATCTTTTGCAGAAGTCTGATCCAAATGGCTCTGACAGAGCAGATGTGTACTATAGGTCAGTTCTGAAAGGCTGAAACACTACTTGACTGGAGGGTTTTATGGATGCTTTTACTACTGAGTTTCATTCATTTTTTAAAAATTAACTATTCTGCTACTATCATGAGCTCAGTGTTCATTAATTCGTACATCATTTGAGTGTCAAATCTTGCATTATAACAAGGATTTGTCAACAGCAGTAATTTAATGTCTGAATTAACTGGTTCATAAAATGATCTGCTATTCTTATATATAGTACTCTTGTGGTCAATATCATAACAGGATCGATGGCCATCCTAAGGTTTCTATTTCTTTGCCTTTAGCCTAAATTCTTTCAAGTATGTATGAGAGGAACACCTGAAAGGCTGTGAATTGAGATGCTTGCTAACATACAGAGATGTCAAACAGGATAAATTTCAGTGCTGACTGAGGTGTTAAGCTGCATACGTTAAAAGAATGGTTTACATGACAAATAACAGATTCACTAGAAAATGCAGCATGCCTCAGTTAAATAATGAAAAAGCAGGAAATTACCAGTGGAGTCATAACAGTAATGTAACTCCATCCACTTACTCATCTTTCTAATGTGCCTGCCATCTGAAGGCTGTATACGGTAATAGATATGTACCCCAAAAGGTCAACCAAGGCAGTTTTCTGCCCACCCCCCCAATAGCATATTTCCCCCCCCCCCAATACTGTTAATTTAGAGGTGTGTAAAGGAAGAGAGGAGGAGGAGGAGTTCTGTCTGCAGTTTGGTGCTATGCAGAGGTATTGAGGAAATAGTCTCTGTGCAAATGTGTAGCTGTATACGGTGATATTTAATCAAACGTATACTATAAAACACCAGTACAAATAATGGATTATCAGGAATAGGCATTTTTGATTCTGCTTTTCAACTGTGAAGCATTGCACCCATGACATGTGCTACTTAACCGCAGTAAGAACCGTGATGTGATTTGGAAACGCAAGGGATACCTTGTCCTCTGAGAAAGCAAGCCACTGTAGTGGCTGCACAGGTATTGCTGGGGCGTATTTTGCTGTCTTCTGTTCCTCTACTGCTATCATCAACCTGCCAGTTAAAGCTCTTCTAGCATATAGCAAAACTTGTTTAAGCGTGTACTGACCAGGAGGCAGAAGCAGGCCTCCTTTTCCTTCTCTGGCGAGACAGGCTTCAGGGTGCCGGTGGGATTCCTGGGTGTTTTGTTATCCAGCTAGGTACTGCCCAGTGCATCCCCTCCGCTGCCACCCGGTCCCACGTAGCTGTCGGGTGCCGGCGGGCTCAGCTCCAGGGGAGGTTGAAGGAGCTGGGAACTACTCAGCAGCAGGAAAACCAAATCCCTTCCCCTCTCCGAGAGCAAGCCCCAAACCTCCCTGCAGTCTGGAAAGCCAGGCTGGTGTTGTGAGTTACGCGTGCTGCATCTGGCGACTGATGGGAAACTGGGGAGCGGCTGGGCAGCGCTGGGGGCTTTTGGCAGGGCCTGGTACCCAGGGGAGCAGCCCCCCCCAGTTGCTAGGCAACCGCTGCCTGATGCTGTGCTGCGGCACGCTGTGGATGCATGCAGATGTGGCCACATCTGGCAAAGGAAGGAGGTGTAGCGTTCTTCCTCGCGTCCTGTGCATGTTCCTATAATACATGGTAGATCAAGCTGCATTTTTATCAGGCCCTAGCTCCTGTAGGCACTTCATTAAGCTTTTATGGCTAACACTAAGATCAATGTTGACTTGAAAAATGATGTTCAGCTCTATTATAGATTTTATTCCACAAGAAATTGACTGTTTTGTTTTGAAACAATACTTTCATAATAGTAATTTGCAGTTTGCATCCTTTCTTATCCAAGCATCAAGACATCATTAGTCAGTTTTGGTGTTCTTGGGAGTATAGATGGCTAACACAAGTCGCTTTGCACAGGTTGCAGTCTCACAGGTTCGGGAATCAGATTAAGGTCGGAGTAGTTTTGATATTAATTTGGAAGATGTAATCACAGTTCTAGGATGTAGATGGACTCTGGGACTCTATCTGTGCTTCTATATTGAATCAGTAAAAGTGCTGAGTGATAAATCTTTTGATTTCTTTGGAGGAACTTTTGTAAACAGTTTATTTCTGTCTCACTCAAGGATTAGGACACTTAATTCTTATTGAGCCTTAAGAGTGGCAACAGATTAAAGGGCCGTTGAAGGGTGTGCTCATACCGATTTACAGAAACTGGCCATCTGAAAATGTGTAGAGGTAAAATTCTATTAGGTTTCTTCTGAATGTAGTTTTTGCATGTAGTGCTTGAAGTGCTGCTGTGCTGGACTTCCTCTTAGCCTCACCCCTGTGTTGCTGCAATTTACATCTCTTAAGTCCACAACAGTGCCTGAAATTGCCACGAGTCTCACTAGTAAAGTATAAGGACAAAAAGCAGTTGGGGGAAACCATTGGTCTGTGAAACAGGTGAATGCTTCTTAAAGAAGCCCAGATCAAGATAATCAACAGGCAGGTTACAAAATGCCATGTTCAGTGCTTCAAAACGGTGTTACTCTGGCTAGAAGCTTTCAGTTAACACCTTAGAAAAAATTTTTATGTGCAGCATATTTGCAGTTTTAATACTTTTAGTCCATTAAGTTACAAGACATTAAGATTATGCTTATCGCTTAACAGACCACTCTTTCACTTAGGCATTTTTCATCTTTCTCTTTCTCTCTCTAGTGTAAGTTTTGATGAGCATGCCCAGGGACAGACTGGAGCTGACTCTTGCGGGGTGGATGCTGATCCTGCTAGAGCAGTGTTGGAGGGGAGGGATGGCTTTGAGGGATCCAGGAAAGTGAGATGTAGGGGCTGGTCCTTTTTTCAGCACTGGTAAGGAAATACTGGCTCAAGAATTGGGGCTTTTGTTGAATCAATGCACTAACATGGGCTACGTGTCAAACTTCGAACGGTGTGACTCCAGGAACATCACCAGGGGAGCAAAACTGGTGAATGCTTTTCAAAGTCCTGGCCTCAGTCTGTGCTCCCGTTGTTTCTACAGATGGGATAATATTTTTTTTTCTCTTACAGAGATATTGTGAAAGTGAATTAAAAGCTTTTGAAGCAACTGGATAGAGTAGTGACGAATGCCGTGGCTTTGAGCCCCTGAGAAAATTAAATATTGTTCATTCTGTGCATGGCTTGGCTGGTATGAAATAAATAGGGCATACGGCCGTGTGGTGAGTTACAAGTAGAAATACTGAACAATTGCTTCATTTTACCAAATCTAATCTGCTATGTGCACTCGGTGAAAGTGGGCTCTGCAGAGGGGTGGTTGTTTTTTGTTTGGGTTTTGGTTTTTTTTTTTTTAGTACATGAGAAAGGCAAGTCAAGGTTTTGCAGCTATCTTTAATTCTGCCAGTTTTTCAGAGCTTGGATTTGAAACCTTCATAACATTCTCTTACCACAGCATTTTATTGTGGCAGTTTTAGGAAAGGCTGGCAATGCAGAGGATTTCTAAATTTGCATACTTATTGCCTATAACACTGCCAAACTGCAGTTTTTTGGGGCAGGAATTTCCCTCGCTTTGTTGCTGCTAGATACTGCTTTTAAATTAGCTTTATTCTTAGAAGTGGTAGCTCAAAACCCCAGCATATTTACCTTCGTCCTCCTCCTGAAAACCTTGTTACTTTATATTTTAGTAAAAAACCGCTATTCTTTGCAAAGCTTCATCTCTTCTGAGGTCTGGAGGAGGGACTTTAGGTTGTAAGAATAGCTGACATGGCCAGAGATGGTGTTTGTGTTGAGAGATTCCTTCCACTCGTGGCTGTCTGCATCCCACGTGCCAGCCATGCCTGCTCCAGGTTGTGGTGAGCTTGGACAGAATTGTGGAAGGAGCCCGTTTATTTGAGTGCAGGCAGGAGGAGAGCCAGGTGAAGAGGGAGAAGTCTGAGCTGAGCAGAAGAGCCTGGCCCTTGGAGAGAAACAGGTATTTGGTGGCAAAGAGAGAATCGACTTCCCAGAAAAGGGGGCTGAGGGGTAGGGTTAGAAGGGGGAAAATGAGTGGAGAAGAGTGCTGAGGACCCTGACTGGCTGTTTGAAATAGCTGAATAAGGAAACATTAAAAACTGGTAAGTGGTAACCTTGGGAAATGAGAGGAGAAGGAGAAGCCCAGCAAGAAAAGACTGCCTTTCCCTTGCAGCAGTGGTGGGACGGGAGAGCTGAAGATGGAGAAGGCTGGAAGGTAGTCTTAAGGAAAGGTGGGAAAGAAGCAGCAGAGTGGCAGAGGAGCCCCAGCTGGGAAACTGAACCTGGGGTGTGTGGGTGGAAAGGCTGGGTGGTGAGGGTGGCCGAATGCTGAAGGCTTGTGGGAAAATGTGGGTGACAAGGTCATAATGCACACGTGCTTTGGGAATTACCTTACGCTCCCCAGTTCTGGCTCTTTGTGGGTTGTGGTGGGTTTGTTTGTTTGTTTGGGGTTTCTTTGAGTGCTTGAACTTTCAGTGGTCCTCTTATGTAGTGCTGATGTTTTCCTTGTGTGATAGGAATTGAGTGGTACAAGTTCAAACCGTGCTTTCATACCTAAGTGGCTTGCACTCCAGGTGCAGAGTAAGCAGGTCAGTGGTGTCTGTTCTTGGGAGGAAGATGGAGAAAATGTTCAGCATGATTCTTATTATTAGCCACAAGTCTTTGCTTAAGTTTCTTATTTACTGCTAAGAAAGCTTGGAAAGGCAGCCAAAGGCATGCTGCTGTTTTAGTTTTGTTTGTTTTTTGGGGTTGCAGCCCTTGTATCTAGTTCTTGATTTAAACCCTTATATTTATTTTTTTATTTAAGACATGTTAATTAAATTATCTCTTAAAGAATTGTAATATAAAGCATTTATGGGCACTGAAAAGCATTCAAAATCCACAAGTGTATTGACAGAAACATGGGGCTTTTGGCAGAAGTGTCCCAAGATCGGTGTGAGGTGGTCTGGACCATCACTGAATTTTTTTTTCTTAGGTATTTTGTGTTATCTCAAATTGGAGGAGGAGAGCCTTGCTCCTATTTGCCTAGTCCTAGCTTTGAATATATATATTTTTTTTTATTTCCAATACTTGCTGAAAAATGCTATCTTGGCTAGTTAAAATGATTGTGAATTTTTTGTGCAAATAAAAGTTCAGGGAAGGGGAAAAAAGGGAGAGGGGAGATACTTTCATCTTGAAACAGAGCTACGTTAAAAAAAAAAAAAATTCCAAACGATGAACTTTCATTTTATTAAAAAAAAAAATCATTCTGTCTGAAACTATTTTTTTCAAATTCAACTCAAGCACTTGACTGAAGAAAAAAAGATCAGCTAGCCTGTCTTGGTGATTTCTGTGTATCCACTGGGAATTCAATATGCATGGATTTTTGCTTTATTTTATTTGTTCAAATAAACCTTTATTGAAACAGAAGCTAATTTGAGGGTTGTTTGCAGTGAGGTTAGGTGGAGCCCGGGAGCTTTTGGGCATGTGTGGGAGCAGTTTACACTGACCAGCGCCTGAATGGTTACGGATGGTACCCGGTTCTGGTTTCCACCTGGCTGCATGTATGCCCAGAGAAGGGGCAGAGCTGGCCAGCCGTGCCCGGGACTGGAGCAGAGCGGGTGGCTTTCACCAGAAAACCAGGCAGTAAACAAGTGGTCGCTCTTCAACCATTTGATCTTAATTCCTCACCCCCCGTGAACGAAACATGGTGTTCCAGCAGGTACCCCAAGGAGCGAGCCGCCTCATCAGTGGGGCACCTGCTGGATTCAGTGGTGGGACTGAGCCTCCACCGTGTGTCTTTGAAAGCTCCCTCCACCCCAAATAGATAGCTCTTGTAGCATGAATTTGAAACTTGCGTTCAAAGAAAAAAAGAGAGTCCCCCCAGCTGCCTCATACTCACCCACAGGTATTTATGTGTACGTTTGCAGAGTAACCGGCTGGGACTGTATAGACTGCCAAGTTACAGTATCTGCTGGTGGTTTTTCTCTGTGTAATGAAATACTTTATTTAATTTCCTCCTTAAAAAAACCGGTACTTATAGGACATGAAAAGTAGGAGTGGTTCTTCGCCACTAGTAATGCTCACTTTTGTAGCAAAGCAACCCAGGACTAGATTAATGGTTAGAGCTTGAGGCCAAAGGCATTTCGCAGCAGGCTGCACTGCCTGTCCCCCATAGTGAGATGCTGTGCGTACACGGGAGTGGAAGTACCCTGAATTAGCTAGACTTTAAAAGATTAAAGCAGGGTTTATTTTTTTTAAGAAAGGGGAGGAATATTGAATCTAAATGTTAACTATCGTAAAAAAGAAGTTTGCCATCATTGCTGCTAACTTTATAATAGCCTGTTGCACCACCTTTATTCAAACACCCGAAAGCTGCACAGCTAGCTAATGCATTGTAGCAGACTGCAGTGGCTTCTGTACAGACTATTTGTTTAAAAACTGCACAGCATTGGGAATAGAAGCTTTTTCCAATTGCCCATCGATGACTGCTACACTTCTGAGGATTACTCGCTTATGTTAAAACGAGGTGCTGAAGAAAAAAATTCTTCTGTATTATTAAGAGCTTGGGGAGGAAGCGCCTTTGTATCTCAGCTGGTGCTGAACAAATCACTATTCTGCTCAACACTACAAAAGCCAATTGCAGCCACCATGGTGACAGACTGCGTGGGGAGGGTTAACACTTCAGCTGTTTTCTTCTCTCTGTTTTCTAACGAAGGTCTCTGTTAATTTGTTTTTTCTTTGTAATTTTCTTCCTATAATTAAACTGTTCCTGTTGACTAGCATGAAAATGAATTGTGCTAGCCTGAAACACGTATTCCTGAGCCCTTGAAATTTTAAATCAGCTGGCTGTGAATCACTTCAGCAAGAAAAAGAGCTATTGGTTGTGTTTATATTTAAGACAGATGGAAAACTTTATTAATGATTACATAGTAAAATAGCCCTTCGAGCATAATTTGAAAAACTGTATTTAAATCATTCCATCTCTTCCATCTCATTGGTTCAAATGAACTGTAATTAAAATGTAATGTGAATTTCTTATATTTTGGAACTATTTAAAATGAAAATGACCTGTTACAGAAGCTCCCTCAGCGCTGCTTTTCACCTGGTATGTTGTTGTTTAAAGAAGATAAACTGGACTAGTTCTCGGATTCCTGTCTCCCTGTGTGCTGTGGGAGTTGATGCAACTGTGTGCTCCTTGGGGAGATCGCTTTGGGAGGGACAGAAATACATTTTACTAGAAAGTAATGTGGCAGGGTGAGGTAGTGTGGCAAGAGTGCGATGGTGTGTAAAGAGAGCTGGGCCAGGAGTGAGTTAAACGAGGGAAGTTAACAGTTGTGATACTGCTGGATTGAAAAGCTGAGAGTGTTTTTTCAGAGCTAAGATAGAAAAGGGTTATATATAAAATTACATCTAATTAACTTAGGTAGGTTAAAATGTGGACAAAATTTATGAGGGCTTTTTTTAATTATAAGAAGCTTCTTTATGTTCTAGAAAAGACAGTCAAGTGATAAGGACTTTCTTCTGTTTGTTTTCTTTTATAGGCACTTGGAAAGTTATCCAGCAGTTCAGTACTAAGATAGTGCTTTAGGAGCATGGCCGAAGCAGAACTCCCAACCTTGACATGGAATGCAGCTTATAATGGTAGGTGTAAGGTTTTAAGTACAGTCATCTAACTTACAAATCTGTGTTGAGAGTGGACATGGAGGCCCTCACACTTTGCTTTTGTTGACGAAACTTACTGTTGCAGGCAAGAGCCTAAATATGTAGGTGAGTGACTGCAGTGTTCTTTTGCAAGGCATCTTTGGTGGTAGTAAGATGGTGTTCAAAATCTTTCTGTAAGATAAAAATTAATTTGCTTTTAGTGTTCAAAGGCCATATTTAAAATAGCATTGTGAACACATTATTTGAGAAAAATGAAAATTGCAGTTTTCTTCTTTCTGTTAATATATGACTAATGTTCAATAAAATGATGATTATTGGTTAGAACTGTCTGTTGGCACTGCTTTGTTGTCTTTTTGTGTAATCTTTATTAAAATCTGTTACATTGCATGAAAGGTGTATATATATTGCATGTGTTTCTAAATGAAGGCAAGTTACGTAGACTGTCCATGTCGTATGCAGGTCAAAATGGTTGGTATTCATAGAATGGTAGAAAACAGAAAGTACCTGCATATATAGAAAGAAACAGGTACTTTAAACATCTCCACACTGCACTTTCCTTTGCATTTTCAGTTCAAACTGTGTGTACTTGTTAGCTAATTCAGGCATGTTTTCTTTGCTTGCAGTGGGATGCTTGTCTTTGCTTCCATGTTGGATTTGAACTGTGGGAGTTTGATACATCTCAGCAACTGTTGTCTTTCCTCAGCATTTGAGCTAGACACCAAGTAAAGCAATGAGGAGATTTGTTTACTGCAAGGTGGTTCTAGCCACTTCTCTCATGTGGGTGCTTGTGGACGTCTTTTTACTTCTGTACTTCAGTGAATGTAATAAATGTGATGACAAGAAAGAGAGGTCTCTGCTGCCTGCTCTGAGGGGTAAGTGCCAAGTCTAAGCTATCTTCGAAGGTCACAGATATTTTTTTTTTCTTTTAAGTATTTGGCCTCATATATGTTTCTCTGTACTTTCTAAATTATTTTTCCAATTCAAACAGACAAAATACCAGGAACTGAAGTACTTTGTTTCTGTAGTGCTTTAGTGGTTTCTGAATTAGTTTCAGTTATCTTAGTGTTTGACCTTTGCCATAACAAAGCCTGAGTCTTGTGTGTTTCTTCAGTGAAACTAATATAAATGTCTTCAATATGTGGAAGAGAAAACCGAAGTAACCATTTTAAGAACCTTTTTTATCAGAAGTCATTTGACCTCCAAGAGAATTGATGCTCTATGATTCTTTTTTCATTTGTGAAACACACTTACTTGTAAGCTTGCTTTTGAACTCTTAACTGGCTGAAACAATCACTTTAAAAGATACTTAAGATTCCCTCTACCATATGAAAATGTTAGGATCAAGTCTCAAATGCAGATGGAGCAGAGATTCTCGTCTCCAAATATTTTTAGCAATGTAATTTACTAAAGGGGAGTTCATGAAAACTGAACCTTGACAGAAGCTACAAGTTTTCGAGTTCGTAATTGCTAATTTCCAGAGCAGTCATTCACAGCACAGATCGCGTGCTTCTGTGCATCCAAAAGACACAAGCACTTGCAGTTTAGTGTTGCAGTGAACTTGAAAGTAACCCGGAGAAGCTGTGATGTTGACTCCCGAATGGAGTTAAGACTGTAAATATGTGGGAAATTCACAAGAAGAGGAAGCAGAAATTTATGAAATACAGGTGTTTGTTTTTCCTTGTAAACTAACATCCTATTCTTAAGAAGTTTAGATTCAGCATATGGAAGAAGGAAGATACTTTGAATCCCTGATAGGATTGGAACAAGATTAATTAGAACTAGTGCAGCTGCTTTTGTAACATGTTTACTGTTCACAATAGACAAAAATTGTCTGATGCTCTTCCTCTCTTCATAAATACGTATGTATGTTACACTACTGATCCTCAGCTTTGTCGACAGGATAAACCATTGTCATCCTTTTAAAAGTACTTTGGGGTTGTGGTTCAGTTGAGTTGATTATTTCAAATGATTGCAAAGTTAAAATACCATTCAGTAATGAGTTTGTCACATGGCAGTCCTTACTCAAAATGTATTTGGAAGATTCACTTCCAATCATATAAATAGCTACATGGTATTAATAATAAAAAAAAAAATTCAGTTACTTTTCCAAATGAAAAGGATATTGCTTGTTGTCATAGTTTGTTTGTTTTTTTTTTCCCCGTGTAATTGAATTACTGTATTTTTAAACAAATATTGGGCAAGAACCTGCATATTGTGAATAAAACAACCCATTTTACCTATACTGTCAGCTGCAGAAAAATGATCATAGATTGTTATTGAAGTATGCATTGGAATTTTCTCAAAATTGATTACATTTTGTGACATGTCTTTAATCGGTTGCATTTTTTGCTATGTAATTGGATAATTTGTAAAGAAAAATATTAAATATTAGAATGATAGATTTTATTTGAACATTAACAACTTGTAAGTCAATCTAGGCTAAAAAAAAAAATTGCATAAACACATATCCCTGCCACTACCACTCAAATTTAGATGAAAATGTCTGGAACTTGCAAGTATGAGTTCACCTTTTTGACACTTTTTTTTGTCAGTGCAATACTATGCAATACTTGACTTTTATTTTGAAGTACTCTGTTGCATTTGACTACTTGAAATGACTTTTTTTTTTTTTTTTTTTACGTTCAACTTACTGAATTCTACATGCTCTGCCTATTATAAAAAGGTGAGGTTTCTGCACAGGAATTCTAAAAGCAACACTGTTTCTTCTTACTCTCAGTTCTGAGAAACAAGTTATATTGAATATATAACCTTATTTCTACTTTAACGCCTGGTAAAAGAAATATTCAGTCTGTTACTATACTATGCATATTCTACCTGATCCTGGAAGAATATTTTGTTATAATACTTCTTAGAAAATTTTGAAAGTATATACAATGTTTGGGGACACTAGCACAGTTTTACTGGAAATTGATTACATGTCTTTTTTGTGAGATTACTGAAATTCTAGAAGGCTTCTGCCACAAAGGAACAAAATGAGAAAAAGCAGAGTTAATCTACTTTATCCTTAAGGTTTTGATCAGTTGTTTAAAAGGGGGAAGGAAAAAAAAAAAGCCAGTACTGTAGAATTTAATAACATATCCTTCACTCATACCTCTACTCTGCTTGGTGACATACGGACTTAAATTACAACAATTCCAGTAAACAAGAATCACTGAACATTCTCACTTAAAAGATTTTGGTTTTATGAAAACATTGTTTAGTAGATGAGGCCTGTTAATTCACTAACAACAACTTGTGTAAATAATTGCAACAAACCCACTTTTTCTCATTGGCAGTTACAACTGAAGGTTTGATAACTTAGTATGTAGTTTGTGGGGTTTTGCGTCAGTATATCCACAGACTTGAAATACTATACAGACTGTTCCAAATAAGTGTGGATATTCTTGAACGATACTTATATTCCAGGCCACTAAATTCAAAGTTAATTTGTCTGACTTTTGGGTTTTTCCAATGTCCTAAATATTTCTTGTTATATTAGATAGTCATATGTAATCTAATAGTATTGCTATGTCAGTATGCGTTTTTGAAAATAAAAAAAATCCAGAGTAATTTTTCACTTTGTTATGGAGATTTAGCAAAATGTCTTCATTTATTTCTGCTGAAATTGTGTGCTCTGCTGGAGTAATTAGAAATGTTTTTTTAAACTTCTGTAGCTTCCAATCCAGCAGACTGCTAAAACCTCTTTACAGTAAGTGCCATGAGCTATTACGATGGAAATGAAGTGTAGTGCTGCTTTTTTGCTGTAAAGTACCTGCATGGGTACCATCACCTTTGTCTTATTAATAGTGCATTTGTCAGTCTCCGAATACCTCTAATTGAGAATGCAGATTATCTGTAAACATAAAAAGCAACATAATTACAGTATTTCCACAAGGATATTAAAAAAGACACAACAAGAATTAATATACTAATAGAAATTTAAATTGGCCACAGTAATCCGGTATTTGAAGTCACTTAATCCATCACCCTCGTCATTAATTTGAGAGGAAAGATTCTGCTTACGTAGAATGGTGTGTTTAGAGGCGAAAGAGGTAAACTTTCCATGTCTTTTTCAGTCCTAATTATTGCATTCTAAATGATTCATAAAGACATCTTTACAGTAGATGTTGAACTGTAAGCAGTGACAGTCCATAGACTGGAACACAGCTGTCAGAAATCCCCCTCTGATGTCTCGCTGTACATCTTTAAGTATACAAGTGACAGGTACAAAAGCTGAGTGTTACAAAAATGAGCTGTCACTGAGCTGGGTCAGTGGTATTGCTTAACAACTTGCAAGTGTTATCCTAATCAACCCTGAGCTGGCTTTCAGTCAAGTCATCTTTACTTGCATCTGTTTTTGTGCCACTATTGAAAGAAACAACATTTATTTCTTCAACTTACTTACTACTTTGGAAGAAAATTAATATTGGACAGCCTTTCATCTGTTTATCAGTGGCATATGCAGAAACTGTGAAAATATCCTATCAGCAGGTCAGCAGTTCTGCTTCCCCTTTGTGTAGGGCCCACACCCAGAGGGCTGAGTTATGTCACTGCTGCTTTCTCCTAACATTTTAGTGTAGGTGTTTGAACGTACCTCAGGGTGCCTAGCACAGTATTGTTTGGGCAACATTGTCTGATAAGTCTTGAGGAGGTGGTGGAGGAGTAAGTTCCCAGGATGTGCATCAAACAGACTATGGGGAAGCACTTTTGAGAGCAATCAATGACATAGAAACAGGATTGCAGTCCCTTCCCGTTCCTGGAGACTCCTTGTGTGTTACAGCAAGCTACTCAAAAGCATAGAGATTTCCCTGGAAACTCAGGTTTTACCTTGAATTTCAGGAAGTTTAGAGTAGGTCTGACCATGCCTAAACCATTTCAGAAGAGCTGTAAGAGAGGTATAGGTTTTATGGAGAGCATCACATTAAGTAGATGCTGGGTATGGCTTCTCCCCAGATGGAAATAAAATGCATATTGTGTAGTGGAAAAGGGGACAGGGCAGCACTTAGCAGTGCTCCTGATAGGAGAGAGCAGTCTGGGGAGAGGGTCCTCTCTTCTCCTTCCTCTCTGTATGGCCCTTCCCGCAAAAGCAGGAGCCAAAGCTGACTTATGGATTTAAAACATGGAGAGCCAAGGTGCACCAGTCAGTAGTTTGCTTAGACAGGGCTTTGAAGGGAAGAAACAAGCTGGCAAGTCCAAGAAAAGCCAGACATCTGTAACGTTTACCCTGCAGGGTGCGTGCATGAGGACTTTGGGAACATGGCACTGGGTAAACTGATGGGAGGCACAGCGCAACCATCACTTAGTTTCTGAAGTTTTTGGGTATTCACGGTGTATTGTATTGCCTCTTGAAGGACTCTTACCGCAACCTGAGCTGGTTGTGGATTCAGCATCATGCAGGAGAAAATACTGCTTGGTTTGTCAGATGTTCTGACTCGCCTTGGGCTCTTCTGCTCCGTGTTAGTGCGGTATGTATTTCTTGTTTGGCTTCCAGCTAAGTATTGTACAACTCAGTCATGTTCAGTGCTAGTATTAATGACAACTGTTTCAAATATTGCTCAAGGACAGGTCTGTTTCTTTTGGAAAAGCTGGTTCTCAAGGTCTGCCTGCGTGGGACTGTATCTAGTCTTGTTTAGAGTACATGGGAGTGAATGGGCGAAATGACAGATAAGCGGAAAGGTAGCTGCCCAAGGAAGAGATTGCAGAAGCAATCTTTCTCATGTTGTGAACTAATCATGTTCAATCTAATGTTCCTAGCAGATGGTTCTTCTGAAACGTACAATACTCGCAACTGTCGGGACGGGATGCTTTCAGGTCTGCTTGAAGAAACAGTCTTATTTTTATTAAAAGCAGAAGTCTTTTTTTTATGTGCAAACTAGAAGTCAGTTTACTCAGCACAGTGAGCTGATAATGAAGGAAATGTTTAAAGCATACTGGAACGCTATTAAATTCCAAGCTGCGAGGTAAAAAGGGAACTTATGAAGAAGGTATGGTATGTAAAAGCTGAAGCCGTGGTCCTTTTATTTAAAAAATAGCTTGAGCTTTCTCTTTACTGCTTCCGTTTTCTTCCAGCAACTTTGTGACTGTAAATACTTTCTTATTAACTCTGGAAGTCTTGTTCTCCAAACACACAAATGAAGTGCTTTTGAACAAATATTCAGTGCGTACTCCTAAAAAGCTGAGAGAAGGGTTTTACATCTTGAAACAAATCCACAAATTGTGTATATTACTGCAGCTGTAGATATTTGCCTATATACATCATAATAAAGCCAGCTGCCACCAAGGACCTCATAACGTGTCTAATAAGATGGCCTAAACATTGCAAGGCCAGCACTTTTTGGAAAAAAAAGCAGGCATCTGCAGGTGACCAGTGAGAATCTCTCAGCAGAGCTGTCTGTCCCAGAAGACCCTACTTCTCATCTGTGTTCTGCTGTCATGTGGATGTACATTACTTTCTGATAAACTGCACCTGCTGGGTCTTGCTGCTGTACTAAAAAAGCTACAGACCATTTCTAAGCCAAGGCAATTTGACAGCCCGGCATCTTATCAATTAAGCTTTGTTTTAATCTTCCACTAATTAGGGTAATTCTGAATGCCCACAAGACCTCTTTCATGGTTACTGTAGCCTCCTCCTTACTGCAGCTCCTTACTGTGAACCAAATGAAGACTATCAGCCCTTTGGGTTAGGTGCTGTGAGATGACTAAAAGCTCCCCAGCCTGGTTGGAACCAGGGGGCAGGGACCAGGCGGTGTGTGTCAGCAAAGCGGTCGGAGTCGAAGGTGCAGCTTTGATCGTTAAGCTGCTTTTGGTAGGAGGAGGAACATAACTCCAAAAAATGGAAGGACTTCATCTCTTTTGATCTGTTTGGCTATATGCATGGCCTGCCATCCATAATCTCAAACGCTCTTAGAGAATCATACCACCCCCCCAAGTTTCTGTCATGCCAGGAGGGTGTTTGGTTTATTGTGGCTGGTGCAGCAGTTGAGAGAAGGAGGATCTTAATTTGTCTCTAGGCATCTTGTCGGGAAGAACACGTCCTGGAATCCAGGAGGGCTTTTTGTGCATTTCTTTTAGTGTTTTTCCATCATTCATGGTAGAGGAATTTGAAATGGAAAAGGACTTTACTGCAGAAGAACCTCTAATCTTTAATTTCAAGTTAAAATACGTTAGTTAAATTTAGTGTTTTCTGTTTGGAAAGCTGTATTTGAAGACAGTTGTTGTTAGCAGTTTTCTGCCCAGATTAAGAGTAAAATATGTAGTGAGCCTGGGGGAAGTAAAATATTTCTCTCTAAATAATAAAATGGGAAGCATGTGCCATGAGTGAAACAGTAATTGTGAAGAAAGTGTGATTAATTAAAATGAGTGTATATGAGTAATGAGATGAAATTGTAATTTTGAGTGCTTGTGTTTGCAACGTGAATAATGCTTTTAACGCAGCTTTGTAATGTCATTGTATGTTTTAGATTTTCATGAAGTGGTGACAAATCTTTAAGGTTATTTTGGTGTCTAATGCTTTTATGCAGTTTTTTGTTTCTGTGTTGTCAACTATGTTCTCAAGTGCTACAAAAAAGGATTTGTCATGAAATCAGTAATCACTAAAACGCTATATTGAAGAAAACTCAGTATAAGAGGAAGGTTCATTTATTCAAATCCTGTAATGTGTTTATGTATTTTTTTAAAGAGAAAAGGTCTGTATTATGATCACAGAAAGCAAGTGAATGAAACATTTGGATGCTGTAATAAAAGTTTGGGGTTATGGCCAAGTTTAGAAAATAAGGCATTCATTTTGGTGGTTTCCATAGTAACATGTTTATCTGTCAGATTACTGTATGCATTGGACTGTCTGCAATAACAATGGTAGCAAATATTTTTAATAGCATATCATAAAGATTTAATAGATGGATGGATGAGTATGTACATTGTACTGAAATTGTGTCACAAATTTGTTGACAAATAAAATTTAAAGTGCTGATTTGGATATTGTGACAACACATTAAGCTTATTTATAGATTTTCATCACACAGTTCAAGAAAAAAGCATTTCTGAAGCTTGAGGGAAAACTAGCATAGCAGACATTTTTTTCTGATTGCAAACTTAAAAAAAATATAACAAATGGAGGCTGTCTTACTGAGAGATGTGGTGCTCACTGGTTTGAATGTACAAGCTCCAGCCAGAAAATGTCATGTTTTCTAGCACACTGTGGACTCCCATCTGAGGATGAATTGACAGATATTTCTTACTGTAGCAATATTGTTCCATAACTTCCCGTTAACTTTTATTGTTAGGTATTTTAAATACTAGACATTAGAAGAATGACTGCCAAGCTGTTTTGGCAGAATGAAGGACTCGTCTGTTGTGGAATGGGTCTTAATAAATGAGTGTCTTTGAAACTATGATTTGTGTCTCCTGGAAATGGTGTTTCTGTTATACTGCTCTTTGTCTGCTGAATGGTACATATGTTGCCTGTCTCTATGGCTGTGGGTATTGCATGAAGCAAGTGAAAATGTTGACAGATACTAAATAACCTTTTCCTTCCTCTGAAGAAGGGGAACACCTCCCCCGCCCCCCAACCTAGCAAGTATCTCTCAGTAATTTCTGATCTCCTGAAAAACAAATAACCAGCCACGTGGTCTGGAATTCCTTATTCTTCTACAGTTCCACTACCAGAAGTTTCTGACTGCTCCTCCAGCTCTGCAGGTCCCCTGGCTACTGGATGAGATAGGTGATTCCCAAGCTTGCTCCATGCCATGTGGATGGTTATGGTTGCAATATTGGAGGCTGGTTATGCTTCCCATCCGTACTGCTTTTAGGAAAGGCCAGCACTATTAGAAGAAAGAGGAACATGTATTTCTCAGTGCCATAACCAGGAAACAGCTCCTGCTTCTGGCACTGAGAAATACATGGATTCATCCTCAAGGGATCCAGTTTAAAAAAGAGATCCACAAAAACCAGAAAACAAAAACTACCACCGTCACCCCTCCAACCAAAGCATGGGGATTATTTGATTAAATTGTTGTACATGATCATCCTGACATCCAGAAAGTGTTGTTGATTATTATGCACAGTACTTTGCCATAAAAGTAGAGTAGGAAGGGAATGATGTTCTCCCAAGTCTCTGAGCTCCCATGGAAGTCTTGATTGCACAAAGTATAATTTTCACATTTTTGTGTTGCGTTCCTAATTATTTTTGTACAGTTATGGTTTATCTCAAGGTTTATTGTTGAGAGTTTTTAACCTAAGAAATAATGAAAAAATGTGAATAATGATGTAAGAGTGAACTTGTACAGTCTATATATATGTATCATACACTACCCACAGTATCACGTGTATATACTTACAGTGTACGCATGCTTAAGCTATAGAAGTTGCTCAAGTCAGAAATCTAGTGAAGGTTCTGCCCTCTCGCTCATCCTTCCTTCTCTCCCACCCAATGAGAGGTTCTGTATGACCAGAAAAGTTCATGATTTTTTTTTTTCCATTGCTTTTATACTGCTTAAGAATTTAGTGTAACAACTTTACTAAAAATTTGGCAGGGGGTAAAAAATGTCATTGCTTTGGTATGCAGTGTTTTGAAATATTGTTAGTGTTTCTGTGGTTAAAATGAAGTAAAATCTATACCTTTCCAAATAATAGGAAAATCTCTCAATCAAAGGTTGGTGGGAATGAACAATATTACCTTTATTATACTTCGCTGACATTCATAATACCTTCCTTATCTTCAGCATTTATCTACTAAACATGTGTCGTGTTAGAAACCAACATGAAAATCTTCAATGCTATTGTGGAAAACTTTTGACTTCTTAACAAGTGTGAAGCATACTGTGCTTGTTCTGATAAGCAGATAAAATTAAAAATTTCAGGTTTGCAGTGTGAAAATGTATTTCAGCATTTTTGTATATCACAAAGTCCTGCTGTAGTATCTTAATAGTGTCCAGTCTTCTGAGCTGAATTGTGATTTGAGTTTCAGTGTACAAATATCTAGGGGAATTGTTTAGTGGATATTGAAAACTGCACTCTTAGCTTGTTGACAGTAAACACAGAAATACTAGAAGATGTCAGAAGTACTTTCCATCTGTAGTAGCTGACAGAAAAATGACATGGTAGTGACAAAATTGAGACTATGTTCTCCCTTGCTGCCAGAAGTTGGGTAACTATAGAGTAGTATGTGGCAGGACTGCATTTTAAAGCTATCTAGAAACTTGCAGTTGTCAGTCCCTGGATTATTTGTTGGAATGTGATTTTTTTTTCTTTTTTTTTTTTTTTTTTACTGATACATTAAGGGTTTTATAATGATTCTTTTTAGCTCTTTGGTTGATGTTTCAGAACTAATTCGTTGGTGTGAAAAGCTTGCATGGGTCTATCCTGTATCCTAAAGGTATGAATAAAATATTGTTAATTTTACATAACACTTCAAACTTTAAGTGAGAAGGGTATAAACTGTTGGGCTTTTTGGCTTGTTTATTTTTGCTTTTTCTCTTGAATGTTCCACACTGTTTTGAAATGTAAAAACTGTGTCACATTGACAATATTATCCCTGGTATCCAAGTACTTTACAGCTGTCCTCATAAAGCCTATTTAGAATTTTCCTGGTGGCAGGTGCCCTGGGTATAAGAGGACTGCCCTAGCTCGTCTGAGCTTTGTTAGCAGGTATAGCTTATTGGGTTGTACTGTTTGTTATTCCTTTACATTTATCTCACTGTTCTTCTGTGTTTTCAGTTAAGCTTTTCATGTTTTTGTTTCATTGCTTCAAGAAGGCATGTTTGTCAAGGTGGAGCTCATGAATGAAGTGTAGGCATAGACATGTCTTGCTGGTTGGGGCTGCATATATTTAATAAATGTATGTATTTTTCCAATAACAGCTTAAATTTTTATTTCGAACAGTAAAAAAGATAAATACTTTTCATGTAAATGGTGACAATTTGTTTTCCCTGACGGATTGATAAGTATTAGTGAGTTTAATGATGTAGGTATAATATAAAATCTTAAGTGCAAAACCAGGAACCTGTAAAAAGTTGAAAATACTTAAAGGGAAATGATCTTACTGCTAGTTGAATATGCAAGGCAGGCAGGAAAACGTACCATCCTTTCTAGAAATAGATACTTTGCACTTGACAATTTTTATTTGAGAGATAGCCAGTTTAAAATGATGAGTGGCTGAGGATGCTTGTGACTACATGGTGTATACATGTGCATGTGTGCAGTATAGGAGTGGTTTGATTTCACATTTTAACTAATACTTTTCTCAATAACAGTTATTCTGATAGCAAGGTATGTAAAATTGTTTGTATTGTAAGGCAGAAGAAAGGCGGCAGTCTTCTAGCTGTGTTGAGAAACTTCAAGTCATTCTTATCAGGATTAACAGAAACACAGAATTTTAGAAGATCTGTTTTTCTTTGGCAATGGCAGAATACGCTTTCCAGCTGCTTTGAAGGTTTTTAGGTTTTCTGTTTTACTTTTTATGTTCAACAGATGAATCATAAGATTACTGGAAATTCTTCTCAGGCACTATCTTTTCTTTTTGCAAAGTACCTGTCACCATTTAGACCTACTTGCTTGCAAAATTTATTGACAATCAATACCTCAGGAGAAAATAGTTTTATGAAAACTAAGAAGGATTCATGAAAACCTCATGTATTTCCATCATCAGAAGCTTTTATAGTGGATATTGTCTAAAAATTATGATTCCTTTCTTGTTATTGATGCCACACTTCCAGACCGTGAATGAAGAAGCTTCATTGATTTCAGGGAAGCTCTACAAATAGTCTCAGTGTACACAAGTCCGTTTGCAAGAATTGAGCCTTAAAAATGTGAAGGTCAGACTGCCATCAGCCCTTCTTAATCCAATTTTAAATAATCTTTAAATTGTTCTACAAATTACACGGTATATTTCATAAAATCATAGAATGGTTTGGGTTGGAAGGGACCTTAAATATCATCTAGTTCTAACCTCCCTGCTACGGGCAGGGACATCTTCCACTAGACCAGGCTGCTCAAAGCCTCATCCAGCCTGGCCTTGAACGCTTCCAGGGATGGGGCATCCACAACCTCTCTGGGCAACCTCTTCCAGTGCCTCACCACCCTCACAGTAAAGAATTCCTTCCTTACACCCGATCTAAATCTACCCTCTTTCAGTTTAAAACCGTTACCCCTTGTCCTCTCACTACCTGCCCTTGTAAAAAGTCCCTGTCCACCTTTCCTGTAGGCTCCCTTTAGGTACTGGAAGGCTGCTGTAGGGTCTGCCCAGAGCCTTCTCTTCTCCAGGCTGAACAATTCCAACTCTCTCAGCCTGTCTTCATAGGAGAGGTGCTCCAGCCCTCTGATGATGTTTGTGTCCCTCCTCTGGACCCACTCCAGCAGGTCCGTGTCTTTCCTGTGCTGAGGACCCCAGAGCTGAATGCCGTACTGCAGGTGGGGTCTCATCAGAGCGGAGTAGAGGGACAGAATCCCCTCCCTTGACCTGCTGGTCACGCTTCTTTTGATGCAGCCCAGGATACGGTCGGCTTTCTGGGCTGCAAACGCACATTCCCGGGTCGTGTTGAGCACTCTCAACAACCAACACCCCCAAGTCCTTCTCCTCAAGGCTGCTCTCAATCCACTCATTGCCTAGCCTCTATTTGTGCTTGGGATTGTCCCGACCCATGTGCAGGACCTTGCACTTGGCCTTGTTGACCTTCATGAGGTTTGCACGGGCCCACCTCTCCAGCCTGTCAAGGTCCCTCTGGGTGGCATCCCTTCCCTCCAGCGTGTCGACCGCACCACACAGCTTGGTGTTGTCAGCAAACTTGCTGAGGTTGCACTCGATCTGACTGTCCATGTCGATGACAAAGATGTTAAACAGTGCCGGTCTCAATACCGACCCCTGAGGAACGCCGCTCGTCACTGGTCTCTACTCAGACATTGAGCCTTTGACTGCAACTCTGAGTGCGACCATCCAGCCAATTCCTTATCCACCGAGTGGTCCACCCGTCAAATCCATGTCTCTCCAATTTAGAGACAAGGATGTCGTGCAGGACGGTGTCAAATGCTCTGCACAAGTCCAGGTAGATGACGTCCATTGCTCTTCCCTTACCCACCAACACTGTAACCCCAACGGAGAAGGCCACCAAATTTGTCAGGGATGATTTTCCCTTAGTGAAGCCATGTTGGCTGTCACCAATCACCTTATTTTCCATGTGCCCTAGCATAGTTTCCAGGAGGATCTTCTCCATGATCTTGCCAGGCACAGAGGTGAGACCGACTGGCCTGTAGTTCCCCAGGTCTTCCTTTTTTCCTTTTTTAAAAATGGGGGTTATGTTTCCCCTTTTCCAGTCAGCGGGAACCTGACTGGACTGCCACGACTTCTCAAATATGATGGATAGTGGCTTAGCCACTTCATCCGCCAGTTCCCTCAGGACCCATGGATGCATTTCATCGGGTCCCATGGACTTGTTCACCTTCGGGTTCCATAGATGGTATCGAACCTGATCTTCTCCTACAGTGGGTGGTTCTTCATTCTCCCAGTCCCTCCGTTTGCCTTTTGTGACTTGGGCGGTGGGACTGGAGAACTTGCCGGTGAAGACTGAGGCAAAAAAGTCGTTGAGTACCTCAGCCTTCTCCATGTCCTTGGTAACCAGGTCTCCTATTTCCTTCTGGAGAGGGCCCACATTTTCCCTAGTCTTCCTTTTATCACCGATGTACCTATAGAAGGTTTTCTTGTTGCCCTTGATGTCCCTGGCCAGATTTAATTCTATCAGGACTTTAGCTTTCCTAACCTGATCCCTGGCTGCTCAGACAACATCTCTGTATTCCTCCCAGGCTACCTGTCCTTGCTTCCACCCTCTGTAGGCTTCCTTTTTGCATTTGAGTTTGTCCACGAGCTCCTTGGTCATCCACGCAGACCTCCTGGCGTTTTTGCCTGACTTCCTCTTTGTTGGGATGTGTTGCTCCTGAGCTTGGAGGAGGTGACCCTTGAATATTAGCCAGCTTTCTTGGGCCCCTCTTTCCTCCAGGTCTTCATCCTGTGCGCGCCGCCAAGCAGGTCCCTGAAGAAGCCAAAGTCTGCTCTCCTGAAGTCCAGGGTAGTAAGCTTGTGCCCTCCTCAATGCCGTAAGGATCTTGAACTCCACCATTTCATGGTCACTGCAGCCAAGGCTGCCCTTGAGCTTCACATTCCCCACCAGCCCCTCCTTGTTGGTGAGAACAAGGTCCAACATAGCACTTCTCCTCGTTGGCTCCTCTATCCTTTGAGAAGGAAGTTATTGCGAATGCACTCCAGGAAACTCCTGGATTGCTTATGCCCTGCAACATCACCTGTCCTTGCCCTCCCTTTAATCCTGACCCATAGGCTTTTGGTCAGCTCTGCATCCATCCCCAGGCGGAGGTCCGTGTGCTCCAGCTGGTCATTGACATAGAGGGAGACACCCCCTCCTCGTCTCCCCTGCCCCTCCTTCCTAAAGACCCTGCATTTGAATCTCCTCCTTACTGTTTGAAACTTCAGTGCAGCAGAGGAGTATTTCATCTTGAATGAGTTCTATAGGTTTTAAGAAATACAACAAAACACTGGAGAAATCAGTGAGAAGGTGTACAGAATAATAAGTGCTACATCAAGTTAGGCTGTCGTATGCTGCAACTTTTCTACTTTGCAAAGGAAGAGAAGTGGTTTATATGCTAGCTTTAAGCCACCATTTTTGACTTTTTTTTTCTGAAGCAGGATGATGGAGAATTTTGGGGAAACTTTTGAAATAAATAGTAATTGGTTTTATCACTAAGTAGTACTTTAGAATTGTGTTTGTCTGCATTAGTGCAGTATGGAATTTGAATAATAATTAGAAATCATAATATCTATTGTAAAGCCATGATTGCTTATATATATCTGAATGCCATCCTTTGAGACTTATTTTAGTAGATGTCATGCATAGTATTTGTGTATGCTGTAATGAAAGTTTTTAGCTACAGACATTCTCCAGAGCCTTGATTGCCAAATCTGACAAGCTAAAGTGAGCATTCATTTGCATAATAAAGACTGAAGAATCAGAGTGAAATTCATTCCAATGTCATCCTTCTTGTCCTTGGGATTCTGCTCTGTATTAAAACAAACAAACAAAAAACCAAAACAGGTTCTTACCATTGAGTTGCCATGCAGAAAAATGTGTTCCTATGAGTGAGATTAATAATACCATCTGGTATTTTGTGCCCTTGGTGATATGCCAGTTACTAGTGGCAGAAGGATATCATTTACCTTCAGTATTTGGCTAAAAAGGGCATACTGTTTAATGAAAAAGGAGCTAGGAAGCATTTCAAGAGTAAGTTGTGTGGCACTGATATAATTGTGCATTAGAGAGGATTTTTTGCATCAAAGTGGTATGACTTTTGACACCTCCATATTGAGTTTTATTCTAAATAGCTAAAAGCTTTTCTGAGGCTAAACAGCAAAATAAAATGTATAAAAGATCAGTTAATTAGTTTATTCAAACTGTTTAAAAATTACCTGCAAATGTGCAGAAAAATATTTTGTTTTTCATTGATTCATATACATACACATAGAACTGTTTTTGCAAATACTCAAAAAACCCCCAGCTTGTACCTTGAAGTCTGTTTGCACATTTTCTATTAAATTTGTGGATTTTCTTCCTTTTAAAAAAGTAGAGTGCGTTAGCAATACGTTGCACTCTGCGTTCAGTGTTATTCTACAACTGTGAAGATTTGTATTCTTCCCTTTTTTAACCCGCCACATTGAGAAGATCAGTACTGGAGTGCAGGCTGAACACAGGTCCATTTTACGCATGCTCAGAGGAGCTGCTGTCATTAATTAAATCTCGTGTATTGGTCTCTTTCCTAATTGTCTGTCTTGACTTATCTGAAACTTTTTTCACTATAAATATTGGCTGGGTTTAATTAAAGCATGATATAATCCTATAATTTTTTAATATGGAAATTCATCTTTTTGCATTGTATTGTGTGACTTTATTATTCAGGGTCTATTAAAGTTGGAAGTAAATTGGAAGCATTTAACTCCTAAATTGCTCAGTTTTCTGCCCCTGTAATGCTGGGTATATCTGCCCAACGTTTTCTTTCTTTCTCTTCCATTTTAAAAATTTTTTGACATGAAATGAAATTTTGTTCGTTGCAGCAGGCTCTGTTCTGATCTGACCCGGTGCAGTTCCACCTCTCCCTCTGTGCTTGAGGCGCTGTAAGTTCACGTCTGCGTTGGGCCTCTTTGAATCTTGGTGGCAGGATCGAATCCTGTTGTCAGGATGCCCGGTATTAGCTGTGACAGAAATAGCCCTGTCCTCCCTCGAGTCGCCATTAATTACACACTCGGTAGCTGATCTACATGCAAAAAAATCTGTAGTAGTGCTTTGGAAATGGAAGTATTTTGGCAGAAAAAGTGAAAATGGAATGCTTGCTTTAGACCCTTGCAGAAGTGATTTTTCCAAAGAGAAGCCCTGTTCACTCTCTTTTTGTGCACACGCTAATATGTGCAACTCGTCTTCTGTTCCTTGTTCCTCCCTTACTGCTTTCACCAATCCTCACCATGCAGACAGAGACATAATATTGCTGTAAAGTCTTCCTTTTATCAAGAAATGTTAGTATTTGAATTAAAGCTTACGAAAATTTGACCGGTGAAGAAACCTTTTAAGAGGAATTACAATATAAATTTGGTAGGTAAGCCTAGTAGTTTTAATGTACAAATTAAGAAACATAATTCAATTATAAGTAAAGCTTTGTTTATAGGCTTGTAGGAATAAGTATAATGCTGATCTCTAATTCACAACTTTTTCCCCTTTTTAATAAGGTTTTGTCAATCAATACTAGTGTTTTCAATTTCTTTACACATAAAGCTAGCACTGTGTTAATGGAATTGGTGTGTTGCGTGTATTTTCTTACACTGCAGCATACTCTCTCTTAGGTTTTACACTTCTCTTCCATGAGAGGCAGGAATTTATAGAAAGCTGTCCATGTGCTGCCTGAAACGGGTGGAATTATTCCTGGAAAAATTTGGCTTGGTGTTTCAGTAATTTCCTTTTCTATGGTTTGCACAGCTTGCTCTTAAATGTTAGATAATTTTAAATCTAATCATCTGGAGAATATTTTTATATGCAGAATGCCTACTTGTACGCTTTGACTACAGCACTGCAAGACACCAGAAAAAAAAAACAAACAACCCCTGGAAAATATTATTTTATATTAATTTAAACAGTAGCTTGTCAAATTATGTTGTGAAACTGCAATGGTCAGCAACACATTTTGATATATATGCTGAAGGAATACACTTGCTATAGTATGTTACAGAATATTTTAAAGTATGAGAGACTAGTGTATAGTTAAAGGGTGTGTATTTTATTTTGTAGAGGAGCATTCTGCTTTCAGAAATGTAAAGATACCTTTATGCTTAGCTTCTGTTTTCTTCTATTCAAACTGAATTTCTAACTTGCTTTGACATTGCGCAGTGATTAAATGGTTGAAAAGCTGTGTTGAGTTCTCGTTTTTTTGGTAACTGATTAAAAGTCGTCTCACATTGTGCTGAGCAAATATTTGTAGGTTTGTGCAGAGAACTTCTCTTTGGACCCTCAGTTTAACAACTGGGTTGGATTTTTTTCAGAAAGTGTATATAAAACTGTCTCCTGAGACTCTTTCAAAGAACTGTTGCTAGGGGTCAGTGTTTTGAGCTTAATAGGGTTTGGGGTATTTTCATTTTAGTGAATACATTTGAACAGGAGTGTAATGTGTTGGGTTTTTTTTTTTGGTTGTTTTTTTTCCTGCTGCAAACCAAAATAGATTAGATGTCTAATCTCTAATGCATTTTTGTTGGAATTTCACTTCCGTTTATAAGTGGATTGTCTTATAGTGTGTTTTTTTAATTATTTTAACTGGGCACTTAAAACATTTAGACATGAGCATGTGTACAGTTTGTATAAAAACTATAATAGTACAAAGGCTGCATCAGATTAATATTTCATTGCATTCTTTTTTAATACACCAAAAGTAATGATAAAACTTGATTATTTTTTTTTTCTCCTCTTTCTCAGTTTTAGGCAAAATAGATCACTTTTGTACCGTGATTCTAGCTTGTTTAAATTTTCCTATAGGAAATGGCAAAGGTAGGCCTATTCCACAGAATGCTTATTATGAAACGTATTAGGTGCGCCATTTAGGAGTATTATGCCATTACCGTGCGGTGAGTTCTTCATGGATCAGTCCTTTAAAATCCAGAAACCCACTTAGGACAAAGTGGAATTAGCTGGGATACAAAGATCCTCTTGTGTGCAGGGCACCACATTAATTTGCACAAGCTTGTAGTGGGGGAGTATATACGTAGATGGCTTTGCTCCTGTTCTTTACTGGTTTATTTTATCATGCTTTTATTCAGTTGATCCCACTCATTTAATTAGTGTACCAAATCATGCCTTGCATAAAGTAAGTAAAATACCTGACCACTAGTGTGTCAGCCAGTGTTGAGAAGTGCTGTGGCCCTGTTAAACTGCAAGGATAATTTAGAGCTAGCACTATTACACTCGGTTTTGCCTTTAGTCATCGTGCGAGGACTCTAGCAAGAGTATCTGGCTTCTGTGGTAATTTGTCAGTAAGTGCTTTGAGGCAGGAGAACTAAGCTTGCAGGGGACCTACGAACTGCTGGTTACTGCCCCCAGATATTCCCCGAGGAGCCAGGTACTTGGAGAGAAGCCTCTTTTGAAGTTGATTAGAAGCAGGTCAGGTTTGACTCTGGGTATATGTACATGAGTTGTCTCATGAGGGAAATGAAGGAATTTTTGAGTACCAAATATTGAGAATGTTTCTGAAGAGCAAGGAGTGCTTAAAGGCAGCAATGAATAAATTAACCCAGTTTATTTACAGTGGATGGCTCTTCCTTGTGTGGTGATTTAAAGGTTGCAGTAGTGATTGCTTGTCTCTATAGAATTGCAGTTTTTCAGTCCACTTAACTTTAGAAGTCCATGGGATGCTGCTTCTTAGATTTGCCAATTTGGTATTTATTTTATACTAGAATTTTATTTAGTAAATAGCGCTTTCCAACCACATAGCCTTTAAAGCCCTCAAGTCTTTTCTACTTAACATTACGGGACCTCCACGGAGGTTGTGCTCTTTCAGCAAAAATGATGAAACTGTTTTGTCCAAGTTTGTATTGTGGAGCCAGGCAGGAGATCAGATTCTGCGTTTGGGCATGTCTGGGCTCCACTGAGGTCAATAAAAGTGCATAGGGACTGTGACAAGCAACATTTTAATAAAACCCCAAAACCACAAAAACTGCCTACCAACCATCCCCCAAAAACCCAACCAAACTACAACCCCAAAACATGTAGACCTCCATAATATGACGTCCTGCATAATTATTCTAGTGAATTCAGCTGTAAGTATCATAGGCTCTTGCACTGAGATAATTCTGCTCTCCAGAATGTGTTGAATTACAAGAACGATGTTCTTTGTGTAATGTTGATATCTGAAAACCAAATAAAACTTTAATCATAAAAGACTTTCTCCATTAAGTGATAAGAGCCCTTTGTAATAAAAACTTGTCAGTCTTCCATGGTTTAGGAATAATTTAACCGTGTTAAATTCTCTTGTTTTAGACTTTATATAGCGGCAATCTCCCTTATTTGCTACTGCAGTGGAAATCATAAGTTTAAATACGGTATATCGGGACTTAGTGCTAGCGGGTTCAGCGGTTGGTTCCACTTTTGATAGTCTTAAAATTTAACTGCATTAAATTATCCTATTTTAAACTTCATAAAATGTCAATTTGCCTCATTTTGCTACTCAGTGGAAGGCATAATTCTGAGTCGAATGTGCCATGACTCTGGTACGGGCAGATTTAGTGGTTGGTACGAGTGGGCTGGTAGTCTTGAATCGCTTTTTGTAATCTGCTTGAGGCAAAGAGCTAGCAGGTGGTTTTTTGGAGCTTGCGGCTTGTTTTGTCACCAGCATTACACATCATGGTGGAGTTGGGGGATTCTTCCCTGCTGGGACACGCGTGTTCCGGGTGGAATGGGTCAGTGGGATGTGTCGCTGTCTCCAGGCTGGTGTTAGCCTTGGGGTGCACCAGGGTAAGGTGTTGGTGTTGTCTCCTTGAAGGAGAAATGTAAAAATAGCTGCATTGGGCAAATATGGGGTAGGAAGAGGCTTTTGTTGGCTCTCTTTTTGTTGTTTTGACTACTCAAAGGTCTGCTTCTGTTTTGAAGGTTAAAGATCTGTATCACTGATAAACGTTTTATTCAAGCATTTAATTTAATTTCCTCAAGGATACAGTAACTGATGGTATTCGATATTTAGGTATCTGTACAGTCCTGAGTGTTAGGTACTTTAATCCTTATTATATGACATGACAAGACAATGAAATTGAAATATATGCTGTGTAAAAAGCATTTATATATTATATTTGCTATACTTCAAGAACCCCTTCATTCTTTTGTTTTAAGAGTGAGTAATTAGGTTGTTCTGTTACAGATGCTGAGCTGCGACAGTTCATTTTCCTTCTGCACCCCACTGAGGCGGAGGAGAAGAGTGCTGGAGGCATTTGTATACATCCAAAAAAGAAAGCAGAGGGATAGGTTTCGTTTGGTTGGGTTTTTGAATATGTATTTTTTTTTTGCATTTAAGTGGTTGGAGGTGTTTTTTGTTTTGTTTTTTTTTTGTTTTTATTTTTTTTTACTGTATGTTGACAATTGCTAGGAAGCTTGAGTCTACATGTAGATAAATTTTTTCTTATACAAAATGCACATAGTTTTTCCTATATGTTACTTGCTGCTTTGTCGCAGTTTTGAAGATGCCAGTGTTAAAGGAAAACATGATGCTATCTCTACAATGAGGATTTCTTAAACTGTCTTTTAACTGCTAGTTATGTCATCTTCAATTAAATGGTTATGCTTGAAAAATAATTTTATTTTGGGAATGTTTGTGACTTTCTGTAGATACGTAGATACAGAAGTTGCTCTGATATTCTGAGGGTGTACTTAAAAGAAAAAGAGGACAAAAAAAAAAAAAAAAGAAGCCAGAGCTGTGAACCACAAATTAGGCAAGGCAGATGCTACAATAGTAAATTCTGTTTATCTTGTGTTGAATTTTATGGCGTGATGACACAGTAAGTCTCAGAGAAAAGAACTGCTTCCCCACAACGGATCATGCATCTCAAATTTAACTTCTAAACTAAACTGGCCTTGGTGTATTGTTCGTTAATGCTAGTCCATGGTACAAGGAGTAAAAATAAAAAAAAAAAATCATTAACATGTACTAAAATTATCCATTCAGGAAGTGTGATGGATCTATATTCTTTTAGTTAGTAGCGTGGAAAACTAATCTTATAAAACCTTAAATATTGGGTATTTTCTAAAATGAACTTTGGCTGTAGATTCACTTAAAACTTTATTGTTCATTTATCTAAGGCTGTAGTTTGAATGTCTATTTTCTGTGTTTCTGGGCAGACATCTAGAACCACAGGCAAAGGGTAACCTGCTTGCTTTTTGAATTTTCAGAGAAATTGATTAGTTTGATTCGCTGTTGTAATCCATCAAAACCAAGCCTTTTGGGCTCGCGAGTACTGAGGGCTGGCCGGGAAGGTTTTTGGGCGAGCTGATGAGGCTGGAGAGAGGGAGCTCGGCTGCTCCTTTCTGTTGCTGGCACTGCCTGAGCTTGTCCTGCAGCCACGGGTAGGGACTGGGTCTCCTGTCTGTATTTCTTCCACAGCTCAGGATGAGCAATGCCAGCCGTCTCCTCAGGCAACCAATTCCAGCAACTTGTTACCCTCCTTTTAGAAAGGGTTTTTTGGTGTTGTTTAGACCGAGTCTTTCCTGCTGCAAAAAGAATGTGCACAATCGCTCTTTTGCAGAGCCCAGATAACCCATGCGCCTTTTGCCACTTGCAACGCTCTTGTAGTGATTTGAAGACTGTTAGTCCTCTTGTCTTCAGGCTAGAAAACCATGTTCCTCTGGTCTTGCATGATTGTTTTATATCTCTAGCAGTTCTCCTTGCTCTCCTTCTGCATCTTCCCGCGTGCTAGGTGTTTGCAATGTGGTGCCTAACGCTGAGCACAGCACTGCATCAGAAGGGAAGATTGCTTCCCATGCTGCGCGGGCTCTGCCCCATCCACGCTCTCGCTTTTCCCTCAGCGGCATCGTGACTTATCTTCCGTTTGTAATGCTCTGCAGCTCCCAGGTTCTTTTGACATCAGAGGAAAAATGGAAAAGGAAGAGGAAGATCACGATAAAAGGACAGTTTAAAGGTCAACTAAATGCGAAAATGGTATGATGAGAAAATAATAAGCTTCAAAGACGTTAGGACTTCTCTCCCTGAAGACTTTCAGGTGCTTTTTGTAAACAATGGAGAGATGGCCATTTCTAAAATAAAATAAAATTAAAAAAAGCCAGCAATTTTAGGAGTAGAAGTTAATAGCCTATTTCTTTTGTAATATTGGAAGGTATAATTAAAACCTGCTGCCAGAATGAAAGTGTAATTGCTAATGTGAATTACTATACCAAGGAGACCTACAACAAGGGAAAGTATCAGGCATTTGGTGACAGTTTGGAGCTCCCAACGCTGTATTTTCAGCTTCCTACTGCTTTTATAGTCAGAATTGTTATACCATAAATGTGGAAAAAGAAGGAAGAAACCTTCCTAAATTATCACACAGGGTACAGTTAAAACAACTTCTTGAGACAGTGTAAGTAGATAAATGCAACCATCAGTTTCATTTGTAAGTCTTAATTTTAGCTCGCAAATACCTGTACACACACTTTTTATTAAAAATGCCTTTTGCTTTGAGCTTTCCATAATTAAGGATGGCATTGATACACAGGCTGGATTATGTGAAATCCTTGCCATTACAGCAGAAATTCTAAGTTGGAATAATACTGAGCATGTAGTTCTGGTAGTATCCTGTCCAGCGTGCTACTGGAAGCTCAATGCTTTGATATGCATTTGAGGATGAAATTTAAGATTTCTCTTGGTTGGCTTATATGAAAAGTTTAAACTCTTGTGATCAAAGTTAAACTTGTGGGTGGAATGGTGGAAATGGAAATCTTTCAATGGGCATTGCCAGTACAGCTACAGCATGCTGATCAACGTTTGTGAAGGTAAGAAGCTTTAATGTTTCATACTGTCTAAAACTACCAGGGATCAGTAAAGCTGTAGGTGTGCACTGACACACTTACGTCCTTTGATGCTATTCCCAGGCCCGCTGCGTTGCAACACTGTCGCCTGGCTTCCCAGGTACGATTGTAGGCTTTCTCTGGCTGTAACCCCTGTTGTTTAATATCAGTCCAAGCATCAGAAATCGTTCTTCACACAGATGCATCACAGTTCAAAGCCCTCTATCAAGGAGAAGCAGAGTAAAGGCGTGAAGGAGGAGACTCTATCTAATAAGCTTTGAGAAGCATTGGATTTGTGGATGAAAAAAGTCTCCAGCGATGGCAGAATCTGTTCAGGAGGTGACTCGAGTTGCTTGTAAGCAAGTTACAAAAGTCATTCACAGATTCATCAGGGTATGCATTTATTGGGTGGTTCTGTGCTCATGTTCTAGAATATACACTTAGTCCATAGAGTGCTTGGTCTTCCTTATGTTGGAGTGATATAAATATATGAAGAAAATAATATAAATAACAAATTAAGTCCAACTATAGAGCAGCAGAACTAATTGTAAGATCTGTCAGTGGGACTAGCTGTCTTTGGAGCTCAGGGGCAGGATTTCAGTTAGTTCACCCCAATCACCTCTTGGGTTTTGTCTTTTCTAGTTAAAACTTAGCTTATATCTGTTGGGCTGAAGATCGGAGACAAACATAGTTCATCAGTGTGCATGAGAAGTCTATGCTGTAATGGAAACCTCCTCATTTGTTTATAAAATTCAGCTATTGTGCAGTTGTGCTTCTATTCCAGGCAAAAGCACAAAGCTGAAATGGGGGAGAATGAGCCCTCAGTGGGTGTCTTTAGGGTGCTTTTAAGGATGTCTTTTGTGAAAGTTTGGTGCAGGTTGGTAGGGCAGGGGAGGCATTTATTTGCTTGTCTTTAAACCGAGCAGATAGGAGGGGTATAAATGCATTCTCTTAGCTTATTTGCTCTGTCTGCACCTTCTATGAGGCCTGCTAATGAGACAGGCTGGGAGAAGTGCTGTCCATTTTACATCCTAACAGAGGAGAGAGGGAGGGAGCACCACAGAAAGTGTCGTGGCTGACACAGCGTTTGCTGTCTTGAAAATGCTGTGTTGTAAACGTAAAACTTGTGTTTTATCCTGCGAACTAAGAGGCAGATAATGAGATTTTACATAAGTACTTCTGGGAATTCCCCAATGATAATCTCGTAATTAATTCTACATTGTAGAAGTCTGCCGTCAGCCTCTCGCCTCCTTTAATTGTCGCTGGGGCCGTCTGCGACAGGCGCAGGTGGAGGGGAGCAGGAGCAGGCAGAGCAGGCGCTATGTGCTGAGGTGGCTCAATGGGCAGGAGGAGACAGATGGATGGGGATGCGCTGGTTTTGGGAGACACTCCCTTGTGATTTACTTATAATCTAGTTCTTCAGCACATGGACCTTCTGTTGATCAATTAGGGGCTCCTTGTATTGGCTAAAATGTTATATTGATTATTGATTAATTATTATAACAATGTAGTCACCACGGTATGTGTGGGGAGAAGGTTAAAAAAAAAAAAGGCAATCTGTTAGGAAAAATTTTCTTTCTGGCAAACAGATTTATGTGTGTGTATTATTTGATGTTTGTGTCACAGTATAAAAACAAGGAGGTGAACACACAGGGCCATTAATGAGTCTTTTTTTTAGCCTTGGCAGTTCTGGAATCAGTCCTTGTATTCCTCTGTCCATCCTGTCCTCTAGCAAAGTGTGTAAGAAGATTGAGAGGCCAGGGCAAAGCGCGGGTACCGAATCGGGGTGTTCTGCACCTCAGGACCCCAGGAGAAGCCTTTGCTGGGAGGAGAGGGTGAAATGCACCCAGAAATTGCACAGCTCCCATTCCTCAGGGCTCCTGAGCCCATGCCCACACACACCGTATTTCATATGAGCTTGCGCAACACCTCCTCGGCAGCCAGACAGAGCTCTAGGCTCCTAGGTGTATGGACATGCTCAGTGTTTTCTCAGAGCAAAATGGTAGGAAAAATTCTATCACCTGATTATCCTTAGGAAAGGATGCTCTCTAGGTAGGAGCAGTGCAGCGAGTTACTGACTGCTGGTGCGGGGCTGCTTGCGTGGGGACCGCTGTGCTTGCCGGTACGGGGAGATGAGCACTGCGCTCCAGACCAGAGCTTTCCTCTCTTCACGAGGCTGCCAAGCAGGACAGAAGGTCCTTCTCCTCTCATTCTTCATGCTGTGTTTAGATCATTAGCACAGAGTTGTTTATGGGTACGTTGGCTGTTACAGGACTGATACAGAAAGGTTCATTCTGAAGTTATTCCCCAAAGTGGCATCAGATTCTTCATTTCATGGAAAGGTACTTTCTTGAGTACACAGTAATCCTTCTTCAGATATTGAAATGTAGGTCTTTGATATTAGCTTCTTATAATGCTGAGACATTCACAACTATGAGAGCAGCTATGACTGTTTACAGGTATTGGCTGAAACTTAGGAAGGGGAAACAACGTAAAGAAAGGGGAAAGAAGTAAAAGTCTTTCTGCCTAGTCAGCTCGGAAACATCGAATAAACACAAGAGACTGTCAGGTATATACAAATGGGATTAATTTTTTTTCCCCCTGAAGCAAAGGCAGTACATGTCTATTGTGTGTGCAGTTGCGGTTGTGAAGGACTGTGATCCAGGGAAGGCCATTCAGGTCTGCATTTTGATGTTTCTGTGGCTTGGATCGAGCACTGCAACAGGAGTCGTGAGAATTTGGTTTAGTCTGCTTGTGCCCTAGACCTCCTATCAAGGCACAAGGCAAGGCGGCAGGGCACCAGGGAAGGAAGATCCATCCGCTGCCTCCGCGCAGCATCGTGCACCGGTGGGCACGGCCTCCTGCGGGCGATGGGAAGGCGTAGTCGTGTCGACGTGGGGCGTAGAAGTCCCGTTCTCTGGTTCTGGAAGCAACACGTGCAGCGTCACTTTGGCTGCGCTTGGGCGCTGCCGCTGCGCACGGAGCCTAAATTCATGCATTCCTTGCTTGTGCCAGCTCTTAAATGCCAAGAATCATATTTTACAGATATAGAGGAGCAGTATGAGGCTTATTAATGCTTGGAAATGTTATCGGCTCTTGTGAGGAGAAAAATATTAGCCTTCCGATTAAACAAATAGTATCTAAATTAATTTTAATTTAGTTTTCAACCTTTGTGTTTTACTTTTCCTTATCGCTATTCTGAAACCTTTTGAAACAGGTCTACATAGCTCCTCCGTGCTGCAAGAAGAATTCAAGCCTCTTTGTGCTTGATTTCACTATGCCTATGTGATAGTCCTCTGGATATCACAGCTTTAGTCAGTATTTCTTCCCCTTGTGTTGAAAATGTTTATTCTTAAATGGGTTCTTTTCAGGGAACACAAGTAATTACTCTCATTGTTGTGTGTTAGTTACTTGTTACTGTAGTTAGTGGAGCTGATGGGTTTAAATTTGTTTGAAGTCTTTTAATCTTTAGACCCTATACTACACACTACCATAATGATGATGCTAACACATCCATTAATTTAGCTAATGCTTTACAAAATTGACAATTTTCTCATCTGTTGCAGCCATACATAACTGCTGAAACACACACAAGATGTCACACCCCCACAAAACCTCTTCAGAAGAATAAACATATTTATGTATCCTCTAAATGCAGACTGTCTGTTTTCCTGCAGACTTCATGCTGTGCTGAAAATAGATTTTACTGAGTCTTAGAAGCACATGTTTAAAACATAATTGAACTGACTTTGTGTAGAAATTTCTTCTTTGCTTGCCCGCACACATGCACGCTCATGCTAATTCCTTGACTGTGAAACCCTCTTTGCTTTCGAGTTCATTTCTTCTGAGATCTGATCATCTTTGACTATTGGGTTTCTATTTTTGCATTTTACAAATTTGTTTTTGTTGCCAGCACATTTCCTGTCCCTCTTCTGTCTTGATTGATTTTTGCCATTTTAATTTTTCAAATCTTCTTTGGTTATTCTTTTTTTTTATATATATATATATATACACACACACACACACACACACACACATATATGTGTGTGTGTGTATGTATATATTTTCACTTTTTTCCTAAACTAGGTTAATATTCTGTGGAATTGTTAGTATTTTAACTCTGCCATCTTAATGCTTCTCATTAGAGGTCTATTATTTTTTTAATTTTACCTCTGATCTGTGGGTATGTTGTGGAATTCGTACGTGCCACTTCGTGGCCATTTTTGATGCAGCAAGTGTTGGCACTTGTGCCCATCCCAGGGACTAACAAGTGAAAAATCTGACAAAAGCAGCAAACCTGTGATGGCTGTTTTCCACTGCTGGCAATCCAGTATGGATGACGGGGTTGTCTCGTGGTGCACAGCCGGGTGACTCTCCTGCACCCGTGCGTTACTCGGCACGATGTCCTGCTCCGTGGCTCAGGCTCCCACAGCCCTTCCTAGCAGGTCGTACAGCCGCCTGCTTGCAGGAGAGGTCAGGTAAGTGCCTTTGTGTAATCGCCCTGTGATTGTAGCCCTGGTGGTCAAAGGCCTTTAAGAGAGAGAGAAGCCTGTAAGGAAGGGTAGCGTATCTTTTATTACTCATTTGATGTAGCTGGAAGGGGAAAGGCGAGCTTTCCCAGTACACGGGCCTGACCTGAGAAGGGTCCCTCTGTCAACTCATCTAATGAGTTACGATAAGCTTATTGGGAGCAAACCCAATTGACAAGAATCTCTTTTTGGGTATCACTAGGCAGCCACTTCATTCTCATTAAATAAGATTATATATGTGATGAGGAACGGCTTTTAAGGTTGTAAAATCGATTGGCAGAGCTGAGTCGGTAATCAAGCACACATCGTTGCTGCTTCTCAGTTTCATAGTCCTTCCTAGGGACGGTGGGTCCGGGTCCCTGGGCAGCGGCCACCGGCTGCGACCATCAGTGACACTCTTCACAGGGCAGTAAGTACTCTGTCTTTTTTCCCATGTCGTAGCTAACAAGCAAAGGTATGTTGGAAGGTGACACAAATTAAATTGCAGCTCAGCACTGAATCCTTTTAAGGACTCTAATACATCAAAGAAGCATTGTTCTACATGTTTGAACTGACTGCCCAGCCACCTTATAGTGGAGAGAAGTAGGTGCCCTCAGGACGTGCCTTTCTCTCTCCGACAACTGGAGGAAGGCTTTCTCAATCTTTGATGGGTAAATTGAAATTAGAGTAATCCCATCCCAACTTTATTTTCCTGTCTAATATCAATAAGATCTAAATATCACTGTCTGATCCCCTAATAAGAAGTCTTGGATTTTTTAAACTTTTTTTTTTTTTGCTAGTAGACAAACTTCTTTGTGCATACAAGAACTAGTAGCAAATTGTATTCTGAAAACCCAAACTCTGCAGGTGGTATTCCCTGCTTGGATATGAAATGGGAAAGGGAGAGAAGGTGTAAATCTCAAAGATTTTAATTTAGGAGGCGTTTCGGTACTTTCTTCCAGCCTCAGGAGAGGGTGGTCCATGTTACTCTATTCTGAAATGTTAATCTTGGTTACATTTGGGTACAGAAAATGTGTGCAACTGTAAGGCATAATTTCATGCTTAACTTGTTTCAGTAGAGTACTGGAAGATGTTTTGTCATAAATATAGAAAAAATATTTTTTTTTCCAAAAAGATGATGCTCATCTAATAACAAAATGAGGAATGTTGTAGAGCTTGAGGAAGGAATATTTGTCTTCCTAAAATTCATCATCTGTTGAATTTGGGCAAGAGTCCAGAGCAGACATATTTTCCATGGCTGCTTTTCAGCCATTTTTATGGCTAGTGTTAAACTTTAAATTCTTCTCATCTTTATTTGAGGAATAAATTAGAGTTAAGGGATGGTTTTGTACAGTGGGTAGTTCTGCTAAAGTAACAAAGTGGGCACTTACTAAGTTCACAGCAAATGCTTCTATGTCCTGCATCTAAATAAGTGATTACGGTGTTAACCATACTAATATTTTTGTACGGTTCAAGTGCTACAGGGAGTTCAAAGACCTCGCTCCCAGGTGTCTGGAGCTCTCAAGTCTAAGTGTTTCTCTCTGTTGAGGTGCAGGATGAGAATTGTTTCTCCCTATGTCCCACTACATTGTCCCTCTCGAGCAGTTTGTCCATGTGGGATCGCTCCTCCGAGGGGAGAGATGAGTTTGGTGCAAACTCTGGTGGAATGTAGGAGCTGATTTTTTTCCTCTGCCTGAAACTCATGAAAATAGCATCTCCTGCCCCATTTCTAGAGGAGGCGGCATTTCCAGCCTGGCCATGGTAGGTGAAACTCCGTGCGGTGGTACATCCTTGCCCACGCGAGCACCAGGCTGATTACTGCAGTGCGCTTCGCCTGGCGTGTCACCTGCCTTTGCTTTTTTTAATTACTGCATTGATCAGAATTAATGGGCACATTTAAAGTGGGACAGTTGGTGTATTGCAATAAAAAGGAGAATAAATAAAGGCGAGAGCAATTAGGTAAGCCTGTCCTCTCACTGCAAGTTTCCGTCTTTTTTGCTCCCTTTCCTGCTGGCTGTGGGGCTGTGCTGCCGGCCTCACTGGCAGGAGATAAACTACTCATGGATTAATTTAAATGAAAAACTGCAGTCCTGACTCACAGTGATGTCCTCATGCTACTTTGCTCTTCCAGCAAAGGAAGAGGGGCTAAAATGCAAGCTAATTTTAGAATTATCATGTTTTTAATGTGAGTGCATTCATCCTAGCCATTACTTAGTGTAATGAATTTCCCGACTTTGTTGTGCAGATTTAGTGCAGATTCCACAAGAACAATTAATACGTGGCAGGAATTGGGAGGAAGTGACTCTTCTCAGGTTAAAAAAAAAAATGGTTCTCAACAAAATTTCATATAGGTTCAGCTGGGAAATAGTGACAAGACAAATACTGCCTAATTTAATTATATGAATATTTTTTGTTTTATTTTACAGTTCTGGTTTTCCATTGAAATGTGTTGCAAGCTGGAAGACATTAGCTATGATATTGTCCTAATTTCATTGCAGCTGTTTCTCTTATGGTTCTTCTGACTTCAATTACTCAAGCAAGCTTCTTTCTCAGTGATGGCAGTTAAACAAGAAACCTTGGTACATTTACAGCTATGTATTTGTAGTTGTGCTATTTTCTCCTCCAGGAACGTCTTTTGGGAAAGATTATGTTCCATAGAAAACTAAGCTTTCAATATAAACCATAGAAAAATTTAACATATATCCATATTGGAAGCGTGGTGTTAATGACAAATTACTTTTTAAATGGTTTATGCAATTTTTTTCTTTTAACGGGTCTTGATTTATATAAAAAGAATGTGCCCATAAAGTACAGTTTATTGTATAGTGAGCTCTTCTTAAAAATACAGTGCTATATTGATCATCCCTGGTATCCTGTATACATGCAATCAGCCTAACTGAATTTGTCTATATAAACAGTCTTTTTTTTTTTAATCTATTTCAGCAAATAAAAATGCGTGAAGTGCTTTAATTAAACCATCCGCTGTTTGCATGTAGGGTGCAGTTTCTTGGAAGAATGATTAGTTTTGTGTATGAAAGAATTATTGGCTCTGTCCACAAACTGATACCATACTGGTGATCAGCAGTCGGTGCAGGGAAGCAGAGCATCTGGCTCGTCGTAGTCTGGGTGGAAGGTGCTGTACATCCAGGGCATTCTCTCATTAACTGGAAGAGCAAAAAAAATATTGTATAAATTCTAAAGCAGATGCCATCTTGAAAAAATAATAAATTAGGAAAAAAAAATTCGATGATGGTAAATCTAAATATATTTTATAAAAGCTAAGTAAGTTACACATTTTTATATATATATGAGATGCCTTTTAATATGTTACAGCTTAACCTGATAAAAGCGGTGTGTGCACTCTCCTGAAACAGTAAAAGAATTATTTCTGGAGTTACCCAGTATACCTCTGGTCTTTTTGTGACTTTTAAGCAAGTATTGTTTGCTTTACAAAAGGTGATTCTGTCCCCTCCAAATACCTCTTTTAGAGTGATTTGTCCTAAATTGCAATTAGGATGTGATTTATTCTTAGGGTCCCTGCCCCTTAAAGTTGCATGTTTTAGGTTTTAACTTTCTCTTTATATGCTTAACACAATACACCCATATACGTATAAAATGTGTGTATGCAATGTACGTATGTGCGTTACCATAGATTGGCAGTTCTGATATTTTTAATGCGGCACTTCAGTATCACCTTTTTCTCTAAGTTTGTGGTTAGCATCTTGTGCGTGGGATGACTGAAAACTAGTTGAAGTAATGCTTCAGAATCAGTTATTGTTTTCCAGTTCTAATTGCTGTAGCCTTGCAGTCAGGTACGTTGGTTCCTTTCATTCCTGATACTGGGTGGTGCTCAGTGATGGTTCCCAGCGAAGGACTGAGGAAACAACCTGCTTCTTCCACTGCTTATATTCATAGCAGTTGGATGGAACTTGCCTCTTCTTTCATTGCATAGTCCAGCTAGTTTATTCTAGGCAGCACTAATGTAAGTATGTGAAATTTGTGGTTTAGGAAATATCAAACTAAGTAGGAGTCATGTAAACAGCATATTGTATTTCATTGAGTTGATGCAACTTGTACAGTTTTTATACTGAATGAGGTATGAATGGGGACTGTGATTTGCCTCCAGTAAATTGGACTAATGGAGAGATTGATAGACTTTTTTTTGAAATGTGGTTCTTTTCCTGTCTATAAACTAAAGCTCTCTGTACTGCAGATGTTACGTGTGTGCGCTTCCCTTCTAAAGTGTAGGTTGCTTTGGGTTTGGAAAGCCAATTTGTAACGGTGTTCAGGTGCAAGTTTGATATTTTAAGATATTTTACTGTTAGGAGACTTCCCAGTTTAAGCTCAGATTGCTTATTTTTTCTAGTTATATTTCTCCTTTTTTTTTTTCCCCTGTGCATCTTTAGGATGTAATCTATATTGGTTTAGCTTTACTTGTCACTTTCTGTATAGACTGGTCACTTGGCTGGTGTATGTAGATGGGAAATAATGGATTAAGCCAGTCATGATGGGATGTGTTACTGTTATGAAAAGGATAATCTGGTCCTTTCTTCATCCTTAGAGAGCTTTTTCTAATAGGATTAAGGTGGATGTGTGTGGCCTGAAAGCTGATGTTTCAAATTTGACGCATATAATAAAACCTGAAGAAGTTAAAGCCTGCAAGTTAAAAAAGCACGTGTTACACTACAGACCGTCCTGTTGTCATTTAAGACCAAATCAGACGTGATTTCATATCAGCTTGGCCCTTAACTTCATTATTCGTTCATGAATGGGAACTGATGGTGATGTTTTCTGACAACGGCAGTTCTGCAGGAGGAATCCCGACGGTACCACCCTGCAGGAATCGTTTCCTGCTCTCGTTGTGCTCGGCAGCCCTTTGGTGGCACGGAGCGGTGCGGGGGTCCGTGCAGCACCCCGGGTGCGGGGTCGCTGTGCTCTGTCCCCCTCCCGTGCTCCTCTCCGTGGGTCTGACAGTCACCTGTGCTGTTTCTGGAGTCGATTACAAATCCTGTAGCTGTTTATATTACAGGCTTTAATTTTTTTTTTCCATATTTCTGAATAACTAGCCATGCTAAAATTGTAACATATGGCTATGAATCTATTTTCATTCCTCCTTGCCTTTAATTAGAAACGAGAAAATTTCTTTTGAGGTTCTTTTCAGTATCCAACTCTTCTGTATTTTCCTTGCTACTTACCAAATCCTGGTGCGTGATCACATTACCTCTTGCTAGGAAGCGACTAATTCGACTAATGTATAATTTTGCGCAAAGCATAACCGGGCTGTGGGGGAGAACTGCGTGTCCTTGGAAGCTACAGACCCAGTGGAAATCCATACTTTCCTCTTAGCTTACAGCTTCTGTTGGAGTTCAGTCTCCGTTCGATAGAGAAAAGCAGCAGAGCTCTGGAGGGTGAATGCCAGCCGGCTGAGCAGCGTTTCCAACGAGAGGCAGCCTCAGAGAAAGAGGACCCCCCCGGCAGACCTGGTGGCTGGCTGCTCAGCATGCCTCTGCAGGGCTCCTGCTGCGGTGGGTGCCCACTGCTGCTCTCCTCTGACCAGAAAGGTAGCCAGCTCCTGGCCAACAGGCTGGAATGACACGCAAGACTTGGCTTTAACCAGTGAGACTGGAGTGTTCCAAAAAAAAAAAAAAAAAAAAAAAAAAAAAAAGTGAGTTTTCTGTCATTTGGAGGCTTTGAAGAATTGCTTCATTTTTAGGGGCTCGCGAAGAAATGATCTCTGCAAGGAAGGTGCCTCAGCGTGCTAAGGATGCGCTAAGTGATTCTCGGTGGTGCTGGGCAATGGGGTTTCCTCTGAGGGGTGGGAGCTGGTGTGCACCCTCGCAGGCAGGGTGCTGTGCGTGGATTTGCGGTGTGAAGGTGTCAGGAAAGTGCCATGGTTGCTACTGCTTTCCAGCAGAGATATTACAGGAATGGGGAAGTCCACCTTTTGCATGTGTAACTCCTCATCAGTGGCAGTAACGAAATGTGCTTGCATACTGCCAGTCACTACTTAAATAGGGGCACACACAGTTGTTTCCCGTAGGGGTTTCACTAGATACTTTCCTATCTCTTGCTTCTTCATATACTTTTTTGTTAACAGTGTGGTTTGCTTGAGGAGCTATCCGTTGCTGAATGACTTTGCAAATGACCAAAATAGCTGTCAGTTACTCTGTGTTGTATGAACACAGTCCCTGACTGTAACATGAAGAATCACAGGTATGTATTTGTTTTATTATTCAGTATTTTATAGTTATTTTCTCAGTTATGGGGTGCTAGTCTAGAAATGACCAGCTTAAGTCTAAAATTCAAAAGGTACCACTTACTAGACCAGTGTGATTTACTGTCTGTGGGAACTGGCAATCATCCCTTTTTCTTTTATGTAAATCATGAGTTGCAGTAATTTGTGACACGGTAGTACAGGGCTTATTACAGCCTCCACAAGTTAGTAAGTTTAAACTAGTCATAAAAAGAAGATTTATTACCAAGCAGACACCATGATTTAGGTCAACAGGCCTAGACAGGGAAGTGGTTTTCTTGATAATGTAAAACTTGTCAGTAGCTTTTCTTACAAGGGAAATGATTCTTTTGGGTGAAAAAAACCTTCTTTTTTTGCATTTAATTTTCATTAAACTTAATAAAGCACAATATTTGTTAAAAAGGCATATCAATTTTTACAATCATGTCAAATTTAGCTGACCTCTTTGCAGTAATGAAATACTTCATTAAAACTGTTTTTCCTGTAGAAAACCATTCCGTAAGTGGAACATAGCAATAATTAGTATGAAAATGCAACGTTTTAAGGTGCCGTGTGCTTGCAGAGATGGATATCTTCCAGACAGGCTTTACTGCCTGGGTGCTGCTGTTACTAAAAAGGACCTGCCTGTGCACAGCCTTTTGTTTATAAAAGGTGGTGATTTTGAATGGGAACTTCACAAGCTGCCATTTGTTCCATTTTGAATCTCTTTGCCTGGGTAGGATTAGCCTGTCCTGACTTTCCGCTAGCGTGGCAGGTTGCATGTCTGGGCGTGCAGCTTCCCCGCGGGGGTCCCTGGGGAGCCCGTCTGGGGACGGGGTCCCTCTGTGCCATCCCGCCATGCCTGGAGACCTTCAGCAGTGAAAAAATCCTGCAAATACCTGTTCCTGTCTGTAAATGGATTTGCCCCTTGCTAGCGAGGAGTATGAATTTTTCAAGGAGAAAGGAGATTTCTTAAGCAAGTAACTTAAGGCTTGTTCAGAAGGCAGTGGCTCTTCAGAAGGAAGCTCCTTCCTTTTTTGTTTCACTGAAATAACATTTTCTGGGCTAGACCAAAGTACGTAGCCTCTGTGCACAAGTGATTGATGCCTGCTGCCGAAATATGACATAATTACCCATCAAGCCTCGTATCAAATACCAATTAGGATAATGTACGATGCTCTGCATGCATCCCAGCTGCGGGCTCGCAGTGTGTCGATTCAAGTGGCGGGTGTCCTGAAAGCAATTAATCCTGGTGTTCGTAACTAAATGGACTTGTACACATCGAATCGCTCTTCCTCAGACACTCCTTAGGGCTGCTTTTGATAGCCTGGTTTCCTGAGCCCTCTGATGTCTGGGTTACACTGCATTTGGGAATCCTCAGCAGGTTCCTGCTGATGACTGAATTTGGGCTGGCAAAATTTGGTGTTGGTTGGAGGTAGGGAGGGAGAAGGATGCTGTTGTCAGCATCCCTCCTGCTTCTTGTGTGGAGCCGAGCAGGCAGCAGCAGCCCCCCCCAACCCGGGCAGGGGACTGGGGGACTTATTTGCAAAACTTTTCACAAAACAAGTAAGAAAATTCAAGAAATGTTTTTCTCTCCAAACTTTTGCCTTGTTTAAAGTATAGCATGGTAGACTAAAAACATTGAACTGTTCAGCCTTCCAGGGAAAAAGCACAGAGCTACAACAAAGAAGAATCTTTTACTAAAGATTTACTGAAGGTATGTGTAAATAAATTCTGGCAGCTATCAAACATTTCTTTTTTCATAAACGTTGAAAAAGCAGCTTGTTAATGAAAGCAGATAAGATGCTGAGATAGAAAAATTATATGTCAGTAGTGGTTTCACTTTATAAGGCACTCTAAAATACTAGAATGACAGCCAAGGGGGGTCAGGGAAGGTTTGAAAAATAAAAATAAATGACATGCCTCTTACCTTCATTCCATGCAATTACTGTCTGCATAATTTTGTTTTGCAGAAACTGGTTTGACTCTCACCATTAACCTTACATTTGTAATTCTACTTAAGTTTTTTTGGCTTCATTTGTAATGGTGAGTTTTTCAAAATAAAGAACAACTAATGCTGCAGGAAAAAATGGCACAAACTTACATACACAAACTGGTTCGACAAAGATCTTTACAGGCCGGTAGGACTACAAGCAGTAGTTACATGGTATGTAGGTAATGCCGTTACAGCAGTATGAATATTTTTAAAAAGGAGTGCCCATCATGGGGTGCCTGTGGTGGGCAGGAGGAGCACGTGAAGGACCCCCCAAGCAAGGGATTCTCTTGCTGAGCAGCAGGAACTTCTGAAACATTGCCCAAAATGCGTGGCAGGCCAATCCTCCGTCTATTCGCTTTCCATCAACTTTTGCTTGCTTAGCACTTAGCATCGGTTAGGTATTTCCATTGCATTTAAATTAATATTGATACACTAATACATCTTTCCTGGCTTATTGCTCACTTCTCATTATTTTCAGAGAGGTAACTTGTATCTCATTGTATGTGCAAGCCCAGGATTCATTTATAAAACACAGCCATAAAGGTGATAAATGGGAGTGTGATTCCTGTGCCTCCCACCCTTTCCTTCAAAGGCCAGGGCTCGTCCCTCTCCGCTCCAGCCGGCTGGCTGGGGAGAAGACATCGTCGCTCCTCCACGGAGCTGCCGCCCTGCGCCCCGGAGCGTGGTGACCACCAGGACAAGGGATGCGTGTGGCAGAGGACAGCATCGCTGCTGTCGGCACAGGGCCGTCGTGTCCGAGCACTGCCGGCTTAGGGAGCAATGGGCTGCTCCGGAGTGCCCATCCGAACAGATGTGAACCCTCTCCTTTTCTCGGGTTTTTGTCCAGGATAATTTTTCCTACAACGGAGGAGGCACATGAGTAGGCTGAACCTCGCTGCTGTTCTTTGCTGATCTTGAAGCCTTGTCCTAAGTTTCTGTAAGACGTCTTTCAATTAGAAATGGCCAGTTTTTCTGTCTTGCTTTATGCATCCTTGGTTTTATCTTTGTGTATGAAACCACAAAGCAGAAAAAGCTATCTAGAAGTTTTGGATTGATAGAAACATAGCCACTGCCTGTTTCCAACACCAGAAAAGCAAGTAAATCGGTGCTGTTGATGCGAGTTCCCCAAGGACACGAGGCGAAGGCTGCCTTGCAGGCGCTGCCTGTGAAGCCTGGTGCTGCAGGGAGCCTGTGTGCCGTCAGGCAGCGCGTGCGGGCAGGGAAGGAGGCCTTGAAGAAGACCCCAGTGATTTCTCATTAGTCTGTCCCCATCCCCATGCACATACACGGCGTGTAACGCCCGCTCAGGGCTTTCCCTCAGTCTTTGCTTTGGACATTACTCATGCCATGGTCGTAGCCGGTACTTTCAGCAGAAAGCTGCTGCCTGGTGGTGTGAGCTGCAAGAGAGTCACAAGCAGACGCAGCTCTTTTCGCTCTCGCCTTCGTGTCTTCTTAATTTCCCTTTCTACTAGAATTTTTGTTTCTCTGCATGGTGCGTGCCTTCCATTTTTCTCCTCTGAGCCGTTCCCAAGAAACATTAATCCCTGCTCTTTCCTCTGCTGGCTACACTTCCCATTTACAATTATAACCAGGAGCTAGCGCAGGGTAGAGCTCGGGAGGTTTTTTGGCTTTGCCGTTGTAAACGTGACCTGACTGGTGCTTGCGGGTGCCCCCGAGGGTGCTTGGCCCCTGCAGCCCGGGAGGAGACGAGCCCCGAAGCAGCTCTGTCTGATGGCCTGCGTGGAGGAGAGAAGGGTGACTGCTTGTGAAACAGAGTGACAGCGAAACTGTTTGACGACATAATTGGGAGTCATATATTTACGGTTTCTTCCTTCAGGGCTGGTAACATAACCATTGAGATTTTACAGAGGCTGAGGTTTCACAACGCCTTTCCTCAGCCGACTGAAAGACTTTTTCAGAGATTCAGTGATTACCTAGTATCAGGGCTTTCACATCGCTTCATTCTCTAGTTTGTCTTGAAGTCCATTATAGTGGAAAAATAAAGCAAGCGATACCTGGAGATGCTGTATTTTTTTGAAAAAGATATGAGCCTTTCATTGTCACATTCATAAAGATAGTGTTTATTAACTGATTAGGTATGCAGTAAGATTGGAAGGGGGTGGACTGGAGCGCGTAATTGTTTTTATCCTCTTGAAAACAGTATGACTGCTGAGTCCAGTTTCTGTGGTTTCTTAACTTTGTATTACAGCTGATTTGCTAAAAAGAACAGCTATGGTTCTGAACTGCATTGAACTAGTATGATATTTATTTAGACTTTGAATTTTTATCAAAATCTAGCAGTAGCTATTACTGCAATGTAATAAACACGGCTAGTAAATGTGGAAACCTTTTAAGTTTAGATTGCATCATTTAACTGTGTGTAGGTTTCTTATGAATTAATGAAGAATGTTCATAGAAAGTTGATGTATTTTTCTGATGAGAAGATGCCTTCTTTCAGATCTTCTCTCTTAGAAATGGCAGCCAGTATCCGTAAGTAGACTTCACATCCATTCTAAATGGTATTTTTTAAAAAATCTGATGTTCAGTTTATTCTCTCACTCCAGACCTCCTAGTACCTCTTTAGGCTTTCTGCCTTGAGGCTATCCATAGCAGAGTCAGTTTAGGCCGGTATGTCTCCAGACACCATGTGAAGCAGAAATGCTGAAAAAAGGGTATTTATGACAGAAGTTACAATGAGTTCTGATGCTTTTAGTATTGGAAAGTAACATTCTTTTTTTTTTTTTTTTCAGAATCATGGTACTCTTGTGTTGAGAAATACTGTGAAGTAAATGATCTATTTAATGATGTTTATGACAACCTTATAGGATTTATTGCTCCTGTATAATTAAAACTAGAATTCTTTATGTTCTGGATTAAGATAAGTCTGTGTATAGTTCTGAGCAGCAGAGATACATCACGTAAATGGCAAAGGACTGTGAATTGATCCTTCAGTTTATTGGATTCTGCATGGAGTTTATGGCAACAAATTATTTGGGATAAAATATCTTATATGCACTATGGAGATGCAACCGAGAATTATTTGTTTAGGATTCAGGTTTAAAAAAACAAAGCAACCAACCAAAACCCCCCAGCCTTCCGTGTAGCACGCTAGTAGAAGGTTACTGCAATTCAGATAGCCATGCACACAAATACAAAATAGCAGTGATGGCAGTTATGATGTATCACACCATGTCAGGACTATTCCTGGTGACTGTGAAATTGGACGTGTGTTTTGGGTGGTGGAGCAGGAATGTTCCTTAGCTTCAGTGTGCTTTTCTTTCTGAAGTCAGTGAATGTTGCAAGGGCTTTTCCTGAATTTTGGGTAAAAGCTGCTGTGTATCACCGTTGCTGGCAGCACTGGGAGGCAGGGCTGTATGGATCAGACTACACAGCTATTAATTGGTTGCTCAAGCAAAACCATTGGAAAAATAAAGTTATTACTTTCAGCTGCCTTATTTAATGGAAAAAATGAATGAAGATAAAATAAGCAATAAAGATAATGCTTTGAACTGAAATGTTACACAAGTAATTTAATGACAAACTAGAATAAATCCAGTTCTGGGATTTCAGTACAGGAGACTGGAGGTTTTCCCCATGTGAAATGGCTGCCGCATGGACCATCTCCAGTGCAGCTCCTGCTAGCAGGGATCACCATGTTCTGCTTTATAACCAAAGGGCAATGCTCCATGGCCTAGAGCAACTGCTTAGGTGATCTTTTTCCCCTGAATATTGTTTAGCAGTAAGAAAAAAAACCCAAGGAAGTTATTCAATACTGTATGACAACTTTCTGTTAAAAAAAAAAACCAACCCCAAACAAAAACTAATGCTCTCTCGCATTCATGATGAGTTACTGATTGCAGCTGAAAACCTGCAGTTCTCCTGTGTGAAACTGTACCAAAAGTATTTTTAGTAATACCAAATCATTGTTATTTAGAAAATAAGACTGTATACCACATATAGATAAATTTGATAGGGAGGTACAAACCGCTGTTGTTGTTTAAACAATGGGGTTTCAGTCTTCTTCTGACTTAGTTCTTTAGATGTCACTTCTGCCTGTGTCCAGATGCTGCTCCAGCCAGCACGGCGGTACGGTGGAGGGTTTTTTGCTGTCTTTCCTTATTACAGACTCATCTCCACCCCTCCAGCTCCAGCTGTGCTGTTGTTTCTTTTCCAGTTAGGCTGCAGTTTGTTGACAGTCATCCCTGAGCCCTTGGGGAAGTAGCCACGTTAAGACTGCAGACCCCATCCGTGTGAAAATGCAGCACGACGGAGGTCTGTGGCCAGGCTCCTGGCTTTCCCGAGAAGCGCAGGGCTAGGGCCGGCAGGCTGTGGGAGGAGAAAGCTCCTAGAATTTGCAAAATGGTGTAAAACTGCATGTAACACAGCTACGGCACCTCCTCGCTGGAAGGAGGGGATGCTTGCAGTCACATTTCATCCCTTGGTGGGTGCCTGCGGCAGCGGAGCGAGGCTGTGCTCAGGGTACGTTAAAGTTAGGAGCATCTTCCTACGTGTATAGCTCTCTATTTAGCCAGCTTGCCTAGCTAAAGATAGCATGCGGTATCAGAGAGACCCGAGCACAGGTTTTGATAAGATTCCTCTGAGAATGAGACAAGAATGACTGATTTTATGCCTCGTATTAGTATTGTAGTAAAATATAAATCGGTGATAATTGGAAACTGCGTGATGCATAACCTGCATCGGGAAGGACTGGGCGGCTGTGCTGATGGAACAGCTGGGCAGCAGGAGAGGCAGCAGCCAGCTCTGCCTGGTGTCCGGGTCCCAGCTATGGTACTCCCTGTTTGATGGATATATTCCTCTTTCAATCAGAAGTTTATTTATGAAATACATTTTTCGAATTTTCATCATAAGTAGAGACAAATTATCATTTACTAAGATATATTTACCAGTAAGCCATTCACATTTTATCTTCTACGTATTCTGTGTATGGGGATGTCTGAGAAGACTTTGTGTATCGGGCGGATAGTAATTGTGTGGGGCTTACACCCCTTTAGCTGCTTTCTTCCCTATCTTATCTTTATACTGAGATCAATTTTATCCTCATCTAGTTGTTTTTACCTTTCCAAACAGCAATAACATCAAAGTTGGGAATTTTTCCTTTCAAATTGCTTGCGATGCTGGTAGCTGCAGAACGAGCGAGATTCGGGCTGACGTCAGACCCTTAATAAAAAGAGAGTTCTCTGCTCTGTTGTTCAAGAAGGTGCCATCAGGGAGCCCCAGCTCTCCTGGGCTGTGCACGTACGGGATGGTTCCTCCTTGCAGAAGTTGTACGTAACCCCGTGTTCGGGGGTCTAACCCATCCCTACGGAGGAAGATTTCAGAGCGGGGCTTGCAGCCCGTGGAGCAGACTGGTAGTTTTGAAGCAATCCAGTCTGATTGTTGCTGTTGGGGGAAACCAAGGTTTTTATCTGTGATGGAAAAGTATAAAGTGGTATTTCCAACTTCAGCTTTTAGAAGTTTCAACCAATTAATAATACATGAATAAGATTGGAATGACTTACTGACTAGACAGTTTCTGAAACAGGAAAATGCTTTTTGATGCGGAGGGTATTTTTCTTTTTTTGCAATGCCTATTGATCACGTTTGTACACAGTACCCACAGAACACCCTCGCCTTTCAAAGCGTTTGCAGTGTGCTTGGTGGTTAAACCAAAAAGCTGTGGTTTCTGCCCATCAGCATCGCTGCTGCTTATGTGTTACCGAGGGTCTGAAAATACCGCCGGGACATTGCTGTGGGCAGCAGTCCTCGCCGTGTCTGGGTGGGATGAGCTGATGGCTGGGCGGTGCGTCTGGGGAGACCAGAAAGACCAACAGGTTTTTGGGGTGTTCCCATCCAAGCTTAGCCTGGGAAGGTGGGACACAGACGGGTGTGCAGGGGGTGACCCAGCTCTGGGGGAATGGACCCCACAGCCCCTCGTAGAAGAGCTCTCTGCAAAACAGCACCCTTATGTTTGCAGTGGTGGTTGTTACTCAGAACTGAAGTGCAGGTGTTGCAACCGAAGTATAAGGACAGAAGATGAACATTTGGGGTGAAAAAACAACCCCCAAAAAGCCTGGATGATGAGTCCTTATGTCTTCTGAGAGTTGCCATGCTTATTTGTGCAACAGTCCTTGTGCAGTGCTTTTACTGAATTGTTAAATAAATGGAATACTTTGAAATCTACTGGGCTCTGCTTCCCCCACCCCCACCCTCACCCCTTTCTTTATCTTGAATTTTGTGCTTTCTATTCTCCACTCCACCAAAGACCTCAGCACTTCTAATAAGCCCTTGTGAGGGGGTTGTTTTCATTTCCAAAGGAGGCCTATCTTGGCTGACAGATGATGAAAAATGTCTGCAGGCAGAATGCTGGAAAAATAGCATTTTTATTCTTTGTGGGCATGCTTCAGTCAGTTCCATTATCCCTGCGTGCACCAAGATGGTCATTGAAGAGGTGAGCTGTTAATTCTTGTGCTTGGAGGTAAAGCTATATTTGGTAGACTTTTTTTTTTTTTTTTAAAAAGCACACTTCAGAAATATTTGAAATCCGCTTCAGTAAGTTAACAAGCAAAACTGCTGAATCACTGCTCCTTCTTAGTTGCAGCTATTAAATAGAGTTAACCGAAGCACCGTGAGGCGCATACAGAAGCCTCCTTTGAAAAGTGTTAAGTGTATACAGCCCCTTCTGAAATTACACAAGTGTGGCAAGGTGTAGAACACTGCGGAGATTTGTAGATTACTTTGGTTTCAACTTCTTAAAAGATAATCACAGAAGAATTCTGCTGCAAATTAAAGCAGCCTTGTTTGCTTTGCTAGAATCATATGAACTTATGCCCTTGAAGGACAAAAGCTTTTTTTGTTTGGCAGTTTGTTTTTTTTTTTTGGTGCTTCATTCAAACCAACCTGGATTTCATTGAGTGAAATCAATGGTTTAGAAAAGGCAGGCAAGGATGATTTCAGGTACTGTTTGGCCTCTCTGTGGGGAGAGACTAAATTAAGTAATTCTACTGCTTGGAAAAGTGGTAAGCAAAGAAGGATAAACTGAGGATTTGTAAAGGCATATATAGGCAGAGGAGGTTGATTAGGGATTCGGTGTGTATACCGAGGTAAACACCAATGAAAATGTGAGATAGCAAATCCAAAGCAAATAAAAGGGACACTTTTTTTTGCCAGCAATGCTCAGTTAAGTCATGCTGTTCATTGTAAAAAAGATAAATAGATTTAAAGAGGGAGTATGCAAGCTGGTGGCGATCTGTTGAACATAATGGTCTGGGTACAGCCCCTACCTGAGCAAAGGGAAATCTCTGAAAGAATTATTTTAAAACCTGTGTCTTATCTTTTCTGCCATGATCTATCAGTTGCTCTGAGACAATGTACTAAGCCAGAGAGACCTTTGTCCTGATCTAGGAAATGATTTGTCACCTTGCGATTTAATGGAAGCCTTTCCCAGATGGGCACAAAACAAAGAAAGGTTTTTGGTTGTGGTTTACTGAATTATAATGATAAAAACTGGAAGAGGCCTGCAGACGCTTCATCTAATCAGTTCTGCTGTTGATATTGTTTACTCCTATGTTTTTCACAGTTCTGTTGTAGATTACATGACAAGTTTTTCTTAATTTGCGCACTGAATCATCAGCACAGACTTTGGTTTTGGTCAGTAGAAGCCTGACCTCCTCCGTGCCGTTTGTTCTCTGGCTTTAGCTGAGATTTCTCTTTGCTCAGTTCCCCACACATACTTCTAACTTTGTCCACCTATGCTCAACCCTTAAATATTCTTAAAGAGCATTACTTCTCCAGTTTTTATGTGTTTAGCTCATGAAATTTCTTCTATTTCCTCAGGTGTATCAAGGTAGGAGTATAATTCAGTAATTTATTTTGTTGCTTGGATTTCATCTAGGTTTCCTTGAAAGGCTATAAAAACTCTATTTTCAGAGGTTTCAAAGCAAATATTTAAAAAACCTCCCAAAACAACCACCCACATATGCTGTGGATGTTTTAAGTCCAGTTAATTGTGTCCTGTGTGGGGAAAGCTTAGGTGACCTTTTGAGATCCACTTCCATCCCTATTCTTCTCTCATTTTCCTTCTTTCATCGTACATTTAAACAATGACAAGTAGACGCAATTTCAAGTTCATTAATCAATGTGATTTACAGAGGAGACGAGGAATGTAGGTCTCTATTTTGTTAAGGTTTTTCACAGTGTGAATTCTTAATATTAGAAGATTGAGCTAATACAATCTTTAGGGAAAGGAGAAATGATGTGTGTATTTGTCATACACACCTGGCAGCAGTAATGGGATTCATGTGATAGCAGCTATATGCAGCCATCCTCTGGATTTTGTTTACCATTTAAGATGTGTATATCTATATATGTGTATATGTATGTTTATATACATAATTATATATGTGTAAGAAAGTATTTTTCTCCTGCCTTTTTACTGCACCATGGTGTGTGTCTCAAGCTTGTCCTCATGTGTCAGGATGGACAGTCATCTTTCGGATCTGCAGTATGTGTTACCCAGAGCTCATCCATACTGAAAGCAGAAAGGCTTTCTGATGGTAGTACTCACATTATTTGAGCTATGACTATAAGTAGCTTACGTTAAAAAAAAAAAAAAAAAAAAAATTACTGAAATAGTTCTGTCTTCAAGACACACATGACAGAAGATCTCAGATTACTAAAGCACAGGTCACCTCGTACTTTGTCAAGGGTAGTATGATATACCAAGGAGATGCCGTGTAGATGGCATCAAATCTCAACGTCTCCTCCAGGTATTGGTTCTGCTCATTCCTCCTCACCCCTCAGCCAAGGTATCTCTGGGTAAGGGCAGAGCCGTGAAAAACAGAGCCTTTGCAGTTTTGAAGTATTGCAGTTTCTTCAGCCTTTCCTGGAAGTGGAGTATTCCCTTAAGTATTTCAGATATCTAAAAACTAATTTCTTTTTTGACTTAGCATCATCTCATGTAACTAGTATACAGGAAGGATACTTAATGAACTTTGATGGTTGCTGAGGATTAAGACACATTTGTAAATTCACTAAAATGTGTTTAGGGCTGTGTCACAGATACCTTATGAAACATTCATGTTTATAGAGCTGGCAAAAAACCTGTTACTGATGGACTGAGACTCATTTCACTTTGTGAAGGGGAATATGGTCAAGGTAAGTTAGAAATCTTAAGTATGAATCAAAATATGGTATTCTAATCAAGTTCTCGTAAAAGTGAATTAATCTGGTATACAAAAATAATTTTCCCAGTTACTTCAGCCTATAAATCCGCTTTGGTTTTCCATATGTCCTCTCTCACTGGGGGCTAGTTTTGAAACTTGTGTTGGGTGTTTGTTTCAAGGTACCCATGCTGTGGGTGGGGATGCTTTCCAGCTCCCCGAATCCTCGTGCTGTCCATGCTGCTGTCTGTTTGATACCCTCTCATCTCCTGCCACGGACACACAGGGGGTCCCCGCTTCCTTCTGGAAATGGGCAGATTCCCTCATTTCAAGACTTCTAAACCTGAGCGAATCTTATTTACATTATACAGACTGTTAGTGCCAAAATATATCCATGAACTTCACTGGCAGGAGAGGCTTTCCTGGATGCCCTTTGCCAGCAGGATAACTGGGCTTTCAGTGCTGCCAGAGGGTTCGCTTATACACTGAGATACACTGGTGGGTGAAAGCCTTGAATAGTGCTTTTTGGGTAAGATTTCATGCAAAGCAAGTCAAACGCAAATGAATTCAGGAGGCTACTGCTGTACATATGGTCAAAAATGCAACCTGTCCCTGTGCTTAGAAACGACTTGAAGTACAGCATGAGACAAAATTGCCGGCACCTATGTCCCCGAAGCTCAGGAAGGTACAGTACAGTAAATAAAAACTCTATCAGTTTACTGAGGAGTGGTGTGAAAGACCAACACAAGCCCATGGAGACCCATCAGCAAGGCCCGATCACAGAATGAGGCAGAAATAGTGAAGAACAGTGAAGCGTGACACTGAAGTCACAAGTGTACCAGCAAGAGGAAAGCCTGATAAGGATGGAGGTGGGCTTCTCAACCCAAAGGAAAAGCAAATAACAGATGAGTCGAAATTTTTTGTTTGCCGTTTGTTTTTAGTATTCATTAAAACTTTTGACTTACCAGCAGCAGAAGCACTCCCAAAGTATTGATGGATCAGATGTGCTAATAAGCTTACTGATAGACAGCCAGGTAATGTTTATGTAGAAAAATTAAATACATCTCTCAGTTTCTTCCCCCCTGGCTTCAAGGATTGTGGCTATCCCTGAGTCCCTCCTCAGGTCCCCGGTACAATTGGAAGTTATTTAAAATACAAGCCTGGAGGTGAGTTCAAGTACTTGGAAACATGACAACGCTGTCTTTTACCTGTGGGTTTGGGCTCAGAAGGGCTGCTCCTGATGGGGACAGGCAGCTTTCTGTGGAGCGAATCAGCTCTTTTCATCGGGGAAAAAACCTGGAGGCAACAGGGGTTGGAAAATCTCAGACCTCTCCTAGTTGGAGGATTTGCATATTTTTTTGCAACATCTGGGCAGCCCCTGTTTGTGAAGACCCATCTTGCCATTACCACTGCAGAGGGATGGAGTTACTCACTGCTGAGTCATTTAAAGTCAATGATCTTCACAATGCTGTTGAAAAGAAGTATAAACGCTATGTAGAAAAGGTGTTTTGGACAGTAAATTCTAAGTGATATTTTCGAAGATGTACTCTGTAAGGAAATTGCTTGCTATGCTCATTTTAGCTTATAAACACCAGTACAGGTGGAGTAATTCATAATCAGCAGCATGCATTCACTGATTGTTGCCTCTTTTACCATTCATACATTATGAATACTTAAGAAACATTTTTTTTTTATCCTCTAGATGAAGAGATTTTGTGTTATATTTATGTTCTCTGATTGAAGAAGTGTGTGTGTGTGTATGTTTTACATAAAGATTTTTGTATGGAAACTTGAATACAAATTTGGTATTTCATAAAATAATCTGAACAGTTTGATTTGAAGTATGTGGTACTAATGAAGTATGCTGTACTTCCTAGAAAGAGGGTAAAGCAGAACATAAAAATTTGGTGCAATGACAATATCAATATTTGGAAGAACAAAATTGTTTTGTTTGCTTTGGATAAATAACAGATCATTCAGTAGAAATACTTATAGTGGCTTTGTGCATTTAGAAAGCCAACTTTGGTGACATACCTGATATTAGAAAACTTTTGAAACTGCCTTTAGATTCTCAAATCTATTCGATGCTAGCAAAAATTCAATTTTCTATGAAAAGTTTGGTCAAATTGAATATTTACAAAAGATCTTCATTTGCTAAATATTCCTGCCATCTCTGGTATTGTGATGTTTACTTGGTTCTTATTTTAATATTTTATATATTGTTTGGAAAATGGAAAGTGTTATTTTTTCTAATGAATATGGTTGCATTGTTGTGTGCTTTGCATCTGCTGGGTTTGAGATGGTTGAGGACTGTTTCTTACAGACTCTCTGGGCTCAAAACTTATTTATTCAAATATGGGAGAGAAAATGCAAGAAGAGATGGTCCTGGGTACGGATTCAAGTTACACCTCTGAAAATGCTGGTGTGTATGTGGTTGTTAATTCATAAACAGTGTGCAGCTTCTCTAAAGATTTAATAAGCTGAGGTTGCTGCATTTTAACTATAGCAGAATTAAATAAGTTTCTCCATCACAGATATGTGTAAGCTATGATTGAAATGTAATCTGATAATACTTTGCTTTGAATAAAACCATGCGAGTGGAAAGGCTGTTTAGGAAATTTCTGATTAGTTTTATATTACACTTCAGGACAAGAAAATCTCTTCGAAGTTTGATCTTGATGGACCTTAGTAAACAACAGAAGAACACAGAATCTTGTAACAAAAATTAGTTTTGCAGATGAAGGAATATATAACTCATGCTTTCATGCAGAATAAACAAAAGTTTTCGGGCTGAGTTTAATCCGAGTCCGTGTGATGGTACACTGCGAATGCGCTGGGATTTCTAATGAATTTACAGTGAGTTTACAGTGGAGCTAACATCCTCTACAGCTGCCTTCCTATTATTTGGGCTCAGAATATGAAACCCTTCACTGTTGGTATTCCACACATTTTAGGGAGATACAATTTTGATATCTGGCTTACTACAAGGAGAGGCAGCAAATTTACTGTCGTAATAATGACTGTGCTAATAATGAGTTGCTAAATTCTTTCTGTTTTTTTCCCCTAAATAATTTGTTTTAATGAAAAGTTTCTGATTTCTACAGGAGATTGTCACTAAGATATTTTCAGCCAATCCCAAAGTATTTCAGCAGAAAAGAGAAACATTTTGGTATGTTGCCTTACTGTTTCAGAGGTGTTTAGTTATGCTCTATGTTATGGCACAAGACGCCCGATCCCCTCGCTGTGCCCATGCCGGGGCTGCAGTGAGTGGATCGGAACGTGAACCAGGCAGCTCCTTGCCTGGGCAGGGAGATGATGTGTGTGCTGCTGATGGGGTATTATGGAGAGGTGGTCTTGGTCTTCTGGGTAGGGTCTGTAAAGTCCTTGGAGCTAGTACAGACCCTTAAATACAGCTTCAGAGGTGGAAAACCCAAGAATTCCTCTTCCAAAAGATGATCAGACTGAAGGATGCCACAAGGACAAACTTCCTTCACCTTCTCATCACTCCTTTTCCTCTGCAGAGACATTCATCCCTTTTTTGAGGAATTCCTTCCTTTCCGTTTATGTTGTGTTTCTGGGGGAGAAAGGCATTGGCCAAGCTCCTTTCTGTGCTGCTTACCTGTTTTTCCATGGTTTCAGCAGTCAGACTGACTCTCTTTGCCTGCTCCCTGCTGCTGTTTAGATAAATCTGTGCCCTCTGCCTCTTCCAGAAAAAAGGAGGCAGAATTTATTTCCATAAACAACATTTGCAGCTTGAGGGACTAGCTTTTCAAATTGCAGTCTCTGAGGAGTCTCATCGTTTCTCCAGAAAGTGATGATATAGCAGAGTTTAATTACCAGCCATTAATCCGGAATATTTCATGTTCGTATTACGCATTACATAAATATACCTTATGAAATGTTCTGAGGGGAATTTAATAGCATATATAATGTATAATTGTGTGTGTATGTGGGCAATGCAGGTTTCTAAGCAATTCTGCGGGTGAGGCGTAGCTGCGGCGAGGTGCAGCATTGCGCTAAGAGGCAGCTAAAAGCACAGCACGGCTATGTTCTTCTTGTACTTTATTTCTTGCCAGTGGTACTTCTAAACGGTTTTGACTGCGAGATGTATTCTCCAAGATAAAATTCTGCCTATTAGGGAACATACATAGCAGTGTAGTCATGAATTCCTTTCCCAAAGCCAGGTGAGAGGAATCAGCGGCTCTGCTCAGACATGAAAAAAGGTATCTAATAGCATCTCAAGCGTGCCTGCAGTGCTGGTGCCCGTGCCACAGCCTGTTTAGCTCCCGGGAGGATGCTGCCGACCCCAATAGACGTTAACCACTGAGCCTGTCATCCTTAGGAAATCATGCCGGACGCAGAGAGCTTCAGAGTTGCCACGTTTAAGATTTAAGCATCTATCTGATAGCAATTTCATCTTTGCATGTAATCACAGCAGAAGCTAATAATTTCTTCCTACTGCAGCGTATAAAGGTGCTACTTCTGATCAAAGGGAAGGATAAAAAAATAGATCAGATAATACTGGAAAATGTTCTTCTCTCAACTGAAGCATAAACTAGAACTGCAGAAACAAAATTTCTGTGGCCAGGGTGTGTAATATTTATTTTTAAAAAGCCTTTTATGTAAATTTCTGCTAGGTTGTTCTAGCAAGCCCTGATGTCTGATTTGCTTGGAAAAATCATAGGTTTCTCCTTAAAAAGTCACTTAGTCTGCTTTCTGTGCATTTTGTAGAAAAGGGCTTATTCTTCTAGCATTTTTTTTTTTTTGGTTGCAAAAAATAAATAATTTAATTACTCTTCAGGTAGTAGAGAAGGCTTCAAAAGTGACAGTCTTTCAAGATATTAAGCATCAAAATGTTTCGAAGTAATTTTGATACTAAAGATGAAAAATGAACAGGATGGCACAAAAACAGAGCCAAGATCCCTTCATTAAGATAGAACGGTAATGTTGGAATATGGCACAGAAGTTCACAGCTTGAAAGGCACCGTGAGCATCAGTCCCTGCCCAGTACGGTGCTGCAGGACCATGTGTGTGAGAGGACTGGAGTCATGCACGGAAGGGTTGGCTTCTGCTTATTCGTGACAGCAGCAACTGACAGTCAGCACTGAAGACAAATTAATTGGTGTTAATTAACACCTCTTGACAGAGGCTGATTTAAAGTGTGAATGTAAAATTGGTTAAGGATTCAGGTGTTCCGTGTTCTGTTGCTTGATACAGCATCTAGGTAATAAGTAGTTGGGAGGGAAGCTGGCCTCTTCTGCTTAGCTGCACATTGAGGTCAGAGAAGGAAACTGGTGGTGATTCTGTCATCCTTTGTCTAAAGCTTTTGCTTTAGAATGACGATGATTATTATTATTATAATTATTTGTATAGGTGGGATGTTTCCTTCCTTTTCATATGCTCTTGCCTAAAAAGGCAGTCAGCATCTTGGTTTTTGTGTGCTTATATGAGATGATACTGTAATTTTCATTAAAATTCAAAATTGACTGTACAAATATTTCTCAAAACTAGTCTCTAATAGTATGTAAAAGATACTCTGTCAGGGTTGGGATACTATATTTTTCAGGATAGATTGGTTTGGTTTTTTTTGGTCACTGAAGATTAATTGATTTCTTTACTTACAGGGATGGGATTATGCTATCACATGTCTGGTAGTTAAAACTAAATAAAAAAATAAAAAAGTTGGTTAGAATTAGTGTAATACACATGTTCTTCAAATATTTTCAGTAGCTATAAAAGTGTTTTCCAAACCTTTTCTGTCTGCAGAATCTCACAGAGAATCTCGTGTTGTGCTCTGTAGTCCTGGTGTAAATCTCTTGAGAACAGTTATTTACTGTTATTGTGATTACAACCAAAAGCTGCAAGTGAACAAATCTGGGTTTTTTAGTCATCTTAGAAAGGAACTAGACATAAATTTGGATCCAGATAGAGAAAAAACCTCACAGGGAAGCACAGAGAAAATTGTGGTGTGTTGTTATGTTTTTTAACGTTCCTTGTTGAACACCAAAAATTGCAGAGCCCCATTGGTGAAGAAGAAAACAGGTGCCTGCATACTGAAAGCTGGCTTTTGCTATTTTGTGTTACAGCTGTTATTTCTCGAAACCAAGAAGGACCTGGAGAGATGGGAAAGGCTGTGCTCATTCCAAAGGATGACCAGGAGAAGATGAAAGAGCTGTTTAAAATCAACCAGTTTAATCTTATGGCCAGTGACTTGATTGCCCTGAACCGAAGTTTGCCTGACGTGAGATTAGACGGGTGAGTCCCCGGTGCGTTCTGCAGAGCGGCGGCATTGCCTACCCTTTCAAGGCACGAGATACGGCACTGTCCCAAGGCTAATTAATTAGTGGGTGTTACTACCCGTGGGTGCCTGAGGAAGCTGTTTGAAAATGCCAGGGTTCACCCGTTCTAGATTTGGCTTCTAATGCACAGCTTTCTTAGGAGAAGAGTTACTGCATCACAAATGTTATTATCTGGTGGAATTTATTTTGTGAACAGCTGAATAATTGTCAACTTAGAGCAATCCATTTGCATTGCGGCACATAACAAAATGCCCTCTGGTGTGTCTTATCACCTGGGATAATTTAAATATTTTTTTCTTCAGGGAAAACTTTATTTCTAGGGTTTTAAAATGATAAAAACATCAATGTCTACTTTATAAATTTTCATAACTATGCTGGTGGCATTTAAAAATTGACATTTTAGCGCTGATAAGGAGAAAATGCTACCAATACCAAAAACTACCTGTAGGATGTAGTTTTCTTTTAGTTTTATCCAGAAACATTTCCAGAATAATCAGAATTTTATAGAACATCTTTCAAAATGTTTTGCAACAAAACAAAAACTGAAGAGGGTTTGGTGGTTGGGGTTTTGTGGGGGTTTTGTTTTGTTTTTAAGTCTAGTAACGTATAATCATTATTTTTGAGTGAAGCCTGACGTTTGTGTGGTGACTTTGAGACTGTGGAATAGCTTGGGGGAGTGTTTCACCAAGCCCACTGAATTATTTTTAAAGGAATTTACGGACTAATTTTTCCAGTTACAACAGTGGGCTTGTGTTTCCACATCTATTTGATGTGAAAGTACAAATGTACATGTGTATCTCCATTTAAATAGGGATTCCGATTGCTATCTAAAGATCCTGTAACAAGTTATGGTACTTGAAGAAAAAAAAAAAAAAAAGCCTAGGTCTGTGGTATCCATTGTTTTCAGCAGTCAGAGAATTTCCTCTTCTCTCCCAGGAGCAGTGTTAACACTAGCTGATGGAGTAGGCTAGCAAGCCCATTTTATTTAACTTGGGACTTTTGCTTATAGGGGCATTCTCATAAGATTCTCTAACAGAAGTTGCATACGTGGAGGATTATCCAAACTTAGATACTTTGGGAAGTAAATTTTTAGAGGCGGGAATATTTTTTTCCACTTGATTTTTATAGAAACCTAGCGTTGATTGAATTTTATCTTTTTCCAATTCAGTTTTTTTCCCTGTTCTCCTTCACCTACATAAACAGTCTGATTTAGAGGTACTGCAGCTTATAACAAATAAAAATTTAGAGAAATATAAGCATAGCTAAATGTATGCAAGCGGTCAGGTCTTCTAAAACCTCCCATTACTTTTGGTTTTTAAACTGAATTGTCACTTAGCTGAAATCTTGCTTATCATGCTTTGTTTGAAATTAAATTCTTCAGGCTTCCATGAAAATTAAAATAAGTACTTTGTTCCCTAGATTTTGTTTGTAAATGCCTGCAAATAATAGAAGTAGAAGCATTACTTTAACAATAGAGCTTGTTCAGAAACCACAGAGGTGATGCTTCTCCACAGCACGATCATTTGTAATTCAGTGATGCCAAGTTCCCATAAAACGACACCTCACATCATTGCCAGCAAAGACGCATTTCACAAAACGGAAGCATCGGAAAGGCTTTATTGCTTATTGCGTGTTTGTTCTTTATTGCTTGCCCTTTGCAAGAGTGCCGAGGGTAGTCACGTCATGACGAGCTGGTGGGGCTGGCTTCAGTGTTGAAATGATTCCAGCGGGCACGGGGCATCTTGCAGACTTTCTGGGAAGCGAGGAGGATGCCATGCGCTGCTGGGCTGGGTTTTCCCTTGCTGCTACCTAATTGTTTTCTTGTACCGTGATGCTCTTGGCCGGTGGCCCAGCTTACATTAAACTGCCCAGGTAGTGGTCAGTTCAGTGTTAGGTTCTCCTCTCTCACGGAGCCTTTGCAGCCCACAAAGAGACAAAACCCGAGCGTTGCACACACCAGAACAAGGGGGGCACCTGCGAAGCCTCTTGATCTGTTTTGGAAAGCTTTCTCCTTTCCCTTGGAGCAAGCGTTGAAAAGGAAGTGCATATTGAAGAAACGGGTAAAATGTTCAAACTAATGAAGAGTTCTACTCAGTCTAAGGGAGATGAGCTATTTAATACGGAGAGAAAGCTGTCTAAATGCATTTTCTTGATGAACAGAAGTTTCGTATCCTTTGTTGAAAGGACAGAAAGTATTATGGGATTTAGAAAAAAAATAATTTTCTTTTCTCATTTTCCTCTTCAGACAGATACTTTCTGTACATATTCTGTCTTTAGGCAGTATTAAATTGTTCTGAAAGCCAGTTTATAATGCTTTGCTATTAAGGAAGAATATGATTTTATGGTTAATGTATTTAGTGTATGACAAAGACACGTTTTTATTGACATGGGGGACAGAGGTATCCGATTTGCATTGGGTGTCTAACTCTCTGCGTCTTTCATATTATAAATGCAAGCTTTTCTTTCAGAGGCCAGGAAGTTTTCTGTAACAAAAGTAGATGAATAGAAGAAAAGAAAATAAAAAATGTTCTTGCTGGACATGCTGTCTAGTGGGAAATTCACAATAACCTGTGTAGCTGCAGATACTGCTGTGTTACGGGTAATCATGAGCTGATGGAAAGATCAATGTTATCAAGGTGTAAATGTGTTAAATCAGTGTATTGGCTGTGAAGCAGCTGCACTAAATGCAGCAGAAAACTTGAGGCCAGAGAGACGAAATTTTGCTGGAAGGTCGTCAGGGTAAGGTTGACTCATTGTAGGGCAGTAGCAGAAGGGGAGCAGGATGGGATCAGCCCCATGGAACTCCGCATCGCCACTGAGTTATTTGCAGGTTGGGCGCTGGGAAATGGCCAAGCTGTTCTCCATTTCTGTAACGATGCCGGGGGATTAAAGGAGTGAAGGGCATTTGTACAGGACTAATTAACTCCTGGCATGACTTGACCTTTTTATTGTATCTATCATGTGTCAACATTTTGCTGTGTGTAAGTGGTGTTTTCGTGTTTCTCTGGGCGTATGTCATGCCATTAAGTCGCGGTCTCCGTTCCGGCTTCCTGCGCAAGCAATTAAGGGTTCGTGTGCCATCAGGCTTGTGTGGGGGTCTCTGGGGGCAGAGGGGAGTCACAGCTACTGGCAGCAGTCCTGAGCATTGCTCCTCTTCTCTGTCTTGCATGAGATGTCCCTGACAGATGCAGCAACTTTCAGTCTTGGGCTCGTTTAAAATTGAGATGTTGGAAAAGCAGCTGAATGCCTTTTTCTCAGTGATGTCCTCTTCCTGCTCCTGGCGGTGTCAAGTATAGGCTTAAAACAGAAAATGATGTGTCTGACTTCCCACACCCTGTCTTCAATGAAAATAAAACCTCAGCTTACCCATTAGTCCTGTGTTTAGAAGGTTTTATGATTTCCAGCTGTGGTTTAACCCTAAATGCAAAGTGTCGTCTCCTGCTGAGATTTCCCACTGCCTTTCCCTCTGCCTACGAGAATTAATTAGATTTGTGTGTTATAATATTATGTCCATGTCACAAATTAATATCTACAAATAGATGTAAGAATTCTGATAAGAAACAAACAGCCCTAGAAAAAGAAGAGCCTTGTTGTGATTTCTTATTCTAGAAATTAATTCTTCAGTTTTGTGACCCTACGTTTATTGGCAAAGTCATTGGGAAAAGGGAAGTGAAAGGGAAGTAATACACTGACAGAATAGCTTTTTCGTTGCTGTGGGATGTGTATACACATATTGTATATTTATTTTATATATATTATATATGTATAAAATTAATCCATTTCCATTCTGTTCCTGTTCTGGCCTTCCTCATTCCTTTTCCCTCTTTGTTCCTTGCTGTCCTTTTTATTCATGCAGGCAATTTATCCCAACCTCCTGATGTGGGTGTACTGATTTCACTTGCTTTGCCAAGGCTGCTGCTGTCTACATAGCACTTTGCGTGTACTTCTGGGAGTCAATCTACAGCGTACAAACTTGGAGTAAGGATCAAAGATGCTCGTCAGTCCTTTTCACTCCCCTCCGCAGCTTGGTACTCGCATCCCACAGCGGCAGAGAGCAAGAGAGCTCTCGCTGTTTGGGATCGTTGCTGCTGTTGAGCCTCCAAACAATCAAAGCAGTGCTGTGGCAAATGGAGGGGGCGGTGTAAGTGTCACAAGAGTCTAAATAAGAAACACGTATTTAAGAGGGAAAAAAAAAAACCTGAGGGAATCTTAATTTTTTTCACATTAGCAGACGAAAGAGCTCCTGAAACCTTTTGTGACTCTCTTTCTGCTTAAATGTTTGATGACTGTGAGCTAATTCTGGATTTACACTGCAACCACAGTACTTGCGTTTGTAAGATGAGGGAGATTTTTTTCCTAAGGAAAGATGTTAGATTTCTAAAAAAAAGTTTCATTTTATGAGTCGCAGGAAGACAAGGAAGGCTGGGTTGGTTGCTGGCTAATGAGAAATTCCCTTTACAGTTTTGTGGAATAAGGCGTCTGTCTCTTGTCTCGTCCTTCTCCCAAACAGGGATGTTTGTGAATAGACCTGATGTGAAGTCCTGACCTCCATGAGGTCAATGAGAGTTTGCTCTGACTTCTGTGGGAATGAATTCTCTAATCAGGAGACCACAAAATCCACCTCCCGTGTGCTGTAATGAAACAGTATGGCTGAATCCCATTGCATCTCTGCTCCTGTGTTGATATTTTAATTCCAGCTAATGAATGCGACTGTCACACTAACAGTTTAACTTGCTGCCCATTATATCTAGTGTTGTCTACCAGAGAATGTCCCTCAATTGCCTGAGTTCTGCTGGTAATGGCCAACTTGAAGATTTTAATCAATGTCAGGTCTAATTTGAAGTAGCTATTGATTAAACCCTGAACCCAATTTAATTCAACATAGAAATGTTTAATTTTATTTCTAAGTATTTTATCCAGCAAGGGAAGAAATCCATCTTCAATCTTTTCTGGATGAGTAAGGTTGCAAGTGCTATTCTACAAATTGCTGAACCATTATAATTGGATTTTCTTAGAATTGAAATTTAGGTTGAAGTTAGCTGTTGCGTTGTGTGTTATGTGCTTATGAGCATACGTTTCTGATCGGAAACAAACTCCATTACGATTTTCTAAACAGTAATCATGGCTTAAACTCAGTGCCGTAGTTTTGTGTTGGCTTCTTCAAAGCAAAAACCTGGATGGGTGGTCCCAGGGTGGGGGAAAAAAGGCTCTGAAAGAAGTAGTGTAGAAGCGGCAATCACTGCCTGTGAAAATCCTTTAGTGCCTCGAACTCCATGTTACAGGGCAGGAAGCTTTGATTAGATTTTTTTGGCGAGACCACTATTTGTTCTTCATGCAATTTAGCCCTGATAAGGGAGGGTAAATTGTTTTATTTTCTGATGTTCACATCTAATCCATTTGCCTTGCACCAGAAAGTGTTGTATTAGGTTTTTTTCCAGCTCTAAGTCATGGTGGATAATGTACATAAGAGTTCCTTTGTTGCCTGGTTTATCTGCTTACAGCTTCATATAATTAAAAGCTAATTTATTTTTTAAGATTTTACTGTGTATATACAGTTACGCATAGAGAATCTATAAACCACTCGTGAACAAGTAAGCTCAGGGAGAAATCGGTAATTAGTTTTGGCTAGAAATTACTTTGAAATAACAATGTAGAAATTATTCCACCTTGTTTAGGGGGAGAAAAGTCACCCAGGGTGACTGATAGTAGGGAAAGAAAGTACATACAGGTAGTCTGTATAAGATCAAAGCCAATTCCCAATGTATAAATTAGCTAAAGACTGTTAAGATTTAAAAAAGAAAAGTAATTCTCCAGCAATGAGAAAAATACATTCATGAGGCAACAGATGGCTTCTAAACTGGTTTTGTGAGTCTTTCATTTGTACATTCATATAACAAAAGGAACAATTAAAGTTTGTTGCTATTTCCCCTTCGCTGCTGTTTTTTCCCGTAGAAGCTGGGCTTTGATTCCATCCTCCCTTTCAGCACTGTTGTAGCTGTGTAATGGCAGTCCCCGTTCACACGGCTAGCTGGAGCAGAGGCAGGACCTCTCCTGAGAGTACGCCTCAATTCAAATTAGCTTAGCTAAGCTCAGGAAAGGAGAGGAGATCTTTTGGGTCACATTTCCAGATAAACTTAAGTTGGCATTTGCAAAATGTGCCGTCACTGTGGAGCATCTTGGTGTATGTGGGGAAATTCCACTTACAATATCTTTTCTAACAATTTGGTAGCTGGTGTTTCTAAAGGCAGCTCTAATGGACCACAATAACTTTACCAGTTGTTTTATTCATTACTTGTATTGTGGCCATGCCCATTGGAAGCCTAATAATGTAACTCAAGCATGCTTATAGCCCTTTCTTTGCTAGCTTGCTGTCTTATTAACTTCTTTCTAATTGTTGAACTCTCAATTTCCCCATACTGCCAAAGCAATAGCAACTGTGACGAGATTCTTATACGCGGGATTGGCCCTAAAATTAAAAATGCGCTGGTGTCATAGCTCTGATAGAGGGTAATCATTGCGAGGAAGCCTCTGGTCTCTGCTCAGCACTCGAGAGCTGTTGGAGTGTGTTCTCGCAGGTGGACTTTGGATCGCTCCCAGGAGCCACGGTCAAGAAAGACCAGCGGTTTGCTTTGCTTTACACTGTTACTGTTCAGCAAAAAATGCTGTTCTTCAAATTACTTTATCAGATTGGCCGTTAGTTTTGTGGTTTTAACTAGGAATGAGCAATGCATGGGTAAGAATATTATCTCTATATATGTGCGTGCCAAGTGAAGCCTGCTGTATGTGACAGAACAGCCACAGATACGAAGGGAAGATTTTTGATTCAAACATCATCAGCAAAGCACCCATGTGTAAGAAGAGAAGAAAATGTGAATGCTCAGTGGAGGTATATTTATACAACTCATTTAAGTGGAATTAGCTAACTCTCGTTAATCTGAAAATGGATTAAACTTCTCTACATCTGGAGGTGTACCAAAGGAGCAGAAATGCTGCTAGGGAGAAGGGATTGCATCTGGAGGTTGTATAAGTGGTTTTGGCTGTTGACCTAGTTAGTTCTTTATACTTAGTACTGGCATTTTTGTGTAGACATCGATACACATGAATCTTTCAAGATGTCCTTTGTTCAGAGAACTTCCAAAGAGTTTGATTTCCAGAAAGATAAACCTTCTTGTTGACACCCTGTTTCATGTGGACTGCAGTCTGCTTTGGAGTAAGGCAGTTAATATGAGGGGATATGATTGTAAAACCGAAGTCAGCTCCTTACTTAGTGTTAAAATAGTTGAAAACAAATTTCAGTTCCTGGCAGCACTGCTATCAGCTTGGGATAGTGGCCTTATCAGAGAGGCCCTCAAAATACCACTCTACTAAGTATCAAGAATGATTTTATTTATAGAAAAAATGATCTAAAGAAGATATTTTCATTTCCTTTATTTATGGCTTCAAGTGACTTTGAATACTAGTAAATGCTTAAACAGTTCATATAAGAGAACAAACAACCTCAGTGTTATTTGGCAGGTATTGTTCGCATTTTTTTTCCTAGTAATGAATTTTCAGGCTGCCTTGGAAGCCAGTCCTGATGGGACCTCACCTCCTTCCCATCGTATCTTCTCCCAGAGGGTTTGCAGGACAGCTGGCATTGCAGCTTTTCCCTCAGACCTTTGAAAATGGGGATGGTGAGGGTGCTTAATTGAAGATTTTGATCTGCACGGCTTACTTATCTTTTAAAAATGTATGGCTATTTCACATTTTTAAAGTATGTCAAGGTTATCCACATTGCAAGGATAAGCACGTTCCTGGATTTTTCTGTAAATACCCTAATTAATGTAACAGTGACAGGTTGCGTGGCACTTAGTTGCTGGCTGGGCATGACAAACTGGTAGGTATTTAGTCCTCATGTGGTATGCGCTTTAGGAAAATATGTAGTACTGAAACAGAAAGGATGGATATTTCAGGTAAATCAGTTTTGTATCAGTTCTGCCTTTACTTCAGCAGCTTGTCCCAGGACAGTTCCCCTGTGTACCCACAGGCTGATCCTGACCCTCGCTGGCAGCAGAGTCCACTCTGTGAAGTGGCTGTAACTCAATTTTCTGATTTAATAGTGCAAGGCTGTTCAAGCATGAAATTGCTTCCTTCATGTAGAGCTGTCCCCTTTGCTTGGCAAGTCAAGGCTCACAAATGGATGGTTACTGTGATCGCTGCTGTTGGCCCAACCATTTGTTGCAGGGAACAAAGTTCAGCTTTTATACGTGCCTGTAAGGGAAATGTGGGAATGAGTCTTTAGATTCAATTGAGAAGTGAGAAGAGCCTGCAAAACTATATTCAGCAGCAAGAAAAACTAATCATAGTTTTTTTACTAAAACAAGTGTCCTTAATGATTAAACGATGTCGTTATGCTTTTTTTTTTTAAGAGGATGGGCAGTGAGACAAGCAAATGCCATCTCAGCCATGCAGCCTCTTAGATGATGGTTCTACAACCAGATCATTAATATAAGTTCATTTCTGCAGGCAGCTGAGCACTAAACAGTCAAAGCAATAAAGATCCTTGGTTCAGCTTTTATCAGCAGGTACATAGATGGCCTCGGCGTCGCAGGGTGTCTCCCACTAATGCCAAGCAGAAATTAAGGACCCATTAAAAGCATCTGTCCGAGGCAGTCCTGGCCCTGCAGTAGAAGCTCTGGCCACCACCCAGGTGGGCATCTGTTCTGCTGCATCTGGTCATGGTGGATGTAACACTGGGCAACTTCTCTTTTGGGGTATCTGTCCCTCTCTGCTGACAGTATGGCCTTGTTTTTTGAAACTGCTTGTGGCACGTAGAGAAAATTCACTTTGTTGCGAAGGAGTAATCTGAAATAGTCATGAGAACACCAGGAAATAAGCCTGTACGGGTAACTCATGCTCCTGTTTTATGTCCTCCCTGATGGAAGCTGTCCCCCAACTTGGTTATGTGCATTCATTCAGAGAAATTGGCTACTCTCTACCTTATCCCATAAACTCTAAAAATTTAGGCATTATTGTTGCAAGTAAGAACGCAATTGAAAAGTCATTTCCCGGTAATTTATGTGGTAGTGTGTGCAGGCTGGAAAAAAGCACTTTGAGTTTTGAAAACTGTATTTGGAGATTTCCAGAAGTGTACTGACTTACTGCTCTTGACTTGCCTTATAGTACAGTACTAATCCTCGTGAATTTACAAAAGGAGCTGACCGGCCGTTCATTCAGATGGTGGGTGCGTGTGTGGGAGGAGAGCGCAGGAGCAGTGATTTGCCTGGGAGCCCATGGAGGACCGGTGGGTCATAGAGCCTTTGGCTGATTTGTTGCAGTCGGTTTCTTACCGGGAATTCAGTTTTGGGAGGAAGCTCTGAATCCAGCACATTGGTTACCTGCTTTTCCAAGCACAGCATGGAGATGTGTCTTATACCTATATGCAAACGCTGAAGAACTAAGCAACTGTGGCACGAAAGTGTGCCATTGCTCTTATCTTTACTTTGTGTGATGCAGAATTTCACCCCTTAGCTGGGGGCTCCAGAGCTATGTGAAAGCAGAAGCATGTGAAAATGATTTCTTTGTTTCTTATATCCTTTATTGCAGATATGAATAAGAGATTTTGGGGATTCAGAGTTAATACTTCAAATATTTCAAAATATTTTAACAAGTAGGGGGAGTTTGACGTGAGCTTGGTGAGTTTCAAAGAAGATTCAGCAGTGATATAATGAAAAATGGCAGTGAAAACGGAACAAAATTAATGATCGAAAACCATCCAAGAAAGCCTGATCTGATCTGAACTGTAATTTCCACTACAGATCTTTGATTTTTGTTGGAAAAAGTGGAGAAAGTACAAAGGGGCCTCTAGTATAGTCTTCTGAAAAATAGTCCCCTCTATGCTGTGTTGTTTGCTTTTAATAATACTGTGCTGTATTATTGTGGTGTTCGTCAAACATAAAAGGAACTTCAAGCGTTTAGTAAATGGCTGCTGAAGTAACTTCTAAAATATTAAAATGAAGTTTGGAGTTGAAAATCCCCAAGGAGGAGTTGATATTCAAGGCTATACCTGAAGCTTTATGAACAGTGATAGCTGAAGGTGTGAGTGAAGGGTCTTTGCTCCTACAAACTGCAAACCTGTTTATGCTCTGTAATGAAACACCAGAGAACAATTTTCATAAGACATATTCACATTCGTCATCTGCTGGATATAAAAATTGGTTAGCTTTGGAGTATTTTGATACAATAAAATTTAGTAAGACAATGTAGATGCAGTTCTGGCACAGTTCGACTTTCCTCTAAGTGAAATAAATTCCTGTTCAATTATTTTCTATTTACCTTTCATTTGCATACATTTCAGTTCAAAATATGAACTGCTGCAATTTAAGCAAACTTATTAAAGTAGAGTTTAAAGCTGTGTGCATTGAAATGCTGCAGCAGTATCTATTACAGGATAATGCATTATCTCTCTGGGTTGAGAGCAATAGTTCTCCATAGAGCCGTCAGACACAGACTCTTCTGCAGCTCCTGCAGAGCCGAGAGTTGCATGTGGCAAAGCAGAGACACAACAGATCAAGCTTAAATTAATGCTGTTCTGGCAGGGAATTCAAACACTCGGACAGTCTTTTCTTCTGTTCATAATACTGTACCATATATTTCATTTTCGCACTTTCAATTTCCCTAAGTAACTTACAGATTTTATTTAAACTAGATGAGGAGGAGACTATTTCAGGCAATAAGATTCTCGTAGTACAAGAGTTATCACTTACTCTAGAAATAAATTTTTGCTTACTGGGGGTAGTTAACTTACACTCCAACGTGTGATTTTTCGAAAGCAAACCCAAAACCTGAAAAGGAGCGGTGGCGATCTGCACATGGCACAGTTAACAGTTTTGAAGGGAAAGTTTGTGATATGGAAGCAGTCTCTAAATGTAGTTTTCCGTGAAAGTTCTGGCCAAAGGCCTGGCTTTGGAGAGGTCTGTAGGATGTTTTAGCAGCTCTGATGGCTGGAGTTACGCCAGTGCTGCATTTGGCTTCCCCTGAGGTACTTGGTGTTTCAAAACCGCTTTAGCAAAGAGAGGTGGGGGTTTTGGTTGCCATTCTTTGTAGAGGGAAACCAGAAATGGTCTTCTATAACTGCTGAACATTGAATAAGCTGTTGTTTTGCTGGAATTTTTTTTAAGTGAAGTGCACCTTTCCTTATGTTTTTAAATCCTGTTCAAGATTAGAGGAAGATGGAAATACTCGGAGCATTTCTGTGGATACCAGATCTATCCCACCAGAATAATGCGATATACAAGTGTGCTCTTGAAAGCCAGGTACAGCAGAGCACAAATAACATTTGTTATGTGCTATTAGCATAGAATAAAGCATCATAATGTGCCTTGGCATGTAATCAATATGCACTGATATGATCTGGCATCTTGTGAGGTATCTGAATGCGATGGTGGCATGTTTCAGGTCTAGAAGGAGATAAAGAAACATGACTGGCTTCCAGCTTCGCTAAGCAGCGATGAATTCATCTCCGCAACGGTGAGTAATACCTCAGCATCGAGACCGCACGTGCTGACTTGCTCCCAGGGGGTACTGGCATGAGGGATGACGAGAAATGGCAGATTTCAGGCTGTCTGCATTTCATAATAACAATTCAGGTATGCCTGAATTTCAGCTCTTGCACCCCAAAGCTATGGGATGATGCTGGAGAAATGCTGTGAGTGAACACAGGGGTAGATGCCCAAGATGCCAGCGTTGGTGATTGGTGCTGGATAGGAACATCTCGGGCTGTTACTGGGCATTTCTTGAGGGCATCCCGCAGCTCAGGAACTATCAGACGGCTGCAGAAATGCTTCCCGAGGCAGAAAGGTACGTGGCTGCATGGAGGCAGCACGCTGCAAGGTCCTGGGGATGGCTGCTTCTTCAGCCTTGAGCTGTGGTCCTTCATATGGCAAAACCGGTGTTGCTGCAGGATACTGTGGGGCCTTTTGAGAGGGAAAGGTGCTTTTCTTGAATTGGCAGTCTACGTTTTTTAAGTGCTTCGTTGCAGTGGGAGCAATAAGCTACAGAAAATGTACCTTTACAAAGCAGCTAAGCCACACCAGCCATCAGCTGCGAGATTTAAACACCAAAATAAGCGAGAAGTAGTCTATCATGGTAAGCAGTTTCAGAATGTTTTTCATCTGTTTTCATTGGGAAGGTGCTGGGAGGGGGAAGAAGGATGAAGGATGGTGACAGGCAATTACCGATGGTGCGGCAGGGTCTGCCCTTGTCCAGTCTCTGTCTGTTGAAACTGTCGATCCTTTCAGGTCATCCCTCCGCTTCCTTTTCTGAGAAGACTTCTGCGGCACTAATCAATACACAGTCATGAACTTCTGGAAGGCCTTTGACAGTTTTGTATAGCTGAGCTGGAGCGCTTTGTTGCGGGGACAGCTTTCACAATGAAATCCCTGAACTCGGAGGCATCAAGGCATAGTTAAGGTTGTCCAACATCTACTGCTCCCTCACTCCAGACGAGGTTGCCTTCGATTCCTGCTGTTGGCACAGGCGCTCCTGCAGCACCCTGCCTTCAGCTGCTGCCCTCCCCAGCCTCAGCCTCCGGCGACCGAGAGCCCCACGTTAAAAATATTAGCGTTGAAGTTGTCCTGTAAATACTTGAGTTTCCCTCAGCTCATTTGAGAACTGGTAAACGTTTGCCTGAGAGTTGGCATGTGAGGTATTATTCCAAATAAGAACACGTTTACGTACATGGAGTTGGTTTAGTACGTGTGGTAAGCTGTTTAAAGGTGAACCTGTCCATTTTGTGTACAATATTCTTGATCGTTCTTCAAAAATAACACGTGTGGATGTGATGGTAAATTAAGATAGTAAAACAAATGCAAGGTATAAAGTTCACTGGAAGGTAACCACACCTGTAAAAAGATGAAGTTATTGATTTAATTCACTTTATAACTTCAGATGTTTTGACAGTTTGCTTAACTGCAGCGTTGTCGTTTTTAACAGGCCCTTTTGCAGAAGATCTGGCTGCATAATGATGAATTCATCACTTCTGCTTGCGCCACTTTGGTATGGGTTTTTATGTGCATTACTGTGAAATTAGGAGTGAGTTTTTCTCATGTCTTCATACTGCTTTCAATTTTTGAGCCATGACCCTGTACCGTGTCTAACCAATAACGGTGGAGGCAGGGTGTAGATGTGAGGGATAGGGGCTGCCTTGGCCCGACGGATCGTTTGCGGTTGCATTAGCTGATGTTAGTCATCAGCGCTCGGGAAATGTGATGCAGTAGGATCACTGCTGTGGTGAACTGCAAATAGGAGGAGGTAGGTGCGTGCCCTGCTCCCCAGCAGTACTGCCTTTGGGGCTGACGGCAAACTTCTGCGGTGCCCAGCAGCTTTCCCGAATCACCTCCCGGCGTACCATTCAGCTCACAGCTGAGAGTTAATGAGGTAGCAGGTAATAGTCAAGATTGTCGTATTAGCTAGAAAGAAATGCAGCAGCAGGTTGTGATATGACATAGCAGGTTTTTAAAAGGGACTAATTATAAAATGCAGGAATTCAACGGGGAGAGAGACAGGAAGGAACTAAGAAGCAAAACAGAAACAAGCACAAAAAGAGAAATTACATGTCAGTAAGGCAAAGAAGTGAGGAGCTTGCTTACATTTCTTTCAGATGTTATCTACTTACTGCACATATTAATGCCTTTGCACAGTCATAGATACTTTATAATGCTGGAAATCATGATTCCAGTGGAACCTAGTATTGCATCAGTATATTCAAGAACATTGTTCATCATAAATAGTAAATACCTTTCTGTGAGGAGGGAGACCTTACTATGCCACAGAGATAAGTTAAGGTTTCATATGTGCATATATGTAGGTTTTTATGTATGTATAGGTAAATAAAAGTAGGTACAGACATGCTTATATAAATACATATAAACCTATATATGTTAGATACCTGAATAAATATACTGCCACTGTTGCACATGTAATATTCATCAGAACATAAATATGAATTAAAAGCAGAGACGGAGCTGTTCCATGTTTCCCTTATCCTAACTTGGCTGTGAACCTCCTCTACAACACACCTGCCTTGCCTCGCTGCGTGTGGGAGCAAAGCCCCAAAGGCACATCGTTCTGCCTTGCAGGCGCAGAGGCTGCGTGCCTTTGCACACACGCCAGTGACTGCTCCACGGCAAAAGTACCGGTCCTGCAACAGACTGGTTTCCAGTGCCCTGTTGGCACTGGGGTGTACAGTAAACCTGGTCACACAGAGGAACCATACCAGTGATCTGCGTTACCAGCCTTTTCTTTATGGGTGTTAATCTTTTGTATTTTCACTAAAGCAAAGCAATAAAAGGTAATGACTAAACAATCATGAAAATCCCTCAAGTCATATAAACCACAAATATTTAACACAGTTCTATATGTTCCCAAATGCATAATATAAAAAATACTACATTATAAATTGTATATAATAGTTATAGTCTCTTTTTTTTCCCTCTAAATACTTTGTTTTCATGCATGATCTTTTGCCTTGTGCTCCTTCCCTGAGAGCTTCAGCGCAGTTCTGGAAGGGATAAAATCACAGTGCAACCCTTCACGCTCACATAATTTGCACACAGCCAATGAGAAGGATGGTAAATAGGTAGAGTGTCACTCCATTTCCATGTTATTGATCTTGGAAAATGTGTTTTTCTCACATTTAAACAGCTGTATTTACTTCATGTGTATTCATAAAGTAACATCTGATGACTGCATGAGAAAAACCAATGTTTCTGGGAAAGTATTTCCAGTGTCAGTGTACGTTGAACAATCAGTATGCATTGTAAATAGTGCAGGGGTGGCAGAGAGGGAGTCCTTGTGCTTGATAGCCTGTGAGTAGCAGATGACTTATTTATCACTTCTTCAGCACGTGGTGTATTTTTGAATTAGAAAAAATGCAGCGTGAGTCACCGTCATCATTTCAGTAAAGGGACGTGAAAGGTTTTTATCTTTGGTGCACTTACAAACACTTTCAAGTGAGCAGGGTGTTAGGTGGGTGTCTGTTTGGGGCTGAAACACCATTAGAGGTGTGCTGCAAGGGCAGAATGGAAATCGGCGATGACTGAGCCTTCCCTGGGAAGGACACGGGGCACTAATCCCAAGAGCCCAAATCCCTGAGATGCTACCCCTCTCGTAGGATGTGCTCCACCAAGATACCCGGTCCAGAAGATGGTCCCTGGGTAGGTACTCTTGGACATAGCGGGGTTGCAGGCATTCAAGAGCTGATCTACAGCGGGAAGCTGTGAATTTGTTGCTGCCGTCGTTGAGGGAAAGGAGGGGAGTGTGAGCGGCCGTTGGCTCGCAGCAGCTCACTGTGGCTGGACGGGAGGTTTCGGTACACCGGGTCTCTCCCGACCATGCCCTTTTCTGCTGGTCTTGCACCATCTCTAGCACCTCCCCGGCCATCTGTGCACTGCATTCGTTCACTGACCGTGCAGAAAAACTGGCCAAGAGGTGGGCTCGGGGGCATCTTAGTGAGGTGAATCAGCCCGCGAAGAGATGTAATGAGCATCGGGATCAGAGCGTGGCGATACGTAGCCAGGAGCGAGGCGGGGAGCAGGGTACAAATTAGTCACATTTGTACGGACTGTGATTGTTTTCCATTGCGCATCTTGTAAATGGCAATGGGAATTACTTTAAGAGCAAGAATAGTGATTATACACCCACTGTACGGTTGCATTATTACTGATCTTTGTTGTTTAACTTTTAAAGTGAATCAAATACTCATGAAAATTGCTTTCAGTGAGTTTAGTGAAAACTAATCAATGTCTCACTTTCGCCAGAGAACAAAGGCATGTTGCTAAAAGCATAACCTTCCATCCAGAACAGTCTTAGCCTCACGCCAGTCAGTATTTCAGTCTCTGTATCTCCTGCTTGCCTCCTCACTTCATCTCTGTCATCTTTACTGAGCTGGACATGGCAGGTTCCCCGTGGAGCGGTGCTGTTGCTGTTTGCTAGGGCTGGAGCACCTCTCCTATGAGGACAGGCTGAGGGAGTTGGGGTTGTTCAGCCTGGAGAAGAGAAGGCTCCGGGCAGACCCTATAGCAGCTTTCCAGTACCTAAAGGGGGCCTACAGAAAAGCTGGAGAGGGACTTTCTACAAGGGCATGTAGTGAGAGGACAAGGGGTAACGGTTTTAAATTAAAAGAGGGTAGATTCAGACTGGATATAAGGAAGAAATTTTTTATGATGAATGTGGTGAGGCACTGAGGGAACAGGTTGCCCAGAGAGGTTGTGGATGCCCCATCCCTGGAATTGTTCAAGGGCAGGTTGGATGAGGCTTTGAGCAGCCTGGTCTAGTGGAAGGTGTCCCTGCCCATGGCAGGGGGGTTGGAACTAGATGATCTTTAAGCTCCCTTCCAACCCAAACCATTCTAGGATTCTATGATCCTATGAAATGCTGAAATAGGACCCGGGACAACAGCATGTGTGTAAATGGAGCAGTGTGCCTCATCAGTGGGAAATAAAGTGGCAGCTCTCTGGTGTTAGGTGTGTAACAGTTGCGTCAACAAGCTAAGGATGTTTTTTGTTTAATTCAAGCGATGAATGTTTTCACCATGGGAGTGATGGTTCTGGACTCAAGTCATCTCAATGACCAGTCAGCTGTGTTACACACTCATCAGTTAACAAACTCTAATGATTTCTTGTCTGTGCACAGTTTGCCAACTCCAGAGCAGTTGCTTTTTAAAAATTTGGTCCTTCATAGAATAGAATAGACTATTTCAGTTGGAAGGGACCTACAACGACCATCTAGTCCAACTGCCTGAACTCTTCAGGGCTGACCAAAAGCTAAAGCATGTTGTTAAGGGCATTGTCCAAATTCCTCTTAAACACTGACAGGCTTGGGTCTTCGACCACCTCTCCGGGAAGCCTGTTCCAGTGTTTGACCACCCTCTCGGTACAGAAATGCTTCCTACTGTCCAGCCTAAACCTCCCCTGATGCAGCTTTGAACCGTTCCCAGGTGTCCTGTCCCTGGATCCCAGGGAGAAGAGCTCAGCACCTCCCTCTCCACGTCCCCTCCTCGGGAAGCTGCAGGGAGCGATGCGGTCGCCCCTCAACCTCCTTCTCTCCAAACTAGACAAGCCCAAAGTCCTCAGCCGCTCCTCAGAGGACATGCCTTCCAGCCCTGTCACCAGCTTGGTTGCCCTCCTCTCGACACATTCAGGGACCTTCACATCCTTCTTAAATGGTGGGGCCAGAACCGCTCACAGCACTCGAGGTGAGGCCGCACCAACGCTAAATACAGCAGGATCATCCCCTCTTTTGACCGGCTGATCATGCTGTGTTTGATGCACCCTAGGATGCTGTTCATGGATTTTTATGACCAGATTTATGATAATTTAGATTGGTCTGTCTGCTGCAAAACATAGGACACACGACCTCTTCATGAGTGTCCTCAGCTCGTCTAGCCCTTAGCTTCTCTGGGTACTGTGAGATACCTTGGAGAATAATAACGATGACAGTTAAAGTACTGAAGATCCTGGCAAATAGTACATGATGATAAACATTCTGTTCCTTAATATTCCGTTTGCTCTACAAAATTGGTGTTAAACTGCAGACAAGGGAATACCCTTTCCTTCTTGTCTCATTTCACTACTGACGTGCATTTCTGAATATTTTTAAACGTAATGTTATGTAGTAGTTCTTTTCCAGTTTTCAAGATTGCATCTGTTTTAAATATAATTAAAATAACTGTTGTGAAATATGGGACAAGAATTTATTCCAGCTTTGTATGTGGCTTAAAGTATGATGTTAAGCTCTGGAAAACAACCCTGAATATAAACAGCACTGAGCTTTGTACTACAGCCCTTCTGTTTTTCAGTCTTTGATATCTGACTTTCATACACCAGGGCTGACATGAGATGCCTTCCAAGGGCAATTACATGTGCGAGGAAAACTTTTGCTATGCCTTGGAAACAAATAAATTCAAAATGTCCTTTTTTGGACACGCTGTCCTGCTGGGCTCACACTCCTTTAGACACCCCTGGATAAACAGAGGGTGTCGTTGTGGATGATAATTAGTGAAGGACTTTTATTTGTTTGTCTGAGCTCTGAATCTAAATTGTAATTGATGGATAGTTGTATCATTAATGAGATTGCTGAAATTGTGAAGGTGAGATGGCTACCAGCAAACTTCAGTGGTCATCATCAAAATGTTGTCAAGACTGGTGTGTGTCTATGTATGTGTGTGTGTATGTGTATATATATATATGTATATATATAAAAGCACTGGACTTTCTATTGTCAGATCTAGTGACCAATGACCTATATATATATATGTGTATATATATATATATATATATAGGTCATTGTGTGCATATATATATACACTCACATACACACATACCGTGAACCTTTTACCTGTACCATAGAAATCAGTGATATTCTGTATTCTTCTGTATTCTCTCCTCACTTTGTACTTTGAAAGCTGTGGTCACAATGTTGTTTTATCTATTTTTTTAAAATGTCAGTGAGGCAGAAGAAAAGGTTAAAGTGAGTTTTGTTATGGTAGATGATGTTCAAGAAAGAAACTGTATGGACAAGCTGACTTTTCTTCAGGGACCTTATTCATTTGTTCTCTTGGCCCTTGATACAGAAGTTTTCTGTAAGGAGGAGGCTGCTCCTGAACAAGTACTGCATTGGGACTGATTGATATTTCAAATAACACAGACAAAAGTGATATGCTGAGCCTGTGTCACAGTCAGAGAATACAGGGTATGTAGGTGCTAATGAATAACTCGGTAATATAAAATTTTTTAGGGAAGCTTCAAATTTGTGGTATTACAAAGAAGATGTGCTAAAAAGCTATGCATAATTTCTTCTCACTTTACATGCAATTTAATTCAGTAGTGTGTGTGCGCCGCTGCCGAAGAAAGTATGTACACGCTCTTCTGGAAGGGCTTTCTTGAACAGGGTCACGGTGGGAACAGTAGAGCCAGAAAATCATACAATAGTGAAACAGCAAAAAAAGAGTGGAAATTATTTTAAGTCACAAAGGTTAAAAATCCTTATTAGGTGTGCTTAAGTGACGTGACTTGACCTGTGTTGACAGGTTGATGTAGACGTGTTGTATTTTTGAAACGTGTCCAAGATCTGGAACAAATATGCAGAATTTTGGGTTGTCTTTTGTAATAAGCAAACAGCTTTAATTTGCTTCTGCAAAATCAGCAACATTTGCTATCTGTTTCTCAGTTTCTACATTTTCCGAAAATAGCTGAAATTATTGACCTCTCATTCTTCCATTGAATGGGCATATGGAGTGTAATTTTTTTCTTCTTTTTGAGAAACGACCAAAGATGGGAAAGTCTCGGAGGCCTGTGTACTTTAAACCATAGAATTTGGGATTTGTCACAATAAAAGACTTATGTGACCTGACTGTAACTGCTTGATACACTTTATATTAATTGCCCTGTGTCCTGCGTGCAGCTAAGGGTTTTCTGTTGCCGATGTCAGGACACGTTGAGGCTGAGGCCGCTGGATGCTGATTTCTCGGCATACCAAGCAGGACCGAGGAGAGCTGGAGTCCGAGGGAGCTGTGAATGCAGCAGTACGCGTTCCTCTGGATATTCTGCCATCTTTTCTTAGCAGGAAAAGAGGATTTGAAATTCCCTCTGCCTTTGGGCTTCTGGCTTGGGAGCTTGAAGAGATCAGTAACCGGTTTGAAATGTATCCTGCTCGACAGGCTTGAAACCCCTTTTCCAGGCTGTCCCATTGCTAGAGCTCTTTAAGATTTTCTTAAGGATTAATCCCTCTTTCCTTCTGTTTTTTTTTTTTTTTTTTCTGTGTTTTTTGGCAGTTGCAAGACAAAAGTCTACCCCGACGAACTCCCCAACACAAGTGTAGTTATTGTGTTTCACAACGAAGCCTGGAGTACTCTGCTTCGGACCGTGTACAGCGTTATAAATCGCTCGCCGCACCGCCTGCTTTCGGAAATCATCCTGGTGGACGATGCCAGCGAGAGAGGTAGGTTTGGGGAGAGAGGAGCCCCATTCCACGTGTTGTTTTAGCATCATGTTTGAGGACCTAGCAGAAGGGGTTGTGAACAGTGGCTCCCTTTTGTCGGTGCTGAACCGGACCCGCATCTCTCACCAAGCATCTCCCACTGCTGCTGGGGCCAGCAGCAAATCGACTCCAGTAGGTGTGGGCAGAGCCGAAGTATCCTTACAGGTCGTAACAGAGGCGAAGGTTGGTTATCAGGTTGTAAGTCGTATGTATGGTGCTCCCATCCCGAATTTCACGAGTGCTTTTTTTTGCATTGTGGTTTATCATTTCATATTACTGTACAAGACTGTCCTTTTTCACATCTCTCTCTGTCTCTCTCTTGCTGTCTCTCACCCCCGTCCTGTTCTGTGTCTCAGACTTTCCTGAATATCCACACTGAGCCAATTTCCTTGTATTTCTCGTATTTGTGGTTCATTTCTTTTGGTCTTGGCTTTTTTCTTCCTTTTTTTATTTTTTTAAAACCTAGAGTTTAGGAAGAAAACTGTCTGTATGCGGAACTGATATTACCTGGAAAAGGAATCACATTACATTCTATAAATGGAATCAATGGAATGATAAATTTTCCTGCAGTAGCCAAATGTATATAATGGCAAATACAACACATAGCTACAACTGTTCAAGGGACAGAGGATGCAAGCTAAGCCGTCCTTTATCTCTGCCCCATGTAGCATTAATTTAACTCTAATTACTCTCTTGGATTTCTCTGCTTCAGAAAATGAGTAGGCTTACTGTTTCTCTGTGTCAGAAGGTAGAGGAAGACTTTAGCCCAAGTAACTACAATTTTTCCTAAAAGCAAAGTTTTGGATTCCTAAAGGGCTCAAACGGTGAAATGCATCAAAAATAGCTGGATTTGTATTTAACCATAGACAAATTAGCAAAAGTGTAATCATTTTGCACTCACTATTGCTTGCTGGCTTATTTCAAGGAAACTGATCATGCCTTATTTAAAATTTCTGTGATATTTTCATGAGATGCTCTGGCAGATGCGTGCGTATGTACGGGCTGTTTTCCGTGCGGCTGCACTGAACAGAGTGCCAGTGTGAACCTCCATAGCTCAGCTCTCAGTCTTCAGAAAAACACTAAATATGTCAAAATGCGTTTCCCGTGTTACGGCAGTGATCGTGCATGGCAGTCCTTGGAGGGCCGAGCATGACGCATAAGCTCTGCGGTTATATTTGGAGTCCTTGGTAGTTGCTGAACCTAGCTAAAAATAATGTTTTTCTTCTGTTTTTTTTTTTGTTGTGGTTTTTTATTTTTTTTTCCCAATTATCTTTGGCAGAGTTTCTGAAGGCCTCGTTAGAGAATTATGTGAAAAATCTGGAAGTCTCCATAAAAATCATTCGGATGGAGCAGAGGTCAGGACTGATCCGCGCGCGGCTCCGAGGGGCAGCAGCCTCTAAAGGGCAGGTGATAACGTTCCTGGACGCACACTGCGAGTGCACCCTGGGCTGGCTCGAGCCGCTGCTGGCCAGGATAAAGGAGGACAGGTAAGGGGGGCACGGACCTGTCCCCGGGGGCACGGACCTGCCTCCTGCCTCCAGGCCATTCCTTGGTTTCACTGTGCTGCTAAAAAATAGAAATGAAAACAATTCATTGGTCTGAAAATGAAGATTTGTGGTTTTTTGGTTTTGTTTTTTTTTTTAAATTTATCAGGAGGATATTCTCTAATATTTGTATCAAAATCTAATTTCTAAATAAATATACAATAAGCTTTTGATTCTTACAGCAGGATTTCTGTTGCTGACAGTAAGACTAATAATGCCAGTAATGACAGCAACTTGTGCCATTTACTTTCACAAGGTCTGGGTGTCCCCCACCCTGATGGCCATCTTTCCCCCTTTTTTTTTACCAGGCACAACTTCTTGTCTGTGTGACCTCCAGTATGCTCTGAAATTTGCACTTTTTTTTTTCCTCTTTTCTTTTTTTCCTTTTTTTTTGCGTTAGGTGATGCAATCAATTTTCCCTTTTTTTTGCGCCTAAGTGCATAAAAGCCCTGCGAGTGAGACCCAAAAACCACGCTGTCCTCCCTGGCAGGGTTGCAGCAGCCGAGGTCCTTGCTCTGCTCGATGGAGGAGCAGCCGCACATGCATGGGCAGCAGCAGCCTGCCTAAGTGCACACACGGGAGATGGGATTTGTTCTCATTTATGAAACGCCTCGCAGGTGCTTCACGAGACATGCATGCACACGTGATAACACCAGCACTGCTCGAGCCCCGCAGCCACAAGCAAAAATAGTCTCTGTTGTGTTTGTCCTGACAGTCTTGGAAAGGTGTACAGGAAAACTCTGTGTCATGTAAGGAACAAGGAGGAGAATTTATCGATACGGTGTAGTTTGTGCTGCTGGGGTGAAGCGTGCGGCAGTCGCTCCTGCCGTTCGGAGAGGATTTGGCAGCGGAGCGGGAGCCCCGGGCAGGGTTGGGTGTTGGCAGCTTTCAGCTCTTGGGAGCTCAGCGAGGAGTCAAGTGTGTCCAAAAAGCTGCGGACAGCAGAAAAGGGGAATTTTGCACGGCCTCGTTCCTGGAAGAGAAAACCGGCGCGGAGCGGTGGTAAATGCAGAGAAGCCTCAAAATAAGTGCAATATTCAGCATACTAACATGAAAAAATATTTCGTTTAAAAAAAGCCAATTTTTTTCTTACAGGAAAACTGTTGTCTGCCCAATCATTGATGTGATCAGCGATGACACGTTTGAATACATGGCTGGATCTGATATGACTTATGGAGGGTTTAACTGGAAACTTAACTTTCGCTGGTATCCAGTTCCCCAGAGAGAAATGGACAGGAGGAAAGGAGACAGGACCTTGCCTGTAAGGTAAGGAGAGCAAATCAAGAGTACTATGCTAATTGACTCTACTGTCTACTTGTTTATGTAGATAATAATGCTTAATACTTAAGATTTCGCTGCAGTATCAGAGAACACATGTCAGATACTTTCGGCACCACTGTTCAGGGTAGAGAAGACCAAAATCTGACCTGTCCTTAATGCTGCAGTGTAGTTATCAGAGCTGAGAAAACTCATTTGTATCTTCTTTTCAACATTCAGTAATTCAAAATATCCCTGCTTTTTAAGTTTCCTCTGTTTGTTTTCTGCAAATAGCCTGTTGACCTTGTGTTTACAGATGTTACTGTTTTTTTCATATTTAAGGCAAATATTAGAACATATTTCTGAAATACACATTTTTGGACATATTGAACCAAGTATTCGGTTATGATTTGCACTTGAAATGCGTGCTTTTATTGCCTAGAAAATAAAATTGATGACTGTGCACACTGAGTCAAAAATGATCTAAGAGTATGTCCTGAATTCCTGTGATCATTCCTGACCTCTTTCATTTAATTGCTCAAACCACGGACTGTAACAAAATCTCTAGAAAAATTTTAAATGAAGCTGAAACAGAACAAATTGAATAAATTACTTGCAATGGGTTATTTGCTCAGCTCTAATAGCTTCTGTGGTCTTCATGAAAAGTTAAAAAAAAAAAGCAAAAAAAAAACCCCTTTCACAAGTGGATGTAATGGTTTCAAACCTGTCTGAGACATATGATGAAGTGGACAGAATTCCAGTCCTGCATACCCCCGATTGTGCACAACAGGCAGATAAAGGGAGAGCCAACTCAGGGACAGCAGTCACAGCACAGCTTTGCGAAACACTTCCAGGTAAGGCAGGGGATGGGCAAAGAAAAGCCTTTCAGAATTACCTTTGCCAGAAAGTGGCCAAAATCTGTCCTTTTTTGTCCTTCAAAGCCTGGAGCCAGGGAAGGGCTGGGTTTTTTTTAGATTTTATTCTCAGGAAATGATCTCAGGAAAAGGAAACAGGGTCCTTGGGAGCAGGAGCTGACCCTGGCATTAGCAGAAGGGGGATGAAGCTATTTTTGAGTCAAGAGAACTGTTTTTTCTCATCATCTCAAATATTATCACTCAGCTCTGAAGTCTGCCAGCAGCTATTTCATTAAAGCTGAGGTGTGCCTTAAAATTGGTAGAGTTAATTATCCTAACGAGCTGCAGAGCCTCACACTGTGCTGGCCGCTGCTCCCACCGCGTCATTCACTGGGCTGGGTTTATCCTGCCTCTCCCGTGCCGAATCAATTCCCAGACACAGGGAGTTTTCAAAGAAACGCAAATCCCGTTCTTAGTTCCTTATCTTGAAATGCAGTAGTACTTAAAAGTTAATCCAGAATCAGACATGTAATTGACTCTTAAAATTATTAAAACAAAAAAATAGGGTTTTTTTCTTTTTTCCCCCCACCAGCTTTTAGCTGGTGATTGCCTGGGCTTTTTGGGATTCGGCTGGTAAGGTGAGTGTTAGTGAGCAGAGCGTGGGTGAAGGAGTCAGAGGTTAATGCCAAGTGTCCCATAATTATCACTTACATAAGTGCTTTAGAGTGAAGAGGTGGCTCTGAGGGTGTGTAATTGTGCTGGCTTAAGACTAAAGTGTCAGCTTTTAGACATATAGGTGCCCTTTCTGACCACATAGTGGAGGCATTTCAGTCTCTTTGGTGTCCGAAGAAGGTGCTGCCTGTTTCATTTTCCCTTTTACCCAGCGGGAGGGGAACCAGCAAAGCAATGAGCTGTGGAACTGCCCGGTTAGAACGGCCTTCCTGTAAGAAACACCATTTAATAAGTCATCAGCTGCTTTCAGTGCTAGCTGGTATTTCCAGATGCTTATCAAAAGCAGTCCAAGAGACCGCGGCAGTAAATCAGGCCTGAGCTGTCAGAAACACAATCACAAATTCTGCATCCAAAGAGCAAAAGTATAATACTGCAGCTAAGTTAAGAATGGTTTTGGCAGGTGCTGCCGCCTGAATATTCAAAAAATGGGGGGATAAAAATAAACAAAAGCCTAACCCATACCAAAAACTTAGAAACAAATTGGTGAGTTCATTTTCTTATTCCATGTTGCTTTCCCCATTCTGTAACATTTTTTCAGTCTCACGTAGATTCAATATGTCTTTATTCATACTTTTTCTTTGTAATCTGTGGAATAGGTATAGAATACAAACATCATTGGATTACATGTTTGTGTGCATGTATGTGTAATATAACCATTGCACTCAAATTCTGCTTTTTGTTATGTTAAAAATCCGTGGAATTGACAAAAGTTTTACTCAAAATATTTATCTTCCATAATAACATCGATAAATTCCTACCTTTGCTTTTTAGATTTAAAAGCATAATGCATACAGTTTCAAACTGAATTAGTTTATATACAATTTATTATTTATGTATAATTTGTATTATTGTATAAGTATTTTTATGGGAAAGATCAGGATAGCTTACTGATAAGAGCTTGCTAGTGGGTACAAACAAAGTTCAGCCATCACATACGCTGTGACCATTAACCCCAATGAAATTAAAGACAGAAGGTGCTGTACTCTCAGAAGAGGGTGCCTCATTCTTTCTGGTTTGTAGATGTGAAATGTTGCTTGATTGTTTGCCTAGGGAGTGAAAGGAAATGTTAAATTCCTGAGTTGGGCATTTGAGTCAACTGAAATATCTGCCTTTGCTGGAATCTCTAGATTTAGTGGGAAAAGGTTAATTAATTCAGTGACTGGTATTAAAAACCCACAGCTAATTGTTATGCAGTACAGCTGTAAAAGAGTTTTCTTACCGACATCCGTTAGAAAAGTTAGGTTGTTTGTCATATTTTTGCAAACAGAACAATGGGGATTCAGAGGTGCCTCTCACACTAATTAGTGATGCCCTGCCCTGGACAGATCGGGTTCTGATCCGGATGCTATTCCTGCTCTTCACACACTAATCCCTACCATTTTTGCCCCTTATTTTCTTCTTCTGGTTCTTAAACCCCAGTCTGACGTCCCTTCTCTTGTTCTCATTTTCTTCATCCCTTACCTAGTTTTCTCTCAGGTCAGCTAACACTATGATAACATAACCTTTCCCAGAATAGTCTAAAATCGTAACTCTTCCCCAAAGAATCACAGGTTTTGCAAATGTAGCAAAAGCCTTTCCAGTTTGCCAGTGCTCCCAGTTTGAAGGTGGTAGATGAAGGTGGGAGCACTAATGATGGGCAGTTGTCCTGGGCACCAGGCAGCACGTCGTGCCACCTCTGCCCCGACCCCCTCTCAGTACTCCCCATCCTGGGGGAAGAAGTCAGTGGTCATCAGATACTGGGATTTCCTGGGGTTTGGGTTTTTTTGGTATTTGGTTTTTGGTTTTTTTTTTTAAATGTACTTACAATTTTTTTACACATACAATGACCAGAAGCAGAAGTAACATCAGGGAGCTTTCAGTTCATCAGGCGTCTTTGTTAGGACTGAAACTATAAAGTGAGGACAGGAAGGGGACATTTAGAAGAAATCCCTGAAGGAAAGATTGTTCCTGGAGACAGAGCTAGTCAAGTCAAATATTTCATTCTCTGAGGTTTGCTAGAATCAGTTGAAACATATTTTTTCAGGTGTATTTGCAGAAATCAAATATGAACTGTGGCTTGAGTGCAAATGTTACCTGAGCCATGGAGGGGCTTCCAGGTGTTGCTTTAGGGGTACGTTCCTTACTGTGAAGGTACAGCAACCCCCAAGGACTCGTGTCAGTGGGTATATATCTATTTTCTTTTGTTTGAACAGCAAAGGCTATTCATTGCTGTTCTGATGCACCTCAGGATTTTACCTTATTTCCCTGTGAAGTAAATGCTGTAACTTCCGCTGTCACCGGAGTAACCTCCGGCTTTGTAAACTTTGTAAATGATCAGACCTTGTCAAAATATGTTATTCCAAGTACAAAGCCTGTTTTGGTTTCCAGAGGGCTCTCTGGGAGCAAAACCTGGATGGTTGCCCCGTGCAGAGGTGGAGCTTAAAGCCAAAGCTTCCTGCAGATGATCCGGTGGATGTGGGTAGATCTGGGATTTATGAAAACAGAGATTTCTAGGCAGTGTAGTTCTCAGGTGTGACCTGTTTCGGTGTTGAATGTTCATGGACAGTGCCAGCTAATAAAGCCAGTGGTCTTGCTAAACCTTTCATTTTTCTTTTTCCACTGAAAAATCCTTGCACAATATTTGTACTTTGCAGGACATCCTTTGTCTTTAAGTGAGCTCATTTCTCCTTCTGCAGTTTTGCCTGTGGCAATAGAAAACTTGTCTGTGCCAAGATCAGTTTACAAAAATCTCGTCTTCTTACATCTACAGTATTAAAAGCATGAATTGTTTCTGTGCTGGGCAGTTAGAGTCTCTGCACAGCACATTTCTATGGATATTTCTATACTTGCCCTTAATTTTTTAAGCTGAAGACACTCCAGGCTAGTATTATAAATACTAAAAAATATTTTGTTCCAGAAAATCTCTTCTCAAGTATAAATTAGTTATTGAGAGGAAAAATACAAGGTCAAATATTAGGAGCATTTTTTATTTATCTTCTTCTTCTTATGGCTGATTAAACTTAGAGCTGACTACAATTAATGCTGCCTGGGTGATGGACAGCAGTATTGGAAACTGGTGTAAAAACCTTATTCCAAGCTATATAAATAGCAGTCTTGTTCATTAGCAACGTTACCGTTGCGACTGTTGGACCCCTTTGAGCGGATGCACAGGACGGGGAGCTTGAAGGACGCGGGGTGAGGTGACATTACGTGGCTTTGGGATGCTCCCAGCCTGGGGGACCTGACCTGAGCATCCCCGGCCACGGCGGGAGCTGGAGTCCCCTCGGGAGCGGCTCCATGCCAGCCCCTCCTCGTTTTCCCTGCCCGGCACGGTGTGCTGGGCTGGGTTAGTGGGATCGGTGGGATGCAGCAAACCCGGGGTCACTGCGGTACCTTTATGCTGCGCAGCTCCTCTTACGGGATGTCAAAGGTGCAGGTACAGGAATGGGAATCCTGCTTGCTGCTAATAATTGCAGAAATGAGGAGGAGACGTTACCTCCAAAATAAAATTAAAAGTGGGTTTGAATGATGATTAGAGTTAATCATAACATATTACTGAAGTTGTTAGTGTGACTCCGAGTAGGCAAAATATAGCTAATAGGTGTAAAGCTGAGCAAAAACTGTAGGCACCCTTACTCTTTCTAATATTACTGTTTCAGCTGTTTTTATAATGAGAGCTCTGCAGGTCTGTTTGTGTAACAAATTTACATAACAGAACAGTCCTGCCTGCTGCGTTTCAATTATTTGAGAATCCGTGGCATATATTGGTGCATCGTTACCTACATTTTACAGCATGAAACTCAGCACTTCCAGTTTCAGTTAGTGAGTTATTAGGGAAACTGTTTGGGTTTTGTAAACATTTGCCGATGACATTTCAGAAGAATCCAGATCTGTGTGTACGGTTCAGCTGCATCGTTCAAAAAATTGCTTAAGACTGAATCTTTGCAAAAATGGGAAATTTCGTACCATTCAAGCAAAGACTGTCTTCCTCCAGGGGAAGAAATGGAGGAAGAAAAGGAGGAAGAAGGAGAGGAGGCAGAGGATGAGGGTTTCTGGTGCAGACAGAGGAGTGGGGATGATTTTATTCGTCGGACAGCAGTGGCACTCCTCACTTCAGTAAGGTTAGCGGGGATGGGAGATCAGTGCAGGAGGGAGCTGGGCACCGGCTCATCACAATGTTTGTGAATCGCCGTGAGTCCTATGGGAACTTGGCCACTCGTCAGGTAGGTGGGTGAACCAAGTACTGACACGGCTCTTGGTATCAGGGTAAATAGTTTTGCGTAGACTTACAGAGTTTGTAGGTAATCAATAATAGAAGTTTCTTTAAAATACATTTTCTTGTATTGGTAATCGTCTGGCACAAACCCAGTTCAATTAAGAAAGATTTCAGACTCGGCTTTATTTTGTGCTCCCCATACTAGATGGCATTTAACTTCCACGATAGCAGTCAGGTGGAGGGTCACACTGCCCGGCCGTTCCCATCCGCTCCGCTTGCTTGCAGTGTAGCGTAGGGTCGCTCAGGGGGCCAGCAGTGTTGTTTGTGGCAGAAACCCAGCCAGGCTGAGGGCAGTAAAGCAGCTTTGAAACCTGGGAAGGTTTAGCTCTGTCCAGATGACAGGCAGTTAATTAACTGAGCTTTCCGTGCTGAGAGCACGGGGAGACGAACAGAAATGAAGTGTTGGTAAACTCAGGGTCCAGTGTTATTTCATTGCTAAACTGCTTTTTTTTTTCTGGGAGTAACGATAGTCAGCTCTGGCAGAAGAGGAAATAATTGCACAGCAGGCGAATTACCTGGCTTTGCTGAGTTTGAGAGTGAGTGAGGACTCCTTACTGCCAGGGCTGTGTCCAGTGCCACCACTGGGAAAAGCACAGCATCATCCCAGTGGGTCTGGGTGTCTGCACTCCGTGTGTGTGTGTGACACCCACACTAACCCGTATCGGAACACCGGGATGCTATGTGCAAATAGGGGGGTGCTTTAGCGAATTCATGTTGCGTGTAGGACGTACGAAAGCTTCCGAAGGAAGATCTGAGAAGTGCCCAAGTGATTCAGGTTCTGCCAGGGGTGGGAGCGCCGGTGAAGCCCCTCTTCCAGCTTTTTCCTGCATTGCACGTGAACCGTTTTGTTCCTGTTGACTTGCATTTTGGAAAAATTACAGGAGCTTGCTTTATATCATCGGTGTTTGTGTAAGGCGGTCTCCAAACACAGGAGCTCTCGCAGAAACTGAGCTTTAGATGGGCAGAAGTGCCGGTGCTGGAAATGCTGCCCTTGCACAGATTCAGTCGCCTCATCTGACCACTGAATATCGGATATTCCTAGCAGTCTTTGCAAGCAGTTTACTAAATACCCGAATGAATGAATTCATTTGTGTGGCCGGATCGTTTGCAGGCAGGCCGTAGTTACCAGCGTGTTTGTGTGCGGTTGTACGCCTGTGCGTTGAGCCAGCGTTAGGTCACGCATTTTCAAAATCCAATCTCGCCCACTTTGCAGTTGGGTTTTTTTTTGAAGCCGAGGGACAGAAAACAACTGCTACCTGACCGGCAAGGCTTGATCCGCAGCTACATTAACATGCCCGGCGGTCCTCACCGGCAAAGCCCGTCGGCGTGGGGATGCCGAGACCTCAGCAGACCCCTTCCACCAAATCCCAGTCTGTCGCTGGCCGCGGGTGCCGTCACCCCGCGTCGTGCCGGAGCTCTGCCGACGGGGGGGTGCTGGGGCGCAGCTCCTGCGGCAGCGTCCGCAGGGATGGACGCCGTTGGGCTCAAACCCCGGGATTTTGGGGCAACCCCTTTAGCTGTGTGCTCCGGTCCGTGTGTGTGTGTGTGTGTGTATGTGGTGAGAGCTGTGGTTCGGTGGGGACGCGTTGGTGCGGTAACCCAGAGCCGTGTTCCTGCTAACTGGGGTGAGCTTTTTTCATTTCATATAGACTTCAAACGCTGAAAAACATAGAGCAGGTACTTACGGGGAAATAGGACATCTTTACACAAAGAGAAGTTGCACTCTGACTGGATTTGCCTGTTGTAAGGATTTATAATCCTGTTAAGAGAGATTATGCCTGGTAATTTTATGCACATTTAGTCTCCCTCTAAGGCAAAGCTGAGGCATTAAACTCTCTTCGCTAAGCATCTCAGATTGGATTTGAACTGCTGTTCTGGATGCAGAAGGCCAAAATTCCATCCACTTTACCATTACAATGCTCCTGAAATGATCTATGGAAATATGATTTTGCGGGTAGGAAGCGATCCCGCAGCTCTGACTCAGGCAGCGCTCTCATCGGCTTCGAGGGGAGCTCTGCCCGAAGGGCAAGCGCACAGAGTATGCAGTCGAAACCGTGTTGTTATTGTTAGTAGTTTATATTTAAGTTGCTGTACATAGAATATATTTATAGTCAAAATGTCTGAGGTAGTGAAATGTACTGTAGTGTCACTTAATAAATTCCACAGTGTCTTTCAAAAGGTATTTTTTCTTTTCTTTTTCCTCTTTTTTTTTTTTTTTTCTTTTTTTCTGTTTGTTTTCAACTAGGACCCCTACTATGGCTGGTGGCCTATTTTCTATTGACAGAAACTACTTTGAAGAGATAGGAACTTACGATGCAGGAATGGATATCTGGGGTGGCGAGAATCTTGAAATGTCTTTTAGGGTAATTGCCGTTTTCCTTCATTTTCTGTCACAAACACAGTTGTGCTGTAACCGTTCCTACGCTGCGGACAGGGCGCTTCTGCTTTAGCTGTCATGCAAGTCATGGGTTAATTTAAATTCTCAAGATATTTGGGGATGCCTCATTATAGTATTTTGGTCCTTTTACTGCATGAAACATTTTATTACTGTTTGGAATTTTTGACACTTTCAAAATAATATGTATTTTAGTAATACCTTTCTTTATAAAAGAAATGAGGCTTTCTGTGAGCTAGTGCAAATGCTAACTGACATAAACAAGATATAAACTTGTATAGTGTAAAAAAAAAAAAAAATTCAAGTATATGTTTTAACAGAAGTATTTGAAAGTGTACGTCATCATGAACTTGCAAGTTCTGGCTGCCATTTTTACTCTGTGCGAGAGCCGAGCTTGCAGAGAAATTTCACGTCCTGCAGAAAAGTGACTTTATTTCTGCTAAGGATAGGTATGTTGCCCACGACAAGACTAAAATCCCTTTGAGTGAAATGCATTTAGTAGTTGTCCTTTAGACATAAAGGAAAATTGGAAAATTGAGTCTTTGATAAGTAATTGTTAGAAAGGATGTTGAAAATTACTTTGAACATCTCTGCTGTACCACAGTTTATGCATTTTAAGTAAGTATGCAAAATAAACCCAGCTGTCCCTGTCTAGTACCCATAGGACATGATGGGGATATCCTTCTTTCCGTTGTTTTGTTTTGTTTTGTTTTGTTTTTTTGTCTTTTGTCTTCAGCCAGGGCTGGTAGGCTATTTTCTATTGACAGAAACTACTTTGAAGATTTTCGTAAAGCAAGTATTTCTAGAGAAGATGAACTGAGAATTTGAAAGCATTTTCAGGCCATTTTCTATAAACTATAATCATTCCCTTTCCAGTAAAATAGAAGTGTAGAGTTACTTCTTCTGAGCATTAATGTTTTAAATCAGTGGACTTCAACATTATTTGGTGTATAGACCCCTAAGAATATTCCTTGGATGTATGTAGGCCCCTGTGTAGGAGCTTATTTTTAACTTAAACCTGTTAGTAGGCTTGTTTTTCATGTTGTTAGAAGTGATCCGTGGAGCAGAGAGTGACTAGCACTGCTTTAAAGCGTTAAATATGTGCCTCTCGTAGACTGATCTGCGTGTTACTACTGTTCATTTTTCACCGAGTATCAGAGTGTGTGATTTCTATAAACTGAAGTTCGCCCAGTTCATTTAAATTTTAAGATCAGAATTGCTGATGCACATTAAACCCTGACAGAGGGAACCTCGAAGCCGTTTGTTATTGCTGGCATTTATCGCTTACAGAAAACCTTTTGCAGGACCAATTTTGGGTGATAACTGTGGAAAGGTCCCATTCTCATTAGTGAAGAGTCTAAAATATTTAACCCTCCTTTTGGAAAAACACTGGGTTTTCATCATAAAAATGATAATCCCTGAAAAACCAACTCTAATACAAAGGGACAAACAAGGCGATTTTTAAGAGTCCGTACTGGAGAATATATGGAAGTTGATTCTCCGTGGGCTCCTTTTGGCAGTGGCTATTTTTGTTACCAAAGATACAAATAGCAATCATTTTTCTGTCAGGCCTTGTAAGCGCAACAGAATAAAATAATTTACAATTCCATGGCCTTTTCCTGCTCCCTGGCATAATAGATTCATTTTGGCAGAAAGCATTTGATCTTCTACTGAGAGCAGCATGTGAGTGTGTATTCAGCTTCCAGCATATGCTAAAGAAATGCCCTAACTAGGATATTCTTAATGCATACTCTTGCTCAAATAATGCTAATATATTTTGAAAAGCTTTCCTGAGGAGTTTAGCAATTTAATGGTGGTGTTCTGTCTTCATCTTGTGCTGTTCTGCTCTGGCTCCTGGCAGCTGCGTGGGAAACCTGTCGGAATTCGTGGTGTGAGTCAGCCAGCTCCTGGTCGGGATGATTTGGGGTTTGCGGTCATGTGTAGTGCAGGTTGAGCTGATACCTCTGCCTTTGGTACAATTTCTGTGGTTCTGCTTCCTGGGCACTTCTATAATTTATATAACACATACATACAATAGTACTTGGAGGGTTTGGTTTTTTGTTTTTTTTTTTTTTTTTCCCCCTTCCCTAAATAATCATTCCTTGAGTCGTGTTTCAAATTGGACTTGAATTCTATTCAATGCTTATGAGTAAGCCAGTGATGGGCTTAGTTTGTGTAAATTTTGTGAGAATACTGTCATGAGATCTTTGTTTCAGCTTTAAATTAAAAATCTCAGTCCAAAATATGTGGAAAGACGAAGACCAACGATAGCCGTGCTTTCCGCAGAAAGCCCCAGTGATAGAAGCAGGGAAGCAGCTCTGCCATTCTTCTTCTTTTACTCGTTAAGACGGAGGTGGGGGGAGCGGGAGAGGAAGCGCATGAATTTTGGGGCATCATATTAGAGAACGTTATTTTATGTCTTCAGAAGATTTTCCCACTTAAACTTCAAGAAACATTACCAGCGTGCATCAGCCTAATAAGAGGGCATGGTGTCAAGAACAGAAATAAAATTATGTGCTTCCAGCACTGGGAGATTACCATGGAAATGCCAGGCAGCCACACGATGTGATTTCGTGGTATTTAGAGCCTTCGCCTGTAAAGAAAACCAACCAAATAGTCAAGTACATCAAGTACGACTGGATCAATAAAAGGCCTCTGCATTGAAAAACCCATCTGATGTAAAACACCTGCAGAAAATGGGTAGCAAAGAGTGCCAAGGGGCTGGGGATGTTCCTCCAGCAGCCGCTTTACAAACCTGCAATTACCCAGCAGGTTTCCGGAATATCTCATTGCAGTCAGGAAAACACTGGGACTAAATCTTGGTTTGGAAAATTACTATGATAGGAGTCAGCCGTGAGGACGTTTCTAGAGCTCTTATTACATTGGATGTTTTTATCATCGAATGAAAGGGGGTTCGTTTGGGTGTTGGTCCGGTATTCGGAAAACAACCCCCCAAATCCCCATCTTGATAATCCCTGCATCCTCAAAAAAATGTTATAAATGCCTTTGCCTCCCCTGGCTAATGTCTGCGACCGTCTCATCTGCAACCAGCGGCGGCAGTGGCACTATCCCCAACGTAATGATTAAAAGGATTTGCAGTATTTTTGCTCTCAAAGAGGCACACAGGCATTTCTCGGCTGGACGCGGTGCCTCGGGGAGGGCTCGGGAGCAGCATCCGCAGCGGGGTCCCGCATCTCCCCGCTGCCTGGCCGGACAGCGCCGGAGCCGGGTCCCAGATCCCGGACTAACGACACGCAATCAAAGTCGGTCTGTCCCGTCGGGGCAGCCGCTCCGTTCCCGGAAAACACCGCACGTGAGCGTGGTGATGTGTGCGGCTGTGTACAATTTCCTTATTGCTGGGTAAATCGATGTTTCCTCTTTTCGCTGTGCTGCTGCTTATTGCTGAACGGTCTTTAATGATGCCTTTTGGAGGATGCTTTTTAATAATGGCAATTGGGGAAAAAAAAACCAAAACAACAAAATCCTGGCAGGAGTCTCTTACAGCTGTAAGAGTCACTTTAGTAAATGAAACCCTCATTTATTCTTGAAAACTTACTCTATTTTTATTTATAGAATTCCTTAAACATTTTTAATTTTCTGTTAAATGCTGTAAGTGGTTTTTTCCCATTCGGAGAATGCCCTGAAAACTTGCTAGTCAGAAAGGAGCTCATATAGCTTTGGAAAAGGTATTAAAAATAATCTGCCCATCAGAAAAAAAAAGATTATTCTTCAGAATAATCCAAGTAGGCCAAAGCAAGGCTAGAGAAAGCAAATGCGTACTCTAGCAGGAATAAGGTGCTGTTTACTTTTGGTTTTCTGGCAGCTGTTGGAAGTGCAGAAGAGGGTATGCAGATGTTTCCACGTGTATTTCCTAAGTAGTGTGATATAGTTATATGTTGTTCTTGGTCTCTGAAACTTCCGTTTTGACTGTTGTAGGAATTCTTACACTAAATGAATAAGGAGCAAGGACGTTTAATTCACTTGTAGCTTAGCGTAGTATCCGAGCTATAGAAATACTCATCTTGCAGCCTGTGTCAAGGGCAGGCACGTTGTGCAGACTCCGCGTTGTGCAGCAAAAGGGACTGTCTCGGTGCGAGGGAACAGGCATGGCCAAACCGCAGCCCCCTCGCTGTGTCCCATCCGCGGCGGCTGCTGCTGGACCCAGGAGTGACATCCCGAAGGTCGCTGCTTGCTCGATGTAAATGCTGGTGAGGCTGGATGCTGTCGATGAAGCTTTTCCAGATATGCACAAAGGATTATTAATAGCAATTTTTCAGCCTGACTGTATGCGAGGTCTCAACTTTCAGCTGCAAAATTATAGGTGTAAGAGAGTATTTAAACACGTTTAAGTAAACAGTTTTAGCAGAATCGCTCATTTGGATGACTGGAAGACCGGCGCTGTATAATTACAGGCATAACAGTGTGCAGCTCCTGGCGAGGCTGGAAAGGTTGCGTGCATGCGAGATTATTTTCAGAAGTACACTGTGACATTGAAATTAATTTTGTGTGTTGGTGAGTGGAATTGGGGGTATATAAATCCCTAATCACCTGGCAAACAGATTGAAAATCTATCTCTGTGCTTTTCAATATTACTTAGCTGTTTGAATAAACGAACTAATTTTAGGAGCACAGTTTGCTCACAAATTGTACTCAAAATATGTTTGTGTGCTTACATTTAAAGCATACAGCATTTTTCCTTTTCTTTGGACTGCATTAATTTTTCTGTATGTCAGGATTCTTACATTTCTAAGGGAAAATATTCAAGATACACCAGTTCAGTTGACTTCATTATAGAGATCTTTGGTACTGGAGTTTTCAGGATTTTTTTTCTTCCTAATTATTACTTACGCGTCACTGCGTAGCAGCAAACAAGTTTAACTCATTTAACATAAGTGTGCCTACGTGTTAACTTACGTTCCAACTGCAGTAATCTTTGGGGATTTTTTTTAACCACAGCTTTTGATCTGTGCGTATATGCGTGAGATGTTTAATCTAATGCCACCATCAATAAACACATACGTGTACCAAAAGAACCCCTTTACGTGAAGAAATATTTTCTAAAATGAAGTAAATAGAATTATTAACATATAAAGCATTTTCTTTTGGTGTTTGTATCTCTGTAACCTGAGATTTTAGTTTTATTTTACTCTAAACTTTAAAGAGTATTACATCTCATTTGGAGTTAGTTTTACGTATTTTGTCATAAAAGGAATTGGCGAGGAAATTCTACTCCTGAGAATGAGGTAATAACCAGTAACGCGGAAGGGTTGGTTGTAAAACTCCCCTTTATAGGGGTTAACTGCAGAAACAGCTGTGCCAACATCTGGGCTGCGTGCCCCCCCGGTGCCCGGCTCACCCAGACCCCCACCCACAGTGGGTGGAGGCGTCCGTGGAGACCACCAGAGATGTGATTACAGCCTCCCACCCGGGGATGCCGGCTTCAGCAGCACCGCCGACCCAGAGCAACGGCAGACTTGTTGTACCAAGGAACAGAGAAAAAACAGAGAACACCGAGAAAACGGGGCAGCGAAGGATGGGATTTGCTGTTAGTGGGCTGGAGAGACTCACCTGTAAAGGACAAGCCGGCGTGTGTGGTGTTTTCTTTTTGGATATAGGCAGATGATAAGTACTCCTGCCACCCCAACATAAACAAACATCAGCAGAGCTACAGGAGTATTTTTTCTGTGTTTTTAAAATTTGGAGTAAAGCCTCGAAGTTGTTTTATTTGCATACAAATTGTTATTAGCCTTAAATATTCCTGATTGACGTGCGCTGAGATTCGCAGGAACTGACTTTGACTCAGTGTTCAGAAATGATGGAAGTGAAAAAAACCCTGACAGTGGGCTGCACAGAGATCAGACAGAGTTTAATGCGCTCGTTTTATGCAATAATAGGAATGGTTTTAAAATGGCTGTGAAATCAAAGGTAGTTCTAAATAATTAATGCCTATGTTTAAAAAGGGATAAATTATGTGGGCAAATACAAGCTTTAGTTTTAATTCCATGATGTGCATTGTCTTGCCACAAATTTTGAATTAATTAATATTTGTAAGCAAAAAGATAAATAGAAAATGGGTTAGTCTCGCATGGGTTTATAGGAGGTAAATTAAAACAGGCTGGATTGGACAGCTCATTTTCCAGACCAAGGAAATGCAGCAGATCTGCTGGATCTGTTATTCACCGAAACATTTTAATGAGAGGAGCTCTGGAAATTGTCTCCTGAGTCAGAAGAAGATGGAGATTGATACAAACTGCTGGGTGGGAAAATGGGTAGTGCTGAAGGACAAGATGTCAGGCTGGGGACAGGTCACTATTGGAGTTTCTTAACTGTAAAGTTGCAGCTGGATGTTGGGTTTTTTCACTAAATAACTTCTCACAAAAGGTTGGGAATGAACTCATGGAACGCGCTGGGTTGGAAGATGCAGAGAGGGACTTGAAGTATGATTGAAGTACCATGGCTGGAAGAATATCTAATTCTGGGTAATTCATTCAGGTGGAAGGAGAAGGGTTAAACTTCAGAGGAAAGGGGAAGGAGGATACCTTCAACCTTAAAAATGATGATGTGACAATAACTGGTTTATGAATAATTCAGTGTGAAAATTAGAGTTAAAACTTTTTTTTTTTTTAAATGAGATACATCAATCTTGTACCAGAATATTTGCAATCTGGCTGTCTTTAGTTCCTCGCTGCATTTAGTCGCCGTCAGGGCCCTTATTGCCTGTTCCGATGGGTGGGAGGTCAGTAAACTGGAATATTGCTGACCCAAGGGCTGTGGTTCCCACCTGCTCTGCCCCACAGCAAACGCTGCCGGTGAGTGCTTAGCACAGGGATTGCGGAGGTTTGCCAAGGGCAGGTTTTGGTGGGCAGAAAGTCTCGATGTGGCGATCTGGGGTGAGACACTGGCTCCCTTTGTTGTTCTTCTTCTGGGAAGAGAGAACGAAGATGACTAGAAGGACTGTAGGAAAGCAGTAATTCATAAAATCGTTGCCATGTTCAGAAGAATCTAGGCCTGTTGGAGGAAAGATACGGTTCATTGGAAATACCTGATTCCCAAGCTGTAGGATCCCTGGAAATTTTGCTGGCTTAAAAAATATAATGAATGTTAAAATGAAAAAGGCTGCAATAAAATTTAATGGCAGTTTCTCTCAAAAATTCTTGGAGTATTACATGGAGCAGGCACCAGTGTCAGTAAAAAGCTGCTGGCAGATATTGAAGACCTGAACTGAGGTGTTGTCTACAAAGAGCTCTTCAATAGCAAAGTAGCAGGGATGATTTTGGTATTCACTGTAGCTGCAATGAAGAGTGATCAAATGTATTACCGTAGTGTATCTTGTCTGTATTGTGAACAGATCTCTGGAATCCCACAATCCTTAACCATTATATGAACTTTTGAAGAGTAGTCATTTTACCATGGAATATTCAGGAAGGTTGATTTGTTTGGGGTTTTTAAATAATATTGAAAAAATAAAAGTCCTTTTCTTCTGCACAGGGTGCAGGTTCATCCGCATTCCTATGACGACTGTAATAGATGGCAGATTGTACCAAAGACAGCCAAAAATGTGCTGAAAAAAATGTACAGGAACACACATTTTAAAAAATGGTAGCGTGGGAGGAATTTCCTGCCAGGGAGAGTAGTCGGAGGGGGAGAGCAGGAGCAACCTGGAGGCGGAATGCTGGTCCTTGGGCAGAGACGGTGAGTTAAAGGGCACCTCAAATTGGAGGTGCTCATTACTGTCCAGTCCAGCGGGTTCCTCCCAGGTTGCTTTGTAAGTATATCAGCAGCGTGTGTTTCAGTTCTAACGCACGCTCCCTTTCGGTGCAGTCGCGTGTTCCTTGGCATCCATCAGCTTGAAGTTTCACCTGAACTGACTAGTTGTCACTGAGCTGCAAAACACAAGATGTTAAACACAAGACTATTTTGATGTTGTCGTTGCTTATCCCAACAGAGTACATCACTTAGCATACTAATGAAATTATGTAAAAGGATTTAGCCCTAATTAAATAAAATCTGCATTAAGTTACTATGGTAACTTACGTCTGTGTCAAGGAGCTCTAATTACAAGACTGTACCAGCGTTCCTGTTTAAAACACCCAGTGGTTCTTAAACTCTGTGTTTTATTACCAGGAGATATTGTAAATTTTAGTCCTGCTGGCTGCTTAGGAGGAGACTAAGCAAAGGGTGGGACGAGCCTAAATAAGGAACTGGGCAGTTGGTAATACCTTTGTTGACACCAAAAATGTCAGTGAACCTTAGTGAAGAGTGAATCCCAGGGAATCGATATTGTCTGGCAGAACAGCAAAGCTTTGTAACCCCATAAGCATCCGATGGAAATCTTTGTTTGCGCCTGTGTTCACCCGGTTGCCTATGTTATGCCTCCAGTTCTGCCAGCTTGGACCTTCAGCCTTCTTTAGTTTCTTCTCTAGTTCTTTTCAGAGCCTGGGAAGATGGGAGATTGCAGAGCAGCGGTTAATACACAAACTGATCTATATCATACCAAGAATCCAGTGATCTGACAGAAAAATACGTTACTTCGTTTAACAACAGGGTATTAAAGTCCAGGATTACTTGAATCTGTTTTTATACTTGTGCAGTCATATTGAAGTCACTGAGCTTACTCAGAGTATAGATTTTGGCTCAAGCAGTGGAAAGGGACAGTTTGCATCTAGAAGTTCATCAAATTCTCTTCTTTGTCTATAACTTTTTTTTTTGAGTTGATCATGGTACTCACCAGCATATGAACCAGAGAACATACCTTTTGCATCTCTCTCACTGCTGTGGTTCTGTGATGTTCAGAGTACCTGTGCTTGCTGCTTTCTATTGCTGCCCATGATATTAACGAAGATCTGCTGTGCCTTTGCTCGGGATGGTCATGAACATGATTCTGCTTTGAAAAACACAAACATATATATATATATATTTATATATATATAAAAGTAAAAGTTCTTCTCTGTTTCTTTAAATATTTTGAAACCCTGGAAAATCCAAATACACAGATTTGTATCTGTGTACCAGACCCTCCACCTAATCCATTATAGGATGACACCTTTCTAAGGTGGTGGTTTCTGTATGTTTATGCTGTGAGAACACAGAACCAGGTGAACAATTCACACAAGCTTTCACATTGCAGTTAAAAAGTCTGCGCGCTTTCCTTCCTATCAAGAGTTGTGCCCCTGCTGTTTCCCTTAAACTCTTGCTTGAAATTCCCTGTTAAACTGCGAGCTGGGGAGATAAATCAGGAGATAGCTGCTAACCTGTCTGTCAGAGTTCCTCCTGCTATAAACTCAGCGCGTCTTGTATTTGTTTTAGCCAATGTTTTCTGCATATTTCAATTTCAGATTTGGCAGTGCGGCGGCTCCCTTGAGATTGTCACCTGCTCCCACGTTGGCCATGTTTTCCGAAAGGCAACACCTTACACCTTCCCCGGTGGCACAGGACACGTCATCAACAAGAACAACAGGAGACTGGCAGAGGTCTGGATGGATGAGTTTAAGGACTTCTTCTATATAATATCCCCAGGTAAGAAATTATTTTCTGATCATATTACGGTCTGTAAAGATGTCCAGAAAAAGAAAAGTGTAAACGTAAGGCACATACAGGTAAGTGTAGACATGTATGCATCTATATGCACTGAAAGTTGAGACATAACAGCAAAGTGCTTTCAAAATCCAAGGGAATGTCCTTTCCATGCGTCAAAACCTTCTATATTCTATTCCCAAGATAAAAATATTAGTGAAGGCTCCTCCTCTCCCAAAGATCATAAGAGTTTTTTTCAGAACGTTATTCTCATAATGTTAGTCTGCAAGCAAGTAGGAAAGCTCTTTGACCCATTTAGTCTAAGAAATGCAGAATTTGGCCAGATTATCCTTATGATCCCTGAAGATCCCTTCAGAAGGCGTCAACGGGAGGGACAGCAGAGGTGCTCCAGGTCACTGCATGGACAGCAGGAGCCCTTCGGAGCACAGGACTCAGTGCCATGAAGTATCTTCACCATGTCCTTCTGTCTCTCACCCCTGCCAAGTGTCAGTCCTCAGGAGAAACACTCTCTTTTAAACATACAGATTTCTCTTCTTTTTATTGATTTTCATTTATGTTTCAGTATAGTGCATGTAGCACATTCAAATTATGTACAGTGTAATCACATATATCACACACGACTATTTGAGGTAAAAACCATATTCCTCTTTGACCTTGCAACAGTTGTTAAGGGTTATATTGTGAGTAAATATTCTGATGAAATAACCCAACGTTGTTATATTAAAGCTGGGGATGTTTTTATCAGAAGGTAACTATGGCCTCCGTATGAGTGAGCTTAGTGGAGGAGATACGTTAAAAACGGAGTGGGACGTGGGGGTTTCGTTACTCTCCGCGCAGCTCTCTGAGGTCTCCCTCTGAGAAGGACGTGTCCTATTCAGCTTGGCGTAGAGCTGCCTACCCACGGGGCTCCCTGGGCTGGCCAGAGCCATCGCTTTGGTTTGTACGGACAGTCAACGTGTGCACATGAAGTGTCATCGCATTTTAGTTTATCTTTTTTTTTTTTTATCTTTATTTAAGCATCAGTTTACTTCATGCAACTAACTCTTAAATAGATCTTGGTCTTCAGAATAATATAACAACTACCCGCAAGTCTCTTACATGGCAGTTTTCATGTTCTTACTTTCATCATTTAAAATTTACCTGTTCATTTGAAAAATAAGGCTTGGAGACAATTAAATTTTTATCAAACTTAGAGTTTTAAGCAAAACTTTTTTTTTTTTACCTGAACAAACACAAGAATCAAAAGCTTTAATGAGTGTCTGTGATCAGGGAAAAAAGAGCATGTACCTTCAGTGCTGGCTCTCTAGTAAAAACTGTTTTGCACCTGTATTTCAAGTAGTCTTTTGGTCACAGCCAACTTCTTAAAGCAGGCATTTTGAGCCAAGCCTTTTCTTTCTATAAATCAGGACCAGTAGTTTTATTTCATTTGATTTGACTGAAGTAAATGAAAAATAAGGTTAATATACTTTATAATGCTATTTTTCTTTTAAAGATTTGTATATAAAATGGAAAACTGTTCTGGGTGGGGTTTTTTTTACTCCGGGCTGTTTTACTGATACCTCAAAATTATATAGTTAATAAAAACTAAATTGCTTCAGTTCAAAAGCCAGAATACACCATGTCTCATGTATGAAAGCCAGTTATTTTTCATAGTATTTACAAATTATTGCTTTAAATGTCTGTGGTAGAGTATAGCCATAGACTATGTAAGCTATTGTTACTATTTTATTGTGTGCTCTGGGATAATCTTCCCATTCTTCCATCTTTAAACTTTCTTCCCATTTAAATTCTGTAGCAACAGAATCAGTTTAAATTTTTACAATCACCAAGAAGAAAACCCCGGACCATATTATTATCTGTATGAGTTTTGCGTTTCATCTCCAGCACAATTTACTGTTGTTATACCTCAGCTCATTCCAGCTGCAAAGCCTGCTTGTTTCCACAAGCTGTTTTGGCGCTTTGATTTTTCCAGCGGTTCAGGACATCTCAGTCAATCATCAGGTGCCAACATGTAATCACAAGCTGTGAAGTCGGAAAACTCTTGGTTTCTACATGGGTTATTGCACGTGTCCTGTGGCTGTCACAGTATGTGCTCATTAAATATTCTGAGTCTATCCTGGAAAACCCTTATCAAGCCAAAAAATTTAAAGCACCATAAAAAAAAGTCTATGCACACCTTAAGTGCCCTGTTAATGGTGTAAAAAAGACATTTATATATCTATACCTTATGTACCCTAAATATAGATGTATATAAATGTGTATATAACCAAAAGATGCAAGCATGAAACAAATATTAAACATAAGTCAACAGACTGATGAAACCCCATCAGTCAGAGGTTTGGGTTGGCACTGAGTGTTTTTGGGAAGTGTTTGCAGGGCTCTGCCTCCCGCTCGGAGGAAGGGCCATTGCAAAACAACCCCATTGACAGGGTCCTCTTAAATATGGAAATTGAACTTTGTGTGGATTGTGTCCCTTTATAATTGGTAATTATATCTACCCCATTAAAGCTGAAGGAATAGGGTGTGTGACAGAAAATTTGGCTGACTGTTTCTAACATAATTGGTTTCTGTTCTCTTGCAAGAGGAAGGGAAATAAATGGAAAAAATAAATACAAAACTGACAAATGAATGTCTAATATGATGTAAAAGTGAATTTAAAACCCATGTAAGATGCAGTCAAGTTCAAACCATAAATACATCACATGGGATTAGCCATTCTTTAATTCAGTTCTCCCTTATTAAGTTCTTTTTTTTGTGCAGTCTCATAGTACCAGTTTCCAATGCATTTTTGTTGAACTAAATGCATTTCTAATAATTTACCCTGAAAGCGTACATTTTCTTAAGACCGTGAGGCATGCAAGTACTAACAATGTATATTCACCGCATAGCGTTATGTGGTGAATACATTGCACTCTCTGTGCTTTTATATTCTGCCTTGACAGCAAGTTTTTCTAGGCTGATGAGGAGTTAGTTGCTTTAAGGCATTTAGGTGAGCTCAAGCTCTAAAAATATCATACTAAGGGCTATTTAAAATACAATACATTTTAAATGAGGTATTAGTAAAATGCATTTGAAAGTGACTAGAATAGTGATATGCATGGTGGAATCACTTAAAAATTCCAGTTTCAAAAAGACTGCCAGATGAAATTGCTGCTGTGTAGTTTTCTAAAATGTGTTAATATTTCAGTTAAAAAATGCTCCCAAATTGGTCATGTTTTAATTTTCAAATTCCAAAATGCGACACTCCAAATCCTAGATAAGAACTTTTTTGTTTTTCTCTCTCTTTCTCTCTTCCATTGCTTTTCTTTTTGTTTTGGGATCTTCAAAGCCAGGGTCCCTTTGGTTGCAGCAGGGCTCCCTCTTAGGCCTTGATTTTTTAATTTTTTTTTTTTTACCCTTTTTTCCACAGAATTTCTACTGAGATATTCTGAGTTGTGGGAGTGAGGAATTTAGTGCTGAGCAAAAGGTTAACTTCAGATGTAGAAATTAAAATAAAAAGGCCACGGGGAAATATATCTGATTTAAGCCTACCTTTGACCAGCTTGCATATTTTTCCAGCACATCTGTAAAACCTGGAGCAAGCCCCCTCACTATGGACTTTCCCTGCTCTGCTCCTTCACTGATTTGACATGTCAGTCAGACCTCCAATGCAATAGATTAATTTGGAACCGCCCAATTAAAAGAAAATGAAACTCAGGAAAGCGGCAGTAAGAAATACCTATTTCCATCTATCGGAGTGCACACAATGCAGAATGCCGTGTAAATTGAGTGATGAAGTCATACCTCTGCAGATCTAAGTATTTTAAATCTGAGATTTAGTTTTGGAAGTGGATAATGAGGAGTATGTTGGATGACGTAAATCAGGACCTTAATCCTTTCTGCTGCCGGTTCCAGCCTGGAGCTATCCGTGTGGTGCTGCTGTCGCAGGGCGTTATTTGGTGTGACGTCTTCTGTCAAGGTGCTGGGTGGGTGGATGGATGGATGCTGTCCAGGTTTGGAGGAGTGGTGAATACTGACGTGTCATCTTCTGAACTGGCCGGTATCCGGAGGTTCAGCTGGGTTGAAAATGCCCGATTTGAAGGTTTGGAAACATCCAGGTGCTTTTGATGGCAGAAGCCATTGTGAAGCTCTGTCTAGAAGAGCGCCTGCCATGCAAGAGGTCAAATGAGGACACGTTTTGAAGTTTCCTCATTAGCACTTGTACCTTTGACAGGAGTTACAGATTATTTCCTATTGTATTAGAGAGGAGCTTCTGAAATCACTTTGGATAGTCAGTTTTGCAGCTACCTTTACAATTTCCTATGTTTCAGCGAGCAGCAGGGGAGGATTTTGTCAGCGACATTTTTTAACTTGGATGTCCGATATTAGGCTTTCTAGCCTGCATTTCATCAGCTGGTTTCCGAGGTGAGAAGACATCCCTTCCCCCATGGAAAAGACCAATTCTTGCCGTAGGCCATTTTAATTTAGGCTCCTAAACGCAGATATAAATGCAAGGCTATCTTTAACGAACCATTTTTCAGCAGTCTGACATCCAGTGGGATACCATGCATTGCAAATACTGCTTTCCACAGCGATTCCTTTGGGAAGGAAAAGCTGCTAGCGGAGGCATCGTTTTCCTTCTTCCACCTGGGGAGGAAAATCCTCTTTCAATTTCCCTATCAAAATTTCCCCGGGGTTGCCACAGGGCTGGGGTCCTTTAGCCCTTTCTTTTATACCAGTATGAGGCCAAGGTGGCTCTAAAAATGCAGTCTCCGTCCAAAAAGATGGGAAGATAAGGAGACAGAAATCAAACCCACCCTGCAGTATTTCAGCTCTAGGGGCAGGGCTGTTCGGGGTAGGGGGGGACATTCCCTCTGCACCCCCAGGGTAGCCGGGTTCGAGCGTGCCTTTGGCTACTGGTGATAAAAACAAGACCACAGTTAGACGAAGCACAAGGGGCTTACCTTGCCAGCACTTAAATACCTGTGGATTCTGCTACCTGGGGAGGGGAGGAAGGCAGCTCTGTTTCCAACCGATTTTAAATGGCTCTGCACATACAGCACAGCGTTTGGATCATGCCGGGCCTTCCCTCGAAGATCCCTTGAGCAATCGCTGAGGAGACCCTCGTAAAGCTGTAAATTACCACGTCTCCCCTTCCCATCGTGTCGGCAAGCTCTCCCGGCGTGGGTTCCCTCCCCGCTACCGCTGCCGTCCTGGCCGCCGGTCCCTCCCCTCTCCCACCTGATGGACTTCATTCCTTCATCTCCACCGTGCTTTGGCACGCTCCTTGCCGCTGGGCATCCCTGGGGGACGGGCATCCCACCCTCAAACTCGTTAGCCCAACGATGGCAAATGACCCCGGAGAGCTTTCGGCATGCAAAGGGCACGCACGAGAGGTGCGGTTGGGCTCGATGGCTCAGCTTCTTAACCTCGGCTCTGTGGGCAGGGGGGCGAGTTAATAATTTCTAGGTCATTTGCTTGCAATTGTTAGTTATAGGTACAACTGTGGAGCCGATGCAGGGTAAAATGATTCTGTTTTTGTCACGACAATTTTTAATGAAGCCATTTCTTTTTATTAGAAAAGTTAGGGTGAGATGCCAAGGTACTTTTTGTATGTGTTGTTAAGTTATTCCTTGTCTTTCTATGAGCGAAACTGCTATTCACTTCTGAAATGAGCACAAATCAGCAGAAATTTAGTGCTGCTAAATGTACTCTCTCTTCTTTACACAGTTATGGATTTGCAGATTTGCACAAAATTCAAATAGAGAACCTATGAAGAAAATTTTATTGAGATAGAAAGGTGAAATTAGGTCAGTAACTGATGTTGGCAGGACAAGATTTGTTTAATTCAAAACTTGATGTCTGCTGTTTCAGTCACTGGAAAGAATTTCACTATAGGTCTCCTTTATATTTTCTGATATTTTTGAAGTTGTTTATGAATATGCTATATCAATTGACAATTAAAATGTGATGATGGTGTTCCTCAGGATTAAGAAGCAAATGGAGGAGAAAGGTACTTAGAGGTTTTAGAAAATAAAGTTAACAATAACATTTAACTAAAAAAATTGTAATAAAAGCGCATAGGAAATAGTAGATTTTTTTAATAGGTCATTTCTAAATGTCAGAAATTATTTCCCTATATTATTAAACTGTTTTTTATCCTTTTGTCTGGCACGCCTTTCTCTTAGTTTATTAATCTGAAAAATACAGATCTCTAGATAATTCTGTTAGAGAACAAAGTTGCATTTTAGTAATTAGGTCTCTGAAGCTATTATCTATCAGTGCACACTCATCTACTCAGCTCTCCTCTGGGGCCTGATTAATTTGATTTCTTAGATGATGTCCTAGGAGAAAGAGGAACCAATGGTTGTTCACTGTGGCGTTGTGTTAAATATATCTTTTGGTATAATTAGGGTGCATACCTAGTAATTATATTTCAGGGTAAAAGTCTTGATCAATCGAGTTACGAATTGCTTTCTTGAGGCTGTCTGCTTGTAAAAATATAACTGCACTGAAGAAGAGCCCATCTGAATTTTTTTGTGGTCTTAGATTTAAAATTGCTGCCTCCCCTTATCTTTGTAGAAGCTGTGTGTGGCTGAGAATAAAATCTTTTATTTCTGCTACCTTTGAATTTGGCCATCCTATGTGTTGCCTGTTTGTTCATGCCACATGCTCAGATGAGTTAGGAACCAGAATTTTTAATATATCCAACCTAGATTTAAAAAAAAAAAAAAAAAAAAGGAAAACCATACAGATGAAATTCTGTGCAGAATGATTTGAGTTGAAAAATAGGCTTAATTTGTCACATGGTGAGAGTAGGAGGAACAATTCTTGTAGAAAATATACTCCATTTGTAGGTTATTTGCATTGGCGTGTGGGGAAACAATGCAGTTCTATTTTCGCTGTGTGTTTTGGAGTGCAGAGTGGCTTTGCTCTCTGGCTGGAGCCGTGTCCCAGCATTGTGAAAGCTCTGTTTGCTGAGGCTGGGATGGGTTTGAAAACTGAGAGTAAGATCACAAAATATGGTTGTAGTAAGGAACACTCACCTTTTTGTTTTAGTATAAATACTGCATTTGACAAGGAGTTTTGAATTTTTCCTGGCAGGAACCTAAGAGTCTGGAGCATGACTACAGTCTGAATCCACAAGAGCCAAATAATTCAGAAGAGTTTAAAAAAATCTCAGAAATGCTGGAATCACTTCAAAGGGGATTAAAGGAAGTCCCTTTCTTAGACAAGAAAAGAAATATATGAATTTGTTCTAAAAACGGAGGAGCGGCTGCGTATTGCCCATTTTACAGTTGACGTCAGTAGCGCTCTGAAGCCCATCTCATTTACGATAAGGTTAAAATGGTGCCGGGGACTTGAGCTGACAGAGGAGGCTTTCCTCCTAAATCAGTACAAATCCTCGCAATTTTCTGACTGCAAAAAGTGTTCTTTCCTGATTCCTTGGGAAAGCAAAGTACCCAAAAGTGGGGTGGCCAACCTCATCCCGGTGAGGCAAGGTGTGCCCCGTGCAACGCCAAGCTGCGAAGTCAAGTGCTGCATATTCATTTGCTTTCAGCAATTCTCTCTCCTTCTCTCCATATCGATCTTTTATTGACATCCCTCTTAAAAAAATCTAATAGCTTAATAATTACTAATCTCTGTTAGTATATTTAGCAGTCAGCTTTCTGTCATTTTCACTATTATCCATTAAATTGCTAGTGTAATCGATGTAAATCAACGGTGCAGGATGACACTCCAGGTAGTTCTTTGCTATCAAACCAACTCGTTTCTCACGTACAAGACCACGCATCTTATTTTACTGTTTCAAACACGTGTAAGCACGTTTGTGTATACCCAGGTGGATTTGCACGTATGTACCTTCTCAGGCTGTTCCAGTCACCCAGCACACTATTCCTAGCAGCCTTATTCACTTCTTTTTCAAGTTGTTCCAGCATATCTCATTCCACTCAGCCCATATATTCCTAAATGTAGGCAGTTCCGTCAATTTATGCATTAAAATACTGTATCTAATCATTGAATGGAAATAATTACATGCTCAGAATAGGCCTGCATTTGCACAGTCAGCTGAAAAAGATAATGCATATAATAGTTCAGTTTCTCTGTACACTTAGTGCATTGCTAAACCACTTTATCTTCTTAATAATCAGTTAGTATTCAATTCCTGTGTCCTACCTAGTCTATTAAAGTAAGGCTAAAATGCAAAGTTACATTATTTTTCGAGCACTTTATTTGAAGCATTATTGAGAATTTAAATATAGTACTTTATAGTTTTAATTTGGGATTCCAAGATAAGTGCTTGTGTTTTACTTAGATTTACTCAGCAGATGATGCGCAATCCTCCTTTCAAGTGTAATTATATAATTAGGTTGATAATGACTGTATCAATTTAGGAAGTAAGAGCTCTTGACAAACATTTTCACTCTTCCCTTACCTATTTAGCATTTTAGTGCTAGAGGACTGCCAGAGCTGCAAGTGCACTAATTCCAAAATAAGTTCATTTAACCTGTGGCATTATGATCCCACAGGGAAGTACGCATGGCCGCCCTGGTGCACCTGCGGGACAGCTCAGCTCTGCACTGATTCCGTTAGGAAAGCACTCGCTCAGAGTGAGGAGGATTTTCCACGGGAGAAAAGCACTGCACTGCTGAATTGCACTGTTCCTCCCATAGTCTGCCATGGGTGGGAAACGGGTATGCTAGGGATAAAAAAAGAAAAAAAGAGAAAAGGAAAAAAAGGGGTGGGGGGAAAGAAAAAAGAAAAAGAAAGAAAGCAAGTACAAAATTTAATACGACTTTTTCAGCATCATTGTTACCAAAGGTCCTGTCTTGGTTCCTTGCTCAACTAAATTCAGCTGTAGGGCTGAATGCATCATGAATGAGGGATGAAATTTCTCGTGGTCAGTCAGTCTCAGGCTAGGCATTAATTCTGCCCCAGCCAAATACGAATGCATTCTTGTAGGCACTCTTAAGCGCCAGAAATATTCTTTGACTCCATATGCGTAAGAGACTGCTCATACAGGCCTTACTGGGATACCTCTAGGAAGAGAAGCAGTGCAGGGGCCGGCTGAGCTACTGCTGCTTGAATCAAAAAAATACCTTTCTTCTGTTGCTTCTCTGCTTATATTTAAGACACTAACATTGAAAACCTGAATCATATTGATAGTCCTTGCTTATTGAGCTTCTCTGATTGAAAAAAAAAAAAACCCCAACCCCCCAAAATATTGAACAAAAGTAATTGTGCTGCAAGATACTTATCTTTATGGTGTTATTCACTGTTTCTTAACTTTTCAGGTAAAAATTACATGTGTCTGTATATACAGATGTACATTTTTCACAGAAGCAGGTGAGGAGGCGTCTGAAATGAGAGCCGTACCGGCACGGCTGGCTGTGCTGTGCAGAGGGGGATGCTGCGGCAGCAGCGGGCGAGGGGCTGGGAGGACAGTGGGGCTGGCTCCGGATGAGTCCCGGGAGGTCGTGCTGTCCCCATCTGAATGAATATTTGGCTGGCATTATTAAACCCTGATTTTTTTAATTAATAACAAACTTGACCTTGGTTTCAAAAGGATACACAGAAAAGAGACTGGAGCGAATCCATGCTGGTGTTTTGAATTAGACTGCACCGCTGCCACCGATTGGGAACAGCGGGCAGTTACGGCAGTAGCTTTCCCTTTCCACAGTGCTTGAATTTAAAAGAGATTACCCCTGTTTTCCATCGCAGGAGTCTGTCTCCTGCATACCAGCCTCTTTCCCGCAGTGGTTTTGTGGCAGAAGCCAGTGAAGTGCCGTGGACGCTTTCCCACGCGGAGTGTTTGTCGGAAGAAAGGGCAGGACTTGGAGCACCTCAGTATTAAGCTGAATATTGTGTTATTCAAACCAGCAAGTGCCTTGAGAATTCATGTTGTTTGACTTTGGCCTTGGGGTCATCTAGCTTGATTTCATTCAAAGGTACTTAGGACAGGAGGTGTGAGAATTTGGGTTTTCCTGTCTTGTAGTTGTTCCAAAGGTCTTGACTTATTAATGCTGCCCTAACCTAAGGCTGCAGTTAAAAGGGAGCTTAAAACCTTTCTTCCTAGATGTGATCCCTCTTTTCTGAATATCCATTGGTTTTTTTAAAGGAGAAAGATGACATTTGTAGATCAACACACACAGAAGTGCTCCCGTGTAATTAACATACACGAATCGAGACAGATCAAATTCATGTTTTATCTTTTGTGTCATTTATAGCACTGATATTTGCAAAGAGCATTTTATTAAATTTGTAATAAAATGGAGCATAAAGTGTGGGTTGGCAGATCATTGCCAGACAGGGCCACCATAGATTATTTTTTCCTAAAGGTATCTCTTGTGGGGCATATTACAAATCTCTAATGACTTAATGTAGCTTTTCAGCTGATAGGGAAGAGTAGAAAGAAAACCTTTATTACTTTATATGCAATATAAATGGAATAGAAAAAATAATATACTCATGCATACTGCGCCCAATATTGAAATACCAGGTAATACAAAACATATATTTGAATACACTGGGGACAGAGGCTGGCTTTGTATTTTATCTCTAAGATTTCTGAGTTGGGAAACAATCCTGGTTTGTAGGGTTGCATGGACATTCAAAGTGAAACTCATTTAAGATACCCACAAAATAGAGATTGATGGCTGAGCTACTCGTCTAGTCTTAATACAATGAATGTCAATGACAAATGTTTTCATTTGAAAACAGCATGAATGTAAGGGTCTTTCATGAAGGTATTTAGTAATTTTTCCAGCTACACAAATACATTTTTTTTACATAAACACTCTTATAACTTAAATCAGCTCTAGCCTTGCTATAGTCCTAGTAGCGCAGGTTTCACTCCTGTTACTCTTACATGTTAGTAAAAGAGATGAAATTTCCCAGGAACACTTAATTTTCCGTATTTTTTATTCCAAAGAAGAGCTATAATGTAAGAGGTTTTTATGGTTTTCAGAGGAAAAACGTTTTCACTGTCAAAAGTCTTCTAGTTCCTCAATAATTTTACTACTTAATGTTTACTCTTTGGTGCTGGATGTTTAAAGCAAAGTCAGAGGTTTTGTGTTCAACTCTGCCTCTCTTAAAAGCTGTCCTGAGATACGGACTGGAGAACCATCTTAATGATGGATTAATTTTATCCATAATAATGTTCCCATTGATATCTATTTCAGTAAAATTGATATTTTTTTCTTTAGCCTCTGGTCAAAATTGGCAATGTAAGAGTTAATTAGCCTATGTCTTTCTCTCTAAAATATATGTCTATTAAGTATCATACGTTACAGGTAGGTTTATAGAGTAAAGCAATATTTAAAGTCTTAATCTTTTGCTATAGAATTAAGCTTTAAACATGTAACACACTATCATGCGATGCTTTATTTGCAGAAATATTGACAATATTGACTCATTTTCTGGAGTGATAAGATTTTTATGTTAGAAATTGTAAGCATATTTTCTCCAAGCATATATAGCTGATGCTTTCCCATGAAAGGCACAGAATCTTTATTCTATACCATATTTTATATTATGAAACCACTACCTATATTTATCTTAAATCACTCATGAATTGATATAAGAACTTCTCAGGAAGAGGGCGGAGGGTGGGTGTTGGGGTTTTTTTTTGGAGTTAGCACATTTTTTGTTTGTTTTACTTTTTAATGAGTTATGCATGGGGTTTGGCAATATAAATAAGACATGTCAAGGAACTAATGCTTTGGCTAATTAGACAATGCATGTATTACCAATTAATATGTCTGCTTTTGATACAGATACAAGATGAAAGTCCCTGGATTTTAGAAGCGTACAGCATTATGTGTATTATTTTCTGGATTGTATTGTAAGGAGCTCATAAAGCACTGCAGGGCCAGCCTGGTGTTCAACCGCGGTCCTGGGAGGGATGCATCGCTCCTCTCGTGTCGGCAAAATGACAATGCGGACTGCAAGCCCCTGGTTACCATTACACGAGTTTCCCAAGCAGTCACCCTCTGTCTCCTTGAAGGAAAAGGCAGCAGAGCGTGCTGGCGAGAAGCATTCTCCCAGGCACCGGCTGAATCATATTAATGCAGCAACTAGTATTCTTCCAAAATTATTAGCAAGTGTTCTTGCTTCTCTTTTAACGTGTGCCATACCAGGCATCCTGGTGTCGCAAACTCATTTTTAATTTAGCACTTTGCCGTCTGTGAAACATAATACAATTTTGAATCTTCCTTTGGTAGTAAAAAAAGCAAAAATCAAACTAAACCATCGCCATCTCTGGAGGTTCCAGTGGCCTCCAACTCGGTTCTTAGCCTTCTCAGTTAAAGGGGGCACCTCGGATAATGAGCTGGCTACTGTGGAACACGATGCAGGTTTTCAAAGCTGAACTACAGACAGGTGTGCTAGACGGGTCTCTCTGGTCACATTGCTCTCCCTTTTAATACACTAGAACATCAGTTTGGTGAAACAACGGTTTTTCTCTCAGGCTTTTTAAGGCAGCAAAAGATAGCAAAAGCCTAATTTGGATTAAGTTTTCAAAGTGTTATTCTTACATAAAGAAAATTATTCTTAGTTCTGCAACTTCTGTTTCATTCCAGATGAATTTTTTTTCATCTTTATCATCATGAATTAATGTCTTGTTCTGCAGAAATGGTACATTTTGCCAATTTTAAAACTATACCCTCGTATGCCAATTTGCTGGACATGCCCGTTAGAAAAAACGCAGGTGTAATGGAATGCTGCAACCATTTAATTTGTTCTACTTGAAACACATCTGCTGCTCTGTTAAAACAATCCGCTTCTTTCCTGAGATACTTTTAGTCCATTCTTTTGCACGCTACACTTTCTGTAGCTACTTGTGATGTTTCATTTCTTTTTTGCGCCCAAGGATATTTTACTTATGTTTTCTTATTTAAGTGTAAGCGGACGTATTAGTCATTAATTATTTCTATATTTCCTCTGAGTCCCGTCGATTATTTAGCAAGTAGTGACAACAAATAGGTATTGATTCATAATAGCTTGGTTTTAAATTGAGCAGAAGGGAATATAAAGGTTTACTGGAGATCCATACAAATGAGGTCCTTGCTTGAAGACAAAGCAGGCTGTATGGGCGAGCATCGCTACGTGTCATGTGAATGAATGCTGCTGAAGTGAGCCAGCCCGGTTTGTGCAAGATGAGCAGTATATATAATAGAGGAGCTTTGGGAAGGGAGAACCAGTCAGGGTCGTAGCGGGGAGTATTATCAACGTGTGTTAGGAGCCTATGGAAGAAAAGGGAAGAGGCAGCTTGGATTGAAGGGGGGATCGATGCCAGTGCCATGGAGACCTGGGTCACTACCGTGCTGGGGGGCACGGTCTCCGCATCTCTTGTGGGATCCCAAGACCTGAAGAGCCTTAAGATAAACCTGCCCCAGTGAGGTGAGCATACCAAACCCACCAATGACTCCCCATCTCTGTGGCTAAGTTTTATTAAAATGTAAAACTAGAATTTATTTTGCTGGAGTTTGTTTAATTACAGAAATCTCAAGTACAAAGTTGAGCCAGATTGAGTGGAAAATGATTTATTGCTTTTTCTATTCCAGCAATTGCAGGGCTGAGCCAAATGTGGAAATAGAAATCCCTGGAAGAATTCTAAAGCAAAATAGAAACAAGGCGTTTGGTGAATCCACAGGGTATTTTCATTGAGAGACAGCGTTTCTGATTTGGTTTGTAACTCAGATATCAAAATGTGTGCGTGTGGTAGGGGAAGGCAGTGTTGTTTGCAGTCTCAGACTATAACAGTGTTAATATCCTTTTTCCTCATGTTCAGCTTCATCAGATCCCCACAGTACAAAGCACTACGAAACACAGATATTGCTTTTCTCCTAATACTTCCAGTGCCTTCCCATGAGGAAGATTAGCTTAATTATAGATAAGGATTGAGTAGCACAAATAATAGCAGTAGTGCATGTCTATTCCTCCGGAAGAGGCAGCAATCACAGACCACCACTCCCCCTTGCCCGTAAAAGCTTGCCTGGAAAACATAATTTATTTTTTTTTAATAAAGTTTCTTTTCTGAAAGCAAAGATGTTTTCAGCTCAGTTCTGCATAGCACACATTGCACAGACATCTTTCGAAGTCAGGCGGGTGTTCTTGGTCTTCCACCATTGGTACATACAAATGACAAATACTCTGCAGCAAAACTCATGTCATGATCCTGTTCATGCCCGACCAGGTCCGGAGGTTATGCTCTTCGGTGTCTGTTTCATTTGATTCTTTTGTGGTGAATACAGATATACACAAAGCAATGGAACAGCCACAAGATGCTACTTAATGGAAGCACAGGGGTTAGGCACCTTGGCGTTTTAGGTAGTGTAAGTTAAATTAGTGACTGCATGAGTTGTACTTCGAAAAAAATTGCCATTTGAAAAAGTAAAATGTTAAATAATGACTGTAGTACTGACCTTTTGATACTTTTCTTCCCCTAAACAGAGTCAAATGAAACTCTGTGATCAATCTCCTTGACTGCAGAACAGCTGATCAATTACCTCTGTTCCTTGGGGGGAAAAAAAAAAAATCTTTGAGAATTTTATAAAACCACCCCAAATACTGTACTGAACATCCTGTAGCCCAGAAGATGTTCTGTGAGTTGCAGAGCAGATGAAGCCTCCTGTCCACCGCATCTGTCCTGTACGGCCCCTGTATTCCCCGTGAGCTCGGCTTTCCCCGGACCTCTTGCGTTTCCACCATAGAAATCTGTCCCCACAGATCCTCTTCATCACCTTCAGCCAGCTCTGCTAGGGGATGGCACCGCCTGGACTTAACCTGCATTTGATTTCTCTTCACTTTTCTGCCATCCCCTAAGTTATTACGATTTAATTTCTCTATATGGGTTACGGTGGAAGGTTTTATTGGAATACTTCTGTTTACCGAAGTTTATAATTTTATGCTTTCCTAATGCCTGAGTAAGTGCCACTTAATTTCTTGGCACCAACCAAGAACATTTGGTTTCCGAGGAGTTTTTGCTGATCCGTAGCTGATGAAGCAACAGTCGGCCCCAGCCATTGTGATCAGGCTAAAGTGCTTCCCAGGAGCACCCGCCTTGATTTTAGCCTGTAGCAATAATTTGTAGCATATCCTGTATTTTAGTTAATTATCTAGAATTACTTCATATCCTACAATTACATAATGATACCTAAATCTAATTGGTCAAAGATGTAACTGGTAAATACCTGGAAATATGGGTAAGAGTGCAAAATCCAAAATAAGTTAAATTTTTGTTAATGGTAATGAATCGCTTTACTGTTGTTGTCTGCTGAATTTCTTTAAAAATTGATATCATCTTGTGCTTTAGGGCGTGATTTCCTAGCAGAATACACTGATATCCTTGGAGCTTCACCTCTATGATAATTTCAAAATAAGATCCCATAAATAATGGAAAGCAGAAGATGATGGAAATGCAGCATGGATTTCAGATATTAATCTGGGAGTGTCTTTCAAACTATTTCAGCTGAGTGCTGGCAGTTACTAATGCTTTGCCTACTACTGTTTCTTTCGATGATAGCTCTTGTCTAAAATTAGATTAATTTAGGCTACAGAGACTATTTGACATGCTTTTTGTTTTTTTGATTATCTTTCTTAATAACTCAAGTTGGCCGAGCACCTTAAGACTGGCTTTTATGTTTCTTTCTGTGATGCACGGTTCCTTCCCGAGCTGTCCCCTTCCTGGAGTATGTCGGTATTGAAAAGGATATTGCAGATTATGTGTTCAGTATTATTTTAAACTCTGAAAGCCATATGCACACCTGCAAAAGTCGGCTTGGTAAGAGGGTGGAAAATGGGAATGGTGTTTTCCTGTTACTCTTTCTTTGAACAGAAAGTTAAGAAGTTGAATAGATGAAGCCTTCCTTTCTTTGGCACTAGAACTGTACGTCTGGCATTTCTTCTCCACGTGATGGATTTCTTCCCAGGAAACTATGGGGAAGGCAAAGCGCTGAGCTGGCTGGCTGCAGCCCCGGGAGGGATTTCCCACCACGCTCACCTCTGCCGCCGAAAAAAAATCGCCCTCGGCCAGAGCGGGCACGGGGCGAGCGTGTTACCCCATGTGGCATGCACCGGTTGGAGAGTGAATGCTGCATCTCAAAGGCTTCCACAATACTTTTTAACACTTAAGTTCCTTATTCACGTGCTTACAAAGTAGATTTTAAGTCACCTCTCTCTCGGACTTAATCTGTCCGCGGTGCCGATGCGCCGAGGTCGTGAGCTGTACGAAGCGTGTTCGTGTCCGATGCACGGTCAGTGCTGACCTCTCCTGCGTCCGGGATGCACAGCCGTGTCTCTGTCCTCCCACTTACATTTCTTCTACTTGGGTGCGTACTTCTAGCATCAACGGATACATAAATTGCTTGGCTACCTATCGTGAGTCTTGAAAGCACCATATATTCTTTTGATTTAAATAAGAATACACTGTACAGGGGGAATTTCTGACTGATTTCCCCTCTCCTTGATCATTATTCTTTTTTTTCTCTCTTCATGACCTGTATTTATGATTTGTGGCGCACGCACCACTCCAGACGGCCAGCGGGATGCTGCTGGCTCCAGTCTTTGATGTATAGGCTTGCGGTCGGAACGGTGCCACCGGACACGGTGACGATTTAACTGTGACGTTACATCTTCTCCCTTTCGGAAAGCCGTGCCATCAGTGCCCTGCTTCCCGTAGGGTGATGGATCCGGTACGGGAGATGGGTCCTGTCCACCGACTGGTCTCTGCAGAAACCTGCCGCCTTGTTCCCCCTTCCCTGCCTTATTGCAGGAGGCATTTAATTGTATAGTAGCGTTAAGGAGGATGATAGCTGCGCTGTGAGTTGTGCCGTGGGCTGAGCCCGAGGTCTGCGGGACCTTGGGGGGCGTGGGGGGGGGGAGCAATGGGGTTCCTCAGGATGATAGAGAACGTGTCCTTTCTGGTGAAAACACCCAAGGGGTGGTCTAGATTACATCAGTAAAAGAGCCATGCCTCGTCCAAGTTATTTCTCTCAGAAGAGAGTGCTGGAAAACACCAGCAAGATGCTTTGGAAAAAATGGTTTGTAAAAATGTAAATGGATTTCTTTTTTATTTTGGAATATGAAGAAATCAAGGAGTTCAGTGGTCCTGCCTTTCCAGATTGAGAAATTATCTGAAAAGAAAAAAATGTAATTTTCCAAGCATTTCAATTTGCTAAATTAATTATTTAATGCTTGTAAAGATAGATGGTGTAGCAGCTGCATATGCATTCACATACTGCTGTGCTGTAATTCCAGCAAATGGATATTGATAAAAAGGAAATCATGACAACTGGAGAAGGATCTGTGATTTATGCTTTGCAGCTTTACAAAAACTGTGCTTTGATCATCTATTCTCTTAACAATTCCAGGTGTTGTTAAGGTGGATTATGGCGATGTGTCTGTCAGAAAAGCACTAAGAGAAAACCTGAAGTGTAAACCCTTCTCGTGGTACTTGGAAAACATCTATCCCGACTCCCAGATTCCACGGCGTTATTACTCACTTGGTGAGGTAGGAACCGTTTCCTTTGGCTAAATGCAAACGATAAGTACCCTGTGCAAATGGAGGAATCGCTACGAAGATGAAGTGGGTTTGGAGAAAAGAATAAAGTGCTTGTGTGCAGCCCCTCTATCTTATTTCTCATTACTTTTGAACAGGTTGTATTTTCTCTAAATCTTTTGTCAGGGGGCATTGCTATTCTGAATGTATATGTTCACCGTTAAAAATTTATCTTTTAAATTAAGTAGCATATCGGAAAAGGGAGGTTTGTGACTAATATTTTGAAATAATTAAGTAATATGCAGTAGTTGAAGGGAACTTTCCACCATCACTTATCACCTACGTGCAGAGTAGAAAAAGTGCTTTTTTTCGCTTTCTTTCTTTTAAAGAAATGTGTTTGTTCATTGATGCTGTGTCTTCCAGCAAGGCTGCCTGGAGCTGAGTATCACAGACATTCCTAACAATCTGGTGGTTCTAGTACCACCAAGAACTGAAATCTCTTTAAAATTCAGATAATTCACTGTTAAAAATATTCTATTGAGTTGTACCTATGCTGATTTTTAAAAGCTCTTGAATGGTTTGATTTAAAGATAGCTATGGATAGAATAGCAATCAAATGAGCAAATGGCTTTTTTACATCCAGGAAAGTAATTTACTATTGAAACTTGCAATTGTAGTGACAAATAAAAGCCACAGTAGGGTTTCCAGTTTAACTCTGACAAAATAAAGTGAAACATGGTTTTACAGCAAGGAAAGAACTCATCTAACAAGTGTCAAATAATAAGGTTTTGTACGATATTGTCAGCCTGGAAAATAAAAGTATGAGAAAGTAATAAAATAGTTATTAAAACACCTTATTTTTACCAACGCGGCCTCAGTTTCTATGGAAACAGCAGTTCAGGCAGGATCTATGAATTAAAACTCATGCTTGACTATTACAGCTACCGACTGCCAGCTGAGCAGTAAAGTGGATTTTTAGACCTAAAGTTCAGGTACCATCATCAGCAGTAATGGACAATCTTTAAAACGCCAGCGGTGTATTCCTCAGTCATTTTCCTCTCTTTCAGCAGAGATTTAGTCTCAGGTAGGACAAACCGTCTGACCTGTCGGTGCAGCTGGCATCGTTGGTCCACGACGGGTCCGGGATGCGCCTAGCTGCTCTGGAGATGCGCTGTGCCTTCAGGTGACCCGCTCAGGAGGGGACCCTGCGTCGCCTCGGCTCAGGTCCGAGAGAAAACGATGCTCAGCAGCCCTCCGGTGGGAGCCGTGCGTTAGCTGGCTGCTAAGAGTAGGGTTTGGTAATAAATCTGAGAAAATGGTTCTCTAGTAGAGCGCCATTTAAATGTAATGAGTGTTCAACGTTGGGCCTCAAATTATATTGTGCGAGTGCACATTTTGTTCTTTTGTAGTATAAACAGTGATAAAAAGAGTGAATAGTTTTGACAGATGTGGGATAATCATCCTTAATTTACTGATGACCTCCTGCAAGATGGTGCAGGCATGACTTGAAATCGGGCAGTGTTCATGCGTGGTTCGCTTGCACCGCCCAACATATTAGAAATAATAACTGATATTGTATTACATTTTAATCTGGATTTTATTTGGCTAGTGCACAACTAATTTATATATGCCTGTTGCTTTTATAAACAAAGTGCGCAATTTTTAAATGAAATTTCAAAAACGTGGAGTTGTGCGGAACTGAAGTCCATAAGTAGTTTATAAAGTTTATTCATTGCACACTTAATAGGCAGATCCTGAAGACTGCCAAGCCTTTATTTGCAACTAAATTTTCCATTCAGTTAGAGCTCAACTTATATACAGGGACTGCGTTAGATTTCAATTTCCTAGATGGACGAAAATATGCCTCAGAATGGGCATTAAATGTGCAAAACGTGGTGAATACTGAATACCCTTTTTTAAGTTTTAATCATGTAACATTGAAAGCGAATACAAAATAAATGCAAGACGAGAATTATTTTATAAACCCAAGACATAATAATCATAAGTGAGTTTTCAAGTCACTTTTCATTCTAGTCCTCTGTTTTCCTGAATCAAGGGATTGCAGAAAAAGAAAACCAAACCCAATTGCCTTTCTTGTGGAGATACGTGAAACTCTCTTTCTACAAAAAGGTGATTTAAGGAAAAAGGCTGGGGGTTACCATTTGAGCTGGGATTATCATTCGAGCTAATCACTAGGGTACAGTTTTGGGACTGCAGAGTGGCACGTGCCGGAGAAGAGGAGAGCAGGGAGAGGAGGAAGGGTCGTCCGTGAGCTGGCTCGTCCCCCCCCGCAGCTGCAGCGTTTCTGCTGCCGGCGATGCTCCGGCTGCTCCCGGGCACGTCCAACGGCTTACGCCAGAAAGCCACGTACTGCCGTAGCCACGTAAAGCCGTTTGCTTTCACGGGGCTCTAAAGAAGTGCCATTTCTTTTAAAAGCAGGTGGAAAGTGGTGGAAAACCGGCGGTCTGGTTATCAGCTGGGTCTGAAGCCCCAGGTCAGCGACCAGGCTGCGGAGGGCCGGCAGCCTTTCCCCTGACGTGGGCAGCTCTCGGGGAATTAAAGCAATTAAGAGCACGAGCCTCGGAGGGGTGACTCACCGGCGCAAGGTGGTGCGATTTCTTTCTGCGTGATTAACAGCTTTAGAGCAGATGAAGAGGCGATGACGTGAGCTTTGCTGAGCCACTCTTCCCCGGCGCGGTTCATCAGATTGCGCTGTCTCATTTTACTTGCGTCGCTGCGTTAAGGCCGGTCTGGTGGCGGTGGTTTACTATCGACTGCCGTGCCTGTGAAGCCTCTGAAGGTGGCACGGGGAACTGCAGATGACCGAGAGTTGTGCTAAGTGCCACTGAAGTATTTCAAAATACGGGGTTTCACAACCGTTTTACCAAAGGAACGAGGGACCTGGAGACGCGTTTTTGCTTTGCGCACATCAGTAAGAAAATCGCCCCGTGCTGTTGAGAGCGAGGAGGAGCAGGGAGAGCTGTGTTCGTACAGCTGTGCTAACGGATCTGTGAGGAGGGTTAAGAAAGAAGGTGTTATATGCACATGCTGGGGTTTGTACAGGCTGAACGCACACACCGTCGTGGAGACTGCGACGTGGGAGAGCTTCGGGGAGACCCTGGTGTCTCCCGCTTCTCTCATACGAAGCTGAAGTTGGCCGGTTGCTTTATACTCGGCCGTTTTCCTGGATAAACGCGTATTCTAAAAATATGTTGTGCTCTGGTACTTACCCTGCTGCTCCTTATTGCCTCTTGCTCTGATGGTCCTTTGTTGCAATTGCGCGAGCTGAGCATCACTGGAAGGAACTCAGCACGCGCTTGCAGAGCTGCCTTCTTCCCAGCTGCGCTCCGCACAGATCGTGTAGAAATGGTTTGTTTAAGCAGAGGTGTTCACTACGTGTATTTGTTCTTCTCTGAGGATGGGTAGATTCCAAGGGGAAGGTTTTATTTAAAAACTTTTAAAAAGCATGTCATTAGTCACACAGCTGTCAAGCGGCCTCTGCTCTGAAAGAGGCAGCCGTCAGACACTGCTCATCCTCAGTGTTTCTCTCTTGGAGTAGTCAGCCCTGCTGGAAGAAAATAAAAGTGCCTGTCTTGGGCAAGCCATTAGTTTTGCATTGTTTAGAAGTAAAAGCATATCATATTTGTTAAACAAAACAATGCAGGGCACTGAATGAGATTTTCCTTGAGTGCTGTTCGTACTTACACTTAATATGTAATTTAAAATCTCATTATACTCTTTGTAATTATTTTCATTTTCTTTTGGGAGTGTGACATATTTACGAATTGCAAGTTAAAATATATTCGTGTAGTTGAATGCACAGATAATGTACTTTCTCCTACAGTTACATAATTTTTTCTGCACGAATATGACATTTACAGACTTTTTTTTCAAGGAACATTTCATCTCTTTTTCTCTTCAGATCAGGAACGTTGAAACCAACCAGTGTTTAGACAACATGGGCCGCAAGGAAAATGAAAAAGTGGGCATTTTCAACTGCCATGGCATGGGCGGAAATCAGGTAAAATAAAAATTAAAAAAAAAAAAAAAGAGGGAAAAAAAAGTATTGTTTGTACAATAAGTGTTTCAGTCTGCAGCTGTGTAACCACCGGCACAACAGCTATTGGGAAAAACTGATTAGAATTCACCCAGAGCAGTGCGGGAGCTGCATCTTCACCTGTCAGCACTTCTTTCCTGCTGCAGAAAATGGGGGGGTTGGTTTGCGTATACAGTGTTTGAACCAGCAGGTACGGCTGGGGGCTCGGCGGGTGCGTGGTTTGTGCCGGGTACCCTCTGATTTTGTCATGATAGAAATGGGATTCCCTCAGTAGTCCTCAGTTAATATGGTTTAAATGTAGACACACCGGTTCGCTATAAAAAACAGTAGCAGCAATTAGCAAACATATTAATGAGATTTCCAAAATATTTGAGATTTTATGCTTAAGAGCTTTAGGAGTACTCAGAAAGCAATTTTCTCAATAACAGCTGCAAATTTTGAGAACCTATCGGTACATATCCATAGGTCCAGTCAAGTATCTGAGTGAATATATTGAATATATTCCTGCTGTTTAGAGTGCAGAGAAGTGCATTTGAAGTTTCAGATACTAACATTAGAAAATTTGATCATGAATTTCAATTTGTTTTTTGGCGTTGGAGGAAAAATCTTTTTTAAAACGAAATGGGTAAGAATCTACATGATTTGTGGCTGAGTTCACCCGTTTCTAAAACGTGTGTATGAAGAACAAACATGCGGAATATTCATGCAAGTTGAGGTTTTTTTCATTAGCAGAAATTCAAATAGTGGGGGCGTGGGGTGTTTCACTTGTGTCTTGGGTATGTTTGAAAGGGAGTGAAAAGGTAAACGGCAATCATTTAGCTCATTGTACCGCTGATGACTGTACCTGCTCTCTGTATAAATAACGGTAAACTTTGCATATTCTAATGCCTCGGATTCAAATGAGCAGAGCTGATTCATTTGGGTTTAGTTGAGTTCTGCAATGAAAACCTATAATTAAGGGACTTTTACCCGGGAAGGCTGTAGCGTACGGCTGCGGGACGGAGCAGCGTGTGGCTGGCTGCCTGCGGTGAGATGCCAGCCTGGCACGGCCCTGAGGTCCCGGCAGCACCGGCACTGCTTCTGCCAACTCCTGTCCGCCACGCACGGCGGGAACGGGCGGGATGCTCCGGCACGGTCTCCGTTTTCCCCGTCGCCGACGTGACCTGGAAATTCGTCAGAACTTGCTGCGATCTCCTCCTTTTATTTGCACCTTTTGGAATGTAGTTTAGCCTTGTTTCTCTGCTTTTTGGTTTGCTTTACCTTTGGAAAACCTTTCTCCTCCTCTTCTCCTTAATTCTGACGGCTTTCTCAAATTCAGGACTATGGGTCCCTTCATTCAGCTTCTGACGCACCCCCGAGCAGAGGGCTGCTCTTGCCTTCGCCCACTGCAATTAGTATCCATGTACCTACTGGGTAATGGTTGATGAGGGTGGCTTTTTCTAGTGCCACATCTGCTAAAAAAGATGGGAAGATGCAGGATCTTACAGCAAATTCCCGTGTTTCTTTCAGAGGTAAGGTTGTCCATCATATCTTCACTATCTTTCTAAGTTTGACTTAGGAGATGGAAGTGTTAGCATTTTAGTAAGACTGCATATGGTCAAGGTTGAAGATTCTCTTTACACCTTGGGTGTTTGGCGTGTTTCCCCTTCTTTCTGTATGTGGTGGGAAGACCCCTCTCTTTATGTTGGAAGAGGAGAAAAATCCTAGATGGCTGTCACGTCTCCAAACCCTCAGTTCCTCTGAAGCACAAGGTGTGAGGTGAAGAGTACTGTAAGGCTCTGAGATAGACAGGTGGGTTGTGAATGTATATATGGACCATATAGCCTAAAGAAACCTTAACTAATACACACAACCATTCTTTCTGAGCCTTCCTAAGCCAATATATCTCAAATCTAAAGAAATTGTGGCTCCAGTCTCCTTTATACCTCTCACATCAGCCAGAAACCACAGATAAATCTGTTGTGTGCACCTGCATGACGAAGGGACTCTGTTCCCCTGCGTTTGCACGAACAAAGAGCGGTATCTGTCATCTGGTGGAGGTTTTGCTAGGAATACCTGACCTACATGCAGAATATTATCCATCCTTTAGTGCTCATACACAACTCCCGTTAAAAGTTATCTTTATTAAATTCTCTTCTAATGAGAAATTAGAACTGAGCTAAGACATGTAAATGCTGGGAGCGGGGGAGCAGGGGGTGGTTGTATGGTTACAGATATAGCTGAGGAACAAAACTACTTCAGAATGAAAATGAAGCAAGAATAATACCTAGCTCATTAGAGCCGAGCAAGATGCATGGGCGCGATCCAGCTTGAGGCAGGGACAAATATCTCACAGCTCTCAAAGTGTTTTAAAGGACTTAAGGGTAATGAGATTCTAAAAATATGAATTTCTTTTAAAAAAATTAAGAAAAACTAAATACGTTAACTGCGGCCCTTCATGTGAGAATTACTTTCAGAGTATAAAATTGTGGAGGATTTGTTGTTTTGTTGGCATGGGTATTTCAGGTTATCCTAACTTGGTTGGGACCTGGTGGCTATTAATGATCTTTAAAAGAAATAGTGTGAATCTCCTAATGCAGTTAAATGCAATCTTAGAACTGTTTTCTTTGCTCTGTATGGAGGGAAAAAAATGCAAAGCCTGTCCTCAAATCAGCTACGGTGGGGATATGACTTTAGGGATTAGAATATCAGGTTTGTGCATATTATCTCCCGGGGTCACGGGGCTGGGGAAGTATTAACTTCCTTCAGGAATGATGTTTTTCAGGAGGAAGGCACCTCAGGTTGACTTCTGATTAAAGAAAGCACTGACCACATGTGAATTGTAGAAAAAAAAGTATTATCCTGCTTTCCAGCCTCAGACAGAGGGGGATGACCCATCAATCTCACACCTTTTTTTCCCCACAGGTGACTTCTGGCTTTGTGGTGTTTGAGAGGAAATTTGTTCCTTTCGACAGCCAGGCGGAGGGTGAAACAGTCGTCTGTTTTTCCTGCCTACAGTCATCCCGATGGGCATACCCGTTAGGCTTTTATTGCGTTACCATGGGAATGTCATCTGTTACTGTGGTTATTGGGAGTGTCGGGCCTCTGTTCATAACAATAATCAAATCATAAGATCTCACAGAGGCAGGAGGGGGTTATTATTAAAAAGCAGGGCTGGGGAATTCTGCAGGTTCACAGTTGCACTGCAGGGAGGGCTGTGCTGGGGAGAGCCAGGCTCTCCTCGCTGGAGGAGAGAGCGTGGGTCAGCAGCCGCTCTCCCCTCGGCTGCCGAAGAGCAAACGAAACAATGAACACATTGCCATTTCTTTTTTTTTTTTTTTTTTTTTTTTTCTGTTTAACACCCTGTGCCTTTTCTCCTCTCCGGAGGTTCAGTTGTGCTAGGTACAGCGATGAACCTGCTTTTTGTCAGAAAAAATAAAATCAGGAGGACGGTAGCGAGCCCACCGTCATTGCATCCCTGCGGTCCCAACACCCGGCAAAGGATCCTGCAGTTCTCCCTGCTTAGCCGGGGCAGACCCGCGGTCCCCCCGGCGTGGGTCATCTCTGCCATCGCACCCTGCCGTCTGCTTCTCGGGTTGGTCTCCTCGTGCCCGAGAGAGCAGCCGTGGAAAGCCTGGAGCGGTCCGAGCGTTTTGTTAGCGGTGTGGATGTCAACTCCGTTGTCAAAGCGCGCTCCCCGGGTTTCCTTTGCAAGGGGGCTGGTTGATGCGAAGCTGACTGTAAGCTTGAGGCTAACGAAAGCCATAGCTGAAAGGGGCTGTTTTTTCCTTCTGTTTTCCCTAGATAAATACCGAGGTGTTTTTTTCCGTACTGCTAAGAATAGCAGAGCAAAGTGGAAGCAGTTGCGCGGCTACGACCGCGTGGCTATTTCTCAGCATCCCGCGCAGCACCGGCAGCCCTGCGGCTCCTGCTCAGGGTCCCGGCGGGCACGCCGAGCCCTGGCAGAGACGATGGTCTGGGGCATTTTTCACTATTTTACAGCCTGCACCAATTCCCCGAGCACGGTCGGCATCTTGTGTGCGCGGCAGCTCTGCGTGGGGGAAGGCTTTTTTCGGAAAGGACATTGTGGTTCCCGCAGGATGGGGGGTGTTTTGTCAGGATTCATTTTGAATGAATGTGGCATTGCATCAGCCGGGATTTTGCTCGGTGTGAACTTACCTGGGGCAGCTGTTGCAGGGCGAGATCAGAATGAACATAACGTTTTATGTGTTTAAGTAAATGTGCGAGGGGAACGTGACTCCCTTCTGGCGATGTTTTATCCAGAAAGTTCAGACTCGGTACTCACTGACAGTTCAAAAAAAAATAAACAACCCACACAACAAGGGTTGTTAGAAGGTTGTTTTTTTCCCCAGTTAGCTCTAAATAATGGGTCTTTCAGAAACTGTTCTGTTTCACAGAGTTTCCATTTTTTTCCCATTCACAGTAAATGTGTCTATTTTCAAATGCCTTTCAAACCTGAGGACTTTCTGTGTAGCGGTATGTAGAAAAATAATTTATAAACTCTCACGCTGTAAGAATTTTTTGGTATGGTATGATAATTTGCTTACTGCTGGGAATGGAGAGAAACGTGTGAGCTGTCTGACTCGTGAGGCGTTTCCGTAATGGAAGGCCTCTGTTTTCAGTAGGTTATAAAGAGTGCTTTTTCCTGTATGAACATCGCTGCCAGGCCAGAAGGAGAGGGAGGCATGCCATAGATACCCTGACGGCAAGCTGGGTGAACTTGCTGTTGATGCCAGCAGAGCCATCTGACACAGCTCGCACTTCGGCCACGGAAGGCTAATGCAGGAATCACGTTTTATATTTTTAGTTTGCTAATTTATCAACCCCAGCTGTTCAGTAAGTCATCGAAAAGCATTTTATGCACAAGATTGAACAGAACAAAGCCTTAGTGACAAGTAGACATTTATTCGTGTGACTGGTAAAAGTTACGTAGAAAAGGAGGAATTGAGCAGTACCTATGCAGCTGATCTCAAAGCAAATAATCTCCAGTCTTTCCTTAGAGAGCTCACAGGATAAGGAAACGCAGCACCCATTACAGACTTTATGAGTTTAGTGCTTTGATTTTATTAATTGTAATATCTTAGGTAAATACTAGATTTCGGACATGGTTAGCAGAGAGTAACTTAGCCCTTCTTTGCTCTTTCTGCCTTTTTCACCTTCTGCAATCTCCTGTTTTCCCTAACTTGGCTTTCCGTGTAGCTTTTCATCTTCTAAACAGACCCATTATGAATAAAACTAGTTATTGCTTATATTCTGTTAGTCCATTTTGCTGAGATATGATTCCCCTTGCAGACTTTGCATCATTCTTAGGGATTGAGGTGATAAACCTTTGGGGCAGGAACTGTCTAATACTCTGGATTTGCTCAGGATGCAGCACAATGGAGCCCTCGGTGATCTTCAGCACCGTTATAATAACTGTGATTAATAGGGAACAAAGGAGCCATGCCTGCATGTTAAATAACAGTATCTTTTATTTAGCACAATCAGAATGAGAATAATGCCTTCCTTTTAGAGTCTATGGAAAAACTGAATTGCTGCTGCTTTAAATTGGCAGATATAGTCACCAGGGAATGCGGGAAGACTAGCATTCACTGTGTAACATTGCAGTAATGAAGCCTGGGTAGATAAAATGCAGAATCCGCCTGTTTGCTGTACCTGCTAAGAAGTATGAATTTGGCATGGCATAATGAACACTGAGAGATCCTGGAAGCAACGACAGCTTTTTGTTGCAGATGTGTAGGTAGCCCTCCTTTATAAAGTGACAGCTATCTGGAAAAAAAAAACAAAAACCCAAACCAAAAAACAAAACACCAACCCAAAACAAACACACAAAACCCCCCACAATCCCCCACCCCTGTGGAGCCAAAAATCTGATTTTTTTTCAGTTTCTGTGCAAAATGCTGAATGCACCTGAAACCCCAATAGAATAGCAGTGGTTTAGAAAAGGACAAAGGATTCTGTGGCGGAGGACAAAGGTTGGAATATCAGGAAGGTGTGCCTGCCATCAGCACAAAGGGGTGACGGCAGTGTGTTTCCCAGTGCCGTTTTCTGAATGCGATAAAACCGAGTTCCTTAGCAACCCTTGAAAACCTTGCTAAACCAAAGCGTTTCCCGCAGATCCCCACTGTTGTTACTGTACAGGTCCCCAGTAGATGCTGCCAACCAGTTTTCTTTTCCTCTCTTTTATTTTATTTTCATTTAGTATAGTTCCAACTATTGACTTCAGTCTGTGATAGCTGGCGGTAATTACAGTGTTTCTCTGGATTACGGTGAATCACTCTGAATTACAGTCTTTCTCTCTTTGGGACTGAGCACCAGGAGAAATGAATCCTTGGCACTGGTGGTTAGAGGTTGAGGACAAGTTTTATATGAACTTTCCAAACTGTGAAAGTCACTTCTGGCTTGGCAGTGTGTGTGTCATTCACAGATTTAGATGACTGTCTGTGGGATGGGATGAGTTGCCTTCATGGCATTAAAGATCTTGGCATAACCTCTTTTTTAGAAATAAAGCTGATCCCTACTTGCAGAGTGGACTGTGAGAGTCCTGGATCTTTTTTGGGTGGTGGGGGAATCTCGCCTGCTTTGCCTAAGGTGACTTTCAACATTTAATGTGTAAACAATTTCAGGGGGAGAGGAAAAGTGCTTTCCTTGCAGCTTGTATTAGAATATTTTAAATCAATTATGAAAGGTGACTTCAAAATTTACCTTTGAGAGTTCCATAGATAATTAAGGTGGTTATCAGAATAAATTAGATTTTTCTGTACTTAGTTATGTCCAGTTTATAACTGTCTGTATTGCATGGCGGACTTCTTCCTTGATTGCACAGATGCATCCTCAAGATTTAGTTCCACGTAATGAAGTATAAAATAGAGGTTTATGAACAATATTCTCCATATTAGACTTCTTATGAGTTGACAAAATAACCTGGCTAACTGTTTTCCAAAGAAAAGGTCAAACAAATAACAGGAAAGGAAATTCTGGCCATGGGCTATTGCAGCCCATATATATATATATATATATATTTATTATATATATTTAAATATATATATTTAAATAGCTACAGATTTGTATTGACCACTCGACTGATTTCCAGTTAATGATATTGCTTGGCACATTATTGGTGCTGAACAAACTGATTAGTTTCTCAGACTTTTATCAGGAGGAATACATCGTTAGTTCCTTTTAACATGAAAGAAGTAATGAAATTGTCAGTGATATGTGAGGCATCTCTCTCAGTTCAGTCTGGCCGATGTCTCAGTCCCAAGCATCAGTTGAATGGACCTTTGGCTTTATAGGGTTTACTTCTGCCTCTAAACTTGCTATATGGAAATGTATTAATAAAGGATATTAACAAAAAATAAATACAAAATACATTAACTCCTATAAAAACCTGCTACTGCACATAGGCAATAAATCTGTCTATATCAAGATTGCAGGCATTATATTGGAGCGGGTCCAGAGGAGGGCCACGAAGATGATCAGAGGGCTGGAGCACCTCTCCTATGAGGACAGGCTGACAGAGTTGGGGTTGTTCAGCCTGGAGAAGGGAAGGCTCCGGGGAGACCTTACAGCAGCCTGCCAGTACCTAAAGGGGGGCTACAGGAAAGATGGAGAGGGATTTTTTGCAAGGGCAGGTAGTGAGAGGACAGGGGAAATGGCTTTGAACTGAAAGAGGGCAGATTTAGATCGGGTGTAACGAAGAAATTCTTCACTGTGAGGGTGGTGAGGCACTGGCACTGGTTGCCCAGAGAAGTTGTGGCTGCCCCATCCCTGGCAGTGTTCAAGGCCAGGTTGGATGGGGCTTTGAGCAACCTGGTCTAGTGGAAGGTGTCTCTGCCCATGGGAGGGGGCCAGAACTAGATGATCCTTAAGGTCCCTTCCAACCCAAACCATTCTGGGGTTCTATGAAGGACAAGGTGTTGGTGGAAAATAGTTAGTTCCTTTTCGTTTTGATCAGCTCCACAAAAAGCAGACGAGAGTGACAGTATCTCTATGTGTCTATATAGAAAAGTGCTGCATCAGTTGTGAGAATATTTTGTATTTTGTCATTCTGGAGACTTTATTAGTGTCTCCTTCAGCAGTGTCTGCTTCAAATGCATCAGGGACTTGCTTAACCTCTTTTGGAAACTGATTGGGATTAAGCAGCCAGGCAAACACCCGCAGGTCTCGGGGAGCGGCTCTTGCCCAGGAACTTTCTTCCTGGTGATGGAGCATCCCCTTCTCCTGCCCGGCAGGACCGCTCTTCTCCAGCCGGACCCCAAGCTCCCGCGTGGCCGCAGGGGAAGGCTGGCCATGGCGAGTGGCAGACAGCTGCAGAAAAAAGCAAGGGACAACTGGAAAAGAACTTTATTTTCACGCCTCAGCAGCCCGTGTGTTAGTAAAGAAGTTGCAGCCCAGTAAGGAGTTGCGATAGATTGATGCTCGAGGGTCTGCGAGCGAGAGGGAATGACTTGTGGCTGTGGATGTGCTGCTGAGCCCCCGGCACAGCTCCCGGGATCTCGCCCCGTGCTGGTCCTCAGCCTTTGCGCCGGCCCGACGCTTGAAGCAGGCGAGTTGCCCCAGCCCCTGGGAAGCCAGCCTGTGCTCCCCAGCCCGGCGTAGTTCCCCAAAACGTGGGTGCTTGCGGTAGCAGAAGACTGGACTGCTGCTCGGGAAGTCCTTTCCTGTCCTGTGCTGCAATGTGTGGCATGAAATATACTATTTAATTAGCTATAAAATGCAACATGTTCCTTGCTGTCTGTTTTTATATGACATTAATATAATTATATCTGTAATTAATATGGATGGTAGCAAAATGCTAGCCTGATAATTTTACATTGTCTTAATTAGCATTCATTTTTCTTTCCTAAGACGGCATGTTTTTCAAACCCATCTTCTGTAGTTGTCCATTCAGACATCACTTATTCTTTCAAAAGATATAATGAAGCAGTGTATTGCAATTATCAAAGATGAGAGGAAAAAGAAATAAGCAAATGGCAATACATTTCAAAATATGAGTATTTGCTTTCTATAAGACACAGAAGACAACATCTCTCTGAGGCTAAAAACATGTCTCTGAGGCTAGAAGAAAATGCTTGATGCAAATATGTTTAATGTAAAAAACCAACACAAATAAGTTGAGATTTAAAGTTGCTTCAGAATAAATGGTAATGGATAAATCTCTTAATAATGAGCGTAGTAAAAGATGAAATACATGTACAATATATTCATATGAGTGATTCTTGAACCCAAACTGCTACTTTGAGCAAGAGATACTTCGTGCTACAAATGGTATCAGTGATTTTCAGATTACTAGATTATTTGGCCGTTTCTTATTCCAGATATAGCATGTCAGCAAGCCAGTCCAGTATTCTACCAGTAAGTAAGATTTTTGGTTGAAGGTGGTTAGAAGAAAAACCAAAGCCCCCCCCAAAGGTTTTGTTGTTGGATATTAATTGTGGTAGATTGGTAGCTGAACGTTATTGTGATATCTTGGTTTGAATAATGGTTGTTTTAGCCCAGGTCTTCAATACCTCAACTACATGATACCTTTCTCTCCCCCAACAAATAGATATATATTTGTATATCTCTCCCAGAAAATAGGTATATATTTATAGATATCACAGCTTAAAGTTATAGCACCAACAGTCTTTTTGACACAAATTTTCTTCTTTCTTGGCTTCTGTGCTTATTATTCCAAAAATAATTTCAAACCAATGTACTGAAAGGGGGTTTTCAGAGGTCTGGATGAATGATTGAAAAGGGTTGATTTTGTTATTACATTGTTTTATTTTGAGAAGAATTTTCAGGTGTTGGTATAAATGAGAAGGTCATAAACAGTTGAATAATTTGTTTCTAAAACCTTCAGATTTCAATTTAGTCCAGAGCATAGACTGCTCTTATACCTCTTTTGAAGAAACCTCACAACTGATCCTGATTTTTTTTTTTTTGGTAACCTTATGCACTTCCATGAACTTAGCCTGACGTGCTAATATCAGCTTATCCAGTCAAGAGGATGTACATCTACAAAACAAACCTGTAATCAGTCTGATCAAGTGTAGACCTCTTTCATCAGTGTTTACCAGGGTCAGGGTGTAGGCAGACATCTTTCTATAAAAAAAACAATTGGAAAAACCACACAGATTCAGGATACAAACTGAAACTTGGGAAGTGCATGTGTGACAGCTTCTATGAATTTGAAAATTTGAAAACATTGCTTCTACTGCCATGCATTTAACATACTTGAGTACCTGTGAATGCTGAGTTCTTGCTGAGATTTGCCAGAGATGGGCACGGTTAGAGCTGCTTTTCAAAATGACACCCGTGTCTCCTCCTCGGTCAGCCCTCAGCTATCAATTCCCTTTTCTAGATATTTCAGAATGTAACTGAGCGAGCTAGTACATAAATGGAGTTGCCAGCACCTTGGCTGAGGTTATATGGGGTTTTTAAAGGCTTTGGGACTTGCTTTTGCACACAGAAAAGTGGGGAAGGGAAACATAGAAAATGTCCGTATGAACACAAAGTGGCATTTTTGATGTGACATGGACTTATTTCACCTCCTTCCAAAAGGACAATGCAGTTCAGAGTGTTATCTCAGCAGAGCACTGGCAGGTTGATATTTAAAAGTCTCTCTTGCCACAGGAGAGAAGCCCGAGTATTGGCCTGTGGCTGATGTGGTTTTTCAGTGAAAGCAACACTTTGAGACCCTCAGATTTTATCTTGGTGATTTATCACTGGATGAATAAGTGCAAAAGGCGGCTGGTGCTTTGCCGTACCCTTGGATCCTAGATTTTCACCCAGACAAGTGGCTGGCGAGTGGTGAATAAGAAATCTGGAAACTGGAAAGACTGCTGATCCTAGCAGCTCTTGCTGTCCCTCACGGCTTTGATTTGGACCTGGCTGCTCCGCTGCCACCTCGGCATGCTGGTTTTGTATTCCATGATTACTCTGAAAGATTCCTCTGAATCTCCAGCTTCAAAATCCTTGCCTTTATTCCCTTGTCTGCTCTGTGCAGTATATAGGTTTGAAGAGTTACATGGGGAGAATTTCCTTGCCAAGCGTCGTGTTTCCAAGTGACGTGCTATGTCCCGCCCTCTGCTTAATTCACTGAAAAAGTTTTCATTTGCTGCTTGATCGATTCTTCTTCCTTGAGTACAATTTAATGTTTCACTGGAAGTCTCAATGGATAGACATCCCCTGGGGCACTGCATTATTTGTGGTTCAGATCTCAGTCCTGGCTCTTTTAATTATACTGTAGTCCTTTCACAAGAGGAATGGGTTGTATAGGAACTCTGAAATCACCAAGTGGTTGAGGCGTATGTCCACATGCTGTATTTGTCCGCGCTTGTATTATATTTCTCTGTTAATTTAAGCATTGCCACATAAATTAATATTTTGCATGTTTTTGACAGCACTGTTTCTCTGTTGCAGGTGTAGATACAGATTTATACTTGTCAAAACCTGAATGGGACATCATAATTCTATCATTTGTCATGGTCTTGACGTTATTTTATTTAACTGCAAACTTTCTCCTATTTCTATTTCCACCGCGGTGGTACTGCAGCCCTTTGGCTCCAGCAGCAGACCAGGTGCTGTTGGTTTGTAGTGGAATGGTGGATCCTGGTGGACAGGCTGAGGCTCTGCTCTCTGGTCTCCTTCTGCTGAGGAGAAGGGACCGGAGGGCAGAAATAATTCACTTTTTGCTAAGAAAAGGATTTTCTGCAGGGAAAGCATGAAGTAATACAGACCCGAGGCTGTTTCCTAAGGCCATTTCTGGAGCTTTTGTGCTGGGGCCAGCGACATTATGGAGGTTGTGAACAGTGAGTTAGGAGCAGAGAGGTATTTCCCATGGGTCCAGGCTGTGTAATTTGGTGTAAATGCTCCCAGTTCTTGACCAGCTTCCTTCCTTTCCTCCCTCTTCTCCTGTGGTCTCCGCGTTTTCATCTCTCTCCGGGCAGTGGACCTTGGTCCCGGTGTGGCTGGTGAGGAGCATGCAGGAGGGATGGCTTGAGATCCCACGGCGGATTAAAGTTATCAGGAAACTTCAAAGTTATTTAGCGCTTCTCCAGCTCCCAAACCCACCTGCAAAGTGTCGAGATCTAATTGAGCATGCTTCCCCGTCAGCCTGAACCCTGCCGCACGGCCTCGCTGGTGATGCCATGAGAGCTCAGCCTGTGCTGCATGGCAAGCCTGCAACGTGGCGAGACCATCTAATGTGTTTGTATTTAGTTACCGTAAATGAACGAATCCTTACTGTGCACGTGTCCAGGGAAAAGAGTCTATCACAGCCTGGGTTTTGTCCAACTGGCTCCTTGCTGGAGGCTTTCGATTAAACAATCCCTCCGAAACTTATAACTGGTTTGATAGAAGTTTGTTGAGGGAGTATTCTCTCATGTCTTAATTTATTTCCTAACTTAATTAAGTAAGTGACCCGATATTTCTGAAATATGCATGATATGAATCTTTAACATAGATAATCCTTGGTACCCAAAGTTAAGGTAAATACTAGGAGGAAGACTTAGTTAAGGAAAGTTTGGATTCTTCCAGTGATGGGCTCGGTTTATCTGTTGTATTACAATGTGAAATTTCTCCTGAAGACACTGATCACAATTACATGCTTGTGTAGATTTCCGAGGAGGTAGAACTAAGTGTATGCCTGGGTGATTCCTGGGCCTGGTCCCATAAAATTGCTGCTCCAAAACACGGTATTCCTTCTCTTACCTACAACAGACATTCACCAGCAGAGAAACTTGCATGACACACTCATGAAATCCAAGGCACCACCTCCATGTTTGGAGAAGAAAGTAGTTCTGCTCCACCGGAGTAAAAATTATGTATATTCCGAGTCAGCGGTCGGTTAGGACTTCTGCTAACTCTTTGTCACTGCAATCGTTTTCTGTTTCCAGGTGTTTTCTTACACTGCTGACAAAGAGATCCGCACGGACGACTTGTGCCTGGACGTCTCGAGGCTGAACGGCCCCGTCATCATGCTGAAGTGCCACCACATGAGGGGGAACCAGCTCTGGGAGTACGATGCCGAGGTACCCGAGGGCTCAGGGACGGCACCCGCGCTCGCCGGGCAGCTGCCGCCTCGGGGCCGGGAGTTTATTCCGAAAAGGCTATGGCTGTATCACAGGGAGAGGGAGTGCCGGTGGCGTCTCCTGCCACGGTGCAGGCTCAGGAGTGCAAAGTAATTCAGCTCATCGCCAGGGTTTAAATGGTGTTTCCACAAAATTTTGGTTTTAGAGAGGTGAAAGAGTCAATTACTGTTTAGAAAAGTTCATTTCTACTAGCTGGCGTTGTCTTGCATTCTTACAAACTTAAAGAAGTATTCTGCATTTTTTATATAAATGCAGTAGAAAACAAGATTTATTTCTTTTTTAGTTTTTCCAGTTTATTTCTGCTGGCTCTTAAAGATTATTGACTCTGCATTTAAATTGTGTTTAATCCTTTTCCATCTACCGGTCACCTGTTTAGTTTGGTGCTACCGTGGGATGGGAGGTGGCTTTTTCTGGGTTTTGAGAGGGAGTGCAGTTTGAAGAAATTTGGTGGCTTATGGAGAGGTTGCAAAGTTAATACAAAATATGTGTAAATATCTCAGTATTTTATGGCCGAATAATTCTTCTTTTTAAATGAGACAGCAAACAGCAGATGAAAATTAGAACATTCATTTTAAGCTTTTGCTTTGAAATGGGAATGTGCAGTTTTGCATGGTGAAAGTCATACAAATGTATTAGCGTTTTATTCAAGATAGGATCTTTCTAGCATGTTATGGTAAGAAAAAACCATAAACCTGTCATTGCATAGTACTGAACTGTCAAGTAGAAAAACAACGATACTTATCATTGAGGTGTAATTTATTTGGTAACTTTTGATACATTCTTTAGTTTAACATTTGAATTTAAACCAATTTTCTCTTTAATGAAGAAGATTCTTTTTCTTCTTACCCAAAATGCATGTATATTTTGATAATTTTTAGGTGTTTTTGAGGATGTTCATGCCTCCGATTAACACCTGAGATTTAAGATCTTATATCCTCCGTTTCCTTCCTGCAAGCAGATGGTAACTGATTTTTAACCAGTTTTAAGTTGTTTTAAATAATGGCCATGCACAAGGCCCAAGGCAAGGTTCCTCACAAAATGCTCTTTCTCCACCAGAAGCGTAGAGAACAGTCCTTCCTGATAAAAAAAAATTATGCTGCCAGTTGCTTTCCTTTGAATATTTTGGGCACAAGCTACTGCAAATGAATTTCCCCATTGAGCACAGTTTTAACACTGGCTGCCCAATGGTCTGCGCTTGCACGGCTCTGCTAGTCTCGGTTTAGAAATGCCAAATGAGTATTGGCATATTTCCATGACTGCAAAGGTAGAAAATACTGCAAAGCTAGAAAAATACTGATGTATTTAAAAGACATATAGTCTTTTAAAAAGTATTTCCAAAATTTCACAGAAATAGCTGCTTTCACCTTTCTGCATGGAAAGCTCAATTTCTTTCAACCAAATGTGCTCTCCTTTACTTTTAACATTGGAAACGTGCTGGTTTTTTAAGTTTAGCATAAGAGATCCACAATGGAAAATTTCCAAGTAGCTGTGTAAAACCAAAATCAACCATTAGGTGGAGCTCATAAAAAAGAAATACACCGGTTTTTTATATATGGCATCTCCGAGACAACGGGTTTGCTGTCTGTTCTATGTATAAAACACAGCCCATTGCATTATGTACCTTTCTATTTATTGGCAAGAATATTTTTGTTAAGGGTTCTACTCTGTGAACATTCAGACTTCAGCTTGCAAGCTTCCCTTTGATGACAGTATTGGTATTTATGAAATGTTTATTAGTGTATTAATCGACCTCAGTGGTAGCACCTGAGCATTGCAGGGGGGCAAATACGCTCATGCAGCTTGGATTTAGTTTTGCTGCCTGGTGATCTCTTGAGTATTGCAGGAAGCCTCCAAATACATACCTATATACAGTATGCAAATACATACCTAATACGCATCATTTTTTACCGAGAAAACAACGGGCTTGTGATTTTTTTTTTTTTTTTCCCCAGAGAAATAGTTGCAGCATGTTGCCTGAACCACTTGTATCCATTCATTTGTTTTTCCAGTGCAATTGCACTCGGTTTTACATTTCTTTACTTATTCAGAAATTGAGTGGAGATGATTTCTGGGTGTTGTATGGTGGTTACAGACCACACCCCTCCTCCTGTTAAAGGTATTTAGGAGTTAAGACTTGGTAATGGCCAACGGTGCCTTATCCACATCTGGAGGTAAAATGAGAGATGTAAATAATCATAAAAAGGAATTTCTCAGTAGAGATTTTCAGACAATTTTCTTTGATCTACGTACTGTTATTAAATTTTCTGTAATGTTCTAGTTTAGTTTAAATTATGGTATTTAAATATATAATAGATATAAAAATCATAGAAAGTCTTTTCCAAGAGTTTGTACCTTAATAATATTACAGTTCTCTTAGATATTCCTAGCATTTATATTTTTTTCAAAACTAAACAAGGAGCTGAGAAAGTTTTGTGGTGGTGATAAGAAAGAGAAATCTCCAATGTTTTCATACCTATTTGTGAAAGTATCAGATTTAATTGCTCTGAAGCAGGCTATTCAAAAAGCCCCTTTTCTCATTTTCTCATAACAAAAGTGTCTGAATTTGTGTGAAATGCTTTTAAGGCTTAGAATTATTAATACATTTTTACTTGCACTTGAGGTGCAAGTTAACTTGACACACTGGAAGAAAATAGCAATCAAAAGGTTTCAGTCGGTTTGTCAGAACAGACAATCACTTGCTGAAGGAGAGGACAAGAATTGGCATTCATATTTTGGTCAAAAGAGAGCTACGCTTGGCAGAGCTGAGAGCAATGAGATATTGACCCCAGCTTCAGCACTGGGCCTTTGCTGGATTCACCCCAAGCTTTTTTGGTGCAACAGGTGACATGAACTGAAAGAGGGTGAGAAAGAGATCCCAGGGGGAATAAAGTAGGATTAAAATACTCTGAAATACAAGGAGTTTGCAGCAGCGGCCACGGTCGCCCATCGGCATGCTGTCACAAGTGCAGCGTGCCTACTGTTACTTTTGGAAAAGTCATGTACAGTAGGAAGAGACTTGGTTTTGATAGGCGGGAAGTAGTTCTAAAGTAATTAATTGGACTAATCTCAAAGAAAATTACAAATCCCTCCCACCCCCCTCAAAAACCCCATGGGGGAGGTACAGGCACAGCAAAGGAGTGTTATACGCCTGCGTTGGACGTCACCTGCATTCGGCACTGGTGACCAGAATTCACGGGCTCCTGGGTGGCTGGGAACGTGATTTTTGCTATTCTGTCAGAAATCCAGATTTCTGTTCTTCTCGTTCAGAGGATCTGCTCTTAGGGACGAGTCAGTCAGACATACAGGTGGGTGTATAGTAAGGTTTTCCAAAGCATCTAGTATCTTTAAAAAAAGTCTGCCCCTGTGAATTGTATCGCTTAAAATTGCAATGAACCTGTTGGATTATCAGCTGATAACTAAATCAGTTGATAACTGAGATAAATCAGTTGGTCACTGTGTGTCAGCAAAGTTATTGAATGGGAACAGAGTATTTTACATTGTGTCTTGTAGAGTTAAAATGATGGTGGTGTCTTTACAGGTCATATAAATAACGAGTACTTGTCAGGGTTTGTACATCTTTTGAAAAAGAACCCCAAAACACCACAGAACTGAGTTTAAATACTTTTTATTAAGCAAAAGCAGTTGTGGCTGAGGAGATACTAAATATTAGCAGATTACCACAGGTTGTGTCACTGAAAAACATCATTGAAGATTATGACATGGTTTTAAAAATTAAAAAAGGCAGATAAGTTACATAGCGTGGAAGGGAACATTAGAGTTCCCAAATGATTGCTCTCACCTTGAAGAAAGCAAACATTTAAATCGGTATTTGCAAGGATTATTGTCATGTCACGTAACTAGATGAATAGGCAAAGAGTTAAATTATTTTTGCATTTTTCTCCAAAAAAAACTTAAAAAAGAGTTTTATGAACTTTCAGCTTAGCGATAGGAGAATACAATAGAAACACAGAAACACTTCTCGTCTGGATCAGAAAACGTACAGGGAAACGAGGAGGACTGGGCTACTTGGCACAAGTGCTGCTTTACTGCTGTGAGCAGTTTCGATTAAATCCCAACGTAAGATTTCGGGTGAGTTGCTCACAGCTGTAGGCAGGACGGATGGGCATGGCTGTGGTGGCAGGTTGGCAATGTCCAATCTGAGTGACGGGTGCAGCTATAAATTAATAATTTGCTGATTGAGAGAGTAGGTGTAAGAAGAAAAGCTATTCAAGTAACTGTGTGAATAACCTGTTGCTTGCTTGGTATTTAATTTGCTATATGGAGAATATTTTACATTAAGCTTAAAGAGCGAGTTTAATTTTTTTTTTTTTGCAAAGCCCCAAGTTAAAAGAATTGAATACAGCATTCTCTTTTAATATCTACATAAAATGCAAGTCCATGTTGAAACAAAATAATTTGCCATCAAGAAGCAATTTTTTTGTTGTTCAAAGAAATTTTCCATAATTCTGTTCTTCAGTGCTGGCTGCGGCTCTGGGGCTGCCAGGTCTGGCCCCATGGGTCGCACAGGGTTGCCTAAACCTTTTATTCCATTGCTGTTTCCTCCAAGGCAGTTTTCACTGAGCTGCATCTTTTTCTTAACCCAGTGGGATAAATTACTTTAGATATTACCTGTAGAAGAAAAAAGAAGCCCAATATTGATGTTAATATTTATATAGTCTAAAAAGGCCTTATATGCACAAAATGTTAATGGTTTAGTCTGGATTTAAGGGAACACTAAATAAAGAAACCTGCTGTCACCAGGAGCAACAGCAGCAATGAGCTTCAGCCTGCGGATCACCGGAACGAGCTGTTTCCAGGAAGGGTACCCGAGTCTGTTGCAGCTCTATCCATTTCTAATGCAAAATGGCTTTTAACACTTCAGGCAATAGTGGTTTACAGCATTTTTAAACATTTTTTTTCTGAATGTTTTTACATCTTGGCAGGAAATTCTTTTTTCTTTTTTTGCTCCTTTTTTTTTTTTTTTAAATCCATTGCCTTCCATTATTGAATTTTAATGCTTTTCTTCTCTACTTCTTGAACAGCACATTAAGATTCCTGGCCCTTTCTCAAGCTGCCCATTACCTTGCAAAGGCAGCTCTATCAATCAGCTCTATCAATGGGACGTGCCAAGTTAGAATTTCCCAGCTTTCAAAGGCTTCCTATCAGCATGTATTTTATAACGTATTTATAATGCATAAATGCTGTTTGCTTTGGAGTGGGGGTGGGAAACGAGGCGGCGGATCAGCAGAAAAACTCTGGGCTGGAGCCAGGGTTGCTCTGTCAGTGTGTGAGCTTGCTGGTCTAAGGAAACTCGTTTTTCCAATTTTGTTAAGTAGCTGTTTGTTTGTTTTCCCCCTGTACTGGGGCACTGGTCTTGGTGGAGATATTTGTGCAGGAGTTACATAGAGCTGGTGTTTGGCTGCCAAATAGATCCATCAGGTTGAGGTTGGAAGGCGTGCGGAGTGTGCCCAGGTTTGTACCTGGTGACTCCTGTTGTGTCTCCCTGTGACGTCCAGGCAAATTTCAGTATGTAAAGTGTGATGAAATCTTAGGACATGTAACACACACGAATGAACTCAGGAAAAAAAATAATGCTGTAAATATATCACATCTGATAGAAAATAGTTTCATTTCCTCATGCATGAATAATGACGTCAGGATTTGATCTTGAGTAATTACTGTTATTTGTCACTAAACACAGAGTCTATGCAAAGCTGTTGAATTTGCATTCAGGGAGAGGTGAGGGTCTTCACAAAAAATGTTCCTTGAGTCGCGGTTTGACTCCAATTTCTTTTTTTTTTTTTCTCCCTTCCATCAGTATGCTGGTAAATGGGAATATAGCTTTGAGGTAAGTTTGGTAACGACCGCAACCCCTGTACCAATCCCTAGAATAGCGCATCTCGCTCGCTTCTCTAGCAGTGCTGTGTAAGAGCGACGTGACCTAGTGCCTTTCCGTAGATACTACGCCAACATGCCAAAACTCATTTATTCAGGTAGGCGCTATACGGCGTCAGGCTGCCAGTGTTTCATACGGAATGTACGTGTCGGACTGATAACCCAGGGATATCATGTCAGAAAAGTGATCCGATGGAAGGCGGATGCTGACATCGGTGTGCGTGGGAGGATGCTGGTGCCCGCGGAGCGGGAGGTGTGTGCGGCCCCGAGCCCCCCCGCGCATCCCCCTGCCTGCTCCGCCGGCTTCATCTGGGCTCGCTAGGGAATGGCGAACGTCAATAGGGAAAAGCAGGGAACATCAATAGAGAAGAGAGGCATTCCCCAACATAGGCGTTAAGGTTGATGGCAGAGAAGCACGTGAGCACACGGACACAAAGTATGTGAACAGCTGGCTTGTTTCATGGGCGTGCTTCAGCAATCCTTTTCATTTCTGTTCACAGATGGTGTAAATACACATTGCGTCATCAGTGTCACATCTACTGGTCTGCATCCTTTAAACAATTACGACTTTGTGACTATTTCTCTTCTTAAAGTTATGGGACCAGCTAGAGTTGGTGTAGTCAAACTAACTTCTGCCATAAGAAAGAGATTATGGCTAATAGTTTGAATATTCCTATAGACCGCAGTCTTATTACTAACTTCTACCATAAGAGATTATGGCCAATAATTTGACTATTCCTATAAATTGCAGTCTTATTACTATGTATTTGGAAGGACTTAGTTCTTCAAAAAGGAGTAGGGAAAACACTGCAGGTTTTTTAATTACCTTCTTAGAAAGTAGTGTTTAATAAAATGAGTGAAAGGGACAAATGATCTCTTGCTTCCATTACTATGGATTTTCTAGTCAGTGCAGCGTTGCTGATGTTAAACTTTCTGTCTCATGTACCAGAGAAAAGAGTCTGGTCAGATTACCAAAATAATGCTTAGTACTGTTTATATCCCTGTGAAGAATCTACGAAATTTAAGCATTTAATATAATATAAACATGCAACGTAGAGAGGTTGTTACATTTCGAAGTTATTTATGCACCTCTGTTTTCCCTTAAAAGACTAGTAGACAGAAGTGAACACGAAGCAATAAGACATAATGAAACCCAGACAAGCACTGATGTTCGCGCTGGTTACCCAAAGTGACATTTTAAGGACGTTTATTCTTGATATTTTTAGTGACCTCTTTATACACACGTTCCTTTTTCCCTTACCAAACCAAAAACAGAGAGCAGGAGAGGGCGAGAGGGCAGCAGCCGGGGCCGGGATGCAGGAGGAGCATCCCCAGCCTGCCCAGGCAGCACCAGCCTCGGGCATCTGCTGTGGTCGGGTACCGACCGCTGGCTGCTGCAGCTTTGGGCAGAATTGAAGGAAATAAAAGCTCCCCTCCATCTCAGTCTACCTGATACTGGCACGGTAAAGGAAGAGCTGAAACCATAGTTGGCAAAAAAATTCCTATCTCCTTATATGTAAATGTTTAATTCAGTATATTTTTAATTTAGTAATGCTCGAGTAAGCTTCAGGATGTTTAGTACAGGATATTACTGCAGTAGAAACATCGTCTCTGCCCAAATCCTGCTGTGCGATGGAAATCACGATGGCAACAAGGCAACGTGTATGTGGGGGGAGGATTCACAGGCACACTCAGGTCTAAATTGCAAAATGTAAAGTGAATGGGTCTCAAGTGGACCGGTCCCTCAAAGCAGAGCAGTGGCAACGTTTTTGGGGAAAATAAAGCTTAGTTCACGAATATGCCTATTTATGCGTGTGTTCTCTGTGTGTAAGCTAGCGCAATTTGCCTACGATTTGACACCAGAGTATTCACAGGCACAATTATCCATTAGTAATTCCCATAAGAGTGCTCTTAGCTTTATCTGGTTCACTGCTGTGGGTGTCTAATCAAACAGTCTGTTGCTTTTTCCTTTGTTTGTCCTTGTCTTTGCTCGTTTTGTTTACTTTCACCATTTTTCTGTCATGCAGACCCACACATTTCTTCATATAATCACCCAGTCGTGCCTGACACTAAGCAGGATAGAGGATGGCACCCATGGTCCCACGGTGGAGGCTTGCAATGGCAGCCCCTTGCAAACGTGGATGCTAAGAAACTACACAAGGCTGGAAGTCTTTAGAAACATTTTTTACAGCCCCACTGACTATTTCCTTTAACAGACGGTTGGAGGTTGGTATTAAAAAGCAAATGTAACATGTAATGATTTAAGCTGTTCCCACAAAAATGCTTCTCTGTTTCCTTCTTATTAAACTCAGCTGAATTCTTGTTTTCGCAGATGGTTGTGTAGATATATAAGGTTATATATGTTTAGTGTTAGTTATTATTTATTATAACTAATTTTAGATTCATTCAACTGTCTTGAGCTACCTCCGTCATCTATTGATGTCAATGTGATCGTTACCATTTGCAATAGCTGAAGATTTGGTCCCTATTCCAAGACATATAAATAATGCCCATTGCGTAATATTTTTCAGAAACGTTCATTTTGAAAATTTCCAATTTTAAGTAATTCAATCCTAGAGATGTTAGTCACAGATAATTTCAAAACAGCAACAGGTAATTTTGAAACACTAATCACTGAAGGAATCAAAATATTGTGCCAACCACCGTTCTTTCCTAGACAGTTTTGCTGGGTAACGTAGCGGATAGTGATGGGGCAGCGCACGTGCAGGGGTACCACCTGGGGTTGCTCTCATTCCTTATCTGCTTCCCAGTCAAACGACAGGGAAAGCCCCGGCAGCAGGATTTTGAGAAATGGCTTTTTTCGTTTTCTCAGGACCTCTTCTGCTATGAACAACATTTTGCTGGTGTCTTTCATTCGCAAAAGTCACTTCTTAAAACGGAGAACTTCCACAGTTGCTGATATTGCTGATATCTATAATGACCACTAGAGTAAAGCAGTGTTGGAGTAAAGGATCTGTACTCCGTCACTTTGCCATAATGTATTCAGTCTTCACTCATCAGGGCTATTATTTGCATACATTTGGTAAGCAGGGAAACGACAGAGCTTGCTCCTGTGCATCTGCGTGTCTGTACAGCTAGCTCTGCACCCATGTGTGTGCTCTCACGTTGGAGTAAAACACAAATTTTAGGCTGGCTTGTATGAGTATCGTATTGCCTAGTAATTAATTGTTTTCCAAGCAAACGAGACCTTTTTTGTAATAGCATAAATAATGATAGAACACAGAAAGAAAAAATTTATGAGATGGTTGAAAATCCCAATGATATGGTAATCTAGCATGAAATTATACACTGAATAAAAGGGAGCAGCTGATGAAGGCAACAGCAGCATTTTTAGACTTGTTTGCATTTCTGGTTATAGTAGAAAATGATAGCAGCTTAATTGCACTTAAAACAATATAAGTGAAGAATCAGTGATGCTTTGAGCAGTGCTATTTAGTAAACAAGCTACTTCTGTTAGCACTACTAATTCTTTCCTCTTGTAATTAGAGGAAAAAATGCCTTATATTCATCATTGAATGCATATCAAATGGCCTCTCAGTGATTTGTTGTAATATATGCAGGCTTTTCTTTGAGAATTGCATAATAGTTTGTTTTAAACTGAGGAGTGAATCTCTAGGGACAAGCTGTTGAAAGAATATTCATAATACAAATTAGGAGTGTTACTATGTGACATGGCAATCCGGTATGAACTGCAGTGTAAAATTATGTAGTGCAATAGAGCAGGTATATGTTTGGATAATAAAACCGCATCGGTTGTTGGCAGAGTGTTAGCAGTTCCCAGCAGTTGAATTGAAACACCAGACAATAGTCTTTTTTTTTTTTTTATATGAAGATACACAAATGGTGTTTATTAGCAGTGAGACTGCACCAGAGACAGTAGTTGCTAAAAGAGACTCCTTATCTGCATAACTTCCATTACAGTCGTATCGTTTATATTATATTATGGCAGTATTTATACTCGGAGGTGGGTGCGAGGGAGCGAGCAGCCTCCGCTGCTCTGGTAACCAATTTCTTGAAGGAGACCTCTGCAGTGCTGCTGCTCCAGGGCTTCGGGTCAGGCTCTGCTATCGTGGCGTTGATCCATCCTTTCTCCTTCCTCCAGGAGACAGCAGAATTTTTGCTGCCCATCCTTGTTTCCCCGTTTGTTCCTCTGCATGGTGTTTGACATAAAATTGGTCTCTGCTCCAGTGGAGGCTCTGCAAACAAGATTTCAGTCCTGCAATCGCCTGTTCCCTTGGTTGTTCCTATTGGGGCAGGGTTATAATCCCTGTGGAGCTGCTATACAACGGCTCAGACCTTGTTCGACCACGTTACCTGGAGCGTTAACCCACCTGTGTAGGTTGCTTGACTATTTTCAGAAGCAATGGAAGAACAGAGCCCATGTCACCCCGTGGGGCAGGGGAGCTGGTGCAGGATGTGTCCCGCAGCGGGCAGCAGACCGTCCCGCGGCTACGTCTGCCGTAGCAAAGAGCGCAGAGAAGAGGAGCGGGTCTGGGCAGGGAGCTGACGCCTGCGAGCACGGCTCTCGGTCTCGCGGAGGAGACGGGCACCCGTGTTGGGTTTGGCCAAACCTGTGGCATGGCCTTACGGCCGTGGAGGGAGAGAAGCCAGTCTTTAAAACACTGGGAGACAGACTAAACAAAGGCTAAAATCATGGTTTTCTGCATCAGCAGCAAACACAGAGGTTTCCTTCGGAAGCACTAAGTTGATATCGAGCTTGCGAGGCCATCGATGGATGCGGGTGCAGTGCGTGGCCGTTGCGCTCTGCCAGAGTAGTGCAGGGCTTGTCTGGAGTAAATCCCTCTGGGAGCCGGGCTCTGAGCTCCGGCCGGGGCAGCACGGGGTGCTGGGCTGGCGTGCGGGGACCCGGCGAGGCGGTCCCCAGCCCTGCCAGCTCAGGTGCAGCTTCGTCTTCAGCCGTACAGGGACCAGAGCTGTCCTGCAGCATCGCACCCCCCCGGCTCCTGGATGTCTCAATGTATGGGTTACACGGCTCTGTCATGGACGTACGGCTGGTGACTTAACATGTATACAGGTGCGTGTGCAGAGTTGCACATAATACAGTTTTACTTGGGGTTTTTTGGAAACAGTAAATTGGTAAATGCATCGCTTCATAGCAAAGGCGCTTAAGGTGTGTGCTTAATTGCTGTGATTTTGTGTGCAAAACCCCCAGATCAACCCCGGAGGAGTGATGGAGAGAACACCCGCTGCTCAGCTGCGAATGTACCTGTCTTGTTTTATCTAAGTACACAACTTCGTGTTTAACTTCCCTGGATCTCTACATGAACGTGTTCAAACAGAAGATGATTTATTTCTTCACAATAAGTTCTGTTTCCTTTCTGACTCTCCTGTTCCTCGGAAATACAGTGTCATGTGGTAGAAGCAGAAAGGGACGGGTGTTCCAAAGAAGAAAAACTGTATTGGAAACAGAAGGGTTTTCATCTGCATGTTGCCATCGTTCATATAATACTTAGCAAATGTATTTCCCGTAGCAATTATTTCTGAACTAACAGTCCCCTGGTCTGAAATGCACGTGTGTTCAGGTTGTTGGAGACTAAGCTGCTTAATCCAAAATACTGTTGCTTTGAAATAATATTTCCTTGCACTTATTTTGTACTTTTCTGTCGCATTTATTTGTTGCCGGGTTCAGCAGAGGCATTCGCTCCCTGGGTTGCCTGGCCACGCGTGAGAAGGTGAGCTGGGCACCCCGTGGAGTGGCAAGTAGCGTGGTAGAGGTCTTGTAGAGCCGTACAAGCGATAGCCCGGGATGAGTACCTGTCTTGTGGCTTGTGTAGTGACTAGAATAAGCCTGAAATAAGACCAAAAATGCAATTATTGGTTTTCAGCAGTAATTCTCTTGCTGCAGCTCTTACACTTCTCTGTTGCAGAAGCTCACCCTGAGGCACGTCAACAGCAACCAGTGTCTGGATGAGCCGTCGGAGGAGGACAAGATGGTTCCCACCATGAGGGAGTGCGGTGACAGCCGTTCCCAGCAGTGGCTGCTGCGCAACATGACCCTGGGTGCCTGAAGTCGGCGCAGACCCGCTGCCTCGGCCGGGATGTCCTCCTCCTCCTCCTGCCCTCCTCCTTGCCGAGGCCGGCGGTGCCGAAGCCGTCTCCAAATCCCAGCTGTCAGAGCAAAGTCACGGGGGGGTTCCCTGGATGCGGCGGGTCTCCACATGCCCCTTCGAAACCTGTGCCCGTTCAAAAGAAGCTCATCTGAGCCTATAAATGTCAAAACATGTGCTGTTACCAACACAAATGTGCTCAAAAACGGTTCCAGAGACACCTCTATGAACCCTACATCGAAGAGGTTGGGATGGAGGGTGCTTTCTGTGTGTCACACACCGCGACGGAGAAGGGACCCGATATAAAATGCCTTATGACACTAACTGGCACTGGGAACCATCCTGGCAGGCGTCTCCTGAGCTGGATGTGTTGGTGCTGGTCTTTCCTCGCAACACAGTGGGGATATTTGCTGTTCTCTTGTGTTGAGTGGGACTCGGTGAAGAACCCCACTGAGCAGCAAAGTCGCTGTACAGAGCGAAAGCTTCGTGGTTTGTGCCAGGAAAAAAATGGGATCCGGTGTTTGGAAAAGCAGCCAAACTGAGCAAAGGCTGCACTCAGAAACTGAAATCAGATCAAATGAGGCAACAGCAAAAGATGCGGGAACAACGTTAAGAAGAAGGAGTGACACACGTGGGTAACCCAGAGCAGCGCAGATTGAAGTGTCCTCTGCAGCGGGAAGAGAAATGGCTGGGGCTCACCCCTGGGGAGCTGCAAGGGGGGTGCAGGTGGAGGTACCAAAAACTGAGACCACTGGAGACTGAGAGTTGGTCTGAACTCCGTCCCTAGCTGCTACCCTTAAGCATTAGTATGTACCTGCATCCTGTATAAGACACCGACGAGAGCTTCATCCGTGGATCCCCTATGCACAGAGGGTGAAACTGGATCGACCCTGAGTTCTGACTCCAGATGTTCTTGCTTCGATAGCGATGACAGATGCTTATTTATATTTTTAATAATTTTGTGGCTTAATCATTTTGTCAGCGTGGTTATTAAAAATGTGCTGATGGCACGCAGTCGTGTCGGAGGCGTCGCAAGAACTGATGCCGTGGCGGGGTGTGGGGAAGGGTCCTGTACGTACGGGCGACATTTCCTATATGTGCTGGTGACGTTTCCTTTGGTGACCCCGGCAGCACGCGCTCCCCAAAATGCATCTGTTGTGCAACAGGCTGGGCTGGGTTTTCGGCAATAATCTGTAATTTCTCATTGCCTAGAGGGTTCAAGACCTAAATCACAGGGCGGCAGCCGCAGCGTAATTTCAGCACGGGTAAGTGGTGAAATGGTTTCCTATTATTTCACTCACAGTTCCTCAAAAGGTCCATTTATGCACTAGGTCATTAAAAATGACAGTATTTTCTGTATAATGCTCTGGTTGTTATGGATTAATAGTGTCATATATGTACGTATTATAAATTTATAGATCATCCATATTTTCTTGGTACACATCATTAAATGAAAAATAGACGAATATTAAATTGGAAAAGTGATTGCTCTGCATGCATGGGAGCTAGAGCGTCACGGATTAACGCAGACTGGAAGCTCATCTAGTCCAGCCTCCCTGCTCAAAGTAGGGTCAAACACTTCCACTTCTTATCTTCAAATCACCACAAAAGTACACAACGTGGCTTAAAAGCCAGCAGAACAGGTGAAGGCTGTAATTCTTCTTCATAGAAAGAGCATGCAAACATCACAAACAAATTTAAACACCAATCTCCACGCAGAAAAAAATTAATATAATTGTTTCTTCATCTCCTTTCCAAGGGTCGTTGCCACATGCACACCCACTCGTGCTGGTAGGCATCCAGGCACTTGGCTTTTGCACGTCGCTGCAGAAGTAAATGTTGTGGAAGGTCCTACAGCAGGCAGGAGCATTCGGAGCGGGCGGCTGGTGGTGCCGTCTCTCCTGGGTGCCTCCAGCGTTGCTTATGAAATACCCCTGGCAGCGAAGGGCGAAGGCTGCCAAGTCTCCTACACCGCCCTGTTCTCATCCCAAGGTTTTCCTGACGTTGTAGCTGGAGGGTGACGGCAAGGTGCAACTGGTGTGCAACTGTCTAGGCTTGAGGTGCAATCTCAAAAGATTATTTTTCTCCTTAGAATTGCTAGAAAGGTTTATGGTCTTGTAAAGTGTGTAATCCCTTGGTTCAGTTAGCGAGCTTGCCGTGTTTGGGTATGGTCAGTGCCTGAGCTGCTGGGTCCCTGCTGGGGGGAAAACAGAAGGGAAATGCCTCTGTGATGGATTGTTCTTATTTAGGAGCAACTACCTGTTTAACTTCAGTCACGGCGAATATTTCCGTGGGCTTCGAGGGGCTGGATCCTGGATTTACCTCGGTAAGGATACAGAAACCCCTGGAGTCTCATCCCAGAGGAATTTCACACAAAGCCTCATTTACGGAGAGTGAGGTGGTGATGGTGAGGGTGCCTTAAATGCTGATAACGGCGTCAGAGACGGTAAACGATGTGGTTTAGTGAATGAATGTAAGTTACTGCGCTTGGGGCCCGGCCCTTCCTCCTGCCACTGAATTCAGGTGTTGCCTTGGCAAGTGATGTGGGCTAAAATCATTTAAAATAGGTCGTCCGCTTGCCTCTGTTGGTGAGTGTCTGAACTTCACTGCCCACAAACGGACCACGTCGGTTGGTCTTTGCTTCCCCATTTATAAAATATCTCAAAAAGGTGTTGGGAGGATTGACTTCTATTTGCACAATATGTTTAAAATATAAAGAATTCTACAAATGCTGAATATTTATTGTTTTCACTGGGAAAGTGTTGCTGGTTCTCCTATTTTTTAAGACTTGCTTTGACAAAAGGAGAGCGAGCTGTAAGGCTGCGTGGCATCAGCAAACCAAACGTTTTGAAGAGCAAGTTGAACCATAAACATTGTAAAAAGCCGTGTTCCTTTTTACCTCCTGACACCTTCTGGGGAGCCACGGAGGTAAGGGAACCCAGGTACAACCCCAGAACTAAAATAGGCATTTGGGTCAATCGACCTAGATGGGTTTCTCTGCAGATGCATATTTCCCAGTCACTAGGAGGATTGATTTATTTGTTGCACTCTAATATGAATAGTGCTTTGAAGAAAAGCTGCAAAACTCCATGTTCTGATTTTTTTTTTAATGTGAAATTGGAGATCTCGTCTGATCCCACACCCTTGGGCTGCATCTCGTGGGGGGGGTGCTGGGCAGAGCCTCACAGGAGGCGATTCTCAGAAGGTCAGAGCCATTAAACAGACCCGAACAATTTGGGGAGATAAAAAAGGAGTTGAGGAGTGCCGGTGAATGCCACAGCCCGCCCGTGACAGTTTGCATTTTTTCGGGTAGCTGAAAGCCTGCCCGCGTCCCCACGGCTAACACAGCTGGTGAGACTACACCAGGCGTAACCTGCTACTAACGACGAGCTACTGTATGACCGACGGTGTTGAATGAACACCAGCAACGTGTTTTAATGCTTCTGTGGCTTTCCGTGTCCGTGCTTCTCTCCAGCGTGTGATAACATCCAGCCAGAACCATCGCTCCGATATGCGGCCACCCCCCTTTTATCTTATTTTATCTCTGCGAGCACGTATTCAGGACAGCTCGGTAAGCGGTGCCTTGCGAAAAGGCCACGATACTCTGAGATAATACAAAGTTTATTTGAAAAACGTTAGGATTCTGCTCGGTATTTTCCGAAGCGGGAAAAAAAAAAACCTGAGGTGCTGTGGTTTGGAGGACGCGCTTACAAAAGCTCCTGAATAAGTGCTGGGAACACAGATTTAAATTAAATTTATAAAAGTAGATTATGGATAAAGAATTACACATTTTAAATGTTGTAACAGTTATTAAATGGTATACTGGTACTCTTTGCTGTACATTTAAATATTTATACATTTTTGTAGAATTAAAATATACCGGTTTAGTTTTCTTCTGCTGCGTTTGTCTTTTTCTGTATGTACTTATTTTTTATACGGTAAAACCCCAGACTTTCCACTACAAGCCCTATATTTTTAGACCCTTTATTTACACATACAACTTCGGGAATAGGTGGAAGAGCTTTTCCTGGTGTGAGGTGAGTGATGGAGAGGTGGCCGTATGGGAGTGTGGCCGGGCAGGTCGGCACGGGTGTGTTTGGCATTCCCTCAGCTGGCGTTTAAGGCTCCATTTTCCAGGCATCCCCTGGAAAACATCGTCATGGAAGAAAACTGAGCTTGGCCGTGCATCAGAGTCTGATGCACATGCCAGGGTCTGCATCTCACACTTGAACCCCTGGTTTTTGCCCTGCTGTGCTAGGTATTGCCCAAATGCTGCATTCACTGTCTGTGTTTTGGAAAAAAACAAATAATTCAGTGGGAAAGAAGTAGTTTCCATATAAATCCTATTCCAGCTCTCCCTGCGGTGGGCACAGAAGGGCCAGGTTGGACAGCCGCGTATCGTGGTCGTCGTGGCTGGTTTGGGATGCCGCTCATCCCTCGGGGAATAATACTCCCTGATGACAGAGCTGTAAGGAAGAGAAAGAATCTGGTTTTATACTATAGGTAATACCTGATGCCAATAACAGGGCTCTTGTCTTATGTTGGTGGTCGGAGGATTTTCTGGTTTCAAGTTGCATCTTGAATCCTGAAGTGGCTGGGTAAGTTCTGGTTAGAAGCGGGGAGGGAGACTATTTTAAAAACAAGGGATTTATAAACATAAATGAGAATTAATCATTGGGAGACTGAGGGGGAGAGACCGGTTCATGTCATCACTGTAGTGGAAGTGATTCCTGGGAAATTATAGCACAAATAATATTATGTCAATATTGTATGATTTCAGATTTTACTGTTAATTTCAATTGCTGGACAAAACCAAGCCTTTTTGTTCCTAGCCTCACAAAAAGTTAAGCGAAGTGGTAAGAGTGTTATAAGCGACAGCAGATTATGTACCCTTCACCTGCATTACTTCAGAGTTAGTGATAAAGAAATGATAACATTGAGGATGATAAAGATTTTTTTTAATAGCAGTTTTAGTTTCCTAATTCATCCTTCTACACTGTTACAGTGTCCTTTGATCAACTAATTTACAAAAGTACTACCAGTTAATGTCTTATTTAACAAGCTTATGTCCTTCCAGAGTAGCATCCTTGCTCATGCAACTACAGGGGAAAAAAATTAAATCCTTTTTATCAAGGTTTACCTGCTTCAGGTGGTCTTCAGAGAAATATGTGTTTGTGTGTTTGTTTCTGATGAGCTGCAGTTTATATAAAACATTCATCACATATGTGTGATTAAAAAATGACTGTCAAGTTTCTACTCTGATTATTAAACTATTTTGCAAAGATGCAATTAACTGTAGAGTGCATGTTAATTATCATATGTGAATCGTTTAAATGAATCATAAAATAATCTATTTGTGAGTAATGAATGGAAGCATAGAGGTATTTTTCTTTTTTTTGCATTTCTCAGAAATGTTAATAATTAGCACTGATTATAGAGCTAAAATTACAGCAAGGGAAACAACCTACATCTCATTTTCCTTAAAAACAGTGCGTGTTTCTGTCTCTTCTTTTGAGGTCTGTTTAAGGGTTTTGTGGAGCCAGATGAAGCCCCGCAGGGTATCGCCGTGGGTTAAGGGCAGCGTGCGTGCCTGGGCACCGCTGCCGCCCGCTCGGACTGGCATTTCAAACCTGAACTGGAGAGGATTTTTGCAGAGTAAAGGTGGTAGGATCTGCCCTAAAACCCATATTCAAGCAGTTTGCAAGCCAGTGGGACTGGATGACAAAAGTTTGGGGACTGTTTCTGAAAATTCGGGTCATAAATAATTAGCTTAATCATTTTATTTGTCATCAGCTCACCCTGCTTCTCAAAGGCACGGTTCCCATCCGTGCCCGTATATACAAGCCACGTCCTGCGCTCTGCATGAGCTGAACCTTTAGAATGCTTCCATGTGTTGAAATTAGGCAATTGCAGATAATAAATGGGTAAAGGCAAAATAGCTCCAGAGGTATCTATCGCCCAGGAGAGTTTAAATCGAACCGAACACGAACCTCTGCCCATCGCCGCAGACCCCCCGGAGCAGCTGAGCCGCAGAGCGGCCGGTGGCAGCCGGGTCCGGTTACTCTTCCCAGAACCGAGGGATTAAAATACATCCAACCATACATGCAATACGTACACTTACACATAATCAGCCCCAGGCTTTTTTCCGGGCCGTTACTGGCGATGTCTCGTATCGTCGGGTGGGCAGGCAGGGAAACATCACGTGTAGCATTTGAGTATGAAGTCAAGCAGATACTAGAAGTTCAGATTTGTGAGCTAATTAAATTTCTGTTGGCTGTTTAACCTCGACAGTTACAAAGCTTCTGTTTCTGTTATTTGATACAAACATTTTAGATCTCAGTGATACAAACTCAATTTGAAGACTGTGTTTTATTTCATTTTTCAAAAAAGTTATTGTCTTTATTTGTTTCCAGGTCATTCCGTTTGCAGTACGTGCAGAAGAAAAATGTTAATTATTTTCAAGTTAACCTGTGAATTAAACGCTTAAGGGCCACATCCTAGCATCCTTCTGTGTGTGACTTGCACCACGGTGCATTTTAATCAAGGCAAATCTCTCGGCAGCCTGGGAGATGCCGGCGGAGGAGTTTGGTGTTTAGCCAGGAGCTGGTGGGGAGCAGGAGACGGGGTGTCCCTGCGGCCACACCTCACCCCCCCGCTTCTCCCTGGGCACTTGCATCTTCATATCTGTCTCCTCTGCTGTCGTCTGTCTGCGTTACAGATCGTGATGCCTGCCTAATGTGCCCCCTCCTGGCCTTTCACCCTGGGACCTCCGAGGACAGCTAATAATAAATTATTATTTATAAAAATAAATAATAATAATACCAGCGTTGGTAGCACCGCAGCTTGTCGATTTGGGGCCGCTCGTGGGATTCCCTTGCTCGTCCCCGGCCCTGCTCTGGTCCGGGGAGGCAGCAGAAGGAACGCACGCCTTCATGTATGTTCAAATGTGCCCAAGGTCTGGGAGGGTACTGCCAGTAATGGGAGCAGAGATGATATAAAAGTGAAGTGTACCTCCAAGTGCTGTAAATTTTAACCGTTTTTTTTAATTTTGAAGAAACCAGCAGAGAAAAGGAGATCCTTTTTTCAGAGAGCAAGTGGCACTTGGACGTACCACCAGCACCGCTGCAAGGTACTCGTCAGCAGCCAGGTTTTCTTTTGCTGGGAAATCACAGCAAGGGTTTCCTGCACCGGGAATGTGAAGGGCTCCTTGCGGTCACCTCGGTGAGCAGGCGTTCATTAAATCCAAGCTTCGTTACAAAGCTCGTTGGCATTCAGTTGATGGCACGAATGTATGTTGTTAAAGGGGTTCATTGGTACAGAAGGTACTTTGACTACCCATGCAATAACCGAGGCTCTCCGAAGGGTGGAAGCCTATTAAGAAAGGGCACGTACAGACATAGCAGAGGAGTTCAGGGTCTGTGGAGGAAGCTGTCCCATATGGATTTGCCTCTTTTTTGCCCACAAACACTGATAATGTCGGCTGTTTTGTTGGCTAAGAATGCATAAGTAATAGGTTCGGTCCTGCACATCCAATGTATTTTATCTGCTTGAAGGTCCTAGACATTGAACGGGAACAATTCAGTTCACCTCTGCTGTTATCATGGTAATACTGCCCTTGTAGTCTGCCGGGTTGTATCTGCCACAAGGCTTGAGTCATACTTGGAAGGGATTAAATTGCTGGTCTATAATTCAACTTTCATTAATACTGAGAAGTTTTTCCTTTAACCGTTACCCTTTCATTGTATAAATAAATCTTGATAATACCTTCTGTCCTGCCTGCTGTAGAGTCAACGTGGGAGTTTCAGTGTAATGCTTCCCACGGGGAGTTACAACGGTGGGAGAGGCAGAGCCACGGTGAAGGAGCAGCCGGTCGGGCAGCAAACCGCTGGTTCTGCTGCTCTTTCCAGCGTGCTTCCCGTGGCATCTGCCCTGCGTGGGTTTTCCTGCTGGTACGAGCTGCGGTTATCCAAGGGGAGCCACGGCACGTGCCGGGAGCCACCGCAAACTCCTGTAAGCGGGTCATCGCCGGTGATAAATCTGCGATGGGGCAGTGAGAAGTGCCAAGAGAGTCGGTACCAGGTAAATGGAAGTTTCTGTTTCCAAGCCGTTTCTTCCTTGCCACAACAATTATTTAAGTTTTGTGTGTTTAAGTCCCAGGAAGTGCTGGGAGGAAAAGTGGAATTTAGCTTCCAGCCCAGGAAACGTTGCATTTCCAATAAGATTGATATTTGTCAGCTTCAGCTATAAACCAAAAGGGAGTAACTTGTTCTGCCCTGTGCATATTAAGGTCCTAATTTTGGTGAGAGCGCTCACATTTAAGGGGCAAATACTATCTTTATGATCTTTCCGTGGATTTGGGGCTGGCAAGTGAGAGGAGCTGCAAAAGTGTTTACGGCACAACGCCAGAGTGCGTTTCACCTATTTCTGCCAATGAGCTGGAGATGAGAATCCAGAGCATCTTTAGGAGCTGTGTCTGAGGACAGGCAGGGGCACTGTGGCCCCGGGGGGTATTTCAGCTCATCCAAGCCCACGTGCCCCATCTCGCACCCTTTCCACTCTCCATGCCCACGTCCACGCTCTCCAGCTCCTGGCAGACCCCCCCGGCTCGGTCCAGTTGCCACAAACAAGAGAGGATCTCATAGAACAATAATAATATTAGTTAGTTTAACTGACAACCATGTGCATCTAAGTTTGCGAGCAAGTTTCTTCTATCTTGTATCGATATTTAATTGGATTTCGCCCCGCAGGCACAGTACGGCAGCCTGCCAGCCCTGTGGGCTTCAGGCAGAACTCAAGCTTCCCGGCAGTTGGGGGTAGCTAGAAATCAGGTCAAGTCTCTTTGATGGCATGATGTTATCGAAAAGTGTTTTGATTTTCCTATTTGGCAAGGATTATACCAAATTCTATAGTATTAAAGACAAAAATCTTCTCAGCTAGGGTATAAAAATTTAGAGGGAAATAAATCCAGGGCGAGCAGGGGGTTGGACTCGGTGACCTCCCAAGGTCTCGTCTGACTTGAATTGTTGTATGAGCCTGTAAAAAAAGCTACAAAAAGTGGTGTCAAGGGGGGGGGGCTAATTTTATTTAACGACAACTGTCCATGCCCTGGACAAGGGCATTCTCCTGTAACATAAGGAGTTTTCTTTACAAAAAGCTGTTCTTGCTATCAACTTACTGCAACTACTCAACGTTGTCAGCATTATTTCTTTAAGCGATCGACTTAAAGTAATGACATGAGCCTGGAGAGGCTCGGTAGGAGCTAGCAGAGCATTACAGCCCCCGTGCGTTTTTTTCTGTGTGTGCGTGTCTGTAAATAAGTGCCTTTACCGGATCCTGCAGCTTTTCAAACCCGGGCGAGGTGCCTGGGCTCGCACGCAGAGCCACGCGGGGAGCCCCACGCCACGTCCCCTGTGTCCCCAGCAGCTGGATGGCGAGGGCACCCCAAGGGACCTCATTCAAACCCACGCACCCCATCTCCCAAGCGAGAGGCTGTTTTGGAGAGTTCGGGGATTCCTCCTCCGACGAGCACGTGCGCGTTGATTTGCTGGCGAGTTCTTCCTATACTGTATCAGAATTTCATCCTACTTGTTGAACGCACTGCTTTAACCCGCGTTGCTGGGTTCAGAAAAGTTCTGAACTACCGTTCAGAAAAGGCGTTCAGCATTCTGTGTTTTCCATCAGCGACGGAAACCGTGATCCCATCGCCGAGGACTACATGAGAGAGGAGCAGAGCTGCCCGGCCCCTGCACCCCCAAAAAGTCCGTCGGGGGGGGCTGGAGCCTGCACCCCTCCTGGCAGGGAGCACACTGTGCGGGTCAGTGGTCTTTCTGCTTATCACGGGGACGGCTGCAAGCTGGCATCCTCCGCCGGCTCCGGCAGCTACTTGAAATTCCTTGCGGGTATCTGGTATTTTTTGGCAATGATAAAAGGCAGGAGAGCTTCGAGGGACTTCTCTTCTGCTTCAGGTACGAGGGCTTTTGTACAAACGTATGAAGGCATCTATTGCTTGAACCTAATCCAGGTGTCATGCACTCATCCCAATGAAAGTCCTTCTTCTGTTGGGTGCTTTTTGTGTTGTTTTGGGTGTGTTGTTTTTTTTCTTTTTTCTACAGAAAATGAAGTTTTAACACTGTTAGCAGGGAGCTGTGCAGGTGCAAGCCCCACAGGACGTCTGTAGGGTTAGGTCCTGCCTTCACTAATATTCTGCCTTTTTCTCCCTTTTATCTGAGTGGAAGGCTCAAGAAGCAAGACCAGAGAGGAGTGATTATGCCGTAGCACATGCAGTATTACCCAAGAGCTGTATCATCTTTAGAAATACATGGCGTCGTATTTTATTCTCCAAACCAGAGAGGCTGCATGCTAATTTCTACAGGGAAATAGCTGAATTTGGGGGGCCGTGCACAGATCAGCCACCCCTGCTCTGCACATCAGCCGGGAACCGCCGGCACTGGGGCTTGCCGGCACCAGGGGAGCGTTTCTGACCCCTCGCTCACGCAGCATTTCGGTTTGTTGCTCTTCAAACAGACGACGAGATATTTTTGTCCGTGGGGGAAGGATAAAGATGTGTTCAGCATCTTCTGAGAACTGTTTTGTATCTCCCTTGTCCAGAGTTTCTGGGCAGCGTTGAGGTCCAGTGTGCAGATTTCAGACACTAAATGGGAACCAAGGTCTTTTGAAACGGCCCTTGGCTTAAACCCTGAGCACTGAATTTTCAAAATCCTGGTATTTCGAGTTTCTTTTCCTAATTTCTGGAAGTATAGACACGATTTCGCGCACTAGCGGGGATATTTTTAGGGCCGTGAGGGTGAACGGTCCCTGGAGAGAGTGGGAGTCTCAGCCCGCTGCCCTCCCCGCGTGGCATGGCTGATGCCGATGCCGATGCCGCAGCGTTCGATGCTGCAGCGTGCCGGAGGATGGATGGCAGCTGGAGCAGCCCGGGTCCACCCTGCCCTCACCCGCCGCGTAGCCGGCTGTGGCTGGGAGAAGCGGTTTTGGAGGTTTGCGCTTCCCAAGTTCGCTGAGCTTTGCGCTTACCAACAGCAAGGTCTTACAGCACCGTCCCTTCAGACCCAACATGCTCCACAGCGAATGTTAAACCATCCCATAATTAAAGGTAATAGAAAGTTGTCTTATTAGATTAACCTGTGTCTTTGCAGTATCTTTAATCTCTTGTGGTGCCTCGTGATGAGACGCAGCCCGCAGTCCGGGGAGATGCCAGAGCATCGCCCTTCCTCCCGCGTAAGGCAAAATCTTAAATATATAGGACCTTGGCAAGATTCTTACCTGTGAAAGAGGGACCTGGTTTATTTGTACCAAATTGTTGTTCTTCCTGAAGGAACTGTAGTTATAATTTGTTTCTTTGGGAAATGAAGATTATTTCACTCTTTGCCTTTCATGGGCATGGTTTAGGGGGCATGGTTAATGGTTGGACTCGATCTTGAAGGTCTTTTCCAACTGAAATGATTCTATGATTCTATGTGCTTTGCAAAGCTGCAGCTCGTAAGAGGTAGCAGCGTGCCTGCACGGGATATGCCTGCTGTCAAACAACCGAAGCTGCAAGTGTCATGAATGTATAAAACTGATGCCGCACAACCATGTTTCACTACGTTTGTAAGTTCTGCCTCCCCTCCCACACACAGTACAGGTTTTTCCAGAAAAAATTCAGTATCTGCCTCTCCTCATTACATTGTAAGTGAGTATCAGAGTCTTCACATGCCAAAGCAGGATGTTTAAAAATAAGCTAGTTACAAGTGCACATTTTATCTCTACATAAACGATTTCTAGCCAAAACTGCAAAGATAACTTTTTGTATAGTCTATGAGTAAGACCGTGCTTTGTTTTATTTACCACTTTTCTAATTCTGAAATATCTTTCTATGACACAGAAAAAACCTAAGCAGCAGCAGTGCTGCTGGCCTGGATTGTGAGGTGATGTGTGTTAATTTGGATATATGAAAGTGTCCCACTGCATCATGGAGAAGGCTCTTTGGCTGCAGCAAGGGGGTCCAGGGAAACCGAAAAGTCCATTTTATTAGATAAGTGCTTCACTCAGTTCTTTGCACCTGCTGGGCATATGTAAAAAGACAGAAATATAGAAAATGTTGAGAGAAGAGGAAAAAAAAAATACTAAGGAGCTGCTAAGTTTGGAAAATGCCTGGTGAGTTTTGTAGATGGGCATAATCTTCTGGCAAAAAAATATGGAAAGGCTTTGAAAGCTGGGTTGGAAAAATATACTATAGGGAGCTTTTAAATTTCTAAAGTAGATAAACTGAATAACCTCATAGAGCTCTCTGTCTAATAAATGTGTGTGTATATATATATGTGTGTGTATATATACATATATGCCTGTATATTGAAATGATACTATTTTTCAGCACATTCTAATGGACCTGTTGCAGGTTGCTCCAGGCTAAAGCTTGACTTAAGATTCTCAGACCAGGAAAGAACAGGCTACTCTTCTTAGAGTTACAACTAGTAAGCTTTTATATTTTTGCTAGCAAAAGGGAGAAAGCACAAGGTATTGCCACGTCATTAAGATTAGCGAGTTTGTTTTGAGATTTTTGAAATCTTTGTTCTTTATACCTGTCATGTAGAAAGAAGAGATTATGATGGCTAGCTACTTAGAAGGATTAGTAACATATTCATTAACCTCTTTTAATCCTTACAATATTGCTTAATTAAGACTATTATCAGATTTATATCCCAGTAAACTGCAGTTCCTTAGGATGTGAAATGTATTGGAAAGTAATATTCAATGGGAAATCCTGTTCTCAGGGGGATCGTACACTTAATCTTACAAAATCTGGGTGGTGGTTGGTTGTTTTTGTAATACCCTGGCATTTCTTCACCACGTGAGAGAAGACAGAACTCAGACATGCAAATGGCAGTGTTTGTCATAAGCATATTTTAAACCCATCTGCTCAGGGCTGGGATGTGAGAAGCGGGTACCTCTTGCTGAACCTTTGCCGCTCTTCTGCGAGTAAATGCACATCGTGCTTCGTGAGATGCTTTGCTGCTCTAATTCTCCATCTCCCCATGCAAGAACTGACAGAGAACTTTGATGTACAAAGTGGGACTTTGGCAGGATTTGGCTGCAAAATAATGGTCTTGCAAAGCAGCGTGTGGGTTGTAACCTCACCCGTCAGGGCGGGATGGAGCTCCTCTCCACTGAAGGATCTTGGCTATATTGAAAAGAAATATCACAGGACGAGAAATCCATGTGAATGTGAAACATTTCTCTCTAGCAGATCAAGTGCATCTTGCCCTGCGCAGGTAAGTTTATATATTGATAAAGCAACACGTTTTTTGCCAGCTTTTACGGTGATGCTAGTTGTTTCTCAACAGCTCGGTGTTGTTCCCAGAACATCAGCACTTGGAGCACATGCGACTGCATAATAAAGTGCCTTTAACATTAGAAGTGTGTCCTCAGCCGCCTTAGAGCCAGCTTTTGGGGAGAGAAGCGCAAAAACCTGGACCAGCGAGCGTGAAAGCCTCCCAAGTGAGAAAGTAAATGAATTACCGAATGTCTGAGACTGTTTGTCCACAGATGTCCTTTTTTTTTTTTTCACCTGGCTTTAAACGCATGGGTTTGTCAATCCGCTAAACAAGCCTTTCCCTTTTCCCTCGCTTAACCCCACGTTCCCAGAGACAGGACCCCGGCTGCAGTACCCGCGCTGCTGGCTCAGCACATCCCGGGTGGAAAGGCTCTGGAGAGGACCTCGGGTTTTTGGGGGGGGTCGACTGGTACCTGCTTGGCATGGGAGGGAGCTGCTTCATTGCTGCGTTTGTGTCAACGGACCTCTGGGAGGGAGGAATGGGAGAGACGGGAGAAACACGAAAGAGCGTTTCACCTTCGGGGTCCCGGGGAGCGGGACGCAGAGGCTGAGTCTGCCTGCGAGGACAGCAGAGTTGTTCCCACTGCAGATGATCTTGGGTTCAAAACGGAGATGCAAAACCTACTCCAGCATCTCCTCTCAGCCCTGTCTCCGGAGGCTGCTTGAAAAAACAACCATGACAACAAAAAGCTTTGTGAACTGTTATAGTTCAGCGTGTCAGCGCTTCGCAGAGACTGTTACGAGGAACAGCTAGAAAGAATATTGTTTATGACCTTGGGTTTTTTCCTTTCCGTTCTTCAAGATGCAAAGAGCTGGACTTGAAAGTTGTTTTCTACTTCTCCTGGAACATTTTCTGTTCTTACTGTCAGCTGGCTCCCCCGCCTCCCCAGCAAGGGAAATAGCAGGTCTCGACTTCCTTGCTTTTAATCAAACCTGTATATGCAGGAATGAAAATTCATTGCGATTATGAAATCCCAGGAGCTGTAATGTGAACTGCGCATTTCTAGAACACGTTTGAGACCTGAGAAAAATGTATTTTAAATCATTTTCATTTGCAGTATAGTAAAGATTTTTGGCATTTCATAGATGCAGCAGCAGCAGAAAGAAAGGAAGGATTTATATCCCATGCATTTAAAACAACCTAACAAATGTTTTTGAAAGGTCTGAAGTTATGAGTACTGAAAGGAGCTAACAAAGCATGTATTTCCTTATTTGTGCTTTTGCACTTCAGTGCTTACTCTTAATTTTAAACTAAAAGGAAAAAGAGAAAACCCTGCTACTTGAGCTCTTCCTTCTTAGCACGGGCATAAGAAATTACTCCATCAGTGTCTCAGAAACCCTTCATTAGGTATAGGTGAGAAAAGCAGCCTTCCACATAGCACACAGCGCACAAACTGTATTTCTTCTAAAAGATACCATTGTTACAGCATATTTAATGCTATATATCCTTGATATCCCTATAACTATTGATCATCCTTGTGAGTCAAGATTTTTTTTTTCCACCTTAATGAATTCTGTTTCACTGATTGTGCTCTTCATTCTGGTCTGAGTCAGGGAATATGGAATATAATTTATTATTAAATAAAATAGACATGATAAAGATATAGATATAATAGATATAGATATAGATGTATTGGGGAAAGTGATACTAGCCTTTACTGGTATCATTATGCCCCTGCATTTAACATCATAGATGGTGGTAATTAACGTTTCTGTCTCATGTGTCAGCTCCTCAGAGGCTGTGGATCTGGCTCAGGTCTTTCCATCCTCTTGCATTTTGTAGTCTTGTTGCCGGCGTTTCACGGTAGTCTCGCCCGCAAGACTTGGACAAGCCGGGTGCTTCATCCCAGTCTTAACGTGCTCTCAATGATAACAATCTTTAATGCCAAAGTAAGCAAGGAATGATATGGGAACAGTTAAAGTGCACATAATTATACCAATAAGCTTCTCATAAGAATAAAATCAGAACCAGGCTGTTTTCCAGTCTGATGGCCACTTTTATCTCTCTTCTTTGAACATCTGCCAGCTCTGTAAATGCTTTTGAGAGGCTGAAAAACCAGTGCCGCTTCAGGAGTCAGAGAGAGGGCACGCCGCTCTTGCAGCTTACTGCCGTGGTCCTGCAGGCACAGCTGAGTGGAAATCTGTTCTCCAGGTCTGTACGCTGCAGCCCGTGTCCTGTGGCAAAGCGTGCCGGTCCTCCTAAAGCAAACACCCAGCCTGCACACACACGTGCACACGCACGTGCACACGCATGCCTACTCCTCTCCAAGCCACGTGCCCATTTCGGAGCCATTCCGGTCACTTTGCAACCATAGAACAGAAATTTAGACCAGAGCGGGATAAGGCACAAGGCAAGGGGGGTGGTAGGAGAGCTACTGCAGGGATTTGGGGAGCAGAAACTCCGCTGGATGTTGGCCGCTGTATGAAATAGTGAGATAGTAGAAAGCCCAACCAGGCAGTGACTATGATCCCAGGTCCTCTTAGGACCACTGATAAACTATTAATTAATTGAAGCCAGTCATCCGTTCTGGAAGGATAACCTTGGCTCGTAAGACCTCCCCAGCTGCGGGTGCCCCCGCTTTGGTGCTGCGTATGAGTTACCGCGGCCCTTCAGAGCCTGCACCCTGTAACGCTCGATGGGATCTTGGGGTTCCTCTAATGAAGCAACACGTGCTAAAGCTCTGTCCTGCTTGCCTCTACAGCTCTGTCCTGCTTGCCTCCAGCGCCGATAAACTCAGTCGCCCCTAAAGGCATGTTGAGCACCTTTAGGAAATAAAATTGCTAAAGTCACTCGAATTATTTGCTTGTTTGCAATCTATCCCTAAATAGCTAACAGTTGTCTCCAATTCGTTCATAATACGTTATTGTGCTGGTTTTGGCTGGGGTAGAGTTAATTTTCTTCATAGTAGCTGGTATGGGGCTACGTTTTGGATTTGTGCTGAAAACAGTGTTGATAACACAGGGATGTTTTTGTTATTGCTGAGCAGTGCTTGCACAGAGCCAGGGGCTTTTCTGCTTCTCCCTGCACCTCCCCAGCGAGGAGGCTGGGGGGGCACAAGGAGTTGGGGGGGGACACAGCTGGGACAGCTGACCCCAACTGACCCAAGGGATATTCCAGACCATAGGACGTCATGCTCAGCACATAAAGCTGGGGGAAAGAGAAGGAATGGGGGGACATTCAGAGTAATGGCATTTGTCTTCTCACATAACCATTGCGCATGATGCAGTCCTGCTTTCCTGGAGATGGCTGAACACCTGCCTGCCCATGGGAAGTGGGGAATGAATTCCTTGTTTTGCTTTGCTTGCGTGTGCAGCATTTGCTTTCCCTGTTAAACTGTCTTTATCTCAACCCACGAGTTTTCTCACTTTTACCCTTCCGATTCTCTCTCCCATCCCACCGCGGGGGCGTGAGCGGGCGGCTGTGTGGGGCTGAGCTGCCGGCTGGGGTTAAACCACGACAGTCCTTTTTGGTGCCCAACGTGGGGCACGAAGGATTCGGGATAACGACAGGTTTGATTGGAATGTGCCAGATCAAATTTATAGCTGTTATTGCTGTTTAGCTATTAATTGACAGGCTCCTGTGTTTGCCATGGGGCTTGCTTGCCTCACTGTATATTAGAGCCCAGTGCTCGTTAGCGGCTGCTTTTTGCTTTCGCTGCTTGCTGTGCTGCTGTAGTGCTTATCATCCGACTCTGCCGTGCCTGGGAACATTTTGATAACAGCCACGGTGATGTGCCTGGGCTGGCAGATGGCCAGGGCATCGCTGCTGCTTCTGTACTGGACAGGCTGGAACTCCAGTTTGAACTCGAGCCGAAGGGACCGTGACCTGTGGAGGAGTCCACGTGGGAACGGGAACACCCCGAAGCATCTGTGGCCGTGGATAAGTCCACACCAGAGCAGGTACATCTCGAAGCGTCTGTTGGCTGTCGTTCTATCTGTGCCGCAGCAGGTATACCTCTGAAGGGATGGTGGCCCAAGGAGAAGTCCACGCTGGAGAAGGTACACCTCGAAGGATCTGTGGCTGTGGATAAGTCCGTGCTGCAGCAGGTACACCTCGAAGAACCAGTGGCCGTGCGTAAGGACGTGCTGGAGCACCTCAAAGCGCGTGGCCGTGGAGCAGGTACGACCCTAAGGGACTGCAGTCTGGGGATCAGTCCAAGCCGGAGCAGGGGCAAGGGGAGGAGTTGATGGCAATGTTAAACCCTGTGGTCTGGTGCAAAGGGGTGGAGACTGTAATGGAAATAACCTTTAAATTGTTGTAACCCATGATGTGAGTTGCATGTTATAGGAGTTACCGTAGCAGGAACCACGTGAACCAAGGGAGGAGAAGCCTTACAAGAAGCAGTGCAAGCGCAGCAGGGACCCGACCTGAGCTGGCTTCGGTGCCCAGTAACTCCACACAACACACCACCTCTCCCGTCCCAAGTGACCGCCAGAACTGATGGAGCCCAAAGTCACGGACTGAATGAACTCTGTGGACATTTTACAGACATTTTATAGGGCTGGTCCACAGACTAAGGGAGTGATATCTGCGTATTGTATCAAAGGATGGGCAGGGTGGCGGGGGTTAATGAGGATATATTGGATAGTGTGGGACTTGAGCATGATGTAACTGGTATGGAATAAGGGGTGGAGGATGTGCTGGTTTTGGCTGGGATAGAGTTAATTTTCTTCATAGTAGCTAGCGCTTTCCTGGAGATGGCTGAACACCTGCCTGCCCATGGGAAGTGGGGAATGAATTCCTTGTTTTGTTTGCGTGCGTGGCTTTTCCTTTACCTATTAAACTGCCTTTATCTCAGCCCATGATTTTTCTCACTTTTACCCTTCCAATTCTCTCCCCATCCCACCTGGTTGGGAGGGGGGATGTATGACCGAGCGGCTGTGGGGGGCTGAGTTGCTGGCTGGGGTTAAACCAGCACAGTTATTCATCAGATAAGTTCATCGCTGACCACAAGCAGTCACAGGGGGCAATTCAGAGGCTGGAGCTGTACTGGTTTTTAGCTCAGGTTTTTAGCACCACATGGATTTGGGTTTTTCCCTTGACTTAGTGATTGTCATTCTTGGAGATCTTGTTTGGGAAATACACTTAGCACATTCCTAACTTCAAAAAATGTGAGTAGACAGGCTGACAACAGGTGAGGTGTGGGAAGGTAAGAACCAGCTCTTCAGGATGAATCGCTTGCTCTTGTTCTCCCTTGTTTTCTTACGACATCTGATTTGCTGCCCGCGTGCCTAAGTGTAAAGCCAGTTACTGGGATATTCACAGACGTCAAAGAGCAAAAAACAGGGGAGAATATAGTGTATTTGAGTATTGTATATCTAGACACTAATGGGTTACGTTCATTAACTGCAAAGAAGACACAGAAGTGACACCAATCACTATTTCTGACACTGCACTGCTTCCTCACGGAGCTGCCAGCTGGGCAGGGACCCCAGCACCAACGGGAGCCCCACTCTGCTCAGCCATAGTCTCCTGCCAGCATCTTGCGCGGCTGCCAGGCATGGATGGTTGTGGGGGGGTTACCTACCGAAAATGGGTCCTGTAATGCTTGGGAGCATCACGGTGTGGTAGCACGGGTTGGCAGGAAGGGTCGTGGATGCCAAACACCCTCTCTTGGGAGAAAGCGGTTTTATACGGCATTTTAGGTGTGAGATGACTGCTGGGGCTCGGGGGGGTGTTCCCCTGTGCCCTCCCACAGGCTGGGTAAGCGCCCGGTTTGCCGAGTGCTGCTCACACTGACGTGTCCTTCGGGATCGGTTTCTGTGGTGCTGGTACCTCCTCCCTGCTCCGCTCCCATCAACATTAAAAGTCATCAGCTGTCAAAAATCCTCCGTTGATTCAGCTTCCGTTGATTCTCGCTGATCGGCAAGATCAACACCTTGCAGGCTTTCCTTGCAGTTAATCTGTTCCTCGAGCGATTCCTGTGCAATCAGCATTTTTATCCCTACGGCCATTATTTCTCGCTCGCACCACTGTGGGCTGCCCGAGGCCAAGGTGAGGGGCTCCCTGTGCGCTGGCCAAGCACCCAGCAAACCTCAGGCTGACCCGGCTTACACAGGCGTCAAGAAAATACAATGAAATTGGGTAAATTAATGAGTAGGAGATGCAGAAGCAACTAAAATACTTATAAGGAGGCATGTTACTGGAGGCTGTCTTGGTACCCAGCAGGATTAGCTTCAGGAAAAAGGTGCTTAAAGTATAAGTGAGAGTGATAGACCCCTGGACTTGGCGACTGGGAGAAAATCTGTAGCAGAAGCTGGGAAAGGACTTTTCCCTTTTGTGTGTGTACTTGTGCCTATGTGCATACCCTGTGTTTGCCTTCCTGGGAACTATTGCATGGGACATTTACAAGTTCTGCTTCATCTGCGTGGACTAATAGCTTGAGAGCAGCCCTCAATGTCTGGTCATGGTTTTGTAATGTTGGCAGGGTTTGATTTTGGGGTTGGGGTTTTTTTTCTTTCTCTCCCCCCCCAAAGTTTCTAGCCCTAAAATTTATTTTTAACAATTTTTTTTGCATGATTCCTTTTTTTTTTTTTTTTTTTTTTTTAGATGATGTACTGGCTAGGCCCCTGGTAATGCTTCATGAGTCTAACATGATTGTGATAAGGAAACAAAAGAGGCATGCCTTAGGTAAATTAAGAGCTTATATATCTATTAATGATGCCATTATTATTGTCTCTCCTAAAAATAGAACTGGATCCTACTCCTTTGGTCCTGCCTCAGAGGGAACTTTTTGAATAAAAATGAGGCTAATAAGCACATCCAAGCAAAGAGGCGTGCATGTTTTGCACAAATTTGGCTTTGTTGTGGAAGTAAAATGCTCTTTCTTTCTCCCTCCCTGCTTTGCCTTTCCATGAAGGGAGCCTTCTCTGCCTGTTGCCCTCCCGTCTCTGGGTAGCTGAGCTCCCTTCGAGGAGACTGGTGCATGTTTAATGCCATTTGGTTTGGTTTGCTGTCTGGCCCATCTGCGTCACTCCCTTATTTCTGTCATTATTCCACATCAATATTCCCTCAGTAAATAACCACTGATCTCTTTCAAATTGCTCAGGGGCTATAGTGAAAAATAGCGACCCGCTATCTTCAGGAGCAAAATACAATGTGTTTCCACAGATGCAGCCACGCGCACTCCCAAATTCTTCGGAAACCTTTCCCGGTGTGCTGCTGCAGGAGATGCACACGGGCTGGTTTCAGCCTGCACCGACGCAGCAGCCTCTCCGTCCCCTGCCCGCGGCGAGGCTGCCGGCACCGCTGCCGGCACTGCTGCCGGCACTGCTGCTCCAGCTACGACTTCCACGTGTATGAAAGCAATGCTGAGGAATCCGGGCGTGCAAAAAGAAATATGCCTCCCCGGGCTGAGCATCAGCGTGAGAGAAAATTGCTTAATAACTTCCTTCATTGCGTAACTCTTCATTTGCAGAATGCAGAGCAGTATTCCCGTCGCTGCTCGTGTGCCCGTCAGGCTGAAGCACCACTTTTCCCTAAGCAGTTCCCAAGAAAAAGATCAAATTAGTATGTTTGCTTTCTATTTACACATAATTCTGGATGTAAAGCTGTAGTTAAAAAAACGTGGGTGTTGTTTTTCGCTTTCTGTTTAATGAGGTCTGTTGGCCCAGTGCCGGTCTCACTGAAGTCACTGGAAGATTTATCGTTTTATCATTGGATTTAATGAGATCTGCATTTCAGCACTGTGAAGCATCTGAGACAAAATTGCCCTTTTAATCTGTTACTAAAGCTGGATATACAATTTGCATATGCTTAAAATTGAGGACTAAATCCAAACCCTGCTGTCACTCCGGGGCGACAGCCACATCCGACCGGGACGGAGCAGGCGGTGGCTTCAGCCAGCGCTGCCGGGTCGCGGCACGAGAGATGCTGAAGTGTGGTGGGAGGGCAAGGCTTGAAGGGTGAAATTTGGAAATAAAGGGTGCAGGAGCTGGGGCACCGTGACAATTCTCTGTGTTTGTGATGCCGTATAACAGGCCTATACCTGCAATGGGTGGTCTTTTATAGGTCCAGATGAGCATAAGGTGATTTTTGTGATGATACACCAGAAGCTTCTTTCTGTTACGAAATGAAGATTGTTTGCTGTCTGGAAAGTAAGCTATCAACAGTGGGAGGTATACATCGTTCAAAGTTTAACATGAGTATTTATTAATTTCTTTACAGCCTGTTTTCCTAAGAAAGCGAGGCTTCCTTGGGTTCCCATCGTTCCCACCCGTGTTGCCTGGGCTTTGCCACTCCACCTGCTGCTCCCCGTCCTCGGCTCAGCTCGGCTCACGCTCAATGGGAAAGCAGAGTTTCCACCAAGTTGGCTGAAAAACTGTGGGGATCGGAATTTGCCTTTGTGCTTGAAGGTAAGAGCCTATTTACCACCTTCTTGGCCATCTTTAAATTGCCCAAATCTTGTTCGTTGCCTACAAGTGCCAGCAAATCCATTGCCCGGTGTGATGAGATGCTGTCCTGTGCAAAGGTAAATTCTTCCCATGCACCAATATGAAACTGCTCACTGTAAAACATCAAGTGGACTTATAAATACAGCATACTTAAAAATACTGACTGTTGTTATAATTCTGCAGAAATTACAGAGTCTACTGTGTTCAGAACAGCCCCGTGACACTAAATTTGATGTGAGGAAGCAGTGTTACCAGCATGCTTGGTACAGGAGAAATCAGACACTGCAGCAATGGCTTGGAAAAGATCAATACCAAAGGACAAGCATTTCCCTAAATAACCATGTATTGCAACAGCACTGGCACCAGTCAGACTTAGAAGATTTAATTAGCAAAGATAAGTGATGGGGAAATTTTCATGTTTGTAGTTTTAACTTTTTTTTTTTTTTTTTTTGCATCTCCTCTCCAATCTCTCTTTCTGTCCTACATGTCCATTGCTATTGCGTGTCGCGAGCTGCCAGGAGCTCTGCTGGGTTTGGGAGGGCCACAGCACTGTGGTGCCGTGGAGTATCCTTGGTATGCACATGTCTAAAATCATCCGGCTTTTAAGAAATGTAAAGCTGTCCTGGCCACCAGTGATCTCTCATCAGGCAGACCAAAAGCAGTTGAACTGGTGAGTATTTCATTCTGGAGTCAGTAGTTCAACATGGTAACGCGGGTTTTGAATAAATGTGAATATAAATAAATCTAAGCAAGTCATGTTAAAAAAAACCAAACCAAAACAAACAAAAAAAACCAAACCCAACTTCTCAATAACTTTGAAAGGAAAAGGGAGAAATTTTGTATGAGAAAACTGGTAGAGCCAAAGAGCTGGTTGCGCACATCAGTTTGAAGTTTCCAGACTAACACCGGCAGGTAAGCTGGTCAAATGAGGAAACCTGCTTCTTCCAAATGCACATGCATTGCTCCGGGGGCAGAAATGTCAGCTGGCCTCCGATGTAGTATCTGGTTTTCACATCAGAGTTATCCTTTCATCTAATCTGTTGATGCAGTCCTAATTCCTGCCTTGCCATAATAGCTAGCGGTCATTTATTTTATCTAAAAAGTGTTATTTCTTTGCAAAGACAGCCTGAATATTAAATACAGGAATTATATTTCTCTGGAGAGTAAATGAATTAAATCCCAGGTTCATCCAGGAAGGATGGAGTCCTGCCACTCCTGCTCAAACCCTGGGCAATCTGGAACAAACCCAGGTGTTGATTCACCAAGGGCTTGCTTGATTTATGGTGTATTTTCATGCAAAAAAACCCCCTGTTTTTCATTTGCTTTCCTCTCTCAGGGCCTCCTGGAGAAGTAGGGACTTTGGGACCGATATTGCTGAGGGCTGTGGGACAGTTTGCGTATTCACCCCCTCCCTGGTTTAAAGGGGTTGCTACATCAGTTAGTTAGAGCCTCTGATTCGGGTGGTCAGAAACGACTGTGAACACCGTCATACCCACTTTGTGGCATTTCCTCTGTTACTTACATTGTGCTTTCTTATGTCCTGAAAAAAGGAAAGGGGATGTGCATGGTAATTAAAGTAAATTGGCCCACTATAATGTAAACAAAAGAGAAAGGTTAAAAGAGTCAAGTGAGGTTGAACAGAATTTGTCTTTGGTATCCCTTACCTCTGGTTACAATAGAAAAGTTCTTTATGCGTCTGGGTCCTTTAATTCTTCCTGATGGGACTCAGAGCATTAATTATGCTTTGTATTCATATTTTATTTTGTATACACACTGGCATTATTCACTGGAATTTATTTTGAAGGTCGAACTAAAGCTGAGGGAATCTGCTAATGTAACTGTTGCAGGTGACGTGCTTTGCTTTCAGCGAATTCAGAGATAAGTGGTCTTATGAATACTGCATGAAAACACCTCTAGTAATGGCTTTTAAATGATTTAATTTTGAAAAACAGCAGAGTTTAGCAGAAGAACAGCGTTACCTACATAGGAAGCCAGCTCGGCAGCGCAGGACCCTCGGTCGTGGTGCTCCTGCAGCTGCAGCCCAGCAGCCCCCAGAGGCAGGGGGGTCCAGCAGAGCATCCCACCCTCCGTGGGACAAGCTGCTCACCCCCGGGGCTTTGCTATCCAGATCCAGTAGACAAAGATTTAATGCTCTAGCAGGGCTTTCCCTTCCACAGGAAGAGCTGTTAGTATGTGAAGATTCATACTAAGTTTGCGTAGTCAGGCTGTGAAGACCAGCAGTACCGAGCCCAGCAGCGGTGCTGATCGTAGGCGCTCATTTGTTCGACTTCGAGCTGTTTACTTTCTATTTCGGCCTGTAGTGAAGTATTAATGAAGAGAAGTAAATTGCGTATTTGGTCTGGCACCAAGCTCTCAAATTCCCATTAAATATTGCTCTTGGCGTCTGAGCGATTCGCATTAGCGCTGCGGGCGCTGGGTGGAAGCCAGGCTTCGGGTACAGATCCTCCGGCACTGGGTCTGCTGGGTTGAGTCTGAGCAGCACCCTGGGTGTCTCTGGCCATTTACCCAGCTGCCAAAAGCAAACGGTAGTGCTGCCTTCCCATAGAGACTGGCAGATTTTTAGGCAAGAAGAGATCATTATAGTAAAGGTCAGGCTAGCTAATATAGTGTACGCTGGAGGGCATCAGCCCGTTTTTCCTGTGTTTGAGTAAAATGCATTTTAAAAAGGAATCAGCTCTTGATTTGGAGAAGTCTGGCGCTTCAGTCGGAAGACTGTTGCAGTAAGAAATCGCCCTCAGTCCCACGGGTGAGCTTATTCACTGCAGCAGTGTTCTTCTGAATGCTTCTTAGGAAAAGTGACACTCTCAGCGTATAATACTCCAAAACTATTCTTGCAACAGAACAGTACATTTTGAATTATATTCCCCTCATTTGTGTGGACACTGTGCAGAGAGCCTTTCTTCCCCCTCACATTGTGTTTGCAAGTGATTTTGAGACAGTCCAAACGTCTCTAACTCCTGAGTCCCCGTGTCCTGCTCGGTTTAGCTGCTTCTGAGAGCTTACAGATCTTCACATGGTTATGCCATTATAACAAGCTAGGTAAAAGTTCCTCCTTTTGTCAAAGAAATGCTGCGACTCAATTACATGGATTTAAAGTCAGCTTAGGCAGGGCCAGTCCCCCGGGTGAAGCGGAGGTAGTTCAGCAGCCTGGGTTATCTCCCCGTTGAGCCCAGCCCTCCTCAGCCCACCCGTGGGGAGGTGGGGATGCTCTGCAAGTCCCGCTTGGCTTTACTTTTGGGGCTGTGCTTTTTGCATTGGTGGTGGTCATGGTCATAAAATGGGCATGCCGCAGCCGGATTCACGGCGCCTGGTGCTAAAACGGGAACGGGGAGCGGCGAGGAGCAGCCCCACGGTACACGGCATTCCCCTGCACTGTCCCGAGTGGCTTGCCCAGTGCTTCCTTGCCAGGGTAAGGCAGGTTTCTTTTAAAAAAAGTTCAAGCAAGTGAAAATGCTGAGCCTCTTCCTTCTGCCAGAGACAGCAGCAACAGTAATTAGTCACACTGTCCTGAGTGGGCACCAGCTGCTCTCTTCAAGGAGGGCTGCAGGTCCCTGTATGTTTTTCCATGGCAGCGCTCGAGTTCCCCCAGGCACTTTGGGGTCCTTTCTTCATTTCCCCTTGCCTGGCTGTATTCCCCTCCAGCGGTTCCTCCTGCACCCCCGGGAGCACACCGCGGCATCCCGGAGAGCCGGGCATCCCCCGGGCTGCCGGCACCGGCAACAGGTCAAGTCGCTTCGGAGCTCTACTGATCCGTGGGACTCCAGCCGCTCCTCGCCAGCGGCGGAGGGACTCGGGGTGCAGCCTCAGGGGAGCGGATCCTGCTGAACCCACAAAAAGGCATTGCCCAGATCTCACTTTTTTTTCCCTGAGCAAAACGGAGCTGCGCCAGGCAGCCCGTCAGGTAGTGTGACACCGGCAAAGCGCTCGGTGACAGGTTTCTGAAGGGGAAACAGCATTGTGATTGCAGATCTCCACTGAGACAAATAGAAATGGGATTGAAATATCATTTTGATTTCAAATCTGTGATAAGGGCTTCCAACAGACTGTTAATTATTTTAATGTTAGAAAGGCCTTTCCACTTTGTACGTGCGATGAATTTGATGCGGTGAAATACGACAGCTCGTGGCAGACTGGGTCTTTTCTTTGATGCCAGAAACAAACCCATTCATTTTGTTTTCCCTTCTTTATAGAAGTATTACCTGAATTTCTGAATGGCAAGCCCAGTTAGGTGCTGCTGTGCCTTTCGGGTGTGCCAAGGGAGGTCTCGGGGCTGCGGGTGCCCATGCTCTGCCCCGCTGCCTTGGGTGGGTTTTTGGACACCCTGGGGTTTTTCAGAAGTATCGCCACTTCGATGCTTTAGAGGTCTGATTTCTTTCTTGCAGGCTTTTTAATATTCTAGTCAAACTGACTTTTTTTCTGCTCGTTTCTGTTGGCTCGGGTTGATGCATTACAGTGTCATTTGGTGAAGTGCTGCGACTAGGGTCGATAAAGCCCTTGTTTGAACACATCAAATGCAATACAGTGCAAAGAACTACAAAAGATCACATCGCCAGATATTTTAAATAGGGCTCTCAAAATACTTTTGACCTCAATTCCTCTGTCTTAAGCTCCAGCCTGTAAAGTTAGGGCAAGATAAAATCTGTTTGCCTCCCAGGGATTTGGTAAAAACCAATTAGCTTTTATGAAGTACTCCGATAACATAGTGACAGGCGTGACAGAGGAACATGGGGGGAAATTTATAGTTTTCTGTCTGGAATAAAGTTTGAGTTATGTGCAACAAATAAAGCCTGGGGCAAGACATTGAACAGGAAGGGACAAAAGCACTGGAGAAAATGCTGCACAAAAAGCTGCACAGAAAGCCAGGAGTGGGGGAAAAAAATGTCATGGGGTCTTATAATTAAAACCGGCACCGTACTCCTGCAGGTAGAGGAGGGGGAGCAAACTCATGCTGCATAAGCAAGTTCAGTTCCGGCATTTTCGAATGAAGGGCTTAATTTCGTGACGGCGTTAGGGATATGTGCCAGATCCCATCTCCCTGGGGACGCGGTTCCCACTGCCCCCCGCGAGGGCGGGCATGGGGACCCTCAGCACCCCCCATATCCCACTGGGACTCTGGACAAGCAACTTCCCACGTGTTTTACTGGCTTTTATCGGCATAGCCCCTGTCCCATCACGGGACAAGGAGCTGGAAGGAGTTTTCCAAGACATACTCGGCGGCCGGTGTCCTTGGTGGAGGGGATGCTGGGGGGGCTGCTCAGCACTGGCAGCTGCAGGGCACTAAGCTGTAATACACACGCACCTGCAAACTCTCCCAGCTTAACCCTCGGTAAATATCTCAAGAACAGACATAAATTGTTCACTGTGGTGGTTTTTTTTCTCTTTTCCCATGCTTGACACAGTTTGAATGCACTGTCACAGCGGAAACAGTCACAGTCCTCATGTTCCTGTGCCAAACCTTGCAGGTAAGCAGCATGAAGGATTTAAGCAGGTAAATAAATAAATAAGCTTCCCAGGAATGTATTATACAAAATTGTATATTTTCCTAATTATTTTTTTCAGAAAATGTTCCACTTACTTAGGCTTTTTTTTTTTATTATTTTTAAATGGATCACCTCCAGTGGACACTTAGCATCACCAATCTTTAATCGTATTGGTTAAAATTGTCTGAGTGACGAAGCGACTGAAAACTGTTGACAGGACGTGCTGGCAGGTTAAATAACAGGGCTCTGGACTGAACATAGAGACGGTAAATGCAGCGATTGGCACCGAGCCATGCCAGGCAGCTGGAAGCCGGGAGCTCAGGTCCCTGGATAACCTGCGGGATGCACACCCTGCCCTGGCAACCCACCGGGCAAGCGGTTTGGTAGAACTGGGATGCAGTCTTTTCTTGAAGGTGGAGCAGGAGCTGTTTTCTGGGGTGTTTTTTCTTAAATCAGGAGGCAATTGCGAGGACACTTGTAGTTAGTTGTGGTTTTCTGACAGTGACACTTTTAATGACAGCCGGGGTGCCGCCACGCAGTGCTGCAGCTCTCCCAGCGCTCGGAGGCGGCAGGGACTTGCTGCGGCTGCACTGCCATTACAGCTTCCACTTGTGTCTGTTTTGCTGTAAACTTACCCTTAAATCTGCCATAAAATGTCATACTAGTTTTTAGTCTGACATTTTGTCCTTGGGAATGCTAACAGAAGGTATTGAGTAAGGCAAAAAGGGAGCTGGGAGATGCTGTAAGAGAAATGTCTGCAGGAATATTTTGAGCAGCCTAAATCTACGCTGGAGGAGAAAGACTTTTGCACAGTCATAAGGAAAAGCTTGCTAAGATTAATAATGAATCCCCTCAGCAATGGCCTAAGGGAGCGGCAGTTTCAATACAATTTCTTCCGCGACCGGTGGACTTGACTGCCAGCGGATAAAACCCACTACTTTTCAAGTGGTAAACTGAGGCACAGTGTGTAAGATTCACTGCCTTTAGAAATGCATCCCAAAGGTGTGTTACACAGGGAGCCTGCCAGGCTGAGAAATGCTGAAAAACATCTATTAGCTATAAATTAAACATGGCAGGCTTAAGTTGAAGCATTGCTATTATGTTAAACTGAGCACCATCTGGAGGAAAGCCATGCCTTGAATCAGATACAATGTAAATGGGCAGCTTCTCCATCTTGAATTAAGTCGCTAAGTTTAGTACAGATACCCGCTAACCAGCGCCGGCCCGTGCTCTTTCTCAAGCTGCTCTAAGATCAGGTTTTCAACCGTGTTTAGCCTGACCGATTTTTCTGGATATTTGGATTCTGTTCCTGATCCTGACTTAAGACCAGAACAGAGGAGAGCAGGGATGGGGCGGTGGCAGAGCAGGCAGGTTACAGCCTGGATGCATTAAAGCCAGGAAAGATGTAGAGAAGCGGAACAGAGATTTTCCTGCAAAAAAGGATGACCCCTCCTCTTCCCCCCGCACAGCAGTTTTGGTCCCAGGAGAGAGCACACATGTACTCCCTATGAAGAATACATATATTTTTTTAATGTTTTGGCAAGTTTAGTGCATGTGTGATGTTTGCTCTGGCTGTGAGGAATAGGGGGGGAGTGCCCCGACACTGACCTAGCGAGGGTCCCATCCTTTCTTGCTGGCACCCCTCCTTGCAATCCATGGGAGCGCTGCAGCCCAAACAGCTCCTTTAATCCATAAGTTCAAGAGATCTGACTTAGGACAGAGCCTAACTTCCTCCACAAAGCTCAGGCTTTTTTCTCCCCTCCTTCCTGCAAACTTTTCAAAGAAGCCTGCCCCGTGCCCAGATTCACATCCGCTTCTCTCCAAGATTTCAGGAGCAAATAAAACTTTCTTCTAGAATAGAGACCTAGACTAGTTTATTTAAGATGTGACGGGAAGAGAATAATTTCCAGACCTGTCTGTGCCGACATTTCAAGCAGAAATAATTGGGTATATTTTTAGCTGCCTACATTCCAGCAGAAACAGAACTAACTACACATTTTCAAAAGTTGTGAGTTTATCTGGGGAAAAATTAATGATTCAAGACTTCAGATAGGAAGCTCATAAAAGCCTACAAATGACCTAGGGTCGGCTCTCTGGCACTGTAACTTTGAAAACACATTTATAAAGGAAGTCAAAGAGCTGGAAACACACACGCTTTTTTCTCTCTTTTAGCCTGTGTGAATCTTTCTGTTCTGTCAAATGTCACCGCTATGTCTTGCAAACTTCAGTACGAGCGGTGGAAGGGTTGCGGGGAGCACAGGAGTCCAGCAGCCGCAGCAGGAACGGGAGGCATGGCAAATAGATCAAAAATAACAGTCGTCACAGCCTGATGCTGTTACATATTGGATAGGTTTTGTTGCACGGATTTTAGCCTTTAATTTAAAGAGCGGGTGTGTCGGGAATCGAGGCGGCTCAGACTGGGAATAATAGCGGGTAGCACGTAGGCACATCCTTAGGGCCCTCGGTATGGAGGGCTGATGGCAGGTAAATGGAAACGAGAACGTGTATCTTTTTCACAAGGACTCCCTTACTCGCTGATCCCAACCTCAAAACCCCATTCCCATCCCTCTGCCTCAGCACATCCATGTAAACCTCCGTATGGCCCACGCAGGCTTGTGCACGGCTGCTGCAGCACCCGCTGTCAACCCCTGCCCTCGGTGGCATCCTCTCCCTGCCCCAAATCCTGCTGATGGACGTGGTTCGGGAATCAAAACTGGAAAGCTGGAAAAACCTTCTTTAGGTATGTATTTTATATGTGGTTACATGCATGCCCGTGTGTGTGTAGTTTGGGTATGTACCTTAAAAACCGCCGGAGAATGAAACAAATCCAGCCTTCTACATTTATTTAGCTGTCACGAATGGGTGCATATGTGTAACCTCTTGTCTGGAAAAACAGACAGATGACCCAAAGCGGTGGGACAGTAACTAATGACAAGGACGAGGTTACTCGTGCCAGACAGCCCAGCTCACTGGGAGTAACTGGGGCCTGTGCAAACCATTTTTATTTGGCCAAATACAAAAGCCGCCTTTGGAAATGAGGGCTGTGGGGAATGCCTGCGGACTGAGAGCAGGGTTCAGCGTGGCAACACAAATTGGGCGACGGGAGTCTCTTTGCTCAAAGGGCTCGAGACGCTCAGGCATCGGTGGGCTGTTCGTCTGAAACCGCTGAAGGGCACTGCGCGTGTTGTAACGGGAACGGGTGGTATTTGCAGAGGTCACTGGCGGTCCTCCTTTCTTTAATGGAATACAAGCTCTTGTAATACACTCTTCTTAGTAGGGCTTTAAAATATTCCAATAATATTTAATCTCATGCAAATTGAGGCTACATACCCCTTCTTTTTTCTGTAGATGGCTGTTCATCGTATGATCTAATTTAGCGGATGGGGTATAATAGCTAATTACTATTCAGGTGTCCGTCTGCCTCCCTCAGCAGACCCCGCGCCCGCGCAGCACTCCTGCCCTTGGGTCAAGCCCCAGGGATAATTCGAGGCAGTTCCTGACCGCGGTGCTCGGAGCAGTGCTACTACATGGGAGAAGAGCAGATACTGTTTTGGGGTTCTCTCATTCATTACCCGGCGGTGCCATGTGCTGTACCACTTGTTTTAATGTTCTGGAGGAATGCACAGCCCTCTGTGTTAGGCTGTGATTGCTTTCTTAACTGCCAGGCTGGAGACATCTTGACTTAGCATTGAAACCAAAAGCCTTGCAATAGGGCACATCCTTCCAGGTCTCCTGGACGTTCAGTGAATAGCAGCATACAAATTGACCTTACAGAGTCTGAAAAGAAGGAAGCAGTGCAAGGGAAGGCTGGTGCTGATGTTGCCGATAGAAAGTGTTCAAAAGCGGATCACTCGTTTAAAAAAAAAAACAAAAATAATCAATAGCTGCAGTTGCCAATCTATATTAATGCTGCACAGTTTGTCTTAGCTTTTCCCCTTTCATTTGATTCACTGCAAGAGCCTTTGCCATAATACTAGAACAAGTTATTTTTTCCATTCTTGCCTTCACTGCAGTATGTTGATTTAATTAAGGTATTTTTTTCAAGAGTTGGTGGAAGAAGGCGGCAAGACAAGCTGAAACACTGTGACGGAGCAGACCGCTCTCATTCACTCCAGGGATGAGTACAATACAAAGCAGACAGTAGGAGGTTTTGGTTTCTTTAATTAAGACTAATTTACTGGAAGAAAAATACGCAGTGCAGTGACCGCTGCCACACTGCTCGAGGCTCCTGCCCGCCCGCAGGAGCAGAGATCCTGTTATCGCCTTCTTACGCTATTTTTTGTATTTGCTCTTTGCATCGGTTTTGTCCCAGAGGTCCCATAACCATCTCTCAGGCTCTTCTCATCGTCTGTGTGCTTCCCTGCATCTTGGGGTCTCCTCAAGGTTGCTTGTCTTTACACTGAAACTGAAACCATGGAAAAACATGAGGAGAGGAGAGGAGAGACGAGTCCTACAATGATCATCTGGTCCAACTGCCTGACCTCTTCAGGTCAAAATACTAAAATACTATTTATTTTTTTTTTCCACTCATCATCACATCTTTGGAGCAGGGAAAGAACAATCTCCAGAGGGTTTTTTGTTGGCTTTTGAGTTGGGTTTTTTTGTTGGCTTGTTGGTTAGTTGGGGGTTTTTTGCTTTCTTCTGGGGGCTTTTTTTCCTAAGGAAACCCCAGGTCTTTATTAAGTTACTTCTATTTTTTCTGCCTCTGCCAGGACTTGTTTTCTCCATGGGGAGAAGAAAGAGCTGAAAGCAGGGATGTTTCCAGCCATCGCCGAGGAATGAATGGGCTGCTCCCCCAGCAGCAGAGGGTGCTGGGGCTGGCAGGGGCGCGGGGGGAGCAGCCACTAGCAGGGCAGCGGGGTCCCATCTTTGGGACCTTCTTTATGATGGAAAGGGAAAAGAGCAACACGAAAAAAAAAAGGGATTCCCAGTTATCTGCTGGTGGGACTGTCCCTGCGGGTGCATTTCCAGGAGCCTGCCAGCTGCCCTCCCCGACAGGCTTTATTTATGGACCGGGCAGGTCGGTGCTCTTTGCTGAGCCGCAGCCTGCAGGTTGGACCGCAGGAGGGAAAATGTTTTCCAGCCCCAGTAACAACTTCTGAGAGCAACAGCATTTTATTGTCATGATTTACACTTGTTTTATAGGAAAAATGGGGAAAATGCTAGTTTGCTAATAGCACAGATGGGAAGTTTAGACTACTTGAGTGCTTGTCTTGAGCTAATAGCCATTTATTCTCCGTAGAAAAAGACATTTGCTGCATTCCTGCTTTAACTGTTTATCTGAAATGAAGACTGATTTCATTTTCTGATCAACACAGCCATATTTTTCTACAACTTGCCAGCTTTACCTGTGCATTTTGGTGAAATATTGCTCTAAACTTGAGTTAGTTATAAGTATATGCCGTGCTGTCCTTCTTTTATGGGACTATTGTAGTCACTCTTTGCTTTCACTGTGTCGGTTTGAAGGTGATTATTCCACCCCAGGTCTAGTACTTTGAATTTCTTCTTACTGAATTTCACTTTTTTTTTAAATTCCAAATTATTATTTCAGTTTGTCAAAACATTTTAAGTTCTAGTTTTGTCCTCACTCTTCTTGCACTGCCTCCACGTTTGGTATTGTCTGTAAATTTAATAACCCTGCTTATACCTTCTTCATCGGTGGCTTGACCTGGAACCAAGAGAAGCTGCTGCAGACACTCGATTATTAATCTCTCCAGTCCAGCCCTGAGCCTCTAAATCTCAGTAGAGACACCAGCTGCAGCTTTTCAAGAACTTGCACAAAAGACACTGCACTTTTTACAGGAAAGAAAATATTTCAGAAACCATAATGGCTGTCAAAAAATCCATTGGTGATATCGTAATTTTGGCTTACGAGGCAGGTTAAGTACAGTGCACTGCAAGAAATACGGATCCAGTGATGCTTTCTGGTAATTAGCGTATGTACATCCAGTGCAACGTCTTCCCAGAGCAATTCCATCTTATTCCTTAGTGAGTGTTCTGGCACCACTTCTACCCTGAACTATTTTGAGTTAAAAATGTGAAAAAAACCCCCATCTGGGTGAGACTCGCGTACATCAGGGCAGGACACAGCGGTTCCCACCGCCGGGCACCCCGTGCTCTCGTGGGGTAAATATTCGTATGCAGGGAGGAGCAGGAGAAACGGGATTTGGTAACAATTCCCCCCAAGGCTGACGGAGCATCCAGCCCTTGTGCCTTGGGGCAATAACTGGAGACGGCATCTATGTGCCCCCTCCTCTGGGATAGATCTTCATTGAACTTCCCCTGTTGCTTATTGAACCCAGGTATATTTTGTGAGGAGTCCCACAGGGCAGAAAGGGTTGGCATATGCAGCATGTGAAGAAACACTTCATTTTTATTCCCACCCCCCCCCCCCGCCTTTGGATGTTGGTCTATGTGTGACCTCATGAGAACAGAGCAGCAAATGGGCATCAATCATTAAAGCAGAGGTTCCTAAGTGCCAACGCAAATGCACGCGCTGCAATCAAATCAATAGCTCTGACGATCTGTTCAAGGCAACCTAATGCCTCCTCCAGCCAAATAACACTGCCCTCTTAATGGAGGAAATCCGTCCTCGGTGAGGGGAGCCTTGGCACGGCCAGCAGCTCATTTAAAACCTGCAAAAAGAGCATGAAAGCAGCATGGATGGGGAAAAAGCCTCCGCACTGGAAAAAGTACTCTTTTGGTCAAGACCATATTTTGACCAATATTTTTACCATATTGGTCAAGACAAGTTTTTAGGTTTTTTTCATATTAAAAGTGAGATAGGAGAGAATATTGGGCTACGACACGTGTATGTGGGCCATGCTGGGGCTCTGCTGTGAGCTGTGGGACACCTTCGGTCTTCTCCAGCAGCTGCAGCAAAGGCTGCCTCGGCTCCGCAACCCTGCTGCTGCTGCCGGGCTCCCTGCCTTGTCCGTTTGCCAGCCATTAGCTTCTGCCTTCCAAAAGGAAAATTTAAGGAGTAAACCAGACCTGAGCGGGATGCAAAGAAAGCAGCGATCATTGTGTCAGGGTACCCGTGTTTCTCAGAAAAATGCTTCATTTGGCTTCTCAGCCCAGCAGAAACTGGATTAAAATGCTCTAAATTTGGAAAGTGAACACAAGGCATTCCAAATTTGCCAGGTTTTACCAGTAATCGTAAAGCTGACGTTAGCTTCAGAATAGCAGGGGGAAAAAAAAAAGTTTGTGTCCATTTGCATTTGACAGCTCAAAGTCTTGAAGCCTGATGTTGCTACAAATTAGTTGGACATAAATCAGAATTAACTCCTCCGAAGTCAGCAGAATTGCAAGCACCTGAAAGCCGGCCGGGTGGGTGGGGGGAGCGGGGGCTCTGTGTGCTGTCGGGGCAGCACGGTCCTGCCAGGCCCCTCAGAACAACTCCCTGCCTCTCCAAAATGAACCGTGTAAGCAAGTAAGTGAATTAATGTTAGTTGTGACCTATATTTTGGAAGATAAGGAGATGTCGGTTGAACTCGCCATGCCGTGACGGCGGTTCCTGGCCGTGCGGCCGTTACAGTGGTTTTCTGCTTCGTGGGGAAGAAGCGAGACGTAAAGTGCAGTGCCTGTCCTGAGGAAAAGGCTCGGAAACGTGGCCCTGGGCGGCAGCTGGAGATGCCAACGGCAGAGGGAATATCCTGCTCCTTCCCAGAGCTCTTTAAGAACCAGCAGTATGCATCTCCTTCTGCACTTTCCTGCTTCGGGTGAAGTCAGTGGCCTTGGACTTCAAAAGGGTCAGAGCTTCACTTCCAGTTTTCCTTCTCAGCCTTCGGATATACCAAACGTTCAAACAGATGAACGTGACTGGGATGATCATGACTGTGTGGTCAAGTTGAACATCACAGTCCAGAAGGGTCTTCTCAGGTAGGCCACCGTAATATTTCATGACACTTGCGCTTATATTTGGCATCCTCTTTCACCACATGGGTTTTTCTTTGGATTTACCCAGTACTTCCTGCAAAAACGGAAAGAAATTCATTACTTCAGCGCACTGATGCAAAACGCCGTCCCTGCAGCAGGGCGTCTGGGACCATGCCCCGGGTATCTGTTGCAGGCGGCATCCCACTGTGGCTAGCAGGCTGTTGTGTTTGTGAATTTGATTTTCAGGTGCGAGGCAGAGCTCGAGGCTGTTTATGCTGGCAGAGAGCGTGCCGGGAGGCAAGAGGGCACTTGCGGCGGTTGTAGCGATTCACAGAAACGTAAAGGCTCCGACGTAACTGGTGTCGACCTCTAACAGAACCAACGCTGAACGCTGCCGTGACTAGTGCCACAGGACATGGAGGTCAGCCCCGGCCGGCTGCGGTCACCCTGAGGTGTAGCTAGGTAGCCACTCGGGACACAGAAATTCAGCCAACTGCACAGGTCGTTAGCTGTCTTTCTGATTTTGGTGTGCATTTGCTTATGAACTAATTTGATGATTCATGGTGGAATTTTCTGTTCTGCAACCCAAGAACATTCAGAATCTCAATTTGAATTTGAATTGGAAATCCCCACATGGGTCTCCTGAGTGGCTTTGCATCCAAATGAGTGTTTCATTCCACTGCCAGGCATCATTGCGTCCTCCCATCCCGGTGGCAGCACTGTTTGTATCAATGGCACACCTAATTGCTGAGAAAAAAAACAACCAGCTTGTGGTTTGGATGGGGAAAAGTGTGTTCTGGGTTTTTCCTTCCTAACTCTGTAGCTGCTGAGATCTGGGTTAAATGGAGAAGCGGGCATGAAGTGCATGGCATCATGGACATCAGAAGGAATTAGAGGTTAAGACACAGTTAGTTCCTGGGCGTTTTGTCTTTGTCCCGCAGCTACAGCATAATGAAATTAGCAGGGACTTCCATCAGTTCTGGGCTCCTGGCTGGGAGAAAATAACTCTTTCCAGGGCTTTCTTGAGAGCAGGGTGCTCTTGTCACCAAGATCATTCGTATGATGGAGAACATTCTTTTAATGTCTATCATTTTCCTTTCCACTCGCATTATTTCCTTACCTCACCACGGATGACAGAACAAGCACATTGTCAATCTGCTTGTCTCCCCAAAAGCAGTAATAATTTTTATTTTAATTTCAGTAATTAGAAGGAAATAGCTCCCCTTAGACTGTTGTAGTTCTGTAACCATAACATTGCGATGAATAACATAAAATCTTTGCCAACTTCTAGCCTACAGATGGGAAGGAAGAGGCGAGAGAGGCCAGCCTGAGAAAGCAGGGAGGGCTGTAGGAAGAAAAAAGAAATACCCAAGTACAGAAGAGGGGGAGCTGGAGAGGAGCAGCCAGCCTCTGACATGGGAGGATTCTGGTAGGGTCGCGCTGCTTAGCCATAGCTTGGGATGAACTCCACCCAGGATTTGTATTAACTGCGGGGGAAAATTAACAGACATCATACATTGCAGGAAGAAAAGTAAGGTAAGGGACCCGAGAGAAATAAACGTGAATAGAAAATAGCAAAGCAAGACTCATTTTGGTAAAAGTAAATTCATTGTGCAGCAAAAAAAAATAATCTGAAACAAATGCTGTGGCAGGGAAGATCCTGGGAAACTAATGCTGAGGAAGGTGAAGCGATAGTGGTTAGAAAATTAGGTATGGTTGTGCTTTATAACACGGCTAACAGCTGACAATGCAACTTTTCTCTACGTAGCCTCTTAGCGCACTGTCACGGAGCAGACGGCATGTGCCGGTGGGCACCTGCCCCCAGAGCAGCAGGACGAGGAGGAGGAGCAGGTGAGGAGCAAGGGACCCTGGCTACGGGTCTGACTCTGCGGAGAATCCCCAGGACACACGGAAAGGAGAAAACACCTACAGCTTCCCGGCAGGAAAATGGAAGGGTCATCAGGGAAACACAACGGCAGCATGGCTTGCTAAAGAAAAACAACAGGTGGGAAAACATGGTTAGGTTTGCATAAGCTATTATAAAACTCTATTAAAGTTATTACAGAAAAGAAATGTGAGGAAGAGCCAGAATAATTAGGGTATTACAAACAGCCTGACAGTAACGAGGATGATGGACATTAAACCGCATCTGTTTGGGCGACTGAAATAAGGTTTATAATAAGGGACCGAGCACTTGATGGGTGCCTGGGCGCTCGCACTGTGCCTTCGCCTTTCCCGGGGTATGCCCTGCTGCTGCCGGGCAGGGTCACCCCACGCCATGGAGTTAGGGGCTTTTTTTCCACTTTGCCTCATTAGCTGATTTTTTAAATCTTTTTCCGTGACTGCTCATTAACAGGGAGCTGCTAAGTCTGTGTCTCCTGGCTAGCTGGCAGCTCAGACAACCAGGCAAGCTAAATCACACCAAAATCTAGTTATTGCTTATACCATGCAAGTTCTCCTTCAGTATTTCTGCAAGGTAATTTTACAAACCCCTCTTGAAATCAAACGTTTAAACTACATTATTCCAAGCTTCCTCAGTGTGTGGCCTTTTCAAACACACAAGATAGACGTTCCCGGTCGAAGGGAACTTCCCACACATCGCTGGTGAGGGCTCAGAGCCCGGCCGGTGCCACAGCCGGCGGGATCGCCGTGACCTGCTTCTGGCCCTGCTGCTCAACTCAGGTCTGCCCTGACCTCAATTGCTTCGTCTCTCAACTAGACTGTCCCCTTCTTTTTCTTTTTTTTTTAATAATTTAAAAATTCCCAGTGGCCAAACATCCACCATATCCTAGATAAACTGTCCGGGTTTGGGTTTTTTTTTCCCCGCTCTCCATTTGAAAACGTGTACTTGTCTGAATTTTTGGGGCCGACCGTTCCACCTCGCCCCCAGCCCCGGGCAGGGGCTGTGCTTTGCGGCTCTCTGCGATGGGAAAGGGTCTTGCTGCTGTTTTTCCATTCTCTCACCTTCCCGTGGCCGCTCTCCAGCACCCCTCTCAGCTGCACCTTTTTTGAACAACGGACACGAGGACGGGACACAACATCCCCTTTGCACTCCTGTAACGGCCAAGCGCAGAGATAAGGAGACATTCCCAGTCCCGCTTTTGCCCGCACGCGTCCATCGCGTGAGACTTTCTGATAACAACAGAATTTCCCTGTACTTCTGCCCAAGCCCTTCTCAGCCCCGGGCTCCCGAGCGGCGAGCACGGCGTGCCTTCATCCCACCCGCCCTCACAGCCGGCTCCGTTTCACCGGTCTGCTCCTCGAACCACAAGGTATTTTCCATAAATGCGTATTTTCTGTAAACCTGAGCTGATGAGCCGCTACAATCCCCTCCTGTGATGCCTCACAAATAGTTGCTGATGGGCTATTTGGTTATTTTGCCTGCGCTCATCGCCTGTGGCAAAGTCTGTAATTATGCTGTTTACTCTTCTCAAGAGCTTGGTTGTCTTCCGCGCTTTTGAAACACGCCCGCTATTTTCAGAGTGACGAAAAACGGCTGTCGGCGACCGAGAAATACTCAAATCCACCGATTTTAACACTCCCCCGTGCTAGTCACCTCGAACCCGCGCGACCTCTGTGTGGAAAACGTGCCCGGCCGTATGGCTGCATCGCCGAGCTTTTCCACAAAGACACGAGGGAAAATTTTCAGCCTTCCGCGCGCTATTTCGGGCAGTTGAGTTTGCAGAATTTTTTTTGCTCTTCCTAACGGGTATTTTGGATCCCCTTAACTATCCCTGCTGACGACAGGTCGGTCGTTTTCTTTGGGGGGACACACACACACCACCCCCCCCCCCAGCGACTGAGGGCCGCAGGGCCCCCGCCGCGTGCTCTTCGCGGCGTTCAAGGCTTCTGAAATTAAAAAAAAAAAAATAAAATAAAACGAAGCACGAAGGCGATCTCCCCCGCTCCCCTCACACCCCGGTTGGGCGGGAGCCGCAGCACGGCGCGGAGGAAGAAGCGCGGAGGGACACGGGGGTGAGGCGCGGCCCTGAGGGGAGAGGGGCGGGGCGCGGAGGGAGAGGCGGGCGGGCGGGCGGTGCCCTGCCCGGGGCCGCGCCGCCCCTGCCGCCGGCTCCGCGTGGGTGGCGGCCGCGCAGAGCGGTGCCTCCGCGCCCGCAGAGCGGCGGCGGCGGGCCGGGGCCGGGGCCGGGGCCGGGGCCGGGGCCGGGGCCGGGGCCGGGCTGTGCCGTACCGGGGCGGAGCGGAGCATGTCGGCGCTGCGGCGGAAGCTGGGGGACGAGTACCAGGTGGTGAGCACCTCGGCCAGCGGCGGGGGGCTGCCGCCCCCCCGGGCGGCCCCGCGGGGGAAGCGGCAGCGGTTCGTGGATAAGAACGGGCGGTGCAACGTGCAGCACGGGAACCTGGGCGGCGAGACCAGCCGGTACCTGTCGGACCTCTTCACCACGCTGGTGGACCTCAAGTGGCGCTGGAACCTCTTCATCTTCATCCTCACCTACACCGTGGCCTGGCTCTTCATGGCCTCCATGTGGTGGGTGATCGCCTACATGCGGGGCGACCTGAACAAGGCGCACGACGACAGCTACACCCCCTGCGTGGCCAACGTCTACAACTTCCCCTCCGCCTTCCTCTTCTTCATCGAGACCGAGGCCACCATCGGCTACGGGTACCGCTACATCACGGACAAATGCCCCGAGGGCATCATCCTCTTCCTCTTCCAGTCCATCCTGGGCTCCATCGTGGACGCCTTCCTCATCGGCTGCATGTTCATCAAGATGTCCCAGCCCAAGAAGAGGGCCGAGACCCTGATGTTCAGCGAGCACGCCGCCATCTCCATGCGGGACGGCAAGCTCACCCTCATGTTCAGGGTGGGCAACCTCCGCAACAGCCACATGGTCTCCGCGCAGATCCGCTGCAAGCTCCTCAAAGTAAGTGCCGTCCCGCCGCGCGTGCCCCGCGGCCGCCGGCCCCACAGGGGTTGTCCCGCCGGCCCCCTCTGGCCCCTCCGAGCACCCTTTCGGCAGGAGAGCTTCGCCAACCCTCGCTCCTGCTGGGGGCTGCCCCCGTCTCCCTGCCACGCTCTTCGGGCTCAGCCGTCGGGCACCAGATTTACTCTCAGCCCTCTGAATTACCAGCAGCCTTGTAGGATAACGTTTATGTTCAGCACTGGCTTTACACGCGTAGTTATAGATTTCTACGAAACGTTAGGTTTCTCTGGCAAGTAAATACTTTGTAGCTTGAATTCCTTGGTGTGCGTTTTAAAAGAAAGCTGCTTGCCCTTCTGGCATATTTCTGTGCTTTCGGGCAACAGTGAGTCCAGTCAGGCAGAACTTTATTTATACAGTGCGTGAACTTCATGGGAAGCAGAATGCCAGGGTTGGACATTTAAAAATTGTGCTAATGGCCCCGTGCGTCCAGGGAAAAATTGAGTGTTTATTTGAGACTTGCTACAGCGGCCGCATATATATCGGGGAGATGAAGTAAATGTGGAGTGGGTGGAAGGGGACGGCTCGGGTGACGTTTGACGCATGCAGAGCATCCCGCATGTTTCTGCAGCTGGCAGGGGATGTGGGTGCTCTGCAGGGGCAGGCAGGGTCCCCCTGCCGGGGGGGGACCCCCCCTTGGAGGGCTGCCCTGCTTTCTTCCCCGCTCCTCTGGCTGCCCCCCGCGGGGGGATGCTCATCCCTCGCCTGCCGCGCCCGGATCCGGCGAAGCAGAAACGCGTTTTGCTCGGAGGCTTCTGAAGTTGTCGTGTTTTGGCCCAAATACGTGTTGCCGACGGGGATTTTGCAGGCAGGATCGTCGCTGCGTTCAGTGAGGGTTGCAGAACCCCCACTGCACCCTGAGCCGCGGGGGAGTCTGTGGCCAAAAGGAGGGGTGGTGCTCGCACCCCACAAGCCGGGTGGGGAAGAGGAATGTAAAGAATCTCCATAATTTCACTTGTCTCCTTCCTGCTGTGCCCGGATGATTTCTGTAGCTGGGTCCGACATCGGTGAAGACGCACTCGCTGCAGCTGACCTGGAGGCATCTATTCCTGTTCTTCTCTTTTTCAATAATCAGCTGGAATCTCAGTTACGCTTCTCCCCGATATGAGCTGTCCCTGATTGTTTCCTCCTGTCACAAGTTTAGATGGGTAAATTGAGTGACGTGCAATTAGCCTGGTAAGTAACCGTCCGGTCTTAGGAGGGCACCACGGTGACCCCTCCAACTGCCTTGTGTGACGAGGCCGTCCTGACTAGGGAGAGGTCAGACTGTCACGTTTAGCATAGCTCTTTAATAGCTTTAAAGAATCAAAATGAGCCATTTCCATTCTAAATTTTGAAAACAGCCCTTTCTGTATCCAGAGGTGCCGCAGAGGGAATCTTAAAAGTTGGAGCTTAAAACTTAGCGTGGCTCCCAAAAATTTCCTGAACTTTAAATATGTGAAAGAGCAGCTTCACAGCCATCATTTCTTCTGGTTTTGTGACGGCAGAGCTGGAGTCAGAAGGGTGAAGGTTTTGCAGCTGTTTTAAAAATAGCAAGAAAGCGAGAGGAGCCCAGGGAACTCTGCCGTAGCAGCAGCTCAAACAAAGCAAGCTGTCCTTCCATCCTGGGGTATCGTTCATCTTCGGAGAAGGAAAAGGCCATCCATGCGGCACGCCAGCAATGCGGGCACTGTTGGTGCTGGCGGCTGCGTTGTGGCCGTGGTGGCACGCTGTGCTGCAGGCATCCCGCCGGGCCCCAGCCCGCAGGACCTCTATACACGGGCAGCTATAAATGTGGAGGGAGAGGGAGAAGAGTGATAAAGGGATAAAATGTGGCTGTTCTGTGGTACAGTTATAGCTGGCTCTGCACATCACCCACCAAATGGCTCTGCACGGTGCATCCTTTCGCTGCTGTGGGGCAGCAGTGCTTGGCGCGGTCTCCTGGCCCCCAAAAAATGGGGGAAAAAAAAAAAAAGGATTGCAACAGGGAGAGCGATCTCTCGTCTTGGGGGTGCTGCCACGCATGGACGGCCTTCCTGGCTTGCAGGAGCGCAAGTATGTGGCGGGGGGGAACTGCTGCTTCAGTGTTCCTGCTTTGGTTTGCATATAACTTTTATTGCAGGTTTATTGCAAAACGGGGAGGGAAGAGTTAATTGAAGGGCTGCTCGCAGGTTTTCTGCTGAAATGCTTCTTTTTTGGTAAAAAGGTTATTCTGCTTGCAAAATCTATGTAAAATTGGAAACCCCAATGCACTGTTTTTCATTTTTTAATTTTTTTTTTTCCCAGTAAGCTTAGACCATACTGGAGAAAAAAACAAATACAAAACCTGAAAAGTGGCAAGTTAGTGCAAAGACTCATTCATTGTAATATTCACTTTTTTAATGAATCTCTAGGATTGCAAAGAACTTGCATGAAACTTGGAAGCCCTGTACTTTTCCTCCCTATGTTACACTGAGTCAAAAAGAGTCACTCAAGGTCATTTCTTCCTGCAAATGTATTGGCTCAGATAGCAAAATAGTCGATGGTACGAGTTCTCGCACCCTGCCTTGGGTTGAACACTGCCTGTAATTCAGGGGTAGTTGTAAAATAATATTTGGATTGTCTGTAATGTTTTAGCTCTCAATCTTTATCTCCATTCCCTCAGAGCAGAAGCAATCATACTTTGTGTCCATGACTTCACAGCTGGATAATGTAACACCTGATTTTTACCACAGCTGTAAAATGGGAGGGTTTTGTGACGGACGTGATAGATTCGCTGGGCATCCCGTGTGCTCCTGTGCGAGCGGTGGTAGGGTGATGGTGCTGTGGGAGTGGGAGCAGGGTCCTCCCTGGCCCTGCAGCAGCGGTTACAGCTCATGGCACCCAGGCAGCAGCCCACCCGTTTTTAACCTTTCTTCCCCATCGTTTTCTTCCCCCCATCTGTAGTTCATGCCTCTTTCTCTGGAGCTCTTGTCCTTTGCCATGTCCCTCAAGTACCCCATTGTCTTTAACTCCCTTTTTCCCATCCCTACTCCATCTGTTAAGATGTCCGTTATAGAGAAATTTTTTGCAAAATAATAGCTCACCCTGCTTCTTCATCCTCTCCTGTGCATTGGTAGGGGGGTTGGCTGGTTGGGTCAGACTAAGATTTTGAGGCAGGTACCACTGGGTGTTCCTTGGAAAGCATCCGTGGAGAAGTGCCACGTAAAGCCAAAACATTTCGGACAGTCGCGGTGGTAGCTGAAGACCTAAATAGAGCAGCCAGAGAGCAGACCTCGCAACGATTTTACAGCCAGATCTTGAGAGGACTTCCCCAAACCATTAGCGTTCATAATGAAGCCTGGTGCCTGCCAACTCCTGATTGCATTTCGTTGGCTCTGACCCGGGGCCACCCTTTTCCTCTGTCCCAAAGCCGAGCTGGGAGGACGGGTCTTGGTGTCCCCAGCGTGACAGTGTCACCCAGAAATGAGCCAGCCTTCGCCTCCCCTGTGGCTATAACAATATTGTAGGGGCATGGGATGGCTGATGGACACTGTTCCCTCCCTAGAGCTGCTCCTTTCCCTGCTTACGGGTCTTATTTGGTGCTTTGCTGGTGTTTTTTGCCTTTTTATTGAAAAGTAGACTTCTCTCTGAAGAAAGAACAAACAAAACCCCGCAGGCAGGATATTTATGCAGATGTGCTCTAGATGTTTCTTGGCTCTGATGGCTTTATCTGAAACTGCGTGGCCTATGCTGGGATGGAGTAGCAGAGGCAGGTGTGATAAATCTGAATTTTCACACACAAAAATTAAAGCACATCTCTTAGCCGGAACTTCAGGGCAGTGAAACACACGATTGTTTGTTTGGGATTAGATCTCCTTCAAATCCAGCCACCATTCAGGGAAAATTTTAAAAATAGAAACCAAATCCTAAGCGAGGCGCATAATCCGGTTTTGCTCTGTCTGCTGCCTTTTGCTTTTAGGCTCCCAACCGCTTCCGAGCCTGGGGGGCTTGGCCGTAGCTGTACCCCTCGTGCCCTCACTGGGGGCTGCCCTGCACCCCATGAGCACCCAGCATCCTCCCACCCACGCCCCCACAGCTGCCAGTGCAGGGCTTTTTTATGGAAGGCACAGGACTGGGTTTCTCTGGGAGCCACTGGTGTCACTCGTAGGGACCCTGATAGTCCAGAGGTGATGTCTGCTCTGGTCCCTGTCCAACGGGGCATCTTCCCCCCCCGCCGCTCCCAGTTACACATGTAGTGTGGCAGATCTGAATAATGAGGAGAATGGAAAGAAAGGAGAAGTTGGAGGAAAGATTATGCTTCTTCCTGCAAGCATAATCGCGCTCCTGTTAAAGAAAAAAATCCCATTTCAAGTCAGTGGTATTGCTCAGTATGGGAAGTTTTACATCAGCTCAAAACGTAGGGAATGATGGAAATGCATCTCAAGTAGTGATTTAACATTGGGTTTTGGCTCTGTAGGATGACTACAACAGTTTGTAAAACTTCTTTTTAAAATCTGAGTAGCAAATAATGGAAAATTCTATAATAAAAAGTAATGACCAGGAAGGGCTATAATGTTCTGTTCCTGCCTATTCATAACACAAGGAGAAGAAATAGAAGCCGGAGAGGGAGCGTTTGGGCAGGGCTGTGCTGATTACAGTGCTCCTCACGGACTAGGGATGCAAAGCGTAGCTTCCAGCCAGGCACACGAGCCGGAGCGCTGAATTTGAGGTTTCAGCTCTAGGTGTGATTTTATGGACTTGTTCTGTAGCTGTTAAATTATGGTTTATAGTGTCTTAGCAGGCAGCTCTAACTAAAGCGGTAACAGCATGCCCTTCGCCGGGCTGCTTTTGTCAAAAGGGCGATGATCCAAAAAACTTCCCTGGAGAACTGTGTGCTCAGCTGATGTGGGGCTGACATTAGCTGTTGTTAGTCAGCGTTGAGGCCTCCACTCTTATGGGAAAAGCTGGTAATTAATCTTATTGCTGCCACTTTCCGCAAGGAGTTCACGGACAGTCCCTCGTGGGAGGGACCCTGGAGCTGGCTGTGAGCCCTCACCTGTGGTCACTGTGTTGCCGCATGGATTTGGTGAGGTTCGGGGTATCTCAAGGGGAGATGTCCCCTTGTCTGAGCCCCCGGGCAGGGGACCCTGTCTGGGCACACTGGTTGTACAAGGGCTGGCGTGCAAAGCTGGGTGAAGGGCGGGCTGGATGTGTGCTGGCTTCCTCTTCTCCTCCTGGTGGGTGATGCTGCAGGTCGGTGGCAGAGCCATCGTTCGTGTCAGTGGCCGGCGGTTTTCCAGGGCTCCTATGTCAGTGAGCTGCAATTGCAGTAAGATGTGTGTTAGAAATAATTCATCCTTGCTCTGCACGGCCAGCGCTGGACTCCCACGCGTTTCATGGACGTGTGGCTGGACCGGGGTTTGCCTCGTGTGATGGGTGCTGCAGAGTGCTGGCAGGGATGCAGGATGCTGTCGGGGTGCCTCGGTGATGGCTGCTCCACCGGTGATCTCTCTCTCTCTCTCTCTGTCTCTGCCTCTCCCCTCGCTGCCTGTCCAGTCCCGCCAGACCCCGGAGGGTGAGTTCCTCCCGCTCGATCAGCTGGAGCTGGACGTGGGCTTCAGCACGGGGGCCGACCAGCTTTTCCTTGTGTCCCCGCTCACCATCTGCCACGTGATAGATGCCAAGAGCCCCTTCTACGACCTCTCGCAGCGCAGCATGCAGACAGAGCAGTTTGAGATTGTCGTCATCCTGGAGGGCATCGTGGAAACAACAGGTGAGTAGAGAAAGCAAATGCTCCGTGAAAGCAGATGTCACCCTGCAGGTCTTACCGTCCGCCTTCGAAAAACTGGGTGCTTCAGATTGCCCTTTAGTCCAACCACACGGTCACATTTTGCAAATGCTTCGAGATAGCCAAAGTCGTATTTTCCCCCAAAGCGAAAATGTTTGAGGGATTTTTGGCAATGTGTCTATTACCACGGCGATGCACTTCGGTACTCCCAGCAAGCGGCAGGAACCTCCATTGCTGCGCGGGGATGCTGCAGCGGGGTCGGGCACGCTGTGATCCCCACGGCATTGCCCATCCGGCAGCGATGCTGCAGCTCCGGCCAGGGCTGGAGGGCAGATGCTCCCGCAGGCTGCGAGCACCTCACTTCGCTTCCCAGGCTGCTGCCTGCCGCGGGGGAACGCTTATTGGGGATATTCAGAATTTCTTTGATCGTTTTTTCGGTCCGTATGCTGGTGCCCGAGAGCCTCGGGCTGCAGTATTTTAGTTACTCAGCCAGGTACCCAGCAAGGCTTGGGGCAGCAGAGGTGAATCATCCGTGCTGTTCAAGAAACACTCCCTGATATTTCAAGAAAAGCTCCCTGATATTTCAAGAAAAGCTCCCTGCTGTTAGCATAGTTGGCTCGTGTAAGGATTTCAGGGCTGACATGCAGACCAGAGAACTCCAGGTTGTTTTTTTTTCTCCCTAGCAAAACTGTTTTCAAACAGAAATGATTGGAGAAAAGGAATTTTGTAAATAGCTCATTAGAATTTTAAAACAAAGTGGTGTGTTTGTATACTTCTGAGTTTATTTTTGTAAATATTTCAGACTTAGGAATTATGACCAGAGCAAAAAAAAAGAAGAGGTATTTTCTGGATCTATAAAGCCTAACTCATATAAGCTTGCAGATTTTGTGACCTAGTTTCGTAAGATGAGATGAATATTGGGTAAAATAGAGCTGAATGTGCTCTATCTTGATAAAACGTGGAGGGACGAAAGGGTTTTAAAGTTAAAAAAAGTCTTTAAAAATGTGAGTAAATGGAGAGGAGGAGAGTATAGAGCTGGAAGGCAGCTGGACTGGAGGAGAACCAATATCCGCGATGGCAAGAGCATGTAAATACAAAGATATATCAGTGATGGTGAGAGCACGTAAATACAAAAAGGCAGGTGCTGCAGGTGGGAGCGAGGAGGCAAAAAGCCTTGCTTCGTGGCACTGACTTTGGCGCAAGCACTGGGGCTTTATTATAAGCTGCAGCACTCTCATTGATGGTTTCCAGCAGGTAGCTTTTGCTAAGCCCGGCTCAGGTAAGGAAGACAAGAACAGATGCGAGGGAAGGGGCAATCTCATCTAAAGGATGCCCTTTTTTTTCAGGAGAGGTGGACACTTAGTAGGTTTAAAACTTGCAGAAAGTCAGGACCCATCTCTCTATCCTGGTGCCCTCCCAGCAGATTCTTTATTGGAGTTTCCACCTCCCCTGTCATTCACCTTAAAGCCAAAACACTTTTGGCAAGTCAGAGGTCTTGCTCTGGGAACAGGCAGTAACCTATGTACAGAAACGTGTACAATTTGTGTTTATGAATGTACATTATATATCAAGAAAAATGGGGAACGTTTCATATGGGTTACGTACCTGAATACCTCTGCTAAGGTTAAAAATGGGTTTAATTCAGGGGTAGTTTTCTGAGAAGTTGAGTCCGATACTATGAAGTGTGACCGCTGGAGCTGGGCTGGCTGAAGGTCAGGAGACATCAACCTCAGCACTGATAGTACACGTTAGGCAAAACAGGTTTCTTCTCTTTGTGGAAAGAATATGTTGTAGTAATCTTCCATCTAAGCTATCTTGACTTATGGTTTGCATCTAACAGCCCACAGCCATCCCAGAACAGGAGCAATAATTTGAAGGGGATTATTAGAAATATTACAAAGTAATTTGCAGCGTGCTTTGTTGGCTGTTTTGTAGATAAAGCTGATAAGAGACTTGGTCTGTGCTTTCTTCCCCCTCGGTGTAGGACAGTTACCTGCCCTCGCTGTAGTGTGTACATGATGTCAGAAGTGCAATACAAGTCTGAAATGTCTGCTGGCGTGGAAAGAACAGAAATAACTTCCAGTTGTTTGGAAACCAGGGTGCTATTTTTGGTTAGGTGTAAAAACGATGCTTGTTTTTTGTGGTTTTTTTTTGTTTGTTTCGGAAGATCAGCGAGTAGGTCATACATTTGAAAAGGCTTTTCCAATTAATTTTGATTACGTGTGGCCAGAGGGAGAGTGGTGGTGGTGCTGGTGGGTCTCACAGGGGCTGAGCGAGCCCGATTGATCTGCGTGTGGTTCAGGAGAGTCCTGTGGATGATGAATATGTAGCCTGCGGGAAGTAGGTTGGAGGAAGATTAAATAAACTGTGGTTGATTTGCAAATGAGCCGAAGTTACAGCTGCGAGTGTTTGAAGTGGGGACTGATCTGAACCGAATGGGAGAGAGGTTTAGGGTTTCTTTTTGTGTCTGGTCCGGTCAAGCCCAGAAGGACCAGGCAGAGGTCAGAGCCAAGGCTGAGCGGAGGGGAAGGTTGCGTTATATGTGGGATGACTGGTGCTGCCGGCATCAGCCCAGCTGATACTTCAGGCGATGCTCCTGCCTGCCTTTCAGCCCTTCCAGCTTCCCACTCGGAACGGAAGTCCCTTCTGATGGCTGCTGTCTTAAACCTCGTCTGTGTTGCCTTATATTTTGAGTTTCAAAGTACAATCACAATGTTCTGGTAGTCCTACTGGGAGTGGTATTTAATTTAATTATGAGTGAAACCTTTGCAGGTAGGACAGCAGCCTCCAGAGAGCAAGTCTCTTCTTCAACCCTGTTCTTAGGATGGGTTTCTCTTGCATCCCAGGGGTAAAATAGATGTTTACTGCAGAGTGAAGAACTTTCTACCTTTCAGCCTAGAAAGCTGCCTTTGTAGTGGTTATGTGTTACCCTCCTATCAATTACTGCATGAAAAAAAAATCATCATCATAGTTTTATATCATTAATTAAAAAAAATTCTGAAATTGAATTGGATTTCAAAACTCAGAAGACTGTATTTCAATGCTAGAACGCAATGAAAATGGATTAATTTGATGCAGTCTTGGCATTTGGTTTCTTTCCAAAGGCAAGAGGTCCAAAAGCCAAACGGAAGTCGGGTAGCGATGCGTGCCCCTTCCCGTGCTGATGTCGTGACGGCTGTATCCCTGTGCTGCTGCAGACCAAGGCAGCATTCTCCATTAGGGCATCTTCTGGGAAACCCCACCTGGGAACTCTTTTTTGAGTTTAAAATTGGCTCTAATGTTTTCCTATGAAAACAGTTAATTTCACTCGGATGTCTTCATTCCCAAGTGGGGAAATGTGTACTGAGCAGAGCAGCAGTTTCAGGAGAAACTTTCCCCCAGCACTATATGCGCTGCTTGGCTTCTGTGCCACGTCTCCTGACTTGACAACCAGTTCAGAGGATCTGGTAAAATAACATGGCTTCTGCACGTAGTCATTAAGCAACCTTATAACACAGCCTATTTTCTAAAGGTGCTGTCTTTTTTTCTTTTTTTGTAAAATTGACTTGAAGAGCATCAATACCACGGAGATAAATTGCTTTCTTACCCGCCCCAGAAATGGAGCGCAGAGGAATTGCATGGTTCGCTCCCCACTGCCAGGTCCGTACAGCGTACCGCAGCGGAGCAGCCCCTGCGTGAGTGTCCTACCCTGCCTCTTTGCTAATGGTATTTTGTAGCATATTTAACGGAGAAGGCTTTGATATTCATCAAAGTTCTTCAGCTTGCAGAGTTTAAAGGGGGAGCTAGTGCTTTCAGCCTACACTCCTAGTTTGTTTTCCAAGTAAATTATTTTCTGTGTCTGCGTGAAAAGTGCTGTGAAACTGCGCTGAGATCTACAACATCCCTTGTAAAGAACCGAGTTACTCACGCGCATCTCCTGCGTCCTGTGGAGATCTGCTGGCCGCAACATCAAGAATTAGACAGCAAGCGCATAATAATAACTAACAAAAATATTTATTTCAGGGAATACTCTTAGCACTTTTTTTCTTCTGTTTGTACTGACATGACAGAAGCAGCCTTTAGTCTGGAACTGAAGGAGGCAGAAATACCTGTGAAAAATAAATGCAGGCTTCTGGCTCAACATATAAATATAAGAGAGAATTAAAGTCACTGGAAGGATCAGTGGGGTGGATTCAGCGCTCTTTGACGTGTTTTGAAATGCTTCAACCTTGAACTATGCTATAAATCATGATTTCAAAATATATTTAGCAATATTGTCGCATTTCTGCATTGACGTGTGATCGTATGGTGCCATAGGGAGGCATATCATGTCAGTTAGGTTACACCAGGACAGCACAATTTAAGGGTAAGTCAGTCATCTGAAGGATCCCATTTACTTTGCCATTTCCCATGTTACTCCTGTTCTAGCCCTCTGGTATTGCCGTCTGGTGCAGGCCAGGGTGCAAGTGTCTTACACATTATAAAAGGTATTAGAAGGTATTGAGTATTTCTAGTATAGCCCTTGTATTTATAATAAATAGGGATTTAGGAGTCCTAATAGCATTTGATTTGAGTCAGCTCTGTCTTTTCATAGGGACTTAGAGCCTCTTGGTTTTCTTTAGCAGATGCTTATGAAGACTTTTTTTTTCTTTGACTTTGTTTTCTCCTTTAATCAGTTGACTTGTGATATGCAATGTTACCAAGGGATTTAGAGAATTAGTAAATATATACAATAAATCTTGTTTTGACTGTCTGCAGGGAGAGTACAGATTTTTTGGAGAAGTCTAATGAGTTGTTGAAGCAGGATCTTCTTGCTTATAAATCCCACTTGGCTGATTAAAATCACCATTTCCGATGCCTTCTCTCATTAAATCATATAAAAATGATTTCTCATAGATGCCTCCCAACTTGATTAAGTTAATTTACTGCCTCGTCACTGAAATTTTAATTTCTGGAAATATAAACATTTCTTTATGCTTTTCTTGCCTTCCTTAATTACAGCTTTTAGGTTTTTTAGATAATACCACGTGGAAAGCGGGAGGCGGATCCAGCGCATCTCTAGAGGGAAGGAAGCCGGGGTCTTCTGACCCTTCCTGGGGGGGAGCAGCAGGGCTGAGCTCAGCAGAGCCTGGCTCCCCTTCCCAGAGTGGGGGTGTCCCTTTCCAGCCCTTTCTTTTAGGAAACGGAAGCAAAATATCTCAGCAGACAGATTTTTTTTTTTTTCTTAGATGGTCAAGGGAGGGGCCATGGCCACGGATGCTTTAGGTGACCGCAGGTGGCTCCTGACTCTCCTCTCTACCTCCCGCACGACCCGCAGACTAAAACTCACGTGTGGGGAGTGCTCGGTCATCCCAAAGCCAGACCCCAGGAGCTTTCCCTGGGAATGCTGGAGGATGCTCAGCACTGGCTCTGGGGCTTGGTTTATTTCCATTTTTTGGAGTGTTAGTCAGTGACGGGAGAGTTCCACAGCTGAGATGTTCAAACAGCTTTTCAGAATCCGAAGATGGTTATGATTCATAAGGGTAATTGCTAATCATTTAGGATTATTTTTGATATATATTCAACCCCTCCATTATTATGATAACATATAATTTTGAAGGACACTCGAAGTGTTTATTTTCAAAACCTATTGTCCTGATTTCACACTATTGTGATGGAGAATTTTAAGCTCTGTTGTCAGCAAACCTTCCCGGTGGTGTTCATGGGGAGAACAAGTTTTGACTCTTACGCTGGGGCTTAGCCTCTGCATGCATTTAGGAGTACATAGCCTTTTACAATTGCTGTAGTATCCTGCGACTTACTGATAAGCTGCTGAAATTGCTAAAAAAATGAACAGTTAATAAGAACCTGAAACATACAGAAACCTGGCAGGAATGGTATATGCATCCCCTTTCAAAACTCATTAAATGTTATTTTGGAAACCTTTTAACATCATTTTCTGATTAAAGAAATCAAACAGCCTGCCAGGCCTTTTAATTAAATAAGTAGAGATGGAATCAAAGGCATATTCCACTAGTTTTACTTTTAAAAACATGAATAGCTTGAATTATGAAACTGCGTCTCCACAGGAAGGTTTTTCTCAGAAACAGATACATGGGAATGATTTCAAAACCAAAACAACTTGAGCAAACAAAGAACTGTAATACAGATCTGAAAGCTAATGTGACTCAGATAATTTCTAGGGACATTTAAAAATATTTTTCCCATGTGTTATTCTCAAAGTGGCTTAGCTTTAAAGAAAACCCAATACAAATTTAGCAACTTTAAAGGTGGAGCATAAAAAATTATTCTGTTTTTTTCTTACAGTTCAGATTTGGGTTTTTTTGTGCAGATGTGGGCAAAGTGTTGTGGGCAGAGGACAGAAGAGAGGGAAAATACTCTGGAGTTAATGGAAGAGCTAACCAGAATCAAAACATTGCATCACTTGATGCGGTCATATGCTATCATAAATTATACCTTGTTCATCCTCTCGCTCTTCTTCTCCACTGTCTTACACTAGTTTTTGTGACCAGGTCTTGGTGTCCATAAGGTATCATCAATCTCATTGTATTGACAGGGCAGAAATTTGGATGGAGAGGTAGAGCGAGGAGCTCAAGGTCCAGAGCAGACTCTTGCACAGCATCGTGCATGCCGGCATTGCTCCACCATGGACAGGTCCTTGTTCGCTCTGGGTTTGCCTGTCCGGGTGAGGATGGCACGAACCTGTCAGTAGCTTGGGTTTGGTGGAGTATGGACCTGCACATGTGTCGTGGACCTGTTCGTCATGGTCTTTGGCAAGGGATGAGGGGAGTCCTCACCTTCTGCATTGGTGGGAGGGGACCGGGGTCTTGGGAAGCCCCAGCCAGCTTTCACCAGGGATAACTTGATGGCTAAATTTGCTTAGAAATTATCTCTTTGAACCACTTGTCTGCAGAATATCACAGAATCACAAATGGTTGACGTTAGAAGGGACCTCTGGAGGTCATCTGGTCCAACCCCACGGCTCAGGCAGGGCCACCTAGACCTGGTTGCCCAGGGCCATGTCCAGTCGGCTTTTGAATACCTCTAAGGAGGGAAACTCCACCACTGTTTTAGTACCGCGACATCAGTAAGGCGTGTTAGATGGGGGAAGGTGACAGGAAAAGAACAATTCAGCAGTTCTACATAACAAAAGTGCCTTTTTTTCTTTTTTTTCTGAGCATAACCTAAACATGATAAAATAGCCATTTAAAATGTTGTGGTGTTAGCAGCTCAGCAAATCTTTTTCCAGTGCTACCATTATACAAAATCTGTTAGTGGAAAAAACAATATTTGTTGGTCATGCAGGCAAACACGTTTGTCACTGTCAAAGCAAGGATGTGCTGAAGTTGGGACCTGCATCGCCCAGCTTCCCTCTGCCCCCCCTGCAGCTGCTGCTCAGGTGCAGCACAGCCAAAGGGCTCAGCTGGACCAAAAAAGGGAAAAAAGCATTTTTTTAATGCTAATGAAAAGATGTAAGGTTCTGGGAAAATGCAGCAAAAGTGTATGGGTTTGTGTGCTAGTTCTAAGGAGGCACAACTGGGAGAGAACAGTTTTGGTAACTGAATCCCTTACATAACTTGCAGCCGTTGTATTTTGGATAATGCATCCCCCCTCCTGCGTAAGGCAGCAATTCCCCGAAGTACTGAATTTCACTGCATAAAGCCTGTGTGGCTCTTTCTCCTTTTTTTTTTTTTTTCCTTAGATCTCTTTGGAGATATAGAAGAGAAAAACAGTAGTGGTTTTAATCTGGAGCTCTGCAGGAGCTTTCCTTTTACCATATATAATCTGAATAACTGGTGCTTCATCAGAAGTCATGTCTTTGCAAAAAATACTTGTTCACGCTTAATCAAACAGAATACATTCTCCTTGAACGAGCCTTCTTGTGCTGATCTTGTGCTGTGTGTGCTAGCACAGGCGGACCTTGTACCATCAGTCTATACATCTAGTTCAATTTTTTCCATGAATAAGTATTGGAGGGCTAAGCACGAGCTAGTCATCTCTGGGGGAGTGACATGTGCAATCATCCAGAAAACTCGGGAGCACTAAAACTTGATCTCTGATATAAATCTGCTCCGTGCCTCCAAGAAAGTGAACGTATCTAAGAAGAAAAACTACGAATAGCTGGTTCCCCGCGAGCGTGCGAGCTACATCCCTTCTGCAGCTGGAGCCATGGGGGTTTGGTTACGGGGGTGCCGGAGGGGCAGGATCTCCCCGGTGGGGCTGGAGGACAGTGTTAGCACACGTCGAGCCCTGGAAGATCAGAGCTGTTGCGCGAGCGCTGGTCGGAAACGTGTGGGAGGTGAAGGGCTTGAATTTTTCAGGGAGCAAATGTGATGTGGCTGCGCGGGGTGTTTGCTTTCTCATGCTGCAGTGCTGGGCAGGGAATACTTCACTCCTGTAAACCCACCAGCAGGCAGGGACGTGGAGATGCTGCTTGCTAAATATAGACCCGAATTGCTCCTCTCTGAGAAATTCATGAACGAATAAGAAAACTCTACAGTGCTCAAATTGTGCTGTTTCTAGCCTGTTTTTTTTCAGTTAAGCATAAAATGGAGGTCTTCATTTTATTCTTGTCCTCTTACCATCACTGCCTCTCCTACTGGGTTGTATAAATGATTTAGTGATTTTCGGTATTCCTGGATAGAAGAAAGCTTTGGCTACAATAGCCCTGGTATTGGAGTTGCAAGGATGCTGTTGTGGATCTGCGCTTAAAGACCTGTTTAACTCACGTGCATGTATGGGTTGTGCCAGGATCTGAATTTGAGCCCACATCAATCTGAGGGACATTTTATTTGCCCAGATCTGGAAGTGGGGCACAGCATATCCTAAATAAGAAGGTTCCTCCAAAATAGTTTGAGCAAAGAATGAAAAAACTCATCTGAGGATGGCTAATTTGATCTTAATTCAGGAAACATTTTAATTGCTGATGCAATTGGAAGGACTGGTTTTGCCGTGTCCATATTTTCTGTAATGGCTCTTTCCATGGTAGCTCTGCTTGGGGTCGTCCCCAAATCTCCGTTCAGTACCAAGCAGTTTTGCCCTGAGACGAGCAGCTCCTCCTGGGCCAAGTGTAGGTGGTGGTCCCTGAGGAGGAGACAGCTGTCTCAGAAGTTTCTGTCATTTGCGTTAAATGACTTTATTATCCTTTAACCCTGCCCTAAATGAAGTCCGCAAAAGTGACACTTGCTAATACGGATCTAATTTAAATCCAGTTGGGCCAAGTTGCCAGTTCCTGTTGCTGCATTTGCGCAGAACAAGCACATCTGAGCAGCGTCAGGAGCAGCAGCGGGAAATCCCTGTGCCCGAGGGTCCGTGGTGTTAACCCCCGAATGGGGCTGCCTGAGGGGTTGGGGGGACTGGGTCCCTTTGGTCCTGGATCCCCCCGACATCCCAGGGGTGGTCAGTATAAAAGACGGAGGGGTTCATTTCTGAGTGGCAGTGCTGCAGCAGGGACCACCCTGGAGACCAGGCTGGGGCTTCCAGCAAGGCTGTCGCCTTCAGTGGGATTTAATGGGAAATAAATGGAAAATCTTCCATTTTCTATTGGTTGGTGGAGCAAATGTATTCCTACTTCCAAGAGCTGCACTTTTCAGCCATTTCCTCATATATTGCATCTTTCTCATTTTTTTCCTCTAGTTTGTTGATATTATTGTAAAATAAATTTTAAAAACTGTATTGTTGCAGGCAGTCCAGTGTTCTACTCAGCAGCCCCGTTCCTCTGCCTTAGAAGGAAACTAAGTCCATTTGACCTGATTTGCTCTGACAAACCCATTTTCACCCTTGCTTGCAACCTTGCTATCTTCTAGCTGATGAAAATTGTTTGATTACTTTGTGCGGTGTTTTCCCGTGATTTGAAGTTAGCCTGGTGGAGTGTAATTACCCGTCCCTTGCCTGGCCTCTGGATCTGCGTGCTGCTGTGCTGCTCTGTGCAAGTGAAGGGCGGTGGGTGCGTTGCGCACCGTCCGCTTCTGAAGCAGCGGAGGAGCGATGGGGTGGCAAATCAGCAAACAGATTTCATCATATCAAGGGGTGAAAAGCAAAGCTGGAAATACTGATAGTTCCTGGGAAAGGCTTGCAGCTGGTAGCCAGCTCGGTGAAGCCCTTCTAGCTTGACTTCAGTTTGTAAACCGGGATTAATTAGTATTGCATTGATGCAAAACAAGGGGTTAGAGCAGTTTGTACTTTGCCATGTTCCTTTCTTTCACATAATCAGAAGTGTTCTTATTTTCAGAGTTAAAAAATCCCTTGCACCTTTTCATTACTTGGAAATTCTGGAGAGTCATTGCTGAGCATCAGCATCCTTCAGTCTTCAGATGGCTTTTCTTGCTATTAAATCTTGTTTGTTACAAACCCAAAGGTTTTTACTCTTTTGCCTGAGAATTCAGCTATGAAGACACGGCGTGCTTGTTACTGAGCACTCCCTAGCTAGACCTAGTAATGAAATCCTAAGCCATTCACATAAATAAGCACAAAACTGTTGTTATCCTACTGTACAGTGAGCTCTTAGAGCTATCCTTAGGAGCAAGAGGCTGCCTCAGGAGTGGTCTGTAAAGTGACAGCAATCAGATGAACCATTTCTTACCTTTTCTGTTCAGATGCATTTCTTCCCTATAGATCAAGGCTCGTGATTTGCTGTAATCTTTGCAAGCATAGCTACTGCAGCTTACAATTTACATCCTTCTGTTTGTCATAGTATATACACACAAATTTTAAGTAAACTGTCCTAATTCAGAAGGGCATGGAGCAGGTGAGGCCATACTGTGTGTCAGTCCCCCAGCCCCTTGGCCTACAGCTATACTATCGTATTAGTAGGATTTTCCTAAATTCTGCACTTGTACAATGATGAGGAATGATTTGCCCAAGGATATCATGGGAGGGTTTGTGTGTCTGCATTGCACGGAGTTTCCTTGGGATTTTCTCAGCCAACGAGCACTTTTATCAATCAGGTAGCAGTTTTCTTCTAAGGGTGTTAGGGGTACATGATGGTGGGAAGGAGGAAGGAGGGAGCCTGACCTTCCAACATTTCCTACATTTATGTGATTTCTTGTGGGGTTCACGATGAATTGTTGCCAGGAAGAGTGATAGTGCCAATTTCACTTTAATACTAATGAAAAACTTCAAAAATACCCTTTAGGAGGTTATAGGATGCATCTGAAGCGTCAAAGATTTCCATGTGTTCCCAAGAAGAAAATAAGTGCTCATTCTCTATCTGCTTTGGTTATTAACAAAGACTTTCCATTCCCTTTAACTTTTGCATAATCACTTATGTGGGCTTTTTAAACTTGTATTTTAAATTTGTTAAAAATTTTGAACTTGTTAAAAATTTTATAGGTATTTTATTCTATATTGAAATTACTAAAGTGACAATATTTCACAACCCCTCCCAAGGCTGTTGATGATATGGAGGCACTAGGATGAGTTTCAACTCTTTTAAGAGAGTCTCTTGCTGCTTCTTTATGCTTATCAGGTCAATTTTGTTGCTTGATACTGGGCCAGATCATAGGGTGATAATGTAGTATAATAAATATACTATTTAAGTATATATAAGTAACATGTGTATAAGTATATAAGCATAGTAAATTCAGTCCTTTAGAGGTGTAGAGGAGGTGGACACCTCTGGCTGATGTACAAAGCTGTGGTCCGTAGCATATAGTGTATTTAGTGTATTTGGTGTTGGCAGGGTGCAAAGGGATGCCATGTCCTCATGGCAGGCTTTTAGCTGCTGGTGTGAGTGTGTGTGTGCATGTGTGTGTGCCATGGGAGCAAAGAGTACGTGGAGGTGGAGGAGCAGACCTGTACGGCCTCTCACCAAAAAGATGCTGCTTTTATTTATGTCAAGGATGTGAGTTGAAATCTGGAGTGCAGAGGAAACCTGTACTGTTAAAGATCTCCTGGTAAACCACCATGGTAGAAGGCTCTTGTGAAGATCTGTTTCTTTCATTAGGTACAGAAATGCATTTTCTTTCTTATTTTCCATTGCTGCAGCCAAATCCCTGAAAACACATTCTGTTTTAAGTTTTTTCTTATAGTGAAACCTTGATATTGAAACTATACTAACTCACAGAAGTGTCAGGAAAGAGAAAAAAGGAGGTTTTTTTCCCCCACTGTTTCAAAAGTTGCACACACGCCGGTCCTGTCCGCACGTGCACCGTGCCACGGGTGGGTGATGTTTCTGTTTGCTAGGACAGGGACTGCCGTTTATGTGGGTGCCCTTTGCACCCAGGCAAACCGGGCATTTCTCATAACGGCACCGACAGTCAAAATCAGGCCATGCCTTTGAGGCAGGGAAGGAGTGCCCTGAGATACCTGAAGTTATCACTATTTTCTGAAGGACCACCCAGCTATTCATATTTTCACTGTAGGTGGCATGTCTTAGTATGGTTGGGAAGGCATCAAATAAAGTCTTAAGACATCAGCAAAGGCTTTAAAATAACTCATTTGCACACCAGTGAGAATTTAGCTTCCAGGACTAAGTAGGAAAAAGGTTTGTGGTACCAAAAGAAGACAATTATGTAGCAGATTGTTAAAAAAGACATGTCTCTAAGCATATTGATAATGTGCCTTGCATAAAGCATTCAATGATATATTCTGTATATGTATCTTAATTTCTGCTTTAGGTAGAGAGAGGTTATTTGATGGGAAGATACATGGCCAGTATCTAGAATTCGTTTCATTCTGGGGAAAAAAAAAGAAATAAGTAGCTGCATTTCACCCTTTTTAAACTCAGCCTAAGCTTCTCCCAACTTGGGCTCCTAAATGAAGTGCAGCAAAAAGGGGACGTGGGTTTTGCCCTGCAGGTCTGTGACCTTCCCAGTGGGAAGGATGGAGGGAAGAGTCCTGTGGGATGAGGGAGGAGGGGAGGGAGGGCCGGCAGGACCGTTTGAGAAGGCAAACAATTAAATTAAACCCATTAAATTTAGTTAAGATAAAGAATTGTCTGCTGACTCTGTTTCTTGTTGGGCTGCATTTTATTAATCATGGACTTGCTTGTCTTCATTGCTCCTGAGAACTCAGTCTGTATAGCCTGGCGTTTCCCTGGATTTGTAGCTGCTGGGGAGCTGCCCGGGAGGACGGTGGGGTTCGGGTCATCCTGAATCCTATGATGCCTTTGCTGGGACAGTCCTAGCGAGGAGGCTGGGGCATCCCCTGGGTGAGACCACAGACCAGATGGATGTCCCATTGCCCATTTGTCTCTATCATCAGAGCTGAAAGGAGTCCCTAGAGCTGCCCTGTTAGAAAAAGAACATGCTTCCCTTTGGGAGGGAAGACAGGACCTGCAAGCGAGAGATGAAATCTGCATCCTACACGTCCTGTATGGATGTTGGAATTCAATCTGGAAACTATTTCAGTGTTGGAAATCAAGGGCATAGGTCATGGGGCTCACAGAATTAAAAATATGTCTTTGAGATACTTAGCTGGAAAAGAAAAAAATAATGAGCCAGCGAGCATTTCCTGATCACTGTGCCATCTCAGAAAACAAGTACTTTGTGTTTGTCACAAAAATTCTGTCTTCTAGGTTGAGATTGAGATTGCAATTATTTTTTTATATTTAACAGTCTTACTGAGTCAGTTGTAAAATTTCCAAAGCCCGGTTGGACAAGGAGGGAGGTTTCCTTCTAGTCCCCAGGACCTGCAAAAGCCAAGCCTTGTGGGGAAGGTTCGGCGTGAGCAGCATGCTGCAGCATCTGCCTGATGGGGAGTGCCGTTGTCCTGAACACAGTGTGTGTTTTTTCTGCTTTAATGCACAATGTTGCTCTTCACCATTAAGTACCTTCTCCAAGAAGAGAGCTTTGTTGTGTTTGTGGTTGGTATTTATACATCTGCTGGTTTGGTACCCCTTTAGATGTATCCCAGAGCATCCATCTTCTGCTACGCATGGTTTTCAAACACCAAATACTGTCTTTTTAACTTAATACTGAATGGGCAGTAGTATGCTAACTTCTCCCCCAGTTCTGTGTTGTCTGAGATACCAGCTCACACAGCGAGTCAAGCAAAGGAAACATTTTACCTTATCACACTAATGTCCTCATTTTAAGAATCTGATGTTAATAAATTTTTTCTGCATCCTGTGAACGTGAGCACCCATACCCTCTTTGTTTACATGTAAACTAATGTGTCCCACAGGAGAGGAAGAACAGCAAACCCTTCCTATTCTGAAAATACGCTTATGGCATGGAAATAGAGTTGCAGAGAGACACTGGCATGAATTTTCCTTGTGCTGTGTGCAGGGCAGAGCATATGCATCCTATACTTGCACCAGTGGACAGCTTCCTGGGATGGAGAGCAGCGTTCGAGCGCGTTTCCCCAGACGTGCATCCACTGAGGCAGGGGATGTGCAGCCGTGTTGGTTCCTCGGGGCACGTCCACGGCTCCTTCTGCAATTTTTGCCCCATGTCTCTTGCAGTGCCAAGGCTCCTTGAGCAGAAAGGCGGCCGGACACTGCTCGGAGCAGCGGGGGGAGGTTTTCCATGCGTGTTTTGCTCTTTTTAAAATCATCTTAAATGTTCCTGGGGTGGCGAGCACAATCTGTATCACAATTTGCTGAGGTTTTTCGTCCTGAAATCTGCAGAAGGCTGGGGAGCAAGGGCAAATTTAGGTTGGGCTCAAAAAATGAACTTAACATAAATGCGGTGATTAAAAGACAAATATGTGTTAGTCAAATTGTAGAATATTCATTTTTCTGCCTTTACGTGAAATACAAATAATAAAAAATCTAAATCTAAGAATGAAGTTTTATAGCAAATGACTAAATCATTGTTCATTGAAATAGCAAGTGCACTTTTCTGTTTTAATAGTGCACCTTTAGGCAACTGGTTTGAAACCATTTGCAATTTGTCTGCCCAGCTGGCACATTGGACTGGTCCTAACATTTTGCACTGTTTCCCAGTGCTTCTTCTGTGCTTTTTGACAGCAAGCCAGTAAAAGCCTGTCAAAAAGCAGTCTGTTCTGGTCTGCTTTGCTTAGCCCAGATGTAGAGTAGGTCTGTAGTTGTCTTGTTCTTCACCCCGTTGCAGAGCTGGGTCTGTCTGGGCAGGGTGATTGCTGCTGCTGGCACTTGGGGCAGTTTATTGCTGCTGATGCTCGGGGGCAGAGCAGGGACTCAGGGTGGTCCTGAACGCCCATCAAGGTTTAGGATGTGTGGTCAGATGGAGGCATATTACCATTTATAGTGGGCTCATATTTACAAGAGTGTGTTTATTAAAAAGAAGAGGAAAATGTGATTCAGTGGATTAGGAGAACATAATAAAGTGGATGTTTGGGACGAGGAGCGAGGTCACTTTCTGCACGCTGCTGAATATTTTAATATAGCTGTGAATTATTTACTCATAGTTTTAGATACTCATTAAAAGTACTGTCTTTAGTGAACTTCATTATTAAACCTATTCTAATGTTTTGTGTCCCGCATCACATACCTGTCATTTGATGCATAACAGTTGCACTTACCTGGAGTTATGGTCTATTATTGCATTTTTTGTTTGTTTGCTTGCTTTGTGTGAAAAAAAAAGACTCTGGAACAGATCTCCTGGTGTGTTTTCTGTTTGGAGAACAGCTCTCCAAAATCCCAAGCCCGCTTTTAGAGCCGCTATCCCACCTCTCCTGGGAGGCAGGGTCTGTTATCGCCGTTAGCATTAATGCCATAATTATCTCTGCCTGACCTGTGTGAGGATCAGGCTCAATCTCCTGTGCCCGTGTGTTTCCGATGGTTTGGTGTGGCTGTGGCAGCTGGTGATGGGGCTCCTTGTCCCTGTATAACCCCTCGTACCAGGCAGACGCTGTTAGGTGCTGGTCCTCACATCCCACCCATGGTTCTGCACCAGGACCCGCACAAAGACTCCTTTCCTAAAGCAATGCCTTGTGGAAATGAGCCTGAACATTCCCTGTTCTCTTGGCTTTGGCATCTGAGTCCACGTACATAAAAGACGACGTATCCGCTTTCTTTTTTTAAAGCCATCGGCTTTGGCAGCAAGACAAGACCTGTCAGTGTCCTCATTGCAGCAAGCGGTGCACGTTTTTCTCTGTTTCTCTCCAAACCTTGGTGGGGAAAAAAAGGAAATATCTTCAGTTTGGGGGCATGCAACTCACTCGATGTTTCGAAAGGGAAATCCCCAAGCCCAGTGCTTGTGAGATGGCTCATGGCAGCCGTGCGTCATGTTGGCCCTGGGGATGCTCAGGGTTTGGGTCAGAGCTCGAAGTGGCATTAAATGTGTGTTTTCCTTCAGACCTGGAAGAAGTGGTGAATCAGAGTAAGCGATGCAAGCTGCCATGTTCTGTGGCAAGGGTATTTGCAGTCCTACCTACGTGGAGAATTGTGCTTGACTGAAAGTAGAGCCCCTTGGTAATACTGAAAGCTTAGTAAGCATTACGTTCTTTACATTTATAAATACCCACGTGGCCTTTCCTTTTACAGTTTCATATGTGGTGTTCTTGATTTTTACATGCTGGGTGGGGGGCAGAAATGTTTTTTTCCTGCACTCCATCACACTTCTGTAATCAGGAGGGAGCAGGCTTTCCTTGGAAGGTCTGCTGAGAAAACACCTTTGTGGCAGTGGTCGATGTCTCTCTCCCAGGCTGAGATGGGGTCTCTGGTCCCCATGGTGCTGGGGGGGGCTAGGACTGCTCTGCTGTAAAGAGACTATTTTCTCTATTGTATTGAAGTCTTAGCCGTTAATTTTATGTAGCAACTTCTTTCCTCTCCTTAGTTAACATATCGTATCAACTGGCAATGCAGACTTTCCCTGGATGGTTACCCTCATTAAATTATTAGTGACATTGTCAGTATTTTTTGTCAGCAGCCAACTGATACCTCTTAAGTATTATTTATTTATCTATTGTTTAAATAATATTCAGCAGGGTACCTGCCTCTGGCAGATGTTCTGTGTGCTTAAAACCTGGAAGACATGCCCAGCTGTCTTCTCCATGGATACCTGTTACTTGTCCTGGATACATTTATGCTCACTATTCTTTATTTAGAGCACTGCACAATTGTGACTTTTTACTAAATATTTCAGCTCCCAGCCTCTCCCTCCCAGGTGGTTCCTCACGCATTCCCTCACCTGAGGGATCATGAATTACAATCCAAGAAAAAAGCATGTTAAATACCCCAGAAACCTCTCCCATCAGCATTCTGCAAGCCAGAGACGAGGCCCCTTCTAATATCATTTCTGCATTCAGAGTGCTGAAGGACACTTGTTTTTTTCTAAAGAGCTTATCTGGGGTTTGCTTGCTCTGAATTAACGTGATTTACTGGGCTGTTGAGGTGGGCTGAGATGCGGCTGGGACACGTGCTGCTTGGGGAAGGCAGTGTTGGAGAGCCCACCTGGGTGGTCGTGTGCCAAGGGCTTTTTCTGCTTACAACTACAAATACTAGTTATGGCAAAGCTCTCCCCATCCGAAACCTGCGTGCTGGATTTGTCGTCGGTGTGGAGATTGCTTGTCAAGCCAAAACTCGTAATTGCCAAGCAAAAGGTGTGTTTGGATGAAATCTTAGAGCCACACTAAAAGAAGAAGCGGTGCCCCGGTTCTGCGGAAAATGGGAGCGTCCGGGTGCGGGGGGGATGCTGTGCCCCCAGCATCTCTCGCTGGGCGAAATGGGGTTATTTTGAGTGACCGTAGTTTTCACCTTCTTCCCCAAAACTTCTCTGTGAAGGCTTGCTTGTGTGGGGACCAGCACGGGGAGCCCTCGGAAGGCTGGCAGGTAGTGAAAGCAAACTGCAGCCGTTCCCCGAGGTGGAAAACTGGTTGAACCCCAATATTGCATTTCCAAACGGCTGAAATGGCTTTCGCAGTGCAATTACGGTAGTCACTGAGTGGCAATGCTTGATGTACATTTTTGAAAAAGTCTTCATTGGCATGTAATCCCGACTTCTTCCTTGTGATTAACTTCTTTGTTTCTTTTGACTTTTGGAAGTTTTGAAATGCAAGAGACTCTTTGGGGAGCGTGCGGGGAGCAGGCAGCACCGGCCTGAGCGAGGGGCTTTCTGTGCCGTGGCAGGGCGGACCCTTACAGCTGAGCATCAGTTATATCCCAAAGCAAATCAAGCAAAGCAATCCTACCCGAGCAAGTAACTCCAGCCTCCGACTCCTCCCAGCAATCCATAACTGGGTCACAAAACCTGGGGGTTCATCTATGAAGGAACCCTTCAGCAAGGGTTCGTTCTTTCGCCCACAGACGGAGGGATAATTTGCAGCCTGCTGCTGCTGCTTTGTACTAGCTGCGGGGCTCGCACGTAAAATAGTTGTACTTTCTGTTTAAAGACTTGTTATGTGTCTGCTGGTTTTTTGCTGAGCCAAGGTGAGATTTAAGCTAAAGAGGACAGCTGTTTTAGCTGCGTGTGTTAACAAAATCAAACCTTCACTAAGTGTTACTTTTAACTAACTAGATTATGATAAAATTGTTTGGCAGGAAGAAGGGGAAGAAGCCTGTTGTGGGTAAGATGCTGGAATGTTTCAGGAGAGCACTGGGGAGAGTCATCCAAAATGTAATCAGGAGCTCCTGGATTTTATGGAGGTGAAAACCGTGCTTGGGCTGAAAACAGCCCCGAAGCTTTTCCAGTGTGGGGGGGAGAGCATCCGCGGGCTGGGTTTGGGGGAGAGGAGAGCGGTCAGCAGGCACTGTGCTTGCGGGGCGCAGGCTGGGAGGCAGCTCACGGCAGGCTGTAACACCCTCCCTTGCGGGGGCTGTTCCTCCTGCCTCCCTTCCCTGTCCATTTGTGGTGGCTTTGGGGGGGTTGGAGAGAGCAGCTAGAGAAGCAAGCAGTGAGGAGGACAGCCTGTGTGCCCCCCCGGGATGGGGCATCCTGCCAGCTGGACCGCTGGCTGCATCCCTGCATCCCTGCATCCCTGCATCCCTGCGGGCACGATGCTCCAGGGGCTGATGCGATGGAGCCCAGCTCCAGCCTGCCTGCTGGCTCTCCACATGCAGGGGCCATCCTACGTTACGGAGACATGGTTTGACTAAGTTATTTAAGACTGATCTGATATTGGAAGCATCCAATAAAGATTATTATCTTGGCTTGTTATACTGAATTAATCTTGAAGTCAGAAATAAACCCATTAGCAAATGCGGCTTGCTTCAGACGTTAATGCATTATTGTTAAATGGCAAACTATGGCTGCAGAAAAAGTTTATTAAAAAAAAAGTTGAAGAGAATCATAGGATCATAGAATCATAGAATGGTTTGGGTTGGAAGGGACCTTAAAGATCATCTAGTTCCAACCCCCCTGCCATGGGCAGGGACACCTTCCACTAGACCAGGTTGCTCAAAGTTGGCCTTGAAAGGAAGGTGAAAAACAGGCATCTGATATTGCGCCCACAATTCTCCATCCTTTTCTGTTCTGCTTGTACAAAATTTCCAGCTACATTAGAAATAAAGGAGGTACTGAGAAAACTTGCCTGTATGGGTATCTGCAGTGGCTGCAGAACTGAGCACTTTTGATCTGACCTGCTGCTTGCATCTCACCTGACAGTGAGTAAAAGAGTTCAGGTAGGCTGGATTCATGGAGGTGCAAAGAACTTTTTGATCCGTGCATGTCATCACGGCATCGGTAGAAGATGCTGGGGATCCTGGGAACAGCTGCCTCCTCCAGTTGCATTATTTATTACAGGTTCATTGTCTCTTTTTTCTTCCTTATTAACTCTGTGTAGGTCTTCAACATATTACTTGTGCAGTAGATGAATAAATCATAAAACTCACTGCATAGCAAACTCGACCCTTCTGGTTTGAGTAATGGTGTATAAACCCTGGCTATTTCAGACTGAACCTCGGTAAGTTGATGTGAAGGGTGGTAGGAGATGGTCACCAAGAGCAAGGTGTTGGGTCAGGGTGTCCGGGTGCCTCTGGTGGCTGTGCTGGGGGGGCATGCTGCCACGGGGGGGGCAGCCGGGTGGGACCGAAAGCACCCAGGGAGGAGGGCTGGCGGGGTGCCGGTCCCCACCGGTGTCAGACCTTCCCCCCCACCTGCCGTGGACCTAAGAGTGCTGGGGTACAGCATGGCCGCGGGGAAGGGAGCGCTGCACACCAGGCTGCCAGCCCTGACTTTCAGAGGACGGTCACGCCAAACGCCAAAAAGTACATTTTTTTTTTCCCCCTTATTTCAGTAAATTCTCATTTTCCGAATCAAGGTTAGGAACTTCTATTCTTGTTGGGAGATCTGCGTCCTTACTGATTGCCTGCCTCCCTGATAGGGTCAGAAGTGTACTTTAGCTGTAATTCTCTGCTTCCAGTTATTTATAACTTTCCAGTCAATTAACTTCTAAGACTGGAATTTTTCATGCTTGGTCTTTGCTCGGAGGAAAATGTATTTTGGCAAGTTGGTAGGCAAAAAAAAATTTGCATCTTGTGGATTATACATTCATGGTACACAGCTGCACGTTCCTGGCCGGTACAGACGGCTCTTTTGGTAGGCAAGGAGCAGAAATGCAGCAAAAGAGGTAGAATTAATATTGCTAAAAGAATTTTTTTTCTTAATCTGACCTGATTTCAATCTCCTGTAACGTATGACTTGCTAAAAAGTTTCTAAATTGCCTGAGGATCCCTAAGTACTGAAAGGCATTTCATATCATGAAGCACAATTTCCAATATATTTCTGTGGAAAGATGTTTAGGAGCTCACAGAATTCACCTCCGAAGTTCCAGAAAGTTTCAATTTTCTTAAAAAAAATTGTCTGATATCTAACAATTAATTTCTTAGTGAAAGTTAGGAAGAGCCTTGCTTGTTGTTTGATATTCAGTGTCCACAGTGTAGATGCTTTTTGATAGGATTTCTTGTTTTGGATTGCTTACGTAAAGAAAATATAACGTGGTACCTTTGTGTGCCCTGCTCGGGTGATGGCGCACATTGCTGCTGGCCAGTTATTTATTAAGGGGCTTTATGCAATATATTGATTTTTGAGAGATAAATATGCAATGTGCCAAGCCATTGCCAAGGTGATGCATGATTGTAGGGGCTTCGGAGGGGTCTTTGATCATCGTACCGTAACTGCTGCTGCGTTCAAAAACATCGATAAATACAGTAATCAGGTAACTGATGTGCTGTTAGGTGCCTGATCTGGTTTTTCCTGATAAATACAGCCATTGGAAGAGTTATGACTTGCCTTTACTATTTCCTGTCTGCTTGTTTGAGGTCCGTGGTGGTATCACAGGAGCAGCAGTTCACTGGCGGCTGCGGGGAGGAGGGAGCATCCCTGCTGCCTGCAACGCAGGCAGCCCCCCCGCCGCTCCGGGATGATTTATCACAAAGGTATTAAACTGCTCTTGTAGTTTATTAACAAAGGTCAGCATTTATTGGGGAGTTTGGGAATTCAGTTTGGATCTGATCATCATGGCTGAAATACTTCCTCACATCTATGGCTTATTTAATTGGCAGCTCCTGCACACTTTTTCCAGCGATGCTCTTTGTAGATGCCGTACCTTGGGGTGCCAATGGCATGTTCTTCTTCAGGCCCTGGTCTTCCTTGAGCCCCAAAATGGGAATCATGGGAAGAACCGTGGGGATTATTTTCTACCTTGTGGCAGTGGGGAGGCAGTCTGGGTACAAACCCCGGCTGTCCACTGGAACGGACACTGCCCCAGCACGGTGATTTGGCACTAAAATATTGCAAAACAGAGAAAAAGTCAGCATTTGGGGTTTTCCCCCAACCAGTCCTTTACAGTATGTACTATTTTCGTTTATTTCTTTTTACCAGCCCTCACAAATGTCATTGTCCAGAACTCCTCGGCCGGTCTGTACTGTGAAGCCTTGGGATTGATGCTACTGAGTTTTTCTTTGCAAGGAGTGCCTGGACTTAATGCTTAAACTGTCGCTACCTGTGCTTGGACACACGATAGCCAGACACGTTATTGGTATTTTGTGTGTCAGGTAGTGCTACAGTCATGTAAGCACACAAAATTCATTGCCAAGGTCTTAGCATCCTCGTCACACAGCGGTTCCTTGAATCTTTACCATTTGTGACAAAACCTGAGCACAAAGAATCCTTCTAGGAAAGAAATGAAATAAATCTCTAACAACAGAAAGAATTTTAACAAAATGGGTAGGGCACATGCGCAAAGCAAATCCTGAAGCTGAATAAACAGCAGATGATTTCCAGCCAGGACTGCGTCCTGTCTGCCACAGCCTCACACAGATAACACACTGAACCAGCTCTAATTCCACAATCAATAAATCTCTGGATAAATAGACTTCATAGACCATTTTACTGTCTGGTGGTGGAATTGCTTGTTTCTTTGGGGTTTTTTGTTCTGCCAGCACCGAATGTGCTTGCAAAATTTGTATATTGACAGAAAGTCAACTCCTTGACATAGGTAAAACAAAAAAAAAAAAAAAGAATTGAACATGATATGGACTAAATATCACTAGCAATTACAAGAATGCATGTGTTGGTGACAGGACATTAATCAGGAGGTGTGACGTGTGTACTAAAGATTTTTGCAGCCCTGTGTAAGCGCAGGGAACACCCACAGGGGTGCAGATCCGCAGGCCACCGCTGACCCCCCTGCAGCAGCACCCTTGGGGTCCCTGCATGCCCACTCTCGCAGGGCATGGCGATGTGGGGTCATGCTCAATAAGGGAGGGGAAATACACCTCAAGGTACTGAGGGCTAACAGGGGATGCTGATTAACAGCTCTTTTTTTTTTTTTTTTTTAAATGTGCATCGTCTGTGGTCGGCTCTGCCCCTGCAGAGCCAGCAGGGCTTCTGCCGGCTTAAAATAAAAATAAAATTAATGACTTATGGTTGAGCTAAGCAAGCGATGTAAAAAGCCTACTTACCTATTAAAAAGGCAAAGGTTTAAAAAAGTAATCACCTCCTGAAGTCATTCACCCTAATGGGTTCCCCCAGCACAGGCACTGACTGAAACAGCTATTTTTGGCGACGGGGCGGTACTGTGAACTGCAGAAGGAGCGCTGGGTTGGAGGCGAGATACATATGCACGGGTAGCAGTCAGGGCTGTAAAGATACCTACAAAATGGTCAGAATGTCTGGGAGGGGCGAGCGCTGCCCTGCCCAGCCGCTCTCAGTCCCTGCCTGGAGCTGCGGCACGGCAGTGCTGGCGTGGGGGGGACTCATTTTTGGGGTAAGCCCGTGAGGAAGGGATGCTGTAGCTGCACTTGGCATTGCTGCTGTGGGAGGTAGTGTCTGCATCCTTTCCACAGGCAGAGAATGGATTTGACGGGATATTTGTGGGAGCGATGACTTTGAGATGCTGTGGGGTCCCACGGCTGCTCAGCTGTGAGTCGGGCACCCCAGTCCCATTGGGAATCGCCACGTGTTTAGTTTGGGCAGGCCTAAGGAAAGATAACCCAGAAATGCAGAAATAAATGTAGTAAAAATGAGGTGGCCTCTTGGAGCAACAATTTTTCTAACAAGATTTCCTCTGCTCCTCATTAGGATATTGATCTGTGTCTGCAGCAGGACAATTCAGGACAAAGCTGAGCACTCCCATCTCCTGCATAAATAACCGAGGACACGGCATGACTAATTGTTTGTGATTAAGGACATGTGTATGCCACCGTGTCCGACTAGGCTGTGTTGTGTTAAGGTCTTTCAATCTTTTTTCTGTCGATTGCTGCTAGCCATTTCACGGTTTTGCATTGCAGAGTGGCTTCTCCAGCAAACCCACGATGCTTTCCCTCCCTTCTGCGGTGTTTTTAATGTTGGGCGGATGCGGGTTTCTGGCTGACTTTGGCTTCTGGAGTGCTTTTGGGACCAGAGTAACTATGAGTTGGAACAACTTTAAAGTTAAAATTATGACCTCAGAGTATAGGAAGGTGCAAGGGTAATAAAGATGATGCCTGGATAGAGCTGTGAATCAATAATGTGCTTCTTTCGGCGCTGAATTTGGTTTCCTTTCCATGTGGAGAACTGCAGACCAGTGTTCCCAGCCCATCAACTGCCTGGGCTCTTTCTCCTGGTCATCCCCTTTTTGCCTTCGCCCCTGGAGCTGTAATTTTAGTTCCCACATTAAAAGCTGTGTTTCCACCAAGTTCACAGCTGCGGTGATAAATGCTGTAACAGCACTGGAAGTGCAAGATCTCTAATTTAGGAATCATTACCCTAGATAAGAGGCAGTAAAGAGGCCAGAATTGGTCCAGAGGTAATCCAGCTGCACAGTGCATGTGCAGCCGTGGCGCGCCCGAGGGGCTCTGGCTCTGTACCCCCTTGTCACGCTTAACGTGCTTTGCAAATAAGTATTTGTGAGTTATCGAAGAAATACAGAACCACACCAAACTTGATAGAAATTTCAGTAATTACTGAAAAATAACAAGGTTTGTTAGAAAAGGTTTATGTAAAGTAAACTATTTTTCGTTACGTGTTTCGTTATTCCTATGGCTAAAGGTATGACAGAGAAGGCTTTAATTTCAAATACTCCAATTTTTTAGACGTGACTGACCAGCAGCAGAAGGGTGGACATCCCACCGAATTCTCCCCAGTTACTGCTGTGTTGTTAGGCAAAGAATATCCAAATAAGTGGTTGGCTTGAGGGTGCCCCAGGGCCATGGAGTAGTTAATTGTTAGTTAGCTGGTAGCTGGTGTCATCCTCTGAATTCCTCTCAGAGTTTTGCTGCCAGATTGGAGCTTGAATGTGCCAATAAGTATTTTGCTGGTGAAGGAAGGAAATGGCATAAGAAAAAGAGAGAAAAGAATTAGAAGAATATTTAAAACCAAAAGGACTATGGAGGAATAATACATAACAAACTAAATAGCAAAAATATTTTTCTTAATACAAAAGAGCCCAATTTTGGTGCTTGAAGAGCACACAGATTGCTGTGTTTCTAAAGTGGCTTGCTCTGGCGTTAAGATTTATTGTTCAAATCATATTATTACCATTATTCTTAATGGGAAATTGTGTTTCAAAGTGGTACTATTGATGTTTTCATTTGGATATGAATTCTCTTTTCTCTTGTGATAGGCTATTCCTCTATTTCACCTGTGAAAACACAACTTTTTTCTTCACCTCCTGTCTGTTCAGGAGAACAACGTAGAGAGACTTTGCTCAAGAAAAGCTGAAACCCCTCTGTTGCTTCATACAAACACCTTATCAGGGCAATATAGAAACAGCCTTTTGGCACCTGAGACACTAATGTTTTCTAAAAATTATTATCTGTGCCTTAAAATTTAAAGCCATAATATTCCAGAAGGATTTTCATGGCTGCCGATGTTTTCAGCTGGTGGGTCAGAGGATGGGCTGGTTTGGCAGAGCTCGGGGGTCCAGCCGGGACGGAGCGGGCAGCGGGTGACAGGGGTTGCTTTGCCGCCTCTATGTGTACTGGACCACTCGACACAGGTGAAGACCCTTTTTTTTTTTTAATATTTTGGAAGCTGACAGGTGTGGGGATGTGAGATTTATTAGGATGTCCCAAAAGACGTGGGGCAGGGATAGGAAGGAGATTCTCTGTTGGCTTTTACTTTGCAATGGTGTGCAAATTGCAGTCATTGGCCCCAGGATTTCCCATTTAAATAGCTGTTGGCCACAGGGGTAAATACTTAAAATGAGCTTTTAATATCTAACTACAGCCAGAAGCTTGCATCTCCATCCCATGGCCTGCCTTATTGCCCTATCTTTTCCGATAAATTGTATAATGCATTGCATAGGAATTATTTTTGAGCAATCCATGTTCACCAACAAGTTGCTCTTTGAAATGTTTATGCTTTTCTGCCCTTAAAGAACTATTTGTGTTTACATGAGGTTCAGTCATGAAAAAACCCTTGTGGAAAGCTGAGCAGTGTTGGTTGGCTCCCTTATTTTATGTAACTGGCAAAGAGCTGGACTGGGAATGAGGCAGGGACATGTCTTCTCAGTAGTCTGTTAAGAGTTTCTGGAGACAGCTTAAGCACACTAACCTACGATAGCAGTAAAACAGAAAAGCCGCTGTGAGCATCCTTTGAGGTTTTGGTTTTCCTGCCCTCGTTCCAATACTCACAGCGATACTGCAGCTGTAGCTCAGCAAGGTGTGATAAAGTGATGCTACACCGTGCCTGTGGGGTACCCGAGGGGTAGGAGTGGGCAGTTTTCTGAAACAGATTTCATCTGCCTTTCCCTTAATCTCCAAGTAGCTGAACCTTCTGTCTTGTTTAAATTATTAAATCCTTTCTGATATTTTCCATGTACACCTACTTTGCATGCTGTCATGACATGACCAAGCCAAGCGTATCTCACAGCTTTTGCTTCTCAGCCAGGTTCTGCAGCACAATTCAGGTTTTTTTCTTCTTAGTTCCTTGTCTCCAGCTCGTCACCTTCCAGGTAACACAGAATTTGCTCCCAAGTACTTTGCATCTCAGAATGGTAATTTCAGCTCTTGGAGACGCTGATGTCTACAGGATAGAAACTTCACTGGAAACGTATTGGGGTTATTTGTGTCCTCTGGGGCTACCTGGGCATTCTCCTCTCGCACTGGGGTGCCCGCGAGCCAGCTTACAGCCATCCAACCAGGTGCCTGGTGCTTTGTGCCAAGGAGCAATGCTTCGGCATGGAGGAAAAGGGCATCACTTCTAGCTCATACACACCTCGGTGCCTGAAGAATATCTTTGGCACTATCTTATTACAAGTTGGTTGTATCCAAAGTTGTACGTACATTTGTAAAACCTCAGGTGTTAATAGCAGCGGGGGGGCAATGCATTGCAGCACTGCGGTTTGCAGGGGGTCCGGGGCACTTGCTCCGTCTGCAGCAACCGAGGGTCTGCAGTCCAGGTACCGGATGGAGAGCAGACCCTAGAGCCTCTCTCTAAATATAGCTATCTTCCAAACTACCCTTCAGAGCCCTATTAATTATTCATTCTTTTTTGCCTTTTTATTTTGTAGCACGACACTTCACATATATTAGCTGCAATCATATAACGGGACGCAAACCGTAGTGCTAAGCATATTCACAGTGTTTCACTGGAGCTCCTTTCGTCTTCCTCATTATGCTGCAGATGCTTTAAATTCACGCGGTACGCAGTAATGGGGATGAAATTTCCCACAGTGGAACATTGCTGACTTAATGTTGCGTGATGAAATAGCACAGATTTATATTTAATATTTCTTTTCAAGCAGGCATCGCAGTGCAAGATTTCTCTGCTTGTGGCTGTTTCTTGCAGTACTGCTCAGCAGCCAGACCTGGGCAGGTTTTGTAGGAAATTCATATAATGCTTTATACTAAGTACCTCATACACAACAAAAAATTGATTTTTTTTTTTTTACCTGGAAGAGCTTAAGACTTTAAATCCTGCCCAACAAACATGCCTCAAGACGTTGCTTGATCCATGGTGCCCGTGAAACCATCCTGTCTTTCCACTCTAAGTATGTTTGTGGGTATGTATTACCCATGCGAATGTGTCACTAACAGTAGCGTTAAGGTAAATAATATTCACTGGGTGCCATGGCTCAGGGGACCTCGCTCTGAGGGGAGGAGAGGCTCCTGCAGAAGGCTGAGCTCACATTGTAATTAATTCATCAGCAAACCTCACTGGAATTAGAGCTCTGTTCTAAGAGAGGCTTCTAATTGAGAGTAAATGGCTCATTAGTGTTGAACAGATCAACCTGAGAACATCAGTAAACACAAACAAAATAATTAATGACTTTCAGGTAGTGTAATACCCTATTCTGGCTGCTGCGATCGCTCCTTGTGAACACAGAGGTGGGTCTGGCCCAGGTGTGCTATGGAACAGCCGGTTTTGGGGGACTCTAGGTGTTCTACTAAAAAGATAACTTCCCTGGGGTTTGTGGAAGGTGCTGAGGTGATGCACACTCGGTGCTGCACAGCTCGGTTAGGATGGCCATCGCCGCCTGCTTGGGTGCCTGCAGCGCTGCACAGGCACCTTCCTCCCTGTTAGACTCAAACTAGGTAAATGGAAATAATAGGCACATGGGTTTTAGGAAAAAAATGTATAAAAGGAGCAGCAGTGGCTGCTATCCAGAAAGTTATAAAAAAATATAAATGTGAGATAGTTTGCTGGTAATAATGAAGGGAGGGGTAGGAGACTGAGGTGGTGAAACCAGCCGAGTGGGGTGACCCAGACCTTTGGGCTTTTCCAGGGCTACATGAAATGATGCTCATGCTTGTGTTCAGTGCTGTATGCTGTCCATGAAGGGCATGTACACGTCACGGTTTATGTGAGGGGCTGCAACAGAAAAGCAGCAGCAGCCCAGCAGCAGAAAACCCCATCTCTCTATTTGGTCTCAGGAACGTTGCATCTTCCAGAGAGAGAAGGATAATAGCTTGAAAATGCGCAAAATCGTTTTTCATACCTCAGTGCACAGAGAAGTGAGTAACAGACACACACACACAAAAAAAAAAAACAAAAAAAAAACCCAGGAAAAAAAGGACTATTAATTTTTTTGCAAATGGAAAGGAGAAGAAATATGCTCTGGAGAGTATCTGGTCACATCAGTGGACTGTTCCTGCTAGAAGCCAGGATTTTGGAGATGTAGCTGGACTTGCCTTAGAAATTGATTAAATTTAACAACTCTGCTTTGCATTTCTGCAAATTGTAACTGTTTTTTCAGATGCACATAGGAAGCCTGACATTGAGGATGAAAGTCCTTCAGGGGGAGAGAGAGAAAAAGAGCTGCAGATCCTAGCAACGGGTGCTGGCAGCCAGGAAAGGGCATCCTTGGATGCCTTCCAGAAGGAGGAGTCACCTTTGCTGACTATGAGTAGAAAAAGGAAGGTTTTTTTTTCCCCAGGGGCAGCCCTGATCCCCCCAGCCTGCTGCCCTGCTGCAGCAGCCCCTGTGCCCTGCCTGGTGTGGGTCCCTGCTTCAGCACAAACTGCTCGACCCCAGGCAGTGCCAACAGCCGTGCTCCACCTTAGCTGTTAAACAAACCCCTTCGTCCTCAGCCAAGCAGTGGCTAAACCTCTGCTTCAGCTTTCCTGCTAGACCAGTCTGCAGTTTGGGCTCGGCTCTTTATTTTCCCTTAACTTTGCACTTGCAGAGCAGGGTTTTCCCTCTCCAAGCTGCAGACAGGAGCTGTGTTGGCAGCGCTTGTGCCTACAGCCTGTTGTGGCATTGCTGGGCTTTCGGGCCATGAGGCTGGGCTTGCTTTTAAAAAAAAAAAAAAAAAAAAAAAAAAGCAATAAATACACCATTTATCAGTGTAATTTAAAGCTAAATTATTATTATTGTTGTTATTATTATTATTACTTTGCAAGAAAATGAACGGTGGGAGTGAGCTGTTGTCCTGCCGGGAGGTGCAACCCCAGCTTTGCATGCCCAGAGACAACCGCACAAGAAAGTGGAAAGGACTGTTAAGCATCTGCAGCTGCGCAGGGTCCTGTCTGCTTTGCCTGGTGCCAGCCCTGCACTAAACAACGGCGATTCAAATGGTACTTCAAGTTGTCCCCAGGCAAGCATCCAGATTATTACAAAGTTGAGTATATTAAGTGTAACATCACTGCTTAAAACTATGGGAACTTTGAACAATCGCGTTTTTATTGAGCACTTTTCATATTTGAGAAGCTGGCATGTGGAGTTTGTGGGGAAAAACTCCAAATGACTGTGCCTTTATAATGGAAGGTGTGCATACAGGAGCTGGTAAACTCTTTCATTTTTTCTCCGCTTGATGTATTCCCCACCAAATAAAGCGGTCACTTCTCTGCGCTCTCTGCCGCACCATGCTGCTTCATCCTGAGGGGCAATACCTGGGTTGGGGTGAGTGTTCGGGTGCAAGCCGTGCTGCCTGGCTGGGGACAGGCACCGACCGTGGTGTCCCATGAGGTGGGACCTTGTCCTCTGTGGTGGAGACGCGTCCGCTGATGCACGGGACCTTGAAAAGCGGCAGCACTGGTGCCATAACAGCCGGCACTCTGAGGGTGCTCGGAGGGGAGACGTTGCTGTGTGTCTGTACTGAGACAGCAGAGTGGAAACCCAGGGGGGAGCACAGCTTTCACAGTTTCCTTCTTTTGTATTCGATATTATACGTTCTACACGTTAACACAAGTGGGGAACCAAATCATGCCTGCAGTTAATGTGGCCACTGCATTTCACTGTGGATCATTTTCCCAGGGTTATTTTTAACACTACAACTATCTTTGGCTATATTCAGTCTGGATTAAGTCATGTATTTGACTCTTGGTGGGTCAAGGAGCATGCCAGCCGGTGCCGGTGGGCTGAGGCAGAGGATGCTCAGGGCGCCCAGGCAGCCCATGAGGCAGCAGGCGCTTTGGCTCTTGGCAAAACGCTTTTCGGTTTTTTTTTTTACAGTGCATTTGCAAGGAAAACCTGTGATGGAATATCTCAGTCAGAATCCCCAGGGGAAAGATGCTATCTAATGCAAAACAGTCAGTCTGGGCCAAAGTCGCGGCTGCTGGAGCGGTTTTGGGTCTGGAGGGGGGACCGGCCATGCGCCCCTTTCCCGGGGCAGCGCGGGAGGGACGTGCTCGCTGCACCCAACGACGACCAGCAGCCTGGGTAGTACTGCGGGCTGGCGAGAAGGATCCAGCCGTGTGCCGTCCTACTGCTGCCACTGGTGGTACTACGGCGAGGAGTGATGGTAAGAGGAATATGGATGCAGTTGTCGTCCTCAGGCTCTTCAAACTCCCCTCCTTCTTCCCCAAGCCCCTCTTGCTTCCTTGTGTTCATTAAAGACCCCCTGAGATTGACTACAGGAAGGTTTGTCCTCAGGAATTACCAGGGAGCGTGTCAGTCTGTGCATTTGTCCTGGGAAATAATATGGTTCTTTCCTCTATTGGCTATAATTTGTGTTTTGAAAGTTGCTGTACATAACTCTCTTAATACAGGAAAAAAAATACAGTAAGAAAGAGGAAGCAGTGAAAAATGGGAATAGGATCTGCAAATACCACTTGCTTCATTACCTGTCAGGACACTGATTATTTGTTAAAATGTGTTTTTTCTATTAAACCTGGAAAGTTACGTACTCCTAACAATAATATAGCTTCAAATTGGACTTTATAAACAAGTAAATTGATCTGCTAATGGCTATACCTCAGCCACTATAGCAGTCCACCTGCGTGGCAATGGATTGTTTGTCCTTGGAGGGATTTGGGGGGAATTGTGTCAAGGGCAAAATTATTCACAGTGTTTATTTGGAGAGAGGTTTTCTCCACTTCAGCCTCCGGCTTCCAAGCGTAAACCCTAACAGATAGGTAAACACGGATTTATCTTTTCCTGAAGTGAAATCTTGATTAGGCGTCCAAGTGCGGTGCCAGGTTGGAAGCAGCTGGCCTTGGGGATGTGTGTGCATCGTGCTCTTTCCTTCCCTCTTCCTGACACCTTTCGAACTAAGCATATCACTAGAAAAATGTTCTCACTGTAACTCAGTCTGGGATTATAAAATCAGCTTTTCTAGTCTGAGGCTAATGCCGTGTTTCCTGGCTTTGGCATTTAACCAAAAGGGCAGTTGCAGTTTTATATGTGCATGATGCCAGGCTAGCAAACAGCAACGTTTTTCTTGGTTCCCTTTGCTTTAAATTACTCTGATAAATGGTGTATTTATTGCATGTTTTTATTAATTTCTTTCTCATCTTGTTTTTTACAAAAATCACTGAATTTTGCCATAGGAGCGCTGTGTCCCTTTCCCTGGTACATAAAGGAGATAAGTGCTGGCCCCTGTGCCTTGCTCCTGTGCATGCAGGGAGCACAGGCACCGCTCGGCAGGCTGTGTAAGGGGGATGAGCTGTAAAGATCTCAGCAGCAGGTCCCTGACCTTCAGAAATGAAGTGGAGTGCCCATCTTCACTGGCTCCAGCACATGGAGGAAAAGAGAGGCTTCGGTTTTGTTGTAAGTCACCCTTTTTTGCCCAAGAATTCAGAACATTTACATCATCCTTTTTTTGTGATGTCTTTATTGGAAATCTAACTCATTTTGGCATAGCGTTTCTGCTGTTGCATTGAAAATCAATGTCTGGGGGGCTAGTCAACGCCCCACAAAACTGCCCCTATGAAATGGGCTCTGATGAAAGATTGCAGCAGCTAGAAATACTCAACAGTGCTGAGGAAAGGGGAAAAAGACCAGGTGCCACAGTGCTGGCATGAGGGTGTGGGGCCCTGCTCGGACATGGAAGTAGCGCGTTTATAATTTGGCACAAAGAGTTGTGTCCATCAGTGGGTTAAAAATGTGCATTTCTCAACAGAAAAAACTACAACACCTTTAAATGACTTTTCTATAGTGAAGAATGGTAATTCACACAGTCCTGGTGGCGTTTGTGCCTGCCGCGTTGAATTTCTGCATGCAGCGGTGTCACGAAAGGGAGAAATTGGGGTGGGGGGTGAAGGAGGAGCGTTTTGCTGTGGGGTGCTTCGCAGTGGTGGTGTTTTTTCAGAGTACTTGTTGGTGAGCTGAGTACTTTCTGGCAGCCTCTCCTCCTCTTCCTCCTCTTTCTCCTCCATCTCTCTTGCCCATCCATCTCCATCTCTTGCCCTCCTCCTCCATCTCACCCTTGCCCACGCAGGTGTCTCCTGCAGCCGTGGGCAAAGCCAATGCGCCAGCTTCCCGTGGTGGCGTGGCAGGTGCCCAGCCCCGAAGATTTGACCAGTTCCACCAGTACAGTTTGGGAAGTATTTAGCAAATCTTTGAACTGGGAAAACTATTTTGCTGTGAAATACTTGCAAGATGTTATCAAAGGCTTTCTCAATACTTTCTTGGATTTATTTTATTTTTCGTATTTAACCTAAAGCTGAACAAGTGATGGAAACTGGTGAACGCTGCTCTTGAGTTTGAACAGGTCTTTTGTGGTGATTGCGATCAAAACAGCTCAAAGCACTTCTTGTTAACTCCTTCGGCCTCAGCCTATATGAAGGTGCGGAGGCACCTCTGCAGCCCAACAGGTCTTTTTCTGGAAGAAAAGCAGTACACTGACATTTAGGATTGGAAGTGAAAAAGAATGCCATACAAAATTCATGAGGAAATGTCAAAAATACTGACTCGCTTTTGAAATTTTCAGAAAGAAAAGTCACGATTTTCCCCAAATGTCAAAAAGGGCCCAGACTTACAGGTTTTTAAACTAGCCTGGTGAGACTTAATATCGGTGCAATTCGCATGTAAGGAAGAGGGTTTGTATATAAAATTAGAAACTCCTCATAGGCATATGGTTATTTGTACAGTACAGCTTTGGGTTGTGGCTTATTTATTCTCCTGGGGTGCTCATGGAAATAACAAGTACGCTGCATGACATCACATTGCAATATATATAGTCACTAATTAACCTTCGCTGACTGCTGTAATAGTCTCACTCCTGTGCACGCTGCAGGAAATTATTTTCTGCTGTATTATCTTCTTGATGCTTTGTATATCAACCATAATGGAAGATGGGGCTATATGAAGAAAACAGCATTCAATAACTCTGAGCCTTATCTGCCTTTCCTGCCTTTGCATCAGGAAATGTTGGTCCTGTTTTATTTTGGGATTTTGATTTTTATTTTAATACGGGAGACGTTTGATGACGCTGCAAATGAAGGAACAGCTCTGAAGTGAGCTCTGAAGTGCACCTGGTGATATGAATGCACCTGTATAATCTGTAGAGATCAGTCAAATATATTACCAAGGGGAAAAAAAACCAACAGAAAATTACTGAATGCATGAAGATGCTTTTTTAGAAGTTTGTCCAGAGGGAAGCCTAAGTTAGAGTAAGAGCTTGGTAGGTTGGGGAGGTAATGCTACGATGCTCTGCTCACTGCACAGGAAGGGGAGATCTTAGGTTGGGCAGGTTGATTTTCACATCTCCAATTTGTGGGAGGACCCAACGTTTATTGGTTACAAGTGGTAAAGCTTCTTTCCATCTTCTTTACATGTACCATTGAGACGTGGACCCAGTACATTAATTGAGAGAGAAGAAAGCAGCTGCCAGGTGGTCCCTGTAGCTCTTCAGCTCCTTCATCCCAAACACCAGCCAACTTCCACCACGGCTTCTCCAGGAGGACGGAGAAGTTGACAGGTCTCTGCTGAGGGAAAAGTCACCTTTCCAGAGGGTGGCACAAGGCCTGCACACCTCCACAGTCCCACGGAAAGGGGTTACGGATGGGTGCTGCAGGGACCTCCACCCAGAGGGTGGGACAGCCGATGCAGGAGGGGACAGAGAAGGACAGACCAGGGCACCTCTGGGCAGGAATACTGAAGGCGAGCTGTCCCCTTTAGCTTCTTCTTTGTCTTAAAGCTGCTCATGTGTCGAGAGCTCTAGTCTGAGCCTGCCTCCAAACCACCCGGATAAGATACCTCTAACAAGAAATAACCTCTAGGACCAGTTGCATGTGGAAACGGGCTGCTCTTCACTGGCTCCTGCAGGGACCTGGGCCAGCACCGTACCCTGCGGTGGCCTCCTGCTCGCTCGTTGGATTAACGCTCCCACCACTACGTCCTTAGGTAGAAGGGGTGGTGGGGTCCCCTCTTTGGAAGGAGGAGCCCAGTGCTGAAGTTGCAGAGCATCTCTGCGTGGGTGAAGGGCAAATGGTGCCACCGCTCACCAGCTGGAGGGCTCAGGCCACCATCGCCCACCCCAGTTCTTCACCTGGGACTGCCGAAGCTGCACCGCAGGCATCAGAGACAAGAGAGCGTGAATCTTTCTGTGCTCGGTCCGTTTTAAAATTGGTTTTGTTATTAAAGCATGGTGTGTGTCTTCATGTAGCCAGCATCCATGCGATGGTTGCTACGAAGCTTTGCACGCTTTCTTCTAAGGTGTAAGGGGGAAGTGAACTAGTCCCATGGTTTTTCCAAGAAAAGCATCTTTTGTTTTCCATCTTCTCTGCCTTAAAGATAACAATCAGTCAGTCACCAGGCCAGGGCTTAGAGGCTGTCCTTGGACAGGGACCAGCGTGGTGGTGTTCTGCTGAGCGAGCCCCATCTTCAAAGGCTGAAAACCCAAGGTAATGGGCAACTTATTTCACTGTTCTTTATGGCCAGGGACTGCTCAGATGGGAAGAACAAAACCCAATTATGTCCCACCGGGTGCCTGGGGCTCAGTCGTGGCTCTTAGGAAAATTAAAGCAATTGCATTCCTGTTAATTAATGCTAAAAAACATACTTAAAAAATATTGCCTTTTCAATTTTATATTTTAGCAGCATTCCCAACTGGTCAGGCTGAGCAGCCTGCACAGCCGATAACAGAGGCAAGCAGTGGTGTGCGCTGGTATTTGGGACTCACACCTAGGTAGAGCTTTTTGCACAGAAAGTACAAGTGAGAGTATTGTTTTGCCTCCTCGCTAACGGCTGAGACGTAGCATCTGACTTAAACCAAAAAGTGAAACGTCCTGATCAAAGGGAGCACAGCAGATTTGTTTAAGCTTGTACCGAGCCTGTGGTGAAGCATGTACAACACGCCAGGGAGGGAGAGAAACCTGGAATGAATGCTCATTACCTCCCAAAATGTAAATAGATGTTGGGTTAGATGGATACACTAATACATATTCCAGGAACTACCTGCAATACCATCAACAAGTTACTGCATAAAGATGAGAAAATCCTGGTTTTAAAGGTGTTCTCCTTGCTAAAGTTCTTTGAAACCTCAGAGGCATTTCTGGGCATATATACATATACAATTTTCATGAAAACCTGAAACTGCTCTCAGGAAATGAAGCCTAATGAATGACTGTGTATTTGCAAAGATATACTGCCTGGTTTTCCACTCGTCTTCATGCAGCTGTGTTTATTTTCTGTGGGAGCTGCTGGGACTAAGAGCACTATTTAAAACTGCATATTTTGGGTGGGCACCTGGCTGGGCGTTGGCTTCTCCAGGCGAAGCATCCCATTTCTCCCAGCTTTTGCACGTATGCTCTTCTCGCATATCGCTTCTGAAAAGCTGTACAAATACTATTGCTCTCACGGCTTTGCTGTAATTTAAGTGTAATTCTTGACTTTAAAAAAAAGTACAGATAATTGATGCTGGCACTCGGGTCCCTTTAGCAACCTGTGAGGCCACTCTTCTCCCAAGGGGCACGCAGTGCTGTGCCAAAGGGCATAACTTGCTTTCTAAAAATATATATATATATGGTAAATTTACATGTGGTGCAGCAAGGTGTGTCTGGTTTCCTGAAGAGACTTTTACAGCCCAGAGATTGTCAAGTCCAGCCTGATACTCATTTCCCCCAGCACTGACAAAATTGATGCATCTCTTCCCTAGGAAATTCTGTGCGCCTGACGTGTTTGCAAGAAATGTTTGTCAGCTAAAACCGAAGACTGTACGGCAAATGCTATGTTTAGTTCAAGGGATCTTGAGTTAAGGACTGCGCATTAATTCTAAATACATGACAGAAGCTGTACCAGGCTGGGAGATGCTGGTGATGGAGCTGGGATCTATGAATGTTTCAAGTGCAAGACATGCACTCTTAGATGCAGGTGAAAGAGCTGTAGCTGGAATAGCTGGTTTAAACACAGAGTCAGAAGTTGTCTGTAGCAGAAAGAAACAGAAGAGTCCCTCAAAACAGAAGGCAGTGGTTTAGGGTTGTTAGGGTTGCTGGTATTAGGCAGTCACCTTCTCCAGGTATTTGCTGTGGGTTTGCGTAGGCAGCCCCTGTCCCAAAGCAGGAGGTCATTTGTCCCCCATCTCCCCTCTATTTGGGGGCCATCCCCTGGTTTCCAGCAGCTGAGGACCTCCGTCACCCCTGGTTCTAGCCCTGAGATACCTCTGGGGTATGTCTGAGTGCTGGGGCAGTCGGTGATCGCCATAATTTTTAAATCCTAGTACACCAAGAGAAGACGGCAAATGAGATTTTCCATCTTTCACAGGAGGCTCGTGGTCTGTATGGGGTGTCTCACGTTGAATTTTCTGTGTGAAGCGGCCACAGGCCAGCTGGGGCTGCAGGTCAGGAGCAGAAGTCGCACCGGTACGGGAGCAGGTCTGTTTGAAGCAGTTCTGGGGATGAATTGATTGCCTCTAAATGTTTAGTGTTGCAAAGATATTCAACAAATTAATACATATGTTAGACCAACAATGCTAAATAAGGAAAGTTTATTTCCAAACACAGCTCCGTGTTGTATTTCATCCTTCTATTGATATAGTTCATACCAAATGGCACATTATTTTCAGCTTGGAAATTGGCTGCCAGGTTTATGGTGTATTTAAATAAGTCTCCCAGCCATCCCTTGAGAGCCTTTTCCCATATCGTGGATGCAGGCAGGGAAGCTGGGAAGGAAGAGCCGGTGCTGCAGTGGGTCGCCTGCCGCTGCCGTGCTCCCTCCTCTCACTGCAGGCAGCGGTCAGGATACATCCGTGTAACTTGGAGCCCAAAAAAAAGCACCAACTATGTGGCCATATTGTATAGCACCAGCGAACGGTACTTTTCAATATGAAGAGAAATAGTTTTTCCATCCCAGGAAGGCAGTCTCTAACGCGAAATACTTCTTCAGATATGTTTTAGGCCTGCCAAAGCCCTGAAGATTAAAGTGCTCTATTTTGGTGCTCAGCGGCATATGGCTGGGTGGGTGTTTGGAGAAGCATAGGGCTGCTGAAGAAATCGTGTATTCAAAGGCAGGGGTTGGGGTTTGGGTTTGTGTTTCTTGCCTTGTAATTAAAATGTTCTCATTCGAAGAGGATAATTTATTTTAACTGTCTTTTTTTTTTTTTTCCTTTTCTAACTGACTGATTGGCAGACTTCTCTCAGGTTTCACTTTAGCCATATGTTCCTGAGGCATCCTCTGACCACAAACAATTTTCTTCTGATTTAACAAAACAGGCCGTCCTTCCCGTGTCTCTTCCCCAGCATCCCCAATGGACGGTTACATTGTGCTACAAATAAAAACACTGCATTTTTGGCTGCACTTTGGAGCCAAAACTCCATAAATTTCAGAACCCAGCTTTTTAATTCTGACTGAAGAACTGTAGTTGCAATTTGAAGGGAAATCCAGCAGAGAGGCAGCTACACTGGGCTTTTCAGTAAGCTGTCGAGGAAAGGAGGTGATTCAGGCAGCTTCAAGGTTAAGGGAAATCACTTCTGATACTAAACAAGGGTAGAAAGTTATTCTGATATTAATTCAGGATAATTGAGAACTTCTTGCTTTTAAGATTAAAGCTTGCTATTGATGGAGCAGGCATGAAATAACGAAAGAAGAGTGGTAGTTTCATCCCTGTCCTCTGGCATGCCCGTGGTCGTGGCCGCAGCCGCAGCAGCCAGTGCTTGCCGCGAGTCTTCCCCCGCCGCCCCGCGGCACGTCAGCCCTGAGCCTGGTGACGACGGGATTTTGCCATGTGGGACCCAGCACGGTGCTGCTGCCACCACCACCGTGGGAGCTGGGGTCTGGGGGAAGTCCCGGAGAAAACTGCCTTTCCTTACGGCCAAAGAAAATGGTCATCACGGTGGGGAAGTTCCAGCATCGCATTATGTTGAAATGTGCGTTTTATGGTAAGTGTTCGTTTTTATTTTTAGAAATTATTTCTCCTATGACAGGAGTTATGCATAGACTAATGTTAAAAAAAAACGCTTTTACTTTACAATAATTTGGGGAGCCCAGAGCTGGAAAGAGTTACTGGATTATTGAAGATAGAATCATATCATAGGGTATCATAGAGTGGTTTGGGTTGGAAGGGACCTCAAAGATCCTCTAGTTCCAGCCCCCTTGCCATGGGCAGGGACACCTTCCACTAGACCAGGTTGCTCAAAGCCCCATCCAACCTGGCCTTGAACACTGCCAGGGATGGGGCATCCACAACCTCTCTGGGCAACCTGTTCCAATGCCTCACCACCCTCACAGTGAAGATTTTTTTCCTAATATCTAATCTAAATCTACCCTCTTTCAGTTTAAAACCGTTACCCCTTGTCCTCTCACTACATGCCCTTGTAAAAAGTCCCTGTCCACCTTTCCTGTAGGCTCCCTTTAGGTACTGGAAGGCTGCTATAAGGCATCCCCAGAGTCTTCTCTTCTCCAGGCTGAACAAGCCCAACTCTGTCAGCCTGTCTTCATGGGAGAGGTGCTCCAGCCCTCTGATGATGTTTGTGTCCCTCCTCTGGACCCACTCCAGCAGGTCCGTGTCTTTCCTGTGCTGAGGACCCCAGAGCTGAACGCCGTACTGCAGGTGGGGTCTCATCAGAGTGAGTAGAGGGACAGAATCCCCTCCCTCGACCTGCTGGCCACGCTGCTGGTGATGCAGCCCAGGATACGGTCGGCTTTCTGGGCTGCAAACGCACATTCCCGGGTCGTGTTGAGCACTCTCAACAACCAACACCCCCAAGTCCTTCTCCTCAAGGCTGCTCTCAATCCACTCATTGCCTAGCCTCTATTTGTGCTTGGGATTGTCCTGACCCATGTGCAGGACCTTGCACTTGGCCTTGTTGACCTTCATGAGGTTTGCACGGGCCCACCTCTCCAGCCTGTCAAGGTCCCTCTGGGTGGCATCCCTTCCCTCCTGCGTGTCGACCGCACCACACAGCTTGGTGTTGTCAGCAAACTTGCTGAGGTTGCACTCGATCTGACTGTCCATGTCGATGACAAAGATGTTAAACAGTGCCGGTCTCAATACCGACCCCTGAGGAACGCCGCTCGTCACTGGTCTCTACTCAGACATTGAGCCTTTGACTGCAACTCTGAGTGCGACCATCCAGCCAATTCCTTATCCACCGAGTGGTCCACCCATCAAATCCATGTCTCTCCAATTTAGAGACAAGGATGTCGTGCAGGACGGTGTCAAATGCTCTGCACAAGTCCAGGTAGATGACGTCCATTGCTCTTCCCTTACCCACCAACACTGTAACCCCAACGGAGAAGGCCACCAAATTTGTCAGGGATGATTTTCCCTTAGTGAAGCCATGTTGGCTGTCACCAATCACCTTATTTTCCAAGATGTCCCCTTGCCAGTTGCAACGTGTCTGCAGCCGTGCAGAATGTCAGTTGTTTATGCGGTGTGTGGTGCCCGGGCTGGGGCTGAGGAGGTGGACAAGGGCATCCCGACCTTCCCCAGCACTGCCACCGGCTGCTGTGTCCCCAAAGCGGGAGGGCTTTAGTGTACTTTGCTGCCAGCAGTGAACCTTCTGTCTGCTCCAAGGTTTTGAAAATATTATCGGCTATTAGCATGAGGAAAGTTATCATAGGACTGTGTTATCAGTAAAAATTACAGAATACTTGAGGCTGGAGGGGAGCTCTGGAGAGCATCTGCTGCACTTTGTCAGGGGATGGATGGGCATCTCTATTTTCTGACAGAGTACCACTTTATAAGTATCGCCACGTCTGTGTATGTGCATCCTGTAAATACCCCCGTCCAGTGAGAATGGATGCGTTGCCTCTCCCCATTACCATCCTCCTTTCCTCCCTGTATCCCTTCCCTCCTGCCCCTTCCTCCCGCCCGTGCCTGATGCCAGCAGCGCTCCTGATGGATCCTAGCGGAGAGCGGCATGGAGCAGAGAATTAAATACTTCCATTTTGGCGGTGCGGCTGCTTATTCAATAACATCCCAGTAGGAGGGAAATGATGCAAAAATGGGAATGTGGCAGATGGCTCTGGAAAAAAAATCTGCTCAAAGAAAGGAGCTGAAGGGGCTGAAATCAGCCCTGACGCACTCCTGGACGTAGGTAGAAGGGGGCAGATCAGAGTCTTTCAGAATAATATGGGGGTTTGGGTCATAAGAAAAATACCAGGCCAGATTCTCAGATAGTATAAATTTCTGTCACTGCATTAAATGTGCATTAGACAGTTTTGTTCAGATAACTGAGATTCTGGCCCTGTTTTTTCAAAAGAATGGAAAATACTGCTGCAAATATCTACAGGCTGAGCGCAGAAGGGCAGCACTGAAGGCTGCAGTGCTTTTATTTTTTCCCCTTTTTTTGGGTAAGTGGCTAATACAAGAGAGGGGAGGTTAGCTCACCTGACAGTAGCCTGTTGCATTCCTTTACATGGGAACAGTATTAATATGTGCGGTGGTGCCTTGCTTTTACATGCGGGTTTTATGACATTTTCAAAACCTGCTATAATACGTGCTAATGAAGGGTAGCTGTGGTCCTGGTAAGCATCAAGATGAGCTGTCTGCAAGATGTCAGAAAACTATGTATGTATGAGTGATTAAAAATTGCCCTAAGAAGAGGACCGGCTGATAAGAAAAATACCTTGGCTGTCACCGCTATTTTTTAAGTGTCAAGATAGCTCCTGGGAGAACAGCACAGTCTGAATAAACCAGGAGGTATTTATAGTGCCGGAGCATAAACAACGTGTCTAAATTGAGTAGCAGAGCAGAAGCCTGGGTTTGCTATTCAGTGCGATGAGAAATTAAAATGTTTAGCATAAGACTGATGTCTGACTCTTGCATAAATGCGTGCATTGCGTTCCCTGGCTTGCTCTGCTCCCTTGGTTCCCTTTTGCATACATGCTTAATTTGTTTAATCTCTGACCTCCTCTTGTTGGGGCAATTTCTAGATCTCAGGAATAAATGGTGATTAAGCATCAAGTGTTCTAGAAAGGCCTACTGCAGGTTGAAGTTTCAAGAGAAACAATGCTCTCACTTGAGGAGTTGGCCACTGGACCCTGTCCTGTTGTATGTCAGACACCCTGAATTACCCGTCACCCGCAGTCTGTCCCAGCTCTTTGTGTGTTGAGTGGGTGCCTGGGGACACGTGTGGACCTCCACTCTGCCGTCTTCTGCACTGGTATCACAGGCTTGTCGGCAATGGCAGGCTCTCCATGGTTTTTTCCCACTTTTTCTTTCTGCTATGAAAAAGGGACACGGCTCTTGTGGAGCTGATCCATAGGGCCACTGCTTTGCTTTGTATCTCATCGCAGGACCTATTTGTGTCGTGATGTAAGAAACCAGAGATAAGCTTAAAGAACAAAACAGGCAGCGTATCTGTTCACTCATTACAGAAAGAACGAACTCAGATTATCCACAATTACCAAAATCCGAACTATTTTCTTCTCACCAGTACCGTCATCCCCCTACCACTTCTCTCCTCTGGCTCCATGGCATTCCCACTGCTGGCTTCGGAGCGGGCTGTGGCCGTGAAGGCGACGGGCGATGTCCTTGCCTAGTGCTGGCAGGGGCAGGGTGGGCAGGTTGTGTTCCGTGCCTTTCCCTAATCCCGCGCGTCTGCTGAACCGCTCCTCCGTCACTGCCTGCATCCCGCAACATCCACCAGCAGCCTCAGGCAGGGCTTGGAATTCACACACTTGTATTTTCATGAATTCACAGAGCACCTTTTTACAGTTGTTACCTTTAAGACTCTTTTTGTCTCTTGCATTTCAGGAAATGCCATATTTTTTTTTCTCTTTAACAAAAGGGTTTTTTTATCAAAACGTTACTTTAAAAGTAATCAGAAGCATTAAATGCATAGATGGCAAGGTGGCTGCCCATCTCCCTTCTACTAAAGAAAATCAGGCTCCAAAGATACCAGTACATTAAAGCAGACATTGACAGCAGACAGCGGCAGAGGCTGGCAACCACAAACTGACACAAAGTTTTATTGCACTTCAAACTACCATCAGTTTAATAAAAAAATACCCCCTGAAATTATGATGGGAAAATGTTAATGCTAAAAATAGCTGTTCTTTCCAAATAGATGGGAAGTGTTAGAGTTTAGACACCACGCTTTCTGTCTGCTTAGAAACCCTTCCGTCAGGCTGTACATTTCTCAGCCGTGCACAGTACAGCTTGTCATTTTAACTTACATTAAAAAAATAATCTGGCAATGAATGTTGAGAGGAAAAGCTTGAGAGCATCCTTCACTCCAAGTTTTGGTTCTGACCTCCCATTTCGGGCACCCATTTTCTGGCTTATCGCAGAACTCAGACAGCTAATGGCATTTCAGGTACAGGGTGGTGCAGGGGCCAGATTTTAACATCAGGATATCACGCTGTTACTTAGCTAAATGTGACAAAACCAGCTTCTCTTCCCCTATTTTCTCTACAGTCCTGGAAGAGGAAAGATTGCTGTGGAAATCATGCAACTCCTTTTTTCTACAGCAGTGTATCTTCCCTTATTCCTGCAAGAGTGCAGGTTGAGTGTGGTATATTTTTATATCAAGTCTCACATCAAGCTTTACTCTTGCCTTCATGGGCCTTAGATCACAGTTGTGAATGAGCTTAATTCTTAGTAATTGATTTAACATTGCTGGCTGATTAATTTTTAACACATATTTTTGAGGCTTTACAGATAAAGTGCAGGTTTAAGGGAAGTAAATGCACAGAGAAACATGTGAAGGGAAGAGCCACCTGGCTGCGCAGGTAGCATCTTGGACCCAGCTCAGGTCCAGGCATTTTAACATGCAGGGCCCTAGATCTTAATAAGAAAAAAGAAAAAAATCTGACAAAACGTCAACATATTTGTGCATTTTTGCCAGTAACTTCTGCTGGAGGATTTCTCTTCACTCCAGTCCTGGAGGGTGGGATGCCAAGATGCCCTTTTTGATGCCTTCAGGATGATGTGCTGTTGAGTCGTCATAATGCCAAAATAATTAACTCTCTCCCCGACTGGTTAAGATTAACATTTCCATGTTAAGAAGGACACCTCCTGGCATCCCTGTGCCCAGCCCTTGGCCAGCAAATTGCAGCCCAGAAACTCAAAAGGATTTAAGGTGAAATTTCTGGCATTACCTTGGAAGGAGAAAAGAGCCATATAACCTTTGTATGCCTAAATTGCTTCTAAAGACTTTGGGGGGGGGGGCTGTTAAAAGCTTATTAGTGATCTATGATTTGTCAACTATCAGCCAACTTCTGTAATAAAATGTAAGAGGGCCCTATAAATAACAGCACGCCTGTGATTTTTTATCAAGGCAATATATTATGAGTTCTAGAAATTGCCTGAATGCAGCCAGCTCCATCTGGGTACTTTAGAAATTTAGAAATAATTTGAGGGTTATTATAGGATAGAATTAGTCAAAGCACTTATTTACAGATTTTTTTTGTCCTCCATCTGCCCCCTTATTAATTCGGGGAGGCAGCTCTCAGCTGTGCTGACAGTGAGTCACAGCGGTAGGATGCTTTGTATTTTCACCATTCTCTGGTCGCTTCAGGAGGGACCGCGTACCTGGGTACTTTAGGACGCATCTAATTGTCTAAAGCCAGCATTAACCACAGTAACGACTGTAACTGAGCTCAGGCTTACAGAGCCCAGCATGGGGATGAAGGACAGGTTGTCCACATCCAGCTGTGTCCAGTAACTTCAGCAGGGTATGCAGTGCCCATCGCAACCCAAAGCCAGTGATGGGGACATCATGGCCAACATACGTGGGACAGGACTTTGGGCGATGTGAGATGATGCTGGATTTTGGGTGGGTTTGGTGGCAGCAGCCGTTGTCCTTTGGGATACCTTCGCCTTCCTGGGGAACTGGCCTTGTACTGTAGCAAAGCTAGAAGCTATCGGGATCGTTAACTGAATTATTAGGATTTCAGATGCTGGGGAATTCTGACCCCAGCATCATCCCAGTGGCACCAAACGTCCTCTGTGTTATGTTCTTACCGAGCGAGCATGCTGGGAGCTCCAGTCCCGGTCAGCCGTGTCTAAGTGTTTGCACAATCCTCTTTCTTGTTGGTGTTTCCTGGAAATGGGGTACCGAGTCTAAACCTGCCCTAGCCAGAGACAGAGAAAAAAATAAAAGCTTGAATAGTCTGCTGCTTGGCTGATGCTGGGATAATTGCATCCACTTTTTCAGCTCAGCTAGGGCTCTAAAACCAAGAGTTCTACCTCATTAGAAATAACAACTTGTAATTAATAACTCATGATGTGACAGATAGATGCATTTTTCTCCAGTGATAGCACTTGCTTCAGATAGAGTGAATGCTGAAAGGAGAAGGCATGATTATTAAAAAAAAGAAAAGATACTTTGATATCAAACTTGAGGAGAGAAATATATCAGTTTAACCCATGCTCATCCTCCAGAGCTGCTCTGCTGTATATTATTCAAGGGAGTTAATGGAAAATTTTCCTAGATAGGCATGGCTGGGATTTTCCTGTGTTACGAACTGTGGCATTATGTGCCGGCCTCTACAGAGGGATGCCAGATCACTGCGGGTGGGTGTAAATGACTGAATTTAATCAGTAGCAAAGTTTCTAATAATGTCTAATACTAAAGCTCTCTCTAACAACACTTCAGCCTCTGCCCGTGAGCAGATGAGTCCCAAAACTTTGCCCTTGCCTTCCTTTAAGCTCATTATTCATAATACTTTGAAAACAGTCAGCTCCTGGTTTCTGCAGAAGGAATGTAATTCCTGGAAACAGCAAGAGGTGATCTGGGTAGAGGTGGTCCCAAATACACAGGATTGAGGTTTGTGAAAGTACGGGGTATTCAGACAAGACAGCATTGCTTGCCCCCTTAGGAGCAGTGCTTCTGGATGAAAATGCCTTCCCTTGGACCTAGTGAACAATGGTTTTGCAGCCTCTGTTTTTGAAATAATAGAGAGGGGGTTTATTGGACATTTGATTGGGGTTTTATGCTGGAATATGTGCATAAGGGTACCTCTTTTTCAGGTGCGTTGTTGCGATTTGTATGCAGGCAGAGCTTTGCTAATGTGCATTGCAATCACCGGCCGTTAACAGCTCTGGAGAGCACTTCGTGATGGAAGCGTGTGTTAGGAGTGATGAACAAAACGCATCGAAACCTTTTACTTTGACAAATGGATGGCTTTTTAATTATATGCACTGCATACAGCGTGTTTGCTTCCAAACGAGAGTTTAAAATTTATACTGCAAATGAATATTAATAATATAGACAACTTGGTAAAATTTTAACAGGCCCATTAACATGATGAAGGCATCGAAGGATCTGCTGGCGGTGTACCCTGCTGATGAATAACGTCTTAGGGGAAAAAAAAAAAGCACAAAAACCCAAAAAGCCCTTCATACCAACAGGAGAGGAAAACTTATTAGCCTGACGTTAATGGCCTGATCCGTTAGAGCCCATTGGGCGTGAGCCCATGCCTACCGCAGCGTGCGGTCCCCTGGTAGGTGTCCATCAGCAGCCGGACCCTGCGCCTCGGCATGGCCCAGCACAGCTCCCAGCCTCCTGCTGCTTTATGCATCTTATTTTTTAAAGGTCCAGAAAGAAACTACATCTGCATTAAAATAAAAGACCTATATTTATCTGAGCATAAATTAATGGAAAATAATCCTGAGGTAGTTATCAAGAAGGGCTATCAGTGCTGGGTTGCACCCAGCTGCTCCTGCTTTTTCTATGGGAAAACGTGGGAATACCTGCTGATTTTCTGTTTGGTGCTTTGCTGTCCAGGCAGCCTGTTGAAGATGCAGATCGTGGTGCAAGTAAGGGGAGAGCACCGTTGCCAGCTTTAACTCTCCCAAGGAGGGAGCATGGCCCATGTGTCAGGACACTTGCGAAGAGCTGATTGATGCTTGTTCTGCGCAAGGACGTGGGTAATGGCTCCGGTCATCAAGTGCCTTATGCAACTCTGTTGTTATTGCTGGAATAATACAAAGGAGATGGTTACAGCCGGGGTGGTTGTGAGCTGGCTGCTCGAAGCGTGTAATAGCAGAAAGGCATTGCAGAGCTTATAGCTGGGAGCCTGAGGCTTTGCTGAGAAACAGAAAAGGAAGGAAGAGCTGGGAAACGCGGCAGAGCTGGAAGAAAACCTAAGAATTGATTTCTTGTCCAAGGGCTTATCAGAGCACGTTAGCACCTCTTAGCATCATCTGCTTAGCATGACAGGTATTCCCTATTATGACGAGTGTATTAGCTGCTGCTGTTCATCCTGAGAGACTATTAAACAATTTGCACCCTCGGGTTTGTTAGTGAATAAGACAAATTGATTTTAAAGAAAAATTATACACCTGCAAATATTTATCTCTCCAGTGAGCTTACAAAGGGTTGCATCAATGGAACAAAATGTGACGCTGATTTTCCTGAGATTCAGCTGATACATTTTTCGATAGGAAGCAAGTATAAAATTCCTCCTTTGAAAGCCTATGGGCAGCAGCAGGTTTGGGAGTGGCAGGATGATAGATCAGGAGGCAGAAATAGCCCCACAGCCCAGCGGCTGGCAGGGATGGGAGAGCCTAACCCGGCAGGTCCCATGCCCCGGCATTGCCCCGGGCATGCAGCATCAGCTGTGGGAACTCTTGCGGATGCGGATGCAGATGGGGATGTGGATGCAGATGGGGATGCGGATGCAGGTGCCGGCCGGTCCTGTGCACTGGTCCCCTTCCCCGTGCCCTGGCAGCGTTGCTGACCCACATATTCCCCCCACACCCCTTATTACACCCCCCACAGCATTTTGATAGCACACAATAAAGCTTAATTTTTTTTTTTTTGCAGTGTTGCCAACGCAAAGAAAAAGCCGTGCAAGGGATTTCCACCCAACAGTCAGCTCTTTGCAGAGCAGCGTTGCTGTGGCCGGGGTGGCCACCGCAGCGGTGTTCCCACGGGAGCCCTTTGGTGATGCCGGAGGTGCGGCTCACCCCCCTCAGCAAAGCCTGCGGCGCAGCGAGGTCGACAATTATCAACTTTTCTATACAGAGTGATTTGCATTTTAAGCAATTTGTTATCTAAAGCGTAGGTCACCGGAGTTAACCGGCCATCTGCTTCACAGGCACCATAGACCCAATTCCAAACACAGCTCTCACCATTTGCATGCGTTATTAGACGCGTTCGTTTGCTAATGAGGTCTCCCTCGGAAGTCAGGTCTGAAGAAGCAGAGGGGGAAAGGTCTGGGCTTTCGCGGCGAAGGTACGGCTAATGAACGGCTGGAGACTAAAGGACACAGATGGAAGAAGTACTCATTCTAATTACCATTTTTCTAAAAATTGCATGTTTTTTTCTAAACCCATTAGGTATGTGATTGCTTCCACTTCACTTTGTAAACAGAACTGAAACATGGTGACTGGGTGGAAATACACCATAAAGGATAAACCAGTGTCCTGTCTGAGGCTGTGGGAAGGGGGTAGGATTGCTTGGTCTCCGGGTATGCTCCTGCAGGTGTCTGAGCTCAGGAGAGGTGCCATCACGGGCAGTGGGAGCAGCGTTATGTGCAAAAAACCCCGTGGGTTCATAATTTTCTCCTAAGAGATAAAACAGAAAACTGAGATTTATGTCTCGTGATATATTCAGATGTATTAGCAGTAGAAATCGCTATGCAAAAGTAAAACTTCGATTCCATTAGCAGTAACAGAAAGAGTGATAAAATTTTATTTTTCTGGCTGTATGTCACCAGACGCATATCCATCCCCTGCTCCCCCTCGCTACAGCCCCGCTGTTTTTCTTGTGCCTTCCAAAGTTTCCTTTAATTTTCTTCTGACTTAAAGGCGTTCTTGCCAGCTAAGCAGAGGATGTGTTTGCAGAGGTAGATTTAGCTTCCTGAAAACCAAATGTCATATTTCCAGTTTGCTATACTAGGATAAAATGGCAGGGTAATTCTATTTACAGATTGCTACAGATACCATTTTAAAAAAATTTATAAAAGAAGCAGCAGGATTTTTTTTCTAGAAGCCTGCAGCAATCCACAGTCATTGTTTCCCTCTGATTTCCAAGGTCAGATGGGTCACCAGGACGGCCAAGTCTGGGTGCTCGGGAGGAGGACTTTTACTCCACGGTGGGAGGCGGTGGAGAAAGAGGAAGGGCCGTGTTGTGCCTCTTAGTCATATTTCTTCTCCCCTGCTAATTTTTTGAAGCTTGGATCTCAGCCTGGCGGCAATGGATCTGTGAGCAGATTGCTGGTGAAGCCCTTGAAGAGGAGTAAATGTTTTTCATAGGACATACCTACTGCTTGCTGGTGGGTTGGAATCCACTAACACGGGCTTGGTTTGTGCATACAATGCATAAAGCATAGGGTCTGGGTTTGTATGCATTTGTCAGTATGATGAAAATACGGAATAACTTAGTAATACTTTAGCATACTGACAAGTCCAACTTTACATTGCAATTAGCAGCTCTTGCTAATTTACTGCCAGGGGTATCAGTTAGCCCTGTGTTTCCCTATGTCACCAGCACCTTCAAAAGTGTCCATAATAATAGATGTGAATTATTCAGTTACACTCCTTCCTCTATTGTTGGCTCCTTTCACCTTGAGGACAACAATTTAATAGCTACTGTATGTAAATGGCAGGCATGCCAATGCCTTTTCTTTTATACATATTAAAAACGTAAAATGTGTTTCATTGAAATGTGCAAAAACCCCCAAGCTTTATGTGCATCCGCCATTGTCCATAACTCGTGGAAGTTTTTCTCCCTTTCTCGTTGCAGGGATGACGTGCCAAGCCAGGACATCCTATACCGAGGATGAGGTGCTCTGGGGTCATCGGTTCTTCCCTGTTATCTCCTTGGAAGAGGGGTTCTTTAAAGTCGATTACTCCCAGTTCCACGCGACGTTTGAGGTCCCCACCCCACCGTACAGCGTGAAGGAGCAGGAGGAAATGCTGCTCATGTCCTCTCCCTTGATAGCGCCCGCAGTGAGCAACAGCAAGGAAAGGAATAACTCGGTGGAGTGCCTGGATGGTCTTGACGAAGTTGGCACAAAACTACCTTCAAAACTGCAGAAAATAACTGGGAGGGAAGACTTCCCCAAAAAACTCCTCAGGATGAGTTCCACCACCTCGGAGAAGGCCTACAGCATGGGGGATTTACCCATGAAACTCCAGCGGATCAGCTCGGTCCCCGGGAACTCGGAGGAGAAACTGGTGTCTAAAACCACAAAGATGATGTCGGATCCCATCAGCCAGTCGGTGGCCGACCTGCCGCCCAAGCTGCAGAAGCTGTCAGGCGGCGGCAGGATGGAAGGGAACCTTCCACCCAAACTGCGAAAGATGAATTCGGACCGCTTTACATAACCCGACGGGACTTCTAGCTACCGTTTAGAGCTTGAACTGCTACTGGCAAGGGCAGCGTGGGCAGGAGAGCAGGCCCTCCACCAGCCGTATGTGTGCTAAACTCTGTGGTCCCCGGCACGCCGGGAGGCAGGAGCATCCCCTCGGTAGCGGTGGCTGCGCTGTAAGTACGAACGACGGGACGACCGGCGAGCTGATGTTCATTGGCATGTAGTATCACAACACGCATGCAATAATAGTGTGCAATTTTTGCATATAGTTTTATGGCATGACTCCTACTATATTTATACTGTATATTCTGAAAAATAGGGAAAGGGGCGTTCCTTTCCCCTGTATTTCTTAAGAGTAAGTAGTAGGTAAAACATGCGAGTGGGTAACTTTCAGGGTAAGTTATAATTTGATTTGAAAATGGGTTTGGGGTTCTTTTTTCTGACGTGGATCGTGATGTTTTGTTCAACAAAGTAGTTATGGTGCATGTCTGTTTTTCTTAAAAGAAGGTGTATTAGTTAATTCCTAACACCAAATCTGCTAGCCTTAAATTAACTGCTGGTTTCTATTTTGCTTTAACATTTTCTTGGGGTTTCTTTTCCTGCCTCTAGGCTACCAGAAAAAAAACTAAAATGTATTTCATAAGGCATTGTTTAGAGAAGAAACTTGTATGAATAAGCCTAGGCAAAACAATAAATGAATGAATAAAATTCACACTTTAGATACGGTTAGTAAAAATTTTTAAAAATCTTGGTGATTTATAATATATGTGCAAGAAAACCATTTTAAATAAGCAGGACATGCTTGATTTCTCATGTTGCTAGAGTAGCTAAACATGAAAATAGCTGAATGTCTCCATGAAACCAAGCAGGCATTTATTCTGGACGAACTGCACTCCAAAGGCAGAATCGCAATTCCCCCTAACTCCGCAGCGCCCGGATTTCGCTCCCTCTTGCTTTGACGGCCCAGTTGGGCCAGTTGCGATGCAGGTGATGGTTGCGGGAGCCGCGGTCTCGCAACCGGAGCTGTGCGGAGTCGTGGCAAGTCCCGAGCCCGGGCAGGCACACGGCTCCCTGGCCGCTGGCTGCTGGCATCGCTCCTTACTGCTTTCTCTATGGTGAAAATAATGTTTAAACACGTTCTTTAACTGAAGTTGACCCTGTGGGTTTCAAAATGAGTAATACTTTGTATAAATGTTTGGTTTGATATCCTTCTGTGCTTGTCTTCGGGTTTCCTTTTCCATCTTGTTTTGCTCCGGCAGGGTCGAGCCGGGAGGGCTGGGTGTTGGGGGGTTGCCCCCCCTCCCATCATCGTGGCTTGCGGTGCTGGAGCACCCCGAGCCACCCCGGACCCCCCCCAAAATGTTGAAGGTCGGCTGTCGCGTGCCCAGGGGCACCCGTGGTCTGTGGTCTGTGTTTGGGGGCCAGGTCACGATGGCTTCCCGGGGGCTCCTTCTTGGAGGAGGGGGTCTGGGTGAGACGGAGCGATGGGCGGCACGAGCTGGGTACGAAAGCCACTGCCAAGAGCGGCCAGGAAAAGGGCTCTGCGTGACATCGTCTGTACGTAAAACCCTTGAGACCACAGCCAGGTGGTCCCAGACGCGGACATGCGTGTGACGTAGCTGCGGTCACGGACGGGCACTGCTGACTCGCGGGCTCGGGACCGTCCTGCACGAATGCTGACGCTTGCTACAGTAAGTCATAACAACAGGTCTGATGATCTTTGAGGAAAAAAAAATTGTTTGTTATAAATGTTGGCATGGAGTAAGGACTCAGAAACTCAGCACTGCTGGAGGGTTGGCTCAGACACCGCTGTGGCTCAGTGCTTTCCCTGGAAGTTGCAGCGTAGGACCCGTCAGTTGTACACCCAAGGACTTTATACTAACTTCCAAAGTTTCTCTTCATGGTTTATCATGATTTTTGAGTGGCACTGCATGCTTTTTACACCTTTGGCTATACTTCAATTCTCTGCACGTTATTGTTGAAGGGAAGGGTGTGCATTGCTCCCTGTGTGCTGGTCCTGTGCTCTACGTGCGCAGTGAGCAGATTGCTGATGTGGCAAGGTAAAAACTGGACTCCTGTTCCCCTGTTTGCTAACACTTCCTCAGGTTGTCTTGTAAAATACCGCTGATTTTTGTACCACACGTAACTCTTCTACCAGTCCTTGACTGACAGCAAAAATAGCCATGTACAATTGCCAGGTGTCAACAGTAAAATCCCCACCAAGTTCAAACCAGAGAGCCAAGAACGTTAATTGGCATGGTAAACACTCAGCTAGTGCCACAGCCGAGTGATGAGTCCTGCCAGCAGGCTTGAGCAGATTGGTCTGGTTTTGAAGGAAGGGTCTCCAGCAGCTTGACTTCTCCTCAAAAACTCCTTTTGTTATTTTGGGGTGGATGGGGGACCACTGCCTCCTTCCTGAGGTGCTGCTGGAGCATGACCCAGCCAACCCACTGCCCTGCTGTGACACTGCAGTTGGACTAGATGATCTTTGTAGGTCCCTTCCAACTGAAAATATTCTATTCTATTCTATTCTATTCTATTCTATTCTATCCTATCCTATCCTATCCTATCCTATCCTATTCCCCTGTGCTGCCCCCAGTTTTGTGGCTCTGGTACGGAAGCGCTGGTGCAAGGTGGGGTCCCCTGGGGGTTGCCCATCTTTGCTGAGTTCTCCTGCCATCAGCTTGGGGGATGGCTCATGGTCTGGTTGACTTTTCTTTATGGAAAAGTAAATGTGACATGTCCCCAGACTAAGAGCAATGGTGTTTCACCAGCCGTGCCCCAGGGCCACCAGCATCCTCCCTCCCGAAAACCGTGGGGAAGGTGCCTGGCTTCCCGTGCCTTGGCAAGGTAGCTGCTCAGCGGCCGCAAAGTCCTGCCTTCGGGAGAGCCAAGTGGTGTTTTTCTTTGGGAAACTGTGTACAAGATTGAATTAAGTAGGAGCAGTGTGGATGTGTTCTACAAATTGAACTTAAAATAGGTGACAGAGAGAAGTGCTGTAGCTGTAAAATATATTGGCAGTCTGAGTGGCTGCAGCTTACTCAGTGCCTGTGTAAAAATATCTGAAAGTATGTGAAACACTGGAGAAGTAGCCTCACTTTTATTAAATTAATGCCATAAAAAATATTAAGTTATGATTAACTGAAAAGTTTGATTTTTTAAATCAAAATATGCACCTGTCCTTGCTGGATGCAAGATTTCTGAGGCTTGTGGCTTGTCTTGCAATGCGTTATGTATGTTAAGGTGACAATGTATGCGTCTTTCATTAATAAGAGTGAAAGTACAAACATGGATGATAACTTTCTTTAGTTATTTATTTTAGGAAGTTACTTCTGATTAATATTTCATTTTTATTGCTGTGGCCACTTTTTTTTTTTCCTAATTAACATTTAGCCCAGCCCTAATGCTTATGCTAAGAAAAAGTAACTGTTTGATTGCACAGCCGGTCTGTGTTCTCTACTGCTGAATTTATGCTTGAATTATATTGTAAATTGTACATATTCAAATTAGAATAAACTAAATGCATTTTCTGGCATGCAGTCTATAACTGTATAAATGTACAAGTTTATTTGAATTATACAAAATAACAAACTCTTGTATTCATTAATACTGCAAGCTCAGTTTTATCTAAAGCTATATTAAACTTTCAAAAATCGTTCGGTTTAAATGTGTTTGTCTTTTATCCCATCCACTTTTTATTACTTTAATAAATGACTATGGATTCAAGCTGTTTGAGGGCTCCTGATTTCTCATGTAGTGTGTGCAAAAGGCCAGTCTCTTGATTGCTGTTAAGAGCAGCAAAACTAAAACCTGAGTTTAGTTGAGCTGCATTTTCAGGGTCTCTGGAGGCGGTCTGGCTGAGCCCAGGCCCAGAAAATCCAAGTCAGGAGTCCGCAGGCTCCTTCCTGAAGGACAGCGAAGAGCAGAGCCCGAGGTACGTGCTGAAAACCCGTAGACTCTATAATTCAGGCAGCCCCGATATGCCAACGTCCTGCTGAATTTCTGAACTTTACATTAATTTATGAAATGCCATTTCCTCTGTAGCACAGAGACTGGGGAGCTCTCTTTCCCTTTGCATAGAGAAGTAGGATTTTTTGTCATTATCTCCCCCATCCAGCCTCAGGAATTAAAGCTCCAGAAATCAATAGAGGCTATCAGGTCTCTCCCCATTAGTAGACCAGACCTTCCTCTTTGGTTTTTACTATAAATTGCCCCATTGGTGCCTGGGCATCACCACTCAGGGTGAGCAAAATACATTCTGTGCTAACAAAATAAAAATAATAAAAAAATGACAAAAGATATGTGATGATAGCTTTTTAACTCCTTCCCCTCAAGAGGCTGCTGAATGAAGGTTACTAGAGCATAACCGTATTTGGTTTTTCCCTGTTAACCACTTGCCTTGCTCTGAGTCCTGACCTTATATTGCTGGTCCACCATACACTTTCCCTATATGCTAATACAAATGTATTTTTTCCATACGTTTAGAAGGGATGAGATAGTAGAAGTTGGAGATTTCTTTGCTCCCGCACCTGGTTTCCATTCAGTTTTATTCTCAGTGTTATTTCCACATCCCCCAATCCAGCATAACTGGAGTCACCCAGGAATACCTGTATCAGCCAGTGGATATCCTGGCTTGCAAGGAGCATCCCTGGGGAATCGAGGAGGTGTCCTGCTGCTGCTGCCTGTGTTAAAACCGCTGCAAACCGAGGTGTCGGTGCTGCGCTTGCTGTAATTGAATTACTGCGTGCGGCAGGACAGAGGCACGACAGCACGGGGCTGTATCAGTCATCCCGCAGCATCAGGTGCAGAATACATTTGAATTTATTTCCTCAGCCGTGGTTGAAACAAAGTGAATTTGCGGGGCTTACTTGGAGATATGAAAATGAAATTGCAGGTAGGTTTTAAATACCTACATAGGAAACATACCTGCTGGGGAAGAGGGGCAGCTCTGTGCCCTGGCAGCCCCACAGCAGCCCTGGCCCCGCCGGCAGGTTGAGCTACAAACCCCAGCACGGGCAGGATTTATGGATCAGGTCACCTCTGAAGGCAGCTGCATCCATATATTTTTTAAAAATATTAGATGGGGGTGACAGGCAGCTCCTGAGCGTGCTGCCACTCGTACCAGCTGCCCTGTGACCGAGCGGGAGCACACGGGGCGGGGGGGCCGATAAGGGTGGTTCAATATTCACGTGTGATACGTAGAATTACCGCTTCCATGGATTCGAGGTGATTTACAGTTATGCTTCTCACATTTCCACTTTACAAAAACAGAAAAACAAAAAAAAAAGGGAAAGAGTAAGGAAGAGAAAGAGAAGGAGAGGGGCAGAGAGAGAGCAAACTCATCCTTCTACAGCAGCCTAATTTTTGTATGGTTGTAAGTACTACTTAGGCTGAGTGCAATACTGGTTTTGTTAATCTGTTTACACCACTTCCAAGCGCTCTCTGATTGCTGCAGAAATGCACTTGAATTATTATTCCCAAGACAAACATCTGTGCCTCATCCATCAGAGGCTGGAAGGCCCTCGCTGCTGTGCTCGGCTGTGTGTGACCCCCCCCAGTCCAGCCCAGCCCACCCCACCGTAGCTCGCTGGGCGATGCTGGTGCGCAGCATCGAGCCGCTCCTCGTAACCTCCGGAGCCCAGGTGAGCTGCTTCTCTCGAGCGGGTTTGGGGACAGAGTTGGCCCCAAAGCCACAGGGAGGGAAGGGGTGGTCTATCCCAACCGCCTCTGCCGTGGCGGCATTCGTGAGTTTTGCCGCTGGGGAATGCGGTCTGAGACCCGACGGGCGATGCGCTCGGTGAGCATCGCACCCGCTACGGCCCACCCCACCGACCGCGGCTGGGGGAGAGCGAGGGGCTTCAGCTTGGGGATGGTCGGGCAGCTTGTCGCTCCCACCCCGCTGCCCTTCTTTACGAGCAAGGCAGGGAAATGGGGTTCTCCCGTTTCACACCCATATATATTTGGACTATAGGCATTAATTAGCTATGCATCCACCGGCTGAGACTGTTTCATCCACCAGAGACCCACGTCGGGAGCAGACACATGCGTCTCCCTTTTGGGGAAAGTCTCCCTTGACCCAAGCACTGTCACCATGTAGAGTCCTCTCCCAAGCCCATAGGTCTGTTCGTAACACTCAGGGACTGTGGGCATCACCAAGGGATGGATGGAGATAACCCCAATGCCAAGGGCGTTTTCCCACTGTTAAGCCCGGCTTATGGTCATGACAATTGGGCAGCTCAGTGAAACCGCGGAGGCTGCCATCATTTTTCCTCCCATCGGACGGGGGATGCTCATGAGACGCGACCAGAACACCACGCCTGACAACCAGTTAGGCAATTTGTCTTTGAAACTGCTTGCCGGCCCACGCGGGGGGGTCCACTGGCACTCGGCGCAGCCCCACGCAGCAGCTTGCGCTTCGGTGCCTGTCTCTGTCCTCCCCAGTAACGGGCTTTGCCAAGCTGGTGGAGGTTTGACGAACAGCAGGAGCATGACGTGGATGAGCATGAGGATGAGATGCGCCGGTGACTGCAAACGCCGTGGGCTCAGCAGAGCTTCGTCTGTGTATCCAGGTACGGGAGGTAAGGCGATACACAGGTAAGCAAATATACAGTGTGCACATAATAATTACATATACATTCCTAAGAAAATGTATAATCCGTCATGTCTCTGTACCCATAATACTAAAGGTAACAGCAGTCAAGATAGCTGTTTGCTAATTCAGATTTATTCCCTATTTCCACTCTCCAAACTTTTACATTTATTTCTGCCTAAAATGTTTGTAGGTTTAGATAAGCTTTTTGGGCACTGCCTTGGGAATCGGGTCTTTGGACTCATTCCACACCAACTGCGTGCGATGGAAAGCTCGTGACAGATGGACGAGCGTGCGAAAGAGAGAAAGCGAGGGAGAGCGCGGGCACGGCAGCATCACTCGCTGTCGGAATAACCTGGGGAGACTTTTCTCTTGGCATCCTCCAGATTTTCCCTGGGAAGGCTCCAGGCATCCTTTCCTTAAGCATTCTTGGAGCCTTCATCAGTAACAAAGAAAAGAAAAGAAAAGAAAATCCAAATTAATGCATGTCCCAACATAGGGACAAAATTAAGTCCTATGCTGGGATGATGCTCAGGATGAATATAAACATGACCTTACACCCCACTCCGAGAAGGAACTATACAAAATATTTTATACTAACTGACAAAATTGATAAGTCCACACCTTACAGCAAAATTAATTTAATTTTTTAAATTAATTAGCAAAGCTCCCCTTTGAGACGATAAAGTATTTTGTTCTTCTTTTAATTAGTACATTGCAAATTTACGTTTTTCATTTCACGCAAGTTGGGGGAAACTCTCAACATACTTCCTCAAATATATTAATTGATAATTCCTTGTTCCTTTAGTCACAAAATTCTCCTTGCTAATAATAAAAAATAGCAACGCTTGTACATTGAGGCAGTTTGAAAGTAAATGTGGCATGCTAGAGAGTCAATGTAGGAATGTTTTTTCTGACTATCATTAATGTTTAACCATGCCTTTAGATGCCCGAACCACATTGCTTTAATAGAGCACTGTGTAGATGCAATGTTTGCTGCATGCATGCTCTAAACTGGCCGCAGAAATCCCCTAGCCTGCCGATAGAGTCTCTCCTCAGGGTGACTGCAAGTGAAGGCAACGCAATGCAATGCAATGCTTCTGCCATCTCCAGGGGACACAGAGGGTAAAAATGGCAGCAACGTGACATAAAGCATCACAGCAGTGGTACCAGGTGCCAAAGGCATTGCAAGAGATGAGTTCAGACACAAAAAAATCTCATAAACACGTCTGTGTCTTCCATCTTTCTACCAAAGTTGTTCAGTCTTACAGTCCCAGTAATGAGATTATCAAATCCTAAAATACAAATGTGCATCCGAAGAGCGCATAAATATAATTTCCTATCGATGTTTATAAGAATATAGTAATTTATTCTGCTTCAGCTATTCCCTGTGGCATAAGTGAATGAAAAGCTCTAAGTGAAGATAACTGATTTCTCTTTAGCTGACTTTTGATGGTGTGCAAGGGGGGGAGAGCCAGGCAGGCTGTGCACGTGGAGCAGTGGTTAAACACTGCAAGTCAAGGTAGCCATGTTGTGCTGGCTCCCTGGAAAATCAAATTTACGTGGTTTTTCCCCCTTTGGAAAATCAAAAAGCAGCAGACTTCAGCTCACTCTCACTAAAGCTCAAAACAGTAACTTTTTTTTAAATATTGGGCTGCAGCTGGACAACGCACGAACTGCCTTACGTGAGGAGCTAAAAACAGGATGGTACTTTCGACTTGGAAGATTTGAAAATGGAGGTGGAAAAATGATCCACGATAGCTACAGGGTTAGCACCGGGTAAAGCTTTGGGAACCCAGCTGTTGGCCAAAACCCAAATGCCCTAAGCTTGGCAGGCTGTGGCCGGCTGGATCCCAGGATCCAGTGCCCAAGTGCTCAACGCTCCGACCTGCGAGCGCATCTTCCCTGCGGATGCTTCCCGGGGCACCTTTACTCCATCAGCTGCATGCTTAGGCTTGGCCCGTGGGCATTCGAGGCTTTCCCACCGGCTCGGGGGAATTCAGGGCTCTCACGAGGGCCGCGGAAGCCCTTTGGGAATGACCCACGGAGCGTACGTACACTCGGATCATACGGCCTCCAAACGCGCACGCAAGCGCGCGCGCAAAACCGCAGCGCGCAAAAATATCCGTTTCATACAATGGCTGGTCCGAATGCGGTTTTTCTCATTTCTGAAGGAGCTGTTCAGTATATCCAGCGCTGCAATATCACAGGTATAACTATCGCAAATACTTACGCCCTGGGAAGCACTGCCACCTTTATCTCCGTGTACTGAATTTCCTCCTATTTTTCGCTTACCCTGCTCAACACACAGCTCAAGCACCTTTTGCTTCTGGTTCAGCAGAAGTGCCCTAATACCAACAGTTGTACTGCCTTAATCGCCAATATTTAGTGATGCCGCAGGGCTACAGACGCCAGCTGCGTTCTCCAAGGAAAGGTCCCTTCTTCTCCTCCTTCTCGGGGAGGGGACCCGTCCTCCCGCCCGCAGAGCAACGAGGATCTCACCTGACAGCTGGCAGCACTCAGCTTTGCTCTGCTGGGTTCGTGGAAGGAATATCGCTTCGTAGGGGACACGAAATACAATTTAAAATACGTGCTAGGCTTTATTGATAAACATTCAAAAAGCTCAATGGCCCCTTTCTAATGCATTATTCAGAATTTCATATTAAAAAAGCAAGAAACAACAGTTTCTTTGACAAGACCTATTCTTAATTTTTATATAATATTCCTAAACTCTCTGTTATAAAATTAGGGTGTCGTGTGTCAGCTCCGCTGCAGGTCCTGCGCGGTGCAAATATTTTATAAGCAGTCATTTACAATTCTGCACACACACAATATTCAAGTAGTCCACGAGGCCTCTATACAGATACCTTAATACTGTTGCATAATTTATGTATTTTATATTATATTTTTCCTTGTGCATACATACTTAGTTTGCTTAGCCCCCAGGAAATCTATGCTAAGGAAATGGCACACTCTGTACGAAATGTCAGATATTGCTCTGATGCTTCAGTACCAAAGTTAATGGAGCAGAAAGACAACAGTGGAAGAATGTTTTTAAGTGCTTGTAGGTCTAGGTGTTGTGAAGGCAATTTATTGTCTTCTTAAATCTAGACATCAAAATCTTAACTTGTAAACAACTGGATGTGCAAAAAAAATGCTGATTTAGCTGTCAGTCCCTGTCCTCTTTGCTCAGGCTGCCTTTTCGTTCCAGCAGTAAGTGAGTTGGAAGTGCTCGGGCGCTTTCTGGCACTCTCCAAGCATTGCACGTCATTCTGCCTTGGGCTTAAAACCCCGGCATGGTAATAAGATTATGAGCCATTCGCTTCCTTCTGCAGAGGCGCTTCGGGAATGCCAGTGACTTGAGGCTCTACGATATTTGGGTACTGAGGGTTAAAAAGAAAATTAGTTAAATGAGTCTGTAAATGAGCTTGTAGTCAAATAGATACATTTGAAATTTTTCTTTAGAAAGAAAAGAAGAAAGCAGAGTCCTGAGTAGATGGCAGGGAGCAGCCCCGGGGTGAAGGGGCTCCTGCCCTGCTCCTGCCTGTCGCCGCAGCTTTCTCCTCCAGCTTCAGCTCAAAATACTGCCCTGGTTCAGAAATGCCCTTTTTAAATACTGTGCAATCAGCTCGTTGATATCCCTTTGGGTTTTGGTTTTGGTTGGCTTTGGATTTTTTTTTTTTTTTTCCATAAAACTCCTTGCTGTAGGAATTAACAATTTCTTAAGAAGTGAAAAAAAGATATTTTTGCATTTTCCTTGTTACCTCCCTTGACAGGCGGGCAGTCAGACACACGGACAGGCTGGTGCAACAGGTCAGTGTGTCCTGATGGTGGGGTTCAGTTTCCCGTCCTATTTGTCATTGTATTGCCGGTGAGCAATCCCAGGCAGGGCGCAGAGCACCAAATAGATTCTGTTTCATTAAGACCCTTTTTTACAGTGAAAGAAAAAATATTCACCCAGGGTCCCCAGGAGGGAAGGAGGCAAGTCGCGGTCGGGCGTTCCGCTCTGGCAGGACATGCCAGCATGGGTGTCTCCGGTGAAGCTCCTTACTTTTATATAAATAAGCAAATATTAATGTAATTATTGCTGTGGTAAACAGTTCAGTTAGTCTGGGTAGGCCCACCAGGAGTCAGGTTGCTGCTGCTTCCGTAAATACCTAATCTTCATATTAAAATGGAAGGGATTTAAGAGATGAAAACTTGAATTACATTTCGAGCTCTTGGCTTCAGTGCCTTTTAAGTAGTTTGGAGCATACAGACTGCTTCTAACGAGTCAAGAACTAGAAGTAATGTTGATAGGGTATTTTTAATGAGAGCTGAACTTCCTTTCCAAATTTTTAGGAGCTAGCATATTAAAAATAATGGGAAAAATTGCTTCAGGCTGGAGAAGGAGACAGCCGGCGTTTCCCCAGGCTCTGTCTCAAGGCAGGCTGCCCACCCCGTCCAGCCTAACGCCTCGTGACTAACACGCCAGGAGCTTTCCATTCGAGCCGTGAGGTTTCCACAGCTGGCCTGGGGTGGAACAAGCACGTTACAAGCAGAATTCTGCAATGCCATTAGCCCACGCCGCCCTGCCGGGGGCTGCCGAGGTGGGGGGGGTCCCGCAGCCTGGCCGCGGCCATGCAAACCCCTGATGCTCCTGCAGAGCATCCTTTCTTTCATCTCATTTATTCTCCGCAAAATATTCCTCTAAAACAGAGGAAAAGATTTTGTAACTTAATTTATCACCCTCCTTCCTGCTCTAGACTTGCCTTTTTCTTTTTTTCCTCTTTTTAATAAGGTTGCAAGCGGCTGTATTATAGCTTAAACAAGCCAGTGCGGGCTGCAAAGGTCCCTTCTTCCCTATCCAATGAACTTTCCTCCTGAAGGATGCCTTGTATCAGGCTCTACAGCTTTGCAACATCTGGGTAAAACGTGAGTAAAGCTTTCAGTGACAGCCCCAGGCTCCGAGGAGGAGAAAAGCAGAACGTACCTGGACCGGGATCTGAACCGGCCTTGGGCCGCGACGGCCGCTCTCCTCCGTGAGTTTCTTGGGTCTCGTACAAAGAAATTCATACACGGGAACATCACGGGGATTTTCTTTGTCCCTGTTATCACCAGTGGGTGACCAGTGCAAGTAAAATCCACCAGCTCTGTCACACAGCTGGCCTCTCTGGGTGTGTGCCCTGCTTCACCCATGCATAGGTGAGTTATATATGTAAACACCTTTTTCCAGGTTCTTTTTTTCCCTCGGATGCATTCGCTACAGAGTGCAAAGCGCTGTTTAATAAGGCAGCCTGCTTACTGCTCCATCTTGTAAACTGGTTTTGTAGAAATGGACCATTTGTGGATTATCTGTTTCTATGGTGATAGATCGGAATAAATGTGTTGTGGTCCTGGCTGCCTTCAGCTGCCTGTTTTCTGCAAGGTCTCTGTTATCAACAGTAAAAATACAGCATCTAATTCCCCTTAGAGTATCAGCTGAGACTTACGGACAAGATCACAGGCTTTAGCCCGTGAAAAATCACTGTGGCAAAACTGCATATGAAAGTTATAGGCTGTACCAGCGCAGTTAATAATAACCACCATCCTGATGCCAGGGACATAGGAATTACTATAAGGGAGGAAAATAAAAAAAAAAAAAAAAAGAAAAAAGATGTTTTTCAATTTTGGTCTTGTAGAGCCAGAAATATCCTGTTGTCACGGGCAGATCAGAGACTGGAAAATCCACAGATGCCCTACATAGTAATAAAAAAGGAGGCCAATGCAGACATGAGTTGTAAAACCTGTGACATTATTTTGGGGGGAGTGAATAAAAAAAGGCATGTATTCTCTAAAATGTCCCCCTTTCGTCCTTAGATCTGAAATCTGCCGTTTCCAAATTGGGCTCCCTCATCAATATGCAAAGGCCAGCACTACCAGTGGGAGCTGTGCATCCACCAGGAGCATTTGCGACACCGTCTGTGGAGTAGGTAGATTTTAAAATGGAAATACTATCAAATCCTTATACACCTGTAAACACCACTGGGAACTGAAGTTGCTCTTAATGTTATCTAAAATCCCAGAATGTAAGTTTTGCTGGAGTAAAAACCGAATGATTATCCTCCTATCCTCTTATGATTCACATCACAACTGGCAGCCACAGTGGATATCATCATGCCTCTCCTAAATCTTTAGTATTTCAAATGCATATTTAGACACCTCTTTCTTGATAGGAGAAACCTCAGCGTAGCACTCAGGAGGATTGCCCTTTGGATTGAGGTAGAATTGAAAGATTTAAATGTGCTGCACTTCCAAATGCTGGCTTACCGCTCGCCTCACTTGTAGAAATAAGAAATAAATAATAGAAAAGTGAATTGCATGATTACTCAGTCCCTGAACTACTAAAGTCACGGAGTGACTGGAAAACTACAGTTTTAGGGAGCAGGAGAGTTCACTATTTCGGTGACAGGTGTCCGTGCTTACCCGGAGTGAGACAAAGATGAACTCTATCAATTAAAGCCAAAAGCCAAAACAAAGCAGCAAACAAAGCCAGCGTGCTGAAGGAATATCTCCACTTCACATAGGGCGTTTGTCATCAAAGTTACACCTGCCGAAGGTCCCACAAACAGCAGATGTGAGGTGCCGGTTCTCTGGGCTGTGTAACATCTAGCCAGTCTTTAAAAGGTAAAATTTAATGTTTAACTGTTTCAGTGAAGCACTTTGTGCTTTGGAAAGTTTTGATGTTGATAACAATTGTAGATACGCAACAAGCTGCTGTAATGAGAAATGTCCTATATCTATTCATATATATATATATAACAGCATCATCATTTATGGAAGTACAATATAGACACAATTGCATGTATTTGCACACGCCTATATAACCTAGACTTGGGGTGGAAAAAATGTTTATTCTGACCAAGTAACAACCTTATTTCTTTTGATCAGACCTTTTCTGCCTTACCCTTTCCTATGGCCTATTTGTGTCTTGCTTGTGTCTTGATGTTTCGGTGGAACAGCGCGAGTAACCCTCATCACCTGCAGGATGCTGGGATGAAGGCGCACCCGTGTCCGGGATGCTGCCGAGAACTGCCCGACGGCCGGAGCAGGGGCCGTGTGTTAACACTGCTGCTTCCCTGCTTGCAACCGTCTTTGCAACAGCACACAGGGAATGCAAAGTCAAAAAAAACCCGTCGGGGAGTGTTTGTCCCAGGTCCTGTCGCAGCTCCGGCTCTGCGGTGCCCAGCACGGACCTTTCAGGGGGCCGACAGGCAAAAAGCATTGCCAGGTATAGTATCAGCGGAGTAGAAGAATGCAAACCGTTCCCGGTGGGGTGTAGGGGAAGCAGTTAGCCATTGGAACAACCTTCCTGAGAATTTGACCTCAGGTGTTTGAATTAAGACTCATCTATTCTTAACAGCAGCAGGTCTAGGCTCAGCGCGGAGATGCTGGCAGCATTTTTGGCACGCGCTCAGCAGGAGGGACCTGATCACCAAGATCCTTTCCAGGCTTCAAATCTATAGGTCCACAGTTTTCAGTCCTGTGTAGATATTTCCCACAAATATTTTGCTAAGATCTGTTAAAAGTTAACGTTATAACATATAAATGAAGGACTCGGGGCAGGAATGCAGGACACGTCTGGTAAAAGTGATCAATAGGTGATAAACACTAATGAATCCTTATCTGACTTCCTAAAACTCTTGTCCAGTTTTCCTATATTCATCCTCACCTGTATGCCAGGGAAAGCAGTAGCAAGTATTTCACATTTGATGAAACATTACGTGTACTTCCCAGTTTTTTCTGCTCTCGATAAAAACTTCTGTCGGGTGCATCGCTATGTGCAGCCAGGCCAATTTGAAATGTTGTCGCTATTTGTAAAAGAGCTTTTCCCAGTATTTTGTGGTTTTATGTAGGTGGTTGTGATTAGAGCTGACATTAATTAGAAGAAATGCTAATATACCAGATGGATTTTTTAAAAGGCATAGTGGAGGAGCAATAAGCACAGTACATGTGCTTATGGAAAAGTAGGAGTATGATTTGTTAGCTATGTATGTAAGACCTACGCACTACAGCATTTAAGAGACTGGTAGAATGTACTATATTAATAGTACAGAATTTTAGCACACAGCCCTTATTTATGGATGCGAATTTATCCTCGCGCAGCACTGGCACCCTGCCCTTGACATATCGCATGCTGCAGCGTGAAGCGCAGCAATTAGGCACAAGCCTTTGACTGGTGCAAAGCTGAAGGGAAAGGAGAGAAATTCAAATGTCAGACCTCGCGTCGGCTTCTAAGCCTTAATTTCAGCCTTTTTTTTTTTTTTTTTTTGAGCCACGTAACCGGGAGGGGGCTGCCGACTGCATCCCAACCCGCGCTCGCTGCAAGGCACCGGCCAGCGCTGCATCGTCCCCCTCCCCAGCACCAACCCGGCCAACCCCGGGTACCCCACCGGCTCCGGGGACGTTGCCCAGCCGTGGGGTACGCAGCCCCCAGCCCAGCTTTCCACGGTGCTCAGCGGGCACGCCGGGCTCTGGAGCTGGTCCTTCACCACCTGGAAGCCTGAGCTGCCTCCTGGCCTCGAGTCGCTGCCGAGAGGAGCCGCCGGCGCGGGCAGCGTGCCTGGGGAAGGATGGAGCCAGCCCCTCCGGCGGTGCCATGGTAACCGCTCCCCTTTTTTATCCCCGGTGTTTTCCACTTTGCGTCTTGAAATTAATTATTCAGCGTAGAGCGGGAACAAAACAGAGATTACCCTCCCTGGTCCCGCAGGTATCCGGGAAGAAAGAGCTTCCCGGGGTTTCCAGGGGAGACCAGGGTTAGGGAATGGGTTTTCTGTAACCATTCTGCCAAGAGAGCGGTTGGGGCTGCACTCTGAGCATGCTAATCATCCCCATTTCCCTGTGAATCGAGACATTTTTAGATCGACACCCATTTAATTAAGGATTTGCTAGAGCTGTAAAAAAAATCATCAAACTGTATTTGTTTTCTCGGCACACCCAAGCATCTCTGAATCATGGCCAGGTCCATTTGGGGGTTGGATTGCCGGGTCCCCGTAACGATGCTGCTGCAGCAAGAGCAGCATCGCTGCAGCGTGGCCGCTCTGACTCCCACCGCACCGTCTCGCTGGAGATTTTGTTCTTTTGCATCGTCGTCGTTAGAAATCCTCCCTCTCGCTGCCCAGCCTGCCAGGCTGGCAGAGCACCAGCTTGACTTTCGGGATGCGCAAACGGCATTAAGCATTGGTTTGGTGGGAGGCTTGGGGTGAGGAGGTTTGCTGGCTTTTCTTTATTCTTTCATTGTTGCATTCCTTAACCCATCCTTGAAAATGGCAGGTTAGCCTTTTTAAAAAGGCTTTAGGGGATGGCAACAGGAAAGCCACTTCAAATTTATTTACCCAAACAATTTGGGCCGTACAAAATACAGTATATATGGTGTATATACTATATCTGTACTAAATGCTATATACTGTATCTTTTGAAAAGTATCAAACGATGAAATTGTATAAAACATGGGCTTTATAAAAAGTGTGTGCAGTCCTTAATAGACTTACTGGGGAGGACTGAAAGAAACAGGAATCATAATAACCGCCCTCTGCAGCTCATCGACCAACCGAGGCTTCAACCAGCAGCTTCAACCGGCAGTGCCGAAACGCTGCCGGCAGCGAGGGGTCACACCGCGACAGAGATTGAAGAGGTGACAGCAGCCACAGAGCAGTCCTTGTCCCCAGGCAATTGCCAGAACACTCCTCAGGGGATGCACAGTCCCGGCGGAGGGTGCGTGTGGTCTCTGGGCCATCGGCTCAGCAGCCGACTGAGTCCTCCATTGATTGTTTAATTTTATTTTTTAAACGCCTGGAAAACTTCAGCCATGTTGCTGTTTTGTAAGTTTGGAACTTGACTGATTTTTCAGTATTCATTTTGTGTTTCTACTGACATGTCTGCCAAAACTACCAGCAGAACCCTGAAACATCTTTTAACCAACATTCTTCTACCGAAATCTTACTGGTTTTCAGTCCACCAACAGTTTCAGGATGGATTTGATACGCGTTTAAAAATATTTCTGGTAAATGGTTTACTTAAAAGCATTCTTTCCGGCTAAACATAGCATTTTTAAGTAATGGCTGCTTTAGCAAATATTCTGGATGTAAAATTATTCTGAGAGCAAAGGGAGCTTGCTCAGCTGGGGAGGAAGCCCTGGGCAGCCCCTGGGGGGATGCAGTCCTGCCCCCTCCCTCACCACCCCCAGCCCCCCCAGAAGTCACGCTGTTGAGCCTTTGGAGTATTTAATGAAAAAAAGGTCACACCTCAGTTCTTTTACCACTAGACAACTGAATTACCACTGGGATTTTTCTCTTTTTAGACTCCAGCCCCGCGAGCAGCTCTTGGAAGGGACCTGGCAATCGATGCGCTGCACGGGAAACCACCGTGAGGAAGCAGAGCAAAGGGAAAATACACCCTGATGGCACTGGACAAACGCTTAAGCCAAGACGACCTTGGCTTTCCGTGGGGGAATAATGTGCTAGTTATTTCGTAGTTTAGTTTTATAATTAGTTGCATAAACCAGAACTGGCTAAATTGAAATCTTTGCTCTTAGCTAGCGTAAGGGAGCTGGTTTTGAGGCTAGCCTCTTTGTGGCCTAGAACATTTTCCCTACCCTTAAATGCAACAGATAAAGCTGCCGTGCTGCCCCAAGACCTCTGCTTTTCCCCTGAAGTGGTGAGAGGACCGGTGCAGGGATGATGCGTCAGCACAACTTTCTGCAGCTCTCCAATCCCCCAGCCCTCCTGGAGGACCAGAAACTGCGAGAACAAAACTTAGGTGAATCAAAAAAACCCCCACAAACTCAAAGGTTGGTTGGACAGAGATTAGTCTAATTTATCATTGCGTAAACTCACCCTAGGACCGAGGATGTTCTTGTATATTCGTCAATCGTACACTGGACGTTTTAGGGAACGCTACCCTTACAAACCCTGGCTGTGAATCCTATAAAGAAACGCGTATTATACAATTAGGGAAAGCTTGCATAATTGCAATGCATACATGAAAACAATGTTGATTGTTTTGTACGAAGTGTTTTTTAAAGATTTAAAATTAGCACACTTAAAGTACCCTGTGTTCATTCAAGACTGGTTTACTTTGGCATTACTAATCACCTTACTTTCTAGTCTATTAATTAAAATAACAAAAAGCAGCTATACAAATTTAAAGACCTCAAAGCCCTGCATCTTAAAGGTGAGTTACATTTCCTTAGGAAGAACCACAGAAGTTTTGAAATATATTTATGTGTGGTTTTATTTTATCTGCACATACTAGAGTGGGCATCTGTGCACGTAACAATCTGTATTTATGGGTGCGTGCCTAGAAAGAGAGCAAAACCCCATTAATACTGCTACTTTAAAAAAATATATATTCCATACCTCTACAATTATATTTAAGAAAAACCCTTTCTGGTAGGTTTTGCACTAAAACTGACCTTCTAGAAACAGTAAAAAGGGTCTTTTAGAAAAGAGAAAACCCACGGCGGCGGACCTTCACCCTGCTGCGGGATCTGCCGCGCCGGGTCCGGCCTCCCCAGCCACAGCGGCTTCTTGAAGCCCCACTCAACACGCCGGGCTGAGGAGGGTCTGGCAGAGCTGGGCAAATGCCCCGCGAGGCAGCAGCCACTGCTATTACTCCCTTTGAAATATCGTTCCCGTTCTTTAGAGCAAGAAGTTAGCGTGGGAATGAATTATATATAGCCTTTCTGAGGCTACATTCACACTGACTCAGCCAAAGAGCAGTCCTGCGCATGGCACGGGAATTTTCCTTGCCTATGGGGTAAAGGGAAAAAAATCATTAATTATCCTCCCAGGTTCAGAATAATCATTCTGACTGTTACGCTTTGCTATGTAAAATAAGGATGGAGATAGGAGCACTGAAAAAATGGTTTCTAAAGCTTTAGTCATTATTCTAAATTTTAAATGTTAATTGGAAGAGCGTCATCCCTGGTTTCATTGGGACTGGACTGTATTTGGATGTCGTGTCACTGCCCTCACTGGTTTCTGCTCCGTCCTACAGATGTGCATGCAGTGACATGAAAACGCGGACAGGACCCCCCAGCCCAGTACAGCCCAAGCCACAGTCTGCTGGCCTGGCTTTGAGGACTCAGGGTTAGTAATGGAATAGCTGAAAACTGCAAAAAAAATTGATCGATGGGCTTAAGTTGAGTGTGGAAGACAAGGTTTTTGGTGCTAGATTCATCCATCTTCAGCAGTGGGGGACGTGGTATATGCATTTGTTTGCTTTGGGTGATATTCAGTTCACTTAAGGCACAGGAAAATTCAGACACTAAGCAATAAAAAAAAAAAAACCAAAACAAAACAGGAAAAAATAATTCTGTCTGAAGCTCACCAGGGGGGTCAGTCACCAATGAAGACCATAATCTGTGAAATTCTCTTTTTGTTTAGAAGTCAGTATATTTATAACAGGCAAATGCTCTGTTCCGGAAAGATTATGTAATCATGAACAGCCAACAAAATGTTTTTTCAGACATCGCAATAACTCCTATGAGATTTTATGAACAAGCAGCACCTCCACTTCTATATCATAAAATTGCGCCAAGAGCGATGTATCTGCTGCAGGTACGTCGCTATCAATTCAGGCTGAGAAAGGCAATAACCTAAAATGGGATTTCTAGTTACTATTCATGTTACGTGCCGCATCTCCCTTCATCGCTCTTCCCTTTTCATTCTGAAACAGCCGTGCTGTTTGGGGGTGTGCTAGCCTCTTTGCCGGGTGGGCACCTGTGGTTAAACCCCTCCGTGCTGCGGCCGCCCCGTTCCCAGCCCCGCTCCCGCTGCCGGAGCATCCGTGGCACAGCCTGCAGCCTCCACCATCCACGGGTTTCTCCCAGTTCTCCAAACCGCAGCTGGTACCCGCTGGGCTCAGGGCTGAGCCAATATCTGCTCTAGGAACACGAAGGAATGCATCCTTCTTGCCTGGAGAGTAGCTTGGAATAACTCCCTCCCGGTGAGCCCATGCTCCTATGGCTTTGCTGGAGGGTGGTATAGCCTCAGGGGACCTTGGGCATCTCCCAGGGAGATGATGCCGGCACCAGGAGTCTGAATTTCACGGCTGGTTAGCTGCAGAAATCCTACTCCTTTCAGGAGTTAATAGCGAAAAGATTTCAGGTACTTACACTGAAATATCTCAGGCTTTGATTGTCTGCAGCGCAGCCACTGGAATAACTAAACAGCGTCAGGTAGGAGCAGCTTTCAGTCCGAGCTGTAAACGTGGTGTTATTTCTCCTCGGCTTTGACTGTAAACCTGGAGGACATTTCATTGAACCGGGTACTTATCACCAAAGTTTGGTTGTTTTCTAGGCAGCCTCTTAGCCTTGATCGCAATTATTTATACCTTTCAAACAGACAGAGGTAGAAGAATGCAAGCTTTTATTTTCTACATTGCAATAACAACTGAACCATCGCATGTGAGAGAAATTTGGGCTAGATGGAATAATCCTTCCAGACTTAATTAATGAGTCATTAAGACTTTTCTACCCTCATGTCGCATGCACACCCAGAGCATTACTGCTCTGCTGTCACTGTCCCATGGCACGGTTATGGGGGCTCTGTGTTCATCTCCCAGTTCTACTTACACTTGATACCGAAAAGCCGCTCAAAGAAACTCTCTCAGACTCGTTTTGGAGTTTTAGAAAGCAGGCATTCTTCATTGCAGCGCTGGATGCATGGGGGATAATTCCACCTAGCATGCATACCACAGCTTTAGCACAAACAGGTTATATAGAATAACTAGTTGCATATTAATCAGATTAGTATACATATACATAAAAATGATTGTAACTGATTATCATAGCACTGCCTACATCCGATCATGCGCAATGAAGGATCCGTTTGAGTCAAAGGGCTGCTTTTGGGACCACCGACCCATTTGAAGTTCTTGCTGGCTGTCCTTGAAGTCTTTATTCTTGTCCTTGTTCTTTGATCTTGAAGCTTAACGCAGTTTCAATCACGTGTAGTCAGTCTCAACATTGTTCTCATCTAGCGTACAGGAACATCTAGTCATAAGAGCAAAGAACTGCAAAACTTAGGAGTAAATATCTCTACTAGTTAATTGCTCGGCTATGCTTTTGTCTATTGTTTCAATCATAGTGTTAGTATAAGTTTTCTAATAAGTATTTACGAAATCGCACTTTTACAGTCACCTAGCAGCAAACCAGTCTCCACGGCTGGTACAAAATATTAAAACCATCAAAACGTTTAGACATACCATACAGAATGTATGAAAATGTGCTGTCACACTCCTCCCGCGTGACTCCCAGCCATCTCATTTTATTCACCGGACTCACACGCACAGGGACAAGACCAAAAATGCCGTCCCAGCAAGAGGGGGATGGCAGGGCTCCTTTTCTCGGCGTGATCCCTACGCCGAGCGCTCACTTCTCGCCGCGGTCTGAATCGCGTAGCTGACCTCACATCAGAAAACAAAACTCGAGAAGGTTTAGAGTCACCCCACGGGTCCCAGCACTGTTGGGTAACGCCGCAGAGGTAGCGCCGAGATGGACGGAGGGCTCGCGGGACCCCGGGGGGGGCTGACCCCCCCAGCCCTGTGCTGACCCCCTTTGCTCAGCAGCTGAGTCCAGCCCTTCGGCAGGCAGACACGTTCGGCGAGCGCACGGCTTCGGGTCGGGGAAGAGCCACCTGAAGAAGTGAATTCTTCCCTAAACTACCTCGTTACACCCTCCTGACTAATACTAATACTAATACTAATAGTATTTAATTAGTATTAGTATTTAATACTAATTAAAAAATTAGTATTTTTAATCACGTTTTTATTTATTGGAAACGGACTCTCCTGCAAAATAATATTAATTGGAGTAATAATAAGCCTCTGTAAAGGGATTTGTTCACGCTTTGAATTATCAGCACAGCGCTGATAGCGGCTGAATTCCTGGAACTTGTAACAGCAATAACCTTACACTTAATGATCTTTCCATTAGTCCCTGCTAAAATAGTGGTAGTGAATTCAGTATATCACAGGGCAAGATATAGAAATGAAAATACAATGCCCTGCACAAAGGAATAAAATGCTGGGAGGCACATGGAGATTAGCAAGCCTTTATATATATATATATACACACACACACACACACACACACATATATATAAAAAATATCTATTTTTACATATATTAAAATACATCTATATATATATATATACTTACATATTTTTATATATATATGATGTAACACTGTGATCAAGAAGTATCTCCCAGTGTAAATCCAGGAGGTCAGCTGCATAAGCACATAGGATTTCAGCCTGAAATGGCTGGTTCTGCTGGAAGAGAAAGCTATATCAGCGAAATAACCGCCCCCCTCCCCAAAATACAGTGTCGCCCCGGCTCATGCAGGGCCAGGAGAGGTTCCTGCTGGGGCAGGGGGGATGCAGTGCCGGAGGCTGGGGATGGATGCTGGACAGGCACTCGCTGTCCCTCGGCAGGGCACAGGGACGGAGATTGACCCCCCCAGGTGAGGTGGGGGTCCTGGAAAGAGCCTGGAAACGGCCCTGGATATCTCCACCAGCCAGACTGCATCACTCCAGTATCAAATTAACCAGTGTCACCTTCCAGCTCTGCTGTACTTCATGGTGTCACTGGGCATCACCTCTCCACTGTTACAGTACCAGGTGGGGTTTTATTAATACAAAAATATTTTCAGTATTTACCCCTGAGGTGTATCGGTACAGTTAATGTGTAAGAAGTCGCTGGAGGAGCTCGCGGGGGACGGGTCCAGCAGCCAGCGGCAGGTGGGTATGGCATCAGGTTCATCAGCTGGATGAACCAATGTACCAAAGCTGTCATAATTTACACACTGATTTTGAAGTTCTGATGGAGTTGCCGGCATGAAAAGCAGCAGGATGCAGGAGGCTCGACGGAGGGGAGAGCGCCGGTGGCAATGCCGGGAACCCGCGGGGAAGCGTTGGTCATTTGGGGCACAATTTTCTCTTAAACCCCACATGCGTAGAAGCCAAATTCAGCCTGTTTGAAACTGTCTTCAGTTTCCAACTTTTCCTCTTATAACTGAGGTCCGGGAGGAGGATTAAAACGATATTTTTGTGACTCTGAATATCATAATACTAAATAACACTAATAGTAAATTGCTCCTTTTTTTCTTTTGTAAGCAGTACGCTAAGTGCCATGTCCTTCCCCATCACCTTCAGATTTCTGGACTGACATGGGGACACTGATTTTGGGGCCCAGAGTAATGAAAACAGCTCCCAGGCTGCAGAAAACACAAAGTGCTTGTCCTGCCGCAGACCCCTTCCCCGAGCCCGGCTGCGTCCCGTGGGGCCGGGGGCTTCGCACACAGCCGAGCAGCCAAGCGGTTTGGGAAAAATGAGGATAATTTCAGGAAAGGAGGAGGAGGAGGTGGGAGAGGAGGTTTGCCTCAGTCCGGGAGGGGATGTGAGACTTTCCTACAGCAACCTGGGCAGGGATTCAAGCCCTGGTCTGGTCCTGGAGAGAAAAAAGCCCCATCGAGGCACTGCCAGGAGATGTGGATCATCCAAGGGAAGATGCTGATTGCTTTAAATAACTTACTAGACAAATGACAACGAAATCTCTCCGATTGTTACTTTTAAGGGAAAATCTTTGCTTTTTTGAAAGATCACACGACAGCTGCTCAGCAAGAAGGAAAAGAAACAGATGAGTTATGAAGGTCGATGTGACACATTCACCCATATGCCACTGCCGAAATGGAAACACCTTTTTTTAATTAGCTGGGAGAGCAAAGTGTCGCAGGTACGATTGGACAGGTCTGATTTCTCAGCAGTTCCCTGGCAATGCTTCGTCCCTCCAGCCCCTCGTAATTAACTCTGTCGTGGGGAGAGACGCAAACTGCGGGAGGTGGCGGAGGGGAGGGAGAGGGAAGAGGCAGAAACAAAAATCCCCATTGCCTGGCATTAATTTGGGTTAGAAATAGCAGAAAACCTTCGCACCTCTTTTAGGAAGGAAAGGAACTACCACTGCCCACGTGGGCTTTTGCCCACTGGTGATTTTTTATTCCCCCCCCTCCAGCTTTAAGAGGCCTGAAGTTGCCCCAGGCACAGCACACTTAAGGCCTGCCTGCCTTAATTTTTTAGTTACTTACCAGTATTTATTTAAAAAAAAGAATATTCTGAAAATTAAAGTCGAAGTCAAACTAAATACAAAACAAACAGAAAGTATGGTGGTATTCCTGAATACATTTCACCCCTAAAAATTCTCATTTGACTTTGTGAAGTATGACCAATTTGTCACATTCGGCAGACAGAAGTAACTAAAAGAATAGAATAACTGGACAAATACAGAGGGAGATTTAAAAAAAAAAAAAAGAGAGAAAAAAGGAAAAGAGTTTAGTTTCCCCAGGCTCCCTCTGCAGCCGTGGGAGATGGGGAGGGAAGAGCGCGACAGACACAGACCCAGGTTCATAAGTTAGTTTTCTATCATCTCAGTCGCCAGCTGGAGTAGTTTCTCCCTCTCTGTTGAGTAGCGAACCAAGGCAGAGTAGTCTCTCAGCACTGCATCTACCTGCGCAAACACCCATTAACAAAGATAATTATTTATCTAATATTCCATTATGTTCAAAGACTAATAAGTTATCTGCCTGCCCTTGTACTGAAATAACAGCACGCAGCCCTGTCCCACTAACGGGCTGGGAAACAGGTTACATCCAGGACCCAGTGGATTTCTCCCTGCCAATTAACCCGTGCCGGTGTTTGGAGAAGCGCGGTGCCGGCCAGGGCGCCGACCGATTTCCACGCTGCACTGAAAGAAGGCGGAAAACCGTGTTCCAAACGGCGTTGATCCCATCTGTCCGTGGGAAACCGCGTGTCCGAGGTGCCGGGGGATGAGGCAGCTCCCGGGGCTCTGCCCGGACACCGGTGGGACCAGCCACCTTCGGGGCTGACGGCGGTACTGGATTGCCAGCTGCAATTAGCTACTCGCTGACTTCAATTAGCATGCCTCGTCTCTGAAGAAGAAGAAAAAAAAGTCATAGTATACCTGCAGGGAACTATTAGATAAACTTCCCATCTAATATGCAACAAAGCTACATTATATATATAAATATATATATATATATATAACCCTTGAGCTGACATAGATGATAATTTTTCTGGGTAAATCTGATACGTAAATACCATAAATGTAATGAGAAAACAATAAAAAAAAATAAAATTACTGTGGAAAATGTCTGAACTGCAGGCAGGCAGGCAAACACAATCTGCAGCATCCCCCGGCGTTTTGGGGGGCTCTGGGGGACACGTTGCACCTCAGAACGGCTCGGTCTCTGACACGTGCTGCAGCGTTTGGCTAGAGCTCGCAGTAACTGCAGAGCGGTTTTATACCCTGTCAACATAATGGAAAAGCTGTTTAACTGTCTGAAATGTGTATGTACACAAAGAATATGGAGAATGTGCATCGCTTCCAATGTTGTGCTTTTTGGAGCCGCTTTCAAGTCTTTTTTCTCTGAAGGATTTAATTGTGAACATTGTGTCTCCCATGGGAAGACAGTTCTGCTGGATGTCTAGAGAGGATCTCAGAGGACGGCTCACAAGCTTCAGGCACGTGGTGTGAGAGGCAGCTATCGAATACTTCTCTGCACAAAAGGCTGTTCCTCAGAACAATATTTCACCAGTTCTGTATACGTTTTACCTGATTAAAACTCCTGGGAGAACAAATCATTTTCAGTGTTGGGATCTGCAAAAGTCTCAGGCTTAGTACTTGCATTGTAAAGGCTCCTTCTAAAAAAAAAATAATAGTAAATCTTAATTCAACCTATTTCTTTTCCTTTTAGTTAAAAACATTCACTGAAATATATTTTCAATAAAGCAGCATCTAGTGGCTGAATTGACTTTCCTTGCATATACAAAATTCCCACTGAAACAGGCAAAGGAAAACCAAGCGGAATCTCTCTGATACAGGAACAGTGTGCAGAACCGGGGTCTTTGCAAACCGTAATACAAAAAAATCACTTTCTATTTTCCAATTCAGAGAAACCTTGTGGTATTCCTTGACTATTTTTTAAATAATACTGCTGAGTATGGCTGCTGCTGAGGACGCATAGGGTAGTTTGGGCATATACACAGAGGCATTCAGAATAACACGTGCATGCACAGACACGCGTGTGCAGGCACGGGTACCTTGCCCCCCCGGTACGTGACACTACCCGGGTGCGCGCAGGAGGGCGTTGGGAGCACCCCAGGGTTCAGCACCCCAAAGTAAGGCACTGGTGGGAAACAGGGAGGGATAGCAGGGGAGGGACGCGGTGTACTCTGCATCCCCCCCCAGGGTGTTTTTAGGCATCACATTTCCCCAGCTTTGCTCGCTTTTCCCAGAGGGTGACTACCTAGAGGAATAAAATTAACTTTTCCGCGTCGCTGCTGGAACATACCAGCAAAGGTCATGCAGCAAGGGCATTTCAAGTCCTGCAAGGCTGATTTCTTACTCCTCATCTGAAAGGTATATTTTAGCTGTTAATGCACGACTGAACAAAAAAAAGACGTCTGTTAATCTTTTTCTCAAATGCACAGTAATTTCAGAGCAGTGTCTGATAACAAAATGTTTCAGGAAAATGGCAGGAGTATCACAAACCCATTACAGTTCCTGCAATCCTTTGCTATCACTGTACATGAACAATTTTATTTCTCTGTCAGAGAAAGCCGTTAATACCACCGGCAGCTGCCTAACATCCCTCAGTGAATTATCTCCAAAAAGCACGGGGCTAACACATATTCCCTGTGCCTTTTGTTAGCAGGAAAGCGATTCAATGAGAAAATGTTTGGCACAAGTGTAGAAATTAAAACAGCTGGTAAATACGCTGTTAAATTCAGTACCCAAGCCCAGCCATGGATGGTCCGTAGCCCGATGCTGAAGGAGGAGCGGTACAAAAGAGTTATGTTGAGGCAAAGCACAGGGGACATATATTCATTTAATATGACTCCAAACGCAACGCCAGGCTAGAAACCAGCCTGCGGCCAGCAGGACCGATCTGCCTCTGTTGTCTGTCCCAGTGGGATCATCATGTTGCCGGATTGCTCCCGCTCACCCATCAGGTTTGCAATAAAACATAAAGGCAACTCGTTATAAAACTCTTGGCTCCAAGGGTTAATAGCGGGAAGGCTGTGGCCACCTTTTCTCATGTAGAATCACACTGAGAAGGGCTGCAAGACACAGACCAGAAAGTGGTATTTTCTGGCTCCTAACAGCGTTTACACCCATGGGTGCCACCACGGCAGCTCCGGGGCCGTGCCCGGCCAGCAGCATTCCGGCAGGACAGCCGCTGATGGGAGGGAGCTCTGCAGCACGGAGCTAAACCAAGCTGCGTAACGGCATTTGTGCAGGAAAATAGAGACATTCAGTCTTGTGAAAACCCTGTTTTGCAGTAGATGTGGGCCAGGCTGGCAGTGGCTGGGCACTTGCACTGCTTCCCGGGCTCTGCCAGCCTCCCCCCGAAAAGCACGTCCCTCCTCATTTTAATGTTAAGTAATATGTTCTGCTTTGAGCAGTAGATCACCCAAACAATAGCTTTTTATTATCTAAAGTTACCTATAAAATCTCATACTTTCTCTGATTTTGCTATATAGGAGGAAGATCAATGTAAAGATTTATTAAAAGCCAGTGTATGGCTTTTAATAACTGTGCATGTGTCTATGTATACAAACACATACGATGGTATTTATATCTACCTATACATAGCTACATAATTTCATAGATTCAATGTGATATTATGTGTAGATATTTTATAATCAGTTCATGATGTTCAGTGCCTGAGTAGGGTTTCTTGAGTCTAAGCCTGCATTTTCCCTGCTGGAGCCCCACCAGGAGGAGCAATACCTACAACGACAACGACTTCCAGAGCATCCCCTCCCCTCCAAAGGATGCTCAAGCTGGAGCTCCCAGCACGCACACCCCCAGCCATACCTCTGCTTGGACACCCTGATTTACAGCCTGGGAGGCCAGCATCATTCAACAGTGATTCAAGGACTAATCACTGCTTTTTTTATTATTATTTTTTTAATTTTTATCTGTGCACGAATGACTCCAAACCTTTCTTTACATGAGAACATCCAAAAGGTTTCCTCTAGAAACGTCTCTAGCGATGCAGCAACAGCCTGCAGCCATGACTCACACCCAGTAGGGTTTTCTTCACCAAATCGCAGCCACACGACAAGCGGAGGATCCACAGATCTCCCAGCCCAACACTGAGATGGAAACTTCTCCCAGTGGCAGAGCTGCCAACTTAAATACAGGAGGAAAAGGAGAAAGTATTTACTTGTGGCTCCTTTGTGGTTACCCTGCAACTAAATCCTCCCACAGCATTTCGCACGCTGTTGGTAGCTCTTCCAGATAAAGATGGATAAGGGGAAGGGCAGATCAGCAGCTCTCAACACGTCTCGCTCCCCGGGCTCAGCAGAGAGCGTGAGCAGCCCCACTGAGGCGATGCCATGAAAGCGTGTGCCCGTGATCACTGCTTATGCACTCACACTATTGCTCTTTCTCATGCCCAATAGGCCTATGCTTCAGTATCACGCTGCCAACAGGTTACTCTAAAGAATTACATGGAAATGTTAATTTTGATTATTTTTTCATAATAAACCCCAGGACGTATTTCTATTATCTTTTTCCAACCCAGATTCACCACTACTATTAAAGATATTCCTGGCTGAGTAACACAGATACCAACAGCCAGTGAATTACCCTACTTCCTCAAAGCACCCTGGTGTTTTGGTGATACAGCACAGCCCACCTTGCACCCGTACTAATAAGAATTTGAGACCCTCATGGTCAATATATGGAGTGGATGTTCACACTGCCTAGGGCTGATGTTGCACAAGATGCTTGGAAAGCGGTCAATGGCAAGAGCAGACTAACCATGGCAATTCAAGCATCCAGCCTGATGTTTGGGATTTAAAGAAACCAAAGCTCTTCCAAAAGCATTCAAGTATGAGAAGTCATTTTTAAATGTAGTTGTAACTATTCGCTATAATTAAATAAGTTCACTTGTTCCCATCATCTTTGGTTTTCCTCAGCATCCTGGTAGCTTTGTTTTTATTTATTGTCTGCAGATACTCATTTCAAATTCCCATATGAATTTCTAAAAGTGTTTAATTACATGCATTTTCCACCAGTAATTCACATGTATGAGCCAAATTCTTTAAGAATCCTTTTTGGCATTTAAATAACGATTTCATACGTGACACAAAAGCAGCCTTTTGTTGGTGGTGGTGTTTCATCTTTTTTCAAAGGGATACGAGCTGCACGAAAAAAAGGAACAACCTGGAACAAGGTGTTCACTAACAATTTACTCAGCAAGACCCCAGGTGTGAAAGCACATCAGCGCGGGAGGGAGAGAAAAGATCTGCAGAGCTCGAAACCCCGATCATCCCTACCCTGCGACTCCATGTGGGTGCCCGAGACCTATAAATCACGGCTATCGCTAAGGTAACAACATTCAGTCTACGCTCCAGGGGGTCAGTTTGAAAAGTGACTCTGAATATACCGGCACGACAAGGTTTTATACTACTGGAAGTAGAGAAGGAAAAAAAAATCATCCTTTAAAATGCAAGGGCCAGAGCGTGGGCTCCTGGGCTGGTGCAGGGAGCCCTGGGCCACGGCCACGGATGGAGAGCGGGACACGGCCGCTCCGCCGGTACCTCGGGCAGGACCAGATGCTGAGCGCTGCCATGGCAACGGCGCCGAATCCATCCAGGAGAGATGCCATGGAGAGGAGCGCTTTTAAAATTAGCCATTGCTTGCAAATGACTTTTAAAAAAAAAGGTACAATAGTTTTTCCCCCTCTTTCCAGAAAGGGCTCTTCTCCATTAGCACAGGGCCGTCGCATCCCTCCCGGCACCCAGCACCCACCAGTGCCCCTGTGGACCCTGCCTGCTCTCAGGACTGCCCACCCACATCACAAAGAGCTGCATGGCAGAGCCCCGGCACAGTCCCAAATATCTCACCTTAGAGCGACACATCAGAATCGCGGGGGGGGGGGGGGGGAGAAAACAAGAGAGAAAGAGAGAGAATGTAAAATATCTGTGTCATTAATTTCAGCTGTGACTGTGAAACTAATTAGCAAGGTCGTGAATATCAACAGCTACTTGGGAAAGGAGCAATGCTAGTAAACAGCATCAGCACTTATATACATATATATAAAAAAATTAACATTATAGTTATATATAATACATAAGAAATATATTCTGTTTACTAGCATAGTGATGTCAAGCATATTTTTATATATATATATATATATAAAAAACCATATATATGCGTTTGTGTATGTGTGTATATCCGCATAGCAGAAAGGGTGAAGGGGTTGTACCGAGCTGACTCCAGTAATTCAGCATCCAGAAGTTATAGAGGGAAAGCCATCCCAGGCGTGCAGGGATTACCCCTCGTTCTGGGGTGGCGGAGCCCTTGCAGCCCTCCCCTCGAAAGCACGCTCAGCCTTTGCATTCCTGCAGTAAGGTTTCCTGTGTTTATTAGAGCAGAAATAATGAAAACCTAAAACCCGATTAAGTTTAATAAGCTTTTTTTCTTTCATGAGAGCTTGCGGACACATTAACTGCCAAATTATAGATTAATTCTGTTCATTGAGCTGCAAATGTTTTGGCAGAAATAAAATCCATCCTTCAGAAGGAAGGGAGAATTCTTCTTCCAACAGGTAACTTAGTAATGATAATACAAAATTAATTTAGCTTAATGGTCTGGAACTGCCTCCTTTTAGGGGCTCTGCTGGACCTGCAGACCAAGTGCTTCTGGCACAGGATGGGTCCATCCGTGTGCAGATTGGGGTGCTCAGAAGGAAAGAAATTGTGCTTTCTTTTCTTGCCGCTGTCTTTCCCTTAGGTACTTGGGCTGCCAGCAGGTCCGGGGCAGAGGCAGGAGCAAGGAGGAGTTTGTGCTCTCAGACAGGAGCAAATCTGATCAACACGACTGCCTGGACTGCTGCGAAAAACGCTGCCGCTTCTCGTCCCTCAGCACCTCCTCGCCAGAGAGCCCGCAGGCGACGCGGCGGGTGGTTCGCTCCTGGCCGCATCCTGCAGCGGTTTGGGGCCTTAGAGATGGTTTAAGCATTTTATAGAAAGAACTTTGAGTGCAGAAACCCAGGACCCAATGCGGGAGATGGCACAGTCGTCCCCCCCCCGGCACCATCCTGCTGCCTGGTTGGGTGCATGCAGAACATCCCTTGCAAAGGAGAAAAGCAGGAAAACATCTGTTCCGTGACTGCAGATGTGTCCTGTGTGAAAAGCCACCCATCACCCAGGGGGTGTGAGCAGAGCTGGGACGGCTGCCGTGGGCGTGGGGGATCCAGAAAATTCCCGGGATGTGCAGCTCCGCTGCCGCCGGCTGCCAGCACCCGCCAGGACCAGGCACGTGCTCCTCACATAGCCCTCTCCTGGGGAATTCGGTGGTTTGCTTTGCTTACCTAAACTGCCCCTAAATTATTCATGTATTTATAGCATGTAAACTATAAATACTAAAGAAAATTCTACCATTTAAGAAAGTCTTTCTACCTCGTATTCAACTAATTGATCATTCCATTTTATGCAGGTTTCCTTTATCGCCTATATAGATCAAGGTTGCTTCCTACCTCCCCTATGTACATTTAGGGTAATCGATTCCTCCAGGACATACTGTCTTTGTACTACAGTGTCGTGGTTTAACCCCAGCCAGCAACTAAACACCACGCAGCCGCTCACTCACTCCCCCCCACCCAGTGGGATGGGGGAGAAAATCGGGAGAAGAAGCAAAACCCGTGGGTTGAGATAAGAACGGTTTAATAGAACAGAAAAGAAGAAACTAATAATGATAATGATAACACTAATAAAATGACAACAGCAATAATGAAAGGATTGGAATGTACAAATGATACGCAGTGCAATTGCTCACCACCCGCCGACCGACACCCAGCCAGTCCCCCGAGCGGCGAATCCCTGCCCCCCACTTCCCCGTTTCTGTACTGGATGGGACGTCACATGGTATGGAATACACCGTTGGCCAGTTTGGGTCAGGTGCCCTGGCTGTGTCCTGTGCCAACTTCTTGTGCCCCTCCAGCTTTCTCACTGGCTGGGCATGAGAAGCTGAAAAATCCTTGACATTAGTCTAAACACTACTGAGCAACAACTGAAAACATCAGTGTTATCAACATTCTTCGCTCTGAACTCAAAACATAGCACTGTACCAGCTACTAGGAAGACAGTTAACTCTATCCCAGCTGAAACCAGGACATACAGCCATTATTTACCTTTTTCTTACTAGGTCTGTTCATCTTCAACTCTCTGAACACGCCAAGAGCAGCATAGCTGCTGCGCCGGTGGGGAGGCCGTGGGAGCAACCCAGCTTCCTCAAGCACTGACAGCGTCTCTTGCCCTATTAAAAACCAATATGGCAGTTGGAAAAAAATGATACACGAGGGCCTGCTGCTGCTGCTGCTATATTTAGATTCTCCTGCTGCTGTTTCTGTTGTGCCAGATTGAATTTATTTCTACTAAATAACCATTAAATTGATCTGTTTGGACAGAAGCGGCATTGCAGTATTTTAAATAAACCTTTATTGCATTTGTTCAACATATAAACGTTGTGTTGAAGGCAGCCATACCATCCAGCATCTGCAAGCACCTAGTCACGTAAAAATGCAGAAACACAGACGATCTTTCCTGTAAAAATTATATTGCCACATCATCGCGGGAGCCCTCCCCTGCGCTGCCCGGAGTGGATCAGCTCTGGGGTCGGGCTTTCTTTCCTTTCCTTTTTCTCCCTAACAGTACTGTTGTTCTAACCATCTGCATCCTAAACTGCGTTTACAGGTTAAAAAATACATAATCTACTGCCTTGGAGTGTGTTGCAAGCAAACCAGGCTTCTCTGACACTGAGAGTGAGCCAGACTGAAAGGGAGTTACTGCCGGTTTCCTCGTCACACACAGCACAGGCGATGCCACCAGGTAACAAGAAAAGTTAAAAATATTTTTAAAACCACACATTGCTCTGTTACCTTATCGTACTGCAATCCTCACACAGTGCAGATGGCCCCTCTTCTTGCTGAACATCATCATTTGGAAAATGGACAAAGCTGGAGCCTGTTGTTTCGTAGATGAAATCTGAAGTCCTCACTTGGACAAAAATTCACGCTGGCTTAAAGAAACTTGGGTGAGTGAAGGCCACCGTACCTCTGCTGGTAACAATTCTGGTTATATACGCTGAAATACATTATTTACTGAAACAAAAAGGGACATTGCATATACTGAAACTCATTAAATTGTAGCACTGTATCTAACCCAGATCAAAGCGTTTAAGATTGAAGTGAGAGACTGGCCCCCATGTTATTTCACGTTAAATCCCAGGGAAGTGGACTACTGCTACTGCAGCGCCGTGTTCGGGGTAATGAGCTGCATGAGCGAGACAGAGGCAGAATAAACGGGGAAAAGATTCAGGTGAGGAACTGAAGGAGAGAAGGGAAAACAGGGACAGCTGTGTGACGGCATCAGGGACGGGTCGTGCCAAACACCCCTTGCACTTCGAGACTAAAGTTAGGACAGTGAATAAACAGGGTGCTGGCTGCACCCCAAACATCACTTGGGAGCCAGCGCCGGAGCGGGAGATCAGGTCCCAGGGCTGCTTACTGCAAAGCACCATCCCCAAAAATGACTTTGGGACTTCTGAGGGACAAGGAAGCCCCGCGGCATGGCACCGCAGCATGGAGCAGCTAACACGAGCCACTGCTGGGAAAAGGAGCGGTGAGCAGGCGAGGGAAGGTTATCACCCTCAGGGACCTGCAAGAAAGCGGGAGTGGAAATGTATTTGCAATTCAAGTAGTTGCATGTATACACAAAATGCTTTTTTTCCCTCTAAGCAAGCCATAAAACACTGATCCGAGCACGCTCACGGCACCAGAGGGGTGACCTGCGTGGGCAGGCAGCTCCACGGCAAGGCAGGACCTCGGGCTTAAGCTGCGATCTCTTCGTGCCTGTTTGCTGGTGTTGGTGTATGGGGGGATATATATATATATATACACACACACACAGTCTCTCCCTTTCCTTCATCCAAGAATATATTTTGTCATTTACAAAAAGGGCTCTCAAGATTGCATTATTCATATTCTCCAAATACACAACAGCAAAGCACTATAATTTTCAACGAATCGTCTGATTTCCATTCAACACATGCCTTCAAATTTCCCCAAAGCACACCACAGCCCTTATATCCTGCCGCTTACTGTAAATTACAGTGACGAGGGCACTCTCTCACATACTTTATTTTCCTTTTCTGATTGTGCCGTTTCCAACAGTCTGCTCCTATAAAGAGTCCTTCCTCCTGAAACAGCATAATCAAGAATTCAAAACACATAGGATTTTTTTTTGTTTGTTTTCCTCCTCCCAAATTTACTGATACAAAGGTTGAAAATAATGAAGCTACTCCTTAAGTATAGTATTTCTGTGGGAGTTTTCTCCTTTTTAGTTACATCTCTCTCTCTTGCATGAAAATCTTCCTGTTAAAGCGGCTTTAGGAGACTGCATTAGGACAGGGTGGGATACAGGGAGATGGACTGATCAACCCACGGTGGCTGTCCTCTCAGTAAAATTCAGTAGCAAACCAGAACACTAAGAGCCACAGCTTTCTGGTTACTGCAGGAAGAAGAAAACAAACTAGAGGCCAGATAGAATTACAGTCCATTTACTGCACCAGTCATATTTGATTTTTTGAGACATCTGAAGCATGTTTTACAGAACTCTTCTGTCACTGTTATTTCATAAGGATTAAACCAAAAAGAGACTAAAACCATTTTACAAGCAGAGGTCAGGGCTAACATTGCACGGGCTTAATTCACATATATTTACAATAAAATCTCGAGCCACAGGTACGGGACAAGAGTCACTGACCGGGCTTGCTAGGAGGGCTGGGGGGGGCTGAGCAGGGACCCGCAGCCCCTGCCAGCGCTCACCACCCCAGGCTCGAGCTGCTGCCCGGACCTCAGCCGCTCCGTGGAGTTAACGCTGGCCCAGCAGTCCTTTCTGATCCAAATAACAGCTATTCCAGAAATTCCTAAGCCCTGCCACGCTCAGGCCAGCTGCAGAGTTATCCCCCTAGTCCTTGGATGCAAACCCCGACTCCTGCTGCAGCCCCTCGTGCTGTCCCCAGACCTAAACTTCACCCGAGTTCAGGGGGACACAGAAGACCCCGCCAGCCCCACAGCCAGACTTTGGTCAGTCTGCACCAACTCCATGTTGAATTTCTCCACGTAAAGAAGTATTCTTCATGCTGACACTTTGACAGTTAAGGGCTACATGGACACAGGGGTTGTTGTTTTTTTTTTTTTTTAATTAATTAATTCCACTACGAAATATACCACTGGGAAACATGAGGGTATCAAACACAAGAGCTTTTGCAGCAGTGGAGCAGCAGTGCTGCGCAGCTCGGAGAAGCCACCCCAACCTCAGCCAGTTCCCAACCAGTGGGACCAAAACTGCTGGAGCAGTGCATCCATTTCCCCTGTTGCTGGGGCCATTAAAGGCTGCCAACATTCAGACAGATTTTAGGAAAGGCAAAAATCATGTTGTTTTTTACAGAAAACCTTTCATTTGTTTGCTGTGACTTTTTTTTTTTATGACTTTATGATAAAAACCAAAGACAATCCCCAAATCCCCCCAAAACAGCTGAGTTACTGTTATTTATAATCATTCTTACTGTATAAATGGAAATTTTGATGACTGCCTTCCCTATAAGTATATGAGCTCTGTTTTAATGAGGACTCAAATTCTGGAAGCACGCAAGCAAAATGCTGAAGTTAGAAATTTTCTTTCCCGGTCCCCAAAACGCAGTGCAGGAGAGGGAGATGGCAGCGGGCAGGAGCAGGCGAGCCGTGGTGGGGTTTGCCCATGGGCGGTGGAGTGGGAGGTGAAGCCTGTGAAGCCCCTTTCCTCGGTTCCCCACCTCCCCAAAATTCCTTACGACGTTTATGACCATGATCTCCTTAGAAATTTTGCCACAACTTGAAAGGACCTGAATCGAGCTGAGGAGCCGGGTGGGACTGTCTGTGCCAGGGCAGGTGCTGCTCAGGCAGCAGGAGACAGAAAAAAAAACGCTCTTTAAAAATTCATGCTGGTCAATTAGGAATGAAAGCGGTGGAAAAAAGCGGAGAGGTTAGCACAGGCTTCTCCCGAAGAGGTTGTAGGAGGAGGATGGATGGTTCAGAGGAACAAGAATAGATGGTCTGACATGGAGAGCACGGCTGGATAGAGCCGGTGTGCAGAAACCACGCGGGCACACATCCTCGAGGGGCACGGACGCAGCTGAGGAAAGAGCTGAGAGCACGGAGGGCAGCACCAGGGGCTGTTCTTAGCTTTGAACTGCTTTTTCATCATTCTCCATCCCATTCCCCCAAAACACCAGCCACCACCCGGAATCGCGCCCAGCCCTTCGGTCCTGCTGGGAAGACGGCATCGCCGGACACCGCGATGCTCAGCGCGAGCGGACTGGTGCTGCTTCTGCAAGGAGAGGCAGATAGCAGACCAGACGATAGGCAAGGTCCGCTTAATTCATCCCCAGATTTTAATTGGGTACTTTGCAGATTCACCTCTTAATTGAGCCGAGTGATAAATGCCTCGTATTCCTTAACTGGATTATACCTTGTGCTAAACGCATGCAGGCGGGTGCGAAGCGGTGGAACTCGACGACCAGGCGGCCGCAGAGCCGGCCACGTCCCCAGCAGCCCATCGCACACCAGTCCCGGCTCTGCTCCTCCAAATAACTGCAAGGCATGTCGTGAGGGAGGACGTTAAGGCTGGTTGCCAGGGAACACGCCGGCCACCGACGGGAATGAGATGGTGACTTCATTTTCTACATCAGTTAAGTGGTGGAAACTTGGTTTTGCTGTTTATTTACTCTGCGGGGCTCAGAAGGACATAAAGTCCGTTCCTCGGCGGTCAGGCTGGGTTGCAGTCCTGCATTACAAAGAAACATTTATACAGTTTTATGTACCAACATATAGCGAAAAAGCGTTTCCTGGTAAGGATTCAGCAGCATAACCTAATGAAACAGAATATGTGGTCCAGCTGTAATAGAAGCAATTTAGCCTAAACCACTGAATATACCAAGGCATTTCCAGTATTGATCAGAATAGGTACTAATCGCACCCAATGATGAGCACAGGAAGGAAGAAGCCATATTTCTGCTGAAAAGACTTTTTCTTTCCATTATCATTAGATGCGTGATTCAGATGTCTGCTTTTGTAAATCCATTCAGCATAAGAAATGACCTCACTGCCTTCAATGCCCTTCACTCTCTGGAAACTACTGAAGAGCTCCCTTTGCAGTCTGACCCTCTGCATTTTCCCCTGGAGAGGTTCAGGCGTGGCTGTGGGTATCCAGACAGAGCCAAGCCATACGTCCCAAATCCACACACAGTTGCCAACCCAGGGAAGTGGAAATTCACATGTAGATGCAAATTTTAACTTTGCGTGGGGCATTGGTTTTACTCTAACAGCAAATGTAAAGGGATCAGGTGCTCTCGGGCAGGAGGAGACCACTCTGGGACACTCCTCTTTTCCCCTTTTGTTACGTGTTTGAAAACATTTTCAATACAAAGTGTGCATTTGCGAGCAATGGAAGTATTTCACAATTAGTGTCACATGAAAAGTTTCACTGTGCTTAGAGTATGAGTTACTTCAGTGAAAATAAGGTGCTCTTCAAAAATTATAACTGAAATAAAAACATAGTGAGTTAACCAGTGGTTGTGCATTTAAAGATAGAAAACTCCACTTCACTATCAAAATACAGCCATGCAACTCTGATAGGTCTTCTGAAATATGACCACTTAGGGCTGAAAAATTAAAATACTTGGGTCTTTAAGTTCCTTTTATTCTTCTCATATCTTAAAAGCAGCTGTTCATTGTGCTCTTATTGTAACAGAGGAAAAATTAGTGTGAAGTTCTCACATGCAAACCTGTACACGTACAGGATGATACACCTTGCAGCAAGTTTCATACTGAAATTTGAGCATAAGCTTTAGAGTCTAGAAAGCCTGTATTTGTGGATTAGGGAAGGAAAACTCCTCAGTAAAACCCAAAAATGTTTTCCTGGGTGGGTACCAGTGGGAGACGGGTCCCCAGGGCTGTGCTGGCGGTGCTGCTGGGCAACTTCACACCTGGGGTAAATGTTTAGAAGCGTAACTGCAACGTTGCTTTAATGACATTTTGTGCCTGAGAAAGCACCCCCAGTAGCTTTCTGTTCCCGGTCCCTGGAGCTGTTTTTCCTTCACTCCACGATCTATGACTGTGCTTAGGAGGCATCAGTGCTGAGTTGGACAGTTGCAGCTTCACTTAATCCCTGACAGACCTCCAACACCAGACCCCTGGGAACGCATCCAAACTGTTTTGGCAAATAAAAGTATGACAAAACCATGCCTGAAATAAGCCTAAACTGCTGGTTTAGATTTTGTCACTCCAGCTTGCCACACCAGCACTGGGCTTTGCAGAAGAATGATACATCCAACTGACAAAAGAGCAGCTCCCCGCTAGAGTGCTCATTAGTTTTCTGTACGGCTGCAAACACAGCACTGGAATTTCTCAGGGAAAGCAAAATATTTTTGGCATTACCAGCAGGCCATCAGAGCAAGCTTAGCCAGGGTCGATGATTTGGGCGATGGGACAGGAATAGCCACGTGCGGACTTGCGTCATTGCGCAGTCACCCCAGAGGTACCTCAATAACCTCTGGTTTAGTCGCGGCGGCAGATGCTGAGGAAGGGTCCTCAGGGGTGACCTCGTGTCCTCAGCATCCCCAATTTCTGCACCATCTCCTGAGCCCCTTCCCTCCCTCCACCCCCCGTTTGAGCCGCCGGACCTCGGGCGCAGCAGGCAGCCGGCAGAAGGGAATGCAGCGGCCAGAGAGTTTATGCTCTAAAATTGTAGTTTAACAAAGCTTCTCAAGGATTTGTTTCTTACCCACCAGAAGCATAGGCTTGACCTTGAGGGAGCCGTTACAAACCTGGCAGGCGCTCAATCGCCTTCACCGCTTTTCTGTGCGCTTCCATCAGGCATCTCCATGAGAGATTTCCCTCTGTTTCACAGCTTTTGACCCAGGGCAGGAGCGCAAGGTTCAAGCAGAGTAAGGAGGTAGTTGTGGTTTTTCTGTGAGTCACATTTGGAGTGTGGAGGAATAACTGGGAATTGATCCTGTTGGGTTGATCCTGTTGGCTAGAATAGAACATATTTGTTAAAAATACATATACTTTTTCTAGTTAAAAGGTTTCTCTCTACCATTTCCCCAGGACATCTGACTTGCTTCAGTTCTCGGGGCAGAACAGGCATCGGGCTTGTCCCTGACCCCAGCATGGCCGAGTGTCACAGGGGAACTTGAGCACAATTCCTCAGTAAAAACAAATTTAAAGGCGTTTTATTGCTAAAAGTAGGTCTGTTACCCAAAAAGTTCAAGACTTCAGATTCTGTCATAGATATTTTATGAGCTGGAGTTTCCTACATGTGGCCTGTTACAGCCTGGTCCTTTGGGAACCCAAGTGAGCTTGCTGGGATATTTGTCACTGCTGGTGCCCTGGCTCACATCTGCAATAAACATTTAAACCATGATGTGCATTTTGGATTTCCCACTACCAGCTACAGAGAACTCTCTTGTGAATTTTATTTCCCCTTATTTACAGGACACATTAATATATATTATGCCCTATTTTTATTTGTGGGATACAATAGAATCCAAATTTTCAGGGAGGGTCTATACATTCTGGTAGAAATAATACCTACTAAACCAGCCTATTAGAAGACTTGTTTAACTTTATTTTTTTCCTTTACCTATTTCCTTTTCTCTAAGGAGCCATGAGGAGTAAAGCTGACAACAACTCATCTTTTTCCTTGTACAAGTAAAGTAATAGGTCTTTGAAGAACTCAACTCCACGAGATCCATCACTTCAGAGGATGATCTTAAATCTTCTGGTTTATTGGTCATTTGCATCTATTCTGCCTGCTCCAGTTGCACAAATTATATCTAATTGAAAGAATTTTATGAAGCTATTATATGGTAATGTCTGGAATATTAAAACGTGCTAATGTATATGAGGCCACAGACTATTTACTTGTCATTTCAAGCTCTATTAGAAGCATACAAACAAAATTTGTTTCCTTCAGGGAAGGCAACCTTAGTTTGCAAATTCTAACAGAGTCTGCAAGCGCCAAACAAAAATTGAGTGCTTCCTTTTGAAATGCATATTTCAAAATATAATTTAGAAAGGAAAGCTCTGACATCCATGAGAGATGAAGGTCAGTCATGTCTGAAGCTGCCATTAAATTCTAGGTGTGAGAAACAGGTGAAATTACTTGGATAGGAGAGAGTGTCTCCACCATTGAGACGGATGCAAAAGAAATCCCATGAACATCCTTGTTTTCTGTATGGAGTGCACACTTAGAAAAAGCTTTATTTTTAAAAAGAAAAAAAAAATCTCGCTTTTGCTATGATGAGTTGACTGCTTTTTTATTGTTAGGCTATCATGCCAGAAGAGGAGAGACTAGTGTAGCTCTGGCTACGGCAGTCTCGGAAGTTTCTGTTGAAGTTCTGCTTGAAACAGAGGATAGAGAAAAATCTACAAGATGCACGGTCAACAGAGGACAGTAATTAGAGTATAAAACTAACGACCTGCAACTCTCCCACTACTTCCCTTGATTACCTTTGCAGTCAGACAGCACCATCTGACAGCTGGCGTAGGACCTCTGAGCAACCAGAATTACATGCTCACAATTAAGGGCCCAGCTTGAAGTTAAGGTTGTTTAGGAATCTGCTCTAAGGTAGAGTTCATGCCATTTTGCATACACTAACATGCATTTAAATGCATTACAAATACAAGGAAGAGACCTTCCGTTTGTGTAATCTTTATGGGAGTAACTTCAGGCCTTTTTTAAAAAATCTGAGCATATAAGGGAGATATGGCAACTGAAGAGCAGCATCTTCCCCAAAATAGACTGGGACGTCAGAAGCAGCAAATCTTTCATTCCCTGAAGACGGCAATGCACTGAAGTATTTAAGAGGAAGCAAAATACCCAAGTCCCAGTTTACAAAGCCAGAAGCACCTGCCCAGAGTCATTTCAGCCTGGAATTGCCAAAATTTGAAGGAGATGCCAGATCATGAAAGTCCAGAGCAGGACTTTAATCCAGAGGCTGGTCTTTTGGAAGTTACTTTGAAAAACTCAGTCTCTTCATTTCATAGCAAACTGAAGACAGTTAAATAAACTACGTTATGTTATCCTTTAATTATATCATCACCACCATTATCCCTAGAGAAATTTTATGGGGCCTGTGAACAAAATCCCAGCACATGTAATAAAGCGCACAAAGCCCATTACAAAAATGCGAGGAACAAGGTATCCTCCAGAGAACAACAACAAAAAAAATCTGAAGAGGTGTTAATGTTTTCTGTGACAGCCAAGAAAACAATTGGCCAATAAGAAAACAGTTTATTATGGAAATGCTTTTGTGGTTTGTTTTTTTTAAGGGGAAAAAAACCCCAAACCATTCAGTACCATGTAGTAAAATAAAGTTCCCTAATAACCAACATGGTTACTGGATTCACTTGGACATTGATTTCTGGCTAGCCATGAGCTAATCAGCATAGGAGCCAATTCTGGAGATTCCCACAGATACCAGAAAGGGTAGGAGGGGACATCTGGGCAACTTTCAACATCCATTTCAGAGGCGGAGGCTTCCCAGCCTGGGGCTGTCCAAACGGGGCGAGAGCCTCTGGACACCAAGAGTGTTCTTGGGAAGAGGTGTTATTTGGCCGATGCACTCCTATCAGGTGCTGTGACGAGCTAGTACGCTGATGGCACCATTATCCATGAATAAAACCTCCTCCTGTTACACAAATCTTTAGCCATTCGAGAAGGAAGAGGCTTTGATACCCAGGACTTGATACTGAGCTGCTGAGCTAGAGCCATGGTGGAAATTAGACCAGCTCAAGCATGGCACTGCAGAAATCTCAGACTGGTGGTGAGACTAATCCACTGGAGCTTGCCAGCAAATCAGAGAGAAAAACTAGCAGTATTAACCATTAGCAACTACTTTTTTGTTAAAATATAAACCCAAAGTATATAAAGTTAAAAAACACTGGAATGTTCAAAACCAGACAGAAGCAATTACAGGCCATGCCTCAGCAGGTTTGCACCACAAAGTGCCAAGTCTCAAAGAGGTTACAAAGGAAAACAGGATCATAGTACTCATTAATAGACAATAAGATCAGGTTTTTGAAGTGAAATAGTTTGCAAGTATTTTGGCTTATAGCAAAAGATGATGTATCTAAAGGGGTGCCAGAAGGAAGCTACCAGAAGGATTTCTAAGCTTAGAAAAACTGGCTTTGTTGTGAAAGCCTCCCAGATTTCATCCAAGGCAAGGTAAAGAGCTCACGGGAGGAGAAAGGCTTGTCAGTTCTGCAGACTGAACAAGGCAATGCGATGGCTACGAGCTAGATAATTTCAGGACTAAAATACAGAAGCAAGTTTGATAGCAAAGGACATTTTCTCTTGGTAAATTACTCTGATAGACGCATACGTTTTCTAAGAGAAGAAATTTCACATCAAAAGTTAAAGTATATTCTCTATCAGCTCGCTTAGAGAGAAATTATGGCTGTCAGGAGGGAACGAGTGAGGCGGCCAGATGCTGGCTGGACCGCGACCGCCTGCAGCTCCCACGGGCTGGCACTTGCCGGGCAGGCAGAGCAGCGAGGCGGGTGGGTGCGAGAGGGGCCCTTCAACTTCCCCACAACAGGCTTTTGTGGTCACGTTGTCAGCTCCCGTCCCTGGAATAATAACAGTAATTTGAGAAATAGCTCAGACCAAGTACTTTCAGACTGCTGCGTACGTGCCGTTCAGAGCCCTACGGGGTTGGGAAGGCTTTAGAGTTCCTTGGTTTGCTATTTTCTGAATTGGCTTTAGGTTTTTCTAGATTTTTTTAAAAAAGCACTCAGAAGAAATAGTTTCTTGGTTGTTTTGGGTTTTATTTTTTTTCTCATTTCTGATTGGAATATTTATTTTCCCCAGTTTACTTTCTTACCGATAAATACAGGGATTTTCACTTCACCTCCCCAAAAAGCATTTTGGGAAAGAGGGACATCAGGACAACGCAGTTAGCAGGTATATAGGCTGGTATGGTCACTCAAGGGTGACAGGCATGTGGCAGTACACTCCCCCCCATCCCCAGAAACGAAACTTCTCCGGGCAGGGAGAAGGGGAAGGAAACCCTGGAGGCTGCAGGTTGAAATTTGAACTGGCCAATAGCGATTAAATGCCCACAGGTGAGATTCGACAGGGGTATAAAGGGGGTCCTGCAGGAGGAGGACGTGGGAATCAGTCCTCCTCAGAGCAATGAGTCTGCAGTCGAGTAACTCTTTGAGGGCGAGAGCCCTCAGCTTTTAAGTGAGTGATACACACGTTTTAAGTCATCACTTTTAAATCTTAAGGATTCTTAAGTTGGCTGTGTAGTATTAATTCTCGTTACATCATTGAGCCTGTGGTTTTATAAAATGTTACCGGACTTCTAACTAACTTTTACTGAAGAATAAATCTGAGTTTTAACACCTGTTGGATTTGGTTGTGCGTGCATCTGTAGCACTTTAAATTGGTGTAGTCGGCAGGATGGTGTTAATGGAGGAATTAGGATGGAGGCACAGCTGCAGCCCTTCTTCCCCCAGGTCTGGGCTGGGCGAAGGAGAAGTGGTCCGACCCGGCAGCGGTCGTGGAGAGAGTAGAACTATACTGCGGAACTTGTCGAGACAGCTAAAGGTATTATGTGTGCCCTGCTGGGTGCCTGCTGGATTCAAGCACAGAACCGAAAGAGTGATTCTGCTAGAAGGCAAGGGGAAATAGATTGTCTGAAGGTGGAACTGGAGGAAGGGGACGTGCGAGCCCTTATTAAAGCAGAAAGGCACACGGGTCCGCACGGTGGGAGCCCCCGAGCCACTATTCGCAAAACCCCTCGGTCGGCACCCGAACTCGGCGAGTTACAAGCTCAGTTTTCGCGCAAGCCGGGCGAAACCGAAACTGAGTATTTGTGGAGAGTTTCTTTAACGGGGGAAGGGATCGGATACTGCTGAGTGATGATGAAGCGAGAGGTTACTGGGGTCCGGGAGTGTTTCTGAGTGCTGGTGATCAGTCGATAACGTCCCGAGTCTACTTTGGGGGGGGTGCGGACCCCAGGGAGAGAGGAGAATCTGTTACTATCCGGGTAAAGGGACTGTCGGAGTTCACGGAGGGCAGCAGGGAGGTCCGCCCAGCCGGTTGTCAACCCCGCCCCGGGCGGTCTCGAACTCGCGGTCGGTCGGGTCGGAACTACGATCGCGGAAGGGACGGTGTCTGGCGGAAGGCAGCGGCACTGGGGGCAGCGCGGGCCGCGCTGCGCGGGCAGTCCGCCGGCGGCACCCGGGGGTGCGATTGCTGGAGGGGAAAGCTGGAGACCCAAGGGAAGCGCCAGCAACCCCACCCGCTCGGGAAGAGAAACGGGACCCTTTCGCATCCCTGCGAGAGGAACTGGATGGGCTAAAAAAAGCTAGGAGCTGCGGTTTGGGGTTCAGGCTGCCCAATCCGTATGGGGAATACCTGCCGGTGGTCTGCTGATAAAGAGCCTTATATATACATTCCTGTGGGCCCCAAATGGATAAGTTTAGAATTCTTAATCGATACAGGAGCCCAAATTAGTGTTTTAAACGAATGACAAGCTAGCAAGCTGGGACTTAAGCCATCAAGAAAGTCTATAAACATTAGAGGAGTAACAGGGACGACAGAAAATGCCCCATAGCTCAAACTCAACTTTGGTTACCGGGGGAAAAGAGAATGACAGCTGCGGAAGTGGCTTTAAGCCCCTATGAGGGAAATATACTGGGATTTGATGTGCTGGCAGGCAGACAATGGGACCTACGCAATGGAAGAGTGTGGAGCTTCGGGGCAGGGAGGCAGAGGCTATCCATGTTAGAATGTGGCAGGTTGCTCGTGCGCTACTGCAAGCTAAAGTAATTCGTGTCCCTCAATACCCACTTCCAGCTGCAGCCAAATGGGGCATTTCGGAAGTAATTAATGATCTGGAGAAAAGAGAGATCATCAGTCGTGCACATTCCCCCTATCATTCTCCTGTTTGGCCAGTCCATAAACCAGATTGAAGGTGGCAACTACCAATTGATTATAGAGGATTGAACAGTAATACCCCCCCATTAACTTCTGCTGTCCCAAGTATTACCTCAGTGATAACAGCAATACAGGCCAGGGCCCACCCATGGATGGCTGCTTTAGATGTTAAGGATATGTTTTTTATGGTTCCCCTAAGGGAAGAGGATAAACCTCAGTTCACCTTCACTTGGGAAGGGACCCAGTACAGTTTTAATTGACTTCCCCAGGGATATAAGCACTCCCCCACCATTGCTCACAATGCTTTAGCCAAGCTCCTTGATGCTGTGGAAGTACCATCAGGTATCCACATATATCAATATATAGATGATATCCTAGTTGGTGGGGACAACAAGGAACAGGTAGGGCAAGTGGCTGAGGCCATCTGGAATCTGTTAGTCAAGAATGGGCTAGACATTCCATCTTCTAAATGCCGAGGTCTGGGACAAGAAGTCAAATTCCTGGGGGCATGGTGGGTAGCTGGAGCAGTTACAGTACCTGATGATACTCTATCGGTAAGTGGGGGTGGGGAATCGCTGCTCGGGGACTAGCTGGGTGTTGGTTGGCGGGTGGTGAGCAATTGCACTGCGCATCATTTGTACATTCCAATCCTTTCATTATTACTGTTGTCATTTTATTAGTGTTATTATCATTATTAGTTTCTTCTTTTCTGTTAAACCATTCTTATCTCAACCCACGGGTTTTGCTGCTTTTCCCGATTTTCTCCCCCATCCCACTGGGTGGGGGGGAGTGAGTGAGCGGCTGCGTGGTGTTTAGTTGCTGGCTGGGGTTAAACCATGACAATGGCAATATAAAGCAGTGGTATTGGAGATTGGTAGTGGGAAGAAAGTCAAGGAGGAGGGTGAAGGTAGTGCACAAGTAGGAGAACTATGGGCTTTATTACTGGCCGTAGAGAATGGTGCTACCGTTGTCTATACTGACTCTTACGCAACCTTTAAGGGCACTACAGAGTGGATATGTCAGTGGGAATTTAGTAAGTGGGAAGTAGGTCATGTGAAAGTGTGGAGGACAGAGGACTGGCAATGTCTCCTGGCAATAGGGAGGTCCTGACCTTTAAAGGTGGGATGGGTGAAGACACATGCTTGGGATGGAACCCCAGCTGTGAAATGGAATCAACAGGTGGACCACCTGGCCCAAATCAGGATGGTCACCAGTGAGAAGGAAGATTGGGATAGACTAGCAGAATGGTTGCATATCAAACGAGGCCACTCAGGGAAAGCAGATCTCTATTATGAATGCCGATCTTGGGGTTGGCCAGTGTCTATGAAATTGCTTCACAGGTTTCTTGCAGCTTGCCTGCAATGCCAAATAAGGCTTAAAGCTAATCACCCAAACCAAGCTCCAGTCCAGCATATCAGACAAGGCAAGGGTCTCTGGGGCACGTGGCAGGATGATGACATTGGTCCTCTGAGACCATCTCGTGGGAAGGAATGTATTTTGGCAGGAGTGGAAGTAGTATCAGGATTGTCTATGGCATCGGCTGTTGGCACAGCCACTGGAGACCAGACAGTTCAGGTTTTGTGAGAGTGGTTTGGTATTTACCTATTCCTGAATGCATTCAAAGTGATAACAGATCACATTTCACAGCCACAGTGGTACGAGACTGGGCGCGAGGGGAGGGCATCAAATGGGTGTTTCACACCCCCATATTACCCCCAAGCCAATGGTGTAGTTGAGCGAACCAATGGCTTGATTAAAAAACATGCTGATGTCTCATGCCATAACTGGGGTGCATGATTACCACAGGCAGTTTTTATGGTTAACAACCGGTGGGGACATTATGGTAGTCCAAAAATTCAAGCATTTGGCCCTATGGAACCATTAAGGGGCAAGGACTCTATACCAGATGACCAGAGACACCAGTTCCCATGGGAGACCTACGTGGGCCAACCTGTCATGGTGAAACTGCCCTCCATTGGTATTGTTCCTATGACCTCAGCAAAACCCAGAGGCGTGCATGCCTGGGAAGCCTTGGATGGGAGTGGAAAGACTCACGGCATCAGTGCCCAGTGGGTAATCCTGGACTTCTAACCCTGTGACCCGGTTTTAAGACTGAGGCATAGTTTGTGCTTTCTTACAGGACCATGAAGGATCGAGTCATTCCACTCCTTTTGCTGACAGTGATGACGGTGGCAGGCGTGGATGGTGAAGATCTAGATGATAATGTCGTGGCAAAAATGACGGACATCAGTATTGTAAGCCCTCGAACTCACATGGGAACAATGCAACAATTATAGCTGGAGTTTCAGATTACATGGGGGAGGAGGTTCTACTCATGTTGTTTGTAGCTGGTCACCAACTGCGACTATAATCTCCAACTAGCCCATGAGATCCCGGGGTGGAGTTGGAACAGTACTACATCATGCCCTGAAATTCCATAGGTGTGACTATGTATGATACCCAAGAAAACACCGACAGAGCACTCTAGAACTGAGTTTACAGCTATCAATCAACCTTGGCCAATGCTACATCTGACAATTTGGGGACTCTCAAACAATCGGTTATAATGTATTGGTAAAATGACTATCAAAAGTGGGCTGTATTGGGTTAGATGCCAAAGAAAGAGAAGGGTATATGTAAAGTTTTGAACATGTCAATGGACTACTGCTGTGTTCACTCCAGATGTGTCAATGTGGCTTCAAGATTAAATCAGTGAGAATACAGCAAGAGATTTGGAGGTAATTGCTTCTGCACCAGGGACCAACTGGTTGGGAAAAGTTTTGATATGTTCAGATTTTCTTTCATGGGGTGGGTGACCAGCCTTCTCTAATCTTTAATAATGCTTGTAGTTATGATTACTGTAGTCTATATTGCAATAAGTTCTATCAAATGCTTGGTAGCGAAGCCTGTACTAATGATTAAGTATACTCCCTTAAAACCTGTCTGTACACTGGATATTCCTGTGTTTGATATTCCACTTTAATTCTAGACCAGAAGGGAATGATGGCCCACAATGAGCGTCAAAGTCATCTGTCTGCACCCCCTTTTAACTTTGGAGGCAAGAGGTGACTGCACCACCACTTCAAGGAAACCAGTCGAATCATGACTGTGGTCATGGGGTGGATTGTCTGGCAGTACACCCCCCCTGCAGGAAACGAAACTTCTCCGGGCAGGGAGAAGGGGAAGGAAACCCTGGAGGCTGCAGGTTGAAATTTGAACTGGCCAATAGGGATTAAATGCCCACAGGTGAGATTTGACAGGGGTATGAAGGGGGTCCTGCTGGATGACATGTGGGAGTCAGTCCTCCTTGGAGCAGCAGGTCTACACTCGAGTAACTCCTCGAGGGAGAGAGCCTTTGGCTTTTAGGTGAGTGATACATGTGTTTTGGAGCCATCATTTTTAAATCTTAAGGATTCTTAAGTTGGCTGTGTAGTATTAATTCTTTTTACATCATTGAGCCTGTGGTTTTATAAAATGTTACTGGACTTCTAACTTTTTACTGAAGAAGAAATTGGAGTTTTAACACCTGTTGGATTTGGTTGTTGTGTATCTGTAACAAGGCAGCACCAACTCCTCACAGAGTCTGGCAGAGCTAAAACTGAAGGCAAATGGCTGCTTTATTTCTTAGCCCAGGAAAGATGAAGCGTTTCTGCTCCCACAAGGTATTTTGGACAGGACCTGCTTCTTACTGAAGAACCCAGCGAGAACAAGGCACAACTTTAAGAAATTACTTTCTAGGATGAATTTTATATAAATGCTTTAAATATTTATTTTAGGCATTATTGTCAATAATGTAAAGTCTTCTGATGAGAAGACCACATAGCATATAAAGACTTCTTAAAATTAGTCATTTGCAGCAGTAAAAACATTGTATTTTTTTCATCATGCTATTAAAGAGAGCGGGACTGTTTCTGTAAAACAGCTGCCCCCACAGTACCTGCTAATGTCATAGCTAGAACAGTGCATTAAATTATTTTTGGGGGGTATTTTGAAAGTATAGACTGTAAAAGCATTTATTAGAATTTCTGTTCACTTGCTAAAAGTATGCACTGAAAAAAGATTAATCTAAACCAAAATGTGGTCATCTCACCCTTTTGAATAACATCCTAGGAACTTAAACTCTTTAAAGATGTGTATGTTCATATGGCATCAGCTCACAAAGGAAGAATAAATGAGGTATAGTCAAGTATCTTCCAAGGAGATACAATTGCTATGTATGTGGAATCATGGTTGCTGCTGTGCTGGGGATGGCAAGATCAGCAGGAACAGCCCCTCTGGTCCCCAATCCTTGTGGATCTTCCCCTCTAGCCTCCCTTTGCAGAACTGGGGGATGCTCAAGGCTGACCCAACAGCTACATTGGTTTAACTCAGTTTCCCACAGATAATAAGGGTTTGGTATGCTTTCCCTCTGTGGTGGAAGTGAACACCACCACTTGCTGGGAATTGAGTGGGAAATCTGTAATTGATAGTACTCCAAACACCACCATGTATAATAAACAGTGTAGAGGATTTAACCAAAGAAACATTGAATGGTTGTATTTGGAGAGGGGAAAACACTGACAGCAGGGAGATAAATCTGTCACTGACTGATACTCTTTTACAAGTGTTTTTAATGGAAAATAAACTGTGATTATTTGAGATGGCCAGTATTGGTTGAAAAGTCATTTAAATACTTCCATGCATATTAAAATGTTGATGAAATATATATATAAACACAGTGTAATTATTCTTCCCCTTTCCCCCCCTCCATTAGGGTTGAACATTTATTAAATGACTACAGAAAACCACAGAATCTGTTTCTATAGAGACAGGTCTCAATTCAGTGAAAGGTTTGTAAAAACAAGGAAAAAAGGACAAAGGGCAGCATTCACTATGCTGGATAGTTGTAAACCACTGAGATTTGGGGCTTACAGATGAGTCTAGTTAGTGAATAACTGTTTGTAAAGAGACTGCATAACCTAATGGCTTTGCTGTTGGACTCCCACTTCTCCGAGCAGGGCACCACATCCCACATACACCCTCCTGCTGCTCCTCTTGTCCCACAAGGCAGCTCCCCCCATGATCCAGAACCAGCTTCACCATTACAACAGCCAAGGGATGGAGTAGGTTTAATTTAACTGGAGAGTGGCACTGACTGTGACAGCTAATGGAAATGCATTTACCCCAAAAAATCAAAATACCAAAACCACCCAAAAAACCTTTACAACTGGCATTAAAGAGGAAAAAAACACCCAGAGACAAACCCCACCTTTGGCACCCAAGCCCCACTGCAGTTAGCACAAATAATTTGAGTTAAAAACTGGCACAGAAGCTGAAGTATATAGGAACACACTTTGAACTTTGCCAGCTGTATGAAAGCTCTGTACTCCAGGAGGCACTTAAATTGTGCTATTTGGGAAAGATTTATTTGCCCTGTTTTTTTCAGCTCATGGGCTGAGGCTCATTAGATATTTGCAGGTAATTCACATTCCATTTCAAGACCATAAAGTATCCACCATAGGGAAAAGCAGTTATAGTTATACACCATGCATATTCTTCAGCCCTTTGAGAAAGGGGAGCAGTGATTTATCAAAGCATTGCTCCACATCTATAATTTCTTGTTACGGATGTGCTGTATTTTATATGCAGTACTTCAGTAATCCTGATTAAAGCATATTTCAAAAGCTTCAGGAAGTAGGGAAGGATTTTTTTCCATTGCCAAGTTTGTAGAAGGAAGAGTTGTATAAATATTTTGTATCATTACTGTGAAAAAAGTGATGAAGAGGCACAATGCACTTGGAACTGCAGTTGGTGTCGTTGTGGCAGTGCTACATCCCCAAAGCTTCATTGCTTACTCCTGCTGTAATAGACAATAAAATGATGCAGTTTTGTACTTACTGCCCATCATGGATACTGCATTCACTAATTAGTTCATTCTAATCATCAGGACCTCTTATGCCATTTAATAAGCATTTCTATTTTTCCCTTTCAAATGAGGACCACCAGCTCCAAGTCCAGCACTGTCACCTGCAGTCTACAGACATTTTCAAGCTATTTTAAATCAGTCTTGAAATAAAAAAGCAAAACCACACAGACAGAGGGGAACACACAGGGGTATCACAAGCATTTTGGCCTTGTTTTGTTTAAATGAGCTTAGGGCATTTTGAAGTGTAGCATGGCCAGAGGGGTTGAGGTCTCCAGCTGGAGGGACTGGGGCTTTCTGGCACTGGAGCAACAGGTGGATCATGGCAAGGTGCAACAGAGACCTCAAACACATGAGTAACCATCAGCCCACAGTGGGACTGCAAGTTTTTACATCTCATTCCCCTCCAAAAATTACACAATTCTCACGAGCAAATGGGCAGAACATGGGCATCTGTGTAAGGCTGTGTGTAAAAGAAAAGGTTTGGAGCTCTAAGATTATCACCATCCCATGCACCGACTGCAACACACTGCCTATTTAACCAGGAAAACGCACAGAACAGAATTCCCACCATCAGTGCACAGAGGAGAGACACGCCAGGTCCCAGCAATCATGTCCAGTTGCCATAGAAACAACCTTGCTTAAAAAGGACAGTGTTTAATGTTCCATTAATGTGAAGTACTGCAGTGAATTGTGCTCATTTATAATGGGGCATATTTTGCAAGTGATGTAATTCCTGTATTGCATGGTGCACTTTACCAGATACCAGATTATCATTTGGAAAGCTATTCATCATAGTACCTAGCACAAATGCCAGCTAGGGAGCCTGCCTGCAAGGACATTTCTATGGCAGGGATTTCTGCTCCCTCGAGCCCATCACTGCACCAGACCTGAGGGCTGTGGATTAAAACAAGGCAAGACTGGGATACTGACATAATAATAAGTGGTCTAGTTTGCATAGTCAAAATATTTAGCAAAAGCAAAGTGCTCCTTAGCCTTCTGCAGCCATGGAGCAGCTCCCAGGTCATGGCAGTGGGCAGCCCTTGGGGCAGGCAGAGGGTCTGGGGACCACCACCACCTTTGGGGTGACAGGCAAGAGACCACGTGCATGAAAACACACAGCACTGGGACAGGAGAAAGAAAGAACAACTCCAAAAATACTGGAGTTACCAGCAATCATACCTCTTATTCAAGATACAGGCCATGTATTGAAGTTACTCAGGCTTGCTAGTAAAGCAAACCATAGGAGATCCACGTATAATACTGTATGCCAGAGGTCTCGCACAGATAGCTCAGTGTATCTCCTTGGACTCCTACGTTCACGCTTTGCATTTTCTGCTGGGCCATGTATGTAACAATGCAACAGTCTGATCTCTTTTGTCAACAGGTAAAATTTGCTTAATGAATAATCATAAGCCTGGGAAATAGAGAAGAAAAATTATTACTAGTCAGCACCAGTGAAAATAAGAGTTAAAGTAGTAGCCAACACTGCTCTTAATTACAACCTCAACTGACATGTATGTTCTTCCCAAAAATATGAATACCTTTTTACTTATGACTGCCATGTAACATCAGCAGGCCCTTCCCAAGAGGAAGGTCCCAAGCCTGAAAGGAATACTTGGACATGTATAAACCATGAAGTGAGCTCCTTGCATAGCTCCTGGAAGGACATCTCAATACTTGCCCGTTTCTTCCCCCCAGCATTGCAGAGGGCTCCCCAAGGGCTCCTCTAGGTCTCCAGCACCAGTTCAAGTGACACCAACCACACCACGTCATCCCAGGGAGCCTAACCACACTCTATTTACAGGTGACTTATGTGCTTTTGCTGAAAGCTGCTCCAGCCCTGGAACGTATTTCCACCCAAGTTTGGCCTTTGATAAAGTAAGTGAAAAACTAGACTAAAGTCAAATGCCGCAGCTTTTGTTCTCCTCTGTACATGAAGCCAGCTAAAGGTTTACATTCCATTTGCCCTCCCCAAATATTCACCCTCTCACTTTCCTACCGCTGTCTGGAGAGCTTCACCAGGAGCTCAAATACTGAGGCTGAACAACCTCAGTTTGTCTGTTTTTTATCTATTTATTTTAAGTCATTTATAGAATTTGGCTTTCAAACAAGTCTGCTAGGGCAATGAGTTTTGCATCTCCATTATAGAGGATGAAAAAACCTAATCTTCCTCCACATCTTCCCTTGGGCTTCATATGAATTTTATACCTCTTATTTCTCATATTATTGCCTTCTCTGTGACACTGACCATTTTGTATATCCTGCTCATTCATTTTAGGTGCCTTTTCTGTCATTTTTTCAAGTGAAGAAGCATAGTCTACTTACTTTGCCCTGTAGAAATCACTCCATACTCTAGCAAATTGGAGAAAAAATGAGAGCAATTATCACTCCTATAGTCTTTTAGACCCTGGGTAAGGGGAAGGGGGGGGTCAGAATAACACTAAAAATATAGACACACCATCAATTGACCTATTAGGAAGAGAAAGGAGAAAGAAATACTCTATTGCTCTCTTGACGTACTGTTCTGCCTCCTTCCAGCACGGAGCTCCTGGGGGCTGTGCGGGACCCCCTGTTCAGCCTGTGTCAAACCAACACAGCTTCCAGGGGTACTGGAAGTATCACCCGCTTTCCTACTGGCCTGGTCTGGAGCCTGGGAGCAGCCACAGCAAGTGCAGAATACCCCAGGGTCTGAATGCAGCCAACAAATCCTCACATCTCCCCACTGAGATTTTTATTAAAATGCTTCTGCATATTGTCTGTAGAAAGAAAAAAAAAAGGACAAAATGTGAATAAAGGTGAAATTGCATTTTCTCTCTATGTAGAAGTGTAACACAGCTTTGGGATCTGTCGCTATGCATTTTGCAGCCTGAACACAGTTGGCTTTGCCCACCAGTTTGTCTCACCATGCTGGGACATCACTTCAGTGAGGAACGGGCACAGCTCCCATTGCAGACAGCCCCAGCATGCCATTTCTAATGGGACAAGCAGAGCCATGATGGTTTGTTTGTGTTTTTTTTTTTTTTTTAAACTTACTTAAGAAATAACAGGGCTGCAGCAACACCCTGTTGCTTCCCCACTGCCCGTTCCCTTCCATTGGGCAAAGGGAGACGAGATGCCCTCATTACGCAGATGCGTTTCCAGATGCTTCTCCCTCTGTCTGCGATTCTCGGGGTGTTGTTGCAAGGTCCCAGGGAGGCATGGGCACAGATGAGATGGCTATATGCTTCGCCTTGAAAAATAAATCGATGTAGGTGGAAAGCAAGCTCTGGTAGGCTTAGCTGGAGTTACTTGCTAACATGAAACTGCACCTGCCACAGCACCGTGTTTTATAGCTGAATTTGAGGACCGCAGGATGGGGAGCAATTTCTTAATACATTTTATTTACATAATTATTGTAATTATTATATTTTCAAAACTAAAATATGTAACCCTTACTCTTTAATATTTGTTTTCCTTTAGAGTTACAGCTCCTGACCTACATGCTAAATTACACCAATTTGAAGAAGTCTGAGAATTGCTATTTTATTTTCCTGGGGGCTTTGTTTTGCATAAGGCTGTTTTCTGCATCAAATTCAGGATCAGCAGCGGGTGGTCAAAATCCCTCCTATGAGAACATAAACACTTCATAATCCTAAAGAAGCAAATGCTCAGAAGGTAAAAACAGGTAAAATATGAATGCAGCAGTCACTAAATAATAATTTACAGGATGGATGTATAGATCCTGGAAGTTTGCATGGCCTGTGGGAGACGGCTCAGGTGCACTGAGGAATACTTGAGAATAACCTTCAAAGTCTGGAAAACAGCTCCGAATCTCATTGCAAACAGCCACACGACTGCTTTGGCTTTGCATATTCTGTTAGCAAAATACTACAGCTAAATCTTACCTCCTTTTAATATGCTAAGATTCACTATCTGTACCAAGTTTCAGGATTCCCAAACACACTCAACACAATCATTTGGTTAAAGTTTTGCAATAAGAAAATAAAGTTGCTGATGATATGTTCTCAAAAAAAAGCGCACCTTATGCTTACACTCAAAAGCAAATAACTCAAACCTATGGGATCATTCTCAAACACTAAGTACAATCCCATGGCAAAGAAAGGAGCAGAAATTCAAACCTGGGCCAGATTTTCCCCGGGGCCAGCCTCAGCTTTCCAGCCGGTCCCACGAGTACGTGGGGCTGTGCCACGACGAGCCCACGGGTGCCGTTTTGGGGACCGTTTGGCCCCACGGGGCTTTCTGCAGCTGGAGTCAGATGCAAATCCTGAAGAGCAGGGACGCAATAAAGCCGATGCACCCAAACCAGTTGAGGAACAGAGCACTAAATAACCTCAAGAATCTCAGAACACAATTGTCCTTCAAAATGATGCTGGAATAGCTTCCAGCAACATCTGTCCGGACCCAGCGGTGCTGTCAGACAGCAATACTGCACCCTCGCTCTATATTCCCTATTACTCCCCCATTTGCAAACGTGTCCTTAAAGCAGGCGGGTGGTCCTGATTTCATCAGCTCTGGCAGCATCCACTGCCGGCTCAGCGGCTGCGTGGGAGCTCCAGACCCCCAGCAGCCCCTCGGCTCTATCTGACACACGCAGCAACCTTTAATTAACAGGCTTTCATTAGCCAAGTCGCACACCATGAAGCAGGTGAGGAAAAAGAAAAAAAAAAAGGAAAGAAAAGGGATGTTCACCCACAGGGGTCTGGCTGCCAGGAGTCAGCCTGCTTGCGCAGTGTTCCCTGGCTCAGGGGCAGAAAGCATTTGCACTCAGCAGTCCCCAGGCTCCTTGTGCATCACAAGTGTAAATGCCTGCCAAGAGCAAAGCGGGAGTGCTACAGCATCGCACCTCGTACTGGGTAGGGCTCCGCTCACACCCATCTTCGTTATTTGCAGTATTCTTGCAATATAGAAAAGAGTAGTACAATGTAAATAATTCAGTAAACTTAAATTTATTTTCTGACCCTTGAAAGGGGAACACACACAAGTTTAAGTACTCTCTCCAGTCAGCTCAAAGACCAAGGGAAGATTTTTAGTAGATGGTCTTCTTCCCTACAGGGAGGATTCAGATGTTTGTATTTTCTGGGAAAAAAATCCTTTTATTTGGTAATTCTTAATAACTCATTTCTGTAAAAGTTACATCAGTGTTGGCAGCTGAAAATAGAAAAACATCGAAAAACTGTTCTTACAGTGCAGAGATGAGTCACTTCTCCTTCGGAGAGCAACCGCCCAGCGGTATTCTTAGGCTGGGGAAGAGATATTTTGGTCATTACAATTGCTTCCCTGGTGCAATTAGAGACATCCGAAAGGGGCCAGCTCTCCCAAACAAGTCCCCTAATCACCAGGCTTTGTCAGGCAAAATGTCAAGTTTGGCATTAGGACTATTGTCGGGAGACAGGAATAGCTCTTTCCAGCACGGGAGAAAGATCCGAGACGAAACCTTGACGTTAACCAGCAGCTCAGCGGGCACGGGGGCTGCAGCCCCCGCCACAGCAGCCGCCCTTCTGCGGCATCAGACCTGCTGGGCATCCCCAGTCCCTGAATTATTTCTTGCCTTCAAACTCGCCTAGCTTAGAAATGGTCGTTTCCCAACACAAAGTAACATCACAGCAGGTTGCACTTTACTCCAGCTGAAATCCGTGGGGGAGAAATGGCAAATGCGCAGACTCCCCACCTAGACTGGCTTTGGGCAAGGTGGCACTCAGTAACAGATAAGAAAAAAATGAATTCGTATTTACAAAAACACCTTAGTAACACTGTCAGTATTAGGGATGCACAGAGATAAAGGGGAGCAGAATTCATGAGGTTCCCATGGGTTAAAGCCTTTAGAGCAGAGTTCACCATTTCTGTAGGCAGAACTTCAGTTTAACTAACATTTTTGCATTTGAAAGGCAGAAAAGCGAGACACTGAATATGTTTATATTTCCTTTAAACCATCTGAAGCCTTGAACTCTTATGGAAAAATGATAGAATTGTCTTTTTTTGTGGGAAGCAGTTTTTTTTTGTTCAACCTACAATGCTAGGTGTAATTCCATGTTATACACTATATTACTTTACTATGACCAAGTATTACCCTATTCAAAATGCAACATAACAGCAAGCACTTTGAAGCAGCAGAGCTTCAGCAATGCAGGAGGTATTCTGCTAAGGGAAAACTGCTGTGGAGTTTGCAAGCTGGTAACCTCCTGTGGCTATTTCTCAGTTAAAAGTATTGGTCCAAATAAAATTTATTTATTTGTTGCTGGCTTGGTGTTTCTTTTGCTGCTGTTGTTTTTAGGAGGAAAAAAAAACCCCAACTTTTTCTTTAATCCTGTATAGAGATTAAAAAAGTTCATCTCTGCTACCCCTTGATGGAGAGCTCCAGAGGTTGTCACTAGATGGACTTGACTCCCAACACCCTGGGGAAACACCCTGGAAAAATCCTCCTTAAATCTTAGCTCAAGAATTTGCCAAACGAGTACCACAGTGGTACAGAGGGAACACAAGGTGCAATAGATTTTACAAAAAACATCCTGAGAGCAGCAATAATGCCTTTAACAACTCCTACTTTAAAAGTGAAGATTAACTGAGGTTTTAGAAGTTGCTTTTCTTGGCTTTTTATTTTGCTATAAAAAAAAAGTTTCCTGAAGAGGGAAGAGAGTGGGAAAAGGCAGAGTTACAGAAACCTCCATTCTTGTTTGGGATGACTGAAACACCCCTTTGCAGAAGCCTGTGCCCAAACCTAGGACTGCAGGTGTACGCATGTATGTCAGTTTGCTCATGCACATACAGACAGCAGTCCACAAAAAGGCTCTCATAGAATATTAAACTTTTATAAAAGTGTACTGAAAACTGCCTAGAAACAGACTTAACATTTATTCCAAAAACATCAACCTGCTGAAATCTATTGTAACATCAACTTTTTCTCTGTGTTCATACATTTCCAGAGCCAGACAACATTTCCTAACAAAGGGGAGAAGACGAGGCTGTGATACCATAAGCACACAGGAGAGGTCGAACATGTTCCCTACGAGACTTTTCCAGCTCACCCGTGCCAAACCCAGGCACATCCCCGGGGTCAGGGGACTGGAAGGTGACCAAATGCCCGAGGTTCTGGCTCGCCATGCTCACCGCTTGCTTTACCAGCATTAAATTAACTCCAAAATGAGTGGCTTTGAAGAGCGGAGACTCCATCCGCAGCACAGGGGCTGTGACCTGGCTGTGCACCAGAGCAATTGAACAATCAATTTATGATTTTATTAATTTGGGGAGAGAGAAGTACGCAAATAATCTCATTATACATTTCATAACAGCTTTCCCAGTACACACCTAACAAACTAACCAGAGATTTTTTGAGGTCAAGTTAAAACAATAAAAAGATTTTTGGAAAAATGAACGCTAGACAGCATTATCCAAAGTCTTCACAATGTTTCTCCAGTGGGAACACAGACTGTGGAAATAATAGCATAATTAACAAAGATGATAAAGTTTGCTACTAGGAGGTTGAACCTGCCTTTAAATGGTTTAGAATACTCTATTTTGGAGATCTACTGTTCAGGTTTTTCTGAAAATGCAAAGTGTCGTCTTTCCAGCTGGGACAACACTTCCCAGCTCTGGATGCTACTGTCCATAGCATCGCCTCTTAGGATTTTAAATTCTCACACAAATTAAAGCTGAGCACAGACCAGGGGCCTTCCATTGACACATACCCTGCTGGCTACCCTCCCACCGTGAGAGCGCTTGCCAGCATTTGCGCTAACGAAGGGAGAGATGTCACCATTGCCGCAGGCAGCACGACGTGAATTTTCACTTTCCAGGCTTTCAGCAGCGACGCTGAGCCACGAGCGCAGCTTCTCCCACAGCAGAGGCCACGGTGGGCAGGTGCCTTGTCACCCCACCACCCCGACCCTGCAGGGAGATAATTACAACCCCCACACACATGGAGACCCGAGCTGACATTCAGCAAATGAACCGCCACCATGGCAGGGGCCATGGGAAGTCGCTGCACCTCTTCTAGCCACAGGGAAATAACTGCTTCACTTGCAGGTTTTATTTCAAATAAATATATATATATTTAAATCCTGCCATTTTTTTCTTAGTGTTTATACAGAGAGATTTACAAAAGTGTCACCTTAAAGTTATCTCTATTTCTAAAGCAGCTGTATTTTTAAAGCAATTTTTTTTAAAGGGAACAAAATAAAATGTGGCAAACCCATGCAACAGTATGCCTGTTGCTCATGAGAAGGGCTGTTAAAAAGATGTTAGGCAATACTCTACAGTGTTTTACTTATAAAGTTCCTTAGTTCAAGGTGCTAGTTTTCCTTCTGTGGTTCTCCCTCCCTTTGATTTATTCATAAAAGCAGCAGCTCCATCTTTTGCTAGGCTGTTTGCTGAGGAAAGGGGAGCTGCCCAAGAAGTCATGTTTACTGTAATCATCTGCCTTTATTTTCTTGCCTACCTTTTCCAGCCTGTTCCCTGAATAACTCATTGGATGCATCTGCAACTCATTAATAGGAAGAGCCCTCGGTAACACCTCATGTGTCACTGCTCACAGCACAGTCTCCAGAGACTCTCTCTAATTGGTACAAGAAAGTTCTTCCTCCACCTGAGCATAATCCCTCAAACTATAGAATCATTAGGATAAGGTGTTAAAAAACAAACCAGGAAGCAGAAAAACACTCAGCAGTCATTAAATGAAAATACCTTAATTAAGCAAAGAAGGAGACTATTATTAGAAAGTCATTTCTTATTTATAAGCAACATAAAATTTTAATAAGGATAAAGTCAGCAGTTGCCTCAAACTAAACCAATTAGGTCAAACAAGACCAAACCACACAGTGCAAGAAGTACATCTTCAGCATCTCCTAAACACCAAGAGCCTTTAAAGTCAGCTTGAAATCAGGGAGAGGTAAAGCTGCAGAGAACCTCAGAAGTGGTGACATGTCCATCCCGGTAAGGGTTGGGGTCTATCTGCTGCGAGAGCCAGGCTGGAGTCCTGCTGCTGATTTCGGGTATATCAGCTCGCAACCATTCAGGGGGTGGCCCAATTTTGAGCTAAATGGTGTTTCCCTCGCACATCCTCCTCTCCTCCAGCCAGCTCCTGCAAAGGGAGGGCTCGCCTTGCTTTCCCCAGCCCCCTGCTCTGCAGCAGAAACCAGCATCAGCTGGAGGCTGCTCACAGGTCCTCAACAAGCACAATCTCTGCACCCAGGGAGAGCTGCTTTCAGCTGGAAAGAGCACCCCAAATCAGCCATTTAGCCTTTTTCTCCTGTATACTGAATTATCACAGAACGTAAAAAGAGAACTTGACTTTTTGTGGTGCATGCAACATGTGGTTGCATTTGTGAAGGGCAGTCTGACTTTTCAGGTCCTGGTCTGACACGGCAAAGGTGCACTGAAGCCAAAATCCTGGCAAAGGGAGTCCCAAGCTCAGCTGTACGTGACAAAATGAAAGGCAGCTCTGGGAGCATCTCCCACTGCTGGGGCAGCAGGTATGACCTCTTGCTTTGCCAACCAGGGTAAGCTCATCTAGCAGCTCCTGCTCCATGCCCACTCCCCAAACGGAGCTCCCAAACCAGCAGCCTTCTACCACATTCCCTGGACCAAGACCCAAACTGGTGCCTCCACCTTCCTCCCCTGCCCACACGTGGGTATGAAGCACATACACATCCCATGCGAGGCACAGAGTTGTCATCAACCACCTCCACAATCTGTGCGCTGCAAGAAGCAAAGTACCCCAGGTCCTGAATTTCAGCTGTTTCAGGCTCAGCCCTGGCTCTATTTTACCAAAACCGAGCCCATCACCAGTTTCCTAAAGCAAGTGCTTTGTGTCTAGCCCATACAATATTACCGTGAAGCTACAGCATTTTTCAAGATCTCCATGTCCCACACGTCATGTTGGTGCACCGCATCTGCCTCTCACCACAAACATCCTCCCATTTGGCACCTGTTTGGTTCTTCATCTCAAAATTGCTGCTGCTGGTTTTAGTTTGTTTGCTCAGACTCTTCCCTGCCCCACCTCCTCCTCACTTAGAAAGATCCAGAGTCTATTCTGTATTTCAGTAGTACATTCATGTACTTCAAAGCTTTTCCCTAACACTTGGAGGCTTTAGACATCTAAGCATGATTCAGTGGTATCCAAGTGTCAGAGCTCTTATGATGAGCAACTTCTGCAGATAGGTTTTGTAAGGAAAGAGCTATTACCACAGTTTATATTAAAGACCTTAATAATTATATATATATATTTAGGAATTCATGTCTAGGAGAAGATGGCTCTTAGAAAAGAATAAAAGGAGGAAGAAGGGTTGGGACCATCTGGAATAGCATAAATAAAAGACAGGACTGAGGTCAATTAGACAAGCTTAACCACAAGCACCAGCAGGCATGGAGAAGCCCAAGTCATTGAGCCACTGAGCTTTGGTTCAGGGTTAAGTGAGGACAGAGACAAATGAGTTGAAACCCAGACTTGAAGTCAATAACTGCACATGCTGATTTACACCAAAGAAGATTTTTATCATTTCATGCAAGAAAGATAATTACCTGCTTGACCACAAAATTACATGCTATTAGGAATAATTTTGTTCATTTAATAATTAGAAGATTAACCAAAGCTCTCTATATAGTGGTAGTAAGAGTTCATCTTGCACATTATGTGGGATATAGTTCATTAGTTGCAACTAGCTGGTCTTAATCTAAAGGATAATAGCCCTTTACATCCAGCAAAAATTACGATTTCCTTTATAAGGTCTATTAGCTTCAGCCAAAAACTACCAGCCTATTACCTTCATTTTGTAGATGGCAAACTGATTATAAACAGAGTAAATAATAGCAGACTGCATCGAGTGTCTCAGTATTTTAACCAAGTCCTTCTGAAGACACATGCCAAGTTGTTTTGAGCTTCCCATGTTCGCTGCTTTTGTACCCAGCTCTTTATGCTCAGCACAAAATAAAAGCGGTGCAGAGCTCAGATGCCACCTTTGACCACGCATGGAAAATATAGCATCAAGGTGGGGACAGAAGGGGAGGAAACAGGGAACTGAAAACATTGCCTTAGTACGTGCTGACGTGCACTGCATTTGCTCCAGTTGCAGCGTTTCTCATTTACATCAGGTTTTTAGCAGCATGCAGTAGTCCGGGGCTCCAAGGTTCCCCGCTGCTGTTGCACACCCACAGCTCCGGGGCTGGGAGAAGCCCCAGTGCTGCACACCGATTGCAGCTGAAATCCAGGGATGCGCATACAGGACAACATCGTACATCCTCCCGTTTCACCTTCCAGATAAGGATCTGTGTCTGCAGAAGCAGACAAACCTACCACAGGGGAAGAGAGACTGGTGATAGATTTCCCCAAATCTCTCTCAAAAGTACAAAACTATTCAGCTGGAAATGAAACCGAATCCAAATTAAAGAAGGTTAACAAAGAAAAACACCTCACAGCTTAGCACAGATCACAGAAAGGTTTTTCACCAAGTTTAAAATAAAGAAATGAAACACCTTGCATTAGCGCAACTTTTCCAAGAGTCAAACTATACTACCTTTTGAAGAATTATTTCAGGTTTGTTGAGGATTTTTTTTTTTAATAATTAAAGCAGATGCAGGCAAGAAGTTTCCAAAGACATGAAGATGGGGCGATCAATGTCTACATGCACATTTGTAACCTGCATTTAAGAAGTCTGCTTCAACACCCAGCTGCATTTCTTCAGCAGTCCATCCCCACCGTGATGGTTTCGTGGCATGAGAGCAGCCGTAGTGCCTCGCCGTGTCCTGTCAGAGGGGAGGGCAGGGGAAGATGGGGCCAGACCCCTCCGGAGGTGCATGGCGAGGGGAAGCAGGAAAACCTGGGCATGGGAGACTGCTTAGATATTAGGGAAAATAAGCCTCTCGCCAAGGGGGTGGCCAAAAGCCGGGACAGAGGGTGCAACCTCTCCATCCTCGGAGAGGGGAGAAGGCACTGAGCAGCCTGGTCCTGCTGGCCTGGCCTCGAGAGAGAGTTCCCATCAGGGGTCCTGCCCAAGATGGGAGATTCTAAGGGGTTTCATTTGGTTGGTTTTGTTTTTATTCAGGCAGTTAATGAGCTGATTTTTACTTTAGCAAAGTCAGCCACCTGCACAGGACTAAAATAAGCTCCCGAGATCTGCAGCTCCCTCAGACCCATGCATGTCAAAACATCATAAACCAATGTTTTTCACATGAATACATACATAATAAACCAGAAAATCCATTAGTATAAAAGGCATTTCATCCTTGTTTAAGTGACTAGACATCAATCCATGTATCATCCTGTTTACTGAAAAGGGAGACTTATGGGCACAGCTAATTTCAGGTGTGGGTTACAGAGGCAGCTCCCACAAAATCAGCCCCAGAGCTCACTGGGAATCCTCAGTCCCCATGTGCTGTCGCTAGCAGTGGAGCTCACCACAAAAGGGTTTCACTGCAATTAACCCCAAGACTTGCTTTAATCCCTCCTGGTACTAACAAGCTATCCTGTTTGCTCCAGCACTGCTCCCATTTGTACAGGAGATGTTCACCAGGAATTGTCATCCTCTGAAGCCAGGGGCTATTCTAACAAACAGACTCTAATTACTCAGCTGAAGAACTACATGCTAATGAACACAGGCTCTTCCTGCTTTTTTTCGGGGCTAATCTGATTACTAATGTTCTGCAGCAACAGTTGCATACACGCGCTGCATGCCTTTGTTAACAGCTTGCAATATGCCATAGTTCAGTGCAAAATCCAGGAGCCAAGCTGGTGCTCCGAGCATTCGTAAGCAACATTCGTCGTCCAGAGTTAATCACCGAGGAAGACAAGGGGAAAATTCTCATTACAGAAGCTGCTGACGGGGGATTTGAACATGAAGAGCATATCCTTATTCCTCACGTCTCCTTACAACATTGAGACCTGGAGAAGAGGGCAAAGCAGCTCTGCCCTTGCTCAGCCCCGGAGCAGCCCGCTCTCCTGGGGCACAAAGCAGCAGCGCAGGCAAGTGAGAGGGTCTGCGAGGCAAGACCCCAGGATCCTCACACCAAACGGTTACTAGAAGCACAGAAAAATAACTAACTTCACCATGAAAACACGCAATCCAGCTTCTATTTATTTCCATAACTGGTATGAAGAGCACTGAACCTGAGAAAAGGGAGAATATGCGTAGGTTCGCATTTAAAAATAGACATTTTAAAGTAGCTTGCAGACCATTTTAAGACCCAAGAGATGTCCAAGTATAGTTTACCCAATGTTGCTAACAAACCTCAACACTGGCTAAATTAATGATCTGCCCATTTTGTTACTGTGAGTAGCCTAGACCACAGAAATAAGTTAAATTGATAAACATGAAAGGACGTGGATCGCTTAACACTGGGATAGTTAATTATTTTAAACTTAGTTACCTATTTTAAATACTTTAGCTATTTCAATTATTTTCTCAACAGTCATGTTAACCAAACCCACAAACCTAGAAGACTCCTGTAATATCTAGACCTCTGGTCTACATGCATGACTGTCTTCTTTTAAAGCCCTGTTAGCATGTATGTTCAAATAGTGTGGAAAGTGGAATAAATCAGCCATGAATTATGGGGAATACGCTTGTAGTCATTCATTTTAGAAGTGGAAGTTTATCCAAAGCTAAAGTCTCTGTTCCTGTAAGTGCATCTTAAGATCAAGGGACCAAATATTGCTACAGAAATACAAGAAAAAAAAAAAATCACTCCATAATTCCCATTTCAGTACTCAGAAAAATCCTTATATGTATATATTGATATCTCAGAAGTAGCCTGCCTTAACAGGAAAGGGTTACAGTCCTTCTGGGTAAAGTAATTACAGTCCAAGTAGATTCTGGACTTTTAGAAATAACAAATGATGAAGCACACAGGATGGAAAGCTTGTGGTTTTCCATAGAGATAAAGGAGGACAGTTCTTCTATTTGGTTTTTTTAGGCCTGTAAACTGTCCAAAGCACTTTTATTCAGACTCCCAGGGTATATTCAACTGTATCTGCATTGCCTAGAAATTAAGCCTACAATCAATCCCCTCCTCCCCTCTTTCTCACCTCTCCCAATTAAGTTACACTGACTGCATTCATTTTAGATTAAATCAAGGTGACCAAGACAGTAAGCTTCACCAAAGCAGGAAAAACACTTATATAAAATAATCAGAGGTCCTCAAGAGATCTTGAATATTGCCTCCAGAGAGATACTTACAGACTAAGATATTCTAGCAGCTAATGAGTCTGTACAAGGGACTTCAAATCAAAACAACTGCAGAAAGAGAGATGACAACATCCAGGTCTGCATGCAAATATAGCTTTATCTGCAATGCAGATAGCTATTTAGCATCAGAAGGAGATTGAAATGTACTTCAACAGATTGAGTCTCCTCTAGCCTAAACAGTGTTTTCATTTTTTACATGAAGCTGGTAATTATGTTTTCCACTTGTACCTGGAAAATTCAGCAAATATTCTAGACAAGCTATTTTTGATTGGAATGATTCCATATCCTACAAAATAATGAGATTTTTTCAATTTTTTTTAGGAGCTGTATGTGTGAAGATTAAGCAGTCCTTCAATACAGGCTGGGTAAGTTATACGGACAGGCACGTTTATCTAGTACCAGAGGTTGGAACCACTCAAGGCTTTGGAAACCTACTCTTCACATGCACACTCCTGATGCAGACAAGAGGAGATAAGCCAGCCAAGCTGCCACAGGGTTTCTACGGATGCATTCACGTGAACATTTTAAGTCCAGTCGGGAGGTGACAAAACTAAACCAGTAGCCCACGGGGCAGGGAGGGCACCAGGATAACCTCCCCTCCAGCAGCTGCTCTACCCCACAGGTCTCCAACTGCAGCTCCCAAAAACCGCAGCACACCCTCAACCGAGTCACCTGCTGCGGGCGGGCAGGCTTGGGGTTCAAAGCCAAATTTCTGCCACCTGGAGCAGTTACACAGCTCTTAGATTTCCTTAATGTCACAAAGCCTATTTAAGAAAGCAGCGCTTCTTGTAAGCCTGCTCAAATACCCCGGTGGTAATTCAGTCCTTTGTAAAATGGCAAGGGACCTGGCGCACCGCAGGCAGCCCCTCAAGCTGCAGAAGCAGAGCAGCACCCACAGCTGTGCTGCTCCTGCTTTTAAGACTCCTTGGCTTAAAATTAAGAGTTTCTAGGGAGAGCAAAGTGTTGAACATACTTTGGAAGAAAAGGAGGCTAAGTACATTTAAGCTCTTGCAAGACTGGTGTAACTTGAGGTATCTGGGTATGAAATACCCAGATACTTAAACACATTAAGAAAAAACATTTGTGATCTTTCCTTTTATTTTTTAAATAAAAAACAAAGAAAAAACACCCCAAACCTACACCCTCACAAAGCTGAGAATTCAATTTTATGTTCCCTGACACAAGCAGATTAATTATGTTGGCAGCACCTTCCATTCTCTCAGGCTTTCCTCCCACCATCGCTTTGCTCAGACACGTAGCAAATACCGACCTAAAGGCAGTGCGAATGCTCCAGCGCGTGACACAGGCAGGACACTGATTTCCAGCCCTGCCTCCTATCCAGAGGACTAGAGCTAAGGGATGTCACCATAACTCAAGAAGTTATTTGCTCTCCTCTTGCACCTCCACCAGGACCCTCAGAAACCAGCCATCCACATTGCTCAGACCTCATCCCCCAGCTTGTCTCCCCATCCGACCTGCCAACTCCTCCGCAACGGCAGAGCATCATTAGCTGAGTTCACTCAGTTTGCAGCAGAGCCCCAATTATGGTCACGACAACACAAATCACTACAAAAAAATACATTTATCAGGGTTGTGAAGTAGGTCTGCAAACTCAGCTCTAAATCTTTGACAAGTTACACGTAAAGCTACACTGCAAGTCTCTCTTAGCTGTAACACAACTTTGCACACGGGGTTCGGTTTCCTGAGCACTTCCAACTACCAGTGAGGCGCACAGCATTTTTTCCAGTAACAGAAAGCCATTAAAAGGATTTAATCTCAAACATCAGACAAGCTACAAAATCCACAGAAGCAGCGCTTTGGATCCAGAAGGGAATTGCATGCACATGGCACTTTGTCTCCACAGGGGTCACCTTCTTGCATGGTTCTAAGCTCGCAGCACCTTCATTACCACCCAGGCAAACACAGACCTTTGAGGAGCACAAACCCTCACCCGGCTGCACTTCTCCTCAGCCTTAAGGAGAGTGCTGTCCCTTCACTCACCAGGGCTGGCAAGTCCCCCAGGGCTAGTCTAGCTGCCTGGGAGCTACCACCAGCCACCACCAGCTCCAAGTCCACGTCAAGCAGAACCGACCACGCGTCCAGCCAGCCAAGCCCCTTCCCAAATCCCCATTGCCTCCTCCCCACGTCCCACAGGCACCACACACCTACCTGTTCCCCACAGCAGCAGCAAGGACGGTGCCTGAATGAAGCCCAGCTGTCCCAGACTGCCCCTTCCACAGCAGCCCCTACCCCTGGGCCTGTTTTTGAACAGGGGCAAGTGCTCCTAATTAGCAGTTGAGCTAATTAGCTAATTAGCAGTAACCCTTTCATGGCCTTCCAGGAGCTGGCAGCAGGCAGCTGGCACTGGGGAGTCTGCTCTTGCTGCAGGCTTTGTCAGATGCCTGCAGCGCTGCAAGGGTTAACGCTGCAGCTCTGACATCTCCTCCCCAGGCAGTCTTCAGGCTATCCAGCCACAATTTTTCTTTGCAGGGTTCTCCTTCTCTACCCAAAATAGCCAGGATGCACTCTTTTAACCCAGAGGGTAGGTGTGCGGGGAGCTTGGCACCTGCAGGTTTCCTCCAGACAGATGGAAAATGGACTGAGCTGATCTGAAAGAGGTGAAAAGGGAGATATTTCAGTGTTCCTGGCTGACCCCGGCGAGTTGGTGTGGCAGGACCAGACCCGGGTGCGGTGAGCGCGAGTGTCCCGCAGCAGCATTAAGTGAGCAGAGCCCGGCGGCTCCGGCTCCAGGAGCTGATGGCTGTAGCTGTGGTGGTCCCTGATGGGCAGACTGGGATGGTGCCATCCTCTCTGTGCTATGCCTGAGAATACCGTGAGCACGAAAACATGAAAACCAGAAAAATGGGCCGTGGTGGGAGATTTCCTTGAAGCCTTATGTTTTCGCCAAGTGAAATCAGGCAGCATCTTTCAAGGTTGAAAGGTCGTCGCAGCACCGGTTCCCGCTCACGGTGACTCAGGAGAGGCTGGGTACAAGGTCTGCACGGGCAACACGGAACATCGTCTGCATTCAGTGTTTTCTAGAACAAATTATCCCTACGTGAACCGATCACTGCAAGTCAGACTCCGGGAATCCGTGGCCTGATTTATGATGCCATTCCTACATTTTTATAGCTAGGAGAAATCCTGAAATACATCTTCTATCATGGGAAGCCAATTCATGAATTACAGACAACTTTGAATTTAGATAGCCAAGTGTTTTGTAGTCTTTCCTGACTTCTTTCTCCTGACGGGCCATAACTTAATTCTACTACATAAAATATTTTTGAGTGAATTAACTGTTAAGTCATCATACCTCTCTTTTCAGTTCTTTAGTTTTGATACACAAATTAAACAACCTTCCCTAGCAATCCTGGGCAGTGCTTTTGAGCTGACATCGTATTAATTAAGTACATTCATGTTTTCCAAGTACAGTCCCTGTACTCCAGGGAAAACAGACTGAGACAGGACTGGAAGGAGAAAATGCAAGACCTAAGAAGTGCTAAGCCACGAATGTATGAAATATCTAAATATCATTAGGTATTTATAACTTTTTTGCTCATTCTCTATGTATGAGAATAAGAGGGTTTTACCTTTATAGAGGTTTTTCTGCATATGGATGAATCAAGCAAAAATGAATAACAGTCCTGTTTCCCAAAGGAAACCCAGCACCGGAGTGGAGAAAAGTACTTGCACGTAGAGAGTGCCTTTCTGTGTTGGTCTCGCATGACATGTTCTTTCATTCATAATGCAGAATTATTCATAGCTCTAAATATAACCTTGTTTCATTCGTTATGCTCGAGCTGCCAGCTAAAAACCCCAAAGCGCAGCCCCTGAAGCCGAGCGGTTGCTGAACGGGAGCCACCGCGTCCATCACCTCCTCCGGGAGCGGGGACCCACCGGGTCCATCAGCCCAGCCTGGGGACGGGGGTCCCCAGCTGCAGTTGCTTGGCGTGTGCCGTGGAGGGTCGCACCGGACAGCCTTTGCTCCGAAACAGCAGGTAGGATGGAGACCGAGCAACGACTCCAGGGGTTAAGGGCTGGGACGAGTCCCCGGCCCCTTCTGCCGCCCCTGGCTAGGGTACAGGTATCCCCCTCAAACCTCTTCCACATCGGAGGTATAACTACAGGATTTAGTGCCACGTTTTGCAGCGGTGGTGCGTATGGAAACGTTCTGACAGGCGGGGGCAAAGGGATGCCCGCCAAAGCACCGCAGAGCTGGGGGGCAGCTCCGGCTTCCCCGCGGGAGACCCCCGCTCCCCTCTGCTCCGCCGCTAAGGGCTGGAGCTTGTTTATTCCCATGCTGGGTGCTCGTTCTTCCAGCCAGAAGTGTAATATATCACCTCCTTTAAGGTCATTTGGGGAATAGCTGTATGATTAAACCAACGATGCACGGATACCCTATTTGCAGGTGCTAGAAGGAACGTTTTTAAGCTCGTACGTGCCCGGCGAGGACACCGGTGTGCCGCGTGGCATTGCAGCAGCTCTTGCTGAGGCTGGTGTCACCACGGGACCTTCGGGGCAGGGGACAATCAGTCCCACGGCAGCACGGAGAGGTAGGGACCAGTGGGGAGCGGAGAGGGGAGGGCGGCTGGGCACCCCTGGCTCTGCCAGCACCCGTGGACAGCATCCACCCTGATTTCCAGTGCCACCCAGCCATAGTGGAAGCCAACTTTAATTAGGCTTTCTCTGCACCAAAACGGGGAGGAAAAGAACATAAAAGAACGCTTCGGCTGATTAAAGCTACTAATATAGCAAATTCTGCTAGTATGGAGAAATCTAGGCGTTGCTGTGGCTGAGCAATGAGCCCGAAGGATGCTGGCACAGCTCTGAGGTGTGCTTTACCAAGGGGGCCCCCCGCAGTAACGGTGCACAGTTAAATTTTCCTTTTCTAGCAGCGTCTCTGAGGATCCGTGACACAGATGCCGGAGATGAATCTCCCTAGGGCAATAATGACATCGAGGAGGTGTGTGAAACACACGTGAGGCTCCAGCACTGAACACTAAAGAGGCTGGAAACAAAAACCAGCCAGAGTTTGGGAAGCCTCGGTGAAATTTTTGATTTACGTCTGCGACATGAAAGTATTTGTTCTCCAGACAACAGTAAGATAAGTAGATAATAGTATAATTTAAAATAGATTTTATGGCTTCTGTTGGCAGAGTAATAGGAAAAATAGACCTCTTAAAGCATTTAATCATAATGGTAATAAAGAAGGAAAGCAGCAAGCATCCCCAGAAGAGATCAATGCTCGATTTCCCCAGTATTTGCAAGATTCACTCTGGGCTGTGCCAACCTGTGTTACAACAGCTCAAAAAGCAGCAGTGTAAACATGGTGTTACCAAACAAAACAGAGCACAGGCAAGGTTTCTGGTACATAATTAATGGGTATAGTTTGCAAATGTGTGTGTAAGTTAGATAAAGTGGTAAACCCAGCATATTTAAACAAGAGATTTGCAGCTGTTTTCCTGAGGAACCATCTACTGATAATAGGGATAAATATTAAACAACATGAACAGTAACAGCATTGCCTTTAACCGATGACATACCCAAACCCAAAGGCGGCCATCAATATTGTGAAAGTCTTTATAGTTAGAATTTTCAGTGTCCCATGAGGAGTTTTAGCTTTCTGCCCACACCCGCCAGAGCCCTGTGCTACATGCACTGAGCTCCCCTAGGGCACACTGCTCATGCAATTGCCTTCAGAGCTTCTTCCAGGTGTTTGCATGTTTCGTATTATTTATAGTTAAAGATCTTAAGAGTATTACACCCTAATATAGAAACAAAACTCTGATTTTGATGAACAAGTGCTCATCATTTCTATATTTCCCCCACATTTGTTCTCTGCTAAACAACAACAAAAAAAGATAAAAAGATGGGAGTTTTGACAGCTGAACACCTGACCATTGTCACGTCACCTTTTTGCAATAAAGCAAGCAGTAGAGAGGATAGTGCAATAGGGTATATAATGTATACAAAATATTACTATTCTGCAATATAGGCAGGGGGTTCAAATTTCAAGACTTCTGTATTTTTTATTATAGCCACCTATTTTCGCTGAGGGGGAAAAAATATTCGTGTACAATTGTTTGGCAAAATAACTGTGTGCACAATTCTTCATTGTGATCTATGCAAAGCATTTATGCACTTTTACTTAAATCTATATTAAATATGCCTTAATTAAAAAAAATGAGGTGTTCTGCCAAGAAAGCGGGACAATCAAAGTGCTGGCTGCAGAGGTACCTGCAAAGACAGAGACAGCGGCTGCCCTCGGCACGGTCTTTACCTCAGCACAGCCACCAGATGCGGGAGGACAAGGGTCTGGCTTCTTCTGGGAGGAGGCGATGGGGCCACGGAGGTGAGATGAGCCCCTCAGCATCACCTCCTCAGGGAGCACTCACCTTGTTAAGTTCAAAGCTGTATTGAGAGCATGTTAATCCAGAGCATCACTTTTCAAAATTACTGGCTGTGTCACCGCAAATGGATTATTTTCTGCACTGGAAATGTAATCTGGGACATTCTGGAGTTTTGTTTGAGTCTTCTTGGTTTTTGTGTTTCGGGGGTTTTTTTGAGTGGACTTCAATGACTGCATATTTGTATAGCACTGCCATTGCTTGCCCACCCAGGCAGCTCTGCGTGGGAAGGGATGCACGCACAGCTACTCTTAGGAGCTTTTGAACACAGCAAACCGGTGCAATAGCCAGCACAAGAAACTCCAGCTGTCTCGCTAGGAAACAAATACAAAAACAACAACTCTTTCAAAAAAAAAAAAAATCACAGAGTAGACGGCCAAAAAGTGTTCCTCGCAGCTGTGATTTGGGATCAGAAGAGTGCTGCTAGGTCCTTTTTGCTCTGCAGGCTCCCAGGGCCGGGCTGGCAACACGGGATGTTCAATCCCGTGCATGACTCCCCCGGAGCTCAGCTTGGGTTTGTGTGCAGCAAAGCAGAAGGGGCTTGAACTCATTGTCTTCGTGGCCAGATAATGACATTCTTACCTGTTCTCTATTTTTTAGGAACTGAAGGACACGCTGCAAATCGCTAGTCACTGTGTAATGGAAGTCTGTGTTTAAAAATGCATTTTATCCCCTTTAAATCCAGCACGTTTGCTCCCTCTGATCTGAGCTGGTACAAACAAGGTTGGCTAACCAGCGCTCTGCTGTTTTTTTGTTTAGCAGATACTATTCTTTCATCTTTTGAGTTGTAGTTTTACTATACAGATATTTTTACACTGGTGTGAGGTAATTAATATTTTAAAATATTTCTGCTTTGAAACACCTAACAAGATTGATTTTTGAAAGACTCATTTTTACGATTAAAGTGTCAAGAAGATAGCAATCACATTTCACCCTGATAATGCCTTGTTCGTATTTATTGCAAACCTTGGTATTAACCAGGTGATAAATGAGTACACTCATTTTTTTCCTTTGGAATATATAAAGGAAATGTTTTGGTAATTACCTATTATAAGAGAAGACCCCCTTGAGTTACTGTTTAAATGATCTGAGGGACTTTGCATCATTCCCTCCTTAATTAAACTCTTGACGCATGCCATATATCACTTCTCCACTACCCTTAAACCTTTCCAAGGCTTGCTAGTCTGGAATGCACCACTCCGACAGGTCGCAGCTCCCTGCTGTAGAAGAGGGACATCCCGCGCGGAGCATCACCCTGCCAGGAGCTGCTGGGTGCATCGCAGCCTCGTAATACTTCACCGGTTTTGCTTCCCATAAACGGGAATTTCAGGGTACTGCTTCACCAGGGAGGCTGTGTAAGGTGATGCCTTCAGCCCTCAGCATCAAGTCCACGTGCCGCCACACTAATGAAATGACTCCCCTAATTTCAGAGGCCGAGGGGTGCCCTGGTTTTGCAAAGAGAACGAACCCCTGGCGTACCAGCAGCTTGGGCTTCCCTCCTTGAAAAAAGAGGAAGGCAGGCAGTTCCTGTGGACCTTTCACATTTTTTCTACTCCGCCTCTTTAAAAGCTTCTTTAAATTTCAAGAAACTGAGGAAAGAACATAATTAAAATTGAAGAGAAACTGTTTCAGGTACTGTTCTCACTCCCAAGCAGGATTTAGTGGCCAGTCCCACCAAAATCTCTGGATGACGGCTGCCAGAGACAGCCATACCAGTTACCAGGAGCTACCAGATTCCAAGAGGTAGTAATTCCCGTATCCCACGGGATATGCAGAATGCAATGCTGCCATGATAATCCTAGAATCACAGAATCATAGAGTAGTTTGGGTTGGAAGGCACCTTTCAAGGTCATCTAGTCCAACTCCCCCCTGCAGTGAGCAGGGACATCTTCAACCAGATCAGGTTGTTTCATCATCTTCTGCTATTTACATATCCCTCTACATGGGTATATTAAGGGATATGTGCATATATATAATATATATATAATAATTTATATGCATATAGAAGGACTACTTATATTTTTTGTTTGCATTTTCTATGCATGATGCTAGTGGAGTTAGTGGTAATAGTTCAGTAGAAAATAGAATGCCTACCAAGCTAAGCTGCTGAAGAAAGAAAAAATAAATCTCAAAATCCAATTACTTTTAAAATCAGAACATGTTTTAGTAAAATAAAAAGTGTTTTAGGACCATTAAAATCAGATATTTAGTGAAAATATCTATGGATTTAATTTAAATTTAATTTGTAGAACAAGATACACTCCAAAATCAGAAAATTCCTAATCAAACAAACAAACCATTTAGTGTTTCATTTCACGGGAAAAATTAGATATTTAGTTTTTAGATGGGCCCTGAATGCTTCATCAGATCGGGTGATATAAATTCTTTTGGAGCAACTCCACTTTTAATGATTCTGCTATGAGGTTTGCTGGCTCCAGCATGCAAGACGATAATTCCTCCATAGCACAAAACAGTAGGAGAGTAACATCTCAACCATAGGAAATCCTTACAGTTTCCTTCACCTCGCTGCATGACGGAATAAAAACCGATTCCCCTGCGCTAAGGAAGCCCAGGGTATCTGAAAGAGGCGCGTGTGTCCATCCTGTGCCGGGGGCAATGCTTTCCTGCTGGGGTTCCCCCCTGCCAAGCGGGCTCTGCATTCCCATCAGCCCGGTCAGGGCATCGGTGGCGAGGTTAACCTGCATAAAGCTGCCATCGGATAATCTGCTTTGTGGTTCATTCCTGCTGAGAGCTTGCAAGTTTACAGGAGAAAAAGAAACTGTATAATTTGTTTCATGAGCAGATAGGTCCCATCCTATAATTGCATTTGCGATGGTAGGTACGATACCGCAGGTTACATGTAACGTGGTAGGTGCCATCATCTGGGATTTGCATCCTTCTAAGTTTGATGGCAACACCTGCCTTTTCGAACGTGTTGTGTGTTTTCCTTTAAGCCAATACCCATAAAATAACATCCTGTTCTCAGATCCAGCCCAAATCCTTTAATGACACTGTAGGAATTCACACAACTGAACTTACCTCTGAGGCCCCAGCACCTGTGAAGTGGCTGCACATCATCGGCAAGTGGGTCAGGTGCATGTTTCCAGTTCTCATCCAGTGGTTTTTAGGTGCTGCATCTATCAAGTCCATTGCTAAAATAAGTGGTGGAAAATCCAGCCATATACATTTAAAAGTAATCCTCCCAAAGCCTATATAAAATGAATATACATACCTTAGAGACTGGAGTGTCTTCTTTAGCCTAATTGTAGACACAACAGTAAAAAATGTAATCAAAAGATCTGGCCTTGATTAATTTTGATTAGCAGCAGAGTCATATAAAGCACATAAAATACATTTAACTTTGATTGGGGGAATACATGTTTTCAACAACATACTCTGCAAATCAGTGAAATATATTAATAAGCAGGATCATCTCTTACAAACGCATTAGCATTTTCATGAGATGTTGTTAACGTCAAAGCCAGAGAGCCAATGCCGTAGCTAAAATGTCAACCGGCCGCACTGATAAACCCAGCATAGTAATTAGTTTTGAGAGCAATTGAAAACCTGATTTTTCTAGGAAAAAAAGATACAGGCTGTTCTTCTTTAACCAAAACACCCTGGCCCTGAAATGCTGCCAAGGCAGAAAGATCAGTTTCTAGGCAGTGACAGCAAGACACACAGGTTTGGGCTGTGCCTTCGAAATGTGAAAATATTACCAATTAGCATTCCAAATTATTTTAACAAGGCGATTCATAAAATTTCTCTAAGGGAAAGCAATAATCAATCAAATCCCAATCAAAGAGAGATTGCTCTGCTGCATAACAGAATTTTTTCATATTTAGACTGAATATCTTTGTACTAAATATATTGTACTAAATATAATATTGGACTAAAGTGCTTTTTCATTGGAAAGAGATCAAGAAGCAGAGGACGGGTAGAGACTGAAGACGTCGACAGGGATGGCTTGGCACACACAGCGATAGCAAGATGTCACTGCAAAATACTATCAACCCATCTTCCAGCCATTGTGCCCGAGGATAAAACAGTAGTTATTTATCTAATGTGATCACACGTTAGCCAGCCTTTCCCTCCCCTGCTCCCACCCCCCATACGCTGACCAACAAGCATATCCGTTATTAGAGCGTGGTGCCTGACGAGGCAGCAGTGCTGTGGGGGTTGGGCGCACGCCGCGTTCCTCTCCCACCCCCTTCATTCGATTACCTGTATTTTCAATGAGAAACCCTTCGCCTTTGGGTACCGTCATTTTGCTGGAGCATGACATCGCTCACAGTGCGCTGCGCTACCCAAGCTCAGCCACCCCAGCTTCGTGGCTTTCCTCGCGTGGTTATCACAATCAATTCTCTAGCAAATAATACAGCTATTAACAGTTTATACTGTTGAGTTAACCAGCAACAGCTATCTGTTGTAATTATTTGTTGAACGCTTATTTAATATGTCAATTCAATGTGCAATCTGGTGTCAAAATTTTTTTCCCAAGCCGATTCATGGCTAGGGCATTCATTTATGTTGTCAAACAGCCAGCAATTTCTTGTCCAACTTGCTTCGTGCTCAACTCTGCTAGGTAATACTGAGCTGTTACGAAACCTGGAGAGAAGTACAGAGCAGGTAAAGTTTGCTCTCTCCCCTCCATGGTACAGCAGAGATTGCTTCTTAAAATGTCAAGCTCAAAAAAATCACCTCTTTTTTAAAAAAATGATTTTTAACTGATTTTTAACATTGATTTATTCTATTAATGCTGGTGTTTTTTTCATTCAGTCTCTTATAATTTTTAAAAACTACCTCTCTATCACATTGAACTTGAGATTCTCCTGACCTCTGAATTTCAGTGGTACGTCCTCACTGTTCTCCTCTCTGCTTTGCAAAGTGTTGTACTTGACCAAGGTTGCGTCGAAAAAAGTGCCCGGTGTCAGAGCAGCGTGACTCCTAGGGAATGACGCGCTGATACCTCGGCATAGGGAAATTACAGGCAAAAAATATCCTAAAAACTATTTATATATTCTTACTCTTTAGAAACTCAATTATATCTTACTCGCAAAGCTTTTATCTCCTTTCAGAAAACTTGCAGTTTTCTTTGTTAGGAATTGCTGTACTTTGGGAGCGGTATTATCATTTTGGGATGTGCCTTTGGGGTTTCAGCCTGCGTTCACACCTCCGGGAGAGTCTGGGCTTCACAGGGCATCCAGCCAGCCTGCGCTTCAGCTGTACATGAGGTCATCGGAGTCACTCTTTCCTTGTGTCATATATATCTTTGGTTGTGGGGTTATCACATATTTGTATATATTATATTTATATTTATTCCTGCTCTATTTCAGCTTCCTTTGTTATAAACAAAGGTTGTACTGCCTTGAACACATCCTGCAATGCTTTCTCTCTCTGAATTACAGGTTTGGAGGCCAATGCAATTAGTGGCCTCCTGTAATTAATAGGAGACTAGTTTAAGATTTCAAAGTCACTTTAATCACTACAGAGATGTTTTACGTTTTTGCTTTGTTCCCGGCTCTCGGCTGTTCTACGTAGCCGATTCAGACAAACACCCACTTTGTTGAGTATCAAGCCACATCAATGTACTTGTTCGTTAAGGTTGTTCTGGTTTTGATCTGTCCTACACTGACACAAGATGAATATTCATTCTGAGCTACCGAAAATAGCAGCGCAGGTGCTGATAGGGTATGAACAGCAGTCTTCAAAGTGGAGGTCACAAACCGTGCTAGATCTGTCATGGAGTAAGATAAGCATTAAAAGGGGAGCAATATAACTATATCTAAGGCGTTATGATTTTTTTTTTTTTTTAAATAAATTGGGGAGGCAGGTGAACTTCTGGTTAGTTTTTATGTGTACCAATCTCCTGGAAAGAAATCTATTTCATCAAGGTACAAATCAAAAATTGATGTTCGCTCTCCTACCTTTCAGGCATTTTCAGCAATTTATATTTCTTCTTAGAGAGAATATTATTCATGAGATGTGGTTTTCTGCTGGAGCTCATCCTCAAACACGATCCTTCCGATGGGTCATGCTGCTCCGCTATAAATTAAATGGAAGAAAACTGGTTTGCAATTTGTATTGGTGGCAGCTGACATTTATCCTTCCTCACTGTTTCTATGTTATATAGAGGCTGGGTACCCAAATGGGGCACAGGGCAGAACACTGGCATTTAAAGGGGTTTATTTTAGCACAGTAGTGGCCACTTTTTAGTGCATGTTCACTAAAAACCAAAGACATGATAGAAGGCTGCTAGGCACGGACTAAGTAAGTACCAGTGAAGCAATTGGTATGGAAACGAAGACAAGACCTTGCCAGGGGATGGCTTAGGTCCATCACACAAAGACATAATACTCACAAGCACAGATTTAGGAGTTTTATACAGCAGGTTGCTATCCAAGCCAGACCTTCACTAAATATAATACTTGAATATTTATCTATTACTCCCTGTGGAGTAATTCGTATGATTTCTTACAATATTCTACTAAACACATCATCTCTGCACTGGCCCAACAGTGAAGTGGATTCTCTTCTGAAACAGGAGTGACATAATTATCTAAGCACAGAAAATTATGGTCACAAAGTTAGCTAAGCACCAGCTGCTAGGCAATTATTGACACTAAAAAAAGCTACATGAAAAAAAAAAACCCAACCCACAAAATAAATCTGAAGAGATTTATGAAAAAAGGAAATCCAAAATAATATAAATGAGTCAATATCGTAAAGACACTCAGTTAGATGGATCTTTAATACCGGCCACTGCAGGAAGGAGACCAGACGTGTATGGCAAGAGGAGATCATCCTTCCCTTGTCAGTGGGGCTCCCTAAGGACGGGCCCAGCTACCGACGACTTATAATTACAGCCTCCAATTACAGCCGCCTGCTTCTGACGAAGATTTAGCGTAATCATTCTAGAGTCAATATCTTCAAGCTAATTATTGGCTAGGTCTGACCAACAAATTAAGCCAATGTATTGTGCTTTGCTAAGCTATTAGCAATAGCCATGATCTCACACTTTATCCTGCGAAGACCCCATCAGTTTGCAATAGCAGTCACTCAGAAGACACGGTTAGAGAGCTCGTTACTTCTTACCCACCTTATAGGGCAGCACGTGCAGCACGAGGCATTGCACGTTGTAGGTACATCATCCCTCGTGTGGTCCATGCCTTATTTACTGCCTGTCATCACAAGCTAGGAAGAGAATTCTTTATTTTCCTGTGGTCTTTCCTACTAACTCATCACTGAGTACTTGAATACTCCCAAGCATTAATGAGCTTATCTCCACTGTGAGCTGAGTTATCATCAATTTTACAGACAGCGAAACAGAGGAGCTCGCAAGGGGCCACACGGCAATATTTGCCCAAGGACAAGCAGAGCTTCAGGTTAGAGCTCACTGGCAAACCTTATTTTGTGCAGCACCACAGAAATGCATGCACTTCTATCAGTCACACCCTGCCTCGTACTCCTTTCACATTGGGAAACGTTTCGGTGGCTACCTGCAGCGAAACACAGAAAAAAAAATTAAACTTGCCTAGAAATTGTAATTCAATTATTTTTATTTCAGGTTTTGATACTTTAATAAATATGGGTAAACTCATACATATAATCTCAGAAACTGTGTGTTGCAATTCACGGCTCAGAGGACATTTTCATTAAACTGCAAATCTCCCTCTCTGCGGTTACCTGTTCCTGCTCGCAGAACATGTTGCCCTGCACTGAAACATGAGGGGTTGGGCTCCCGTCTTGGCGAGGACAAGGGACTTGCGATGCCAAAGCATCGCCTTTGGGACGATCCCCCAACCCCTGGTTTTAACCAGACGTTTGCTGTGCCAACGCATTACGTCCTTGGTACGACCTGTAGCCATCGAAGCAGAACAGCTGATTTTACCAGTGCTTTACCCAACGTTCAAAATTTACACGTCGATGAGAAATAAGCAGCTTGAAAAGCTTCAATGTTGGTTTTAAATTAGTTTTATACTTGGCTTCCCACTTAACTTGAATCTAAGTTTCTTTCTCCCCACTTTTCCAAAAACAAGCGTTACATCGCTTTTATTCTGACAGCTCGTTTTCTTCATGAAGTACCTCGTGCAAGAACTGCTCATTTTACCTGTAACGGTGCGCTCGCAGCACACGAGTCCCGGCTGCCCGGGCGCTCCCCCCGCTCCGGCATCCCTCCCCGCAGCCCCCGCGCTGTCCCCAGCAGCGTCACGTTTGCCGCTGAAATGAGCCTCCCCATGAAGCACGAGCATTATTTTTGACAAAGCTGAGGCGTCTCCGAAGAAGACACCGCTTTGACTGTTATTTCCCCTAATTACAGTTATTTGATCTTCACATGGCAGAGCATTTAAGGCAGAAGGAGGAAAAGCAAAGCACAAGATGTTCTGGGGCTGATTGCCCTCTGCCTGCTCCTGAGCCTGGAAATCTGCTTCCACCCTCTTGCTCTTCCCTGTCCCAAGGTTTTTTCTCCGAGAAAAAACATATTTTCCACATGGCTGTGAGCATGTGGAAGCTATCAATTAAGATTTTCCTTCAAAATCGTATTTTAGTGAGGGGGCTGCAATGTTCACTTACAAAAGCCAAGCTGTTGGTGTTGGTTTCATTTGAATGAGACTTAACAGGGTCAGGCGAGAAGGAACCCATCTGCTCTTTTCCTGAGTGAAGGCAGACCAGTAAAGTCTTCAATGGCATTTTACAAACGAAGCACTAGACTTATATCCAGCCTGTTCTCATTTTGCCACATAGGTTATTTTCAGGTAAGGCCCAAGAGCGCATGGGCCCGGCTATTATCTCATCAAACCCAGAATTTTTCTGTGTAATAAACACTCCGGTTAGCGTACAAACCTTCGGCTGTAATTAAATCCTTTGGGTGGCTGGAGAGGAGCAGAGTGCAGCAGAAGTCTGGCAGAGACCCCCAGCTCTGAAAATCCACTGTCACGATTACAGGGGTGCTTGCCTGAAGGGAAAGGGGAAAAAAAAAATCCGCTCTCTTGATGCGCTTGTTATTACTTATTTTCCCACCATGATGAAAGAGCATCTGACCGTAAGTCATAAACCCAGCTATTTATAGGCCTGTAATTAAACATCACTGAAAGTGTGAAGACACAAAAGCAGTGCCATCTGCCATACATTTGTGGCACCATAAATATAGATGAAGTGCTGCCGCCCCTTTTGTCCTCCCAGAAAACTTACTATTTAAACGGCCTTTCTGCAGCGACCAAAGCACAGCTCCTGGACCCTGCGGTGTTCACCCCAGCAGAAAGGCGGGCTGCCCGTGCCTTTTATAAACTCAGCCCAAAGCCCGTTCAGAGCCTTTAATGATGCTTTAATGGCACGGGGTGTCACGGCGGTCAGCCAGGAGTGCTCCGCCGGGAGGTACCTTCGGTGAATGCACCGACACAGGCACCAACGGGCAGTTTGTGGTGAGGGTCCGAAAGCTCCAGCGTCCTCCCACCAGCCCCCTGTGAAATCGCCGCTCTAGTTAGTAACTGGAAAAAGAAGTCTATACATAGCACCTTTGAAATGTTATTTTAATCGCAGGCAGATGAAATTCATCAATATTCCTTGCTATAGAAAAACTATATTTGGCAAACTACAACGCTGCAAAACCGACTTGAAGCCCAGCATTTGGGGTTTTGGTGAGGAGCGCTGGGCGGCAGGTCTGGGTTGAGCTGCTGGCTCTGCTTCCCTCCCCGTCCCCAGGCGGAGGGACGGCCGTAAGTCCTTGGGCCGAACAGGAGAGGGCTCTGAAAAGCCACGGTCCGTTGGCTTGTCCCAGCTTCCACGTCCCAAAGCACTGCAAATGTCTTAATGTCTTTGGGAAGCTGACTCCTGCCATTTTTTCCACCGAGAATTGCTCTGCATTGCAGCGGGATGGGGACGTACCCTTGGGTAAGCAAGTTTGGATGGAGTTGTACAATTAACTGGGCAACTGCTCTCCGGGGTTTTTTTTCTTACTTCAGATCGACACTAATTAAAAGTAGTTTTCAATGAACAGAGCAACATTAGTATAAACTCCAGGACAAGACTAGCTGTCTGAAGGGAAGCCTGGTGTTTCTGAGGTGAAAGGCCTGATGTGTGCAGGGGACCGTGCCGTCCCCCCAGCACCGTGTCCTGCGGGTCCCTGGGAAAGGGTGACCGGGAGCCGGAGCAGCCCCTCTGCCAGGCTGAGAGCCGTGAGGCAAAGATGCTATTCACCATCAAAGTGCTTCGCAAAAGTCACTTGGAAGGTCATGAGGGATTAGGGAAAGTGAAGCCGTGGCTGAGGTTCACCGCTCTCCTGCGGCTATTCCCGCACCAGGACTTGGACACAGCTCCTGTGGGGAAAAAATGGGCTCAAAGACATCAAATCTCCTTTCTTTGCCCTGCTGTGAGGGCTGCCCGGCTTACACCCAGCCGACATCGCTCCTGCCAGGGCTATGGGGAGCATCCTGGGCTTCACGTTGAATTCCCCAGCCCCTGTCCCCTCGGCACCGCTGCCGTGCCCCCGGCCTCGGGCCTCGGGGCTGCCTGCCACGCATCTGCTGCCACCCCAGCTACGGACCACGCACGGAGCGGGATGCTGCTTGTACATGGATAACGACGACGAAAATAGCCCAAAAGGAAGCATGTGATGCTCTGCAAATAGTTTGAGAGCTGCTCTTGAGCGGTTTAGATATGGCTTAATTACAAGTGAGTTACCAGAAAATGCAGAAGATGCAAGAGGGCAACTCCAGCTTCTGCAGAGCCTGGTGCAATTCCCATCAAAATTAGTGAAAAAAAAAATCCGTCATTAACATGGGCTAAGTCAAGTACTCCAGAAGCAAACCATATCCTCAGAAACAAGGCACTTCAAGTGGAAAATCTGTAGTGCAGGATGATTTTTTTTGCCCACCCTGCTTTCCCTTTGACCTAGCAATGTGGTGCTCTGGGGATGGGGAGACAGGCTCAGCTGTTCTTGCTGTACTGAGTTTCATTTTTGCTGACTGATGATGAAGCGCTCCAGACTGAAGAGAATGACTACCTTCAAAATTAAAATGGAAATTTAAAATTAGAAGTTAGCCCTAAAAGAACAGTATTACCTGGGGTAAGGTAAGGGTTTGAATGTGACTTCTACCCCTTAGACTGGTTCTGGTGAGAACAGAGGTCCTTGTTTTGGCCAAATCTAGCTGGAGCCAATGAAAACTGAAAGCAAAATCTGGTCCTCAGAGAACAAAAACTTTTCTTGCTTTTCATAAAATATGACCCCGTAAAACGAATAACACATTTTTACAGTATATGAAAAGCCTCTGGACTAGAGGAAAGAGCGTGCCATTTTTAAGTTGTTCCACCAGAACAAATTTAATTTTCAGCTATGACCGTTAATAATATTTATTGGGCCAAGGCGTTCTCGAAGACATTTCCAACCCATGGAGCTGGCACAGTAACTCCCAGGTCTGGTCCCCCCTCCACCCTGCAGCTCTGGGGCTCCGGCTGCCTGACCTGCCGGCAGGAGCAGCCCGCTCCTCCGGTACCGCAACCTGCCTGCACCAGCCCTGTCCAGAGATCAGCACCCGCGCCGGACCCTCTGGAAGGGGTGCACGAACGAGGCGGGGGGGGTTCCCCCAAGAAACAGGCCATTTTCTTACTCCCCGTCCCCTTTACCCAGTAACCCGAAGGCCAGGAGAGATCACCCGACACTGGCCAGGCGCTGAGGGAAAGCCGTCCTCCGCGTGAAGGACCTGGCCCCTTATCTCTGCCCCACTTTGTGCCGACCACCAAACGTCAGCTGATACGGCAGGCGGAAAGATAATAGGAGAGCCTGTAACTGCAGACGGGGCCGTGCTCTGTAGGCACAAGGGGTCGCACAGATAACTTTAACGTGGCATTTCTTAATCTACTCTGGTTTATTCTGGACCCTTAACATCCTTTCCTTTGCATTTATCTATACGTCTATATACAAAAATAGGTGCCCCCTAAAAACCGGGGGTGGTGGGAGGACTTCAGGCCAGGTTTTACTACTGACTGCAGAGTAACACAGGGTGACATAATATTTGCTATTTATCGCATGTGTTCTGAGTCATTTTTATGTTGGGTTGGGTACGTGGGTGCTTGCAGCCGTGCCAGCCTTGTGAGGGGCCAGAAGTCACCCCGTAAGGACGTGCTGCTGAACGCCAGCCAGGGGAAAGCTCTGAAACGATGTTCTCTTGACATGCCTTTTTAATCCTAATTCATGTCCTTTACATAGTTATCTTTTCCAACCATTTTCTAAAACCTTTCCTAAACGCGTTAAGTTCTGTAATTTTACAGGCTGCTGAAATTGCTTACATTCAGAGCAAATCCGTAAATTATCATCTTGTGAGCCCGGCTGTGTTATTACAGGTTAATCCTGTGCTTGGTGACTAACAAAGATAGTGGCAGGCAACCCCAGGGCTCTGCGCTAACAGCAATATTGTCCCCTTAATCTCTCTCAACCAACAATGCACAGATTTGCCTGCTAATTATTTAAATACTAGATGGAGATAACCAGGCAAGCGATTCAGTTTCTAGTACCAGGTGAGCTAAGAGGCTGAGCCTGCAGCATCGCCAGTAGCAGTCCCCATTTTGCTCCTCTCCTCGCTGCTGTGAAGGCGTGGTCTCGCTCTTTGCTTTTGCAAATCCCTGTGATCAGCTCGTACCTTTGCTTTGGGACGAGCAGATGTATCAAAGGGAATTTTGAGGTTTCGTTTCTCTCCGTTCCCAACCTCCGGAGCTCTTTGGCAGGAGAGACTTTGCCGTGCCGACATCGGTGCCCGTCGCCCACCCGAGCACACCGAGGCCGGCGTGCCTTTCCCACGGTCACGTCCCCGAGCGACAGCCCGCAGCGGCGCAGCCAACAGCCCGGCGCACCGCAGGCTGCAGGCCAGATTAAACCTTTCAAGGCAGCAACACAAAAAGTGTTTTACAAACCAGCGCAAGCACCGACACCGAAAATTTGCGTAAACGATAGCGAAAGTCAACTCAAACCCCACGTAGTGCCGTTCGGTGAACATTCTGCAAAACGCGCGCTGGCTTTTCGCAGGGCGCTGCTAACAAACGCACAGGCTGCACCTGCCGGAGCTCGACTGCAGGTTGCTTGCGCGCAGTGTTTAATTAAAATACGGCAGAAAACGATGTTTGAAGAAAGTTAGGTCAGGTTTCTGCTCTCCATTGATTTCAATCAGATTTCCCACTCTCAGGCGTCAGGCAGACCAATATCCCAGTCCACCCGAACCTGCACTGCGTGGCCCCTGGCTAGCGGGGCAAAGCATCCAGCTGCCGGCTGGAGCAGAGAAAATAAAGCTCGTAGCCAAAAGCTGCCAGGGGCCGGTCCTTCCTCCCCGGGAAAAACCCGGGACCTGCGGGGGGAGATGCCGGGCCGGGAGCGCAGGGGCTGGGGCCGCAGTGCCGCGGTGCGCGCAGCGGGCAGAACTGCAGAGCAGCATCCTCCGGAAAATTCCCAGCGGGAAACCGGTACAAACGCAACACTTTTTCCAAATTGCTCTCCGGGAATAAGCGTGAGGGGTAAAAACGAAAGCCCTAAAGCACAATATTGCTGTCTCGGAGCGGCTCCTGTGCTAGAGTGGCTACACTTAAGTGGTTTCAAAACTTGAGGCTTTTTGAAAAAGTTTCCAGGCGTATCAAGAGCTCTAATGACTCACCGGGGGAAGAACGGTGTTTTATAAACACCCCGTAGGTCGTCACGGCCAGACAGAGCTTATGAACAGTCAGACTTTGCTCTGTTTCTTCCTACACATACTTTTCATATGTTGGAAAAGTTTTCGATGGCACCTTAAAACTACATAGGAATTAATTTACTTTTCTAATACCAGCCACTGAGTTGCATCTTGTTCCATGCGTAATAAATGTAAACAAACACCCCACTTCAACCAAACCGCAAAACCAGAAGGAAGGACCTTTCTGACCCATAACGGTGGAGGCACGCTCTTGTCCTGATGGAGGAGAGGAGATTTACGACCGACGCTTCAAGGAGAGAGAGGGTCACCCCGGCCGGCAGCCTAACCAGGCTCCTTTCCCTCTGTGCCGCAGCGGCACAGCCCTGCGATGGAAAACCCCATGGAGGTTACGTTTGCAGGGTTATGGCCTAAATAGTCCTAAGCAGATCTATTTGACCTTCACGCAATTGCTGCTCTGGGGAGCCCCGAACAGGATCATCCCCGTAATTTGCCACTTTGTTGTCCAGATAAAGTTTAAAGCTCCAAAACATCATAGTCTTCAAATCCTGTGCCAAAAGAGAGGGGGGTGGGAAACAAACCAAAACAATTGAAAAAAACAGGACCAAAATTTTTTGAAAAATTAGCTCTACAAATAGGACAGTCCTCTAAGGTCTAAATTATAAATTCAAGAATATGGAAGATTTCCACCAAAAAAAAAAAAAAAAAAAAGAATCCCTTCCCAAGCCCAGGGTTTATCATTGTGATTAGAGCTCCCCTTAGTGGGTTGTAATGGGGGGACACCCTGGAATGCCTCCCCCCATCAGCAGGTGAAGGACAGACAGACAGACTCCCCTCGGAGGGTCTCCCGACCCGCAGGCAGAAGCACGGTGATGGGCAGCAGCCCTTGCCTGCACGCCGGCTGCCCTCGCACATGGCCAAGGTGAGCAGGGTGGGCCTGCGGTGGTCTCCGCACCGGTGGGCACGGAGGACAGACCTGCTCTAAGAGCCCCCCCGAGGGAGCGCGGGGGTCCTTGCCCTGGCCAAACCCCTTTTCCTCCCCACAACGAAGGCCAGCAGACGTGCCAGCGCTCGGCCGGGCTGGCGGGGCTCTGACGGCACCCTGGGGCTGTGCGACGGCCAGCGAGCATTTTGGAAAGCCCACCTTCCAGGGGCTGCAGCAGGGGCTTGGGGCTATCACCGGCCCCAGGGGCTCCGGACCCACCGCAGAGGAGATTTCACAGCACTTACCCCCTTCCCAGAAAGCTAACCACACTGTTTGGCTCCAGGCGGGAACTGCCTGTGCAACTCCTCCCAAGCAAACCCATAAGCATTCCTGCTGTGAGACACAAGATTCAGAAAACAGAAGTCTTAAAGTCTATATTGCAGACAAGCATTGAAAAAAATCTCTTTGGGTGGCAGCAGGACTGCCAGGAGATGCTCACCAGGCCAAGAGCAGGGCTGGATCCACAGTAACGCAGCTTTGCAAACATGCAGAAGAAAGCTCACGTCCACACACAGCATCATTCAAGCACGTGGCATAAGGAACATGCTTTTGGGGATCAAGTTGCTGGGTATTACAAGTGCAATTGCCCAGCTCTGGATGAATAATGCAGCATTTTCCAATGAACCCTCAAATGGGGTAAGGAACTCATTCAGACTCTGCTTGTGCTTCTTCTGCTCATTTGAACAAATTAGTAAGTTTCCTAGCAGTGACAACCCCCCAAACACTATTCTTTCTATAAAACAGGCGCAGAAAGGAAAGAAGTACAGGCAGCAGAAACAAGACGCTGACTCAGCGTCAGCCTTTAGTGCATGGGATAGCGTAAGAGCAGCTGGAGTTTTGTGTTTCCTTGTGTGTTCACCGAGGTATCACGTAACACTGTGTTATAGCTATATCCCTCCTCCTCAGAATCCCCGAATACGCTCAGGGCTGCTGACAGCATGGACAAAGCCGATACAAGAGGTTTGGCTGCATTTTTAGCTGAGACAAGCTGGCTCCTGGGAGGCTCGGGGTGATGGAGACCTTTGGCCATGCCGCGTTTGGTGGGCTTGGCCACCCCCGGCGCCCCATCTGCTCCCTCTGTACCGTTTGCACTCACAGATCCAATGCCGGGCCGCGCTGCAGCTTATCTGCATTTAACACAAGACCCTATTGATTTAAAACCCTTTGTACTTTCTAATAGGCAGCCTCCTGTGGGCCCTCGTTCCGGGGCTTGCTTTATCCTACGGCTCCTGGGAATCAGTTTTCACAGAGGCTTCGTGCTTTAAAGTCAACTTCTGCCATCTGTGATGTCCCAACCCTCCTTCTCAAGGCAACGTTGAGTTTCCTCGTCCGCTCGTCCCACGTGTACTTCTGAATCCCGCAGCCAGTCCCACCGCTGGACTGTGCCGGTTTCAGCTGCAGTTTGGTACTTGCCTTAAAAGTTAAATTGGGAACTCAGCATCCCTCCCCATGCCGATGGAGGTAGTTTTGGTAGCAATTTCCAAGACACCCATTTTAATTCTGTCAGGAAAAGTTTCTTTGTTTTGAATTAGCCGAAGACGCCGTAAGAAAGACCATGCCAGAATTAAAAGGATAAAGGAGAGAAATTAATTTAGGTCTGCAGGCAGTAATGAGAAATATCTATGTTAATAATAAATGTAAAGCCCAATAAATGTAATGATGTACCTACACCCATTGCGCTGAAGTGGGTTTATTTTAATCTCCCTAATAGGTCATTTCATGCCTGCTTTACCACAGCCAGCCTCCCCTCCTGCCTTCCCTCTCATTCAGAGCACACTGTCCTCTTGCAAATGGCTTTTCCTGTGCCTCAGCTCTACACATTTATTAGTATTATTATTAAAAAAATTTAATATTTTGCTTGCCTTCCCACCAGGAGCATGCAACCAGTGTAGCCCTTCACATTGCCCACCAGGCAAGCCAGCGTGCCAAGGTTCGCCCACGCTGCGGGCAGGTAAGCCCACTGCCCTCGGGAGGGCATGGGGAGAGGAGACTGGCAGTGCGCGGGGCAGGGAAAAGAAATGACGAAATGATGAGAAAGTCAAAGATGAGAGCAACTGAGCCAGGACCAGAAAGCCAGCAAAACGCAGCCTGAGCCTCCTCCAGCTCAGCCAGCCTCAGGAGGGGCCGGGTCTCCTGACCCCAACAGTTATTCATCGCACGAAGCATTGCACCAAAATTGCCGCCCTTCTGCACCACTTCTGCCCGCTCCATCTCCACGCAGGCGCCTGCGTGGAGGAGTCCGGACCCTGCCAGCGACGCAGGGGGGCTCGTTATGGTGCAAAGCAAACACAGAGAAAGTTTGAACCCTAAAAGGGGAGAAATACCCCGGGGATTCTCGCCCCAGCCGAGCTGGGGCCGCCCCTCCGGCTGGTGCCGCTGCAGGAGGGGAGCGATGCAGGAGGGGAGCGACGCAGGAGGGGAGCGATGCAGGAGGGGAGCGACGCAGGAGGGGAGCGATGCAGGAGGGGAGCGATGCAGGAGGGGAGCGATGCAGGAGGGGAGCGACGCAGGAGGGGAGCGATGCAGGAGGGGAGCGACGCAGGAGGGGAGCGATGCAGGAGGGGAGCGATGCAGGAGGGGAGCGACGCAGGAGGGGAGCGACGCAGGAGGGGAGCGACGCAGGAGGGGAGCGATGCAGGAGGGGAGCGATGCAGGAGGGGAGCGACGCAGGAGGGGGGTCTCAGCTGCAGGGCTCCAAAGGAATGGGCGCGACACAGAGAGTTTGGGAAAATATACCAACTTCTCTGCCTGACCCAGGCCTTCTCTTCTGCACTGGGCAAAAAGAAAATGACCGTTCAGGAAAAAGATCGTTGTCTGTTCTTGAGTGTTCAAATAGTTGTAAAATAAATTTTTCTGGGTATTTCCCCCCTGTCTTTTCGTCATCTTTTCTCATGTAATTGATTTTTTTTCTATATTTCTATATTTTTTTCTATAAGAAAAAACCCCAAACAGTTTAGAAAGAAGCCGGAGATTGATGGTTATAGTTGGAGCCAGTCACATTTCCCCCCCCCCCCTAATTCTGTATTACTTGTATCACATTGAAAAGTCCTTATTGTTGTTATACCCCCAATAGCCTTTTCCCCCAAGGCTCTTGAAAATTCTCCATCAAGTTGCTAAATGACACTAAAAAGTTTGAGAGACAATGAATGCGAAGATTATCAAATTATAGTAGTATAAAATATTTTCTTCTGCTAACAAATATTTAAATTTGTTTTAAATATACTATTTCCATGAACATGCCATTTGAGTTAATTACTTTACTGTAAATGCACCTCTTAAATAATTGCTAAACCTCAAGAAATGCTTTCAATAATTGACTGCGTTTTCATAAGGAAAAATGGTGTTATTAAATCCAAATTAAATGCACATTTGAGACACTTAACTTAGAGTGCTAACCTAGCAAGCATTTTCATCCTGTATAAGAAATAACTTTGGAAATTAATGGCAGGAAACAGTCACTCTACAGCCATCGACAGTCATCCCCTGCCTGGTTTTTTTCTAACTCCCACACATATTAGAACATTTTTAATGAACGTACCAAAAGTTTGCAAACAATTTCGAGTTTAAGAAGCACGGCATCCCCAGTTTTCCTCGCAGGGTTTTCGTAAACCCAAACCAGCTGGCTAGGTTGGGAGGATCTGGGCCAGTTACGGTTTGAGGGGCTTGTTCAGCCAAGAATTGGGCATACATCCGAGCGAGCCCCTGCCGAGGAAAGGCTGCTTGTTTCCTGGTAGGACTGAAGAGCCACAGCCCTGCCCCGTCGGTACCCGGTGGTTTCCACGGGTAGAGGGGCCAGCAGCCCAGCAGTCCCCAGTCCCACCAGTTCCCTGCTGAGCCTGGGGAAGCTCTGGGGCAAGTCCTGTGTTTCCTCCCTGCCGGTTCCTCAAGTTTCTCAGAGAAGTCACGAGTTTGGGAAAACTTTCAATTGTAACTCGGATCACCTGAAGCAGAACACCAATTTTCTCCCTCTGGATCTACTTTAGCATCCTATATTTCTCATACCTTGACATGCAATGTTAATCTGATAAGTCTCCCTTTATGCGTCTCTATTCCCTTTGTTGCCCTTGGCCTTTTAAGTACGTGGTATTTTACTTCAAAGTAGCGTTAGCCCTTTCAGAAAGAGCCATAAGATCCAAGCCTGAGAAGATAGCATCAAAAACAATCTCAGCATTTTCCAGATCAGACTTAATAAAAAGTCTGCGTGCTATCCAAGACATTAGATTTGATTCCACAAAGAAATACGGACGTTAGCACTAGAGGGAGGTATTTCCCCATGTACCTCGGATTCAGAGCCGCTGAAAAACAGCAAAATCTAGCAGCAGAGAAAGGGTATCTGTAATATTAAACTACGTTAATCAACTGCAATTAATAAGAGTGAGCTGCAACTCATCATAATCAGCTCCCATCAGTTGCCAGTGATAAAGATATTACCAAGCAACAGATAATGAACTGATATTTAAACTGAATTACATTATTTAATGTATAGAAAGTTTCACAGTGTCTTACAGAGCAGATTGTTTACGTGTTTATTCCAATGAGCAAAAGAACTTTAGAGCAAGATCCAGGGAGCGGGAGCTGGCCGTGGAAAACGCCAGCACCGATTGACCGGCGGGGGTTAAACTGTCCTACTTCTTTGCAGTGGTGGCACCCCATACGGTTTTGCGTAAGACATATCTGGATTTAAAAGTTGGAGTGATCTGCTAAACACGCTAATTACATTGCTACAAAAAAGCGAGGGGTGGTAAGGACTTGTGCAGCCCCTGCCAATGCTTGGTGCCTGTGCATTTCTGACGTAGATGAAAAGGGCTTTTTAATTTCTCTCTTCACAGTCTGGAAGAAATTCTTTCTAAAAATCTGTAACATTAGGGGGATAAAAAAGTCCAGCAGCTTGTTCCTGTGCCTACCCAAGCCTGCGATACAGCACAGCTTTCTCACAGCTTGCTAGTTCAGAAAACTTGCGTAAACTTGGAAAATTAAAAAAAAAAAAAAAAAAAAAAAAGGAGATACAGACTAATTACAGCGATTTGTAGTCAGCCAGAAGCGGGTGATGAGCTCCTTGCGGCTGCAGGGAGGGGAAGGCCGGCTGGAGGCCGGGGATGCGGGGGGGACCCGGCGGCCGCATCCCGCTGCATCCCACCGCATCCCACCGCATCCCGCATCCCTGCGGCGGGGCCGGGCAGGTTCCGCGGGCCGGTGGCTAGATGGAGCTGCAGCACCAGGAATGAGGCCAGCGGGGGCTGCAGGGCACAGCCCCCCCCTTCTCTTCCTTTCCCTTCCCTTCCCTCCCAAAGCTGTCCTTCAGGATTGTTTTTATGAAAATAAATGGAGGCAATGAAGAAATATCATTATAGGGCAAAAGCACTGGATGCTATGAAAAGTTAAATAACACTTTTTCTTCGATGCCTGCGCACCGCTTGGCAAGAGACGGTCCCCGTCCCGTGCGATGCGCCGTCAAATCCCACCGGGCTCAAACCCAGGCCCCTCCGGACCCTCAGGGTCCCGCAGCGGGAAGGAGGGCACAAAGCTGAGGATGAGACTCTGGGACCGCGAGCCGTCGGGCACACGGTTGGCCATAAGCTCACACATGCGGCCACTGAAGTACCCTGCGAAGTGGTTAAACCAGGTGTGAGAACGTGGTGGGGAAAAAGCAGCCAGCGCCTGATGAAAGCCCACAGAGCTGGTCCATGAAGTTTCCCACTGACCCCAGATACCGCGGAGGGAAGAGGTCTGGCCAGGAAGGCTGGGACGGAGGGACCATGGAGGTAACACCAAATGTGAAGGATCTGGTGGATGAGCCAGGAGAGCAGGCAAAGGAATGCCGGGAAGCACGCTCAAGGTGGCAAGGAGATGGCTACGCAGACCGGCAGGCACCCTGGGATAAAGGCAGCGCTACGCGGGGGATGCTGCCCGCTCCGGCACCCATTCCCGCAGCTCTGCTCACCAGCGCACACCCTAACTCTGAAGGATATTGTGCATGTGAACCCAGTGCTGGTAATCGCTCAGCTCGCAAACGAAGTAATTAAAGATCGGACTCGCGGAGCATTGTGCATGCGCAATTCCCCGGAGCTGCGGGCTGCAGCCTGTGACAATAGCGCGGTGCCACCTTACTAACCTGTGACACCAGACAGGCACATCGATCGCTTGATCTCCAATACAAATAGAGTGCGAGGGGGAGAAAAACTAAGGCTCTAAAAATATGCAGATATCAGTAAATTGATAATGACACGTGGCTGCGGCAGGGTGAGAACTGATAAAGAAGAAATGCAAGTCCCTCTCATTGATCATAAATATTAATTTATTAATAAAACGGTTTTAGATCAAACATATCGCGTATTACTATGTCTATCCGCTTCTAGTTTTCTGCCAAGTTGCTAGCAGGTGTTCAGTCCGACTCAGCCACAGTTTTGATCAGGTATGGTAAGGACTCTGTAACCTCCGACTGGATGTACCCACCGTATACAATGCTTATTTTTGTTGGCCTGGTGCCTACAATCCTAGCACTGTATTTATTGAGTCTTTGCTTACTTCATCTATTCAAGTTCATCTGTTCGAACGTCAAACTTAATCAAAATTATTTCTCCTGCAAACGATTAAATATTTTCTAGGAAATCATGTCCTGGATCCACCCCGCTGACAGTCGGCTTGAGGGACGACAACTGGTTTGTGCTAAACACGGCGGATGAATAAACATTGCTTGTCTGGGGGTCATTAGGGGACAGACTCGCACCTACCTGCCTACACGTTTGTGATCCACAGGCTGCTGAATTGCATTTGGCAAGAGGGAAGACCTGTTAGCCTTTGTCAACCTTCTCCGGGTTAGTTAATAGCAGAAATAAAAAAATCGCAGGGAAGTAAAGGTTCTGGTTTGCGAAACAGCTGCAGAATTGAACCAAGTCCAAACCTGTAGGAAAGATTGATGTTCACATAAACAATTACAGCTGTAGCTTAAGTGTTCCGTGATAAGCAATGGTACATATCAGCCTTTCACTTGCTGTTTCTGTAATAAAGTTGTTATAGCTACATTAATTAATCTAAGGGCACTTCTAAGCATCGCTTTATCCATCCACCTCTCTGAGGAAGCAGTACCTCTGGAGTTCTTAATAAAATAATAAATAATAGCAATATAAACTCTCGGCTGTTTCCAGCTCCTCCAAGACAGCTAAAAGAAGTTGCCGTAGCCCCCCCAAACACCGCTCCGGCTGCGTCCTCGCCCTGACCTCGGGATGGATTAATAGAGCCTATGATTTATTCCTTCCAAGAATATTCTTTTAAATAACGCTGCCACGCACTCAGCTGGTGCTGCTTTGCAGAAGAGCATGCCAGAGAAGGTTTTGTTGCATTCGCATCACTTCTGTAAAGATGATTTGCACAATATTCACTGGAAGAGCTCATCGGCAGCACGTGGACACACACGAGTGGCAGGAATTTGGACGGAGCTTGGGAACTGTTAGTATTTACAGGACTAATCAGGATTTTTTAATTTTTTTTTTTTTTAATGGAACATTTTCCAACAGAAAAATGCCATCTGGATGAAACCAAAATGTCTTGTAGGGACCTGCTGGGTTTCGTTGCCTCTTTCTGACAAAAGCCAGGCAAATTTCCCAGGAGACCTCCCCCGAGCTGCCCTGCTCTGCCCCCCGCATCACTCGGTGCATCGGTGGCTGCAGCCACGTTTCCCAGGTCCCGCGTGTGGGGCTGCGATGCAGCCCGAAACGCCCGGCGCTGGGCAGCACTGGGCCTTGCGAGAGAGCCCCAGCACCAAAGAAAGCAAATAACTTCCTTTGTTCGTTCCACGTGGAAAAGCGTTTGGATGTAAAAGCCTTCCTGAGATGAACGACGTATTTCAGCCTTGCCAGAATGACTGCTTCAGAGGCTACGGATTTAGGCAAAAAAACCCACCAAAAAACCCACACCACAAAAAAACCTGCCAAAACCTGATGCTGTTTGTTCAAATCTTCAAGTCATATCAATATCATAACTTCTTTCAAAAAATAAAATCAAAAAAAGTGAATGAAAGCTTGGGTTTTCACCCAAGCCCATGTACTGGAAGCTCAGCCCATCCACAGCTCAGTTCCCAAAATCTGACCCAGAGTAAGGAGGTGGTTGTGCCCCCTGTGGTTCCAAGAGAGCCTTACTCCTGGCTGTGGGTATGTCTGTGTTAGATGAGAGGGTATGCTACATCACTGTGGTTTAATAGCCTTAGTTATAGGTTGTTATTATTAAAAAAAAAACCACATTAAAAAAAAATGATGTTGGGAAAAGTCACGCCGTTGTGGATGTGCACTGCTCGCTCCTGCTCCTCCCTGCCCTCCTGCACTTGCTTGCACCTGTGGAAGATTTTTTTCCTTCATTTCCATGGTGAACGCAGGGCAGGATTTGCAGGGCTCACTTTCGATAGAGCAACGACTCTCCGCTCTGCATCGTGCATGAACATCCCCGGCAGCGGCTCGGTGGCAGAGGTGCCCGGAGAGGTGCAATCCTGCTCCCCAGCGCCTGCGATGCCCTGAACGGGAACATGCCGGCCGGTGCTGGGGGCAGAGGCTGGTGCTGTGCCATCCCCCAGCAGCAGGTTAGTGCTGGGGACATGCCACCACGGACACCGATACCACTCATCGATGGCAGCGCCTTCATCCACCGCACCAACCGTGGGCGAAGCCCAGAATTCAAAAATGTAACCAGCGACTGCCTGTTTTTGCCCAGGTTGGCCAGAATTTGGGATAAGGATATTGTCATGCTTTAATAAAGTTAATTCTTTTTATCCTCCTGAATAATAAATGTGATACAGCGATGTCTCTGGTGCTGTCCCCCTGGCCACCCACCTGTACCCAGGCTTATTTCGGACACCCTCCTCTTGGTGCTCCTCAGGGATGAGCTGATCCCCAAAGGGATGCGAAGGGCGGGGGGGTGTTAATGGTCCTCCTCACTGGAGGGACCAGGAACTTCTCCATCTCCCAAAGGAGGGCATTCAGGAGTTTCTTTCCAGGTCTGTGAAGCCTGGATATTTTACCATAAAATTCTTACTACTGAGGGGGAACAAAGAGAAAATAAAGAGGGGGAAATCAGAAAATTTAAGCTTTTTTTTTTTAATAATTATAAATATAAACAAAAGAAAGTTGTGCACCACTATGCAGCTTCTAGCCTCCTCAGCAGTTAGGACTGCCAGCCGCCTTCTCCCTGTTCCTCATGGTAATTCCTCCCTTCCAGTCCCAAATAAATCTTCTGACAAACATCAGTCGTGCTCACATGCCAGTACTGCGTGCACGGGGAGAAGTAAGAGCATCCACACAAATTACACTTAAACCATTGTTTTGCCTTCTTTTGAGACTCCTAGCTTAAGAGAATTGCTTAACGCACCTACTGACCCATAAAGGCAGATAATTTCAATATGAACTGTTAATATATGCTTCTTCGCAGTGGGAACCCCATCCCAAAAACCGGTTCTTTGAAAAGTTTTTGGTGGCTATGTTTTCCAGCTCAGAGAAGCACACCCGGGGCTGGTCCAGGCAGGGATGCGACCCTTTCTGGGGGAGCCCCGGCCAAGCCCCCCACGCAGAGTGGGGCGCAGGCAGAAGAATGTCCTCCGTGGGGGGGACAGGCTGGGAGAACCGCTGCGGGACGGGATGGGGGGAGGCTGGGCTGGATGCTCGGGGGGCTCCCGGCCAGGCGAGGGTCCCCGGGGTCCCCAGGGTCCGGCAGCGCTAGATGGCATTGTTAGACCGGCGTGCCGCCCAGACCCAAATTAGTAGACAATTATCCCTCTTCCACTCCTCCTTTTATGTGATGAAACTGGTTACTTATAGCCTGCAGGATAAATTCTATAGGGTGCCTGACTCAGTCAGGGCTGTTTCTTCACAGGCTCTCTCTTCCCAGCTTTCACCTCAATCTGTCATACAGATTTGACACTGCATCGTTCCAACAGTGCTCAGAAATGACATGTATATAATGTGGAATATTGTGCACATTTACAGCCAGGATTTTTTCCCCTTAAAACATTGCTTGCTATATTCTGGCAGTCGTTGTTCTGGAAATAAAATAAAATTAAGGGGGAGAAAAAAAAAAAGCAGAGGGTTCTTTTCTTTCCATGTATCAGTGACCATCTTAAAGAAAAACTTTTATTTAGATGCTAATGTGATGCAGGACAAAGTGCATTTGATTTTTAGTGGAGGTTGTTAGTGCTTACAATTGTCCGGCAGTTCTACGCTAATTAAAGAGAAGACGACGCAGTGCCACAGCACACACTGTGTGCGCTCGGAGCAGGGTATTTTTATGATTCTCTTCTATTAACACTCCATATTATAAATCAAATTAACTGGAATTTCTATTGAAAAAAATTAAAAATGAGTCCTTTTAAAAGAGCAACAAGACCAGTTCAGTAAGTCTGAGAACCCTTTTCCTCGAGTGGATTAAACACATAACGGCAGCTTTGTTTTCCAGTGCTGCCTCTATAATCATCCTTTCCCTGCCCTATAATAATACTCAGGGACTAAGTTCAATTATTTCATTCAAGAAAACAAAACAAAAGTCACAGATTTGAATGACTTCACAATTCAGTTTCAATTGTGGGTGAGCATCGCTCTAATTCGACGTCTGGTTAAAAGCAGAATTTCAGCAATATCAACAGTAATGCCTCCTTCCACAATACGTACATATGGCAAACACACAAATATGTGTATACACACGCCTGTGATGTATAAAAACACGCACAGGTGGCAGAGATACTGACAATAACTGCAAATCCCGCTGAACCACGTTTCTTGCGTTCGCAGGATTTTTGAAAGCAAGTTGCTTTGGCACCCACGGAGCAGCGCAGCCACAGTGCCCATCTCGTGGTTTTCCTCAGGCTGCTGATTTATTGGGGTTGCTTTTTTTTTTTTCCCTCCCCCCCCTTAATATCTTTTGCATTGCAGTTTGTGATTTGTGACGTTAACTCCCGCAATCCTGCAGCACGGGCTGCCCGAGCCCTTCCCCGCGCTCTGAGCAGATGCTTTGCATCGATACTTTCGGCTGTCGAAACAGGAGGGTGAATGGGGGCCGGGGGGGGTGTGTGGAATTACAGAGTTAAGCCTTCGGAATAAACTTTAAAATGATGAAGCGTGTGTTGGAGAGAGCTATTTCTTGTTAAGGCTCCTCCCGTGAAGGCAAACATGGGCTACGCACGTGAGCTCGGCTCCCTTCACCAGCACCCAAGTGCCTGCCACGGGCAGTGGATCCAGCCCAGCTTCAGGTGGGATTGTACTGGAGCTGTGTCAGGGTCGGGAAAGGAAAAAACCCTAAAAGCTAAGATTTATTGTCACTGTTAGAAAGCAAAAGGAAGAAAAAGGAGACTGTCATTTTTCTAATAATTGCAGTTTCTAGAAGAAATAAAGGTCCTTATTCTGGTGGGTTTTTAGCACACAGTTTGCGCCAGCCCAAACGTGACTCGGAAGACCCTTGCAGAGCTCAGCCAGGCTAAGAAGCTTTCAAAATGAAATGCGTTAGTAAATTCCTTCTTTTAATCCTTATTTTTAATACTCGGAGCAAGATGCATGGAAAACCACATGGTTTTGAATTGTCAGGCTTCCTCCGTGTGGTTTGTAAACAAAAATAGAAACAAGGTGGTTGCCTGATACCAGTGACAGGCATGTAGCTGCTTCAGCTGGATTTATCTATGAATAATAAAAATGTCTTTTCTCACCATAACTCACTGCTATCTATACCTGATTTTATTTTTATTTACATAAAAACTTGTGATCCAGCAATGAACTTATACGGTTGTGATTCTTGCTTTTTGTTTTACAGGGTTATCTGGGATTTAAAACCCCGGTTATACCACAAGCCTCGGTCGGAACTTTTTCCTTTTCTCTAACACCACTGTCATTCTCCCTGCAGAATAAAATAAAGCCACTGCTTGCCTTTGAAATCATCCCCATCTTTTGCTCCCACACCCCACTCCTTCACTTCAGCCTTAAAAGCGCGAGGAAAAAGAAAAATAAAAAACCTCTTTGGGAGGGACACTGCCCAGGCCGGTGCTTTCGCGCAGACCGTGGTACGGTACGTGCCTGAAGCGTGGCAGTCGAAGGCTGGTGGAATCCTAACAAACCCCAAAGGCTCTGCAAACAGCGGCAGGCTGCGACGGCGCGCAGCGACGCCGACCCACCCTGCCACAGCGCTTCCCGGCGCCGGCTCTAAGAAACCCCGCCAGCCCCTCCGCCAAACTTTGGGCCTTAATTTTTTTAAAGAAATTGCAGTTGCTCTGGCTATTATTAGCCTGGGCACGTGCCTCACTGCTTTCCCGACTCGCCGGAGCTTTGCTGAAAGTCAGCGGGAGAAAAGGGAGCGGGGGGAGCGGACCTGCAGGGCTCGAAGCCCCCGACGATGAAGGGAAGGGTTTGACCCAGGCTGGCCGAGGGGCCGGGATAACGGCCACCCAAAGAGCATCTTTAATTCTGGAAATCAAGGAGAGGGGGAAAGATCCTGCGCGTCATTTATTTATGGCTTTTCATGGCCATAGCGCAAATTAATCAGCTCTAACACTGCAAGTGAAACCAGCTGCAGTTCCTGTAGGCTGATGGTGCTTGGTCTGTTAAACGCTGCAAATCAAAGTTTTCATTGCCGTGTTCAAAGGTGCAGCGTCATTCACTGTCACTTTATTAATTGCAGTTTAGCTCAGGATAAACACGAGTTTTGTTCAGACATGCCAAAATGTTTATTTTTACTTCAGGACTTGTCATGGGCTGCAGAGAAATAAAAGCCACATATGGACTTATCTGCTGTTGAACTGTGGAGGGAATTATTTTAACTGTAACTGTAGAAGTAGTGCTCTGGCTTTCTGTTTGCTTCTCATTAGAAACTTCATTCTGCTTAAAAATAATATTGTGGGTTCATCCTCTGCCTTAGAGGAACGGAGCGAGGGAATGAGCGATCGGGCACAGAAATCCTCACTTACGAAAACTAACATTTTAAGTTCTGCTGCTTGATAACTTCCCCGTGCAGCCCAATAGAGTCATTTTAATATAGAAAGCTTTAAACACTTTGAAGGCTCTCCCCACATCTGCCAGCCCCCAGCTGTGCTTGCTGTCAGCAAGAGTGCCAGAGCTGGGTTCCTCCAAAAATAAACCCCGAGGCCGGCAGCGAGCTGGGGGCCAAGGCTGCGGCCGGGGAGCCTTCCCCAGCTGGTAATTCCTTATTTCAGGAGCAGGGATTAGGGATAGCTCCTAAGGCAAAACAAAATAAAATATCTCATCTCAGTTAATTGTTTGTGCTGATGCCAGTTAATAAGTACCACCACCCTGGCATTCACATGCTCGAGCAGCTTTTTCCCCGGGAAGTACGGTGTGTGCCGACCGGAGCACCGGCCACCCTTGGAGAGGGGATGGCTGCACCGACGGAGCCATCGCAGTTTCCACCCACAACAGTAAACAGCAGCTTGAATATTTGTGTATTTACCGCGGTTGTCAACAGGCAGTGTATCTTCCAACACCAGGTACAAGTTACAGGTAAATGTTGATTTTTTGATGGGGCTGCTGCGCTCTAACAGTGACGATGCGTGTAGGAGTAAACATCTATCACCCATCAAAGGCATCTCTGGAGCACCCACCAATCACCATAGTAACTGAGAACCAATTACAGTAATTAAGATTCACATGGAGTTGTCCCTTATAATCAGAAGCTATTCTAATTTTTTATTTATTTATTTATAGGTGTCTCTGGTGCTCGCAGCCACCACTGAGCTTCCCACCGCGGCGCCGCGACCTTTCACATTTAAAGGTCGCGGGGAAAGCCTGCAGCGAGGAAGGGAAGGAGTACCACCGCCAGCTCCGGGGCCGAAGGCTCCCCCCAAGCGCGGGGTCCGATGCAGGAGTGCCCGGTTAAACACACACACACACACACACAACCCCCCCCGGCGTTTTTGCCAGGAGGGGTGAGGAGAAGCCCCCGATGCAGCCGGAGGGCGATGCTCGGCAGAGGAGGAGGAGGATGCTCCGCACTCTTCCTCCAGCACCGGCTTTTCCCGCTCTGAAGCCAATATTTTAATTTTTTTTTTTTTAAATACACGGTATCAACGGTGGCAGCAGCCTTGTAGGGGCTGTGGCAGGGTAACACACGAGAGGCCGTGACAGCATTTTCCTTTACATTTGAAGGGTGCACATGGTGGGGGGAAATGCAAGGTTAGCAGGCGCTCTCCTTCCCAACTGCCTACATTTACTGTTGTCATTAGGCATTGTAATGGCATCCGACACACAAAAATTACAAAACAAAAAATTGTGAAAAGATTGTATTATTATTAGATATTTTTTCTGTAATGTTTGTTAATGGTATCGGCACACTTTGGTTAGATAAAATTGACCCCATTTTTTGTCGCCAGACACAAATTAGACATGGAGGTAAAGCAGAAAAATATATAGTTACTGATTTTATTCTGCACAGTGAATATCCCGATAAAAAAAAGAGACTTTAAGAATCCTGTATATAAATAAAAAATCATGTCATACGTCAAAATGCTTTTTAAAAAAAAATAAAAATTAAAGTAAGCATAGCAGGCATCTACTTCGAAATCCCCCATTAAAGATCCATTTCCAAGCCCCAAACACCTCCTTCCAGAGCTCTGCTCTCCGTGGTGAATGGCACAAGAGACACTCCTGTTGCGTAAAGTCAAGTGGGGTTACGCTGGGTTACATTGCATCACTAGGCACAAGACATAACCACATGTAAAATGACATAATGCAAATTTCAACAAGATGTGGGTTTCCTCCTACACACTGAAACGCTTTCCAGAACCCGCACACCGCTGGCTCTCGGGATGACGACTGAAGGCCGGCGGTACCTTGGGGGAGCATCACACGCGGTAAAGCCTCCACCTCGCTCAGGTGGGTCACTGGAAAGATGCTTTTATTAAAATGTTAGCCTCTCCCTTTCCTTTAGTTATATTATCCAGCCTGTCTTGTCTTTATCCGATGCCAGACACCTAGTCTGGATAAGGCCACGAGCCATGCAGATATAGATCTGCTGAGCTATATGTCTGGAAATGTGCTTTGCAGGTGGAATACCCATTTTCAAAACCTACAGATGTGTAGGTACACAGGAGGATGATCCTAGACACTCAGAGAGCTATAATTACTAGAAAGATACTTCTTTACCCTTTAGGAAAAAAACCTAAAATGTTTTTATCTAATTAATAGATTAACAACCTCCCTGCCAGGGGCTCAGCACAGCCACAGGCATCAGCCCTGAATGCGTCCACCTGCCTCAGGCTGCTCAGGCAATATAACTCTCCATAAAACACAGCGAAAGCAACCCCAAGCTAACACAAAAAGGAGTAAGTGAAGAGCCAGAGTGATTTTCCTCACTCACAGCCATGCTAATCTACTCACGTCCCAGCAGCTGAGCTGCTTTAGCCTCTTCTAAGCTAGCAAAGGCAAACTGCTGCCAGTAGTGATCATGCAAATGTGTAAATATTTATGAACTCGCAGGTTTTGACTATACAACATTTACGGCTGTCAGTCTTCATGGTTATAGATCTTTTTGGCTTACAGATTCACTTCTGAGCACGAGAACTTCCTAATTCCAAGCCTTGTAAGTCAGGACAGCTTTTCACACCAGCCTCAACACAACACGGTCAACTCATTTTCAGAAAGGGGTGGAAGGCACATGACGATAAATGCCATGGGAGCCCACTGTCCTGACTGAACCCCACATCTCTCCTGGGCAGATTTCATGAGATAAAGAGCACTTCAAGCTCGTTTTTCTCATCAACACCACACCTGCTGCATGGACAGAAGGTCAATGTCCAGCTAATGCACTTCAGTACTAACCACGACCAATGAATACTAACTTAAAGGGATTTATAGAATTTCCAAGTCACTGCATAAGATTTGTTCCCATTAAAATTCAGCCTTCCACCTAAAGAACAGCCCTGCAAAGTAAAAACCCATCATCTCCCATTTGGTGTTTCCCAGCAAACTTCAGGTCAAAGTTCACTCTGTCCACAGGCAAGAGGATGGTTTATTTATTTATTTCAAATAAGCCACTCCTGCCATCTTATTCCAAGTTTGTGGGCCTTATTTCAGAAGTACTGAAGAGAAAAGGAAGAGCCATGGCTTGACTTCAGTATCTCAGCTGAAGAGCTGGAAGTGACCTCCAGCCTGCTGAAGCCTGCTGCAGGTTTATATTCGTCATTTCAAGTTCAACCACAATTCAAGGAAAGATTATAAAGATTAAAAAACTAAGTGAAATACCTATTTATTTACCCTAGTAAAAATGCGGAATTTTTCACTACTTGGTTACCTTGACTCTGTCAATTTACTTCAGGCAGTAATAAACAAATATTGCAAAATATCATCCAATCTCTTGAAACACCGAGCCTAAACCACCAAAGTGGGGCTCCAGGCAGACATCAATTCACAGCAATGTCCCTGTTCAGGGTACAACCTTATGCATACATTTGTTTTGTGCTTTTGAGACAAGCTATCATAAACTTCACTCAAGTTAAAAAAGTTAAGTGTCCTGGTTACCTTCAGACAGTACATAATATCAGAGCTATGAAAAAAGCAGCATGTTACTTACAAGAAATGAAATATCATGCTTTGATTTGGCCTAGCATGTCAGATATTCCTCTTGAAAATCATTACATATGTTTATCTTGGGTTTTTGCCAGGACTGAGAAATTGTTAAATATCTTTCATGTACCACTTGTCTACATTCAAGAGAAGAGTAATGGGGTGCTTGAGATTACTCCTATGCAGCTCTTTCATTGCTCGTCATGTGGGATTGGGTCTGTGGGAAGAAAAAAGCACAAACTGCACCAAAATTACAGACCCACCTAGGAGAAACAAACTTCTGACTCTCTGAAGGTGTCAGTGGTAACACCTCTTAGTCCATTTTGACTCACAGCCAAGTGGAAAGTCCCAAGACACGACTACCACTGAAACCCAATGTATTTCCAAAGTAAGATCAGGGTTCAGAAACAACAGCTTTCAAGTCATCCCAACTCTGTTTTCTGCTTTTAAACCAGCACAGAAATGCACTATTAAACAGCAAGGGCAGAACTCACATAAAATCTCCTATCTGGAGATATTAAAAAGCTCATACGGTAAAGGTCAGGTCATTCCCAGCCACCCACAACTACCATGGGAATGAAACCAATACAGTACCTTTCATCCAGCACTAGGACAAACACCAGAAGAAGAAACCTCACTTTGACTACCCAGGATATTGGGTCTATAACATTTATAGTGCACCTGGCAGCCCACCAGATGGCAAAGCAGAGATCTGGTTGGTTGCCCTGCATTGATCTATCCCCAAATCAGTGATGGGCAGGTGCATCTCATTGTCTATCTGCTCACCCCAGTGGGAAACTCTGGGGAGATGAAAACAGCAGCTGAAGATCTGAAGACCTCTGATTGCTTTTATTTTATTTCTCATTAGTTGTGATTCTTTATAGACACAGGAAATTTTGTTTTATAGGTCCAGCCACAAAGTTCATCTAACACAAACTCTCCTAACCCCATCTTACAATGTTTTTTTAAAAAAATAAAAACAGGAATAAGAAGGACATCTGCAACACCATTTGGGGGGGGGGGGGTGTTCTGTTTGTTTTTCAAGCTTTAGGATCCCAAATTAATTACTTCCTCTACATTCGGTATGTCATGCAACTAAGATGACAACACTGTCTCCGTCAATCCTTGTTGGGAGAAGGGACTCCACCAGGCAGAGCACGAAAGGTCTCTGAATTTGCACATAAAATGGAAGAGTGGTAAAATGTAAACCAGACCTGTAGCCAGTTCTTTGGCTGGTTTAAGTTGAATTGCTGAAGGTTGTGGAATGACTCTAGTCTGCATCAGGAGAGCATCTGGCCTTTCTGCCTTTCTCCCCTGATATCACCGCAGAGGGAGGTCTGCCAGGGTGAGTCCTCCGCTTGTCTTGGCTGATGCACAGTCCACAGCTGCCTGCGCCCCTTCTCAGGAGCTAACGGCAGACTCCTCTAGCGAGTTCGCATATTAGTAAAACTTCATTATTTCATCAAAACATAGAAAAGAATGTTTCCTGGTATATGCTGAGCTGCTATAAATAATAATACCAGGGTATTCTTGGCAAATCAGTGAACAAAGCAGATCCTTACTCATTTGCTGTGTTCGTGGATGTGCATTATTTCCCACGTTACACATTTTTCCCCTCGTACAAACTATCCTGGCTACCTGTACACTGAACAAGTAAACAAGGCAGACTATTTGTTCACTTATTATTTGCAACTTATAATTTACAAAGCATGAAATAATGAGATTACACTACTGATGAAAAACAAGTCTTAGAGATTCACCTGAATGAAAATGTGTGCCAAGACTTTGGCCTGACTCAAGATTTCATCTCCACCCGTACTTGGTTGTGTGTGCACATGTATGAGAAGGGAACCAGGGGCTAGAAGTGGCTGGACTCAGGATATTAACTTTTTTTGGCTGAAATCTTGATCTCAAAGTGTACTGTGCAATATTGCTTTGGATGCAGAGACATACCACCCTGTACTTCAGTAGGGCCACGGCAGTAAACCTCATCAGCAAAAAGAAACATTTTTGATGGATATGTGGGCAAAGTGCTAGACTAATCAAGCCGGAGAACTGGCTGTAATTCACTGGTAAGGCCAAAATATGTACTGTTTCTGACAGTGTAGAAAGCACTTTTAGTGTTTTGTTTGTTCCAGCTGCTGCACATAGGGTTGGGAGGAGTCATGCTTGGCTGGAGGAAGAGTCTTATGAAAAAGTGGAAGGGTTTTGTGCTTTGTGGTGCTTGCAAGGTTAGCAACTCTTTAATATCATGCTAGCAATGTAAGCAAGGAACATTTAAGGCTCTGGATAAAAACTGAAAATAGAAATTGTCTCAATGCATGAAATGCAATAGTTTTGCATTCCCTGGTGCTCATGCTTGCAAGGGGGCAACCAGGTAGGTCTCTCCCAGACTCTGTGCAAACGTGTTGTGGCACTGCGGAGCAGCAGCCATGGCACTACACATCCTACATGCACCATCGATATTTTTAAATTCAGAGGCCTGCATTTCTTATACCCTGCAAGACAAATGGAAAAAAAAACAAACCCAACTCTCTCTTGGGAGGAACTGAAACCCCGAAAAGGTCCTAGGTCTCACAAGCACTGCTCGTGCCGCTGAGCTTCCCAAAGGCAGTGTTTCTGCAGCCAGGGCTGGGAGCGATGGCCATGAGCAGCCCCAAGACCTGCTCAGCTCCTGGCTGGTGGGTGACTGGGGACTTGGGGGATTTTGCATTCACCTCTAGAGAGCAGAGTCTGCAGCTCTTGCTCAGCAGCTCCATTGCTACAGGTGTGATGGACATTGCTGAGCTCCTGGGAACAAGAAAGTTGCTCCCAGAAGTTGCCAGTTCATAATGCAAAGTCTCTTTGATGGCAGCGTCCTGGGCAGGATGCTCCAGGGACACCACAGAACCCATAAGACCTTGTACTTTTAGCCACTGTGAAGAGTATCTTTTTTTTCCCAGAACTTATGAGGAAGATGCTGAAATGAATCTCTGCCTCCACTGAGCCACATCAAAGATGATGAACCAGCTCAAGGGTAGCTTAGACCCCTCTTAAGGATCAGCATTACTATTCACAGCAATTTTTTCCCTAGTCCCAAAATAATGTGTCTGGAAAAGGTCGTAAAATCTAGCCAGCCTGAAGTTAGCAAAATAAATGCCAGGGCTGCTCATCTAGTTCAGTGTGTCTGCATGTCTGAAACCCTCAGATCTTAGTATCTTGATTTGATTATCTTGATTATCAGCATCTGCTTTAGTGGCTTACACTATCAAATGGAAGACATCAGTTTAAATTATGGCTTCTGTCTTTTACCTCCTGACATAGCTGTCATGCCCAGACTGTGAGGAGGAAGATTGTAAAAGCAAAAGAGAGAAAGTAAAATAAAACTGTATGTGTGCTGGAGCGTCCGAAACAGGAGGGAAAAGAGCTGAAGCCCTCAGAAACTGTCTTCAGGTACTGCCCCGGGACAGTCTATTTGGGAGGGTCATTTCCTGCAAAAACATCAATATGTTGGATCTTCTCTACACCTCCAAAGAAGGATGGAAACCTAACCATGGTGGGATGTTCAGAAAAACATCCAACCAGGCCAGTAGCCTTTCATTTCTCATCTGGACGCTTCTGGATGCCTTTGGACAATTTCTCCAGGCTTAGGGAATGTTATATGCTAGGATATGTCGTCTTAGTATTAATGGCTTTACCACATTGCTTGGTCCTCCTCTTGCCAACCTCTTCACGCCTGCAAGGATTTGGAAAAGTCAGTTATGGAGGAGCAATTATGATACAGATTAGATATCAGACTTCTGTGGGCAGAGATGACAATGTTCAGTCCTACATGTGGAGAAGAGCTGAACAGATGGGAAATTTGTAGATAGGACCCAAATTTTTCTCATATATTTTGTAACAAAGCATATTTGTCTCAGTGGAGTTTGGGTGCCACGGCAAAAGAAATCTCAAATATTAATATTTGTAAAAGCTCTTTTTCTGGTCCACAGATCACTGCCTCCAACCGAGAACATGGTGAATAAGCAGATCTGGAGCTGGAGCTATTTCTGATGTTCCATGGTTTGTTTTTTTTCCCAGGCCCTTCAATTTTCTCTCTTTTTCTTTTTCCCTTTGGTAAGATATCAACAACTCTTCATTTTACTCAAGGTTTGTTCCTCTCTCCCACTCTACTTTTGACTTCCTTTCCTTCATTTTCCCCATCTCCTCTCCTTTTCATATATCATATCATATCATATAATTCTTTTTTCCATAGTGCATGAAAACACGTATTTCCTCTGCTTCACATTAAAGGGGCTGGTTATCATTAAAATCAGCAAGTAAAATGCATGTAGGAATGACACTGATACTTTAAGAATCTTTTATTACTCCAATAATCTCTCCTTGAAGGAATACAATACCTTTGTTGCAGTGATTTCCAGTGCTCATTTTGTGGCCAAAATTCCAGTTTGTGCCATACACATGGTCTTTCCTTCCTCTGTCCCCAGGATGTACAACGGTCCCCGACCTGCTTGGGCCAGTCTCTCAACTCTAAAATTAAAGCCAGTTGGCACATAACCACTTGGGTGACCATTCGCACCAATCAAAACAACGTAGTTTGAAACATCAAACATGCAATGCCCGTGTTCATTAAAAAGGGTTGCACAACTTCTACTGCTTCAGATATGGCCATGTGAAGCACTCAAACAATTATGAAGAATGATCAATTTTGTTGATAGTTTGTGAACAGACAAAAGAGCTAAATCTGACAAATCACTAGTGATGGATAGTTCAGTGTATGAATGAAAGAAAAAAAAATGAAGGAAATTATTAGATTTTAGAACAACCAAAAGAATTTTAATTATTGTTGGGATTTTTTTCTTTCTAAAGAGCTAAAAAAGAAGTTTCTTATCTCAGGCTCCCTTATTTTGCAAACAAGCAAATGAACGAGCAAAACCCATAGCAGAAAAGGCAGGGCACAGTTTCCCTCCACTAAAAAACTAACTGGGTTTTGCCATTGCTAAGACTCTCCCATAGCAGCTGGAGCAGAGGATAGAGTCGATGCCCAGGAGGAGGATGTGGCACACCCGCTGCCGCTGCAGACCTTTGCCAGTGTGGGGAAGCGGCTTCAACTTGTGATTATTCTGCTATTTAATGTGATTCATGTCGGACCCCACAGATCCAGAGGCCTGGGGTGAGCAGAGCTTGGCAGGAGGGTTAAAGATCTGCAGCAAGAGGAAACCATTTCAGATTTCTAACCGTGTCCACATACTAAAAAGCAGTCCTGGACTCTGACAGTATTTCATCATGATGTGAGGAACCCAAGCATGAAGCCTATAGACCAGAGAAGGAGATTTTGCGTTGTTTCATGAAGTTTAAATAATGCATTGCTATTTTAAGTACTTTAATTAAAGTGGTAGGAACTATAGTTTAAAATGCAATTTAAAAGTCAGAACTATTTCTCTGAAAGTCTTAAAACTGGCTATTTCAATAAATTTAGAAGGTAAAATTTGTAATATGCAACAGAAGATGTTTGGCAAAACTGCCTTATATTCAGAAAACTGAACCTGGATTTATTTTCCCTGAAACTTGTGCAACATTAATGGGACTGAAAAAGCCAGGTTAGATTTTCCCATTGCATAACCAGATAAATCTGTAGGGAAGAAGGTGGCTGAAGAAAGACAGAAGCCTGTGATGGGGAACCGAAAAATTATTCGGTTCTGCCTGTTCCCGTTGTACTCCTTGCTCTCCCCTCTAACGGCAAGCACAGCTCTCAGTGCCAAATGTCGATGCATGTTTCAAAGAGCGTATGATCCCTCTCGGTCCACAAGCTGAGGGGACTGGTGAAATAAAAGGAAATTCTGCAAGTACAAAATTGACTTGCATACTGGGAGCAGCACTTGGCAGCAAAGCCCCAGTGCTGCTACTTTCATTTCCAGGATTTAAATGGAGAAAAAAGATACAACTGAGCTGGTACTTAAAGATATTTGATCATCCTCAGCTGTTGTTAGGTACACCAGAGAGGAAATCTGCAGCATTTCTGACACCTCATCAGACATGAGAAGCTGCTGTAGACAGCAGTATAGATGTTTAATGAAGGCTTCATTTTTGAAACATCATTATAAACCTACCTGTGTGTTTTGTTGCAATACCAAATGGACTTGCTTATACCTGGTGCTGTCAGGCACCGGCAGGAGCTGGGACATCCCCTGGACACACCGTCCCCATGTCTCTGTCTGTCCTGCCGAGAAATAGCGTGATTTCATGGATGGTCAAAAGGTCTACGAAGAGCCGGGCTGCCCTTACATATGGACTAACCACGTCACAGCATCCCACGTAAGGATGATGCATTTTCAATCTAAGGGTCTAAAAAACCATTTCTGATAAGGGCAGCCCAATAGCAGCAAGATGGACAACATATTTCAGCCCAGGGATCTTTTCTTTTTTTTTTAATGTGTTGTCTCTACCAGTGAAAATCAGAATACTGTGATGTGTCCATTTTTCATACTTACTGTACTTTACAAACACCAATTAATGCTCACGTGAGCGTTGAGGAGGTAGGTAAGTCTGAGTACCAGAGACAGTGCAGAGTTAGTTGAGATCTGAAGGAGATCTCATCTCCCTGCCTGCTGCTACTTTTAGGTTTAAAGTCAGCCAGTTACCCCATCGATGCAACATCTTCTGTGCATCCAAAAGCTCTTCCCGAGCTTTTATCTGGGCTGCAGTCCCTGAGGAAGCCCCTGCTGAACCACAGGGCTGTTCCTGACTCCCTCCCTCATGGAGCGCTTCCCAGAGCTCCCAGACAGGCTTTGCCACCTGAGCTGAGCATCACAGCAACTTCCTAGAAGGCTTCGTACGAGGGCGAACAAGTTACAAACCTCCAGCAAACGGAGATTCCTCCTGTCGGGATCTTGATCCAAACAGGTGCTCATTTGCCTCAAATGATGGTTTTGCTTTGAAGAGGGGGGAACCGCACAAGAGGACAGGAAAGCTTCAGTCCTGTAAAACAGTCTCGGAGAGGTTCCTGCTGCTCATTAAGAGGTAAACTTTTCTTGGGCTGTGCGTCATGTCAATCACTGCTTTTTTGCAGACCCAAAGCCTTCTTTTCCTCTGTTAGATGCTGTTATCATCTTCAAAGCCATATCAAAACAGTGTTTGTTCTGCGCTTTGATTTCCCCCACACAGAGATTTCAAAGAGTACAGGGCTGTTTGAGAGGGAGCATTTCAGATGCTCTGTGTGTGTTTGTCTTCCCATGTCTGTGAGTTGGTTAACCGGTGATTAATCCAGCCCTGCCAAGGGAAAGGTGAGTTCTGGCTCCACCAGCAAGAGCGCTGGCTGCAGTGGTCTAGGCAGCAATTCGCTTTCTTGTATCCAAAGTCACGTTTGCTTAGAAAAAGAAAACAGTGACAAAGCACAAATTCAGTGTACTTGATATGAACCATGACGGTTGTTTCAGTTTTGCAAAAGGAGGTTAATACGTCAGTTAAAGCTTAAATGAATCACGTTTCAATAACATGTTAGATAAAGATGCACATGTGCATGTGATTTCTACAGTCAAAAAAAAAATCCAGGTCAGGTTAAAGAAGGTCAAATGGAAAACATTGAGGAGGTAGATATCCAAAGCCCACTGATTTTCAAGGTAAACCAGATCACATTTCCTAAGCGCACTGAGGCAGTCCATAAATAGCAGGTTGGTGGTGCTGATCACTGGAAAATCAAACAAAACCACAAATAATAGTAAAAAGTTAGATTTCCATACACAAAAATGTGCACACACCAAAGCAAGAAATGAAGTAAACAAAAAATCCTCTACGCAATGATATTATAAAAAGGATGTCTTGGGTCTTCAAATTGCAGATGCAGTACGGGCTAAGGGATAATACAGTAGGTCAAGGAAGAAGATGGACATGTCAAAGAATATCTCACCTGCTGCGATACTTACTCATTTCTCAGCAATCCCTATGCCCAAATCCTTAAATTCAGAAACATTTTCCTAGTTCTTCTTCTCACCACATCTCAGAAGTTGCTCACTTACAACTTCGTCATTGCTCCAATTTATTAAAGACTGCAAACACATAGTTCAAGAGTTCATCTTCTTAATTTCCTAGTTTGCACAGACATTATTGCTGTCAGCTACCATGATCTGGTGGTAGCCACCATTCCTGGAGCTGGTTTCAGCAGCAGATTTCAATATTACCCAGGAAAATGAGGCTTTACTCTCTTTCCTTCTTCCAAAGCTACCCACAATCTCACTTTACCTGCCTTTCTTCTTCCTCTAGTTTAAACACATGACTCCAGTCCCATTTCACCCCAACCAGCCTATAATTTTTCCTTGTGATCTCTCCTTCTATCTTCATCAAATCTTGTTTATGCTGATTATGGTCACTACTGTTTTCTTCTGGATACACTCAGCGTGCTATTAAAAGTTTATTTACAGACCTATTGATGAATGCATCATGTTTACAGGCTATTGATGAATGCATAACAACGTGAACTGAAGCGCATCAGAAAGTTTATATCTTTCTATTTTATTTGACCTTGTTAAAGCGAGGAAACAATTATTTTGTACAAAATACCTCCGCACAGATTTGTTTATTTTGCATTTGTATGTTAATAGACTTAAAGACTTATATGGTCCTTATTTTGCTTTTTGCCTGTACAAAGCACTTCTCAGCACTTTTCAATAATTGATTGGAAGTTTTGCTGCAGGGCTTCTGCCCTCTGAAAGTTATGCGATTGAGAAGAGTGGTGTGGGAGTTTGAGGTTTTGCGCCGTACACATGTCGTGTCACACGAAGATTGCCCTGTAGTAGTGCAACTTCTCATTGACTCTGTAGGTAAAACACAGAAAAGAGCAATAGGTTGCCTGTGGTTTTGCAGCACCCGCCGGGCTTTTTTCCTGGGCTGGTCCATGCAGAGCCCTGCCAAAGCTGAGGACCTCTCTGCAGATGCAGCTCACGGCACACACAGCTCCGGGGCGGCTGCTGCCGTCTCGGAGCACGTTGCCAGTAAAAAGCACTTAAGTTAACAGAATTTGGGTTTGCACGCATGTATTCGGTTGCTGCACCCCTCGGCAGCGGCCAGCCCCGGAGCGGGCAGACGGCGCAGAGGGGATGCGGACGGGCAGACTCCGGGGCGAAAGGTGGGCGCTGGGCTGCAGCCCCCGCTCCGAGACTTCGCATCCAGGATGGGCGCTGGGGAGCTGGGAAGCGAGGGGGAAGAGGAGGAATTTGGCCTGAGAGCGTGTCGCCTCCGAGGCCACGGAAAGTTTTTAATCCCCTTCCAGGTCATTTTTACGCTTCCTGCAAAATTTGTAGCCTATTGATTTTGTCCCACTGACAAATTCCTTCCAGTAGCGTGCCGAAAGGAGCGGAACAGACGGTGGTGACGACCATCCGCGTAGGCACCGGCTGAACAGAGCCACCGCTGCTCTTGCTGCCATCGGTAGGAGCACAGGCCAGGGAATACGGACCGTCATGTCCTAGAAGAAGAAACGTGGCAGAATGGTAATGTTTTGCAGGGCTAACATTTCTAATTGATGAAGCAATAGTAATAGCTTTCAAAGGAAAAGTTCATTCTTTAAATCTAGATCTCGTGGCTTCATAGTAACATCAATGAAATCAGACCTTACCTCTCTGCTCTGAGCAATGGTTCAGGTACGGACACACGCTACAGCAACACCCAACTCTCAGATGAGAGAAACGTCCCTGCGCACCAGTAATAACTGTGTCTGAAACAAGACATGCAGAAACCTTATGCAAGGCTGCATCCTAAAGCGGATTTTGTAAATCCACATAAAACACTACGTTTCTTTGTTTTTCCTCTAAAATAGTTCCTGGCAGATTTTTTTTTTCAACCTTTTTAAACTTTTTTTTTAACAGACCTGGATTCTGTGTGTGCACATTCCACTGCCTTTTGCCTCAGAGAGAGGTGGGTTTATTTATTTATTAAAGGATTTATTTATGTATTTTCACAGTATAGGCCAATTAAACTTGACAGCTTATTCACAATGGATTCCTGCCCGATGGCAGCTGAGACACATTACATTAAGAAAGACAGCATAATAAAGAATATAACCAGTTGAATTAGCTATCAGTATATTTTGTGCTCCTTTGTTTATGGTTTTTGCCATCTGATATTCACAAATCTCACATTTAGGGACAAGGGGGCATGTTCTGTGCATGCCACGTAACTTGATGTTTAAGCAGCTGGCATTCCTCCATACAGTATATGCTAAAATCACACAGAGACACATGCACACCTTATTAATATTGACACGTCTTCATTACGAATAGTAGATGCTTTCTCCCTCCCTCTCCTAGCAGGCTGCCCACGGTGACTGTAACCAGAAACGTTTCTGGAAGGGGCTGACAATTTTGTGGGGTTATTCCCCTGTCTACTCTGGGATTGCCCAGCACTGGCTACTCAGGACATGTCTGTGCCCCAACACTTGGGGTCAATAAGTTTCTTCTGTGCAATTCTTTTAATCCTCTTTTTTTTCTTTTTTCGCCTGGAATTATGCAATATGGAAATAAGTAAATCTTACTGCTGTAGTAACGGAGCCAACGTGTTATCCGTTATGCCTTGCCTCAGGTAGAGCAGGGCAGGGTTTGGGTGGTTTCTCAGTCCCAAACGACAGCCCTGCTGCCTTACGGAGTGCCCCTGCCATCTGCGGGACCCCCGGCTCAGCCCTCGGCGAGGGTGGGGGGCTGCTGCTCTGGTTAATGCTGGTGGGGTGTATCCACAGGAGAGAATACACTGACTGCAGAAACTGCAAACAAATATAACATGGGTGAGAGAGCACAGGGAAGAGTATTGTGAACACTTACAAAGTAATATTAATTTCAACAGCTACTCATGCTGAAGGAAAATCTGCTGAGTACACTGGTTGTTCCCCCCCATAACAATACTCGTATGGAAGAACTTAAGACACCTTTTTTTTTTTTTCTTTTCTTTTTGTGGACTAGACTTTGAAACATAGGAGATGCCAATGTCACCTAACTCTTCTTGCAGTTTAGCTGGAAGCAGAATATTGCTACATGGCAACACGCTTAATAGACCCCAGGAAGAGTTTTTCCTGGTTAAATACTCAGTCTTAAATTCGAATGCAAGATGCTGGAGCTGTAAGCTGTTTTTAAACCTAGATACACTTACTGCAAAAATACATCTACCCTAAAAACCCACACTTATCCTAAAGCATGCACACCAATGCAAAGCTCAGCTCTCGCCCTACAGCTCTGCAGGGCCGTCACTGTCCGAGCAGCCTTCCTGGAGCATCGGCTTGGGAGCCCAACGTGGTGGTCCTGACCTCTTCATCACACCAGAAAAATAATTCTGCTATGGGCCAAGCCTCTTACTTTTTCCACTTGCATTTTGAATTCATCATATTTACATCTATTAATGCTTCTCCTTTAGGGTAATCAAGGGGCGGGGGGGGTGGGAGGGGGATTAATTATACTCATCAGTTTAATTATGTCAGCTTTGAATTGCTTCACTTTTGAGCCTAAGCTGCACTGTCCAGCACAACAGCCACCCTAAGGAATGAACATGTGCATTTCAGAGATTTCCTGTCTTTCCTTAAAATATGAATTTTGAGCATCTTTGATAGGTAACTTTCCATTTTCTTTGTGCCTGTGGTCTGGAGAGGAGCTTATTTCCCTTTTCAACACAGACTTCCACAGGTTACCAGTACTGTACCGATCATGTTGCTCTTTCAGCATGAGGCTTTTCTTCTACTCCTGTGATTCCTCACTCGTCTCTGGGACTTGCTTTTCTGAAAGCCTTCATTATTTCCCTGCAGTTTATGTCATCTGCTTCCATTTAGAGGCAATCTCCTTCAAGTACACAGTCCTTGCCATACGATGCTCCTGCAGACATCCCCCTCGCTCAGGCCCAGCCGGGATTTCTAATTAAGCAAATTGGCAGCACACGTAACCTAGCTGCTGGCACACCTTCCCACCTGGCGGAAAACTCCCCAGCTTCATTTCTTGTAGTCCCATTGCCTTTTTTGGGGGGATTCAAGGAGATGTTAACCCGTTGTTCAAGCTGCGATGCAGCCACAGGGGGTTTGGGATGTACTCAGAGCAGGCTCGTGGGGAGAGGTGATGCTGATGGAGATGCAGGTGCTCGCCCCGCCGCTGCCCCGGCTGCAAATGGTTGCAGGGAGCTTGTGGAGCAGAGTTTCTGCAGGTGAGGTCCATCTTTTCCTCTTTGCAATGCTTGCTGCCGTTGGGTCTTACCATCATTACAGATGTTGCAGATAAAATGCAGGGGAAAGAAATACCAGGAAGATGGCATTTAAGTCCTGTTGAATGGCAGGATTCATCGCTTCCTTTCAAATATAAAGAATTAGTAAAAAGAAAAATAGTATAGAGTGTGCCATATTTTTTGGAAAAGCAAGATGACACATCCTTCTCGTACCTCAGCGCAACTCCCAGTATTATTGCTTTGCAATCTAATTTCTATTGCTCCACTGGGAGACTATTTAGATACTGTACCTCCAGGATTGTTCTAATGATATTGATATTATTGGCATTGATATTAGTGTCAACTTTATATATCTCGGTGGTGAGAAATTCTTAATAATCATTGCACAAAAAATATAACAACATTAATTATGTGAAAGCAGATGTTTTCTCCCCGTTCCAGCTCCTGCCCAGGAAGGAGCACTGTGGCTGGTTTCCTCCTGCCCCTCTCCCCAGGTTTGATCCCTGGGAGGCCAAACCTTGAGAGGTCGGTGACAGGGACCTGCGAAGAGCTGCTTGTGTCCCAGAGCACTCCAAAAGGAATTTCTAACTCCATAGTATTATGTTCTCAGCCACCTCCCAATCCTTGCAAGCTGTTCATATCGCTGCCTCTGTCAAGCCTCTCTACCACCAATCACCAGTGGTGTGTGTGATCAGTTTAAGAAACTAAATAGACTGGTCAGATCTGGCCATTTTCTTTGTAGGGGACCAAGCTCTTTCCTGCCACATAAATACCTTTTCTTTCTGTGGGAGACGCGTTTTCTTTAAATTATTGTAATGAGAAGAAAGGTTTTAAGGGAGAAGGGCAACATTACACAAAGGCAACGGACAACTTTTTAAGAGGTGAGCACGTTACAAATCATGAAGGGTGGTGGGTTTTTTCACTATTGGAGTGATTTTGTTACAAACATAAGCATTTTTGCAATAATAGATTTGATTCCTTCTTTGGCCTGAAATGCCAACTCTTTGAATTTTAAGCCTTCTCTTTGTTTAATCGTGAATTTACTTTTTCCCCCTAGTTCTTAAAATGACCGTGTCGTAACACGGTAAGTGCCTGTGCGCTGATGTCCAGGCTGACGGAACCACAGACCTCTCTCCTGTTCACTGCGGTTGGGGCATGCCCGCAGACTGGGACTGGGACGACGTCCCATCCCTTCCTGACCTCAGACCAGGACTACCAGGAAGACCAGCCACCTTATACCCAGTGACACATTTTAATTACCTGAGCAGCAGCAATGTACGGGAACGAGCCGAGCAGGGGATGGGCGTGCTGCAAACAGCTGCCGTATCCCGCAGCAACATCTGGCCCAGAGGCACGGGAGGAGAAGCCCAGCTGATGGAAACGGCCGATCCTGCTGTTCCACCACAAAACGCGGAGGCAGAACTGTGCCCGCTGGGCTTTTTAAAAGAGAGAGATTTTTGTAGTTATTTGAAAATACATAGATGCTTAAGTGATGCTCTCTGGAAAATAATGACTCCGCTTACCTCTCTGTAATTGGCTGCGTTGGGAAGACAAAACACAGCCGGGTTTGTTTAGGGTCTTGGTTGCATTACTATGCATATGACGCGCGGTGGGCTCAGCGTGGCCGCCTGGGGCTGTCTGCCTCTCGGGAGCAGGGCTGGCTGTGGGAACTATAGAAACGGCCACCTATAGAAATCACCTCCTACACTATTTCCTTTCAGTGAAGTACTTTCATCTAGAGTCTCCAATTTTTGAAGACTTTCAAATGGAAATCCTGTACGAAAAATCGATCCATCAACCTACCCAGGTTTCCAGAGCAGGAGAGATGCTAGTTACACAACTGATGCTTAAAAAACTCTATAGACACTATACTGACTTTATATGGACACTTCATACGAATTACTCCTTCAGCTGTTCCAGGTACAAAAAAGATAACTTTCTCCTAAGCCAGATGATGCATGAACAAGCTTGGGAGACTCTTACGCCTTTCCACTACTCTTCTGCATTTTGCCAGCTAATTAGCTCCCAGGGAAGAATATCCATTTTTGAAGTAATTTCTAATGGATTTATTGTCTCCAGAAACCCCAACCCCTGGCACATAGGCTGTTGGAGTGGGTGACAACCCACCCATGCTCATGTACCGTGGCTCTCCAGCCCAGCTGCGTGGGGCACGGCTGGCACCGGCCATGTGTCCCAGCAGCACTAGGTGGTGTTGCAGAGTAGTTTTGCTCTAAATTAGTGAAAAGTAGTTTTTTGTATTGGTTTAATCTACTGACACTATCACAGTCAGGTATGTTTGTATCAGCCGGCCTTCCCAAGACTTAAAAATTGCATTCAAAACGTGCTGCCTGCGGGTTTGCCGAGGAGGGATGCTGGGGACTGGTGTGCCAACCACTGGCCTCAGCGGCAGGAGGTGGTACCCGAGCATCCCTCAGCTCCTCACACACCTAGCCACAGGGTAGGGGTTACATATGTATATACATTAGTAATTTCAAGTCTCTTTCCAGTAAATAATGTTTTCTATAGCCTCAGAGGGGTTTGAATCCAGTATACCCAGATCCAGTGCTGAAAAGCTCCAGAGAGGATTCCTAGTGCTCCAGGACTTTTCTACATGTCTAAGTTTACGTTCATTTTCTCAGCAGATGGATAAAAACGACATGCAATTTCTGACCTGGATGAGCATCATTAGAGCTCAGCCCCCTGGAAGAAAGAAAATTTTAAATCAAATTTTGCTATTCTTGGGATTTCCAATTCAAACATCAAAATATTTCAAAATAATTTAGCTATTTTGAAAGCTAAAAATATTGGCTGCTTCAAGGAAAATTTTTGTTTGAACGCATCCAGAAGAAATACATAACAGGCAAGGAAAGTTTATGCTACATATGCCACCTACAATGAATGTGGACATAGAAAAGAGAATGGGAATAATGATACTTGCTCTCCAGAATCTCAACATGACCTGGCAATGTGCACTTGCAGCCCAGAAAGCCGACCGTACCCTGGGCTGCATCACCAGCAGGTCGAGGGAGGGGATTCTGTCCCTCTACTCACTCTGATGAGACCCCACCTGCAGTACGGCGTTCAGCTCTGGGGTCCTCAGCACAGGAAAGACACGGACCTGCTGGAGTGGGTCCAGAGGAGGGACACAAACATCATCAGAGGGCTGGAGCACCTCTCCCATGAAGACAGGCTGAGAGAGTTGGGGTTGTTCAGCCTGGAGAAGAGAAGGCTCCGGGCAGACCCTATAGCAGCCTTCCAGTACCTAAAGGGGGGCTACAGGAAACCTGGAGAGGGACTTTTTACAAGGGCAGGTAGTGAGAGGACAAGGGGTAATGGCTTTGAACTGAAAGAGGGTAGATTTAGATTAGATGTAAGGAAGAAATTCTTCACTGCGAGGGTGGTGAGGCGCTGGAACAGGTTGCACAGAGAAGTTGTGGCTGCCCTGTCCCTGGCAGCGTTCAAGGGCAGGTTGGATGGGGCTTGGAGCAACCTGGTCTAGTGGAAGGTGTCCCTGCCCATGGCAGGGGGGTTGGAACTAGATGAGCTATAAGGTCCCTTCCAACCCAAACCATTCTAGGACTCTATGAAATACTTTTTTATAAAAGCATTATGTAAGGGCTTAGCCGTACTAAGAGTGTTTATAGTGAAATAAATTGAAAATCCTGAATTATTTCAGTCCCTTGCAGTGCCACAAATTGAATGCAGCTTCTATTAAAGCACATCTCAGAAAAAAAAAAAACCAAACCAAAAAACCCAACATTCTGTGAAAGCCGGGTACCTACAAGATATGTATTAGAAGCATGCTTCTAGGAAATAATTCTCTTTGCCATAAAATCTCCAAATTCTTGCAGGATTCAGTGGATGGCTCAGTCTTGACTAGTTGACTGTAGTCAAACCTTGTGTCTGTTTCCATTTTGTAGTAATAGGGTAATGTTAACTACAGTGCTTGTTCACAGTAGAAAATGTTCCTGTGGCATACAGCACTAAAACCTCCTACTGTGAAGATTTGGCACTTAGGCTATCGCCATTAAAATCTTATTAATTCTAATTATTATGCCATTCCCTGAAGAATAAACCATGTTGCATCTTCATAAAGTGCATAACGGGTACCTATTTCCATGCTCTCCGTAATTCTAACACACAGTATTTGCTTTTACTCCCACTTTCTAACTCCTCTCCTTCCAACTAGCTCTCACAGCTAACACAAGCTTTCTGCTGATTGACTTTCAGCCCTTAGGCCACCACTGGATTTATTAATGTTTATGTACATTCCCACAACCTAGTGTGGAAAAGGGTTTGGTTGGTTTTTTGGTTGTTGGTTTTTTTTTTTTTTTCCCAGTATCTCTGAGCACAATAGTATCCACACCACACACATTACAAGACAGATTTTATGGGGTTTTCTTCCAAGCTAAGGGCAAAATGCAAGTATCTCAGCCTCGCAGCCATACTCACAGTCCCAGGCTGCCTGAGTGCTGCTTCACCCCCTGCCCCTGCGAGTTTGTCCCATCGCAGGCAGCTATAAAGAACGTATTTGGGAATTTCCCCGACTGCTAAAAAAAGGGATTTTGATCATGAGATGCCAGAAAATACTGCTGGAAACTGTGCACATGCTCTACTTTGACCTACAAAGGATTTCCATGTTATACATTTAGGCATAAAAGTATAAAACATATATATAGTTTACATTATTTTTTCTGTATTTTATATATCCTTTCTAAAAGTGGAAATTATGCATCTACCAATTCTCTGCACAATTTTAGGTGCGTGAACAGCCCGGGTGAAATTAGTGCACACAGTTGGGAATACATTTAATTCCTCTCCTGGCTCAGGCTTACGGTGCAAGGTATAAACCTAACTACTGTCACTGCTCTACGCGCAATTCCCTGAACTTTCAGTTATATGGAGCCATCGGATTTTCTTAAATCAGAGTTGGTTTTGTGCAGCCAAGGGGTTTTTCCTTCTTAAGGAGCACCTTAAGGATGGGCAGGCGGCGTGGGCGGCCGAGGGCAGACCCTGCGTCTCCGGGCAGGCTGCATCCGCGCTGGCCTCGGCAGCATCCCGACGCGGTGACCAGCCGTGCCTGATCCCAGATCCCGGCTCCCAGCTCCTGCCCTCTGCACTCGGAGCCCACAAAGACCAAACGAGGCCAAGCTTTACAAGGAGGCGAAACAGATCTTAGCCTCCTGTTGTAAAATCTACATATGCAACACCCCCAATATTTCTAAATCATCCTGGTTTTATGTAGCTGTAACACTTTGTCACACTGTACACTTCTATACAATATTGGTCTATACAGTGAATTAACAACACCTTTTGACAAAGTGCTATCTCCTGCCACCATCGCTGTGTGATAAAGGTACTTCTACATTTTTCATTATTCAAGCACACTCCCAAGCACCCAGAATGAGCAGTGAAATACTTAATGAGACATTTATCTAGTCTATGTATTTTACATTTTGCTGATAGTATAATGAGGCAGAGGTACTGAAATGAAACATCCCTAACATTTCACATAATTTTCCACTTCCACTCCACCATTTTTAGTATTGCTTTTGGGTTTTTCACTGTTCGATGTTTTGAACTTTATCATCACTATCAATAATCACTATGTCAAATGCAACACTCTGCTACGCTTTTTTGGCTGAAAGAATGCCTCACCATTTATCTTCAAGCATATTAGGAAGATGATTGCAGTCTAATAAATATAGCATCAATTTCTCATTCACTTTCAGTACCTCATGTAGATGTTTCCCACTATTGTTGCTGCATTTTTAGTTGCTCAAACCTTTATCAAAGCTATTAAAAATGTATTCTTCACTGTTCCTAGGAAGCTTTTTATGCCTATTTATGCCCATCTCTGCTTTCCATAGAACCCAACACACTTGAGCACCAGAAGTTTTTGTGTCTTTAGTTTTTCAGTGATGTCCTAATTAAAGAGAAACAAGATTTATGGGGAGATACAGTTTATTAGACTAATTTAGATAGCTGAAAAGCAGCCAACTTGTTGGGGACACAAGTCCTCATTTAAATCCCTGTAGTTAATGTAACTGTTTATGAATTGGTATTTTCTTTGACTACTTCTTAATACTGTTTATATTGATTGTACAGTTTATTTGTGCGACAATCCTAAAGAAGGTCAGATAATATCCATACAACCATATATTTTACTTATACAACACTCTCATCTACACAAAGAGCACTGAAAATTTCCTTCATGTAAAAAATTATATTGAGTACTCACGGCTATATCTGAATCTTTCTGAAACTGGCAGAGTCCTTCAAAACTCACGTGCTCACTCTCTGCTTTTTTCAGTGTATTTTCCTGTGTTACAGGGTACATTTTTATTTAGTACAGACGTATTCGCTGTATGTAGTCTAGTGCAGGATAACTAGATAACTCTTCTGTGTGCCCTGTAAAATGCAGTGATATCTTTTGATTTTTAAAATGCTAAAATATCTGCATTCATGCAGAACTATTATAACTTTTTCTAGAGTATCTTAGCCATTACTTAGAAATTTTTTCTCTGACAGATTAGTAATTTCTATGGCCGACTCCCAAAATCTCATGACTTGCTGAATCCCATGAGCATGGCAAAGGCAACCAGAGGCATCACAATGATGAAAACCTGTTTTTTTTCCTTGAGGTGTTCACACCAGAGGGGCCGTAGGAGCTCAGCGTTTCCTCTGCCCTAATTCCAACACAAATGGATGCTTCTTTCCTGTTAAAAAAGAAACAGTCCACAGGCCCTAGACCCTTTGAATCCACTGAAAGGCCGTAAGAAAGAATATACATGCACTGGAGTAAGAGGTCAGAAGAGTTTGTATATTGAAAATATGTCTGTTTCTGTATTGAAAATAAGGGAGATTTGAATATTTAATTTTTTTATTCATGTATTACTCCTGCACAGGAATATTCCTACTATACTCATTCTTTATTTGAAAATGATTAGAAGAAAATAACTTTTAAGAAAAAGGGAAAAGATGGTATCTCTGATTAAAAGAACCAAACTTGTCTATAATATTGCATTTATTTTCTATTATCCTGTTGTTTGGAAATATTTTTCAGCCTTGTCTCCCCATCTCCTGATAAAAAACACATTAGTCTCCCTTTCCTTTTCTAATCTACTGGTACAAATATCAGACTTATAAAAATGATTGCTTCTCCCCATGGGAGCCCTTCATAAGCCTGATGGCACCCTCTGGATTCACCCATTTCCCAAATGTAATCCCATCCGCCCATAAAGCCCATTTCATCTAATCCCATCCACCCGTTCAGCTGAGGAGAATCGGCGAGGGCTTTGGTGTGGGGCGGCTAATCCCCCGGGCGAGCGCGGGGGGCCGGCAGCTGCAGCCCCCCACCTCCCCAGCGCCGGGCAGGGGAAGGCGGCCGCCCACCCCGGGACCCCCGGCAGGGCGGATAATGCCGAAATGCACCGTGCCCTTGCTTGCTTTGGTCAAACGGCATAACTCGTGTGCCTCACCTACTACAGTAACGAATTATAAGGAGTTATTAAGCAGGGCTAGAATAAAACAATTACCATGCACAGCAGTAATTAATGTCTATTGGAGATGTTGCTCAGCCAAGCAGTAGTTGTAGCAATGGGGTAAGGCAGCGTGGAAGAAGGGAAGGGAGGTGTAACATACGCGGTGTAAGGGGAAAAGAAACACTCAAGCCAGCTGCATCCCCAGGACCGGGCTGTGCCGGTGCTCTGCAAGCGCTGAGCCAGGACCGACAGAAAGGCCCCCTCCCTTCTAAAGTACTCTTGAAGTAATGGGTAATACAGTAACCGACCGCTTAAAGCTGTTATACACTGCTAGAAAGCATAGAGCATCTTCAATGTCAGTATAAAAAATAAATTAAAAAAAAAAACCACATACAAAAAAAAAAATCAACCCAAACAAACAAAACCAAAGAAATTAAAAAAAAACCCAAACGAAAACAGGAAGCACAGAACAACTGGAAAACCTTCTCAAATTACATCACAAGCTGTGAATGGCAATTACCAGGATAACATTTTTTTCTGTCCTCAGCCTTCATAAGATAACGCCATGGTCTGGATTCTGTAACGAACCCGATCTTCACCTTTCTTTGTGCCAGAGAGCATGTTCACAACACAGTGAACGTTATGCCACTTTGGAGTAGCTCATCGTCTTCCTACAAAAACCCACCACGTTCCTCTGCAGCTTTGAACACATCGGGAGAGCAGGTGGCTCAGCCGGCCGGGCAGGAGAGCCCCAGCACAGCCTAAGCACGGAGAAATCTGTCTTTTCCAACACAGTGCTATCTCTTACAACTGTGCCATACTGGTAGCACGCACAGAAAAGGCTTCCTTTGTTGGCAAGACCATCACCATTTTGGTGTGAACCCAAGTCAGTCGGAGGACGGACATATTCTTGGATAAGTGGGATGGGTTTCCAAAACCACAGTTGCAGCTGGATGCAAAGCAACCCGATTATCAGGCATGCCTTTGAAAAATTAAACTGCAGACTGCTTGTACAATCCAGTCTTAAAGAACTGCCAAGAGTCTGTCCTGAAGCATAAATTGCATGACACTGTCATTCAGATAATTTCCTATCCACATAGAAAAGCCCGACTCTAATTTTGGGACACTATTTTTCTTCAATAACTGCAGTTTTTTCCTATAGTAAGATCTACAGCTAAACGAAATCCATAGGACATGACTTTGGCCAAATTCAACATGCTTCCACAATGAGGGTACTTGAAAAGTTAAAATACTCTAGATGAATGATAATGCCTTTGAAAAGTTCCCGTTCACCATTGGATAAGGCCAGATTTTGTTATTCTCGTATGTCACGTATGAAGCGGCCCAGCAACCTTCTAAACAATTTTTTAAGCATTTGACACTTTCAACAAATGGATTTCACTATTTTTCTCATCATAAATTTTCCACATACTGTGTCTGTACTTTCCATTCCAGTAAATAGATTATTAATCTTGTTAGCATAAAAAGGCTAGCTTTTGTAGCCTATTTTGAATATGCTCCAATATAATGAATTATAACTAAAAATCCTGAAGCACCCAGGTGACAGGCAAAGATTACCACATCTGTAAGATTCTGGTTATAAAAAATGCAAGTTAATTTGCTGGAGTGTCATGTATTTAAGCGCGCTGCTCGTCTTTAAGTTTATTTGGTTATATCCTAGTAATTTAGGTCAACCGAGTCAAATAATACAATGACACCGGACCGAAGCCTAGAAGGTTTTTCGCCTCCTGTCTTAGCCCTTCATCTTCAATTGTCAACATACTCCAAACTTCACTATCGCTGTCAGAATTGACATTGGAATCTGCAGCAGTATTTGTCTTAATCCAATATTTGTCTCATTCCCACTTCTTACTCTCAGTATTTGCCTTATTCCCGAGTGTTTTAATTTTTGTGTTTGTCATATGTCTTCCCTGTTCCCAAAGACTCATCTGATCCGGTTTCTTCTCATTGCATCTGTAAATGATGGTGCAGCGCATGCATGCGTAATGCAGGACGCTACAGAAGTGGCGAATAATGACTGGGAAGACTCGGCCAGTGAATACTGAGCTGCCGAGGCACAGCTCCCGCTTCCACCAGCAGCCTTTGCCGCTCCCTTTTTGCTCCCATCTCCCACTCGACGTGTTTTCCACGTGCATATCGTACGCACACGGACAATTCGTTGCCCACGCCCTAATGAGACAGGTCAAAGGCAACGGGACCCCCTCTCCCAACGAGCGCGGGAGCCCCAGAAGTGCTCACTGGGCACAGACAGAGGCCCCGAGGTAGGAAGAGACAACAGCTGAATGGCTTTGCTAATTGCTTTACAATGAGGCCACCGTTTCCTAATCACAGTGATCGAGTAACACCAGTTCAACAGGCCCCTGTGTTGTCTTCTCCATCCTATGTCTCGGTCATTCCGCTGAGGAAATGACATGTATCGCCCAAATCCAGCACAATAGCCAGGAAGGGGAGGGAGAGGAAGAAAAAAAGGAAGGAGGGAAAGGTGATGGAGAGTTAAAGAAGAGAAAGAGAGAGGGGAAAGAAGAGGGAAAGAGGCAGAGAGATAGAAGAAGGAAAGAGAGAAAGAAGTGTCTATTCTTAGGTCAGGATGAATGTAAGACTCAAAATGTCTAGGGGAAAAAAAAGGGGAAGGGGGAAGACAGAGAGAAAGAAAAAGAAGATGATAGATGCGCCCAATCCACCTGTAAAAGGAAATCTCCAGACAAATAGGCTAAAGACCATATAGAAACCGGTAACTTGGCAAACTGCAAGTTCCTGAGCAGGGGAAACCCAAGAGCAAGGTGAACACCTTTGTCCTTGGGTGGCAGCAGCAAGAAGGTGGCTTTGGGGACCCCTCAGTTGGTTAGACAGCACTGTGGAAGGAAACAGAGGACTTGGCTGGAGACGTCAGACCACAGTAAGGTGTCATTTGTGTAGGTCTGAACCTGTTAAAGCAGGCCACAGGGTGGTTAGAGGAAGACTCAAGTGCAATGGATATTATACAGCAAAATTAGCGCATCTGCCCAGCGCTGGGGCTGGAGCAGGATTAGATGCACCGTACAGGCAGGTGCAGCGCTGCGGTATGGGCTAGGCCTGCCCTATCACTTGATTACGCCCCACAGTAATGAGCTGTCACACGGACACGTGCAGCTCTGGGAACTCACCACAGTTAGCCAAATGGGGTAGGTGAGCTTTGCTCCCACTCAAATCCTAACTTCGCTCTGATGCCCAAAGTCCATTGACCCGGACACAAAGCACAACATCTCATCTCACCGATTCTTCACGTAAACCCACCTAGTGAAAGCTTTTTGACTGTTTCACAAGGCTTGAAATACAAAAGCTACGTAATGTCTGAGACTTTTATTTCACAAAACACATGCGTGCATCACTGACTTGACTCATGTTCACACATTTCTTGTGGGAATTGGCTCCTGTGGGAGTTGCTTCCCGTAGATCTAAATCTGCTTCAGATCACCTGCAGAGGAATCCAGCAGATTCCTCCATGGAAGACTCTGATGACACCACACTAAAAGGAACTAAGATTATGAATTTTCTGCCAGAAGGCTATTAATTCTAAGTCTCCTACTACGTTAAATCTGTGTCAGCTACTGCAGTAGTGATGTATAGTACAGACTTTCAACCCAGATAAAAGGATCTTTGCTACCTTTTGGGTGATACATCTTCTTGGTAAACCAGTCTATACGCCCAATTAGTTCCATCTCAGTTATTGGTTGTAGTATTATTATTATTTTATTATTGCAATTATTATTTCAGGGTTCTGTAATGTCTTCAAGAGAAAGGACATTCCCTTGACTGAAATAGTTATGAATGAAAAGGAAAAAAGAGAGTGCGATGGAATGGAGAAAAAGAGAACCGGAGATATGAACAGTAACAGGAGTGAGCATTAGCCAGTGACTGCCTGTATCACAAAAAGACACAAAATTTTACAGGACCCTCGACTTTGAGATACATACAACAGGCACAGCAACCCTGTAGTACCTTTTAACTGTGTTGTATGAGGTACAGAAAGCGCAGAGGGGGTAAGTGTGGAGAGGGTCTTGTTCAGCGCTTGAACAAGGTCTGACAAAAAGCACATGGCTGCAGCAAATGTGCACGAGAGAGGGGAATTACAAGGTGGAGTAAAACACTTGCAATAATTTATGCCACTTCAATAAAAGATACATAGACACAAATAGAAAGTTTAATCCCTAGTTTAGCTATAGCTTGGTATTACTTGTTCCTGCCCAGTGCTTTTTAGGGATCTCTAGGGTTTTGGGGGTGTTTGTGGTCTCGTATGACCTGAGACTATCCCAGATGCTCCTGAACCCAAATGCCTGCAGCACCTCAGGGTACAGTCATCCAGTTGGGAGACAATTTTCTGCGAGGCCAGCCCAGGACCGTAGAGCAAACACACCGTGGTTTTGCTTGTTTACATTTTGTCAGGATTGCTGATGTTCTTGCAGAAGTTTCTGCCTGAGGCCTAAATCTTGAAAACTATTTTCTCAAAGCTTAATTCCATCTAGCATAGTCAGTTTTGCTGTTGTTGATGTTAACTTGATGGAGAGAGAATCAAGCCCTTACAACAGGTACTGCACTGAGCCTCCCTATCCTTCCCACACCTGCTACTACCCACGCTCACCTTAAACATTTCTATCATTATAAGCATAAACCAGTGATTGTGCTAATGTGTTGACTTCTCTCCTTGAACTGGATGGATTTTTACTGCAGCTTTTTGGATTACCGAGCCCAAATGCTGCAGTAATACTAAAGAAGTATTAATGTTATTAGCTAGTATTTTCACCTTTGGATGTCATTTAATTCCCTTTTCTCTCTTTCCCCTCCTCTCATCTGTCTTACTACAAATCATAGCTTGCTTTACATACTGAGAAGCAGTCTGAAGAGCTTGGCAGTGAGAATTAATTGACACAAATGACAAAAGACTTTTCTTCCGATATCTAAAATACTCTGCAATATTGCCAAACTGAAAGTTCTTTTAGGAGTTTTTCTTTAAAATTATAAAAAAAAAAAAAATCAACTCAGAAATGACCTTAACAAACCAAGGAAATTCTGCGCATCACACCCTCTCTTCCTATTGAGAGAAGCAGCACTGCCAGAATACACAGTACAATACGTCATGAATTCACATGCATAAGCATTTTGAAAATCCTTCTTGGACAAGGTTTCTATTTAATTGGCTTAAAAAGCCACTCTTCTCCCACACAGTCTTATGCAGAACCATCTGTGCAGGGAATTAGCAATCTGGATAAATAGTCTGTGAAGGAATTCGCCCTGCCTCGCGCGGCTGGACGTTGGGGAGCTGAATTCCAGCAGTTGTGCTGACCGCTGCGCTGAGCTCGCCGAGGGGCTGAGCAAATAAATTCAGATGAAATAAAGGGCTCAGAGATGCACTCAAAATTCAAGCCGTACTTGAAAAGGCCTGTTAGATGCTGGGAACTGAGGGAAGAGCAGAGAGCAAAACCATGGGGATTGCTGAGGAGCAGAAGTCAGGCCATTTTATAGCCATTTTGGTGTGGATGTGAAGACTTATGGTCTACAGTTCTTTGTTTGCTTGTGACAGAAGGAAGAACCATTGCACCTTGTTAATTAAAAATTAAATAGGGAAAGGAGCACAGAGACCCTAAGAAGACATTGCTATTGAGCACTGCCTTACAATTGCATCTTGTTTCCAAGTATCCCCGGTGTCGTAACCGCTGCCAAGCCAGCCCAGCGTGTGGAGATGGAGGCTCCTGCTCTAGCACACATACAGTCTGGTTGCAAAACATGAGTGAAAAAATAAAGACCATAACCAAAACAAATGTGAAGGATGTTCACAGTGTATTTTGCAAGCCTTTGAGCAGAGCGCCAAAAATTGCCAGCAGGAAATGTGCTGGATGCTGGATTCATGGTTATCACATGAGTAAGATGAATAAGAGGGTCAGTATTTCAGCTCTTCCCCCCTTTCTGATTTTTGCATGGACAGCTGGGAAAATCTCTCCATCCTGGTTGTTGAGGCTACTACAATACAAGTCTTCAATTACACTTCAACTCCTGTCACTTTCCAAGTGAGACATTCCCATCCAGCACACGAAACTCTGCAGGCTCCCGTGAGGACCATATGGAGCTTGCTTTCGGAAGAGTGGCTGCAGCAGCATCTTACTCTGCTTTTAGCATGTCACATATTTAAACGTTTCTGAGCAAAACCCTGTGGGCACGCACTAGGGATTATTCCCCAGGTTTAAGATGGGAGGAAGCTACCACGCAGCACAGGCTGACACAGGAGGGCTCCCAGTGCCGCCCTACAAGTTGCACCTCCAGGACTCCTGGAGAAGCGTTAAATGGCTCCACGTGTGGCATATTAATACAGGCTGTGTTCAAGCTATTTAGTGCCCACTTACAACCCCAAATTTTCTCTGGGCACTGGTATTATTACCACTGCAGTGTGATACCTCTCAAATTATCACTGTAGCATGATACCCCTGGAATATCATTTTCAAAGCAAGATTTCCAAGACAATTGGGTGTGCTTTTAGTATTTTTCCACCTCAGCCATCAGCCCCCAAACCTGTTGTGAGCTACAGCTGCACCTGAAGTTTCTCCGGCTGCGCAGATCCCAGGGTGCCGTGGCAGGGTGCAGCCCGCTCCTCTTTTCCAAGCCATCTCCCGTGGCTTCATCACTTCAGTGCCCCCACGCGCCATTCCCTCACCAGCTTGCTGCTCCTCCATCTCCGTCCAAGGGAGTAAAAGTATCAGATGCCTGCTATCCAATCCAATCTCCCCAGCGGACACTAAAAGATAATAAAAGGATAATTTACTAGTATTCATTCAGATAATCCATCTTGAGCAGATTTTGAGCTATCTGCATATGCCTAATTAAGATTCACTGCAGAGCGTCTGCTGTCGGTGCCGCGGCAGGTTCCCGGTGCGGCACGTGCCGGGGGGGCCGGCTCGCCGTCCTCCGCGGCCGCTCCCAGGACAAGAGGTTCCCCTTCGCGGGAGCGAGGTGCTCCAAAAGGAGCAGGTCAGCTGCAATTTGAGATTTTGCAGATTTTTTCTACTTCAATGGCAGAAAAAAAATCTTTTCTGTGTTGGCAACAATTTCAAAGAATATACCCCTAAGGGAGTCATCCTTTCAGCAATATAAATTACTTTAAAGGGGGAATCAGCCCAGGCAATTAGACCTTTTAGAACAGGTGACCACCCTCCTACATATTAAATCTTCGAAGGCAAAACTGCCTCTCCCATCCCCAGCGATGCAGGGTGCTCGAAGTGTCAGTAAACATACAACCATAATTACATGAGCTGCCTCATTTCACTAGAATCTTTTCAAGATCCATCATCTGCGCATTGATTTTGGATCGCAGGACTGCATGCTTCCCTCTTTTGTTAACGCATTTTTAAGCAAGATTTAACCTCACAAAGATAATTTGTTCCTAAAGATTTTGTCGACACGGTAATGACAAACTCTGCAGGGTGCGTGGATCTGGCCTCTTCGGCAGTGCCACTGTCGGGGCATCTGCCCTTTTCCTCCAGCCTGATGCTGGCGAGCTTTCTCAGACCTCCCTTTTCGCTGCAAGCCGTCTTCCAGGTCAATCCCACGGCGATGTGATCCCTTACACAGAGCGGTTCAGTCTACCTGCTCACTGCTTCATTTTGCTAAGGCACCAGGTTTTAAGTTAGGAAATGGTATCTCAAAGTTTCTTCAGTCCTGATTGCCTGGTTCAGGCTTAATTTGAGATAGACAAAGAAAAAAAAAAAAAAAAGATTGCTGGGTGAAATAAATAGGAAATATGTGGATTTTGAAAAATATGTTGGCAAAACTAACTAGCAAAGAGTGGGAAGAGGACGGCGGGTGGGAGCCCTGGCCATCGCACGCCGACCTGCAGCACTCACGGCTCCCCTGCGCCCGATGCCCATGCGGGGGGGGGTGGCTGGGGGCCACCCAGCCGCACAGCTCAGCCCCCCAGAGGGGCTGGGGCATGGCAGTGCCACGGGAACCCCACCCCGGCTTGGCCACCCCACCTTGAGCGTGGACCTTGGGCCACGGGGAGAAGATCCCGTACTGCTCGTGTCCACTGAAGGTGACGGCACTTGCTCCAAAACCAGGGCAAGTCACACAAGGCCAACATCTCTAATTCTGCCTATCGTAAGCACCTCTGATACTAGCCGCTAAGGACAATTGAACAAAATTTTTCCAACGTACCATATTTTTGCAATATCACAAAGAGGAAATAAACAAACATACTTTTGTTGGAAGTATCAGGCCCTGTGGATGAGCACACGTCGAAGTGCTTGAGCCTGAGTTCGAAGGAGATAACAATTACCAGCCAGTCATTACTTAATAACGGGATAATTTTTCAAGCAAGCATGAATGCATCTGCACATTCCCAGCAAGCAAATAGGTCTGAAAATTCTCTGAACTGGAAAAAAACATTGTGAATCCCGATCATATGCTTTTCTCTAACTGTATTTTTAAAAAATATTTGCTTAGTCCTATAATCTAAAAAATGAAACACGATTTTGAGTTTAACCGTATATCAACACTTAGATGTTTAGCCTGTGGCTAAACAAGATTTTCCTGTTTACAGTTATGATTTCATGTTTTGCCATAATAAAAAGCCTTGATAAAAGTATAGATGTTCACAGTGCGAGCACTGTCATATCATTAGTTTATAAATAAACATGGATTACATTAAAAAAAAAAAAAATCTTTAAGCATACTTCTAATCTGATGCAACGTCTCACAATAACCAGGCTGCCATCAGCATATTCTGAAGCAACAGTGCAGCTACTCCTACTGTGCAGGAGAACAAGTTTTCTCCCCAAAGCTCAGGAAGCGGTTCTGGAAATAAAAGAGAACTTGTGGGCTTGTACCATGCTTGGGGGTGTTTGAGAGCAATGTTTGGGGTACTACAGAGCTGCCGGAGCCATGCAGCGTGTCCCTGAGTCTGCATCCTTTATGCATCTGGTCCTATATAAAATGCTGCCAACAGGATATCGGGGTGGAATTCAGCACGATGCTAGAGTGCTTTTGCTTGAGGCAGACAGAGCTTTGATAATGTCTGCATGAGAGAGGAATATACAAAAATTCAGGCTTCTTTTCCTGCCTGTTACTGCCGCGAGTGTGATTCGTACAGCCAGGAGCACACCCACGGTCCCTGCACAGGGACTCCTGCCCGCCGGTACCCCTGAGCGAGCAAATCCATGGCACTGCTAACAGGTTAGGAACGCGAAACAGGATGCTGCTTTCAACAGGTTCACGTGAATATACGCAGGAGCATCTTTTTGTCCGCTTTATATACGCAAGGTGTTTTGTTTGCTTTATCTCCATAGCCTAAGGAGTACAGCATGGCTTCACCATCCCTACCAGGGCACTCAGACAAGATGTTCCTGGCTTTTCCTTGTGAACATTCCTTCCATCACCCACGGGTTGCCTTTGGCCAACTCTTTTCTCCTGGTGAAGCAGCCCCAACGGGAATACATGGCTAACTCCAAGATTTCACACTTCCTAGCAGAAGTCTAACCTTCCTATCTATTTGTACCCCTTCTCTTGCAGGGTGGGTGCTCTTTTCTTGTCACTTCTTTTGCTGGGAACTGTCATTTGTTTACTTTTTTTTTTCTAGTGCCATGAAACGATGCATCATTCAACACCAAGGTGTTAGTAAATGACAATGTAATGGCAAAGCTAAGTATGCTCTAACAGTAAAAGAAAAAAAAAAAATCACTAATCAAAGTCTTTCAAATTATATGGAATACTGACAGCTTTTTACGCTGTTTTAATTAAGTACACTGTAATTTAAACCACTGAACCATAACAACCCAACGTTTAGTGTTATATCCCTAGGAGAACTTTAAAAATATGCATAATTCTGCCTGGAAGGTAATTGAGGGATATTTTTGGGGTGGTGGGGGTAATTAAAGGTTATACAGGAGAGTAATAGGAATTTTACTTGGGTACTGATAGTGTTAGCAACTGTGCTAAAACCTCCTCGGGAAAGTGATTCATGTTCCCAGCTGAGTTTTCCTCCTGTTATTTTTAAAGGCGGCGAACGCTCGGGCTGATCTCTGTCAGCTTCTGTATCCAACTGAGTTGTTGAGGGGCACATTTTCCCGGCGCGATCACCTATCCCTGGCCAAAACAACGTGATGTTTTAGGACCGATAAGAGAAATTAATTGATTTCTCCCCATCCACAGGTAAGAGATGTTTTTTTTACGGCTGTGTGAGGGCACCGTCACCCGGGAGGAGCGGAGGAAGGGACAGCAGTTTTGGGGATGATGATGATGGATGAGCACAAGGGGAGGAAGGCAGGGCAGCCCCCCCAGAAAGGCAGCCCCCAGCTCCCCCCCGAGCAGGGGAAGGGTGTCCCAAGTGCCGGTCCAGCACGGTGTGCGGCTCCGGATCCAGCACTCGATGCAAACCCGCCTGGCGATCCTGCTTGGGATGCTGGAGGAGCCAGCGCAGACCTGTTTCTATCGGCTCTAGCCAGGGAAGAAGAATATTATGAGAGGGGTGCTTAAAGCATTGTTCCTAAAAGTGCATCCCAAAGTGCCCGCAATACATCATTTTAGGGGCAATATTTGCTATACGTTAAGGCAGAAAAGGTGCTCGCAGCCCCCTAAACCTGACGGGCTGCATAGCTCTAACTGCCATAGTATGTACAGGGAGATTCAATGTGAAAAGTGGAAGATAATGTGCTCACACACTAATGGGCACTGAACTAGACACAGGCTCATTTTTCACATCATGTCATCTCTAAGGTTTGAATAAAAAGTAATGGCTAGAATGAGCCTGGATCTATCTCAGACATTATCATTTGCCTCCTCAGTTTTATTTGTGTTGACTTGTACAGTCTAAAAAGATGACAGTCTCCGGGCCCCCGGATCAGTCTGAGTGATAATACACAGCACATTACACTGCTGGTGACAGCTTCTGTTCTCCTCGCTGGCATATGAGCGCGGCGCATCTCCCTCCGTCATCTCAAATGCTATCAACTGACAGAATAAAGAATCTTGCGGAGGGGACATCACAAACCCTGTCTGTTATGATTTTATGAGATAAACTGGAGTTTCTAGGGTATCTTGTTCGGGAAATTAGTGTCAGTCAAACTTTGGGGGATTTTTTTTTTTTCTTTTCCTTTCCTTTTTTTTTTTTTTTTTTTGAAGATAAATAGCAGGCTCTAGAAAAGTGGCTCTCTATTTATATCACCACACAATCAAAGCCTAATTTGAAATTGTGAAAAAAATAACCAATAACCATTTTAAAATAATAATCCTCTTATTGTGGTGAGGATAAAGGAAACACTTCTGATTTCATCCAAGCATGACTAAACAGCCATGTATGCTCACTGCACTTTTAACGTGGCAATACAATAGACTTTTTTTTTTAGGTTACATCAGTATTTTTTACTCTAAAAACACCTTAAATTTCCTCATCAGCCAACAGCCCTACTCCTAAAAGTTGCTCAAACCATTGCATTCAACTATAAATTCATATAACCTGAGACTTCTCAGCTGAACCTTACACGCTCGGCCCCACAGGCATAATGCTTAATTAAGTGTAATATCCTTATTTAAGACAGGCATTCTCAGTAACCCTGGTAAGTGTTCCAGAAATTATTTTCAGAGATTTTTTAGTTACAGGAATGTATATGGAAAAAAATATTACCGAGATAATCTACAATCTCTGGAGGATTACTACCTTACAGAGATATGCAAAAACCCCTAATTCTTTTGTTTAACCTGGAAGATAATTCTAAACCTTCAGCTAATGAATCCCAGTAGGTTAGAGGGGGTTTGGATTAATCTCCAATTTGCCAATCCTGCTACCGAAGGTGGGGGAGGATCCTTGCAGCCCTTTTGTTCCTTCTGGGATCCAGCACACGTGTCGCTGCCCACGGAGCCGCTGTTGGGGTGTCCTCCCCAGAGCCCACTCGGGACGGGGACCCGCAGCGAGGCAGCCCCGCCGTCCCGGCCGCATCCCGGCCACGCGGTACTGGGGATGCGGAGATGCTCCTACCTGGCTCGCGTTATACGCAACCGAGAAGTATTTTTTTATAGCTGCCACTGTTCTCTAAACCTACCGAGATGCTTTTCTTACACTTTCAAAAAATATACATTTCAGAATCATAAAAATTTACAAGTACTTGAACCATAATCTGCCAATTGTGGCAGCTGTTTCCCATGTAATTTCAGATACTTCTGTTATAATGAATGTGTCTCACTTGGCTGAAGTTCCTGTGAGTGTTTAACTCTGACTGTACGTGGTCCTTTTCAGACCGTTTGCCTGCTTTGAATTTCCTCTACTGTCTAGGTGAAAAGATGCCACAAAACATGCAGAATGAATAAGAAATACAACACTCACTTCCGTCTCTGCATTAGTAGGATTTCTCTTTTAAAGCTGTTTCCACTTACCACCAGGCAGATTTCTCACACCACCTTCACATTCGAGTGCTACATGTATTTTATAGGGAATAGGAATTAAAACCATAACAAAAGTAAAAATCACCAAGGAAAAGTGAAGAAATGGAAGGAGCAGGAAGGATCTGACTTATGTCTTCTGCAAACGGTAACAGCGTGGATGTTTTTTGCGCAGTCACAAATGTAAGAACCAAACCCATAGTGAATGCTGGACCCCCATGTAAAACATTCTGCTTGAACATAAACCTGCTGTTTTGGGGAACTTCTAATAAATCTGAGAATCTTATTGTTGCTACTTACTTCCTCAGGAAAATGATCGTACATATATGCATGCATGTGAATAAATGAGGTTGGAAAGCACAAGAGAATACGTGCAAAACATGAGAGCACGTTTGCTTCGTTAATAGCAGCAAACTCTTTGGACTCCTTAATTGTGCCCAGCCCACCTTGCAAGCCCACGATTCGTGTCCCACTGGCCTCCCCACCGGCATACCCCTGGCTGGCACCTGCATCCTCAAAATTGGGGATTTTTTTTTTTTTTCCCTCTCCAAACTTCACCCTTGAGGCCATTTCACCTCTACTTGGTTGAATAATGGCCCCATTCTAAATAACACATAGCTGTGTCTCAGGCAAGCCCAAGGAAGCTGCAAATGGGGCTGCTGGTCTGTCCCACAGCAGAAGGACCAAGCTGCAGAAGATTGTTTGAAACGTGAGCTTTGTCTTCCTTGGGATTTCGTTCTCTTCTGGTCTTGCCCATGGCCATCCCTGGTGACCAGAAGACTTTTACTTTATTTCACACTTGACTGCAGGTTCAGTGCAGGCAGATGCTGCTTACCATTCCCCGTGGTGGTCGTGAATGTGGGAGGTAGAAGGCAGCAAGAAACAAACCACTGGGGTTTGGGGAAGGGAAGAGCCCCCAGCGGCTCCTCCGCGGCCTGGGAAGGGCAGGTCGCGGTGCCGGCGGGCGGGCAGGAGGGATGCTCGGGTGGTGGTTGCCCACGCACATTTGGGGAGCTCCCCCGCTGAGGACAACCTCACCTCTCTGCAAACCAGCCACGGGCATATGGCACACAAGGCCTTTGGTAACATGACCTATTTCGTTATCAAGCTCCTTAATCTCCCTTACGGATTTTTTTCCACTTGGGAGGCTGGCACGAAGCCACGCGCAGCAGATGGACGGCACCGAGGTAGCCAGGGGTTGGGCGCAGCGAGAGCGTTCTTCCCAGGAAAGCTGTCAGGAATTCCGCCTTTGCTCAGGGCTGCGTGCCCAGGACAAGGCTCCCTTAAAACTCCGAGCTTCCCTCCCTGCGGGGACCTGTGGATGTGCAAAAGCGGTGGTGGTGATCGGGAAGCTGGTGAGAACAGCCCCACCACCAGTCCACGGGAAACGACGCGAAGAACCAAGCGACAAACCAGGCATTTCCCCAGCCTGGGGATGGGGGAATTGGCCCTGTTAAAGGAAAGTTTCAGGTTTTCGTCTTGTGCCAAGTGGAAGTGCTGTGTTTTCCAGTGCTGCCACTGGCTGTGATCTGCTGCTGCCAGTGACAGAGCACATCGCGTCTGCAGGGCCATCCAAGTATTTTGTATGCAGGATTTCTCAAGTTGCAAGGCAAGGACAGTAATTAATGGAATGCAACTATTAAATAATACCTGCAAGAAATTCTGGTTTAGAACTTGACCTTAATTTCATCCACTACTGAAACTAGCTTTTTATTCATTACCCCAAAAAAGTAAACCATGCTTTCTTAAAGATTCTCAAGAGGTTTTATTTCAGTTTAGTTTTTAGTTCAGTTTTAGCATTGTTCTTGTTTCACTCCTCCAGATGAGGAGCAGTGCTGGGGCGGGGGGGGGGGGCGTGCAGAGCAGGCCAGGGCCAACACAAAGGGAGGTTTGATAAGTAATTCAGTGCATCTGAAGGGAGAATTTTAGCAAAGGGTGTCCTCAAAAGCTAGCATTGCTATAGCAACAGTCCAGCAGTTTGTAGGAACAGCCATAAGAGGGATGCATGCTGGCAGGTTGATCTATTTAGTTATTGCTCCCATGTCGTACAAAGTATGGAGACATCCTAAACTAGTGCGGAAACACAACCCTTCTTCCGCGCCTTTCAAGGAGGTGGGTGCCATCCCATATGCCACAAGAGACAAGATAACCGCACATCCCGCACTGGCTTTCCCCAAGCGTCGAAATGGTTTATACTTACGGTTGCGTTTTTACTACGCACGCACGCACACCGAAACGCTGGCATACGGGGGGAACGACAGAGACCGCAGAAAACTCTGAAGCCACTTACCCTGCCTGTAGGTTACTCTCGTTCAGCACCTTAACCTCATCCTACCTGCCGGTACCTTGTTTCCACCAGGCTCGCTTTCAACCAGACAAAGAGGTAGAAGCCCAAAACAATCTGGTGTGGGATTACATAAGTCCCTTTCCCTGGGGGAACCTCTGCTGCTATTTAGCTGATTGCAATTTCTCATCACAGCAATTCTCAACATCATCATTATCAGTACAGCAATCAAACACAAACAGGAGCTGGTTCTAAATGAGAGATGGATGGGTAATGAAATAATTGCTTTGCTTCGCAGCCCAGGGACACTCCCCAGCCCCCAAATACCTGACCTTCTTACAGCGTGTCAGGTACAGTGGGGTTTCCATGTTTTACATCACTCCTGGATATATTACAGCCATAATTCTTGCATTGCCCAAGGCACTGTGGAAATTCCAGCTAATCTCTAACTCGGTGAATTTCCTTTGGACTTTTCAATTTGAAAATAGATGCTATCCAAAAATCTGTATTTATTATTATTGTTGTTGTTGTTCCTGCGTGCTGCTCAATGCATCATCTGAGCAGTGGCTTCCTTTCACTGCAGACTGCAAGGACACATGGCACTGTCCTGCCTGACGGTGCTCACACCTGTACTCGTGCCGAGTAACGCACGAGGCAGTTTCTCAAACATGCTCGCTATTGCAATTCTGATAAGCAAAACATATTTTATCACTGAAAAAAAAAAAAATTAAATCATTATGTGCCCACTACAAGTACAAAGACTTATCTGATTAACGCAGCAATGGTCACACCTTCATCGGGCAACAAAATGGTTCTGATTCGAATAAAATATCCCCCCCTCCCCAAAGGAGACCTGTTGAAATTAGGCATGTTAAGCACCCAGACATCTTGGAAGTGTAATCATTTTAGGAAACAATTGCTAATATTTCTGGAGGCTTTTAAGCAATAGTATATTTAGCGTTACAGCTACATTTTAAAGCTAATTCAACACATTTCCAATGATCCCTGTGTACCAAGACTCTTCAATCCCTGTTCTTCCCAAGGAGTTTGTGTCTCCCAACCCTCTGGTCTGTTCCAGTGTCCACACACACTTCTGTGAATTAAATATCTTTGACCAAATTGGGATCCATTGGGATCTCTGGGGCTCTGATACTGCAACAGTCTCCATAGCACCATTTATTGCGGCTTACCCCAACATTTCCATCCACATCCCTAACTCAAACACCACACAACTCCCTTGAGGCTCCTAGGACAAGGTTTTAGGGTGGTTTTGCGGCCTTTTTTTTGTTGTTGTTGTTTTGGGGTTTTTTTTTAACATGCTCCTGCACATAGGCTCAGGGAAAGGCTGACAGGGGACTTTCCACCTGGCACAGGTTTATTTTCCTGACAGACCAGATGCAATAATCTTCTGTATACCCTTTCCTACCTCCTCTCTGCCAAGCCTCATAGGGAAGCCCTGAAAGATCAGCAGATGAAAATTGCTTAAGTCTTTCAGTTGAGTCTATATGGGCAAGAACCTCACTTCTGACTTCAGGTTTTGTTCTAAATTAAAAAATCCCATTGAAGTTTTTGTAAAGAATCTCTTGAAGCTATGAGAACAGGCTCTGCATCCATATTTAAGTACATTTTAGTTGTATTTCAAGACTGGGTGGAATGCGCTACTTGTAAAGATCAGGAGAAGGTTCTGTATGAGCCATGTTGGGATCACATGAACCCAAAAGTCATAGTAGAATCTCAAAATATGCAGAATATGCAAAACATGCAGAATATGCAAAATATGCAGAAAAAAAAATAGGCATCCCCCTCTCCCCAGCATCCTGCATCCATTTCTGGGAAACAGACCACCCATTTCCCAGGCAGCGCTTCCCAGTGCTCAGATCACCTAAGCTGGGTGGCTCAACATCTCCAGCAGGATTCCGAGCTGCTCTTCTTCCTCTGGGCAGTTCCCTCAGTAGCATCACAGGTGAAATAAAATGTTAATTGTTTCCTTTGGCAGAAACAAAATGGTGAGAAAAAAAATAAAACCGGTCCTGCTGGGTACCCCCCCTCGTTGTTGTCTCCCCCCTTCATTTTGGTTGTTTCTCTTGCCACTTGGTGCTCTCCCCCCTCCTGCAGACAGGCTCTGTGCCGGCGGGGCTGTCCCGCTCACACATCCCCACGTCCCGTCACGGCAGACACCCGGCTCAGCCTTTCCCACAGCAATGGCTCCGTTTTGCTCGCAGGCACACCAGCGGGACACTGGGCGTACGAGAAACCTTGACCTTGTTACATGTCAGGATCCAGAAAGTACAGATAAGCTAAAGCCTCCTTTTAATTTTCTACTTAACGATGAAAAAAATTACCTCCAAGCAGCTGCACGGGGCAGCGGCCACGGGTGTTTGCACCCACCGGGTCACCGCGTCCCCATTCCACAGCCCCGGAGAAGTTTCCTTCGGAGGGGAAGCACGTCGCGTAGGAAGCAACCTGACAGCAAAGTCTGAAAGGGCGGAGGAAAGGCTTGGGATGCAAAGTCGAGAGGCTGCCGGTGAGGATTTTGGAACAAGAAGATGCCGGTCTGCCAGGGCTCGGCCACCTCAGATCCCCACCGCGCCGGAGGGGGCTGCACAGAAAGCTAGTGCCAGGCAGGCACCTACCCCAGGCATTGCTGCAGGAAAGCCATTTAGGCTCTGATCAACAAAGCACTCGAGTAAATGCTTCACTTCATGCGTGCGAGTACTCCCGGGGGGATCAGTCTCCTCCTTCACGCTAGACACTTGCTCAAGTGGCCTGCTGAGCTGGGACCCTGCCACCAAAACACTTGTACTCCACCAACGAGCCTCCGCGTTTGGCTACTTGCTGTATGATCAATGCTCGTGAGAGAGAAAAATCAGAAAACATTGAGTGTTTGACTTCTTGGGTGTGCTAGAAAGCATTGACTGGTTACATACATGCATATATACAAATATATATACACATTTGTATACACACACACACACACAGATATATATAAAAAAAAATATATATATATAAAATATATATATATATATATGTATCTTCTCTCAGGCTGGGGGATTTTTTTTCTCCTGCATTTGAGGAGAAATTCCCAAAATTTGGTAGGAACTTTCAAGCATGCATCCCAGTTTAACAAGAGAGAAGATGCCCCTATTTTGCCCATTCCGCTTTCAGGTCGGACCCTGCACCACCAGCTAGCACAGCAAATCAACAAGGCGGCTTTGGGAGAAAAGCCACCGCTGTTGTTTTTTCTAACAAACACAGGCAAACGCCAGCATTAATTTCTCGGAGCTGACCAGCAGGACCGCGATGCCACACAGATGCGATTAGGAGCCCAGGACGACTGATTGCGCCTGTTCGGCAGCTGCGCACATCTGTACGCGGGGAGGCGCGGGATGCTCGGGCATTGCGAGGGAGCAGCAACAGCCGGGTGATGCCACATCACCTCGGAACGCGTGAGGCCGTGCTCAGCGACGGAAACCAGCCTAGGTGTAAAAATATATATATACACGCACACCCCGCAAGCACAAAGCCGGAGAGCCGGCATCTTAGACAAAAAAAAAAAAACCATTAAAAAGCCCATCAGATGTCATTAAGCCATCAGCGATAGCATCCCCCCACTCCGTCCCGCTGCAATTTTTAGAGACCAAGACTTGCTGCAAACGCAGAGCTCTCGGTATCCGGCTGTAAATAAAGCCCAGGTTAAATGAAGAGCGTCCCGGCTGAAGGGGCTGCCGGCCCTTTCATCCCTTATCAGCTTCACGTGGGCGGCCGCAAGGTAAACATGAAATGCTGCCGTTGGTAAATTCCGATTTGGAATCTTGACAGCGTATTTCCAAAGGTATAACATCTTAATCAAATTTTAAAATAAAACATCCCAGCGCTGAGCTCCATCATAAACCTAAAAATTATATAACACACATGTTTTTATGCTTTGCCAATTACATTTGAAATAGGGACTGTTTGTTTCAGCCCCTCTAAAAATGAGGCGAGGATGAGAAAACAACCTATTTCCTTATTAGGTTCAGGAGTCAAAGGACTCAGCCAGGAGCCGCAGGCTTCAAGAGCATAGAAGATTAAGACATATATTGGATTCATGATGGAGGGCACAAAGTTCATTTTCAAAATAAAACAGAATTTTATTCATATTCCTTTTAAAATTCAGATTGCCATTTGCCAGCTGACCTGTGACATGGCAGCAGTGTATTACATTTTCAATGAGCAGTCTGTCTGGAGCTGGCAGGAGAGGAAACTGCTTCCTGGTTGAGTTTTTTCACCACCCTTAAATAGTAAGAATTTGTCAGGATTGTTGTCAGAATGGTAGATGGTGCAAACAGGGACAGAGTAGCATATTTATTTTTAATAAGGAGACATGCAGAATAGCAAAGTCACTGGCATTATGCACTGAATAGGGCTAAAAAAATAAAAAATAAATAAATCAGAGCTCAGTTGCAATTTGTGTGTGGAAATCAGGGGTGGAAATACTTGGCAGATACATTGAAAATAAAAACAAAAGCAGACCAGGAAAAAAAAAAATACATCTATATTTAAAAAATAAAATGCAAAAGCAGTTTAAAGCAAGTTTTCAGAGAGTGCAAGTCAAGCCAAGGTTTTTCTATAGCGAGGAGCTAGATTTATCTAGCTCACCATCTGTCAAAATTATATTACAAAAGGCACATATGCAAAGATACAAGACTACTGATTTTCATATATATTAAAACCTGCAACTCCTGCGGAAAATGAGACTCCGCACGCGACGACACCCAAAAGCTCCCATGTCAAACTTCGGGGGCTTTGCTGTAATTCAGCCGCTCCCGCGGCGCGGGGACAAAGGCGGGCGTTCTGCCAGGGTCCATAAATCCCACCGTACACCGCCGCGACCCCCCCGTGCCCCTGGACGTCCAGCCGTATGGGAACCCCCAAATACTCCCGCAGTTGAACCGCAAGCGCTCAGCGCGGGCGGAGGGAGGACGGAGGACCGGCAGAAGGGGGGACCCGGGGGCTCGGCGGCGGGTGCCCTCTCCTCCTCCCCATCACCGCCAGCCCGGCCGGGGGGTGATGCCAGTTTACGGTCTGAGCAAACAAGGAGGAGGAGGAGGAGGAGGCAGCCAAACTCATTTTCCCTCGCGGCAGGGTTTTGAGCCCACATTTCTGGAGTGAAATAGCGGGAACCCCAGGTCCCCTTCGGTCCCGCCGCCAATTATTTGTGTATTAGGTGGCTTTTGTCATCGCAATCAAACGCCAAGTACAAACTGCGCTGCTCTCCTGATAACTTAATCAAGAACTCTCTGCTTCAATCTACCTGTAGATAAAATCCAGTGTATATTTTGACACGGAGAAACAAATCCACTTACCGCAGGTGAATTAGCTAATCATATATCAGTAAAAACACATCTCGTGCTCGGCGTAAAGATGATGATGAATATAAATTCTCCACACGCTGAATTTTAAAATTTTTCTAGCCTAGGCTCTCTCATGTAAGCCATGTTAACCTGCAATCTGTAAATACTTATATGTTGACAATGTATAAGCAGTATAAGCAATTTTGTTGGCAATCTATTTTACTTTATGAACAGCTGAGCTCTAAAGCAGATCACTTCGGCGTTAGCTCAGGATTCATGGCAGGAAAGCAGGAGGGATGGCTCGTCTCTGCTGCTCCCAAACACGTTTGCAGACTTGAGCATTGGGGGTATTGCAACATTATTTTTGATATCCAAGCCGGCGTTGTGAGCGATGCCAGGCATCTCGCCCCGTCAGCGCTCCTCAGTGGGTGCTTTCGGTGAGGAATGACATACGGCTGTTTACATTTCTCATCCATGAGTCAGATCACATCACTTTTACCATAAGATATTTTTACCCAATGCAAGGGGACTTAATTGACCACAATGTCACCTTACAGATATTCATGAAGTACAGCTAGCAGGTATAGCCACTGATTTTTTAAAAGTCTGAATCTGACAAAAGTATAAAAGGAAAAAAAAAACAAACCAACCCAACTTCTCTCTTTTTGCAGCATTGCTGAATTTCAGATACTATTTTTTTTTTTTTAATTCTTGATGCTTTACATTTTGGCTCAATTTAGAATATAAAACATTTTAAAACGCCAACCTGCAAAACCATGTGTTTACTTCATATGTTAATTTATTAAACCGTGTCTGGTAGAAGCAAGAGGTGTTAAGGCTAGTTCTGTATTAATATTAACAGCGTTACACTACTGGTAATACGCTATTGCTACTTTTCGCATTCATCACAAGAAAAAATTCCGGCTGCTCGGACTATTAACAGCATTTAAATCGCTAATGCTGTGGGGGAAGAGGCTCGATGTCTGCAAACGTCCCCGGGCTGCGGTGCTGTACGCCGTGTTTGACACCAGCGCAGTGCCCATTCCCCAGCAGACCTCCTGGGAGAAGTGGCCCCACGGAAAGGTGGAGGAGAGGAACAGCCCAGACCCAAACCTGAGACGAGGTAGCCCAAAGCAGCGTGCACAAATTCAGCCTCGGAAGGGAGCGGAGCGGCTGCTTCGCTCAGCTCTGCCTCCCAAACCCAGTGCTCGGCTCCTCGTTCGGCATAAAATACAGAATCCTTAATTGGTGTGTGCTTCTCCAACATGTTTTTAATGAAAACGCGGCACATAACTCTTAGTTTGTTGGCTGGCAGAGCCCAATTTACAAAAGTGGGAGTGCAAGATAAGAAAAGAGTATATCTGCAAAGCAGGCTGTGCAATGAATCACGCAGTGCCAGAGTTGAGCAGAATATAATTGAGTCCAACATCTCTGAGCACTTTCACCATAATTAATGATAATCTGTAACAGAGGAATCTGAGATTCCAGTTCAGAGAACTGTTTAATTAGGCCAAGTAATGAAAGCAGAAGCAGTACAAGAATATGGCCTGCCTCATGATTAATGATTCATGCTACTGAACACAAAAGTGCCGCACCGTTAACTCTAACGGATGCTGCATCTCTCTGGCATTTACAAAATAGTGAAATGCATGCATTTTTGTATCTTAAAGATGTAACTGGCAGTATCCTTTTCTGAGCTATTTACATGATAAATATGGTTGCAAAGGTAACCATCCTCCTCTCGGGTTCTTTGCTCTGGGGTACTTTAAGATAAATATGGTATCTGCCTGCACATCAGTATTAAGGTAAGGTCTCCTCCACTGCTCAATAATTAATATCTTCACTTTTAAAGTTAGCCAAACACTGATGTTTTTCTTTTGTACTTTGAAAACATAGACGAGCCCTGGTGAAATGATGTGCTCTCTGTGCAGCTACCCAGATACATTTAGCTCTCTGGAAGGAAAAAATAGTTCAGTTCATAAAGTACCAAATGTAAAAAAAAAAAAAAAAAGATGAAAAGATGGTAAGTTTTTTTGCAGGCTTCCACTCTTGCTGGGTCAGGGTGCAAAATGTAAAGCAATTTGACACGGAATTGCCCTAGAAGTGTAAGGGACATGACAAAAGAAGTGATAAGACTGCCTGGGGCTTTAACTTACAAGCCAGCAAATTATATGGGTTTTATGTGACTATTTACTCCGCCATTCAATGAAACAAGGAGTACTACTTATCATGGGCACTGCAGAAGCCCACGGTACATATGCAAGGTCTGAGATAAGAACACTTTTACAAAGAAGCATGTTCACTAATGTCTCCATTCACCACCAGATTAGGTCTCCTTGGGTGCCTGCTTCAGAAGCTGCCACGGTTCAGCACCCACCGAGACTAATACCCATGCAGGAGGCATTATCTGCTCTCTGGCATAATGGACCAACATTTCTGCCCTGCCACCGTCCTTCCCTTCGTGGGGAGGACCCCCTGCCCTGCACCCTCTCCTTCCACTCTCCTCCCGGCACACACAAGGAGCTCCTTCGGCTCCGTCCTCTTCCCGACGGCAGAGCTCGGGGCCATTGGGGGCTCCAGCGGAGGTTCGGGGGGGGGGTTAAAAGGGAGATGTGAGACTGGCTGGTGCGAGGAGCACCTGGGGCTCCCCTGAGATGGGTCCTTCATTCCTCCTGGCAATCTGGCGCTCATCGGTGTCACGGAGAACAGTAGCCTTGCCCTTCCAGCACTGCACACCCACACGTCCCCTCCCTGCCCCTCTGCCTGCTTTGGTACACCAGCAGCAAGAAACCACCTACCACTACGAGTTTTTAAAAGCACACTTCCATGGAGAAGAAAAGCTTAAAAAAAACCCCTCACCTAAAATGATAGGAGAATGGATGTGCTTAAATTATAATGTCAAATAATGAGCAGGGCAACTTGTGAATCTTTAATGGACGTTTTAAAGAGCTCATAAACTTTTGGGTGAGATTACAGAGGCTCTGAACCTGTCAAACACAGCTCAGTTATTTTAAAAAGACAAACTGGCAACCGCAGACCAGGGAGTTTCACATCTGCGGAAGGGAAACTATGGGAAACCCTCGTGAGGGAGGCAGGACGAGGAGGAGGAGGGTGTGATTAAGGACAGCAGCATGGCTCTCAGCATGCCGGATCGTGCTTAACTAATCCCCGGCATTCTTTGAAGATATTACTGCCACGGTAGATAAGGGAAATTCAGATGTAGTATACTAAAATTTTCAAAAAGACATTCGACAAGGTTTCACCGTGCAGATTAACGCCCAAGATAAAGGTGCACAACTGGTTTAGGAACAGAGGACTTCACGTCACACCGGGTCCGACTTGATGGGCTGGGGGTATATTTTCCAGTCATACGGGGCTGGTTTAAGAGGCGGATCCAGCCTTGCCTAGACCTTGTTCCTAGGCGAGACCTGGAGTTTGCCGGCTGCCCTGGTAGGCAGAACACAGCCAGCAAGTACCCCCTGCGAACGCACGCTGCACGCCTTGGCTGAGCTTTCAGGCGATTGGGAAAAACACGAGCTTGTGACCTGGAGGCGGAGTATTTTAATGTTTGTTTCTCATAATAATTTATATTCTCAGAAAGGAAGAGGAAAATCTTAAAAATCTGAAGAGATGTCAACGGAGAAATCCAACCCAACCTGGAAAGGTTTGGGTTGTGTTGAGAGAAGCAGTGCAACTCCGGCTAACCAGCGAGAAGGTTTGTAGCAGCTCATGACTTCCAAACTCACGTAGGCTCCTGCTTCCTATGGACTACAGCGAGGGCTCGGTAACAGCCATCACGAATTTCAGTGCTGGGTGATTCCCGCAAGGACACAAGGAAAGTTCCCATCAGAAATCAAACAAGCACACAGCGACCATTTAGCCTTCCCCCGTAACATACAGGCTACTCAACGTATCTCCTCCGTTCTTGCATAGAGCGCAGTAACTGATGGCCCTAAGGACTTTTTAAGGACGGCATCTCATCTCTGGTTAAATACTTCAGGTGACAGATAATTCATCCCATCTGTTTGTAAGAGGTACCAATGGCTTATGCTTACCTATTGTTAATTAAAACTGTGATCACAGCATCACGGTAGAATCTCAGAAATTAAGCAGTATCATCCTGAAACCTTCAAAGCCGTTATGATCTACCCCATCCTATAACTTACTAATGAAATGCAGAATAAATTATTTTAGTATTTAAATTACAGAGGCTTTTTTCCCCCCACCAGAAGATCTAGGTAACTGTGCTCATCATTATCTGTCAGTGGCAATATCTGCACTATCTGCAAATTTGTAATGAACATTTTGCAAATGAAACTCAGCTGCTTGGGAATTTAGAAAGGAAATGTAGAAATGATATAGCCAAAGAAATATTTTTAAAGTAAAGTTAGCATCCTTAATTTTTTCCCATCGCAAACCCAAGAAAAATTAGCATGATGACGTCTGGTCTCACTGAGAAAATAAACAGAAAAGGAAGTGTTGAAATCAGCCAGTGTTTTCCACTTTCTGATGCCAAATACTGACTTATTTTAGATTTCTTACGAAGTATTAAACAGAGTTCAAGGCTTACGCCACTGGGAGATGAATGCAGTGAGCCTGACTTGACCGTTTGTGAGAATTACTGCGCAAACACAGCCAGGGTGTTTTTTCTTGGAATTTGTTCCTGTAGAAGTTACTCAGAGAGGGGAAAGAGGCAACTCACAAAGAACTCATCGCTGAAATAGTTATCCTGAAGCCCTGTTACGTGGAGGAGGGAGGGAACGAGATTCTTGTCTCAATACCAGCAAGGACTGCTCCAGGAATGAGAATTATAGCAACAAGGCCAGCCCGAGTGAGAGGCTAAGGAGCATTTCCATGCATAAAACTGCAGAGGGGGGGGAAAAAAAAAAAAAAAAAAAAAAAAGGCCATTGTTAAAGAGACTGTAAACCACAGGAAACCTTGAACCCTGGTCTGGAGCAGCCCCGTGCTGGACAGGCAGCACAGCCCCCCCTGAGCAGCCAGAGGAGAAGGGCTGGGAGCAACCTGCAGCCACCACGCAGGGCGTTTGTTAGATTAGTGCCAGCAGGCCTACACGCTGATGAAAACCAATGACAAAAAAAATAGCAATTGCAAGATCTGGTTATCTAGGCTTTCTCTTACATCCGTGTACCCGAATCTCCCTTTTCAACGGCTTGAACACGCTTCAGTGGCGTATTTATCCAGCTTGTCTCACCTGCAACCTCACCCGCAGGTTGGCGAGTGCAACAGAGCAGGGTTTTTGCACTTATCTTTGAGCAAAACAAGTGAGACTGTGTTTGTGCTGTGGTTCAAAGATTCCCCTCAGTGGCTGATGCAGATCCACTTCTGATCCCAGGGAGGGGACGACCCAGCGCAGCTCCTTCGCGTCCTTCCCTGGCTGGGAGAGCGGCAAAGGCTGCAGATCTATCTGCAGAGACCCAAACAAACTAAACTAGTCCCTTCGACTGACTAATACTATCATTTGAACAGCTGGATTTATTGACTTTGCAAAATCAATAGCTATTTTTATTAATCATCTTTAGATAGCATGATGCCCCTACTATATCTCTTTCAGTGACTAATACAATAAATTTCCCCTTTTGATGTTCCCTGACATTTGAGCAAATTAAATGGAGCATTAAATATGATCCTCTTTGGGACAAAAGTGGGCAGAATCATTTGTGACTACTTTATTAACTGCTATGAGAATACTGGCAGCACCTTCTAAAATGTTGTTTGGCATGCAATATTTATTATTATTTAAATTTTTCAGAGCAGTGCTATATTGCTATGGATCAAATGGTTTTAGTTTTGTGGAATGGAAATATTGCCATATTTACTTTTATTTTGAACACGATACCTGCTGGGGAAGCAGTGTCCATCTTTGCTATACGTATTATAGGAAATGTTTATAAAGTATGCTTTGCTCTTAAAATGGACAATATCCATTAAAAAGTTCACATATAAGTAATTTTGCTATGAAATAGTTAAATCGATCTTTTCTAAATGTAATTGCGTAAGAATTATTTTTTCATTCTGAAAAAGTGACACCAATTTACATGCTTTGCAAAAGAAGAAACGGTCAATTAAATACTATGGCTTCGAAAACTGCACGGGGGGGGAATTCGCCAGAGTGGGGCTCCCTGACCCCCAGCCAGATCCCGTGCAGGTCCATGGGGATCCTGGTGCATTTTCAATGTACAGTCACGTTTACCCTCAGTGTATTTTATATCAGCTATTCTTGGCATTTGCATCTGAATTTCCAAATTACAGTAAAAAAATAAATTAACAAATTACACCACTTAGACATACACTTTATCACCATCTTACAGAGGAGGTATTTCAGGAGGAAGGATGGTACGAAGTAAATTACAGAGCCCCTGCTGCGGGTCAGAGCAGCAGAAGTAAGATTCGGTTATTTCTGTCGATGAACTGTTTATCAATTTTTGCACAAAACATCCATTCAGCACCTAGATGTGCCTAGATTATGTCTTGATATGAGATTAATGTTACACAGCTTTCTTCTACTTCCAGCAAAATTGAAAGTAAAATTCCCATCATCTCCCACAGAAGCACAAGTCCTTTCATAACAGCTAACTGCTTCTGCCGGGCAAACATTGAAGTTTCAGATTAAGAAGATAAGAACCAATTGACATAAAATAAGAACTGTCCTGAATTTTATTCCAAGGCTCAGAATGAACCCAGACATGAACTTCGATTGAATCTGGAGTATAAAAAGAAATTACAGCTGACCTCCTCCCAGACAAACTGCCTCCGTTGTAGAAGCAATACAGGTGTGTTAGCACAGCGCTCAGCTTGAGCTAATTAGCCCTGCAAAGAAACTAATTAACCCAAGACGAGCATTGTCTTCATACAACTATGCTGTTTTCAATGTCCGAGGGATACAAAATTAAAGCGGGCAGCTATGCAAGTAGATTTCTGCCCCTAAAAGGTTCAGGTGGGACAGGGCTGGGCATCTCTCGGGGTGGCACAGGTCACCGGTGGCACCACCTCTGCCCCCGCCACCGCAGGGCTGAGCATCGCCCGCCTGCGGCAAAAAGGCTGCCGCGTGCGTATTGATCGGGTCCTGGGGGCAAACACGTGCACGCTCAAATTCTCCGTATGTTCCCTGCCAGCTTGCGCGGTGGCTTCCTCCATCTCCCCGATCTTCTCGGGCAGCCTGCTCTCCTCCCGGGAGCACCGGCCGCCCGGCCTCCGCATCCAGACTTCTCCCTGCACTTCGGGCCTCCCTCACCCCAGGACAGCCTCCCCCCGAGCCGCTGGCTTTGGGGCCACGCATTGCCTCCCGTGCATCCTTCCCACAACCCTGGATCCTCTTCTAGTAGTCAACCTCTTTTGCCCCAAACTGCAATTGGGTTTTTTCTGCCTTCTTTCCTTACCTGGTAACCTCCTCTTCATCCTCTCCTTCATCCACTCAACTCAGCAGCCGAATTTTTAAATCCCACCTTTCCAATCTTTTTAAGTCTTCCCCCAACCTGTATTCCCTTGGCCCCCTACCCGGGAATGATTTCTCTCGGTTGTCACCAAAGTGACAGCAATAATAGCCTTAATACACTACTAGCCAGTCTCAGGCAGCTGCGACGCGTGCCATTTGGAAGAGTAAAAATAAAATAAAATCAATAAAGTGGATGAAGCACTGAGGCTGCTGCCCCAGGGGTAGGGGAGAAGACCGAGCCCAGGAGGAGGCTGGGGAGAGCATCCCCTTTCTGGGCTCTCCCTCCCTCACCAGTGATTCATTTGCAGCGTGCACTGGAACTGGAGGTTCCTACACTCAAGTTTCACCCACTCTTCCTAATAGTACTACTCTTTGCTATATCTCAGCTGTGATTAAAATTGTCTGGGTGGAAGTAAAACGAAGTGTAAGTGGTATGTGTTAATGACAGGTTCTTAAAGCTTGTCTTGAAATTAATTTAGCAGTAGAGCACTACCCAGAGGGTTTGAATGAGAAGACACGATGCTACGGTGCCTAGCTCCCAAGCGAAGGACCTGCGCAGAGTCGCACCAAACCCACGACACCAAATAGCATCCCTGCTGTGTTCAGCGGGGGCTGGACCAGGTCCCCACCACAGCGGGGCATGGCTGCTCCGGAGGGGTGGGCATTCAAGGCATCTATTTCAAGTGACAAAGATGATGATCACCAGTAAAGAATACTGCATGTGTGAGTTTCATATCATTTTCTAGCTTTTCATTTCCTAGCCTGTGTGTGTAAAAGTAAATAGTAGCTTATACATATTAAAAACATAATCTTTTTTCTTAACCACATACCAGCAGTGGCTTGAACCAGGAAACTACCTAAAGGTCTGATTTATTCTATAAAAACTTGAACTTCTGAAAAACCAAGATCAACAGTGCATTCTTTGCCATCTCAGTTAGGGGTGAAAGTGTCCAGGTGCGGGTACAATTGCCAGCATTGTACCAACAGCGCACCTTAATGGCACTCACCACTTTTGTCTTCAAGTGACATGTCACTGCAGAAAATCCACTTTTTCCCCCCCTTTCTTTTCTCTTGACTGATTTAATTCTCAATTATAAGCTAGCCATTAGTACAACTTAATTAATAATGTGGGACAAAATGGAAACCACAGTTCTGAATTCAGCAATGCTGAGATTCAAGAGAAGGTGTAACGCACCTGTGGTCTGACATGCTGTTAGTACAGAGCATCTCTCTGTTCTTCTCTCAGCCCCAAAACCCCACAGTATCACACCAAATCCAGAACACTGGCCCCGGGCACTCGCATAGTGCCTAGCGACACCAGCGGGTCATACAAGCTATATCAATGCTGACAGATTTTAAGTTGGTTTCTACTGCACCAGGTATTTTAGGTGCAGTTACTAAAGTGTTTATACCTCCTGAAGCTTTAGTCTTTCATTTTATTTACCTGTCACCCCCCCAAACAAACAAACAAAAACAAAAAAAAAGAAAACACCCTCACACATTCTGCTGCAAAATAAATTAGTCCATAAAAATGCAAAGTGGCAGCAGTGGTACCTCCTCCTTCCAAAAGCACTGCTCTGGAGAGCAGCAGCCCCACAAAGCCACAGACAGGACTTTCCACATACGTAACCTTGCAGACAGGGATGAAATAGTGGCAGGATCAGACCAAAACACGTTGCCCTGACTAGGCAGAAAAAGGTCTATCTTACACCAAGTCAGTAGCCTGCATGCAAACCCCCAAAATTTCTGATTCCCCCCCATCCAAGGTGACTTCAAAACATGAGTCCAGGCAGCCAGGAGAGCAAGACCAGAGAGGGTCAAGCAGTAGCGCAAGGTGAAACACGTACCTCGGATGCATATCTACAAGAATTGCACCACACCATAGAACAGTTTTCCTACATATTCCCCACTGATGAAACATTATTTCAAGAAACAGCAATAACAAATGATTTGCCAAGTTTTATTGCTTATTGAGAAAAATACTGACAAAAAAAAAAGTCCCAAGTTAATGTGAATTAGACACGCAGGTCCCGTCAATTCTTAATAAGAGCAAAGTTACTTTTCTGAGTCTTTCCTTTGCTGGTTTTTTTTTTCCTTCATAAGGTCATTTAAAATAAAATATTCAGAAGTCAATATTAAAATAATAAAATAACACATTAAAACCTCTACTCTTGCCTGCTGCAGTTTCTTCCTTAGAACAGGGTTTTCCCAGCAAGCATCCCACCCGTTATTCCAGGGAGCTGTCCTCTCCTATTTGCCCAGCTTTGAGGGATGTTAAACCAGCAGAAGAGGGGCCTTGTTTTCCAGCAGACAACAAAAGGGACAGCCCTTCCTCAGCACCCGAAATACCGGTGCCCTGAGCCGAGCAGCACCAGGGATGCTCTGAAGCAGCCCTTGCCCTGGGCAAGGGGAAACAACAGCCACGTCCAGCACATTGAAAGGTAAAAAGTGCTTAGGCATGCCCAAGTATTTTTCATTTCTTTCTAATTTTTAGTATTTAAGCATTTGAGGGGGGGAGGAGTCAAGAGCAAGAACCCATTTCTGCCTCTTAGAACAGGATGGGACGAAGGACTTGAGGATCTCCACAATATCACAAGAGTCACTGAAATTAGCTTTCTGCAATAAGCCAAGTCATGTCACCAGGCTCCTTTTAGACGTTCTAAAGATTAAAGGCTCTATTCCTGGAGGGTTCCTGTGGCATTTACTCAGGGATTTTTATCAAGCTTTATGTGATGGGCTACCTAACACACCTCTTCCAACCTTAACAGCTAACAGGAATTTGGTATCTCTCAACATGGATTTCTTGCTGTACTGTAGAATATTTGGCAAACATCTTGAGACTGTAACCAGTCAAAGGCAGGAGATAAAATGAAAGAAGGGGAGAAAAGTGGCCAAAGATTCAGAGCAAACATTTAGATTTGAAAGCAAAGCATATATGTATACAAAGCAAGTATGTATGTTAAATCCACAGGTTTAACTATGGCAGCATAATTTCCCATGCCAGAAAAACAGTCAGCATGGTGTTTTACCATGGTCCGTGCCCATGAGATGCCCCAGGCACTCAGACTCCAGCACTGAAACACCAACACCAGAGTCGCTGCCACAAATGCAACCTGCAGGTCCATGCTTCGTGCAAAAGATGGGATATGGTGCAGCCAGAGTAAATACAGGACTGCGTTCAGAGATCTTCAATGCTATGAAACTTCATATAAATTTAACAGGAAATAGAGATTTAACAAAGAGGTTAGTTTACTAGAAAGTGCAATACTTTCTATAGGGTCATTCAGCTCTATACTGAGTGTTGCAGCAGCAATAGAAATTCCTCTTAAAGTTTGGGTAATTAAAAAACAAAATAAACCCCCAAACCACACATCACCCCCACCGCCCCCCGAAAAAGAAGGAAAAAAACCCCAAACCACCAACCCTCAGACCCTTAGGTTATCATTTTCTTTTAAGCTATTTCATAAGCAATTACTTAAGGAAGAGCAGCAGCAGAGATGGAAAAAAATTTCTGCTGAGCTTCATGTAATCTTAGAAGGAGAATGAGGGTAGAGGGAGGGAGCGTCACCCCGACCTGTCCCCCCGCGCTCAGCTCTGGCTGCAGGGCAGCCGGGGCCCCGGCGAGCACGGCGCGGGTGGGATGCTCGCCTGGTCGCGGCAGCACCAGCAAGGAGAGGGGCAGAGGTGTCGTTCCATCAAAGCAAGGTGAGTGCTCCCCTCTGCTCATGGGTGGCTCAGACATATTTAAGGTGACTATGAGGACATACTACACCATTTAACGGAGCATAATGTCCTTGCGAGGGGTTTTAGTAGCCCCATGGGATTGTACAGAGCATGATCTTTTGGTGGTTCTCTGTTGAACATACCAAAATTATCTTATTCTCTACAAAACGCTATGGGCTTGCAGCACTAGTCCTGGCTCCCGTGAGGTTCATCCTAGGCAACAACTAGGAGCTCTTCCGCAAGCACAGAGCAAATATTGTGATTTCCCAGGACCGGTCCATCCCCCTGCCTGCAAGGGATTCTCGTGGGCTCCTCTCTACAAACACCAGCGATGAGCCCCTTCCCTGGCGTCCTCGGGGGAGAGCGTTCCTGCCTGTTCAAGGCTGCAAGAAGCACCTCAGTGTGCAACCATGATGCTTGGCACCAGTGCACAAACAAGAAAAAGCCAGACAGTGTTGAATAAAGAATGATGGACAGTATGAGCATTACCAGCAGGAAAAGATATTTTCTGGCACCGTTGCTTCTGTGCAAGAAGCTGTCTAGCTCCTCTGCATTACCAGAGATGGTGTTTGCACATAAATACCATGTTTTTATTGGGCTTCTCACCATGGCTATGAAACACAGGTAAGACTGTAAGCTGGTCTGATTTACAATCCCCTTCCAAACAGAGTGGCAACTCATCAGAGCACACAGATGGTCCTCCTAAAAACAACCGCTTTTGCAAAATCATCAAGACAGGTTTAAGATGTTTGCTGTTAGAGCGTTATGCAAATGAAATGGCCACGCAACTACTTAAACGCTAATGGACTAAGCATATACCATGCACGTACTTCGCCTAGGCAGGCTGGAGTTATGTCTGTCTTTTGGTTTGTCGTGGGAATTTCTTACATAAGGTTTCTCCTCTGCTCTGAAAAGGTTTAAAGTCTTCACCACACCACCTGCCAGGGGAGAGAAACGCGAGAGCTTTTCCAGCAGCAGCCGCAGGGCGTGCGTGCCGCTGCACGGCTCAGCCCCATCGCGGCCGGCGACACCGCACGCGGCCGGAGGGGTCTGCGCAGAGCAGAAGTCGCGGCGTGTTTTTTTTGAACGCCTCATTTGTCGGCGCATCAGCAACCGGGGAGAAAAGCGGTTTTAATCTTTGTTCCACGTAGTGCCGGCTGGAGCTCCTACAGGTGAGCGGGCAATTTGTACAGCCCCGTGCGTAACAGCGTCCAGTACCGTGGGCGAGAAAGGGCAGGTGAAGGGCTGTCCTAGCGATATTTGCCACCAGGTACGCTGGCCTTCTGGATGCAATGGAAACGCAGCGGGCTACAGAAAGCTCTGTGAGTCCCCCCGAGCCCTGCCTGCCCTGTGGTGCCGGAGCCGGCCAGGGCAGAGCCCCTTCCCTCGCCCACGAGCCGGAGCCACCGGGCTGGCCACCCTTTAATTCTTCACCATGCATTTCCTAAACTCCCATTATAAAATGGTACAATTACTGCAGGTCATGAACATCAAATGCCACTAGCACTTCCAGCTGTGCCTCTGCAATAGCCTCCCGACAGAAGTACTGCAACACAGTAATAATAATATCCCAGCTGTAGCCACAATCACTGAAATCACTGACAGTGTCAATAATGTATAAAACCCCATGGAAACTCAACTGCACTTGCCAAAAGGCATTCATCAATTACACCGCATTTTATCTACCATTCAGAATGGACTGGTTTTATTGTTGGACTTTTAAATAAATGGGTAGGGTAAATAGGCCCCGGCTGAATTGCTCTATCTCCAGTAAAAGGTATTATATAGAGTTTTACCTTAATACTTCAAACATGCTCAGGAACCACAGCAGATAGGCAGAGGGCATATCGGCAAGGAGTCGCACTCGCGTGATTGAACCCAGCCAGCTCAAAGGTTTCAGAGATGGAGCAGCTTCTGCTGATGGAGGAGTCCTGGGAAGGGGAACACCCCAGCCACCAGCCAATTACCCAAAAGGATGAGGAGGGACGAGGGGAAAAATCAGGGATAATCAGGGGGAATTCAAGGGCAGGTGGTCCCAGTTAGGGTGGAGAGCCGGAGAAAACTCCCCATGCTTCCCCTGCTTGTGATGCAGAAACTCTGGGGGATCCTCACAGCTGTAAAGGGGAGAAGGCAGAAGAGGGGAGAGGTGGCAGGAAGCGATACGATGGGTGCAAAGGGTTACGGGAGAGTTTCTGGCAGAGAAAAAGGGGCAGGGAGAGGGGAGAAAGGCATGAAAAAGCATGGGAGAGAGCAGGGGAAGAGCTCTCCCAGATCAAAGAGAACCACCAGCCCTTGGGGACTCATGTGAGGTTTTATTTAAGTCCATACTAAAAAGAAAAAAAATCAATTAAATTAACAAAATGGTTTACATTAGAATTCACCAAAAATACCTTTCAAAATAAAAAAAAAAGCCTTAACCGGTGTGATATTTTTGTAAATGTTGCCACCGTATCTGATACACCCTCACAACTCCGGTGAACGCAGTGAGAAACCATTTTCTTTGCTCTGCTCAAGCACCGCGTGGCAAGCACTTAGCAGGAGCTCGCCCCCAGCCCGTAGGAAACACTGCCTCTAATTCATCTGGAGACTCTCAGTAAATGAAAGGGAATATTATACAGGCTTGCAGCCTGCAAAGGCTTTTCCTCAGACCTAACTTTTCAGATGTGTGCAGTTCTCTTTCATGGCACAATCACAGGCTAAACGTGGCTCGCCTCCCTCCTGGCTCCTTCCCTCCATGCACACAGACTTAAGGAAGCTGGTCCAAATTAATTTCTCCTTTTATTTTTTTTTTTTTTTTTTACCTCCACAGAGGAAATGTAAGCCCTATCTGGCATTCTGTAAAACTCTTATTTATTATTGCAATACAGGTTTTTACTGCAAAATATCTTAGTGCTTTTTGTCTCAGAAATTGTCAGCTTCTATACAAACTTAAATTGAGGGACAGTTTCCCAAAATATGTGTCCATGCAACATTCTGAATTACGATTGGAGGTATGGAGGGAGAGGGAGGGAAAAAAAGACCCATTATTATCACTGATAGCTGTTTCACTGCTTTTTTTTTTTTAATGCAAGTGCTAAACGAGACTATATATTACTGACAATTCACATTAGCTTTCTTAAACTGTGTGGACAGGTATACAGGGGAACAGTGAATTAAAAGCAGAAGAGACTGTGGTTTAACATGCAATACCATTTATGTCCATGTACGCCTAAGATAAAAGACTTGAAGCTAAAAATATCTAAAAAAGAGTGTTTCCTCACATTTCAGGTTGGTATTTCACAGCAGAAATGTGAAAAAAATAGATTTTTTTATTGACTTGAAAAAAACTTGCCTATTTAAAAATCTATCTGAATAGGGAATGACACAATCTGTCTAAAACCGTGATTATCTATATAGCTTGTAATCACCTTCCTTTCAGTATATAAGCACTGCGTACTCCAACGCGGTATTAACAGGCCCATCTGAAGTCAAGAGGAGTTGTGGCTGGGTAAGGAAAGGAACAGCCAGGCACGTGCCAGCCTCCTCTGATTTTGACTTTTTTAACCATGAGCCCAACAGGATGAATAGGAGCATCTCAGATGAAAAGGCTGAGAAACAGTGGCAAATTGTTTTCCAAGGTCACGTGCCGTAATATCCGCAAACGAGGGTTGATGAAACCTGCACGTAAGGAAACCTTCTTTGGGAATTAACACGGATCCTGGAAAGTGGCAACTTCCTTCAAACACCTTAAATAAATCTTCTTTTATTCTTTCTTTCTCTCCTGACCTGCATCTGGCTGCCAGTGCACATGAAAGAAATTACGAAAGCTTCTCAGTCACTGCTACTCTGGTTCCTTTTACACTACAGCATTTGTCATTGCCAAAACAGCAGAGTTTAATTAAGTGTTGTGAGCAGCCTAGTGAGAAACACACTTTAAATTAAACCTCTGTACATGCAGCTATTGGTTCTTTACCTCCTGAACAATCAGCGGGGTGTTCGGCATAAATTCCTCCTCTCAAGGGAAAGGCAGCTGTACGCACCTCTAGCAATTCATAAATGATCCTGCTTTCCCAGAACCATATCTTATTAAAGCGCATTTAATTATTTCTTAGTTTTAAACACCAGTAGATGAAGGCGATAATTAATGTGCCTACCACTAAACATTTTATTTACTCTTGATATATTAATGGTATTATCAAGAAAATATGCTACAGTTTCAGGTTTAACAAAATTACATGGCAAATTATCTTTTGATGCATCAAGCAATCGTTAATATAATGGAATAAATTATTTTAACACCTCAGTAGTAACAAATGGATACAAGTGCGTAAGCATTTTAATTTTTCAAAATGTTTTTACAGTTACAGATTACAGAGGATACTTAAATCAACGACGCAGGAGTTAAGAATAAGATGGAAAAAAAACCCCAACCTTAAAAGGTATTGACTTGTGGTTTTTTCTACAGGAGAGAAATATTTCAGTTTAACTGGTCTTTCCAGGAGAAAGTACCCTACTACATAATCATCATACTAAAAATAATAATTGTTAGTAGCAGGTAAGAAATATTTCAGTGACATTTAGGCGTTTTTCCTGCCAACTGCAAACATGCATTTATCTCATGAAAATTCAGATTGTGATTGATACATATAAGTACAAATATACGTACACTTGCATACACATAAATGTCTTCTTCACAAATACAGTATATATAAATGCAGTGTATAGGTAAAATGTTTCACCCCTCAGGTATCTCAGAAGGATGCATGGAAGATGTATAGGGCAGGCGATCCCTCTGGGTGCACCCTCCCCTGATCGGAGCAGTGGCCCCAGCCACACCGAGCCCCACTGGGCAGAGCTGGCCACAAATCTCCACTCCCTTTGTGCTCAAGCCTCTAAAGAAAGGAAACCTGATGCCTTTTTTTTATTCTACACAACATTTTCAAAGATGTTTTTCTCAACCCCTATGATGCTTTCTTCTGGAATAGGTGTACATTTTAAGACCAAAAGGAATTTTTCTTAATAAAAATAGTTTGGAAATTATTCCAGTAAATAAATGGGTGGCATTTTTGTTAAAATATTTAATGGAAATCTTGAAATTGAAAAATTAAAATAAACGTATCAGCATTTCTGAGCACCCCTAGCACAGGCGCAATTTATCTTGTGCCTGGGGAAGAGGTCCAAACCTGAACATCAGACCTTTGTGCTGGGCAGAACAAGGGACTTCAGCCGGTGGGAGCTGAGACCGGGCTGGCGATGCGCTGCAACCCTCTGCTCCTCGCCAGCCGGCAGCGAGCCGAGCCGTGCCAGGCAGGGGGAGCCCGGCTGGCCGTGCCACTGGGGATGCCAGGCAGCTCCAAAATCGCCGTTCCATACCGTTCAGTACAGACGTCTTGTAGAGCGCACGTAGGAGGCACAGAAAAGCTGTTTACAGTGCTTGCACCCAAGCTATCTTCCAAAAGACGGGACAATTAAGTTAAATTGCCAGTCAGAGCCTTGACTCCTGAATTATTTTTTCTCGGCGGACATCCAGAGCCTGAGGTTGGACAGCAGGAACTCCCGCTTCTCCTCTGTTTGGGCAGTAGGTGTTTTTCAGCTGTAAACAAAAATATAAGTATTTGTGTTCACATATATTTTCTGGATATTCCAAGTAAAGTGTATTTTCTAAAGACAAATGCCCAAGCTGTCTGGAGGCAATGGTAACACACAGGCAAAACATCAGCGCCATTAACAGACTCTCTACTTGCTTTAAAGCCTGCCTGGTACCCAGGGATGGGAAATGCTCTATTTGTTCAGGTACATGATGTATGAATAATCGCTTCCTTCTGCTGAAGCGAACACAGGCTCGTCACGCCGAGTGGGTCCAGACATCCTTCTGCGCCACATCTAGAGGAGACCATCTTCCCCAAAACCTCTACTTTGACACTAAAGGCTGGTTATGTTTTCTTCTCTTTTTTTTTTTTGTTTAGCCAATGGGATGTGCCAGGCATCTCCTTTCTCTGCTTCAAGTTTCCCAATGCACAATGTATGAAGACCAATATTTTTCAAATACTGCTTCGATCTTGCAAACCAAAGACAATTCCACAAAGACATGTGCTCGGAGAAGCAGCATGGACCAACAAACGGGCAGGTTTTTGGCTGGGGACCCCGCAGCCATGCCGAGGGGCAGCGCTGGACCCCAGTACACCGTCCCCATCACCGTTCGTGGCGAAAGGCACTGCCGGGGCTGCCAGCGGTTTCACTCCCCTGGAGAAGGAAGGAATTTGCTGTGCCGTGTTTGTACAGTGCCAGACATCGTGTAAGCGAATCCGTGATCAAAGGTTCCAGGCATTATGGTATAGAAGAAGTAAGTACACCGCTATATGCGCTTAGACTTCGGCTTCAGCCCTGGTTTGACGTGTACGAAGGGCGTCCTCGGTGCTGTGTTTTCTGCCAGTTTTAGGTAATACGACATCACAGCAATCATTCTCCCTCAATGCAGACCACGCGTTCCTTGGTGCTACAGGGAAATTGGACATAGAGTGATTATAAACCAATATAATTAGCCTTTAAGGGAGGATGGCCTTCTTTGGGGTTTGGTTTGTCTAACAGATAATGGCCATCGAAAGGAAAACAGAGGGACTAAAATTACTTTTAACAAGGAGCAATGGGGAGCATGTGGTGCAGCGGAAGGACTCAGAGGAAGCGATGCAGGGGCAGGACTTCAGCCTTGAACCCTCTAAATAAATAAATACATATGGTCTGCAGCACCAGCCAAGCCACCACTCAAGCAAAATGCTATTTTTAAAGGCACTGAAGCATTTTCTAACTTATCCCCAGGGATTTACACTTAAAAAAATAACGTACATTTGCAGAGGCTTCCTTCAAATGCTAAGAGCAAATCACAGCTCTTTGCAAAATGCATGGCCAGGGAGGAGAGCCCCAGCCCCTGCTCAACAGCCAGGACCGACTCCCACCTTCTGCCTCTTGCAGCAGCAAAGGCAATGTCATTTATATGGTTTTAATATTATTTGCATGGTTTTAAGGTGAAAGTAGTTAAAGTAAATGGAGAAAATAAAAGTGATCATTTGATTTTTTGAGCACGTTCGTGAAGAGGGAATGATTTATATGGCTGTGCAACTGTTGACCACTTTGTTTTGGCACTTATATCTATATTTCCTCTTATTGTAGCTCTCTCAAGTGTTTGATAGACTAAGATGGAGGCATTAATTGAATTCAAGTGTAGAAACCTGAAGTATTTTTATTATTATTTTTAGTTCTCTCACCTTTTATTTCCATTAGCAAAGAAACGTAATCGCTGTGGGGATTTATGGCTAAAGGACGCAAACAGAGCTGGTTACAGTTATTAAAATAAAACTACTTTACCTGAAAAAAAAACAAAATCCCCAAAACGTTTAAGCTGAAAAACACATAATAGAGCGAAAACTCACTATTTTCCCAGATTTCAGAGCCACAATAGGCTTCTAAGTTTTTACACTGTGTGCATCCTGCACTGTCGTACCAGCACCAGACAAAATTCTTTTTCCTTGGACCTGTGCTCCTGTTCAGCCACCGAGAGTCCAGCAGAAAGGCTTTCTTTTCCCTGCTCGTAGGGAGACAAATTCTCTCACCGTGCCTCTCTAACCAAACCGGGACTAAGAACCGCCTCTGGGCTACAGCCAGTCTGTCCGCAGGAGCCTGCTGGAGGGGCACGAGGGGTGGTGAAACCGCGGTCCCACTCAAATCAGGCCTAAATTTGCCCAAGTAACGCATATATTTGGTGTCATGCAGTATTTGGAGTGCCCTTACTTCTGAGGTTAAAATAGACGAGGCGGGTGAAAAGCACTGCCGTTGCGTACTGAGCTTAAAAGCAAATGGGGGTTCCTGCTCCACCTAATAACTCCTGGTGCACGTAGTGCTTTGTGTGCCTCAGGGTGTCGGGCTCAGGCAGTTTTGCCTAGCACGTATCCCGATTCCTCCATCGGAGAGGGAGAGGTGAGACATGAAGGGCTTCATCTCCCCGCAGGAGCCAGAGAATGGGGGGAACGGAGACCCTGAAACTCTGTCTTTCCATGCTTACAAATATAATTCAACTTTCTAGGAGGATAAACGCGACAAGGGGCTGTTAGTGGGAGAAAGAAAAAGGCAAGGATGTAAAAAGCGCGTGTGTCCCGGTGCAGGTCACCACCGCACGCAACTCACCCACCCTCCCGAACCCACGGCCTCCTCCAGGGCATGACACACGCACCGCCTCTTCCCCTCAGGAGAGGACGGAGTAGGCAGCTCTCCTAAATACGTATGTCTGCGCACATATATATAGACATATATTCTATACGTTTCTGCAAAGTATTCCTCATTTGACTGTTTTTCCCCAGCCCCATCTTCGTAAACAACGTCGCCCAGGAGGCTGCCTCCAAACAGGAGGGCGATGGAGGAACCCTGAACATTAAACAAGACTGTGTACTCTCTGCAAAGCAAACTTCATGCCCACTCACACCCGGGGCCTGGGAAGCATAACCTTTAGAGCATTAGCGCGTCGGCTGCAGCCAGCTCGGCAATGAATCCAGGACGTGCTGCGGGGACGGGGTCTCCGGCTGCCAGCGACTCCCACCCTCGCTCGAGGGACCGGTTCCAAAATCAGCTGCGTGCGCATTTTTATTAAGTTGGTGGCGGAAGAAAAGCAAAAAGCAAAAAAAAAAACCCAAACCCCTAAACTAAACCCCCCTTCTATATTACAAAAATCAAGCAAATAATCTAAGGACTTTATCTAAAACTATGTTTTCTGGACTATTTTAATGGGTTTGTGCCAGATTTCTGAACAGGCGTCAAAATTTTAGTACCGTAAGTAAATTGCAGCGATAGAAACTGTGAAAAATTGCTGCATTTCATGCTGCACACATTGCATCATTAGAGTCTGAAATTTGAATATGATCCATTATAAAGGATTTCATATTAAAATGCATAAACATATGTCGTGTGTATATATAAACGAAATCCTCAAGCATAATTTTAAGAATTAGGGTATCATAAGATTACTAAGAAAAAAATATGAAGGGCATACATTTTTCGGTCTAATACTGAAACGCATCCTATTGCTATTGATTTCAGTTAAAGTATTCAGAGGAACAGACAGGTCCCTCCAGAGGGCAATTCTGAGAATCTAAACTAGAAAGCCCCAATTTGGCTGTTTAAAGAATGGGTATCTATCACATGTAAGGGAAAAGCTCCCTCACCTATGTGAATATATATTCCTTAGCTGAAAATGATACATTCTGCTGCTATCTTTCTATTATTTAGCACTAATAATTTCTCTCAGCCTTTCTTTTGCTGTAAGACTAGAATTTAACATAGAGGCTGTTTGGATTTTTTTTTTTTCTTGAGAATTTTTTTGACCTCCTGGGGTGAGCTTTGAACCCTTTCCTGGGCCAAATAAGTGGACAATATAAGACTACTGCAAGCATAATGCTTTTACCAAAAAAAGGTGGATTGGCAGCTTCATTACTAGGTATTTTCAGATATAGTTCCTGAAAGGTGGTTTCCTTAAAGAGACTTTCTCAAAAAGAGAAAATAAAAAGTGTTGGGGGCAGAAGGGGGGGGTGGAGGCGGAGGGAGAAGAACAGCAAGAAAAGTGGCCAAATTATGACTGGCCACCTCCCGGCAATAAAGATGTAGAAGACACTCAGGGTTATAGTAGGGCCCTACGTAACTTCCATGCAACAATCGTCTTCTGAAAAATTGCCACAAAACACTTCACAACCCATGCTGCAATTAATGGGAAACGTAAGGACAAAGGAAGAACTGGCACACGTTTTTGTGCATCCTCTAGTAATGACAACATTCAAATCAGAGTTAACACAGGACAGGTGATGGTAAAACAAGACCGTATGTGCCCAGCAAACGGAGGCTATCGTCATGCAGGAAGAATTCCTCTCGACAGAAGGAGCTGTATTTTGCTGCACTGAAAAGAAAATATCCCCAAGCCTGTGGTGGCTCCAGCAGGCTGGCTGGTGAGAGGAACACCACACGCAACAGCCCTGAGTAGAGAGCTTTTAGAACTAAATATTAGAGAGGAATTTGGGGCGAAAGAAATAAATCGAACGTCTCTAACTCCTGTCCCTTGTCGCCTCCTCTTGCCTGCTCTGTGGTGATGCTGCCGACTTCAGACCCAAAGGTCCGAACCCGTTTTCTGAGCCATACAGCTCTCTGGACATTTTGGGAGTTTACTGAGGGATATTTCCACCCTTTGTCCCCTTCCCCAGTACACACTGGCGGTTTGAAATATGAAACGGTTTCCAATTATTTTGCTCCAAGCTCAGCCTGGTGTCAGCAGGCTGCTGGTTCAGCCCCAGCCTGAGCAGGTACCTGCTCTGCTCAACAGAGCTCACGCTTCATTAGCTGCTCTGAGCTACCGTAGTGCTACTGGGAGCTCTGGGGGCAATAAATGGGGCTTTAACAAATATAAGTAAAAGACTGCCATGTAAACTGAGAGGGAATAATAAAGCAGGGAAGAGCTGTATCTGGCGTTTCCTTCTGCGTGCAGGGAAAGGGCGTGCTGGATATTTTCGCATCTCACGTGACAAAGTTGTGGCTTGAACGATATCAGAAATTACAAAGGCACGCACTGTCTCCCTCACCTCCCTCCTTCAATCCAAACCCTTCCTGCGCTGTGGAAAGCTTCTCCGCAGGGCAAGAAGCTCCCAGCTCTCAGCCCAGATGGGTATCCTGAAATTTATAACGCTAAAAACTGAGATGCCCAGATGGCCTTTCCAGAAGGACAGACAGAAACACACCGTACGTTAAATTAGACTTGCTCAGAAACGTGCCTAAAATGAAACACCCTCCCCATTTGCTTCCTCTTAATAGCAAACCCCAGTGATAACAAGTCATTTGTGAAAGCATCTCCCAGGGATGAGCGAGGTGGGCGCTACCTCTGCGCCGCAGCCCACCCCAGCCCCGCGTGGCCATCGCTGTCCGCCCTCTCCTCCTCAAGCCCGGCACCCAGCCCCCCGGACAGAAAGGTTAGGGTCCCTTCAGCGCGCAGTTTCTCCTCTTCTGCTCAGCTCTTCAGGGGCACACAACGCATATTTTTGTCAAATTCTTATTTATTCGCTTTGATTTTTTTTTTTTCTTTTTTTTCAAATTGCTGCTTGGCTCAGACTTTTAAATAAAAATGCAAATACTTCAAAACCAGCAATAAAAGTGTCCTGTTGTGGTACAGAAGTATTATTGGTGTTATAAATAAAGCACCAGTATTTGACTGCTGTGAAAAAAACCCTAACAAAAATGAAGCAAAGCAGTCTACAGGGGTTTATGTGTTGCAGAAGCAGCTCTTACTAAAATAACCCTAGAACAGCCCCAAGTCTGCCATGACACAAGCACCACTGCTGTGATGTTGCTCTTTAAAATATACCTAAATGGAGTGGCTGCAACCTATGTCATCAAAAACAAGCTTTTCCAGGTTGGGCTTTTTGAAGGGGTGCCATCTTTCCAGCAAACCCTGTGCTACGGTCACTTGGGCAAATAAAAGTAATTCTCAAACAATTGCTTACACGACATTAAAGCATCTGGAAATGAATTGTCAAATTGGTCCGGTAAGATTTCAGTCTTGTTATAAAAGAGAAGCCTCTGAAACTAGTGTGTCATGGACAGATGTCACCACCAGTGTCTCATGGATGGACGTCACCACCGCGGGTCCCTGCACTCACTCTGCTCGGGGCAGGTCTGAACTGGCTGCCTGAACTGCGTGCAAGTCACACGAGGATCCCAGCTGCAGTTTCAGCATCAGCAATCATATTACTGCAAAATTGTCTGATCTCCAAACAGGAATATATGCACAAAATTCAAGCAACCTAAGAAAATATTAAATTCCTAGTACAAAAAAAAAAAAAAAATTCAATTTGTGCAAGGATTGGCAGGACCCTCCTTCCCCTACGGCACTGCGTAAGCAATGGGTATCTACCCCTTGGTGGCCACGCCAACCCCTTCAGCCCTCTCACTCGTACAGTCCGCCTCCAGCCCTTGCAATTCATAGATGCTCTATCGCAAACCACACGAGCAGCACAAGGCGTTAAAGTTGCCAGACGCCAGCGCAAAGCAACCTCACGTAAGGTGTGGTGACTATAGGTGCCACGGCAGCATCACCCTTAGCCTCGACCTCCTCTGACTCCGCGGCCTCGGTGGTCCCTCAAGGCCACGGGCGTATTTCTCGTGCACGTTCATCTTTCCGATGTCTGAGCCCCTTTTGAGTGGCAAGCAGCCCTGCAGCTTTTACACAGCAGATTTTTTTTTTTTTTTTTATTTGCTAGCAGTATTAATTACTGCTCCTCCAGTCCAGTCCATATTGCCAGCTTGATTATTCTGGCTTACTTCAATTCACTGAAATGAATTATGCCACGGCACTTAAAAAGTCACGAACACTCATCCTTTTTAGTGGTGTTAGGCTACCGCATTGCAAATGTAAACTGACACAAGGACTTTGCTTGCTGTGAAATGAGAAGACAAGGCCACCGTGATAGGAAGAGATGGCCAAAGCCTTTATCGCAGCTGACAAATCTCACCGCGATCTAAAATGGAGTTTCACCCGCAGCTTACGTATAGATCTGCATTTAGCTTGACAGCCAAGTCTTTGGGAGACTCGGGGTTAAATAAAAAAGCACAGCCGTTTACATGAACCTTAAACAAACTTACAGCAGCATTTTTCTTTTAGCCGACTGACATTTTTCTTTATGTTTCGTCAGTCATATCTGAGCGATCAGACAGCCACTACACGTGGTACACCCACCAGGATTATTATCTAGACCAAAGGCCCAGAGCTCATTGTAGCAGGCATGTAATTCTTTACAATGTATGCCACGTTAACTGTGTTGGGTTATCTATTCAACAGCTGACTGAGCTGGGCTCTCAAGCTCTTCTCAACAACCATGTAAGAAGCGATGACAATTGTACTACTTCATAACGGCTGCATGCAACTCTGACACACACTTCACAGCAACCAGTCATCTATATAAACCAATTTCAAGAGCAAAATTGCATGGTGCCTCCACTCTGTTATAAACACAATGATATCCACTCAAAGCTGATAAATGCACTGCATTTCTCCAGAGCTTTAAAGAAAAACTTCCCCGTGCCTGCGAGCTCTCCATGGCAGATTTGGCCTCTTTACGCCCCGGCCGGTCATCGGGAGATGCACAAAGAGCCTGGCAGGGCGGACCTGCGGCGGCAAGGTGATGCTGACACCGGTGCTTCGCAGCGAAAGGCCGTTCCCCCTCTTCAAAGACACTGTATCTGATGAGCTGCAAGAGAAAACAAGGTTATACATAATTAAGGTTTTACATACTTATCGACTCCTTAGCAATTTTCAAATTAATTACTGTATCTTTTCATAGGATTACATGCAATGTAATCCTTATTACGGAATAAAATATCTATAGCAACCACAAAGTCCTTGAAAAAATACTTCAACACCAAATGCTCTAACAAAGGGGTAGATTAAAGACTGTCAAACAAATTAAAAACATTTTTACCGGCTACTATAGCTCCGTAAAACGGTGCTGTGGGAGCAGTCCACCTCGTCGACGCAATGCCAGCTGCAGACGTACTGGCAACGTGCGAGGCTCTCATTTTGAAAATACTGCAACTTTCCATCAATTTGAGGCGGCGCATTTTATTTCTCAACTGTAGGCAACAAGATAGCCTCTTAGCTTTTGCTTCATGCACCGTGTATGTAATACACACCACGATATCATATTGCAAAGAAAAGATGAAATATAGCTAAAGGGACCTTTATTTAACGAACCCTGTAATTGAATACCAAAACAAATAGACATCCTGATAAAACACAAAAATTATTATTTTTTTAATTCAGATAAAGGATAGGATCAATCCCTGTTTGTTTGCACTGTTCAATTAGACTACGTGAGAGTTAAAAAAGCAATCTAGACCAATCCATAGGTAATACTGTCTTGCTGCATACTGTATAATAATTTAAATATGTTAACATTTATACATTGCTATCACACTGCCATTTTTTTCCATCTTGACCACTAAAACCACACACCAACTAGGTCCATCCAAAATACTTGGTGCTGACTCAACAGGACGTTTGAGGTGACTCACGGCCAAGGCTGTCCCTCGGTGCCAGGATGCTCCGGGACAACATCCCACGCGGCACACTGCTGCCCACGGTGGCTGGGGAGCGGTGGCAGGGTGGGGAAATGGGTCCAGAGCACCCCTCGAGGTTAAGCAATGGGGGTGCAAAGTCCCGCATGGGGTGCTGGGGCCACGGGCAGGGAAGAGGGGGGCAGGAAGGGCCACGCGAGGAAGACATGGACGGGCTGGAGTAAGCCCAGGGGAGTCCACAGGGTGGAGGTCATGGAGAGCATCCCTGGGGATACCCAAAATTCAACGGGACCAGGCCCTGGGCAACCAGCCCCAAGCTCCCCAAGTTGGCTGACCTTAGAGCAGGGAGGGTGGCCAGAGCTCCCCCAGCTCCTTGCCAACGCCAGCACCCCGATGGACCCCACCGCCCTGACCCCCAGTCCCTCACAGCCTGCTCTCCCCAACTTGTCCGAAGAGTAAAGCTGGGTCTATGGAACACGAGACACGTTTTGGCCCGACTTTGACTCCCTGAGGGATGAGGGCAGCGATGCCCTGCACCACGGGCACAGGCTGAAGGTCCAGGTGGCTGCACAGAAGCGCACCCCCATCTTCTTGCTTCTTCTGCTCTTCACCCGACGGCAGCCTTCACAAGCGTTTGTTAGCTTTGCTTTGCTTTCTACATAAAGCATTATGCAGCTTTAAAAATCAAGTTTTGCACAAGAGGCACGCTGTCCTCCACCAATAGTTCACAACCTTAACTCATCCTTCCACATCAGAGTTTATTTTTAAGGAAACAATTAACAATGATCCGCATAGAAAGGCTTCCTAATCCCAAGCTGTCCACGCAACTATGACTAAGCACAGCAGACAGAATGAGGCTCCGGCTCAGAATTAACTTTGCTTCATAGATTGGTCTGCAATCCTCGTTTTACTCTAATTTAACCTTTCCTAGTTAATTTATATTGGTTCAGCTTGCCAGCCTGTACCTGCCAAAGTGATCATCTTCCATCAAGTGTCTGGGCGTGGAAAGGGTTGCTCTGTGTCATCTCCGTAACCAGTATACCTAATTAAAGTCCTTAAAAACCTTTAATATGACAAGATGAGACAGGAATAGGAAAAAAAAATAAAGGAGGATCTTTCAATTACTTTAATCACACAGGCTTTCAAATTCGTATCAAAACACAGCATGGGCTGAAACTTTCTGCAGTTTTCCCTTTCCTGTGCAGCTCTCACCTGGGCGCAGGCTCGGTGCCCCGTCCCATCGCGGCCGCCTTCCCACAGCGTGCTTGGTTAATGAGCATGGCTCTTCTGATGGGAAGGAAAAGGGAAAGTAAATATATAAAGTGCTTGTAATAAATGATTAAATTGTCCTCCAGGCACATTTTGCATATGAATATAAAAGTTGTGATTAATAGGTTATCTAACACATTAACAAAGGCTTTAGCAAACACCGTCCAGCGTTACAGTATTTGCCAGCCTTTTCTGTTTTAAATAGAGCTGTAACAAACTGTTTGCTGGAGTCCCAAATTCTGGCCAACAAGGCCATCAAAGCCAGGGAGATTGCCGCTTTTTCACCCAGTAGGCTTTTTCTTCATTGTGAGCCTAAATGCCCCCACTAGGCTCACGATTAAGAGCGATTTTAAAAAAAAAAAAAAAAAAAAAAAAATTATGCAGAAAACAATGTCCCGTGCCAATGAGAAACTGAAATTGCTCCGTGCAGGGGAAACAATGCTGCTGAAACAAAGGGGACATCTGGAGCGCGGCACCGCGCTCGGCTCACAGCGGGCACTGCCTTCCCTCCGCCGCTTGCAACGCCGCTCCTTTCTGCTGCAGAAGGAAGGGAAGCATGCTCAAAAGGACAGCCCTTTTCCTTTTAATTGCAAAACTTACGAATGAATTTTATCCCCACGAAATGGAGCAAAGCCACAGGCTCCCAGCTGCCACGAGGCGAGACAGGCACCGAGCACGGGGCACGGTCCCCTGCCCATCACTCCCAGGATGGTGGTCCCACCGCCGGGCACCCCGGGTACGGGGCTTGGGGGATCATTTCTGCTACCAGCAACCCGGGCGAGGCCGCCTGGCTCGGTGTATTCGCTGTCTCATTCATACTTTAAGCAGCAGACAATGGAAAGGAAAGGTTAGTAAAGCCTTTCCCCTACCATCCACTGAAGCGCTACCGAGAAAATGAAGAGAAAATCTGCTTTTGGACACAAAAAATCCTACTGCAACAACAAATAACTCATATACATCCCATTTTTTCTTGATTGCAGATTTTTAATCCTCTCTTAAGCACTTTTAAAGTGCCCAATTTTTGTCTCATTTGAATTGAAATCAGCTTGTATGGAGAACTTGGAGAACTTTTTTTTTTAAGCAAGCTTGTTTGGCAGGTACATTTTCCCAAGATCACCCAGCTTTAATTTTAAATTTCAAAAGCCTTGCGTTTAATCCCTTGAGCTGGCCTGGTACCTTGCACCATCTGTTCCGGGGTTTTGTTATAACAGAGAGCACCTGCAGAGTTTTGCAACATTTCAAGCTGTCTGTGGACAAAAATCAAAATAATTATAATTTTCATAAACTAAAGACTGCGATTCAGACACTGCAGCCCCACCTAACACCGATTTTTCACAACAAGTCTCTGCAATGGGAGGGTTTCTCATGCACAAGGGTGTTTTGTTCTTTCTGCCACCGGACAGTCGGTGGGCAGCCAGAAAGACCACGGCCACCAGGCATCGTGTCACCCCACCACCCCGCTCCCCGCCGCCGGCCAGCTCTGTCCGCAGGATGCTCTGCCGGCCCACGGGCTGGGAGAAGCTCTGCTCAATGATACCACAGGTGGGACAGTCACAGAAGAAGAAGAAAATGGCCTTTGCCGGCAGTTAAACTGCTCAGAGAGGTGGTGGCAAGGAGGTATGGCCATACCCGCCCATACCTGCCCGTACCACGCTGGCAAGGTTTCACATCCAAAAGGCATGCCTACCACATGCTTAGGTGGGTATAAAAGATTTTCTGCCGCATTGGGCAAACAAAAAATCTATTAGAAAGATGGTGTTTGTTTAGACTTCATTACCCAGAGCTCTTTATTACTGATAAATCCCTCCTTAGGGCATGCTGGCTAATTTTCTATGGAGTATGTATATCTCGCCATAAGCATGGTGAGCTTCCATCCCAAACTACGCAACTGAACGAATGGTGGATCTGCAGCATTACCACAGTCCTCAGACAGATGCTGAACAGCACCTTATAAAAGTGGATCGTCAGCCACAATTAATGCTGGACATGCCCTCCAAGACCTCTGGTGCATGTCCACGTTTGAGGCGAGGTGTGAGCTCTTCTTCATCTGTGCTTCTGAAGGGGAAAATCTCAGCCTGAACTGGGAGTTGTCTGTTGTTTGGGCCCTGCTAAGCAGTGGATGGAAAAAAAGAGTGGAAAATGGTTTTAATAACATTGCAAATGTTGTTGTCACGGGGCTGACTTGGAAAAGAGGGTGCTCGTGCTTGGCACTGAGCAACGGTGAGTCAAAGGGGCTCCAGCAGAGATGGCTTTAAAAAAACCCGAACGTCTGCCACATGTTTTAGCTGATTGCTTAAGCTGTTTGCTGGTTTCCCAGCTTTACGAGGTAAAACCATCCCTTCTCTCTTCCCCCAATCCTTAAACTTTGAATAACCATTCTTTCCAGTCTGTCATGCCTGGGTGGTGTAAGAGCCATCACCCCCCCAACAGCCAGACATGGGCTTTTCTTCTTGTTCACCTGCCTGGCCTAAAAAACATCATTCAAAGAACAATTCCTCTACTTGCACTAATGCCTGAAGCCTCTTTCCCTCTTGCAAGTGCGTTTGGTCACGATAGCCAAGGCAGGAGCTAGAGGAAAGGCTGGTTTCTGCTGAAAAGTGTTATCTCTTGCCCTGATGCAGTTGTTTTGCAGCAGTGCGCAAGAGAGCCCCTGCCCAGCCCACAGCAGCCCTGGGCACTGCCCTGCCCGCTGGCTTGGGCAGGCATCTCCACCTTCCTATCACCCACAAAAACTAAAATGAAATGAAATGAAATGAAATAAAATAAAATAAAACAAAACAAAATAAAACAAACCCCCAAATTCTTGATGCTTCTGAAAACTCAGCCTAATTTTCCACAGAGCTGGCGAAGCAAGAGTGATTCATGCCACGCAGTTCATAGTTCCCCAGCAGGAGATCTGCTCTGTCTCCATGGAGGATTTCAGTACTCCACTGCAGGAAACACCACCTATTAGCCAATTCTCATTTCACAGATACTGTATTAAAAATCACAAGTACCAATAGCTGTGCTTGCACCAGATAAGACACTCTATGCAAGGATGAGAATGAAACCAAATGAAATCAAATAGATACTTGGAAAGACTGATATTTTCCCAGAAACTGGAGTGCTCCCTCTTAGGTCCAGGGTTACCTGGGCTTTAAACTGGAGAAAGCCAGGAATAGAAGACACTCGGTTTCACTGCGTACCAGCCAGGCACGGAGGCTGCCCATGGCTATGGGATCCTCATAACCACGCTGCTGCCCACGTAACGCTGAGCAGGATCCGAGAGGGGACCGCTGCAGAGCAAACCATACAAAAACCAACCCCCACGCTGCTTGTACCAAGAAAAACACCGAGAGACCAAAATACCAGAAGATGCTGGAGTTGAGGCAGGCACGGGAAAGGTGGGCGAGGACTCCCGGGGTCACACTGTGTTGGGGCTGGACACTGTGGTGGCATCCAGAGGCACCAGCAGTCAGGAAACAGAGATTAAGCAGACTAACGATCACCTCGGCAATGCGCTCAGCAGGGGAGATGGACGCAGAAAGGCTTCTGCAAAATTAAAACAAGCACCATGACCAAGCAACGTGTGTTGGGACGATGCTTCACTGAAAGCCGGGAGAGATGACACCCTAACCTGCACCCTCTCCTCCTCCGCTTTCCTTTCCCACCAGCTGATAAGAAGACTTGTGTTGTCCACAGGTGCTCTCAAAATTATATTGACTTTTCCAGGAAACAAGCTAGTTTTCTAAAAGCGACCTTGTAAACAGTTCTCAATGAATACACCTAAACAAAAACGCACTAGTAATGTTTAGCTTCTAAATCCTGGTGAAAACTAAAATTAAGCAAAGTCCAAATCTTTTGTCCAAGCAATATTTTAGGGCTGATAGAAGTTTTGCAGTTATCTGCTACAGAGTCAACACTTCACCTTTCATTTTTATGCCCCCAGAAAATAAACTACTATTTTCCTTATTACATTTTATTCCTTAATTCCTTCATCTCTAAAGAGAAGGCAGAAATTCCAAAACTCTGAAGACTAAAATCTGAACGAGTGGGTTTTTTCTAGTTAAATCCCTCAGCTTATGGTGTACAAAACTGGAATTTTAATATTTTTTTTAAATAAATCACCAAACATTGAAAAATAAAAAAAAAAATTAAAAACCCAGAGAATCTAATTTTTACATTTTCATGAAAAAGACTAAATGTTGTATTATCCTTCTTGAGATTTTGTCATTTTTTATAGTCACATTGGGGAACGTTAGGAAATATAACCAAATAGGATTATGATATCAAATGTTGGGGATGTTTTATGCATTTTACCTGTCTTGCAATGGGCTGGTAACGATGAGGTGCTAATGGAAACTGCAGACCCTAAATTTATAACGGTTTCTTCAAAGGGAAATTCTTTTGCTACATGGATCTTGTTTGTGTGGGAAAACCCAATTACTCTGGGGTTCTTGTACCTTACTATTTTCTTTTATGATGCTTTTTGCTATAAGTGCTTATTATGATTCGATAACCTAGTTACAAATAAAGTGTGACCCTCCGCTCTTATCTCCAAATTCACAGCTTTCCAATTTGTCACAGTTAGTTGAGAACTTGACTTCTTATTAATTATTACCATGGGGTCCTAGAGGGAGTTGCAGAGCTACAGCACTATCTCCAATCCCGTGAGGTATCATTGAAGATCTCTGAAATCTAAATCTTTGTAGAGGCAGCTGGCTTCTTATTGAGGAAAAAAAAAAGAAAGAAAAAAACACCAAAAAATAACCCAAACAGAAAAAAAACCAAAAACAAAAAACCCAAACCAAAACAAAAGCCAAACAAAAAACCCCCCAAAGATAAGAAAAAACAAAATATTTTGGACATGTATCTTGAATAGATTTGAACAGCAAATCAAAGATCTCAAATGCATTACCAGAAACTTAATTTCCAGCTTCTTCAAGACCCCAGTAGTTTTGGGTTTATCTTTTCCACGCTCTGCCTGCGTTAGCGGTGGAAAGCAGGAGCTCAGCCCCTTCCACAGCATCCTTTGGGAGGGCAGCACACAGGGACGGGGACGCTGCTCTGCGCCCGCAGGGACCTTCTCCCCACACCTCCCGAAGCTGGAAAACCTTCCACGTGCCCAGAGAACATCATCCCTGTCCTCAGCCCTAATGAGCTGCTGAGGGTTTCCCAGGTACACAGCCTAAATCCAGAGTAAACCAGAGAATAATGCCACTGGGTGAATCCACATTCTGGATGTTTCCAGCTGGCTGCCTGCAACTGTGCAAAAAAGACGGTGAAAACGGGCATCTCAATCACATATTTAGTGATAAAGTTGTGCTTACTTTCCAGAAGTCTAGAGTCTGCTTTAATACATAAAACCTTGCTATACTGCAACTGCAGAGTCTTAAAAAATCCCACTCCTGTTTGAAAGCAGCCAGCCTCACTCACAGCACACATAGAAAGTACCAAATATATTGATTCTGGAAACCATCATCAAGAATAAGACTTTTTTTTTCTATACCACTGCTCCTAAGGCTCACACCTAAGCCATCCTGGGGAGGTACCAATCCAACAAGCAAGTGTAAGATGAGGTCACCTACACAGAGAAGCAGCTCCACAGATCTTAGCTGTTTCTGTACTCGCCGCATCCATAGGCTTTTCCATTCCTATCAGCCACAGGAACACCCCTGGCTGCTGGCCCAGCAAGGTTCGGTGAGGAGCAATGGCAGCAGCACTCAAATTTTGGGTACAATATTGGCCCTGCTGAAGTGATGGAGTCCGTCCTCTTCCAAGGGCACTTTCATCCTTTGCATTTGCATGAAAGGCGACGCTCCTTCATCAACAAGAAAAGCTTCTTGTGACCTTTTTCCCCCGCTCAGGAATCTGCTGCAAATGCCCTGGTACAGTTTTATGTCTTCCAGGGGTGTTGTGCAGAACAGGCACAAGGCTCTGGGACAGGCCCTACGTGATAATGGGCCAGGGGAGGGAACCACAAATTTTGCATGAATTAGACATTTACTTACAGCTCTAAGAAAAAAATAATTGAAGCAATGTAAAAATTGCTTAAAGTCTTCTAATTACAAAACCTTGGCAAAGAAATTGATATGATTATTCCTATCATCCATTAATTATTAGCAGCATTTCTACAGTTAAGTGAGAGACAATAAACACTCAACTACTGTCTAATATGACTTACTAAGCCTCAATTTCAAAGTTAAACAAATAAAACCTGATTTGCAAAGTACACTATTAAATATATTATCTATTAACCACTGCTAAAATAATTCAACTATCCAATTTGAGCACCCTTTATTTGGACTATATCCAGCACACTCGAAGAATAATACTCAGCATCAATTAATGACCAGTTCTAGTCCTCCACTTAGAGTATGCATTTGTGATGTCTAAAACACATTCCTACTGCACTCTGAATGATAGATGAACTCAAATCCAAGCTAGGTGAAGGCAGCTGCTTTATTTTGGTGATTTCTTTATATTTTAATTAATGTCATCAACAAGAATATATTGATTTGGTAAGTTGTTTATTAATGAATTATTGTACCTGAAGCTTGTGGCTGTTTAAAAATCTTTGCTAGTGTGTGCAGGAAGGCTTTGCCTTCAGAAAAAAAAAAAAAAAAAAAAAAGAAGAAAAGAAAAGAAAAGAGGAAGAAAAATGAATGTTTCAATCAGTTCTAATGCTGCCAAAATCCATAGTACTTAATTTATCGAATCTCCTGTTAGTGAATGAACAAAGGTAAAAATAACAGGCTAGTTATAAACTAGTACTATGATGATGACATTGTGAATTATTTAAAAAGGGCATATTCAGTGTGACCATAGAGCCATCAATCATAATAGACATTGATGAGAAAAAGAGGTTTCAGTCACTTCCTATCTGCCAGGAGAACAATTCTATCTCGCAGGTAGCTGTGAAGTGCCGCTGACCCGATGTCACTCGCATTGTTGCTCTACCCTTTGAACGGGGAGAGCAGATTCTCTCAATATTAGAATCGAATGAGTAAATAAATTCTCAGTTCACCGCCGCACTCCTTCAGAGTGCACACTTCAATTTGTCTAACAATGGGGAGGACAGAAAAGCAGAAATCTCTTAAAGCAGGGATGAATTTTTTATGGATGCTCAAATCCAGCTGCAAAGAATGGGGTTTTAAATGGTAGCAGCGCTGCTTTTAGCAGGAGCCCCCAGAGACAAAGTCTTTGGGAAGTGATTTTTTGTGTTGAATTCAGCCCTTCCCGAGCGTGCGCCTTTCGCTCTCCCTTCCTCCCGAAGCCGCTTCCACCAAATCGTTCCATTGTGGTGCCCACCTTGATGTCTCTCTCTGGTAGGAAAGGAAAACACCCCCCTCGCCTCCCGTCACTTCCAAACGCTTAAGTTTCATAGACAGCCGGCGAGAAACCCGTCTTCGTCAACCCGAATACACCGATGGCTTGAAAAGCAAGCAAATATTGCAGCTGAAAAGATGGCTGTTGAGTAAGGAGGGAGAGAAAAAAGCACTCCAACTTTTAATTTGTGCTGGATTAGTCTAGGAGAGACTCTTTCACCTGATGCCCCACATAATTATATCCTAAACTTTCACTCAGATCACATGTTTCATCATCGTTGGTTACTCTAATTAGCCCACGGATTCCTGCAGCTGCAAAGACGGCACAGAAGGAGGAAGAAATTGCACGTAGCTCCAGCTTTACACAACAAACGTTTTCCCCGGCATCGCAGGGATGCTTCCCCCAGCCCGCAAGCCCCTAGCGATGCTTTGCCAAATTCCGCCAGCCTCCACCGGTGAGCACCGGCGGCGCAGGGGCGATGCGCGGGGGATTCGGGACGCAGGGATGCGGGGATGCTTCCCTGCCTGCCCTGGTGCCTGCGGCTCGGTCCCCAGCCCTTCGCCCGCTCCTCATCTTCATCCCCCCACCCCGCACCAGCAGCACATCCCGGGAGCCTATTCATCTCTGCGTAACCTCGTACCGCTCCAAAACTGTACATTGCCACTTAATTGTTACTAACAGGTAAATCAAAGGTAAAAGAGAACTAATTAATTTTCCAGCTCGGTTTTATTTTACTGTTACTGTTTTGAGAAAATATAACTAAACCCCATTAGTGTTAAGGTAAGACCATGAAACAACATAATATAATGCAAGAAAGACATTTAATAGCGTAGAGGAATGTTAAATTACTAATTAACTCCAAGTTACTGTATAAAAAAGCATAGTAATTTACAGGATTATTGCAATATGCAGCTTAGATTGCCACAAGGGTCAGCTAGGGAGCATTTCCTTCTATTTCTTTCAGTGTGGTGGTTATTGTAAAATTCTTCTCACATTAAAATGTACTGTCCTTACCCACAGTTCATTGCTGCTAATTAGCAGCAGTTGAGATTTCCCTAGCAGTCATTTTTTCTATGTTAAGCTGCCAAATGTTACCAACTGCTCAAGATGCTCCACACGCTGAGTGTCCGGCTGCCCACCCTGCTCCCCGGCACCGCCGCGCTCGGCACCTCCGTGTCAGGGTCAGCACCCGGGCGAAGAAAACACTAATCAAATTATTTGTCCTGCTCTTTGTTATATCAAGGCAGGTTAGCAGAAACCTTCTGGCGCCTTTGGCTGAGCTACAGAACTTAGAAATGTCTATTTTTTTTTTTTTCCTCTTCTTTTTTCCTAAACATGCAATATACTGCTCAAACACTTGAAACTGGAAGCTCTCCAATATGTATTTTTTTTTGTTCAAAAGCAAGTATTTCCACATTCTATTTAAACTTTCATTTAAACAAGAAAGCAAGAAAAGGCATCTTTTAGTTTTTACCTAAATATATAAGAAGAATGCCAAAACTTTGATTAATAATTGATTAAATAAACCATCCACACATCAAAGGCAGGAAGAAGAGCTGTTCCACAGAAAGGCTAGACTATCAAATAGCACTTTGTTGTCTTAAACACTGCTCAGATCTGCAGCATTACATAGCTCGTTGCACATTAATGTTTGAGGTTATAAATGGCAGTGTTTTCCAAAGCATTTTTTATTATTATTATTCTAAAGAGCAAAAGAATTTAGCTCTTTTTTTTCCCCTAATTAAACACTAGCAGTTTGAAAATATAGAAATTTGGATGATAATCGTATAGCCTCATCTTTTCCTCTCTCTTTTGTTGGCTTTATGACTAATTTATGTTTAACCTTCTTGAGAATCCATGGTTGCAATACACTTTCTAAAAAAATTCAAAGCAACTTTCGCTGGTGTCCAATAGCAGGGCAAAAGGTCTTGGGAGCTGTGAAATGGTTCAGAATTGAAAGAGGTGACACGATCTTCTTTGCCTCCTCTTCAGAGGAGTAAGAGCAATCAGGAAACAACTACTAATTGCCTCATCAAAATTAAGCTTCTCCATCTTCATACCAATTATTTCACCATTGCTGTTTAGAGTTTCATGTGCCTACCATCCACAAGAAAGAAAAAAAAAAAAAAAATCAGGCCTCTGAATTGCAATGCATTTCCCAGAATCGCTTAATGAAAGTGGGATTCAGATTTCAGGCTTCATCTCTTCTACCTGCTTGTATTCCTTTTTTAAATTTCCAAAGCTGGTTGAAACACAAAGCACCTGAATATACTTGTACTTCATTTACATATGAGAAAGGATTGTAAAATTTACTTACGACAAGAGTGAAAAATTCATTGTGCTGACAAGAATAAATCCATTCAGTCAATGATCAAAACAGTAGCCCAAGGGTAACAAAGAACAAGTGTCAACCACATTTGCTCTGAAGTTGCACAAAAATCCCCCCTGGGAATTCCAATCATGATGCTCTATAACTATATTTATATAAGAATTTTTTTTTTAAAAAAGGAGGGAATTTAAAGGGCAAAGGGACTACATTTTGAGGATCTTAATTGGATCAAGAACTTTTTAACTGGTTTAATTTTTCCTTCAAAATACTATGGCCACAGTATTTCAAAATGAGCTGCATTACTCAGTGCTCAAAGGTACCTTTTCTCTCCGTGATGTACAGGGATCTGCATCTAATACCTATTAGTGTGTGTATATATATATATTTTTATATGTTGTGTATCTGTGCTGTAATTTAGGTGATATTCCTTGAATACTATTTCTTCTTGGTAGCAAAATGCTCTTAATGCTCCTTAAGAGATTACAAATGCATTACTGTACATCACGAAGAGAGCTAAAGATAAAGGACTACAGCTAACATTTCCGACGAGCAGCATTTCTTTCCCTGAGCCTGGCCAGCGGCTCGCGACTTTGCGAAGCGCTTAAATATGTTTAACACCGAGCATATGCTTAAACACATTTCTATCTGACAAAAATAGAGGCGAGCGCCCAAGTGATTGCTGAAGCCAGGGGATGGAAGTCAAGCCCAGGTTTCTGCTCTCTGGGTTTTGGTTTTCGTTTTTTTCCTACACTTTATTGTGGTCTCAGCATTCCTTTCAACGCTCTGACCCTGTCCACTAATTACTACAGCATCATTTTTCCCTTATTCTTTTGCTGGTATCTTGGCAAAAACCAGAGAGTGAGACAAGTGACGGGAGTACAACACAAAAATACTCAGATATATTTTTAATATAAGCATTATATTTCTGTGTCAATGGGGAAGTTTAAATGCATATGGGCAGAGGAGGTGACTCTTCTCTGTGAGACTACAAAAATTCCTGGATGCAGCTGATAATCTTTGATTATTTTTCCAAAAATGAGATTTTTTCATCCTATCTAGCTCGCAGATACAGCCGATGACAAGCCTATTTCCATACTGGCAAGGATTCATATTACTTTGAATTATTAAATCCAGCCCACAGTTACAGATACTGTATGTGCTCATAGAGAGAAAGTACACATACACTCATGCACAAACTTTACATGAAGATTGAAAAGCAAGGCAGAAGAATAAATAGACCAGTGGGGAAAAATAAAATATTTAGTACCTACTTTTCATTTATAGGTAGTACAATAGGTCACAGTTCTCCACTTTCTCCGCACTTAAAAATAAAACCATTTTAAAAGACACCGATACAGTGGTTCCTAGAATTTTGCCAGGCATTATTTATTTGTTCATTTTTATGAACTCGGATCACCCCAAAGAGTCCTGTAGGTGCTGTCACCATGGTGGCGTGAGCCAGAAAATACAGAAAACAATCAATTAAATGTGCCTTTCTTTTTTTTTTTTTTACTTTTTTTTTTAAGCCCCACCTACATTTCATAATCTGAAATCCTGAATTTCCACAGATTTTTGACCATCCAGCTGGGATCCATCCCTCCACCCCTCTCAGAGGGGGGGTGCACGCCCCGCCGGCAGCCGCCAGCGCCCCGCGGGCTCCGGGGCGGCAGCGGTGGCCCGTCTCGGACCTCTCCCCGCCACCGCGCGTGGCGGGACTCATCCCCGCGGCCGTGCTCCTGCCGAGCATCCTCACCCGTGGCTCCCCCGGCCGCTGGCCTGCTGCGCCGACGCTGGCGCGGAGGAGGGCGAGATGCACGCTGAGTCGGGTACCGGCCGTAATTGAAGTGGCAGAGACGTCACCGTCCATCTATAGCATCCTCTCCTCGCCGCGGCAGCCCTAGCACAGATAACTCCGAAAATAATCACGCTGATGCTGCATACTGTTACCAGTCAATTAGATGTAGCGATTCCAGCCCAAGCGGTCGGTAAACAATCTCAGGAGAACACCTAGGACCAGAATACTTATCTGCTTCTACACATTCAGAGTGATTTTCCAGTTCCCATATGGAAAAGCGATAAAGTATAAAGACGACGACGATAGCAAGTTTCCAGAGTGGTTCTGTACGAGCGGCATTGTTATTCATAACATTCATCATTAACGTTAGCATCTCGAATAGTGGGGAAGCAAATGAAGTGCCACCCCCGAAGGTAGTGACCCTGCCTGCACCCCTGTAGAAGGCAGGAATCCTGCCCATAACCTGGCAGGAGTCGCTGAAAACATTATCTAGTTAACGCAGACCCGATTAACCAGCGCCTGCCAGAATTAAACATGCAGCAGTGCGGAAATTACCTGAAGAAAGGAAAAGTCAACCAAGGGAGTAAAAGAAGTATTGCTGACAAAACTGGTAGTAACGTAAGGATGTATATGTATAGCAATACAAGAATGGGGTTTTTAAATTCTTTTCTACTAAAATGCTGGATTCAAACAATACCGAGAACTTCAAAGCATCGATTTCTGTATTTCGTTCACTGAGTTTCACTTAGCTTATTTAAAACATACTTGCTCTGAAATTAATTTATATGCAAGTCATCAACGGGAGCAAAACATTTCCTTCTTATAATGACAATTCAGATAAAGAAAATTCTTCAAATTGCAAAAACTCCTCGTGAAGGTGAAACCTGCGTTATGGGAAGGGATTATCTAACCCAATGCACAATTTGTTATGTTGATTTTTAAAAATGTCCCAATAATGGATACAACCTCAATAACTTATAGCTTATGGTGCACTCTTACTAAAAGGAAAAGAAAAACTTCTGAAAGTTTTAAAGATTTTATTTCCTGACCGTGGATTCCTCATGCAAAATTTTCCCATCAGTGTATTTCTCAGGTTTGTTACTCTGAGAATGTGAAGATCTATGCTTTCAGGAAACACGCTTCCAGAGCAGCTGGACAGCCCTCACGAAAACAGGCTAATGTAGGTAAATGAGCTAATCAAGTGTTATGTCAGAATTACACAATTACATATATTGCGTTAAATGAATAAATTTTTAAAAAATTTTAAACAAAAACTTGTCTAAGACAACAACTATGTCTTAGGAAACTTGAAAAATTAAATTGCTTGTCTGATTTGAACATACTGAGATAATATTAGCACTTAAAAATGAATTTCTGGTATTTCATGACTTAACTGTGACTCAAAACATGCACGAATCATAAGTGGATAAAGTTTGAGAGGATACTGATCTCAAACTCCAACCAGCAGCTGGTACATTCTGGTAGCTGAAGGATTTTAATTTCACTGTTGAACCAGAGAATGAAACGTCTGCACTAGTCGTACTGCTAATTAATGCACTAGTTGATCTGCGCTAGCTAGACCAGGACAACATATTTTTTGGGTTGCCCGGGTTGTTTGTATTTCAGAAATTATCATCACTGACTTTTTATAATTATTTGAGCCTAGCTCCCTTGCTTATTGATAACCTAATTGTTGCTGCCAACTTTGTAGAGAACAAGGTTAACTTCATTACAGCGTTACAATCATGAATGACACCCGGTTCTTTCTTCTGACCATGCTCAAGGTCTACCGGTCAGGTCTGTCCACACTGCTCTTCCATGAGAAGTCATGGAAACTCTCACTAACAGTGTTGACAATTTATGCTTTGAGCTTCAATGAGTTTTATCTTTGATGCTCTGAGATGCCACCATAGTACTTGCTACAATCACCTACTGCTTCTTGCAGAACCTCCTATTTGGTTAGAAACTTTAGTATCCTGATTCAGGTCAAATTTCTTTTTGATTCTAAGTTTCTTCTACACATAGTTAATAACCTCCTCCTTCCTTCCTTCCTCCCTCCCTTATAACGGATTTAAATAAAGGGGTTTTCTTATGCTGTGCCTCAAGATACGGTCTTTTTGGTCATTGCTGTCTTCATAAATCATTATTTATTAATGAATTGCTAGCTCGTTCTCTGTACTGATGGTATACTTCAATATTCAGCATTACTGTCCTTTCAGCTTAGCTTCACTGGTCTTATCAAATTGCACGGGAGATGCTCAAATAAAATTTATTTTAGGTTTTTACCAACTCTTGTAGCCACTCTGTTCTTGAATGTGGCCTTGGGGCACATCTCAGATGTAGTGCAGTCCTCTTTATTAGATCTTTCTTTTTTTGCATTGTGTAAAATGGAAATTCCAGTATTTTTAGCAAACAGTGTTGCTCTTTAAAAACTGAAGAGAGGGAGGTCTTTATCACTGCATGTAGAAGACGATTATTACCTTCTTGAGTAATGATATCAATATGTCTGAATATCTCTATCTAATGGTACTCCAAAACCATGTTGACATTTTTGCTGACATATTAGAGTTTTAGTAGTGCTATATATAAATTATCTAACCACAGCCAAATATTAGGCCTTTCAAACCCATTCTGGATCAGAGTGTGATATACATGCATATCCCTCATTATTGTTAATGAGGCCTCCTCCGTAACACTAAGAATATGGATGTTTAAAATCTTATTAAAATTTAAACTCTCATACCTCACCTTTTTAGGAGTACACTTTCTCTCTGAAGAAAAATACACGGCATACACACATTACTTCGTGAACCGATTTCTAGCTAAGCTTTCACCTGAAATCCCGGCAAGTGCAAAATATGCAACACTTCCGACCCTCCTCGTGTTTTGTCGCCAGCACCACCAGCCTCAGGTTCGGCTCTCGACGCTTTATTTCCCTTTCAACCCTCTCCTTGGCCTGCAGCCGCACGTGTATCATCCTAAATTCCCTTGCAACCTCATAAGCAACCCCCAGAGCCGCGGCTCTGCAAAAGCTGGCAGAAGCGCTGGTGATGAACGGCGATAGCCGCACCGTGGGGCAGAAACCTCCTCCCAGGGGAGGACCGCTGCGGGGCTTTAGGAAGCCCCAAATAATTCTCCTTTTACACCCAGCTGGCTGGCGCCAGAAGCTGTATTAACTTCTTTATGCCAAATAACACTTTTTTTGGTGCATGTGAGTAACGGATTTCAACAATTACATTTTAACTCTTGATTCTCCCTGAGAAGCTTGAAAAATGTAATGCTTTGAATTTATTTTTCAAAACAGGAGAGCAGGGAAGGAGCAGGATTTTTTTTTTTTACCCCATTTTATCTGTGATTGGAAGTTTCTCTGCTCCAGAAAACCCCTCCTAATTTTCCAGCAAACCTGCACCCGTGGTGGAAGCGCAGGTAATTTTGCAGCCCAGCAGCGGTCCCCCCGAGCAGGCTGGGGAGGGGAGAGCAGGTGATGGTCAGGCAAGCGGCTGGGGCACCAAAATGCCGCCGGGTAGGGATTGACCCCCTCCGCTCTAAGCACCGGTGCAGATTTTCTCCTTCCTTTTTTCCCCCTACAGATATTCCTTGCATTTTCTGCGTTGTGGCCCAAACAGATAAATCTTGCAACTTCCTTCTGCATAGTTTCATAAATAGAAAAAGAAAAAAAAAAAGGGGGGGGGGGAAGGGAAAAAAAAACCACAAAAACCCCAGAGCCTGCTCCCCCCCGTCGTGTCTCCGCGTGCCTCAGCTGCACATCATACATGCGGAACATTGAACCATCCTCTTAAATATTATGACATGGAGAAAATCACATTGTGCTTTAACCTATCAACAAAGGAGCAAAGCAATTACAGAGCTAAACACAGTCGAGGAAGACCCAATAAAGAGAAATCCAAGAAAATTTGGTGAAAATTCTTAAGGGGCCTTACAATGTTTAATCATGCTTCAGGCCTAAATTAATATTCTGCTTCTAATTCAAAAGACTGAACCACAAAGGTACATCTTTTGGGTATTTTTAATAACCATAGTACAACACTCTGTGAATTAGCAGCTGGTCTGACTGGTATTTTACTTTTTCTTTGCTTACTCAAGTAAAGCAGTTAATATTAGTATAATCATCAAACTAACATTAGTCAGACAGGAGGACAGATTTTTTTCTGTATTGTAATGCAGAATAAAAAAAAATTAAACCAAAATTTAGAAATTCCTTTGTGTATTAGTTTAAATAATTTTTCTTATGCAGTTTCAATAAAGCAAAAAAATCTTTGTTATATTCATCCATTTTATAAAACAAACAATAGATTAAAGAGTACATAAACACAGGGAAGATGGTAACCTGACGCCCAGTGGGTGAGAACAAAGAGCCCATCACATGCTACTACTTACTACTAGTATCCAAGTGACATGAAAAATATTTACGGAAACAAATCCATCCTGTTCAAAATGGGTACAAAAATGCACTCCATTAAGCTGAAAGTGCTGGTTAGTAGATTTACTTCTGTTTTTTAAAATAGAGGTAAACTTCTGGTCGTTGTGCTTCCTGCTCCAGCCCCAGGTACTTGCAGATGTGGCTCTGGATTAGATGCTTGGTTTCACATCTGGTTTGTGGAATAACCCGTTCAACTAATATTTATTTACCCAAATTGTAGATGGACTTTGAATAATCACATACAGTTGTTGAGGAGAAAGATAATTTTCCTTTAAATAATTAAGAAGCAAAGATTGGAACACTCAAAAATATTAAACAAAAGTACACTGCAACTCTCTAATTTGTTAATGTTGCTCTGCCATTGAAGAATACCCCAGGACATCAAATACAGCTCATGGACACTACAGAGCTGGCTTCACCTGGAGTTTATGCCATGTATGTGTTTCTAGCTTGGACACCGACAAAGAGCCATGAACTTCAGCACACAGGTCCCCGATTTCATGCAATTCCTGCTTAAAAATGCAGCCAAAGGAACCTGAAGCCATGCTGACCACATGCAGTGGTTTACATACTTAATCTCCTATTTCTGCTCATCTTGTATTATGTTGCATTTGTTATACAAAGAAGAAAATAACAACTTTATGTAGAATGCAAGGAGGGTGGGCAGGAAAGGTTGGGAAGGACCTGTTATATCTGAGACTATACGAATCCCCTCCCGGTAGCATTTTCATTTAATACTTGTGTGTATTTGTACCTCTGCAACTTTGCGTTGGTTATGCCGCTCAACGTTAGAAAGCCGTGTAAGATATTTATTCCGGGTGAAGAAAAAGCTGCATCGCCTACAACCGTTGCCCTACTCCCACGACACGTCCTCGGCCGGCGGCCGCCCTGGTGCTGCAGAGCACCGCGGTCCCCAGCAGACCCACGGAGCAGAGGAGATGGCCAGGGCTCCTTCTCCCACCGCCCACGGGGAAAGCACAGTGACGAGGGGACTACTAATTACCCGAGGGGACTACTAATTACCATCGGGAACACAAGCCCCAGCCCAACCCCATGCATGCTCCTCGCCGAGGGCAGCCCGCAAGCCTGCGGCCGCAGGATGGAGAATCTGGGACTCGCCCCGCAGAGCACGCAGCAACCCCGCTCTGCAATTAGACCTCTGCACCGTGACGCAGGTAACGTTTTTAATATCTTCATGGATTAGCGTCCCGGTAAAGCACAGCTTATGACAGTGTTTACACATGGTCTTAGCCAGAGTCCTGTGCTGAGTGCTGCACTGAGTCCCTCTGCGTGTGGCCATCTGCTTCCACGGAGGGGCTTTGCTCAGGGAAGAACAGAGATACCTAACACCGGGAACTTCTCCTCACACACCCTGCCCATCTCAAACCCAGTGAGGAAACTCCATCAGAACTACTTCAAGGAAAGCCTCTCTCTTTCTCAAGGAAAAAAGCACATTTCCAGGCAGCCTTGTTTCCCGTACACTGCTAGTAACGCGCACGCTGCCCAGTTCTGCAGAGAACAGAAATGGACACGAAACATAATCCCAACTCGCAGCGAATAAGCCTTCTCGTTTTATCAACATCCATGGGAGGGGCTGAAGCATAAGGAAAGATTGGTTTGGCAGAGGAGAGAAAGACTTTGTTATGCAAAGGGTGATGAAAAGAGACTGAAATAGCAATAAGAAAACTCAGAAAAGATCTAGTGTTACATGTAACATTGCAACAAGCCCTTTTGTGCAGCCACGTGCACAGAAACATTCAGACAAGCCAGCCGTCGCAGGCTCGCTCACCAGTATTCCCAGTAAAATTAAGCTAGATTTAAAGGACCATGTCACTGCAGCACATTCATTTTACATCTACTTAAAACGTGGTACATATTGCAAAAAGACAAGCCAGAAAGTCAAACTTACTTAATAAATCAACGTATATGTGGGGAAAAACAGGAAAAAAGATCATAAGAAATACTTTGTAAATAGCGAACATCTGAGAAAATCCTAAGAGCAGCTTAATTAAGAAGGAAAAGCTATTTTGTGTCAAAGCACCAGCTTAGAAACAGGTCGTAAAGAACATATACATACCCTGCTTAAGGGCATGAGGCACTCATAGTGTGTATTGGGAAAGCAGATCCCCTGCACGATATCATCACTGAGCAGAGGCAGGTAGGATGCTGTGGTGACGGACGCAAGGAGGAGGCACCATGCCTTGGTCACCGGCGGCCGCTGCAGGGCAGAAGCCCCAGCGAGATCGACCAGCGCTCTGATCCACAATGGCAAATCCTATCCTTCCGTGTAATATTTGAAGACAATGTAATTTAAGGTGTCCCTTCCATTATTCAAATGCAGAAATAGCTACAGGGTGAGAAGACAGTGAATATGGCATGGAGCAGAAATAGGAGGGCACGGGCGAAATAAAAAAAAAGAACGGGCTAGCAGTTTGTCTGGGTCTGAGAAAGCAGCCCCTCCTGGAAGGATAATGTGTATGAAACGATGTTGTATTTGCTGACCTGTTCAGGAACCGAAGCGTGTGGATATCCCGTCTTCGCAGGATGCCAGCACGAGGCCAGGGAGGGATGCCGGGAGGTGGTGGTCCCCGCGCCTGGGTGGGCATCCCCTCCAGGACACCATTCGCTTCCATTCGCGCTCACACCGGCTCTAAAAAAACCAAACTGCTCTGTGAAAGAGCGGACAAGAACTGAGGAGGAAAAGAGAACATATAGGCAAGGTTATCTGAGAGAACTAAATCCCGTTCTCCCAAATCCCAAGCCAACAGTATGCAAAGTCAGAGTCTAATTTCACTGAACAGACTATCTTTTTTTGGCCCAAAGCATCCCAAGCCCAGCCTCTCACAGCCTCATACTGTTTTGCAACACTTTGCTCTTCCTTATTCTGCATTGTTCCGGACTGGAGAAGACATCTGTCACTGCACCTCCAACTTGCCCTATCTACTGTCGCCCGTATTTTATGGAGAAAGAAGCCATTTCAATGAAAATCATGCCCCGTTTGACTGGCTTCTCAAATATTTTCCAATAAGCACACTATATGCAAGAAAAAGGCTCAACACGAGCCTCCCCGGCTCTCCTCCGCCCGCTCGTGCAGGGTCTACCGCAGTGGGGTTGCAGTCCCCGGTATCACCGCGGTTCAGACAAATAAATTGTAATGACTGCAAAGAAGCAGAGACTTACTTAGCACTAAAAGATATCCAGAGAAAATTAAAGGAAAACATTTTGCTAGTATCAGCCAAGGGAGGACGGCCAGCCCATGAGTCCAAACGTGCTCATCTCTCTCCACAGCAAATATTGGAAAGGATTTGGAACAAAGATAGTCATTAAATAGTGGTTTTTAAAAAGCTCACTGCACTTAAACCACAGGTTGGCCCCCTTGTCCTGAAGATTTTTTTCGTGGCAGAGGAAACCCGGAGCCATTTAACTCTCTCTTGAATTTATCTTCAAAAACTTCAAAGTAATGCTTATCATCTGGTCATACATTTGAAGCATTTTTACTAGAGTTTTAATACCTTTAATTCTTTATCTACAAATTGCTCCTTCGTTAGATACAGAAATGAGAAGAAATCACTGTATCTGGCACCACTGCACCACAGACCAGTCCCACAGATCATCTCCCAGTGGGCATTACAGTGGGGGGGTCGGGGGGTCCCCTGCAGGGCATGGTGGACTCCAAGCAGAACACTGCTCTGTACAGAAGCCCATTTAAAAAAAAAAAAAAAAAAAAATCAACTTCAGAAAAATTAAATTTAGCTCGCAAACGAAATAATGCAGGTGAAAGTGCATTAGTAAGTCAGGTGCCTAAAGCCAGTTGAAAAGACAGGCATGAGAGGAGTGCACATGTGGCTTTGACTTCATGGAAATTTAGCTTATATGATGTGTTTTTTAATGGAGCTTTGAAGGTGCTTCTGAAGATTTGAAAATTTATATTTCTCATGGACATAGTTTGTTGTTTGTTGAAATGGTTTCAATGCATTTAGTTAATCTGGATTTTCTATGTTTATTCAAGTTTATTTAAATCTATGAAACCATCAATCTGCAAAAATTAGCAGGATATGTAAGAAAAATTCGCATTTATAATATTTGAAGAACAAGTTCTGCAAAACCACTCTTTCTACTATTCTGTGATTTCCACTTCTAGTCCCAACACTGTTACTAAGCTTGAATAAATAAGCAGCAAGCTATTCATGTTCTTTGCAACATCCAAAAGATTTGAGGTTTAGAATCCTCAGAAGCGCAAAAGATTGTGTTTGGAGCAGTTGCCCCCCCCACGGGATCTCCCCTGGGTGTCCCAGCTCCGGTGCCCGGGGCCAGGCCGGGTGCTGACCCACGGGTGCCAGGTCCCAAACCCCCTCCCGAGGACGCTGCCGGGGTTCCCACACCCCCCTTCCCGCTCCCAGCACTGCCAACACCTCGAACGTTGCCTTGGTATAAATAGTTTGAACTATTTAAAGGGATTTCTAGCCCGTACGCGTACAATGTTACTATACTTAGCTTCCTATCTTCAAGTCTTTGCCGCCGTAATTTAATTTGGTTTGCTGTTATATAGGAAACAGAAATGCACGGCAAATAAAATCCACTATGTTTTAGAGTACATCTTCAGACTTATGAGCCTGGCTTGTGCGTATGTGTCCCGCTTTGCCTGCCCACCTGAGATGAAGATATGGTGGTGTAGATGATTATTTAGCTGTATGCATGCACAATTTGCAATACAAATCGATACAAAGCATACATATTTTGCGTTGCACGAGGATACATATGCAAATACTCATGAAAAGATAAAAAGGAAAAAATGATTCATATGATTTACCATAAAAGAACATAAGTTGCAGTGGATTACAGCATTTTGGATTTTTTCTATAAATGCAGAGAAAATCTAACAAAAGAAAATTTTCAAGTAATGTTTTCAAGCATATTTTGGGTCTACTTTTTACAGTAGGCAATTTAAAAAATAAAAAATAAAGAGAGCCTTTGTAATAGCGATAATGTGACGGTTTTCAAGGTGAACTCATTACTAGCTTTCATTATGTACATGAAGAGTTACTGCCTGAATGCAGTGAAAGTGTTGTAAATCATTGACACTGGTTTTAATAATGGGTGACTCTGTTTATAAAAATATTCTTGAATATCTTCCTGTCCCCCTGTTTCTGCAAACGTTGAAATGGAAAAGAGAATAACCTTTTTTCTTTTTTTTTATCCCTTCCTTTTTTCAGGTGATTTTGGAATCCCCGCTTTTTGTCACTAGTGCCTATTACTGCATTTTCCCCACAAGGGCCGTGCTGAAGCGCCACAGCAAAGCTGACCCCACAAACTTCTGACCTAATCGAAAGACAGCTGTAAAAAAAAAAAAAAAAAAAAATCTGGTGCGACACAGTTTTCACAGTAATTTCAGCCCAATTTTGCCCACATTAGATTAGAGAAATGAGTTTTAAAGCACATTTTAAGTAGACGAACTATAAATATCTCACCAATTTTTTTTACTGCACTGATTGATCTTAACTAACAGCAGCTCCTACAGTTGTTGTAAAAGAACAAGCCCAGTCCCCACCGAATAAAAAGCAGAGACTGTGGCCCCTGCAGCCCCGTCCGAGGGACCGTTCCCCCTTCTGCACGCCGGGGCTCCCCCGGACGATGCTGCCCAGTGCCTCCCACGGCCTCGAGCGGATCAGCTCGCGCCTTCTCGGCTCTGCTTCCCAGGGTGCTTAAGGCTTTACCTTTCAGCCTCAAACCTGGTGCAGCTCTGCTGTTTCCCGAGCAAAGAGGCAAACGATGCAAAGGTAAAGCCTGCACCGGTTCGAGCTCTCCCGCTGGCTGCGTGCCGAGCCGCACGTCAGCAACAAGTGGCTTCAGTAAATAAGAATTTAAAGATGTTTGCAAGCTGCTCTCCTCCCGCCCTCGTCCCGCTGCCGTCAAATCTGGCGTAACCTCAATGAAAGCAGAAAAAGAAAGGGATGGTTTCTGAACACCTAAAGACCTGCTACGCTGCGTACTGAAAGGCAGGCCGGTGTCCTCCGTGGCTTTTCTAACGCAATGCCACCTGATAAACCGGGAGAGAAAATAAAACGGGATTTCCAAGCTCTCGTCGCCCGGTGGGAGAGGGCACCAAAGGCGTTCGAACACGCACATACCTTTTCAGCAGGGACAGCCCGGCACGTTGTGGCAGCAGTGGCACGGCAGCCGAGCCTGCTGCGAGGGAAAGTCTTAGTTAAATCAAAGTACTCGCCAGTATTTTTCATTTGATACAGTATTTGTAAAATGTTCAAACCTTGCATATAATGCGTAACGCTATTAAGTAGAATATCTAAAGTACTTAAACTAATTATGCCTATTTTGTAAGATTAATTATAATTAATAATTTAACATATTTTATCATTTAAGTCAGTATCCGTTCTGATCTTTAACTTTAGAGAGCACACTGTATACGTACCACATAATTAGGGCTTATGTATCACATAATTAGGGCTAAATACTAGGAAATCAGGCTAATTAGACCAAATCAAACTGAATTATTTAAGCTTTTTTTTTTTATTTTAGATGTAGAATATTTAGTAATTAAATACTGATTTCATTTTCTTGTACTTGCACATCTCACTTGTCTCTCAGCCGTCTGTTATAATGAAGCATTATAAAAGTGTTTGTCACGGAAGCGCAGGACGGGGATCGTTTAGCAAGCGGGCAGAGAAGGCGCCGAGCGAAGAAGATTCACGTCGTTAAGGATTTAAGCGCAGTTGAGCCGTGGGAACATCCCATGCACACCCAAGGCTTTCCCCCGGCTGGGCGCTTTCCAACCCGCAGCGTGTTCCCCCAGCATCGCTATCCTCCGTGGGGGATTTGTTAGTGTCAGCCCACGGCTGGGGATAACTTGCAGCAAAGCATCCCGTGGGGTGCTGGGAGGAGGCTGTCCGCAGCAGCCTGCGCCACACCGCAGCTCCCCTCCGGTATTTAAACTCCATGGAATACCTGGATAACGGCACCTAGAGATGAAAACCATCTTCTGGCAATGGTTCAAAGCTGTTCTGGTGGAAAGCGTTTAGGACAGACGCTGTTGGCCGTATTACGTAGGCATAAAGCATCGTGTAATAAAGTCTTTCAAATAAAGCACGTTACTGCCAAAAAAGCAGAGAACGTAACCGAACAATAACAGGGCTGGAGGCAAAATCCTCAGCGCGAGAAAGCACCTGCCCTAAACCAGGCTCAGCGAATTTCTAGTTCATTTCGGATATACGTTTACAGCTATAAAAACTTCTACTTTTCTATGGAGATTAATTCATTTCATTATAATTCATCAAAAAAGACAATAAAGCTTAGTTACGGGTTTATCATCCTTCTCTGCCAGATGATCTAAACCACGTATTTCTTCTAATGCTGTGCCATGGGCTAGTGTTGCATGCAGCCCAGAAAACTCAGGTGTGGGCATAATAATGTCCAATTACATTCTGGCATCGCACTCAAAAGATCGGCTTCTAAATGATCTTTTATGGCAGAGCTTCAATGAGAGGTAAGATTGGCTAAGGGCTTGGAAAAAAAGTGTTAGTTTCTGCTAGCGCGTTTATCAATTTTAACCAACTACAGGATTGATTTGAAAGGAAAATACATCGATAGACTGGAAAACCAGAGAAACCTTAACGTGGCTGTGGGCAAACGAGATAATTACTGCAAAGTAAGCAGGGTTTTGGGCCGGCAGAGGAAATCACGCACCCTGCGACAGCATCCTGCCCGCGGCAGGGCTGACTTGGGGGCGAGCTGCCGGAGCCGCCCGCGCTGCACCCCGAATTCTGACACCGCGTACGGGCAGCTGCCGCAGCCCCACCGCTCTGCCCCGGGTTCATACCCCAACATCCCCGGCAGCTTATGCATGTACCCGCACTCAAAATATAAATATTTAAAGATTAATACACCTCTGGTGCGAGGAACTGAAAATATTTCTTCTATCAAGGTAAATGTTAAGGGAATCCATACGAGATCAAAGGGCCATGAAATTGAAAACAATCATATGCCAAGTAGTCGGGGTCCTTTTGTACGTGTGGCATTCACTTCTGCTGCCTTATCCAGCGCTCAGCCAAGTCAATAAAAGGAATCCCATGGACTTCAAGGGGCTTAGAGGGAGCCCGCAGTTTTGTCGTGTTTTGTTTTGAAAAATCAGTGTTCCTCTTGTTTAAAGTGCTTAAGATGAGATTTGCACACTTTGACTTTTTCCAACGTTGGCTCTTGAATCAAAATAAGTTGGTTTCTGGGTGGTTTGGGTTTTTTTTAAACCTCGCACCAGGACGAGCATATAAAAGTGAAGAACGTGGACGCGCGGCAGAGCCAAAGGAGCAGGCGGCTCCCGCACCAAGCCAGCCAGTGTCCTAAGACACAAGACAGAAGGGAAATTGTTAGTGAGCCCATGCTAGAAGGTGAAGTTCTTTGGGGAAAGTAGCAAATAATTACTTAACTTTAAAGACAGACCAGGAACGTGTGGTCAGGCCCCCTCGTTGCAGGAGCGCAGCATCTCCAGCAGCATCCCGCTTCGTCCATCCGCCCTGCTCGAGCTCCGCCTGCAGCTAATAATCGTGATTACCAGATTGCCAGATTACCAGTTTTGATGGGCACCGCGGCAGAGCCCAGCCCAGGGCAGCTGTGGGGGCTGCTGGGACGCGCTGGGCTTCATTTTGCCGGCGTCCTTTAGGGTGCTTGTTAAAGAGTTATTTTATCTGACCTCGCTTCATATAGCTTAAATCCTACATTCACACCAATTCTGTGTTTAATTTGTCTCAGCAGAAAGGCACCTGCTCTACTCTGTTTTCTCCAGGTTGCAATCACGGCGCAACCTCATCCTTTGGTAGTAAAATACGGAAAATAAGTGGACCTCAGAGTACAAATAAACAATTAATAAACATTGATTTTATGGATTTATGTTTCTCTCGTAGCCCTGCAAACAATATCCACAGCGTACAATTCATGAAATTAAGCTATTTTGATTTTTTAAATAGCATTTTATAAATCATTATTTTATTTGTAATTTATTATACATTTCAAATTGGCCTGGAGACATCCTCTCTCAGGATCAGCTACGCAAAAGTTTTTTTAAAAGTCAATTTTCTTTTACTCATATAAAAGGAAGAGAGTTTTTTTCCCATGTTTTTCTAATCACTTTTAAAATTCTCATTCACTTTGATCTGACACAGAGATCTAGGCAAAAGCGCACAATTTCATCTCAAAGGGGAATTGTTTAGTAAATCTCAAACATATGAAAACAGGCAGCTATCATGAAACTGCAACATATAGTTAATTGTATTTTTAGCTATTAAATTAGTTTGATAAATGGGTTTCATATAGGGGTGCTTTATATGGAAATACACTCAATCCACATACTACTATGCAAAAATTTTAACTCACCTGATTTTAAAAAAAATCCCACAATTATTGAACACTGAAGAACTGTGAGATGCCAGTGCAACTTTTTGTTTTTAATTAAATAGGCCCCTACCCACAGTTCAGAAAATATAATAAATGTTTTTAGATTTAAAGCATTTCATAGCGATTCCCACAATGATAGCAGCTCTCTAACTTCATGTGCAGCATAGCCACAAAGAATAATTTAACAACCATTAATAAAGGAATTTTCAGAGGAACTCGAGCTCAAATTATATCAATCTTCTACTGTTCCAAAATAAACGCATCAGGTGGCATTTAAATGCAGGTGGCTAACCATTTTATCAGCGCACATATTTAAGCTATTAGAAATATAATTAGAAAAATTAAATTAAACACACTTAATGCAGACTCTAATTCTAGCAACACTGTCCTTATCATTATGCCATTTTTATAGCAAATTATAAAGTATGTCTAAATTGTACAGGTTTGTTTCTGACTGATAGCTGAACTCAGATAATTAAGTTGTTAACCATGTACTTCAGTGGTCAACATGGTTATGTATCTTTGTCTTATCACTACCCCTCCTCCTTGTTTCCACAGACCTCAGGGGAAGCAGATGAATGGCACTTGACACTACCCACCTACACAGCCGACTGATTAGACATAGTCCTGTACCACAGGTACACTCAATTATACGCTTTTCTGAGATTCAAGCGTTTCCTGAAGCTGGGAGTCTTGAAAACTGTTTATTCGATGCATTTTGCAGCCGAGGAAAACCGCGACGAAACGTCCTTAAAACTTGCAATACTATTTTATCACCCTGGGCACTTCAGGCAGGCCGGCTGGAAAGGGATTTATTTCATTAAGGAGAAAAACAATAAATCCTCTCTACCACAAATAATCAAACTGCTTGGGAGCATGCCCGTGTCCAAAGCACGCTCTTTAAAACCCTGCACAAGCAGCCCGCCCTCCCACCCCACTTTGCCTCCAGCACCGAGGTCCGGTGGACGCGCGGGTGCCGAGGGTCCCCAGCGCTGGGAGATGCTGGGGGGGGCACGTCCCAGTCCCAGTCCCGGTCCCGGTCCCGGTCCCAGTCCCAGTCCCAACGTCCCTCCGCCTGCCCCACCAGCCGGGACCCACAGAGCCGTCGGCCACGCGGCCAGACCCAGCACCCCAAGGCCACCCGGGATGTCGTTCTTCCAGCCAGCCACAGCCGGGCAAGGGATGGTTTACCTTTCACGCTTCCCTGACGAATTAACATAACTTCAGGGGAATAAAAATACAGTTAATTTACCAGTGGGTTCAATCAATAAGTAGCAAAACATAGACACAGAGGTGTGTGTGTGTGTATATATATATATATATATATAAAGAAAAAAATCTCGATTGCAATTCTCCTAGGAAAACAATCGATATTCAGATAATATAAAGGCTTTTCAGTACACGCCGAGGATTGGATTTATAATATGAGAGATTATTTGCAATATATTTGAAATTTAAAAGTTGGGATAACTTGAATGCTTTGCTAGATTTATGCCTGTGTGATTTTATGCATATAAGCTTTCCCTTAAGTTAAGGGAAATCACGTGGGTCTCGTGGTCTCTAGATCCCCTTATATCCTGTTTTCACCAAAATAACACAAAAAATGAATGAAATAACTTCCTGAATTTTAAATGTCTTATTCCGAACTAACTTTTGATAGTTCCCTTCATCCCATTTGAAACACCTGGGTTCACCCGGTTGTTTGATACTTTTTCAACATAAAAAACCAATGTAAACACATGGAAATTTTACAGGGAGACTTAACCAAGCAGCTTGCTTTACCTAGGGCCATTATAGTGATTATTATGAACACAAGAGCTGGGTTAATGGCACAAAATAGACTTTTTTTCATAAGATAGTTGCAGTCATTTCTTTTTCCATTTAACCTGCCTCTACACTGAGCACTGTCTACACTGAGCATCAGCACGGCTGCATCAAAACGGCCATGGACCTAATGGAGTTCCACTTCATTGCTCCTAAATGATTACAAGCTAAATATCCTCAGTTTAGAAGAAGAATATGTGTTTTCTTCCCATTTGCACATGAAAGAGTAACACACGGGGTTATTTTTGCAATATGTCATCAATAAAGATTTTGACATGTAACTCAGTTACAAAAATTTTATTTTCTTGGGGTTTTTGTTTTTCCTTTTCCTCCTCCCACTGCAAAGAATTTGGTGGAGAAAAAGGTTCCACCCTGGTCTCCATATTTATTAACAAATTCAGTAGGATCTGGTGGTTCTCTTTTAAACTTCTGAGCACTGGAAATATTTCAAAAGATACCTCCTGAAAGGAAAAGGAAGCTACGCCGCTTGGTGGGGGGCATCGCTCTTTCCCTAGAGATCTTTCCAGGAGAGCAAAAACCACACACATACATATAGGCTAGGAAAGCAGGATTAAAGAAAATCCTTTCCACAATGCATTGTACTGCTTTTCATTCTACGTGATCAGACTGAACTATTCTTTCTAACAAATATGTAATTATTAGCATATAAATTTAACACCTAGCTATGCTATAATGACAACAATTTCTTTCTTTATTTCCTTTACTTACTTAATATGGAAAGTTATTTGTCTGGCACTATTGTTTTCAGGTTTTTATTGGTTTTTATTGTTGAATGTTATTTATTCCTCAAAATATCATTAGCTTTCACATACCTGTAGATTTTCATTTTTGATATCTTTAAAATAGTGTTATAAGATTGAGGGTAATTGTCCAAATCAATTTTTTTTTTTTATATCTTGCTCTCGAGTATTTAGATGTACATTCCCCTTCCCCCACTTCTAGGGGAGAGCAGTGTTGGATCTACTGTGGTCTGTTGTGAGACTGCGTGCTCTCCTGGCTGAGCACCGGTCTCAGAGTGAGAAGAACTGGATTTTAGTCCAGCGTGAACATTGCTTTGGTGAAAATTTTGTATCTTGCCTAACTGCTAACTTTTGGGGACGCAAATTCCTTTTGCCGACCACAGGGACATCCTGGCCATGCTTAGATATTGTAGCTGCTGGTGTAGCACAAACGAAAATAAGAGGAAGTTCAATTGGGAATTGGAAAGAGAGCTTCTGGCAATTGCTCAAGGTCCATACTTCCCTGCCAAGCAGAACCCTTTATGTAGCTGTTAGATGTTTATAGCTCTAAATCAAAGACAACAGAGCTTAAGTGAGTGAGTCTTGTAAGACACAATGCGTGGAAGTGTCACGCCGGAGCTAGCACGCCCTGCTTTTGGGTGTCCGGCCACTGCCCGGCAGCTCCTGCACCCGTTTCACATCCCGATGGCCTGGGTGCAAAGCCAACCACCTGGGAGCCTGGGATAAACTGGGCACCCCTGTCTGTACCCACCCTTGAAGACACATTCCTAAGAGGCTTTGGATTGGTCTACAAGTGTGTCAAGATGCACTCAGGTGTTTGAAAACTGTTCCTATCCTGCAGAGTCCAAAGCACCGACACAAACCCGCACAAGGTTTACCTGCAGGTTGAAGTCACGACAGCCACCGAGAAGGTGCTTGTACCCACCGCCATGAAAACAACCTCAGCTCTGGGTGAAGGACTCGGGTCCACCACCTCCCTTCATTCTGCATGCGGGTTGTACAATAACAGGCCCTGTCTGCCCAGAGACACTGCCTCCGTGGGTAAATCGTACAAAACCTTCATTCTTTCTTCACCTTCTCAATGCCTGCCAAGCATGAGCTCACCAGGCAAGAGGGCACGGAAGGAAAGAGGAGAAGCAGATCCCTGGTGCAGGCGAGATGCAGCTGGGACACAGCAGCGCGCAGCACTAGGACGCATCCTTCCTCCCTTGCCTGTAGGCAAAGGTCTGCAGCTCACGGGAAGCACCATTTTCCCCAGGAGAAACTGAGGTTGCAGGCTGGTACCTTCAGAGAGATAGAAAGAAATGGAAAGAAAAAGGAATATGAGCTTTCTCTCCTTTTTTTCCTTTTTTAAAAATTTTATTTTCCCCTCTCTTTTTCTAGACATTCTACCTATGAGGGCAAGAAAGCAGTATGGACAGCATCTACATCTAAACACGTGTTAAGCCACCATAAATGGCATAGGTGGCTTTTCTTTCTAACTATTAACACCAGTAGAAGTACTACTATTTTATCACTTTATAAGCCTCTAGGGAAGTCTGGGAAAAAAAATCATTTAAAGTTAGAACTAGAAAAAAACATTAGATTAAACACTTAGGACAGGAAAAGTTATTCTTTTTCTCTAGGAGCTGAAGTTTGAGGGGATAAAAACCCAACAAAACCACCATTGCTAACACTGAGAATTTATTTAGGAAGATAAAAGGAAAAGCATTTGTGTGAGCAAATAGGGAACAAAAAGAGATTGAGAAGGAAGGAGTGACACCTGAACAGAGGAAAGAGAGGGAACTGGAGGAAAAGAATAGAAAAGGAGAGGAAATTTAAAAGAAGATCTGGGCATAAAATTAACCGTGAAGAAAAGTGGGGGCTGTGGAAATAAAGGCACAGAAAAAACAGTTGTTCTAAAGTTCCCAGGTTAATTTTCCTCTGTTCTGGTTTAGCTTTTAAGGCCATTTTTTACCTTCATTTAGTGATGTCAGTCCAGATGACCCACTGCGATGGATGGAGAACCACCACAGGCGAACTCCCCCACTTCAACTGCACCAGTCAAAGCCATGGAAGAACTAATCTCAAACACTACAAGTACGTGGGCATCACGGACGCTTGAACATCTTCAGCATATGGCCAGCACAAACACATGATCCTCTTTAAACAGCGTAGTCGTTCTGATCTCCAGATGAAAATGCCCTGTTTCATTGAACACAACCTAAAAAGAAGCACCTGCATCCCAAACATCACGATCCACACACTTTGGACTTCAAAAATGAATCATTCCCTCACATTAAGCATGTCACATTACCTGGAAGATGGCCAGGGCCAACTTCAGAGATTGTCTTTTGCAAATTAAGTTATTTGCTATTTTACAAAAATTAAAATAAAGTCCACAACCACCATTATTTGAAAACCTCTCTAAAACAACAGTGTGAGAGACTTCTACTTCCATCACCTAAAATGTGAGGATTGCTGTTTACCATACACGGTCTAATTTTACTCAAAGTTTTATAAACTATTCTGTATTCAAAGATTAATTATTTTAATTTTTGTACCAAGAAAAAAAAAAATTAGGGCAATATGGGGAGGTAGGGTAATTACACTACCTGGTAGCATTAGTTTCTCAGCAATCACGGTTTATATTGCACTTACTGCTACCACAAAATACTGATGGTTATCAGTGAGCATTGTCCTGAGGAGAAATCTGTTTAACAAGGTAAGAGGCCAGACAACAGACATATGTCAATATTTGCTTTTTATTCCCCAAGTAGTGTGCATTTTATATCCAACTGTACAAAAAAAAGTTGCTTTATCTAGCTAAAGTTTCAAAGAAATGAGACAATGAACAACACATAGGATTTTCTGTGAATTTGCCTTTTCTTTTAGAAAAACAATTGTTACGCTGTGAAATCTAGAAGAACAGCCTCTCTCTTTTCTATGGTCTGTGTGAAATGATCTGAGGTTTTATGGTTTTTAAGATGCTGTACTTAAAGCAGGTCAGCATGCTAAAAATGTTATCCTGACGTATTCTAAACATTAACTGAAGAGAAATAAATAAAACACGAAGACCCATCAATCTGATTATTTTGTGAAGATCAGATAATCCTAAACAAAAGAAAGCAACAGAAGCAAAAACTAGGAAAACCCTCGATTTGCAGCGACAGTTAATTTCATAATGCATTTGCAATTGCTAATAAACAGAATTATTGCTGCACAAGAGAAATCTTGTGGTCTCTACTCTATCACTACAGAGGGCAGCAACAGACAACAGAGCTCTTTAGCATTACAGAGGAAATGTTAAACATTCCCAGTAAACAAGGGAGCTTGGAGAGGCTGGTCCTGCGGGCAGCCCAGGGATCTTTGCTGGAGCACGGTCCGAGGCGGTTTATTAGACATTTCAGCCTCCTTTGGATGCTAACAGGCAAGCGGGTTTGGAAAGTCTTAGGGAAACCTGGACTGCTTAACAAGTTAAGCCTATCTTCTGTGAATTTATCAAGCCCAGATATTAAAAATAAGCATAAACCATGAGTCATAATACATGAGCTGGACCATACGGTAGCGAGTTAAATTCGTTTTGTGTATTCTTTCCGTCTTTACACTCAAAACCAGTTGCTTCGTTTTCTGTTACATCTCTTGGTAGACGAAGAAGCAAAAAGTCAAACAGCTGGGAAGCGTGTCCTCTACAGCCTGGAGACCGCGCACCGTAAAGTACAACGTAAAGACATTTACTGTAAAGACATAAAAGTTCGAATCGGAAGAAAGTTGCTCAGTTTGAAAGACTTTATATATAATTTTGTTTCAGTAGTAAAAGTGCGTTGGGGGCGGGGGCGAGGTGCCTGGCGCAGTTATTAGCAGTGGTCACATCCTCCTCCAGCTCCGGCGGCAGATGCAAAGGAGGGCAGCAAAGGTCTTATGATCAAACGGGAAGAAAATGACTGACAACACGGAGCTAGTTCAAAGGAACTAATGGAATAATTAGTTCCAAAAAGACTAAAAAGACTGAAGAATTCATGATGTCATAAAAAGCAGAGCTACTTAAATTGGATTAGAAAATAAAAATGACACGAACATTGTAAATATTCACAGATCACATCATTGACGTGTAATGTGCCGTTAAATGATGTCAAATTAAAGGGGAAATTACATGTGTAAGAACTAGGAAGAATAAAGGGAAGACATTTTAAAGATGCACAGTCCTTCAAGTGAAAATCCCTATCGTATATCAGGGCTGATCACTGCATGGATGAGGAAACTATGAGAGAAGAATAAAATAAAATATGGGAAAGAAAACATAGGGTAAAAACATCTCAATTTAAACCCTGTGGTGAAAGGCTGTTAACTTCAGAGCCAGAGCAGCTTCTCCTCAGCATGTCTTTGTAAGGCTGCTCCCAGCCAAGGTGATGCCCAGAACCAGGCACCTTCATCGCTTAAACCCCTGTTAAAATTAGCCCCAATTTATTACAAAAACCCCAGCAGTCAAGCATACTTTCACATGGGAGGGTACCCTGAGTAGAGAAGAGGACTTTGCTCAAATGGTACTTTTGACTTTTCCAAATTGTATTGCAATTAACACAGTCCTATGTGAGCAAAAGTGAGCGGATAATAAGATGGCACTTCTGAATCCACAGTCTTCCGAAGTAGAAAAGGCTGTTATGGATACCTTTAATCATACACGCCTCATGTACACCATCCATAGAGGCTTATAGGCCCTCAACCAGAGTGAGATATCATCTCATCCATGGCAGATAGCAATGTTGTGGCAATTAATTTACCTATATTGTGCTCTTTTCAAGTAAGCTTGAAAAGAAGGTCCTCCCTGCTTCTCTCCCTTCCCTCCATGTGCTATCTGAATCTCCTGCTCCAAAGATGGCATTTAAAACTCTCGAAAATACCTGCATAATAAAGGGTAAAAGATACTCTGCACGTATATATATGTACATATCTTTTTCTTCCCTCATGGTCCTTTCCATCTCAAAACTCTGTGAGGTGTTAAAAATACATCGCACATAACCAAGAAACTCGAGATTATCGGCATTATCTCACCCGCTCCGCCTGGTGATAAGATGGTCTGACGCGCTCGCTGTTGCGATAACAGGCACCAAGCTGCCAAGCTGGTTACGGCGTTCCTTAATCATCTGGGCCTTTTCCACAGGAGATTATTGTCCCCCTGTAATTTAGACCAAGTCAAACTTGAGCCAGCACACATTCAACCCCCCTGTTGAAGCTGGCCACAGTTTCGGATGCATATGGATTCTTTTCCTCCAGTGATGCTCGGCGCGGAGCCCAGTCCTGCAGGTCCAGCAGATCCTGGTGTGGGCGCAGGGTGAAAGTGCCTGCCGCTGTCAGGAAGCCCTCAGCACATCACTTACGATGTAATTAGCCACATTTGCACCCAGTTAAGACATAAAGGTTAACACCTGTACCGCTATAAAAATGTCATGCAATCTTTAATGATCAAGACATCAGTTTTGTCCTATAGCCAAAAGATGTATATTTACATTGCTGCGACTCATACAAAGATATATATTCACGTGGAAACGTGAAAAATATGCATCGGAAAAAGAGCAACTTTTTCTTACATTCTCCTGCTGAGTTAAAATAGTACCATTTTTATTCTTTGAAGACTTCAGTGATCTCTCCGTGCACACCAGGCCATGCAGCAGCCTCCTATCCAACCCCCCGCACCTCCCCAGCTGAGGTGGAAAAGCTGCCGGTGGTCTCACGGACAAAGGCACACGGGCTACGAGGATGCGAGAGTTTGGGGATCCAAGTGCTGGATTTACAGAAAGTAACTAAAATACTTACAACACTTTCTAAAACACAATGCAATGCCTTTTAATCACTTCTGAGTGCGTATTCTTGTGTTGGTAATGTCAACTGTCTCACAGATGTGAGGGTCTGCAGAGGAAGGGAAGGACAGATACCTGCACGGCTAGAGGAAAAGCAGAATGTGCTCTGCAGTACCTGGTTATTGCCTTTGTTTTGTCTGGAGGGTCAAGATTAAAACATATGTTCGAAGAAGCAAGGGAAAGACAAAAGGGTCACTTTTATATTTCACTATTACGGCTATACGTATTAAAAAAAAAAAAAATTGTTCTGGACATCGCCGCGTGCACTTGAATGCACTTAACCATACGGCTCCTATTTTGACCAAGAGATGACATTATCTAAGCATTACATTTGGTCTGTTACGTGCCGTTCTGTTTGCCTACGAAATGGCAGGTAGGTAAGGCCATTTCAGGTAGGAAGGCGATGCCTGGGACAGCCCGGGACTCCCAGCCCTGCCTGCACGGCCCCCGGGGTGTTTGCAGCGCTGCGTGCTGGTGCCTGGGGGAGACCGAGGGACAATTTTCTTGTTGTAATTTGTACGACTCCAGCCTACAGCTGAGAGTAATTTCCAAAGTGGAGTTGCCTGAGCCCTAGGAGCAAACAAAAGTATTCTGAGGTCTTCATTTGTGCAATGGCATTTCCACTCTGACTGGAGAGATCTGTTGATTGCACTCACATTGTCTCTATAACAATTTAAAAAATTAGACGTGATAGTTATCCTTTAGCTCAAGAGAATGTATTATTCAGATTCCGCTTCTCTCTTTTCACTGACTTTTAACATGTCATAAGTACACATGAGAAGTGGGTTACCCAAAACGAAGGCATTTATCGGGGAGAACTTTGCACCCGTGACCTGAAATCTCTCAGACATAAGGAACTTTGATATAGAAGGAGGTCTGTCAGGGCTGAGCATTCAATATATTACAAGTCCCCAGCAAAAATAGAGCACGGCTAAATAACTTGGGAAATATTATACTTATAATGGCATTGCAGAGTCAATCAATTTAAATGTAATAAAGACGACGACAGACAATGAATAGAAAGTTCAAGGACTTTTCACCTAGGGCTTTGCTATGGCTGGAAGTCAACCTGCTGAAGTCTATAGAAGTCTATATAATCTGGAAGTCAGCTCCAGGGATCAGAGTCACATATGGAAACAAAGGACGACTTTGCTTTCAGGGAACAATGCTCGAAAATATCAGCATAAGCCCCAGAAAAGCAACCTGAATTGGACATTTTTGAAGGCAAGGGCAAATTTTCATCATATTTTTTTGCCAGGCAATACTGTAATTCATCTTTTCATGTCTTGGTTTCATCAGCTAACTTTATCACAGAACAACATCACAGGCTGGACAGAATAATTGCATTGACTTTGCTTTATGCTTTCACTAGTACTGGAAGGTTAATACACTAGATTAGCTGTGCACGTAGTTCCTAGATTTATTCTTTTATTTCCCTAACTGGTGTTTATTCTTCATCATAATATAGGAAATTTACTAGAGTATAAGACAAAGTTTAACAGTGGAGTTGATTTACAACCTGTATTCATGGAATCCTATTTTAAAAGTAGGTGGCAATTTGCACACCCACAGCATTTGTACTGAAGACTTCACTGGGACATCACGGAGCATAGGCTTTCTATGGAAATGATGTTGTTTGCTGCCTTCACTGAGAATGTAGAGTGAACCGCAGATTGCAATTGGGATTCAGTGCAAGATGAAGCTTGGAAGCGTGAGGTGGAAAAATTGCATCTCATTTCTTTTTGCCAGGTGGTAAGAAGCTGGCTTAGGATTTAGCAAAGTCTCAGACTTTGTCCCCATTTCAGCCTTTGGAAGAGAAAACTGAACTTTGGTCTAGCTCCAAGAGTTCATAGGAATAGAAAGGCAGGTTTTCGGGATGCACAGAGAATGAACATAAGAGCATGGGAAAGGCCAAAGAGCTCAATGTGAAGGTGCTGTGTGATGACACAGCGTAGAAATCTTGAAGAGCAATTTTTGGGTAAAGAAAAGCAGGGCACAACCAACCTGCTGGGTGTGAAAGGAAAGGTGTGAAAGGAAAGTCTGTAGGAAAGCTAGAAAAAGATTATCATATTTGAAAGACAAGGAAAACACTAGAAGGGTCTGAAGAGCCAGAGGGTACTGTACACAAGTGAAGATTAGGGGCTGATGAGGAAAGAGCAATGCTGGACTTTCTCTCATATTGTCCATCACAGTCACCTTTCAAAGATGAGAAGGGCCAGAATATACTGGAGGAGTTAGGTCAGAGAAAGGGTGAAGGAAAGGCTAACTACAGTTAATGGTTTGCCTTCACCACTTACACAGTGGAACTGTGAATACAAAACACATGAACATGAATTTGAAATGCTTCATTGTGGGACAGTGGTCTTTTCTATCAAGATCTTAACGTTCTAGTCACCCAAACTTCAAGATTCATGCCTTAGTAAGACCATGATTATGGAGATAGTCATGCCAAATAAAACGCTCCTCACAGAGGCACAAAATAAATCTTGCAGCCTTTACATCCCAAGCTATCAGGGGCAATTTCTAGTTTTGACAATTATAAAATTATCACGTAAACTGCCAACATACTTGCAAATGCACAATGACATCATTAATATTCTCAACAAGGAAAGCACACTAATGTCATAGACTGGAGCATTAATATCACAGTGCAAAATGATTCAGCATACAGTTTAATTAAAGCATGCAAACTATTTTTGTTTATGTAAAGCACGACAGAGACCATAGGCATCATTCACTGGTACAGCATACTGCTTCAAGTACAGATCACACAAGTACAGATCAAGTACAGAGCCACTCCTGTTACATAAGAGAACTTGCATCCAAAAACTGAGGTCTCCATGTTCTCCTAACATCTGGCGTATTCCCCGAGAATATCTGCCCCCCCCCCCCGGAGAGGTGGATCCCATACAAGTGCAAACCATCACCGTGCTAATGTGTTTTTAAACTAAAAGCAACACTTAGATCTAAGGTTCTCTTATTTTCAGACATTTTCTGGGCTCTGCACCTAATATGTTGACGTGACACATCAGCACCAAAGCACTGATTTGCAGGGACTAGGTAGGGAGGGATGAGGGCAAAAAGGAGATTTTGTTCGTTTTACTTTATTGAAGATAAAAGACTCTCCCTGTTCCCTTTTTGTCACTCCATCATTTCTTAATATTTTGTCCAGGGCTTTGTTTCAGAGCAAAACTGGAGTGCAACCTGGGGGGCAGGCAGTCTCTGCAAAACTCCTTCGTGGGTGACTGCTGGCCAGACAAGACCTGATCTCCTACCAGGCCCTGCAGCGTGGCACCCAGAGCGCGTGGGCACATCCCCAGGCGTCATCAGAGCCCGGCGTGGCTAGCTTGAGGTGGCCAAGGGTGGACCAGCTTCTCTTCGGGGTTGGGAGCACCCTCCTCCTTTGTAACGTCCACGGGCTTGCGCACAATCTCAGGGATTTCAGAGGCAATCGAGACTGAACTACTGCCACAGCACTGGCCATCAGCATATTCTACTCTTTATACTGTAAAAGATTCAGCTTACATAAATTGAGACAGGCGCCTGCCTTGCTTCTGTACTGCAAACTCAGTAGCACTGTTTAATACATACTCGGATAAAATATTGCTAACTAGGGTAATAAATTTAAGCCAGATACTGTACTAGAATTAAACCATTAACTGGTAAATCAGCTGCTAAGTAGCCCATATTCCTTTTAATACTAGATTCTTAATGGTAGATTTAAACAGTAATACATATTTGACAAAAGCTTATTCAAAATATTCGAGTGACTAGAAACACAGGGAGCTGGCTCTATATCTGCTGCTTTCTGAAGTTTATCTGAGACCGAGTGGAAACGAGCTCCAAACAAAGACTGCAACAGGAGCCAGTTGTTGACACTCTACATCACGTGTCGCATATTAAATGATTCATCAAATGCTGTGTCACAACCTGTATAAAGTCTTTTAAAAATGGATCCTTCCTCCTTTCATTTGATTTTTAGCAGTAAAGAATATCTGGATAAATCTAGGCTTCCTTGAACAACCTTCCTTTTCTGAAACCACACCCCTTTTAATGCAAACATTCAACGCAAATATTATTAGAAAGAGCACCGGTCACTAAATTTCAGTAAATAGTACGCTGGTGTATCTGGACAGTTTGGGCATCCTGATGGAGCTCTGCTGTAAGGACTCCCTGAATTTTATGAATAAAATTTACCCAGAACATTTTGGAAAACGAAATAATAGATGAGTAAATAATTTTACTGGCTGATATGGAAAGGCAATGTGTTATTGTAACCTGCCTTGTATGCTCCTTGTAAAATACTGTAAATTATGATTTTAAATTATGATGTTAGATTAGGTTTTCTGCAGCTTAATATATTGTAATATAATATAATTGCTAAATGCAAATGAGATACTGTACAGCTTTTCCATAGAGTTGTTCATGAAAGCCAAGCATTTTACATATTACAGTGAAGTGCATGTTATTAAGAAACAAATTATAATGAAGCTTAATTTAGTTGGGAGACAAGATACCATAGCCTTATCACGGTTGACAATGTAGTAAGGTATCTTATAGCGCTATTATACCAACTTATGTGCAGCTCAAGTATCTCCAGCACAAACGCACATAGGCAACAGCACCGTACCTTTTAAGACTCGCGTGTGATCTCATTACCTTAAAGTCAAGTAATACTATAAAGTCATCAATTTGGCTTCAAATACGCTCTGTGATCGTGACTGACAAATGCTCTTTTCAAAATAACAAATACAAAGCTGATTAGCATTCAAATACTGTGCACTTGGAGCGAAGTTTGGGCAGAAGGCACATTTCAACTGCTTCGAACACGGCGCAGGATCAAGTGCAGAGCCGGAGTCAACACAAGAGTTAAAAACAACAAAATCAGTCACCTCGCGGTGCCGTTTGCTGAGCGCTCGCGATGGCTACTGCAGATAAAACTGCCTTTTGTACCCCTGGACCTGTAACCCACCCCAACAGGCAAAGAACTCCGGCTTTTCCATCTTCATTTTCATCAGCAAGTCACAAAAAACAATAGTTACTGGTAGACGTGCCAGGAGAATGCACTCCCTAAATAATATATGGGCTAGTAAATTGTCCATCAGACTGTAAATTTCAAAAGAAAAACTAAAATGCATTTTTTCAGCATTTTCTGAGCGGTGTTCCCTCCATGCAGAGCACGCAGCGGCATCCCCATTTCCCCTCCAAAAGCACGGGTACCAACGGGTTTGTTACAGAGCAGGAAAAACCTGCTCCAAAGCAATTCATTATTAATGCCAGAATTTTCTTGCTAAACAGTTCTGATTATTTCACAAGAAAGAGGTCAAGGTATTGGAGAAAGGGATTTAATCAAATAAACTCTCAATCTCTCTCCAAATAGCATTTTCATCCGGCTGCATGTAAATTCATCAGATGACTAGCCTCCAAATGCACAGGCAAGGTTAATCTGCTATGACTGTTAAAATTTCTGTGATATGCCTATTGAATAAAGATTTAAAATAGGATGAACCACACCAGTTACCCCAAACTGTTTTCTATTTCTTCTTTTCCTTAAAGTTTTGCCCTGAATCACATCATCTCCACTGGCAGAAAGGGAGCTGAAAATCCCCCACTTGGGCTTCAGTTGCGGGACCCCACAAAGAACTGTTTGTTTTGCATTTGCTGCTCAACTGTCCAGATTTTGACGACTATCAACAGCTTATTTCAAGCTACCCCACAGCGAATAACCTGCCCTGAGCAGAAGGCAAAGGGGGTATCCTGGACTATTAGAAACATTTCATACATTGCTGGAGCACTCGTCCTGGAAAACAAAGCAGAGTTGCCATTAACAGAGAGGAAACGGAATTTCTCTTTTATTCCGAATTCTATATAGTGCTGCTTTGCTTAAATAAGGAGCCAAGGAATTTACCACAGTCATATCCCAAGGTGAATTTAGTGGCAAACACCAATAATCCCTCTTGGACACCTAGTACTTATTAGGCAAACCCTGTCTCCTAACAGTGTAAATCAATGTTTATTTTTAAAAACGATCTTTGTGAACTTCACACTTAAACACAGAATTATGATATAGCTCTAAACAACACACTCAGTCATAAATGGAGAACTGCAATTTTGGTTTTTGTTTTGTTTCTAAAAAAATCCCAAATGCCTATTGACATAGAGTAATAAAAAAAAAAAAAAAAAGAGGGAAACTGAAATACAGCAGGCAGGCAGGATTATTTTTACTAATATTTTTTGCTTTCTTTACCCTAAATCTGGCCACAGAATCTGTATTTAGCGGAACGTACTGTAAATATCTTCCTGAAGTCAGATCAGATTTATGAGACTGAGAAAGTGTGCTTGATGAGAGCCATGGCTTTACACAGACAAGCCGTTCTAGCCTCATACCAGCACACGCGACCCAAGCACAGTCTTCAGATGCTTAACAATCTCCAAGTAAGCTAATGGTACACCTTTTTTTTTTTTTTTTTTTTTTACATAGCCATTCTAATTTATTTATGCTATACATGCAGCGTGTTCCTAAATATGCTCCACCTAAGCAGTTTCATTGCCACCTTCTTCAAGACGTCTAAGACGACATTTCCTCTGTTTAAAATCAGAGAGGATTCTTAATGGTATACAATCTATATCCCTCGTTTAGGAGTCAGGCAGCAGTTAAAAACTCTGCCTCATCCAGATAAAAAGTGTTTTGATGCTGGTATTCTCTGCCCCCTTTGCTCCAAGCACCTTTCTTGAATCTCAGACACCATTTTACATGAGGATGCTTTCTAAAAAGCAAAATGTAACTGTCTAATTAAGAGCGGAATGATTGGCTAGTTCATGGACTCTGTGACAGTTATGACAAATACACATATTGGCATAGCCCTAACCTCACTTCACAGTTTGCAACACAAAGATGGTATTTTCAGAAATGTGCGGAACACTCTGATACAAAGCTTCACCTTGTCTAGTGCTATTCCATTTAATTTTTTATTAACTGCCTGAACATATGCCATTCTAGAAGAGGGTAATAGTTACAAAATGTCAGCAGAAACATTTAAACTGCTAAAATGTAAATGATTTTATAAATTTGTAATGAAAGGTAATTGTCATGTGGGAAAAGTAACAGAAAAACAGATATGTGTAAATGTAAAACTGGTAAAAAATACATCTTACTGGTCGAAGGTAGCAAAATTTAAGTGTATTTTAATGACCATTGTAAGTAGTATTTAAATAAAATTAGATTCATAAGCAGAAAATGTGAATTCTATAATATTTTATTTTCTAACATTAGTAAAGTTCATAATAATGAAAAGACCTCATGGAACTTTAATGCGCCTAAATTCATTAAACAGTAGGACATTAAGATTCCTCACCTCATTTTAAAAAACAAATAAATCAAGTCAGATAACATAAATACAAAGCATTTGCCAGCCTCGGCGCAGCCCGGCTTTAAAAGAACAATATTAGAACGCGGTTAGTTAGTTTCTTTACTTTCCGCTAAAATGAAAAACAATTTGGTGATTAATCCCTTCAGCGATGCAGTGCTGGGTCAGTGCTCTCGGAGATGTCAGGAAGGAGAAGACTAGGGCGAAGAAGGGAGTTTTTCTTCAGCCACCACACAGAGCAACCACCTTCCAGTTAGGTTTGCGGGCAACCATCTTTAAATGCTTGAGCTGTTCTGCGTGGCCATGACAAGATTTGCAATTCTCCACGTTTATTTACACACCATCACCCCAACTAGACATCACATGGAAGTGGCATGGTCGCGGCTGACCCCAGGGTAGTCCCTGTCTCTGCCGATCCAATTTCATCCTGCTCGGCAATTGAACTGCAGTCAGCCCGCCCAGGATGCATGCACACTGCGCCGCGCCGCAATAAAATTAGCAGAAGCTTGTCAGGGTATATTTTCTCGTTTTACACTGACAGACACTGGACAAATATGTCTGCTTTTCAGAAATCCATAGAGGTTTCTACTCTCCTGAAATGTATATCAGGCGGGTGTATTTGCAAGTCTGTGTGTGCCTGGACGGTGAAAACCTGCGAGGGCTGGCTGCGGGACGGCACGGCGATCCCCGCAGGCTTTTATTTGGGTTTTGTTTTTTTTTTTTTTTTATTTCTCCTCCCTGGACTACGTAGAAAACGCTAAACTACCGGTCATTTATATTTCTACCGTGTTTCCGTACAACCGCTCCTGCTTAAGATTGGATGCACAGAACGAGTTCTTCGGCCAGAAATTAATAGAACATAAATCCATCATATTTCGAAAGCAAAAGTTAGGGGGGAGGAACGGCTATTTGCCGTGTGCAGTAGGTATACAAATTACCTTCCAGAGGAGATGTTACCTGCAGCTTACGTAAGAGCTCACCTGCAAAACTGCTACCTTCCCGAGTCCAATCTCCTTTAATTTTTTTAAACGCTTTTGCAAATAAACGAAGGAAAACGATCATTTGTTTCAAAAGCTAAAGCCAAGGGAGGCTAACACAGTAAATAGAAGAAATTTACCCTCTGTAATGGGAACATTTTTAAATAAAACCACCTAATATGTTTTGTAATCTACACCAATGTAATTTTATTAGATATTCAGTGCAGTTCCTACATCAAACAGCCTCAGAAGCCCCAGGATCATTTTATATTCACTGGAAGACAGAAAGAAATCCAAAACCTAGTTAAATAAATTGTTCATTTATTCCTTTCCTTTTATGCACCAAGATCTACATGTGGTCATTAATTATAAAGAGACTATTATAGCACCATATTTTCATTCAATACGATGTCCTGGTATATATCAAAGAAGTCCCATAATTAAAACAGAAGGGCCACAATGACAATTAAAATTACAATCTATATGGGGAAAGAAAGTACAGTTCTGCAATTTTTCACCCTGTCACTGTCAGCACCGGGGGATATTCCGGTCACGTCTCTTGTAAAGCAGCCTAAATTCTTCTTCACCAATGCAACCTCAAAAGCATTATCAGCACCTAAGCAAAAGCCTATGCAAGTATAATTTAATACCAAGCCACAGTTTGCAAGTAATAGCGTATAAAGTGATATTTAAGTGGTGTTTTAAGCACACTTCTGATGGCTACAGCCGCTTTTTACTGGTAAATGCGTTTTCCTTTGAGTAGTGATTATGAGTCCTGGGTGAAGAGGTCCTGTGTGCAGGTCTGCCTGTAAGCCTTACTTCCAGCTGCCAATCTTTACTTCACAGTGAAGAAAAAGCCACATAGCACCTTGTTCTTACTCTTGTATGCTGTCATCCCCTGAGCCTGATAACTGCAAAATCATTTCCACATAACACTTTTCTGCTTCTGCCTCTTAAACCTCGAGACCTACACATTGTGCACGCACTTGCACCCCCGGCAGCCGGCCCCCCAGAAGCCGCTGCCTCTGAACCGCCGGCCTCTTCCCGCAGACTATTTTTAACACTTATCCCGGTAAATATCTGCATTAATGGAGTACAGGGCTCTTGTGCAGCAATATGTATTTGCTACAATTTATTGTCTATAAAAGTCACAAGCAGTGAATTATTACAGTTAAAACTGTGTTTTTCTTTATAATAACTTTAAACCGAGCACTCATATATGAAGCATGCAATGGAGATGGAGAAGGTTTTGTATAATAAAACGGTGACATGGTCATTTTTCCCAGTTTTGCATTACACAGACACACTCATGCATGGTGCTTTTTAAATTCTTATTATATGTGAGGTCAGGGGGTCGAATGTCAGAAAGTACTGTTAATTTCACGGGGTTAGGGGAAAGTAAATTCAGAGGGAATACAGATCACTTAGCACAGAAAAGCAGCTCCTCTGAAGTTTGGTTTTACATTTGTTAACCATATCCTTCAGCTGACGAACCATTGAGACCAGGGTGACATTCTGGTCCCCGGTATAATGGCTTGACACGCTGCGGGGAGAGCGGGATGCCGGCGGAGGGGCCGGCTGCCGCTGCCCCGAGCCAGCGGAGCACCGAGGCTCCACGCAACTGGAACCGAGCGGAGCGGGTTGCCATTTGGGCTGCGATGTTTAAATTATAGAGAAAGCAGTCAAGATGTCTTAAAGTTCAATCTGACAAGAAATGTAAAATATATTTCGGTCTTCATTCGCCGGGAAGGTAGCATCTTGCAGCGTGGGGTATCGCTACCCGGAGTCCTTTTAAAGCACTTCCTAATATATCATCAAAGTCTAAAGATGTTACAAGCGCTCAGAGTATTGGGGTAGGGTTTGTTTTGCCATACAATGCACTGATGGGTTGCTTTTTATTTTTTTTTTTTGGGGGGTGGTTGTTGATGTTTTGGGGTTTGGGTTGGTTTGTTTTTTTATTTTTTTTTCCCAGCTCTGCTGGTGGCAAAATAAAATTGCGGAAAACAGAAGAAGTTTTAGACGGTGCCTCTTGGTTTCACAAATAACAGGGGAGAGGCGATAAAACACGGTGACAGAGCTGCTCTTCGGCCAAGGCAAATCCAAAAGCTGCTTCTTTTATAAAAAGCCATTTGCTTGATAAAAGCCACCTTACTCGCACACAGTTTAAAGTAATAAACACTTTAAAAATGCGAGGGTATCTTACATCAAAGATGTTAAAGAGCTTTTTGCCATTGTCTCTATTGAAAGTTCAACTTAAAAGAGCAGCGCCGTAAGGACCACGCTATACATCCATTTGTGAAAGGTACAAAAGGGGGGGGGGGGGACCCAAACAGAACCACAACAGCTAAAATTAATCAATTGACTGCAAAGAACCTTTTTTAAGAGACAGACCGGATTATTCCCTGTAAGCAGTCCATGGACTCTGCCTGAATCTGGGGTGGATTTGGGTTTATGCATTGGTGTCTTTTGCAAGATTCCTCTGAGTCAAAACCCAAACCAGGCTCAGCTGCCCCCTCGTAATTACATTTTAATGACTTAGGCTGGGTGTTTGTGTTTTGGCAGCATATTTAATAGTGTTAGCATTTAAATGGTCACAACCGGACTCCAAAGGGCAGAGCTCGCTGCCGTTCGGGGTGAAGTTCACCCTTCTGGTGCGGCTGCTCATCAGAGGAGCTGCCGGCAGCCGGGACGGAGCTCAGCCCGGCTCTCCTGGGAGCCAGGTTTTCCCCAAACTCTGCTCCATAAACATGAGGTCTAAGGAATAGAACAGAATCCGTAGAAATATTTTGAATCCATGGACTCGGTGGGCTTTCCAAATGCCCAGGTCTGAAGCGGAGCACACTGCACGCCCAGCTTTTGTCTTCCTTGGTACCAGAAGATGCCAACAACGCATGACCGAGTTCACCGTTATCCCTCTCTTTCAAATAAACACTCCCAAAAACCACTCAGGCAAACAGTGACATGGCAAACGCAACATATACATATATATATGCTTTATTAAAGATGCATTAACTTTGTAGTGGTATATTTCACTAGCTGCCTTTTATAATTAAAAACTTTTTTTCTCCAATCCCCTTTCCTGCAAGTAGCCTGTTGCCTGAAGATTTAATCCTTCATTACCAGTTAAAACAAAATCACCAATTAGGCACATGAACACGTCTGTATTAATCTCATTAAGGTGATGGCACCAAATAAATTGGAACTATTTTTGTGCTTTTACTGTGTTCCTATGGCTTTATCAGGCCCTGTGGTCATATACAAAGACCTTGCAGCTTAGTCATTTAGAGTCATTCGGTTGTGGACTAAATGTGGCATTACCATCTATGGCTGAAAATTGCTTTCAGCTTTTAAACTGCACTGACTAGTCTGTAGTTAATCTTAGATCATTCACTCGCAAAATTAAATGAGCCAGAACGATGGTCTTTTTTTTTTTTTTTTTTGTAAAATAATACATCACAAAACACTTATTTGCCCTGCCCAAAAGAGAGATCAAATTCATTTAAAATCCCATAAACCAGAGTTGTGAATTTTTAATTTTATTTAGTAGCACAGAAATAGAGGGTAAGCTATCTTTCCACAGCACATCATTGCTATAAATTTACATATAGAACATAGTTTGATGCCTAACCAACCTTTAATCTACCTTTGATGTATACTCCTACTTCAGTATGGATCATGTGATACACCTTATTAATGCAAATGTAAGAAGGATTGTTTTGGATCTCTGATGTAATTAGCCATAAACCACGTTTAAAAGGGAAGAAAAAAAAAAAAGAAAGAGGGAAGTACTTCTTTTGTCACTAGAGTTGCATACTGACTTGCACGTGGAGATGCTCCAAAGAGGGCTACAGCCCACGGCAGGGCCCTTGTCCTCAGCCTCCCAGTTTTATTATACATGGATTATCTGTTTGGCTCTTGTGAGTATTGCACTGGAAGAAAGCAAAGGTGAAGTAAAGCCTGGTTAGTTCTAAACTTTCCAAACAGCACAAGTAACGAAACAATAGATGCCTGATCCTGCTGCCATCGAAATCGATGGAAATTTTGCGTTTTAACTCAATATTCAGGCCACCTTCTTTAAGTCCCCCTTAGGGCCTGCTTTTGCCCCAATAGCCCACCACTGCTGCTGTCTCCCATTTGCCCTTTTATTATTATTCCCGTGTTGCAAATTGCGTACGGCCGTAACGGCAAGCCCGGCCGCAGCCTTCCCTGGCGCGTGGGCACAAGTGGTCGGGGTAGGCTGTAAACGGGTTCGGCGGGTCCCCCGCCGCTTCGCCGAGCTCTGGGGTTACGTGGTGGAAATCGGGTTCGTGCTCCCCCGTCAGCGGGGCAGCCCACGCTTGACAGGGGCAGCCCAGGGCTCCGGGCTCCGGCAGAGAAATGCAATGAATAAATAAACAAACAACCAAGCAGCCAGACAAATCGGGAACAGCCGTGACTGAAAGCCAGGGATGATGTTGACATCATCGGCGGGGTCCAAAACCCGGTAGTCTATTGGGTTTTAATTCCTTAACGTATAATAGAGTAGCTTATCCCTCTCTAATGACAGCACGAGAGATCTGGATCCCATTCTGCTGCATATAAACTACTCCCAATTACGGGGAACAATAACACCACGGGGCTGCCGCCCAGCCTACCCACGGCACTGCCGGTGCTCCATCCCAACAGATTGACAGGTTCAGTTATTTCACCAAATCACGTTTTTAAGTTAACCACAATGGTCTGGTTTATGCCATGCCCATGCGCAAGTTAGAGGACTGACAAGAGGAGAGGAAAGCAGAAAACAAAACAAAAACCCCCAACAGAGCCACGTGCGTTTGTTCCGGTTTGCATTCGCTTTGCCACGTTCTCTGAAAACTTTCTCGGCACGGAGAGGACGGGAAAGCAGGGAACACGCGGAGCGGAGCGGAGCAGAGCTCCTGTCCCCGCTCCCGGCTGGCGGGCTCTGCTCTTCACTGCAGCTACCGCTGGAAGCGACCGGCTTTGTAAGAGCTGATGTATGCAGGTTTATCTTCCCATCTGGCAGCTGTATAGCAACCTCCCGCTCTACCTAGGAGAGCGCCTCTCAGATTTCTTCATCATCTAGCTATTTTAAAACAAATATTAAGACGGTATTTCTCGGTAAATTATAATAATGGGGTTTTTTTTATTCCCTGCCCTCCCCCAGAAATCAAAGTTTGCACCAATCGCATTGCTCGCTCTCAGTAAGGGTTTCCAGAAATGAAAAATTTTTATTTGCATAGAATAATATTCTAATACAAAAGTGCTACTCTATTCTCATAAAAATATATTTATCTGGTAGTTTTTACTCTTCAGGAGAAAAATCTGCATATTTTGTTTATTCTTGAAAATATGCTTTTTTTTTTTTTAATAGCCTGAACCAAATAATTTCTCATTTTTACAGGCTTCACTTCACTTTTCTCACAGTGAATAAATTGCAACTTATTTCCATGAAATTCACAGATGACACAGATCTTTATTTTGCATAAAGGCATAGAGAAGTGTCTAATATCTTCAATATTCATCCGCTAAGTGGACATTTGCATTGGGTTAGAAGGGAGAAGGAGCCCCGGCCCTCCCGCGGTGACAGCTGTACGGAGGGATGACATCTGACAGCTGTGACAGTGCTGACGGGAGGCCGGGATGGCTCCCGCATCCGTGATCCAATTACGGCACACATCCCTCTGACAGGGCCGGCAGCCCGCTCCCGCGCCGGGGAGGACAGTATTGATCTCTTGTCAGAGACCGCCCGCCCGCCTGCAATCGAGCCTCGCTGAACTTCGCGAAGCCGGAGCACCCTCGGAAACGAGCGGGGCGGCCAGGTTCGGGGATTCAGGTGCAGAGGGGCAAAGGGTGCCGGCTAAACGTCCCCCGCGCCGGCACGTCGCCCCGCGCTGACAGCCCCATCGTGCCCGCCGAGCCCGGCCGATCGAGCCGGCGACCGCCGGCGCTAATGGAGAGACGGCTCTTTGCGGTTAGCCGGGTGCTCCTGCGCGATGAAAAGGCCACTGCAATTAGCGCGGGCGGGTCGGCTGGGCCGGTGACAGCCGCCCAGATGGGGTAATGGCAGCTGCCAATAACGGCGACTCCCCGAAAACAGACAATTAGCCCTTGGAGCCTCCCGCTCCCGCGCCTCCGGCACGCCACGTCGACGCGGCACCGTCGCAAACTGCCTGGCCGGGGGCCACCTCGTCCTCCTCCTCCTCTTCCTCACCCCGTCCCGCAGACCAGCGCGGCAACGGGGCACCAAGTAACGGAGGACCGAGCCCAAACGCTTAATTAAACTATATAAAAAAAAAAAAGCAGTTAGAAATGCAAGGAGTAGAAACTAGTCACCGACACCCATCGCACACCGGGCAAAAAGGCATGGTACGTCTTTCATTTGGCCATTATTTTATGCCACGTTGTAATTAAAAACTAACAAATATTTGTTTTCATCGTGTTATTTCAAAGTTTCTATATGATCTCTAATACTTAGAAAGCAAAATTATTTGTAAAGAGCCTTATTAAGCCACTGCTTTCTCCGTACAATAGTCCAATACCTCAGAGCCCGATCCAGCATCCTCATATATCCCAAACTAAACGGAGACCGGGATTTTAACCTGCACCCAAGGAACAGGCCAAGAACAGCAAAACAGAGACGACCCAAGAGCACCTGGACGCTTCAAAGCATTTTGACAAAAAAAGAGGCAATCGCAGAAAAGCTCCCTGCAAGCAACCAAGACCTTCCGGAGTAGTGGTCCTGGACCGCATAACCGCACCATCGTGACGGGATAGGTACACAATTCTTCACAAGTATCAGAAGGAATTACAAAATTAAGCCCCTCTTTTTCCAAGCACGTAAGGAAGCCATCATACCTGTGTTTCGTCCCATTTTGCTTTGGTATTTTATCTTAATCTGCATGGGAAGAGACCATGCCCAGCCTCATATGGTAATGCAAATATCACTACTACTCAGTCCAACTTTTTTTTTTTTTTTATAAGGCTTTTCAGCAACAACCACACATTGCCAGCTAGATGTCATTATAAACAAAGTTATTGATTACCTCACTAGAGCTGGATTTGAACCTGCAGACAAACTACAACTTGCTACCATGCTATAATTTTATTGATCAGAGCAATCCAGCTGCCAGTGCTTTCTGGAGAGCAAAAAATAAAAATTAAAAAAAAAAAAAAAAAAAAAAAGAACCTGAATACATCTTCCGTTTGCCCACACATGAAACAAACCACAATTTTTAAGCTTGAAGTACAATTTTTTTTTTTTCTTTCTCCTCCAAAATCCTTTAATAGCAAAACTACATATCTACTCATCTCACAGCAAAGCCTTCAAGGTCTGCCAGCTTTGGGACAAGACTGCAACCATTTCCCACCACTCTGTGTCCCAGTTCCCCAGGGGGTTGTGGTCACCAGTGTTTAATAAAAAAAAAAAAAAAAATCCTCCTCAATTCTATTTTATTAAGTTTAGAGCTCTCCGGAAACAAAGTTGTGCCATTTACACACTTTGGTCACTGCTTCAAATCAAAACACTGCCCAGCTATTCAAATCAAAATGTTGCTTCACGAGGGTTTCTCGGTCCATGCCCCCAGCCAGGCTGTTTCATGGAGTTTTGTAAGGAAACGGAGAGAGGTTCATTCTAACGTCTCGTCCTACAGCAGCTGGCTCCTCCTGCTCTCTGCTGTTATGCATCGCATCCCCCGGTGGGTTTCAGGGGCTGTTGGAGATGTACGTTATTCAGTGGCTAAAATTGTCCACTCTTACGGACTAAGCCCCTGCTGTTTGGAGTGAGAATGCCTGAGAAGAGGAGCACCAAGCCTGCACCCAGCCTTCCCCTGGATCTCACCACCAGCATCACCTCCTCCTGTCTCACCATCGTTTGACCAGAAACCCAGTAGCATAAACCACAAAGCTTCACATAAATTCATTGAACAAAGAGTTTTTCTGAAAATAAAGTTTCCCTCCCTGAGATCATTTACTCCTGAGAGTAATGCTTACCCACAGGATAAACACCGATCTGAGAAACACACATCACAAAGGCAAATGGAAAGGAAATGAAAAATTTTGCAAGGTGTTAATCGGAAAGCATGGTAAAATGCGCATGCAAGAATTTAAAAAGCAAATTGCTTCGAATCTGTTTGAAAATGCTATTCACACCTCCCAAGCAAAGCAGTCAGTGCTTTTTGTTGTTGTTTGTTTTTTGGTGGTTTTTTTTTTTTTCTGCTGACACAGTTTTTCTCAGAAACAAAAATATTTCAAGGTAGAAACTGTTGCTTTAGCAGCCTCCCAGAAAAAGTGGGATCTGAATCCTGCTCATCACCAGGAGAAGGCTGCTCAGAGATAGAGCTGTGGAATATCATATACAATGAAAAAACTGTCCAGAATTTTTTTTTTTTTTAATAAAAATAGGAAATAAGCTTTACACCTGACTCACTGAAGTGTCACCTATGACAGAATTGTCACACATTCAGTTCTACAGACGAGACCAAAGAGACCCCAATCTGTACAGAAACTAGGAAGACTATGGAGGAAAAACCTTGACTCTATGTAAATCAATAAAACCATTGCACTGAACTCAACATTGTGCCTTAGATGCCACCTTTCATTTTAATTTTCTGATTGCTGAAGGCCTGTTAGCCTGGTAAGGACCAGGGCTGTTACTTCTGTGGGCTGTACTTCATCAGCATCAGCCTCATCGTAGTCTGTTTAATGCTCTTCGCTCTGTATATGCCTGGCAGGTCACACATGGGAAGCCCATAACGTGGCCACCACATTACCAGGTTTGGACGTGTATGTTCTAGATGTATGCATCCATATCCTTATTGCCAGCATATTACCTCTGCCTATTTTTTATCATTATAGTAATAGCTGAATAATTTCATTTACAGTCATTAAGAACAACTACAATGGTTACAGGTGGCTTTACTAAGGAAGAGGGGGGGAAAACGCATCTCAAGGAACATGAAAACATGGTAGAGGTTTTAGTGTACCTCATTAATTTGTCCTGGATTGCAGACATTCTTTGATTGTGATACTCTTTAATGGCAATTCTTAATTGTTGACATTAAAAAATATGCTGAGCTGAGCAAAGAGACGAATTCTGGCTACAGTGCAGACGTTACTTACTATTCTCAAAAATTAAGCATAACGGGCACAGTGGCTTAATAACCTCTCTCAAGAACCATAGTTCAATCCCAAGTGCCATCAGAAAGGTTAGGTATTTAAATCTTGGCAAACAGGCAGTTTATGAATTTCAGTGCACATGGGCAACTTAGTCAAGTCTTGAGACTACGGAAAATCTAGAAAGGAAGAAGAGGACTCCTCTCCCAAGGAAAAGCAAAGATGCCAACACAGATAGGCTTCTTCCAACATATGGATTCAATTAGTATCGTTCCACAAAATGCTGTGATCCTGAAATTCAGTCCACTTTTCTGACCACCTCAGAAGGAGTCCAGCTGTACTCAGCTCAGCTGCAGCTTCTACCACCTGCTGTGTCATGCTGGGGTATTGGATCGCACTGTCAGATGTGGGACATGCATTCTGTTGACCAACATGAAAATATGGAACGTGTCCTTTCTGAGGGAGAAGGTAAGGGTCTAGAAAGGCTGCTGGGGACAAGACAAATTGCACTGACTGGGAAGCACAGCTCTGGTCACTGTTCTTGGGCCAGTCTGCTTGGTAATGCCTACAGTAAATCTATACAAAGAAATGTGAGATTCATAATTAAGCCACGTTTATCCACCTGTATGCTCTCATTAAGGAATGAAGTAAATATAAAATGTAGCAGAACCAGCTGCATTCACAAGCAATCAAAGGACCCCTTCCTTGGGCTGAGCTCTCATACACGGCTGTAATACCAGCAACGTGGAAAAGCTAAGATACCACTATGGGCAGGAAGGCACCCACATTGTTCTGCTTACAAGAAACCAAACAAAACTGCTAAGATAAAGACGTCTTGAGAAAGAAAGCAGAAACCTGGAGAATGAAAGGAAAGCAACGAACTGGAAGAAAAGATTGGAGAGCAGATATTCCTTCCTCCTGGTTTATCCTCACCTTGGCTTTGTAACATATTTTAACAATATTTTATTACATTTATTACCAGTAATTAATATATTTATTCTAATAGCACACAGATTAGTTAGGAGAGAGAACCCTTAGGTTTTTCCCTTGCTTTCGCAAACACCCACTTTGCACGAGGAGCCGTATCCCAGCAGTGACCAGAAAGACGCGCTGATGCTGGCACGAGCAGGGCACTAACACACAAAGCAGCTGTACCAACAGCACCTCCAGGTAAACGTAACGCTGCGCTGAATAGTCCACATTGATATAGGGAATTAGGTAGCATTTCAGATGAACTTATATTACGGTAAATTACATGATATGCGCTATATGTCACATTTTTCTTGTTCCTATCCAACACCTTCCGAGTTTCCTTCCATTCATATTGTAACAGAAAACAAGCTCCCTTTACAGTCCTTCACATGGATGACTTGCATATTGTTTCAGCTAAACGTGATTCTACCTTTCTCACTCGCTCGCCCGCTCTCATGGACAGCAGCCTTAACTCCTGGTACCTGCTATTGCTACAGTGTTCAGGAGCTGCTTGCTAAGTTAAAGTTTCATTCAAGACATTTTTCTTGCCTTGAAAAATTAGAAGTTATAAACTGTTTCAGATCATGCTATATAAATATCTCAGGTCTGAATTAATCTGCAAAGTTTGTTAGAAATGAAGGTCAGGACTTGAATGCTCAGCAATTAGAATCATTGATATTTTCATGGTATCAGCCTCCTTTTTCTGATTATCAACTTCCATGGTGCTAACACCTAAAAAGTTTGCCCCTCTGACCCCGCTTGAGTTTAGATGTGGATTCTGTAATGTTGAGAATAAGTTTCTGCATTACTTTTTGCAAGTCCACAGAAATTTGTTTTAGAAAACATCATGAAGAGAACATATGTATGCAGAAATATATAATTTTATGTATTTTAATTAAGTATTATAGCCAAGTAAAATACTGATCTGGATTCTGCCTTTTCCAACCTTTGCCTCAACACTTAATGCAATTTATTAATGGTGTTCCGACCTACAAGGTAACTAACTAGGAGATCAACTTCCAGCACAAACTGCTGGGAATAAGCTTGCCAGTATTCAGCTCCTTATTGAAAGCGAGGACAGAAGGCTGATCTGGCAGTGGGAGGCCTGAAAAGATAATAAATGCCATTCCCCAAGATCCCTTCAAAAAGAAAGTCATGATAGTCATCAGGGTCAGATCCAAGAGATCCTTGATTAAAGATATCCACTGACACTTCTGCTGGCACAAAAAAAAAAAAAAAAAAAGCAGCAGTCCCTCTACAAATCCACAAGCATTTCAATATAAGAACTAGTGGAAATCCAGTGAAACAGAGGAAACATCAACTGTCAGAGCACCACTTCAGCAACTCTTCAATAATCTTTCCCAGTCAAGAGATCAGAGGCTGCGCAGCCATTAGAACTGAAAACATGTCTCAGAGGTTTATAATTCACGCAGAAACATGGGAGCTTGGTACTCGGTTTACTTTGGACCCAGTTGAAATGCCAGAGTTGCCTATGACACATTCGTTGACTCTGGTTGTGGAGATGCTTTAGTCTGTAATTACCTAACAGTATACCACTTCTAGCCTGCAGAGCCACCACAGTACCGTTGTGTGTGCACATGCAAGGAAGCAAGTTCTTTCCTGCGTCCCCTCATCACCTAATTTCAGCCAAAATAAGAAGAATGGTAGAAAACAGAAAGTGTTCCAGTTCTTCTATATTTTATGAACCTAGTTGTCTAGATAGGGGTGGGGGTTTTTCCCCCAGAAAAGGCTGATTTTCTAATAGCCATCAGAAAATCAACATGGGAAACAAACTGGGAAACATGACATCTGCTGCTCATAAGCAACTCATATTTTTACAATTTCCTATTCAAAACACAGCTCCCATAAACGTGAGTTGTGGTAAAGAGAGCTCAGCACTTCTCCAAATGAGATTGGAGTCACATGTCCACAAAAGCAGTCACCAGTTACAGGCTTAGTTAATGTGACCGGGTGTACCAGGTAATACCTATAAGGACATCATTACCATCATTACCCATCATTAAGGTCATAGCATTTGTGGGACAGCATGTCTAGTTCTGGAGCACGGTGCTCAAGAAAGATGAATTCAAAATGGAAGAACTGTAAAGATGATCAAGAAAGAAAACAACAGTCTGTTTGTGGAAAGAGGAGTAAAAGAGCTTGGCCAGCTCAATTAACAAAAGGAAGACAGAAAAGGGATGTGATTTTTTCATTTCTTTTTTCTTTTTTTTTTTGTTAATGAAATAAATTAGGTGGTAGTAAATAGCCAAGAAAGAACAAACATTTATTCAACTTTAAAAATATTGCTGTCAGAAGAACAGTTGGTGTAACCAGTTGGTGTAACCTGCCCATTAAAATATTTTAATTTAAAGATGAATGATGGTTTCCTACAGTCAGGATAAAATTCTGAAACAGCATTTCATAAGGCCTAATTGAAGGGGGAAAACTAGTAAGTTTTAATACAATTATATGATGTAGCTGCTTGAAAAATAGCAGAAGACTGAACATTATAGTCTTTCTGATCCTATGTCCCTGTGAGCAACATCACACTGCAAATATGTCCTAGACATAGAGAGAACATCAAATTCATCAAAACCAGCTTCAGCTGCCCGGATCTCTCTCCTCAGAAACCCCTTCCATGTTTGCAACAAGTAAGGCAAGAGGGAACATTCTCCATTATGCAATCTTGAGTCATCCTCTAAGTAGCTCAACCTTCCGAATTAAATAAAGCAAGGGTCCTATGACTTTGCAACCGTAATAATAATCTTTGCCATAGTTTTCCGAGTAAAATGCTCTAGCATATGCATAGTCAAACACACTTCATTGAATCTAATACCATTACAATCCTTTCCCCTTGAGAGGAAACTGCAGGCATGCGATTTCTGTATACAGTAGTTTTCTTATGTTCTAAAAATTACCAGAATTTAAAACACACAGGAGGAGAAAAAAAAAAAAAAAAACCACACAAAACAGAAACAGACAGTAAGGGGGAATTTTCCATACTCTGGATGCATAATAAAGAGATAGAATAGTATAACCTTATTTTTTTCTTGCTAATACACCTCAACTCTGACCTTCCTGAAAACCAGGACCTCCTGGGTAATATGGTAATTTAATGTGAGCGCTTATATGCCGATTTCTATGGAGTGGGCTGGCTTTGTGAAATACGACGTGGTTTACTTTTAAATAGAGCTCAGCTGAGACCTAGAAGGGAACTGGAAACAGGCCTCCAATGGAGAGAGATAAATGCCTAATTTACTGTCCCACTTAATCCAGCACTTTTTCCTTAAGTCATTATCTCCCATTCCTCATTATTGTGGCAGCACAGTCATGAAAGACATGTGCAGTGAGACCATGATTTGAGTACTTCTGTTTACAATAGCCACAATTTATCATTAAAGAAAAACAGTATAGCTGAGCTGCTACGTGAAATATTAAAGATAAATAGGATAAGGTCTGGTAATCTATGTTCCAGCTCAGATGTACCTTTACCTGGAGAATAGCACACTCAACTGTAGCTGGAAAATCTGTTTCCCAGAGCATCATTTGTACAGCAATGTGGGTTATGGAGAAGACAAGCGGTGCAAGTTGAGCATCAGACAGCATTCCACCATCCTTTTCTACTGGTTGTATTTTTTTACGTATTTGCAAGAGGTAGTATGGCGCACACAGGGTATCAGGAATACTCTAAGCAAGCAAACCAACCCTGCTCACTCGGGTCTTCTCCAGATGATGCTCAGCCCAGCCCAGCAGCTGCGGTGCTGGAGAGGCACCCCACGAGACACCTCCCAGTAACTCCAGTGGGCTGCTGCCAGAGCCAGTCCTGCAGCTGGTGCTTCAGCTCGGGTTGGCAGCCTGAAACCTGGGGTGGCGGCGATGCTCTGCAGGATCGGACCCCGCAGGGACCCTGCCAAAGCCCAGGAGAGCCGGCCCAGCACATGTTTCACCGGGCATGGACTGCTAGGACACTGCTGCGATCAGATCCTGCGGCTGTATTAAAAATGCCGTGGCCATTTAGACTTCGACACACGTCTCGGTCTTTTCATTGCACCTCGGCGCTTGGCACTAAATGAGAATACCAGCCAGAAAAGGATATCGTGTGTCCTAACATTTCAAGCGTGCATATAAATTAAAATATTCTGAAATTAAAAAAAAAAATAGGATCTATAAGTTTGGATCGCCTCAGGGCAACAGTAACTGACTTGTCATGTGCCCATTAAATTTGGTATTCATTAAGGACAATGTCTTTTTAGTACAACAAACCTGTGCAGCCCTTACCTCGCTACAGCACATGCCGCCTGATCCCACAGACGTAAAGATCGTCTTCCCATCAACACGCAAGTTAATTTACATCATAGAAATTTCTTTGCTTTACACATATTAAAGGAAGGGGAAAAGAAAAAAAAATTCACTCCCCAAACGGCTTTGCAAAATGGCAGGTTGCAAGGCACAAACTGTTTAAACCCTGGAAAATGTCTTGAGGGTGCCCTCACACTGTGAAACCTGCAGGGAAAAGCTCTCCAAGACCACCTTCCCGCCCACCCCAGGAGGCCGGAGGTACACAAACAAAAGCCATACTTTATCACTTTCTGAAATGGCACAATCTCAACATGCAAATTAGCTAGTTAATTTCTTGCAAATTTCACATTAATTATTACTCTTTATCAGTTTAAATATTAGTGTCATATGTATGGTTACGGGGCTACTTGTCTGCATATTTAGAACAGATGTTTCAAGAAATGTGGAGTGTAAATATTTATGGGTTAAAAGAAGAGACTTTGTAATTTAAAGAGCTCTACTAATGGTTCTCACACTGCCTTACTCCATACTTTGGAGAACCACTTTTCTGTCGGTTTGTTTTGGAGACAGTCAAACGCTTTATACGTACGTGTAAACTGCCACTTGCAAATTCTGCTTTTCCAGCTCAAAGTATCAAATATTCAACACATGCAGGCCTAGAACAGAAAATATGGTTTTCCAGAAAGATATTTGCTCTTTATTTTGTTGAGGTCTTGCATCCCATTCCCTTTCATTCTACTATTTCCATGATGGAGATACTCGGCACCTCTCAAAAATCAGGCCCAAAACACTTGAGCCGGGAAAATTAAAAATGAAGATATCCAAAGGGAGCTATCACTTGGCAGCCTTGGCTGACATTGTTCAGATCATGTAATCCTAACCCAGCATAAGAGTTATTCCTCCCGTAACCAGATAGAAGAGATCGCAGCGGGTTGTAGGACACATTTGCGCTCATCAGCTCCTCAGCAAAGCCCCAGACACACCAAGGACACCCATCCACGACACGCGTGGCAAGGTCTCTTGTGTTGCTTAAGTACTGGCGATGCAGCTCTTCCCGCCCTCCGAACATCCCCCCCGTTCTAAACATAATTATACTTAACCTGTTTATCAAAAATTCATTACATGTAAATTTGATAGTTCTCAATCTAGTAACGAAAGAGCTAAGTAAATTAACATCAGGCTGAGATTTAGTGTAAATTACCTAATCATTCAGAGCAGATATGAAACACGAAACACCTGTTTTCTTTTTAAGATTTGATGCGGATTAGACCCCGGCGAGGCAGGACTGGACAAATCGCACCGCTGCCGCGTGTGCGGGGAGGGATGCCCGAACGCAAGCAGCGGTGAGCGGTGCAGCCGAGCGGCCGTCGCCCGCGAGATGATGATGAAGATTAGGTTATCATACACTATGAACTTGGGATCCAGCATAAAACAGATCGGATGTATGCCTGTTGCCTGAAAGCCTTGCCCCAGCGCTTGGAATGAGCACGCCTTCCAGATCCAGGCTCCCCACGGGCGTCCACGCCACGCCAGCACCTCCCAAAAGCTGTTTGGGATGCAGACCGGCTCAGTTCCCCATTTCTGAGGCATCAGGGACAAAGTTGCTCCAACACAGAATACAATGCTATAAACATTGGCTACCAGGACTAGTAGCAGTGGTACGTATTGCTGATACGTGAGAAGGGACACGAAGACAAAGCAGAGGAGAAGAAGTCAGGGATTTGCCCAGCATGCCTCTGCTGGCAGGCTCAGGCAAACCATTCCCACCCAATTCCTTCAAAACCTCTTGCCCTCTACCCCTCTCATGCAAGCTGTTGTAAAGTGTTTCTCAAATTTATTGCTGTTTTGATCAAGTATGCCAAGTCAGCAGGTTTCAGAGCTGGTTTTGCTCATTTATTTTCTTGCGGGGCTGGGGTAAGGACACTGCCCACCCTATCAACCAACTAAAGAAACAAACTCTTTGAAGTTTAGAGCTTCCAACTTCAGATCATTTTTTCTGTAACTACGTACACAACAGAGAAAATTTTGCATGATGGAAGTAAATAAATAAAGTCTAAGGGACTTTTGCATTGAATAATATCTAGAAATATAACTCAGATGTGTAGAGGTCAAAGACTGTTATTAGCACACGAAAACAAAGAGCTGTTTGTTCTAAAAGCCACTCTGAAAGCCAGACACCTGCATATTTCTAAGAAATGAGGGAGAAAGAGTAAGAAACAGTGACTAAACACTGGAAGGGACAGGTCTCTGCTATGTAGGGATGCTCTATCAGTGATGGTACAGCAGGAATGATCTCTGTGGCCTGTTGGCTTCTACAGAAGAAGATTATTTTAACACAAGATGATTTGTTCAGTGGTTTTGAAACTTTCTCCTGAAGAAAAAGAAGTGAGAAATTGTTTGTCCTTACGGCTTCACTTATGTTTTGATAAGACAAATATATCCTAAAACCCACTGTTGAAAGAGTCCCTGACCATTTGTTTTTGCCTGGGGTCTGGTTTCTGATGGTTTCCCTACGTCCTTAAACAAACCTCAGCAAAAAGCGCAGAGAAACGCCAGGACGGGGAGCCATTTGTCCACAGAGAGGGGGATCAGGCAGAAGAAGGTCTGACCCAGGACCTGTGTCCTGCCACGTGTCGGTGGTGCCAGACCAGCCCCAAAGGGCTCCCTCTGCTGCAGCTGCTTTGTGGTGACTCTGTCCATACCTGTAACATTGCCCTAATCCATCCTTTTAACATGCTGCCACCGTTTTCCAAAGGAGACAAGAAGGAAAAAAAAAAATACACTTTTGCCTAGAGATAGGCAAATGGTGTTTTTTGACCAATTATTTAAAATTATTAAAATATGGAGGAGAAGAAGAGATGATAATTATCTTATTTTTGTCAAATCAAAAGTACTTTGGTCAACTCAAAGCAAAAAAATTTGTTTCAAAGTTTCACTTGATATCGTTTTGGTGAAAATCATCCTAAGGCATTTCTAAAGAGGATGAAAAAAAGTTGTAAAAGAAGTTATATAACTGAAAAAAAAAAAAAATTAACCAAAGCATTTTATTTGAGGTCCATCAAATATTTTGGTCCAAAGAAAAATGAAAGTGGTAGAGAGAGGAAAACAAACCCAAACATTTCATTTCAGTTCCTACTCTGTTTGTCTCCCTTCCCTCTGGTTTTCAGGTAGTCACAAGTTTGGGAAAAACAACATTCACCCATCGACTCTGCTCCTTGGGATTCTTTTTTCCTGAATATCGTATTTCTCATGAAGCTAATAAAATTATTAAATCTTCTAAAATTAAACGTGTCAGAACAGTATGTAACAGAATGCAGAAATTGCATCCGACCCTCCCTCTCCTTTCTGTCCCGCTTCCCATTGGAAAGCTCAAATGCTTTATTAAAAATGAATGTGTTAATCCCCAACACATTGCAGCAAGAAAATAGTTACCCCCATTTTTTTAGAGAAGAAAACTGTGCAACCCCAGAACACATTGCCGGGAATTGCTTTCAGCATGCCAGTGCAAACAGAAACAAGGTCTGTTGACACCGCAAGCAGAGCAAAAATTACAAACCGCTTTAGATGTATTAGTACTGGGGTTTGAAAGTAGCAGCCTGCAGTTTCCATCTTTACTGAAAGAGTACCAGGAATAGCAGACAATAGCAGTGGTCTATAACATTTTCATTAATTACAGCACATTTCAGACTTTCTAATCACCTACAAAGCCTATTAAGTCCATGTCTTTGTCAGCTCTCACTTAAAACTACCTCAGCTTCCAACAGATATTTTATGTGCAAATACGTTTAAAGTCCTTCATGATTTCACAGTGCGAGCAAAGTTTCCTGTATTTAGGCAGGCCTAAATACCAAAACCAGAACATCACACAAACTTTTTTTCCATTTCTTTCCCCTCCATTAGTTAGGATTTTTGCCACTCCTTGGGTACACTTAATATATTTACAACAGCAGGAGCACATTAACTCCAGAGGCATTTGACTGGATGTCTGTGTGCAACAAGTCCAGCTCATCAGAATTAAGGTTCAAGTGAACAATTTGCTAATGCCAGACTCTAACAGGTTTCAGAGCACAACAAATATCCTTATTGGATTTAATTGTTACCACTTACTTAGTCTTCTTACAGTTTTGCACTCATGTTTGTAAGAGCTATGCAAGTGCTAGCTGCTACATCAATTGACATATTGTAAAATGATTAAATGAATAAATATTCGGCTATATGTATAAATGACCTATCCTAGGGGACAAGAGCCATTATTCACTGAGCATAATGCATCTCAAGGAAAGCAATGAAATTAATCAGAGGTCTGGAAAACCTGACATCTGAGGAAAGATTAAAAGAATTGGGGTTGTTTATCCTAAAAAAGAACATTTAGTAGAGGACATGATAACAACTTTCAAGATTGTTGACAGCTGTAGCAAAGATGGAAGGAAAAATCAGCTTTTCACATTTATGGTGGATTGGAAAAAAAAAAAAGCAGGGGGGAGGGATTTAAATTGCCAGAAGGGAGACTCAGGTCTCGTGGCAGGGAAAAAAAAAAAAAAACATAAATTGAACAACATGGGAGAGTAAAGCACTGGAATAGGTTTCTTGGGGAATTTCTAACACTGGAGAGTAGGGAACATGTATACCTTGTCAGCAGTGAGATGGGCAAGGTGAACTGTGCTGGGAACATGGCCCCAGTGACATCCCCTGGTGCGTTTCCAGCCATGTTTTCCTATGAGCCACACAAAAGCTCACTCTATTGGAGAGGAGTAGAATGTCTTGCTAATTGAATGTCAAAGCAATTAAAGTGGGTATAGACTTCTCTCAACATTATCTTGACTTGATAAAATAAAGTCGTTTTGACAATGCATACTGACAATTCCTGATTTTCAACTGCAGCTATTTTTCTTGAGGCAAGACATGGAAAATGTTGAGACTTTAGAGTGAATTTTCAAAATGCACGCAGAAACATTATTTTCAGAATATGCCTATTACACAAAACTAATCAGCAATTTTCAAGGTATTTCCACGATCACAGCTACCTGTAACGTAAAGCTTATTTCCCTCCCACCCTCCCCACAAACACTACTGGACTGCTATGTGCAAAGCATTCTTAACACAGTTTAACAGGTTTGCCTTCCAGCCACGCTCAAGTTCAAGGTCCAGCCCACGTGATGACAGCTACAGTACTTAACGCTAAAATTCAAATATCTCTTCATTTGCCAATATTCTCACATTCACTTGTATTTTAATGACATATGCTATATGCATAAACACAAAAAATTCAAAAAATATATTTTGTCAGTCCTTCTTGCATTTTTTCATTTCCCATCATCTTCTACCCAGATCCAGTTCAATATTACCCTTCATCCACAGCAGTATGGCTCATGCCTTGAAAGTGAGCTCACTAAAGTTTGACCTGACCAGGGAGAGACTCTAGCAATACAAAGCAAAGAAGAGGAGAAACTTGTGCTCAAGTTGCTCATCCTCATCTAGGAAAATGGTGAAACTCATGTGGAGCCCAGCTCAGCTAGGCTTAATCCCCACTGAAGCCAGTTGCCGGGAGCAGATACATAAGCCTCAAACAAAGCACACGAGTGGCCGTCCTGGCTTAGACCAAAGACTTATCTACCTCGGGAAGAGTTTAAGCAGAGAGCAAACATCTAGTGCCATCTCCCCACAACGCTTTCCCATCGTATTGACTATTTGCAACTCAGGGATTCCCTGAGCCCGAGGTTGGGCCTTTGTATTTGACAGCCTTCATCTCATCAACAGTCTTGCTCAGCTGCCATTTGAACCCCCGTAAACTTTCGGCATCGAGGAAGCACACAGCTTCGTTACCAGTTGTGCGAGAGAAGTGCTTCTGTTTGCTTTGAGCCCTGCCTCTGCCGGCTTTCTCGTGCAAGAACCAGAGGGCACAGAAGAGAGCCAACGACTCACGTCCGAAAACCACCTGAAGGCCAGAGCCGACTTCCCCCGATGACCTCCGTCACAGCCCGGAGGACCGGACCCACCGGGTCGTTTCCCACGGGATGGCTGCCGCGCAGCTTTGATCACGTTTCGGTGGCCCTCCTCCATCTGAGGAGACATCCTCGGTTCTGCAATTGCTAGGGCACGTCAGGGACCGGGAACGTCACCCACGCCACTCACGCACCCCTGAGCGACTGACAAAGAAAGAGAACAACTGCATTTGCAACAAACTACTCACCAAAAAAGCGTAAAATATTGGTTCTAAGCGTGGTACCCAATGTGGTCGCTTGCAGGCTTTCTACTTCTGTGCCTTGGACCAGGCACTGCTTCATGCAACACAGTTTAAAAACAAACAAACAAACAAAAAAACCCACACACACCACAAACCACACAAACCAACAAAAAAAACCCAGCCCAAAACCAACCAAAAAAACCCCACACCACACAACCTAGAAAGACACATAGAAACCCATTGCCTGACTATAAGTTTTATCACCTTAAAACAAAAGGGGGGAAGAGTCTATCAGTTACTCTCTCTGATATGAACAAAGATAATACCAACAATTATAGGAACACAACACGTTTTTAAAGAAACCACTGATGCATAAACTGAATCATCTCAGTATATTGCTGCTCCATAGAAATAATACTCACTCCTTAAAAATGTAGGTGCAGGATGAGAAATAGAAGCAGAATGAAGGGAAAAGCAGTAAAAAAAAAAAAAAAAAAAAAAAATCTGCTGCATCCAGCCCAGCCCAGGCTCCTCGTGAAGGCAGCTGGGCTCCTCAGACCCTCAGCCTCACCCAGCTTCTGCTCCACTGCCAGCTTACCCCAGTTCCTACTACTTTTTTTTTTTTTTCTTCCTCCTTTTTCCCTCCTCTCCAATGGGGCAATTTGTTCACTGTGTTTTTCTGCCATCAGTGGGTGAACTGCTGGAGCTCGAGGCTGTCAGCACCCAGCTCAGCCTCTGGGATGTGCTGGTTTGCCATATCCAAAATGCCCCCCCCCAAGCCTTCGTACCAACATATATGAGGAGTTTTACAAGATGTATACTTAGTACATCTATTTGATAAAATGTAATGGTATCAATTCAAAGGCAATTTACATTAAAACCCCCCACCATTAAAAATAGCACCCAAGAAGCAATTTTTTTTCCTGATTCTGTTTTCCCAGGAATGGCTATTTAGCAGCCCTCCAAAACTGCATTTGCGAGGACATCACCGTGGACACCCCAAACCAAGTTTATCCCTGGCTCCATCAAACTCCATAGAGAGTCAACTGTGCCACACCAGAGATCTGGCTGTTTACCCTGCCTGCATGGTACTCTTTAAAAAAGTGAGTCCTTCCAAATCTCAGGGCTTTTTACATCCTTTCCTTCCACAGGCTGCACACCATGCTGCAGAAAATCCAAGTTCATCCGTCTTTTCTGCTTTCACTCCACAGAGCAAGCCATCCCGAGCCACACAGACACCTTTCATGCTCGGATCTTGCTTGTCTGCACTTCGACAAATCCAGAGCGGCTCCACTGATATTAAAGGTATTGGTCCGGACTTACACCAGAGCAAACGAGCACACAGCTTGACCTTTTCTCTCCTTCCTTTCAGACCTCCTAATGGTTTTTTTTTAATAGAAAAGATAAAATATTTGTAAAACAAAGGAAATCCCTCAAATACCATGTAAATTCCCCTTCTAATTTTCCCAGATTCATTTTGAAACTCCTTTAAAAAAAAAAAAAAAACCTGCAAAGAGAAATTGGCAATGCTTTCCCCTTGGACTCTACTTTTCTGTTGCACCTCCAAGCCTGCACCCACCCGCTCTGCCCAGCTCCCTCCCACGCTCCCCCCAAAACACCACAGAAGTCCGGGACAGGGATCTTGCTTTGGAACTGCCCTCACATTTCAGCTAGTCCCTTCACACATCAGCATTTCCTGCAGCCTCGGTGATACAGCTTTGCTTTTGCCTCTGAAGGTTGGTATTAATGAAATCTTAAGGATCTCATTCAGCTGAGGACAGGCAGTGCATGGATTCCTTTTGGTTACAGCTTCTCAGGCAGTTCAGAAAAATACAGCATCTTTTCTTTACCTAAGATATTTCCCCTGTCCTTAAGTTTGCTTTTAACTCACTCCTTCCCCAAAGCTCCCAAGGTTTCCTGTCTGGCATTTGCTTAGTCATTTTGTTGGAAGTGCACTAAGTGGATTAATATTACTTTTAGATTCATTGTGTCTTTTAAAGTTATTAACAAGCACAGCTCTTCTAAAAAGAGTGAAAGCTAATGATAAAAAATACTTTTATTCTCTGCCTCGAACAAAGTACTTTTGCTGAAATCAGAAAGTCCCACTTTCATTTGTGTCATTTTTTTAAACCTAGTAATCACAGCAAAGCAGCATTACTAACTTTTGAGTCATCAGCAGCACAAATAAAGCTTTCACAAATTGCAATAATCTCTCATCAAGGCTTCCCCACAGAGAAAAAAAAAAAAAAAACAAAACCAACCAAAAAACAAATCAACACAATGTCACATATCAAAAGTCAAAGGCTGGTACAGAACGTTTTTGTGAATAAAAGAAATTGCAGAAAACAAAAGCAGAACATCTACCAGGAACAGGAGAAAGTGAAACGAAGCTGTGCCTCTACAACAGCCCCATGCACTGCAGGGAAGTCTGCTTAAGCAGAATAACCTTCACCATTCCCAGCCTGCAGTCTTCTCGCCGATAAAACAACTGGGAGAAACCACTCTTGAGCAGGGCACTCCAAACTTGCTCCTTTCTGACTTTGAAGGAGAGCTCTCCACATTCTGCAATGGCAAAGAAGGAATTGGAGTCCTGTCTCTTTTCTTTTACGCTAGGAATAAGGCAGATAACGAAGTTTTAATTCACAGAACGGCTGAGGCTGGAAGGGACCTCTGGAGGTCACCTTGTCCAACCCCCCTGCTCAAGAAGGGTCACCTGGAGCCAGTTACCCGGGACCATGTCCATACAGCTGCTGAAAATCTCTAAGGTGGGAGACCCCACAACCTCCCTGAGCCCCCTGTTCCAGTTCTCAGTCACCCTCATGGTGGAAGAGCGTTTCCCGATATTCAGGGGGAACCTCCCGTGTTTCAGTCTGTGCCCATTGCCTCTCGTCCTGTCACTGGGCACCTCTGAAAAGAGCCTGGCCCCGTCCTCTTTGCACCCTCCCTCCAGGTATTTGTACACATTGCTGAGAGCCCCCCGATCCCCCTCTTCTCCAGGCTGAACAGTCCCAGCTCTCAGCTTTTCTCCATAGGAGATGCTCCCTTCATCATCTTCGTGGCCCTTTGCTGGAGCATCTCCAGTATGTCCATGTCCCTCTGGCACTGGGGAGCCCAGAACTGGACCCAGCACTCCCCACCAGTGCCAAGCAGAGGGGAAGGCTCACCTCCCTCGACCTACTGGCAAAGGTCCTCCTGGTGCAGCCCAGGACACCGTTGACTTTCTCAGCAGCAAGGGCACGTTGCTGGCTCACGATTACCCGGGTGTCCACCAGGACCCAAAGCTACTTGTCTCCTGTAGCAGCATTTCTCCCTCTCAGCACCACGTTTTCCTCCCAGCTTCATCTCCAGCTTCCCAAGTGCCTCTCTGCTGCTTATGAGTGATCCCTGGGGCACTGCAGCCATTAGATCACTCACTACACAAGACAGTCTCTTTTTCCACATCCAGCAAGTAAAAATTCACAAACCTAAATTAAATTGACTGTGATGCAACCCATCATTCTCCTGTAACCCTGACAAAAAAGGATGGCTCTCCTGCATGGGCAGGCTGCATGGACCTCAGTTTAATTAAAAGCCTACAGGAATCATTGATCCACAATCACACCCTTTGGTATTTTTGCTGATGCTGCGACTTCACAACGAATCTGGGTTTTATTTAGAAATACATTTCAAACGTTCAGCACAGAATTGTGTTTCCTTTCACCACGAAGCTTTTTCACTGTTCAGCCGTGGTTCCCAGCCTGCTGGCACACCATCCATTGCTCTCAGCCTTCTGGAAACACCGGTTTAGCGGCAACGTTGGCTCCGTGAGGGCAAGTTCAACAGATCACAAACTACATACGACACCTCGGCATAGCATTTACTTTCAGTCCATTCTCCATCTGCTGCATAAAACTCTTAATTCTCAATAGAATTATTGTCCTAAAGCTGCAGCTTTCCAAATCCCAGGACCCATTGCACTGGGCAGCGTTGAAACACCTCAGGTGTCTGTATGTTTTGAAATAAAGAACATGTGAGTGAATCCTGCCTCTGCTATGCAATTACTGAATCTTTCACAGAGAACACACTGTGTATTATTTTCTCCTACTTCCTTATTTTCTTACCTCCTCTTAAAATACAGTGTGTCTATTAAGGATTATAGGGCAGAGAATGGATTTTATTAAATATTAAATTTTCTATGGTATATGTAATTTGGAGTTTGTCAGATCTGAGTCTCAGTAAGTTACGAGCTCAAAATTTGTAGACTAAAATAGATTATATATTTTATTGGATCTCCACTGAGCTGCATCCATCATGTACTTTCCTTTACCCTGTCAGTAAGTAACAATTAAGGTGAATTTATGACAACAATCCTTATAAGAGGTGTATACAAAAGTTTACAAACACTTACTTTACTACACCACCAACCCACCACCACCAACTCCGTGCAACTGCGTGCGTGCGGGTCTTCCCAAGGACTTCGGGAAACCAGCGGTGGCAAAGTGCCCTTTGTGAGTTATGCCAGAATTTAGTAGTCGCCTTTGCTGCAGTCAGCGTGAATCCTTGAGACACAGAAACAGTCCCGCTAGTGCTGCTGAAGAGAGAGAGGGGCAAAGCCAGCCCTCCGCTGATCTAGACTGCAACTTAATCCACCAAAGAAATTTTATTCTTGAAGGAGACTTCTGAGCATGCCCAAAATTCTCTGGTCCCCGTTCTGCGCTCCCCTTTAACACGTCCTTATCCTTAAGCAGCAATTTGCAAGCGTGAAGGCGGGGGGGGGTGGGAAGCTTTCATGTCCTTAGAAATGAAACCTCTTACTTAACACCTTGCTAGGTTATCTGCAAAATGTCAATTCTTTTAGGAATTATTGCTGCAAAAGAGAAAAATCAAGATCATTTACATCCATTTTATGCCCCAGCCAGCCTGGAACCCAAAGCAGCCAAGTTACTTCCTTATTTACTGCTATTATGAGGTGTGAATATGAAAAGGTCTTTCTCTTCCTCATGAACCTGAGCAACCAGAGGGAGTAATCCAAAATCCACGAGAGGGAAAGAATTCCTCAATGTGACTCTAAGTGTGCGTCCTTTGAGGATCTCGGGTACCTTATCTCACAAGCAAAACAGGCAATTAGCAGTTTCAGTACTCAGACGTTTTGTGATGTCTCTGAGAGGTGCCATATACAACGGCATCAAAAATGCTCACATTTGTCACTGGAATAGACCCTGCTGCAGCAGAGCACAAATCCGTAGGTACAGTCAATGACAAGCATCAGTTCAACAGATAACACTACTCCTCAATGTTAAATACAGGACAGATTTGGTTATTATAACTTATTTCTGTGCATATTCTGTAGAACTTGAGACAGGTGAGTTAAGGCTAAACACCAGAAAAACATCAGTAAGAGTGGAATTATGCATTCAAGGCTTATTTTTCAAACAAACCTAAATCAAACAGCATCATCACCTATTTTTTATTTTTAATCTTAGAAGTAGTCCTTTTCATCCAAAACACACTCTGCCAGAAAACCAGACACAGCAGTGCTGTGGCAGCAGGAGACACTGAGCAGGTAATCAGCTACAAAAGGAAAGTGCAATGAGCAAAGCAGCTGATTTTTGATACTCTGTCGGGGGAAAAAAAAAAAAAAATGGAGAAAATTTTCAGAAGTGGATAAAAATAAATTCACTTAGATTTACTTCACCTTTACTAATGCAAAATGGTGATACCATGAGTCAACGACAGCTAACTATTCTTTCAATTCTAGAGTTACTTTTTCAATGGGCAACAGAGAATGAAATAAACTACTATTATGTCTAAAATTAAAAAAGCAAATGGAGTATTCAATTATAAAATGAAAAAAGAAATTACCACCAGGAGCTCAGAAGTTTTATGACATACACATGGTGGGTTGGTTACAGCATAACAGCTTAGCCCCCCCTGCCCGCCCCAACACCCTCCTCCAGGAGGGCAGAGCTCAATCGGGAGCTTTTCCAGGCAGATCCCAGGATTGCTCCCAGCCCCACATCCACCTTCTGTACGCCTACCCCTCTCCCTAACCTAAACAGAGCCCCCAAAGCAGACGTTAACAACCAAAGCCCTACGGCTACGTGATGGTGGAGCCCCACCAGCCCACCAGAGTGATGGATTTTTGCAAACCAGTTAGTAAATGAACAAAACAAAATTACAAGGAAAAAAATTATTCTTAAGTATTCTTAATTATGGTGCAGTTGGATTTATCCTAATTCTTTCAATACTTTTTAATAAGAAGGGTAATTACAAAACCCACAGAATTTTAACGAGATGCAGATTGACTAGCAAATCTCTATTGAGAAAGAATTACCTTTTTTTTTTAAACACACTCTTGTAAATGCCTACTGTACACTCAAACATCTCTTTCTGTAGGGCTGTGTGTGAGTATACAAGTACTTACATATGTAGACAACTAGGAAAAAAACCCACCACAAACAAGCTATAAAGTGTGCACACATATATTCAGAAATCCTCAATAATATTTCAAGTCAGAAGCTTCAACAAATTTACCAATGGGGACTAAAGCACAACTTCTGCTCAAAGACAAACTGAAGTGGGTTTCCTCATCAACCAGATGAGATGAACTTAGAAAAAAGCATTACTACTTTTCGTTTAATTTCCGATATCTACTTTTTTTCCTTATATACTCTGGCTGTTACCGGTACCACAGGCAGTGACATATAGACAGGGAAGGGACATGACATACATAAAGCAAACAGAAGCTGAACAAAACACAAGACGACGGCATTTACAACCCAGCTGACAAAGCCAGTCACTTCACTTTAAATAATGTGGCAGGCAGCAAAAATATAGTAATTACAAGAATTTCATTTTCATTAACTAATAAACCAAGGAAAACAATTTAAGTATCTGAATGTCATTTTTCAAATGAAAATAAACTGTAAACATTTGAATAACATCACAGCAGGGATAATATACCTAAGGAAACCTATTGAAATATGCTAGTGAATTCATCCTCTTTTATCACATTAAAACTGCAATTGACTGTAAACCTCCTACCACTCTCCACTGAGACTTTAATTGTAAAGATTCCTGTTACATATCATATTAGAATTTAGTTAAAATTGTAGAACACATTATTTCCAATCAGACAGCCAACCATCACTCACAAAGATTTTTAAAAAGGTGATTAATAATTCATCTCAGATAAGGAAAAGATCTATATTTATACCATCTTCTCAGCCACCATAAACTACCTGACAATTGTTCAGTAATGATGCCCAGTAAATTCTTTAAAATGGTAATTTGTCATTCTGTCACTTCATTTGTGACCTAAAATTCCTCACTTGAGGCATCATCAAATAAATTAATCACTTTCCAGGATCCATTTCTCTGTTCTGCACGTTATTATGCCCAGGCTCTCTTGTGTTTCTCTTCATTTACATATATTTAATGGCTCAGCAGTGGTTCACTATGGCACATAACGCACACATCTCATTACAGGTGAAATATTCTAACTGCCACTATCACTGGGAAAGAAAATAACTCTCCCAATTTAATTTTCCTGATGTAACAAAACCATGATTCTTCACTATGAAATGTTGATGCCATCCATCAGTCACAATCAATAAAATCATCATAGAAGTACGCCTTCTTTAGCATCATTCCTTCATACTGGTATTATTTGAGGGAGGTAATTAAACTCATAATATGTAATGAATGTAAATGAAGAAAAACCCTCATGTTCTCCCTCTAACTATGCTTATTTTACTGCTTTGATTTAAAGTATTTTTACATCTTACAATCTATGAAATACACAAAGCCCTGAAGGAAAGGCATCAGAAGTACAGTAAGCATCAATCAATACGTATAATGACTAATTAAAAAGGAACATATTTTAACATTAAAAAACCACCAAATGCTGTTATTTATAGATTTTTCACTTAAAATGATGCATTCCCTCTGGACTAATATATTTGCTGTCTTCCTGAAATATAGATTGCAATACACTAGTTTTAGATACTGTTGCTTGCATGCGTCAAAAAAAAACCAAAGTGATTTTATGGGTATCTGGCCCAGCACAACCATTTAAAAAATGCATATTTTTTTTTATATATATATATATATGCAATCTATTCGCACACTAGAGAGAAAACCTTAATAATTTCTGTCTCTCACACATGTGCCTGTGCTCATATAAGTCAAGAAAGAAAACAGTCTCTTAGAAATGACAACTTTTAAAGAAGTCCACACAAAAAAAAAAAAAAAAAGTTTAGAGCAATACGGTTTTCCATAAAGAGCAAAAAGACATCATCTCCCTTGTAAATATTCACATGACTTTGCTTACATTTAAAAGCATGATGAATAATGCTTCTCTTGTGACAAGGAACCCAAAAGGCACGGACACTGGCCGCTCCTCGGAGCCAGCCGGCCGCCAGCCTCCCTCTGCAGCCACCTCAAGGGCCATTACCCCCCCACGGCTGGTGGCCACCCGGGCCACCCGGGCCACCTGGAGCACGGGGTGCTTCTCCACCAGGAGGATTTTCCAAGAATGAGAAATGATCCGTAGCTTCTGCTCAAAATAAGTCACTTTAGGTACTATTTCAACACCACCTGCGTGCAGGGAATCGGATTCCTCACACCGAGCACGAGGGAATGACGGAGAACGTGGCTGATGTGACCCGGCCGGGCGACCGACAAACCACCCACGACACTTCGTTCTACTCTCCGACTAATTGCGATGCTGCTGTTTTTAATAGACACTTATTTTCAAACAACACGCCTCTTCCCCCCCAGCCCCACCGGGTTTGAGGGATGCTGTTAATCCAGCTCACATGCAACACGCGCCAGAGTTTCAATGGCCAGTATGAAGGAAAAAGCTGTTCACCTTAGGATTACCTGTGCGCTGCCCTCCGTTGGGGAGTCAGCTTTGCACGGTGGTGAGCGTTTGAAATGGGCTTGCACAGGAGCTGCTGAAACATATTCTGGGCAGCGAAGTTTATACTAAGGTTGAGATAGAAATTGGAAAAAGAATGCACTACAGAAAAAATTATTTTTAATAACTATTAATTCACAGCTCTGCATGAAAATTCTGCACCACATAAAGGAACAGAAGGCATAGGCTTTTTTTTTTTTTTTTTTAATTATTATTTTTATTTTCATGGCAACTTCCCATCGGGAAGGTATGTCCAAAGAGGTGGGGCAGGCACGAAAAGGGGCCATCCCTGCCGAGGGGCACTGCAGCCACCCCAGCACGGGGCAGCCCTTGTTGGAGCAGCTGAAACGGGCAGCAAGGGGTCCTTAGAAGGGACAGCAGGTCACGAATTATCTAGTCTTTAAAAAATTCAGGACTTCAAAATCACTAATTAGCGAGTATTTCCATTTGTGTTTCCTTAAATTTTCCTCTGAGGAGTTCTGCAGCAGACAAGCAGCCCAGTTGGAGGTACTGGTGCTGCCATTTCTCTCTCTGTGTCCCAGTTCAGCTGCACCCCAGTCTGAGACAATTAGCACAATTAGTGCCCAGAGCACCCTCCCCCGGGCGCTGCGGTCTCCCTGCAGGCACCCAGGGGGATGGAGCGGAGGGGAGGGAATTGTCTCCCGTGAATAATGCTGGTCAGTGGCTCTGCGCGCTTCAGCATTTTTCTTCCGAGCCGTGTCCAGTAAATATATGAGCACTGCACCACCTCTGTGCCCCCGGCCAAAAGCGGGCGGTGGGGACCGACAGCCGCTGCCGGGGCGAGCGGGGGAGAAGGGAGGGACCCACAAAAAACACAAAGCTTTAACACGCATCTAACACACAGCTGTATTTACTGGGCGATCAAATGTAAATAAAAAATTAAAAAAAAAAAAAAAAGCCAGTTGTCTATTTCTTGGCACTTCTTTGCTAACAGAGATAACGAATAGAGCGAGTTGTTCTCATTAACCCCTCGATGCTGGGACTTGCTGATTTCTGCTGCACCTGTGCCAGGGAACAAAATGTGCTACGAGCATATTACCAAGAAAGGGAAATTTCTTCTGGGTAATTGCATTCTGCCGCCATACAACGACCTCACGGCTATCAGCTCATGCAGACTCTTACGTTACTCACGTATGTACATATACACAAACCCACACGCGTTTTCTGTCCCCGTCTCCCGAGCTGTTTTGCTGCATGCTGTTGAGCTGTCATGTTTCCCTGCAGAGGTGGTTGTAGCTCTGTTCAAGGTGAAGCAAACTCTTGTTGTAGGTTCCTTCTACAGAGGTTACACAACAGCATTTACAGAGCACGTTTAAACTCGATAAGAGCGCGATATAACACAGGACCCAAGCTTACAGCACAAATTGCACCCAGCGAAAACTGACTGTGCCATGGCCACGCTCGCTTGACCTAGGGATCTCATCCAGACCAGCTCAGGGAGGATGACCTACCCATGCCCACACAGAGCTCAGATTCTCCAAGATTGGACTGAAAACCCCAAAATAGGTAACAACCTGCTCTGTGATATTTCTGTACCCCCAGAGAAGTGAAGGATGAGGGGAAACTGGACCAGGAGCTACCGGCAGCACGCACCAAACAGATGAAGCCTTTCGTACCATCAACCGCAGAAAGCCCAAAGCCAGACGATCCTACGCCTGGGAGAACCCAACCTCCTGATGGACAGGTCCATAGTCTCAACCTGACAGAAACCAGACCTGGCTCAGGCACACCAACTACCCGTCCTCCACACCCACAGAGCTTTGGGGGGAATTTTTCTCCCCCCTCACACCCTGGCTAACTTATGTACAGCTATACCTATGCAGTACTTGAACCTGCCATATCGACCCACCATCATACCACATCAGGGGCAGGTACTATGGGTTCAAGGGGGATTTCAGTCCAAACTCATATTAACCATGCAAATACAAACTTTCGTGTCAGATTCCAACTTGGGTATCTGTCTACTTCATTTTTGAAAGGAAATTGCAACAGTGTATGAGTGGCAGTTATCGAACTTTGAAGTTGAGTGCTCAAAATGCAAGGGTTTAAAACTTGATGCTGCAGGTGGAAGCTTGGCTTAAATCCTCACCTCCATTTTCTGTCTGCAGACTAGGTTGATTTACCACAGAAAAATATTCCAAAGACTTATTAAAATAGGAGTCTGATTATCAAATTTGCCACAAGCTCAGTACTATTCTGGAACCACTATTTATTCATCTACCCAAAATCAGCATTCCAGATCATATTTCACATTCACTGGCCATTTATTGGCATAATGCTTAATTTTGAGTTATTTGTAATCTAATAGTTATGATTAGTTGAGTAGCATTAGCACATCCCTGGTGATGTTCTTCCTGTTATCTGTATCTGGCATTTCTTAACTCACCCGTGCACTGAGGCCACCAAACTACCTACAGGAGGCTTTAGGTTCACATTTTGTCTATTTAATTTCATGCAGCATTCAAACATTTATGATCGCCATGATGTCTAGAAATTTTAGTCCCATTGAAGTAAACAGCAGAACTCCCATTGGTTTCCACAGGACCAAGACTTCACTGTTACAGTAATTTCCAGTGACAGAAAAGAGGAAATATTACATCAGTGTATTTCTGTTTTTCTCCTTTTTTCCAATAACTGCTATCACTGTCGCTTGTATGCGAGGCCCATGAGATATAACAGAACTAGCAAGGTTCTCTTCACAGCCATTATAATACTTGCGCATAATACGTCTTGTGAGAGGACTATGATTCATTTTTACTACTCATTAGGTGGCTTTGCTGGTACTCTGTGAATATTGTAGTTTATGCATGAAAAGTCTGCTACCTGCAATATTTGCAATTCTTAAATTCTTTAATAACTACTTAGATATCCAACAGATGCAAGAGTGCACATCAGGGTGAATACGTTGTGAAACAGGGCCATTATTACATTCAATCTGGCAACTCTGGTCTCATGATGTAAATGAGTTTGTTACCAGTTAGGAGAGGCACGTTTTAAAATGGTTACTTATTTCTCTACAGCTCCCTGGAATTACACCAGTTTCCTGTTTAAAAGTTTACATCTGACAATTTTGTATTTATTTTTTTATAAGTGTTTACCTGATAAGAACTTCAAAAGTGCTGAACACAAAACCAACCTGATACAAGAAGGAGTAATACTGCCTGTTAGTGCTACGGAGGACGTAAAGCTAACAGTCTAACAGGGTCCCAGCCACCCTAGTGTGCTTTTCATAACATTTGCGTAGCAAGGACACATACAAGGTTAAAGGAAATTTTAAAAAAAAAAAAAAATTCTGTCTTCAGATAAATTTGCCTTGGTTCTAAGCCTTTGTCTCTTGGGTTTTAATGACAACTGGCTATTCACAAGATGTTCCAAAGTAATAAAGAATTTGTAATTTTTTTTTTAATTATTATTATTTTTTTTTTACAGCTTGAATCACAGGATGTAGGTCTTGAAGACAGGGTCTGCTCTCTAGTGCAACGGTTTCGCTGCTGTGGTTACACTAACTTCACTGTCAAAATAACTTCAGCTGCATCTTGAATGCTCTTTTATGGGTTGTTCTAGAGCACTTTGCAACTCTGAAGTCTAGATTGTGACCTTTTGTAGGTGAAAATAAATTGGTGTCTCTTTCATCAAACACAGAAGGATTGCAAAGTGCCGTGGAAGGCACGATCGTGTTCCACACCTCAGACACAGCTTTAACGTTCTTCGCAGCGGGGAAAAGCACCCTTATTCTGGGCTGCTGCCACTACCCCACCACCCACAGGTTAGCTGAGACTCCTGGATGGTGAGCCTGGTAACAAAAACCAGCAACGTTCTTCAAAAGCACCTCCAACACCTCCATTGACCTAACGGCGATACCAACACCTTATCTCAGCCAACAAGGCAACGTGCAAGGCTCAACCTCGCCCGAGCACCAGTAAACCCATCTGCCTGCACCCGGCAGGTCTGAGGACACGAGGGCACATCATCGGCACAGCAGACACCTCCAACCTGCCCAGCAGCTTCACGGGGGTTGAGATGCAGGAGCTCGGCCGGGCAGAGCCGCACGGCCCCACATGCGGCACAGCGGCCAGAGGTGACCCACGGCGAAAGCTCCATCACCAGCGGTAGCAAGTTTCAGTCTCGGATAAGGAGGTCACCAGGTACAATACTAAAAAAAAAAGAGCTAGTAGTGCTGCTGATGTTGCCTCATATGCCCTTTTTCATGTCTGTTTTTCAGGCATAGCCTGCATTGCCAGATGTTCACTCATCAGTCTGGCAGACTCTTCAGGTTTCCTCCCCATTTTGGAATGATGTCTTGGGAATGCAAAGAAAAAAAAAACAACAAAACCAAAAAAAAACCCCCAAAAATCACCCACCAACAGATAATAGGTGAAAACAATGTCTAAAGTAAATTAATAAATAAATAATGTTAAAAAAAACCCTCAAGAGTCCCCGTATTTTAAATTAAAGGGCCCAGCTCCAGCCTTCAGAGCTGGACTTTGGTATGGGAGAGGGAGATCCACCCAAGGGCAGACATGCCTGCTCTTGCTGGAAACATCCCTCCCAGATTCTGCTCACCACGTACTTGAGCTCAGAGACCTGCAGACACCTCTCTGAGCATTTCTGGGTTTGCAGACAGAGAACAGAGGCAGAGAACACCCCTTCGCCGCGGGGTGAGCCTCCCCAGCCGCTCTCCGAGGTCTCGCCCCCCCAGCTGCCCACAGGCTGCCACAACTGCAAAAGCTAACGTCAGCCCACGGCCCATAGCTTTCACCACACCACCTTTCACCACAGACACATCAGATACCTCTGACACGTCTGCGTCAAAGACGAATGTAGGCTTTGTCGTGTTTACGGCAAATGCTTCACAGCCAGGGACACCGCTAACTCAAGAGTCCACTGCTGCTCGCTGAAGGTTTTCAATAAACCACCAGCAAACTACACATTTTATGCCTGTCAGGGCGGAGGGTACTACTCTGCAGGCCATTTAACTGCCTTCTCTGGCACAGATCCAAGAGTCAACAGCATTGACAAAAAAAACGCTGGGATTGGTACCGCTTTCAGTCTACTTGGAAAACAAACCCACTAACCACTAGAAGAGCTTAAAGGTGGATTAAGACCCTGCGGGCAATCAGCCCTGGACTTCTCTAACTTTCCAGGACCCACCGCAGCAGCCTGGATGCTCTGTAACATAATCTTCCTTGCAGAAAATGATGTATGTGGTTAGCTCGCGCGCATAACTGTCTGTCTCGGGACTGCAATCCATACATCTGCAAGTACATTAGGAGCTGACACCCTCTAAAATGCTGGCAGCATCAACATCTAATCGATATGCATGTTCACCAGCAAAGCTGACTAGTACATCTGTTCTGTGAAAAAACATACATTCTGCCTCTAGTACAATCACTGTAATTAAAAATTAACATGCATTAATTGTTGGAGCTGATGTAAACAGCTGATGTTCCACTTAGCCCTGTCTTCTGTACATATCATTAGGCAAAGCCAAATATTGTTAAGTAAACAGGCAACACTTACAAAAAGAAATAGAAAACTAATTCCAACTAAATAAATTGACAACACAGTGCAAGTCATATTAAAACAGTTGAGATAATTATTAGGCTACTGGACTAACAGAGAGAAAATCATAGAAGACATACTTAATTGTTTGAATCTCATTTCGGTAAATGTATTTAGGCACAGTGTGAAATATAATTTAACTTCAGTGCATGTGCAGTATTTTCCCAGAAGCAGGATGTGCAATATGCTGTTGAAATAAAAATATAAGTTGGAGTTTGATATGCAGGTAAAACAAATAACTTCTCAAAGGCAGCAATCTCAGCCAACTGCTTCAGTATCTGATAGTCTCAAGAGAAATTCAGGTTGGTTATGCAACGCTAAAGGTTTTTTCTTCCTCAGATACATCTGCAAAATTCCCATCAATACCGGTGGGAGCTACACGCAGACACCAAGAGAAGAACGTACTCCTGAGGAGTTACATCCTACTTTTTATCGTTGTTATTTAAATGTCATAGCAAAATAATTTCTCCAATTTGTATACAAAAAAAGCAAAGAAAACCCCAGCAAATCTGCTCGGTACTACACATCCAGAGTTGCTGCTTCAGATCACAGTGGTATCGCTGCAGATTGCCTGGGGGGTGTCAGCTGCCGGTACCCCCAGGCTGCTCGCCCCGCTGCCGAGCGCGGCAGTGCTGGGTGCCTCCACTGTCAATCTCCATACTTCTCCCTCAAACTAATGGAAAGCTGAAGTTTAAAGGACACGGTCAGGTAAGGGAAGGGACTCTGCAAACAGAGCAGCAGCGGCCAGGTGACAGCATCCACACCTCATCACTCCTGGATTTTAAGAGCTGTTTGTGCTACGTTAGGGGAGAAAGCACCATGCGAAGGAGGCTCGTGCCCGAGACCCCCCCATGGGGGCTGGGGCAGGCTTGGTGCCCACGGTGGGCAGCCCCGGGAGATCGCACAGCAGCTCTCCTCTGCCGAGGGCAGAGGGAAAATCCCCTGGGTGCAGCCACAAAGTGCACGTGAAGCCAGGAACTACCACACGTCCTTTCAGCGACACACTGAAGTCAGGGGCTTGAGAGCAAGTACTAATTACTTAGTGGCTCTTGTCATTTAAATGAGTCAGAAGTTAGTGAGATTTAGGCTTGGTATGAAGGATAAAATTTTGTTTGTTTGTTTGCTTACAAAAAATCAACTTCAAGTGGGAATACCATGAAGGCTTTTTTTTTTTTTTAACAGACAAGACAAATTTTGTTTGTTGATTATTACTGAGGAATCCTGCTAATCCACTCCAATACCATCTCTACACAATTCTTGTCATAGTTTTTTTTCTGCCACATCTGTGAAGCCAGTGCTGGGCTGGGACCCACAGCAACCCGACTTCTGTCTCATCCCCAACTTCCACATCCCGAAGGCTTGAGCTGTGCTGGTTTGGATACTTCCAAAACCCATAATCTTTTTTTTCTTTTTTTCTCCTGGGAGTTATTTGAAACGTAGAAGTGCAACAAGACAGTTGTACCTTTATCTCACTGCTGCAAACTGGACTTGGAAAATGGGTTGAGAGAGGTGCAAGCACCTAGTTCTCTTTTTTCAGCTGCCCAAAGAGCCCATTTGGCTACACAACACCAACCAGGGGCTGCGTGAACTCACACCATTTCCCCTTCCCTGCAAGCTCACTTTTGAATGGGGAAGGCACAGGAAAGAAGGGCTTGTTTTTTACAGTGACAGGAATACCATAACTGTGGACTGAAAACTACACTCAGCAGCATGAGCCACACACCTAGGTTTTACCCATGTGTGCTAGGACTTTAAAGAAATCGCTGGAGAATTCTATAAAAGTTTAGTAGTTAACTACATGGAAAGCACATGGGGAAAACATGCCTTATAGACAATTTCTCTGCAATTGGTTGCAATACTCTTGAAAGTCTTTGAGGCAAAAAAAAGAGTGCTGTCCCTCCCGTTAGCCAAGACATAAACACAAACAACAAAACTTTGTATTAGCAGTCTCATTAAAATGCTGCAAAACAGAGAAGAGGATTTTGATGTCTCAGTGCTGTATTTTAGCTTTTTTTGTGGTTTTGTTGGCATGTTAGCATTTGACGTAAAGCTGATAAAACGTTTCAGCGCTCAAGGACCTTCCCATTGCAGACATTCTTTTTTAACCAAATACCTCAGGTTTGCCGTTTTTCAGGGGCCCACCACACCTGGCAGACAAAGTTCCCGCCTGACTCCCTGCCCTGAAACCCCTTAAAGGTTCACAGCACTGCTCAGCTGTTTCATAACAATATCAGGCTCATGATGAACCAAATGAGTTCTGATTTGTGCTATTTAATGTCCTAATGGCTTGACTAGTTAGGTAGATAATTACACAGTATGATTTATCCAACCCATTTATAAATATTTATAATAATGGATAGATTAACCTTTGGGATTTCTATCCTGCAGTCCCTTTGGTGGAAGAGGGATCGCTCCACCGCAGCGGCGAGCGCCGTTGCCTGCAAGCGAGCACTTGTGCGGGCAGTGGGATGGGGATGCAGCTCGGTCCATGGGGCGCAGTGGCCAGCACCCACGGCCGAGGGGTCCCGGCTGGCACCCACCCACACCATCACACCTCTTCCTCCCCCCCCAGACAGCTCTGCGGGAGAGAAGCGCATCTCCAGCTTTATTTCCCAATTTTATTTAATCAGGAAAAGAAAAACCACAAGAAATCGGGAATCTCAGTCTTCCACCGCCGAACAGTGCCGAAACAACCTCTGCCGTGGAAGAAGACAACCGCGTTCTCAGACCTCCGAACGCACTCATCGCCGAGCAGAGCTTCGGAGGGACGTTCGGATGAGTCTGTTCTCCCCGCCGGGAGCGCGGTCCGAGGGGTGGGAAGAGGCGCGCGATCGTTCAGGAGCGGACACGGCCCCCGTGCGTGACGGCGGCCCCCCGCAGCCCCCGCCACCCCGAGTGGGCACAGGCAGCGCATTGTCGGCAGCGGCGGGCGCCACGATTGCTCCGGCGGCGGTAGCCAGCCCCGGGACGGGAACGCCAACGCTTCGCTCGGTGCCAACAAAGGGCCAGTGTTCGCGGGAGCCGCCGACGGAGGAAGGGGCTCGACCTGCAAGACACGGCACTCGTCTGCAAAAAGCAGCTCGGGAGACGGGCAGCGCCTGGTGCCGGCACGCTGCGGTAGCCCTTCAGAGAAATAGGTGCGTTTTGAAAAACTGCTGCTCCAAATCCTTTTTTTTTTTTTTTATTTTAAAAAGCATCCCAAAATGGAAAGAGTCAGATCTAGCACTTTCTGTCTGGCTGAACTGCTTCTTAGGACTAGCAAAAATATGCTAAATACACATTAGATACAAACAAAGAATAGAATTTGGTCTTCCATGGTAATTATCTTTTTGGATTTTTTTTTTATCTTTGTTGGCACAGATCCAAGCCTATGCCTATCACATTTCTGAATTTTGATACAGTATTAGCTTTCCGAATTACAGGTTTTGTATCCCAGCAGTGTAAGAAGAAAAGATGCTCTTGGCCAACGTTAGTGAAAGTCAACAGAAATAAGACACAAATCTTTGTACACACTTTGGAAGATTCTTCCTGACTGATTATTACTGTATCCACTACTTTCTAGTATTTTGCAACATCTCTCTTTGCTTAGGAAGAGCATCACTGTGTTTATATTTTAGATTATTAGGATTATGTTTAAATAAAACTACTGTGGCAACAAAATAATAATAAATGAGAACAATTAAAAAGAGAAATACTCAGATTTTTTTATTTCTCGAATTTCACTAGGAAGCAGAACCACTTTTATTCTCTGAGATGGAGCTGTGGCACTTAGCTTTCCTACTGCATGCTTAAACAGAGATTCATTGTATAAGCCCTTAAAGAGTCAAAAAAAAAAAAGTACAGGACCCAAACCAAAATATTTTAAGTTTTTTTTCTTTAGATTTCTTTACATTAGTAGAAAATTTGACAGAATAAATTTTGGGCTTAAGACCTCACATTTTCCCATGTAAACTAATGCACCTATTAAAAAAAAGACAAACCTATTTGCAAAATCTATCTGTATCCTAGACCAGCTCCACTTCCATGCAACAGCATGAAAACACATCTGTTTCCACAGGAGGTAAATCCTTACTTCAACTTCTATAATTTCTCTGTTTGAAATCAGTGCTTAGCCTGTCTGCAAGGAGCGTGGCTGCCGTTCCGATGCCCGTCTGCTTTGCACACCTACACTGATTGCTGACATTTGTGTTGAGCCAGGGCCTGGGAATGGAGGAGAGGAGGACAACCAGAAATGTACAGAGAGGCCAGGAATAAAAGTGGGGGGATGATGAGAAGGGATGATGAGAAATTATGGTCTGAGATAATAGGGATCACTCGTAAAAACTGATCAGGGGATTAGATTGTGGCACTTTTGGGTCTTCTGCAAGAGTCATAAGACATACTACAGAAACTACGAGGACAGCTAAGTTGTTGTGAAAAGAAGAGAGTCAGGGAAAACACCTACTTTAAGAAATTCTTGCTAGCAAGGGTGGGATTACAGCAAACACTCCACACTTGGGCAACACTTTAATTTACAAAGCCAGCAATACGTTGAAGAGCTTTTGCATGTACAAAAGAGTGACTTCTTAATGTGTCAATGCATTGTTTTGCTATTTTCAAAAATTGCGTTGGAGAGGAGAGTTCAGACCACAGATAGCAGAGCTGCCTGAGGGCATTAACGAGCATCTGCTCCTGGCAGGGTGGTCCCAAGAGAAGATCAAGAGCTAGAAGTCAGGACTTGCACAATTTATTCCCACCTCTGCCACCTAAATCAAATACCTAAAACTTCCAAACACTTCCATTTGATTATCCCTAAACTTGATCTAGAACCTATAATGCTCCATCCCATGTGAAGGCCCAGGTAGAAATTCTTTTTTGAAGACCATACCCTCAGGGTTCATAAGAGGTGAAATCCCCTCCAGAATTGTTAATCTGCCTGGCTATTGAGAGTGTGAAATAATTAATAGCAAAAAAAAAAAAAAAAAAGCCAGACCTTGCCTTCAGAGCTTCCTACATATATATATATGTATGTATATTTACACATATATTTATTTTACAATTCACCCTCCCCTGCTGAGCAATGCAGAGGCAGCGATGCCCAGCTTCTGCCCAGCAGCACTAGCCCTGACCCCCCAGCAAGCCTGCAAGGATGCAAAGTCCCACTCAACCGCTGACGAGAGGCTCCACATCTGCACAGTTTGCAGGGTGGTGACAAGCATGAGACTGCTCATAGACATGGATTTCTCACAATATTACAGAGTGTGGCATCAGATCTGCACGGCTGTTTTAGAAGAGCTTGTTTGCACAGCTGTTTGTTGTGAGTCGCGTCCCCCTCGTTTTGCCTAGGCTCTGCTCCATACAGTATTTCATTCTGAACTCAAAGCGTTCTGCCAAACCCAGGGTGCCCATGTGATGCGGGCTGCGATATAATTCATTTATGATCTGGATGTAACTTTCTTTGTGGAAGCGGTCCAAACGCCGAGAGCCGTGCTCAGAAGAAACAGTAGACAAAACCTGCCTCCAACAAATTAACAAACCCCTTCCCAGTATGCATACAAGTTCACACCAGTCAGACTGTATAGATTAGCAACCAAGTGAAGGGACCTACTTAGAAATGGACACACATGTCGTAGCACAATCTGGCACGAGCATTTGATGCTAAGTGAGCTTTCAGGGTAGTGTGGAACCGTATTTTTTTTTCTCCTCCTGCTGCTCCTGTCTCTGCCCATTGGCAGTTTTGACATGCATCATAATTTCACAGTCTGCTCGGGATGTTGGAATCCGGTCAGGAAGCGTGCAGGGATCCTAAATCAGTCCTTGGGATTTGTGCCGCAGCGAGCGAACGCAGGAACCTCGAGGCTTGGCACCGCTGCCGAGACACCGCTTATACACCAAAGATGGGCTCAGCCCCGGGGGAAAGGAGAGATACAAACGAGCCGCTGGAGACCTCCTCCAGCTGTGCCGCACATTTGTGGGGACAGAATCGCACTTCACTGTGAACCGCGGCTTCCTTTGTGCCCGGGTTGCTTTAGGCAATAACGCATCCAGCCGGCTGGGGAGCCCTGGGGATGGCAGAGCATCACTTGGAGAGGAGGGAGCGAACATGGAGCACATTAACATAAAACCCTGCCATAGCCTGGCTCGGGACAGCCGTTTACCGACAGGGAGAGACAACGTCAGGTACACGGCTGGTCAGATCCAAAACGACACCCTTGCACCTTCTCCATCAAAGTACGCGAGCATCCTGAACGGCAAACACAACGGATTACAAAGGAGCAAGATTTATCGCTCACTTACCAACAATATATTCCACCTGTAGCCAATATACAGAAGAAAAATCCACAGAGTAGGGAAAAGACCTCTTACTGAAGGAATCCACCCGCAAAGTTTTGTCGCAGGCTTCCCTGGAAGGAGCAGGCAGCCCTTGCAAATGGGCTGAGGGCTGCTGCCCCTGCCCACCCCTCTCGTCCTCCCCTGGTGCCTCACAAGATGTTGACCTTGACACAATAACCCATCTCAAGGCGAGGACATGGCAGTGCCCCCAGTCCCAGGGAGGGCATCCCCGATGTCCTCGGCGTGGTGGACATGTCAGGGAGATGCGGACGCATCCTAATGCTAACGGGCACGACGCCCCGCCGCAGTGCTTTCTGCTCTGGGGAGCTCCCACTTGGTCTCCACGGAAAGAAAAGTACAGGGTCTGAGAGAGACTTATGGCCTATTAAAGTAAATAAATCCTTGAAAAATGTAATAGCCTCCAATGTGACTATATTCTCCGATAAAGCATTAAATGAAACATGCCATTCCCAGTACAAATAATTGCCTTTGTTTTCATCATTTTGCCTAATGCATCGCAGGAGGCTGTAGAACAGTGTGAGTTTTTCTGATCTATAATCAGACAGTTCATAAAAATCCTAATGGAAATGAAGATTTTGCTATTTGGAGTGGTCAAATTTCCATTTTCAAACACATCACATTTTAAAACCCAGGTTGGCATTTTGGTTTGCTGAGAGTTTTAGGATAATAGCAAATTACACAGAAAATCTACCAATTCTTTGTCAAGTGAACTATGCAAAAAGGAACCATTAGTTCATAGTTCATCTGTGAGATGGGAAGACATCCTGAATAATAATTTTTAGAGACTACAAAGGGCATTTATTCGCAAATAACGCTCACATCTACAGAATTAAGACTGCCCCTGCTGTCTGTAAAACTACTGTGCTCGGATTTCACTAAAGGTACGTTTAAATACCTTTCTTTTCCTCACTAAAAGGATAGGGGAATCCAACCATCCTATATAAGATTGGCTTACGCCATACAACACGGAGAACACCAAGGAGGCTGCGAGGACAGTGAGCTCAGCATCCCTTCGTGGTCCCAGGGCTGAGCACCCCGAGACCCCTCAGACCGCAGCACCAGGGATGCCAGCCCGCCTGAGGAACGAGAGCTTCTTCCACCCGCTCATCCTGCTCATACCATAAGCCAGCTGTTCGCAATTGTTCTCAAAACACAGCTTTTGCACAGCTTCCCTCTCATATTTACCTACTGTTCTGTGCTTTGCTAGGACTGTATTTTTCCCTTCTGCTGAGATTAAAAAAAAACCACTCAGACAACGGAAAGTGTTCTTTTATTCTGTGCAAAAGTTAAACTCTGTAGCATCAAGGAGACTCCCAAACCAGAGCTTTGGGCCCTGTTATTTAGAAAATGAAACTCTACCTAGAGTAGACTATGAAGGTATAAAAGACTGATTAACTAAATTAATCTACTCTTCTTTTCCCCCCCTAATAACACTGCCCTGAGGCATAACCCATACAGAAAATTGTCTGTGACTCACGCTTTGAAGCGAGCATGGAAAAGGAATCCTGCTGGGAATTTGCTGCATTTGTTATAGCACTGGGACATATTCATCTGCAAATATATTTATTTTGGCTTTCAGGATCTTGAGTGATCTTAAATGTGACGTTTGTAATAAGCCTGGGCTAAGTTTATTCCTGTAACACAGAGACTGGAAGTGCTAGCAATACTTTCCTGTAAGTTTGTTGTAAAATATGAGAAAGCATTCATTATCTTCAGTTTATGGTCCAACGACATATTAGGCAGTGCACTAGGAATTTGCGTGGTTTTTCCGTTTGTTTGCTTTTAATTCTGAGAAAAAATCGTGATTCACGGTGATAATTTCACTGCAGATCTCATCTAGCACAGCGGATTTCCACAGAGCTATTGCAACACACGCCAGCCCTCACCAGCAGCACCCGGCAGCCCCGGCGCAGGATGTCCTTGGACCACTGGGATGCTGCAATGGCAAACCGTGCCCAACACCGGACAGCACCGACGCGTGCATCAGCAGAGGCTGGCAAAACACTAACTTACTCATTGCACTACGACTCTCAGAAATTAAAGTCACAGAGCTGTAAACCCAGTGTATTAATACACATACCAAGAAATTAGCTGGTTTTTTTCTGGCCTCTCTCCCCTTAGACTGTGCAGCTCATGATATTCCTTAATGGTAAAAATCAGAGAGCAAGGTTCCTAGCGTTATCAGGCTTGTGGTGCAGGTAAGGTTCCAAATACCAATTCTGAAGACAAGATCTTTCTAGATTTTTAACCAAAGATACAGAATCTAATTACAGGGACGCTTCCCCCTGCAGTCTGGCAACATGGGAAAAGGCAAATACAGAGTCGGTCAGCAACTCGCTCCAGAAGCGGGTATTTTATTCTACCTTAATAAACAAGCACCCTTTCTGAGTATTACAGCCAAATCTTGGAAGAAAGAGAAAAACAATAAAAGCATTTCCCTGGACAGTCTGACCTCTTCCTTAACTTCAACAGCATCCAACAGACTCAAAAAGTCCCAGCCACCACCAAACTTGGGGACTTTACCCAAAGAGACCCCAAAGGAGCATCCAATAAACGTAATTACAAAAAGCATCCAGAAACTGTTATATTAAAAGGAAGCATCAGTTCAGTTTGAGCCTAGCATATAGTGTGGAAAACATATAAGGTTTTCTAAGGCCCATTTTGCCACTAACTTTCAGAGAATCTCAGGCCCTACCAAAATAGTTCCAGAGTTCCTCACTCTTGTCCCCAGTTTAATGTTTTAGTAAGCAACAGAAACAATTCCTAAAAGATCAAGAGTCAGAGGCATATCACAGCATTTCCCCAGACCAACACAGTCCCTAAGCCCAGCTCACACCCCATCAGCTCCCTCTGTGCCTTGGTGGCCTTTGGGTGTCGTACAAGAAAGCAAAACTAAACAGAAACAAAAGCAATGCTGACTTACTTCCCATTAGAGCCAACTAAAATACAAGCTACCAGCAGCCTCGGTGATTCTCAAAAGTACAACCTAACACAAAAATTATATTTAAATGTGTTTCACCAAGAGCTTACCTAAACGCTCTTGTCCCCAGGACCCCACTGGAGCCACAATACTGTGCATTCCTGAAAGTTGCTTTGCTCCAGCCCCACCAGCTAATGAAGGAAATTGCCCAAGACCCTCCTCCTCCTCCTCCTCCTCCTCCTCCCACCCAGGTGGCCACACCAAGACAACGAGGAGGGTAATTGCCATTACCACCACCTGTGGAAATACAGGGTCAGCTTTGGTGGGCTTCAGCTGAAGCACCAGCAGCTGTCTCTAAGAGTAATGTGACTGGGTTGCCTGCAAACAAGCCTGGTAGGAATGAGTGTCTGGAAAAATAGGAGGATGTAAAAGCCCTTAAAAGCCTCCCAAACTGTGATCCACTTCAGGAATCACAAAGAAATCAATATAGCTTTGCGCACGAAAGCTTAACCCTTGGCCGTTGATCAGTGCATTTAAAAAAAATTTCCAATCTTGCACCTCCTTCAAGTTTTTGAACCAACGTGATTTTGCACACTGTAATGAATTGAAATAAGTGTTTGAAATTCTGACCTTCATTTTTTGTTTTCAATGGCCAATGCCTAAAAAGTGCAAGTTTTGGAACAATTTTGTTATTTCAATGAAAAGGAAGGGTTGCTACCTCTTTAAACACACCTTGCACCCTCTCTGAAAGAGGAACTTTGACTGTTGCGTTGCCCAGGTCAGCCCTACACGTACCTCCAGGTGCCTGAAAGAGGACGTGGCACCACCCGCTCCAGGTCCTACTTCTTCTTTAGGGGCCGTATGTCTTGTATCCCAGAAGAAACACCATGCTACAGGAGGGTATGCCCTATGGTTCTACCTCCGACAGGACACAGCAAGGATCATGGCGAGGGAATGTCCCCGAGCCACCATCTCAGACCAGCGGTGGTCCGAGATGCCAGCCCAGCCTGAGCCCCTCGGGTGAAACCACCGCTCCCCCGCTGAGGTTTGTGCTTTTATTTCGTTCCATGCAGGTGAGCAAACTACGTCATTTTGCCAGTAAAGAGGGAAATAATCCTTGGAAGTCGAACTCCTTGCAGGTGAAGTTCGCTGGTATTTTATGCCCCTTTTCCAGCCGGAGCCCAGGACAGTTAATCCGTCCTGTCTGTGAGTTTTGCTCGGGAACCAGGCACTGGATTTCCCTTCCCACCCAGCAATTGGCTCAGGTTACTTAATGCCTCATTGTAAAAATCAAGTGTCTCACTGTATTTTTGCCAGCAGAGCCTCCTCATTTATCCCCTGTATTAAAGATTCAGCTGCCATGCATTAAATGAACCCGTTTCACTGGCAGGTGCTTGCCGGTTTTTAGGCTTTAAATGGTACCATTACTATCATTTATAAGGATAACATCACAATTAAGAATGTATGAATAATTTAGAAATGAGCAAGTAGCATTTAGTTTCACACTCCGCCTGCTGAAGAGGCTTTAAAATGCAGGGTCTTTATTTTATTGCAAAACACTGGCTTGACTTGGTAAAAGGGATGAAAAGTTACTAATTTCAGGCTTTAGTTCAAACCCTTTAATCTTACAAATAAGTGCCTTCAGCGAGTACCTTGTTATCTCCTAAAGCCTCTGCTGGGCTGTTCACAGTCTTTGTCTCATTCCAAGATTCGTACCTTATCCTAGGTGAGCCAAATGAGACAAAGGGGATGCCACCTGAGAAAATCATGACTTAATGGAGCTTTCCTTCTTAAATCCTAACTTGTACTGTTGGCAAGTATTATGGAATGCGCTCATTTCATCGCAATAAATAATGGTATATAATTAAAATTCCATTCCGTTGTTGAGAACAGTGTGATAAACTGTTTGTGAATTGGTAATTCTATTTATTAAAAACAGGGGCATTAATTTTGACACGTTGAATTATAACGCAGACAAACAGATCTTGTGTTTTAATTAAATGCTTCTATTTGATGAGGGGTTTTTATATTAAGATTTAATACCAGATTCTGCAATTCACGCGTTCCGTGGTGGGGTACAATTCCAGCAGGGTGCCCGGGGCGTTGAGAGCATAACCGCTGTCAGTATTTCGGGGGCTCAGAGCAGAGCCCCTCGTGCCTCCCTGGCTGGGTACCCCCCTTTCAGGGCAAACAGGCGGGGACCGACCTCCTTTCGCCAGTGCCTTTACCTGCTTCTCCTTCTTTTCCCATGCTTTAATGATGTTTCCTAGGCTGCTACTACATTTCTTATTTTCTAATGCCAAAGCAGAGCTGAATATCTAAAAAAAAAAATAACAACCATACTGCTTTGAGGTTTCTTTCACATTAAGCTACATTTAATATTCATTTCACATTTTTTTTCTATTAATTAAAAGTAAACCGTGTATTGTATGGTACATTATCCCTCTAACAGCCCCATGTGGAGATCATGAAGTGGAAGACTAATGGTGTAGACTTTAGCATTTAGTTTTAACCAGAATAATTTACATATCTGTGAGAAGAGTCCGAGGCATGTGTAAATAAGCAGAACTCTAAGATATCAAGACCCTTGCTTAGTTTACTATGGACTGGAGAGCCATGGGCTGTGTATTTATTCCATCAGTCAGCTAATTTAATGAGACTTTATACAGCATCTATTTCTGCAGAAGACACAAAACTTATTATTAAGGAGAGGCATGTGGCAGTAAGAAAAATGTGTTTGTTTGCTTTTTTATTCTATTACCCCCAAGTAGCAAAGGTGATTCTATTCACTGTTCATTAAAGTTTACCTTTATAATTTATCAAAGGAGACCGATATCAACAGCTTTATGCTGAGATTTCAAAATTCAAGACTGATTAAAATTTAATGTAAAAGGCCACAGATTTGGGGTGGGTTTTCAAGAAAAATAGCTTCCAAACTCAAAAGTATAGATTTCATTAATGTGCACGTCTATTAGAAGGCGCTACAAAACACATTAGAGGCACGGCCTGAGCACTGAAATGGCATTTTCACTTCAAAAATCCGCGTGGGTCTTTTAGCATAAGTTTCAAGAAAAAGTGGGCGCACCACTGAGCGTATGCCAGCAGACAGGGGGAATAACCAGCTACTCTGAAGTTAGCACATGTTCCCATCAGGAAACACAGGAAAAGCAGGAATTACAGAGGATAAATATTAAAATTTTCTGTGTATTATGATTGGTCCAATCGTATTTTGGAGAAAAACAAAAAAAACAGGAAAACACCAAATTCACAGATTTGGCTAAATCCAAAGGACAACTTCTACTGTGGAAAAAGAAAAATCAAATATTTTATATGGGTATTTCAAAGCTAGACAATGTAGATTTTTTTTATCTTGAAACAGTGTTTTCCTTTCCAATTTGCTTACTAGTTTATTCTTTAAAATCTTACAAAAATGGAAGAAGGGTTTCCATTCAAATGATACAACTGAAATTACTTTGTTTCTCTTTTAAGTTTGGTTGGCAAATTGAGAAATCAGTCATGGACATCACTCTCCTCCTTCTTCCACCAACTGGAGTCATACCAGCATCCCTACCACATTTGCCGTGCCAACAACTCTCCAGATTTCACGTGGAAGAACTGGAATAAATCCTACTCCAGATTATTTAGAAAAGGGTTTGGGGGTTTTCTTCACTGCAGGTTAAGACCAACAGAATATGCACAATGGTCAGGGATTAGAACAACACAAATACATTTTCCAAACTGATTTGCTTCCACTTTTTTTCTTCTTACTGGTAAAGTATTTTTGGAAAATTAATAAAAACAGGTTTAAAAACAGAGGAAATATAGAGAGGAAAAAGAGCTGCCTTTTAGTAACTGAAAACTCCCATCACTTGAAATATGGTTGATTTTTCTGAATACAAATTTCAGAAAACCTGAAGTTGTACAAACTCCAAGAACATAAAAGCAATCCGCGCTTTCCAAGAAAACGAGACAAAGGGTGAAAAGTCCATCTGCAGTCACGTCATAAATTCTCCTTCCCAGATCCCGTTGGTCACCGCGCTGCCTACGCTCTCCTCCTCTCCGCTGAGCGCAGCGCGAAAGCCTGGCAAGGCTCTCCGGTACGCAGCAAACACGTAGTCATCCTATGGAATTCCGTATGATCCACTCCAGTGACCTTTGTTGTTCTACCTCCCCACGGTGCCTGTCGCTCCCTGCCTTTCCCGGGGAAGGTGGGCAGAGGGACAGCCGGCTGCAGCCCGCTCCCCTCCCGGGGATCCCGCGGGGCGAGGGTCAGGTCCGGGACGTGCAGAGGGAAGCGGCAAAGACAAACCTGCCGTGCTGGGCTGCCCTGTAACGCATCCCTGCGCCTGGTCCCCTGGCCGCGGGAGGTGCAGGCGAGGAGACCCCCCCCCTCCACCTCCAGGACTGTGGCATCCGCTCCTGAGAACGGGCAGAACTCATCGCACGGAGGCACTGGGGCACTTTGGCACCACGAGTGACCGCTGGGAGAGATGCTCCTGGCAGCCGGCCACCAGCGACCAGGTTTGATAGCTCTTCCCCCCCCCAAACTGGTGTTAATTATAACTACTCAGCAGACGCATTTAGTGAGAAACACGCCTCTTAAATCTTTGCAAGTCTTTCGGTAGGCTGACTTTGTGTGGCAATGCCTTCTACAAACCGCTCACACAGATTTGTCAAAAAGTGTTTTTTCTAAAGGTTTGATCACCATTTTCAAGTATTGTTACTCTCATTTTATTCTTGCGCAAAAGGAAAGGGAATGGAGGTTCCAAGTCTGTCTCTGCTATGTGATTAGTCCCATGAATCTCATTAGAATAATAAAAATATGGCCTACTTATGGCTTCAATTAAATGTTTCCTAAGTGAGAAATAATTAAGGATTGCAGAACCTGGTCTATGACTAAAGTGAAAAAGCAAATCCTGGTCTCTTTGTTGACAGAACTGATCAGGACCGCGCAAGGGCACCTGGCAAACGGGCTCCAGCCTGCTCTCCTGCACTAGAACAGGGTACTCGGGGATCCTATCAGCTCTTTCATCTCTCGTATTCCTAAACCATAAGATGTATTTTTTCATAGGTACTATGATGACAGACTTTAAAATGACTAAAGCAGATTCTAAAAAAAGTAGATACGTGCAGAGAAAGTATGTGTATCAAAATGTTTACTACAGTTCTTTTGTAGTTAGGCTTGATTGATTTGCAGCATTGTACACAACAGTAAATTCCTTGCAGACTAAGAGTTTATGATCCAAATAAGATGGACAAATAAAAAAAAAAACTAGACTAGATGAAATATTTTGAAAGGGTATTCAGATGAAAAAGAAGTAAACAAGTAATTGAAAAATATTAAGTGCTAAGTAGTTTTAACTGCCAGTAGTTTGAATCAAAAGAACAACATAAGTATCCCTTTCAGTAAGAATTGTGGTTGGTTTCTAGTATTTGTTACTGGAATTTTGCTTTTTGGAGATACCAGGATGCTGGAATACCAGACCCTGTTTTACTGTGTATTTGCAGAAGCTTTGTGAGCATGCTTTTTCAGTTTCAGATTTTTAAGCAATTAGTTTGCAGATGTCACTAAATAAATGGCATTCATTCCTTAAGCAGGAACCATACCTGTTAACCATCTCAGCATATTCTAGCTTTAAAGCTGAGCTTGATGTGCACAGCATGCTCAAAAACTGTACTCACAGTTCAAATGAGCTGGATTACAGACCATGACCACTGAGACCCTCACATGACAAAGCCTTTGTGTAATTAATATGCAGGGTAAAATGCTCCCTGGACGGCTGCTAAAGCGATTTAAATCATGCACATAAAAAATGTAATCACAAATTTAGCATGGTGGACATTGTAGTCACACTGTGCTTGATTGCATAGAAGGTTCCAAGTGTGTTTTAAATGTCCTTTAAGATTGAGATTAGGACTTGTACTTACAAGATGCATATTAATCTAAAACTCAACATTTTTCAGTGTGGGATCACAGTAGGAGAACATTATGGGCAATAGAGGTTCATTCTAATCCCAGTAGGTAATTACACTTTGAAATAATATTCTTTAATTAAATCTTGTTTGCAGTTGATTGATTTAAACACTAAATCTAAAAACCTAAATTTGAGTTTTTATCAATTTTTGATGCTTATTGCACAGAACTTGGGCTTTAATTGATGTTTCTGAAGTTTTTAAAGCTCTTGTCCACCGTATCCTAGCTGAATTTATTGTAATTACCAACATCATTCTTTTGCACTGTAGACAACTTTCACTAGAAGCATGATAATTTTAAGTACTTTTAAGCCGTAAAATGCATGATACATATTTGCCATGTAAGAAGACCAATGTTTTACTGAGGTTCTTTCATAAAGCATCCTGTTTTCAAAGCTCTGGAGAAGGGACTCTGCTTTCTGAGCACCCATCCTTTGCTGTACCGTAAAGTCACACCGGTGACACGCAGCCAGCGGCACAGGCAGTGCCACAGCAGTACGTGGGTTACATTTTAGGGGCAATATCTATCCATCTTAGACGTGAGGTCTGACCACCTCTACCACAAACATCTTTGTTCTCTGCTCTAAGCCCTTTCCAGGGCTCTAGTGCATCTTGTCCTGGGGACATGGTGCTTTTGGAGGGGACGGGGCTCCCGCCACCGGGGCGAAGGGTTTGAACCTGGAGACTGGGCAAAGGCAATTTATCTATTCAGACTTTCTCCTAAGTGATCAGGCATGCAGGAGGGGTACAGATAGCCTGTTCAGGTGGGAGTTTATTTAACTGAGTGTTTACAACGCACAGTATACATCTTTCACTGGGAGTTTTTGTGCATGGTAATGTCGATCACAGCAAATACAGCATACTGAACTGCATGGTGTGCGGTTGTGTGTAATACATCTTATTAACATAATGATTTTTAAGATGTATAAGAGTACCAGACCAACCTTCCACTGTGCTGCTACAGTCATGGTAAATGTATCTAAAGGCTAATTAAAACAATACACAAATGCTCGCTACTTCACAAGAAGCGGTAACTCCCGTGTGCTTCCCCAGCCCAGGGCAGGGCGCAGGAGCCCAGCGCTTTCCACACTCCACCACCAGTTTTGGGGCATCTCTGCAAGCCCCACGCAGAAACGTGATCCCAGAACTAGCTCATTTAAGTTTTAGCCATCAAGGCTTTGATGGCGGTTAGGAAGCGATACGATTAAATAATTTAATCGGAGAACAGCTAACGCACCAGGAGGCACGCGGCAGCGGTCGGGCTTCCCACCGCCGCTGCGGCAGCTATCATCTCCCACCCTGCTCAGGAAAGGCGGTGGGCAAAGCCCGCCTGCCGGCCACCTCTCAGCCCACGCCGAGGACCCGAATTTCACTTGGGATGTTTCATCCCTCGGGAGCATCCGCAATGAGCTGGGACTTCTCCCCGCCCTGCAGCCGCCGTGGCAGGGCTCTCGCCGTGGTGTAGAAAGGAGCACAGCACGGAGGGCAAGCGTCAGCCTTCCTCTCCCTCCCAGCACGGGTTTCGTTGCTTAAACTGGGCTCCGCTCCGGCGGCAGGAGGACGGGTACTCCAGCGCAGGGGGACCACGCGTTCGGAGCGACGAAGGAGAAGACGCAGCGCCGGGGGATGCGGTGCTGTCGCCTGGGGGATGCAGAGGACCAGGTGCGCACGCGTCGTGGCAAATTGCACACAGAAAACTTTAAATGCGCCTCTAAAGGGCTGACCTTTTTCAGCGTGTGAAATTCCACACCCAAAACTTCAGGTATAAGTCAGTCAGTCGCGCTGAGAAATTAACTTTAAAAATATACTGTTTTACCACAGTCTTCCTTCCAGTCCCACCCAGGCTAGGAGAAATGGGCTCGAATTCAAATTTCACTCTGCTACATAATGATATCATGTACATGTCTTACAGTAAATTAAATTCATGATACTATATATTTAATAACGGAAAATCCACATCTTACTGTAGCTGCATTTGTCATATCTGAGAAAAAACATACTACTGTATGGAATGTTTTATTAAGATGACTTCACTGTTGTGAGAAATTATTAAGTCACTATAAGAGCAAAGTAAGACCACAGGACCTCATTCATTGTAACACTAATATTAATCACACAAATAATATAAGTGTCTTACAGTAACCCACATTCCCTTAAAATATATATTATACATCCTGAGGGCAAACAGTAACATGACTGAGTTGGAATAAATCCCTCAAGCCATAGTGGCCAGCAGAAAACCATTTATATTCTGACAGATTAATGTATATTTTGTTATGCGTAACAAATGAAAATATTTACAACACTATCAGAGAGAGCTAAAGAAATATTAAGTCTCACTAATCAATACATTTCAAGCATGAATTTAAATTCTTTCCAAACCTTACAATGTCCTCAAAAAATCAGCATAAAATAAACAAGCATGTTTCTATCAGTTTAGTTGTGATTACTCATCATCATTATATTTAATCTTAAAATTTTTACATAAATTAAATACTTCTGATGGCATAAGGTGAAGAAATTTCAGGTGCTCGATGAATTTGCTAACAATGAAAGGATTCCAAAATAAGTTAATTCTCTCTAAAGAATACTCTTTGCTGCCATTACAATAATAGGGGAAAACAAAAGCACACAACAAAAATAAAAAAAATTATCAAAACGACAGCCTCAAAGGCACTCTGTAAAAGGGGAGAAATTTGCCTGTAATGTGACTGCAGAAGGTCTCTGGCTTCCTTGGTCTGCAGTACAGCAGAGGGTCCGTGCGTGGGAACCGGGCACCACGTTCCCTAATCCCAACGCTACCCACCCCTGTGTGTTAGCTCAGAGAGATAAGGCAGTGCATGCTAAGCCACTCACCATTTGTAAGCACAGATCAAATGCAAAAAAAAACGAAAACATAACCTGATGTCGTTTTGAACAGAACAGCGAGATCTACCTGGAGGTCAGTTGGCAATTAATCAGTAAAATAGTCAACACACTTACTAAAATGTATTGAGTATAATAAGGTCTTTGTACATGGCGTTTCACCTTTTGCACACACACACACAAAATTAGATTCCTAAGCACAAGCAACATGAGCTGTCCTTGAGATTGGTTATTCATGCACCATCCCTGTCCCACACAGACCCTCCCGGCACCGGACTGCCCGCTCACACTGCCCGTGCAAAGCACAGCGGGCACCAGCACACGCACGTTGCTTCGGGCCGTATTCCGGCAGTCAGGAAAAATACGCCCGTCCCAAGCTGCTGGGTGCTGGGGTGGTAGGGAGCTGCTGCCCTGGGACGGGCGTCGCTGGGGGCGAGACCCATCACCACCTCCATCCCGCGGCGACGGCTGCCCAGCTGCGGGCAGGTCCAGCCCAGAAACGAATGGGTCACGCCTGTCATCAACAGAAAAACGAAGGACGCACCAACGTGCAAAGCAAAACTTCATGCCTTCGGCAAGCTGGGAGGATCTCCGACATCTTAAAGGCAAGCCCTAAGCACCAGGGGTTTGTAAGAGGTTCCAAAATACTTCTTTTTGAAGCCTTAATAACGACCTCTCAGTCTTCTCTCCTGACCAGGTATCTCCTGGGCTGGTATCACAATACGTTGTTCCTCTAGCTTTTCACACTTTGTTCGGTTAATGTCTCTCATGTAGCCTTACCATAAAATGCGCTCTTTACATGAGGAGTACTACTCCTCGTATCAAAGAGAGGAGAAAACATTACCGCTTCTAACATGACTAAAAATTGACTGTCCTTCTGCTTAACCTATTCATCCCCATCTCCTCCTCCTATTATTTCCAAGCAATTTTGCAAGATGACTATTATGCAAATGCTACAATAAAAATCTTATTTTCTGCTTCCTTTTCAGAGCCCTGTTCTATTTACCTCCATTCACTCTCTCTGATGGACTTCTCAGAAAAAAAGGAGAGAATAAATGTGTTCATTATTGACCCGAGTCTGAGGAAACTCAGCATGAGGTCAACTACTACAACAGAGATTTACAAAATCCCTTCCCACCCCATTTCCCCATTGCAGTGCCAGTATGACTTCTAATGCTCCCAGTATTTAGGCCATGCTAGGCTTCCTTAACAAGTTCTACCATTCCCACTGAGACTCCCAAATTGCTGTTTCTTACTGTCCTCTGTCACACAAGCTCTCCTAAACCAGTAAAATGGGTACAAAACACAGGCTTTCTGCTTGTATACCGGGGCTACTTCCCAAGACTGGTTCACCATTTGAAGAGCATTGCCCCCGTAATGCTGCAAGACAGTTTAAACTGTTTTTCACGAAATTTTTGAGAATCTTTTCATTGATATCCAGTATGCAAATCTATACAGAAATATCTGCTATTCAAGAATGTCTTCACATGTTGCAGACATTGCTTTATCCATGGAAAAATGCAAAAATATCAGACTGAACAGTCACGCTCCTAAGTTCTACCTGTACTCCAGTCAAATGATAACTACAACTAATTACTATAGCTTAAGATGCATTAATTAATGTAAATTAATACATTAGCTGGTTTTAAAATGAAGTTTATTTAAACTTCTACCGAGCATAAAGAATATTTTGACTATAGCTTATCATTTTGAAGCATGCAGCATGGACTCGGGTCTTGTTTCCCTGCAGGTGAAGCAGGACCAGAACCTTCTCCATTTCTCCCTATGAGCACAAAGAAGGGACACACTTTCATTTTTAACTGCCTGCTCTTCTCACTTGCATTGGCTTTTGCATTACAATAAAGACCCAAGGAACAAGTGCTGGAAGGGACCCCTGGAAGGATTTATGTTGTTCTGTCTGTAAACAGCACAGGTAGCCGCAAGCAAGGATAAATTTGTGTGAGAAACTGAGATCTATAAACATGAGACACAAAGGGTCAGCAAAAATTTGAGGACAAAGGCTGTAAATAATTTTTTCTCCTATAAACACTGCATGAATATGTGCCTTTAAGAAAGATTTTTAAATTGTCCGAACTTGTAACTGCCCTGAGCCCTCTGTTCCAGAAAGATTAAACACAGCAGCAGATGATAACCCGGGCAGAACTATTTAAAAAATGCACAGGATTTATTATTTCAAAAGTGCCCCGGCACTTCCCCTGGAATTGGCCACAGGCTGGGGAGGTTGCCTGTTGCCGGCAAACACCCGCTGTGCAAGCCGTGCAACCGGCCAGTGCAAGAACCCCGAAACTGCAGGTTACGTGAGATAAACCGATGCAGCTTCAAACCGCAGTTCTGCTCACTTTGTATATCTGGGATGAGGAAAAAACCAAAACCATCACACTCACCAGTACAAAATCTCGAGGCAGATTATCAGTGACAGCAGCTTCACCAATGACTCCCTTCATCAGAAGCTCGGGCAATCACATTACCTACAAAGCTGAAGCCTGCTAGTCCATCAGCTGCTTTCTGGACATCTGAACCAGAAAAGCTAAGCCCATGGCTTTGGGTAGAGGAAACAGTTAGGTACACAGAGCAGAGCATCTTCATCAGTGGGATTCTCATACATAAAGCAAGCTACGGCACCTTCTTCTAACTTACTTTAGTAGGCAGACAGGTAGTCAAGGTTGGACTTGCAGTGCGACCCAGAATGGTGAAGCTCAAGTCAGCAGTTGTCTGAGACCTCCCCAAAGTCCTCTGGCAAAGCCAGTTCCTCACCAGGGCTGTGAATATCGCTTATGCCCAGAGAGAGAGAGAGAAAAAAAAAAAGAGAGAGGAAAAAAATAGAAAAAAAAAGAAAAAGCAAAAAAAAAAAGGAGGGAACAGAAATAAAGACCCATCACCCCCCGCATTGTCACAGCCCAGAACAGATCGTGTGACTCGGTACAAAACGGTGTGTGGCGCAGACAGCAGTAGCCCCAGACCTTTGCACGGTCCTTCCAACCTCTGCAGTCACTCAGCCAGGGCTTTGAAGCTGCATTTTTCAAAAAGTTCCTGAGATCACCCCAGAAAGCAAAGACAGGGCTGATCTTGCACGCAAGCACATCTGCATAATGCCACTACCTACAGGAACATCAAAAGCGTGAACATGTTATGATGCACTATGGCCATGGAGAAGACACCTTTTACCTTGTACCTCCTTGACCTGTACCAGGAAAGTGGCAGAAACAGGAAAATGGACCAGAAGTTGCTTTCCAGGCACAGAATTTGCTTTTCCTGACTGCAGGCAGAAGCAGAAGCCAGGACTCACACCGACACCAGCTTGGGACCTAAAACACTTTGCAGAGAAAGTCCTGACCCATTCTGCTCAAATGGACTCCATCTTCCTTGGTGAGTCCCAGTTTATACAAACTGGTAACAGTTTACAAATCCCATCCCACTTCACAGCCACAGCTTGGCATGAGCATCTGCTCATGGAGCATCTGTACATTCAGCAAGGTAATATACCCTGCTTTTTCCTGTCTCACTGAGGTTTCCCAGGCAGCACGATCTTGAGCAGTGGTTCTCCTTAAAAATTTCTTTTTTTCCTGGGATTTGGGGTTTTTTGTGCTGGTTTGGTTTTTTGGGGTTTTTTTTGCAACTTGGAGCTGATGGTTCCCATGTAAAGAATGTATCATGTAAAGACCATTGATAATAAACTCATGCTTTTTCCTTTATATTTGCACTTCTCCATCTTTTTCTCTCCCCCTTGTAGCACCTCGTAGACTTCCCTCAGACCCACAAATACAGATGTCAAACACCCCTGGAGCAGAGGAAGGAGCACAGGAGTGGAAATCCCTATTCCCCTTCTGCAGGCTTGTCGCTTTGCGTGGTTCCTCTGGCCTTCCTTCCTCATGCCTCCATCTGTAAAATGGGACTGATAGTATCTACCCACTTCCAAGCACCGTCGCATAGGTCGTGCACTGCGTGGTTAAAGGCTCTCCAGCATTACCCGCCGTCAGGTGCAGGGCACGGTCCAAACCGTGCACCCCTCCGTGCCGCTCAGGTCTCAGCACCCAAGGGGTTAAGTGGAAGCAGAGATTTACGGTTGCCTCAGATGACATCAAACTAGAGTCTCAAAAGAAAAGTCTCGGGCACGCATAGAAGGCTAACCACTGAGTTTTCAATTAGGCGATGTTTTAGGGATACAAAATTGCATATTCCTTTTCTACGCGTTCCCTGCACTTACAGAGCAACCCATTATTAAGCTATTAATCACCTCTCTCAATTAATTGTTCTAAAATGACCCAGGCTTTAGTAGTTGTGTTGCAATTGAAAAGCTCACTTATTTTGGAAAGGTAAAGTTACAGGCAGTAGTAATTTGAGACAGCTAAGCTATTAGCCACTGTTTAGAATCTCAATTACTCTAAAGAAGGATAATTACAAATAAAACAAACTGGTGATCCCACATCAGTAAGAACAGTTCTTTCCTGCTTTATGGAATATACAAGCAGTTTTTCATCCACTGGATTTAATTTCCACATGAAAAATTGACCTTAACAGTATGAAGTATGGCTACAAGTAAAAACTGTGTTTTCATTGAAGAGAATAAATGCATTTCCTGAACGCTGGCTGTTAAAGCTAATTGATTTATTGGCTCTCTATATAGTGTACTATTGTCTTTGCACTCATGGGACAAGGAAGCTCTTGAGAACAGAACTAAATTCTGCCACAGCAGCGTGACAGCTGAAGAGGGCTTTTTTTTTTTTTAATATAATGTGCAAGTTTCTCAGAGCTGAAAGAAATCTTTCTAGGATTGGTGGAAACTAACTGGACATGCCTGTTAGCTTACTGGATTTTTTTTTTAATACCATAATATTAGCGGGAAGTTAAAAGCACTGGCAGCAGGTTACTTTATTTTAACCAGACTGCTTTCATTGTAAAATATTTATTTGCAAGCAAATGTAAAACACTAGTCAAAAGAAGAGAAATAGGAAAATTCCTTTTTTTTTCTTTTTTACTTTACAGATAGTCGTCAAAAATTCAGTAGGAAAAAAAGGCTATGCAAAAATATTTCTCCCTGATAATGAAAACAATTTTAAAATTCATGGAATAGCCAAATATTTATTATTATCTCTGGCTTTTAGGTTTTATGTAAATTAGTGCCTATAAGATGAAAGAAAGTGCTTGGTAGCAGGTGGAAGCAAACTCACATAATCATGCCAATAAAAAAGACTTGAGGAAAAACAAAATAAAATGAAAAATCAATACAGGATGTTGTTCTCCAGCTATACTATTTAAAATGTAGTATTCCAGAGCTGCACTCTTGTCCTCAGTAACGGATGATCCTTTTACTCTAAGATAAGCTGAGGGACAAATTCTCCCCCTCTCATATGTATAAAAATCCGACTGAGCCTGAAGGAAGCCACATGCACACACATAGGAGAGCACAGCCTGAATACGATGATGTGCTTTGCAATGAAAGGTGCCTAAACGGACAGGAGTCAAAGCTGAAACTTAGCAAGGAAAGCTTCCCTGTATCACTGGATTTTACAGCGTTAATGAAAAATACCCCAAAGTTTTCTGAGATCCCCTAACTACTGCAAAAGTGAAAGCCCAGAACATAAATCTGGCAACAAATCTGATTATATTAAATGTTTCTGCAAGAATTCTCTTACTCCAGTAACTAGCAGTTTGGCTACAAATTATATATTTCTCTTCTTCCTTTTCTTTTTTTTTACTTAGTTTGGTTCTTATTGCAAACCGAAAGTGGGAATTATATTCAAGATAAGTTCCATGGATTAGCAAAGAAAATCTTTAAGGAGATCAATAAATGCCTCTTTCCCAGGTGAACACAGCCGGGTTTTTCACAAAGCCAGGTGAGAAGCAGACTCCTCTGCGCGAGGTGGTACAGGTTTGACCATCGAGAGTACGAGAACGAGAGGGCTTGAGGAACCACTTCCAACTGCCTGGCAGCAGGGAAGGCTTCCAAATCTGCCTGACATCTAGGACCTGAGAGAGGCACCCTGTAAAATCAAAAAGCCACAGAGGGAACAGACTGTCTTTCATTGTTTGTTCAAAAGAACAAAAATACTCAGAAAAAAAAAAAAGAATATTTGCTCAGTTATTGGAGGGGAGACTGAAGGTCATAAGCAACTCTTTTTTAAGACAAAAAATAAATGTGAACACATTTATCACCTCTTCCTCTGATCAGATAATTACAACCCCAAAAACATCTCAATTGTTAGACTATCCTTAGTGCTATCTACTGCTTTCTTGATGCTGACTGCCAAAAGGCAAGTATAGTTGAAAAAATGGCTTCCTCCAACTGGAGAGGCAGAATAGCTACTACCACCCAAAGCAGGTGAAAGAGAAGAGGTTCAGAGAAGAAAACAAGTCTGAACAAGTAATATTTATAGGCAAGAAAGAAGAGACTTTAGCAAAAGGGGTAGAAAAGGACGACTCTAATCAAAACAGCAATTATAGGCTGCTTATCCAGGAATTAAATATTTAGGCATTTAAAAAGTAGAATAGACTACTTCAGTTGGAAGGGACCTACAATGATCGTCTAGTCCAACTGCCAAGTACAGACCGAGAAATGTAATATTCTTTTAGAGTGTGAACAGCTTAACGTAGCTTTGATCTGATACAGCAAGCATTGTGACAGAAATTAAGCAAAAAGCTAAATTTTCAACTCTCACAGAGTTTTAATGTATAATACCGTGAAACTGGCATAACCAAAATCTGCTCGGTTTGTTTTCTTCAACGTCTCGAGGACCGTTCACATCTGTACTTGCGTACACTGTTTCGTTATGTTTATACAGAGCATATTGCCGATTCTTGAGGCTTTCTTCTGTCTGTACCCAGAGCATCACAGTCGTCACCTCCCTGTGCAACCACCAATAAGTGACCTAGAATAATTTATGCAACTGTATTTCCAGTTCATCTACTCTTTCAGCACCACCGGTCCTCGTGACTAGACAAAATCCTCCTCCTCATGCTCATTTTATGGGATGCGCCCACAATGGCAGGCAAGAGTCCCCACTCTGCACTAGGCAGAAATGGCTACAGAGGCAGGTACAGGTACAGATGCAGAGTCTCCAAATTCTGCGTGCCACTTCTTGCTTGTGATTCGGAGCCCGTGAAGTGACAATTCTTAACGCTAAATGCAAGAATGGCCAATCTGGGGTCTTTAATGAGCTGCGTTGGTGGCTGGGCTCAAAGAACGGTTCCCCCATCAGTCTCGACACTAGCGTCAACACCTCGGCTCTGACCCACACGGCGTTGTTCAGCCACAATGACAAATTGCCAGATGAGTTCTGCAGGGAGAGGCGAGGGAATTAGGAAATGAATAATTAAACTAAAAGAAATAGGTGAGGAGATTCCGAGGGGAGAAAGAAAAAAAAAAAAAGCCTGAATTACAAGAAAGCGGGAGCCAAGTTGGCTTGCGGGTATTCAGAAAGGCAAACTCAAGGTGGATCTGGGGCTGGGGGCGGCGGCGGGGGTCCCGACAGCAGCCAGCCCCCGCCCCCCGCAAACCCTCCTGGGCACGGGACGCCGCAGCCGGGACCGACCCGGGAAATCCGCTAACCCGAGCTTCCAAGGCAATATGGAAATGTCAAAACCGGGGGAGAGGTGCCAGCCTCCCGCCTCTGCCTGCGCCAGCTTTCCCAAGACGCCCCGTCCGGCGGCTGCAGCCCCCCGCAGCCCCCCACGGCAGAGCCTTCCCATGGGGCACGAGCACGAGCCCCGTTTCGCAAATTGAAGCCGCTCTCGCAAACAGCGCTTCTGCTGCACCACCGCAGCTCTTCCCTCCCCGATGGCTGTCTGCCTTCCCCAGGACGACAAAGTGGTGACGGTAGTTCCGTCAAAACGGCAGTAATATTTGCATTAGCTTTTGCTATAGCAACACAGCACATAGGTACAGAGGGTTTCCTCTACTACCCACTAGTTCTTTTAACTACTAACGCTTTAAACCATCAACATTTAATCAAAACCAAGTTTTAAAATCCTGACTCTTATCACAGCCAGTACTTATAATCCTTTTTTCCAGACTAGATGTTTCCAAATCATGTTACATCTTTCATCTTCCTTGTGATTAATTTCAAGGTCTTTACTGAATCAAATGAGATATTTTTTAAAGCTCTGTTTTAGTTTTTCAAGCTTTTAGTCAATTCTGTTAGTTCAGAGCAGCTATCAAAATTACATGAGCATTCTGTGCTCAGTCACTTCAGTAACTCTCGGTTTTAGGAGAGTACCATAATGGCAACTATCTTATTATTTTAATGCATGCAATAATTTAAATTATAACAACTGCAAAAGTCAGGCTATTTTGTTTTATGGATTATCAACAGCCTTATGACCTTGAAAATAGTCGAGTTGACTCACTGATTTTTACAATTTAACAAAATAGCACATATAGCATAATTTTATCAACTTTGTCTAATCTGGTGAAAGTGCAGTGCTCTAAAAATAGATAAACGTCCATTTCAGACCCACTTCATAGCATAAGGGAAGTTTATTCTAGGAAGCGAAATTATTTGAGAATAGCTGTTGAACCGTTAATACGACACGTTGAAAACTTTTAAGCATTTGTTTTGCTGCAATGTTAAATGAAGTTCTTTAATATACAAATGACAAGGAGTATCATGGACCCTCATTTAATTCTTCCCTAAAAACCGTGAAACCAAAGGAAAGGTAAAGAGGAAGAACAGTTAACCTCTGGTGACCAAAGGTGCGCTTGATCTGTTATTTTGTATTCTGTACTCTTCAAAGAGCAATATAAACAGAATTATTTATGCCCAGCAAAATGTTGCTTAATTACTTATGCACCACTGTTTGCTTGTATTTTAAGCTCTCTCTACCACCCACAGGCAGACGTTAAACAGCTGCTAAAAGCTAGCTTTAGTCTTGCCTGTTTGAAATTAGCATACTTGAGCTTTGAAAAAACTTTGTTGCCAATTTACATATGCATAGAGACTGATATTTAGACTCACCATATGATATGTCCCTCAAGAGCTTTTCTTATTGCCTCCATCCTCAGGTCTCAACCTAGAGACTGTAAATCTAGCAGGTGATTAATTCTATACCCTTGAGAAACTAGCAATTAGCACTTGCAACCAGTAAAAAATTGTCATTTCAAAACCCTGTTTACTATGCCCATGTATTTTCTATGAACTCACAGTTAACTCTAAATAGATATATATGGCAATAGATTTGCAGTCACTTCTGTCTCTTTATGTAAAAATATAATATAGCTTCCAGCTAATCAACCTATTAAACATACTGAAAAGGATTAAATAATTGGCATTCCTTTTTTTCATATATATAAAAATGGGAAGATGTAGCAAGCATGAAAACACTATACATGACGTTTTATGTTACCAGACCTTAATCAGCTCATTTCAACATGATGACTTTGTAGGGTTTACCTGTTTTGTGTCAATTCTTATCTCTGATAGCTGAAATTACCGTACTTCCAGATGTTCTTATGCATTATTGAGGTCTTCTGCAGTAGATGCTGGAAAAGGTAAGATAAGGTTTTATTTCTTTGTAGTAGTCACAACACTGAGATCAAAAGCAGTAAAGTGCAGTGCTTAGTATTGAAAACTATGATGAACTTAACATTTATTTTCAAGTAGAAAATCTGTCATAAAACTGCTCATCAATCTTCAGTTAACTGTTTCAAGTGTAATCCACTGGACCAATGCAGAACATTTTAAAGACTTGGGGGTGCTTTTCCTAAAAAGAATGTTCTAATACTCATTAAATGTGTGCTAATCAGCAGCGTGCATAACAAGAGCAGAGCACGTTGTAAAGCTATGCTGTATTGAAAGCCCCACTCGAAATCTGCCTTGGAGGGAAAGGAACGGCTGTATGGGTTTGGGGGAGAGGGAGGGTCGAGAGCTGCCAAACTGCAACAGAGCATCTTGTGCCACACGCAAGTATGATTTAAAGAAAAAAAAAAAAAAAAACAAAAAACCAAAACAACTTGCTGCTTTGAACAGAAATTGGTTATCCAGTGCCTGGCAGCGAAATGAAAATATGGGTCCCTTTTATAGAATATTTCCACTTGAATATTTCCATTGAACTGTACAAATCTATACTAGATTATACCCTTTTTACAGGGGGGAAATGCTGCTGCTCTACCCCAATATTAGAGGGACTTTTGAAAATTTTTGAAGTATATCAAGGCAAACTTGGTCTAAAATGCCTGAAGCCATATTTTTCTAATCATCCTTGTAAAAAAACAATGAATTAGTGGTAAATGTAAAAACAGTCACAAGGATTTTTTTTTTTTTTTGAGTTGCACAGTCATTAAGGGGTCTGCTGCAAAAGCCTGCTAGACTTTCTTTCCCCTAATTACATCATCAGATCATCATACTGCTAAAATCAGTTGCAGAGTACTTGTACACAACTAAATCCCTGCTTCTAATTACTATTTTAGTCTCTTTTTCCTTGTGACATGTTGGTGATAGATCATTATTTTTTCAGCAATTTGTTCGCATTTATATGCAATATAATTGGATCTGATTAATTATTATGATTAATGACTGCAGAATTTCCTTGCAAAGCTATTAATACTGGTAGTATCAAATGAAAGACATGGACAAATTAAAGCCAATGGAGTCCTGTTGCTTGTACTTACAATGCCTGGGCTAAAGTAACCCTTTGCTGTTCTCAGCTCTGCAATAAATGTGAAGGTTTAACTGGTATTTCCCTACAGATCTGTGTGTTTTCAAGCGGTACTAAAACATAACTAATGGGTAAGAGATACAGATTTAATTCTTAGGTGGACTACTGGACTTAAAATTATATATCTTTGGATATATTTTAAATGAGCTCAACAGCATTATTACAGCCACATTGATTTAAAGTCAAGGAACTCTGACAAAAAGAAAAGACTGAGAAATATTTCTAAATAATATAAAGTAGGTTTATCCATTTTTCAGGTTGGGGGTGCAACAAAACATGACAATAAAAGCAGTTAATTTCCATTAAATGTCATATTACAAAATTTCCAAAGGACGTATTTATGTAGTGTGTGTTGTATTTTAAATTACACTCTGGCTTAGAAATAGGATATTACATGTAAAAAAGCAAACAATGACTGAGTAGCTTAGGGGATCGACTTTCCTGCTACCTCTGGGACCTGACTTTAAATCTGTCTTTGAGCAAACTGAAGAAAAATCATTTCAGTCTAATGGCAGTAGCATATAAAAAAAAATCAGATAGCAGGAGTTCCACGCAGGTGGCAAAAAGCCTTAGAAAAAAAAGGGGGTGCAGAATCAGATGAGTGATGGCGATTTTGCTTGGATTACTGTAAAGCTCAAAACGTAGAGACTTTGAATGCGATTTTAATCTGTAATAAGTGACAGCAGTCCTAATCAAAACTGAGTCAAAATAAGGGCACTGATATTTTGGGTGCAAAGCTACTGAGAAATTTTGAAAGTGTCTCTGTTAGTCCAACATCAAAAATAGAGGAAAAATGCCTGCCTGCAGTAGAAATTGAATACCTATTGGGGGATTTTTTTCAAAGCATATTAGCTCTCCAGATTCTGAGGAAACAGAAAAGATGGCCCACTTTTCAGTTCTAGGAATTTCCCCATAGTTAAAATATGAGAAAAAGTGGGCATATGTTGCCAAATGAGAAACCACATATTTTGAAAGAATAATCTGTTACAAAGCGGATGAAAAGGATGTCTCCTTAAAAAAACAAAGAAACCTAGCCAAAATACATGTAACAGTTGTGACCAGGTGCACAGAAATACCCATTTGTCAAAAAGCAATGCAGTCAAATTCACAACTGCAACCTGTCAGGAAATTCCAAATTATTTCTGTGTAAGGTAAAAGTCACATTCTACCGTTACCTGTAAGAAGCTTTGTGGTTTCTGATGTAAGTGCATCCTAATTTCATAATTTTGAAGCTTATACTGTGTGGGCTACTTCTGTTTGATTTTTAGGGATATCTATTATAAACACACTACTGAAATTGGGCTGTTCATTAAATGGACCTATAGCAATTCGTTCAGTGACTGCACTTTATTGCAAATAAGGAACAGGAGCCCAAAACAAATGTTACTTGTGTGTTAAGCTGTGTTCTGGTTAGTATTTGTCACAGAAGACAGGGCAGGACATTCACATGCAGCAGTTAGAAGGAAAAAGTTAAAAAAAGTAGTAATGGAGCATGTAATATCATCATCAAATGAAACACCTTTGCAATTCCATTAGGAAAATCATGACCTCTGATGAAATGTTTAACATACAGTAACATTAAACAATTTTCAAATAGCAACAATACAGGGAATATCGAGAAAGCTGAGACTTCCTAGTGACTGCGCAAACCAGAAGGTGCAAACGAACCAGCCTAGCTCAGCTCTCCGGGACTCCTCTTCCCAGGGGTGCCTCCACCTCCGGGTCGGATCCACAGCCGACCCATCCACTGGTGAACCAGCTCAGCATCACCGAAACGGGGCTGACTGACACCTCAGGAGATTGCTTAAACGACGACCCGTGATAACAGCGGCAAAACCTGCCCACGCTGCTCGGGTGGGAATCTCAGTGCCTTGCTGCCACAGCGGACCAAAGGGTTCAAAGGTAAAAGAGGATATTGCAGTGTATTGGAAAAAATACCAAAGGAGTTAGGCATTGCATTCCTCATGGAATTACTGACTTTTTTCCCCCCATGAATTTAACATCTAATTCATCACCTCATTGGCTCACAGCTAGGTGATACTTTGAGAGATGCAAAAGATCTTGCCAAACCCTGCAGTTACTCTCTTTCCCAGTGTAAATCCATAGACTTACACTGGGGAAAACACAAATGCTGTGAGGTCAAAACTGGCCTAATAACCATCAGGTTGCTCACGTGGTGTGGCTAGGCAGTATAATGCCAGAAAACGCTCTTACCAACAAATTCCAGAACTGAAATGTTTTTACAGCAAACAACAAGGTGAAAGACAGCCATATATTTAATCAATTTTGTTTTAAAAGTTTGGGGTTGTGTACTGTTTCCTGTATCGTATATCGGGGGCTATTACTTCTTCTCCAGCACAACTTTGTTGTCTGGGCAGCTGTATGAAGATCTTGAGGTACGTTCCCCCCACTTTTGAATATCAATGACTCTTGTTTAGTGGGGGAAAATGATTTCCCAAATGGTTGACTCAACAAGATATTCCAAATATACCCAGGCATCAGTCTTCACCTGGGAATATTTGTGAAACAGAAAACCCACAGGTTTCCATACATGTATCGTCAAACTATCCAGAAAACAAAAGGTAGCTACAATCATTTTCCAGGATTTTGTCAAGACATAACACCATGGTCCTCTGCTCAGTGTCTCTCCAGGCTCAGAAATGGTGCTAAGAACCACCATTGCTCTTCCGTCCAACCCATTACCATCATTGTTACTCAGTATTTGCATGCAAAACTGTCAAAGAGGACTGAAATCCACTATGTAACACACTCAGCTCACAGCAAAGATGATTACTGACCCTGAAGAACTCACAATATAAAAGACAAACTAAAACAGCAGCTGCAAAAACCGTAACGTACATTCCTCCTACCCTCTCTCTCTGCTCACCATGTTCCTCCATTACCAGCCAGACCATTACAGAGCTGTTGCTCACCCCAGTATCCCCGACCACTTGTAGTGTCACAGAAGAAACTGATTCATTTTCCAAGATACAACCAAACAAAATCCTTTCCACCCTTGACTGGCTGAATGTGCTCATCAATAAAAAGGTGATTTAAATAAATCTTGAATGCAGTGACTGATTATTGTTATATTCATGGAAGCGCAACTTCTCTTCATTAAAAGAAAACAAGCAATGCTGAAAAGGGTGTAAGACTAGTACCTAATGCCCTGGAATCTCTATTTGTGTGCTCCCAAGCCTGGTTTCTTGGAGAGCTGTTGCACGGAGAGGGGAGGAAGGGGACAGAGAAGGAGAACGCACAACACCCTCAGCAACGGGATGCTGAAAAGCAAGGAGACACGAGGTGACATATTCGAAGTGTCCCATTCCCTATCGAATTAGTTTCTGGGACCCACGGAAACCTGGAGCAGAGGGAAATGACACGGGGAAATGCTGCGTGTGGAACGGGAACGTTGGCTGTTCCTGAGCTGGAGGCTCGGCGGCGAAGACTGTCCAACCACACCAAGGAAAGTCTCTTCCGTACTGAGTGGCTGCTAAGTTCAGTCCACCCCAGGATCAGGCAACTGAAGAACTCCTGACAACTGAGAAACATACAATGCTTACAAAATATCAACCCAGATGAGCGCTTATGGATCTTCCAGCCTTCGAGTACATTACAGAACCCAGAATGCAATCTCTCATCAGGATGTAAATGACATGTGAACCTTATTATAATCCACTACCACTAATCAAAACCGCTTGCTTACATCTACTTACGTTGCAAGCAAACCCACTTGCTTACATTTAAAATCTGTTTTTAAATGTTTTTTACCTGACCTTGTCCTCAGGAAACTAGTGGACAATAACACGTTATTGCCCAATTAAAAGTACTTCAGAACCTTTCTTGCATTCGTTGTCTTCATATCTTCAATCTCCCTTCTGCATCTTGCTAGATAGTATTAGCCCATCATGTATGCAGAAGAGATTATCTGAATAAGCACACATCTCTAATCTGAAGATGAAAAACAATGTCCTGAGAGCCTTTTAAGTGGTTTCCTAGAAAATGAGGGTGAGATTATTTTGTTCTTCTGTTTTCATTTTTCTTGGGGGGCTTTAATCATTTTTTTAATAAAGACAGTTGAGGTAAGTGAAATACCAGTTCAGAAGTCACTGAGGAAACAACATTTAGACCACAGTAATAGAACAGGCAAATGTGAGCGTCATAATCTTTTAGCATCTTTTGCATTGTATTAGCAAAACACAGTGTCATCAATCTCCCAGTGTTGTTTTTCACCTGACTACCACCTTTTGCCTTGCACACCCTGAGGAGTGTAATTACAGTCACATAACATATGTACATTGAGCTTGAAAAGAAGGGAATAAAAATGATTTTCATACAGATGGCTTTGGTAAAATAGGCAAAGTCATGTGGGGTTTTTTTTCCCTGCAACTTTCTGAAAGTTTTATGCATTTTTTGGTTTAATTTAAAATTTAGGGGACCATTAGAGTTTGATGGCATGAAGAGCCTACATATAACAGATGTGCCTCCTGAATATGAACCTACATATTTTTGCATAACTCTAGAATTAATACAGTGACTTTAAACAGAGAAGCTACTATCTATATGTATTTTCTTGGTAAAAATGTCTTTCAAAACCAAATATGCCTGGGAGAAGGACTGCTATATATACATATACATCCACACTTCGAAGCACCTATCAACTAAATTCTTAACTTGCGAAACATAGATTTATACTTTTCCTTTTTTTTCAGCTATGAAAGATAAGAGGTTGAGTGTATGGCAAGAAGTGAAAACTCAACAATAAATAAATATTCTGGAATGCTGAAGAAATCTGAAATAGACATCCATTATTTCCAAAAACCTAGCACAAACAGACTCCTTAGACCTTAATCTTATCCTAATTTAAGATAAGGGAAGCTTGCAGAACATCATTTTGGCTATAATTATTATCTCCTGAAAAGCAGTGCCGCATTCTCTGGGGCATGTGCAACTGAGGAAGATTAGAGTTCAGTAAGAGGCTCCATTTATTTCCGCCTACCAATTTAAGTATGGATAACATATTACAGTTGTGGAAGGAAAAAAAATAAATAAATAACCGGGACACATTAACACAGTCGCATCCCTCTCCCCCTCTCTGCTGAACAGGTTCTATCTGTACTGATTGCAACTCAATCACTCATTAGAAACTGAGCCATAAGCTTATTTTATTGGTGCTCTCAAGGCGACTTTAAACCATAGCAGAACGGCTTTAGCTGCGAGATACACAAAACGTTCCCATTCCAGCTTGCAAACAGAAAAAGAAGAAAGCCAGAAACACAGCACTGCTAGGGATACAAAACCAACAAAAAGGCTCTGAATCTGTATTAGTTTGTTATGTAAATGTCTTGCCCTGGACGATAAAAGCAGGCGCAGGCGTGTTCGGGATGACCACGTTCCAGTGGAGACTGAGAGCACCTGGAAATGGGGAGGCAGGATTTAAACGTAGAGGTGCACTCAGAATCAATTTGCAGCAGTGAGTAACGCTTCTAATGTGTGTGATTCAAAACAAGGTAGGCACTGCCTGCCCCAGGGAGTCTCAGCCGCTATTTTCCCATCCTGAAGCTCTTGTAACTGATTTCTGCAGAACAGGAGAGGGAATGCCTGTTTTTCAATATTTAAGTGTATTGCAACGATCAAGAAGGTTGCATTATATCTAGAACTAAGGTGTTTCTGAGAATTTAAATAGCTATTTTAGACATACTACTGTCTTTCTTCTGCCATGAGACCTGTTCAAGAAATCAATAAATTTTATCTCTGGAATATACATAAGTCTTCTTAAGTCATCATCCACTTTTAAATAATGTGTGGAGGGGTATTAGGCAATTAGAGATGGCTGAGTAACTGAGCATATTTATACATTTTTAACTCCTGCCTTTTCATCTTTAGCTTGGATGAAGCAGTAAGACCTAAAAATCAAACACTGGATGAGTTTAGATGATCAGGTATTTAATTTAAGATATCCATCTTAGCATTTGAAAACCTTACAAATGAAGTGTCCATGTTTTAAAAATTGGCCATATCCAGTAGCTGCTAAGTCTGATCTGTAATCTGTTCTTGGTTATGCAAAGAAACCACTTATTGAAATTCAAGTACATGCTTAAGGCCAGTTAATGGCTATTTTCCCCTCATTAATACAACAAACATAACTGATATGAAAGGTAGCTGTTCTCTTGCTCTAATAAAACTGCAGGATGACAGAAATAACTTTTCATGCTCTCTCTAGTTCTTAATCTGTCAGTGATGGGAAACTGAATATCAAGTAGGAATAGGAAGGTGGTTTTATCAACATATATAGTATTAGTGAGACCATTAATGGGACAATCTATCCTCTTCTTGTGTCTGCATTTCAAAAAAAGATGTTGAAAAATTAAAAAAGGTCCCAAGAAGCTCTACGGGAATGACTAGAGGCTGCAGAACAGCTACAGAGGGAGAGACATATGAAGTTCAACCTGCCTAGTTTATTTGAAAGGAGGTTAAGAATTGACTTGATCATAACTTGAATTACTTGTGTGCATTCCAAATTCCTGAGAGCAATGCATTCCTTAATTTGCTAGGCAAAGACTAAAAAGATCCAACAACAGCCGGCAGTTTTAAGGTAGATTCGTTTGGACTAGAAGTAACTGCACCTTTTCAAGTACTGGTAATTAGTTATTAGGAAAACTTTCCAGGTGGCACAGCTGACTCCCCACCTCATGAGTTTGTATAGCCAGAGTGCTCCTGTTCATCAGGGAGGTCCTTCAGACCAAGTGGAACCTGCAATTTTGATGCAGAAGTTTTGGGGCAGGAGGCTGGAAAAGGAGGGCTTTGCCGCTCTGGGTGGCAGGAGGCAGAGGGAGACCGGAGCCTTTGTAAAACTTTAATATTAAAACTGTGCACTGATATAACTACCCTATGTCTCAGGAATCTTGTAACGTGACAGATCAGGGACTCCAGCTGCATGTGTTGCCCTCAAGACTCATACATGCACGGAGTTTGTTAGGGTACACTGCTAACTGTACGGCGTCTTACCTGTTACGTATGCGTGCAGAGGATGAGGAAGAACAGCAGAATTCATGCACCTTCCTAAAATTCCAGTAGAATTTGTGTTATTCAGTCTCAAATAAATTTGAAACAATGGAAATAGTCTATGTTTATGGATCTGCTTTCCAGTATTATAAACCAGAACATTTTGTGGTGTTTTAAGCCCACAGCAGTAGTAGTTCGGACAAGCTCAGTTGCTCTTGCTTCTGCCCAGGGCTCTATACTTTCCATAAGGGAGCAGCAAGGTTTTCTTCCTAGCACTCCGTTGCAGCCCACGAGGGAGAGCATAAGATGAGGCAGATTTTGGCTGAGCTTTACATTACTGTTTGAGTTGGTTTTTATAATGATGCCATTACAAACTCGAGAGATCTCCATCACCTGCAGCACACCCCAGAAATCCTGGATGTGCTTTTCCTACGTGTTTGTAATGAAATAAAGGCACATTCATACAGGGCATCTCTTCGTGTTTTGTAAAGCACCAAAACGACAACTGCAATGAAAGTCATGAAGTCAGAAATGTAATACTACTCCAAATTCCATATAAAAACACTTTTCTTTCTCCACATTGATATTAACCTGTTCTTCTCTCAAAGGTAACCTGTTTTCCCAGCAGTTTCAGAGTGACCATTTATAAATTGGTCAGGAACACAGTAACTCCACAGGTCTGGGATGCCAACAGCCTGAAACAAGCCGTACTGTCAGCAAGACTCCCAGCTCCCCGTCCTTCGTGGTGCTTATACAGATACCACAGGCTATTTACAAAGACAAATTGAAACCAACTCTGAGGGGTTACTGAGTGGAGTTCAGGCACATTGCTTTCAAATTTCCTTGTAAATAAAAATACATGTGAAAAAGAAGAACTCGAAGTGCTTCCACGTATCCCTTGAGCATGGTTCATAGCCCCCAACATACTGTTCTGGTTTTATAAATTAGAAATCTTGTCATCTTATCATAGAGACCAAGAAAATTGTGGCAAACTTTATCTGCTAAGTGAACCTTAATAACCTCAACTTTAACTTCAAGAAAATTACACTTGGAAACATTTCATAGTCTTGCAGGTTGCAGGAGACATAAAATTCTTTCTTTTCTCCCACCTCTCCAGGAGTTATTAACCCTCCCCACAGAGCCTGAGAGACCTCCAGCAAATTGTCCCTTCCCACAAATCACATGCGATAGCAGTGCCAAGGGCTCCATTGGCTTTGGCAACATATTTTCAGTAAAAGCTTACATCACAGAGTCAAATTAAAACCTTTAACAGTTAATTGAAAGAATTCAAAGGAAAAAAATCACACCCTTTGAAATAAAAATCTTATATTGCTGTGATGGTTTCTCATGGAACAATTCACAAATGATTTTTCGTGATCAAATGGATGGGACTATTTAATTACAGCACTGTACTAAATACCCCGGTCCCTCTGAAAGCAGCAACAGTAGTTATTTAATTTCACAGTGAGGACTGCCCTCCAGATGCATTTGCTGATACGGATTTGCCGTGGACGCTGCAGCTGGACTTTGGGTGCAGAGCTGGCAGTTTCACAGCACAGACAACTCTGAGGCGAGCCGGGGATTTACTGGTGCTTAACAGTTCCAGCACTACTGACTTTTAACCATGAGCCTAGGAATATTGCATGACTATGGATGCTTCTAGAGATATACAAATATGACAAATTACAAGTATATGCTGGGGCTCATCTTTGCAAGAGAAGTTTGAAGCAACCTATAATGCCTTGAAAAGGTAAACATAAAGAATAAAATATATTATTCAAACAAAAGCATGCAAAGATTTTTTTATTAGTATTTAGCAAATTCGTGAGTGTGATCCCATAATGTTTTTTACAACTGACTTGGCAGTACTGCAGCCCTATACCTGTGCAAACCTATACCTGTGGGCGAAAAAAAAAAAAAAATTCTACGAGGGAATGACATTGAAAAGATAACACAGACAAAAAAGAGAACAGACAAAAACCCCTCTGATTATGCAACTGAGTTTTGACCATTAGTCCAAAAACCCCTTACTGCTTTAGATGATCAGAGCCCGAGTATCTTTAACATACATGAAGAAACTTGTCTGAGCACTCCAGTCAGAGATGTCAATGCTCAGAGGCTGAGGGGCAGAGATTTCTTTTTTCCCCCAAGTTTTCTCAGATCTCAGGGACACACCATTCTGAACCTGTTTCGTTTCAGTAGTTTTATTCAATATCTGCTTTATCCTTTGCTATTGGGGAATTCCAGACTTTTCAGTCTTTTTAATTATCATTAATAATATTGAGCTTTGACTTTGAGCATAAAGCGCAGGTTACAGTTCTCACAGGAGCACCAGAATACCTTCTGTGAAGCCAAGTGGCATGCCTTCATTTTTAGGTTCAGAGCAGACTTTTTCTCAGTCCAGGCAACATTAAAATTTCACCCACAGATCCTCCTGGTCCATAACTATCTCATCTGGTGACCTCAAGTCACACACAGTCTCTGTATGCACATTAGTGAGATTTTGACGGTGTGAACAGAGTATTAAGCAAGTTGTCAAAAATACAATTCTACTTGATCAAGCTCTCAAAGGCATGTGGAAAATCCTTCTGCAAGGGAGCCATACCCACCTCAAAGCCTAGACGTGATTTCTGAAAACACCCATCAGGGGTATCCTCAGGAAACATCCTCTCACAATGCTTATTCAAAAATCAAATTCAAAACTGTCTAGTAAAATACTTTATGCTTAACATGATGTAATTGTGGGGAAAACCACAAATTTGTTGAACTTGCCACTTCAGGCTGACACACCTTCAACGTGTTTGCCGCCACACCAGTTTCAGCCAAACCCTGCTCACACAAATGAGCGTTAATTACCCCAGGCCAGACCGGAGAATGCTGCAGGCATCCCAGCCCGCTGGGCACCCCCGCGGGAAAGGCTTCCTCGCAGGGGGGTGGCACCGACCATGTCCTGCACGGGACATCTTACCTGGCTGGCGGAGACCACCGGCGGCCACTGCGACCCAGCGGGGAGCGGGTCAGGATCTGTGCGCTGCCCTTTGCGGGGCAGATCGTACACGTGCCATCTAGCTCCCGGTGAATGCTCCCGCTTAACCGCCGGATCACGCAACGCATCACACAATGCAAGCGATCTGCGCGTTAATCCACTGCACGGGATTATAAAATCGCATTAAAGACAACGCTTCCGCTAGAAACCTGCTTAAGGAGTATTTCACCGCCGTGGCTGCAGGGCTGAGGCAGGCATCCTGATGCCAGGGTCTCCGAAACATCACCTGCAAATGACAGATCCGCTGCCAACTAAAACCATTAACAAAACACACGAATACAGGATCTGTAAATACATTAAACTGGTGTCAACTTTGAGAAAAGAAATAAAAGTCAAAGAACTAATTCACGCGGCCAGACCAGACTATTAGCAAGAAACATATAATAAAGGACTTTCTCTGTTTAAGCAAGGGGAATTTCTAACTTTACAGACACATTACTAAAGCAATATAGTGGTCACTTCAGGAAACTCATATTTTCTTACAAGAAGAAGAGGAAAAAGAACTTCCAGAAGTTCATTTTCTAAAGAAATTTTCACAGCCATATAACAAGCACACTCAGCGGTCAGTTCCTGCGTCATTACAATTTGTCGTGCCAGGCAGCCGTGGTTATTTGGTCTTTCACTGGGACTAAGGGTGCTGTGCCATGTATCTTCTGCTTTGAAGTACCAAGGTAACACGGTTTTTTCCTCAGAAACAAATGACTATAAATTTACAGTACAAAGACCTTCTAGGTGCGTATAAATGCTTTGGAAGGCGCCTTCGATCCACACAAAGCTGCTGTACGGGATGTGGATTGAGAGGGTCCATTATTAAAGGAGGGATCAAAACAGGCTGCAATTATGCCCAGTTAATCCTCTTAAAACAGTGAGGTATTTCTTCACCACAGTAATTATTTGAACGGGGTGAAAATAACAACCATATAGAACAAATTAAAACTTTACCTTCAGATGCTACCTCAATTGTTATGCAGATTTCATCATTTTCATTCAGCCAAAAGAGACCCTTAATACTAGCCCCTCTTCCAATAATCAAAATAAAAGTGTGACATCATTGCTAAATTAATTACAAGTTTATTTGATTTATTTTGCCATATGCAGTTTCTTCGTACAACTCTGACCAGCCTTATATGCTCAAAGCAGATGCGGTCTCAAATCCCTCTGATTAAAAGGGTGAGCAATACATCAAGTGTACTTGGAATTTCTGTAGGCTATACCTGAGCGCGTGAGGGAAGACATCAAATGACCAATGCAGTGTACAAACTGCTTGTCGAGGCTTTTTTAAATACAACTATCACGCGTTTAAATGTCATGCTGGGCTTTAGTTAACTAAGGTGGCAGGTTCTTAAAACGTAGAATTTATTATGTTGAAATTTGCCAAATGTAAGACTGAAAAGGGAAAAATATGTCGACTTTTATTTATTTCCTGTATAAATATAGGCAATTTAGTCCTTCCCCCAAATACAGGCAGATTAGATGAGTTAGACAGTAGTCAATTCATTTTGCATAGGAATGGCTCATTAAAAAAAAAAGAGCTCCACATTTGTATTAGGCTCCGATTGGACAGTGCACAAAATGAATTTACAGTGTCACTCAGAGATGTAGCAGGACTAATGAGGGAGGGATAGAGTATGGCGGTGTGGGTAAATCTACACTATATTCATTCCCTCAGCTAGTATAGCTCATGAAATGGAGGTGTCCCTCATTATGTATGTGTCTCGGGAGCTTTCTTTAATATTTTAATAAATAACAACATCAGCCCAACAAGAAATTAATGAATAGTATCATTAATAATGAGCTAGAGTCTTGTAGTGATAGGACAGATATTAAATTGAACCACAGTGGTGCTATCTCTAGAGACTTGGGAATTTTCCAGCGGCAAACAAGGCCACTGAATGAAGCAGCCATCGCTCTGTGCCAACAGCTTTTACAACAGGTTGGGAGTAATAAAAGAGGATTTTCTGCACGATAAAGTTAAGCCTTAGAAAATCTGCTGGTGTAGATCGGTGTGAAAAGTACTGCCAAACGTGATCCTTAATTAAACTTTAATTAAGATAAAGCTCTTTCCTTTAAAAAGGAGGGGGGGGAAGCAGCAGCAAAAAGAGTGTCAGCTATTTTCCTACCAGTTTTTGATCTAAAATAATTCTATATTAAATCACAGAAAACTGTGTTCAAATAAGTTAAATCCACAAAACCCATAAAATTCAGAATCGTGGATGAAACGCCATCCTTAGCTCACCCGTGTGCCTATATATATAGGAGCCTGTGATATACGACATCGGTCGCGACTCGGAGCCCTGGGAACAATGGTGCTGGCTGAGCAACGTCCCCATTTCCTTCCTGCGATGGGTCGCGGTTGGACCCGCAGCATCCTTTCCATGCATTTTTCTAAAGGTTTAGGATTTCTGTGTTTTACAGTAAAGGCAGAAAATAACATAAGCCGTAGGTATGATAAACATTCTTACAAAACAAAACATTTTAACTTCAAAACCTAGAACAAAACCTCTTGGGCACGTCTGCAGGCCACATTCACCATGGTAAATGAGACTATTTGTACAAATGGGGAATATTAGTAAGTATCATCACATCAATTTGTAGGCAGTTCCCCAACACGGTAAATCCCCAACGCTCCCAAAAAACTACTTCATATGAGTTTACAGCACGTCTTTCACTAAAAAGTTTATGGCCAGACTGTCAGCTGCACCAGGATGGAAGGGGAGCACGTGGGAAGCTTTCCACCCCGAATTGCTGTGGAGGGCCTGTTTTGTATTCAAAAAGCCATTCTGGCACCCAGCGAATTTTGGTCCCACGTATGGTCCGCCTACAGTCGCCATTCTTCCTTGGGAGCTTAAACCAGCTTCTTTCCAAGCACCTAAAGCCACTTCCATGGCTGTGAACTTGATTTCTTTTTAAAATAATTAAGATGACCTCACCAAAAAACAACTGCTCACCATGTTTTTCAAAGTCGTACTTAATCACGTCTCCTGTTCATATTTTGAACTTTTCAACCCAGTCCAACTCACTGGTCTTTCCTCAATACCGACCCGGGGCAGCGTTCACCTACCTTTACACATCCAATTCATACTCTCTGGGAGACATTTACTTTGCTCCTTTGACTATACATGATGGTTTGCTGACTTGAGATGTTCTAGATCAAAGCGAACTGCCTAATCTAATTTAGACAGCATAAATACCGCTGTGGAGAGGACTTCCAATAGCTTTTTGTGGGGCTTCCAGCCGTGTCTGGGTAAGAACCCAGTAGGCACTGGGGGACACTCAGCTGGCTTTCCAAACTGTGCCAGGTACCAGCGTTTACCAGAGCAGAACTCCAGCCTGTATCAGCTGCAAGTGTTCTCGTCTGCAGCAGAGCCAGGTTTTTACAACAGCGGTCCCTGAGAAAACTGTAAATGTTCACGAATCAATGAGATCAAAGTACGTTAGAGAATGAGAAGCAGGGAGAGTCTTCAGCATCAGTCACAAAACTGAGAAGCTGGGAGCCAGTAACTAATAAAGTTGGGGAGAAATGTTCTCAGGCTCTCTTTTAACTAGTGCAGAAACAGGCAATAGTTTCTTTAGAGTCCAAAAATTACTTTAAATAGAAAAGAAAAAAAGACAGAAAAAACTTTTTTTTTTTAATTTTTTTTTTCCTTTTTTTTTTCCCCATCATTCTTACAACGAACTGCTTTCCTGGTTTTTACTGAATTTGTTAAGAATCTCTTTTTATTCCCCAGAAATACTAGTGAGTAGACATGATACTCCCTGCATTGCAATTAAATCCAACGGGAGCAGGATGGTGCTTTAATGTTTTAATTACTCAGTTTATCATAAGCCCCAGGAGCAGACGGGAGCGCCGACAAAGGCTGGGAGCTGTACAGTCCCTGACACAAAGACCCACCACCGGCCGCGGGGCCGTCGCCTCTCCGGCCCCAACATCTCCACTGCGCCTCTGAGCATAAAGCAAACCCCAGCACGGCTCCCTCTGTGCAGGAACCGGGCTCTGTCTCCATTTTTGGCCCCGTACAAGCGAGCACACGGTCGATCAATTAGATGCCTCTCGGCTTGCCTCCAGAGGCCGGGAATTTTTTTAAGGTTTTAAGCGTATCAATTGCAGTTTCACTGAAAGTCAGTGGTAATTAGCACTTTTTTTTTTTTTTTTAAGTGCCAAGCTAAATTCTTAGAGAATTTTGTTCTACTTAAAAAAAAAAAAAATTAATCAAGGCAAGATAATTAAATGTTTCTCTTAAATGATGATTGCAATGACTTAACAATATTGAGATAGATAGGAAATATTTCTAATGGGGAGAAAAAAGGGGACTGTAGGGAAGAAATACACATTTCATCTCTCCAGAGCAGTACAACAATTTTTTGGGACACTGACAAAATCAATTTTATAGGCACCGACTTTTGCATGTTTATTTAATTATTTGTATCTGGTACATATTCATTTATGTCTTCCCTCCCCACTGGGCATGCTTTAAAATTAATTTGCTTGGTAATACAATAGTGTACTACAGCATTTTGGAAAATGCAGGTTCTAGGTATTGTGGGAAATTCATGAATCATTGCCAATATAATTTTTAAAACAACAGTATAAGCTCTCTATAGCAACAAATATACTTAGGGGTCTTTCTTAGTTAAATTCAGAAAGCCCAATAAAAGCAATAGGGGTATTGAACTAGAGAGCAGATTGACTCTTTATGTATGTTCTCATATATTCCTTTAATCTATTTAGAGCATCAGAGGTTGTATCAGGTTGCAAAGATCAAATTTTAGCAACAATGGCTTCCTCTGTTTCTGTGCAGCCTTGAATTTCATTTTGAAGGAGCTTGATCTGAACCATGACTGTCAACATCACACAAGATGTAATCAACACAACTTCAAATTGGAGAAAGAGACCTGAATTTTTGGGGACCGCCCAATCTAGCTCTGACAAAACTAAGGCTCCTCCCAAGCCACTGGTCTATTTTCTTCATCATTACTTTCATAATTCATATTAAACATCTCTCCTAAAAGTCTCAAAATACTGAATGCAGTTACACATTCATGCACACACACAAATTCATGCGGCTTTGCCTCAAACCTAGCTGAGATAGGTAAAATCATAACACTCATACAGAATGTATCCACAGGTGAAACAAATAATTTGTGTAAAGTAAAAAGCAAAGGCAGAGATAAGAGCAATTTTTTTTGTCCCGTCCCCCCCCGCCTTTTTGTTTTTATACATGGCTCCTTTTGAGAGTATTTCTTCCATTTCAGTGTCTGTAGGGAAAGTGTCTTTAAGGGTCTGTCTATTCAGGGGCACTTAACCTTCGCAGACTGTCCGCTTTGATAAAACTTTTTATTTAAGCTTCAGAAAGTGAGTCAAGTATGGATGACACAGTGCTAATTCTTTTCTAATTCAAATTTTAAACTAGCATGTTTGACTTAAATCAGAGATTGAACAGGCACGTTGGAGTGAGCAATATCTGATAAATTCAAAGAGAATAGACAAAGCAAGGTTTAGAACATCTATTATTCTCCCAATTAAACAATATTCTGTTATCTAGTGACTCTTAATAAACTTAGTGATAAATTAATAATTGGGGAGCAACGGAACTGCCAGCTGATCTTTCCATCTGTCATCCAGGAGTATAAACTCCAGCGAGCTGCTCCTCTGTGCTCCACAAGCAGCAGTGGCATTATCTTGGTTTGGATTTTGAAAAGAAGGGGCACAGTATTATGGGTATTAATATTATTATTATGGGAGATAATATGTATTATCTCCAGTTTTGAAGCTCAGCCCCTCATTATCCTTCCCAACCAGGTTCTGAGGTTTGTACTGACTTTACTGGGAATTTTACCTCATCCATCTCAACTCTATCCGTCTTCAGGCACCGCCTCGATCACACCAGACCTAATCAAGGCTAACGAACGAGAGCCTGCACCCTGCCTGCAGGACCCCTGAGCACCAGCCACGACCCACGTCCTCCCCACGGCATCAGGGCTCACACAGTACTGTTCTCACACGCTCTCCCCCACGCAGGGCAGAGAGCCGAGAGGCATCTCTCCAGCGCCACGGGATCTTCGGATGCAGCCAAAGGTGCACCTCTGTCCACTCCCGCAAAATCATTAATCACATGAATTAGCGTCGCTGGAGAACTAGCTATTTTTTATTTACCACATGAAAGAGACAGTAAGAGTAACTGTACATTTTGACATGTTCGTGCCATAAATTATCCTATGTCCATATTTTACCAGGATGCTATTACCCTGGAAGATAATGGTTCATTTTTAGGCTGTTATAGCAGAGATCATAAGGTTCCTCCCTCAGCAGCTACGTCTCGTAACTGCCTTTCACTCTCTGAAAGCACAGGCAATTTTTCCATAATAAAAACTGGATTAGCATGTATCAAGAAGAGTTTCCACCAGCTGTCACTTTGAAATCAGGCTACTCTATCCAATGTTCGAGATGATAATGGATAAACCCATAAATGACAAGCAGTTTTCCTGTATTTATCTAGTAAGTGGCTAATACAGGCTAGCATCTTCTCTAATAAAACAATATAACAGAAGGAAGAAAGAGGTTTAGGCTCTATTTGAATTAAATATGAACTGAGCAATAATGACACGTTAAAATATAGCATGGCAAATTGTTTGGGGGTTTTTCTTCCACCTGTTGCTGCTTTCTGAAATTATATTTCATTTTAATGCACTATTCCCACAAGTAGTTAAAAATTATTTTTAATAGGATCTGATTTAAAGTTTTCTGAGATCCAGCTAATTCTCATTTCATTATAGCCAGAATGTCTCTCTCTCTCTCTCTGTGTGTGTATATATGCTAACCAGAAAAACAGGTGTCTATAAACGAATGGGTTCTGCAAGTACATTTAAAATAGCAGCATTGTGCTACATGACTTAGCAATGGTAGCAACAGTTTCAAAGAATAAGCAAAAGAATTCTTATCTGCAGAATATTAATAAACTACTTGCTAACTTTTTCATTATTAGGGATGACACAATATGAACATTACAGTTTAAAATATATCAAGATTTAGACTTTCAGTGGAAAAAATTAGCAGTTTATTAGCAGTTCATGAGCTAGTTCGTACTAGCATTAGCAGTAATGCAAAATTGGGGTTAACTTGGCTATATTAGTAAAGTAGAAAAAAAAGATCATCAACAAAAGGCTGATCACTGGCTAATAATGAAAAGACAAAAGAGCTGTCTTGATGAAATACTGCATTTTCATCTTGCTTTGAAACCAAATTATTTTACACTTTCACTATCTAATTCCACAAAAAAGCATAGGTGAGTAATAAAAGTATTTAATTCCATCTGCTACCTGAAAAACAGCTGAACAGTGAGCAAAGGAGCCCCTTCAAGCACCCAGAATCTCTACCGGGGCTGGCAAATTCCTGGCAAAGCTGCCTGTCGGTAGGTGCTGTGCTGGAAGGGGCGACTGCAAGAAGTCAAAGACGGTGGAGGATGGGAAGGGTCCCTTCTCCCCAGCACCAGCTTCCGAATCGAGAATAGTCTTCCTCAGTTCCCCACTAATGTCCAGCAGTGGGTTTTTTATTACTGTCTGGAGCCCTTTTCTGGTTTTATCTACTCTTCCTCCCAAGCCTCTTCTTTAGATGCCTGCACGATACTGATAAAACAGCATCACGTGAAAAGAAGTTCTTCGTTACGACAAGAGAGGAATCTTTTAAGAGGTTTTTCTTTTCAACACGTATGTGAAATTTTTCAGAAGTTGCAGACTGATTTTACGGAGAATTGTGACATGCTACTTGCAGCACACGTTACTGTGCCGAACCACAGGAGTTCAGTGGGGAAATCAGCTGTGGCAATATTTGAATATCTGTAAAGGACAGGGAGAGGAGGGATGCAGAAAGTGAGGAAGACAAAAGAGCAGGACTAGGACCCAAGCCAGGAGATACTGCATCTCCTGCACATCCCTTTCTGGGAGCAATCAGCAATTCAATTAGATCATCAGCTCCTCAAGCTAGGGAAGCTCCGCACACATCCCATTAGCTCAGAATACCGCTTCCTATGTGGGCTGGTAAATTAACGCAATACAAACACAGTCGCCTTTTGTCCTCTGCTATGTATATGGCATGCTGTTCCTTCCTCAGTTTTCACTGTCAATCAGTTTATATTCTGATGCATGAGACTTAATTACCTTTATTATTACTTTACTTTGTGTAGCTACAAAATTTATTAGAGGCCATAAAATTATCTGAGCCCTTTCCTAAATCCCGCCACAGCCTCTGACTTGATAACCCTCTGTGGCGGGCACGGAGAGAGGCATCGCCTTTAATTCTTTCTAAATTGACTGTACTTGAAATTAAAGTGCTTCCTTGTTATGAAGCAAGGTAAAATGAGGCTCTTTGTGACTGCTTTGGCCATATTTTTCAGCACCAGCGAAAGAAGAAGAGTGCATTAGCTCAGTGATCAGAAAATGCACGTGCAAGTCCCAGCTTAGGCACCTCGCTAGATCTACCCCCTCGTGCCAGCCCCACGGCCCCGCCGCTGCTCACACCACTCAGAAATAACGTCTGGAGTGGAGGTTGGAGTGGATTTGGAAAGAAGTGGGGGCTTTCCATTTGCAGAGGGAAACGGTCTGTTTTGCATTTTCTTTGGTTTCATAAAAGGAGGAGGCGTGAAGGAAACCCGTCGCTGGCACGGCACCAAGTGTCTGCAGCGAGCGAAAAGCAGCTTTCACCAGCAAAAGGGAAAAGAGGAGAAAACAATACTTGTTGGTCACAGGAGAGGGGGAGCTGAAGGTCAGAGGGTAAATTCCACTTGCAACATGCAACATATTTTCGTGGGCTGAATCAATACCCTGACGATCAGCAAGACTGCAGCTTGCGAGAGGGGCATTTGACTGCGGAATAAGCAACCTCATGTAGGTGTGGAAGAGAAACCAGTTGGAAATGTAAGGAACAATTAGCTGATGAGTAATAAGAAATGCACCACATTGCCTCACTTTCAGCTGGTTCTTAGTTTTTGTTGTCCTGCTCTGAGAAAAGCAGCTTCTCAGTGTTTTTTCTTTGTTTGGCCAGGCACGTGGGAAGGAGAGCAGGGTGTGATGAAGTGGAGGCTAGTAAAAGGGTTTGTTTATTGCATTTTTTGTGGTATTGTTTTGCTTGTTGTTTAGGAGAAGTTTTATGGGTTTTTTTTTTTTAAATCACAGATGAGTCAGAAAGGAGGAATTGTTAGCAAGAAATCGCAGGCGCTACAATTCTTGGTACTTCCAAGATGTCTCCCATGCAAAAGCTACAAAACCTTTCCCTCGCACTAGCTGATAAACATCATCTATTTTATAAATACTGATGCACACGAAGATTAAGAGACTTCCCAAATGTTTGGCAGTGGCAAAACTAACAGTATGTTATAGACATCAAGTGCTTCTCTACACAAATGTGATAACATTTACTTCCTAAACAAATTAAATCTGATATTTAAAAAAAAAAAAAATACACAACAAACCCACAACTTTTCCTGCCCTCAATTTAACTTTTCTCTACAAACACACTTCAAGAAAAATAACACTTGGTATGTACTTAACAGCACTGTAAATCATGAACCAAACCCACCTGCAAGTATCCATCAGCTGATGCACTTGAAGACCTCCCATCCAGCAGTTCCACTCTGTATGGAATTCATATTGTTGTGTTTCCTCAGAAAACCATAGAAAAGGAAGAAATAGGTGGACCAAGGGAAACAGCAATTATGAAACAATAGTTACACAAAACAATGTGGTAATGCGAAAGTCAACTTACATTTTTAATAGACACGGCTATCTAATAACACATTTTAAAACATCTGACCTTGTGAACTAGCACAAGAACAAGTCTTTGTTGTTGTTATTCTGTTGCCTATTTAAGGCAAGATCACAACCATCCCTTCTATACGTGGTCAAATATGAGGACCGAAGTGTTCCTTCTAAAAATCAATTTTAGCTGAGCTATTTTGTTAGTAAATGTCATGTTCCCAGTACAGAACAAATTGCATCAAGTGATAGGAGATTTGCATTAACAAGAAATAACCCACAGAGAACGTGTGCGTTTGTAGGTGGATGCAGGGGGGTGGAGAAGGCTCACTAGTCTAGTTTTGCCTTGAAACTTTTGAAGAAGCAAACCCCCCGTATTTCCCTAGCCCAGCCATACCTCTGCTGTCAGAGGAGGACTTCTGCCTTCCTGCGGTGGGCAGCCCGCTTTCAGACTCTCAGACAGCATTTGACAAAGTTCCACATCAGAGATTAAGGTCTTTGTACAGAGATTGAGGTCTAAAGAAAGAAAGGAAGCGGAATAGACATAAATGTAACATAAAATGGATTGACATCGGCTAAAGGGCAGATGGGGGAGGGAGGCATAGTCATAAATAAAAACTTTTCTTTAGGGGAGAAGTAACTAGAAAGATGTTATTGGATCGGCATGAAGAGTCTCACAGTGTGTCACATAAGCAGAAAAAGATATGAAAAGTAAATATAAATTGATAGTAACTCTATTGAAATCTACAGTTGTTAAATCACTGTGAGGCTGATGGAAGGTCAGCTGGATCTTCTTTTCTGCAAATTAACTAAACAGGAAATATTCATCAATACAGTATGTCACATGAAAAAATGATGCAGCTGTTCATAGAAGGTTATTTGTTAGACTGGCTTGAACATTTACACAAAACAAGAGGCGAAACATACCTGCTCCAGCAGAACATTAGCTTGTAAGCCTAATTAGGCTTGTAAGTCTTGGGAGACCCGAGTCTCACCAAACTTCCAAGCTACAGGAGAAGCTTGTGCAGGGCAAGAGTCAGCAGAGGTCCCTGGCAGCCTGATGGATCTGCCTCCAACAGCTCAGCCCCGGAGACATGCTGGGGGAGCAGGCACTAATGCTGGGCTTCATCCCACCAAGCTTTAGCTAGCAGCTGTAAACAGTCATTTATGTTCCTCCTGTAGGAAGACTGCCTTATGTTTCTCTCAAGATATTTCAGGGGTATAGCATTATCTGTGGAAGTAGACTTGATGACTAGCTTAGACCAAGAAGATCCCGTTAGGAGTATTTAAGGTCAGATGAGATGAGTCTCATTGATTGCCTGCCTCAAATAGGAAGGCAATGCCATTCTGCATGCACTGAGGCCTCTGTGATAACGATGCTTTAGCCACAGGCTTTCCCCCAGGAAAGTGCCTTGCTTCCCAGGAAGGCGGCGGAACAGCCCAACCTTCCTGGAAACCCCTCATCCCTTACAGATGCATTTCAGGCTCCTGGTATTGCTGGAACCCTTTCCATGTGTGCTATTTCCTTTGAGCTTCACAGAAAATCGAAGGCGGTATTTGTATTTCTGGGTCTTCTCACTGATTTTCAAAACACATACCTCTGATGGGCTGGTGCAATGTCTAGTTAAAGGTTGAAGGTTCCTGGCCAACAACAAACACCTGGGTGCTGATGACCTAATTGGTGAAAGAGGGATAACGGAAGCGATGCCAGCAGATTTATTTCCCCCCTCAGTAAGGTTAAAAATAAATAAACGTTTTACGTTTTGTGAGCTTAAACAATACAGAACAAAGTTAATTCCAGTATGAAGGTGAGTACCATGTAGTAACCTGCTGTAAGTGTAAAAACTTCTATATGGAAGTAACACACAAGTTTGAACTTCTCTGGAAGTGCTTTATTTCGCACCATTTTATGGGATATCGTGCTGAAATTGTAACTAAACACGTGGTTACAGATTAACTTAACTCTATCCAGCATATTAAATCTGATTAGGATTTTTAAATGCTTGTACAAGAACAACAAGATCTATGCAGTGGATTATGTGCGTGCAAGTTGGTTTCAGGGGTTTCTTCCCCTAAAAGGTGCTTCTGCAGAATGCACTGCATTAAATGTATTTGCTTTATTTTGCAATCTAAAATATTTCTTAAGTGTCAGATATGCATGGGGTTTTTTTAAGTAAGCAGCACTTTCAAACATGACCAGTCCCTTAAATATACTGTAGATCATTATAATGAAGACATGTATCTCCCACCGCTGCAAAAAGAGCAACAAAGATTTCAATCCTGAAACAGGGGAGTTTCTTACGTATATGAATATTTCCATTATACTCATGATATCAAAAATAAGCTACTTTGCAGATTCTGACTTTTAGAAAATTATTCCCTTGAAAGATTATTTATGTTTTCCTGTTCTTGTTCTAGCAATTAATGAATTGGCTTTGGAGGAGGGTCTGTGATTTCATGCAAGTTAAGCTAGTATAAATTATAAGCTTTTATTAATATCCCAAACAGATACATTACAGCACACACAGGCATACTTATATATACATATAAATGATTGTGTCTGCATATATATAAATGTATACATGTTGTGAGAGGTGATCTATCTTCTTTGTTAATCTTCTTTAAAATTATTAGATAAATATATAATTAGATAAAGCTACAATTATTTTGCTAACATACAGACATGAGTTGTATCAATTATGCACAAATATATCATCTGTAAATGCTGAAAGAGAAGTATTTCCATCTAATTTGGTAAATGTTTGACAAAGCCTGAAAAAATAATTATTTCCTTAAAACATTTTTTAAATAAAACCCCTTTACTTATATCAAGTGTTAGCAAACATCCACTCAGTCTGAATATTTAGAAGGATGCTACGAATGGATAAAAATAAGGAGAAAGAGAACCATCAGTGGAAAATATCTTCTCCTTTCACAAAACCCAGTGGTAATTGCAAGAGTTTTGCCTATAGCAGAGAGGGAATGTGAATTACATGTCATCAGAACTGTAGCTGTTCAGACCCAGACACCCCACTAATACTGCGTTTAACAGATCATATTAAAGCTTGGCAAGCCCACCAGGCTTTTAACGTTATCAGGTCAAGCATGCCCCCACTTCTGTCCATGAAACCTATAATAAAAATAATACTTTGCACTTCTGTAGAGCCTTTCATCTGCACATCTCAAGGTGCTTTACAGATACTCAATAATTAAGCCTTGAACCATTCCCTGAGTTGGGTGATGAAAATGGATAACTGCACCACGCACAGCAGCATTACCAGTTTCGGACAGAAGCCAAGAGTTATTTCATCCTCAGCTGAAAATAGGGGAGGTTTGGACAGACTGGATGCTGTTGCCCAGACCGGGAATATTACCCCCACTTTTTCAGAAAGCCCGGAGAGTTAGTCTCGGGCATACGTTCACCTCTGTTGTTTCCTGCTGCATCTTGGTGTATGTGGGGTGGTTTCGGTGGAGTCAAGCGCCGTTATCAAAAATGACCAACAAACCAACCCCAAAACCCCGTTGTCTGTGGGCGCCCAGACACGAGCACAGCTAAACGTGGTGAGAAATCAACAGGAGCAGCAGCAGGTTAGGAAAATAAACGTCTCCAGTACCTGAAGACCTGTACAGCCTGCAGCACCCACCTGGCAGTTTCCAGTTTTCGGGAACTGAGAGCTCCTTGGCTCGAGCACTTAGTCGTTTTAGTACTTCCCCAGCCGGGATGGGCTCCGTGCTGCCCAAGCTCCAATTCAGAGCAAGCGAAGGGTGAAGCGGAGTCCTTCAGGGAGAGCACCCGCTGAGCTGCAGGGTGCTCACACACGGCAGAGGTGGTGCAGAGGGGGGGTCCCAGCCGGCTCTCCCCCCACTCCCAGAACTGCCACCTCCCGAGCGCCCAGGGGAGCATCACAAGGGACGCTGCAAAACGCGTATTGTATTTGCGGCGGCGGGTTTAATTTTTTGAAACTTGTATCGGACAGTTTGGAGGTCTGGTGAAATGGCAGATCAACACACCTGTCCCGGGCAGCATGCAAAGTGGAGAACATAGTACCTCCACATCGTTTCTGGTTTAGCTTTAAAAAGAAAAAGGGAGGGTGAATTGTTATCTGACAAGGCAACTTCCGAAATACCTGTTGATGTAGAACCGTGTTTCAGTGCCCCGACATATAAGATGGACATAAAGCAATTGCAGGAATTTGTGTATACTTCTGCTAACTTTTACAGCTAGATTTGGAGGGGCGTAAATTACCATACCTCTACTGAAATCAAGACAGCTTTAAGAACTAAGGGACTTAATGTACTTTATTTATGCTCAATCAGTATTCTCCAAATATCATTATTTCAAATTAGGAACCACGTGTAAGCGAACAAGCTGGGCTGCCTGCAACAGAGGCGAAGCGCAGCACGAATTCTCAGGTTAGGCACAGAGCATACTTTCACCCCTGTTCTAGCATCTGGCACAAAGTATCTAAGAGACCCTCTGGGCCCTCACATTCATTCAAAAACATCCCTTTGATTTTTAATCTAACTGACGGTGCATTTGATAGCAGCCCTGCTACCTCCCTGTTTCCTCAGGAGTCTCAAAATTTAAACAAAAAGTAAGACTTCTCACTTCATGAATTTTTGAAAAAGACCCTTGCATATGTCAACAGGCCCACACTGACATCAACAAAAGTGGATGGCAGTCACTGCTGTTTTAATACAGTAATGCTCTCCAAAGTATTTGCTTAATCTTTTACTGATGTTTAAAGGTATGTGGCTTACATTAAAAGCCTATTTTACACTTTTCCGGGAAGACTCAGAGCTGGGTATTTTTTAACAGTTCCGTGGTTGTCGTCCTTATGCATTTGTATCGGCACCAAAAGGAAGACCGGGGAAAATGTTGCTGCTGGGTGGGGCAGGGGATCTGGTAACAAAGGACATGGAAAAGGCTGAGGCAGTCGATTCCCTCTTCACCTCAGTCTTGTAAGACTCGGTGAGACTTGTCTTCAGCAACCTAAAATCCCCAAGACCAGTGGGAAAGTTCAGCACAAGACTTACCCGTGGTGGAGGAGCACCAGGTTAGGGAACATTTGCACAAACTGACCAGACAGGAGTCCGTGGCCCCTGATGGGGTGCACCCACGAGTGCTGAAGGAACTGGCCAAAGTCATCACAAGACCACTCTTGATAATCTTTGAAAGATCTTGGTGATCTGGGGACACTTCTGAAACTGGAAGAAAGCAAATGTCACTCCTATCTTCAAGAAGGAGAATGTGGAGAACCACAGGCTGGTTGGCCTCACCTTGATCTCTGGGAAGGTGATTGAGCAAATAATCCTGGAAACCATTTCCAGACATGTGAAGGAATAGTCACCATGGATTTATGTAGAAGAAATCTCGCCTGACAGACTTCTACAATGAGATGACTGGCTCAGTGAACAAGGGGAGAGGAATGGATAGTACTTATCTAGGCTCCTACAATATTGTCATTGACAAAGTGGTGGAGTAAGGACTACATAAGTGACAGTGATGTGGACTGAGAACTGCCTGAACAGCTGGGCTCAGATGGTTGCGCTCAGCAGCACAAAGTCCAGCTGGAGGCCAGTCACCAGCAAGGTGTCCCCAGGGGCAGTACTGGAGCCAACATTGTTTAACATCTCCAACAACAATGTCGATAACAGGGCAGATGCACCCTCAGCAGATCTGCAGATGACACAAAGCTGGGAGGAGTGGCTGACGCTCCAGAGGGTCGTGCTGCCGTCCAGAGGGACCTGGACAAGATGGAGAAATGGGCTGACAGGAACCTCATGATGTTCAACAAAGGGAAATGCAAAGTCCCACCCCTCGGGAGCAACGTCCCCAGGCATGCTGGGGGGCCGCCCAGCTGGAAAGCAGCTTTGCAGAGAAGGATCTGGGGGTCCTGGTGGACACCAAGTTGAACATGAGCCAGCAAGGTGCCCTTGCAGGGGCAGAGAAGGCCACCAGCATCCTGGGCTGCATTAGGAGAAATGTTGCCAGCAGCTCAAGGGAGGTAGTCCTTCCTCTCTGCTCAGCACTGGTGAGGCCACCCTTGGAGTACTGTGTCCAGTTCTTGGCTCCCCAGTACGAGAGAGACATGGATGTACTGGAGACACTCCAGCAAAGGGCCACAAAGATGCTGAAGGGACTGGAGCATCTCTCCTACGAGGGAAGGCTGAGAGAGCTGGGACTGTTCAGCCTGGAGAAGAGAAGGCTGGGGGGGGGGTCTTATCAATGTGTGCAAATACTTGATGGGAGGGAATAAAGAAGATGGAGCCGGGCTGCAAAGGCCAAGACAGAATGAGAAGCGATAGACACAAATTGAAATACAGGAAATTCCCTTTAAACCTAAGAAAAACTTTTTACTGTGAGGGTGGTCAAACACCAGCAGGGGTTTCCCTGAGAGGCTGTGGAGTCTCCGTCCTTGGAGTCAAAGAGAGAAAAATCTCAAGCTTACAAGTGGCTTCTGGGAGTCATGTGGGAGAATTTGGTCCATACCTACCTGAATACCAAGTTTACTGGTGTTCATGTTCGATGTTGCATTGAAAAGTTTCCCCTGGAGGAGAAGCTTCTTACTCAATAAACAGAGCTATCCACTTCCTTATCACAACTTCTCCTGCAGGAGGGTCTATCCAACCCTGGTAATAATATTTTAGACTAATAATCTAGATAGGATTCAAAGCAATCCAAGATGTACAAAACCACTAGTTCTTTTCAGTTGTTTCAACTAGTATTATTTACAGTTTTATATTTCTATATATGCTTTCTTTGTATCAGTCTAGTAGCGCTTGAATTTAGAATTAAATACATCATCATTTATCAGTGATAACAGGGTGTGAGCGCTCCTCTGAGGCTGTACCTCCCTGACTTCATCTGCAGGCTGGTGACACTCATCAGACAGAATCAGCATCTACCCTGGTGCACTGATTACTGGACAGTTGGATGTTGTCACTGTAGCAAAATGCCTCAGAAGAGATCTGTAAATGTATTTATCTCAGAACATGTTTATTTTAAACAATGAAGTTGTAACATAGGGAACTACATCTAAAATAGTATGTTTGCCTAATAAGAGGCATTTTTCTCTTGTAAAACCCTCTATTAAAGCCACTTTGCTTTGTTAACTTTCATAGCATGTATCCTCACTATAGCCTTCAACACCTGAAAAATTAGTGGAAGAATTTGACTGATTATAGAGGCTGTTCTCCTTGTTCCACTGCTTGTTCTAAAAGGGATACTCAGCAGAACGTGCATTTTTTTTTTTTCATTTTGTGCTGTCTGCATGAGTAATTACCTCCCTGATTTCTGAGATGCAATTGAGTAGCTTCCACATTAGAAAAATCCAAAGATTGATAGAGCCATCTCTCCTAAAGGATTAGTTTGCTGCTGTAATTCCACTGAGTAGGTCATTCAAATAGCAAAATGCTACAAAGTCTAATTTCTCTTGTTTGTAAAAGCCAGGTATTGATACCTATTTAAAAGAATCTGAAAAGGGCTGGTTAGCCTTTTGAGGGGAAATGTGTTTTCACATTCCTGCTGCAGCTTCAGCAGGGCAGGGGGAGGAAGAAGATGCTCGCGTTCCTAGAACGGATCAACTCAGGGGCTGGTGATGTGCCACGCAAGAGAAAAGACCAAAGAAAAGACGACAACTGCGCAAAGATTTTGAGAAATGGTGCACCCTTTTAGAAATTCACGAGCAAGTTTCTCCCACGACTTAAAGGACAGCTTAGTTGTCTTGGTGACTTTGGGATGCCACGGGAGCTGAGGCAGGTCCCTGGAGTGCCAGGTCCCCTGTGGAGGAGAGCATTGCCCCATGGATGGGCACGGCAACGGTCAGAGGAAGAGGGATTTTAAACGCTTTCACGTAGAGGGGCTCAGCCCCTGCTCCATCCAGGACCCACAGTTTGTGTGAAGTCACGGCCAGGGGCAGAGGGGCCATGTGCGTTTCGAGGCCACGGCCAGCAATCTGGTATCACAAGGTGACGTATATTCAAAGCACTTAATGGGTATGAGAAGAACATTAGCCTAGTTCTATACTTTCCAAATTATTTTACTTAATACCTAACATTTATATATCGGGTTCTTTAATTTATTGGAGATACTCTGGGAAAGTTTTTGGTAGCGTTCAGTATTACAATGCCTTTTCATAAAAATCCATTTTCCAAATATTTGAATAATGATAGAAGACCTTTTGACAGAGTATTAAGGCAGGGATTCATCTAAACATCACAAGTAAAGCCATAAGTGGTGTAGACTGCAGCTATGATTCTGATAAATAATTGTGCCAACATCATTTTACTCAGGAAAAATTACTGACTTCCTCTTTCACTCTACTAAACAAAAAATAAACATATTAAAAAAAACCCCAAACCCTAAAATTCTAAATATTTTTTTTTATTAAAATACTAAAGCCATAGTAATCTCTTAAATTCAGAAAGATATATTTTATGATAATCCTAGGGAAAAAAACTACCACAAAATATAAATGATAAATAACATTCTTCTGCTTTTCAAGTAAATAAAGGTTTTACTTCCATTGAACTACTATAGCAGCCAAGTAGTACTTGGGCTCATACACAGCCTATTTCTCTGTCATGATCCATATCCCCTTTGGTATAAACTGAGCCCTACTGATGTCAAGAGAGGCTCAACAATTTATATCAGCTAAGGATCTGGCAGTTAATTTAAAAGGCAAGAATAAATCTTAGGTCTGCTCTGAAGTCAGTTTAACTGAAATGCAAAAGATCCTTGCAAGTTAGGTGCACATTTAATTAATTGAAATTCAACCTCCCTAGACAAACCACAGATGCTCTACTTATTTAGCACAGTGTCTCCTAACCAGCTGCACTAATCTATTCAGTAATACTACCCTGTAGCTAAACATCTGGAGAAACCTAGGAAAGAGAATAATAAATACTTCTAAAATTCTACTAGGCAGACACCTGAAAGTGACTACAGAAAAAAAAAAGGGGGGGGGGGGGTAGAGCAAGGATTTAAACCTCAGACGCCCTAGAGAGAGGAATATACTCTAACCAATAGAGATGATATTGGCCAGTATCTGCACTGCCTCTGGACCGACAGGTATCAGGGCAGTAATTCAGATTCTACGTTTTCCATTTTTACTCTTTTTCACTTGGAAACTGCCAGTTAAAATATTAGCAAAAAGTTATATAAGCTCAGATGGAGATATATCATCACAATTGCACAGACTGAGCATCAATATTTTTAAATTATTTCCAGCTACCTCTCTTCTGGAAAATATACCTAAAGGTAATGACATTTCTCACCATGATGTCTTCTTCTGGTTTGCTCCTCTCCCATAAAGAAACCGCTGTAGCGACTCTTCATCGAGGCTTTCAGTCCATGAAAGGTTGTCAGAGCATTCTGCATCCCCATCAAGCTCACATTCCCCACACTCACAACACAGCACATTTGGGGTGGACCTGTGCTGCTCTGGACACCCATGTTTTCACACCAGGACTGTGGCATGGAATTCAGACATTTTGCAAAATATCAAGATCTTATATAAAAATGGCACATATGGGGAAGAGAAATGGCTGCAAGAAAAACGGAAATAACCCAGTTTAATGTCTCTTTTTCTCAGTACAAACAACTTGTAACTATAATTCATTTTAACATCAGTCACCTAATCAGGTAAGCCATAAGAATAGCAAGGGACTAAATCTACTAAATTTCACCTGTGTACCTAATATTTATACTCAATGAACGGCACAGAACTGTTACCAGAAGTTGAGCTCGTGTTTCACAGGCTCAGAGCTGAAGATAAGGCGGCAGGTACGAGAGGAAGAGTCTTTCTGGCAAGCTGCTTGCTTTCTAAATAGAAATACTAGTATTTAAAGGGGGTTCTTTGAGAAATCTTTTTTTTTTTCCTCTGAACAAAGGAAAAGTCTTTTAAAAATTACTAATTTGGTAAAATTTTTAAGGGGTCTTTGTCAACTTATTTGCTCATGTGATGTTGTTTGAAGTGACAGTTTATGACTGGTAAGTAAGCCACACTACACACTGCTCTTTCTGGGAAATGTTCCTCATTGAGCCGACAGTCCCAAGTACTGTTTACGTGATGTCACCAGTAAGTAAACCAGAAAAACTGTTAGTTTCATTTTTGCATTTCCACTAGGGCAAAGTATGGGATTTCCTAAAACACTGACCTATTAAACGACATGTTTGAAGCTGGGGAGTAGGCACATAGTATTTACTCCAGAAAGACAGTGAGAATTTTGCCTCATTCGCCGTTGCAGGATTGGATCCCAAATGGCACGGCTTGCCCAGGTCTCAGTTCAGCACCTATGGTATGTTAGGTGACCTGGTGGGGTCCTTCCTATGCTAAATAAAATTCATATTGCATGTGTTCCACATGTCACTAAAAAAGCTTAGTAATTTTATAAGAGGATAAACAGCCAAGAGACAGACCACAGTAAATTAAATAACCGCCTCCCCGCAATGCTAATTCAGGAACTTGCCACCTCGGCATCTGATATCATGACACCGATGATACTTGAGAGATTGGCAAGTGGTAGGAAGGCATCATTTAAAAAAAGAAAAAAAGAGATGAAATCAGAAAACCTCTCTATCAATCTGCCAAGCTGTCAGAGATGCTTGTTCTGAAACAATTCCTCTCATTTCCAATAAATTATGTCAGAACTGGATAAAAAGCATAGACAGCGAGTCTGGAGACAGCCGCCTCCTCTCCTGAGCTTTGTTCAAACAATTTGGGGTAAACCTAACGTCAGTTCCAGATGACAGTAAGCCTGGACACTGTTAATTCGCGAAGCCTGATGCAAGCGAACAGCTCCCGAGGGGGGAAGAGCATCAGGACGACAGGTCCCGAGTCACAGTCCCTTCTTCCTGCCCCAGGAAAAGTCTTCAGCTCTTGCCTGCGGGAAGAAAGGTTCTTCATTTTAAGCCGATAGTACCTGATGAAAAGGCAGTGTTTGTCAAAATGGAAATTAAACTCAAAATGTAAATTCAGGTCGATTATGTGTACCAATAAATATATTGCAGTACATCCCATGGAGGCCATTAAAATATAAAACCAAAGGATTATTAGGAAATTAAAGAAATTAAGGAAAAACCTATCATCTAACCTTAAAAATTTCAGTAAAAGCAGCTTGATACACTCAATATTAACCGCACGAACCATGCTTAGGAAAATATCAAAGGCCATTTGGTGATGTTGGCGGGGAGTAAAGGTAGCACGCTAACTAGCTGAGGACTGCTGAAATTCAGACAAACAATACAAAAGACACTAGATATTAAAAAGCATCAGAAAGGTATAACAAGACGTATGTGGGGCTGATGTTGGTCAAACTCAAAGCACCCTAACAGAGCAGGCTGTTACTTTACCCAGACTTCACGGGCACACAGAACCAAAAGAACAGCTAGCTCACCTGCGGTGAGATGCCACGAAGGTGGCTCGCTGGGTTGCTCCAGACCATATGGACAGGGACAACACATTAGCCACAATCTTTCAAACATTTTTCTGGGTATTCATCAGGAAACAAAAAACCAACCTGGCGTCAGTCCTGTGCAGACAATCTCAGGCAACCCCAGGAAAAAACATTATGAGCTGATCTTCACTGTCTGCTGCATTGGACTGGAACTCAAAGAACTTAGTGTTGACCCAATCCCTGAATTAAAAAGCAGCCAGCATGTACTGAAACCTATTACAGTGGAGGATGCCAGGATGAAACGTATGGGTAGGAGGCCACATTGAGGGGTAGCTTAAGAAGCGCACATTATTTACTATATCATAAAACAACTACAAGGAAAGGAATTGTGATGTAGTGAGAATTTACACAGGAAAATAAAGTTATTTTCTCCCGGGTCAGGGAAGGAAAGCTCTAGAATAGCTAAACATTGTTGGCAGCAGGTAATTAAGCAGATGTTTACATAGGTATAACTGAACCACTCTTTAGTCCCCACCAGTAACAACACAGGAGTTCTAGAAAACACCACTGTTTTCTCTCACATATCCAGACAGCATCACCCATACCTAAACCATTCCTGGCAATGTCACTCCTGAACACCTCCATTAATGAATCCTATACACCCCGAGTGCTGAACTTATTTCCATCCTTGCCTCATCTTACTGTCTGGAAACTCTAATACCTAATGCAGCTCTCCCTTGCTACAATATAAATGTACCATTTCCCATCCTACCGAAGTGAATGTGGAAAGCAGATCATGCTATCCCTTCCAGCAGCAGTCTTTCTCCATATTTGAAGACTGTTGATATGCTTTCCTCTAGTATCCTGTAGAATAAGCAATGCCTCATCTCTCAACATTTCTCCATAAGTCATGTTTGCTGCATTTCTCATGACACATTTTGCTTTTCTCTCCAGCAGTTCCTAACTCTTGCAGCAGGCTGGCCAAAACTGGGTACGCTACCGCCTTTGTGACCAAATGATACTCCACGTCTTTAAAGTTATTTTTGTGTTTATATAGTCCTGTGTGAAGTTGGTCTTTTTCAGAATAACACAACACTGTTGACTCTGGTTCAGTTTGAAAACCAGTGCAGCAGGGTTTGTCATTCATAAACACTACAGACTACCATAATCCACATCATCCATAGAAAAACCTATGAAATACAAATCAATGGCTACAGTTCTAGAGCACATACCGAAACAGTATAGCATCCACACCACCTGCAAAACATCACAAATCATCACTAACTAGGATGCTCTTTCCAGTGCATTAGCAAAATCTACAGTCTGTTCCTCCCTCTGACAGATGTCCCTAAGAAAACTTTCTGCTCCCCCTCCTATCCAGCCATTTTCTTGCCTCTTTAGCTGATGGTAGTTTTGGACAGGAAGACTTTCTAACATATTAGTGAGTGCCTAGCACAATAAATAATTATATTGTAATGTAACGAATTAATACTCTCTCTTCACTTTATTGTTTCATTTTAAAAAAGATGCTCCCTCAGTATCCCTTCAGCCCCCTTTCTTTAGATTCTTCTTCTATGGATTCTCATCTTCTTGCAAGTTTCATGCCTCTCAAATTCAGTATATTACTATTTGTTTCCTACATTCAAATGTACAGCAAAATTCATAAGTGTGTTCCTCCTGCCCCACCTCCACACAGCTTCCTCTGGTCACTTCGAGCAGGGAAGACTTCCCGGTACTCCTGTTACTTAACAGATGTTTTTGTGGCATTCCAATTAGTTCCATTGTTTATCTTAAGGAAGAAAAAAACTACCACTTGAATGCCGTTAAAATCAGTGAAACATTTGTGCTAGTTTAATAATTGCTACATGGAGTATTTTTATTAGAAGCATTTAAGATGTTTAGACAGAGTCGTTCACAGACACACATTGCGATAGAGTCCCTGTGGTGTCAACTGTAGATAAAAAACACCCACAGCACACATAGCATGAGAATAACCTGTGTAAGTAAATATAAAACCTGCTTGGCATTATCTGGAATACATAAAAGAATATAATTGGCTAGATATCTGTTTCTGAATCTGCAACTCATTCTCTGTAACATGGGTTAAGCAGCAGTTGTTTAAAGGTGACGGGAAAGCATAATTGAAAATTGAGCTAATCAGAGATTTCTGTGCTGAATTACCTCTGTAGCAAGCTGCAAGGGTGGGAGGAAGAGGGAAGACAAAGCAAAGAGGATTGCTCACTTGCTCTCAACATTGCAGTGTTCCCTTCCCCTTCTCTGAGAGTCTCCCAAAAGACAAGAGAGAAATATCAAGTAAACATACATTGTAACTTGTCAGCCAGAATAGATCTTTGAGATGATTAAAATAAATTTAAAAACTGTCACATATTTGTTTTATGCAACTACATTTCCAAATACCAACTATCACTGTCCTTAGTTATTTTTCATAAGATGATAGGATACTAAAAACTATTCCCAACTTTTATACAATTAAAATTCTCTTCATCCTAGCTTTCAAATGATTTTACACTTCTTTGTTTCAGGATGAGGAATGGAAAGAGAAGTGGCTAAACTCTGACAGACACCCTGTTTTCATTGCATTCATGGCCCCACTGCACACTAAACATATCAGAAGCATCACTAGGTCTCCCGAGATCCCTGGGACACACATGCAAACCCAAGAGGTTCAGATAAGAATTAGCATTGCTACATCCTTCCTAATTGTCTAATCCTTACGGAGCATGTAGGTGTTTTCAGGGCCCTGCCTGCTCATGTTCTCCTCGACTTCAGTACCTTATACTCCTTTTTCAATCATTCACTAAAACACCTGGCTGGGGACAAGCAGTTCAGGGCACACAGACTCGTGAGAGGCTTATAGAGGACGAGGAGGAGGATTGTATGTACGATCGCTGAACGGCTGGGGAAGCCAGGCACAGCTGAACCGTCGGGATAGCTGGATACCAGCTGAGTTTCCAACAGGGAGGATGAAATAGAAATTACGGCCGGTTGGATTAGCTGATTGTCCGGAGAAACCTGGAGCTAATGCTGGCACCAACTCACTTGAAGTCCCTGCCGCTATCTGCCCCTTCGCTCCGACAAAGAAGGGAGCAGAAGCCACGGGATGCTGTTTACCAGGAACCATAGCAACTTCCAAGACCATTAGCTGCAATCACAGACGGCTCCACTACCTGACTGAAAGGTTGGATGTGTGATATTTAGTCTGACCTATAAAAATATCTCTGGAGCAACCTGCGTGCATAAGTGTCACATCAAATGTTTGTCATACAAGGTATGTGACACTAGGCACCTGATGGAGCATCACTGCAACTGAGGGGGGATCTGCCCCTTTAAAAGGCTTATCATATTCAGCTCAGATACTACAAAAATCAGCTGGTGATAGTGGCTGGGCACAGACTGTGACAAACAGATCCCCCTCTCTTCCTGACTTACAGGATCCTAATATTCTCAGTTACCAAGTCATTTTATTAAAGATGCCTGTCATTACAAGCGCTGACCCAGAGTTCTCCTCAAATGCCACCAAAGATGGCAAAATGTCACCCTACAGAAACTTGAGCACGAGGACAGAGCTCCGTGGAGGTGGAGAATGAACCGTGTTTCCAGGTGTGGACGGCTCCTAAAGCACAGTAACGGGCAGTGATCACTCGGGTGGCTGAAGCAAGCCTGGCGAGGTACCACCGCCCTCGCTCCCCGCGCCAGGCACGGTGAGACGCCGTTCCTCCAAGTGGTCGGTCCCGTACTACAAACACACGGTAAAACTGAGAGATGTTCTCAGAAACTTACCCGACAAAGTTAAACCTTAAATATCTGAGCCGGCACTTAGACAGAACAACTGAGACCACCCTATTTATCTCTTCGTAGACGTTGCTCCTAACAAATAACGCATCTCGTTTGTGCAAAGTCGCATCTCGTTTGTGCAAAGTCACCTTCAGATTGGTATTTACCTCTTGCCCGTTGGTTTGTTAAGTTCACTGTTACTCTCCTCAGATCACGTGGGCCCAGAAGATCACTGGACAGACTAGTTGTGGTTTTCTGTGTGTCTGCACAATGCATTACTGTAACACATAACGAGAGTTATAATAACTAGGAGATGCTGCACACATATGCTGTTTTATAATTGTTATATAACTATACATATTATCATTCTAGCTGAAAAATCCCTGTGTCATTTACACACACTGCCATTTCATAGAAACAGCTCCAGGGTACAGTAAATTGCTCCCTCCCAAATTTAAAAAGTTGTTGTGCTTCCTTTTTCATAAGACACAGTAACAATTTCAAGTTCCACGTTTTAATGAATATTCATAATATATCACGAGTTACATACATACCCCGAGTTACAGAGACTACTGCAAAATCAAAACGCAGTGTTTGTAATACTGCTTCCTCCTCTGATGGTCTGTTTGCCTGCTTTCCTCATTTTTTGAAAACTGCTACCTAAAAGGAGGTATTGGATCTACTGGTATAGGACTCATCGTAAGGCTGCTGTTTTCACGGCTGAGACAGTGATTTAGGAGCGCTGATCCTCTTACATTCAAGCTTTTATGTTCTTTAGGTGCTTTCAAATATCTCATTTGCAGAGCTGCCTGGCTGCATGCACACGGTCTGCAAAGTCACCCAGGAAACGCAAAATTTTCAGCTTTTTTTTTTTTATGTAGAGGTAAGTTTCTAGATGAAGCAAAATTGCAAAAACTGTCTTAGCAAGATAGACTCGGCTAGATCCCCTCTCTGAGAAATGGTCTGGCCATTTCTGACCTCAACATACAGCAGTCTTTAAAAGTACCTCCTCCTGATGTAGTTGAGAGAAATGTCACATTACTTGTCCATGGTGTCTAGGTGAATTATGTGGAGCATCCTCAAGGCTCCATTTGGAGAACAAGCCATTGGGAACATAGCCACACTTAAACTTTTTGCTTTGCCTTTGTTGTGTTTTTTTTTAAATTATTGTTGTGGGTTGTAAATAATTACAGGAACTGTATTTGAGGGTATTCTGTATGTTATTAGGAAATGACGCCTCACAAAGTATATGGAGTCTAAAATATGATACATATAAAAATTTCAACAAATTATTTGCCCTAAGTAAAAAAAAAAAAAAAAGACGCTTTGAAAACTAAAGAAAAAAAATCAAAGGTTTCATCTAAATTTAAGACATTTCACTCTGCTCTCACGAAACATCCTGCCTGTATCAGGCATTTGACCTCTATAGAATTTGACCTTTTTTTGTAGTATGTAGTTTTTAAAATTAATTCGTATTCATTCTTCATGTGGTTTTGTGGGGTTTTTTCTTCTCAAAAGGAGGATATTTATTGTCACAACAATGTTACAGAGCATTAATTAATGTGGTACTTTTAGAACTGGTGCTTAGGGACTTGAACAGAAAGTATTACCAGTGTATAAAATCATGCCTTTGGCACTCCTTGATACTGGAACAAGTTGGAGAATGTATATTCATTAATTTGAAGCTTCCTTAGGAATTACCAAGAGCTACAGAAAGAATGAACTGAAGCTATTACTCCTAGAAATATGGCTTTAAGCAAGTGTTTACTTGATTTTCGCCAACATTTTTGGAGGCCAAGCAATACATGAATATGATGCTCTCGCATAAAAATAGCTGTATCAGAAGAAATTACAATACTTTTGGGGAGTCGTTATGGCCCACCAAAACCAATCGACACAATAGATTAAATTATCTCCTCAAAACAAATAAACAAAAAGGATTCCTAACGCAGTACTGGAGAAGAAAGGAAAAACATAGCATGTATGTTTGCTGTGTTTGTCAGAAATCCATATTTATTCAGACAACCAGCACTTTTTAGAACTATATCATTCCCTAACCCCAAATCTTAAATACCTGTTTGAAAGACCAGAATAGCTCACAGCCAAAGAAGCTTTTAATTATTAAAATTCATAAATTATTTTTAAAAGAGAACCTAAATCTAAAAATATTTAAAACACAGAATGACTTAAGACAGGCGATTCGGTGTTAACATAGCATTTCCACCCAAATTCACTTTTGAACTATATGATCAGCTCTGGTGACATCAACCAGGTTTACTCCACTTACTTGTAGGCTAAATATACTCTGTTTTGATAATATCAGGAATGCTTTATGTTTCCTCATATTTAATGGTTTTTCATATCTGCCTGCTACCCACAGCAAATTATTATTTTAAATCATAAAGGACCTGTGTAACTGGACCCTAAGAAAAGTATTGCAGAATTTATTTTCCTTCTGATCGTGTTCCTGTAACGGAAAAGACTTAAAAATACCAGTCTTTACATGCTGGTTGGTCCATCTCTATTTGCAAAACAAAGGATTTCATGAAACCTTCCTTGCTTGCCTCACAGCATCACAGAGAGCCTCCTCGTAGGGCAACGTCCTGCTCGCCGCTCCCGTTCTCCACCGTACCGCACCTGAAACTGGTGCGCACGCAGCCGTGTTCTCGGGGCCCGAAACGGCTTTGCTAAGGGAAAGGCTGAAGGAGGTATTGACCTGCTAGCTGCTTCCTGAGAGGGCAAACATAGAAGAGCTCGGACCGAGTCAGCTGCTCAGATGGTGGGATTATATGCTTGACAAAGTTGCATCATCTAAATGGCTCAGGAGAGCTGTTCTGGAGCTTAGCACGCTGTGGGCTGCAGAAAAACAACAAACAGTTAGAAAAGCAGCATCTGCACGTGCTGGTCTCGCTTGGCATTCACAGCTATCAAACACCACAAAAGGGTAAGTACGAAGCAAAGGTTTCTAACACACTGAAAATGGGCGGTGGGTACCCTTATAGTCTTCCCAACAGGAATAAATTCTACATTACAATTTGTTCAAGAAAATTACACAAACAGGCAAAAAGTGCCTTTTTCTGTCCCTTTTTTCAAACTAACGCCGAGATAAATGTACAAAAGGAGAGAGCTTTCCTTCGTGAACATAATCTTCCTCCAAAGAAGGGCGATGTCACTTAAAAATAAATGGAGGCACAACTATTTCCTTTTGAGTTTTCATATCACTTTGCTACAAGATGAGCAAAAGGGAACGCTGGACACAACGTCCAAACAGCCAGACTGCTGCATGGGGGACTTCTGGAAGAGCCTGGGGACAACACCATCCCTCTAGTCCACTTCTCCCTTGTATCTTAAGTTATTTGATTCTTCCCCTTTCCTCTCCGTGATGAAAATTATTAATAATAAACTTCATTTTACAATAGCTGGAGTCCCAAGGTCCTCCCCCAGGTGCAGTGGTTGGTGCACATCACCTACAAACAGCGGTGGAGAGTTGCTGCTGGCCGGGGAGGGCTGTGCCGATGAGACAGCTCGCCGTGCCCACACCGGGCTGTACGTTCGTGACACCAAAGCTGGAGACAAACCCGACAGACGTTTTCATGGTGCGTCTTGAAAATGCCACGCAAAAGTGTCAAAAGAAACCTAGTCACAGGGTGCCCGTGGGATGCCAAGGACCCTGCCAAGGTGCGGGGATGCAGCTTGCGCTGATGGATGCAGTTCCCAGGCAGTCAGGCAGCCAGGTCAGGCTAAATAACCTAGGTATTATCAAATTTCTTTTTCACAGGTATTCAGGTATTAAAATGACAAACTGTAGGGATGACTGCTAGCCTGGAGACACTGCCATTCCGTTATTTAATATCTATTTTTTTAAGTGCCTGAGATTTTCTCTGTAAAAAAATAATGAACTTTACAAAATGTCACTTTTACTAACAGAAATTATGGCTTGAATACCTGAATATGAATATTAAATACAAAAAAAAAGTTCATTTAAATAATGCTAAGGTTGTGACACAAACTGACAAAAGCAGGGAAATGCAGAGTCACAGCTGACACTGTCCTTAATTCACAGGACTTTTGGGAAGGGCGGGAGGGCAAGAGTGTAACTCCAGTCGTGGTCTCAAGTTTGAAGACTTTGATTTCTGTAATTTTGTATCCATGCCTTAATACATTTTAAAGATTTTTTTAATCCCCTTATTTAATAGAAGAAAACATTTTTTGCAGAAATTATCAATTGCATTTAAAGCCATTTCTATGCTTGCTTCACAGGGTGTTGTAGACCTTCATCACACTGGCAGAGCAGAGGAGCTAATGGTGTTATCCGAAGGTAAATATATTGGACAGAGGTACTGCCCCACATTTTCCCCACAAGAACCAAAGACCATATCTCTCTTGGCGTGATCAAAGTAGAATAGCTATGGAGCAATGGTGTAAAAGGCTTACACCAGCACAATCTGGTTTTGTGTATGTAGGAGTAGTACCAGTACCTGTGTCCGTGTACCCACGCTGGCACCAGGCAAGTGCCACAGCCCCGCGTGGCACAGCGTCATCACCAAAGGGACGGTGTGCGACCGCACGGGCTCTGCCAGCCATCCCGACCCCGAGCAGCCCAACCAGGTCTTCGCAGCTGAAGAGAGCAACCTTGGCTTTGTAAGAAGAACAACAGAGGGTCGCCATGGGTAAGAAATCTAGTCTTTCCTGTCAGTGGTGAGTATTTAAAAAGTTTTGGGTTTGCTTTTCATCTTGGTGGAGGGGGGGGTGGGGCTAAGAAAAAGAGGATTTTAATCACTTGAAAACAGACACCTCAAATTCTACAAACACAGGGTTGGAGCACATTCAAGATAACGTTATCTATGCACTCTGGCCACATTGCACAAAACAAGTGGATGGACAAGGGCATGGCACATCACCATGTAAATTATCTCTCTCAATAAATCAAAAACCTTAGAGCATCTCCTTTTACACCCACAAATGACGAGGGGCAATCAAAACGACAGTCAAGCTGAACTGTGAGAGTCCATCCCTATTTGCAAGCCTCAAGAAAGAGCCAGTTAAAACAAGCTGTGCAAACTTTCTCCATTTTTTTCTAGAAAAAATGGAAAATCTTATTGCCAACTTACTGAAACTATGCACACTCAGAACTAATATGTTTATGCAGAGCTGACCTGCACCATTGCTACTATACACCCCAGGGCTCCAGTAGCTTAAGCATGCCTGTGTTATGCAGACGCAACTGTAAAGTGTAGACATACCTGATGCATCCCAACTTCTTCCCAAAATCATCAGTCCAAAAAATATTCATTTTCTATGCCCGATTTCAAATACTATCAACGTAGTCATTTGTACACTCTAAACAATAAATGAGCATCATAGCATAATGCAGATTGGAAGGGACCTCAGAAGGTCACCTGGTCCAACTCCTGCTGAAAGCCAGGTCAGCGACAGGGTCAGACCAGTGTTTCAGCCAGGCTAGGCTTGAAAACTTCCAGAGATGGAGACCTCTCTGGCAACCTGTTCTACTCCTTCTGTGTACTCAAACTGCAGGGAGTTTTCCTTACATCCAGCCTGAACCTCTCCTATTTCAGCTTATGCCCGCTGCCTCTCATCCTCCCACCATGCACCGCTATGAAAAGGCTGGCTCCGTCCTCTCAATAACCTCCCCGTAATTACAGGCAGGATTGCTGTCTTGGTGCCCCAAAGGTGTGTCTTCTCCAGGCTAACCATGCCACGGTCCCCCAGCCCGTCTTCACAGGGCAAGTGCTCCAGCCGTGGACCTCCTCAGCGGCCCTCCACAAATAAATATATCAGTATGTTAGAGTGAACAAAAAGCATATATACTTGCCGTTATAACTCATTTTTTGTCATGCATTTAAGAATTTTGTTATCTTTTGCATCTTATTAGTGGAAAGGTTAGAACACCTGATAAAATCTTAGTTTACTGCAAAATGGTGTCCATTAAAGGAATGCCTGCTGGCCAGGGATCTGCAGCAGAGCAGGCTTATTGTTCCATCCGGGGAGAGAGGGGGAAACTTGAACATCATGAAGCGTTCACCCTGTAAAGGAATTCATTATTCCAGTTTCATTCTAGAAATTAAATAATACTAATAACATGAATGCTCATGTGGGACAGGATATATGACTTTGACATCACTGTGCCTTTTGAATGTTATAAAGAAATGAAAAATAAAATCTCTCACCAAGAAACAAAATACAATCAAAATACCGTGTGCAAGCTGAGTCCTTGGAGCAGCAGGGCTTAAAAAGTTCATCGCACCAGGAAGACAACAACAAAAGATCAATTCAAAGAAAAGGCAGTATTATTTGCAAGTTAGTATCCACTACCACCTAATCACTTCTTAAAAATGAAAACAAACAATACCTTCAATCCTTTATCAATTCTATATATTCATGGGCCCCAAAGCTGAAAACACTTATTCCTGCTCGCTCCTGCTTATTCCCACCCCACCTGAGTTGCACCGAAAAGCTTCAAGCACAGCCAGCTTTTTTGCATGCAAGCATTTGCTGCAGTTATTTTTGCAGGAATGACATATAATTAGAAGCGAGATTGCTTTTGCTACTATGCATAGAGGGTGACAAAAAGAACATGAGATTGTCTTGTTATTAAAATACCTCATTCTAACTGCCCAGGGTTTGAAAACCCTTGATAAAGTCACACTGCAGTATGCTCCAGCTTCCTCTGTGTTCATCAAACACAGCTGTCAGTTGCTGATAGTGATGTCATCAAACAAAGATAAAGCTGGTGGTTGCCCACATTAATAAATATTAGAGTTGTGTTTAGGTCTCTTTTGTAACCCATCACAAATGCACACCCAGCACAAACTGAGGAAACTGGCTGGAACTGTGCATTAAACTCCTCTCTCCTGCACCACCACCTCCTGCAGCAGCACTTAAGAATGACCACACCGTCCGTGTAGTTCTCACAAGGCCTATAGATAATAATAATGAAACATAAAAATAAAGTCACATACATGGCATTATCTTGCTTCATATTTGGCCACTTCTTCTAGTGCTAAAATTCGGATATGTTTGCCAGATCTGCTGAAAAACAGTAAACACCATGGATTTAATTGAATTTACCAGATATCTTTGCACGGGAACTCACAGGATAACAAAACTACAACCTGTAAAACTTTTGTACTTGTGTTGCCCATTGATACACAGCTGTAATTCACAGTCTGAGAACAACATGAGTGAAAGAAGCTGTGTAACTCTGAAATTACTAGTAATTAGAAAATTACTTCTTTAACTTACAAAGTTTTTTTGACAATAAACTCCTGAGACCTTGCAATGTTTAAATAGAAATGGCTACAAAGAGGAAACACTCTCAAAGCAAGATGGAAATATGTTAAAAGCAGCCAGGGAATCTGGCCTACATTTGTATTTTCCATGCCAAAGTCGAAGACATGGTCAGTACCAGAAAGAACACCAAGAAAGCATGTTTGGATAATAAAACACTCAGGTGTTTATTAGAGAGGGAAAGCCTACCTGTATGCGGAAGATCCTCAGCACATCTTGGTGCAGTGACAAATCAATGCATGTGGTGATTACCTTTGCAGGTCACTTTCTAATGCAACTATCAATCACATTTCCTCCCATTCTTTCAAAATTAAGCAGAAAGAAAAAGAGATTTTAGTTTCCTTTTCTTAGCTTATTTTTAACAGAGGTACTACAGAATTATGATGGTGTCCTTTTGGTAAACCAAAATGTCAGACACATATTATTCTTTTAAACATCTCCTGGCCTTTCTCTGAAAGGTTAAGGTGGTTTAAATAAATTTAGTCAAAGTAAATGACAGCTGAGGAAGAGTATTAGAAAACTATACTTATCAACAACCTCTTTTCCTTAAATTTAAACAAGTCATTTACCAAACTGCAGTTTAAGAAGATCATGACAATATATGCTTTTCCTCAGAAAGATGAAAACAATTTTAAATGGTGAAGAAATGTTGGGTGGGAGAAATTACACACAAGTTAATGAATGTTAATGCATGGTCGTAACTCCCCTCAAAGTTACAAACCATGTTTTTTTAAAATAATCACGCAGCAGTCTGGTCTTTCACATGAAACCTTAAATGGGAGTTGTCCTTTACCTGCTTTTACATCACCTTAATGACAGGAACTTAAATGGAACAGGCAGGAAAAGTGTGAATCCGGACATCGTTTGCAATAGAGTCAGACGAACGATGTTAATGTTATACGATTGGTCTGCAATCATTGTTATTAGTCATGGGAATACTGTTTAAAGCAGAGGGGTTTATATATATTTATATACTATGAGATGCAACTTTAAAAGCAATTCTAACACACATGAACGCTGCAGACTGCACCTGTACGAAATACTCTTCTACGTGGCAAAACCCCCTCCAAAACCTACCAGCAAATCAAATGGCTCTGTAAGATAACTTAGCAAGAGATTATTTATGAATTAGCATTGATAATTTTGATCCTGAGCTCACCACCCAAATAAAATAATGATCAAGATACGGTATTTGAGGCTTTCAGGAAGGGAAGGGCGGACTCCGAAGATCTCCCCCTCCCTGGACTTACCCAAGCGTGCTGCAGGTGCCACCTTCCTTTACCCAGACACGGGCAAGGCAGCGGGCAAAGACGTCACCCAGAAATGCTGAGCGGGATGCGACGTCCCCGCAGGACCACGAGACGAGGCACAGACTTTGCTTTCTGCCTGCAGAGACCTGCAAGCGTGACCCCGCTCCGGCTGCGGGTCCCCGCCAGCCTTTCTCTCGCAGATGCCGACCCTCCCAGCAGAACCCCTGGCTGCTTTCCTCCGGCCCCTTTGCCTCGTTGTGCCAGGTGAAGCCCCCCCAAGGCATCGCATCCTTGCTTTTCTCCCTCCCCTTCTGTCTGCACCCGCTGCCAGACCGCACTTTCCCTCTGGCCGGGAAGGAGTAAAACACCGGCGACCTCTTCATGGTCACAATTGTGTTTTCCCGCTTCTGGGTGAAGTTCTTTAAAGAAAAAGCCAAACAGTAACATGGTCCCAAAGGTAATCAAGGCCAATTGCTAAGGGCAGTATCAACAGCCTAGGAAACCTTCCAGAATAGGACAAGGTACTACAATTCAGATTTATTGTGCCATATACACTCACTTAATAGCCAGCGCAGAGGACCATAAAGTTGCTATATTTACACTCAGTATCTCACCAGGTACTGTTTGGTACCAGCTCACAGGCGATGAACAGGATAACTAAACCATCATTTCCACAGAAACAACGAAAACCGGAATGACACGGTTCTCGCTGTCCCATTTGAAAGGACTCACTTCCCTTGCTGATAACAGAGCAGTAGCCAGTCTCCCCTGAGGAAGGAGAAAAAGACTGAGTGAACGGTACAGCTAACAGAATATTAGTCAGAGGAGACTTGGGGGCTTCCGAGGGAAGTAGGAGAAAGTAGCGTGATTAGAAATAGGACTAAACAATTACAAAAACAACACGTCTCAAGTTACCCTTTCCTACTTTGTCTTCCTAAATAACACACTGAGGTTATTTTTTGCACATCAGTATAGCATTTTTCCCATTCACATCTACTGAGAAACCAGTATCAGTGAGTAGGTATGGCCGCATCGCTGAAATCCAGAGACAACGTCTATGCTGATAATGTTGTCCGCTACACCTTGGCCACCTCCATCTTCGCCCCAACAGCCAACACGGTTCACTTCAGAGACTCACTTCAGCAAGTTTCCACTTTCCTGTAATGTATTACAATCTCCACTGTACAGTACCTTAGCTATTTCCCATGCAGATAAAGTGAAAAAGGGGTCATTTATTTGGGCCTCAGTTTAAGCACATTTTCAGAACTGCATTGAACAAGCACCAGGACCTCTGGCAAACAGCAAGAGGAAGAGGTTGCTACCTTACACCGTCCTTTTCTATCCTATTTACTCCACAGATCAACTCAGACAGGATCAATGGGAAAAACTCCTGCGTGCAGATGAAAAATATGCCTTTTTAGTACGTACCTCTAGCCTCCCCGGTAAAAGTCAACGACGACTAGTTAGCGGGGAGGTTACGGCTAGCATCAGTACATCACTGTGCAGTGCACATGCCCTTGAGCCCCCGTGGTTCCTGCAGATTGTTCCAGCACCTTCTGCCAAGCTGGCCGTGCCAAGACTCACCGGCACCGCACCCCCCCGCCGCGGCAGAGCCGGGCACGGCGGCAGTCTGCGGGACGCTGCACGCACCGCCGGTGCCCCTTCGGTCGGAGCGGCTGGGGCAGAGCGCCGGCTCTCCTCCTCCTTCCCCTTGCCCTCCTACAAGCTCAGCTCACCGCCCTGGGTCTGCTACAGACACAGAACAAACTTGCGTGTATCGATATATAACAAAGCAAACACCTGCTATCCAAAGACTTGATGTTGTTTTACTTACCACACAGTTATAAACCCCTGGTTAAGCATTTCCCTTCAAATTTGTCAGGAAAACAACATTATCCAACTTTTTTCAATTACACAAAAGGAGAGCTACGATGAAAGTATTGTTTTCAGTACTCAGTTGCAGAAATCTCATTTTTACTTTTTTATAAGAAAGCCAGCATTATCTGTTCACTGGCCCAGCACGAAGGTCTTACAAATTTCTCCCAAGTTTCCATAGAAATGCATTGATTAGAGCATAATTTCAGTTAATATTGTCTTCTTTCAGCATGCTATGCTTGCTTACACTAACTGTGCACCTTCCCCTTGCAGTCGTTTTCATCTTTTGTTCGGCTCAGTAGGTTTCCTAACTGGTGGATTTTATTGAGTTAAATCAAGCTGTCACTTCATCTGCCTGAAGGATGACTCAAATACAACACATAATAATAAAAGAAAAGTAGGATAAAATAATCTTGTCAAGCCAGAAAAACTGATTGCTTGAAGTTGTAGCCTTCAATCAATACACTAATTCCACAATTTATACCTCTTTCAATTGGAGAGGAAAGAAACCCTGATATGGTATTTCTTGGCTCACTGACCAACTTTGACCTTCTATCTATGTGAATGTAGGATTAGCAAGTGCTTCTGCTTAGTGAAATCACCTATGAAAACAGGAAAGCAAATAAGTGACATTTGAGGTTCAAACTAACTTTATTAATTTCAGAAATGCAAGGGGTGCTTATTGCTTAAGCAGTATGGCTTCAACGCCAGAGACTGCGGTGCAGCCGGTGGTTTGCGTATTTGGTTGTTATCAAAGGAGACGAAGCAAAGGCTTGGGATCGTGGCACCGGAGCCTTCAGCCTGAGGTCACCCCAAACCCGTGCACGCTGCTAAGGCACTTGTCAGCGATCCCAGCAAAAACATTTTACCTCTCGGGAAAATGAAGCTGCTACCATTTGTATATCATTTCACGCTGCCTTAGATTAAAAAGCTTGCGCTCTAACCGAGCTTTGCCGCTTGCAGAGTCTGCTGACTGGAGTCAAGTGGACGAAGACAGTTTATTCAGGCAGCTTTAGAAACCAATTTCTTAAGGTATAATGAACCATTTTGTCATTTGTTAGTTTTTTTAACGGTCCATCATTGCAAAAACCGCTTTTATTTGTAAATTGTAATTAATCTGCATAGCTTTATAAAAGAACAATAAAACCATTCATTTAAAAATTCTGGATGCTCTTTGGCTGTCAGGTTTCTGCTTTGCTTTCATAATTCCTCCCCTGCAGGCACAAACCAGGAAATAAAAATTCTTTGTTTAGCAAGCCTTTTATATTTCACCCTGCCACCTGCTTAACTCAAGTTGTGGCATGCTATCAAACAGGCCCTGGAATGTGAATTGTCTTTCTGCCCTGTGCCTTAAAAAGAGAAAGAAAAGCCTGTGTAGACTGCTATATTAGCTCTGATGTTAGAAGTGCCAGTCCATACTGCTTGAAACAATAAATGTAATTAAGATAGTGTAACAGGGTATACCTTGCCTTTGACTGGGAAAAACTAGTGTTTAATAAACGACCATTTCTCCCTCTTTCCAGGGATATTCCTTATGCTTATTTTCAGTGATTTCAGCGATACTTGCCAATCTGAGAAATAAAAGCTGAAGACAGAACCATGCCTAGCCTAGGATGAGGTTATCTCTCTGCAGACAGCCTGGACCAAGGCTCTGGAGAGAGCCAGCAGCTCTCGAATCTGCATCACAAGTGGCAACCCGTCTCAGGGAAATAAATGGCAAAGCTACCAAGTTTCAGGAGATGCTTGCTACCTCTTTTGTCCTTCCTTCGTTTCACTAACGCAGGTCAGAAACAGCACAGTGTTTTTCCTAAACAGATTCAAACATCTCAAATATTTCACAGAAGTGATGAAGGAAGAACTGTTGTCTGTGCTTTACCAGGGGAAGCGGCCACCCAGAGAAGCTGTTGGTACACGATGGTCTAGCCAGAAGGTCCAGCACGGGCTTCAGAACTCACACGGCATGCCCCAGCACAGCATCAGAAGACCCTGATGATCCAGAAAGTGTACTGCTTAAAGGAATGCCACGTACTTACAAGGGGGTCATTAGTGACAGCAGGGAGAAGCTGAAGGGCTTGTTCGTTGTTTGACAGATGTACATATACCAGAGCTTGACCCTCAAAGTCTGTATCTCCTGTCCGAACAGAGAACTAAACCTTGATGGCTCAGTTAGAGATTTATGCTGTTCTAGCCAAAATGGCTTAGATAAAAGCTGAACTTTGTAGCAGTTCTGTTCAATGAAGGTTGTCTTCAGCAGTGCTTGAGTTGTCACCCTCATGCTCTTCGATGCCATACTACCACCTCTGAAGACAACTCCCACGGCATTTCTCATTTCTTGACCATCAGCACTTGGACTGAGACGCATCTGGACTTGCAACTCAAGTGTTGTCCAAGTGAGTTAGCAAAAGGGTTTTTGCAAGAGAAGTGGTCAGGGGATGTGCAGGTTTATCAGACACTGCGTTCTGGTCCAGGTCTTCCAAGGAATACTTGTGTCCTGAGGCCAGGAGCAAGACATGGGCCTTTCCAACAGGCCGGTCATTACGGGCAGGTAAGAAGCTGCAGATGTACCTGAGTCACAGCTGACTTAGGGGGCTGTCTGAAGAACTGGAAGTATCACTAAGCAGCTGGAAACTGAATCCACTGGGTAAAAACAACCAGCAATGAGCAACGAACACGGTCACTTTAATACTTGCAATATTACTGATTGTTCTTGGATTTATGCAGCCTCTAGCCACATATGCAAGGAGCACAATTAAGCTTTCAAGTTCCTTTTAGCAAGACACAACTTTGATTAACCTTTACTTTACTCAGAGTTTACTTTACTTAGAGTATAACACGCTGCTGGAGACATTTCCTCTTTTTTCAAGGGAGTGGATGGTATTTCCCCAGGCATCAGCCCAAACAACACAAAACACCTCCATGGAATATTAAGCAACTACTAGAAAGTACCCTTAGTGTAACTGCATTTCTTAACAGCCTCACCCCCATCCCAGGTAGCAGTTAGTATCCATCCCCTTTATTGCTCCACGTTAACACTGCGGTCGGACAGACTGTAGCTGTTCCTCTGCTTTCTCATTACCTCTGGCGAATTACAGCATCTCTTTTTAATGGGGGAACAGAGTTAATGATGCAGTGTTAATGAAAAGAAATAAAGCGCACAAGTGTTAGGTGGTCATCTTACACTCTGAACATCCTGACTCAGAAATGCTAAATTATTCAAACCTGGCACTACTTTAACATTGTTTTTCACATGCAGTTTTCACAGCAAAAAGAGAAAGCACCAAAGGAAAATAAATAAAAACACAAAAAGAGGAAAAGATTACTGGATACCAAAACGTTCACTTATTGACTATAAGCAATAAATAGAAAACAAATGTAAAAAAAATATCCCAGGTGAGATCTTAGTCTCCCCGGATATTTTTCACAGCAGTAATTTGGATCAACTTTATCATAGGTATAAATACCTGCCAGAAATAAGGGTCTACATCAAAATACCAACTGCCTTCCCACCTCCTTACTTTTTAAGGGAAGGGGAATAAAAGAAGACATTTGCAGAAAAGGAGGCACAGCCCCTGAGCCCACTGATCATATTGTCCTTGGATTTCTGCTGCTATGAGGGATGAAGATGCATCTCATGCTGATCCTTTGAAGCTCATGGAGATGAAGGTTAAGAGGCATTTGAAGTTGTTAGTTTGTTTGTGGCCAGGGAAGAAGACGCTTGGTGCCCTCAATTCTCAAGGCTGAAGGATGTCACCATGACTAACCTATTGACATTAAGTCCAATACGCAAGAACAAAGATTACAGCCAGGGTCAGCCAGTGCCAGTCCAATTTCACTCAGAGTTTTATTGCTGACACCATTGTTTATCTCATTGTTCCTGAACACTTTCTTATAAAAGAAATGCTTATATTTAGTCTTATTTTCAGTCATTGATTAAATTTCTGTCAGCTAAGCTGGTTTGAAATTACTGTGTACTTGAGAAAGTAGGAAAAAATCTATCAGAAATTTTAAAAAATTGCTCATGGAATAAGCAAACAAGGGTGTTGGGCTCTGAGGTTGAATAAACAACTAGTAGAGTGTGTGCACAAAACAAAGATACTTGCCACAGCCACAGCTGTGATGGGCGTCCAGAATTTGCGATGGTCTAGTAAGAAGAAATAGGCAGTTGAGTATTCCAGCAACCGATACCCAGGAATCTTTTTATTTGAATTCTCAGCTTCTGCTGACCAAAAATAAAAAGCAAACATTGTCAGTTTATTACACATTAATGATATAAATCATGGGAGTAATACCATTTTGAAAGACTATCTGGATCATGGATCTACTGTGGTCCAGTCATTGTCCTAATCACCTTTGAAACATACTGCAGGTATCAACTCCGAATCAACTCCTGTCTTACTAATACAGCTAATAAAAACCTCAAACAGTTTTGCAGCTTTCAGGAAACAAAAAGACAGTGAGCAACAGTAACCACAAAAAAACTAGGAATGAGATGATGAGTAAACCACAAAAACGGGCACCCAAGTAGTACTATTCCTGAACCCATACTCAAATAATTTCACAATTAAGCATCAAATACCATCTTAATCCAGCCCTCTGAGTCCTGTTAACAGGACCTCTCTCTTACGTATTTTTATTTCAGTAGCGACAGCAAGAGGGTTGAGCTCTCCCGTGCTGGGTACTGTATAAGCTATACAACAACGAGCACTGACCCCCCAAAAAACTGGCAGCCTAACCAACCCCCGGTGATGGAGCATGGGAGGGGAGGAGCAGGAAGGTGCCCGGGGGCTGCTCCGAGGGATCCACGAGCATGGGGACACGAGAGCCTTCTCGCCACGGGGACAACCAGAGACACACCTGAATGGGCCACCAACGGCCCTAAAACCCAGGGCGAGACACCCACTCAGTGACTACGAGTGTTCTTAATTATACCTGTTTATACTGGGGATAATTTTGGACCCCGCATTCTTGACCGACCTCAGGGACCCAACCCAGCCCCAAGGTCCGTTCGTCACCCATGGACTCGCCGCAGGGATGCACGGGAACCACGGCTCCTCGCCACTGCCGGGATCTTGGTGGCGATGCGGGGACCTTCAAGCCACGCGTCACCTCCTAGGTTTGATTACCTGAGCTTCAGCTGATTGTTTCATTACATCAGTTAAATGGTATGTTGTTTTCTCTTTTGGTGCTGGTACTTGTAATTTAAAGAGAGAGAGAGTGACAGAGACAGAGAATATATACAGCAGGGCAAATATTTGTTGTATAAGATAAACATACAATTATCTAAAATGTAATCTTAATATGACTTATTAAAATAGATTACATTTTAATGTGCACTGCAATTTGCACATTATACAGCACACTCTATATATGCAGCTTCTACTGTGTGACTACCCTGACAACCTGCACAACTGAAGATATATAGAGGCGAAAAAAATACCGCTATCTTTCTCTAAATGGATGTATTTGGTGTTGATAGTCAGATACAGTTTTCACCTTTATCCCAGCTTGTTTCTGACCCACTGAGTTAGTGTTAATCACCCCTGTGGGCACCAATAATTTCCCCATATGTGGAATTTGATAAGTTAGAGCACCCACTTCATTTCAAGAAGATTCCAGCTGACTATCCAGTTATCGCTATGGACAGCTTCAAGCACTTCCATGCCGGTCCTTGTATTCTGAGCTTTATCAAGTGCTTTGCACTTTTTGTCTTTTATCTCTTAATTGAGACCTGACTGCAAGAAATGCCTATCTCTTAAAGTGTGTTGCATTAAGTATTAACTTGAACTGCTTTGGCTACTTGAGGTACAGAAAACCTTAAGAAGCTGGGAAAAAGGTGAAAAATCTCCCCAAATCTCTGTTTAGAAAAACTGTGTAAATGCTACAGTGTAATAAAAAAAATCTTTTTCTTCCTCCTCTGCCTCTCCCCACAAGTAAAAAAAAAAAAAAAAAAAAGAAAAGCGTGTATTACAAACAGAAGTAAACTTCATCTATGCGTTTCCTTAACTGGAAATTTGTTAAAATGCAAAGGTTCTGGAGAAGGAAAGCATTACAGAATGATGTATGAATAAGAAATTATTTAGCAATTAAAGGTGATAAAGAATTGTTCTTTTTTTCTCACTGTAATGATCTGTTTAGTCCATTCAACTGTAAACAGCAGTAGCTGAATCCTCCTCATGGAGGAATCGGGCGTGCGTGTAATTGCCACAGAAACCCTTTGAAGAGAAGTATCTTTATTTTTTGACCATCCTTTCCCAGAGCAATTATGACCGAAGAGCATGGGTCTCGCGGTGCTAAGACACAGCATGGAAGATGCGGGTTCCGTCTCACTGCTCCGTTATGCACTTACTCCTTCCACACAGACGTGCTTTGCATTTGGCAAAAGCCATAAGAGCAGAAGTATTTCAGTCTCTGTGGATGTGCATCTATACTAAAAGCCCAGAACCTGATTTGGGCTTGTGTTTGTCACTACTTTCCTCGGAAATAATATCCTTGAAAGTTGGACTCAAATCCTCTGAAGTTGGACCTCTAAATTCAGAAAATTTTTGAAAAAATTGTCACAAATCTCCTTGTGAACCCATTTTTTCCTCTGTAAAATGGGGTAAAAAGATTTCAATGCCAACTTAAAATCTTTGGACTAACACTGGTGCCAAACCTTGCTGCCCAGGCAAGCAGCTGTGTTCCACTACTTTGCTCTTCATGAATGATTGCTTTCTTTTGTAGAACAAAACAAACCAAAGCATTAACTACTTTTTCTGGTTCAAACATGATTTCTAAGGAGGACCAAGCAATATTTTTTCTGCCAATTAATTTGCAGCACATAAAAGTAGTAGAAAAGCAGCACTTGTCCTTCCCAGGAGTCCATTAACTCAGAAGGAGCTCTGCCTTCATGACTATAGGTGTCACTTGCAGGCCAGCAGTGTGGCAATATGCAATGCTCCTTTGCATTGGTATATGTAACAATTTTGTTTCTCTGAATATTAAAAATATATATATATCAAAATTCCAAAGGTTATTTACCCATAAAAAGAGTACAGGAAAATTCAGATCTTGTTCTAACCCAAGTTTATTACCACTTCTGCAGCAGCAGGTATATTCTTTTACTGACATATGAGAATACCAGTCTGCTGCACCCAAAAAAAGCCACAGGCAAGGCAGACAAGATCAGAACTCTGTGCATGACAGATTAGGAAAAGGAAATATTGATAAACCAAAAGGAATTTTTTCTTTCAAAGATAAAGGCACCAGTAGCCAAGGTCACATTATGGTGAGTGAGCAGTATTCTCACCTTCCCACCTAGAGCATAACACTGAAATAAGAAAAGTAGAGCAAAAGCCTTAAAAATGAAGAGAGACTCATTATACACAACAGCTATTCAAAAAGGGGTGGGGGATGTTACCTGCAGCATTTGAGAGGCAGAAGGTCTTCTCAAGGAGCACAAAACTCTAGTGGGAAATAAAGACACTTATGAGGATATTTTGGCTGGTTTAGGTGTAAAAGCAGAACAAAAGCACCAAAGGACTACAGGGTAGAAAAGGGATGTAAAAGGAATTTTTCTACATGGCTGACACCAGACAAGTGAAATCAAATACCTCACGCCACAGAAATAAAAGCTAGCATAAGTGTTATTAAAGAAGATAGGATTCAGCCGTAAGAAGTCTCACACTCAGAACCTTTGCTATGGCATGATATATTTAATAGCATTCCCAAAATATCAGAAGGGGTCCCAGACTGGTGCAGACCCCTCATGTACAAGTGTTTCCCACTAATATTCTCTGAGCATTTTCCCACTTAAATCAGATCTCTAAAACAAAGAAAAAAAAAACTGTGAAGAACCTGTAATCTTTTACGGTTTTCTTATGAGTTCATAACATTTTAGCTTTGTGTTAGTTTTTGGGAGACTCTGTAAACTTGATACATGAGGCGAGTCGGCTGCCACAAACTCGTAAAAATCCCTCCAGCGAATCACCGCATCGCAGTAGGGACCGAAGGGCAATATTTTAAGAGTCAAGCTGATAGCTAAGACTGTAGAAAATGCAAAGCCTGGTGACAGATAAATTCCCTCCCAGCACATGACTGCAAAGAACAGAAGTGAGCGTACGTTAAATTTCAAGAAGATCATCTCAGCGTTGTGCAGCTCCCCAAGCTCAGCTTTCCCAAGCAGTGCACTGCAGGCTGGGATCGGATCATGATCTATGCTGAGAAATGTCTCTGCGTTTTGCACATAAGCACACACACACGGGGCACTGTATTCCCCTAAAACTCGCGAACCGTTTGACTACGGAGACGCTTGTGTTATTGTCAGTTTCAAGAGTTAAATATTCCAGGAGGAATTTGTTACTGCACAGTGATACATAATGCCTGAAAACCCCCTGCACCAATATTGCTCTCAAATTGGCAGCAAGCGAACAAGGGACATGAAGGATGCTTCAGCACAGTAACCTATCCTTCCTTCTCTCTTGGGAGCCACTTGGCCAGCTTTCATCCTCATAATTATAATAAATTTGACATTTCATAGATAATATTGATTTCTGTATTTTAGCATTTCACCATAGGTGACAGTCTAGCGTCAAGAATGAAATTTCTATTGATCTCCAGCGCATTAATCTCTCATGTGTATGTGATCATTTTTATAAGACCTTTTACTGCACATAAATCAATATTTCATATTTCCAGCTATGCCAGAGGAGATGTCATATTTGTAAACTGTGAGTTGACACCTGCAATTCCTTCCTGTTCAGCTTCAACTGTTCAGTAACAGTCGATTCAGGGTTGGGAAAGGATCAAGCTCCAGAAACAAGCTAGATGAAAAAGAGGAATGTAGAATACAGTAATTAGCTTAATGAACAAAGCAGCAGAGTAAGTGAAATAAAGCTATGTTTCTTCTGCTTACACTTGCCTCATGAATACAAACATCTTTAGGGAGGTTTGCTAACCGACTGATAACGCATTTTAATATGTTTAGAGGACATTATAGCATAAATGTATTAAGAAAATAGAAGCCGTTAGAAAATGAAGCAAACTCTTAAATTAACTGCCTTGCTTGAGACGCCCTTATAACCATCTTAAATTACACCTTTTACATACAGTATTATGAACTATTTTAACTTTGACATGGTACAAGAACTATTTAGTTACCATTCAAACAACTATGAGCAACTCTGTAATTTAGCAAACAATAATTAGAGTAATAAAATTCTCTCTTTAAATTGAAATATTAACTCCCCACAACTAATGAATGGAACCAGGCAAAAAAAAAAAAAATAAAAGAGAGTAAATTACAATGAGAACTGTAGCTTCTCTTTGTAGAGGTTTAAATGAATCAGTTTAATATCACGTGAAAAAACATCTTTAAATAATATAGAATCCACATCTAAATAAATAAAACTCTCTAGCTGCTTTGGGATTTGTTAAATTAGTTAAATGAGCAATTACAGCATGACGTCCAGCGATCACATTCAGGCAGCAAACCCCTTTACAGCATTCTGCACTTTTAATTATTCGCTGTATTAACAGTGACCTCCTATAGTTTGGATAGTTTAATAGTTTGGGATAGAAGTGGATAATCTGTGATTTAACGAATGGAGTCACTTAAAATTACATCCGTAATACACATTCAGACATACATCCTGATAAAAGCACTGTGTAAGTTAAGTACTGGATACGTATATATAATCACAACTGTAAGCTTTTACACCTAATCTGAAATAACCATTCACTCAATCATTTTGAAATTATGTGATATTACCAGTCAAAAGGTATGCAATTAGGATTCAGCCCAGCGCTGTGCGGCATTAACATCTGCTCCCGACAACGCCGCGGCTCAGCTAATGGAAGTGCATTGACAACAACCACGCTGGCTCTGTGCAACAAATATTTTCAGAGCCGCGCTCAGATGAGGGGCCTGTTTTAGAAAGCACAGCAGTCCTCCTGCCCAGCTAAAGGCTGATTTTGAAATTCCCATTTTACACCAATTTCCTATAAGCACTATTGACATACTATTATTTCAAATTATATGTCTTTTCACTGCAAGGAAATGCTACCCTTGCTTCTTTTTAAAGGCCAATCCTTTTTGTTCATCTCTAAAACATGTTCGTGCCCATAAAGTATGTCACCATATGACTGTTTTAACATGATGACAGACACATTATGAAAGTATGACTGACCACCACATGAGTGACTAGATCTCAAAAGTTATGTCAGGTGTTGACTGAAGGGGCAGGATTAAAAAAGCATCTCGACAGAACAGGCGGGTGTCACGGGAAAGAAGTCAGTGGGTGATAGGTGTCTTTACAAACAGTTTAGTCTTCCCAGTGTCAGAGGAGCGAGTCTGGAGAGAGCCTTCTCTGCTGTCAAATTTATTTTGTTTGGCAGTGAATTAATATTGTGTGTTTGAAGCCCTGCGCGAGGCAGCAGAATAGCAATGCTGCTTCGCACGCTGGAGTTGGGCAGGCGCGGTGTCTGTGCTGCCCGGGCTAACCCCGGCGTGTTTACGGTTGGCTGCAGTTTGCTATAAGGATTTTCTTTAGGAACAACGCTGAAATGGTAAGCAGAGTTCACCAGGAACCATTTCACAGGCGGCGTTCACAATCAAGAGTCAGCCTCACCATCCAGCAACCGATGCCTCCATTTTGTCTGGAGGTGGTAAAGCAGTCGCAGCGGGTACACCAGCTTCCCACACAACCGCATCTGAACATCTCAAATCAGCAGGGAATCTGCAGATACGGACAACCCATTTGCATGACCTGCCCTCATCACGGAAACAGTCACCAGAAGTACCACTCACATGGCACCTCGTCTGTGCCATGGAAGCATCTCCATGAAGATGCACAAGAGATCGCTTCCTTTAAGCACGGACAAAAAGCTTTCACAAGAGTTAAAGAAAACAAGGGAGCCAAGAATTTCTAAGCATAGTCGAGTATTTCAAAACAAAAGATTACGAGCTATTACAAACCCACGCTTCAGACAAGCGGGAGCCCTTCCATACCCCAATGGATGAGCCCTGTGGGTCAACAACTGGTTGCACAGCTGGTGTTGGCAGCAGGGTTTTGGTTGTTATGACCATGGGACCCTCTTTGAGGACTGAGGGCTGCTAGGAAGAGATGGGATCCACCTGAGCAAGAGGGGAAAAAACATCTTTGACAACAGGCTGGTCAACCCACTAAGGAGTGATTTAAACTAGGAATGACAAGGAAGGGAGGGAGGTGACAACACCCAATCCAGTGAGGAGGTGGTGGGCCAGGTTGGCACACAAAGTGTGCATGGTGATGTGGACCAGACAGACCCCGTAATCACCAGCACAGGGCAGAAGGGTGCCCACTTCAAGTCAATGCAGATTAACGGGGAAACACTAAGAGGACAGCGTTACAAGGAAAGCTCCCATGCCTTATCTCGGAAATCACCAGCACCGGGTGACCCTGACGAGCCACCAGAGAGTATTCACTCCATGTTCTACACAACTGGGTTTGGCAACTTCACTTTATGGCTTTCCATCAACCACCTGAGAGCACAGATCCTGTCATAAACATTTTATTTGCTTAAAAACAAAATAATCTGATGTTGCATACTTCACAGCCAGTGGATTCAGACACAGCAGAGTATCAACGGTAATTGTCTCCTATGTTCAAAGCCAACGAACTTATGGAATATATGGACATATTGACCATCATGGAAACAGAACTATACTGAATTTAATAAAAGAAAGCATGTGCATTTCTAATGCCAAAAAAGTCCTGCAAATTACAAATCTGGAAAACTTCTATATCCGCTCATCTCATAGAGCATTAATTTAATGTATCACAACATCAGGTTCAAACTTAAAGAAGCTTAAGCAGTAGCCTCTAGATATAAAATAGATCCAATATAAAGAAACGTCTTACATTTCTCCACACTGCTGCTCCAATCCAGAAGTATAATGAAATAAAGTGAACTCTAGAGGTAGGAAAGCATACGCTTGAATGCATTTTCCTGGGTCTGCTCTTTAATACTCTAAGACTAACTCAGTACATACTCAAACTTTCACTGCTGGGGTAGTAATATTTATTCATTCTGTTATTCTTACTAGTGCTGTCATAGACCAAGTAAAACATTCCGAGAATACCAGTATTTTTTAACTGAAAAAATACATATTTCTGAACAGAACTTGTGTCATCTTGGATGCAATAAAGTGGGATGACAGTATCTCCTCTCAGAGAACAGTAAGACAGTTTCACATGAGCTCTTTACAGAACATACACTCTGAATGAAATTATCCATGTGGTGTCAACACAGGCTATTATTAACACATTAGGTGAGAAAAAACGTTTTGCATTATTAAATTAGTGAGAATATAATTCACATGGTGGTTGGACTTTGCCTCATAATTTATGAATAGTAAATACTCAAATATTCCCACGGTTGAATTAACTGTATCCATCAGCACGAGGCAGCACAAGAGCAAAGCAACAGTTTCAGCCCCTCATAATCAATACAACCAGAGTGACCAGATTTTGAACAAGGACCAGACTTCAAAGCAAAGTTTAGACTCAAAACAAATGCAATGGTATGTTATGATAGTCCAAGGATCCTGCACTGGTCATTGGCTCTACCAAACTTAGAAGCTCTACTCTGGCACGAAACCACCAAACACACCTCCACTTTAAGCAAGGGCCAGATCCTGATCCCACTGCCACCAGGGAGCACAGCGGTCACAGAGCTGGGTCAGTACCTTGACTGATTCCGGCAGATGTGACATGGAATAACCTGTTGTTTTAAACATGAAGTGACTGAAACCTATGAGTTCTTCTTTCGAGACACTGCAGTTAAATGTTCAAGATATTGGAATCGCAAAGGACTATTTTTACAGCAGGGGAAGCTCATTGGGAATCTATTTCAGAAAAGAACGAGTATGAGGTGCTCTATCAGATGCTGTCAAAAGTCCTCTAGAAAGTGAGTCCAAAAGGTGAAGTTCTGAAAAACAGTCCAGCCAGAAGACTTCCTTCAAGAATAAAATACTAAAAAGAAAGGTATAATTAGTAAGACTTATGGGCAGAGAGAAATCATTTGACCAATACCAATACATTTCGATTTCCCTCTTTCGATGAGTTAACTTCACCCAAGTTAATGGTGAAGCCAAATTGTTCAAAAAGCAAAGATAAGAAATGGTGAGCAGAAATACCTACAAGTGATCACCATGAAAAATCATTCCATAGATATTAGACTGAAACTTAAAATAACTTTTCCCTCAACACTGTCCACAGCCTCTTTAAGTTCACTTCCTGGGGGATTTCAGCCTTTAAACTTTATTGGCTAGCATAATCTTAAAAAGTCAACCTTTAGGGTGCCTATTCACGGGAAATAAAAGTTTAGTGATATATTTCATCTAAAATCTGCAATTTGTACTGCAAAAAAATAATGCATTTGGAACTTGTAAACATACCTGAGAGCTCTTCAGAAGGCAGTATCAGTTCTGTCATTGGGGAAACTGAGTCACGTAAAAGACTTTTCTCAAAAGGTCACATTGAATTAGTAGGAGTAAAGGGAGTAAAATCCAGATTCCCCAACTCAGAGGAGCCCCCTCCTTTTTTGGCTGCTGGCTCTGATTCTGTTCCCAGCCCAGAACACCAAGGCATGCACAGCAGCAGGAGGGAATAAATCAGGGATTCACACCCCTCACACAATTTAACTAAGGAAATTCTATAAAAGGGTGTTTCTTTTATACTTTCCACAGTTTACAGTCTATATACAACACTAACATTCACAAACAAAATCATACAATTCCACCAATGAAATTATCCACCAATGAAACTCAGAATAATTAAGCAAAACAAGAAGAAAGCATCTTCTATTTACAAACTATTTAAAAGGGGGGAATTTGTTCAGCAGGTTATCTAATTCAATGTATTTGTTCAACTCTAATGTCAACAGCAGTCTTAGAAATTAAACTCCAGATGAACATCTGAAAAAGAGAAAACAATCACAAAATATAATAAGAGGAAAGTTCACCTGACAAAGGAATAGGAAAATTCCCCTTCAGACTGAACCATTTTCAGTGTATTTACTGGGACAATCTATCACAATAACTCCTGAAAGCGTGACACTCCAGTAAGACCAGAATTAGAGGTGAAGGCTCCATTCAGCCACTTCATTTGGTTATGAATTAACCTGCCATTAACATGAAAACTGTGAAATTTTGCGTAATTCCAACACGCAACCAGTTTTAAGAAGAGTTTCATGAAAGGAAGTGTGGAGACCACCAGGCACCAGATCTGATGATAAAATAGCCATGAATTTAATCCAACAGATCAAAATCAACCTCCGTCCAGACTCTGCTACTCTTGCAGACTGTCAGATTTATCTCTCCACGCAGAAAGCATTCTGGACCCCGCTAATCACAATTATCATTACTGATTGTACCGCTTTTTTATAGTCAGTGCTCACAACCTGACTATGGATGCAATGGATGGGACTGCTTGTGGGGTAAGGTACAGGGACAACAGAATTTGGCCAGCAGTGACTTAACGTTGCAGCATTATGGAACAGCCTGTTTTACTAATCAAACAGATCAGCACAAACCGTCCACAGAGTATATTGGCTTAGTACATGACTGAGCCGAAACCAAAGCAGAGTAACCTTTTTCGCAGAACAGAAATGAATGTCTCGTCTCAGAGAGCAGCAGGTATGCATCCTGAGCACGTGCTCGTCCTTCTGCCCGCCGCTGACTTACACATGCAGCGAACGGGTACCGGGAGCTGTAAGCTCCACATCTATGAACAGCGACCGGTCGGAATCTCCTAACCTTCAGTTATTACTGCTACAGCCCAGAGAAACTCATGTTGCACCTTCTATTAGACCTGAGTGAATCTGGGTTTTAGGAGCTGACCAATTTAAAAAGGGGGGAGGATGAAGAACTGAAATTGAATATTTTTTTCAGAAAATAGAAAAAAAGTCCTTTCCTTTTAGATCAAGCTGAAATGTTTTCACTAATGTAAAATATTCACATACCTTAGTTCCTTTATTAACTTTTTCTCAGTTTATTTTGGTCAGTGTTAAATGGGAAAAAAAAGTAGTTTTGAAATGAAAAGTGAAAAGTTCCATTTGGAGAACTCTGAAAGAAAATGTCAAATTTGAAAATTTCGTCTCTTTTCAAAATGTCTACTTTTTCAGTCAAACCAACACTACAGACTCTGCCTGACCTCAGAATTTATTCCAGATATGTCACAACTGTACTTTCAGCCACCTACCTATTTTGTCAGAAAAAAAAATGAAAATCTCAGCTGTACCTCAGATCTCGTTTACTCTCACAGTACTCTCAGAACTATATTGTTTAAATACAGCAAAGTAACAACTATTTTAATTTACAGAACTGTGACCAACTCAAGATCACTAAAATAAATGAGTACGTATTGTTACATGAAGTACAGCTATGCTGAAGTGGCTATCCATATCAGAGATCCTTAAAAAACTGATTCTCCATGCTAGCAGTAAAATTTTACAGAAATCTAGTGGTGACAACAGTAACCATCACACCACCTACACCTGATGCAGAAGCCAACATCTGAAAGAAGGTTATTATTAAAAAAAAAAAAAAAAAGCACCTTAGTCTTGTATTTTGTCCCTTAATCGTATTTGTTTTCTAGGGAGACATAGTGTTCAGCTCACAAGATAAAAGGTAAAACAGGATTAATTTTTAAAAGTCTAATTTTTTCTACTCTTTTTGGACAATCCCAGTATTCAATAAAGTAATTGATTTTTCAAAATAAGATTACCTATCTGTTTTGGAAGGATGGAAAATCAAACACATATTCGACAAGGTAAGAAGCTCTGATGACCTGGTGGTACAGATGTGCTGAAGACCACCGAAGGACACGCTTAGCAGGAGGTATGTGACTTAACAGCCCTCCAAGAGCTACAGTGGCCTGAGTTATAGTGATACATTTTTCAGTTTTGCCTGAACAAAAAAAAAAGGAAAGTGTTTAATAAACTGAGTAAAAAGTAAACCAAGGAATACAGAGGAGAGGAAAAAAATTAATAAAGCCATTGATTTATAAGATAAACACAATGAAAAATAAAGAAAAAAACAATCTTTTGGTAAGACTAATTGTGGTTGTACCGTATGTACAACCATGTGCTTTCAACCAACAGAATATTCGTAGTTAACATCTTATTAAATGGTGCCCTTCAATACAGCATACAACCATACCTGAGATTTCAAGGGGAAGGTGAGCAATCAAAGCAGAGCCCTGTTCGTTCCCACTGCAAGGAACCAGCTGCATCCGTGTAATGCTCGCTCAGTTCAGTCCTTCACTGGTCTGTCGCACCATGAGAGGTGTCACACGCACACGTTTATCCAAAGGACTCGGAGTGACATCAGTCATGGGTCGTCTTCACAAAACGGCTCTTTAATAATAGAAGAATTAATAATTTTGCTCTCAAGGGAGGGACTGCGTATGTAGGAATGCACTGGGATGTTGAGACTGAAACTTTGGCACATAAGCACCCATTTTGTGTACCAGCCTACAAGTGTTATCACAAGCCTGCAGACGGAGGACTTGTACAACACGTATGGCATCCTTCTCTGAAAATGGAGCTACTATACATTTACAAATTTGGTTAGGTAAATATAATGAAAGTCTGTTGGTACCTGGTATATCAATTCATCATTTGGGGATTTTAAAGCCATTTGAAATACCCTTGGAGATGAAACCTTATAGCTGATGCAGCTTTGAGCAGGAGGTTGGTGTCGATGAGCTCCTGAGGTCCCTTCCAACCTGACTTATCCTATGACCTTATGAACACGAACCCTCTTTGCTCATAAAGAAAAGCAACCTGATGCTGTTGGAGAAATATTCCACAAAAAGGCTTAAACAGAAATGTCCATAAGTTGTATGAGCAGGCTTTCCTGCTGAAACCAGGTCCCCTGAAGTCACCGAGGGTGCCCCTAGAATCTAGCCAGTGGAGAAAGACGTTGGAGGATTAGAACTCTGGGTTTAAAAATCACTTTTGATGTGACCTTGTCCTAGTTTCAGCTGGGGTTAAACCACGACAGACCTAATGGCTTTTGTTGTTTTGAAAATAATATGAAAGAATGACAGCAATATTGAATTTTTAAAATCATGCTCTGTCCACCTGCAGAGCTTTTCTCGCATACTTTAATAAGGACTTTTACCATGTCATTATACATTTTAATTACACTGTTAAATGTCACAATCACACATGCTAATGACATCATTATAGCTATTTACACCAATTATGTCATTTGATGCAATTACAGTAATTCTGCCAATACACACAAATCAATAAAAAGGTTTTGTTTGCATTTTTAAATGAGCAATCACAAAAGAATAACTCCACTTTCTACGAAAAGCAGGGCAAGGACTTAAATAGTGAAACTAAAAAAGTGACATTTGAGGCCTGATTCTTTCTCCCACCACTATGAACAGACAATAACAACTTCCACCCCCAGAAGACGACACATTCCCACATTCAGAATAAGAGATTTCAAGGGAATGTCCTAGACAAGACTGTGATGTGCTGGAAGGACTTCTCCATCCTTCTGGAGAGCTCCGGGGGACCGGCAGCTCCCACCCACGGAGAGATGCTCTGCAACTACTCGCCCACATCATTCGGAACAGGAGTGTGTGCTGGAAGAGCAAGTGTTACTGACACTTACACATCCATCTACAAAACGACCTCTGTTAATAGGCTCTTCAGTCTAAGAAAGTTTGACCTTCATAAGGACCTCTGGGTTTTGATCAAATAATTCCTTAACCGTGTCTTCGCTCAGATAGGCAGGTGAACTTCTATAGTCTTTCCGTATAAATCATGGGAGCTAAAAATCACAGGGGCTTTTTTACTCCTTTAATCTTTCAGAGCACTCGGAAATTCATTAACATCCATCTCATCACTGCACAAGTGGACATGGTACTGTAGTGCCTCACTGTGATGATCAAGCCTTTTTCAGAGAGAGCGATTCCTAGGATACCTCCCTCCATGCCCTCAGTCCTGAAACTTTTTTTTTATTCCTACATGTGTAGCCTGAATACATATTGGTGAGTAAAAACTACCATGTTTCTCTATTTCAGAGATCTTCCCTATTCAATACTTACTAATCCTTTACTCTCGGTATCACCTGCAGACCTTGCCAGTAACAATTTTACACGTTCTTCCAGGTCATCAACAGAAGTATTAAATTGCAGAATTCCACAGCACCCACATTTGATTTTTAAATTTATGGACCTTTTCTTCAAACTCCAACAACAACTCAGTTTCACAGCAGGGCGGGGGGAGAATGACGTCTTTTCCAGATCACAACAGTGCTCACCTGGTGGCTAACATTATATCATACACAGAACTGAGCATCATGGAATATATGTTTTGATTCCTTCCAAAATTCACTTTCTGGAGCTGAGGTCACTCAGAAACCAGCTCTCATTCCCAGCTACTACATCAGTCACACCTACCACCTTCAGCACAGGGGGGGAAACAATGACAGAAACAGAACCGAGGAACACACCGTACCCAAAGCCACCTGTGACCTGCAGGCAACAGATTCAGATGATACGATTCCTGCAGATGCATGAGATCACCATCATGCTTGCATGCAACTCTAAATGATACCTCATCATATTGTTAATTCTAACAACTGAAATTACACATTTTGCCTTCAGTGGCACTACTCAGCTTGCTTAAAACCAATCCCATGTGAGTAACAGAAGCCTGCCACCATGCATACATTGCAATATCCAAACAGTCACTTCATCTCACATCCTGCGCCTCTGTGTTGGACCACTGCAGAAAGACCTGTTGTCTCTTTTGAATCCACTTAAAAATAGCCAAGCTCAAGCATACCAGGCTCACAAAATTCATACCCCATCTCCTATACACAAAGACTTTATTGGGAGCCCTGGAAGAGCCTGGACACTCACACCTGGGCAGCAGGTATGGAATTTCATTTGCAATTTAGCCACACACGCATGTTCAGATACCTTATCTTCCCTATCAACTTCATAAGCAAGGGAAAAGTACATTCAAAATGTACCAGGCTTGCACAGTGTGTTGTTTTTATAACAGTTGAGTCTAATCAGTTTTCTCTGAGATACTGAAAGGAATTCTATGATGGCTATTTCATAGTAAATGATCAACTTTGCAGCTCATTTATTTTGTGATAAAGTTCTTCCAAAAAGCTCATATGATCGGGGCGGGGGGGGGGGGGGGGGGGGGGATAAATGTAAGTAAATCACTTCTAACTGGAAGCAAAGAACTTAGATTTAGCCCTAAAATGAAAAACTCAAGAATACCATAACCAGATTATACTATAACTCCTTTCTCAAAATAAGTTTGTGTTTGCTGCCACATAAACAAAATATTATATGCAAAATGTACATAGAATAATTTTATTTAGCAAGCTGCTTTGGGTTTACTTATGCAGCAGAATTACGTTCTCCCATTTTTAAGCTATACATACTAGTCAGGACTATGATTTAGCACGTAAAAAAAGCAGAAACTTTGTGGAAGCCGTTTTTCACATAGTAGTTAGACATCACAGACAAAGAACAGATACTTTCAGGAGCGGAGTCCTGCTACTTCTTACAACTAAATAATCACCCTTTGATTAAAAACAGGCTACTGCACAAACTATGAGCTTACAGCAAACAGTTGCAATAATGTTTACTAGGTTTTAAAACTTCCATCCAGCACAAAGACTCATATATTAAAAAAAAAAAAAAAAAGGAAAGCCAGTAAAATTTGAATATATCTGTTAAAAGCAGGGAGGGGGGATTCAGATATGAAGCTACTGTTTATTTGTCATTTCTAACAGGGTTTGAAAATGATTGGCGTTGTTCAGTCATACACCACTTTATCTGCCCAAGCACGGGAGCTACTTCATCAATTAAGATACTGATAGCTCTAGGAAAGTAAATGGAAGCATCCAGTGAAAATGAACAAAACAAGACAAAACAGCATGCCTCTGCACATCAGACAAACTTATGATAGGCTGGTATAAAGGCACACATAAGGGTTTTTTATAAAAAGACACAGAGTCTGCATATGCATACACAAGGGTCAGATATCAGCAACGGACGCTGCTGCTGCTCTTTATGGTCAGCTCACCGCTGCAGAACACATGCAAGGTATTTGCAAGACCCTGTGCATACAGATACAGAAGTTAACTACCTCGGGCTTTATGTATATGGACATTTTGCACTGGGGGAGAGGGAAGGGCAATCAGCTGGAGCTCTTCAGGGGCAGGTGCCTTTGTTGGAGTTGTATGAACAGCTTGTCCACTGAGATCAGCCATTTCGGCACAGTTGGTTGGCTCAATATGCACATTTTCAGGGCACAAGGGTATGATATCAGTCAAGTAAGATACAAAAACCCCTCATACATACAAAGTTTATACAGCTATAAGGTAAATAACTAGCTACTCAATTTTGAAGACAATTTTATGACCAGTTCAGCAAGGTTACATGCCACTGTGCAGAAGACCTAGTTCTGAAGCTCATCCTAATTTTGAACCCCCTAAGTGAGGTGCTACAAAGACTTCTTCTCCAAGTTTTGTGTTTCTGCAAACCTGCTGAGAGTGCACCTGTTCCATCAACCAGGTCACCAATTAAGACTTTAAAGAGTACTGGCCCCAGCATTGACCCTGGGGTACACTACTAGCCATCGGCCTCCAGCTGGACTTTGTGGCACTGCTCAAGATCAAGATGAGAAACAAATTAGTTTTCAATTTTGATGAGATGATAGACAATTCAGTAGTCCCAAATAAATTGTTCCTAGATTTGGACCCTCAGCATACTGCACTCATGCATGACCTCCTCCGCTCTTGAGGAGGGTGGCTTACATCGCAAATCCAAAACAAGCGAGCTCTACCCCCCACAAGCTCAGAGCAACTCACACAGGCAGGGCTTCAAGGCTTTTTGTGCTGTTTGTACAGACCCTTCTCATGGCACAGATAATACAATGTCTTCATGCACAGAAAACATACACGGCTGATCAAAAGCTAAAGAGAAAGACCATTTTCATCTATGTCTGCACAAGCAAGTACTGGTTCTCACCTGTCTTACACGAAAGCTATTGATGCCATTGACTCTGGCACTAACAGGTCTTTGGTGACTCTTCATCACAGTGAGGATACTTTAATCATATACGAGTTTCCTAAATAATGGTGTGCAGTATCAATAATGTAGCATGCCTATGCTAAAGCTAACCTGGGCACTGAAAGCACGTACTGTAGCCATGGTACTCAGCTCAGGCCAAAGCAACAGTGATAAAATTCTTTCTACATCTGCTTACAGACTCCAAAATACACTTTAACCTACATGTAAATGAAGACCACGAATTACAGCTCTTTCCCACAAAAAGAGGGTTCTCTTTTTCTGAAGTACTGCTGGCAGCCTACAGAAGTACTTTTGTTAAGCTTTTTGTCCAAGGCTGCTCTTTCCTGTCTCCCTACTACTGAAAAAAAAAAAGTATTAAGAGATTTCAATTTTTCTTAGTATTTAACATGATCAGTTTCTGTGTCTGGATGGTTTGAAATATGTTCTCCTTTGGACAGGTAAGTCTTGGGCAAATGACTGACCTTTTGAAATAATATTTATAATTTTAGAAATGTAAAACTTAACATTCTTTAGTAATCCAATATTAAAATACATTTAAGTTGATCTATTAAATGCTGTGATTCAAACTTTTAAAAAAATGTGCAATAGAAAAACATTAACAACATGTGTGGTTTAGAAAAATTCATTTATATAGCAGTTTGCAATGTCATGATGTATTTTAAATAAAAGAGCTACAGACAAAGGTATTGATTTTAGAGACTTAACTAAATAAACAGTATGTAAATTCTGTCTTTTTCTATAAAATTAGATCAGAACGCACATATTACACTGTCTTTTTCTAAGGGAATGACAGCTATTGAATTTGGCAGACATTGGAATTTGGTTAAAGAGTTAAAGACCTTTGATCTTTGGTTTACAATTAAATGATACCACTGTAAAAGGACAGTAGCGTAGTGGGCCAGACAGTATTTATGAGGCACAGCTGCAAGCGGGAGGTGTTATTGCTTAGGGCTCCCCGTAAAACAACTCTGGGTCTTGTTACGCGTTACTAATGTAATGTCGTCTCGGAGGATGATAAGGAAGATAGGAGTGACCCCGGCCAGGCACGAGGAAACACTTTGGGTGCCTTCCTCAGTTTTTGAGAGTCCCCCGGCAATGCTGCCTTTTTCAGCCTGTACCAGGGCACCACAAGCAGTGATGTGATCTTTGGAAGGGCCTTGCTTTGGGATCAGTTTGGGGAGGGGCCTATAAATAGGAAAGTAAACTTTGGGCTGAATTAGTCTCCAAGCCAAACTGCTCAATGAATCTTTTTTACAACCCCTGCGTGGAGCAGCCCGCTGGCACCCAGGCAAGTCCTCTTCCCTCCCAGCCAGCTGTGGTGTATCTCCCAGTTTACAGTTTGAAGAACAGCAACACTGACCATCATTGTATAAAAAAAGAAGATTTCTTGATAACCTTTCTAACAAAGGGAAGAGCATTCCCCAAGTTCCTTATTAATTTATGCTCCTCTAAAATTATTACTTAGAGTAACCACTGGAGCTCTAATAAATGTATAATGAAAGCAAAAACATAGCACGCCGCAGTGCTTAATCTGAGATTACACATTTAGAATAACAAAATATGCAATTCCAGCCTAGTTCAGGTCTTTCTATCCCAGCCCACCCTCTCTGAGGGCTGGGTTTTTTTCCCCTTCTTTGTTATGTCATTCTGCAGACAGATCCCAAGCTGTTCCCTGTCACCCACCGGAGCAAACGGCTCAACAGAAAGCACAGTTGGACAGCCCTTAATTAGTGCTACTTGGGATAGTCAGGATGAGAGCCTGTGTCAGCATCTCACTTAGATCCCAATTCAGTGGGGTTCTGAGCGCCCGCGGATGCCGCCGGATCAGCCGGCGGCGCAGGGCGGCCAGGATGCGCTCAGCACCCGTCCCGATCCGGCCCCTCGGCAGCGAGAAGGGAGCACCGAGAACCAGATGACAATTTGAAATGCAGGACACCGGGTCTTTTTCACTCCCACCTACAGTAATACAATGCACACTGCATGACTGGTAATGTTAGGAGAAATGTAGGAAATAATGTTCTTTATGTTAAATGGCCTCAAATTATTCTATTACATTTTATAAAGTATTTATTTCTTTAAGCTAGAACTATGCAGGTTAGCTGTTCTACCAAAATAGTACTAGACATGTAAGTATAAACAGATAAATATCAAAATCACTTTTTGGATTGCTAAAAACACAGAATGGAAAACAAAATAATATTATTCAGCTATTTGAATACGAAATCCTTATTTCTTATTCAAAAAAAAAAAAGAGGAACCATGCTAAAGCATTGGATCCCTGGTACGTATTAAGAACATACTGTAGTATTCTATAGTAAACAACCAATTAAATAAAGAGCAGCAAAATTGTATTCCTCTTACATTGACTTGCAACTGGAAGTTTGCCAGCAGGTGTTTTCAAGGAATTATGAGAAGGCATCCTGAATTTTGCATTTTAATTTTTATTATTTTAACAATTTCACTTTCAGTTTAAATTAGGTGGAAATGTCAGCTTGTTGCCTGAATCAAGTCATATCAGGCACTGTCATCCAAAATACTGTATCACTCACATATTCCTACCCAAACAAATTGCGCTTTCATTTTATTACGATCAACATTACACCCAAACTGGAGCTGATGGCATTTTCTATTGCAAATTTATCATTGTTTATGAAAGATTCATAAACTGAGTTGGGCATCTGCTAATGTCTTCATAATCTGTGAGTAAACTTGAACAGTTCAGATAATTTCCAGCTCAGAATTTCTTCCAAATTCTTTGCTTTGAAAGTTCAATACTCGTGGTGTGTTCAGACATGACTAGTCACCTGCATTATTTCTGCTCCCAAATTGGAGGAATCCAATTTTGAAAGCAAAACAGCTAATGATGCCTGGAGCAGCACAGGATACGCACACCCTTTCAATTGTATGAATTCATGTAAAATGTTGAGATCCCTGAGCACTTCACAAATACCTTGCAGATCTCCACATTCAAACAATTAAAGCCATGATCGGGAGAGAACAAAACAAAAACAAATGGGGGCTTCATTTGTGTGTCATCCTTCTCTCTAATGCTCTACCAGCTCCCCTCAGAGTTCAGGCAGTAAACAGGATGATTGATTGTCTTCGATGTACAAGTAGCAAAAACTGGAGATTCAGCTCGTTCTCTTGCTCCATTTTTCTTTTACTGCTACACCATTAGAGCTGGATGCCATCAATTTAAGCAGGTACAGGATCATACCCTAAAAATAACTCGCCTGATCTCTCCATTTCTTGTTAGGGGAGACAGAGTCGGGAGCTTTGGCTACTGTGTAAGGTGCTTGTTACCATTTTCTATTGTACTATCAATTGTCGAAACACTCTGCTGTTCACCAACCATCAACGTTACAGGGCGCTACATATATCTAGGTGGCATAAACCTTCGCCCACCCCATAGGAATCGCCATTGTTTTCATGCAACGCACATTTTTAGCAGCCGTGTTCCTTCCCAGTGCGGTGCAGAAGCATGGTGGCTTTCAAGGCTGGTGGCAGCGCAGCCTGCTTTATAAGGATGAATGAAGATGAAAAGGAAGACAAATAGAAGTGAATGAGGCACTGCTTTATGTGATTCATGATAGCTTGCAGTAAGCCTGTTAGCCTCCGCCTGGCTCCCTTCTCAGAGAATAATGGATAGTTACAGTGTGTATAGTGACATTGTCAAACCATCAGGAATTGCTGATTATAGTGCTAAATATTGATCTCTGCTTCACATGTGTCAAAATTCTTTCTTCCCTTAATTAGAACTTCCCTAAGCACCATACAAGAACAAACCGAATATATCAGATCTCCGTGAAAGGGAGTGTGATACCAGAATATAATTGTGACCTCTTGTCTTCTTCTTCTCTCTGGAGTTTTGAGATGACTTCAGCTGTCTATCCTGCCCTTCCCAGCACATGTGATAATCATACTCATTTTTCCCAATCTAACCATAGGAAGATTTTTCCAAGGCTGTGCTTTTCATCATTTCAACCCACCGGGGCTGCAGTCAGATGGCAGGGAAACTTAAAGTGCCAGAAGGTGCCTTTTTCTATTTGTTTGTTTCATGGTACACTGCACCAGGCAATGACCTGTGGCAAGAGTGTCACGCAAAACGGAGACAGGTTCACCCAATCAAAGGGAGCTTTAAAATTAACACAGATCCCTTCATTTCTTCATGCGGGATCGGGGAAGGGCAATTTAATGGATGTCATAGTCTTCTGATTATCACCCTGCAATCACTAGCTATAAAAAATTAACTTTTGTTATACTGATTACTCCGCATTATTTATATTAAAAGCACATTTCCTCATCAACAGACTCATGACAATTAGTACTAATTTTGTATTACTGTTCAATCATCTTTCCTACTCTTTACAGTATTTATAATATAAAATAATGAAAGCCCGTGATGTATGGTTTCAATTTACTCCACAAACTGAGCACTTAAGTCATTTATCTTAGTTTATCTGTAATATACTGGGGCTTGGGGTTTTTTGTATTGTTTTTTTTTTTAAACATGACACAATGGTACATTTACCTTTAGTTTGATGCGCTTGATAAAAATCAATACTTCATTAAAAGATCCCCCAAAAATTGTTCAGACCAATTTGAGCAAAGGAGAGGAAGTGGGAAAGAAGGAAGATGCTTATATTTAAACCACTAACATTTGTATAATCACATATACGCTGCGCTATCCACTGCCAGCTTATAAAATAACAGGGATAAAGATGTGCAATTTGTGGAAATCATGAAGAAGGCAAAGGGAGGAGCATGGCCCCGTTCTCTCTCTGCTCCCTGGGAAGTCAAAGAAATAACAGTGAACTATAGAAGGCAGTTACTCCCCAGTATGAAACTTCTGGGGAAGTGCTGCAACAAGTGGTTCGCTTTGACCATTCTCACCCTCACCTCCAGCCCAGGGTACAACAGCCGAAAAATTACCAATAAATTTTCAGCTTGCTCTATTTTAACCTTCTTAATTAAACCACCCATTACTATCAAGTCACTGCCCTGTTTTTAATTTGGTACTCTCCTCCTCAGCGGAGAGACAACAACCAGCTTACACCACCACCACAGAGCTGGAGGTCCAGAATGAGGAACCGCCAGAGCAGCCCCCCGGGAGGAGATGGACGTTTGGGGGACCGGCGGGGAACACCGCGCTTCCCTGAGACACTGCGAGAGCATCGCACCTCCCCTGGGCTGCGTGCGCAATGCTGGTATTTCTTAAAGCGCGGAAATGCTTTGGGGTTTGTCATCATTGTTTGGTTACTTGATTTTTCTCTGATTTCAGCGTGCTCAAAAAAGAAAAAAAAAAAGAGCACGTGTGCACTCGCTGTGCTACCAACCCCTTGCACCTACCGAATGCGGCTGCATTTCCAAGCGCCGGACGAGCACTCCCTGTGCAATCCCGCAGCCCGGCCCAGGCGGTGGGCAATGGTTAGCATCCCCGTCCTGCAGCAAGGAAGGCAGTCAGGAAGACAGTCATTTTGATAAGGCAGGTCATGCAGGAAATCATTGTCGGGTAGCATCAGATCTCCAATTTCCAAACTCCTCCTCTTTGCTCAGTCCAGCAGCCCGTGTTGGTCAACAAGACAAGCCCTAGAAGTACACCGAGCACATCAACATACTGCGACTTCATCCCACCAGGAGCCAGCCCTGCTTCACGCTCTACCTTATAAGCTCAAACAGCTATTACTAAAAAGACAACTGATGCTCACGGGTGCCTGTTGTGTCCTCAGAAAAGGAATACAGAAAGTATCTATTACTAACCAGCTGCTAAGTATCAAAGCACACTATTCTTTTATTCAACGTCACGCTTATGAATTTTTATTTTTGTGTGTCACCTTTTTGCAGTAAGGAGTGATGAGAATTTGGATCTGCTCTGCATCAGTCCCAGTCTTAACGAATAATGACACAATAACAGGCCAAGTCTCTGCCCTTCCTCTGGCAAACCTGCCGGTGTCTGATCCTCTTTTATACAAAGGGTATTTTACACTTCCATGGTCTCAAAATAGGAACACAGAAAAGCTTTATAAAGGCATGCTTATCATATAATTTACACTCATTTTGAGGGCCCATTATGCTTCTAAACCAACAGAAATATGTTTTAGCAGGCAAACAGGAGTTAGCGCTTTTGCTCACATAAAGACCGCTGACCTGGTTCCTAGAGCCAAGGTCCTCCATCCATCGACTAAGAGGGAAATAGGTGTTGCTGCTGATGAGGCAGAACAACGCACAGTGCTTAAGCTTTTAAAAATATTGCACCTGCAGATCACCAGAAACCTGGAAGAAAACATATCATTCCTTTATCCACAGCGCATATTTAGAGTAATTCAGGGGAGGCAAATATGATCTGATCAATAAAGGAGCTTCTTGTCTTCCACACTTATGTCCTTCTCATGAATCTTAACCAAGAGAAATAATAAGTGACAGAGAAGGTTTATAGTACTTTAAATAAGCGAGTGAGCCTCCTAAAGCTATGAGCAACATTCTCTGGATATCAAAAATAATAACTGGTTTTGCAGCAGTGCAGCATGGAAACACAAGGGTATAAGATATACTGTACTTTAAGCTCTGTTTGATGAATCTGAGCACAGTTCCTGGGGGATAGATTACTTTAAACCATGCTCTTTTACTTTCTAATCCTGACTTGATTTGATTTGTACTTTAATACAGCTGCCTGGCAATTCAACAGCAAATAGAGACTATTTATGTAATCATATTGTAAGTAGTGGGACAAGAAGAAACTCTCTAGAACCTTTTTGGAAAATAGTTTGTTGTACTTTTTTATTTATTGAACAGCAGGGCTTCGGGCTTTTCAGTGCTCATTATAATTGGTTTTCTGCTTGAACTTTCAAAAACTGTCATGTCAATACTCAAACAGAATTTTTTTGCTTACTATATGGCTGTGGGCTCTATTTTCTCATGTGCTACTTGACAAAGTTCTTGTAATATCTTAGAGGCAAGTCCTAGAGTTTTAGTTGCTATTTAAGAAACTGGAAGGCAGAGTTATTTTATCTTCTCCATTGTTCTTGTTCACTTTCCCATAGTTCTCTGCTGTGATTTATTGGGATTTAGCAAACTGAAGAGGAAGTTGTCAGCCTGCTTCATGCTAAATATTAGCTCTGGAAGTCATGGTATACCAGTGGTGTGGTTTCTACTATTAAAAATGAATATGTGACTCACCACTGAACATGTAACTTTGAAGAACAAATACTCCCTGTGCAAACAGGGGCAAAATGCAGTGAATCATAAGAAAATCTATAGGGCATCAATTACAGACCCACTGGCTAATTTCAGGTACCTCCTTGCATTCCCCATTTCCGTCATTAGAAGCGGAGTCCTGCCAACATGCCACCCCAGTTCTCCAGCCCCACGAACTGGGGTGAAGCCCCACGGAGGGGTTGGCTTGTTCCAGCCACCCAGGGCTGGAGCCGCTCTGCTCCTCAGCGCCCAGCCCTGTCCCAAAAACACTTCCAGAAACATCAATATTTATGTTCCTGAAGAACTCTGCCTTGCCCATTCATTTGTAAACAGTCTGTAAAATTATTGTAATAATTTTCTATGATGCTACAAAAACTGGAAAATAAAAAAATTAAAAGAAGAGGTTAGTGCCTTGTACTCCAAAAAAATCCAGTTTGTAAGCAGTGGAGAAGGCTGTCATCTACTGTACTTCAGTATGTAGATACTCTAATGTCTGGTTACACATCACTAAAATGATGGTATGGAAAACAAAATTTTGACTATTTTAGTACTTTAAGAAAGAAAGAAGAACTTCTCTATTTGCAGTTAGTTACTGGATTTTATTTCTTCTAAAAACTTGGTCAAGCTACTGTACACATAAGAAAATGAAAATAGAAATACAGCTTAAAAGCTCTTGTTCTTTTGATACTGATAGTGCTAGCTAAGCAGTAAGAAAAGAACGTGAGATCTCTTTTCTTAAACCTAGATAATGGCAAAGCTTCATTTTAGAATAAGCATTTTTAGTATTTAAGATAGCTAGAGAAATAGTTTTCATTCACATCATATACCTATACTGTAACACGGGCTGTACTAAAGATGTAGGAGTTTAAAGGATACAAGCTTAGCTTGAATGAAGAACAGCGAATGGAAATGTACAGATAAGTAGGACTATATATAATTGAAAATCTGCTTGCTTGAACAGCATTGTGACTAAATAAATAAATATCGTTATTAAAATACAGTGAGCAGAATTTTCCTGTTAACTTATACCAATATGCAAATGGAAAAAACAGAGTTTTGTTCTTTATAAATTCACATTAGATTACAAAGGAATGACAAACTATATGCTTAGAACGCTGTAAATTTTCTCAAGTATTTAACATTGCTAATAGAAGAAAGCAGGCTATGAAATATTTTAAGTACATATAGCTAATTCCATGGAAATTCAGTGAATGGGAGGAAAAAAGCCTCATATAACAGAAAATGCTACTTGAAACAATAATACAATATGCAGCACATATTAAAATCTATTATTTCTGTCAAATATTTAGTCAGCATGGATGTGTAAACATATGCAACTGTGTGGTTTTATGTTAACCAAAATCTGACACATACTGTTGGACTCTGGAAATACAAGAGGGAAATTCTATAGCATAATTTCAGTGACCAAAATTCATATAAAAATAATATTTAAACTTAAAACAAACATGCATGGAAATGCTGTTAATAATAGGCTGAATGATACCCTCAAAGCTTTTTTTTTTAAAAAAATACCGTGCATTTTATATTAAGACGACATTCAGTATAGAGTTTTCACTGCAGAATTTATATTTGCTTTTTCATTTTCTTATTAAGTCATGTTTTCTCTATGCTTGACTTATGAAATACTAATACCGCAACCCATTTTTTAAAAAATCATCTCAGTTGATTAAAAAAACAACTGAAAATACAGTTTGTAATTTTTTTGCAGCATTTCCAGAGACAATAGAGGTCAATAGTTTGGCAGAATCAAGAGAGATCATGGTTTATCCAGTATGTGTGACAACTGCTTGCTGAAAAGGGAAAGCATATATGATATTGCAGTTTTGGTTCCTAAAACTGTATCAAGGCTACTCTTTTAGTCAACTTGGAAATTTATATACTATACACTAACCCTCCTTTAATATCCTCTCTCTCTTTCCTCTGGGCATTTATTGCTGTTCTTTCTAGTTCAGTAACCAGTGAGCAGAAGGTTCATTAAAACTAATTGAATTGGAAACTTGTCTGCCCTGGGAAATGTTAACTCTTTGTTGTTATCTCTAGGAAATTCCTTTTGTTATTTTCCTTTGAATTATATTATTAGGCTTTAACGTAGCAAACACCAACTTGAAAATATTTTCATTTGGCAGCCTGTCTACATGGCAACTTTAGGAAGGCTCCTCTCCCCCCCGGTTTTACCACAGCAGAGCGCAATATTCTGCGTGGGTGAATGCGAGTGTGGTGCTCAGCACAGCCACCACGCTGCCCGTTTCACTCCTGGAGCTCGCGAGAAATAAAGCCTCGAGCAGGCACCTACCATGGCTCCTTCCAAAATGGGGAAATAAACAGCAGAACTACAGGTTTAGGAATCCTGGCTGCTCTGATGGAGATTATCGCGGCACGACAAACCCCGAGTGGATGCGACATTAAATACGAGGGACTAAAATGTTGCAGGGGAACGACGGGGTGATTAGCCGCCTGGTGTAGTGAATCTTATTTTAACTTCCTTCTTTTAATCATTTGTGAGTAATACTTACTAAACAGATAAGGAAATAGTCGCAGGACAGTGTTTCGTCCAGCTCTTTGTAGCTTGAAAATATTGATGAAATAAAACACTTGATAATAGTCACAGTGGTAGATTTTTGACAGCTTTAAAAATCAATTGAAAATAACAGGCAACCCACTGTTGCTAATAAAAGTAAATATTTATGACTGATTTGACTGAGCTTCAATACCAGTCAATCACTTTCTAAAGGATCTTTGCAATTCATTAACCTCTTTTTACTGGTCTTGTCCCTGTTGGTATTAGCCATTAAAAGGGAATAAGGGAGGGGGGCTTGATTTTTCTATTCTCATCATTCATAGCTTATTTGTTCATTCCCTCCATTCCCATACGTTGCTGTTAAATTGATTGTCTGTTTAGTCATATGAATGATAAAGTAGCTCTGCCAGGAAGAATGAAAGCATCCATTAATTTCTGAGAAGGGTGGGTTTCTTTGATTCAGCCTCAATCTAAACCAAAACTACTTCCATAGTTTCCTACAACATCAGTAACTAAATTTAGACCATAACATATTGCTAATAAGTGGCATAATTCTCCTCACAAACTTTCCAATGTCAAAACTTCAGGGAAAATTATATTTATTAATACTTATTAAAGACTATTGTTATCAGTCTGCTATCCTTAACCTGTAACATGACGCAGTGGGAAAAAAGACAGCTATCTTAATTTGATAATTTAAATATGATTTCTAAAAAACAATGTTTGCATGCTACAATGGAAGAAGAACGTACGCAGTTGTTCCTTTAAAATGAAGCTGATGATGGTAGGTCTGACTTACCAAACTATACGAATTCCATGTTTGTTTAGGTTTTTTGAAACTGATGAACTACAGCATTATTCTAAACATAGCATTACAACAGAAGAATGATACAGTACCTTGTTCTTTTAAAATAAAAGAGATATCGGAGACTATGTATGTAGGCAGAATATTTTCCTTACACTGATACCCTCAGTGTTGTAGCCAAAAGCACTTCTAATTGCACACAGCTGGCTTTGTTATTGAAGAACTAGCTGTAGAGACAGAGAGAATCTGTAGGATCTAAAGTCAACCTGGGGGTAACTTCTTTAAGTTGCCTCTAAGAAACACTTTCTTCTTCTTAATTCTTGTCCCATAATCAGGGTGTAACGATGAAGAAAGCCTGTCCCACACCACAGTAATTCCTGACAGCTATCACTTTTAATGGTTGAAGATGCATATGATGTAACTGTTTTCACCAAAACCACCAGTTTCCTCTGCTTTCTTTTTCAGAGCGCCACACAGAGCACTTTTAAAGCAGAATACTGTAAAAGAGAAGAATTGTCCAACCTGTGATGCCACCGAAGCCAGGGGCTTGCTTTAGTGCCCTTGCCCAAAACCCACACTCTCACAGTTACCGCACTTTTTAAGGTGCCTGATAAATGCCTGTATCCTGCCCCAGTCTGCATGGTGGGACCAGCACCTCCCTGCTGCCACCAACCCAAACAGACCACGTTCACTCAGAGCGGGGACCATCGACCATCCGCCTCTTTGAGCATCACAGCAACGAGGCTGTGTTTTCATGTGGTCCTGAGGCACAGCAGGATTAATAACGCATCTTTTGCTCTTAACAGCTCTGAGGCAAAGCACTATTGTCGAGAGTCTGGGCTGCTGCATAATAAATCCTGAAGAAGAGAAAATGCCAGCAGAGGTTGGGGCATCTGGAAGGTAGGGAATTTGGGTGTCCGTGAAAAAAAACCTACACTGTCCTTGGAGAACGGTCCTGCTCTGCAAAGCAACATTAGGTGAAGGGGTTTGTCTGCATTTACCTGCTTGCTGACCGCGCTCTAGTGTACCCATTGCAACAGCACAGGAGCAACCACAGGCACCATCCTTCAGGATGGCGAGGGGAAAACTTAATGTTATAAATAACTTCACGGCTTAAATAGCTTTGGGAGTACCATGGGTAAGTCAAAGTCAGAAGCCAATCTCTCACTTCCATCTCTACTTCATGCCTTAGCTATAGGTCCCCTCTCAAACCTCATTCTGCTGCCTTTTCGGGGGCAAGAAAGGGACTCGCTGAGGGACCAGCTGACAGCAGGGTGAAAGCGTCCCTAACGTACTGCGCTTAACAGCCCTGCATGAAACAACAGGCATCCAGGCAGGGAACAGCAGGAGGAAGGATGCCCAGGGCTTTGCATTGCTCTGGGCACGTCTAATCCCAGGTTTAGCACACCAGCACATAACTCTTTCAGATAAGGTCCCTGCAGCAGCCACTCGTCCTGTTGTCACCTTCAGACTGGGGTACTGGGATGGGCTGCAGCACGAGGCTGTGCCAGAAGGCCACCCACTCTCCATCCAGTGCAGAACACGGCAGTGGGATTATTTAATGCCGTCAGCTGAAGACAATAGATCTTTATATCACTACGGTAGAGGCCGTACTAATTCCTCATTCACCACCAGCACCAATTCAAGATGATGATTAGAGCAACAGATGAATTATTTGTGGTGAAAATTTTTTTGACAACCGTACCACCCTTTTCTGCTTATGAATTATCCCTATACAAACTTCTGTTGATACTAATTTATTACATTCATTTATAAGTTACTCTGATTTATTCAACGACTCATTTACAATATCAAGGATAACTAAAGATTGCCCATGGACTATTCTCAAGCCTGTTGGCTTAAGCATTTATTTTTCCATCTGATTAGTCATTTAAGTCACACGATGTTGTTTCTAGTCATTGATAGCTACCCTACAAATTCAAAAAGGCTTCTATCACCAGCTAAGGGAACTCAGTCCAGATGCTAATGCCTCAAAACTTTTGGCAGGGAATTTTCAATTAAAGAACCTTCAGTCTGGATTTTTTTCCCCTGACAATGCAGCCCAGGTTGAGTTTCAGAGAGTGAGGCACGACTTCATTTCTGCAAGTTTTCACATAATGGAGAGTTGGGAATGTACTTTCATCTGCTGGTCAAGGTATTCATTTGCTGCAGATTTCATTATTTAAGGTCACTCTCTCCTTTGCTCCAAGATTCAGCCTAAATTTTCCTAAGAAGGGCAAGGCTTATGAGCAGCAAAACAACTGCTACTGAATCTTAAAAGACAAGTTCTTTCCTTCCAGGATTCATCATCACCACTTGTTCAATGTGATGCTGCATTACCATGTTATATGATGAATATACTGATTTAAGTTCAGAAAGGGTACCATGCCTGCTGCCTGCACACCTGGCTTCTAGCAGTTTGCAAGTCACAGCTGTAGCGACCCGGGCTGCTGAGAAAGCAGCTCTGAACCCATCTAACTCAGCTTCTCTGCAGAGTTTACAGGGTAAGACAGGATCTACCTAGGGTTAGGCAATGTAAATTCTATTTAGATGGCAACTCAGACAGTAAGATAAAAATCATAAAATCCATTTTATAATCCTCTTTCCTTGTTTGCAGAGGGCAAGAAAGCCATATGAAACCCATAGACAGAGGTGCACACAACATGGGACAGAAGGACGTTAATACGTATTTCTCTTTTCACAACACCTATCCCGTTGACTTTGTCCAGGCTATTATTCCGATCCAGCACAGAAAAACGCAAGCATGACAGTAACCCCAAGGAAGGGGTGCTCACTTTCCCCACGGGGCAATGGCAGCAAAGGTGCGGTGCTCCAGCTCTCGGCACGCAACAGCAGCGCAACTCCGAACCCCCAGTGCCCCGGGCTGCTGGGACGGGCTCCAGCCCGTGGTGCTCCCCAGCCTTGCTCCGAGGAGAGTGCTAAACCCCTGCAATCAGACCTTAATTTTCCTGCAAAAGTTGCATTTGCAACTTTTCTCTGTGACAGCAACTGTTATGGAGCATTTTAAGAATAGGCCTTATAACTTCAGTTCGGTTTCAAAATTAATGATCCATATGTTTAACCTATTTCAGGACATCTATATCTAAAGAAAATGCAGGGGAAACAGGCATTCAGACACTCTTACCCTTCAGTAAAAGTTCTGCTGACTGCAAGGGGCTCTTACTTAATTTCTTGTAGATAAATACAGAACATATTTACAGCTGCCAATGACAGATGTTCAGTGCAAATATTATTCCAGCAAATTTTTTAATCAGATGGTGTAATGCATGATAGTGTCATTTAAAAAAAAAAAAAGTATGAATACAGTGAAAAAATTACCATTTGAAAGGCAAAAGTATTTTTGCAGAATTCATAATGAACTAATTTTTCTCATCAGCAAAATGATGCTACAAGACACACAAAACTTATTTCTTAGTTGTAAGAAACCGAATAATTAAAAATTATATACATGTTCACCTTTATGTTCAGGTGCAGAGGAGTCCCACACACTGTGACCTGTATTTGTTCAGCACCATGGAAACCATTTCACTCCATTATCCAAACATTATTTACATAAAACCGAGGGGGAAAAGGTAAGAGAAAATAAAAGTGACACAGGCAGAAATAATGACAGCGATCGGATTCATGGTGGAGAAGTGGGCAAGGAACCAAGAGGGCTTTAATGAAATTTACATTCACTGAGGGGAGCGGTTTATGAGGAGCTGATTGCATCAAAACGGGATAAAAAGGAAAAGTCAAGCTTAGGTGAAGTAAGACTTTCTCCTTCCTGCACTAGCACTTGTACAACTACTTTATCAGAGTGATAAATCTAACTTAAACAGAGCAGGGGAAACTTGGCAGGAGAAACACAATGGCACAACAGGTAAACGAGCAGAAACTTGGTGATCACACCATATTTGTAATAGGCAATCAAATGACGGGCTAAAAGCAAGATACACACCTCTCTTTGAAGGGGAGCAACACTTTCTGCTGAAGGCTGCAAACAGCTACTCGACAATTGTGTGCTGGTTAAAATATTTTAAGATTGCTGCTTTGAGACTGCTCCTTAGCATCACCTTGCCACTGCTGGCAGTGACTGCTTCAGCACTGAACATGCAACAGCAAAACATTTCGCTAAAATATGTTTCCTTTCTAACCTGCTGAAGTTTTCCAAATGTTATTCCCTCTCTAAAGGGAAAAAACATCCAGGACAATCAGTAAATCAAGAGAAATATTAAGAAAAGCTGAAATTAGCGCAGACACTTCCCTGTTTGTCCAGCTCATGAAGCTGCTGAAGCCAAGAATTCTGCAAACAGATGAAGGAAAAAAACAAGCAAACCGAGAACGTCCTCATTCAGTTTTTCTGCCTCGGGCTGAGTAAGATACACCTCAACTGCAACTGCCAGCCTCTCCCAGGACAACAGCTCCAACCACGACATCAGCAACCCTGTCCACAGCCAGAACACTTGCACCAACCCGACTTCTCATGTAATGACTTCCAAAACAATTTACAGCTGAGTGTTGCAATACTGAATGTTTAATGTCACTTAATTAAAAGAATTTCATTTTAATGCCTTTTGCACATTTAGAGCCAATTAATGCAAGGTACTAAGGACTCTTAAATCACATTTCAGCCAAGACAAGCTAAGGATGATCAACCGTTCACAAGATGAACCTTTTCCCATTTGACAAAGGATGGGAATTCTCAGCTGAGATCTTGAAGCATTCTTCCAAATGCCCTTCTTCAAGATGGGAAGTTGGAGAGAAGCAGAAGAATTGAAGGCTTCCTCTATCAACAGCACATGCAGAACGTGGCAGAGCAGCCACTGCTACCCCAGAATACACGGAAGAAAACTTCAGTGCTCTGGTTATAGTCAGTTGTGGGCTGATCTCACCCTTAATTTCAACTGAACATACAATCCTCTTCTTCCTCTCTCATGTCTTACCATTAGAGGTTTTGGAGCACTGTGATGTTGAATGTGCTACTAACCATATGTCCTATTCCCATCTTACTCATGGCTATGTAATAAGCAAGTAAAATGATTTTATGTGTACAAAGTATATATCAGTGTGTGGTTTTCAATGATTTGGAAGGAAAGGGACCACAGATACTTAAAATAATTTAGCTATTCAACAGTTCTAAATTTTTTATTTTAAGATAACACCTCTCCATACCATGCCTCCTCTTTCCTGAGTAGTACAACCGAAGTACTTAATAGCAAGGAAAAAAAAATGATCTGCATTGGAATTCCACCACTGGAAGATGGTAAAAAGAATTACAACCAAAAAAAAATGTTGTACCGTTAGCTTTCTGTGGAAAAATAAGTGCCTTCATGCATTATAGCAGGAAATATAAATAGCCACTAATATATTGTCTCCATATGTTAGGCTGAACAACCATTCTGAAATACTGGTCCCAGTAATCACCGGCTGCTCTCAACAACACGGACCCAGTACAGACTTATGTTTCTGTTTATTAGCTAACTCCAAATGGAAGGACCTGGCTGTATGAGAAGATCCTTTTCCCCACTAACCCCCATTTAACTTGACTGCATGACAAACTGATGCTCATATGTTTTTTTAACTTGTTCTTGCTTTTCAGTACGTGAAAACAAAAGAGCATCGTAGGCGGCATAAGGTATGATTTGCTGCAGATGCAAACATTGAAGACCTCCTTATTTTCACTGTTTATAAGCCCTTTGCCATCCTGTTGACGTCACTGGATTCACTCCCGATTGACAGAGACGTGCAAGAGCAAAGGATGTTTCACAGAAAAACAGGACGGCAGGGAGGACAAGCAGCAGAAGCAATGAGACCAAGACGTATGCCCAAAAAATGCCACCATGATGCAAAGCCATGTCTGTTGGTTTATAGATCTCTGGACACTAAACAAGGCAGAGTAAAGGAAAGAAGTCATCAGATGACTGCAAATAATAGAAGTTAAAAATACACCACCAGCTACATGAACCCTGGAAATGAGACCAAATACATCACAAATTGGATACCACTGAATTTATGCAAGCATAACAGGTTTTTTGCAAGGTCATAAAACTTGGTATTTTATCATGAAGAATCCCTTCTAATTCCAGAAGGATGCACAGAGCTAGAAGGACAGACTTACCTGCTGTTGAAATACTCTTAAACCCAGTTTGTCTCCTTCATTTAGGACTACTCAAGCTCTCATACAGATTCCTCTGGGTAAGTCTCACTAGGTGCAATTTCACAGCTGATCTCTGATCCAGTTCAATATTTTCTTTGTGACTGATGCAGTATCATCTCCTTCCTTTTGAGCAATTCTAACTTTGATCTCTTTACAGCTTTCTTTTCATGTGTCAGTTTATATGAGGAGCATGTACCCCAACAGGAAAATGCTTACCAATCTTCACAGGTATATATCTGAATGTATCCCATAATTGCAGACATCCTAAATTATGTTAACTAGCCTGAGCTAAAAAAATATGGGCTTTCCAAAACATACCACTGTATGTAATAATTAATAGCCATCAACTAAAACATAGCATAACAGCTGGGGTTTTGTTGTTTTGTGTTTTTTAAATTTTATTTTTAAAAAAATCTTTTATGTAATTAAAAAAGATTACACTTCTCACTCTTAAGTTGAGGAGGAGCAAGACTGGTGTTTTCGGTAAGGTAGACTCTACTGGTTTTGTTATTTGCTTTCCAGGAAGAAAAAAGGCAAACTAAGTGTATGCAAAAATCTCTAAAAAGGAGATTGCATAGGAAAGATACCATAACATGCACTTTCACTCTACTCAAGGAGTTGTTGAGCAGAGACTAACTGCAGTGTCTTCACTGTGAAGGGATCGGTGCATCTGACCAGGCTCTTTCTCCACAGCCATGGCTTTTTGTTTTATGAGATCTCAGTGAATACTTCCACATCTTCTCTGAAAGTTCCAATCAATACAAAAAATGAACCACACTTTGTAAACACTGTGATCACATCAATTGCTATTGTATTTGTAATTACATTCATTTATCAAATGTGCTACTAGGATGATCATAATAATCTCAACATATCCATAAAAACTATCTAACTAACATTATCTCAAGGTGTGCACACATCCCCAAGTCATGAATCATCCATCCTATGTTATGAATTTACCACCAGAAGTTACAGGCAAGTATTTGTGAAAAAGAAACTTGCCTCTGAAATATTTAGAGACCTTATTTTCACAAAATATCATCTTCCCATGCTCATTTAGCCTCCATAAAAGAAAAATCTCAGGCAAAGCCTTTAATACTCACCCACCTGCGATACTGATGGGTAAACAAGAAAAAAGAAATAGAAAAAAGAAAGAAAGATTCAAAACTCTTAATTTCACCTTTGTAAGAGCATATTTTGTTCCTGAAACATTGACAACAGAGGCTACAGCTGACCAAGCAGAAAGTAGAGAACAGTAGTACAAAGAATATCACTATTTATTAAACGCACCTCACAAATACTGCATTTGTATCTGCTTATTTTGAGAAAGCATGAGGTGACAGACATCAGACTCTTGAATACAACACAGAACAAGAACAGTGGATAGAAACTCTTTTTCCATTCCCCAGCAATCCCCTATTCTGATGTAATCTACATTTCTCACTAAACCTTCAGACAGCTGCTGAATGCACATATTAAAAAAGTTTTATACAAAATATACATTAGGTGTGCACTAATTAAGTGAATGGAAAAAGGACAAAAGTAAGAGAAGACGAACACAGTCCTTTAAGAATCTACTGTCTATTTTCAACTCAAGACTTGTTTTCCATTTCTGTGCTCTTTCCCTACATGCATCCAAATGACACACTCTGTTACTCACACTAAGACAAATCCCTGAGTAGGTCCACTGGAAGAACCACTCAACCAGTCAGCAAAGGAAGATTAAAAATTAATTAGCATTTTTCAAGAATTTTAACAATTCTGTTGCTTGTCAGCTGCTTCCAAAGCACTAATATCACAAAGAGCAGTCTCATACAAAGGCTGGTCTAACCTCTGAACCTAATATGATAAAACATATCTGTGGTTCCAAAGAGTAGATGACTTCAAATTTTGGGCTGGAGAGAGAAGAGAATTGAAGACGAGACCTGTCCAGTTCTGCATTCTTCAATGCCACCTACTCACCAGAGAGAGGTGCATCACAGCTCTGCATCAGTAAAACCCTGCTGCAAGCTGGTCACATTCTCCCAACAAGTCAGGAAGCCTCTGAGCAACATAGTATATTTTAAAGGTATGCTTACAAGTCTAAAGCAATTCTTTTATCCCTAAAAGCATCGGACGGCTTTTCGACACCAAGCTGATGCACACTTTTTTGCTATTTTGCTTCCCAGTGGTAGCCCTGTATTTTTAATACAATGTAATTCTGGTCTTATTTCCCACTCAGTCACTAATGCTGTGGGGCAGAGTGATCTACAAAGCCACACAAAAGCTGTTGGAAGAAAAACGTAACCCATTAAGAATAGTATGAATTAGTCAGGGCGCACTTGCTTACCCAGTGTAATGCCAAACACAGACAGATGTTCAATAACATGACATGGAGTACACCGACAGAAGTGTTCTGCTTCTAACGTGTATGAAATCGCTTTGTTTAAAAAATGGTATAGATTAAGTCACATATAGGGAAGGAGCATTATAACGTGCTCAAGGGCTAGTACGAGATTTAACTGGTGCACAATGCAGCGTGCACATCGTTATAGGAGAACAGGAATCACAAGGTGTATCAGTGCCTGCAAATTGAAGTCACTCTTCCCATTCCTCAATGCAGTCGTGCAAACAGGCTGCTGCTTGCCACCCCCGGGCCACCACCTGCCCATATAGATCTTCCTCCCGGTCCCTCCATTTGCGCTCAGGGAGCAGCAGGGACATCGACAGGCAGGACTCTCATCAAAGATTTCACACAAGTGGACGTGGCCTGTTGCTCATAGTTACAAGGCTGCAGCCCAAGGGGAAAAAAAAAAAAGGGGGTTCTCTGGCATGATATGGAGGCCATAAACATTAAGATTTTGCTCATTCATAGGTATTTCTAGAGCAGACACCCTCAACCACTACCAGGTGATACTGTGTGCATCCAATGGGATGCGCTCCCAGCCAGACTTTGATCCCCTATATTCAGTATTACGTTCCCCTCGCATCACAAGATGTCCTACTGATTTTATAAGAGACTTCTAAATGACGATGATGTCAAGAACAAGTGGAAGTACGAGAACCTGGCCCTGTAAATCTTACCTTTATTTATTTTACTGAATTCTTACACGCAAGGCTTGCCTAATTCCTTTAGCACAAACCTCTGGAAAAATTACATAGGAAACATTGAGTTTCACTCTTGAATACGAACATTTTCTAGACATTCAGGGAGAACTAGAAGTTCTTGAAAAGCTCTGATCCTGATTTCTGCCTTTTTGCTTGCATGGACAGTAACGCTGATTGTGATGATCCCAAGCCCACTGAAGTCAATGGAGACTTTTTTCCCTCCTATGAATGGATTTTGGATTGTCCTACAGGAGCACGAAGTGTTGAGTCAAGACCTAAATGGCAAGCTCATTACAGACAATTTTATCTGTGGTTACAGAACAGGCCAATAATCTTAATTTACATAGTTGTTTCTGAAACAAAGGAATGTTGGTAAATCAGATTAATAATTCCTAGAATTACAGGATAGCCCCAAAAATACAGAATTTCCACTCTCTTTTAAAACACGATAGTCTCCTATCTGAATTTTATCAAGAGTCAACAAAGGTATAGAAGACATTAATAAGTGACATTTTAGGTACTAATTGATAAAAATCCACTAAAAGAGGATTGGCAGTATAATCTCAGCTATTATGATTGATTTGTTAGTTAAATCTGTGTTTATAATCAATTGCCCTCCAGATAAATAGGTGGTGTAGCCTGGGTGGTACGTTAGATCACCAGTGAAAGATCTAGGGTAATCCCTGAACAATTATGTAGTCCGGTGCTTACAAAACAGCCTCCTATACTTAATCTATTAATAAAATTCAGGTATTTAAGCACTGTCTTTTGGATGACCTAGAATATTAATTATACCTGATATATAAAAGTATTTAATTACAGCGAGATGTGAATCTGGATGAATTAGCTACACACATAAAAAATTACTCACATCCTTTTCTCTGTTATGAACAATTTAGCATCAGCTCTGAAGCATGAGCTTTGTAACGTAGAAGATAGAGTCCATAGTGAGAAATCAGCTGTGAAGGGACTTCAGAAGAAACATAGAGGACAGAGCATCAGAGACCTCTTTGGTAATTGCTCCACTGGCCTGGGACATCGCCAGAAGCAACCTCTACCATCGCACCAGTGTGCGACCAAGACCATCAACATGTTCCAGGTGGAGCCATGGCAGCGTCTGCACCAGTGTGAAAGGATTCCCAGCCCAAAGAGGTTTCAAAGGCATATGTCGCATTTCCACTACTAACACACATGGAAATCCACATGCTTTCAACATGCTTTTCCTGTGAGCAAGTTAGTATGAAAGTCCTTGGAAATGGTAAATACCTTCAAAAGAATGGAAGACTGAGAAATGTTTATAAACCTCTGCTTCGTTCAGCACTACTAATAGTTTCCAGCCACCAGACCAAGATACAAAAGTGAAAGGTTATCCATCTTTTGACCAATGTCCCAAACTTTTCACCATTCTGCCACCACTGGCAAATGACATTGAAAATCTATTTAGTGTATTTTTACTGCTTCGACATGAAGCAGCAAAAGGAGCTCAAAGTATTGGGTTTAAACAATGCAGATTTCCCAAAATGGAAAATTAAATTCCACAGACATCTCCCTCATTTCTTGTTTTGAAAGGAAATTAATTTCCATGCAGTTTACTATGGCAGGAAACTTTTGGACAAAACCTTCAAAACAGAGGCCCCATTTCTGTATGGTTATTAAAGGCCAGATTTTCTCACCTCCCGTCTGGAATACCTTTACCAGGCAGAATCTCAATTTACTGCCTCTGCCTCGGCGGTGTACAGTACCCCAAACTACAGCAGCGTTCACTGAGAGGACCATGAGCCTATGAACTAAAATATGTGACTTAAACAAGCAATTAATTGGAATTATTCTGAGCCCCAAATCCTTGAATAATGGCTTCAGAAGAACTGGTAAAGTACTGGTAGTAAATAAATGTTTCCGCAGCTGAGTCACAACCGTGCTCTGTCTTATGTGACCTGGGAAGACAAGTTACCTACAATGAATAACCCAAGTTTTCAGGTTCATGTAGCATATATATACGTTAGGCTTGAGCAGTGAAGGATTTTGCCTGCATATGGAAATAAGAGGCATCAGGAAACACCACTCAGTCACAGAAAAACTGTTTGCTCAGTCTTTGGGCAAACCAGCTCTAGAAAACTGAAGCTAATTTTTACTCCAATTCTTACCCTAATACTAAGTTCATTAATTTTTTGTGTTTCTTTCTTTGTTGTTATTGGGGGGGGGGGGTTACATTATGCTTTAAAAATACATGTACATTAAATAGCCCAAAGTATCATATATAAAGCAATTACCTGTTCTGGCTAAAAGCATTTTTAAAACATTCTAATAAATAACCTTGCCTCTACACATGGATATATATCTCTGTTGAGTGCGGACAATGTACAATTGTTCTGCAGCTCCGCTGCTGTATTCCTGCAACTAGTGAGATCAAAACAAACAATCTAATAGGACTCGCTTGGCTGCATCACAGTTGTTTATAAAAATGGCCTGTATATTACTGGTACATAGAAATCAGGCAGCTGGGCATCACATGCGATCCCGGATCTGAGTACAAAGGCAAGGGAGAAACAGCATATATATCGTAATAGAGCATAATCACCATGTTGTACCATATTTCTGAATAAAATAGCACATTGATGCTTTTCTGCGTTCTGAGGCACGCCGCCACCTCCAGATCTTAAAAAAATGAAGCGCGCTCCACAGAAGCCTGCGCCTGCGTGCCCCGTACCACGTCATTCCGTAATCCCTCGGCCGCATCGCGGGCGGGATCCACGGGCCCGCACCCCCGCTCGACGTCAGCCCTCCCGCTGCGAAGGGGGCCCGAAAAAGCTGGGGGGAAAACCCCCCAAAAATCTCACGTGCCTACAATCCATCAATCCACACCTACGGGCGTGAAACCTCGGCCACGCCGGGCTTCGGCCGAGCTGCCTCTTAATAGAAAGTTTCTCCCAAAGCGAACGCAGAAGTGGCCAGATCTGCTCGACCCCCTCCGCCTCACCCGGGCGGTTCCCGTAGGGAATAAGGCGGGCAAATCACCACACGCAGCCCCGCGGTTGGGGCCTACGCACCGGCCCGGGACGCGGGCAACCGCCGCCGGCCCGGCCCGGGCCCGCTGCCGGCAGAGGGCGGCAAAGGGCAGCGCCGCGGCCCGGCCCGGCCCGGCCCGCCGCGGCCTTGCCCGGCCTTGCCTTGCCTTGCCCGGCCTTGCCTTGCCTTGCCCGGCCCGCCGCGGCCTTGCCCGGCCTTGCCTTGCCTTGCCCGGCCCGCCGCGGCCTTGCCCGGCCTTGCCTTGCCTTGCCCGGCCCGCCGCGGCCTTGCCCGGCCTGGTCCGGCCCGGCCCTGCCCGGAGAGCCCCGGGGAGCAGGGGGGTGACTTCAGCTAGGTGTTTCCGTTAAAAAAAAAAAAAAAAAAACAAAAAAAAACCCCAAAAAACGGAAAAGGCTCTTCCCTCAGAGGTCACGCGCTACGGGGCGGGCGGGCCTCATTCCTCGCTCTCAGGCGAGCGTTGTGTTTCCCCAAGAAAGCTGTCAGAATCCATCGATGCTCTCATTGTCCCGCTTTCCTTACCCGATACCCACATACCTGCGCAATTAATGACGTCATCCCAGGCACAGCACGGGACGCGTCATTTGAAGCACAGGCAGGCGGCCGGCCCCAGAGCTGCTGAGAGATCGCCCTGGAGAAAACGTCCTCCTACCCAGAGCAGCAAAGATGACCCACACAACTTGGAAGAAGAAAGCCGCGGAGGCATCAGCTCCGGGTTTGGGGACATCAGCCCCGGAGAGAAGCTGGTGACGCACAAAGAACTGCCGCCACAGTTCCCTCGGGTGAGCGGATCTGGGTAGAGCTGCCCACAAGAAACGGGCAGTGGGTGACAGTTCCGACCCACCCTAAAAATGTGGCACTCTCGGCTACGGTTCCGAAGTCACGGGTACCAAAACAAGAAAATGCGCGACTAAAAGTAAGGCGGAGAGCTGTTCACAGTAAGGAAGAATGGTGTTCAAGTGTCAGTTATCCTAAACTTGCATGAGAGGAAAAACACTCCAGTTTTAACTTAATATTCTAGCTACTCTTCCATATTCACTCTTCAAAACGTGAAATTAATTCCCCAAACCAAACTTTCTGCTTTTCCTCTGCAATCTAAAGGATTTCAGAACTCTGCAAAAGCATGAAAACTCCACCATACAGAATCTGATTTAATGCAGCAGCCAAGGCAAAATCCTCATTAAATCTTCATCATAAAATATCAGATCTGCGTTACTTTTTTCCACTTCTCAGCACTTTCACCATTGCTTAATCTTAAAATGTTAAAGCCCTTGACACTTACTGCTGTCCTGTGTATTCACCTGAAATAGCTTGCCCGCATAACTTCATTGCATTCTAATGCCACTCCTTTCCCATCCTGCATTCAGTGCAAACCATTGGCTTTTAAATAAGTAAATCAAGTCCAAGTCCATGTAAACCCATGAAATTTGGAACAGTTCAGGCTTAAGATTTATGCCTAAAGCACCTCTAAATTTCTTCGGAACGAATGTAGGTAGGTAGTCTCAAGGTATTCTAACTGTCCCGTAAGACGTAAGCACATTGTTTGCCACTACAAGAACACTCGATTAATAACATCACAAGGATTTTAAAGTAAAGTTTGAAATAGGTGCAGACTGTGAGAAAAAGAGATGGGCATAATTAAAAGATCTGTCACATACATACGCCCTAAATCTAACATAAATTGCCTAACCCTTGAGCCACATCTGATTCAGGTATGGCCAGGCCTCATGAACACCGTTCTAAAACTGTCGTAGTTCTTTGACAGCCTTTTCACAGGGAAACCCTCCCAGGAAGCACCGTCTTCCCGAGGAATATGTTTTACTGAAGATCCATGAGAGATGAGCTAAAATACAAAATGACACATTTTCCTTTCCCTGCTGCCCTGCCACCAAAGATGCCAGAATCTCAGCAAGACAGGTAAAAGTATCTTACCATTTTAAAACTCCCATTAAAGTATTTAATCTTAGAAAAAGAAATAATCATAAAATGAGAAGCTATAAAATCCAAAAAGTTTCCGTAGAGTGTAGGATTTTTAAAAATGTCAAAGAGAAATGCAATAAATATATGCTAAGATAAAATTCTAAGTGGGAAATGATTAAAGTGTGAGGCCAGTACTAGAAAATACTCCTTATAAGTAAGTAGAGAAAATGCAATCATCCTACCAATGAAAAGCAGTCAATTACAACAAATAGTGTATGAATGCATCTCATATGCTTTCGATGCAATACACATACCAAAGGAGAACTGTCGAATTGTTATAATTTGCATGGGAGAATTACAAATGCGACATAAAATATTCTTTTGAAATGCAAGTTATTTTTATTTTGGAATTACCATGATCAACAGTGATCCCCTGCATCCAAATCACCAGACAAGGCGATAATAAATCACAAGGACTTATGCTGTAGGCAGCACAGAGAACAGAGGGTCACTGACTGTTTTGCAGATGTACTATCAGATACACTTTCTATCCTAAGTATTCACAGGACATTTGTTTTTTCAAGCATTCAAGTTTACCCCAGCATCTGGGTGTAAAAACAGTTACATAATAGGTGTTTGATATTAATTCCTTCTGTCCATCCTATTTCCAATCTCTACGTTGTCATCGATACCTTTGGACTCCTAATTTATTACAGGCAGTTTTCTTGGTTGGAGTTGCATAAACTGAACCAGTGACCTCAGGTGCCTTACTTAATGTAAGGAAAGAAAAAAAAAATATTTGTAAACTGTTAGCATGGTATTTTTTGTGGCCCAGAAAAAGTCCTCCTTCATTTATTTCCATATAATCAGAAAGCAGCTGTAAGTCATTCCAGGTCATAGCTTAAAACGGTATTTCAAGAGGCACAATTCCCAATTTGAAAGTTTAACTAAATGGACACCAGCAACTACATCAATGAACTCTTGTCCGTTACATACAGAAATGTGAGGGCCCTTCCTCAGACCCCATCAAGAAACTGAAAAGATAGTAATAAATGTACTTTGCACAATGTTTCTGAACAGTTGCATTTGCCAATATTTTTGCCACTTCAGACCTTGTAGAATGTAGCAATGGGATGTTTCAAAGTAGTGTTGTGCTTTCGATTTGACTTTACCTGGAAGAAGCTTAACAGGACATTTTTACAAGGACAAAACCTTATGGCCGATTCACGATTCACTTCCTAGTGCTGGAAGCTGCAGGTCACCTTTTACGAAAGAACTGGCAACTTAACCCAAGAACCACGTTTTCCACTGGTTAAATTCAGGTAGCCCCGTTTACTTCATTAGAGAAAGGCAGATCTATCCCATATGAATATGCAGCGTGTGGTCTTTCTCAAACCAACCTGTCAAATCCTTCTACTTGACAATTCTAATGATAATGACAATTTTAGTCATCAAGAGGGCAGCTAAAAACCCCCCAAAATCCAAAGTGCAGCATTATACAGTTTTCCCAACAGGCTGAAGAGATTGTGATAAGAAAGGACTTCCTTAGTCCTCAAGCTTGATATCTGCATTGGGAATCTCAAAACCTTCAGCTTTTACAAGCAATACACTAAACAACCTTAAGGTTTCCATTGAATTTCTTTTGCTACCTTTCTTCTCAAGTAACTGGTTTAATTCACCCAGAAAGAATATCCTCTTATCACAAATCCTTTAAGCACTGTAGTCCTGTCAATTATGGCATAATGAGCAATATAACCCACTGCTATCCCATTGGGGTCAGCTGCGGTGTATTTTGATTCCTGTTGTTAGACATGGGAAAGTAAAGCAGACAATGCCATACACAGCTATCTCATTGTGAAGATTTTGCAGAAATTTTGTGGGTATTTTTTTCCCCTAGCGCTTTCAGTTTAAGTTTTTCCACTTTCCCACTGAAGATCATCAACTCTGAAGGAAAGGTCTTTCACTTGGCTTTCTGTGCTCCTTTATAAAATGTAGTCAAGTCCAGCAAAAACCAGATTTCCTTTAATTGCCATGGATTGCAGCTGACAATATGCCCATATTAAGACAGGTAAACTCAGAGATAATTTTAACATTGCCATAATGCTAATCTACTTTGAGACACCTTTGCCCAGTCCATGTTGATGACTGCCGTCCCCATGAATCAAAAAAGTGGGAAGAATATAAGGGTAATACAGTACAACCCTCCAGCTACTAGAAATTTTATGTATACCCTTTGGGCTTGTCGCTTAGCTTCCCAGGTGCAATTTTTTTTAATTAGCTTTTGAACTTTAGTGTGTTCTAAAACAAATAAGTACACTAAAAAGGAGTTACAGTGTTGAATTGCCATAGGGTTGATTTTTCGGGGCGGGGAGGGCGCTTAGTTGGGTGTTTTTTCCCCGACTACTTAAAAAGTTACAGGGATTCCAGTATCCCAGACAAACACTTCCTAATGTCTATGGTTAGTTGTTGGCCTGACCAAACAAAAATGCAAACCCTGATTAATCAATACTGATGGCCATTATTTAATTTACCTTCTTGTTTCTGTAAACTGAGTGTTTTGTTTTGCCAGAAATCCTGTATTTCTTTGTAGTTGCTGTTTATAGTGTATTATTAAAAGTAATGAATTATTATACTGGCCTCATTATCTCCATAAGAGGCATGCAAATACTGTAGGCTGCTTTGACTTAATCTTTGCCAATCAGCATGTCTTGCAGAAAATGTATATCCAGTCTGGAACATGAGCGCCATTCAAGGAACACAGTATCAACAACTTTATGTAAATTTCCAGAAATGCATGAACAGATTTAATGTTTGAAAGTTGTGAAGAACCAAATTTCTTCATCTGCTGATACTTTGAGCTACCATACCTATTGTACATCTGATGCCATCTCTAAAGAGAAAACACTTTAACAAAATAATCTCACAATTTTGTTGTATAGCAAAAAGAAAAGAAAGAACATAAGCTAGTTAGATAAAAATGTTTCTATATATTAATATCCCTATAAACTTCCAATATGTGTCAGAAGTTCTCTCAAGGAAACATGATTTTTTTTATGTATTGCTCTTGAGAAAACTCTACATGTGTGAGGACCAAAATGAAGAAAAGCATCTCCTTTGTACTCAACAGACAGCAACAGGAATGCAGTTGTTTAGGAGTTTTGGTGCATTTGATTATTGGAATCAAAGAAATTGTGCTTGTGCAGATCAAGGTAAGTTAAATTTTTACATTTACATATTTCCTGTGACATGCACAGCTCCTGGCCAGTGCATTTACAAATGTGAGAAATTCAATACCAACATCCAAGTTCAGGAGCTCAGAGCCCATCTCTAACTTCAGTGCTTATTAATTTTAGATCTGTCTCCAAATTTCTGCAACAGCTACCTTCTCTTCCATTTCATTTTCCACACAAGTTCATAAAAAGAAAAGCAGAACTTCTTCCAGTGTTATTTTCTGTTGTCAGCAATACCAGAATCACAACCTTCTCTGCCTGCTTTTCTTATTAGCTCTCTACTGCCCATTCACAGGTGCAATGCAATCCACAAGGTTTGATATACTCCATCGTTACATCACCCCGAGATCTAACTGGCTGGCTGCAAAGTTTTTTGGCATAATGTATTTACTGTCCCGACAAAAAAAAAAATAGGTTTTTTCCTTACAGTTGTATCAGTGCTGCAGTGAAAACAATGGACATTTTGTTCTTCCCACAGCCATGTCTTTTGAATTTTTTCAGTCATCTCCTTTGACCACCCGGCTTACCTCTTCCATCACCACTGGGAACGATGTCCACAGCTCTGCCCGGTGTCTCTGAACAAGGACGAACGCCTGCAGAACTGCTGACTCCCCCCAGAGGGTGGGTTCTAGGTCTGAAATGGGAGAATTTTCTCTTAAAAGGATTTTTAAAACTTGAGTTTCTTGTATTCATCAAACACAAAAATTTTGGTCAAGTAAAGGAAATCAGATAAGGGAAGTTTTACTGCAGGGTAGGCATTCCCAAGAAAGTAATGCCTGGTTTCCTTAAAAACAAATTTTTAAGCAGCTGGGCTCTTGATTTACTGAAATTAGCGTGCATCATGTCTTTCTAATTGTTCTCCTAGCACCTCTCTACTTTCAGTAATGCATTTTTTTTTGTTAATTGATTACAATCAAATTTCTTCAATTTACCCCACATTCCTCAAAGTCTGCTAGTCTAAAGACTAATCCTTTTGAGCTACTACCTTTCATATAAACCCTCAGGTGGATTTCAAATATGATATGATTACTAGACCCTAGATATTCACCAGTTTCCATCATATTTATCATACTTGCTTCATTTCCTAGGAGAAAGGGTCTGATTCATTAAAAATTATATGCCCCATTTAAGCAGGTTTTCTGCATACTTTACTCAGGAAAAAATGCTGAATGCATTTTTTCCACATAAAAGTATGTCTTTTTTGTGATTTATCAACCTTTTATACCCTGCCTATAAGTGGATGCCTCTCAGTCATGTACCCTAGTGGTACATAACTCCTGAAAAGGGTGATAACCAGCATTTCCAACTTCCAGCTCAGAAACCGCAACTATTTCAGACAGAAAAAATGTCACATGTTTTTACTGTTTATGATATTTTGGCGTTTTTATTCAAGCACCATGATTCACAACTGGAATTCCCTGGAATGGTTAAATTCACGCTAAGTTTCAGTTCAGTTTTGAAAGACTGATATCCAAGTATTTGTGGGTCAGATGCAATCCAAATAATACTAGGGTTTGGGGTTTTTTTTTTTCAGAAGCACAGATTTTCGCATTACTGTAATTTATCTGTCTTTATTACTTTGGAGATTTAAGTGATCATTTGCTGTTAGCCATGCCACAGTTAAGCACAGGAACTTTTAATAACATCTACGATGAAATTCACTCTTGGGCACAGAGCTCAAACAAGGTTCTCTGGTCCACCTGAAGGCTTCAGGATGGAGTTTACATAGTCAGGCACCTTTGCACAACCTCTTTATATTATGACAAATTTCATAGCTGAGGGGAAAAAAGCCTTTTCAACACTTACCTCATGAAACTGTGTCTTCCTTTTATTTCCTTTTTGGTTGGGGGGGGGGGTTGTGGGTTGGGGAAGGGGCGTTAGAAAGAGGTAAAACAAGTAGCAAGATGTAGATACCTCTAAGGAAGCTGATGACCAAAAAGAGTATGAGAAGGCTGTTCTCTATCAGCACACTGTTGTTTTGGAAATCCTGAAGCTAATACTGAAACTAATACTCCTGTATTTTTAAACAGGAGAAGACCTGAGACAGCAAGTTGGGTTTATAATGAACCCCTCTCATAAATGACTACCAGAAAGCTTGAAACAGTCATTATTACCATTTCTAGAGTACAAGCGAGTTCTGAACCCTCAGTATACGTAGAAGTATAATTCTTATTTAACAACACTTTGCAGCAGTCACCATTAAACAAAAGACCCCAGTATTTATCAAGTCTTGCTGATATTCAACCCATAGAAGAATGAAGGTGGTATCTGATACACAAGAGCACTGTCAGAATTGACAAGAACTGCCTTTTAAGTGGTAACCAAGTACTGAGCACTTCCATAACAGAAGCTAGTACTAACTTCAAAGAACAACCACGGATCTTACAGATAGGAGTTACCACATCTCTTTATGGTTAGTATATTCAGGCATAAAGAAACTTAGAAGTATAGAGATTCAGCTGCAGTTCAAACCAAAAAATCCAAAAAGTCTCCAGATTTCTCAAGCATGCACTGTCTACATGTTTATCACATAAAAGAAAATGCCTCCAGTAAAATATCAGGAGGATAAAAATTGCAGAGACAAAGAGCAATTTTCAACATCACTGTTCACACAAATCTCAACAGCTATTCCACAGACACAGCAAGAAGCTCCCACTGACCAAGTTTTGAGTTTCTTGTCAAAAATACAGGAGTCTCGGAGCAGTGAAATTCATGGAGAGAAAAGGTTTTGCTGTACTCTCTGTGGCTGTCATGAATTTATTCACATTAGTCTTCTGCTATATTAATCCAATAAGCTTCTGCAAAATCACTTTGCCTGCCATCGCAGGGAAAGTCTTGAAAGGCGACTACCTAAGAGTAGTTAATATCTGGTACAAGGTGAGACAATCCTTGGGCTTCTCCAAACGATGCTGTACAGTGTGATACAGCCTGTGAGTGTTACTGCTTCCTTCCTACCCCACAGCCTTGTGGAACTCAGTTTTATAAGAGTGGTTAGTGACAGAAGTTGTGCTTTCCAGTCTTTTTCCTTGCTGTGCCTGTGTCTCATTTAGCAAAGGAGATAAGCGCGAGACTTCCGCTGCTCCTATCATTTGGACAGGGCTTCAAACCAGGGTAGCTAAACCAAACCCTTCCTTTCAGCACTACCCAGCGTAAGATTCTGTCTCAATCATCTTCCTTCTTCCTTAAGGGAGAGAAATTGTCTTTTTTTCTGTAATCTAAAGCGATAAGGTTTATCCTGTTATATTTCACATAACATAGTTAATACAGGCAAATGTATAATTCTAAGATTATATTAAACAATAAAAAGATTACCAAACTAAGTACAGCAATCTTGCCAATGTTTAAAACGCTGTATGTTGTGCAATTGTTGCAGTGATCTAGACCCCAGTTTAAGAAACCGGCAGAGATATTGTTAATACGCTAGAACACTACTATTTTACAACACACTTCCACCAGGAAAAAACACCCAAAAAATCAAGACCTTTGCTTGCAATGCAAGGGGCATTTATTCCGTAACACATTTTTATGATACCTTGATCTGCTATACAATATAACCAATGACTGAATCATACAGTGTCATGGATGGTCTTGCAGAAGATGGTCACTTGCTAACCTTTACTAAGATGTAGCAATAGTAACAACGAAGAATCTGTGGTTTCAGTCCCTGTGGATGTCATTGAGTTTTACATGCAGAATTAGGAAATGCCCAACAGACAAGAAACGCACATATCAATAGGGAAATAATCTCTTACATAGCCGTATGAAAAACTGTCATAAAAATATGCCTAGGATGTGACTGAACTAAAATACAAGTTGTCTGTGTAAGAACAGGGTATCGCGCTGTTCCTTAACTTTCAGCTTTTGAGTTCCATTTTGAACTCAGTAATTATACAACAGGAAAAGTAGGCAGTTAGCATGGAGAGCGGATTTAGCTGCTGACAAAACGCTACTATTCACAAAAGTTAAACCAGTCAGACCTTCGGTTATTCAGAAGTGCTCTACTTGCAGTATTCCGGGTATGTTTTTCAATAGTGTCTATTCCTCAGGCTAGCAAAACCAAAACATAGCCATGACAAACTATGCAAAACTTTTCCATTTTATCTAACGAAACTGTAAAAAGGGGCAATTTAAATTCTGTATGGAATAAACAGAGAAAAATCACACGGCAATCAAAGTTCAACCTATCTTTTATTAGTCTTCTATTAAATCAGAACCAGAGCAAAGGTATCAAAGACTAATCTTTTTCCTCCATTTTGAAAAAACTTAATCACAGCTCCATCTTAATATGCCTTTTGATACTGGTTACACAGTTTCTTCTAATTATTTAGAAGACAACTGACTCACTCAGCTTTTGGGAAGCTACACATCCTAACCCACATGGTTGGGCATACCACCTACTTACACTCACAACATCAACCTGAAATCTGTAAAACAGTTATGCCAATGACAGCACAGAAAAACATATGCTAGGCATAAACTTTGAGCTCTCATTTCTGCATGCAAATAGCATATAGTTTGGGGGGGGGGGGGTATGAAATAGGATCCACTTAAACTTTGTTAAAACTACAAATTAAATTAGTTTGCAGAATTTCCCTCCTCTTGACTTAAAATGCTCTTTTTGTGCATGCTTTCCACTTGTTTTATTACCTAGACCACTAATGTCCCCATAGAAATATCCTACAATTTTGTAATCATTCCCCGTGTTCCTACAATTCCATTTTATCTATTTGCCAAGCATCTCATGCTAGAATACAGATTTATGCAGACACCATTTCAGTCAGCACCTACCTCATCAGTCACATTTGCTCTCATTTTGTATTGCTCTGCATGCACAACTTTGCATTTTTGTGCTTTGTATTATACCCTCAAAACATTTGATTATGTTTAAATGAAAGAAAGAAGCCACTGAAATATTTGCTATAAGTTTCCCTCCCTTATGCAGAACATGACATTCATCCCAGTCAGATCATGGAAGCAAGATTTAACTGTCCAGAGTGTTTACTGGGAGAAGTGCCTCTGACACGGAATAAAACTCTGGAAGGCACGGGTGAGAGGTACAAGAAGAGCTTTAAAGATTAGAAGGCCTATGGAGTTTGGAGGGGACGCATTTTGAATCTATCAAACTCTGACATTTGAGGTAGCTTTATATTTTGCTTTAAGAATAGTACAGACCCCAGTGAATTATATGATGGAATATGTCTCCCCAATGTAATCAAAGTTGACCTAACAGATTTGTCTTTCTGGCGATACAATCTACTGAAAATCTTTACTGTACAAAATCAGAACTGGATTCTAACGACAGAGAAAAATCACTTTTTAAATATGTAACAGGCCTAGAGAAAGCAATTCCTACCAATTATAAATACCGCAATGAAAAGCACCATCAGGAACCTAGCAGCTCTCCTCTCCGTGACTTCTGAGGAACGTGTGCTCTACAAGACTTTGATGCGGTTCGAGCCACCAGGGCCAAGACAGAGGGTGGCGGGGAAGGAAGAGTACAACGTTGTCTGCAGGAGGTTACATGCTCAGAGCTGCAGTCCCCCGACCCAAGACCGAGGACCACTAGAATTAAGTAAATCTCCCGATACGGCACTTGTGTAATTCACGTGACCCAACCTCCAGTATCTACCTCCAGGTTTCCTAAGCAGCCTGTAGGAAGCGGGTGGCTCTGATCTCAGAGCACCTGAAGCACTGAGGGAAGAAGCTGGTTTCTTTTCACTGCCTATATTGCTCGTGCACGTCAAAGAAGGACGTGTCCCATCACAACACACCTAAAGGCAGACAACAGCAATGCTTCTGACACCGCACTTGGAAAACTGCAGTACTTACCTAAACGTTACAGGGGATGCTGAATAAGTATATCCAATTTTTTTTTTTAAAAAAGGATTTATTAGGCTTGGGAAAAGGACTCCTTTCTCATCTAGAGGAACAAAAGGAATGGACTTCAATCTTGCAGTATAAATGTATTTCAAGAGGCATTTTTCCACGTCTATGCAAAAAGACATGGTTCTGAATTTGTATAATAATAAATCGATTGTATTAAGTGCCTCAATATAAAAACAGGTAAATGATTCTTCCCCAAAAATGTTTTAATCATAACCTAAGCCAAGTTTACCTGTTGCTAACTAATCTCAAATTTAGAATTGCTGTTGACTAAAGAACGTAATGCTGATATCTATGAAGTTAAGAGCAGAGAGTAAAATTCCAGAAGTAGGTGCACAAATTCAAATTTATATTGCCAAGCAACTGAGCAGGGAAACCTAAATCAAAAGGCAGAGACTCTGCTGGTCTCATGAACATGCACAATAAAGCCAGTCAGATTCCATTTGTTAAAACATGTTATTCAATTAATTTTGCCGTCTTTACTGAATAATTTACTTGATGAACCAATTCTTCTGGTAAATAACCACTTCTACATCCCATTGACTTCTGTGTGGGCAAAACTGATTTTTCTTTTGGCGCTAATCATATTTTTCAGAGCCAGGAGAGAAGGCGGCAGGGTGGGTTAGCAGGTAAACCGAGGGAAACCGATAAAGAGCATCTGGCGTTGATGAATCCATGGGTGACCAAGGCAGCACCTTCCTCTGCAGGAGAGGGTTTAAGCCAAGCTGAGCAAATCAACAGGGCCACAGAATAACCCTGTTAGCTTTCAGCTGCTGGTAACCCATGTTCATTCAAACCAGCAATATGGATGATGACGCACTTGTATATTTTTCGCTAGTTTGGTTAGATACCAAGATCCCCCTTGGCTATTAAATATGATATGGGAACTCTTAAGGACAATTTTTTTATTTAGATAGTTATATGACTAGTGAAAAATGTTATAACATTTTTAAAAACGAGGCTTTCCTGTAAGCACCATCAATTTCCTTAAAATGTTTGCTGTGAAACCTTTATCTCAGAGAAAAGCTAAACATAAGGATACAGAGACAGAGAAGAGATATTTCTGCATCTATTTGAAGAAATCTCATCCATAAAGAAACAAATTGCCATGGTAATTATCACTATCTTACTTGTAATTGTAAGAATAACCATACATGGTTTATACATATGGACCGTTCTCATTCCGTTTGCTTTAATTCTCCCTAGAAAGAAATGATCTTTTATGGAGCAGAAGTATTAAATGTGTTCTGGCAACCAGGAAGGACTGGTTTACTGAGGTGCTCTGCCACAAAGCAAGCCCTGTCTGCAGATTTTGAAATGTTCCTGGTTGTGCTTCAGAGCAGTATTACCAGAGACTAAAACACCAAAGGTTCTAGGAACACTAATTCAATATTCACCAGCACACCTGAGAATTACCTGCATGTTCACCAGGACAGTGCTGTCGAAAGAGTCACAGATGTAATCTGCTTCATAGCAGAGTTAGTTTACATTAGACTTCCTCTCAAAACTAATTACTACAAAACAAGAAAGGGTCTGTATTATCGACAATATGAATTATTTAAATATCAAGAGGGTGAGTAGATCTACTGTGGTTTGGGTTGTGGTTGTTTTTTTAAACTGTGGCAGAGCACCATGTAAAACTAAAAATCAAATTTGCATTATAAAGCTATACATGGATTAATATTTAGTTCTTCTAGTCACTGCAGATAATCTATTCTGAAAGGCCAAAGAGTGAGAGTACTCATATTCCTAGTCCAATTAGTCAGTGGAAATAAATTGTCAAAATCTTCTAAACAGGAACCAGCTACCTATCAGGAATAACAACTACCTGATAGGTAGTCAGTCTTCAAACACCGCAGGCGATACCCACAGGCCAAGTCATAGCTTCCATGTAATTAAATAATGCTTGTGGATTTATTCCCCGAATGTTTGTTAAGCATTTGTAGGCAGGAGCTGGTTTGATTTCCAGGAAGAACTTTCACACCATGAGTTGAACTGGAAAAGTCGGCCATGGGCTGGCCGAGCTCTGCCAACCGCCCGAGCCCAAGCCAACCCAGCGGGACTCAGCCCTGCTCCGAGCAGGAGCACGGGGTGGTAATTGCCCCCAGCACAGCCGTCAAGGGAGAATCGCCCCCAGAAGAGCCCCCGGTCGAGGGTGGGCTCCTAAATTGTGTGCTCGCTTTGTGCTTGGAGCCAGGGAATTAAGGCAGGTTGTGAAGCTACAACTCTACAGCTACTTTAAGAGCTTGTATCGAGACATGGTAAAGTCTCGACAAACGCGTGCAAGACTATGGATAAGACAGCCTTTTTGCTTTCCTAATACATGGCTGTATATTTTAAAGGCTACTCTTCCACATTACATACATCTTTCTTGGGGGATGCTATTTCTAAATATATGAAATTTCAGTGAGCACATTTCTATTTCCAAACAGGATTAACCAGGAGAGAGATTACCATAGGAATGAGTAGCTAAAAATAAATCCATCTGCTGTCGATGGAGGAAAAAAGGAGAACCCAGGCCACAGCAAGGACTACTTCCTCACCTCGTGATCAGGGCTTGTTCCAAAGGGTGCACTTCTTCACCTGCTAAGGGGATCAGACTATGGGGCTGGGAAAACCACCTTCGATAAGTCCTTAGAGAAAAGCTGAGCAATGAAAAAGTGCCTGTAACAACTCAGAGGCTATGAGACTGATGGTTAACTCCTCTGTGAAATCTTCAAATTTCAAGATCCGCAACAGAGAAACTGGCATTTACAGCTTAATCTTAGTGTTTGTACACCTAAACTCTATTTGTAATTTGTGTGCTTAAACTGTATTTATTAATCTTGAGGATTAATAAATTACTTAAATTATTTAATACATTATTAATCCTTTCAAATAGAGAAAAATCAGACTCCAAAACTTCCATTTTAATTTATTCACTACTGGTGCAAGTTCCTACTTAAGCTAAAGACTGACCACATAAGAATTAAGCGTATACTTCCAAATGTAACCGTACACCTCCAAATGTAACCAAGCACAGTAAAACAATCTCATCGAAAAAAATAAACCAAAAATTTCACATTACTAGTTGCATCCCAGCTTTGCTCTCATTGATTTGGGGAAATGTCTTATTACTCATTTCAGGATGAGGACTGGCCCATAGCTTTGAACCTAATACATTGCAGAAAAAAAACAAGTTTACCTTGCCAAAGAAAAATATTTGCAAGTAAGCTAGAGACACAGTAAGCCTAGTCATTCATTAAGCAATGGAAAGCTCTTTGCATTTCACTTGCCAAAATGAACATTTCCATTAGATATTTTCAAAGATGATGCGGCCACATGTCTGATTTCTGAGCCCACAGCTACAATATATACAGTACGTGTACATCGGCTCATGTTATCCGGGACAACGCACAGAACAGAAAACAAGCTTATGTGCCGGTATGGTCACTAGAACAAGACAGCACAAATGCCGATCGTAAGGCAGGCAGGTAAGCGATCGCACCCGAGAAGGTTGCGGTTGAATTCCTGGATATTCTGCACGTCCTGAGGAACTCCACCGTCCGGGCAGGCGGTGGGCAGCGGGGCTGTCCTCGCCTGCCCTGGATGCTCCGACACCTGCCTCCCACAGACTCTCATCTAGCTGCCTCTGCTCTTGGCCTTTAGCTTTATTAACACCAACCGAAACTATTTCCCCTTAAGATTGATAGCTTCTGCTCTCCTGGGGGAGGATCGAAGAGCCCCCGCCCCGAGGAGCCTGCGTCCACCCCTGCCTGCGGGTCTGAGGAGCCACACGTGCCCTTTAGCATCCGAAAGGCGCAGTCAGCAGAGTCTCCTATTAAGTCAGCAGGATCACTCGCTGCTTTCCCAGAACTAGCCCCAGTTGTCAGGATAAAGTACCATTTTTATCACAAGGCAAGTGCTGCCGCCGTATTAAAAATCAGGTCTAACAAAACAAGGTCAAACTCGATACAGCGAGAAATATTACAGGCAGCGTATCGTTTCTATACCTTAACTTCCATTGCAGTGTTTTAAACAGGTCAGACATGGACCTTAAATTAAAAAACATGAAAATAACAAACAGCCTCGTTTTGTAATTTATATGGTTTTCTGCTGAGATAAAGGAGGTGGCCAGGCCATAAATTTGCCAGTCCTAGTAGCGCAAGAGTACTTCAACTTACTGCTTCAATAGTTCTAATGCTGAAAATATTGTACAAGATTGTCATCTATAAAATCCTATGCCATAGCCATGTCTGTGCAGAGAGTCTTTCTTGGCTTCTCAGCCCCAAAATTAAACACTCAGAAGTATTTTTTGTAATTTGTGTTTAATTACTTTTGCCTCATAGATGTTTACAGCAACTGCCCTTTAGAAACCTGGAACTGGAAATCTCTCATTAGTTAGATTTTTCTCCTTCTGCACGGAACAGCAATTGTTACTGTAATATTATTTATGAGTAGTGAAAAAAGACGCAGGTTTCACTTATGGCATCAAAAAAGAAAGGTTGTTGTAATGAGTACTGCAAATAGATACTGGGCTGGAGAAAAGTGCAGGGCTGCACCTGCAGCAAGAGTGTGGTTTTGATTTACACAAGAGCTTCCATGGGAATGGAGCAGCATGAGATGGGGTTTCACCTGCCTGGTACACGTCCCAGGGAAACTTCACCACGGGTGCATCGGGATGAAGGGTCTCAAAACCAAGGGTGCAAAACTAAGCCCAGAGACAGGCAATAGCAACGCTAGCCGTGCTTACCTCCAGTAATTCCCAGCGCTCCCCAGCTGCAAGAAACCTGGGGCTGTCTGCAGTCTCTGCTGCCACGGATGTCAGAGGCATCCCCAGCGCTCCCCCAGTGCCACCACCGCCTGCCCCCCCGAGTATAGGGAGCAGAATATATATTAAAGGAACTTCACCACTGTCTGATCTCACCCTAAGAGCTGATCAGCCCCGACTGCTCTCCAAGTGCAAGGAATACAAAAATGTGAAATATCTTACACTGTGCACTCATCCTACATTTTACTCCTGATACATGTACATATATGAGGAAAACAGAAGCAGCCTTTTTTTAGAAGTTTTCTCTCAGATTTTGGCTTCAAGTTTAAAAAAAAAAAAAAGTAGTCCCTATTCCTATTAATAAATGCAATTAAACCTCAAGCTAGAATGTTAATTCTAGCTCCAACTTAGTCCTTCATAATCTGTTCTTTTTCTCCCAAGACAGCTACAGGACAAAGCTGTTCATGAGAATCTGTGCACAACACTTCCACAGCAGGCATCTAAGATCTTAACAAATTTTATCATCCATGTCCTTCGTATTTTCACGTACCATAATCATTTTGAAAGCTTCAACACATGTCTTCTAATGGTGTCACTCTCTATAATGAGATAGGCAAATCAGATTGTTACTAGAGAGTCTTAATTGCATTACATCATCTGAGTTGTAAATGTTTGTCTAGTTACTGTCCAGGTAGGGCAATCAGAAAAAGAAGAGAAAAACCCATTCTTTCTGACCCCAAACCAAAACAGACTTCCGTTGCCGGTAGGCATACTGTACTACACGCTTCTCAGACACACTGCAACAGTGGGTAAATACAAATGGCTTCAGGAGGTGCATCACTTTTTCCCCTATTAATGCTTCAGGAACCCTGGCTTCCAATGTTTTGCGGTCCTCAAGGCATATTTCATATATTGTTTTTAAAGCTTATTATAGACCCTGAGGAGGAAAACTTAGATCAAATACAGTTTGACAGGTAAAGGGCATTGTGAAGTCTCCGTAAGCGTACCTGCTACAGGGGGAATGTGCTCACGATGTAGAAAACCCTTTCCGTGCCATGCAGAGAGATGTCCCCTGTGCACGTTTTTCCAAGCACTCCTTACTGCTGATCAGGAAAATCACCATTTTACTTATGTGAAGTATAAGCACTACCTTACTCTTTTTGTGCTTCCTTCCTCACCGTCACCTCGGTACTGTGCAGATCAGCTGCAGAAACTGCCAACCAAGGAAGAGGAAAAAACCAGCATCACAGATATCCTCTTCATATTTGAAATAACGTACTTGAAACCAAATCCTTTTGTATAAAAATCAATGCACTTCATAGCAACTATAGGAAAGCCTAGAAACATGTGGACGTTGTAAAAAGTCTTTCTGCTTGTTCATCAATCCAGCCAAAATGAAAAGCTTACATTTTCATGAACGGTGAGCATTTTTATGCATGTAACTTCAGAATATCTTAATGGTAGAGGACTCCTTATACATCTCCTCCCAGAAACTAGTCATATCTCTAACATGTCTAGATGCAGGTACCCAGAGTCGCTACTCGCTTTTCAAAAAAAAAAAAAAAAAAAAATCTAACAAGAGGTGTCCGTTGGCTGGGCATGCAACCCTCCACAGGCATGGGCACAGACGCTTCAGCTACCAGCTGAGCCCCCATCACTTACACCGTGCCTCCGACTCTCAGCAAGGACACCGCCACGTTCTCACAACCGTGTCAGAGCTACCAAGGTCTCCTTGCACGCCCTGCAGCACTATCATCGGGGAAATCTGTTGCAAGGAAGATCTGACAACAACTGACAGAAGATTTACTGTAAATCCCACAGATTTAGTACTAGAGGCCTTCAGAAGACTGCCTGGAAAAAGCAGCTAAGACTGGGCATAATCTAATACACAGACAAAGAAGAGCAATGCAGGTGGCTATCTTTAACTATATAACGGGGTTTGATCAAGAGCCCACCGATGAAGAACTTCAAGTAGAATAGGCAGTTTTTCAAACCTGAAGAATTGCACCTTGTCTTTGTCCTGGAGGAAACCTATCCATCTTTTAATTACAGCTTTCCGAGTCAACAAAGCCTATCCATCTTTTAATTACAGCCCTTTAAGTCAACATGCCCTTCCCACTCCAGCTCTTGTTTTTCCAAATGCTTCCCAAACTGTGGGATGACTCCCTCATTACAGTTCCTTTATCCCAAGACAGGGAGACATTGCTTGAAACAGCACCGGTCCTGTTCCCGAGTTCTTTGGATGGAAGCAGATCAGCCTCACCCGCTGTGTATTACATCAGTTCATGTAAGTGACAGAAGGAAAGACGTTTAATTTACCCCACTCAAACAAGGACCACTTCTTCAGACCTTCTCAAACAACGAGGAGTAACCCAGACCTTGCTGGCAGTTGCGTGGAGCTGACAGGTTGAGACACATCACAGTCGGATGGATGTTCATCACACACTGAGCACACACGGGGCATTATTCAAATACCTCACCACGAACCAAAAGAAACAGAGAAAAAAAGGTTGTTAGATAAAGGAGGAGCTGAAGGCAGACCAGTTGCATCCTGCATGTTAATTACGTTGATTCTTCTAAACAGTCCCGTGAAAGTTAAAAAATTGAAAATAGGAAACAGAAATAGGGAATACATAACTACGCAGCAGTACCCAAGAAGATAACAAACGCAGTATTACCACTCAGCACGTCAGGTTTCCACTCAAGCCTTAGTGGTTCTTACCTTGATGACCTCTGGCTTAGCAGAAACAGGACAGACGGCAGGTGATCCTCCTGCGACGTCGGACTTCAGCAACGCCTTACGGAGGCACTCAGTGCTAAAACACCCCAATTGCCTCGGGTCCACGTACTTAGAACGCAAGGTAACTACACGGACAGTTCTCCTGTTAGTTCGTGAGTGTGAGCCATGTGGTCTTAACGAGGTTAAAGTAAGGAAGCCGGGGCTCAAACACTGCCGCGTGTCTGCTTTCAGAAGTTAGCAGGACTTTGGGTCTCTCGGCCGTGGCTGACGTGTATTTGCTTCGTTATGGGCAGCCAGGCAGCCTTGCTGGAAACAGCTACCTGAGCAGAAGAGGGATCTAGCTGGAGCAGTGGAGAACGGAGCACCCGTTCAGCGGACAAACCCCCCCACCCCAAGGCAGGATGGCTGCCTTCCCTCTCCTGCCTGCCAGATCCCCAACACGGCGCAGCCCGGCACGGCCCCAGCCTGCTCCCGCTGGGGACTTGGGCAGGGTGGTTGCTCTTGCCTCAACCGAACATCTCTAGATGAAATCATTAAGGTAGGTTTGTGTAGGTCCATTCTGTGTGGATTTTTGGTTTGGGGGTTTTGGGGGTTTGTTTTGTCTTTTTTTTTTTTTTTTTTAAGTGAGTCTCCCTTAATATTTTAAGTTCACTTATGCCCAAACCCAGAGGCATTCAGAGTTCAGCTCAAAACCAAAGCAAAACCAGCTGGGTTTCATAAAGATTTACTGCTGATGCTTATGTTGATGAGGATTTTTTCCTTCTTCAGCTTTCTTTTCCCTACAAAGTTGCTATTTTGCACTGCTTTAACCCAGGAAAATATAAAGGCTATTTTAGAGATATTTGATGGATTTTGGTGGGGTTTTTTCCCCCCACACTGCTGTCTGGTAGGAACATATAATCTTTCCTTCAGAAAGTATGCACATCTACAGGCAATACAGAGAAATGCCAAATGGTAAACTTAAATACAGATATACTCTCCCAAAACCTGAAATTAAGCTATTGTTATTACACCGTTCAAGGAATCGAATGACTACTAACCATAATTTAGCTAAGATCAAGTGTAAAATCTGTTTAATAATATCCGATACATCCTCTATCTAGGAGATTATATCCTGCATTTGCAGGGCATTGACTCAATAATCTAATAGGTCTTTTCCATCCCTGACTTCTATTAGCCTATGAATTATAACAAAAGGACCATTAGGCAAACCATAATTGTGGAAACAGCCTTTGACACATGAGACTAACTACTGCCATGGTGCAGAAAAAACCCTAAAATTAAAACATGGACAGACAATTGAAAGTAAAGCTTTCCCTTTATCCAAGTGTTAACTCACTTGATTAAAATTATGAAAAAACCTCAGTAAGTCACAGAGAAGGCACTTTTTCTCCCCATCTTGTTAGGTAAAACCGCCTTGTTTTGACAGTACAGCAAATGCTGTTTTGTCACTGAAGGAAGGACTGGGACTGGAGGGTTACGTGGGATATTTCCCTTAACTGCTGCATCTGCCCAACCAAACTTGCCCTGTAGTCCAGACCAATGCTGGCAGACTGCTCCGGTTCTGCTGAGGAAAGTCACTTGTCTTGGCTTTCAGCGAGCTTTACCTGGGGAAATAAAAAAAAGCAAACCAAAAAAAAAAACCCAAAAAGGCACAAAGCATACAGCCAAGGTTCACCGTCTGTGAAAGAGTTGGAAAACGCAGCCATCCTCTAACAGCTCTGTCTATCACACATTCCTGCAAAGAAGGTCATCGGCTTTGCAAACACCTTAGAGAAAAAGATGAGTTAACAAATGAAGTCACACATTTTAATACATTTACAGGGAATGTAAACTTCACAAGAGCCCAGCAGTGGAGACACCTGCAAAGAGGATCAGCAAAAAAATTCAGATTTCAGCTCCCTTCTGCAAGGGCTCATTTACATTTCTGACTTTATCCTGCTCGCTGTATTAGCGGTGGCCAGGTACTGCTCTCCCTCGATGTCGCAGGAGCTGCCAAAACCAACGCGAGACAGAAGGGCTGCCAACGTGGACGCGTTATTTCTCCCGAGCATCTGCCCTCCCCTGACGGCACGTATGATCCCAGGTGCTGCGCCCCGGCCGGCCACGGCCGCCAGCACAGTCCTCCCGCACGGGGATCGCAGGACCGCCGTGTCCGGTTAAAATTGACCCAAGACACGGGATCCACGTCGGGTGCGTGAATAGCCGAGTTAATTCCAGAGCTATTCGCGGAGCGTGAAGGTAACCACACGTCTGAGTTCTGCGCCAAGGCCTCGATGCTCCCGGTGCACAGACGCTGTGCTTTTGGCAGGTGCGCAGATCTCCAGGTGCGTGGAGATTTAATGCCGCAGGTAAGGGAACGAACACATCACGAAGCCACGTCTCCTTGGTCCCGGGCTTTCACAGTCCGTCGCTGCAGGGATGTCACCCCTCCACTCAGAGAAAGGGTTAGAGGAGCACATCTGCATTTGGTATTAGCAAAGCACCACTGGAAGTGAACCATTGTTAATGCACTTCTGACAAAAATCACCGCTTTCAGTTTTCCATAGAATTTCTCAAGCTTAATTAGTAAGTAGTTTTTACATGGACGACTGTTCCTTTTTTCCCATTACCTTCCAATACAACTGTTTATGCAAAACACATTCATTAAAGACAGTTCTGCAGTATCACCTGTTTACGCTGCTATTTGCAAATACTGCAAAGAAAAAGCACTGGCTAATGCCTTACCTTTATAGATTCTACTGCTTCCAAGATGCCTAGCTGGAGGAACCGCAAACTGGAGCCAAGCCCATGCATCCATTTGTTGTACAAGCCTGCTCGCACAGCTGTGCCGCTGCACCATGGAGCAGACTTGCAACACATCTGCTCACCCAGCCCCAGCCCTCTGCTGCGGAGAAGCTGCCAATTGTGCCTCGCTGTGCCAAACCGTGTGGCAGCGAGGTTTTATTATTGTTTATGAAACAGAGGGCTATCCAGTAGGGATTAGGAGGACTCTCAAGATCACTTCTGTTTGTGACTCGAGCAGGATTTGAAAACAAGTCTTTTCAAATGGCAGCGAGTAAAATTATACATTTCTGCAACAACACGCTTAGAGCTATATTAACGCTTTCATTTTAAAATCAGTTTTCCAAGGGGTTTATGAGTTGGCACTAAATATTCTCCATGAGCTAAGAGCGGCCACACCTGAATTATTTTTCTCATTAAAATCAGATCCAGAGAAATATCCACGCAAAGAGCCTGTTGACCGAACAGAATCCATGAAAAAGCATACGGGCAAAACCTGCTTGGGTTAAATGGGAAAGTTTGAGCAGTTTACGGTTATGACATGCTCGCTTTCATCACCTGCTGTACTTTATAGCCGCTGGCTTCAGCAAACAGCCACGAGCAGTACAGAAAACAGTCCTGCACTAGCAGGAGCGACAGTATGAGTTTAACAGAAATGTTAATATTGACTCTATCACAAATACAATCACCACATTTAAACAGGCTACTCAGCATTTATTCTGCCGGCCTCCTGCATGTGGAGCCTTCCTGGGCTGCTCCGTCTCACCTCTTCACCTCAAAGCACATTTCCGATTTGAATTTTGTCTGCATGCCCCACGACAAGCTCATTAAACTCTTACATTTCCTTCCAGCTCTGACTTAACATCTTTTCTTTAAAATTACTTCCTTCTCACTAGTATCTGTGGCCTGCATTATTTCTGCACTAGAGAGCAAAGTAAGAGTTAATCTGAAAAATAAAGTCATCCTGAGCCTGGCCCTAATTCCTAGGCCCAGCTTGTCTCAGGGAGTCAGAGCAGGTTGCATTGATTTACCAATTTCTGTAGGGCCCTGTATATACATATATATTGGTAATCTCTATCCTGATTGTTTGGGGTGGGGGGGAACAACCAATAAAAAGAAACCCAAACAAGCAAACAAAAAAACCCCAACCACTTTAATTTCATCTAAAAATGGGACACACTTGCTGCTTGTCTTCCAAATCATCGGGGCAGATGCTCGAACACCCTGAGCTTAACGCCAAAAGCTGTCACAGCTTCCCTGGAAGCCTCACCCAGACCCAGCAGGACCTGGGTGCTCCGCTCCTGGTCCTTCGGCTGGCTTCCAGCCATGCACAGTGCTAACAGCCTGGCCCCTTCTCATTAATCTTTCAAGTGCGTTACAAGTTCAAATATGTTGCTACCTTCTGCATTGCCACACACCGATTTGTAATTCAGTCTAAAACAGTGGATTTGATGGCATGGTTTCTCCTGCGTTAAAAGAACTAACAACTCCTATTTTATTTTCATGTTTGTCTGAATAAATAACACAGTACTCATCCCAATTAAATATTTGCTAAACTTGTAAAGGAACGTGGATATACAAATAAAAAGAATGCAGGATTTCTTTCTGAAATTGCCCTCCAGCGCAGAAACATCTGTAAATGTTCTCGGGGCTTGTACATCCTCTGATCGTGATAGAAAATAAACCTGCTCAAAGTTTCCACAGCACAGGTATTTCTAGGATTACAAACGTAATGGTTTTTATCTAGCCCCTTGTTTACTGAACCCACAACTTTCTTTCCTAACATTTTAACGAGGCATAGATCGCAGCTGTTTGTAGTTACTTTTAGCTAAACATCTCTCTCTGTTTTAGCTAATATCAATAACATTTTCCAAATAACTTGATGCCATCATTTCATATTTGTTTTGCAAATCTGCTAAAAATACAACTCTAAAACAAGTGTACTCCAGGAAATACATATTTCTCAGTCACAGCTATATTGCTCACTTACAAATGATTACAGAAGTAATGTGAACACATGAAATTTATTTGTTTTTGTTAGGAAATGAAATGAAGTAAAAATTTTACAGTTCTTTAAGTTCTATAAGCTCCATCTTCAGGAATTAGCACAAAGATTCATTTTTATAGAGGTTTTTCAGGAGAAAAGACAACAGTATATGACTTGAAATTAATTTGTAATAGGCACAACTGTGTTTTATTGTCCTTGCTTATGCTCTCAGTTACACAGTAGATTATTCTTGCTATAAATATCATAAATACATGATTTGGGGGTTGTATTCTTTGGGAGCCTCTACCATTTACATGAAAGAGAGAGAGAGAGATGTAATGGTACGATGCTATGCTAACAAGTCCTTAGTTTCAGCAGTTTATTAATGCCAGCATACTCATGTGCCTCAGGTTTGTAAAATCAGAGTCCTGTTGTAAAGCAAAATTCATAGCCAGATACTGGGAGTCATGTCACTCCTCAAGAATCATATCCACGTTATTTGGACGCATCATCCAAGGAGATACCCAATTTTGCAGTAAAACAGAAAAAAACCCACACTATAGCATCTAGTCACTTCGCTTCTCAAAATTCTTAACTGCAGCTGTAGGGAAATGTTGTCTTTTGAAAATACGATAGTCCTGAACCTTCGCTAAGTAACTTTGGTTACAAAACCACACAAAAAGCACTATTTGCAGGAGCAGTGAGTTCTGTTTCCGTGGACTCAGCAGCTTCCTGCTTTTACACTTCTACGTTTGCAATTTCCTATAACAGGAGAGTAAAATTGTCAGAACCGAGGATCCTAAACTACTTAAACGGCTCCGAAACAAAATCACCCAACAACTTAACGACGGTATGGCTGCTTACGTAAAGGGCTTTCAGAACTGGAGAGCGCTACTAAAAAACCCCAGAGTTTGTGAGGATACTCGCTAAGCCGCGCTTTACAAAGCTGGGAGCACGGAGGCAGCTCCTTGCCCTGCCGCTGGATGCCCCATCCCATCCCACCCCCCCCGGGCTGGGCACCTCGGGCTCCGGCTGCGTCCCACGCCAGGGAGAGGGCAGGGAGCGGGGAGCACCCACCCCGGCAGCCTCGGGAAGCACAGCGACCTTGCCATGGCTGCCAGGGAGAGCTGCTCGCCTGCCCTCCCGCCCGGGGGTAAGGAGCTGTCGTGGCAGCCGGCAAGAAGTAAGCGGAGATAAAAAACGGGAGAAATATCTGGGACAAAGAAATGTCAACCTGTACAAACTCAGGGGTGGTCTTAAAGAGAAGCAATCCTGCAGAATTAGCCACGCCAGTGTTAAAAAACAGAGCGATCGCCTGTGCGCTAGAGGTACCGAATCGCCCGCAGAACCTTCCGACGGCGCTCTGCCGAGAAGGGATTGCAGGTGCCCCCGAGAGAAGCGTGGCACCCGCCGCTGCGCACCGAGGGGACTCGCAGTTTGCACCTTTTCTTTCAAAACGCTCATGCTTACAGTTTCCCGGGAGTGCATTTAAGCAGCCTAACAGGCACAGGGACGACTGCTGTAAAGCTGCCGAGCGCCCGCTGAGACCGGCGGAGCGGACCTCGCTGCGGCCATATGGTCCTTCTGCCAGCCCCGAGCGGGCTCCGGCTGCTGTTCCCTCCTCGCCCCGTGCGGGAGGATCCGCCGGGACACAGCATCCCTGCCTGCCGCCTCGGCCACGCTTCGGCCGTCAAACGTCGCGGCTGTTCTCTGCCTCCCAAGGCCGGACCGAGTACGACCGAGCAGAAACTAAGATACTGCTTTTGATCTGAAGGGCAGACCCATCCTATTTTAGCGGTGGTTCCTCTCCCCGCGCCATGACCTGAGCCCGTCCCTGGCTCACGGTGACGTTCCCTCCCCGGAGTCGGAACATTTCCAGAGGGGCTGACGGCACCCACTCGCTCCTCCCGCAGCAGAGCCCCTCGCTGTTGGCCTTTCGAGTTTTGCTCCAGAGCTTGTCGCTTCGCTTTATTTCTTTATGAAGAAGCTGGAGGGTTTCTCGTTTTAAGGTACATACCTTAACTATTTAAGAGAGATGTGCCATCGGCGCAGGCCTAGCCTTTTCCTTGCCGTACGCCCCAGCATGCATCAGAGCCATCTCGCCCTGCGATCAAATACGCGCAATTACCGAATCGCCAGTCGAGCAGCTGTTTCAGTAACCAAACGTAGGCACCTTCTCAGCATTTAAGGATTACGAATCCCAAGCATTTTTACCAGTTTTGCTGGAGAATGGGAACACGCGGAAAAGACTTTTTGCTGTTTATTTTACAACCGGGTTACTGCTATGTTTTATTGTCTGCAATTCTGACTGGGTTGTTGTAGTATACGGTGTAATTTGCATGGAACATTAAAATGACAGAATAATTAAAATTTTGGATTGATATCTCTTTGTAGAGAACCAAGTTAGTCGAGAAAATTAGCTAAGTAATGTTATTTAGTATTTATTAACGTGTGCGAGGCCCTATGCCTTTCGTAAGATATGCAATAAGCATTAAAAGCTATTTTTGCCGGTGCTGTAGAGCAGAGTTGTCCTATTAAAGCCATTACTTCAATCACCAAACCTGAAGTGCTGCGATTTAGAGAGATTTAGATTAACCCAGCACACATGGCAATAATCACTACCTACCGAAAAACAGCTGCAATCACCGCCACTGCAGTGAGTCGGAGGAACCAGGCTCCCGTCCCACCAAGGGAAGTTACACGCAAGAGCTGCGTGTCTACATACAGAAGTTGTTCAAGTATCATTTCTCCTAAATAGAAACGTTCATCTGCGTTAAACTCTACGTTCTGAAAGCCACTCAATCGTCAGAGAGGCAGCTGAGGAGGAAAACGTTGAGTGACCAAAACACCTGACTAGCGTTACAGAAGTTCTCTCATCTTAGTGAAGGTCCCAAATTCACTAAGGAGATTTGGTTTCGTACAGAATACTGTCTATAGACATGCATAAAAATTAGGAATTGCCTGAATAGACGTGAGGCCTCCTCACCTAAACGTATTGTTTACATTTATCCAAAATTAGTTTTATCATCAGTCATTCAGTAGCCTGACACGTTCTCCATCTTGCAGAAAACATTGCATTGGAAACTGCAGCAAGCACAAATCACCTTGCTGAATTAAGTAGGGCTGCCTTGCTAGTACTCTAATAAACTTAACACATTGATATTGCATCTACATTAAGTTCTAGTTATGCAGAAATCCCCTGGCTTCAGATTTTTACAAATCTGTATGCCAGACGTGCTTGTTTTGAAAGAGAACACAAATCACCTGTTTTGTCAAAATGAGCTCTTCTGATCATAGTTGCACCACATTAAAATGCAATAATCCCATTATTTACCTAGACGCATACTTTGAAATAAAATTAAAAAAACAAAACAAAACCAAACCAAACCCAAACCACAAAGCTCAAGTTTCTTTGCAGATCCACCCTTCTGCCTCCGAACCAACCCAGACCACAAGAGTCTGGTGAAGGCTAGTATTTACTACTAAAAAAGGCGAGCAAAGACAGGAGGAAATCAGAAAAACAGAGAAAGAGCTTACCATATAGAAAATGTCAAATATGTCAAAACATTCATGAATACCAACATCTCCCTCTGCACCACAACCAGCTGTAAAGGTTACTTAGGGCTAACGTTTCAGCAAGTGCAGATTATGCAGCAGTGGGTTTACTTACACATAAAAAATCAGCTACAGGTGTATCCAAAGTGCTTTTATGTATGCAGCCAGTACAGGGATTCCTACCACTAAAGAAAAGTCAGAAGGGTAAAATCACATAAACCACAAATTTTCTAGCTTTGACTACCCGAGACATAAATTCCTCCTGGCTGCTCTCTGTGTATATGACATATGCAATGAGGATAATTAGGTGAAGGACTAAGAAAGCAAGTGTTGCTGATTGCATTCCAAAACTAATAAAGCTCCTACACGGGTCTCGTGCCTGCAGTAATTCATCTTCCCAGCGCTACGTTCAGGAAAGGCCGTTGCAGAATACGTCGCGACACTTTCTTGTCCCTAAGTCACCAATTGTGAATTACATCAGAATTACTACGGACGAGCACAGTTTTATGGAACTCGAAGCATAACACATGCAAGGCATACATTACGCTATTCAGGCCCTCAGATAAATGAAGCTTAAATTAAATGTCACAAGTTGACTGCCATGTACTGTATAAGCAAACACCTGACCTGAATTCACCCCCAGTTTGTTTGTCAAGTTTGTAAGCCCTAGCACGTTTTGGAAAATTATGCTTTAGCACAATCTTCTCATCCTTCCACATCAGGAGGAGAAAGGTGTCCGGCTCCGGAGAGGGACAATGAGACAGTCCACAACGTAGTAACTGCGTGGGCTTCACTGGAAATAGAGATGTGACTTTTAGATAAATAAAGCAAACAGACTCCATTCTTATGCATCGGTGCATCGACAGAGTAACTCTGTAGAAGACAGTGCAATTGTACAAGCAAGAAAGTTAGGTTCAATTCAGCCCAGCGGCCTGATAATGAACTACAAAAAAGGAAATCCTGCGGGAACAAAACAGAACAGGTTTTGTCTGCCTTCTCACACCAGCCAAGCAGAAAAAGCAGTAACAAATTTCCTAATCGGCAGGGAGTTAAATAATTAAGACAGTTACCAATCTGAAATATTGTAAGCCTGAAGAAGTAAAATCTTTTAATAAATCCTCCCATTGATACTGCTATTTAAAAATTACTCCTTCAGCTCCACACTCTGTGTTGAGCTTCCACTCCAAACATTTCTCTAAATGTCTCTATACAGCGCTGCTTTCTTTCTTTCCTTCTCTCTCTTTCCTTCCTAGGGCTCTGCAAAACAGGGAAGCCAGCAGACTCCTCTCTCGGGGAGCACGGAGACTTCAGCAGCCGGTCCCCCCCCAGCTCGCCCTGCCTGCTGAGGGCGAATACCCTTAAGACGAGTGAGAGAGCCCCTGGAAAGGTGCCCTCCCGTGAATCCTACCCAAACCCATCCTGGATGCTCCCGGCCAGGCAGGCAAGCGTTCCTCCCAGGGTTTGGCACCGCTGACCGGGTACCCCGGCCCTGGCCGAAGCCCACCCGGCGGGATGCGGAGGGGAGGCAAGAGCTTGGAAACCTGCGGGAAGCTGGGACCGCTTGGCAGCTGGGAGGGAAAAGCCAAGCCAGGTGTAAAATGGCTGCGCTGGGAAGGGCAGCGCCTGCTCCCCCCACAGATGTAGAGGATTAGGCGTGTTAGAAAAGTTATTACAAAAGACCCCCAGGAAGGCGCTTGGGGCGAGCGGCTTAGCGCTGGGGGAAGCCGAAAGCAGGCGGAGGCTTCACCCAAGGGTTAAAGTCGCGACGACTTCAGACCCGGTTGCCTGTGGCAATACCCACCTCCGGACCCCGCTCAGCCTTAGTTAAGCAGCGCCTAACTCCTTCGTCCCGCTAATTACCGCCGCGGCACCGGGGCTGCATCCCCCTTCTTACAACTCTTTTTTTTTTTTTTTTTTTTTTTTTACCAATTCCTCTCCTAACCGAGTCACCCCGACGGACCCAAAGGGTCCCTTTCGGCCATCGCCGCTCCAGCGAACAACCACCCCCCCACACCCCCCCCCAGTTTGCAGCTCCCCGCCGCAAACTGGGGGTGCGGGTCCGGCGGCGATGGGGCTGCGGTCGGCGGCTGAGCCGCCGACCGCAGCCCCATCGCCGCCGGACCCGCACCCCCGGGAGGGGGGACGGGGGGGGGACACCCTCCTCCACCGCTCCCAGCACCTCCCGGGAAGTTTCCGAAGCAAAACCCCTTGCCTTGCTGGAAAGCTTTCCAGGAATCCGGAGACTTTGGAGGGCAGCAAACAGCCCGCAGCGCAGGCACAGCCTCCCCCCCCCCCAAAAAAAATACCAAGGCATCCCTCCTGCCCTCCCTCAAATGAGGGGGGACAAGGTGGGGACATCAAGAGCCCGCGATGAAATTTGCCTAATTGCTTGTGCGGGGAGATGGATGGAGGGACGGATGCCGCACCGCAGGAGCGGGGGTCTGGCTGCTGCCGAGGGAGATGCCGGGGGGGGGGGAAATGGGGGAAAGGACCAACCTTCGAGGGTCAGGTTTTCCTCCTCTTCCTCTCGCAGAGCCGGCGAGTCCTGCCGCAGCCGGTCCTGAAAGGGAACTGCCCCATCCATTCGCCTTTGCGGTTTATTACTATATTGTCAGAGGCTATTGTCCTTTACGGGCAATGGATGCTGGTGGTGGTGCTTCTCGCTTAGACAGAAAGAAGACGAAATTCTATTCGTTTACGTGTTTTATTGTTGTAAACATTAAAATTGTCTTTCTCAAAGAAAGAGTTATCAGGAGGAAAAAAAAAATAATAATCAGCGTTTCTAACTGTCATACACCATAGAAAAAAAGGCAGTGACTCGTCTCATGTGCCATACTGGAAATATACAAAGAAAAATACTACAGAATATGGCAATATTAAAAATATTACTCGAACGGAAAATAATATATTAACCGACAATTTTAGACATAAAAAAACGGAACAAAACAAACCAAAAATTCAAAGTGCTCAGTAATTTCCAGGGAGTTATGTATATTATAAGCACTCTGGAAACAGTCAAAAGCTGCTGCATGCAAGATTTGTTTAGCTTTAGACAACAAAATAATCAAGATATAAACTTCTTTTTTAATCAACATCAACAGTACATACAACACTTACAAACAAGGAATGTCGGACGGTGTTTACAAACACTATGTGTCCCTTTGGGGAGGATTTCGGGTTTTGTAATACTTGTGCCCACCTATTTTACAATTGAGAAAATGTTTGAAGCTTAGATAACTACCAGTCTTTATAAAAGCTAACAGACTACATAGTGTCTGAAATACTATTTATAGAATATAGACATTACTGAAATAGCAAGTGCCTATAACATTGTCACCCTAGAATCGTCATGCTTTCCTGGTATGGAGAGATTTATTTTTCTTTCTCTTTATTCTCCCTTTTTTTTTTTTTTTTTGCAAACACGTTTAGCTTTTATTTTTCTTTTTTTTTTTTAGAATTGTTTTCCATATTTCTTCATAAATAGGCACAGAATAATTTTTAAAAAGCCAAACTGCATCTGATAAATTTACAAGCCTTCGCCTTCTTTAATGACATGCCACCCACGCAACATTTAGGTTTTGTATATATTACAGCTTTCTTTTACAGCAGAAAACTTTAGTCTTTAGGAGGGTGAGACTTGTGGGTCACCTTAACACTTTGTTTGCCACCGCATGAGTCTTAGCTGCGCACCCGGCGTTGCCAGATATGTTCATCTTTTTAATCAGAAGTCCTTAATAATAAATTCATTTATAAGCTGATAATAAAAAGTTTATACCATGGTATTTGTGTAGTCCATGATCTGCATCCATGATGCCCCAGAGCCAAAATGCCCACTCGCGTTCTGCCCGCAGGAGGTTAGCAACACTGTTTGGGGTGGGAAGCTGGCACCCAGAGGTGCTGCTTTGGGCCCAGACGAATTCCCCTTCAGACAGGTGAAGCTTCTCTTCAGTTCAGTGGAAGTGCACGGGAAGAGTCTTAAAAAGGTAAAGTGTCCAGAAAAAGTTTGTCGATTATTGCTGGCGGTGGCACCAAATCTTCCAGTTTCAGGTAGAAAATGCGTTGCAGCCCCTGCGTGCAAAGCGTGCGGAGTTCGGGGAGCTTCCCCAAGAGTTTGGACAAATAGTTGGGGCGATTCAGCCCCCCGTTATTAAAAGTCACATGGTCTTTGAGACAATTTACAATCTTGTTTTGAAGTTCTTCCACCCTCTTGGGTTCTTTAAGCCCGTGCCTCTCTGCAAAAGAGAAGGGTGCGGGACGCGTTACAGGTCTGCCACGGAGAGGAAAGGCGGGCGGCAGGGAAAAGGAGCTGCCCGGTGGGGCCGAGCGGAAAAGAGGGGACACTGACCTGTGACCATAGCCAGGGCAGCGATGCAAGAGAAGGCAGAGATATCGATGTTCATGTTTTGCAAGTTGGAGGAAAATTCAACAATGGAATCGATCCACTCCCCAAAGCCGCGGACGCACTGCAACCGGTGCAGGACTACCCCATTGCAGAAGATAAGCTTGCCCTCCACCGGATTTGACCTGGAAGGAATGTGACAACCCCAAAACGAACAGAAGAATGAATGAGCGAGAAAGAAAAAAATCGGATAGGAAGAGAAAGAAAAGAAAGAGAAGGGGAAAGACAAAAAGATGAAAAAGAGAAAGAGGAGGGGGAGAGAGAGAGAGAAGGAAAGGAAAATAAGAGAGAGTGAAAGAGAAAAAAGAAAAAGAGAGAAAGGGGAAGAAAGGTTGGGGGAAAAAAAAGGAAGAAAAAGAGGAGATGGGGGGAGAAAAGCTAAACAACTAATTACTCGAGGAGCAATAAATGAAGGATTTAAGAGGCACCTAATTACCGAGGAGTTAATAAAACGCAGACCAGCGGACCTTGAAAGGATGTGATTTCCTCGCCGCCCAGAAGTTCCCCCCCCCCCGCCTCGGATTCCGGCCGCTTACCTGTACGCCAGCCGCAGCACGAACAGCTCCAGGAAGGCGGATTCGAAGAGCAGGTCCTGGTCCGTCTTAGGGAGATCGGTGAAGCCGGGGATCTTCTCTGCCCACCCTCGGATGATCTCCATGGAGCCGGTCAGGAGATCGTAGAACTGCTGGATGTGCTGGGTGTCGTCTCCGCTCAGCTGGTAGTCGGGGTTCGCCTGGAACTGGAAATTCACCGTAACGCGCACGTCCCGGGCTTCCCCGACGCCAGCTACAACCCGGCGAGGCTCTCCCCCCCCCCGTGCCCTCCGCCGGAGCCGGCAGCTCGGGGCAGCGGGGTCCCGGGGCCGGGGGCGGGGGGGGGGGGGGACGGGACGGCGGGCGCAGGTAGGTCCCTACGCGATGCTCGGTCCAGCTTACCCTGGAATAGTCCAGGCTGGTCATAGCCGGGTTGGAGTCGACATGGGCTCTCACCAGCGCACTGATCAGACTCACCGGGGGCGAGGGGGGAGAGGGCTCCTGGGGGCTCTTCGGTTTGGATGGCAAGCGACCCCTCCGGCCTTTGAGGCTGTCTGTGCGCACCACTGCAAGAGAGAGAGGCTGCTCAGCCGCCCCCCCCCCCCCGGCCCGGCCCGGGCCCGGCGGGGCGCAGGCGGGGGCCGGGGGGGCCCCCCGGACTCACCCTCCTTGACCATGCCGACGGCCAGGCACTTCTGGAAGCGGCAGTACTGGCAGCGGTTGCGGCGGCGTTTGTCCACCGGGCAGTTCTTGTTGGCCAGGCACACGTACTTGGCGTTCTTCTGCACCGTGCGCTGCGGGGGGGGGGCGGCGGGACGGGGGGCACCGGGACGGGACGGGACGGGAGGCGTCAGCGGCCGGGCTGCGGGGACCCGCTCCCCGGCCGCCGCCATCCCCCCGACTCTTTATTTTCATTCTCTCCCCGCCCCCCCGCCCCCCCGCTTTTTTTTTTCTTTTTTCTTGCCTTTTTTTTTTTTTTTTTTTTCCCAGGGCATTTAACAGGAGAAAATTGATAGCGTTAACATTTGAGCTAACCTCGCAGCTCCTAGCTGTGTTTTATATGCCAAGAGGAGGGAAGGAGACGCTCGGTAAATACAAATCCGTGGGCATTCATATTATTTACATTCCTTGGAGACCTTCTCTATTTAAAATGATAAGATTATTCAATCAGGATGGTGAAATAAAGAGATCACTTAATTTTACCACGGGGAATTCTGTTCCACTTGGTTAGCTCAGACACAGTTCTCTGTCCTAACCAATTTCCATCTGAAGGGGAAAGCGGCTCCTCGCCCCCCCCCCCCGCCCCGGCGGGTCCCCCCCCCGCCGCCCTGCCCGCCGCCCGCTCACCTTGAAGAAGCCCTTGCAGCCCTCGCAGGTGCGGACGCCGTAGTGCTGGCAGGCGGCGTTGTCCCCGCAGACGGCGCAGAGCCCCTCGTTGGAGGGGGAACCCCGCGAAGGGGGCGAGGGCACCTGGCTGTCCAGCAGCTGCGGAGCGTGGCCCAGCTGCAGCCCGGGGAAGGCCATGGAGGGCTGCTTGCGGATGGGGTTGGGGACGGCGAAGGCCTGCCCGTCCACGGCGTGGTGGGCCCCGGCCGGCTCGGGGTTCATGGGGACGTGGAGGGGCCCGTCGAAGCGCATCTGGCAGCTGGAGACGGGGGTGCCGGGGGGCGACTGCTTGAAGGAGAAGAGGGAGAGGCGGGAGACGGGCGTTTTGCGCTGCTCGATCATGTGCGTGGTGGCCACGTAGTTGGGGTGGAAGTTGTGCAGGGAGCCGGGGTCGTCCCACACGGGGCCGTGCTGCACCTGGAAGCCGGGCGTGGAGGGGGTCGGGGGCGACGAGGGCTTGTAGTACACGGAGCCTGAGTGGGACATCATCTCCTCGGACTGGGGGGGGAGGTGGCTGTGCTGCTGGTAGCCGTGCATCTGAATGTCTTCCACCTTAATGGAGGACTGCTGTCCGGAGAGGGGCATTTGGTACAAGCAAGGTGGCTTCACGTCGTAGCTTGTGTTGTAGTTGTCCATAAAGGTACTGAAGCTGGGGAGAGAAGTGGTGGCAGTGATTTCAGTGTTGGTGAGGTCCATGCTAAACTTGACAAACTCCGGAGTTAAGAAATCGGAGCTGTATTCTCCCGAAGAGTGGTAACTGTAGCTCTGGGAGGCCGGGCTGGCTCCTTGAGGCGAGGACCCATACTGAGCCTGAACACAGGGCATGGCTGGAAACGAAACAGGGTCATATAGACTCGGCCCGCAAAACCGCGCTCCCTCCGCCCGCCCCGCCCCTGCTCCGCGCCGGGCACCGGGCACCGCGCCGGGCATCGCGCCGGGCACCGCGCCGGGGACCGGGCACGGCGCCGGGCATCGCACCGGGCATCGCACCCGGCATCGCACCCGGCATCGCACCCGGCATCGCACCCGGCATCGCACCGCGGGGACGGCGGAGCCGCAGGAACGAAGCGCACAAACCTTCAGCCGCGTTAGAGGCGTTTTCGGGGGAGCTGAAGGCGGACAGCGTCGGAGCTCAGCGGAGAGCAAAGTTTCCGCGGTTTCAGAACACGGAGGAGGAGGAGGAGGGCTCCAGCCTGCCCAGCGCGCCGGCTGAAAGACAGACAGACAGACAGAGCCGCTCTTCAGGCTGTCCCGGCACCTGCGGCGGAGCGGGGGGGGGGAGCGCCCGCCCCGGCGGAGCCCGCCCGCCGCCCCCGCCGGGGTGCGGGAGCGGTGCCGGGGCAGGGCCGGCTGGCCCGGGCTCTGCGGGGCACCCCCGAGAGCCCCCCGAGGAGCTGCGTTCCCTTCGGTTTGGGGGGGGGGGTTGGTTATGGGGTTTTGTTTTTTTTTTTTTTTCTCATGGGGAAGAAAACTTTCCGCGGGCGGGCTGGCGCTCGGCTGGCGGGGAACCAAGCGCGTTTGCCCCCCGGTTTTCGGCTGGCAGGAGCCGGCGCCTTTCGCCGTCTCCGCCGGTAAGGCGGGAGGAGGCGCGTCTCCGGGGAAAGCCGGGCGAGGCCGGGGGGGGGGGTTCGCCCCCGCCCCGGAGGACCGTGAGCCGCCGCCCGAGCAGGGCGCGGGTGACAGCCAGCCCGGCGGGACCCTGGGAGCCGCAGCGCGGCCATTCAACCTGGCAGCACCACGGGTGACAACGCGTCCACGGGCAGCGGGGACAGCTCCCCCCCTCCCCTCCCCTCCCGCGGCTCATCCCGGGGCTGGAAAAACGGCCGGACGCGCCGCGGCAGCCGGCTCCCACGCGCGTTCGGAGCGGGTGGAATGGGAGCGCCTGCCCCCCACCCACGCCTCGCGCGTGGAAGCCCGGGGAGGGCAGGGCGGGGAGGGGGGGGGGGGTGGGTGGGTAGTGTGTGGGGGGGTGTCGAGGGGGAGGAGGAGGAGGAGGGAGGGAGGCGGGCTGCGCGCGGGGCTGGCTGCACGCGTGGGCACTCACCGGAGAGCGGGGACCTGTGCGCGCATCCAAGTGCCGGGCAGCGGCGGCGGCGGCGGCGGCGGGACACGTCGGGGAGAGTCGGCGGCAGCGTCTCGCCGGGCGAGCCGAGGCGGCCGGAGTGTCCCTTCCCCGCAATGTGCCTTTGTTTATGTGGGCTCCCTATTCCACAGCCAACGTGCACCTCGAGCCCCCCGCGCGTCACCGCGCGTCAGCGCCCGGCGGCCAATCAGCCCGACGGAGGAGAGGGGAAAAAAAAAAAAAAAAAAAAAAAAAAAAGGGGGGGAGGGGGCGGCTTTGCCCCGCCCCCCCTTGGCCCAGCTCTCCCTTTGGTAAATTTCCGACGGTGACATCACGCCGCGGGGACACGCCCCTCAGGTGGGCGCCCCGCCCACGCGACGACGGCCACGGGCGCCCACGCCGCCCCTTCCACGCGCGGGGCGCGGGCGGGGCGCGGCCTCATTTGCATAAAGGGCGGTGTCACACACACCCACACCCACCCGCCCCCCCCGCCCCACCCACCCTTCAGCGTCACCGTTGACGCAACCAGACGGCGCGCCAAAAATAGCGGGCGCCCCGACGGGAGCTCCCGGGGGCGGCGGGGAGCTCCCGGGCCCTCGGGGGCGCGGGTCTGCGCCCCCGAGGGCCCGGGAGCTCCCCGCCGCCCCTTTTTTGGGGGAAACCCCCCCCTTTTTGGACCACGAGCAGAGCCAAGAGCCGTACGCCCACTCCCCGCCGCCTTTTATTCATCGCCGCCGTTTCTTACAAGCCGCGCCGAACGCACCCCCCCGTCCGTTTCCCACGCGGAATTTACGCGGGGTTCGGGTTTATTTATCATTCCCCCCCCCCCCGAAATGCCCACATGCAACCCCTCTGATTAGCATCATTAACAGCACACATTTGGGTCAGCGTTGGGGGGGAGGACGGAAAGCAGAACCAGTTTCATATAATTAAGGGCAGCGCACTTATTAATAAACCCATCGGGAATCTTAATTTCGCGGGGCCAGCCAGCATCGGCCGCGACGGCACGCAGGGCTTCGGCGACGTCGCTGCTCCTGAAGGGGTTGAGGAGAGAGGGGAACGAACACTCGGCCTCCTCCGCGGTGGGCTCCGGAAAGCGGCTCTGACGCCGACCCCGGATCTTCCCATGGGACCCTCAGCTGCAGTCCGGCCTGCAAAAAAAGGCAGAAGTCACCTAACTGCGCGTCCCCGCCCGCAGCAAGCCAAGGCGGCAGAGCGACGCGCGAGGTACGGCGCCTGACTGCTGGCAGGTGCTTTTTCTGCAAAGCTCGAGAGACCGGAGTGTGCGAGAGGGAGTAAAGGCTGGGAACAGATCCTGTGCATCCAACCTGGCAAGTACCGTTTTGTGCAGAAGGACAGAATAAAAGCCAGTGCACCTGACGCGGTGCAGCCTTAACCTAAGAAGCCAACATTTCCGACACAAAATCCTTGCCTGACGTAAAAACCCTCTGAAGCACTTAAATAGGAATGGTTTATGTGGAAGTGTGATCGCTTCTTCCTAATACGTTTCTCTCGCTGTAAGCCAGTCATCATGCTCGCTTTGCAAATGCTTTTCCCTTTCAGCTTACACTGTAAAAACTCAAACACCCAAGACAAACTGCTTCCCACCGTCTGGCTCGCTCGCATCCAGAAGAGATCACTTCCACTTTGCAGTTACAGTCTCTTGCTCCTACAGAGTTACTGCTGAGGTTTATCCAACAGGAGAAGAGACGGTAAAGATTAGTGAAGAAATCACGGAAGGCTGTAAGATGCCTCTGATCTGCAAGGACTATTTAAAACAACGTTTCCCGGTATCGATGTGCTGCTCTGGTTTCGCCACCGTGGTGCTCAGCCGAAGGGCGCTGGAGGAGCTCGGTGGGCCGCCTCGCGCCCACCCGTCCCCTCGGCCGCCGGGACTCCCGCTGCAGAGCTGTCGCGTCACGATCAGCATCGGTCGTACCACAAAGGTTCACCCAGGCTATAGTTTTAACATCACAGGAGAAACTTACTGCAAAGGCCCTTATAGGGATAAGTAATACATCTAATTACCATATCCTTAGAATAGATGTAATATAAATTTCATTACTCACTTAAAAGTTCTAAAGTTAACAGCATAAACTTGAAGTTGAGTAATTAAGTAATCCTTATATAGACACTTATTAAAGTATTTATACATATTATCTTAAATCTACATCTATCATTTTGCCAATTAAAATTAGGACTTTAATTGCAATTAAGTAATTTAATTGCCAATTGAACAGCAAAATTGCTAAGTGACTAATTTTAATGCCTATTTTAATTACCAATCATGACTGGGGAGGGAGCTAATCAAGCAGTATCAGAGTAATGATGTGAAAAAAAACGGAGAACAAACATTCAAGACTACATGCTTTTAAAAAAAGAACTCTAAATTAAATAAATGCAAACACAATTTTATACATGTGGTGAAATGCTGTATTTTGGTACCTAAATACACGAGCCCAAAGAACACATTTAATTAAAAAGAACCGTCGCTCTTCCCCCAAAGTGCCAACGACGAAGTGCCCGTTGTCCCTTGTTTCTGCATTAGTCTCCCTGGAAGAAGGTAACCCCAAAACCGGGCCCAGGCGGGACTTTTGTACAGTCACTAACTCAGCAGGCTGAGCGCCCTTAGAAAAGCAACCCTTAAAACCCAAAAGCTGGTAAATTCAAGAAGATCCAGGCCCCCTCCAACACCAGACACAAGGGGCGGCAGTGATGGGCCAGGGGCCCACCTGCACGGCGAGGTCCCCCTTAGAGAACGGTTCGCTGGTCACCGCAACAGCCCCCGCGCCCGAGCGAGACGCCTGCACCTTTCCTACAGCCGGCGGGAAGAGGAGCACAGCCGGAGCCTTTATCATCCGCAGCGCTGGTCGGTGCTGGGCCTGCCCCTCCTGGGGGCCCGGTTCGTCTCCTTCCCCCCAGGAAAAGCGGGCATGAGCACCGGCACCGGCACGGGCACCGGCACCGGCACGGGCACCGGCACCGGCACGGGCGTGCGCACACAGAGGTGCGTCGTCACTGTTCCCGCTCCCTCCCATCGGGGGTTAAAAGACGCAAAGCTGAATCACAAGCATTTTTGACCCTGAACTGCATGTTTAGGAGGACCGTGCCCAAGCATACTCCAAAAAGTAAGAATCCTTCCTCCCAAAAGCCTCTGCCCACCACTAACGAGCTTTTCCAGCTCATTAGGAGGGCTTCCACCGGAGGATGCACTGCAGCTGACCCCATAGGCCGTATTTCGGAGACCGTCTGTGTGTAGGCCTGCTTCAGGTACTGTCCTTTTCAACAAAGGCACAAAAATTCTCATCATTCCTATCTGTGAGCGTAGCAAGCTCCCAAGGTCTAAAGGAAAGTTACAGTGTTTGTTTAAGATTAAGAAGCGCAGGAACTGACCTGTGGCGGCTGTAGCTGTACGTCTATTAGTCAAAAGACCGTAACTGGATCACGGTCCCCGTGATGGAGCTTTCGTTGTTTCAGCCACAAGGGCAGCAGCCGTGCCGGCCAGGCACCGCTGCCGTGCCTGGGGTACGCCGTCAGTGCCGCAGCCAGCGCCGAGGGCAGCAGCCAGCACGGCCGGGCACGGTCAGCGCTGCGGCTAGCACCCACGGTGACTGCAACGCATCGTGAACTCCACGGAACACCTACCTCCGACGCATAAAGCCTGAACTATGGTACGTGTTTGGCAGTCTTGGGCGTCACGGTATTGCAGGAACTCACTATGCACAAAGCAACCATTTGTTTTGTACATGGGCAACCCCAGCTTCGGTTCCACGGTCAGACGGGCGTCCCGCGGGAAGCAGCACAGGTTTGCTCCTTCTCTTCTCCAGGCCAGCGAGCCTCGGCTGGTGCCTGTGCAGGACAGGGGCCGCGTTCGTCTGGTACGTGCAAAGAGGGTGCTGCACCGGCAATGGAACGCCTGCACCTGACCCTTCCCTATGCGAACACACTGTCAATACTCGAGTCACGCACGCGTACCCTGTCTAACTTGGGCGAATGTTTCAGGGTGATGTTTTGGGAGAGGGAAGCTTTGTTTCCTCTTCAACAGAGCGAAAGTTTAAGACTTACGAAAAGGTACCGGCTATCAGAAGACATGATGCGTACAAGCAGCTGATACCACTCACATCAGGAATCCCCGCTACAGACCGAGACCCCGTTACCCTGCCTGGGGGCACGGTGGTGAAGGAGGCAGTACCGGGCCCCCAGAGCACCCGCGATCCATTCCCGCTTCGTGAACGCACGCGCTGCAGAAGGACGTTTACGCTGCTATATACTGGTGCTATCACCAAGAGATCCAAAATGAGTCGTACCACTTCAGTGAACACCTTCCAGAGACAAAGAGGACCAAAGCATCTTTTTGACCGATTTCACTTCAGCGCTTCTTTACACGAGGTGCAAAGTCCCCAAATGCAAGCCCAAACGGAGAAAGAGGCAGGCTGCACATCAGGCACAAGCCTTGCACTAGCGCCCGACCGCTGCAGCAGCGCCTGGCCCCGGCACCACCAGCGATCGGCTACAGATCAGCATCTTCACTGCAGTGGCCGCAGCACCAGCACCGACCTCCCCCCCGGGACACGCCGCCAGCTCCAGCCCCGGCGCGGTAAATGAGAGCGTACGGGTGCGCGGTCCCGTGAGAACCCATGTCAGGTCTCCCCACAGCAAGCGAGCGGCTGTGACAGAAGCTGTGAAGTTGGATGCCGATGTGAAGAAGCGTGAGTCCCGACGTGAGGTTAGAGCCGTCAGAGCGCAGGGTGTGGGGCTCATTGCCAGACTCGGATGAAAACAGGGTGGCTCACGAGTGCTCCATTATCCCCCTTGTGTTTCCCTGAAACTTCCAAAGGAGCATCGTTCTCCCTGCTCTTAGTCCGCTCCCGAAACTCGGTCGAGCTGGTAGTGTCGGATGATGGAAGGTATTTATTACGGTAATGTTTATTTCCGCTTATATTCTTATTAACGTGCGATTATTCTACGGAAGACTACAAAGCTGTATTTTCCCTTTATTATTACCGGCAAGCAAGCACAACGGGTCGCACGTCAACGTCTGCCTGCTTTGACAGCTGTCAAGGCCCCGGAATGCAAATAGATGTTTATGGCGTTTGAAGCCCGGCTCGGTTTGGCCGCGTCCTTGGCGCGACAGCGATGAGATCCGCTCACCGCCTTGCCGTTACGCAGGTCAAGGAACAGAAATCGCGCCGAGCCCTCCGTCTTCCCGCGCCGAGCCGTTCCGTTTCTCCCGGGATAGATCTGATTGATACCCTTCGAGGTGAAAGGCTAAACGGACCATATGGCACGTGTTGCGTTCCATATGCTCTCTGCCCATCCGTGCTTAAGCTGCCGTTAGCAACATCTGCCCTCCCCAGCCATCCAGCTGTGCCGACGGCTGCCGGAACCGCGCACCGCTGCCAAACCCCAACCGGGCTCCTGGGGGGGGAAGGGGGGGGCCGCCCCGGGACGCCTCCCGCCGCTTGCCCCCCCCCCGCCGGTTCCCGCTCCCGCTCCACCGGCCCCGCCGCTACCTGCCTCCGCCGCCGCCTGCCGCCCGGAGCGGAGCGCGGTCCCCGCGGCGCCCGCAGGAGGAGCCCGGGGGGGGGGGGGGGGGGGAGCCCGGGGGGGAGCCCGGGGGAGCCCGGGGGGGGGGGGGGGGGCCGGGGCTCGCCGCCCCCTCGCCGCCGCCGGCGTCAGCGCCCGTCAGCGCCGCGGCCCGGTGACGGCAGCGCCGGCCCCGCCGGCGGGGGGGGGGGAGCTGACGCCGGCGCGGGGGCGGCCGCGCTGCCAGGGGCTCCCCCCGACTGCTGCCCCGTCCCCCCCAATCCGTCCCGGCCGCCGGCGGGGGTCAGCGCTCCCCGCACGGCTCTGAGGGGGCGGGTGTGTGTTTTGGGGGTTGTTTGGGGGGTTTTTCCCCCGCGGACCCCCACGTTCGGCTACTAGCGAGTTTGCCTGCTTTCCGGCTCTTCTGCAGCGGGAACGCGGCTGCTCTGTCTGGAGCCCGGCTCCAGCAAACGGGGGACGAAGCGCGTCCCCTCGCATTTTTAGGGTCCAACAGGTCCAGCCCTGCCCGGGGGCCGGGGGTGCTGCTCCTCACCTCCGCGATGAGGAGGCGCGGCGGCCCGCGTTGATGTCAGTCGAGCGTTCTCTGGATGGAACCGGTTCCAGAAGACGGACTATTTTAAGTACCTTGTAAAGTTTTCTTACATAAAACACACATCTATATACTTAAACACACCCCCCCACGCATACACACTGTAACGCGTACGTAGATTGGGTTTTTAACTTGGCACCGTTTTCCTAAAAGGTTTGAGAACGCCAGAAGTAGTAACTACGCTGCAGAGACCGTTATAGCTTCTCATTTGCCATTCATTTCTGAATTTCTGTTATCTGACGAGGATGCCAGCCGGCTCAGAAGAATGGCAAAACAACCCCAAGATTGTCCCAGGAACGGCACGGGCCCCTTTGCTGGCACCCGGATGGCATTGGGAAGGCAATTGGGAAGAGGCAGCAGCCGCCTCATTAGCAGGTCAGGGAAGGGACAGCAGGAAAGCAGAGCTGCACCATTCCAGCTCTTCCAGTCGTATTGCTTCCCATAGAATATATGAATGCAATTACACTTTTTTCCCCCAGAATTTCTGTATGCGGGCCATGGAGCTCCCAATTAAGCGTCTCACCGGGGGCGGCAGGTAACTACCTGCGTATCTGACCACCAACGCCCAGACCGTGAACAAACCGGTCGTCACAGCGGGAAGGGCCGGCTCTGTGCGGGGAGACTGCTCCCACAGACTGCCTGGAGTAAAAGCAAGCCGTCCGTGTTTAAAAGCACGAGAACCCCCAGCCACGATTTTCAAGCCCTCTCACCGTTTGCTGCCTCGTTTCGCATTTTCCTACCGGGGCCGTTGCCAGAAGCTCCGGCTGGTGGACGGTGACAGGAGCAGCAGCCGTCTGCCTCCGCTTGCCACGGCCGGTTGGCGAGCGAAGCGCTGTGCGTCCAGGGGGGACCTCTTCCCTCTGCCCCTGTGCGTTTCTTTAGTCGAGAAGCCTCCATTAGCAACGCATGAGAAATCAGGATGGCGAAGGTGAGGCGGAGTGTCCCGGAGGCCGGCGTCTGGCTGCGATGATGGTGGAGGTGGCCGGGGTCTGCGCTAGCCGTCGCCTGCCTTGTTTGGGAATTGTCTCGGGGATCGGCTCCAGGCTGTTCTGCCAGCTCTGGAAACCCCCAAAACATGTCACTTGAGCGATGTGTTTATGTCACAAGCACTCTAAAATAGCATAATTACACGTTGTTTTCCCCATATTTTGGTAATTAACTGACAGCACACAGAAATCTGGTTTAATTAACTACTTTCTTTAAGTGAAATTCTGTTTGCTGTTGTAAGTGAAACCCTTTCTTGTTTTGGGGGCACTTTTCTCGACGTACCTGGGATCCTTCCCCCTCATACGGTCCTCAGAAACACATTCCCTGGAAGACCCTGCCGTATCTGACGTTGGGAAGACAAAAATTCACAGACGCTGGCAAAAGAGGTGGGTTTCCAGCACAGCCCTCTCCAGCAGCCGGCCATGCCGGGAAGTGTTGCTGGTCCCATCTCCAGATGGACAGCTCCGTCCAGAGGGCCTTCTGTGGGGCTGGGGGGGGGGGGGGTCAATGATGAGCTCCGAAAGCACCTCTGGGTCTGCCCGGGGCCGGCGCTGCTCAGAGCTGGAGCCAGGAAAGGCGCTTGACACGGAAAAAGTATTTTTCCTCTGAGATGTTTTTCATTAATGGAGCCTCGCAGCAGCAGCGTGAGGTTGTACCGGGAGCCCTGTCCGGGGGTGCCAAAACCGCCTGTGCGAGAGAGGGTGTTTCTGGGGACATCACGGCATCGTTATCTTCCATCCTGCGTTGCGGTCGCTTGCATAAAGCCTCGCAGATGTGAAACATAATGCCGGAGGAATGTCTGGTTTGACTGAGTTACCAGGAGTCTATTTCTGTAATCCCCAACTAGAAACAGTTTATTGAAGTCCTCCCAAAACAATTTACTGCGGGACGGACTCGCTGCCAAAGGCAGCAAGCATTTGGCCTGGTGAATTCGCCGCCACAGAGGATGGCCGCGATCCCTCGCTCATAAAGACAACGTGGTTTTGAAGTGGCGGATGCGTGGTCTGCATTTGCAGGGGAGGTAGCTGCGGTGCCGATAGCCTCGCCGGCACTGCCGCGGTGCTTGCGGACCAACGTGCGCAGCTTTGGGGCCCGATCAATTTTCCATTGAGGCTGTACGCCTCGAGGCCTCCTGAAATAGAGCTGTTTTGAGTGTTTTACACAATGTCTTTGAAAACTGTTTCGCTCACGACTGGTGAGTGGGAGACGTGTGCGTGCGGATCTCGCAGGGCTGCGGTGGAGCGTCAGCCCCACCGGGTGCCAGCCTCCTCCTCCTCCGTCCCAGCGCAGTCTGGGTTGAAGCTGCAGCACAAGCAGAACATCACAGGGCATCCAGGGCTGTCTCGGGGCTGGCGTGCAGCTCCCCATGTTGCAGGGTGCCTGTCGGAAGCTGGGTCCCCCCCCCGCCAGGACGTGTCCCCAGGCAAGGGGCTTTCCCCAGGGTTGGCCACTTTTCTTCTCCCTCTTTCCTCAGACAGTCCAGGTGAAGTCCTGGTTTGCAAAACACGCGTTTAATTTCCAGAGGTGACCAAGTCATATTTTGCATTCATTGCTCTGAACTAAGTCCAAGTTATAAAATACAGTCCCTTTTTGGCAAGAGGGCTGTTAAAGCTTTTTTTCACACTGAAGGGACGGATGATAACAGACAGAGTGCGACAGCCGCTGAGGCAGGGCCTGGGCGCACTGCCCGACAGTCACCAGGAACAGTTATCAGCATCGTCTGTTTGTCCAGCCACTCATATGACAATGACCTTCCTCTATAGCTGGCTCAGCAACGGGTGTCAAGCAGTTAGCAAATGCCAGAATACAAGTTCAGAAACAAAATCTCATGAGCATTCTGGTTATCTCCTGGGTAAAAGGCTCATACCGTACTGCAGGCTTCAGAAAACAGTGGTAAAATTAGGAAAAAACAACTCATGATAGTTACGAATTTGCAAAACTCTTCATCTATGTGACAGTTGCTGTCATTAGAGGTAAATGGCAGGGAGAATAAACCCATTAATGCAGGATGTTCACTGAAAACAGGACTTGTGTAGAGAATGGAGTTTGTAATTACGAGAATAGTTATTAAAATATCATTTTGTTTTTAAAATGCCTGACTTCTTTAATACAGAGTATGAAGGAGTTATGTTTTTAAAAGTTACTTATTTCCAGTGCTTCAAAAAGGGAAGTCTAAGCTGAAAATGATATACCCAAATTGTTAAGACACTTTTTTAATTATCCATTTTAAAACACTGTCATAGAATAGCAGCTGAACCTTATTTTCACTTTCACTAAGAAATGTGCTTTACTCCTGTGTAGATTCTGTTCCTTTTCAGGGCTCTCTCTGGAGCTGTGCTCCAGGTATGTCCGTGATGGTGGATCACAGCTCCAGCCTGTGCGTTTACAGGGGCTCCCGGATCACATTTTTGACTGGCCATTTTGGCCTTTCGGGGGCTCTGGCTGTCCCACCCATGGCAGCATCAATGCTGATGGCTTTCTTCATGGTCTCCCAGTCCTGGTGTGGTTTCTCGGGCGTGATGCTGCGCTCTCTTTGCTCCCTCCCCTCCTGGCTGGGCTCTGCCCAGGGCCCCGAGGTGCGGGTCCAGCTCCGCACCCAGGGGTCTTCTTCCTTCACCACTTTTTGGAGCCCCAGGCTGACGGGGACCGGCGCTGGGTCAGGCTGGCTGAGAAGAGGGCACCCATCCGCTCCTCTGGGCTTTGGGTGCTTTGCAGCCTCCTGCCACCTCCCGAAGCCCGCACTTAGGGAGGACCCAGCACCGCAGCCGCTCGCCGCTCCCAAAGTGGCTGCAGACATCGTGCGAGAATCAGGAGAAAACAAGAGCATTTTTGTGGGGAGTAAATACCAGTTAGAGCCGGGCACGTGTTGCGCAGTAAACAGCTCCTTTGGCAAAGCAAGCCGCACGGCAGCATCTGCAGCACGGGCGCCTACAGCTCGTACGTGTGGGCTTCAAGTTGTTAATGCAAGTACTTACTCCAGGGCTCACGTGCACGTAGGCGAGCATATAACCAGCTTGTGTGCCGTGCACACTGGTCGTACCTGGAGGTGTTCCCCAGTTATAACCACTGCGAGAGCCCGGCGACGGATCTGCTGGCCCGGCGGCCACCCTCCACTAGCCCAGAGGTGCCAGGCGGACGCCCGCGCTTCTCGGCAGCGCCGGCGTCCGCCGTGCAGGCTCGCCAGGTCCTCCGGCGATCATGACAGAAGGCGAAACCTCAACAATCATGTCGGGAGGACTCGTATTTTCCGTCTCTCGATGACTTACCGAGGAGGGCGTCAGAGCTTCGACCCCTATCGCCCTCCCTGCAGCGCTCCTTCGCTTTCCGCAAGGCTCTGCTGGAATTTAGTGCAAACATAGCACTTATGTACACCCAACGGTACACACAGCATATGCTTACCATATCCAGTCAATGAAATCATTGTGGAGAAACAGGCAAGTAATAACGCACAATGAATAATATAGTCTTCTTTGCAGCATTTGAAACACAGTAAGCAATAAACACTGATTTGACAAAGAGTAGTATTAAATAAAAATGCCCAAACTGTAGTTCAACCTGCACACAGAATGGAGGAAAAGCTGGGGTTTTTTTCAGTTTTAACTAAATGGGATCTGGTTCTTCAATATGAAAAAACTAGATTAAAACTGGGGTAAAATCTGAATCCCATTAATATTACTAGTATATAAAAATACATTATTTTTTGGATGAGAGACCTTTAATAATAAGAGGTATCATAAAGAGAGAAATCAAAACTGGATTGTATATTCACCAGATTGTTCAATACAAAAGCCAACAAAATTAGGCCATATTGATGTGATAAGCAAGAAGAAATATATTAGTTTCCAGATCACAACATTCCAGTATAAGATATCATTGGAAAACCAAGTCAATTTTTATATCAGTCAAATTCCTATTAAATTAGCCCATACTTTTCAGCAAGCGAATCTACAGAACTGGCCCCTATTGACATATTGATAATGAGGTGTAAATATATCGCTTTCTGGTTCACAGCGATTCAGCAACCCACCAGCACTCACTAAGAGCGATCTCACCCAAACTCTGCCGCAGACAGGCTGGGTGGGCAAGTGTTGCCAGGCTCTCGGTAGCCACCGCAGCCGGTACCAGGTCTGAGGGCAGCAACACCAAGCAGAGGCAATGGTTGAACCTTTCGCTCTGCAGCCGTTGAGCTGAACGTTGGTCGGATCTTTCCACCCGTGCACCAACCAGGAAGGATTCAGTTATGCCAGCTTGGGGCTGTAAGGGTGATGTAAGTCTGTACTTGCTGCACTGAATCCTGGTTTAAACAAGAGAGGGTCTAGGGCTTGGGCAACAGTTGTGTTTACATCATGGGGGTCAGGATAAAATCCACGTTCTTTGCCCGTGCAGATGTGGGCCGTGTCACGCTGATGGCAGCCGCGTAGCCCACGGTCCCCGCTGGATAGGGCGCACTTGGAGAGTGCAGAATCTGTACTGTGTCACTGAAGAAGAAAATCTCCACTGCTGCAAATGGAGTAAGTGTGGATTAATAACAGAGCAAGGAAGGGGACAATTTTCTGATCTGAAGTCTTCGGGCTGTGAGGCTTGGATGTGTTTCTTTGGAGCCAATGGTAACTTCTACGTGAAGGGCCAAGAATCAGTTTGGCTGAATTCCCAGTTCCATGGGAATTTGACATTGTTTTGTTAAGGGTTTTAAAGAAATAAAGAGCTTAGTCTAATTTTTTTGAGAAATTTAAAGTTTTAGTCTTCCTCATTTACCTAAAACAATGGTCACATAATGGCTTTGTAAGAATTTATTCTCTCTGCTGTATGAAGATCCGATTTAACACACACTGGAATAGTCTTGTGTGTCTAATTTTTCTTCAGCCTTATATCGAAATACTTGGACATTGCAAGCTCACAGCAAACTAGACTAGCATTTAAGAAAATCTAGACCAGTGAAAACCTCTTTGATAAATGTGACCAAGAAAGTAGCTACTAAAGTAGTAAAGCTGCATTTGTGTGTTTCACTGTCAAGTATACCATACCTTGCAGCAGGTTAGCATCTGGACAGTGAGTTTGGGAAACCTATTCAGTGGGAATTAGAGCAGGAATTAGCTGGATGTGCTGGTATACTGAAAACCACAAACACAACAAAACTCTTGACCCTGCCTTACAAGATGCTTACTGGCATGGTTAATGCCACAGAGATAAATGCAGCTGGCAGAGAAGAGCCCATTCCCAGGAGAGCAGGCAGGGATGGGTAGAACAGCGGACAGGGAAAGGGCAGGAGGAACGGTTGTGTGGATGTGAGAGAGAACGGGTGTTTTTTAAGTCTTGTCAATTTATTAGCAAGGTGGAATGGGCAGGTCCACCCCCTCTCACTACCAATACATCCAGCCGGTACTGAAACCTACTCTGATGAAGAAATCGGAGGAAAACTTGGGAAACACCTGCTGTTTAAGGCCTGAGTTAAATGCTGTTATTAATAATGTGCTTCATTCTGAGGGGCACCCAAATCACATAAGTCTGGGAAGGTAAAACGAGGGGGAAAATTTGCTGTAAGATTAATGAGCAAAATACAATTAACTATTCTCAAAGAACAGGCAAAGTGCTAAACATTACAACCAACATTTTGCCGGAGTTCCCTGAAGATGTCTGTGACCCTGTGGGACTGCACAGTTGCTGGCAAGGAGCTGACTCACAGCCGGCCCGGAGCGCAGGGGCCGGGGGGTCCTGGCCCCATCACCCACCCCTGCCGCGGCTGACAGAGTTTGGTGTTTGCAGTGCGCCGCGCTGATGGCGCCGACCCTCTTCGGAAGAGCCGAAAGTGGAATTTGGGTCTCCCACATCTCGGGTGCAGGAGGTAGCGGGCAGCTTTCCACCCGTGTGCAGAGTGGGTGTCTGGGGGCTCCGCGCGTAACTGCAGTGCCGAGGCAGCAGAGCAGCCCGACCCGGCGGTCATCCCAGCGCCCCAAAAGCTTGGGTCAAAGTGTCCAGCACTGCAAAGGCTCGAATCTTTTTTGCAGACACGTACTATGTGCCTAAGTCCTTTCTAAAGCCCTTTATTTAACTCACGCCTGACACTATGGGTCACTATGGGTCAGGATCTTGCTTTTTTCAAACATTACATGTTATTGCTACTTTATCTAATTTAAGGTCCAAACTGAAAAATACTCCTTGTTCACCAAATTCAAAGTCTTTTTGTGTGTGTGTGTTTTCTTTTCTGTTTTTCTGTGGGTTTTTTTCCGTTGCTACTTTCTGGTTCTGAGTAATCTCTTCTTTCTCAGTCTCAGCATCAACAGGATAGGAAGTTCAGAGTCCGATGAAGGAGTTACCACGACATATACTGGTTTGTCTTCCATGAGATGAACCTGGGACTCCATGTAGAATATCCTTTATAGGAATTTGTTCACCTGAGTAATAGCAATAAACTCCTGTCCTGAGGGTTTCTCAGTTATCCTTGTTCCTGACACCCATTGCCAGTGAGACTTTCACTTTGCTCGGTTTTTTATTAACAACAAATTCTTGTTGTCCTTCGGTGTATGATGCTTTTTCACAGTTATTTTTAGGTTCGTTTGCTGTCATGTGGCTGCCTGGCAGCAGAACCACAACATGATGTGATAGATGTATGTGTTCTAGATGCTTTTCTAAGACAGTGTTTATGTTCATCTACTTGCCCTAGTGCAGAGGAATAAAGCAGTTGTTCTGGTATTTTTCTATGATGAAAAAATACACAATAATTACTGAATTAATTATTGTTATAATTCAGTAATTATAATATTACTGAAATGAGATAAAATGTAAAGCTTCCAGTTCCCTATCAGCTCAAATGTAGCCTAGTAACAAAAATTAAACCTGATGGTATTTTTTGCAAGAGCTACTAGCAGTAGCCCTCATTTTGATTTTCTTTATGAGCCTGGGTAATGAAGTCCATTTTACCACATGGATCAGGAAAGTGGCAAAAGATGGTTTTACATGCGAATATTCATGGTTTCTGAGGGGAGAGCACGCTGAGTATAGTGGGGCTCTGATTTGCCCAGGCCACCCTTCTCCTGCTCCTAATCCACCTTGGTGTCAGCACCACGCCTGGCATGTGGGTTTGGGTGGAAAGCAAACTGTGGCCACTTAACTGCTAATGGCTCAAAATTAAGACCTGTGCAAGGGAAGGTCTGCGCACTGCCAAGGACAAACAACAGTTTCATGGTTCTTCAGCCACACTTGAGGCAGCTTGCCCCAGCTAGCAGGAGGAAAGAAGAGACCAAATGGATGTGGGACGGAAAACCCCTACTCAGTTTAACCGGTTTTGTCCATGCAGAAATCAAACCTTTCAGCGATACTAGAGTCAGCATTATACATAGAAGAAATTGTTGCCTGTTGTAATCTGCAACAATGAGCAATCGTTATTAAGTGCAAAAAAAGCACTTGTCAATACGAAGCCACATCTCCAGGCCCATTTGGTTGTACACATTTTTATCCTAAGATTAAGGGGCTACACACCTCATCCTGTAATCTCTCAAAATCATTTATTGCCAGAAGATTTACATCTTCCTTTTGTCCGACAAAACATTTATGTTTTGGATTCCAGATGTAACCTGAAGAACACCAAGAACAGAGAAGCAAGAGATTCCCCTGGAGAAAATAGAGCTCTGGAAACTGAAATGCTCTGTAGTAATTTGAAGTAAGAGTTATGCTTGATTTAAGATGATGAGTATGAGCCTTGTCTTCTTGTTGTGTAATTTCATGCAATCAGAAAATATCTTACTTAATATTTGTAATGATATTGTGGTTCAGACTGGGCTAATGAGCATGTCGTATGATACTTATCACCAGAGGGTGATGTGTTTCAGTTGGGGTATATATGTTTCCAAAACTTTTCCAGGAACAACAAAGAACATTTGTTCCAAGAGAGAGCTCATAATATCTCTTCCTTAAAAATATGACACTTAGTAAGCAAACTGGGGAAAAAAAAATTTCTTATGTATTATGTTTCTGCATGCTGGGGACAGACTGCAAATGTGGAATAAGGTTCAGAGAATAAGTCAATGCTTTAAGAAATAATAATAATAATTATAATAATGTACTTTTTCAGGGTTGGGGTAAAATATTTTGCAGAGTATTTTTATCAGGCATTCTCTGAACAAATTTAAAGTGTCCTGTTGAATGATCTGTCCTAATGAGACTGCTGTGTTTGTTTCCAAATCAGCTTCCACCTCGGCTTCACGGGTAGGTCTGTAAATTAAAGGCCTGTAAAGAAAGCAGGAGCATTCCACTGTCTGGACGGCTTTATAATCTGTGTAATCCTGTATAATTGTGCTAGACTCTGTCTTTCTGAGCTTTACAAAAAACCTCCTATTTGCCTCAAATCCTGAAATGTTAATTTTCATCTCTGATTAAGCTGAAGACCAATCGAGGCTCCTTTTATTAAGTCATGCAGACTCCTACCTGCTTCCTGAGGGCTAAATTTGGCTGAGAAAACCATTGTAATATTGTGTAATTAATTTGCCAGTCAAATAATTTCTGCAGGGCTGTAATTTACTTATCTGTCTGCAACCCTAATGAATCTCCCAGTTCAGTACTTTAATCCTGTTTTCTGCCTTTTTATCTCCTTTTTTAACTCTAACTTTCATAATTCTTTACTATGGGCTGATTTGTAACCTGTATTTTTGGGATGTTCTTATGATGTTCTCACCAGGAACAACAAAAACCAGCTAAACACTTAGACTTTGTAGTATGCCTTGCATGACTGGGAACTAATGAAAGACGTCCTTGCTTTATTCCTCCATTTCACCACATACAAAGGAGTTAATTCAATAAAAATCAAAGATGTAAAAATACAGGAGAAAAAACAATTTGTATTTGGAGGACTTAAGATTATAACTTCATTCAGATTCAGTCTAACATATGTGCAGAACTTCCTAAGGGTTATTCTGAGCACTATATTCTCTGATGAGTGGCAGTAGATAAAAACTATTTGGTAAATGCAACGTCGGCAATTTCTTTAGATGTTTAACTTTGCAAATCACAACTCTGTCCTCGTTTTTTTTCTAACACATTTATTATTTAAAAAGGTTTGGTAAGTGGCATAAGTAAGTAGTTAGGGTGTTGTTCATAATCTCTGAAATTTGCCACTTTACGGTTTTCCTGATCTCTGGCAGGAATGTTTTTTGCAGGAGGATAGGAATGCTAATAAAGTATAAATAATGTAAGAGATTCATGAATATCCTGCACTGACTCACTGGATACTTGCAAACAAATGGACGATACGATCATATGATAGAAGAAAAATAACTTTAGCTATTTATTTATAAGTGGCTGATGCCATTGCCACAGGCTCTAGCGCTTGGTCAAGACTTAGAACAGTGCACAGAGGGCTGCAGTCGCAAAAATGGAAGGAAGGCGGCACGTGCGGGGAGCAGAGACCTCGGGCAGGCCAGGCAGGTTTGCGGTTGCACAAGGCAATGAATGTGTACGGCTGAGCTGGATCAATGGAGTGAATACTCTTCATATGTTTGTTTCATACTGCTATGCTTTGCTTCTGTATTTTGTTGAATGAGAGTGTTTATTTTAAGAAGGAATTTTGAGCACAAACATTTAATCCTGGGAACAAGTGCAGTGATAGGAAACTGTATCAGAAAGAAATGCAGGAGTGCCTATGTGTCTCTTCAGAATTTCATTGTGATCATTCTTACGCAGTCCGTACATTGGGTAACTTTGAAACTGAACTCTTTTCAGGCTGGACTACAGAAATCCGTCAGCTTGGAGAAGAATTGCTGTGGAAAATATAGGGTGAATTTAAGCATGCATCTAACGAGAATCCATGGAAAATGCAAAAACTTGAGGAGATTCAGTGAAAACCCTGTCCCCAGGGACAAGGAAGGCCTCCCAGAAAGGCGTGTAAGGTTTGCGAGGTACCAGGAATGAGTTAATCCTACCAAGGAATGCGGAGGAGCTGCCAGATAACAGAATGACATTGTTTTTCCCTGATGTCAGCACAGAAACCCAAACACAAAGAGGTGAATGTAGTCCTCTGAGAGAGCTGTTGAGAAAGCTGAATGTGGAGCTTGTGCCGTGGCATCCAGCAGCATTAAAAACTGCTCGGCACAGGATGACAAAGTGTTTCCTGGAACCAGGGGCTGCCTCCAGACATCTGGGCAAGACGGGCGCTGTGGGCGACAGTTGAAGGATCATGAGATGTGCATGTGGCGGCGCTGGGAGCTGTATCGCTGCTATGGCAGCCACAGGGTTCCATTGCTGCCTCCTGAAGTTTTAAGAACGTGCAGTTCTGGTAGGCTCGGGTTTACCACCAAGTCGATTTATAGCCATCTATGGGTCATTTTGTTTTACTTTACAGCTCAGTGTAAGGCATCTTATTTTCTCCCGTAGCATCTACATGTTGAGTCTTGCCTGAATAATTCAATTTATTCTGTATTTGGTAGGTGGTGGTCCAGAGGATATTTAGATCTAGCTGCAATAGAAGCGTTGTTTCACTTTAATATAGGCAGCACATAAGCTCTTGTATTGGTTCCACAGGGATAGTAATTACATACTCGCTGATATGCTTTGGATCTGTAGCTGCTCTTCTCAGCAGCTTGAATGTGCTCTGCCTTGATCCACTGCCCAAATGGGAAGTTTCACAATTGCACTGACTGTCCATCAAGGCTGAGAAATCCATAAAGGCATAGTAATATCTGTATTATTCATTTTCTGCTATTCTGAAGTCTACAGAAAGGTAAACAAAAGGAGGAAAACCTGAAGAGAAGGTTTTAAATTGCTTTGTGTTTTTATTGCAGAGGTTGGTATTAACCTGCTCTGCACACTTTGCTCAGCCTTGTGAGGAGCCACTGCTATTCCGTGCTTTGTGTTAACGGACCCATCAAATAGTTCGTATGTTGTGTTAATTACAAAAATCAAATTCAATAACTCCTGGAAAGCTGCTTCTTAAAATCTGTTTTGGAGAAAGTCAAGCTGTTTTCCGACAGGGTAGAAAAACGTAAGCCGCTGAGGTTCTGGTGTCAAAATGGGGCACACTGGAGGGACCGCGCTCCATGCCGAAGGCTCCTCCTCGTCTCGGGCTCTGGGAAGGGGGCACGGCTGCTTGCGGCAGCTTCTCAGAAGCGCATAAATTAAACGCACTGTAGCATTATGTGCTAGAGTATGGATGCGTGTTGAGGGGAGAATAGCACTTATCATGGAGATGGTGCTTAGATTCTCAAAATAAACCTGAACAGAGAGTGCAACCAGGTAGTTCCCACTAAAGCTAAGGGAAGTTGCTGGTTTTGCTGGGAATATGCCACCAAAAGAACCTGGCTGGGCTGTTTTTCTTCTAGTATCGGGGCTCTAGACCCGCCAAGTCCGTATTGAGATAGGAAGAACACCCTCGAAGAGGTGCCTTTACGTCATGGCAAGTCATCTCTCACTTGACAGCCGAGGAGCTTAGATTTGTTGGGAATCCCTGAGGTTAAAGCAGATGTACCGAAGAAGACAGACGGGGCTTTAGGCGGGTCCTCAGGCTCTCCCCTCCTCACGGGCTGTGCGCTGCGGGACCCCCCGGCCCCGCCCGGGCGCTCCCGGGCGGCGTGCGGGGATCAGGCACCGGGGCCTCCGCGCCGAGATGCGGAGAGCGAGCGAGGGAAGGAGAAGGAGAGGCGGGAAAGCAGGCTGCGGGGAGGGCAAGGGCTCGCTGCTCCACCGGAGACGGGGCCGCTGCCGCCGCCGCCGCCGCCGCGGCTCCCGGTTGGGGCCCGCCCTCTGATAGCGGCCGGCAGGGGACGGCTGGCAGCCGGGGATGTAGCTCAGTGGTAGAGCGCGCGCTTCGCATGTGTGAGGTCCCGGGTTCAATCCCCGGCATCTCCAGCGGCTGCTTGTTTTGGGGTTTGGTTGGGTTTTTTTGTGATTTTTTTTTTTTTTTTTTTCCTTCAGCCAGCAGCGCGCCGGGCCGCCGGTACGACGTGGTTTCAGCCCCCAGGGAGCCGCTTCTTCCCGCTCGGGAACCCCGCGGGGAAAAGAAAAGGGCGCTGCGAGTGCTCCGGTCTTAAAAGGTGGTGGTTTTTCCGCCAAGAAGAAAAAAAAAACACAAAAAATAGGGAAACGCTGCATTGGCCGGGAATCGAACCCGGGCCTCCCGCGTGGCAGGCGAGAATTCTACCACTGAACCACCAATGCGCGGCCGGGCAAACTGCCGCCGGCCCCGGCCTCGAAGAGCTCACCGAAGGTAGTTCATTGCAAATGTTTTGTTTTCCTCCCTTTTTCAATTCCACCTTCACAGTCAGTACTTTTGAGCCGTTATTTCCAGGGGAAAAAAAACAGCTTTTAGAAAGTTAGCGACGTCTGTATACCTTTTTCCTCCAAAGGATTAAAAAACCCTGGAAAATTGTATAATAGACCCATCATCCTTTAAATTCAAAAGCTTTCAGACCAAGTCAGAAAAGGTGTATTTTTGTTCCTTTTCCCTGCTGGGGGGACCTTGCCAGAGGAGGCCACTGGTCAAGAGCTTAGAGGCTTACATGATCTACTAATAAAGGAATCATCATGGTACAATGTCCAAACTTATGTTTTTCTGTTTTGTCAATTGATGTAGCGCTATGGATCCTGACATTTCAGCACAATGTAACTTTGTATAGGGTTCAGATATCAATAGAACACCATTGCTTGCACTGTGATGTAATGATGCCATGTTCTAATATAAATTATGTACAGTCTTGACATTTAGTTTGTCTTGGACACGCTCCCAAGAATGGCCATGCATGAGCCAAAGAGTTCAAGGAAAAAGCAACATCAAGTGTTTCATGTCAAGAGAACATTAAGATGTACATATGAGAAGAACAGCTGTGCTTAAGAATGCACTCCAGACAGGATGAACACCTACCACCAACCACCTCATGAAAGGTAGTAAGCAGGTGTCTTCTTCAACGAACAGTAATTTGGCACTACAGATAATGTTCCAATTCTCTGTGTGAACGTATGTTAAGACCAAAATGTAAACTTCCCTATAGAGAGTCCTCTGCTTACCAGCCCTGCAGCTATTACCTAACTGTTCCCAATTGCACGTTGAGTTCATCAAGAGGGTGAATTTTTTCTGCATGCGTAAAGCAGAAGCTGAGCAAAACTCGTGTTCTCAGTGAATCTGGAAAGAAAGTCAAGGTCACGATTTGCTTGCCAGCCAGTGGATACCAGGTGACAGTATTTTCCAGTCACCCCTGGCCCAGAGGAACAATGCAAGCCAGTATCAATGCCATCACAGTTCTCTTTCCCCTAAGCTTAATTGCAACTTCTTAATTTCTACCGGCAGAAAGTAACATAGTAAATACTTCAAGTAATAACTAGTATTTAGGCTACTGCTTACAATTGCATCAGTCAGCCTTGAAAAACTGTATTCCCAGGCAAGCACAGGACCAGAAATCCCAAAGCAGTTAGGAAAAAAATATTCATACTGAGAAGACTCTAATTCACTACTTTAATATATCTGAAAGATAGCCAAGCTGAGGTAAATAGCAATAGTTGACCCACTAGTTTCCCCCCTTACTTTTATTCTCTCACCCCCTTTCATTTCTGGTGAGCTGAGACACTGCAAGGCAGGGGATGGCTGGCGGTGGACGGATCTGGCAACGTCTGTGCACAGCCATATGGGAACCAGCAGCGCTCCATAAGAGAGAAGAGTCCTTGGGCTGGCTCTCCTGGGCAGATCGGGGTGATTAACACAACAGGTTGCATTTCTGTGGAACTGCCACTCGTTAGAGTTTCATTTTACAGAGAGTTGCTGCAGTAACAAACTTTGCACTATTAGCAAGCCCCTCTCATTCCCGGTGTAGAAATGAAATCTGTTCCTGCACTTGTAGTTAATAATTTGGAGAGCCATTTCCCATGTCCATTAGACCACGTTTTGCATCTGCTCAGAACATCTGTGGGTGTTGGCTGATGCACTACAGAGGACTCTGTGAATCAGGAGGAGTTTGGCAACTCACACGCCTCACTGGAGCTCAAATGTTGCTCTAGAACATGATCCAGAAACCCTTTTTCAAGCTGCATGACACAGGCTCATACTTGGCTTCCCTTTAGAAATGACTGTATGTAGGAGAGTGCTGAATGAAGGAGAGGATCGAGACCTATCATATTAGAAAATGGTGGTCCAGAGTCACAGAACTGGTGAGAATTTCATAGGATTGGTTCAGCTGATTAAGAATCTGCATCCTGCTCCAGTGAGGCGAGGAGTCCTTAGGAGTTCATTGTCTTAATCATCACAACGGTTGGGAGGACACTCCCTGCAACAGCTCAGTGCAGAAGGATATGTTCTGTGTAAGAGTAGCAGAACAGTACAGGAACATTCAGCGAAATTACTGTCCTAAACAAAATTTAAGCACAAATACTTGATAAAAATAAATGTCTCTAGCTGTCATCCATAAAACACACATAATTTTAGAAGTCCAGTAGATGGCTTGAATGGCATCAAGAATCCACCTTCATATAACAAGGTTATAACATCTAGGGGACTACTTTTAGTTTGATTGCTTAAAATGTACCTTTGTACGTATCTATCCAATATCTGATGAATGGGTGAGGGGGGTTATCTTGTCAGGGACTTGGGACATCATCCCCTTTGGTTCAGCTCAAAAGTCTTTCAGGCAGCTAAGGAGATGCCATAGACCTTCACCAGAAACAAGGAAGGCAAAACTTGTTACAGGAAGAAGGAAAAGGATTTTCTTAGGCCTTTTTATCCCCCAGAAGGGGACAAATACATTTTTTTCCATTCTGGGTCGCCTTTAAGGGGACTCTGTTCTTGACGCTTCTGGCTAAGGCTTGACACAGTGTCTTCCTACGGGGCTCTGCTGCTGCAGAGCAGAACCAAGGAGCTCCAGGCGCTGTTGCCGACTCGACTCTGCCATGTACCTCTGAGGAGGATGCAGTAGCTCGGGGGCACTTGTAGCCTCAAACATCCCAAGTTCAGCCAATGCAGCTGCAATAGGGACAAGGTAGGGGCTGATAGATAGGCAGTGGTAAACCAGCTCAAATCAAGCTTAAAACTGCAGATGTGGATTACCTGGGGCAGGGTAAGTGGATATCATTCACTCCCTCCTCCCCAGCTGGTATGGCCACATGTTCCTGTGTCCGCCGATACAACTGCGGCTGTGCAGCCACCTGCTTTAACACTGGCGTTGCATCAGTCCCTGCATTGGTATGTACAAAAAAGAAAGTGTGATGCTACAAATGTACCTTTACCATTTGCTCTGATTCACCTCTTCATGTGGAGCTGTATTAGGTCTTGTTAGAAATAATGCCTAAGGAGTAATTCAGACCGGCCTGAAATATAACATACCTTTTTGTAAGCACCAACTGCCTGATCACCTGTTTCTCATGTTTAACTAACACATACCTAATACTTAATATTACCAGGGAAGTCCAGTCAAGGCTTCTTACTGGCCCCCAAAACAGTGAAGGATAACTGGCAGGCCTTTCAAAATGGCTTCTAAAAGCCTCTTCAGTAAAAGCTTCCAAAGCATGCTCTTGTCTCTGTTTCCAGAGTGCAGAAAATTTGTACCATCCCTGGCGAGTCCTCCGCTGAGTGGAGTACACGCACATCAACTTGATTTTAACAGGTCACGGAATAAGCTGGGCATTTAAAAATATCCACCTACCCAAAAGGACAAATGAATACATATTGTGGAGCCTTCAGCAAAGATTGTTGAAACAAAACAAACAAAACAATCGTGGTAATCTTTTAGGTAAGACTTATAATGTAGAACAACTTGTCAGTGCAGGTTAAAGTTTTAAGGCCTAGCAATTTTGACAGCGTCCCTTTGAGCACAGTGAGAGCACAGGGATGAGCAGGACAGCAAAAGGTCACTTGGTCACACATATCTGCTGCCTCTTTTAAGTTTATCTCAAGACCCACTAGGCACGTCCCAATTAATTATTTAAATCTGCAGGGAAAAATATTTCTGTAGATGAAAAGGTATAATCTTAAATTCTGGGGAAGCTACAGGATGGCTGGCATGGTCAAAAGTAGTGCTAAGAGGAAGCTGGGGCGTGACATCCGATCCACAGGCTTTGGACATGGAGGGAAGTCATTTACATCCAGTAATGTAGATTTGTTTCAGATATCAGTGAAGTGGAAACTTACGGATTTTCCTATATCCCTTTGTTTTCAACTGAACAGTTCTGGATTACAAAAGGTCACCAAACCCAAATTGACAATGATATATCTGGTTATTTAAAATAACTTTTCCCAACACGACTATTGATGATGTAGCTAGCGATCTGCATAAGTTCCTTATAAACCTGTGGACACCCCAAAAATGTTTGTCCCAGACTATTCAGATGGTCACAAACGAAAGCCATCAGGCAAGCAATGCTAGTGAAATGGACACTGGAAGAGAACAAGAGAGTCAAATCCTGTATTTCTTCACTATGTACTGGAATGTTAGGCTAGGGCTTTCAAAGTGATTGTATATGTCTTTGAACAGGTTTTCTTAGATTTTTCCCTAATCAATCAAATGGAGAAAATATCTGGATAAAAAGCAGATGTGTATAATCACTGGGGCTGATTTTGGTCTGTCGTTGTCTGAGAGAAAAAAATAATACAGCTCAAATTCCAAAAAGCCTTTTCCATTTCATTTTCTGAATGTAATCTCTCTCTCTCTGGCACATGTAAAGAGAAAACAAATTTAGAAGATTTTTTTTCATATTTCCTGCCACAACAAAAATCTTTAAACAACAGAAAATAAATACACTTAGATAGTCCAAGCACTCTTGCTTTCTAAAATATACTGTCTTTCTTTTCTCCCTCTCTACCAATAAAATGCATCGTCTCTATGAGACCTAGCTCAGCTGTTTGCCACAGAGAAATGCGGATACTCCACATTGCTGCTTTCCATTGCCTAGCTCTCCCATAGTTAAGCTGCCTGTGCTACCATTGCAGGGAAAGGCCAATTATTGTGTTTGTTCTGCAACAAATAATGTGACCTGTGACCTTATTCTTTTAAAACTGCAATTTTGCATTTGTTTCTGTGACTCGGCCCTGATGTGTTATCTTTGTATAACAGCAAACAATAAGACATAATTATGAGGATAACACATTACTTTAGTTTTAATAGAAAAATGAGCCACTTTCTCTTTTCAGACACACACACGCACACACACGAGTGGATGTTTTTATCTGTTGCAGTGTAGGGGGAAAATGTCTAAACACTAGCAATACAGACTGGTTCAGTTGGTAAACTGAGTATCTGATATGAAGCAATACAGTTGTATTTCCGAGTGATACCTGATACCAGCAGCCAGAGATGGGAACAATTTTAAATGTTTAATCATAGCCATGACTAAGTACTTTTATTTTCCAATGGGAGGACCTACCACGGATCCTGCTTGAAAAAATCTCGGTAGAGATATTCTGCTTCTGCTTCTGTCACTTCAACTCTTCTGCGATTATTATTACCCCTTGCTCCTCATAAAGACATTTTCCTGGAGACAGATTAGGAGAAAACATATTTGTGAACGTATGAACAGATTTTCTTCTTATGATACATAACTTTGGCATGCAGTCAGGAAATGATGATAATCTTTTCCTCCATCTTCCCTTGCTAATGAAGAGAAACTGCCTCTGGGGTTAAGGACAAAAGGTGAACTCTCCGTGAACACAATTTACACCTGCTGAGCACATGATTTCGGGCATCTAAAATTCTTGTCTTGGCAGGTGTCCCAGGGACCAAGCCACATGCACGGAGACTTAGGAGGTAATATTTTCATCTAGACATTAAATAAAAAACAGACTCAAGAGGGATGAATTTCGTGATACTTTAAGGCATCTAATTTTTTTGTTTAACCTTGTAAAAATCTTTCACTATTCAAACTTATGAAGACCAATCTTTACCAACCAGTAACTAAGATAAAAACACAGTTGAAAAGTAACTAAGATAAAGGGACAGCTGCAGTTGAAAAGAAACCTAATCAAGGGAGGAAAGAACAGCTCATCCCTCGTTTGTTGGTAGCTGTACTGCGAATGTGTGGAGAACCTCTCTGGAAAGGGAGATTGCTAGGTAAATGTGATTCTTATAAAAGTTTTCACTCATTCTTGGATTTCCCTTTTATGAGAAGAGTAGTACGGTGCTCTCATTTTCTACCCTCTTTAAGACTTTGCTGGTTTGGAATAGTTCATGAAACACAGAAGTGCTGGGGTGCAGAACATGTTTGCTTGGAAACTGGACGTAGACACATTTTACCCTCAGACACTGCCTTGTTTTGAATCAATCAAAAATTATCATAAATTGATACTGACAACAGTGCCACATGTGGGTAGGCAACAACCTTGAGGTGTGGGTGGGAGGACAGGATATTTTCCCAGTTCTAACAAATTTATGATGATGTTTTGAATATTTGTTAGAGACAGACGAAATGGCAACATTTAATGCCATGTTTGTACACATACATAGGGTAGGTATTCACATTTACAACTTGTGTGTGTTGGATCATGCTGAAAGTATTCACCACAAATTGCATTTAAATCCTTTTTTTCCCTAGCCCAATTATTATTCTTCCTTTCTCACACTCGCCAAAAAAGCCCCCCAAACCATAGCCCCAAAAAGCAATGAATCCACTTCTGTGGTGTTTTCCTTTCATTTTCCATTCTTTCTGTTCAGCTGAGGTATTCCCATGGATTCTAAGCCTGAATATCTATGGAATGTACTAATTCCAGCTGCCACCTGAGATCTTATTTCCTTTTAAGAGCACTACCATGTCTCCTAATGTGTCTGGGATAAAAACTGCTTCCAGCATTGGTGGCCTGAATATCACTTACTTTGCAAAACTTCTGAAATCCAACCCTTGCAGTTGTTTACCGACTTTAAATGCCACCTGGAGAGTTGATAGCCATACATTATTATTGCAGCTTCCAATTTAGCTCATCTGGTTATATCTGACCCAAGAGGGAAGGATTAGGTTCCTACAGCCTCCTCAGATGGGACCTGTTGCTGACGTTTAGCTGGCTGATGGGGGACTGGAGCGTGCCTGAAGGACACTGTGGGAGGGAGATGTGCCCCATCCTTCATGGCAGCAGCAGGTTGTTTTTCTGTGCCTGATAGAAAACATGTCTCATGCTGCCTGTAAAGCATGTTGACTAAGCAGTGAGCACGGAAGAACAGCAATAAAAACAGTTTCTGGGAGACAGCCAAGAAGCACGGTTAGAGACACAGCTGATCCCTGTATGCCTGGAAAGCAGGGAACCACAGCCAGTACAGTGCATGGGCTGTGTAGGGCTCCTGCATGTGTGACACCGACTGCATCAGGCAACTGATGCAGGCAGTGTATGAGCAAAGACAGACTTGTGATGGGCTTATGGGTATAAATAGTCACAAGATCAGCTCGTGTTTTGGTCCAGCATGGAAAAGGAGATCCCAAACACTTGTGGAACCACAACTGCAGTGGACTAAAAATGTAAATTTGCAGGGAAAAGCACAGCCAAAAGTTCAGCAGTGAGTTTTGGAGGGGGAGGAAGATCCTGGCTTATTACTAATGTGTGTCTGGCTTTCTCATTGCAAAAGAAGCAACAGGCAGGAATCTCCAGATGATTCCCTAAAAAAAACATAGCTGTGTTTGTCAGACGTGTCCCTAGGAGCCTGGAGCGTGGGAACCAGGATAAGAAATAAAGAGGAGCATTAGAGGCCATAACTCTTAGCAGCAGCTCTTCCAAGTCTTGTCACTTGGTATCACAGAACAGAAAGCAGTAAGAAGAAGGAGGATACACAAAATGTCTCAAGGTATCGCCCAGTCAGCCACTCGCTTGTAAGCCTTACACAGCAAGTGCCTAGGGAAGTTCAAGATTGGAAACCTGCTATTTTGGAGAGGTAAAGAATTGGAAAGTTTTCAATTCAGAAATAGAGAAATAGAGAAAAATAAGCCTGCATACCCTGCACTGCAAAACTGAAGTCCCAGCACTTGTGCTGCAAGTTTCTTCTCCGTGACAGCATGAGTGTCACCCTGTGGTGGGCTCCATTAGCTGGGGGGCCCCAGAGGAGTAGTCGTGCAGCCTGCCTGCAGGTGGAAAGTCTGGCTTCTATGAAGACCTGGATTAACTGCTAAATTGTGCTTCTGCCAAGTCTGGTAGAAATCGGGAGCTCAGCGGGGTTTCCCGAGACGTTTCAGTTGAAGTGAGAGAGCTGGCAGATTTATCCAGCCATTGAGACGTCGTTTCTCAACCAGCTTCATGCCATACTGGAGCCACTGGAGAGGACAACTGAAAGAGAGATGTGAATTTCTATACAGCCATTATGCACCGCGTTATTTTTTTCCAAGGTGGGTCCTCAGAGACTTAGCATTGTTCTGGTCTAGGATTTCCTCTGTGAATCATCCAGGTTATGAATTTTATGGCTCTACTACAGATTGAGAGACGTGGCTCTCCGCTGCACTGCCCTTTAACCCGCTAGGCGAGCAGGGAAGGACCTGGCAGCAGGTAAACGGGCATTAACACAGCTACATTAATATATATTCAGATAACGTAACGGATCCGTCCCCCGTTTCTTTGTAAAGAAGGCACCTCTCTGTGACCCGAAAGCGAACCGCCGCCAGAACTCCTCGGAAACGAGGACGACAAATTCAAACAAACACCAGTTCCCGGTTCAAAGGCGCGGGCAAACAACCCCGAGACAACCGGCAGCGTCGGTGTCCGAAGGAGCCCGCGCTGGCCCCGCCGGAGGAGGGGGCGGGATGGCCCGCGGCCCCCCTAACTCTAGACCGGGGCGAGGAGGGCCCGCCGCTCTCCTCAGCGCCCGGAGCGGGAAGGCGGGAACAGGCCCCTCGGCGGCGGGGCCTAGTGCGCGCGCCCCTTCCTGAGGAGAAGCGGCGGCCTGCCGCTAGGCCCGGCCGCGGCCTGCCGGCGGGGTGAGGCGGAGGGCCGGGGCGGGGAGGCGCCGCCGGTGGTTAAGGCGGAGCGGGGAGGCGGAGGGGGGGGTGTTGGCTGGCTGGCGAAGCCGCTGGAGGCGAAGCGAGGCGTGCCGCGGCCGGAGGAGGCGGGCAGGGAGCTGGCTGCTCCCCCCCTTGCTTCTCCTCCCGCCGGCCGGCGAGCAGCGAGGAGAGGGACGCGGGCTGGCCCGGGCTCCTGGAGTAAGCGGCTTTCGGGTTTTATTTTTTTTGGAGGGGTGGGGGGGGGGGGAGTGGGGAGGGGTTAATAGCGGAGGGAAGCTGGGGTGCTGTGGGTGCTGGCTGGGAGAGCCGGCAGCGTGCTCCCCTCAGAGAGGGGGAGTCGGTGTGTGCTCTGGGCTGGAGGCGCCTGCGGTAAACCTCGGGTTAAGCCCTGAAGTTGCCTTTGTTATCAGTCGGTAGCAAATGCATCGTGGCTGACCGTCTCTCTTCTCCAGATCTTACTTTTGCGAAGTACGGTAGGACCTTATGCTACCAAGGGCTCCTAGCCCCTTTCCACCCCCCCCCACCCCCCCCCCCCCCGCGTTTTATTTAAGCTTTGGGATCGAAAGAATGACCAGAAAATCGAGCGTGTGGCTGTTTTATGGAAGTAGTATAAAGTCCTTGGCAGCTGTCCCGTTTGTCTGCGTGTTGTCACCCTGCTCAGGGGCTGAGCGCCCCGAGAACGTCCTCATAAATGGAGATACCGCCCTGCTGTCTCGCTGTTTATGGATAGCTGTTTGCACCTGTGTAGGTATCTATATATAACAAATAGGGGGGTTTGCTGAACTCTTTAACTAGATTTTCTTTCTCAGGCAGAGCTGGTAGAATATAGTGTCTCCTATTATTAAAAAAATGTGAATTCTGAGCAAAAAATAGCCTAGCTGTAGTTACACTGAACTTTGGAAAATGGAAACAGTTACTTCTCACTTGCACTGAACATATTCATGGGACCACTTCTGGGTGAGAGCGTATCAGTGTAACAAGTAAGTCCTAAACTTTTTTGAGTTCTCTTCTAACCAGTTGCTTCACTAAATGTTTGTAAGCCCATTACTACAGGCAAAGATATAAATGTATGTGTGTGTAGACCTTGAGTTTAAAACAGCCAGATTTATTACCTGCTGAACTTACTCTACTGTAAACTGGTAGTAAAGGTGGATTGAGAGTGAGCTCCTTTCCACCCGCTGCTAGGAAGCGGGGGCTCTCCCTTCTCCGCTCTGAAGTAGTTGCACTTTTCTTCTCTGCCCCGCTCCTTACAACCCTTCCTAGTATCTCTTTATTGCCCTAAGAGGCCCTTGCGTCAGAGAGCCATGCCAGCTGCAGCTGCGCTGGGCTTTCTCGAGGGGCAAAGGCATCGAACATGCGGTGGCAGGAGTACCTCTCTAGCCTTGCTGGGCGCAGTTGGTTTCCAGCTACCTGCAGGACAGCGGCAGGCAAGGACTGCTCTCTTGAAGGCTTGGAGTGCTGCGGCAATCTGTTACCACTACAGACCCTTGCATTTGTCTTCTAGTGGTTCTTGGGTTGTGGCTAGACTTCTCTGTATGTCTTATTTTCATTTTGTTTGCAGTCTGCTTCCATACTGAGCTCTCTTTGAACCATTCTGTAATGGGGTTTCCACCCAGAAGGTTTCCCTGCATGAGAGGCTTGCTCAAGTGTAATTACAGTGATGTTGGCCTGAAGGCTCTGAAGTCCCTTTGTAAGACAATCTTCTGACCATGGATAAGAAGCAAGCTTGGAGACTCAGCTGTTAGGAGCGTGGTGTATTTTTAATTGACGTTTCTTTTCCTCACTTATTTGTAGGTATGGTTCCTCAGAAATGTTCAGTGATGAGCAGTGACTGATGATTAGCTAGTAAAGACTCAGTCTGGTATTTCGAGATCTTTAAGGGTTGATAGCTAAGGCAAAATCCGGTATTGGCTCTTCTGTAGCAGCAATAAGCAGAATATTATTAAATTTAATGTTAGACATTTACCTATTTTATTTAGTCTAACTTCGGATGAAAGTTTTGAGTAGGCGCACACATGCATGAAAAATCATACACACGCTTTATATCTAATTTGTAGTGTTACTTTGGTTGTATACATACGGATAGACACTTTGTTTTGCTTAGTTATGTGTGTGCACATGTATGCATGCACAGGAGCATAGCAGTAATAACTTTGTGAGCTGGGCCCTTATTATATAATGTAATATTTTCTCTAGAGATCCATTTCTACCTGGTAATCTGTCACTAACAGAAATTTGGAAAGCTGGATGGATGTGGTAGGTTCAAAGGCCGTTAGCGCAAACCAGTTTTCCAAATGAAAGCTCCTACGGGTTCCATTCTGCTTCCTACTTTGTCTTCACACAAGTCTCTGCAAGCTTTAGCAAATATTTAAAAGAAATGTGCTTTTTCCACAGTTAGTTTGCAATTGTTACTTTCTACTTTCACATGTAAATTTCTCGATGGTTTCAAAACAAGGGTTTGCATTTGCAAGTAGCTCTGTGAAGCAACAGCTTACTCTTATCATAGTGCTTGTTTACACGCTGGCAAACAGGATTTAAAGAATTACTTTACCTTTTCTAAAATATATGGGCCTATGCTGCACTCAATTTAAACCGGAGGTCTGATAGTCTAGTTCTATAAATCAGTTAATCTCCTGTATATTGCTTGGCTTTCCAGTTGTAGTCTGAGCCTGCATTTTTCTGGGGATTAGCTTTATCATTGTGGGTGTGCCCCTGCAGTTGATGTGAACTCACCGATGTGAGCAGGACCGCAGAGTTGTGCCTCCAGGAGGCTGCGGATAGCTGGACACATGCCTGTCCCCTTCCTTATTGGGTGCTCTCGAGAGGGTGGGAGGCCACTGAAAAGCTGAGTGCTGGGTAAAAAGGGAAATGAACACAAAATAAAAATTAGAGCCTGGAAAAAAAGTTCTGAAGCAGATCAGACAAAAGTGGGAAAATCACCCTTTAAAGAAGGAAGGCCTTCTGTGCTTCAGCTGCTTCATTGGTATTTGTGGGTCCAGACTGGAGCTGCCTGGGAGTAAACAATGTAGAACACAGAGACCATGGAGGCTGCGACCTCAGCAACAGCTGTTTTGCTTTAGGGGTCCACTGCAGCTGTGCCACAGCTCTTGCTAATGTAGATGTAGACCATTTCTTCCAAAAAGCACTACTTTAGAAAACAATTTTTATTAAATAATGAACAAACCATTTGTGATCAAAACTCTTCTACAGTATCACAGTATTGCTTTTAGAAACATTTTGTATCCTTGAATAACTTTCTTCGAGCCAGGTTCCCAAGTGAAGGTGTAGCTCTGTCTCAAAGGGGTTTCCAAATGCCAGATGAACTCACCCTGAGTTATATTCTGATAATGCTGATGGAGCCCAGATTGTTGTTTCTCTGCTGGCTGGCTACAGAGTCTTGGACTGTGCCTTTTTTTTTTTCTTTTTTTTTTTGCTTAGCGAAGTGTTTTTCAAACGAAGTGTTGATTCTCATTTCAAAATGGTATTGAATGCATGCCCCTCCTCTGGGATTAGATTTGCATGTACTATCAGGTCTCAATCTTTATTCCAGTATATAAAACTAGGCTACTTCCTTGACACACCTAAGTAATCACCTAATTTGTAGTTATTTTTTGAGCAGGTACCTGTTTGTATATGCAGGTCTATGTCCAGTCTTGTAATAAGCAAAACACCTTATTTTCTAATCCTTTCTCCTTTAGTGTTTGATTAGGGGCGGGGGGAAGAAAACTGTGGATATAGTTCAGTATTAGGATCAAGCTGAATGGGTAGACTGTCTAATCAAATATCTGCATTAAATATGAGGGGAATGAAGAATACCAGAAGAAAAGGGTGAACAGCTATAAATTAACTGTATCTAACAGGAACACTTCTTTCTAATTACAGTAATTGGTTTATAGTATTTGCAAGTTTGTATTATGCGTGTGGGGGGTTTTATGGCTGATATTAAGCCCCACTAATATAGAAAGTAAGGATGACTATTTGAACTATTTAAGCTAAAGGCAATGTTGGCACAAGAACAAAAAGGTATGGAAATCACCCTGCATACATTTAGTCAGTAATCAGGCTGGAGACTAGGTTTCCCACTCCTTGGATGGCAGATTTTGAAGTAATCTTTCAGTAGGACAGGAGGGAATTTAAATACTTTTATCATAAAACTTGGTAAACATATTATGATGTTTGTGTGGTGGGAAAGCTCAAAATACTTGTGACCTCAGTGTTTCATTGTATTCCTGTTAGTTCTTAGGTACTGCGCTTGGGATTACAGCCATCGCTGTCTGTAAGTATTGCCTCATTCTCAGAAACATACTGCTTTCTCTGGCAAGATTATTACTATCTGAAATCCCAAGAAGAATTTACAAATCAGACTTTTCCCCTCATCATCTGTAAGACATTTTTTTTGTAGGAGGGCAGTGAAACAGAAGAAAAAGAAATGGTTAGGTTAAAAATACCAACAGGGGAAACAGAAGCCAAAAAAGTTTGTTCCTTGTAGGATACAGCTTAAAGCAGCTGGGATATCATCTAATGCTGGGTGGGAAAATCTTGGTACCCAAGTACAGAAAGCAAATGAAGTAGTTTGAAGCAGTGGGGACCAAGAGAAGGAATGAGGATAGTATGTCTATTTTGTGCTTTGTTTTTTCTTTATTTTTGTGCATGACAAGCACTGCAATTACTTTTGGGCATGATAGCCGACCTAGTTGCCTGTACGAGTGTGGGAAGGATTTTCCCCATATGGTAAACTGCTGCTTTGCTTCCACTTATTAGTGCAGGGTGGCCTGCGGGGTTTTCGGGTTTTAAGTTCTGTGTACAGGAACTTACAAATTTGTGGTGTGGTCTGTGGCTGAAAGGGACTCGTAACCCTGTAAGCTGTCTAGATATTGTGGGTTATGTTTCTGTGCTTGGTTGGTGAGGTAGTTCTTGGATAATTACTTTAATTAAAGTGCCATAACTTGTGTTTAAGAACCTGAAGTAACCATCGGAGGCTTTAGGAGAGGATCTGGAGGATGGACTTCACCATGATGTGTCAGCCACGTTTTGTACCCACTGGGACTCTTTCTTGGTGTGTGGCTTCATTATAGATATGGCTTACAGTAATTACATGTAGACATCACGAGTGCATGAGTCAGTGGCCCAGACTTCTGCTGGTGAGGTAGATAACAAGCTTTGGTTGCCCTTCAAAGCATGCTGCTTTGTTCTCTTGTTTGCTGTTGTTGCTGGTTAGGTAACAAGTAGCGCAGGGCAGCCCAGGAGATTAGACCCATATCAACTGAGGAGAGAGATGCTTGATGACTGTTAGGAGTGCTGCAGGGGAAGCATCTTCAATTTTGGTTGGTTTAAGCTTTAATCACTTGCTTTTAAGATGCTTATGGTCTGACATCCTATGTAACATAGTGTTAACCACTTCAGTCTTTTAAAAAGCAAACAAGAGAGAGCTGGTAGATGATCTTGTTACAGGGGGTGCTAATAGGATTATTTTCTGATTACATCCCCTTCTTGTTATTTGGCCACTTCCTGCATTGACACACCCTGCAAACTGCCAGTAACACGCTCTCAGAATAGTACAGCTTTAAATGCTTAAGTTACCCACAGTAGGAAACCTAATTGTCCCTTGTCTTACTGCTGTTCTGTGCGCTGTCACAGTGGCCACCTTTTAAGTAGTCCTGCAAGAAGGATCAAAAGCTGAATTAGAGGCAGCTGAGGATAGCGACTTCAGCTGTTTAGAGAAGCAGAGGCGGTTCAAGACTCTCAACTCAGCCTGGAGGGACATTGGTCTGGGGCTGTCATCATCCAAAACTTAGCTGAGAAGCTTTTGGAAGGAATGAGAAAGATTGAATTAGACAATGCTACTGTGCCAATGGCAAGTTATGCAACCTGTAGTGGTGATGATTATAAGTTTTCTATTTTTAAGTCTTCCATTGAGTGACTCACTTTATTAGATGTGTTCGTTTAAAATGGAATGTGAAGCACCCAGATTCCATGGTAATGGCCTCATAAAGCACACAGATATACAACATAACAGATTGGATTTCTTCTCTTAATTTAACAGGTTTTGCGTCTCATACACTATGTCTGATGGCAGCATACAGGGCGTCACACACTCCTATTGCTAAGCTCTACAGTTTGTATCCATCTGTCTCTTCACTTTTGCTAAAGTAGTCATCTTTCTTTGATCTCTTAACTCGCGATTCTGCGTCTGAATTTTCCACCATTCACCTTCTCTCCCTCTTCCCTTATTCCTCTTGTTCTTTCCTCCAACTTTGGCTGTGCGCTGCTTAGATCTAGCCTGATATCTTAGTAATTAGAAAGTCCTTGAGTACAGAAATGCCGGCAATTGCAGCACTTCCTTTTCAGTCACCTGGCCTCCTTGGCTGGGAGTGGGTTACACAACTCAGAATAAGATCCAGCCAACAGTCTTGCAGCTACCTGGGCCGGGCATTACGGGAAATAAGGAAGGCAAGTCACTCCTAGGATTTTTATTGGCCTAATGAGAACTGCAGGGTGCAGATGCTTGTTATGTGGGGCATGCTATTCAGAAGCATCTACTGAAGACGGGTGTTGAAATCACTTCTTTAAAAAACAGGATGTAAGTTGCGCTTTGTATGCTTTTTGGTTTTTAAATGTGGGGCTGAAAGTGAAGCAGAACCCTGTGTTTAAGAAGTGTATTAACTGATGAAGCAGAGCCCTTGCCTGCGATGCAGGAGGTCCAGGGTCTGTTAGCTTGTGAGGTTCACCCAGGGACCCTGCTGCGGCAGGGTTGCCGGTCACCAGCCTGGGCTCTGGAGTAGGAGCTGCCTATGGAAGTGACTATTGCATGCTTCTTTATATCAAAGTAAGTGTGACTCTGAATTGCTGGTTAAGAAATGCACTGCAGGAGGGAGCGGTTCCTACTGTGACGACAGTCTGTATTAACTTTTTTAACTTTCAGAAACTGAAAGCATGAACTTGTCCTGATAAATCTTTTGTGTAGCTTCCACTTCATGTAGACTAGCTCTTTTTTAACTTTTGGAAACTGAAAGCATGAACTTGTCCTGATAAATCTTTTGTGTAGCTTCCATTTCATGTAGACTAGCTCTTTTTTTTTTTTTTTTTTTTTAACTTTCCCCCCTCCTTTGTGTTTCCTGTCAAGTTTACAGCCTATTTCTTCTTGTCAGGAATCCTTTAATAGCTAGAAGTTTGAGCTAATGTCCCTGTGAATCTTTACCAATACTCAGCTGGTTCGCTGAGAAGTGTTCCCTGTGGGTTATTTAACTCTTTGGAGAGATCATGCTGTATGCAATACCCGCTCCTTGCGGCATGCCACTGGCTCCTCCCATGCTGGTCAAGGGCTCCTTGCTGCTGCTGGAGCTTGTTCTAGAGCCTGTCGGGGACTTCAGCCCACCCTCGAATCGAGGGCATGGGTCCAAAGGGTGCCATTTATGACCTGTATCGAAACCAAGGGTAAGGCTTAACATGCAGATTTACACTGTCAGATGGCACTTACAGCATTAAAGCACTGTATACTGTTTGAGCCATTTTTAAATGTGACTCAAAATATTTGTGTTATGGAAAGATGACTTATTTCTGACTGCATTGCTTCTCATGCTGTTTGCTATTAAAATTTTCATTAAAATAAAATTCAGTTTCCATCACAAGCTATTGATCTCAGCTTGGAAGAGAGTCAAGTTTTATTACCTACTTGCAAAAGATGAGGGGTTTTTAAGCATAGGCTATTCTCTGTGTACATAGCACTCTGTGTACAACCATTGTCTTAACTATGTGGACTGCATTCTTTCCCCTTTCATGTTCTGTGCTCTGGTTTATCCTGCTTGGTGCTGGCAGCAGCGTTTAGCAGCCGTTCTGGGACAGAACTTGAGGAAAAAACCCACAGGTGTATGTTCAGAGAGCCTCTAATTTCTCTTTGGTTGCGTGTACACTGGGGCAGTGTTTAAGCTGTCCTCCTGCCTAGCAGAGACCTTGTTGCGTGCCGTTTCTCACGTGCAATGTAGTTCCTTTTGGAAAGAAGCTGGAGCATTTGGGCAGGGAGGAGATGAAATCAATATGCCCGAGTAGAGCCCCACTGAAGAGTCTGGGGCAGAGACTCGGCATGGCTCACTGCAGCCTGGCACGTATATAGTGTGTCTTTGCCGGCTGTTTGTCTGGGGCTCTGCCTGTCTGCGGTACCTGCTAATGCCCCGAGCTCAATTCAGCATAATCCAAATACATCTGCTCATACCTTGCAAATAGGGGCTCATGGGTTCCTAGGATGAAATTGAGATGTTCTAGGTGTAAAAGCACTGTCTGTAGGTTTGAATGCCTGTCTAGCTTTGCGTTGGAGTGGCTTATGTTGAGCCGTATTTTCCTTTCTGTCCCTGAATAAGCTTCTTTTACTGACGGTGAGCAAGATTTATGTGGCAATTTGAGCAGCTGGTCTCCTGGGAGTGTTCCTTTCCCTGGAGAATTGCATATAATCTGGCTATCAGCTCTGAGTAGAGCTAATGACACATGTACCCGGCTGTCAGGCAGGCAGAGGGTAGCCCCTTACCGACAGCTGATGCTAGAAATCCCTCCTCTATAGAGGGCACCGAGCCTGCCGGTTTCTTTGTTATGTATGTTATCTTGCATAATGAAAGTGGCAAAATTGTTCTCTGTGGCACATCTAATTTCACCTTACTGCAGTTAGGACAGCTGTATCCACAGTGAGACTGGTGTAAGGTCCCACTGCAGGAGTGATCCTGAACCCCATTCCCTATGTGCCTGTACCTTCATGCCCACTGTGGTAGTGCCCGGAGCTCAGGCTTGGTGTCAGCTGAGTTGCTGTAAACAGGTTGTGTTAGTAGAAAGGCTTGTCACAGCTCTCTGCATGTTGTTATATGTGCAGTGAAAAAACTGTGCTCATTTGTGGGAAGAAGCTATGGGGCAGTTGGGTCAAGTTGTAACAGTATGTGGGCAACCACATTTGTATTCTAAGGATATTAAAATGGGACAACAGAGGTGAGTGCCACTCGGCTGTCCAGTCTGATTCTCCTTCAAGGTTAACTGCCTTTGCTGCTTTTGAAGCAGCTTCTGTACTGCTGTGGTTTCCAGCCTGGTATATAGGTACACTCAGGTTTCTCTTTTTTACTTTTCCCCCTCTTCCCGCCCTTGTTATCAGTACACGTTTGTGTCTGGCTTCATGTGAGGAAACCAGCTCTGGGAGGTGGTGGAAGCGGACAGGCAAGCAGCGGCTATTGCAGCTCCCCAGATTGGACTGCCTGTGGTTGAGTGTCAGCAATTCCAGGTGCTGGTGGAGCTCTGCAGAGTTCTGCATGTGTTGCATTGCTTGCACTGGGTTCTATAGGGTAAAAAGTTTCACCGGTAGAAATTTGAAGGTGGAAAAGGTTAGTATGCCAAAAGACTGTGGTAAATAGACACCATTCTAAAGATTTTGTACCTCATCCAAAATTTTCAAGAAACCAATTTTGAGTTGAACTTCCATTTGATTTTGATAATAATTTAATTTCTGAAGAGAGACTGTCCTTTATTTATGCATATGAAGGAATATCTATTGCATGCAACGGGCAGTGGAGTTTGTTGGGTTCCTAGTAGAGATTTTGTATAGGAAACTGTTAAGTAAAAGCTGTTTGCTTGCCTCCATAGTATTGTTAGAGCTGGTGACAGATACTTCAAAGCTTTCTGGATCAAAGTAAGCATTGTGGGGGCATGGGGGCTTTTGTTGTTTTTGCCATTTGTTTGTTTAAACAAATTCTCTGATCTGGAAGAACTAGTGTTTATCCTAGCTAATGAACGAGAACCTGCGGCATCCATAACAAAATGTTGCCTGTCAGCACTTGTGAGTACAGCAGTCGGGTACAGGGGTAATGAAAGGTATGTTAGCATGGCCGGTTGCTGATACTGATGGGAAGTATGGAGGAGATGGCACAGGGAGCTCCTTCAACTGAAGCAGCTGAAAGCAGAGACCTTGGGTCTGTGCCTGCTATTTGCAGAGGCCTATTGGGAGATGGAAACGGAGGAGTTGTAGCTCTCTGAACATGAAGAGCCGTCGTAATACTAGTGAGTATCTTATTTCCCAGCACTGGCCCAGTACAGCTTTTATTTAGTACATGAGCATATTCTGTTTGAGTTTTTTTTTAACAAAAAAGTTATCAGAAGAATAGATATTTCAAACTACTGAAAAATAGCATAAGGCTATCTATGTAACTCAGAATTGTGGTGAGTGTTCAGTTTATTTCTCCTGATTACTTTCATAAGTTTGTGCAGGATTGTTGTACAAACAACTTAAAAAAATTTACTACACAACTCTGGGGGAATTTGTGCTTTTTTTCTTCATATATGCAATGATACTTCTAGTGTGATTCACAATGAGATAAACTTTAGATTTAGATTGATGCAGTAAGGATTTTTTAACCCATAGCTAAAGATGTAAAGGTCAAATAGCTACAGTATTTCTTCAGTTTTAAAAACTTGGGGTTTGTTGGTTTGGGTTGGGTTTTTTTTTTTTTTAGAAGTATTGATAAAATGCTTGTTAAAAAGGTGCAGTAGAACATGCAGTCCTAAGATCATTATTTCCTTGTTTTAAAAGCAAAAATGAATGACTTCCAAAGCTGTCTGGGAAACAGCATTTTTAAAGTAAATTGGTGTAGGCAATGATCACTGAGACTTTTAGTCAGTGGTTTGTATACCTTGTGCTGCTCTAATTCAGTCCTACTCAATGAAAATGTAACGGTTTAACTCTGGTAGGTACGCACCTGGTCTTCAAAATAAAGTCTCAGAAAAGGTTTAAGGAGGCCAGGGGACAAGAAGCAAGGATTAGTGTCGGCCGTGCTTTCAGTTACCCTGGTTCTGCAGTCTGCCCCTCTGCAGGCTTAGTTTGACCTTGGGTGGAGGGTGCCTTGCTGTGCAGTGGAGGGTGCAGGTGCTCAGCACTTGGCTAGGAGCCTGTTGGACTGTGCTTGCCATCTAACACCAGCTGCTGAGCTATGGCTCTCAATTAGTTTGTTCATAGTTAAAGAACTTTTGAAGAGTTTAGCTGAACAGGGATAAGTAGGGATTTGTGCTTCAGCCATCACCCTTTCTTACAGAATTTGGTGAAACACTGAAAGGATACACTTCCATTTGTTTTCTTGAAAGCCAGTATCTCTGCAGACGTGTAAGCCGGCTTGTTGGAAGATGCTAATTTGTTCTTTTTAAAATCCCTTGGATTCTAGACCATATTGTGTTCCCGGAACAGGCATTTGTGAGGGTTTCATACTCTTACTTGAAGTGACTCCTTTGCTGATGCGTAAGGTGTGTGAAACTACTTCAAGACTGCCACCAGTTTGCAGTCTGAAAGACAAGTTATTATTCTAGCAACTCAAAGAAACCTTATGGTAGAAGTGTGTAGTACACAGAGTGCTTGGATGATGTGTATGTATTCACCATCACCATATGCTTCGTGTGGCTATAGACGGTATGTGAACTGATGTTGATTGTCTTAGTTCTTTATTTTGTAGGAGATGATGAGCGTGGTGATGGCAGTGCAAGTCTTCCAGCTGCTGTTTTAATTCTTGTGCAGTACTGAATTTCATATTGTGTTACGACTTCATGAGTATCCGTAGGCGTTTTCAGGTGTGTAGAAGTGATATTACAAAAGGTTATCTGAACAGATTTAAGGTGGTAGGGTTTAGCTGATGGTTAGGTTTTACTTTTTAATTGGGGGGGAGAGAGATAAGCGTACAGGATAGGGTCTGATTCTGAGGCACTCTGCTCCTTTGATAGGACGTTTCTCAGATTGCTCAAATCGCATCGTGCGAGACTTGTGCCAGACCGACAGGAGAGGGTCTCTGCAGGCGACAGGCCTGCGTCCCGGCGTGCGTGGCTGTCCCACGAGCTGGCTGTGCTGGGCTGCTGTGGCAGTTCACTGGCGGGTCCCCCCACGGGCAGCCTTCCTCGTTGGGCGCTCGCTTCCCTCTTGCAGGGGTAGCCCCCGTGCGATGCAGCTGGGCAGTGGACCGCAGACCTGACGGGGAGCCTTGCACCCCTTGGGAGCTGGAGCCGCACCGCGGTGCAAAGCGAGGCTCTGCAGCGAGCATTAGGGGAGGTGTAGGGCTGGCTGCAGCAGTGTGGCAGCCTGGCTATCTGTGATAGATAGCACCCTGGCATACTTCTTACGTAGCTGTGGACTGGTGGTGGTGTGGCTGCTTGCTGTTACGGGCAACAAGGTCCCAGGCCTCTGACTCAAGGCTTACTCCCCCTTTCCGTGGAGGTGCTGTAGCTTTTGACGCCAGGCTTCCACAGTAACTTCCCTTTCAGAAACTTCCCTTGCTGGGGTTTTGTCTGTTGCCTTTCCCTTTTACTCCTCCCTGTCATGCTATAAAGGAAAGACGAAGTTGGTCTTTTTTGAGGCCGAAGTATGAAGTAAATGGAAAATGTGATACTCTACGTATGTACTGAGAAAGGTTGTTGTGGTGGGAATCTTCAAGAGCATACATGCTGCTCTTCAGAAAAACGTGTGGGAAGCTGCAAGTCTTGGCTTTCTGTACAATAATCGCTTGCATACAGTACATGCGTACAACATCTGTACATCAAATGTTTGCGTACAGTAATTGTGTGTGGAATTTCCCACCACACTGAGTGTACTGCAAGCAAAGCGCATGGGGAATGAAGTTAAGATCTACATCATCTTAAAAGTGAAGTTTTCTTGTTTGGCTTGTGCCTTAAGCATGTGCGGTGTATTTTTTAAGAAGAAAGAGCAATTATGCTAGCTGGAAGAACTAATAAGAGAAGAAAGATGTGTACAGACGTATGATAACATATAGTATTTCTTGTTTAATTGTCTTATAAGGCCAAAGAAATAACTCTTCAATTGTAAGTAGTTTGCTGCAAATCTTGACAAGAAAGCTGTATGCTGCCCAGAGTGATGGTTTATAACCCAGTCTGGTGTGTTTGGTATAAGATGGGCAGCAGCTGCAGAGGGAGGGCTGCAAAGTCTCTAGATCAGCAGGCGCGCGGTGAGGTGCCATGTCGTGCCGTGCCAGAGCTGTGCTGGACCACGGCAGCAGGGTCGACCCGCGGGGCCTCGCTGGAGGACCAAGGCAAGGGCTGAGCCCCGTAGCCAGGCTCCGGGTGAGGCTACCAGGGCCTCCCCCCCTGCCCAGCCCTGGGATGGGGAGCTGCCGCGGCTCCCTGCTCCTGGCCTGGGGCCACTGCCGCCACGTTGTAAGTCCGCTGGTGTTCCAGTGTTGGCACGGGGCTGTACACGTTGCCTGCTTCTGCATTAAGCCTTAACGGTGTTAAATCTCTTGTATGGAGACTGCTGGGTGAATCTGGGGCTTGGACAAAGATGTCTTCGTAACTGGAGGGCTTGGAGCGCTGATGGGAGTCCTTCAAACTTGATGTATGTTGTTTCTAATGCGATGTGAGCTGCTGCGGTCCTGGGGAAGATGGATTAGGTTGTGCCTGCTTAAGATTCAGGTCAGTTCTATGCAAATTTTTCATTCAGTATCCGAACACTGGGTCTTTTAAGAATTTGCCTGACCCACATAGGGCTAGTTTTAAACCCTCTGTAGCTAGATGATAAAAGTTCTGGGCTTACTTCAAGCCACTTAATCTTGTCCACTGTCTCTGCTGCTGCTTCTCACTGAAGGACCTGCTTCCTGACTAGCAGTGCATTGCTTCTCCACTGTTCCCAGGTAAGACAAGCTTTGTTGGTATACAGTGAATACAGGGATCGTAATTCCTGGCCGGAAAGCAGGATGGAGTGCTGTTAGGCAAATGTGATTGTAGAAATAGTTTGATGGGACTGGAGGGTAGCTAAAGGTGATCTTGTCAAGCAGATCAGCTGTTCTGTTGTGGTAAGGATTTGGTGGCCATCTGGCTGATGACGGCATGTTCTTGTTCTGCTTTTGCCACAGTATTGTAAGCACTTGTCACATGTAAGAGTACTTAAGAGTTTAAATGAGGGGTGTGTGTACATATCTACTTATATATCTAAATACTCTTTTGTCGTTCAGCTTTCACAGCAAATAGCAGAGCACTCTGGCTTGCCTCTGTCTAGTCTTTGTTTGGAAATTATTAATATTGCAATGAAAATCGCTAATTAATATATTGCTACCCCAAGTTTCAACTTGTCACAACACTGTCATTAGTTTCTACAAATGGTCTATTCTGTGTAGCCTAGATTCTCACAGGGTAAAACTGCCTATTAATTTTTATCTTCTTTTCTTACAGTAAAAAATGGCATTTCAGAAGGCAGTGAAAGGAACTGCTCTCATTGGAGGAGGTGCCATAGCAACAGTTTTTGGCCTCTCTCAATTTTCTCAGTATAGAAACAAACACGTAAGTATTAATTATGATTTCTGATAAAATATGAAACTTAAAATCTGTTTGAGCGTATGTTAGGCTTATACGAATAGTTTTGTTTGGAAAGGAATGCCAAGAGCCTCTCAGCTTGATTTGGTAGGTGTTAATCTGGAGGGTGGCATTAAATGATGTTTCACTGTTGTAGGTCTTTAACCAGGAGGGAACTGCGATTCTTGTAAATCATTTTTCATGTTTAAAAAAATGACCTTTGTGTACTACTAGGGATTCTACTTAGTTGCAGGAGTGGAAAGTACTGATTGAAGTATAAGCTCTAGGTAGAGTTTGGACAGTATTTTCAAACTTAGAAGGTTGAAGTAAAAGCAGTAGCACTACCTCTGAAAATCTCACCTTCAAAACAGTCATGGTGCCAGCTCTCGCTCAGTACAAAAAGCTGAAAACTGTTTGAGGATAGGATCTGTGCCAAAGAAGTCAATGGCGAGGCTTCTGTTGTTTCTGGTGGGCATTGGCCTCTATCTGGTGGGCACAACCTAGACAACTGGTAAGCTGGAGGTACAGTTCAGTGCTGTCTTCCAGATAACTAAGGCACAAAGACAGAATAAATTCCCTGAGCAGTGAAGGATGATGTTGGAGACTTACTGTTAAAATAAAGTAATGGCAGTAGAAAGAGGTGCAGTAGATTCCAGTGTCAGTTTGTGTATTGATTCTTGCTGTTGTAGAAAATAGATTTCATTGGCATATCTGCTCCTCACAGTAAAGTTGGAGTCGCCATGCTCTTTAACTTGCTTCTCGATGCAGAAGCCAAGGAGAAACTGGTAAAAGGAAGTTGTGGACTGGTTTCAGGTAGAGCTGGCGTGGGTCAGCAACTACTCTTTGTCTTAAAGCAAATAAATGCCTATTGTTTTAATGCAGTTGTGCTGTGCTTTAGAGTTTTATAAAATAACCATGTCTAGGCTTAGTAGATGTGTATAAGGGAACATGTCTTCTGATCTTGTGTTAAATGTGGGCTGTGAGGCTGGTACCTTGCATTCGGCCAAAAATATTTGCAGTCAGTGTTCCGTAAAATGGTTGAAGTAGGTGTAGTCAGAGCTCTGGCCTGATTTGCTTCAATCTGGATTTGGAAAAAGCTTAAGCCCAAAAAACTACCTCCTCCTTCCTTTGAGATAGTATCAATCCGAGCAGCTAGGTGAGCAGGTGCTCATTTCGCATGGTGTTTTCTGCTTCTCACCTTAGAAATGTAATCAGTCAGCTCTTTATCTAGACAAGCTGTTACTCTGTGAACTGCTTTAGTTACCACACATTTACTATAAGTTGCCATTCAAATTGGGCAAACTGAAAATAGGAACAGAAGTGGATCTTAATGGTCTAGTCGAAGGTAAAACAGTGGGTGATGGGAGACAGTCTTCACTGAGCTCCATGAAGGTGTGTATTGCGTCTGAATAAATGATAATCTGAGTCTTCTGGCTGTTTCTATGGGGAGGAGGAGTAGCAGCTGAGGTACTGGTAAAGCAAATGAGATGAGTCATTTCTGGGGAACCTAGCTGGAAAGTAGATAAGCCAGGATCCTTATGGCTTCAGAAAAAATGTTGCTGAAAATAAAACCTAGCATTTAAAGTGAGCTTCCCATTGGGCTGCCTGTCTTGCACCTAGCTGATAATACTGTTTCTAACTCTCTGGAGTCTTTATCACAGGATTTTACAATCTGGCTTCATTACTGTCAGAAATGGCAGCGTCAAATTTTAGGACTGTTAAATAAGAGGAGGAGTTGGAAGGGAAAAGTGATCTGGATAGCTCACTTGTTGTATATGCAGTATTCCAGAATTCAGGGAATTCCTATTTTTCTGGGACTAGATGGCCATTGGATGATTGTTACGAATTTCCAGAGACAGATCAAAACCCAGAGTTTTACAGAAGGTGATCATGGTGTCAAAATGAAATAACCGCTTGTCCCCCAATTTCTAAACCTATTGTGTAGGATCAGTCTACAAAGGGTCTGAAAATTTCCAGCATATGTATAAGCAAATGGATCTGTCAAGTGAACAGCATGTTGTTTTCATGTTGTACTAACTTGCATATTTCCCACGTGATGTCCCTTAAAGCTGCTGCCTTAAACACCTAATATAGGGCAGCAGGTGGAACGTAACTGGAGGGATTGACACAAAGGAGGACAGTCCATTTGTTGTGTTGACATATCTAAGCTGTGGGCATGTCCCCCAGCCCAAGTGTCCTCTTTTTAATAATGCCTGCCAATCAAATATATGCTAGGGCAAAGATCTTGTCTTCCTTTGCCAGAGAAGGATATCGCCCCAAGATGTGCACTAATTGGCTACACATTGTAGGAAATCTGTTGTTATTTCGAGAGCAGAATCCAGCACATAAGAAGACAGAAATAAAATGCTCAGGTTTTTTACCCATGTTCATATTGCTTCACTCAGTGACTGGTTGTCTGTGCTGTGGCTAGCATCTGGAATTAGGGGCATCCAGTTACAGAATAAAGACCCCGGCTGGCTAGTAATCCTGAACACACCATCTAGTTGATCTGTCTTTGTTTTCCATGTTCACTCAGCTGGTGTTCAATGTTTCTGTGAAACTTGCCTGTCCCAGGTAATTCCAAGGGAGTAGCTGAAGGGTGGTAAAAGTTCTGGCCCTTGCGAATGGGTGGGAGGCCATTTGGATTTGTTAGTCGAGCATACTAGTGGGTGTTTTGCCTACTAAAAGGGATGACTATTGGCAATTTCTAGTGTTGAAATTTAAATTGTCCTTTCTAGGTTTGAGAGTCAAAGCCTGACTGTGAGGAGAATGGCACCGTTAGCAAGGTTAACCTTGTCTGTATGTAAACAGCTGTGAAGTGTTTACACCTTGGAAATAAAACACTCCATTGATTCAGATCTGTCCTGGTTTTCAAGATTTTTGTCCCAACTTATTTTTCTATACACACACACGCACACGTGTACTGACATTTTGGAGCACATTTCTGCAACAGCAATTGAGGCAATATAACCTGAGAATATCTATGTATGGCATATGCAGGCATACAAGCAGTTTAGCAAATTGCCCTTATTGTGTGTTGGGTTTTTTGGCAACACGCAGTTCCTGCTGAGCAAAGGGAGGATGGGAACACATGTTGACATGACAGAACTGTTGTTGAATTTAACTCATAAGCTGATGGATGAATATTGCACTTCTGTGTCTTTTATAGTAACCTGATCGCTGGGATATTTACTGAATTAATAAGCTGGGTTAGCCTAATGCTATGTGTAAGGGAATAAGTAGGAATGACACTAATTCAAGCAAAACCTCTTTCAGTAAACACACAGGAGTCATTCTTTCATATTGAATAACCATTACCCTTAAGGAAGCTGGTCAAGCTTTCTGTGTAGTCTTACTGACTTAGGCTGTTGTGGGCAAATGCGTAAGTCTGACAAGAAGGCTCTTGGTTAGATTAAAAAGAAAAACCCTTTTCCAGAGAAAAAGAGACAGTTGGGGAACTCTTCACAGCAGGCAGTACAGACGTCTGAAGAAACTAGTCCCTTCTAAACTGTTTTCTGGTAAAGCAAAAGTGTGCATAGACTCTTAAATTTTTTTTCAGTGCTACCACTGTAAAGGAAATTAATCTTAAACAATACAGGAACTCTCAAATCCATGTACCCTACATTGACTACCAGTCACGAGGTCCTGAAAAGAAGAATTGCATCTGAGATGAAGTTGGAACCCTCTGAGACATAAAATACACAGGCTATGTACATAATTGATTGATTTGGCCTCAAATATTCAGATACCTGAATAGCAAAGGTGATACAGCCAGCCTTTGCTAGCTGTTTCATCAGCGCTTCTAACACTAATGGTGATAGAGAAATGGAAATACCAGTTTCTCTTGCTTCCTGTAGATGCTGACTGAATTGCTGCATTCTTGCTTTTTCTGCCATTATTTTAATGTTGAGCCAAGTGGGCTAGTACTAGATATGATGTGGGTATTCTTTGATGTGCCAAGTTTGAATTGGAGACCGCCGATGATTTCCCCCCCCGCTGTCCCCATAATCATTAAGGGAAAAAGCACTGCTTTGTTTTCGAGTTGTAAGAGATTGCTGTCTTTTCCTAACTAAGCCCACTAGGCAATCCTTCTCTCTTGCTGGTGCGTAAGGACATTGTTGGTCAGTAGGAATTGCTCATCAAGGTGAATCCAACAGAGTATGATAATAGGATAACGCATTGGGGCCTGCTTTTGGGGTTTTTTGATTACTTTTTTTTTTTTCTTTTTAATGAATAAGAATGATGAATTTGACTCTGCAAACCTACCTAGAGATTTACATTAGCAAATTAACAAGAATGCTTGCTTATGGATTACTAGATCACTTTATAACTTCATGATTAAATTCAAACTGCCAAACTAAATTTCTTCTTGCTAAGAGTGTAATCAAAACCATTCAAGGAACTCTTGCCTGAGAAATTGTAGATATAAACAGCAATTGCTTATTTCAGTAAACATACTTGTTCACTGCCAAACTAATCACGTTATTGCAGATGGGATCCCTGTATGCAGCTTTTCTTCACTCTCGCATTTAATTGACAGCAAGATGAATCATATCTATATCAATTCCTAGTGCGCTAATCACTTTCCTTATATTTCAGTGCTAATCTCTATGCTTTTGCTATACCAGTGGCTATCTGCTTGGGACTCTGGTCTGTGTTTCACTATAAGCCATTTGTTGTACATAATGTGTTTAAAACCAAAACAAAAAATATAGTCAAAACCAAATTATGCTAGTACTTCTTGAACTCTGGATTTTGGTTTTCATGTATCCTCTTATTTTCCTGAAGTTAAGTTTTACACTTTGAAAATAGTCACTTGTTTTGCTGAAGAAAGCATGTCTGGAAACATAGTGCAAAACTAATTTTGAGCTGGGGTTTTTCACTTTTTTAAAGTTTAAGAAAGTTGAGCATAGGTAGTTGAATTTGCTCAACCCGAACACATGCAAGACTAAGCCACGGGTGGTTTTGGTCTTCACTATTTCCTTCTTGTCACTGTTGTCTCCAAATCACAGGGTGCTATTTAGGGAAGCTAGGAAATTGGCATCAGCTCTCTGTACTCTCTGTAATGATACAGGACTAAAAAGCATGCTTAATGCAACAGCTTACCAAGGAAAAACCAGAGACCGTGTAGGAAGCCACACAGTAACACTTGCTATGCAACCCAGAAAGCTGCAGAGTTGTCACAGTTTTCAGGTATTCAAGGGGAAAAACCTTTCATGCGCTGCTTTTTCGTTCCCTTTCGGAGGGCAAGCTGTGCAGAGCTGCTGCCGGAGGCAGTCAGAGGGGTCACAGCAAACCCCTGCGGAAGCACAGGGGCAGGAGGGTCGTCTTTACAGCCATGGAGGAAGGAGTGAACACAGGAACGGCTGGATCCTCTCAGTGTTTCCCTCCTTGTGTTCCTCGCTCCCTGGAAAAACGTGTTCTGGAACTGCATCAGTGTACCATACTTTAGGAATATAAAAGTTTCTATCATGCTTTCAGGGATATAAAAGTTTTTAGCACTGCTAGAGACGAGTAGGCTGGGGAGAGAGCAGAGCAAGAGGCAAAAGTAGGTGGGAATATGCAGAATTCATTGGTCAGAAGAATAATGTGGAAGCTGAGTTTCTCTGAAGTGCCAAAACTTTGTACCTTATCTGGTGATCTTTGCCAGCTGCCACGTTAGTATGTAAATATGTGAGAGCGAGGGGAGACTGTAATTGGGAGGCTCATCAACATTCACCTCTGCTTCACTTTGACTCAACCTCTCCGCTGTCTGTGTGTGTCTCGTAACTCCTTGAACTCCTGGGGCTGGCAGCGCATCTGTCTCTATTTGAGGGTTGCGGTGGGTTTAAACAAGCTTCTAATTAGGAGACCTTTCGTTACTGTGCATTTGTAGTCGGTGACTAAGCCTGGGCCACAGTTGGTTGAGTGCTTAATGCGCCCAGTCACACGCCTGGAGGGGTAGTCCCTGCCCAAGTGCTTGCTGGGCTGGGGGCTGGGGCTGGCAGGGCCAGAGGTGACCCCAGTGGAAACTGCCAGCACCGTGCTTGGGAAAAATCAGTAGTAATACTATAGCCTGAGTCATAATTTGCCAAACTTCGGCTGTTTGAAATCTGAATTTTCACTTTATTTCTGGGAAGATATGAATCCTTAACATAAAGCGAAGCACTCTTTCTCTAGTCCAACTTTCCTTATTGATTGAATTGTAACACATGTGCAATGAAGGTGATTGCTGCTATCCTAAGTAATTTGCATGAGCTACTTGCATTATAGTCAATATAATCCATGATTATAGGATGAACTTGATCATTAACTATCTTTTCAATGTGCACTTCCTTTAGACGTGGCTACTAGTTATTAGATTTTATTTTCAGTTGTATAGTAGTGATAGGAACATTGAGAAATAATGCATTTCAATCGTAATACTCCTGAAGAATGAGCAAATAATTTTGAACAAAAATATTTAGGTTGTATGCACCATATAATGAATTGTGCATGGCTGGACTGGCTGTTAATTTACAGTGGACGTGTTGCAAGAATTGCTTTTACCTTTAACTCACAAGGTCTGCTTACAGAGCTCTATGACAACCAGTGAATTACTTGCCAAAGAGGAACTCCCACCGTTTGGGTAGCTACTCACAGAAACCTGGTCAGCTGCGCATGTGAACAGATGGTGGCAAGCGACTGAGTTACCTTTTGTCAGTCAAGCTATTTTAATATGGCAGGTGTATATTCCCTCCCCATTGCAAATGATGGGGAAAGTGGCTGGAGTTCCTAAAACCTGGAGGTGGCTTACATTAGCGGAGAGCTTTTCAGAAGCGCAGTGATCTAGGAGCATCTATCTGGGAAACTCAACATGTGGGCTGAACAACGATAAAACACCGAGGCAGGGTAAACGGTGCTTGTGATGGTGTGTTTGCAGCGTGGGACTGGACTTAGGAGCTATTTCTGTGGCAACTGTAATTCACTGCTAGTGCAATAAGCAATAAATTATAGAAATAACTGAACAACTTGCCTAGCTCAGTTTATTCAAGGAATGTTTGGAAATAAAAACTTAAATGAGAGAGCTTCCTTGCACATTGTAAGCAGTGGATGGAAAGAGATTAGACAAATTCTTTTAGATGATAGTAAGAAAGTAGTATTTTGTTTGGTCACTTGAATTTGTGTTAGTTTACTCTTCTGTCTAGGAGATCTGGACACAAGCTATTTTACATCAGTTAAGTCTGCCATTTGGACTGAAGACTGGATCATGCTCGGACCTTAGACTGTAGGGTTTAAACAGGTTTTCCTCGTGTTGAAAGTGATTATAATTTTCAGGAAAGTCTGAAAATGTTAATTCTTAGTGTCCTGTTTGTTTATTTTGATCCATTCTGAATTGGTCAATTAGTTCTTCTGTCCTGGCCCCCTTGTCTGGGTAGCGTAGGCATTTATTTGTTTTCACATAGGTATTTCAAATCAGTAGTGGTTAAAACAGTTCCTTTGGAAGTGCTAGGTACTAATAAAAGCACTCCTCTCAATCAAACGAAATTCAGAACACCAAAATCTGTTTATTTCTGAAATAGCTGGCTCAAGTAATGTTCTCAAGGTTGGGTGGGGGGGGGTCTGCTGCCAAGCTGGGGTGTGCTGTGGGTGTTCTGGCTCGGTGGCCAGTAGTACCGCGACTACCCTTCTTAAATTGTAAATGCAGGTGCTTTGTCTGCTAGCTACACTTACACACAAGTGATTACTCTGTTACGGAAAAGATGGGTCCTTTGGGTCTTAAAAAATAGTGGTGAGAGAAATTCAGTGTCTAGTTTTGTGCAGAATGAGAGACAATGCTGAATGAGGAAAAGAGCTGAAACAAAAAGCAAAGCTGGAGCTGAAAGCAAAGAGAAAGCAAGCATGACTTTTGTGGTCTTGCACCCTATTTAACTGTCCGAACAGCTATGATATCTGCCTATAGCCCATTGTATGTAAAATTAGTGTGATGAATATGAACCCACAGTGATGGCACTCATAACATAGATTGTGAAGTATATGACCAGTAATAGGGTTTGGGAATTCCTGTGAGTGTAAAGGTTTTCAAAATTCAGTTTAAATCAATGGTAACAGAAGAGAGCCTTTAGAAACTGGTTAAAACCTTAAAATTTAAACTGTGGCCCATATTAGTTGACTGAGCAAGCATGTGGCCTTTCTCACCATGGTCACTAAATAGAGAGCAGCACTGGGTTGTGGAATATCAGGCAGAGTACTAGAGAGATTCTCAAAGCTATTCCAGTAAAATCTGAACTTGTCTGGAAACTGCCACATCATTAAGTTTTGTCACTTTAAAGAAAAGGTGTATTTTAGCGTGCTGTAGGATACAAATTGCTTTGCTTTGAAGATTTTCAAAAAGGATATGGAAATAGTGTTTCTTTGGTGTTTTAGTATACTATATTTGACAGTAAACGACATTGTCTCACGAACCTGATCAAATTTGAGCTTAGATTAATGCCACTGTACAAGTAACCAGTTTTAAAATATAAAATGTACATTCATCTTTAAGTCCTTTGCTTTGGATTTTTTTGGTAGAGGGTTGAGAACCTAACCATGTGTCTGTTTATTAAAATACTTCCTGAGCATCCTGTAACATTTGACACAGCAGAAGACTGTTCCTAGAAATAATTAATATAGGTAGTAGTGCTTGAGTATAGCATTGTATTGAAGTAGGCAAGATGAAGTAAATGTGCGCTATCCCTTTATGGTTTTAGTACTGTTTGTTGCTCCATAATGTTTTAATACAATATTATTATTAGATATAGGTGAAGTGACTGGGAATATTTGAGTTTACCTTTATGGTTATAGAAAATGCTGTGATTTGGGGGGGGGGGGGTGTACGCATGTGTGTGTATACGCAGATCCTAATGTGTTGTTTTTAATCTTTGTAGAGTACCTTTGTGCATGTTCAGGCTGCAGAAGCTGTGACTGTTCCAATAAAGAACCATCTCCCCACAAGAGAACAACAAATTTTGGCACTGCAAACCACAGGTGAATTTGATGTCCTTGTTATAGGTGGAGGAGCAACAGGATGTGGCTGTGCTTTAGATGCAGTCACTAGAGGTAAGGCTTGAAAATTTAATTGCATTCTTATTCTTGGATTAGATGGTTTATAATAAATTTATCAGATTGGCTTTTCAAAAGTACTTGAAGATAGAGAAGGTGTACTCTAAATGCCTGGTTATAAAACTTCTGTTCTCAGAAGCTAAAATGAACTTGAAGAAAAAAATGTCATTGCATTTTGTTGTTTCAGCAGAGTCTTTATTGTCTAGGTGCTTGTATGCAGTTGTCTAACCTTTTTGCTGAATGGTCTTGGATGGACTTCTCATTCTCTGTTGCTCCTCACTTAGTGGGTTTATCCGTAGTCACATTTCACGTGTTTGTGCAGGAGAATATCTGCAGTAAAGAAAAGACAAGACTTGCACAGCACTTTTAGCAACTGTTTTGAAAGGGCCAAGCATGAACTCTAGATGAGGCACAGTGGCTCTCCAGCTCGTATTTCTTATAACATGAGATATCTGTAACTTCTGCTAATGCATTGTAGCTCCTTAGTATATCGCAGGTTTGGAGAAGTCTTTCTGGATTTTCAGTGAAAGGTACTAGCACCATTCAGTCTGAAACTACATACAGTAGATCTGCGCTCCAATTTTGTCTCTTTTGGGGGAATAGCTATGTAACTGGCTTAAGAAGCTACTAGAAGCAGCAGAATTGATGTTAACTCTATGCGTAGCCTTAACTTATGGAAAGCTCAAGGTAAAATGAGTTTAAGCTAATGCTTTTTACCTGACTTCTGCAGGAGGATGAGAATGTGTGTGGTTACAGTTGGTTGTTGCCCAATAGATGTGCAGATGTTGCCCAATAGCTCAAGCAGTTGGTCAGACATGTGAAAAACTCTGTTCAGGGGGTGAAAAAGCAGGATGCTAATGCTCACCCTGTCTGTGTCATCCACCTCACACAGTAACTCTGAAATTGGCCAGCAGGTTCTAATCAAATTTGACAGCTCTTAAAAAGGGTAAGTAATTTTACAAGTTTAATGAAAATAGATCTTCAGATACAGAGATGAGAATGCATGGGTACTGTTTCTGCAGGGGAGGCTGTAGCATCAACTCCTGTTCTATTAAAATGCTATATTCCCCCAGAATATAATAATTTTATCCAAAAAGCTATGTAAAAGATTTGTGAGAAAAGTGTGTCTTGGAATGTGTTCCCTCAGTTTTTTTCAGTAGAATCAGCCAATGAGAGAGAGAACCAACCTTCCTTAGTTTCTGTGTTTGTAGTTCTGGTTTTGGAAATAAAATGGGGAAAAAAAAAAAGTGTAAAACATAGTAGATAGTCATAAAGTTCTTCACGTTCCTTAACCTGTAGATACGTCTTAGAAATAAGAGGCAAAACCTGACTCCAGGAGTGTTTTATAGCTTGATTTGGACAATACTTGTCCAGAAGGTGTGATAATTTTGAAATAGATAAAGCAGTTATCTACCATTGGTAGATACATGCAAACTCAAATCTGGTTACTAATTTTTTTCATGTATTATTAAAGACTACTTGGGATCTTTTCACTTCTGCCTCTGCTATGTTGTGGTAGAAAAATGCAGTTGTAAAGCATACAGAAATTATTATAGGTAATATATGTTTATCCTTTTACTAGACATTCTGACTGTATCAGTAGATTTCTGAAGTGTGAAATATTCCTAAGCATTTGGTTAATGAATTGTGTATTGTTGCTGTTCATTCATGGAACTTGCTCTTTTATTATGTTTGCTTCGCTTAACAACAAATTTTGCTTTTCATGTGTTTGATATATCTTCACCAAATTATTTCTGATTGTATCCATTAATCTTCAGTCACATTTGACAAAAATAAATTACTCTGATCTTTGGAAGTTACCAGTAATAATTAGATTTTTTTTTTAAGGACACAAAAGTTTTGGGAGACCAATAGATGTTAAAATGTATGTTCACCAACCAATAACGTAAAGCACGCCTCAAAGAGGGCAAAGGAAAGACCCAAGGGATAACTTCTAATACAGATGATGCTCTTCTCCTTGGGTATGCATCATCATGTTGTTGCTGTTGGTTTTGGTACCAGTATCATTGAATTTAATTCACTTTTTGCTTTGCCTGCCTAACTTCAAAATTCTGCCAGCCATGGAGGGGGTCAGTTATGCTAACTTCTGTAACACGGATTGTCCTTCCACATATGTTTTAAGTGAAAGATTGCCATGTACTTGTCCTACGGTACTTATCTTGGTTGGCTTTACTTATGCTGGATGTTGGAAGTTGTTGGTGGTTGTCTTGTAGGTATGTGCCAAAGGACGTGTCCAGGCTGTTGCCTGTATCTTGTCATTAAAAGGCATCTGTTAATCATCTGTTTCCTGCAACTCTTCCTTTCACCTAACTTCCATCACATAACCCGGTGTCAGTCTCCTTCACGAAGAAGATGCCAGCACTTCCCTTGTACAAGGGATGTTGTGTTGACTGTATTAGGGTGTATGGTTTCATAGTGACTTCAGTATAAAGCAGCATGTCTTCAACCATGAAAAGTTTTTTCCTGGCCTTCAGGGTAACTGGGAACACAACTTGTGCAACAAACATGCCAACCTTGTTCCAAGTGTTTGTTAGAATAAGCATTATAATGTTTGGTTATAAAGCACTTTGTGTTCTGCATTTGGCTGACCGTCTGTGAACCATGTGGTTATCCCTTCCTTGTGCTGGTCAAACTGTCAGCGCCTGATGGTGTCAGGGAACATGCGTGCGCATTTTTGAGTAGATGTTTTTTCTGAAATACTTAGTAATATCTTATAACTACTGTTTTGTATGTGTGTGTCATGTTCTCTGGTGAGCTCTCCCTGAGCGGTGAGCATGCCTGTGGCTGGCTCTCCTCTGGCTTTAGGCACCTCTTGAGCAGACTGTAAGTAAGCAGACAAAGATGCTGGTTGTCTGCCTCTCTAGTATGCTGTTTAGTGTGATAGGTTTAGAGCTGTCTGCTGCAAAGAGTTAAAAGTATTCATGAAAATATTCTGTTCCTGCCATGAATACGAACTATAATTTGCTTGAGGGAGCGTGGCCCCTATAATGTACTGTAATGCCTTTCTATTGTGAAATATCCAGGTTTTAATGTGCTTCTGTTTAAGTTCTGTTTTGACTTTTCCCTTAGGAAGGAGGCTAAAATTTTTCATTACAATATAGACAGTGCACTACACTTTGAATACAAATTTATCCATGTACAGAGTAATTTTTCTTGTGATTGTCTCTACCCTAGAGAAGTGTCTTTAATGAATTACATACAAATTGTGTAATTTAAGAAGTTAATTTGGTTTTCTGGTAACACAGGACTAAAAACAGCCCTTCTAGAAAGAGATGATTTCTCATCAGGGACCAGCAGCAGGAGTACTAAATTGATCCATGGTGGAGTGAGATATCTTCAGAAGGCCATCATGAAGTTGGATTTTGAGCAGGTAATTGTTTATGCTGGTTGTTAAGCAAAAATTGCTAGTAGACACTTCCCCTATCCCAATTATATCCAAGTCTCCTTTTTATTTTTTCAATACTTGACTGTTGTATTCCACAGCCACTGTACATAGAAAGTGCCTTCTCCTGTTGAGCTTTCCAGACTAGGGAAATCGGTGCTGCTGCCTTTTCCTAAATTCTTTTATGAGCAATCTAATTGCCGTACCTTGTAGACTATGTATATTTTGGGGAAGGAAGGCAGAGACAGGGCTGACTTCAGAGTAGAAAGAGCTTCCTACCTGTCATGATCAGCATTTGGGGGAGAGAGTGGTTGTCCTGTTTGTTCTGGAAGGGGGAAAGAAAATATGGTAAATGAGTGATTAGATATAAATGATTTTATGTATTCTTGTATTGATGGAAGCATGATATTCTTGTTCTGAGAAATTGATTTGTCTTCTCATTGAAACCTCTCTAACTTAAAGTATGTTTTATTGGTTATAATACTGCTAAAGAAACAGTGACTTCTCAGGGAACAATATATAAAACATGCAGTTATTCTGCTAGAGAAATCAACCTTTTTTGCCAAAGAACAACTTCATATTGATTCATATTGACTGATTTGCAGAAGAACACTTCTGCATTTGCAAGTTGGAGTTAGTATAGGATTTAATTGTGGGAATCGGCACAGAAGCTATACTGTGGGATGAGTTCTAACACTCCTTAAGTGCCTCCTGCCCATAGTCAGGAGTAACACGGCTTACTGCGCTTTATGTTCAGATGAAAAATTATTCAGCTGATCTGCCAAGACACCAAAATGAAACTAATGAAACAATTTTCTTGGGAAACATTTTCCTTAACTTTTGAATTTTTCAGCAAATCTCAGTGTGTTTTTGAAAGAACAGTAAAAATTACGTGAGGTATTTGCTTTGATAAACAGTTTCTTATTAAATGTTGCACACGGAGACAAAATTGAATAACGTGGGATTCACATGTACACTTCTGTTTTTCAGTACAAGATGGTGAAAGAAGCACTTGAGGAGCGTGCAAATCTGCTTGAAATCGCTCCTCACCTATCAGCTCCTTTGCCAATAATGCTACCTGTTTACAAGTAAGCTCTGCTGTAATATCTCTCCTTTACCATTGCTTTTGACAAGCGACCTATTTCCCTGGAGAAGTTTCTAGGTGCCTCTTTGCAAGTATGTCTTTAAACCTGTCACAAGCTTTGTCCTCCAGGAGGGGAGATGTTGCCGTATTGTAGAAGCATGAAATTCTCTTATGGCACCAAGCCCCTATCACTGCTCTCTGGGAGCACATCTTGGATGTCAGCTGTTCAGTGCATTTCTACCACCCCAATAGGAGGGAGGAGGGGATTTTGCAGTGGAATGAACTCTCATTCCCAGGATGTTATTTGCTATTCTTTCCAGTACATCCTTGTCTTCAACACATGCTATCATAGTGTTGTTAGCAATGTGCTATTTAGTCCATACCACCACCAGCGTTCAGTGCAGTAATTCAGTGCACTTGCCTTCCACAGCACATGACGGTTTGGTGTTCAGAGAGCAGTTTGTTTCTCATATGAGAAAGAGAATTTAAGTGATTTGGGTTATGTTTTTAGATCTGTAAGAACAGTTACTCCTGTAACAGGCTACTTAGAGCAGTGAGTTTTTACTGAATGATCTTAATACGTGGCTTTGTTCCTGTCTTAATAGAAGAGGCTGGAGCTCGTGTAGGTCAGCAGTCGGCTGCATTTATTTGGTCCTGTTTGTGTAGGAGGTATTATTCAAGGTGTGCATATGAGGAACTCTTTCAGCTTGGACACACAGCTTGATTCTCCCTTCAACACAGAGCTTTAATATCTCACCTTACACTGACATACAAAAAGCCAGTTTGTGATCCTAATTGTAGAATAAATAAAGCCTTGAACCTGCTTGACTAACTGCAGTGAGTAGATCAGCTGAAAACAGTAGTGAACAATACATAAGTTCTTGCATATTTACACTATATTGTGATAACACAGACTTGTATGATGGCACAAAGTAAAACTGGTGTAATAGAACATACTGTGTTACTTAACATGGTCTATGTTACAATAACAGTGTATGCATGTGCTTTTAAATTTTTTTCTTTAATTTCACTTCATGGGGAATTTTTTTTCCTGCAGATGGTGGCAGTTGCCATACTACTGGTTTGGAATAAAACTGTATGACCTTGTGGCAGGAAGTCAGTGTCTGAAAAGTAGTTATGTCCTTAGCAAGTCAAGAGCCTTGGAGCACTTTCCAATGCTACGCAAAGACGAGCTTGTTGGAGCTATTGTCTACTATGATGGTATGTTGCCTTTCTGTGCTTTCATTATTACATTGTGCTGTGTTTTGAGGGGGGAGAAACACAAGTATGCCACTGTAGGTCACGTACATTGACTTTCTAAAGGGAAGAACAACAACTTGAAGGATTCAACTTGCATCTTAAGCATTAATTTGGTAGATAAATTATGTTTTTCACAACAGTAACTTACTGGATGTAAGAAAGAATATATTAGTTTTCTTGGCTAGGAGGTGTAGTGATACGTGGAAGCATTCTAGTGTTCTGGTGATTCCCTACAACGTTCCAGCTGTGCATGATTTTGCTATACACTTCTCAAACTGAACACTTGTTCTGAGGTATCATAAGTCAAGAAAACGTGATCATTCCGGTAATGTTAAATGGTTTGCTGTAGCACTTGCACTGTGCAGATAACTTCAAACCTACCTAGATGATCTGGCTGCTGGTTGTGGTTCTTGCACTGGGTTGGATGAAGCCTGGATCAATAACTTTTTGTATCATCAGTAAAATTGGTTGCTCTGCAAAGACAGTGTTCATTGTAACTGCAATCAAATACTAGAGATTGCTATAAGACATGAATGGTTTCTGTTAAAACCCCTTTAAATAAAAGGTTATAAATTCATGAGAGGAAAAATGCCTCCAGCTCGAGTTATTTCATCTATTGTATCAGCTAGTTTTAGGTATGTTTGTGTATAACACTTAAACAAATTCAGTGTCTGAGTGGGAGAAAATAAATATGCTTTCTGCATGTCTTTTGATGTTCATTCAAGATAGAATGATGATTTAATAGAACTCATTGCAGTCATCTAGAAATAGCAATTTTCATGTTCAAAAGTGTTCATGTGTATTCACGTTTGGAAAGAGTGTCACTCTTGTTTGTAATGCAAGAATGGATAAACCTTTTTGCCTTGTTCTGTGAAGTAAGTCTGGTAATAAGCCTCTAGCATAGCTGTATAGCAACAGGTACCGCAGTGGGTCTGCCAAGCAAAGAATTTAACTCTGTCCCTTCAGACTCTAGAGATACACAAGGCAGTCTGAAATAAAATTGATGAAGGTTTAGTTGGCTTGCTTGACAGAAGCTTTGCTTGTCCGGAATATTAGCACTTGTGTTGATGTACAGGTGTCTTGAGCTTTATCCAAACTGCTGTATCTCAATATTTTCTAATGTCATGCAAGTTACATCCCCAAATGGTATTTAAAAAATACTGAACTTGTACAGATTCTAAATGCTGGGAAGTTCACTGCTTAAGCTGGAGTACCAGGGTATACTGCCATAATTGCTTTCTTGATGCACTTGGTTATCTTGGCATATCCAGAAGATGGAATATCTTTTCTTTGCAGCAGACTTGTACGATGTTTCATGATGTGTTTTTAATTAGGTTGGTATTCTTCCATCTCCAGTCGTCTTCTACTTCCTTTCCAAGACAAAGTTTTGTAAAACTTTTTTGGTAGTGGGGCCAGCTAGGTAATATCAAAATGTCAAATGTGTTCAGGATAGGGCAAAAAGCCATAGATTCCTTGCAGGCTTGGAGGAGCCCTCCAAAGAATAAATAGCTTAAATACTGATTTACTTCAGTAGTGGTACAGTTCTAGTTAGTTTTTACCTGAAGATGTAGTTTCTGACCTTTTGGCAGCCAGAAAAGTCTTCACACAAAATTGATTATAAAGGTAGTTCTTTTCCCTTTTTAGAACTGCATTTACCCTATTCATCAGCTTATCAATAGGGGCTTTTGTACTGGGAAGAAGTAGGAGGGACTCTCAAAACACACTGGACTCTGATAGTATTTATGAGGCTTCTGGCAAAAGTGTACATTGATAATTGCAAGTTGTCTCATACAGAGCCCAGCAGAATGAAAAAAAAGTAAATTATACATATGTGTAGGAATATACATGTGTAGGTTCTTATTTGGGAGTAGGCTGAGATTTAAATGATGGACTTGATTTTTACTTATCTCTGATGGAGACTGCATCTTCTCTATCTTATTTTTAAGGTCTAGAGGAAATAAGAGGTTATTTAGAAGCAAAATTTGTTATGGGATTATGTGGTATTTTTTGTATACTGTAACAATAGCTGCTGTAAATAGCATACATAGAAGTAATTCAGAATTATTTTTTCATTATCATAAGCTATCCCTTAGACTATTTTAAGGGATCCCAGGAGCATGCAAGAAGAACGAAGTGGTTCTCTTAACTGTAATTACACTTCTCATAAGAGCACTATAACTTGAAATCTATTTATATTCTATTGAAGTTTTTTCTGATTAAATAAATAGTTTGGATGTATCATAGCTATTTACTACCCCAACATCCAAAGATATGCATTTACAAGATAGCCTTAAAATCAGTCTTCAAGTTTCTTGGACGAATAACAATTTTAAACAGTGTTGCAATAAATCTAAAAATTCAGCACCAAGATACCATGTGGTCTTTTAGGGGAAAATATCTGTGCAGCAATACAGTGCAGAACTCTGAATGACTGAGATGCCTCTGGTGGTTATGTTGCCTTCCCAAGCAATAGGAAACAAACCCGCAGTCTGCATACTTGAAACAAAGAAGTGTAAAATAGAAAAGAGGAAAAAAAGGAGATGTACAGATTATTGAGGAGCAGTTTAATGGAGAAAGAGGATTGTGTAATCGCTGTTTATTCATACAGGTTTCATAAAATCAGGTAGCTGGCAGAGTCTCCTAACAATTCTCCATCAGAGCAACAGCTGCAATGCTAGCAGGACTTGGACTAATTTGTTGAGAGATAGCAAAAATAGACTTGAAGTTTTGCTGCCAGTGAAACTACTTGTTCATGCTAGTATATCTGACCTTATTTTGCTTTAGTTATAAGACTACAGCTTAGTTATCCACATTTTTATGCAGAATTTAAAGAAATGGTGTTTTGCAGTGAAAAAATTAAAAAAACTCTCAAAGCTCCGCCAAACCTCAATTTCCTAGAAGAATAAAGTGGTTCTGAAGGACTAAAGTATCAAATTTGTGAGTTCATCATTTACATTTGGGTGCTTTGAGGCGGTACCTAATCCAGAATAAAAACTTTCCAACTACAATGTTACATCAATTCTTAACATGCCACATTTCAGAACTAAATTTTGTCTGTAGTGACTCTTCTGTAGGTCAGCCTATGGCCCATGGTATAGATGGGCTCACGTTGTGTTGTAACACGTTAATTATTTTACCGTGATCAATCAACCTGTGTTCGGTCCACAGTACACTTGTTTTAAGTCATAATGTTTCAGTAAGCACACTTTAGATCTTGTAAATTATTATACTTGAATTTTAATGATATACTTTCATGCCCTAAATCCGGAGGAACGGAAGACAAAAGGGAAAGGGAATTGAACTTAAAGTAGAGAAGGGGATGATAAGATTGAATTAAACTCCTTTTAGTTCTTTCAGAAGGATTAGTCATAAAATAGAGCATTAAATAATGGCAAAAAAAAAAAGTCTTACAGTAGGTCATATCTTTATCTTCTCTGTCCATCCCTTCTTTGTCTTCCCTAAATAGTGAATAAATAATTTGGCCTTTTAAGAATGGAGTGTCTTAACTGATTCTATATGTGCAGTTAAATGTAGTTTTATCTTGTTTTCTTGCCTTTCTCTATTCCTGTCTCTGTCATACTTTCTTTGTATCTGTAGTTGTTAATAGCACCTATTAGCAGTGTCTCACTGTTTGGCATGTTGGTCACCATCACCAAAGGGAAGAATTAAAAACATTCATTATGTAGGTTAATTTTTTATTTGGTAAAGCCACCTGTCCAGTTATGACTTTCCTCTGCAAAAGAACATTGCCACCAGTAAGCTCAGGAATGCTCTTTGTTTTGTTTTGTAATTGTTGATCAAACTAGTGGCATGTCAAATAATCCATTATTCATGAATATGTTGTGTTCTGAAACGTTGTGGTCGTCTTAATTACATTTTTTTAAATTGTTTATACAGGCAGAAAAAAAAAAAGGTATGTTATAGATGTTGGAAGTACCAGCAATAGCAAATCACAGACTTTACCAGAGGCTATTCTTGCTCTGTCTCAGCATCAGGAAACTAAAGCATATGTTGGATGTTAGCCTGGGTGTACACAATGTGTCCTATTTATTCAAGGTTTTCTTTGAAGCCGCAACTTACAAGTTTGTTTCTTAGGGGTACATGTCAGACTTCATTTAGCATTTGTTGGTATTAGGATACTCCTGAATAGCAAAAAGGCAACATTTTGGGGGAAGAATGTGGCTGCTATCTGAGCAGTGATCTGTCAGTTCCACTTATGTAGCTCAAGGAAAACTGGAGAAGAGGCACTATGGAGAAGCTGGGTTGAGATCTCAAGATCATAGGCAGAATTATTTTAAAGCACTTTAAATGGAAGAATTAATCTCCATTTAAATTATATATAGTTCGTTATGTTAAGAACTAGGAAAAACATTAAAGCAGAGATCCAACTGGCCAGAATATTTCAATTTAAAGTGTTTAGAAATTAAAGTGGCGCAATTCTTTTTAAGATGCATTATTTTTCTATCTCTAGGTGCTTGCAGACTTTTTTGTTAACATATTTTGCCTTGCAAGATGAGCCTTTAGGTGTGTAAGGAAAATTTGTGTTCTGGAATCAGTCATGAATTTAAGATTTTTAGGGCTTTCTTGACCCTGCTCTTCGAATTTACTGCTATTTTCTGAAAGCACGAATTAACATATACTACTCCTGTGACTGTTTTGCCACATCAAGGTATTTGATTGTTTAATGTCTTGTTCTACAAATTTCCAGTATACTTGCTGGGATGTAAGTAATTGTTCTTTACTTTTTGCATTCTCAGTATTTTTGTCTATATTCTCTCCTGAAATATTTTAATATGGAGGTTATTTAAAGGTAGAAAAAGAAGCTTTGGCAGAGGATTTAGCTTTCCTTGTTTACAGCAAACCCCATGAGAAATCCTTCCCAGGCACACATGCACACACACAGACGCACATACACACAAAAATCAATGCAAAAGAGTAGGGCATTCATTAAGCTGTCAAAAATGGAATAAATGCTTTTTTTTTATTTAGGCTGTTGTAGCTATTTTTCCTAGTATTTGAGTGTGTCCTGAATTATGAAATGTTACAGCTTTATAATTCATATTTGACAAATTAATATTTTGAGAATGTTGAGCTGTAATAGGGGTATTACCCTATTACAGATGCAGACAACTGTATGACTTTTTCCTTCCCTGGATATAAAAACTCTTTGACAGTTTGTCACTAAAAAGACTTTCTATAGGTGAAATACACAGCTAACCATATTTCTTGGTATTTCAAAATTGAAGCTGGATGAATGAGAGAAGCCTTGCAGGCACACTAACTGTAGGTATAACCTGGAAAATACTATGCGTATTCTCCATATCCCGTTGCTTTCAAATACATTTTGTCCCATGTTCTGTATAATAGAGTTGTGTGTGAAATCCTGAAGAAAATCGGCAGCCTGCTACGAGAAGGCTTGTAAAGGTAATACTGGCTGCCTCTAGTGGAATGCATGTAAAATAAAATGCAGGTCTCTGGCTGGACCTATAGAAGCGATAGTATTTTTCGTTGTTGGCATTAGTATAAACACTAGTGGGGATCCGTTATAAACGGTGCTTCCCAATTCTCTGATAAAATCCATTGGGTCTCTGCTTGCTTGTAGTGCTTCTTAGCGCACGGTGGCTCAAGTCGTGCCGTGCTTTATCCGTCAGAGCTCTTTTATCGTTTTCAAAAGGGATAAAATCAATAGCCTAAAATGGCTTGCATCTTTAACCCAGTTTTGCCTCTGTCAAAGGGTGCAGCCACACAAGCATCCCTGCAGAAGCGGCCGTTTGCTTCTAACAAAAGGGACTGTGCATCTGCAGCACTCTTCTTCCTTTTGCTGGAGGCGTCCTTCCCAAAAGCATGCAGATGATAACTGCATCTCCCGCTGTACCTGTAACAATTTAATTGTGTAAGTCAGCCCAGTCAAGCATCCCCAGCTCATGACTGGGAGACATGAAATTCATTGTCATTATTGTCCCTGTCATTTTGGATCATTATATCCTGCTGCAGAATTTTCCTCACTCCAGTGCTTTCTTACCTCCAGGAAGCAGGGATTATGGCTGAGGTTGGGGTGGGGGCAGGACTGTGAACTACATTTACCTCAGGGGAGCCACAGATTAAATTGGCTTTGCTCTCTGACTTGCTGGATTCGTCTGTTTGTACGCTGTGGGTTTAAGGTTGGAAATGATGAATATTCTAGTGAATTCTGTGCCTCTCTCTTTTCTTTTTTTAATGCTCGTATAAGCAAAGGATGGGTTTTGTGTCCCTTAAGAAGTGAACGGGGAGTAATTCTTCAGATCATGTTACCTAAAAGATTTAAGATTATTCCTGAGCAAAACGACATTATTTGCACATTGTGCCACAAACATTTGAGCGTTCCCCAGTGTGTCGTGGCTTTTAGGGGAAAGACTCCATCGAAGCATGTAACTCTGCTGTAATTTATATGTGTGCATTTTATGTGAACTTAATAGTCGGTCATTAGTTAATATGTACACTGTTCCATATTGTAGGTATGATTATATGTATGTTGAAGGAAAACAGATTATGGGATGCCTGTACATCTTGCTGCTCCTTCCCCTGCTCCGGTGGCTGTCCCTGTGTTGGTCGGCATACGGGGCCGGAGCAGCCCTGGTCCTCAGGAAGGGCTGGGAAGGTGCACGTTGCTCATCTTCCTCACCACAGTCCTCCTCCCCCATCGGCAGAGTTCACCTTGCCCAGCACCTCCTGGCCTGTTTCTGTATCCGTTCACGCGCTGGGTTTCTCTAGGTTTGGGGGAGAATTACCTGTTAAAATGCTGCTGCTTGACTCCTCGGTCAGATGGGGTGCATCCTTCCATCAGTGGCAGCCCTGCCTGCTCCCCTGCCTGCTCGCTGCTGGGCACCGCTGGGAACACGAGGTCCCCTCCAGCTGGCACCCGACTGCCCGTCCCGGCCACTTGCAGCGTGCCACATCCCCGTCCTCGGGAGCAGCGCGGCCTCTCTCCAGCTCCGGCACGGCAGTCTGTCCATCCTGTGACTTCTTGTTCCTTGGCTGGTCCCTCCGGCCCCGGCTGGTCTCCGCTGGGTCGCACAGCGGAGGTCAGCATCCTGCCTGCTGAACACAACATGCAATAGCTGACAAATTGATCACTGCTTCATTTAGGCTTAAAAAATAGCTACTGCCATGTGCAAAGCGAATTTGCCTAAAATTTAAGTTTGCCCCAAATTCAAGCTATTGGTGTGAGTGTTGGGAGTACTAGTCAGCTCTTATGCCGTGCGGGTACGCGATAAGCTGTATTGACATCATCACGTTTCTTTCTGGTGCGGTGGCACGGCCGCAGCAGACCTGCCGTGACAGTCGTTCATGGTGACATTTTAGCGCCGTTTCCATAAACTGACAGTGACAATGTTTAGTTTCATTTTAACACTGTGCTTTTACTTACACTGACATTGCAATATGATTGTAGTGACAAGTTGAAGGCTGATACAAAAGAAGTGGGAAACAACATAATTATAAAGCAGTAGCACAGAACAATAATTCCAAATTTTGTCTCTCGCTTGATGTGCCTGGATATTGTGGCTTATTTTTGTATTCTGATATCTTAGTTTCAATACAAGTTTAACTTCTGTACCATAACTTGGCAGTAGACCTGATTAGACAGACATTCTCAGGGTATTGTGATGTTTAATTTTTTTTTTTATTAAAAAAAAAAAGCTTTTATGGGCTTCCTGTCTCTTGCTTATATTATTCATTTGTTTATAACTCTGTACGTAAGTTGGAATGTATTGAACTTTTATTTCCTAATCTTCATTGTTATCTCGTTTCTTTTTATCCATACGTGCAATTTGTTTGGTCACAGGTTCCTCCATTCCTTTAATCTTGCCTTATGAAAATAAACTTGACTTTCTTAAGTTCCCTAAGCTTGTCTTGTAAAATAGTTGTTATGTTGCATCTTGGGTGGTCTCTGCAGTGCACTCTCAAGCTGTGTGTGTTAAGGTTTGATAAATGTAGCTGTTATTGCTAAATGGGCGTTAGTTCTTTCAGACCCTTGAGGAGAAGAACCTTGAAGTCAGATGCTGATGGTTACTTCTTCACCTCTATCAGTCACAGGAATTGGGACGTTTATTTCTTATGGTCTAAGCTGGTGCTAAATGGAGGAAGCAAGAAATGATTTAAAATTACTGCTACTGTTTAAACTCGATGTGTCAAACCTGAGTTTGAATCTGTTAGAATAAATTTACCTGTGAGAAGGCCAAACTCAGGGCTTTCCTTTCCATTAAAGCTCCTACAGAGTGAGGGCTGAAAATACCTACGTCTTAGGGCAGATCTTAAAGAACTAAAATTTGTGGGGTGTGTGTTTTTTTTCCCAATGCAAAGTGCGTATTTAGATGTGTATCGTTCTTCCCACCTGGTTGGGCCGTATTTCAGCAGCACAGATAACACAGTGGAAAGCAGAATTCAAATTATACATGATTTGTGTGAGAAGTATTAACAGTCTGGTGTGATATTGCTGTGTTGTTATATGTGGGTGTGATGGAACTGATTTAACTGAGTCAGAACGCTCTTCCCTCTGAAGCAGTCCAAGAACAAATGCGTGCATGCTACGTATCCTAGAAAGTCTGTTAGTTTTCAGCGAATTTTTTTACTTGACTTAAGTTTCAAGTGATTCAGAGCAAGAAATAGTTCAGCTCTGAGGGCATTTTTAATGACTTGTGACTCACGAGTCAAATTTGATGTTTACCTCTGAACTTATTCTACTTAGGTTTGGGGAAAAGAACTTGCTGAGTTCTTTCTCAGAGAAGTCTGGAACAATTTTGAGTCACTCCAGCTGATTCATAATGCCTAAACTTGGATATAACTGATTTCCGCATGTACAACAGATGTTGAGTTCCTGTTTTAATGCTTGTAATAAAACTGTTCATGCAATTAAGCACTTATTTAAAAATTAGAGTATGTGGGCAGTCCTGGTAAGTTAGTTATGTATAGTGATATATAATTATCACTCATCAGCCTTAAATTTGGTGAGATTTTGGTAAGGTTTGTATATACACAGCAAGAAAACTTTCATGCACATGAAATAAATTATTTGATTTCATGCATTGCTTTTCTTTACTATGTGCATGCAGTTATCTAGTGCAAGGCCATTGTAAGAATATAACATATAGGTACAGAAATACACTTTAAAATAACTTTTAGAATACCAGTGCTTTTAGGGAGAATGGGTGTCATTATTGTGGTGATCCAGTAATATCCCCATCTTGATGCTGGGTGATAGGTTTTTGCATGGGTTCCAAATCCAAGGGACTGCCTCATGAGTTGCAGTTAAGTAGTCTAGTCAAATAAGTGGAGCTCGCTGGTATCAGTAAAGGAGTAACATACAAGCAAGAGATTAATTTGCAAGTGTTTGTTTGCCTTTATCCCCTCAGCTTTTTAAAAGAAAACAAAAAAACCCCTACTTATTTGTATGGCTGCATTATGTAGGGGTATAAAATTGTGACCATACTGTGGACTTAGTTCTCTCATTCAAAAAAATTTTTTAATGTATTTTTCCTTTCAAAAGAAACCTGGTAGGTGGCTCTATGGAAAGATTTGCCCTCTTGAGAAAGTTCATTAAGACTGTCATATAGCTTCTTGCATGGCTAATTTCCAACTCTCCATTAAACTTGACCTCCACAGCAATAACTAGATATGCCTAATCAGAAAAGACTAAATTGAGAAAAGGTGAGAAGGCTTTCATGTCTGTTGCATGGACCAACCTGTTCTTTAAAGCAAGAAGTTTGCAAAACCACATATTACAGCTATGTTGTTGCAGTATGAGCCAAAATGTATTTGGGGCAATCGCTGCAATCCTTGCATGCATTGTCACATGACTAATTGTCATGCAGCAGGTATACTCAATAACGAAGTGTTAGTTCTTAGCATAAAAAGGTTAACATGAACAAAAGTTACCCTCTTAGGATTAAAAGAGCTTCCAGCTTCGTGTAAAAAAAAAAAAAGGCAGTCACTGGCTACTGCGTGCTGTTTATCTTCAACTGAATAGAGTTGCAGGGGAGAAAGCAGGAATTGGTATAAAAGTAATAGGTGTCAGAGTGTGACACAGGACAGAATATACTAGAACTACCAGAGTGCCTTATTAACAATGTGGTTTTCACACAACTCTACTGAATCAGTCACAAACAAATTTCTACAGTCTGTGGGCTTTGTTACCACTACTGGCTGTGGTTCAGCATTGGTAAAAATAAAATTGAATGTACACTATGTGCACTCTGTGGGAGGATTCTTTTAGTGCCAACGGAAGCATTGTCTGTTCATCTTTGAAGAAATACAACACTTGCTACTAAGGAATGAAAATAGAATTTTCCTAAATTACACAAAAAAAAAGAAATTATAAACCAAATGGCATCACTGTTGGTCTTAATGTGATGTAGGACACACTTACACGAAATGTCTTCACGCACTAAATGTCTTCAGCAATATGCCTTCTAAGAATAAGGGTTTTTTTTAAGGAGGATTCAGTGTTAATGAAAGCACTTAGGCCAGCGTTTTATTAAAAGATAGGTTGACTACCCTTAGTAAAAATTTAAAGTATCTCTCCATTGTTACTATAGTACAAGCAGATGACAATAGTGAATAATGAGATGGATGATTCTTTCAGTTTTTCTTGCTAGAAATAACTTAAAGGATTTAAATGCCCTCTTATTTTTGAGCGGTATCATGGGAGGAGTTGCAAACAAAACTCAGCATGTTCCACCAGTTGGCTCTTGGACGCTTCTTCCGAAGATGCTGATGTATGGCTGCCTTTCGCACCACCGTTGAGATGCATCCAGCTGACAGCTGACATGCATACAAAACAAGCGCTCTCAAAACTAGCCCTTGAGCAACAGGACTGAAGCAGCAGTGACCTCTCCAGGGCAGGGTGTTTGTGAACATCTGTTGTTGGTGAATGTCATAATTGTGATTTCACTGTATTGCCTACAGGTTAGTTACAAGATCTTCAGGAGCCTAATCATTTATGGAAAAGGATGCCAAATTAATTGGGCTTAGCCATTCTGTTGTTATAAAATAACCTTTTGGCTTACAACATTTGGAAAAAAAGCCCCATGGTATCACAGAGGAGTTACCTCTGGTGGCAAGGGGGAGTAGTTGTTTTCTTTGTTTTGCTTTGGGGCAATGATGAAGAACAATGGATGCAGAGGTATCTTAAGTAGGTTACCAGTAGCTTTTGGTTACCTTGCCATTTATCACACAAGCTATGCCTTGGGTTTCCTGGGCATCTTCTGAACACGGTAATACTGCTTGTGTCAAGAAAGCTTTACATGTCTGTTCTGGAGGAAGTTAAGCTTGGAGGTGCTTTTATCTTGGCTTTGGAGCATCTCTGAATCTTACCTGGGGAGAATGGCATTTAACTGAAAAGTCAAAAAGGCTGAGATGCAGAATCTTTGCTTTGCTTCATCCTTCTGTTTCTCTCTAGAGTGGTAAGGATCATCTAAGTACCAGGACACATACCAATCTCTTAGAAATAAACATTCCTGATTCCAAACTAGCACACATGTAAACAGCTAGTTTTACTTTAATCAGCATAAAATATGCTTTGTCAACTGTTGAATGGTGCTGTAGTAAGAACTGATCTGGCTATGGTACCTTTATAATGGGGGATGTACATGGAGGAAGAGCAACCATTTCTTCAGACATCAAGAAAAAGAGATAATTGCATATAAAGTGCAGGATTTTAATGTAATTGTCTGTGGGAAAATGTGCATATGTAAGGTGGAGGGCTTAAAAAAAAAAAAAGAAAAAAAAGGAAAAAAAAAAAAAAAAAAGCTGTTCCCGAGTATGAAAACTATTGTACTGTGACCGCATCTCTACCAAACTGTTTTGGTATTATTCTCCATAGATGATAAATTTCTGAGCTGCTAAGTCACTCTTCATTTCTTTCAAATCTAAACCTCTACAGATATCTGCTGTTTATACTATGAAATACTCTAGGACTCCACACTGATGATCACGTCAATCTGAAGCCAGTGGGTTTTTTCTACATATGTAGTTAATCAGGAACTGGTTATTTCCCAGTCTTCTTCCTGCAGAAACGTTATATAGGCACTCAGAGTTCCTTCTGGACAGCTGAGAATTGAGTAATAGCAAAGGGTTTCTTGCATCAGAATAATGATGAGGGCAAAATGGATGAGAGTTTCAGAGAAAGCATGAAAATGTTATCATGAATGCAGTGGTCCAAATCCTGAAATGCACTGAGGATATCCTTAGCTTGCTCTGACATTATGAGCATTAGGAGTTTCAACAAAATGCTGAGCAGCTCTCAGATTTGGGGCTTAATAAACAATTGTTACTTAGATGTTTGTTCTTTTTAGAAATTACAACTGTTTCCACATTATTTATTCTGCTGATTGGCTTCTCTGGATTGCTTTTGGTCTGGACAAATAAGTCACGAAACTGACAAGAGGCAAGCTTGCAAAATTCAAACAGTAAGACTTCCCATAGACCAAAGCTAATATTGGCTAACACTGTAAATTGTGCTGCTTTTGTGTGATGAATCCACACCCCGTGTTAGCCAGAGAAGACCAGTTTGTATCGGGTACCACCTTATGCACTGATGGCAAGAACAAATTGATGGAGGATCAATTAGTAACTAAGAAAACCCTCTTAGCCCTGGGGTCCTTCTACAATAAATGACAAAATCCTATTGCACGGAAGTGGGTACTTCAGGGTTTCATTTGTACGTAGACGGCACTTGTTTGAGGGTAGTGTTTCTGGTTTGTGCTGGGTTTCTTGTCCTGTAAAGCCAAGACTTGAAGTATCCTGTGGATCAGGCAGTCCCCCAAATCAAGCACCACAATAAAGAGGGTTGTCTCCAGAGCACTGCACTTCGACTTTGGGCTAGGGGAGCACTTCCTGCATTACTTTGGAATATGTGCTGTGTTCTGCTTTACGTAGAAGCAGCTACTGTAATGTAGCTTGTTGCTGTTGTCTTTTTTTGTCTAGTGCTCCCTCTATATACAAGATGTACATTTTCTCAACCCTGTGTTAAAATGTTAAGGTTTGAGGTAAACCTCATAAGGCAATTTTATCCATTCCCTGACACTACGGCAGCATAAATGTTGATGCGTTTATTTAACGATTTGCCTGCCACTTCTGACAGATGGTTGTTTAGTCTTATGCATCTTGTGTGATGGAGCATCCCCAACTTTTCTTGACATCTTGCTCAGTTGTTTTGCTGTTCTTTTTTGCAGTTTATTCTGGGCATTGTTTGCTTGGTTGAATTGGAGTTACTGTTTGTTTCTTCATCGGTGCTTTATCATGTTACTGTTTCTGTACGCTTCGCATAACTTTTTTTTCTTGTAGTTGAAGACTGATTGCACTGTATCATCTCGGCTGTGTTAGAATGAGAAATTTGGGGAGGGGAGGAGGCGCCTTTGAGGCCATTGATCCCATCTTTATAACTTTGCCCTTTTAGCTACGAACAGATTATTTGCGCAGTGGTTCGAGATTGCACAGGCAGAATCCGAAGGACCAAACTTTACATAAACCATTTATACTAAACGTTGGGAATGCTGGCAACATAAATCAACAACAATATCTATTACAAATTTATCACTTTATCAGTATTATCTTTGATAGAAGTGGTCCAAAGTGTGGGGAAGTGAACCGTACCTCAGGAAGTTTAGCCCTATCGTGAATTAATTATTCAGGACACACAGAGCCTGGCCCCTTCAATGTATAGTAATTCTTTCTAGCCAGCGTCCAGGACTTTAACTTCGGTGGCAATAATAAATAGGAAAAGTCTCAGGTGAAGCCAGTATTTCAAAGTAATTAATCATCTTCCCCTTGTGGTCCCTCCGCCTCTCTCTTGGTTTTTTTTAACGAGGGAATTTCAGTAATAAATCTTTAATGATATATGTTAAGAATCCTTCATTAATTCTTGTCTGCTTATTTCTCTTTTTGTGATGCTTTTATGTTGTATGTTGGGAAGTTAAAATGCACATACAAGAAAAAACAGTTATAGAAAGCTGATAATTTGGCACAGTCTCTGAAAGGTTGTTTCTCGGATGTTGAATGTTGTGTGGTACACTTGGTAGTAGGAGTTGTTGATTAATACTGGTTGGACTGTCAAACGAACACTTAGATACAGTTACAGAATTACAGCGCGATTGCACAGGGAAAGGTAAAGAAAAACGTGGTTTGTCCTCTCCCAAATGGGAGGTGAATGAGCACTAATCCCCAGTTCCATAGTGTGCAAAGGCTGTGGCGTGTTATATATTCTCGGGTGCTAGAGAGACCCGTGTGGGGAGCGCAGCGAGGCGTGCTGCTGCCGATACAGCAGTCGGATGCTCTGGCGCAGCAGAGGGGATGTATCTTTAAATAATTCTCGCTAGACGCGAGCAGCCATCACGCCTATTCAATGTGACAGGGACAGATGTGACAGATCGGTTCTGACACACTTCCATACCACAAGTCCGTGGCTGGAGGTGACTGGTGTCCTTCCTCCGGTCCCGTCCCCGCTGCAGGACAGCACAACGACGCACGGATGAACCTCGCCATCGCCCTCACTGCTGCCAGGTACGGCGCTGCCACCGCCAATTACGCTGAAGTGCTGCGTTTGCTCAAGACGACAGACCCGGCCAGCGGGAAGGAGCGCGTGTGCGGGGTGCGCTGCAGGGACGTCTTAACAGGTGTGTGCCATCCCAGCGGGACCCAAAGGAGCCTCCTGCCCACCTTCGCTGGCCGGCCGGCCGAGCGGTGCACAGTGCGGCACCGCACGCCCTTCGGTCTGCAGCACCCTGCTGGGTGGGTGGAAGCGACGGCTTTCTGCAGCAGGCTTTGCCGTGCCGCAGTTGAACAGAAAGCACAGCCCTTTAGGAGAGTGTACTCTCTTCGTTAAAGGAAGACAGAAATAATGAAACGAGGGAGGAGCGGGGAACAATGCTGTTTGTAAATATCAGTGAACCGACAAAGGAGCCATCTTCCCAGAGTGCAGTGGCATACTATTAGTGTCAATCATCTTTAACTTCTGTCAGATTTTTCACTCAAATCCGAGTGTTTTGGCAGGGTAGACTAAGCTTTACATCCAAACCCTTCTGTCAAGCAGAGATGATATTGTAAAATGCTATGTGCTGTACAGTAATAATCCCATTTACCAAGTCTACGGGTTGAGACTGAAATCTCTCTTGTTTGAGAGGCAGATTTCAGCTGAACTTCTTCTACCCAGTCTTGCTCCTTCTGCCTTTACAGATAAGATGGAATTTCACTGTGAAACATTTCCTTTCAAATCTGGTGTTACGTGAAAACTTTGTTAATTTTTAAAAACCATTCCAGCTGTTCTGTTCAGACAAGCACGATATACTTTACAGTAGGTTAAGTTCATAGATAGATTAATAATAGAGAGTGTCAGTGAGCAGGAAAACAAATGGTGTATGTGATTGATACTGTTTTCTTTCACAGGGCAGGAATTTGATGTCAAAGCCAAATGTGTTATCAATGCTACGGGACCTTTCACAGACTCTGTGCGCAAAATGGATGATCAGGAAGTACCAAACATCTGTCAGCCAAGTGCAGGCGTGCATATTGTGATGCCTGGTTATTACAGGTAACGATATTCAAAGCCTAAACCATTTGTAACAATCTCTGCTGGTGTCTGTAATAAATAAGCTTGCAGAGACATATTTGTGGGTTTTACAGTAGTTTTGAATGCACGATTTGATTTTTATTTGGGGTTTGTTGTTTTTTTTTTTTTAAGACGGTTCTGGCACTGCGCCAATTAGAAGAACAATTTCATATATTCAGAAACAACTGAAGTCTTGCATTTCTTAGTTAAAACTCACAAAGGCAGAACTCCTGAAGCAGAAGGGTGTTTAGGCTCAGCATCTACAACAGACTTGTGAAGGCAGCTTTTTTAATGATGAGTTTGAGTTGAGTGTACTGACTGCTTGTTCACCCCCCTTAAGAAAACAAGAAGCATATAAAACCTTCCAGAGAGGTTGCCACCTTCATACAAAAACTCTTGTCCTATTAAATATGAAACTCTGTGCAATGACACTCTGCCACTGTACTCTGCCGCCTTACAACTCCACTCATAGTAAATACAAATGCAGCATGTAGGCAATATAATAAGTAGTTCAAAATAACATGATTAAATTTTGACACTGCTGTGGACACAAGCCCACCCACCCGTGGTTGTTTTGGTGGAAAGGACTTGCCTCCCTCTGCTGACCTTGTTACAGAGGAGGTTCCCGTGGCACTCTGCGAGCGCGCTCTCTGTAGACTCCTGCTTCTTTCCTTATTTGCTGTGCAAAACCAAATCCCCTTCTACCAAGTAAGCCTTGTCAGTTGAAACTCAAATATTACCTTTCGTTTCTGAAGTCATTAGCATCCTAATGGAAATTCACATTTATAGACTTATCCCAATTCTGTTGATACAGTGCACTTACAATAATGCCTTCCATATCATCATTGCACTCCTCTGTGAATATAAATGTAGACTTCCAGTGCACAACATGTTGTTTTTGCCAGAGCTGTCCCAATAGGACATGACCATAGACTGTAAAATTGAGGCGTTTTTGGCCTAGTGTAAAATCACTCTTGCATTCTGTTCATTTTTGGTGTCTTTCCACGTGAAAAATGGGAAAATGACCTGATAGCTGCTTTAAAGCACTAGCAATGTGGAGAAATGGGTTGTAATCGTAGTTTCCTCATATACTATGAGAAGGACGTGTGTGATTGACTTTATGGCCCTACAGCAAAAACATGTAAAGTTTTAAAACTTTGACTCGCTTTGTAAATTCAAAATAGAAGATGGCTTGATATGCATGAGGGCTCTAATTTATTTATTCTGCAATAACCTAATAATTTTAATTGGAAATGTAGAGAATTCTTGTTCTCCTTGTTCCCCTGTGTATGTCAGCATGTGGGCATTACTTTTCTTGTAAAATAGTATCTACCCACACACTGCCTCCGCAGTACAGCTGATTAGATAAAACTGTACTGAATTTCCTTGAAGTGGGATAGCTTAAACCAAGGAACTGTCTGCTAAATAGGAAGTACTCATGGTATTTAATCTTTAGTTGTATGAGGTCTTCTCCTGGTGCCAAGGAATATGCCTCAACAAATGAAGATTGTCATTTCACTGTGTCCACTTGCCTTGTGGTAAATGCTTTATAGAATTTTGGTCTGTACTCACACAAATGAAAATTTTTTAACAGGTAGAGGTTTTTAGATATAAACATAGTTAAGATTTTGTAAAACTAATGTTAGCCTAATGCATTCATTTCCCATGGGTTTCTTACTCATTTATGTTCTTCATTAATAGTCCCAGTATTCCTCCTCTCATTAATTCTATTTTTAGTATACACATATCTATTCTAGTAGCTGCAGTAAGTCTCTTTCACTCCCTATTGTTTATTATCTGTTAAAATGAGAGAGGGTTTTGGCTACTTTTGTTCAGATAGGCTTCCTGCCTGAAATGTGTCTATGAATGCAATACCTTTTTCCCCTCCCTTCTGACAAATTTCAGATGTTTTCCGTCTTTCTTGAATTTTCCTATCTGCTCTGCATTCCAGATTCCAGGTAAACTTGTCTGTTAAACCTTAGTTCTACTCTACAGAAAGTCACCTATTTGTTCTTTAACTGCGTTTGTGGTGCTTTGGTCAAATGCTTCTTCAACTAGAGATCTTCCATGTATCTGTTCTGCTCTGTAAAATGCCATAGTTAATGTCCAGGAATGAACCACTTCCTGACTCCAAGCTCAAGAGTTCTGATCTGTCCTTCAGTTAAATTATCTTGTCTAGTTCAGTAGTCTATAGCTTCTTACATTCTGTGTGTACTTTAGTCATCTGTTCTCAAGGTTCTTTCTGGATTTGTTGTACATTCAACATACGTTGTCCAATTTAACTGCACTGCTTTTTGGAAAAGGAAGCCTTTTAAAAAGTAGACATGCACCAAACACATTCAGTTGTTTCAAGTCAACTCTTAAATATTGTACTATTGCTTTACCATTAGGCCAGGTATCTTGATGTTTGTTTTGCTGACAAAGAGTCACTTCAGATTCATCTGTATTATACTCCAAGACCTTTTGCCACTATATTTCTATGTAAAGGCATTGCTTTATACTTCATATTAGAGTTTACAAGCCTGAACTTACCCATTTTATTAGTCTTTAAAGATTACTAGAGAAATCTTACAATGGCTGATATTGCTGTAGCTCATACCACATTCTCGCATCCAATCTGTAATCGAAAGAATTTGTGTCTTATAAAAGCATGTTGTTTCAGAAGTATTCCTGGTGTGCAGCAGCATGATTCCAGAGGTGTTCCAGACAGCCAATATTTGGGTGTTAAGGTGTTTCTTTTTGGTGGGAAACACCTTATTTTACATTTGGTTTGGTGGCTTTTCAGTTATGTATATAAGATGGAACAAACATAGCAATAGGAGATTGAGAGAGAGCTTCCCAGGATAGCTGGTAGTCATTAATTCAGTAAATTAATTGGCATCCTTTCATCCTTTCTCATCATTTGCTGCACAATCTAATTGAAAACGCTTCAGTCCATAGGTGTTGTGGTGAAACTCAAGTTTAAGTCTTTACTTGTTTCTCTTCCTTATTTTTAACAGTTTTACAAAATCACATTTTTAAAAAATTCATACTTTTGAGAAAATGTCTGAAGTTTTCTGAATATTCTGCTACTGTATATTAGATCTCTAGTTTCCTGTCTCTAAATCAATAGCTTTTTCATTTTAAAAAGTAATAATTTGTCTGACGTGATTTACCTTTCACAAATCTGTGTTGACTTCCCCTATTAAATTGTACTTCTGCAACTGTATGCTTAAGCTGTCTATAAATATCATCTAAAAAAATGTTCTAATATACATGCTATATATGAAATTTTCAGTTTCTTTTCTAGCCTTTCCAGATATTGAAGACTTATGTTCAGTAATCAGTTTAGACTTCCTAAAAATGAAATATTCAGTGATTCATCTTGCAGCTCTCTTGAATAGATAATTCATATCCAAGCAGGTCTTTGTCTAGCTTCAGCTTATTTTGTTAGTAGTTACTTAAGTCCACTGAATTATTCCCCGCTGATGGTCCTTATTACCACCTAAATATATACCTCCTATCCTCCTTCCATATACTTTCTATATCCTCCTTGCATTATCAGGAATAGGTGCAAAACCTGAAGACTGCTAAACTGACTGCAGATGTTTTTACAAGGACTTCCGGCACCTGAAATGAAAGTCAGAATCTTTCCTTTAAATAAAAAAGAATAAAAAAAGGGCCAGCTTAAATGTTTTCCTATATAAAAGCTGTTTACCTTGAAGTGTTTATAGAAGCCTTTTGTTTTCTGAAATATAAGCAGAGCTATTTAATAAGTCACAAGGATAACTGGGTTTGTACCTGTGGATTTTTTTTTTTAACATTATACCAGAAAACACTGATACATAAATTAAAATTTCCTGTATGAAGAACTACTGTGTTTCTTCATTTTACTGAATCATTCTGTTTGTAACACTGGCATAAATAAATGAAAAATCTCTGAATAGTAGCATCCAGTTAGTGTCTCTTTTGCCGCCTTTTCCTCAAAGCACGGTTCCCCATTCAGGAATGCAAGAGCTGGAAGCATTCGGAGTATACTTCTTGGTCCAAATCCCTTGGGAGTCTATGGGCGTTCACTCCAGTTGAAGTGGCAGGTGGTTAACAAACGCAGGCTGTAGTATGACTGGAAGTTTACTGTTTAAATGTACTCATAATGGTTATGATTTCAGTGTTGCTGTTCTCTTGTTTTCTGTACTTGTTCTTTCTGTTGCTAACCCTCACCCCCTCCCACCCCACCTTTATTGCGAATGCAGGTTGTAGAAGTCATTGGGATTTTGTGTGTCTTTACTTTTTGTCCTCCGTTCAGGGCGCAGATAATTGATAACTTGGGTTAATAACATTTCATCTTTAATTTTTCTTGTTATATACTTAGACAGGTCAGGGTTCTGTTCTTACTTCTTCCATTTTAACGTGCATTCTGTTTCAGCCTTCCCTTTCCTTTGTGGCATAATATAAATGATTGTCAATTTTTTGATTAAAAACAGTTGTTCATTCCATAATGAGTTTCAAGTAATTGCTGTTTTAGAATTTCCACATGTTTGTATTTGAAATTCCAATGAGCAAGATTTTCCAGAGTGAATGGAGATGTGAGATGCCAAAGGCCTGATTGCTCGATTTAAGGTTGTGGTCTGCTAACTTGCTTAGGAAATCAAATTCTAGTGATATCTGAGCATCCAATTCAAGGGCCTTATTTATCAAAACTTCCGGGAGTACCATTTAAAGTCAGGTCATGGCCACATGTGAAATCTCTGACTTTTTTCTTTTTTTTTTTAATCATTTGACCTAAGAGCAAAAGTAATGTTCTAATACTTTATCTGGGGTACAAGGTGTGCAAGAACAGAATCCCTGGTGATGCCTGACCTGTTTCGAACCATGTCCCTTCTTTATTTCAGCCCTGATAATATGGGTTTGCTTGACCCAGCCACCAGCGATGGTAGAGTGATTTTCTTCCTGCCATGGGAGAAGATGACTATTGCAGGGACCACAGACAGCCCGACTGATGTTACTTCCCATCCGATACCAACAGAAGAAGATATAAACTTCATTTTGAATGAAGTGCGCAACTACCTTAGTGTTGATGTTGAAGGTAAACCTTTGTCAGCTCTGTTTTTCCCCTGCGAAGGTACTGATAAGTCTGTGATGTTTCAGTTTGAGTAGATGCTGTCTGTCTGAAGTTTTTCTGTGACTGATAACTATGGTTCTTGTGCATCTGGGTGTTTCTAAAACTAGTGGGACATAAGTGTCATCGTGATCTCTGTTTCAGAGCTATAAAATGATGCTTTTCCAGATACACCTGCACTACTTGGACTATTTAAATGGAAATCAGTTGGTATCTGCATGTTCAGATTTCACATACCTTTCATCTAACTGGTGCTAGCTGTCCAGCTGCACAGCCAAGTCTTTCTGGTCTCTTTGGGTGGCAGATGCAAGGTTTTGCAGAACTGGGACAGTTTGGTCATACATCAGCACAAGTACATCAAATGATTCACCTGTTTTTCTTGAAGGAAAAGTTGTTCTGACTTTTCCCGTGTCTTTGTTTTTATTTCCATTTCTCTAGGCACTTTATTCTTAGAATTTACTTTTCTTGATATGGTAAATATCTAATAGTGTCAGTTTTCAGTGGGAGAGGAAAGTATAATGGGCAAAAAGGAGAATTTACAAAAATTCCTTGGTGACAGTTGTTCCCTTCAGTAGCTGAGCTGAGAACACATTCGTTAGAAGATGCTGGCCTGCTTTGACTCAGTGCTGGTTTAAAGGGGAGAGGCTTCTTTCCTTCATAGTGACTTTTAAAAAAAATTATTCTATGAAAGCATTTGTACTTGTGTATTTCCGTTGTAGTAGCAGCATTAAAATAAATCTGAAAAGCACTCGGTCAGGAACCTTGCAACATCCTTAGATTTAGGAAAACTTGCTGTCTGATGATTGGAAATGCTAGATTACTTGTTTCCTGAAGTGGATAATTGATGGCTCTGTATTATATAAAGTTCAGAAAAAGTCTTCAGGAAATGTACCTTTAAGTTTCCTGAACAGAAGTTGATATAAATAAGTGCGGTAGGCCTGTCTGGTAGCTACCTGTCTGGTAGCTGGTAGAGTTAAGAATGTGAATAAGACAGAGATTTTGCAAGGTATTTTACAGAACTACATTATGAAGTGTTTAATTCTTTTGAATGAAACCTACCTAGGTGCACGCTGTTTTTCACATATGCAATTAGCAGTGTTTATAGATTGCTTGTTATTGAATTAACAACTGTGCTGGCCATATCAACTCACTGCAGACCTGCCTTTTTGCTGCCAGAGACAGTGCCAGGGTTATCAACTTACACAGGCTTGGATGTGTTCCAACTGTTTAATTATAGTGTCACGCATGCTGCTTTTTCTAGTTTCATTAGTTTATAAACGTAATATGGTATCTTATTTCTGTGATTAACACTTCATTTTGGCAGGTTAAACATGCTGGCAGAGCACCATTGATTTCTGAAATCTATTTTGTGTTCTTTGGGGGATATTTTTACACCCTTTTACTGATTTTCAATTATCATTTATTTGAAAGTTGTATGAAAAAAAAAAAAAAAACCAACCCACATTCCAAAGACTTCAGTATAAAGCAAATCAGTCAATTTTTCTATTGCAATTTAATAAGCAACAAAATTAATTTCATTAAATTCTCTATTGGTCCTATGTTTTATGTATTTTAAAAAGTGACTTTCGGAGGCTGGGGTATTTTCCTACAACTGTTAAGGGCTTTTGTGACGAACAGATGCCTTCAGGTTTTCTTCCTGAGAAGTCAGGGTTAGCTTTAGGTGTATACTTGTAACTGGACAGGAAGCGGAGGAGTGGCACAGGGGAAGAAAGTAGTAAACAGCCATTTAGTCAGGCTTTTTGTGGAGCATGACAATGTTGCTGAAGCAGTGGTGAGGAGGAGGCAGAGAAGGCAGGGCTGGAAGAGGTAGTTGTGTAAGATATGTGGACTTCTGTTGGGTGGTTTTTGACAAGTCAGCTGGGCCCATTCAGGTTGCTGTGCAGTAACAAATGCTGGCATGGGGTACAACCTTTGGGGATGTGCTACAGCTGACCACAACCTTGCCAGTAATTTTTCTCCTTGTGTATATGTGTAACTGCACTTACTATAAAGGCTGTGGGTAAAGATCACTTGTCAAGAGGAAAACTTGGAAAAATAATCTACAAGCTAGAGAAAAAAGCTTTGAAGTCCTAAAAGCAAATGTTACACTAATGTGGAACAAACTTTATTTTGGTTTCTGAAATGTAATGCAAGGACTGTCCTGTCAGCACAAGCAAACAAGGAGAAGACTTGGTGCTGGGGGGTGTGTGTTGGTTTTGGTAGGGTTTGGGTTTTGAATGTAGGGTTTTTTTGAGCTGATCGGTGAGTTTGACAGTTGAGTCTCTCTTGGTTGATCAGTTCCTGGGATATCTCTGTTCTGTTAGATTTTTAACCAGTGTGAAAAATGGACCTATCTGTCTCTGACTTTGCTTTGGGCTACAGAATATTACTGATACTGATCAGGGCAGTGCTATTTTTAATTCTGTAGCCCAGCTTATTTCATTACTTTCGAGAATCTTCTCCAGCTCTTTGAGTTGCTCAACTAACAAGCATGGTGTGGTGCAGTCCTTGTTTCACAGCGAGTATCTACACGGAGGCAATGCCACAAAGACCACAGGAGGGATATGAGATAAATACCCATCAGTTCCTGGCTGACTTTGGCTGATCTTTGGTTCCGGACAGTGAGAAGAGGAGACGTGTTGGCAGCGTGGAGTGGCATTCGTCCTCTGGTCATAGACCCCAACTCCAAAGACACGCAGTCGATATCCCGGAATCATGTCGTTACCATTAGCGATAGTGGCCTTGTCACGATAGCAGGTACTGGAAGTTCTCTTACAGTATAGCTTTGTCGGGCTTCCTCAGTGTATTTTATTGAAAACTTTTCTCGTTACAGCATGATCTTTCATGTTCCTTTAACTAGATAATGATCTGTCAGTGGTAGGATGACTGGCTTGTTGGAGCAAGTCTAGTAAGAATAATGTGATATATAAAATATATATAGTACATACCAACTTCATATTCCACTTGCTTTCCCCAAATAAAGACGTAAATGTGTGCTTACAGGTGGGAAGTGGACAACCTACCGTGCCATGGCGCAGGACACCATTGATGCAGCTATTCAAGCGCATGATCTGAAGGCAGGTTCCAGTAAGACCATTGGGCTGCAGCTACAAGGGGCTGAGGACTGGAGTCCCACTCTCTACATTAGGTTGGTCCAAGACTATGGACTTGAAAGTGAGGTGAGTCATGGTTTCTGTTGATGCTCTGATGTTTCTGTGTCAGTGTGTTGTTTTCCCACTAAATCTAATGCCAGCGTAACTTGTACAAAGGACTGTCGAGCCTGATAAGAGCTTATTATCTGGCTGGGACAAAGGTAGTTTTAAAAAAAAATAAATTCTAGTAATTGTTTTTCTTTTCTTCCCTTTTCCCTTCCTCCTAATCTTGACTGTTTCCTGCGTTAAAATGTTATGACATGCTAGGGTCTGCCTTCCTTTGAGCCCAACAAAATCTATACTTCAGGTGTGATCACAGTGTAGCAGAAGAGTTGGAGCATCATTAGTCACAGTTACATTGATACATACATAGTGGTGTCAGTGCTGGTCTAACCCATTCACAACGCAAGTAGTTTCCTCCCACGCAATCAAAATCTAATACCCTCTTCGGCCTATTTGTTATTGGTGATAAGAGAATTGACAAGAAAAACGTGTGTATATTTGATGTGCTTTCAAAAGCATATTGAATTTGTTTTCAACTCCATAGGTGGCTCAGCATCTAGCTTCAACATATGGGGACAAGGCTTTTGAGGTGGCCAAAATAGCCCAAGTTACAGGAAAGAGATGGCCTATTGTTGGAAAACGTCTTGTATCTGAATTTCCTTATATTGAAGCTGAGGTATGTGGAAGAACTACATAGTGTTCTTTGATTCTCTTCTTGGGATAAGCAGGTTCTAGAGCAGGGCTGTCTCGCTCTGTAAAACATCTCCATAAACCCTTTCATTTAGTGAGGTCCAGATTTTTTTTTCTGTTCTTGTTTTTCCTGTTCCCCGGAGCATGCTTTACTTTTATGTTTATATGTTTATATATGCACATATTAATATATTTATATATAATTAAATATTTATATAATGTCTATTTTTTTATTTCATATATACACGTTTGATCCCAGATGCATTTTATAAAATGTTCCGAGGAGAAGGGAGCTTTTTAAATGCTTCTCTTGGTTGGGTGGGAACTAGTTACGGAAAGTTCATTTTGTATAGCCAGCCCAGCAGTGTCATTTGTGATGCTAAACATAATTTCTGACAATGCCCGTCTACCTTCTCATCTGCATTTTTCCCCTTGTCTTATTGTTCTAGGTTGTCTATGGTGTTAAAGAGTATGCCCGCACGGCAGTGGATATGATTTCCCGACGTACTCGCTTGGCCTTTCTGAATGTGCAGGCTGCAGAGGAAGCCCTGCCAAGAATCATAGATATAATGGGGAAAGAACTTAACTGGAATGAGCAGAAAAAAAAGGTACAAAGGGCCTTTTTCATCTGAAACTGTTTTGTTTTTCTTAAGTAGTTTCCATGTTAACGATCTAAATTAGTTGAATAGAAAACTTCAAGTGATGCTTTCTTCCTGAGAGAATGATTCACTTGGCATATTTCATTACACAGACTTTATCAAAATAGCTGTGAAATGAGTTGGTATTGGCCAGGGGGTGGAGGGGAAAGTGAAGATCTGTATCCTGTTGTTCCCCAACTTTAAAAATGAAAGCAGTCTTGGCATTACTATCCTGTTCCTGTTCAAATATTTTGTTTACTGACACTTTTCAAAAGATCTGCCTCAGAAAAGGGGGATCTTGTAGTCTATGTCACTCCTTTTTGTCTGCTCTGTCTTCTGAAAAGTGATGAATGCTGAGTTTGCACCGTTCTCTGGCCTAAATTAATGTTTAAGGTCATTGTTAGCTTCCTTTGCCCCCAGCGGGTCGGTGCTCAGACATGTGTGGGACTCATCTCACTTTACTTGCGGTGTTGATAACAGGCTGCCTCTATCTAAGCTAGTCTCTGTATGCCTGCTCTGTAGTAAACAAACTTTGGCCAGATGACTTACCCTAATGAGGGTATCTGCTGTGCATGCATTGAATTTCACCCTATGGCCCTGTTCAGATGTCCACAAACTGTCAGGAGTACCTTGGATAACTAGCTTAGATGTAGACATCCCACTTACTGACATGCATCCTGCCCCTTCTGAATGAACTATCATATCCTGTAAGTTACCGATTACCACTTCTTTCTGTTGTCATAAAAAGATAAATGCCCAGAATACTGGAGGCTGCGCTTGCGCTGCCTTTCCTCCGCCATACGCTGGACAGCATTACAAGGAGTGCTCTACCCAAATGGGACACATGGTTTGGGACTACTTGCACTATGAAGCAAACAACCTGTGAATGCTCACCTAGCTCTTCCACTCCAAAGGGGATGGGAATTTTCCCTTGGACTGTTTGTGAAACCTTTTAGCCAGTTAGAAGTTTGATTAACATTCTGGAAGGAGCTCCTTTGAATCCTGCTATCGAGAGGGCCTGCTGTGATCCTACAGCCTCCCCACAGGAATGCATAAAGAAAGGGATACCATCATGTCACAGTTGTGAGCTGTGTTGCTTGTCTGCATGTGTGTTGAGCAACCTCATAGTTAGAGGTGTTTGACTGAAGTTAGAGGTGTCTCACCCTTACCCAATGAGATTTGCTCATGTAATAATTTACCGTGTTAAACAAAGCTGTATCAGTTCTTCCATAACAGTAGATGAGAAAATGGGAAGGTTGCAAAGCAAAGAATTTGAAACCAGCATGATGTTAGGGTTGCATGGACAGCCTTAACTCCAGTGGCCCACAGTTGGGGAGTTAGACACCCATTCTCACCATAACCTGCAGGAAGGAAAATTAACAAGTACTGCACACACCTGTAAGACTTACAAAGCCATCTGTGGCTTGTGTGAGCTCACTAATGCCAGCAGGGCAGCCTCTGCGTTCCCTGAACATCCACTGGGGTTTCTTTTTGAAAAGTCTCCTTTTCTTTCAAATGAGATGTCGTGGTTTAACCCCAGCCAGCAACTGAGCACCATGCAGCCGCTTGCTCACTCCCTCTCCCACCCAGTGGGATGAGGGAGAGAATTGGGGGGAAAAAAGAAAACCTCATGGGTTGAGATAAAGACAGTTTAATAGGACAGAAAGGAAGAAAATACTAATGATGATAATAATAAAATGACAATAATAGTAATAATAAAAGAATTGGAATATACAAAACAAGTGATGCACAATGCGATTGCTCGCCACTTGCTGACCAATGCCCAGTTAGTTACCGAGCAGCGATCCCCCCCAGCCCCACTGCCCCCAGTTTATATACTGGGCATAACGTCACATGGTATGGAATACCCCATTGGCCAGTTTGGGTCAGCTGTCCTGGCTGTGTCCCCTTCCACCTTCTTGTGCACCTCCAGCCTTCTTGCTGGCAGGGCATGAGAAGCTGAAAAATCCTTGAGTTAGTATAAACTTAGTGTAAATACTTGACTTAGTATAAATACCTGGCAACAACTGAAAACATCAGTGTGTTATCAACATTCTTCTCATACTAAATGCAAAACATAACACTATACCAGCTACTAGAAAGAAAATGAACTCTATCCCAGCTGAAACCAGGACATGAAGCTAAAAACCCCCTGAGTTATTGAGCACCTCTTCTGCAACCAGTCTTGGGCCATTTCGAAGTGCTACATTTTTACAGCAATCTTGCATGTGCTATATTTCAACTTGACGGACGAGGCAATTCAATGCCTATCCAGAAGACCATTCTTTAATTTAGATCTTATAGTAAGACCATTAAATAAGTCTTTGTTGGTCTGGGACTTTAAGGCTAATTTGTGTGCTTTTATTGAAGTATGTAAGAGTAGTCTGGTATAGTTCACTTGGTCTCCTAATACGCCTTCACGAACAAGTCTTTGCTAGATGAAGTGGCTTACACGTACGTGCCTCGGAATCTTTTAATGCTACTGCGGCCGTTACTTAGCATGCTTACTCTTGTTTGTTAACTGCAGTGCGGACTATTTAATATTGGTGCCCATGTGGCAGATGATTGTATCACTTTTAGAACCGTGTTTGGTGTACCCATCGCTGTAGAAAGAATTCTGTTCTACAGTACTTTATGTTATGTCAGTTGCTTATCACTTATTAAAAAACTGGCTATGGAAGACCTTGCACTGAACTTTCAGGTAATAAATTAATTTCACTACCATCAAGAGAACTAGTTTAAAACATAAAGAACCTGCCTGGTGTTGAGCCTCCTGATTTTTTTGCTGATTCTAGACAGGTGAAACATTGCACTAAGATATCAGCTGTGAGTTAAATGGCATTTTGTAGGCCTGACCTGCAAGTGCCATTCTTCATGAAATAGGTAGATATACCATGTGTGACTTTCAGGACCATACCATGCCTTCAGTGTTAACACAGTAATTAGAAGTCTTCACTAGACTTGATATCTCTTTTCAAGACTAAAATGTGCCTAAGCTTAACTTATTTTTTAAATGCTTTTTTAGCTACCATCTGCTTAGTTTTTGGATATTAGATAAACTCTAGTTAAGTGAAAGAAGCTAATAAATACTACATTAAAAATAATTGTGTAAGAACTTGCTATTCCTCAGATATACAGTTTTTCTCTTTTTGTTGTAGGAAGAACTTGAAGCTGCTAAAAAGTTTCTCTATTATGAAATGGGCTACAAAGTAAAATCAGATCAATTAACAGACAGCTCTGAAATCAGTCTAGGGCCTTCAGATATTGAAAGGTAAGTAAAGTAGAAGAGTTCCCTATGCTGCTAGGAATTAATAGCAGTGATTCTTCTGAGTGGAGTTTTTCCCACTGATAATCCTTATCTTGCAGGTACAAGAAGCGATTCCACATGTTTGACAAGGACAAGAAAGGGTTTATTACTATACTGGATGTGCAGCGTGTCTTGGAGGTAATGTTTCCTTGTGTTCTTTTAGTTTCCTTTTTAAGCCTCTTATCTAAATTTTAGAGTGTGCCATAAATAGTGCTGAACAATCCAGTTGACATACTTCTGTACTTTTTTTTTTGTCTAGAGCATCAGTGTGCAAATTGCTGAAAACACACTTCATGATATTCTAAATGAAGTGGATCTGAACAAAAATGGACAGGTTGAGCTCAATGAATTTTTGCAGGTAGGTGTTTCTTTGTTACAAGAGAGGCTGTAACTTTAATGAACAAAGGCATAGGTATTTAATTTTTTTTATTTCTTTGCTGAAGGGCTGGGTTGGAGATTAGGTGAGTGTTACTTGGGTAAACACTGTAGTGTTGATGCTATTTGCCAAATCACAAGATAAGTGACACACAGAGCCATCCTCAAGCAACTTTGAAATTCAAGGGGTTTTTTTTATGTGCAGAAACAATAAGACCCAAAGAACAGGTCCAATTTACAAAGTATACTACAGTATAGACCTGAATTTGGCTTTTTTTAATATAGAAATGCTGTTTAAATATATTCAGAACGATACAATTGTCCACTGGAAGGTATATGGCACAGTTATGCACACCAACATTTATCTGGGTCTGTTAAGTGGTTAGTAGTTTCTAAACTATTTTGAATATTTTAAAGAATGAGCTTGTGGTTAAAGCACATCCAGTCCATATAATCCCATTTTAACTCCTGGATTGGCTAACATTATGTCAGTTTGTACGAAAGACATTACATTGACAACCCATATATCTGCTTTTTGAAGGGCTTTAAAATAAAATTAAGGATACTACCGAAATGTTTGTTTGCCCAGCTCCTCTTGCATATGCAGTTTGCCAGCCAGCTTTGTTTTTGTAGAGTCTTTCTTGGTGTGGTATTTCAAGTGACTGCCATGTCTTTCCTGCATGGTGGCAATGATGAATGCCGAACATGAGATAAATTAATGCTGGGGATTTTGGTCAATGTCAGCCCTTTCTTCACTGTGTCAAGTTAAACAAACAAGATCAAGGCAAAGGAAATGGTAATTGTCTCTCTCGAGATGAGCTGTAGATAAGAGCAGCATTGTTGAATCTAAATGCAGAAAATTTTCACAGGTTGTGTCCAGCATTAGAAAAAAGGACTATTTATTTGCCTAAAATGCAGCAATTTAGTTGGGTAACTGAAATGCACTTGGGAAGGGGAAAAATAAACCCAAACAAACCATGGGGGCAGAAAGAAGAAACAATGGCTTTGGGAGTTTGTGCTTATGTATTCACATAGAAGGGAAAATCACAGCTGTTTTTCTGGCTATTGCAAAAGGGTCTCCCTCTTACCTCTCTTTGCATATGAAAACTTTTATTTGGGGGGGGGAACCCACCATTTACTGCAAGGGCTGTGTTAAACTGTAATTTGGTTAGTTTGGTTACATTGTGGTTAAGAAGTTGAAACAACTAGTAATTATGTCTTCTGTGGATTTTTGGTGGCTTTCTGGGGTTTTTGCTTTACTGTGCTGTATAGTCTCATTAGGGGTTGCCTCCTTAAGACATAGTATCTGTAGAATATAAACAGCAAGTGGCTGTTTTGGTATAGTTTCACAGTTACATTTGCAAAACTGTGTAACTCTGTGGCTACTGGCTTCTCCTATACATTTCACAATGCAATCTAAATATTTAACACCAGTGTTGGGCACTGCAGTAATGATCACTTGTGCCTATGCACCTCCTTCCTGTAGAGGCAGAGAGCAGCACATGGGGAGCTGCTGCGTAGCCAAGTGCTAAGTAGGAAGTATGGTAATAAAATTAACAGGAGGTTGCCATGGAAGGAACAAAATACATTAAATGTTTGTTTAATTTTTTTTAATGGATCTGTTAAGTCAGTTCCCAATACTTTCATGTTTGCTTTCTGAAAACTTTCAAGTAATTGCATTTTACCGCAGAATGCTTGTGGAAAGCCATGTGCAAATATTTGTGGATGTTTATATTAGAACATAGGAACATGTTGTACCAGGGTGGCTGCGTAGCTCTCCAGGTGGGGAGCAGAGCAATGCCAAGTGCTTTCATTTGGCCAACTGCAGATTGCCAATGTAACTCAAATAATGGTCTTGTGAGAACTGGTCCCGGCAGACACCAGTGCTTACAGGTGTTTCACAAAGAGCAAGCGGACTGCATTGATCAGCGTTTAATATAAACAGGTCGTTCCACCATGGCAGGGAGGCAGAGCTCTGACAGTGTTTAGGTGCACACAGAGCTGTCTTATGGCAGTGACTGTTTTTCGGAAGACTTGAATACAGAAGTCTAGTGCTGCCGTCATTTATGCTCAAGAAAGGAGGGGGACCTTGGGAACTAGTTTCGGTATGTAAAGGCAAAAAACCCCCCATGTTAAATGAGAAGGAAGCTTTATCCGCAACAGCAGATTTCCTCTCGGGTCCTGACAGGCCCATGTACCAGAAACTCTTGTTTACGTGGCGGTGCCGGAGGATCAGCCATTTTTTTTGTGGTCACCTCCCCAAAGAGCATGCAGTATAGTCAGAGCAGACAGACACAAGACTGGCAGTCGGGTGTATCGTCAAGCAGGGTGAATGGGTGTGAGGGCAATGCCTCTCCTCTTAGGGCTTCCCAGTCTGTGCATAGGGATTGCTCTGTCAGTGGGGAGGGGGGCGAGGGGGAACACCAAGCCCAAGCAATGGTGACCTTCCCTTGCTGGCTGTAGCTACTGCTCTTACTGCTGCTTGTCTTCTCCTTCCCAGCTCAGTCATCTGTCTTGCCTCAGGGCTGCGCAGTGTGATCAAAATGCCTTCAAATGCAGGGAGGTTTTTCCAGCCTCGGCTGGGTCTGTAAAGCATGGGGTTCTCTTCTGTCCCTTCCCCTCCCAGGTACTACTTTCAGCTTTCACAGGGTTGATACCACATTTGCATAGGTCCAGCTGCAGATATAATTAATAGATTTTCCTATGGAAGGGAAGAAATCTAAAGGATTCTTAGCACTCGATGGGAGTAAGAAATTGCATTTTGTAAGTGCCGATTGCTTTCCATAGTAGTCTTTGACAAGCTGACTGCATGTAATTTCAAGTCTAATGCTCACTTTATCCATGGGATAAAAAAGAATTAACTAAAATCTTAGTGCTAGTATGTGTTCGTTAAGATAGAGCTGAGTCCAGTTTCAAGGACTTAAAGGCAAATTAGTTTTAAAAGTCTATAAAGGAATTTGGATTTGAAAGAATTGTGGAAGTCAAGTACACTATCTCTACAAAGAAGGGCATATCAATGAAAAAGGGTATGGTCCGGGGTCAGTTGTAGATCAGGAATGGTGTTCTTCTATTAGTTACATCTTTCAGATATTTAAAAAAAAAAAAAAAAAAGGCACGCGTGAAATAGATGGGTTCTCCTACATTCTTAAATGTCACTGAAAAACCCTGGTGTTGATGGTTGCCTGCACTGTTACTTCTAAATGGATTGTATTTGGTACTTCTACTCTTCCTGCCACCCATGCCTTGCCAAAACCTTCACTGATATTTCTGGAAAATGTAAATGAGCTTTGAAGTGAGTCTTTGAAACCATACAGCAGTTTTGTTTTATATATGGAAAAATCAGTCTGTATATTCATTAATTATTTTGTCCAAGAGCCAGTAGCAAGTGCTATCTCAGCCATTTAGACTGGAACTGTGTCAGTGTCCACCGTCGGTGGCTCGGGGGCAGGACAGCCAGCCGTGTCTGGACACCTCTCGTGCAGAGGAGTTAATAGCACCAAGCTGCTATTAACTCCACACACCAAGCTGCGTGGAGTTAATAGCACCAAGCTGCTGGTGTCCTGTGGCCCGTAAGCCGTACTGGTGGAGGGCTTGTGCGGTGTCCGCTCTGGGACTGGTATCGGCTGCGGTTACCCTGCTGTCCCTCTGGCTGCTCTGCTTACTGAGGTCTTTCCGTGAGGGGCTGTACCGACGGTCAACCTTTGCTCTTTGTCTTGCAAATGAGTTAACAGGATGCTCTCCCTCTTGTGTCTTAAGCTCATGAGTGCTATTCAGAAGGGCCATGTGTCTGGAAGCCGGCTGGCTGTGCTCATGAAGACTGCAGAGGAGAATCTGCATCAGAGGGTGGTGATTCCGGTGGACCGGAGCGGTGGTGGACTGTGAGTTCAAACACAACGTCTGCTCACAGCCACGGCTAACGGAGACGTGTAGCTGCGTCTCTCTGCTGAAAAACATTCCAGTGCTTCTGATTGTCCTTGCTTGTTCAAGATGACCAGTATCTGTCCATTGGTGTAGCTCTTACAAAAATACATTGGTGGATTTTTTTTTTCATTATTAATGGTTTTCTGTACAGCTCTTAATACTCCAGTATGTGGCCTTTTGGATTGGGTATTCTTTAGTCACAGGGGCTTATTAACAAAGAGTTCAGGAATACAGTCTAGAAAGATTTGGGTGCACACACAAGCACATGTGCACGTACTGCCTTGTTCATTAACTTTTATATCACCTTTACCTCTTAAAGAAAACGATGCTCAGAAAGTGAATCCTGCCTTTAAATGCATTGCATTGAGTTTTGCAAATACGCGTTTAGTATTTAAAAGCTGCTGATCTGTCCTCCTCAACAAAGAGCAAGAGAGGGAAAGCTGATGTTCTGGATTGGAGATAGTATCGTGAAAGGAACAAAACTGATGCCTCCTGAGGTAGTGATTACTGTGAAGAACTGTCATGAGCCTTCTGTAGGTGGTTGGTTTTGCTCTTTCGAGTGCTCTGTTATTTCAGTGGTACCAATACTTGGCCAGACAAAAATACCAGCAGTATGAAGCTGGAAAACTACAAGACATCTTGATTAATCGCCCAAGCTAATAATTTAGTTAAAAGCTAGGGGACAGCTTTCCTTTCTCCCATATTAATAAAAATAAGCTTCCTTTAATAAACAGCGTTGTCTAGCAGGTGGTGTTTTATGCTGTAAAGTGCTTCATACTGTTTCCAGTACGTCCTGTTTTGGACAAACACTGATGATATGTAGAATATGGCAGTTTTCGATAGCATAACAGTCTTAATTGTTTATTTAAAAATGCTCAAACACAAAGTGAAACAATGAAATTTGTTATGCATTCCACTAACTTTTATAGAAAAGTGAAAGGGCTATTTTTCAGCAGATTAATGAAAAAAACCAAACAATTAGGACCACTTACTTGAGCTGTTTTCAACAACGTTGTATCTGGCTATTTGCCTTTCTATTGTTAGATTGACTAGGTTCAAGATCAGATGGAAGATTTCTGCCTAATGTAGAACAAGGAAGGGAAAAACGTAAGAATGGTTCATTGATGAATTTCTCATTCTGTTATATTCTTTGAGTATAAATACCAATTTACAATTCAAAACAAACTTCAGTTTCAAGGTGTCAAAATTTCTACTTGTGTAAAATCTGATATATTTTAACTGATGTCACCACTTTCACTAATGGAAAATAACAGTACAGGAATGAACAGCAAAGATTACTTTGATATTTTAAAAGGGAAAATGATTACATACACAAAGTGGAGATGCTGAGGAGTGTTAGTACGTAGCATAGTAAGTACAGATGTCGTGTTTGGCTGGAGAGGCAGAGTCCTTTTAAAAAAAAAATTAAAAATTCAGGTGTTTAATAGTAGTAGATACAAAAAAAAAAAAAAAAAAAGGGGTGGGGGGCAAGCCTCACTTATATTTCTGTCAGTCCAAACAATTGGTAAAATCTGGAGGGAAGGAGACAGTCTTGGGTAAAATGCCTTTCAGATGTTTTTTGCATGTTAAATTTTTTTTTGACGCTGCCTTGTACCAAAATGCAGACAGTGTTAAGGTGTTATGGCTTTTTTGCTTCAAGTCGTGTGCTAGTGAGGCACAGTCTATGTGAATGAGGAGTTAGCATATTTGACAATGTAAGAATTCTATGAACAAAGGGGTTTGTTTCTGTGGTCCTGTAAACTTTTCTTTTTGAAATATGTTTCAGTATATTCAGGTGAAGTATGTAATGTTTGACACAGCTTCATATTTCCGACACCTGTTTCAAATAAGAACACAGTAACAGATTTTACATATACTGCAGAATTGGAGGGAAATGAATGTACAATACACAGGTTATTTTGGTTCAGTGAGCAAGGTAAGGAGGGAAAGGGTTTAGGATTCTACTGTTAACAATAATTTAAGGAAAAAAAAAAAAAGTAAGTAAAAGTAATGAGACCTTTTCCGGGCCACATAAAGAAAAATATTTACAATATTTAACATCTTTTGTATGGTTTAAGGAAAAATTCTCCTCCACTCCTCTATAAATGGCACTGTTAAGAATTAATAATACAAGTTTACCTGTAAAGCCAGGATTTTCTGCTTTGTACCCAAAGTATACTCTTTGTTCTCTTGTTTTAGTAATATCGCATACAGAATGTGACTTTGGGATTTTCTTGGCTATATGTGTGTCCTCCGATATGAATTTGCTTTGCATCTTAGGCACTTTACTGTCATGCTTCTTTGCTCTTTTGTATGGCACAGCAAGATCTTGTATGCCTACCTTGTGTAACAAGAGAAGATTGCATGTGTTACTTAAAACAGCTAAATCTATACATGGAAAAAATCTAGAAGTATTTATTTATCACCTCTCATCTGTTTTCAGGAATGTTGGCTTTTTTGGTTTTTGGGTTTTTTTTTTTCCATGTGAATGTACTGTAGAAAGAGTTGTAAAATGTCACTGTCTTGCATTGTTCTGATCCTAGGTGGAAAAACAGCAATGTGATTTTTCTTTTTTTTTTTTTTTTTTTTTTTTTGAGGTGGGAGTTGTATTTCTGAATGGGGGGGTTATTTTGTGTTTTAAATAAACTATGCCTGTGGGGGAGGGGATGCGTGTACATGCAGCGTGTTTATATACGCGTGTATCAATACATGTGTATATATGTACACACATACATACACACTGCATGTTTTACATGTGGCACTTACGTATTTTGTTAGGTTACTGTTCTAGACTGAACTGTTAAATACTGTGTTTGAGGCTGGGTTGTCATTTTTATAACTGTCTTGGTGTTTTACTGCCATTATTTATTACTTTTGATATACAGAATGAGCCGCATGCATTTATAGAGCAATAAGAGGATGTATTTAATGTGCCTTGTTTTTAACTGAGTAAGAGCTGAAAGCATGAATCAATAAAACTGATTAAAAATGGTCCCTTCACTGGCAGTTTGTTATGGCAGTTACAAAAATAACTTTGATTGGCCTTGAAAAAGTTTATTTTTAAAGGAAAAATGTTCAGATAGATGCTTCTTAGTAAACATAACATAATTTTGTCCATGCTTTCCCATTTTAGCTCAGAATTTAGCACTTCATAGTTTAAAAGTGAAAATTAGGAGTTAATACAGCACTTAGCATTCTCGGGACGTAGGAGCTGTATGCGTTCGCCGATGACACGCAGGGTAAGGTATTCTGCACTGCCATCTCATACTAAAATTACAGCCAGCCAATTGGCCTGGATTTTTTTTTGGGGGGGGGGGGGGGGGGAAATGCCAGTTGCAAGTGTTCCTTTGCACACTGATGAATTTTATCATAACCAAAATCAATAGAAATGAATGGAAGAGATTTCATAATCCATTTTGATCATTTTACATGTCAAGTTAGTCCAGGGTTGCCATGTGTTGATAAATGTTCTGACAGAAAAAATGCTATATATTTTCATTGTCAGTAAATCAGTAAAGCTGTTATCAGTTTTAACGCAATTTTTATAATCTCCATATTATTTTATAGGTTTTAATTTACACTTGTAATAGGGATATTCCACAACTGCGATGTAGCTGTGCTGAATACAGGGGCTGTGTATGTGCAGTCAGAATAGCTCCCCTCCGCACGTCCCCCACAGAAATAAACAGGACCGATACCTCCAGAGTATAATTACAAAGATTATGAATTTTATCTAATCTGTGGTGTGTAAGTAGTATGTCAGAAAACGTTTGCTACAATCATCTTTGTCCCAAATATTTTGCAGCACTAAAATTGCCTTGGGTCATGATCCTGAATTTGCTACTCGGCACAGAACTGAAATGAATAGGAGTTTTTCTAGAACAGTATTTTGGGGCTGGGTTCCCTTGCTTTGCACGATTTCTCCACTGAATGTTCAAAAATTCAGATTTATTGCAACTTATGTTCACTTGCGTTCTGCAGCCTGTTTTAGAAATATGATATGGAATATCATAGCAACATTAATATTTAAGCATTGATGCCTGAGCTGGGTGTTTCCCGTGTCAGATATGAACTGATTGCATCTTTTGAGGAGAGAAAAACCATCTTCAGTGGGGATGAATCTTTGCTGCTAAGTAAGTGTTGTTTCTCCTCACTGAAAAAGAGGGGTTTTCGGATCTGTAGGTGTGTTCAGCCTCAAGGTTTTAGTCCTTGTTTCGCTATTTAACCAGCCGCCCCCCCCATTTTTGCATGCCTGTACCCTGACACAGGAGCACTGGCTGCACAAAGCATGTGCATGGCTGCTGTGGCTGGAGATTACAGGCTGTGTTTCAGAATCGATACTTTCTTCGCTCGGAAGATGCCGCTGATGCAGGCATGCGCTGGGATAATCTCACCTCTTCTTATTTTGCAAATAAAAGCAGAGATTAAATTTTGCTCCCCTGAGCAAGCCTTTAGCTTGCTTGTTCTTTTCACAACAGTCTTGTGCAAGGACTGTCACGTATGTTAGATTATCCAGGTGGACGTGAGCAGGGGGACTGGTTTCTGTAAAATTTTCGGAAGTTTTGACTGTGTATTTAACTGAACTTGATCCTCAGCAAATGCCAGCCTCGGCCACCGTGCTTTGTCTGCCTCCTCTGAACCATCGCAGCCCGAGACTGTTCAGTGGAACTCGACAGGCTGGGGTTGTGTTGAAACTTTTCAGGTTTCGGCAGGTGAGGCTATTTTTATTCAGTGGCAGCTGTGATTTTTAGAGCTACACCTCGCCGGCCCTGGTGCGGTGGGGCTGTGCCTTCTCTGTGCAAATGTCTGGAATAGGGCAGAGCTGTAGCTGGATGCGTGTCACTCGTTCTCCTCCGTAGGCTTTATTTAACTAAATAAGGCAAACTTGGTTCTGTCTTACTAAGATACCGTAATCTGTTTGTCCAACTGATGTACATGTAATTAGGTTGATCAGTAAAACTGACACAAAGTGAAGGGAGTTGGGTCGGTGTAACCCGATTCGAAGGTCCCTTACAAAGGCAGCCTGCCTGCCTCCCCAGCCTCCCGCCCTCCCCAGAATAAACACAGGACTTCGCTGCCTTTAATTTTCTCTTTTCTAAATTGTTGCTCAGTTTATTTTACTGAAGCGCCCAGATTCATTTTTTATTTTTGCATATCTACAATTAACTGATTTGCAATTCATTTTTATGCAAGCAGAGTTTTTCCTGTCCAAGTCAAGAAGCTGTAAATCTTAGATCTATTGAACTGACAGTGAAATATATTTCATTTTTCCCCATGAATCATTTGCCATCCTTATTGCAGAAAAATGGCAAAATTATGGTGTACCATGTTTTCATAAATTACTGCTTTTCTCCCCCTCCCCCCACCCCCCAATTTGTTCCGTAATTTGCTTGGGAGGAATGAGAGTGTGGGAACCCGGAGTAGCTTGGTAAACAGGGCTTGTTTCTCACCAAATAGTCTGCCTAATCTCTGCTAAATTGTTCCTAGAACAACTGATAACAGCTTTCATATGAATCAAAAAATTAATAATTGCTACTGAAGTTATTTTGACTTAGTGTTGTTAAGAGGTTAGCCAGTTAAATTGTTATTGTACTACAGAAAGGAGGAAGCAGTACATAGTACTACTTGATTATTATTTTTTGTTGTTGTTGTTCCGAAGAGCAAGCAGCAGTTCCTTTAGATTCCTGTTCTCTTGCATCAGAATCTTGTAAACTGCGGAAAGCTAGGTATTTTTCTGGGTTTAGGAATGTAAGGAATTCCTTTTCTAAAAACCTATAGCTCTCAAAACACTTTTTTAAAATCTTGGCAGTAATACCTGTTT